>NC_138824.1:87715272-90181921 GCF_965183815.1 Platalea leucorodia
CACACAGAAGCTTCAGGTAATTATTTTTATAGAAAACCCGTGACTTGCCTAGCAAAATAATGAGGGTGGACTCGTAAGAGACCATGGAGCTGATTTATTCCGTTTGGTGAGAGCAGACCTTTGGGATCCCAAGTTTGTCGTATACTCTCGTGGTAGGAAGACTGTGATCACATTAGAATTGCTTTGACTTTGATTATATGAACACCCGGAATGGGTGGAGGTACGATCCTGGCAGTCTGGAGGGCAAACGTGGCCCTGATCATCAACGGCCTCTGTTATTTTGCAGGACTATGTGGTTTAGAAGTTGGTTCGAGTCGGGAGGTTTATTTTCTTCAGCAAAAACAAGAATCATTTAAGACTTAGGTTAGTAAATCTCCTTCTTTAGGCCAGTGAACTGGCATCGCTGATAGATATTTGAGGAGAGCACTGTCAAGACAGAATAATATAATTGCTCTATAGCCTAATTTGATTATATTTAATTAGAGATAAAAAAGCAAGTATGTTAGAGTCTTACAGGTCTGTTCATTAAATTGCTGTTGACTTTTTTCATTGACATTCCATAAATGGCAAAGTTAAGGTTAACAGTATAAATAGGGGTGCTGAGGATTATGAAAGGGGAACCCATGCAATTAAAAAAAATGGCTTACATAACCTGATATCATAATAGACAGAATATTTATTTAACTTGCAGTAAATTGACACACCTCTAGACAGAGACAATTATGACTGACTGTAAAACATCTGACAGAACCAATTATGACTGACTGTTGTTTGCTACCTTTGCACAGAAATAAATGAAACACAGATATTTGGAACAGAGACTGCTGCCTGTGTGTCTAAGCTTGCTGTAATTAAAATACAATAACCAGTAGGCGACGTAAAAAATTCAGTAGCTAATTTAGTATGTTCTTTAACTCTTTAAATAAAAGTGTGAGGGAGACACGATGCTGTACATAAATGATACTCACTGGCTTTTTTTTTGCATTCCCAGATAAACCAACATTTTGGCACTGTGCTCATAGGCACCTACATTGTTTCTCACATACCCAGTGCAGATACACGCACACAAATACAAAGGAATGTGAATATATTTTTACTTCTCCCTCTGAAGAGCAGGCTATCAACAGAATAATCAGGGGGAGAGAGTTTAATAATATGACACAGTTCGGTTGTCCAATCAGTAGGAGAAAAAACAGAAGACTTTCACCGAGCCACATCTTAGGGAATCCAAGAACAAAAGTTCTTGATCCTGACTATCAGGTTATTCGGTGTCATTTTAATAGGAACGAACAGAAACTGCAGTAAATGGAAAACACATGGGCAGGTATAGATAATCTCCAAATATTGCCATCCTTGCTTCCAGCATCAGTACAACAGTATGGGGTAAATGGATTTCAGGTACCTTTTACATTTTTTTTCCAAATAATATAAAAATATACTTCGATAGCTAAACAAGGACTTGGAAGGGGTGCTGATTTTGACAGGGACATCCAGAAGTTCAGACTGTGTTTTGTGAAGGGAACAAGGGAGCAGTTATGTTGAGGGGGAGAGAGCTAACTGCATGCTTGGTGATATGATTCTAAAATCTTTACCAGAGTCAGTGATTTATTAACTTCAGAGAATACAGTACCTGAATTTTAATTATATACAGTCAGAAATACGTCTTCCTTTTTTTTTTTTTTTTTATTTTTATTAAAATAATAGTATTTTTCACTTGTATATTTGTTTTGGTAGTATCTCTTGTATGGTCTGCATGTGTATAAATATATCTCTTTATGTATAGCCATATATGCATTCTGCAGCAGTGGTCGTCTTAAAAGATTGTTTGCCACTGAACTTGGATATTATTAAAACAATGATGGGGTGATAATAGGTATAGAACTATTTTGGAACATGACTGACTACTGAAAGGCAATTTCAGTCAGTTTGTATAGCTTAATTTTCAGAAGGCCTTAGGTGCATTATTGATTAAATTCTCGTTTAGGAAGAAAGTAGGAGCTTTTATATGCATCTCTAAGTTGGGTGGTATGGTAACTCGAAGGTATTGACTGGCTGTGTGATATACGACGGTCACAGTTGTCTTTTACTCAGAGGAGCACAGAGTGATGCTGGTTGTCATTCTTACTCTGCTGTGTGGCAGCGTAAATAGTCCCTTTCTAACCAACCTGGTGGGAAAAGTCAATATCCCATCAGCAAAGGAGGTAAACACATCAGGAGCTGTGTCCTCTCTCATCTTACCCTGCTCTGTATTACTACAGTTCTTTAAATCTCTTCTCCCCAGTCATCAGATGCACTTGTGTCATTCAAATGCATGGTGTGGCTGTGCTGCAGACACAGCCGCTGCCTGCCTCTCCTCCCGGAGCTCCCAGCTCCCATTCTCTTATAATTGAAACTTAAAATTGGCCTCATTACTTCAACGAGGCCCCTCATATTTCTCCTTTTTTTTTCAGTCCACCCTTTCCTGCTTGCCTCTACGAGGGTAATTGCATCTAAGAAATGTTTGAAGCATACTGCCAGAAAGGTTATTGAGTATAATTAAAGTTTAGATTTAATGGGGGGGGGCGACTAGGTGCTGTGTTAGTGGGGCGGCTGGAGCCTGAATTGGCGCTGTACGTGGATCTCTGTTTTTGTTCCCTACTTTCAGCCCTGGTTTATTGTTTGCCTCGTTGTTCTCATGATTAATGTGCCTTCCTGCTCTGTTCACATGTGCCAGCTGTTTCTGCGCATTGATACGTTTCACCTTGGTCCCTCCTGAGCTCCAGGAAGCTTTAAACTATTTTAGCCTAGTTTTGAGCTACGAGGATGGTATTTCCCACAGTTCCTTGGTATATAGAGGATGGTTTTGCTAACGTGTGAGCAGTGGCGAGTGAACCTACTTACTATATCATTTATCTTCTCATTCAAGCACTGGAACAGGCTGCCCAGGGAAGTGGTTGAGTCCCCATCTCTGGAGGTACTTAAAAGACGTGTAGATATGGCACTTAGGGACATGGTGTAGTGGTGGACCTGGTGATCTTAAAGGTCTTTTCCAACCTAAACGATTCTATGATTCTGTGATCTTGAAAACGCATAAACTAGTTAGTGCTGAATTTGTGGCAAAGTGGGTTTGGTATTTTTAAGGATCTGGTTCTTAAAATTTTCAAGGTTTGTTTAATTAAACCTACATTTAAATAATTTCAGGATCATTGAATGTGTTTATGCCATAGTGACTTCAGTCTGTTAATGAACAGATTCTTACAATCGAAGTTTTTATTGTATTTGTGGTGTAGTTTAAGGAAATTTTACTTCTGCTAATAGACGTAATGTCATTACTGTCTGGGTAATGCTGAGAATGTGGTATCTTCAGCTAGGCATCTTCCTCTGCCTACTGCCTGAAGCTGGCAATATAAATACCCCCAACTGAATGTGACAGTACAATACATACCTTCTTCACAAGGATGCATGAAAGGTGCTTACCAAAGTGCTTTTAATCAACGTATTCGGTTACTCAAACCGGCATCGTTAATTTAAATTTTAATTTAATTTTTAAAGATTTGATAGCATCATGCAGAGCAATTGAGTTCAGTGGAACTTTGTGAATAACACGGGAAACCTAAGCAGGCAGCAGTTGCTCAGTAAAACATTACTGTTTGTATCGTATCCAGTAGTTAATCTGCTGAGCTCATCTAAAAACATCTGAGGCTCTGCAAAAATATTCGTGAATCCTCAGAGAGGAGGAATTCACAAAGCCAAAAATTGTAATAGCTATTTCTGTTCCCATGCCTCCCTTCCCTGCCGTCTCCACGTGTAGCAGTCCTTGACTTGGCTGCTGAGGCGAAGGTGCGTCCGAAGGGACGTCTTCATCTCAGTCACATTGCAGAAGTGATTCATCGCAGAAGTGAGTCATTTCTTCCCTCACACAGGTGGACTCAAAAAACCAGCGTGTCCCTCTCCTCCAAACCCTTCTCTTAAATAAACTCAGCTGTTCTAGAGACGGCTGGGTTTTCATCTTACCTTGTGCCCTCTAGTAAAAGCTGTTCGAGAGGGGATGGAGGCTCCTTTGTTACGTGTTCAAAGCGTGAGGAGGGCAGTACCAGCGTTGCAAAGGTGACGGGAAGAAATGCGACAACAGCTTTTAGAAAAAGCTGACGGGCAACAGAAGGATCCTGTTGGTTGCTCACAAGACACACGCTTACACTGTGCCTAAATAGCTTGAAAGCTCGACCTTTCAGTACCTGTGCTGTGCTCTCGTGGTTCTGCTTGACCTGGAGTCCCTGCAGCCTAACGGGGGGGAAACTGTCTGGGAGGGCACCTGGTTTTGCAATACCTCCTTCTTGTGTGCTCCGTAATGCAGACTGTCCAGCGCTGCCTCTTCCAAGGTGTAGCTGCAGACGCAGGCTTTCGGGTAGGAGCTGGTGTTTCTAGAACATGGAGTTGGTTGGAAAGGAGGAGTACAACTGCACCAGATCTGCGTCAAGTTGGCGTTGATGTGTATCAGTAGAATATTTTGCTCTTTTAGTCTTTGTCCACAGCCTTTGTAAAGCAAAAGTCGGAGAACCACCTAAATAAAATCCCTGGATTTTTTTTGCATGGCATAAAATTTAACAACAACAAACAAAATTAGAACAGTTTGGGCTTCGCTGCTGAAATATGTACAAACTCAGGCGCGTGCCCTTGAGTTTGCGCACACACAAACAAACAAGTGACTAAATGTCTTGCACTCCAGACATTTCTTCACAGGTATCATTGATCAAGCATTTGGGAACGCCTCTCTTCATTCATGTGTCAGGTGAACCTGATGCCTCCTGGTTGAGATACCGGGCATCTTCTCTCCATTTTAGGGTAGGGTAGCATGGAATTTCCCCTGTTGGTGCTACTGCCCTTTTCCTTCCAACGCCTCCGTAGTGAGCGTCAGGATTCGCATCCTGCCCACGAGGTGCACGTGAGAAGGCACGAGACGGGTGATAAGTCTGCCCCAGGTTGTGCCAGTATTAGCAGCAGCAGGGACGAGAGAAGCGAAGCCTGGTTTCCTTCACTTCTGAAGCCAGGCTCGGGCAGGATCTCTCCCTGCTTCAGACCCCCGGGGACTCTGAGTAGTTCTCACTAAGTTAAGGCACCTGCTCATTTTAAATGAGATCCTTTCAGAGCCAGCCCTGCTATCGCTTATTTTCTCTGCTGTGACTTAGTGAACCCCCATTTCGCTCCAGTTAGCCCACAGGACCGGTGCTTCTTGCCAGCTCCTGGCAGGAGCCGCTGCCCCCGCGCTGGTGGGGCTGAGGGAGCCTCAGCCTTGCCGCCGCGGGCAGGCTCAACGCGGCCTCTAGCCCGGCTGGTACAGCGCTGCGGCCGGGGAGGCAGGGGGAGGGCCGCAGAAGCTGGGAGAGCTTCCCGTAAATGACATCTTTGCTAGCTGCGACATTCACCTCGTTTTAAAATGCCATGGTTCGCAGCAGTAGTGAATGCAAAAGTACTGTCTGTGTGCGTCTCTTAATATTTCTCTGTTGTTTTTTTTTTTCTTTGTTCTTTTAGAGTATTCGAAGAAGACACTCAGGAAGGAAGTCTCTGAGGCCTACAAAAGACTGAAGAGCACCGTAGACAAATGTCTGTCCATGAGTGGCTACTCAGAAGTGAACCTCAGCAAACTCTTTACCGTCAGCATAGGAAGATCTGCGGGAGAGTCCAATAATGAAAGACAGTGATTGATTAAACATGGAGGGAGACGAGAGGCTAGTTCCTTGTTTAAGAGTAATGGTCTCTTAAGCAATACGCTATTTCAGTATGCACAATGATGTTTTAATAATCTTGTCTCTTCGGAGGAGGAAAAACGGAAGATGAAAACGGGATGTATGATTCACGTGGACGTGAAATATTTGAGGTGTTTTTATCTTCTGTTCTTTTCTTCATTGCAAAGCCAGGGCTATTAAAATACGGAGTAGTTGATTTTTGCAATATATTTTGTTGTGTATTTAGACCTATGAGGGAAAAGGGGGTGGGGGAATTGCTGCTTTAATTGGATAATTCCCAGTGAGAGTTGCTGGAATGTAAGTGATCCTAGACTTTGCTCCAGGGTATTTAGTAGAGGTGCTCTCAGGAAGAGAGGTTAGTAGAGGTCTCAGTAGGAGCACTAATGTTTTGCCTTTTCACAGTTTATCTTCTTCCTGATCATAAACATACCAATTAAAAACAATACCAAACCTAAATGCCTTTAAATGTCCTAATACCTTCTGAACGGAGGTAGGGACACTTTACTTTCAAATTTATTCGAGGTAAAGAACAACTGAAAGCTGGAGGTGCTAAAAATAGGGGCCAGGTTTTTATTAAGAGTCTTTCCGTGCGTCTTTAAGCATCATATTTTGCCACGTTGGAAATGTCTATGTGGATCTAAAGACGTGCACATGTACAAAACCTGTTCCGTGCATACCCAGGATATAAATGTATTCCATTTCTTTCTGTGCAAAGTATTTGAAAGTAAGCAATCGATAAGGAAAAATATGTTTGGGATGGCATTGTAACCAATAACGGGGGAAGGGAAAGCCGAGAATCATTGTTGCTGTTCTGTAATAATTACTGCATTGGAGGTTTTAAAGGTTTTATAAACAAATTGTATTTTTCATTTACTGTTAATAAAATGACAAGCAGATATGACAAGAAAAGAGCGTACATGCTTTTGTACACAAAATATTGTTGTACTCATGTTTGCTGTTAAGTTTGCAATGTGATATATTAATGTAAGGTTATAAAAATGTTCTTTTAAATCTTTAACAGTATAAAATGTAAAGTTTTCCTAACACTTGAAGGAAAAAAATAAAGTTTTCTAGCAAAAGAGAAGTTGATTCGATCATCTGACTGTTGAAAATACTCCACGCGAGGTCGTATTGCTCCAGGCTTTTCCCGGCCTTACGGACGCGCTCGTGTGTCCGTTCTCAGGATGGCCGGCCGTTAACAAAGGGAGCTTGAAGAAAAAGTAAGAGCATCAGCACGAAGGTGTTGGGCGCCGAAGGGATACGTCCGTCTGTTTGCGTTAGAGTACTTCATGGCGTTCATTTGTCCCTAAAGCAGCACGGGAAGATGCTGTCTGTCAGTCTGGGTGACGTCTGTTCGAATAGGCCTAAATACACGGTCATCTTCTGAGCAAAGGGCTTTTGGGGGGGCTAAATCCTTTCACTTTTACTCACATCGAGTCACAGTGCACGGGAGACGGAACCTGGTCGATGCCTGGTTTTGTGCTGGTGGGGTCCCACCCCGGCGAGCTACCGCTCCTTCCCGGCGACGGCAAAGAGACTTGGTTTGGGGGCCGGGCTGGGAGAGAAGGTGTTGCTGCCCAGGTGCCACGGTGGTGTCGCGGCTCTTGGAAAGATCCTGGTGTCCTCTAATTTCACGCAGGTTTTTGGTTTTTTTTTAGCTTTTTCGTGTCCAACCCAATTAGGATTATGAAGATATTACTGATATTAACGGGGTAGAATGCCTTAGGAAAGTGAAAAGTGTGACCTTCTCCTCCAAACGTGAGGTATAGACATAAAATGGATAGTTACGGCATAACCTGACCCCGTGGCACTTGTATGTATCTGTATAATTACAGCTGAAGAGCCTGTTAATTTGCAAGTTTAGGGATGTTTAGATTAAACGAGAGCGTTGTGGAACGACTGCGCAGGGCGCAGCAGCGCGCGGCCCAGCGCCGGGCTGGGGGCAGCGCCGCTCCCCCAAATCCCGCGGCCCCCCGCAACCCCGGCCGGGGGGGGGGGGAGGTCGGAAATGAGGGCTTTCACCCCGAATTCAGGCGGGTTTTGATTCCTCCCAGCAGAGTTGCTCAGACCAGAGCTGAAGTCTTGGCAAGGAGTGAACTGAATTCCCCCCCCTCCTCCCCCCGTCTCTAATCAGCTCCGGGCAGCCTGCCTCTTCTTGGCCCCGGAGAAAGGCTGGGAAACGCGAAGTCATCTTTATAGCATTTAATATTAAATGGAGCCGGTAAATGCAGCGCTGTAAATAATTTGGGGAAGATTGAAGTCCGGGAGGTTTGCGTTTGGAGACCGATCTGGCTCCAGCCGCCTTCCCTTCCCTCCTCTCGTCCCTCATCCCTGCCACCCCCCCCAGCGCTGTTAAAATTAAGGTTTGTGTTTATTTGTACGCCTTTGCAGCTGGGGACGAGGCGGTGGCCGGGGCTCGCTGGTGAGCTGCGGGGTGCGGGACCCCGGCCCCTCCGCCGCGGCCCCGGCCCCGGCCCCGGCCCCGGCCCCCGCCGCCCGCCGCCGCCGCCGCTTCCCGGGCGCCGGACCGGAGCCCGGCTTCCCCTTCGCACCCTTCCCCGGCCGCCGCCGAGCACCTTAAATGGGCCTTAATTGAAGAGTTCTCCCGCACCCTCCTTATAGCAGTTTAATAGATTAACTCATCTGTGCCAGCTTCAAATTTCAGATTAAAATTCCTTCATCCCGAAGGCAGCATTATCAGGTTGTTGGAGGCTGTTTTCAAACCTTGGTTTTGAATAGCAGCGGCTCTGCATTAATTTAACCACTAAGCTAATAAGTAGGTTTCGTTTTGTTATGCTAAGCTTTATTGCTTTTCTTTTGATCAGAATGGTGTTGTTGAGCAAAGCAGCAGACAAGGCATTCTTTGATGAGGGAATTAGCGCTCTATTCTCCCTCTATTATTCATAGCACAGTGGAATATGTAAGTACCTGAGGGTGTCAAAGGAGAGCAGGCTCTATTGCAAAGTGTTCGCCTTGTTTCTCTCAATAGCTGACTATGAGATGATAAACCGCTTAATACACTGCACTAATTGGATGAGAGCAAAAAGAGATGGGAATTAAGGCACGGCGAAAGGAGAAAGTGCTACCAGCCTTCATTCACTCTTTCAGCACTTTAGCAGCACCAAAGGAGGCACAAGCTTTCTATAAGCAGACTAGGGGTTTTGTGCGGAGATAAAATGAACCTGTTAGTGGATTCAAGTAATACACTAATTATTGCACAGTATAAATACCACTACTGGTTTTATAACACGGAGGTAAACTTCTTTTGAGAAGGTTATAGGATTGCTTGGCAGCAGTATAGATCCTAATAAGGGACCAGAGTAATAACCCCCTGGATTAACAAAATTGCTGCTTGCAGAAGTATGATTCGGGCTTTTACGAAGATTTCAGCGGAATGAATAAAAATGACTGAATGACATTTCTTAATGCGTAATGGCTTGATAATGATTCCCTTTTCTTTAAGGCAAAAATGTATATTTCAGCCTGCACTGTTAATAACGTCCAGGGAACAAGCCTTATTTTTCCCATAAAATTTTTTCGCGCCTATGGAGGGTTTTAGCACTCAAAAATACGGCTGGGGGCGGGCGGGTGGGGGGGTGAAGCGCCGTGGGTGGAAGGGGGGAGCCGCGGGAAGGGTCGCGGCCGGCTCCCACGCGCGGTGGCCGCTCCGGCGGCGCGGCCCGGCCGGCGGCTCCCGGAGCCGGGGCCGCCCCCGGCAGCGGCCCGGCGGGGCGGGACGGGACCCGACCGGACGCGACGGGGCGGACCGGCCCCCTCGGGGGGCTCGGCTGGCCGCGGGGGGCCGGGGCCTCCCCCGGTACCCCGCTGCCGTTGTGGAGCGACGGCGCGATTAGACAAAATCATCCCAGAAAATCCACACACACAGCCCCGCCCCAACCCCACGATCGCGCTCGGGCGGCCCGGCCCGGCCCGGCCCCACGCCCGCTGCCCTCGGGGGGTCGGGGCCGGGCGGGGGGCCCGGGGCCCGTCGAGGCCGGGGAAGGGGCACCGGGTTTGCCGCTGCGGGGGCTTTCACGCGTTTCTGCTCCGTGGAAGAGGCAGACGAGAGCGCTGCGTCCAAAAACAAGAAAAAAAAACCCAAAACACAAAACAAAACCGGGGGGAAATTAAGGAAAGGGGGAAACCCCGGCAGTTCACCCCCGGCAGAAGGGGGGGCAGAGGCAAGAAACAGGCGCGGGGGAACGTTCCTGCCCCCCGGGCGGGACGGAGGGGTGCGGGGGGTTAAGCCAAGCGCTCCCCCAAATGCTCCCGTATCTCCCCCGCCCCCGGCTGCCGGCAGCGGCGGAGACCGGGGCTGCGTGGGGCGGCTCCCCGCGGTGCGGGGTGGCCGCTGCCGCGGGGCGACCCCGGCCCCCTCCTCGGCAGCGCCCGGGGGGCCACGACCCAGCGCCCACGGCGGAGCGCGGGCGGGTGCAGCCGTGGGTGCCCCCCCGGCCCCCGCGATCCGCAAATCCCCTTGCAAACGGGGCCGCCGGCACCTCGTCCTCCACCCCCCCCCCCAAGCTCTGGCAATCGCCCCCGGCCAAGCGACCCGCGCCCCCCCGAACCCCGGGGGGTTCCCCGGCGGCGGGGGGTGGCGGAGCGCAGCCCCCGGCCGCCCCCGGCCCCGGCGCCCGCAGCGCGGCGCAGGCGGCCCCGCAGCCCCCGCAAGGACCGGGCTTTTTGCCCTTTTTTTTTTTTTTTTCTTTTGTTCCTTTTTTTTTTTTTGTTAAACATATATTTTTGTTTATTTTCTGAACGTGGCACTTCTCCACCGGATAGCAAGGAAAAGTGTTAACAATAACGACATTACACGAAAAAGTACTGTACCATCGCCTCTTGAGGGTTTCAGAAACCTCTACAGTTAATAAGTTAAATAAAGGGTTTGTACATAAATATTTGTCTAGGAACCCTATTATATCTATAACACAGTAAGAATCTACAGAATGACAAACTTTTACAACACTACACTGAGTGCAATTGTTTTATAACATTTCAAATATACAAAGCTCTGTTCTTTTTTATAACAATGGTATGTACAGAATCAATAATCACAGTTTAGTGACTTAAACAGTCCATATTCTAGCAGTGTATTTCCCTTTGGTTTGATATAAAAACCTTGGTTGGTGTAGTGATAAAGAATATAACAAGAAAAAGATATACCCTTTCCCTTAAGTGCACTGGTTATCTTACAGCATCGCATGTACTTTCAGCCTGCACTGGCAGCATCCTTGGGTAGCGTACGCAGCTCGCTGCAGCAACACGTAAAATAGTTCTCCAGTGCTCCTAACAGACCAACTTCACATCGGAGGATGTTATTTTAAGAAGATGTGGGTAGCTTTCCCCCCTCCCTTTGCTTTTCTTTCCTTTTTTTTTTTTTTCTTTCTTAATTACATTTCTATTTGTTTCTTCCTTTTTTTTTTCTTGCCAGATAAACAGAAGGAAAAATATTTAGTGTACGTAACGCTAATATATAATAGCTTTTATTAGGGCTTTTTTTTTTTTTCTTTCTCTTTTTTCCCCCTTAATGCTCAGCGAGGAAACGAACAGGTCGTACATTTCAGAAATGTACCAGCCAAGGAGTTACTTATTCCGGAGCTTGCAAGTGTCAGTTCTCTCCGTCTGAGGGCTGGCACGGAAGGCGCTCGCTGTCTCCAAGCGCCTAACCCGACAACCTACCCCAGTCTCAGCTGCTGGTCCTCTTTTTTTTTAAATTATTATTATTATTATATTTATTTTCCCCCCGTTTGGTCTTGATTGGTGCTGTCTGAGGTGACCTTTACTTATTCGTCTGTTCTCTCCTCTCTTCTCTCCCTCTCCCTTTCCTCTCCCCCCTAGAAAAACCAGCCCGAACCCCGCGGACGGCGGCCGTCCCTTAGCACACCTCTTTCCCCGTGCTGTTCCCGGGGAGGATGTTGAGCTGGGTGAGCTGGGCGGCGTGCTCCTTGGCCTTCAGCCGCAGGGCGGCGATGCTGGAGGCCCGCCGGTCGGCGGCGGCGCTGGCCGGGTCCCCCAGCCCCGCCGAGCCCACCGCGCCCTCGGCGGCCGGCGCCGGCTGCCGCAGCAGGGCCGCGGCGCTGGAGGCGCTGCCCAGGGGGGCCATGGTGGAAAAGAGCCTGCAAGGGAAGCAGAGACGCCCGTCACCGCCGCGCCGGGCCCGCACCGGCTCCGCTCGCCTCCTTCCCGCCAGGCGGGGACGCGGCGGGGGGGGCAAAGACACGACGGGGAAAACAAACGACGCTGGAGGGCAAAAGATTTGGGGGCCAAAAAAAATGTAAAAAAAAAACGGAGGGAAAAAAAGTCGCCGAGGCAGGTTCTCCCCGACTGCCGGGGCACAGCCGGCGGGGAGAGGCGCCGGGGGCTTTCTTCTCCTCAGCCGGCGCTCAAAAATACGGGGAAACCCCCGGTCCTGCGGAGGCTGCGCGCGCCCCGTCCAGCAACGGGGCCCCTTCCCCCGCCGCCCGCCCCGCGGGCCGGGCCCTGCGCCCCGCTGCGCGCCCCGACGGGGCGGCCCCGGCCCCGGGAGCGGCCTCCGCCCGGGGCTCCCCCGCTGCGGCCGCGGGCGCTCAGCGTGGCAGCGCGCAGGGACGGGGCGCGGCGCCCGCGGAGGCTCGCCCCGGCAGCAGCCTCCCGAAGCTGCTCCCACCCACTCGTGCCCGCGGCTAAAAATCTGCCCGTGCCGGACCCCACGGGCGCGGCGCGGCGGGCGGTGCTGACGGCGCCCGGGAGGCCGCGGCTGCAGCTCGTCCCGCACGGCCGAAGCGCAGCAGAACCCCGAGCGAAGCAGAGGCCGCCTGTGCACGCAGGGCAACCCACGCCTGTTTATTTTCTGCGTGGGGGCACCGGTTTCCGCCCGACCCGTGGGGACCCTGCTCCGTCCTTGCCCCCCGCGCGGGCTGCGCAGCCCCGCGGCGACGCCCGGGCTCCCCGCAAACGCCGCCGCCGCCGCCCACGGCCGCGGTGCCCGGGGACCGGCCGCCCCCACGGGGGACCCGCCTGACCCGCGGCGGGGGGGGCGGGGGGCGGGCGTGAGAGCCGCCCTCGCCCAATGGGAGGCTGGGGCGGAAGCACGTGACCCGCGCGGCGCCCAATCGGCGCCGGCCGCCGGCGCTCCAAGTTCGAACGCCGAGGCGGCCCGCGCGAGACGGGTCCCGCGTGGGGCCGGGCCGAGGCGCGATCGGCGGCCCCGGGCGGCGCGGGCTGGGTCCCCACGGGCGACCGCGGCCGGGGCGGCCCCGAGGCGCCGCGCTGCGGCCCCGGCCGGTGCCCGGCGGCCGTCGCCCCCCTTCCCCGCCCCCCCCCCCTGGTCCCCCGAGGCGCCGTTTCACGCGTGGGCGGGCGGTACCTGCCGAAGGCGGGGCTGATGAAGGCGGGGTGGCGGAACACGGCGGCGCCCAGGAAGGTGCCGAGGCCGAGCGGGGTCCCGCCGGGGGGCAGCGCCGCGGAGCCGGGGGGCGGCGGCGGCAGGCTGGGGAAGGCGGCGGCCGCGGCGGCGGCGGCGGCGGCGGTCCAGGCGGAGTCTAGAGCTGGGTGATGAGGAGGGAAAGGACTAGCATCAAGGTATGGACTGAGGGGGTGAGTTGCTGACAGGGGACCAGGGAAAGGCAAACCTGGGGGGTGTGTCTGAGCCCCAGCCTTTTCCCTCTTCCGCCACTTAGCCCTACGGTTCTGGAACCATACCTGAAAGCCAAAAGAAAAACCGGTTTTAATACGCCGGCCCGCGCCCGCGGCGGGGCGAGCCCCGCGGGAACCACGCACCGGCCCGACGGCGCCGGCTCCTCCGCCGCGCCCCGCGGGCTGCCGGTGGGCTCCCCCCGAGGGGGCGGCCCGGGGGGGCCACGCGTGTCAGCGCCGCGCTGCAGCCCCGGGCGGTGCCGGCCGACCCACCGCGGGGGCCCGCACGCCGCTTTCGCTGGGGGCCCCGACACTTTACCCGCCCCCCCCCGCCCCGTTTGCCGGCGGCCCGGGGCTGCGGGCAGCTGCCGGCGCAGGGACGCTGGGCAGCAGCGCTCTCGCTGCGCTGGAACAGCGGGAAAATGATTTCCCCGTGGGACTGTGCGGGTTTTGAGCCCGCACGCAGACCCACACGGGCAGCTGCGCGGCTTCTTTCGCCGAAGGGAATTATTTACAAATGATGTCGTTTGGGGATCATGGACTTTTGGGTTTTTTTTGGTTTTTTTTTTTTTTTTTTCCTTCTCCCCCTTCAGATTTAGAGCGAGGAAAAAAAATCGTGATTTCACTAGCGTCTGAAACGAAGAAATAATTTGCGAGGCAACCAAAGCCACGTTTTGCGAGGCAACCAAATCTACGTTTCCAGGCTGCCCTTTTAAGATCTATTTTACGCAAGTTGGTTAGGACGCCGCGGCACCGCCGTCCCTTGCCTCTTCTCCCCCTCCCACAAAGCAAAAATCGTGCGCTTTAAAACGGGAGAGAGGTAGAGGAAAAAAAACACTAAAATACCGCATTTCAAAGGAAAAGAAAATGTTCACTTAATAGCCAAGTGCGAGGCATCACACGCACCTAAGGAGAGAGACACGCATTTGTCAAATTTTTCGGGCTGGCGTGGGCTGAGTTTTCCCCGTTAGGCTCGGCTTTGTAAGGTCAGCGTGAGATGCCTGCTCTCCGGGCCCCGCGGTGCGGCTGCCGAGCGAGAGCCCGTCCCCACGTCTGGGCACCCACGCGGGAGGAGGCACGGCGGCCGCGGGGAAGCCGCAGCCCGGCACGGGGGGAGCCGCGCTCCCAGCTAAAACTCAATTAGCAAGCTGTCCTCGCTGCAATTCCCCCTTATTGAATTAATAAGTCTGAGTACACCCAAAGGTAAACGGAGGGACTCTCATAATTCATATTCCCTTAATTACATCTTCTCCCGTGAATAGCGGGGAGAGAAAGGGGGTGTCGTTCTTTTTTAAAAGTTATTTAACTTTCCCACGACTTGTTCCCCTGAGCTGAAAATACTGATTTGCTGTCACATCTCTGTTTGACAATGGAGAAATGTGTCAACAGAAAGGAGGGGACAAATCTCATCATTAGCCCCTCTAATGCAAGAAGCTGTTGTGTATTAAATGAGCCATATGGAATTTATTATGCTTTATCAGCGCCCGATTTTAACTGTAAAGTGATTTGCTCAGCTTCAAACCCAGAGACATCTGTTTTCTGTTGGCAATCAGGGCATCCCAATGTTTATCGTCTCTTTGGTTATGAGACCCGGGTTGGGAAATGCACTCTGGTATGGGGCGGCAAACACCTTTAATAGCATTGCACTCACTCACTATTAGATCAATGCAGGCTTATTGCTATCAAAAATGGGAAATCAAATAGCATTAGCCAGCTCCTTGTGCAGGCGGGGAGGAAATCAAACAACATTTCGCCTTCAAATGGCCCTGTTTGTTCTAGCACTAAGTGGGCTTTTATGAAGCCCGATTGGAGATTTGATGGCAGCCAAATACCCGGCTTGCGGCCGAGCGGGTCTCGCTAACAACCCAAGCCCCGCGGGGCCCCCGCCGTTTAATCCCGCGGGGTTTCGCCAGCCGATGCCTCGGCCCTGCCGGGGCCGGGGGGGGGCCGCCGGGGACACCCCCACCCCCCCGCCCCGGGCGCCGCCGAGGGACGCCCCGGCCCCGGCCCCGCCGCCGCCGCCACTCACCTGCACTCGGGCTTCGGTCAGATCGAGCCTCATGGCCAGCTCCTCCCTGGGGGAGACACAGACCCCGCCGTCAGCCCGGGGCGCCCCGAGCCGCCCCCCAGGCCCGAAATCCCGCTGCCCGGGGCGGGGGGGGGGAGCAGGGCCGGGCGGACACCGCCTGCCGCCGCCCTCAGCCCGGCTCCGGGGCGCCGAGCCGGCCGCCCGTCGGGACTCCCGAGTGTTGGCACCCCCCGCTCCCCCAATTCCGCCGGTCCCCGCCGCGACCGCGGCGCAGGGGGACGGCAGCCCAGCCGCCACACGCCGCCGTTTGCATCGCCACAATTAAGGCAAATCGGAATCGACGAAAGGCGTTAGAAAACCGCTCGTCAGCTCCGCTCCCCGAAGAGGAGCGCGCCCGGCTCAGCCGCGGCCCCTCCGCCGCCCCCGCAGCCCCGCGCCGCTCGGGGACGGGCAGCCCCGGAGGAAAAGCCAACGCCGTAAAAACACCAACCAAGAAAAAGCGCGATGTGTTCGTACACAGCCCCGGGCCGCCGCTGCCGGGGCCGGGGGGCGCCCCGAGGTGAGGCCCCGCGGGCGATGCCCCGCACCCAGGGCGGGGGAACAAAACGGCCTCGCGGACCCCCCCTCGCCAGCCCCCCCGGTAAAACAAACGAGAGACCGGGGGGGGTCTCCTTGATCGAAAAGTGCGGGATTTGGGGGCTCAACCCTCCTCTGGGCTAAAGGCGGGGGGGCGGGTGTTGTCGGGCAGGGGCAGGCGGCTCTGCCTCGCTCCCTGCCTGCCCTTCCCGCGGAGGAGCCGCCGGCCAGAGCCGCCGCCGCGGGGCTCTCGTTTTCGAGGGGAAAACGCCCGCGAAATTGCGGGCAGAGCCGGGCCGGGCCCCGCCGGGCCCCTCGGGGGCAGCTCCGGGCAGCGAGGGGCCCCGACGTGCCGGGCCGGTATTTTTAGGCAGCGGCGCTTTGATCTCTGGCCCTGCCGGGGCTTCCCCGGGCCGGGCCGGGGTCCAGCCCCACGGGGAGCGCGTAACCGATCCCGGCGGCGGCCGCGGAGAGGGCGAAGGAGGGCAGCGGGTAAAAATAGCCCCCGGCGGCGGCCTCCCGGCGGGCCTGCCCGGCGCTGCCGGCCCCGGGTCCCCCCGGGAGCCCGGACCGGCTCCCCATCCCCTCCCAGCCCGGGGGTGCCCGCGGCAGGATTCACCCCGGGGGGGCGGTTTGGAGGCGGGGGTGCAGCACACCGCCGCCCCGTCCCGTCCCATCCCATCCCCCCGGGGCTCGCCCGCTCCGCGCTCGGCCGGGGCCCCGGCGCCGGTACCTGGTGAAGACGTCGGGGTAGTGGGTTTTCTGGAAGGCCCTCTCCAGCTCCTCCAGCTGGTAGCTGGTGAAGGTGGTGCGGTAGCGGCGCTGCTTCCTCTTGAGCAGCCCCTCCTCGGAGTCACTGCCGGCCGAGAGGCAGACGCTCTCCTCGCCGTCCTTGCCCTCGCCGTCCTCGGGGTGCAGCAGCAGCTCCTCCTTGGGGGACAGATCCCCGCCCTCCGCCCCGGGGGCCGCGGCGGCGCCCCGGCGGGCCTCCTTCAGCAGCCCCCCGCCGTCCTCGCCCAGCAGCTCCTCCTCCTCGTCGTCCTCCAGCTCCTCTTCCTCCTCGTCCTCCTCCTCCAGCATCTCTTCGTCGTCCTCCTCCTCCTCCTCCTCGGCGGCCGGCGCGGCGGGGCCCGGCCGCTCCTCGACGTGTGCGGCGGGGCTGCCCAGCTCGTCCCGGGCGGGCGGCGGAGCCACGAAGGGCGCGTTTTCGCGGTAGCTCTTGCTGCGGCTGATGCTGACCTGGGGGGCCTGGCTGATCTTCAGCGTGTCCCACGGGGCGGCGGCGGGCACCGGGCCGGCGCCCCCCTCCGGCCGCCCCTCCGGCCGGTCCCCCCGCGGACCCGCCGTCCCCGGCGGCAGCAGCCGGCCCCCGCCCGGCCCGTAGAGCCGGCGCAGTTTGGGGGGCAGGTGCAGCTCGGCCGGCTCGAAGGGGGGGCTGCCCTTGGGGGACCCTGCGCCGGGAAGGAGCGGGGGGGCAGGGAGGCGGCCGCAGCAGTCGGCCAGGCGTGGGGGGAGAGGGGTGCGGAGGGAAGAGAAAAAGGGGGGGGGGGGGGGAGAGAAAGAGAGACACGGTCAGTGGGATCAGCGCGAAGAGCCCGGCTGGGCAAGACCCCAGCCCCGCAGCCCCCCTTCGGGCCCCGTTTTCCACCCCGCACCAAGACAAGAGCCCCCCGCCCCGTACCCTCAGACCGGCCCCCGCCCGCCTCGCTGCTCCCGCTGCGGGAAGAAATCCCTCCCGGCCGCAGGGCCCGGCCCGGCGCCCGCTCAGCGGCGGGACAGGCGCCGGGGGGCTCGGGCAGCCCCGGGCCTGCGCCGGCGCCTCCCGGGCAGCGGCCACCGCCGGGCCCCGTTCCGCACGGCGGGGCTGCGCGGGGACACGGCGGGCAGCACCGGTCCCGCTGCCCCTGCCCGGCGGCCCGGGGCTCCTCCGCTTTTTTTTTTTGTTGTTGCTTTTTTTGTTTCTCCTCTCCCATCGTCTCCCCTCGCCCCCCAAGTTTCCTTTTGGCTTTGGAGGAAAGAAACCCGCCGGGCTGGGAACGCCAGGGAAGCGGGCGGGACGCCGTCCGTGGGAGCTGCCCGGTCCGGCTCCCCGCGGCCCCGGGGGGGCTGCTCCCAACTTCGGGCCGGCGGCGGCGGCTGCCGGCGCCCCGTTATTGCCGCCCTGCCCGCCGCCGGGCGCGGCCCCCGCCTCGCTCGCCCAGATCCGTTACGGGTTTCGGGCGATCGGGCGAGCCCTTCCCCGCACGGATTTGTTCCAGGTTAAAAAAAAATTACATGTATATCGAAAGCCGGAGCAACCTAACGCGGCGGCAGTCGACCTCCACGGGATTAACCGGGCTGAATTTCGGGCAGGGCTCTGGCCGCGCTCCCCGGCAGCGCAGCAGCCGCCGGCGGGCAGGGTAACGGGGCATCGGCGGCCGCGGCTCCGAGGCGGCGCGGGGCCGGGGAGCGGGGCCGGGGAGCGGGGCCGGGGCCGAGCCGCGGGGCCAGGGGGGGACGCAGCCGGCCCTGCCCTGCCCGACGCCGGGGAAACGGAGCGGGGCGGGCGGCGGCGGGGCTTACCTTGCGCGGCCTTGTCGGTGTCGGGGCGGGCGGCGATGGCGGGCAGGCTGGGCGCGGCGCCCAGCAGCCGCACCTTGCAGGGGCTCCGCCGGCCCAGGATGCTGTCGATGCAGTAGGAGGACAGCAAAGTTGGCGATTTACTTTTGCACTCGGGGCGCTCGGCGCAGCTCTCCTCCGGGTAGGGGCCGCTCATGGCGGCGGCGGGGCCGTGGGGCCGGGGCGGCGGCGCGGACGCCCCCGCGGCGCTGCCCTGTGCGGCGGGACGCCCGTCACGGGGGGAGTGAGCGGCGGCCGCGGCGCTCTTGAGTCCCCTCGGCTCCACGTGCGGGCAGCCGCCCCCTGATTGGCTCTCGCCGGAGGCCGGGCGGCCGCCGACAGACGGCGCCCGGCAAACCCCGGCTCGGACCGCCCCGGATCGGCGCCCGCCCCGAGCCCCGGCGCTGCGCCCCCCTCCCGCCCCGCCCCGCCCCGCCCCGCCGCGCCCCTCCCGCCGGGCCCCGCCCCCGCGCACCGCGGCCGCTCGGGGGGGAGCCGCCGGGGCGGCCGGGATGGGCGGCGGCGGAGCACCCGCCCCACGCCGCGCCCCGGCCCGAACCCGGGGCGATGCCCGAGCGGGACGGGGCGGGCCCCGACGGCGGATCCGCGCCGGGTTTTCCCCCCGGCACCCCCCGCCCGGCGCTGCGCCGCGCGGCGCAGGGGCGCGCAGTGGCCGCGCTCGCTGCCGGCGTTTGAAAATCCCGGGCCCGCGGCCGCGGTTGTGCCGCCACAGGCGCCTGGGCGACGCCTTCGGGGCCAGGGCGCGGCGGGCCGCGGCGGAGCCGGGGGCGAGCGTCCCTCGGGCAGGGCAGGGCGCGCAGAGCGGCGCGGTGCCGGCCGGACCCCCCCGCCTGCCCCGTCCCGCTCCGCCTGCCCCCGCACGCACACCTCCCCTCCGCAGGCGCCTTCAACGCCGCTCCGGGGCCAGAAAATCTCCGAGGGTTTCTTATTCCCTGTCCTTTCCTCTCCCTGGCAGCGGTCACGTCCCGGGCAAGTTCAGGCTCCCTGCTCGGGCAGCTCGGGCTCAGTTTTGGTCAGCAGCCTGCGCGGCCCCCGCTCACGCACCCCTGCGCTCTGGTCCCGGACTGCCGCAAGCTCGGGCCCGTCGGAGGAACCGCTCCCGGCCCCCCGACGAACCCGGCCGCTCGCCCGGGTGATTGCGGGCCCCGAGCGCCGGAGGGGAGGCGGCCCCGTCTCCCCTCTTCGTGCCGCAATTCCCGTGCGCACCCCGCGTCTCCTCATGACTTAACCAGCGGGAATTAAGAGAAAAGAGCAGCAAGTGCCTGTGTGTGTCCGGGCGGGCGCGGGCACGACGCTGCCCTGGCGGTGCCCACGCCCGTGTGCGCACACGCACACTCAGGCACACGCTCCCGGGCTCTGTGGGTGCATGTCCCTGCGTGCCGTGCGGGGCCAAGCGTGACTCCCCGGGCCGTGCCCTCCCTGCGAGCGGGCCCCCGCAGGGCTCCTGCCCGTCCTTCCTCCCGCCTCGTTTCCCCCTGCGCCGGCGATGCCCGCGGCCAGGCGGGGAGCAGGGACCGCCCCGACGTGCGCGGCCGGCGGGCCCTGCGCTCCCGGCGGGGCGGCCGCAGCCCGGCCCGGCTGTGCAGGGTGCGCCTGGGCGGGGGAGGCAACGCTGCCGTTTGCCATCGCTGCTCGGCTCTCGGGAGCTTTTGCCATCGCCGGCGCGAGTAGCAATTAATTCATTAACTCGGTAACTAAAAAAAACCCCAAAACAACCACCAACCAAACAAAAAGAAACCCAAGAAGACAAGGAAGACCCACAGGCACCCTGGGGGAAGCTCGGCGCGCAGAGGAGCCGCCGCCTCTCTCTCGCCCCGGCCGTGCCGGGGTTCCCCCGCCGGGGCTTGCCCGGGAGCAGAGGCGCGGAGCCGCGGCGCGGCCGGGCCGGGAGCGGCGCTCCGGCAGCAGGGGAGGCCGGCCCGCGTCTGCCGGCCCGCTGCCTTGCCGGGTGCCGCCGCACCGGCAGTGGGAGAGCGGGGCCGGGTAGGGGCTGCCGCGCCGCCGGCCCGGGGAGGGGGGCCCCGAGCCCGCCGGGGCGCGGGCGGTCGCCGGAGGGGACGGGGGACCCTCGGCGCGGCGGCTGCGAGGGCTCCGGCAGCGGCGAGACCCGCCGGCGGCGGCCGGCCGTGCGAGCCGGGCTGCGGCGGGCGGGCGCCGGGGGCTGTCGGGGACGCGCGGAGCCCCGCCGCGGCCTTTCGGCCCGCTGCGTCGTGGTTTCACTCCCTCCCCGCCCCGTTCCCTCGCCCCTCCGTGCCCGGGCCGCGCCGGGCCCCCCCGGCCCCGCTGCCCCGCGCCCCGGCAGGCCCTGCCCGGGGGAGAGCGGCCCCGGCCCGGGGCGCGGGGAGGGCCGGCGGCGGTCCCGCTCGCGGGCGAGGATGCTTTGCGATGCGAGCTCGCCTCTGCCAAGTCACTTTGTTGTTTTATTTATTTTTTTAAACAAACTTTCATTCATTTATGGTCTCTCCCTCTCCTTTTTTTTTTTTCCCCCCCTTCCCCTGCAACCTGCTAATTTAACACTGGAGCGCGTTATTGCAGTGTTAGGGGGAGAAAACGAGAGAGAGAAAACAACAATACTGCAATGATCCAAATGATACAGTAGAATTATAGCAATTATAGTTCTGCTCGGAGAAGAAAACCTTGCTGAGCTCAGCCAAACAAACTGATGCCTTGCGCGGATAACAAGGCCGGGGACTGACAGCCGGTGCTGAGAGAGGCAGGAGGGCACAAACGGCAATATTTGCCTCTTTTCACTCCAGCCAGCCTCGATTAACACCCTCGCCTGCCGCTGCCATAACAATGCCCGCTCCGGCTCCGCGCACCCGGGGCCTCCGCGGTGGGTTTCGCCCCGGGGAGCGGCCTCCGCGGCCCTCCGCACCCACGGTAACGGCGCTGCCGGGGACCTCCGGCGACCGGGCCCGGGACCCCCGCCCTCGCTGCAAACGGCCGCTTCCCACCGCAGCAGCGGGCGCGGGGGGGCCCCGGCACCCAGGGCCCCGCAGACCGGCACCCCCCCTCCCCGGCCCGGGCCGCTCCCTGCCGGCTCCCCTCCGCCGGGGCGGCGGCTCCGCCCGCTTCGTTTGGCAGCGGGGAGCGGGGCCGGACCCGCGGCTCCCCGCGCCGCTCCGCCGGGCCGCGCAGCGGGGCAGCGGGCAGGGCGAGCCGGGGCTGCCCGGGGGCCGCCGCCCGACGGCTGCCCGCGGCGGCTCCCGCACACCGGCACCCCTCTCCCGGGCCTGCCCCCGCTCCGCCGGCCCCGGGCCCCTCTTTCCAGTGGGGTTGGAGGTTTTATTTTTTTTTTTTCCCCCTCTTTATCTTCCTTTCTCGTTACACACCGCCCCGGCGTCCGAAACGCTTCCCCCCGCAGAACCCATCCTTGCGAGGAGGCACGGCAGCAAAATGGCAGTTCGCCGTCATGCTTGGGGAAAGGTGTTTGATCTTAGGGCGGAGATAGGGCTAAGCTCGGTTTCAGTCGTAGCGGCTGAAAACGTGCAGAAGCGGTTCAAGACTCAGCGCAAGATTGTTTTAACCTTGGCAGGGAACAGCGGCTGCCTTGGCTGGAGAAGGGCTCCCCTCACCGCGGGTACAAGTTTGTCACCGGCTGGGCAAACGACGGCTTGAAGTCCGTGAGCGGCTTGTGCCCACCCCGCCGCCCGCCGGTGCCCCGGTGCAGCTGCTGCCGCCGGGGCCCCCTCCGGCCGGCTCTCGCTCCCTGCCAGCCCTGCGCAGGGGAGGAGCTGCAGCGGCGGGCGCAGCCCATAGCTGGGCTTTCACACCAGCTGGGTTTTTTTTTCCGCTCTCTTTGCAATGGAGAAGAAAACGATAACAACTACTTAAAATCCTCCAGTGCTTGATTTATCACTATTTACCTCATGGAAAAAAAAAAAAAAAAAGGCTCGTGCAGGAGCTGCAGGCAGGTACGGAAACTCTGCGTTTCCTCTACCTGTCCTCTCGGGTTTTTCTGTGGTTTCCTCCCCTTCCCTCGACGTGCTTCGCCCCCCGGCCCCGGCCCTGTGCTGGAGCAGCCCCGGCCCCCGGGGAGCCCGGGCTCCGCGGCGGAGAACGGCAGAGGCTGGAGCGCCGCAGGCCCGGGCGCCCGGGAGGGCGGAGCACAGACCGTCGGTCTGCGACGGGCGCGATTCAGTCGCAGTTCTTCTCTTCTTTTTCTTTTTTTCTCCCCGCACCCAGCCCCCAGTGGTCCGGGTTACGGTCCTGGGCACAAAAGCAGTGGAGCTGGGGAGGGCGAGGTGCCCGGCCCTGCCTCCGCACCAGGCGGTGGGGAAACGTCCGGTGCCGTTTAGATGTGACGAACTGGCGCATGGTTCCCCTCTCGAGCCTCGTGGCGTCGTTATCTCAATGCATATGCACATTTTTCACCTTTGTGGAGAACACTGGTCCAACACCTCTCCTGGGCACAGCCCTGACATCGCACAGTTCAGCCCTGAGCCGTGGAGATGGGCAGAGGACTGCCCTTGATTGCACCACCAGAACCACCATAGATGCAACCTTGCTCACTTCTTCTGCAAGGCTCTTGTTAATCACTTAAAAAAATCGTCTAAAGACCACCAGACAGTAATGAGGGATCACAGCCCAGTTGCACGTCCCCTACAGCCACCGTCAGGCAGCTGGGGGAGGACCAGCGTCTCTCTGTGTCCCCTGGGGCTCTGCCAAATCACTGGTCACCTGCATACACCTCTGAGTTCAATGGCTTAACCACCTTCCTGTTTAAGTAGGGCAAATATTAGCCCCTTATTGCAGACTGCTAATTTAAACGTTGAATAATCTATACCCACCAGCGATCACTGGGGCACTGCACCAAAATTGCTTTGCAGAGTGGTGTTGAACTTAAGCACCTTTGAATTCACATTCAAGAGAAAAACTCATTGTGCAAGCATTGCTTTTTTTGGACGCCCATCAGCTGTTTTCACCGGTTCCTGGGCCCTGTGCCGCTGGACGTGAGGCTGCAGCACCTGCCCAAGGGGCGAATGGAGGATGTGGTGTAGCCACATCCTCACTTCACAGTTATCAGGACTGGCAAGGCTCAGTTTGGCTCGGACACAGCAGCTTGCAGTGCCGCTGTTTGTCTGTCTGTGAAGCAGCCCTAGCTTTTCTTGCTTGCTTTTAGCTTCGCTGCTGGCTCAGGGAGCAATTTCTGTATTAACTTGCATCTGGACAGAGGCCTGACAGCAGCAGCGGTGGTGACTCTGGAATAATTATTCATATACTTAATATTTAGCCTTGCTTATGTGTGGGAAGAATCTGGGTCTTGTTCCATAGATTTAATTCAAAAAAGTATTTTCTAAATCCTTTTTTATTCGGTTGTCATTGTTTGTTTAATTCCTTGGTGGCTTATTTTCCTGTTAACACGGTTTTCACTACAGACAGAGGACAGCAGTTAGCTTTAGGTGAACGTGTCTCACCTTTATTTCTCTTCTGCTGTTTCCCCACTTCTAATAACTCAAAACTTCTCCTCTGGTCTGCACTCCAGACGCACTCCAGCTCGCTTTTGGCTTGGCCCCGTTTTTGCACGACAGTGAGCCCGGAAAGCAGTCCCTGCTAGTGCAGGTCTGCAGTGATGTCTCTCAGAAATCCAGTCATCACCAATAACTCTGTTGGATTTAGTTACTGCATTTAACTTATTTATTTCTTGAGCCTTGTCACCAAGCCAACGCTCACTCCTGGAAGTGATTTGGAGGAACGGAGCTGGGCGTGTAGCTAGGTGGTGCAACCCCTCCGCTCTCCCTCCCGGAGGCCGTGCGCCTTCCTCCCCTTCGTGCCTCAGGTTTGGCTTTGGGAGCTGGGGCTGGGCAGAGCCGTGTGTGTCTTTTGCTGGCCTGTCATCTCCGCCAGGTCACTAACCTTATTTGTACTTCACGACTCGCTCTCTTTATTGTTTCTTCTTTTTTTTTTTTTTTTTGTTTTCCTCCTAAGTGCTCAGCTTTATGAAATCCCATCAGGGCTGGCAGTTTGCTGGCCGAGGCTGGGATGCCATCAGTGCTGTCTCTGTCCCGTTTGCCGGCTTCCTGTCCCGTCACGTTGTCGTCTTGGGTCCTTAGAGTCCTCCAGAGGCCTTTTCTAGGCTTTTAGGTTTACCTGGGAGCCCCCTGACTTCCCCATTTTTCCTCTCCGTCCCCTTCCCATGTGTGTCCCCTCCCGAGGATCTCAGCCTCCCCACACCTCCGCAAGCTCTGGCTGCCCCTGCTGACTGCTGCGGCGTTTCTGCAAGGAAGCTGTGGATTCCCTGGCACCGGGTGGCTTCGAATGTAGACTAGGCCTTTTCTGGAAGACATATTTTCACCTACTGTAACTTATTTGGCTAAATATATGAGTAAATGGGTGGAGTTCTGCATCCTACAGCCCTACATCTGTGTCTTCTAGGAGGTTGGGTGATGGATGGAGATACGGTTCTTCTGCCCCTAGAAAACCCATGGATAAGATCCCAAGTAGCTTTCTTGCAGTAATCCTTAGAAACTCAGTGAACTTACTAATGCATTAAGGTGCAGTGGTCTAAAAAAATTAAAACGATGATCATAGGCTTATTTAACATTATACCTTCTGTGTTATTTTCTTTTGTATGTGCTGACTAGAACGGAGCAAAGGCTTCATAACAAATAATTTATAATAATTTATATAATAATTTATTTGTCAAACGTATTCTCTTCTTCTGCTCGTAGAATATCCATGAGCAAGAGCATCGTTTTCTCAAATGTATTTGTTATCTAAAATGCTCCAGCGGTTCCTTTAAATGAATCACAGAAGGGCTTGACTGCAAATGGTTTCCGTTGTTTAGCTGTAGTTGGTCAAATAAATCCCCTGGTATCGATTGCATTACCCGCCTGTTGCGCCAGCAACACACCGGTTGTGCAAATAGGTGTGTAACAGCTGGGCTTCTTCAGCTCGTCCGTGGGCAACTCTCGACACGGGTTTTCTGCAAGCATTCGTACCACTGAAATGCGATCGCTCAACTAACCGCAGAGGGGGTGTGAACATAGCTGAAGCAAAGCCATTAAAAATTCAAATGAGCGTTCGATGAGCAAAGGACATTTTTCACCCTCTTTGCCTAGCTCCGGTGTGACCTTCATCTGGTGCTATGTTCTATTTCAGTAAATGCAGCCGCACAGGGGCAGAGCAGGAATCAAAATGATCCGGAGAAGGGCATGAGTTGGAGCTGGTCTGGCGTCTCCTTGCCCGGGCGATGTTATCCAGGAGATCAGGGTTGTTTAATCCAGAAGCATGGCTGAAGTGAAATAGCGTAATAGAGGGAAGAGACGGCAAACTGTCTGTGAAGCTCTGTCGCTTCATTCCCCTCAACCAATCTAACCTTAAAACCATATTTATTATTACTGTTTTCTACATCTGTGGACGTCATTGCCGCTGGCTGTCACTTAGGGAGCACTGCTATCTCATCAAGATTTAAAAAAAAAGGTTTGGTTAGGAAAAATCTGCATTTAACAGAAGGGAATGTGCATTTTTCCTGAAGGAGGCTGATGCTCACAGATACGTGGAGAAAATTCTTCAATGGCCTTATGTTAGGAGGCTGTCTGTCAGTGCTTCCCATCACTATTTTTGGTGTTGGCACCTTTATATGGAGCATCCCTGCTATAAATCATGGCTGAATGTCGGTCAGATCATCAAAGGATCTATTCTGATACAGCATCCGTATTTATCTGTTTAATATTCTGCATCTCTTTTAATGTAAGATTCAAAGTACTCAGTGGTGCTCTGTAGGAAGAGGGATGTTTTACGGAAATAAACGGTGTTGTGTAAGTAAGCGCTGAGGTATGAATGAATTTGCTGTCTCCCAAGCGTAACACCGCTCAGAGAGAGAGACAGAGTAGAGATCTCCGAAACTGCGCTAAGGCCAATCCATCGATAACGCAGCTAATAGCAGCAAAGCTTGCAGAAGTGAATAGATGGAAGAGTTTCTTCCAAGGTACCCAAATCAGGCGCAGTTATAAATTAGACTTGTAAAGTACATTGAAATGGGAAAACAAAAATGAGGAAAATCTGATGTTCTGAAGTAATCAAGAATGGAGATGTAGTCTTAAAAACGCCTGTGCTAACACTAGTTATGCGCCTGAAGGACATGATAGCTGGGACCGCGGGTGTGTGTGACGTTATAGAAAAGCATGAGTGGGCTGTTAGGGAGCAGAGCGCTTCCTTCCAAATTCAAAGGGTTTTTTTCTTAACGGAAAAAAATTCAATTTGATTGTAAATGGGCTCAGCAGTTCCAACAGCTGCAATTTGTTGGACTGTTGATTTGAAGATTTCCATTCAAAAATAAAATAAAATAAAAAAAGAGTACGTGTTTTAAGATTTCCCCTTCATACATAATTCTTAGACACTTCCATAGACAGATATTTCCAGTCATGTGCATGGATTGTAAAATCTTGAAATCACAGGGTACAAGGTATTATTTGGAATCAATGCACCTTCTTGTCTTTTAGCTTTTTATCAAACCTTGAAAAAGATTTGGCACTTACAGTGCTCAGCTATTGTTTCCATTCTTGAAAACTAAAAATAATATTATGGAACCATAGAAAAACTAACTTTAAACAAAAGACGTTGGATTTAACTACATTATTGTTCCTGTGTTGTAACCCTTACTCATAACCTTTCATTCCTTGAGTCAGTGGGGTTTTCTCATGAGTGAAAGCACATTTGTACGATGGTTTTTGTGTTGCAACCCAGGCAATCGCAGCACAAATAGGTAGAGACTTTGGCTGGGCTTTCAGGTGAGCCAGGGGCTACTCGAGAAGCCTGTTTGCTTCCTTCAGCAGAGTGTGCTATCATCCATTTTGTATAGCGATGCTCAGGAAAATGTCAGTTTTCTTCCATTTGAACAAGAATTAGAAGGGATGCTTTGGCTTTATTCCGGTTTCAGTCTTTGTTTTGTTTTTGTTTTAATATTATCAAAATGTCTGGAGGGTTCTGGATGTCCTCGGGGTTTCTGAAACTGAACATGGCTTCTGATTTTTAAAACTTACTATGTGTCAGAGGCTTTTCTGTGGACCCGTCACTTGGAACGGTAGCGCACGTCCTCCTTCACTGAATACAAACTGACAGGTGAGAATAACTGGACAATCATTTACACTTATTCTAATTCCTTATCCCATAAAAGGGTCCCAAATAATTTTTTGTTACCTGGGACAAGGCTGTACAAATTCAATAGGCAAAGGGATCTTCAAAACTGAAGATGGATTCTGACCTGCAGTATGGCAGACAGAAACCCAAATGCTTGTAACATGAAATACTCTTTTTTTTTTTTTTTTTTTCCTCTTTCTGCTGTACCTAGCAGGAAGGTGGACTGGGGATCAGGGAGCAGAACCAGGCAGAAGGAATTTCGTAGGCTGTTCCCAGTTTTTGCAAAGGAAAACAAAAGGAATGAGCATCCAGTGAGAATGAGGCACGCTTCACTGAATCGCCACGAAGGAGAAGAATATGAGTACAGTGGTAGGAACTTAGGAAAATTCTTATTTACAGACTGACAACAGCAGTCTGGATCCAAAGGTAACTTAATTGAGTCGTGTGTAAGGATTATTAGTCAGGGAAGGGAGGCCAGGTCAAGCCCAATAGGATTCAATGGAAACAAGGCTATGATTTGGTAGAAAAAAGCAAGTCAGGTTTGTATTTGCATTCTGATTTAAAAAAAACATAAAAATCCATGTTTAGTCAGTGTAAGCTTTTTGACTAACCTAAAATCTGTGCAAAACTCAATATGCTTCATGACCTGGGATACCTTTAAGAATGCCTAAATGATGTAGGATACCAAGTCTTGTTTTCAACAGTGCTCTTGGGAATCCAAGTCCCATCTGGATGTCAGTAGGATTTGGTGACTGTGTCACTTTGGGCATGTTTATTCTGAACATTTTAGAATAAACTGGGGTTGATTCAGGAACTGCTGGTCCAGGAACACAGCTCCAGAGTCTTCTCCTAGGCCATCCATCCTCTCTGGGGTCTCTTTGGAAGAAAAGCATATTGGGCACCTTTCGACACATCAGTATCTTTATAGCAGAGCTCAAATACACTAAATGTCATGGTAAATGCCATCAATATTTATGGCAAAAGGCTGATCTCTCAAAGTTTCTGTGTAGATTTAAAGGTTCTTATGTCTATTACATCCTCTGAAATGCATTTTCCCCACCTGCTGTTCCAGACCAACAAATGCACGAGGTGGTTGTTCAACACTACCCCAGTGGCAGTTTCACAGTTAGAGACCCTTGGCTGCACCTCGAGGCCCTTATTCATTCACACCTTCCCAACAAAATCCTTGGGATCCTGCTGGGGGAAGGACCCTGGCCTTCGACCCTGTGGCACCGACCAGGACTGAGCCAGAAGTCGGCCACCTTGAGCTGCACAGGTAAAAAAAATCACTGCGATTCCTGCAGCCCTTTGCAAAGTGGTTGGATGGAAACGACGCTGAAAAAAAATTGTCTGTTGTCAGTACTTGGTAACCTTGCCAGATGCTCTCTGTATAGTCAAGGGGTCATCTGGACGGCATCTGTCTAACCTTAAAAACTGATCTGGGTTGCTCTGATGTGTCAAGCAAACTGGTTGCATGTAGACATGGAGACCTTGGTCAAAAATGGTGCAAGAAACACTTTACCCCTGAGAAGTCACTCAAGGTTCCCGACAACCGTAGCAACCCTCCCTGAAGAGCCAGCTGGTCCATGGAGTATCAAAACACGTGGGCTGACGACGTATCTCCAAAAGCAGCATTTCTGTTCGAAGGCAGCGCGTCTCACCAGAAGGGCACGAAATGCGGCAGAGACGACGTCCGCTTCTCACATCACTGTCACCCGTGCATACCAGCACAGCCCCGTGTCACAGCGCGGAGGGAGCTCCAGGGTGGCACTCAGTTTGAGCTTCACACCTATTGGCTTTCTTCTCAGCCCCTTGTGAGCATCATTTGCTTCAGATACCAGATCTACTAATGATTTTTTTTTTCCCTCCCCCTTGCTCACACTTTAATTGCGGGGTATATGTAATACCCTTAGGAACAGCTATTGCCACCTGTATTATTATTTATGCTGTGAAAACGAAGCTTGTGGCAATATATTTATTAACACTGTGCCCTGGAATCACATGAGTTAACAGCTTAATCCTGTGATTGTAAACACTTTCCCTGATATGTTCAAGCACCATCCATGTTTTTTAACTTCACATCAGGAAACTGGGAGCACAAGCAGGTTATAATTTTTACAGAAAATCTATTCTTTACAAAAAAATCACATAATGAAGAAGTGATTTATCCATCTAATAGTGCCTGCCTTATAAAGCATAATGCCTTTTGCAGAAGAAAGAGTTAAACAAAACATTTATGCAGTATAAACTTTGCTCCTTAGCATTAAAATGCACTTTATTCACACTGTAGATTTCTTTTCCAGCCACGGCTATTGTTTGTCACTAACAGCTAGCTTTTGTGAAGTTAATAAATGTGCATAATAAGGACATAAAGGTATGGAGAAGTAATACTGTAATCCTTTTGTTTGGATAATCAGTCTAATGTATGCAAATTAAACCTTATTAGTACTAGGGTTTTGTGTCTGCTTATCAAAATGTGCCATTTTCATGAAAATTGGAAGTCCATTATATAAAGTTATTATTAACAATCATTTAGGAATTATATACGGTATGCAAATTAAAGTTGATTACAACTAATTAAGGGCTTTCTTTGTTATTTGACCTTGTCTGCTTTTTATGTAAATATGTTTCTTTTGGTCTGGCATATTTTTAGACTCAGAAAAGTATATTAAGACAAGTTACATTATGTATTTTTAACATATTTTTGTATTGCATAAAAAGCCCCTTGCTATTGTTTAAGAGCCTGGTTTCACGCCGGGCTGTTCTGTATGATGATATGTAGACATGCGTGCCTTGCGGCTTTAGGGCGGCTCTGCGAAGTGGACCGGCAGCGGAATTGCAGTAACATACTTCCAAGACCCTCCAATGGTTTAAGGAAAAATGATCCCCCCCCCTCCCCAAATTCCCCTGTGAAATATAAACAGCCTTCATGCCAGAGTAGCCTTTGTTCCACTACTTATCGAACTGGCTAAGCCTTAGTTTAGAGGCTCCAGACACAGCTAAGGAATAAACGATTGGTCCCTACTTGCAAGGTACGTTGCAGAACTTAATCGCTTGCTCTCATCCCCCGGACCACTGATCTCAGGATAAAAGACTTTTAACACAGACAACACAGCTTGCTCAGGAACAGCAGCCTCCGGGAAGATTTGTGTACCTGTCAAAACCCGAGAAGGTTAGGCATTAAGTGAAATGAAAAAAAAATCTCCTGAAGAAAACTTGGGTGAGTTGAATAATATTTCTGTTAAAAACAACAGCAGCATGTAATACAATTTCAATGTGTTTTATACATAGAGAAGAAACCTGCCATGTAAGCCAGTCACCAACGTGAAGACGGGAGATGGCATATTTTGTGGTGTGTCAGAAAGAGATATGTAATCAATACCTTCACACTTTCAGGCTTCCAGTCAGGATAAAGCACGCAAGAGCAAGAAAGACGAGGAAAGAAAAGGTTGAGACGTAAGGGGTATAAGGTAGGGATATATTAGAAATATGTATAAAACTTGTCATCACTTATTCTCTGAGTCTAAAAAATTGGGATCTGAGGAAAGATAAAGCATAAATCTTGGCATTTGGTAAGGTTTCCGCAGCTTTGCTCACCTCTTTGGCACAAAAGGGTGGGCACAGGGGGACATTAATGCTAGAAAAAAACTTCTGCATGGGCAAGGTTATGTGTTTAAGCATGAAAATGGGGATATGCTTGCAAACCCAGTTTGTATTCTTTCCTTTCTACATCCCTGGTATCTTGCATTTCACGTCAGGCAATCACGGAGCTTCCTTGGCTGGACATTTGGGGCTCACAGGGTCTGTCCCCTCTTGCCCATGGGAAGGTGTCCCACCACCACCATACCCCCACAGGCAGCACTGGTGCCTGGCTAAGTGAGGGCTGGCCTCCTGAATGCTTGGAGATGGGTGCTGTGGGAGCATGAGTGTTCAGATCCGACTGGGAAAGGCAGGCACGCTGGGGTCAGACTGGGAGAGGGAGTAGGTATTGCACGCTGAAAAGGGGCAGTGAGGGTCTAGTGTAGGTGTCTCTGCTCTCCCTCCTTATTCTTCTTTGAAGCTGCTCATGGCACAGAAAATGCCAGTGTTTCACTGCTGAAGGCCATTTCAGAAAGTTCTTACTTTGTCCCCTGGAAGAGCAGAGGCTCCTGCCTAGGTGTCCAAATCCCTGGGAACTTACCCTGTAGCCTCTGCAGCCGGCCAAAACCCAGTCAGCTTCATCTGCTGCAAACTGCTGGATGGGAAGCTACAAACTGCCGATTGCCGGCATGACTTATTCAGCAACTATTTGAGAAGACATTTGAACAATTGGAGAAGTTGGTGATTTGTTCCCTCACAGTGGGACCACAAGGTGCAATTCAGCCAGTGACTTATTACAATGAATTGTTGAGGGCTATAGCAGGGACATTTTGCTCAATGCTCTGCTGCCGGCAGGAGCTAAAAAATGGAAAATCAGAACAGGCAAAACACGTCTTTGCCGCATGGGGCAATGTCCGACCTCAGTCACCCTCCCTTGCAGCTGGCAAAGTGATGCTGAAGGCAGGAATGGAGCCACCGCCGCCGCAGTGAGGTGCCACCCTTGTGTGTGGGCTCATTTTGGGGATGAGCAGCTGGGCTGCCCCTCGCTGCGCTGGGCAGGATGGCAGCCCATTCCCCTGGGAGAGAGGTGACCAAGGGCCCAGCGAACGCTCCTGCTGAATGGGTGGCACCAAGAAGATGAAAAAAAAAAGAGGTTTTATGTCAAAATTTTTCTGGTGAAGAAAAAAAAATCTGAAAAAGCCATGATTTCCTCTCTTCCACCTAATAAATAGCAAACATTTTTCACCTCAGTGTTGGGAACTCAAGGCACTTAAAAGGTGGAAAGCAAAGCTAAGAAGGGGTCTTGAATGATTTTCTCTAACAGAATAAGGATGAAACCCTGATGCCATCAAAGGTAATAATTCAGGATTTCCCTCAGGGAGGTGAAAGTCATTGTCGTGTTTTTAAAATAGTTGCAATTTTCTGTCTCTAAATAGCACAGACTACAAAATGTATTGCAAGGGGAATATAAAAATAGTCAAACTCTTCAAATCTTTTAATTCAATGAGAATGTAATATGCAATTAAAATTAATTATCTCATAATCGAACTGTAGACACTGATTATTGCATCATTTTCATAAGAGACATGCATCTTAACTTGCATAATTTCTGGTATCGCTGCAGAGTTAGCTCAGGAGAGAATCTGGGCCCAAATGTATTCATGCCTTAGTGCTCGGAGTGGAGCAGTCATGGCTGGATATGGCTTTCTCTCCACAGAGTTCTTTGAGCACCTCTTTGCGAGGCAGAGCCTCTACCCTTGCCCTTGGTGAGCAATTCATTCACTCCTCCCCAGCACCTTCAAATCAGTTCTGCTGCCCCACTTTTTATTCCCATTCACCATCATCTTCCCTCCAGCTCCCAAGCTGCTCCACCTGAGACCCAGCTGCCTTCTTGTGGCTTTTCTCTTTTTACTTCAACCTTTGGAGCTCTTCGTTCTTCTTCGTCTCAGAGGAGGGAGCAGGAAGATACTGTATACATGGTTTAGTGGTGGACTTGGCAGTGCTGGGTTAACAGTTGGACTTGATGACTTTAAAGGTCTTTTCCAACCTAAACGATTCTGTGATTCTGTGATTTCACTTTCCGCCAGCCGAGCCCACAGGCAGAGGGCAGAGCTGGGGCTGGGGCAGGACCTGCCACTGCTGACCACTGCAGAGCAGAGGGGGGTGAGAGCAGATGTACCCTGAGCTGGCAGGTTGTGGGGAGCTTCTGCAGGTGGGATTTCTCTCTCTTAGGTTTAGCCTCCCAGGACATTGGTGTTGAGGCCAGGTGAGTCACCCAGGCCTTTCCTGATGACATGCATGAGAGGCTCTGTGGGATGAGTTGCCCCAGCCCAGGTTGGTACGTGAGATGGGTGGGATGAATCACCTCTGAAAGCTGCCATCTGTGCTGCCACTTACTGAGGGAGCTGGGGCAACGTCTGGCTTTTAAGTGCTTACAGTTTGGTGAGATGAATCCTATCTTCTGAGAAAAAGTGATGGCAGAGACTTGCTTCATTTAGTGTCTCTGCTCTGTATGCTTCTGAGTTCGGTAACACGGAGATCTTGATTACATGAGAGAGGAGTCGTTGAGCCTCTCACGTCTTGTTACCAGCCAGGCTTAATGCGTACTCTTCTTCAGCAGGCGTCTTCAGGTGACGACAACTTCAGAAGAGCAAGGATCGATTCAGTCACTGCCACCTCGCAGTGGTTATCACCATAGATGTCCCCAGGCTATCTATCCTGAACTAATGAGATTTGCAGAGTCACACTGACTGCTTGATTCATTTTAGTTCTGTCTTCCACACATCATCCCTTGTCATTCTGACACAAGAGGCATTCCTGTTTTCAGCCTTTTTGTTAAATATAATGTCAGCTGGTAACTACACGTGTTTCTTTGGTGTCATAATTTAATAGTGCTAAATATGGAGCAGGGCTTGGTTCTGCTGCCTGTTTGCAATATGGACTTCTGGTGGGACCCTGAGTGGCCCAGGGCGTTGAGGTGGAGCTGGCTGTACCTTCACCTTATGGTGAATTCTCCAAAGGGGAGCAAAAGAACTTTAAACTCTAGATTCTATTATAATATTCAAGCATAGTAAGTAACTTAAAGAAATAGAGAAACATAAAATGAATGGGAAAGACAGACTAGAAATAAAACAGTTTTGTAAAGCAATCTCCCATTTTCCACAATATCTGTGCAGGTGGGACCTTGCTTTCAGGCCTAGTTTCAGCCACCTCAGTGGCTTCATGGGTTGCAGAAACCTTTTCAGAGCCCCCTTAAGGCTCTGATTTCCATGACAATTTTCTCTCCCCTGCTGGGTCCTGGTTGCTATACATATATTTTTTGTAAGATCTTTTAAAGCACCATTATAGTGCCTTTAAACAGACACCCATCAGCCCCCAGGGGAGCTGATAGAAGACACTGGGAATGTCTTGTCCTGGTTATGCCCTGCTAATACCCTGCCTTCACGATTCTGAGTTTCATCCTCAATTGTTTATCCTGTTCATGTGTTATGCAAGTTCTCTAAGGGTGTTTTGTTTTGATTTGGGTTTTTTTTTGGTAGGATTGAGAGACATGATGTCACTCTCCTTTTGGACATTCTTGTCCCTCTCTCTGGAATTTGCTCCACTGTGTGTTGGGCAGATGCTCTTAAGCAGGTTCCTTCATCTCTTCAGCTCTTTAAATTTGCGTTCCATTTGAAAATGTTTCACTTGTGATTTAAAAGAAAATCATGTTTGGATTCTCAGGATGGGTTTGAGTAAGCCAAGCCTGTTTGATCATAAGTAAGGAGCTTCTAGTTGTTTTCAGCAAAGACTGTTTTCCATAAACAAATAAAAGCCTTTTATTATATTTTTTTCCTGCACACATGAGCTATAGGTAAAACACTCCTATCTGTTTGGATGTAGATCAGTACATTCAGGTTTCTTTCTTGCCCATGGTGCACGATGCGGTCTCTGATTTTTATTACACCATTTTAATAGCCCTGGACTGATTTCCTTGAAGGTACCCAGAAACAGCCCAATTTTGCTCTTAACACACTGATACCATAAGGCTGAGACTTTGTGACTTCTCCAGTTTCTCAGACTCTGTTAATGACTGCATCCCATGTTGGCTGGAGTCTCGGTGTGGCTGGATGGCTGGTTTTTCACCCTTTCCAAGCACCCTTCTTCTTCCCACTTCATCTTTCAGAATATGTCTGCTGAAAATGGCCTTTTTTCTTGGCCTTTGTAACTTGTTCTGTGCATTTTTTTTTAATGACCTCCACTTGCTGGGATCTCTTTGGCCTCTGCTGACCTTCGGGAGTTGTGGGGATAAGGACAGTACATAAGTGCTCTGCCTTGTTTCCCTCTTACTGGGTGGCAGGATCCTCCTTCCCATCACTGCAGGGCTTGAGTGTTTCTTCCCTATGTCTTGGATCTACATTTGCCATTCACTGCTGCACTGGATGAACATCTGGGAAAGCCTTGCTAGGTGCAGTAGAAATCTTTTAATAATGACACATAAAAAAAAAAAAACCAAACAGAAAAGTGGATTTGCGCATTATTCATCCTGATAAATATAACTATGAAATTGCTTTATAACTTTGGACACAGTTGGAGCTTTATAATAGGCTGTCAGTGAAGTAGCACCTGTGATCTTAATGCCTGGGTCTATTTTCCTGATTTTAGCTATAAATTCCATTTTACAATGCTAAGGGGATAGTCCTGGGTCTGTGGCAGGGGCTAAGGGTTTAATTCCCTCTGTCTTTCTCCCTTACACCACAGCCTTAGATTTCTCCAGGCCACCTCGGTTCTAGAAAACGCTCTGATTTTTGCTTTCATATGGATGAGGGTTTCAAATTTGTCCACATTTGCTTAACTGTACTTACGTTAGCATATTTGTGTCCCCGTTAGACACAGAAATCATTTTGTAGTTCAAATTTTTCAAAGAAAACAACTGTCAAATTATTCTTCAGAGGAAAGGAAGGAAAGAAGGATGAAGTGGGTGGAGTGTAAGTAACAATTACTGTAGGCTGATAATATTTAAAGATTCATAGAGGGATGTATTTCATGGGCCATACGTGTATGTAACAAATTCGCCTACTCTGTAATCCTTCTCTTTATTGACAACACAACAATCAGCTCTTTCCAGAATGGTAAACTGCAGAATGTTTTTCTTCTGCAAACGCTGCATTTGAGCTCAAATAACTAATGTGAAGCATTATTACTGGAGAAAGCTGGCAAGCCTACTGAGCAGGTTAGTGATTCAGGCATAAATCCCTCACTGAAGGAACCTTCAGTGCCTGCTTTCTTTTTGACTCCTAGATCTTGATTTTCAAATTGAAGGAGGGCGCAGCCCCAGGGGGCTGCAACTCCAAAAATTGCTCAGAATTAGTAGAACTTGGGCATTTACTTGTATATTGAAATATGGGAAGGGGAAATGTAATTTAGGAACCTCTTCTGCAGCCCTTGACCCCAGCTACCAAGAAGATGAGGAATGCAAGCCAAGCAAGTCATGCATGCAGGATGCATAGCTGTCATTATATAATCTAACACTACTGAAATATATTTTCAAAGTGAGAATCACCCTAAAACTTCATGCAAAACTGCCTTCTATTTCTTCAAACGCAGGGGTCCATACCCATAACTTGTTTTCACATTTAAATCTAAAAATATTTTTGGCAAAGGGAAGCAAGGAGGAGAATCCAGCCATACAGAAAGAAGAATACATTTTCCCTTTCCTTCATTTGAAGTGATTTTTTAATCCAGGACTATAGTGATGGGCTAATAATAGAAAGCAGTTACGAAATGCACTACCTTTTCCTAGCAGATTCTGGTGGCACAGCACAGTCTAACTTTTGAAGATGTGTCTGCTGTTCTGATGGATCCCAGGCCCTGGTTATTTATCCAGCACAAACACCTTTTAAGCAGCTTGAAATGATGAAATAAAAAGTTTGGGCAAAGTCAGAAGAAATGTAAGCATGTGTTTCCTTCCCTGGGTCCTGAGGCAGCTCCCAGTCCTATTACCTGTGGAAAATGCTCACCTAGCCCAGCATTAAAACTCATGGCTCCAGAGCAGCTCAGGTCCCATCCCATACTTTTCTCCCTCTGTGCTTTTGAGATAGCAGAGATGCTGTATCTTTATCTATACCTGTATCCCAGCAGCTGAGCTTTTGGCTGGGAGGATGCAAAATGGGGAGAAATGGCTGCAGGCAGAGGGCTGAGGCGGCTGGTCTGCACCAGCATCCCCTCCTCGGGATGCAAGCCACGCGGGAGACACTGGTGTCCTCCAGTGCCTCTCAGCTGGGTACCCTGCACGCTGGCTAGGGATACAGGGACTCTGAGGTAGCTGTAATTTAAACCAGAGCTGCTCAGGACAGACAGTGAGAGCTATGTGAGTGGCGTCCTGCTGTAATCCTTTCAGTCTCTTGCACTGAGCATACCCCTGCAAGGGAGGGAATCTGGCTCACTAGCTTTTCATCTTTTAAAAGAAAAAACAAAGAGAATATTTTTTTTTTTTTGGTGCCTGTTTTTTCCCCACTTCGACATTTCCTGTATATACTGGGTTTTGTATTTTCCCTTTTCCCTGTAATTCGAAGACCCTTAATAAATAAAAGATGTGAACACAAAATTGCTATTCAAATTCGATTGTCTCAAATTATGTCTAGAATGAAACAAAAATCTAGTGATCTGTGATTTTGTGTGGCAAAGGCAGCTCAACGCTATTCAATCCAGTAGGAGAGATATAAAGAAAGAGTATTAAAAAAAATACCAACTAGCAAAGAATAGAAGAGGTAGGGAAAGTGCGATAAAGAACAGCTTAATACTTTAATGGTCTGAAGAGATTTTTCAACAAAACCGTTACTAATACCTGGTATTCTTCTAAGCTCAGTTCTTACCATCACAAAACCATTAGCTCTTTGGTAGTCACAATCTTCCCTATATCTATATCGTGTCTTTTCATTGCTTTTTATTTGTCTTTGTCTTCTTCTGCTTGACTGGTAACATGCAGCACCCTTGCGCTGTATACTTATTTCAAGACTGACTGCAACAGTTATAAATATCTCCTCGGCACTGACGGAGGCAAATAAAAAAGCGATGAGCTTCAGTAGCCGGAGTTCTGAATTGCTGCAGACAAGAGAGTCTGTCAATGAAGCCTTGTGAAATAAAAATATTGCTGGCTGTTTTTTGTAACTTTAAAGAAGAAATCTTTGGTTATATTCATGATAACAGAGATAAAATTATGATTAGAATTGCTTTTCCTCTTGCACTTCGACGTGGTACTTGAATAGCCAGAATGGATGTTTTCCTATAGTAGCAGGACTGTGCTCATTATCTCCTGAATATTTTGTCTTCAGGCACGATTTTGATGAAGATTTAGCAATAGGCTCTTAGCCCTGGCAGGGAGATTGGAGCATTTTGTGCTGCGCCTCCTATTTGAGGGGGCAGAAGAGCCCCTGGATTTGCTGTATTACGACATACACTAGCGTGTAAAGAACCACAGCGACACTTTTTCTGCCAGGTGCTGTGGAAGCTCTGCACATCTCATCCTTTGTCTGCAAGAGCAGCAACACAGTTTTTTTTCTCTGTGCTTTCAAGAAATAAACACTGTTTGAATTTGGTCTCCATGCATAAACACTATTTAAAGTTAAAAGCTTAACAAAACCTTTTTTCTCCTTTTAAATCTTGCTTCTTGCCAGTTATTCACAGTGTTGGGTATGCTCTTTAAATAAAAAAAAAAAAAAATTAAAGCTTCCCACAATTACGTGAGAGTCAGCACTTATTCCTTCAGCCCTGTTGTTTTTTGAGACCCATGCATCAGCTCATCTAGGGACATTCCCTGCACCATGGTCTTCAGTAGAGAAAGACAAATGATGGAGAATAGATGAGATGATGGAGTTGTGTTCTAGATGTTTACTATGCCTTTTACAGTAGCATCTCCAGGAGTCCACCAAGGATTAAGACTTCAGAGCATGACAACTGACTGCCTAGGAATTTGTCAAAGTATCAGAACAGGATTATCCGAAACAGATATATGATCACAGAAACAGGAGTTGCACGGTACTCAGCAGTCATAGCTTGCAGCGTGCTGAGCCCTTGTCCGAGGGTTGTGCTTTGCAGACCCTTCTGGCAAAGGTAGCTTTTGTAGTGAATGTAGAGAGAAACAAAGCGGCCACTTTGCAGAAGCTGATGAAAAAGCTCTTCATGTGCAAGGAGTAAAACTTGGACTTGCTTTGGAGATGAGAGGGTGGTCAGGTGGCACTGCTGGCAGACTGAAGGTAGGAATTAATCGTGAGATAAGAGACTGGCTGCTACACAGAGAGATGAGCTACGTGCTGAAGAACCATAAAGGTGAACACTAAAACCTTGTGGTCCATGTGTGAAGACAGATGGCAACAGATATTTCAAATTCACAGCGGTAATGAGAATCCAAGAAAAGTCATGTTGCCACTGATGTCTTGAATGGGGCTGAGGCTCTGCACTGATATTTTGTGAATGAAGGTTTTGCTTGTGTAATGGCTTAACACCAGCGAAGGTCAGAGCGACAAGTGAAATCGGGGCTGTGGTTAGACTGCCGGGTCTGGGGAGGAAAGTAGGAGCTGTTTCGGCGTTCAGTGCGGGTGAGCAGCTGAGAAGGGCGCAGAGCCCCAGGCACTAGGCACGGCAGAGATGCCTGAGACAGGCAGAACCAGGCAGCGCCAGGAGCTGCAGGGAGGAGCTGGAGGGAAATCAGGTGGGGAGAGGTCCTACACAGCCTTCCCCTGTGCTGGCTTTAGGAGCTGCAACTATTTTCATCTCACCAGCAAGGAGCAGACCTAAGGAGAAAGGCAAATGGTTTGCCCCCACGGGAAGGGGGAACATTTAAATTCCCTGTTGACTGTGATGTCTGATCACGCTAAGTAGCATCCTTCCAACTCTGTCAATACAAGGAGAACTTAGATATTGATCATTTAGGTGGTGCATGACGGATAATCTCATTCCTGTACAGTACTCCTTATCCAAGGTGCTTTGCTCAGTTAAACTCTGCTCAGCAGAGACTATACAAATCTGCTGTAAAGTTCATGCCATGACCACATTTCCTATCAATTTCTCCACCGGAACGTATATTAATGGAAACACGGGGATATATTAATTGTACCATTTTGAATAAATGCAACCTTAGCAGAGTACATTTTTTTATTATTATTTAATAATTATGAGTTCAGGCTTTTCTTCATTTCCTGCTGTGAGCTTTTAAAAGTCACTGCAATGCTGAAACATAAATAGAGTACGTGATGTAACACTTTGCCTAGGCAAATATCATAGACATTTTTACCCCAGGAAAATGTAATGAAATTAAAAAAACCTGTTCAGCTCATTTGAAATTTTGCTCTGTTGAAACCAAATAAGGGAAAAGCCAAATCAAGATGAAACAATATTTACTTAAAAAAAAATAAACTAACATTTGCTAAGATTTGAGTAAGCAAAAAATGAGAAAAATCCACAGAGAGCAGAAAAATAGTAAAGTTTTTTGAAAAAAAATCTTTAAAAACGTGGATGAGAAAATATCCAACCTGCTTAAGTTTTTCGCAGCTGTTCCGTTCCGTATGTAACAAAACCCAGGTAGGATGATGTTCAGATTCTCCCAGGCAGTGGAAAGTCAGAAACGGAGTCCAACGTGAGCCATGAGGACAAGGCGACACAGTACCATCCGGAACAGATGGATTATCATCTTTTACTCTCTCGTCGCTTGGCCGTCAAACTCCCGCATTCTCTCCCCTCCCCCTCTCCTGTTTGGCTCCTTCCTATTTCCTTGTCTTTATATTTTTTCTTTTCTTCTTTGTCTTCCTTTCTTAGCCACTTGCCTTGTTCTGACAATATGATTACTTAATACTTACCTGCCAAATTAACTGACTTATTTTACCAACGAGTGGATATACCGTTCCCTGACACTCGGTATTTGACAGTCCCACTATCTTTTCTATGTCCATGAGGTACACGCTATAACGGGAAAATTCCAGTAAGTATGGTGGGCTTTTTCTACAACACACTACTGTTACATACCAGCATGAACCAGTATGTGTATTGGTTTGCCCTCTCTGTTTGACTTTTTAAAGCAATAAAATGTGAATAATTAAAAAAATCTTTTACAACCCACTCATCCTCTCTCCTTTATTCCAAAAATCACACCCAACTGACCTCTTACCGAGAATGCCGTTCCATTCTGCAAGACTCTGTCTTTTCACAATGAAAAGAAAAAACCCTATTCAGCTAATTGAGCAATTTGCTTAACTGGATACACTGTAAAAACGTATAGTGGAAATGCTAATGTATTAAGTATGAGTGTGTTTTTGTATGCGTGGGGAAAAAGAAATGCTATATAGATGCTGTAGTTAGAATGCTGCATAAATACCTGAGGCAAAACAATTGTTACTGGAGGTATATTTTGAGGTTTGCCTGCCAGGAGTTGTTCATTGTCAATAAAATGGAAGTAAATAAAAGGAAATTGCTTAAATTTGACCTGAAGTTTATTGCTTAAATTTGACCTGAATTTTTTTTGTTGAATGATACATACAGAGCTTGGGAAATCATCTTCTTTTGCTTTTTATTAGCATGGTACTTGCAGCCTAGCCATGGATCTGGATACCTTTGTGCAGAATGCACCGAGAAACAAGGGGGTCTCCTATGCCAAAATGCTTACAATGTTTGCAAGACAACAGCCAGAGCAGGGAACACCTGTAGTGCTCTGATGTTGGTCAGTGCGGTAGGTTGTAGTACAACAGCCACCCCAATTTTGGCAGCGCTTTGCAGGAGAGTGGGAAGAAGGGATTTGAAAGAGAATGGCGAGATTGCTTTGTGGGTGATTATCAGGGGTCCTTCAAAGTGTGAAGGACAGTATTAAAAATCATGAAACGCCATCAGGTAGATGACAGAGGTTGGAGCTGCTAGCCGATTAAAGCAGAAGGTGACCTCTTGTGACTTAATAAGAGGTGGTGCCGATGTGTCGGTCAGCTATGAGGGGGCATGGAGTGAAGGCTGGTAGTCTTTTTTTGATAAAATGTATCAGTTTCTTAGACATGACAGAAAAAGAACTGAAACATTTTGGTGAGGAACAAGGAGTAAAAAAGATAAAATTCCACTCAAGTGATCATGCATAGGATGTAGTCACACCAGATGTCTGGGAAAGATTTGGCAGATGGGGGAGCCACATGTTTAAAGTCACCTGTGAAGTCGTTGCTCACTTTTCAATGTTACATGGAGTGTTGAGTGCTGCAAACCCAAAAGCCACAAACCCTCCCATTTCCCTCCCTTTCAGAAACAGTACTGAGGACGTGCCTGCCACGTTAGGCTCTGAGCATGCTCCTGAGGATGCAAAACTGCAGAGGGCTAAGGACAGCTAGGTACAGCAGAAAACTGAGGCAAAGAACAATTTAGTTGCCACATCTTTGGTGTCTCCTTTCCTCTAAGTGGAAGGGCTGAGGCTCACCCAGGAGCTTCCTCTGTTGCACAGGGATGCTAAGAGCAGAGCTGGAGTGGAGGCAACAGGCCAAAAAGAGGCTTTTTAAGAATAGGCTACTGACTTCTTTCTTTGCTAGCTTTTAGTTCCTGAATTTTGCAGCAATGCAGTACCTACATAATGTATTTACACTGAAGAGTACCCTGCCAGGGATTAGGTATTTGAGACTCTCTTCATGAAATCTGTAGGCCTCCCACCTAAAACCGTGATTGTTTTGCTAGGTAGCAGAGACAGCAACATCAGGGCAACCTTACAGCGGAGTGCGTTGGGAAGCTGAGCAGTGGAGGGGAATACCAAATTGGAATTAGGAAGCACCGGAGAGACTGGGATGAGATAATAGCCATTTCTTTATCACTGCTTTTTCTTATATCTGGGACTGTTTTCTTCCATATTACAAAAATGAGGCAATGGGAGCAGCTCAGCAGGGTTTGACATTGAAGTTTTCTTAAAATACAAAGGTGTACTGAGTTGCTGGTGTGGTACGCACTATGTGTACAAAGCTCACCAGTCTTTTTAAGCCTATACATTTACCTTGTTTTTTCCCTTTTCCTTACACAGTCAAGGCCTCCAGATGGGGTCTTTCATCCCGCAGCAAGACTCTCCTACTGATTCTCATCAGTGATATACAGATTTGTTTCTATTTTAACACAGTGGAGAGATGACAGAATAAGATTTGCATTTGCTGAGGAGAAAACCCAAAGTCCCCAAAGGTCCATGACTAATAAAGCAAAAGTATGGTTGCATCCCTCACAGGAAGATTTCCAGGAAAGGTCTCTGAAATCCTCCAGTAGAAGGTGCTAGTTGGCAGCATTAATTTATTAAACCTTCCTTGTCAGGTGGTATGATTTATACCCAGTTTATAAAGAAGCAAGCAATAGCTTGCAGAGGTGAAGCAGTTTGCCCACAATCCCCCAAAGGGTAGCAGAATAAGGAAAGCAAACCATCTCTCTGCCCCTCGATAGCTCCAAAATCACCAAATTTTTTTACAGTGAGAACAATCAATCACTGGAACAACCTCCCCAGGGACATGGTGGAGTTCCCATGGCTGGAGGTTCTCAAGATGGGATTGGACAAGGTGCTAGATAATCTCATCTAGGCTCCCTTTCCCATGAAAGGTTGGACCAGATGATCTTTCGAGGTCCCTTCCAACCTGGGCTGTTCTATGGTTCTGTGAAACATAAGCCAGGCTTAGAAAGAGAATATTCCCCCGCCGGGAAGCTTACAGCAATTGCAGACCTCCAAGGAAGGACTGAATCTAAGAGTGAGGGAACTCTTCTGTCCAGAATCCACTTCATTGCTAGCCAGTTCAAAACCTCTTCTATACGTAGTGGACGGTTTTTGCGTGTTGTGTGGGAAATAAGGAAATGGGTTTATTTTTCTTCTTTTACCTTCTCTCCACATACACTAGCAACTTTATGGGCAAGTATTCGAGGATAAATGGACTGCCTCTCACACAAAGGTTTTAAATAAAACCTGTCTTTTCTGACTAAAAAGTAGGTTAGTCAATTTTTAGTGGCTTTCTCCTTCCACTGAAAATCATCAGCTTATATTTGCTGTAAAAATGACACTATCATCATAAAAGCTCCTTCTGTTGGGATTCACTGCACCATTTAGACCAGATAGCAGTGTAATGTCCTAATGGAGAAATAAACATTTGAGCATCTTTCCTGATACCATAATTGCCACATTTAGGTGCTGCTGTATGTGAAAACAGAAGTACCTAGAAAATTTCCTTCTTCATTCCATATGCCAGAAATTTTACCATCCTGCCTGCACATGTTGTTTTTTGTATATATGTATGTGTGATACACACTGAAGCAGAAGTTTCCTTTCTCTTTATGTGGTGATGGAGATGCTTTGTGACATAAAATGTAACTCCATTCCTGTTGCCTCTTGGAAAGAAAAACTCACTGGAAAAAAAAAAAAAACCCAAACAACAAAACCAAACCAAACCTGCTGAGAGAAATGCCAAGGAAAAATGGCAGTAAGAAACTCTGAAGCTGGAAGTGTAGCAAAATGATGATGTCTCAAAGCCAGGAAGATATGACAAAATTGGCATGCAGCGCTCAGAACTCCTTGATGTTGTTTGGTAGGAGGCATAGTCATACCATGTTCCAGAGATTTTTCTTCTGTACTGGGACAGCCGGCCAGCCCTGCTAGGCCTCGGCAGTCCCCACTGGGGAAAACCCACTGCCTTAGCTGGGATGTGCCGGCACAGCTGTGAAGCTCAGACACCAGCACAGGTGACCCTGGGATGGGGCCCATCTCCTCGTTTTGCTGGGTTAACACCCTCAGCACCCTGGGTCGGAGAGGTACTTACAGCAGCCCCCATCGTATTGCAGCATCTCTCTGGCAGAGTGCTTGGCTGCGATGGTGGTGAAGTTTGGCTTTTGGAAAGTGGGGGTTCAAATGCGTTCTCTGTTGCAGGCACATATTTAGGATAAGTTTAATGTAGGTGCCCTAAGGAAAGAACTTGGCCTGATAGATCAAAGTAGGGAAAAAGGTACTTGCTGGGGAAAAAAAAAAAAAACACTGAATTACCCTGACAAAGGGCACTTGTAATGTTAGGAGGTCTGGGTTTAGGAATGTACAGATTGGGGAACATATTTTGTTGACCTCTTCTTCCAGAGTAATTGAAAATTATTCAGCTCTGCTGAGTGTAACTGCCAGTAGCTTCTGCTTCATATAATTGAGTTCTCTACCCTCAAATTGTTTGCCTGTGTTTCAGGCTTTGAAAAAAATAGCACTTAACCTTTTATTGTTTATTCAGACTTATTCAGAGAAAACAAAAATCTCTGTGGCTGGCTGTATCAACTACGCACAGTTTTGCTGAGCTTTGGCATGAGGTGAGTGTCAATAAAAAGCAGCTCAAAAACTCTTTCTTCCAGGGTTGTTACTGACAGTGTAAACAGTTTCAAATGATATTGGATGTCCCTGATTATGTTAGCATGTGGAATGGATACAGCCCCGTTCCTTTCAAAGGACTCAACATGTATTTGTGTCAGGCAGATACCTTGTGGGGCAGGTGCCTGCAATGATTGTGTTATCTGCATTTGGGATTTCACCCAAAACATGAGAAACCCTAAAAAGTAAAAACATTATAAAAGTGGTATTTTAAGTGTCTTGATCTCAGAGAAAATCTCACTGCAATTGGAATCCACTGCTCAGGTATGGAACTTCCCAATGCAAAGTTCAGTGCTGCTGCTGAGATGGGTGGGACTTTATTAGATCACAGGCATCGAGCCTGGGTTGTGCCTCATCGTTGTCTTTTCTTCCACCATGCTTAAGAGGAGGCTTTGTACCTCTCTGCAGCTGCTTTAGAGCTCAGAGTGCCTCTTATGCAACCTGCCTCTTACCCCTCTTATTCTAGTATGTTTAGCCAAATTTTTTGATGTGTAAATCTCAGGATGACATCTCGGTGGTAATGAGGTAAGTATATTGGTTAGATTACGCCTGAAGCTTTAAGCAGCACTGATTTAATTACTAGCAACTGATCCAAATTGCTTCATTTTTCCAGTGTCTTGACACTTCTTCAAGGCCAGTTTCTTATCCTGTGGACCGATGTGTGCTCCCGGCCTGCCAGTGATGCCCTGTGCAGTGCTGGTATTACCAGCATTGATGGGTAACTTCTGACTGGCATATCATGTGTGAGAGAGGCATTTTTAATGTAGGTCCATGGTGACCTTGTATTTTTTATTCTTGAGTCTTGCTCTTTAAACTGGGCACCGGTCAGCAGGGTCCTTGCATGGGGCTGCCTGAGAAGGCAGGCAGTAGGTTCGCAGTGCCTGGCAGGTGATTAAAGAGGGTTTACAGAGCACTGCGGGCAGGGAGCTGGGGAAGATCAATGCGGATGTGGATGTCAGGGAGAGGGGTGCATCACGTCGCCTGGGGAGTGAGCTGGGGTAAGAACCCAAGGGCTTTGGTTCTGCCTACAATGGCTCAAATTCCTCAAGGTGAGAGCGTGCCCAGGGAGGACCTGGTCCTTGCTCTAGGGTGTCTGACATCTTGAAGTGCAGCTGACAAGTTGGGTCCACATCCCTTCAGCTGGTAATACCCAGAAGGGGAAAACAAAGTCTTTATCACAGGCTGTTGAGGTGCCGTGGAGCTATTGTCATTGCTGAGGAAAATCAGTGACAACCAAATGGTGTGTGATCCCCCTCCCCAGGCGTGTGCCCTCCCTACAGACCTTCACAGTGGGCTTGGCAGCCCGGAGGCACAGTCACCGCCCAGGACGTGGAACACACGGCCACTGTGGACTCCTCTGTGACTACAATGCAGCATCAAGTGTTTTTGCTGGCTTGTAAATCCAATGATTTCAGGACTCATTTTTGCCATCTGTGACAAAGGAAACATGTACAAGCCACGGCAGCGTACTTGTGGAGCGGGGAATATAGAAGGAAAAGCTTGTGCTTTCCCTTTCAGCCTCTGATTTCTGTGCTTTTAGCTTTTCTGGTGGGTAGGGTATGTCCTGTGGCAACCTTCATGGTCAGGCACAGCAGCTTTTGGTGCTCTGAAAAGAAAATTATGACTATCCTCTACCTCTACTTTTCAGAATAAATCTTGTCCAGAATAGCTCCATTGTTCCTCACACAGTAGAAAACTGTTGGCTTTCCATGACTTTGGCAGGGTTGTAATGCCTCTGAGGGCGTGATTTTGCCTGAGACTGTGTCTGTGAATAACCTTTCATAGGCAAACATTGCCTGGCGTGTCAGTGTTCTCACAGGTTTTTCCATGCATGAACGTACATGACTGTTGGAACTGAGGACTTGGGCATGGAGACATTATTGTTTGCAAAGGTAGTCATTTCCCAAGTGTAATGTCAAAAACCTGTGTTCAGTCTGGATTGTTTTCTACAGTTCTGGAGGTTTATCAAACTATATAACCTCCTAAATAGGACTGTGTGTAGTTGTTTCAGAGACACTCACCTGTCTGAACAAATGAATGTTTCTTATGTTTTAAATTAAAAGGAAATTGGACTTGTTTTTGCAAAGATGCCCATAAGACTCTTGTTTTTTTGGCAAATGGATCCAGACAATTTATTTGTGTTAACGGTCTTCACATACATGCAAGACGCATGGGACGCATTTTCCTGATGGGAAAAAATAATCCAAGCCTATAGTTGTGCAGTTCTTGACTGCCACTTGATAGAGGACAGAACCTTACATAAACACATATGCACTAATAAATAGCAGATACGGGCATGCCGGTTTCATGTTGCTCTGACTCTGGAGTGTTTATCACTGTCTGGTATGCTGCTTTCATTGCCTTGCCCATAATTTCCTACAGTCGCAGGAAACACCTACAGGAAATAGACTGGCCATAGGACGCAAAGATCACAGTCATCTCAGCCATTCATTACTGCCTGTCATATTAGAAGAACTGAGGTTACGACAGTGTTTCCTCCTTAATCAGCTGGAAGAGAAAGGTCCTCCCAGGCAGGTGAAATACCACTTACTTTCCTTGCACAAAATGGAATGATTTTGAGCAGTGCCAAGCCATTAAAGATTTTTCAGTGTTGCAGAAAGGTTGTAAGAGGCCACTCTGTTGCTGACACAAGCTGGGTGAGTTTAAAGGCCAGATCCTCAGCAGGTGCAAACTGGCACCCTTCAGTTGATGGAGCTCCCGATATACCTCAAGGAGCCCTAGACAATCAGGCTCAACCAGGGGGCCTGCAGTGCTGCAATTGCTGTTTTACTTTCTCAAATATTGTTCCAGTAACTTCATTTGATTAATTTTTTTTTTCTTCTTCTGTTAGTGAGTGTAATCCATCAGAATCTGATTTTGTCCACTATAGTACAACGTATTATCAAGCCCATATCTTTCTGTCCAGCCTGCTTGCTAAGCTGGACACAGTGAAGACAGGCTCTGAATGCATCTAGGTTCACATGTAAATCATGTCTGAAATTCTACAGTGGTTCACTTTCTTTCTTTCTTTCTCCTTTCCTTTCTTTTTTTTTTCTTTTTCTTTTCTTTTTCTTTTCCTTTTTTTTTTTTTTTTTTTTTTTTTTGTGTCTAATCACAAGCCATAGAAGCTTTTAATGGCCTGTTTTGATACCTGGAAGTACTATGAAGCTGCTGCCCATGATACAGTTTGGGTTGAGCCTGGTTGGTAGGGACAGGTTGAAAGAAGTGATCTAAATAAAAGTGCATGGCCTCTTGGACCCAAAATTGGTTGGCTTGCCAGTCCCAATTCATTTATCTCACAAAAAAACCAAACAGAAAAAAATCCTCAACAAATTCCTATCAGTTTCACAGGGGTCATTTGCTTCTCTGGCTTCCACTAAGGATATCATTATGCTCTTTAGTCCTAACCCAGTCCTAACCTGCTCAGCTTTCTAAATAGTTTAATTAATCCCCCGTCTTTCTGATTGTGAGCGCTATGTATTGCAAGTGAGATTTTGATGCAAAGCATCACTAAATTAATTAGTTTTGGCCCTGATCCACCAGATTTAATGGGGGTATTTGCACGTTCAAAGGTAGACAACTGTTGAAGTGCCTCATTGAATGGGGCACTTCTCCCTTAATGAGAGGGGGCTAGGCGGCTTGGCCTGTGGCTGCTGCACGAAGTTAGCAGGGGTACTTACTGCCTCGGCAGACAACCTCTGCTCCTGGTAAGCCATGACGATATTTTAGTTATATCTTGTATGGAAGTGAAACGCCTTGAATAATCTTAATCTTATTTTCTGCCGCCTTCTTCTGTGTCCCTGTGTTACCGCATATTCAAGATGATCCCACTAAATCTATCATGTTCTCTATGCACATCTCAAGAAGCGCTCTGATTAAGGCCATGTAATCTCTAGCTTGAAAGGTTTGATCAACGACAGCTTAGATGTTAGATTTTTAACAGAATTAATCCTGTCTGTTCATGGACCGATATTGTTAATTTGATTCTTGGCCAGCATCTTGTAGACTGAGATTAAAATTGATGCTATCTTTGGTTGTTGCAGGACAATAGTGTATTCCGCATCATCAGACACCACTTGTTAACTTTTCATCAGCCTTTACGTAAGGGCCAGGGAGGGCAAACATTGCCAACCTGGCTTTGGTTCCTGTGGCTGTTTAGGGCACCCCCCTGAGCAGCTGAAGCTCTACATCCTCCTTCAGTAAAACTCTGGCTCTGCTGAAATTGTCAGTATTTCCCATCCACCTCACTAAAGCCAGAATTTCATTCTTTGAATTTTCATGGGCCTTTCTCAGTATAAGAGGATACCTGTGCCCAGCAGCACATGCCAAGATTCAACAAACAGCGTTGCAAAGCTTTTTAAACAGCCACTCGATGCAATAGTGTCCTGATAGTTCAGCCTGGCTGTGTAAGATCCTACTTGAGTTTCACAGGTATATGTTATAGGTCAGACATTATAAGACGCTGAACTCAACAGATAAATCACAGACCATGAGTTTCATTCTTGGATTTGGAGGATGAAAACCAAAACGACTCAGGTAGAATAGCACCCTAGTTTGTGAATCTAGTGTTAGCAAGCGTGACGTGATCCAGCCATCTGAACTGCCAGGTGGGGAACTTTAGCTTGACTGTTTTTTATTTCCTAGTGCCCTGGGTTTCCAGGCAACTGAGGTGGGTAACATCACAACTTCAGGATGACCTTTCGGCTCAAGGCAATAGTGATGCATCGCTTCATCTTGAGAAGGCAACTCTGAAAGACGGGGACACTGGGGTCCTGCCTGACTCATACGGCTATTCAGATTTCCATCAGAGCCTTTGGGAGCGTAGGTGTTGATCTTGGAAACTGAGGCCTTTGTCCACTACTGAACAGTCTTGCTGGGAGAACCCTGCCTCCCCTCCAAAAAGAAGCAATAGCTACTGTGGGTGAGGGGGTGCTGCTCGGGGCAGGGGACTCAGCTCCTAGTTCTCACGGAATCATCCTCCAGCAGCAGTGACTTCAGGCTGTGGTCTTTCCCAGCATTTCTTCCTTAGTCCAGGACTACTCTAGCAGCCCTGGTGCTTTTTGACTGGCCTAAAAACAAAACAAAAATGCATCTGTGTGCCCTTAATGGCTCGTAAGTCTTCCCCTCGGTCAGATGCATGAGCGATATAAACTTAGCTACTTTTAGCTTTAGGTTGTGCTCAAGTGGTAAAGAAGTAAACACTCAGTGGAGTCAAGGTGCAAACCAGCCTGGAGAGAGGAATTTCAAGGAATCAGAGCCAAATATTGCATGTTTTTTTCTCCCTTGTTCTGGAAGGGATATGAGCAGCAGTATAATATCTGTCCAAAAAAATCGACATCCATCCTGAATGGTCGTTTACATAAATAAAAGTTTGCGGGCCCCGTGCTGCACGCATCCTATTTCTATGACAATTACGATTTTACTTGATTGACTTGCTTTTCCACAAGGCGCCCAGGCCCCGCTGGCTCCCCAGGCAGGCACGGCAGGACTCCCACCCTCCCCAGACCCAGGATCCCGACCTGGCGCGGCCCACGCCAAGGAGGCCATTTCCCTGGGGCAGGGCCGGCCCAGGCGCCCAACGCCGGCGCGCATTTGCGGCAAGAACCGGGGTAATGAATACATGGCAGCCTCCGGTGGGAGCCCTGCCACTGTTAAATTTGTAGCCAATTAGCCGTGTTGCACAATTCCAGCAGAGTAACACCAGTCTCTATAGACCCGGTATAGAGAGAGAAATTAGTTTAGACAAATACCTCTTAATCCCTTGTTCTTGGCTGGCCTGGAGCGCCTACTGCTAAGTGCTAATAGCATTGGGAAATCCCAATTCCCAGTGTCAAGGGCTTAGAAGAATCAGTCTATTAAAGAGAGACATTTATTTTGCATTAGCTTTGATCAGCGGCTCCTAGGTGAAATCTCCTTAAATAAATAAACCGCGCGGCCTCCCGCTCGGGGGGACGCGGGCTTCACACCGGGCGGCCCAGGCGGAGGGCGCCGGGGCCGCTTTCCGCCGGGCGTCGCCCCGCGGGAGCAGCCGCCTGCCTGGGGCGGGCACCCACGCAAGACCGCGCTGCCCGCGGGGACGGGCGCGGGAAGGAGCCGGCCGCCGGCGAGGCGAGGCGAGGCGGGCCGGGCCGTGCGGTACCGTGCGGTGCGGTGCGGTGCCAGCCGAGGCGGCGGCGGCGGCGATGGCGGCGGCGGTTGGGCGATCTCGCGCTGCCCCCCGGCGGCCGGTAACGGCCGTGCTGCCGCCCGCTGCCCCGCGCTGGGGCTGGGGCTGGCTCCGGCCCGGCGGCGCGGCCCCGCCCGGCCCCCCGGCACTGCCCCCGCTCCCCGCCGATCTGGCGAGGGCAGGGCGGGATCCCCCGTCCCGCCGGGCCCCGGAGCGGTCCTGCCGCCCCCGCTCGCAGCCCGCCGCGGGGCGGCCCCGGCGCCTTCCGCGGGCCCCTGTGGCGGCGGCGCGTGCCCCAGGGCGGGTCGGCCTTCGGGCGGGGGAAGCCGGTGGCTTGGAGGGCGGGCGTGAGCCCGCCCGGCCCGGCCGTGGGCGGCGGCGCTGGGAGCCGGTTGTGCCCCTGCGGGAGCCGCGGCTCAAGGGAGGGCCAGGGCGCCTCGACCCACCCGCCGGGGAGCCGAGTGGGGCAGCCGCACGGCCAGCGGCCCTGCCCTTGCCAGCGCCAGCCACCGGCACCCATTTTGAGTATTGAAAGGTCGCCGTTTGAATGCAAACGCATCGGTGTTGCAAAAAAGCTTAAAAGTGAAATTACTCAATCAGCGTCGCTGAACCCTGTCCTCATGTCAGGTAGCTGGGGACTCTGCATGGCATTAAAGGGTAACATCTTGCACCTGGGGCTGCCATGAGGAACAAGAGTGTATTTTTAAGCTTCAGCCTCCCTATGTATTCTAGATGCAATTTGCCAAATGATACTGATGTATAAACAAGCTAACCATATAATAAAAGATGAAAATTGTATGGGAAGCTTCCCGGACACAATTATTAGGCCCTTGTAACATTATAACATTACTTACGTGCTCCAGAAGCTTCTGAGACTGAGGGGAAATTGCACTGACACATGCAAAGTAACTTAGGAATCGACCAGCATTTTCAGATCGCAGAGTGGCGTGCAGGGGAAAAAAATAATGTATTGCTCCTAAATACTAATTATTTGCGTGCACTGGGTCTTGGTCCATAATTGGAATGTGAGCAATCTGTACATATAAAATGTAGCAATTTCTGTACTTATGTAAGTAGCTGTTATCTAAAAATTACATAGCTTACTACTGTGTTAACTTTATGACTGCTTCCTGGCATTGCTTGGACGCGCGGTACCTGCAGAAGGCACCTGCTGGGTTTCTGAATGCATCAGGTACATCCTAGCATTTCCGTGACTTCGGAGGAATGTTAATAGCATGACAGTAGCACAGCAGGCTTCGCGGAAGAGCGGCGGGGAGGGAGGATGAGCAATGACGGTTACATTAGGGCCACTTTGCGAGTGTCTAAAATAATTTTACAGATGAAATACCCATATATTAAGCAAGGATGTGAAGATGGAATGGGTGAAAGTTGGTTTTCTAAGTGGCCAGCTTGCAATTACCCAATTATTTTTCAGCTGTAAATAGCAAATGTGGCTTCAAGTTCCTGCTTACCGCTGAGCCTTTTTTTCAGGGAGACTGTTGGGTCTGTGCAATGGCCTTCCAATCCACAGATATTGGTTATTTGGGTCCAGTCTTGCTCTGGTCACCTTTTCTGCCCCCCTTGGTGTTTATCCTTGAGGTTAGCGTCCGTTACGCTGTGGTTGCAGCTACAGTGTTAGGAGCCATAAGCCGTAAGCTGCCTCTGCTCTTGCTCCAGGGGAGTCAGGTAGGCTTTTCTGTGTGATGGGGCCCCAGCTCAGCCTGGAGGCATGATTACAAGAGGCAAACCCAGTTTATGGAGCAGACCTGGTGTCCTCTTTCCTGAACACTCCCACGTGTGTAGGCTGGGTGCACTTTCTGTTGTGGAGAGTGGCAGGGGTCAGCTGTCAGTTTGGGGTCCTGCAGGGACAGGACTTGGCCATGTGTCATGTGTAGTTCTCTAAGGAATCAACAGCTTTGAGTGAAAGAATATTTAATGGGAAATTCCCCAGCTGCAAGGTGCTTAGCACCTTGGTGGTGGGAAATGTGAAGAGTACTGGAGGATTCTTGGCTGTGGCCAAGATGATACCCAACGGCTAAAGTTAAGGCAAAACAAAATTCACATTGGAAATAAGATGTGGATTTTTAACATTTAATTAACTATTCAGACAGATTGCCAGGAGGTGTAGCAGATTTTTTTCCCCATTGCTTGTAAGTTTTTAAATGAAGACTGGATGTCTTTGTAGAAGATAAACTCTAATCCAAATGTAAATTGTTGGGATCAATGCAAGAATTACTGGATGAACTTCTCTGGCCCTTGCTATGCTGCATGTCAGACTAGATGCTGCTAACAATCACTTCTGACCATAAAAATGTATGAGCAGTAGAAAATTATAAGTTTGAGAAGAATAAAATGATATGAAATTAACTCCATAACAGAAATATTTTTGCAACATAAACTCCTCTTTAACGTCTGTTGCATTATTTCACGTTCTCAGTGAAAGCACCACAGATTTATAGTTGTATTTTCACATTAAAAGCAACAGCTGAGAAACTTAAACAAGGAAAAATTAATGTAGGTCAAAAGTGAGGGAACTGACTCCCAATAAAAGATCTGCCTGCCTGTGTTAGTTTGCTAATTAGTTTTTCTACGGAGGAACAACTTCCTGCAGCCTTTGCTTATACTTGACTCACCCGAGTTTTAGAAATTCTCCCATTTCAGACACGATAGGATTGAACAGGTAATTGACTGTGTCTTCCTTGATAGGTGAATGGTATTTGAATTTAACCCTGTCAGACAACTGTCTTGCAGAATTCAAAGCAGGCTCTCAAAACCTCTCCATGTTGGCCCAACGGTCCTGGGAACAAACCCCTGACTTCAAGGGAAACACAGTTAGCTCCTGTGACCTTGCATTTGTTTGGCTTGATCAAACATCTCTGGAAGTGAATGAAGGCTAGGGCAAATATAATTTCTCTGTGACTACCTAAACTGATAACTTTATGTAACTTAAGTCCACTGAAGCAATGTGTGTACATGGAAGTGAGTAAAAACAGAATTCGTGTCATGGACCACCTTTCTGCTCACTGTTTTTTTCTGAGAGTTGTCAAAGAAAGGAATGGAAATGAAAGCAGATTTCATAGCGGTTGGAAAGATCTAATTTTTTTGTTTTAATAACAGAGGGCTCAAAGACCCCATATTGCTAATCTTTTTCTTGCCCTCTCTCAAACATAATTCCTGAGGAAGGACTTTATCTGCCTGGAGCTGAATCATGTCTTGTGTTTTTGCTTTATTTTTAAAGGTGGAATTTTTGAGCTGTCTGTTTCTATTTTGCATGAGGTGAAGGAATAAATTCTAGTTTTGTCTCATTGCTTCCCACTGAGATTTTCAAGACCTGCTTCCCTATCCTAACAGAGACCTGTCCCAAGACGGGTTTGTCTCTGAGACATTTTCAGTGAGAAACCATCTGGGCTGCTCACTTACTCCTTAACCAGGAAAAAAAGGCCTGTTTTCCAAAAGTCTTCCACAGTAAGAGAGACATGAAGAGAACTAGATGCTTCTTGGATATGATTCATCTGGGCCATTTTCAGCTGCTGCGTTAGGATGAGGTAAATTGTAACTTAGAGAAATTTCTCTACAAGAGACTATAGACTACTAGCTCAGCTATAAATGTCTGCATTGTGTTTACCTGGTGTTGGCAATAGAACATTAACTATGAATAAACATGAAATAATAGAGGAGGAGGGAACAAGAGGTAATATTTTCCCAAAATACTTAACAGGGAAAACAAATGCTTACACAGCAAAAATGGTGTGGGGATTCATAGAAAAGGGAAAATAGGAAAGGGGATAAAAGAGGAGTGCACAGAGGGCAAAAAAGAAAGGATTTAGCTCTTTCCCTTTGCTGGGGCCAGGATGGAGAAAACAAAGGTGGCTATGTGTTTTCTTGTAACTGCACTAGTTGAAGTCTGGCCAAAAGAGGAAGGAGACTGCTTGTTTTCAATGGAGTATAACCCAGTGGTAGGGCTTGGAAAATTGGTGAGTGTTGAAATCTTAAGACGTCATTTTTGCTCACCTGAGTGTCTTCTTTGATACTGCCCAAGCATACTCTAATGTAATAAGCACTTATATCGTAGCATCCAGCGCGTTACGTATTCCTCTCCACTTTGCCCTGCATTTCTCTAGTAAACAGCCTATGTCTCTGTACAGCTCAGGGGGAAGAGTATGAGAAGAGATGGCTGTTTTGGACACTTGCATTCCAACACAATGAAATAACAGGAGGGGAACTACTCCTCTCTCTCCCCCTCCCCGAATTCATTGCCAAGCTGCAGCCTTACTTATCTATACACAGCAGCCCCAGACGCAGGGTCAGAGTGGGTACATCTGCTCTAGCGGTTTGGGATAGTACGGAGAGCATTCCTGACACCGGAGCTCGATTGTGCTGTTAGATTTCGAAAGTGGTCCCTGGCACAGTTTTGACCTGGGATGACTAACATTCTCTCAAACAAGTTTTAGACACTTTCCTTGCTTTCAGGTCCAAGTGCCCTTTAACCATCAATCAGCTGAGAATATTTTCTCTCCCAATTTTTTTGAGATCTGCATATTTAGGCTGTGTCTAGTGTTTCCTTGCAGGTTGCTCTAACAACTGTGCTTTCTTTTCTGCTTCACAGACTTTCAAACCTCCTCAGAATCAGAACAAATTCCTCGGCCTTGGAAGCACCCCTTTGTTTGGACTGTCGTGCGTGGCTATTGATTCAACATCTCAGTGGACAAAAGGACCATCCTGGGTTCTTACACTTGCCTTTAAATGAAAGTTGTCAATTAGACCCTTCAGTTTCAAAGAAGTTTAAGCTGACCAAACAATCTGGCACCTATTCACTCACACAAAGGGGAAGAAATCAGAAGAAGTAAATATTGCATATTAAATCTCCTTGTCTATGAAATCCAAACAGTTGCCAAAATCTGCTGGTTGTCTCTATGTCTCAGATGCTGTCTAAACTCTTAATTCCAGAAGCTAAAGTGTGTATTCATGCCACCATTGTCTCAGCTGCAGTTGAACACTGCAATAACTTTTAATCTGTTTTCTTTCTTCCCTCTCTTGTTCCTTGACCCTGGACCTGTCAAAATCACTTACTTTATCTACTACTCTGATTGTATAGTTCAGCTCTTTGAATCTCTCCTCTAATTCCTCTTGTTTTATTTATTTCCTGTTCTGTAATTCTTTCCCTCACATCTTCAGCCAAATGGACGTCTTTGTCTTCTTCTCATAACACCTTAAAACTCATTTCTCTGTTGGATCGTGTTCCAGGGTCACAGATGGCCATAGAAGGACTCTGACTGTATTTAGCTGGGAACTGGAGTTAGTCTACCCACCTGCATTACATTTCCTAAATGTCTATCTTTGTGGCTTTTTCTACATTTGCCCCAGCCCATGGAAAACCATTTCTATCCAGGGCAAGATATTTTGGTGCATTGGGGCTCCCTAGATTTTATAGACCTGACTCAAATCTCCAGACCCTGTTTATGATACAAGGGGAAAACTAAGTACACACCAGAAGCATTGCTGAAAACTGCCAGACTAACTGGAGAACCAGGTAGGGCCAAGGTGGTCAAGAAAGTCACCTGGCTTTAGGTCCTGTGTTTTCTGGTGGTCAAGCCTGGAACCATGTCATAGAATCATAGAATCGTTTAGGTTGGAAAAGATGTTTAAGATCATCGAGTCCAACTGTAAACCTAACACTGCCAAGTCTCACTAAACCATGTCCTTAAGTGCCACATCTACACGTCTTTTAAATACCTCCAGGGATGGTGACAGAAAAGACAGGCAATAAGTCATTTCTCATATGGCTCTCTAGGGAGCTCCTCTAAGATTGTGAAAGACCATTTTCCAAGTCTGCATCCTGCCTGATTTCCAGCTGAGACATCAACACACATCTCCTACAGCTCAGGAAATGTCCTAACTCCCAAGTTATATCTGTTTTTTGGTGCATGGCTCTCTGTGCATCCTGCTGAAGACCTAGCACAACTGTACCATCTAATGAAACTGTATGGAAGGACATACCAGCCCAAGTAAGCGCTGGCTTTGAAGCAGAGAAACTCATAGAATAGACCAGGAATTTTTTAGCAACAGTTTTTGGCATGAAAATGCACTGGTTTGTTAACATGTTTTCTTGGAAAAGTAGGATCTACCTGAGTGTGGTTAGTGGTTCAGACACTGGCGACCTGCACTGGGGGAGTACCTAATGTATTCCTTTGTGTACCTCTGAATGACCTAGCCACCTCTCTTTCTTCCCAAGTGTTTTGAATTCTTCCTTATATTCTTCTTTGGCCTATGAAGTATTAGCCAATCCTGTGAGGGGGGTGTACCTCTCACATTTTTTTCCTTTTTGAAAAAAGAAAAAATAATCCAATGATGTGAAAACAAAGTAGATTAACAGTTTTCCTCTTTGGTGTGGAACACAGCGCATAGTTTTAGCCAACCCTATTTGATGGCTGTTCCAATAATCTGTCTCGTGCAGATTTTCTTGTAAAAATATGTCCCTGCACTAGTTCACATTTTAGTTCTTTAAACAGTATAGTGACACTCCCATGTCTGTTATGAAATCCATGAACTTCTCAGTCACATTTGCTGTTACCCAGGTAGCAAAGATGCAAGGTTCCAACCTACAGCCCTCTTGAGTCCTCCTGCAACAACTTCTGAAAGGGCTTCTGGATTTGTGTGTGCTCCTAGGAGGAGCGCCTGAGCTGGTGTGGCTCTCTCTGAAGGCTCCACCTTGCCCAGCAATCTGCCACAAACCAGAGGCAGCCCTAAATGCCTCAGGGGGAAGGCACAAGGAAACATGTCAGGCATGTCTAAATTAATCTGCTCCTGAAGAAAGATTTCCCCCCCTCAATACTGAAGAAAAAAAAAAATAAAATTGAAGCCTTGAAGCAGGAAGGTAGGTAGTTTTTTGCTGAAATTGCTGCCTTTTAAATGTTTTTGAGCTTTTCTAAATCCAAAGGGGTGCCTAACCCTCGGCTGAGTCCTGCTGGATTCACTACGTCACGTGGTCGGGCTTTTCACAAGTTAATTGTGTGAAAGTGTACCTCCTTTTGTATAAATTTGGAATCTTCCATGCTTAAATTTTGCGAAATGTCTCTTTGTTCTTGCATTATGATAAAAGGGGTGCTAAAAGTACCTCATCTATCTTTTCTATCCTGCTCCTTATTTCCTCTACTTTTGATCATTTCCTCTTTTATTCATTTCATCTCATCTCTTAGGTAAACGGTCCAATTCTGTTCCATTTTGTTTCATTTCTGAGGTTTTCCATGTCCCTAATTATTCTCATCACCCATCTCTGAACTCTTTTTCTATCTGCTATATCCTTTTTTGACATTTTTGGTGCAAATTGTTGCAGGTGCAATGTAGATCACTTAGATGTCTAAGTCCCTGACTTATGGATGCAATCAGGGACTCAGATATCTAAGTAACTAGATTGCAGACACAAATAATTACGTTGCAAAATGTGCCTGCAAGTTTTGTGCCCATGAGAAATGGTTTAAGCTAGACTAAAGATCAGACCCTTAATCACAAGCAAAATATCCCCATCACTCTTTAAAAGAGAAAAGGACCCCCTCCATCTGAAAAAGGTACTATCACAGAAAAAAACCCTGTTTAAATTCTTCCTGTATAGAGCTAGATCATAAGTGTAATAATGAATAGAATAATCAGCCAGGAAGACATGGAACAGCACCATAATATCTGAGGACTTTACTGGGAGAGAAGAACATGGTGTGTACTGAGCTTCCATGATAACCAGTGTTTGTCATTTGCATGTTTCTGTCTTTAAAAATGAGACTTGAGATGGTTTCCTTTGTGGCATTGAAACATTTCTTCCACTTATCTACAGGAAGAAGGTCTAAGAGACTTTTTCCATGTCCACAAACCAACATTCTGGAAAATTCAGTCTAACATTATTGAAAAATATTTTGAACAAGATTTTGTCATTCCTTCTCATTATGAATTAAATGTCTTCCTAGTATGAGGATTCAGCAGATTGCAAAGTTGAGGTCATGTTGTTTGATGGTGCCGGTGGAAAAGTTGGAGTGAGAGCTGATTCTTTTTGAAAGAAACAAAAATATTTGAACTAGAACTTTATTTCCTAGGTTTTCTGTATTGATTGAAACAAAGTTTTCATTGTCAGTTGAAAAAATGTAGGTCCTCTTTCAAAAGTATGGAGAGAAGTTTTCATGCTTTTCTGCTATTTCTTCTGAAAGGAAAAAAAAATCTTTTTGTCTTTGAAAACCAAAGATTTCTAATATTCAAAGTTAATGAAATGTTCAATATTGAAAAAAATTCTGTTCTGTTCCTTCTCATTAGTCTTTCTTATTACAACTACATTGAAAAAGGAAACAAAAGGTACTTAATAAATAGCAATATATAAATACTTAAAGTAGTAACCGGGTATATTCTAGAATTAGACATAGTGGTATGCTTCAATTTTAGTCCGTAAACATACATATGTTTCAAAATATTCTGGACCTGTAATGCTACTCTCTCCTATGGACTGTGAGCAGTGGAAGAAGAGAGGAAAGCTGGCAGGGTGAATATGTAATAGTGTCTGGGCAATTTCAGCCAGCTCTTTCCTCCTGTCCTCCCAAATTCTATTTTAATTTCTGGTGAATTTCAGCCCTGTGTCTGCTCCAGTCCCAACTTGTGTGCCCCTTTGCTCTGCTAGTCAGCATTCCTAACTAATGGCTTTTTGTCTTCTTATGAGGCTGAGATTGGTTAGATATTATTGCCAAACCTTAGTATGGACAACACAAAAATAAATCAATTTCCAGTACAAAATAAACTTCAAATCTCACCAAGCCTGCCTATTGTACAAGACAATCCTTTCCATAAGGGAGATTATATCCTCAGGAGTATTTCTCACTTAACTAAATGCCATATTATTTACTAATGGGTCCACATTTCAGATAACCTTGAAGAATTATTTATCTTCAACTATGTGCTCCTCGTTACTCACATAAGAGGACTTATGCTTGGAGGAATCACTTAACTTTAATTAAATGGGCCATATTAAGTCTCTGAAAATAAGCATTCTGTCTAGAATTGCTTAAATATTTAATCAGCTCCCAATCAGAAATCCTATTTGGATAGGCACCCATGATCCTATCTTCTTCTCACTGAAGACAATGAGAAAACTCCAAGTAATTTTAAAGGCAGCAGGAACAAACTCAGTGCAAAAGTGTCAGATTTGTTAAATTAAAGCAAATGAGCTCACAGAAAGGAAGAAAAACTTCAGAAGCATTTTCCAGTGCACTTTCAGAGGGTAATATCTCTCTGGAATTAAGACAAGTAGATTAGTTAGGCTAACTGAATGACTTTGAGCTTGGGCAGAAGGAGAAGCACCTGAGAAGCAGAAGTAGATGCAATGGCCTCTGAAACTTGCAGCTGGTGCTTGTTCTAGCTTGATCCAGCTTTTCTCCTTACTCAGAGCTTCTGGTGGTTTAAGCTACACTGCATGACTGTCTACTGGTGAGGCAATGAGTATAAAGACACCTCCTTTTCCACAGGTGGAGCGGAGCAGGGGAGAAGCATCATTAGTGTCACAAGACCAGGACTCAACAACCTGGAAGCAGCAAGCATTAGCCTTAGCAATCGTGTCTAAGTTGAAATGTGTGCAGCTGTATGGGTGCTTCTCCTCTGCTCTGCTCCTGGTCAGATATGTCTAGTGTGGTCCCTCTGTGGCTTCAGATAGAATCATAGAATCGTTAAGGTTGGAAAAGACCTTTAAGATCATTGAGTCCAACTGTTAACCTATCTCTGCCAAGTCCACCACTAAACCATGTCCTCAAGTACCATGTCTACCTGTCTTTTAAATACCTCCAGGGATGGAGACTCAACCACTTCCCTGGGCAGCCTGTTCCAATGCCTGACTACCCTTTCGATGAAGAAGTTTTTCCTAATATCCAACCTAAACTTCCCCTGGCGCAGCTTGAGGCCCTGGTTGATATTACACTAGGACAGCAGGCTGCAGAAACCTCTCACAGCCCATGCTGGTCTCAACTGTTAGCTGGGAGGGAAGCTGTTTCTCTCACTTTCTTGATGAGTTGCATGGTTGCCCACGTCCTACTGGGGATGTAATGTCTGCGGCATGTGCAGCGAACATACTGTGGATGGCTTTGCACAGCTCAGAGGATCTGCTACTATAAATGCTCTTGTGCCTGTGCAGAAGTAATCTGTTCTGTCTCAGAGAACTTGCAATGGTTCTAGTTTATGCCCCCTCTCATTTGCTGTAGTAAAAATACAGTAGTAAATACTGAATTAATGTTAACTGGTTAACACACATGTTAACTGGATATAAATTTGAAGACATTTCCCAATGGCTTCTGCTGAGCTCGATTGAGACCCCCATCTGCAGAGAGACATATATCTTTTCTACAAACTCGGCCAGGTGATGTGGTTTCCTTGCTTGTTACATCTAATCATCGTTTTGATCAAGACTGGCCATGGCAAATTTTAAGGGTCCAGCACATTTTTTCTGTTAATGGGAATCACTATGTCACTTTTCTTTCTTTCAGTATTCCTTGTAATTACTTTGAGACATCATGGGAGGAATGTGTGCTAACACTTTCCTGTGTGCTGTCATTCTGTCATTCTAAAACTTTGCTATAGCATTGACCTGACAGGAAAAAGTTGTTAGATTATTGATGTAATGTCCATTGGATGGTCTAATATCAATTCTGATTGGCAGCTTGTTGACCTAACACAGCCTTTTAAAGAAAATATACCTTTTGGCTTAGCTGTGGCTAAGCTTGGCTTAGCTTCTATTATCACTCTTCCTAGGTTTAGAACACACTTACATGGTGCTTCCTAAAGCTAAATTGAAGGGATGTTTGATAACACTTTTAAATATTTCTAATGTATGGCTGTGAAACATTTGCAATACATTTCAGTGTCAATAGATAGCTATTGATGATTGTTCTAATGAACAAACATCTGAATTTTCTGTGAAACTGTAAAAAAATAACAACAAACCACACAATAAATCTGAAATTTGAAACACAACTCTATACATTCTGTTTTGCTCTAATTGAACCTCATGACATTAATTTGCACTTCCCTGTTTGCTACAGTACCATTAGTGTGCTGAAGGTGACGAGATGGGTGAGATTTCTTCATTGCTGTATTCATATCCTGTGTCTGGAAGAAAGCAGATGTCACTCTCATCTTCAAAAATAGAAAGGAGGAGGATCTGAGGAACTACGGGCTGGTCAGCCTCACCTTGTTCACTGGTCTGAATGGCCCTGGAAGAGCATTCACAGGGGTAGAAAGTCCCTCAGATGACGCTGAAGGCAGCTGTAAGCCAAGGATACCCGCGATAAGAAGCTTGTGTTGTTGGGTATTTTGGAGGCACAATGCTCCTTAGATATCCTTAGTTCAGGGCATCTGTTTGTTCAGAGCCCCATGTAGCCTCTGTGATCACATCTGTTTTCACAGTACTTTCAAATGAGGTCATGCATGATAGATATTTCACTTGAACAGGGTTTTCTGTCTTTTGTGTGCTATTGGCAAGCATTAAGGATTAAATAGTTCTGATGTTAAACAACAGAATAATTAATCTCCCTTATTTTCTTGTATCATTATCTAAGCTCAAAACCTGGACCAGAAAATTTTGCCATTTAACATCACAAATGCAGTTTTCTTTTTCACTACAAGTTATTTTAATACCACTTTTAAGACACAGCCAATAGACTCACCCAAGAAAAGCATGATGTGAGGTTTGGCTTCTTGTTCTTTAGAGACACCCTATTCCTTCATTCCAGCTATCTGTGACCTAGCACGTGCTTTTCTACATACACAGCCCAGAAACAAAAGTCTAGAATAGGTCAGAATAATTTTGTCCTAGAAATGTTCATTTTTGCCTTTGACCATAAAATAGGTAAGAATGGAAATCTACAGAATTCATTGAAGTCATTTCCCTCCTACTTCATTTTCCCTTTAATGGCTATTCCTCCTTGAGGAAGAAACGTCTTTCTATGCTTTCTATTCTTCCAAATAGCTTGAAAAACCTGACTGTACTTTTCCTTGCATTTCAAACATAGTCAATATTTGCAACAACCTTCTGAAAAACAGGTGGGATTATGATGGACATGTGGCTAAGGCGTGGGCAGAGCTATATGGAAAGCAGAGTTAGAAATATTTCCCCAATATACAAATGCAATTTCATATGCAACCACTTATTTAACAGATCTCAAAAGAACTTAGATTATATTAATTATTTTTATGTCTCAACTCTACCATTTTCTTAATTATTTTTAATACAATTTCGTTGTGTTCCCTATCCAAAAAGCTTCTGATAATTTCTTTGGATTTTTTTGTTTTGTTTTGGTTTGGTTTTGGTTTCTGTTTATGTATTACAGAGGCAAGATGCCTAGCAGCTTGAGGCCTTTACAAAGCACAGGACCTCTTGAGTACTCATTTCCTCATTTCTCTCTTTGAAGTGGGAACATTTTTGTTCTTGGTCCCCCTCTTTTTTCTCCTTCTTCTCCCTGCTGTTTAATATTTGCAAGCTTTTCAAGGTCTGCTTTTCTTCTCACTGCTCACGCTGCTCACCCTGTCCTGCTTACCACTACATGGTATCAATTGCTAACCTGGTACCTCACCAGGCTCTTTGGTTCTTGCCCAGCCTTTGCTGTGCAAGGACAAGGTCATATGCAAAGCTTTCCTACTATTTGCTCTGCCTAGTTTTCATGGCAATGAAAACTTCATGAAACTCTATCGGGTCATGAAGACTTCATAACCATGCATTGCTGCTCTCAGAAATAATGATATTTGGCAAATGTCTTTCAAAGACCGATGAACTAAATTCTGATTTTTTTTTTTAAGCTTCAGAGGTAACTTGAACTTTTGTAATCACCCTTTCTCAGAAGGTTGGAAGAAATGCCTTCAACATTTATATCGTTTCAGTCTGTCTTGTATTCAGTTAAGTTTTCTAATGAAAATTTATGAAGAGCTTTTCACAGAGCCCTTAACAGCAGAAGGCTGCAATTTACAGTAATACCAGAAAATCTGGGACCTGGATTTTCATGAGTTCCAGTGTGAAAAGCATATGAGAGACTGCTGTGGTTGCTAGCCTTTTTTATGAGTACTGGCTAAGCTTTAAAAACCTGGTTCTATCCAGCCAACGTGTGAGCTTCTGCGCTTGATTCCTCTCCCCTCAGTTAGACGCCAATTTGCTTTACACTCCCTGTGTATCCAGTGACAAGAGGGAGGCAACACAAAGGGTGGCTAACCCCACTATCATCTAAAGCACCCTTTGTAGAACCTTCTTTTCTTCATTGATGGTATGGAGACAATAGTGTCCATGTGCCTAACCTGGATAGCTTGGTAAGGTGGGATGAATTTTTGACCTCCAAAGTAATTCGGTATTTCTGTGCCTGGTTATGTAAGGAAGAAGGCAATGAGAAGGTTACCTCAGTCCAGTGCTTTACGCAGCCCGAGGGGGCTGTGTTTCATGTGGGACACGTCTGGACACTCCTGTAACCATTACAGCCCTCTGGGTCTGACCCCCTTGTGCTTAGACCTCCTTCATCGTAATGTGGCCTGCTGCTGCACTTGAGGCTGGCTGTAATTTTACAGAATGGCAGATTGCTAGGATTGTTGCTTCCTCCTCTCTTCCTGCTGCTGGCCGGTCTCTTCTGCAGTCGTTTTGTTTCCTCAGTTTTAGGAGGCTCCAGGATGGCTAAGATGCAGGTGCTGCAATCCTCTCCCCTCTGTAGGGACCCTCTTCAATAATAACCCTGGTCTGACTGAGCCTATTAGGGGTTTTCAGTGGAGAAACATTTAAACGGTGGATCCTGTGACTGGGTTTAGGCATGAAGGAGGCCCTGATCTGATTGAAGCTGTTTTAGGTGTGTGGTTTCTTCATTTGTTGCTATGCAAAAGCAAGTCAGTGATAGAATATCAGGGCCTTCAGGTGTAGGCAATGGGAGAATAGAGTTTCATATTAGACCAAGCACCAAAATTCAGCCTCAGCTATGTGTCAGTCCTGTTTTGGCTTTAGTCCTCTAGCTCTTTACTGCATCGGGCCCTTATTAATGAACGCCTTTTTTTTTTTTTTTAATACCAATTCAATTTTTTTTTTTTTTTTGTGTTGGAAAAGGTAGGGTTTATGTTTTTTTCTGTGAGTCATGCAGATGTCTTGGCATTTTAAGCACCACAAGGTTGAATTAGTACTACAAAGGAAGGGGTTTGTGTCTGATTTACTTATGATGAACTCATTTCTGCTACACAGAACCTATTTTGCCTGAAACGTTTTTGTTTAAATACAGTAATGTTTTAATCTTGTGCTTTGGGTCCTTTTAAACCTGATTCTATTTTGTGCTCCTATTATCCCAATAACAGTTCAATTAGAAGTGGTTAAAAATCAAGATATTTATTTTAATTGCATGCTTATCTTTTGAGGGCATATTGCAGTAAATAAGGAACATTTGAACAAAAAAACCCTAACATTGCAACATGTCTTGTCACATTATACTTACCCTACACCTGATTTCAAATGTAAATTGCACAGCATTTAGCTCTAATGAAAATACTCTAGTGAAGGAAATTGTTAAGATTTTCTGGTGCTCCCCTAGGGGTAATATTAAAACCTCCATTACTAACGTCTCACTCTGAGAAGACAAAATGTGCACTGAGAATACAAAAGCTCTGTTGGCATCTAAATGTGTGCCAATTAATTCGCAGTTACAGACCTGCAGATCTGTATGGAGATGTAAAAATAGGACCTGGGAAAGCTATTTAGATCCCTGTATAACAGGGCTCCTTGACCCTGGATTTCTAGTGTTAGTTTAATCATGGCATTCTGCTTTCTATTTATTTATATAGTTGCCTCAATGAACAAATTAATAATTATACAGCACATTGACAAACATGCCGAGTAATATTTGCCAGATTTTAAATTAATTTAATTCAAGGGCCACTTCATTTACAGGATTCATAGGCACATCAAGGAGTAGCTTTTACTTCATTGCTATTCAGATTACACCAAGATTTTTCATCATTTTTCTGTCTCCTTTTTATCTCTCTCCCCTCCCTTCACCGAGGAAGACAATTTAACTTGCTTTTCCAAATAGGTAGTTACTTTCAGGCAGGTGGAAGACAGGTAAATGATAGACAAACAGAAATGTAGATAAATACATGGGTGACATACATTTAGAGAGATAATCATTTTTATTATGAAAAAAAGGAAAACAATTAGGTAGCGCTAACACCTCATCTTTATTTTCCCATTACTTCCAATTTTCAATCTATCTCCTTTTGTTTTTCACCTATAATTTCCTTTGAAAATTATTTTAATTTCAAGTCTGTCTTGTAATTCTGTGGAGGAGCGTTTCTGTGTTGAACATCAACTCAGTCACACAGAAGTGCCATGCTTTGTATTGTTTGTCAACAGAAACTTGATATTAGGGCCAGCAACTGGCTTGAACTGTAGTATTTGAATTAAGAAATGTATGTCCTATGGCAGGCAAGTCAAACTTTTTAGTGAAGACTGTGTCCTTTGAGCAGGGGGAAGGAGATGGTCATCAATCTTTAAAAACGCTCCCCCCCTTTCTCCAACATTGCCAAGTAAAAGGAAATTCACAGAACAGTGCTGCTTTTATTTACTAGTCTTCTCTTTCTGTTTCCCATTTCATTATTCTTTTGGAGGAAACAGGAAAAATTAGTATGCAAAAAAGATTTTTTTTCTTAAGAGGTGGCAGATTGCTATATTGGCCAGTACATAGCAGGGTCTTCTACTGGAATATAGAGAATCTGAGAGATATTTAATAATTCCTCCCTATTATTTAGAAGAACTGCAATGCTGGGGAGATTAGTACCCCCTCATTACACTTTTTCTGCCTTACACGACCTATGTTTCCATCTATTTAATTACAACAACAACTCCCCCACCCCCCCCTCCCCGAGATGCTGGCACTTATAGATGCATGTTCAGTTGTAGAATAAGACCCTCGAAAGCCCCTTTCATTCCCTTTCTGATATCACCTAATTCGTACCCAAAAAATACCTTTCTTGCCAAAGGAGATTGCCAGTCCCAGGAGCTACTCAGCCAGTAAAGCAGCATGGCAAAGCTTGAGCTACCACATCCTCCTACTGAGTCCCTCTGTCTCTCTTCTCCCTGTGGCAGCAGTGCTTCCTCAGAAATACTGCACTTAGGTTGGGTACCCAGGCCTTCCTTTCTGGGCTGAGCACCCACTTCACCTGGGTTAATTGCAGATGCTCAGCACTTTGTTAAACAGAGATAACTTAATCAGCTGTGTCTGCTCTCTTATTCTTTGGTAACTAAATCTAGCCACAGGCATAACAGAGCTTTTAGGGACCAGATCCTCAAAGGCATGAAGTCCAACGAAAATCAATGGGAACTGGGTCCCAAAAGCTTTGGAGGAGTGGTGCTGTGTAATTATACTTAACTTCAAAGATGTAGCTAGATAGTGAAACTGAGGCCTATGAATGGGGTTCATCTCACCCAGCTTCTAGGGGAGACTCAAACACATGCATGTAGATGTCTACAAGTGAGTGAGGTGCCTTGGCTTCCACAATGGGTACTGGAGATCTAGGACCTAATTCAGTTGCCTAAACATATGCCCTGAGAACTCTTCCAGGCACTCTAGGTTGTTGAAGACCTCTGCATGAGGCTGACACATATGACAGAGGCCCTAGAGAGACGTATTTCCTTCAGCAGCTGGAGGTCAGGCAGCACATGCTAAGGTACTCCTATTACCTGCTTTGGATGAACTGCATCTAGGCTTCGCTGACTAGATCTGTGTGGATCATACTGGGAGCTCAGACACCTCACCCACCTACAGAGTCCTACGTGTTGGTGCCTAAAATAAGGTTTCCTTGCTGGTGATGAAGCCCACCCTAAATAGCTACTGGTAGGCAGAGGTAGCAAGATGAAACTCGTCTAGGGACACTAACAATGAGAAAACAAAATTTAAATGAAGCCAAGCGAATTGGCTGTTCTCCCCCTGGCTCCACTGAAAGCTAAACTCAGAGATGAAAATTCTTTAGGTAGTACATGGATCTGTCTGGAGAAGAGCAGTGTCTCAGAAACCATTTCAGGAGAGGTCAGAGGGACTGGGAGTGAATTGTATAGCAACATTTGAACCAAATGCTTATTTCTAATTTGTGTGAGGCCACTTAAAAGGTGGAATAACAGCACTTGGCAACATGCAAGATAGGTATTATGGAGATAAAAGAGGGCTGTGAAGAAAATTGAGAAATAATTTTTATACCTTTAACATATATTGCATTTAGGAAACTTGTGAGTTATCAATGGATTGTAAGGTTCTTCTCAGAAACAAATAGGAAATAGCTGTGCTTTGTGTAAGACATTAGCAGTCTCTCACTCTTACGTCTGAACAACTTTTCATAGGTAAAATCGCTTTAGCTGGCACGATTATCACTGTTCAGTGCGGTATTCAGCATGCTGCTGAATGTGATAATGAGTGATGTCTTTTTTCCATCACTTCAGTACAGGTATGCAATTTATTCCGCCAGTAAACACTATTATAATGTAAAATTTATAATACAATATCTTTCAATGCCAGTCAGAGTGATGGTTTGAAGGAATTCGAATGTCTCTGTTATGTATCAGAGCAAACAAACCCTACATTAACAACAAAGTTGCTTACTTGGCAAAATGGTGCAGCTGCCTTGCTTTGCTTGCTGGTATGCATGTATTAACAGCAACACCGCTTACTGTATTGTCGTGGTCCCGAATTCCCTCAGTCTTTCTGTATAACCCTCACAATACTATAGGTACCAAACGAAATGGGCATCGCGATGTCATGTATTAAGCATTTGGAGTATTAGGTTTAGCTTATAATATCCCCACAGCTCAAACCCAAGGTCAGCACAGCTGATGATCCTCGATGTCGTTAGCCAGATAAACTCTCACGTTACTCCTGCACATTTAAGTTGACAATACAAATAAATACTTTCTGCTGTGTGTATGTGTGGGGGTAGTGTTCTTTCTTTCAAGAGCTTTTAGATGATATTCCAAATAATTTCTAATAATTTAAAAGCCTTTTAAAGAACAGGCTCTTCTTCCAATAATTGACAGGCAAGACAATACCAGAGGGGGAGGCAAGGTGGAGAGGGGCGGAGGTGTAGATTGCTCTATATAAAAGCCTCTAAATTATGTTGTCAAAATTATAGCAACATTTTTTTTTTTTGCTCAAAAGCCTTGAAAGATCACAATCCTCCAGTCCCAGACTCCTGGCTTTTGTTTGTTTTGTACAACCAAGCTAAAACTTCACATCATGATATCTCTTGTAATTGGCGGCACTTGAGTTCAAAATCAGCCGAGGACCAGGAACCCAAACATGTGACTGAAAACATTGTCTCCATTTTTACACAGAAGTAGAGGAATAAAAAATTTTGGCTGCTGCTGCTGGTACCTGTGATGCGTAGGTTGTACCTGTGTTTTTGTCTTGTTTATTTCCCATTCTTTGCCAGATTTTCTTGTGAAAAGTAAGCTGTCCGGAGATTGCACTGTATGCTGATGTGATTAGACACCTTTGACAGTGGGGAAGCCACTGACCACGGGCTCTTCAGTTGGGAATGGTCTCCATTGAGGCAAACATTCAGTAACTTACCAAATATACTGTAAAACTGCTCAGGATTTGCCAGGTTACTTTCTTACATCTATGATGAAGCTGCTTCCAAAGCAGGAGTCTCAATGACTCTATGTTTCAATACAGACATCTTCTTGATTATTGGCTTCTCAGTATCTCTTCCAGGCTAGGAAATTTCCTGAGAAACTTTTTCTTTCTTTCTTTCTCTGTTAAGATGTAATGACCTGATGTCTTGTTAGACAGTTTTGGTCTTGGACAACAGGAAATCTGTGTCAAGATTCAGAAGGAAAATCATACTGTCTCTCAGGCATTAAGTGTTGCGGTAACTTGTGAAAAGAATGATGTAGTAGCTGTACCTCTGGTCATTTCACAGTAAAATAATTTGCCCTAGAAATAAGAAGCTGGAAAAATTAATTAATTTCCTGCTTGAAACATTTTCATGTATTTCTTTTTTCAGGATATTTATTCTCCACAGCATGCTAACCTGCAATTCATTTCTTGCTGCAGTCATCATGTCCCATAAAGTCTATATAGCTCAAGTATTTCAGAATTGAAGATGCATTTCAAACATGACATGAAATATAACCAGAGTTTCTGCTTGCTGTCCCACGTGTTGCATCATTTATTATCACTCTCCCTTCATAAAATGGCTGTTAAACAATAAAGCTTCTACAAAATCTGTCTGTCTGCCCAGCCATCTGTCCGCCTTCCACATCCCAAACACAGAGCAAAGCTCAGTGGCTTGTGCATTTTTCAGCTTTCATTCATACAGAGTGTCTTATTAAAGTGGGAGAATAAGCAACCCTTCAAAAAAGGGCTGAGAAAACAAGCAAATCCCTTCCACAAACAAGAGGGAGAGAGTGAGATGCTGTTTCAGCTTTTGGTGTTCAACTCTGCAACAGACATTGCATCCTGTAGTGCTTTATGGCATCTGTCTGCTGGAAAGGCTGATTAAAAAGGAAGGGTAAATGCATGCTGTTGTCATCTGGTGACATTTCAATAAAACGACAATATTTTTATTACTTTTAAGAAGCCTTTCTAAGAGTAAACTGTGTGCTTTTAAAAAACATACTACGCGTGATCTGCATGACTTGAAAGTCTTGATATTGTTGACAGGTAGATGAATAGACTGCAGTCACTCCTAGCTGCAAGACGAAGAAGAATTCGGTCTGGAAACCTGATGAAGAAAGGGACTGTTTGGCACTCTTTGGAGCAATATGAACACCTCTCCCTCCTATCTGTGTTTGGGCTAAGCAAGCTAAATGCTGCAACGCAGTCCAGCAAGTGTGTCCAGGCAGGTGGCAGGTACAGGTTGTATTCCTACCGTGATGATCATGCTCTTGGTCTGACCCCAGTGACTGTGATAGAATTTGGCTTGGTATTGCCAGGAGTTTGGGATCTTGGGTGAATCACATCCCCTTGTTATGCCTCAGCTTCCCCGTTGGTGAACTGGGGAGGATGATGGTGAATATATAATTTGTCAAGTACTCTGAGATGTTTAGAAACAAGATTTGATTTCTTTTTGTGTTTCTAAATCAAGAACAGAAATTGTATTACAAAATAGAAAGGAGATTCATTTTAGAACTGAAACTGGAAGCAGAAACTCCGTCTTCCCACAAGTCAAAAAAAAACCAATCCAAAAATCAGAAACCAGACTGCTCTTTAACCTTTCTCTAGGTTTTATTACCAACTAGTGGCAATGAAAAAACTTCACTATAGTCCAGTGGGATTTATGTCCGCATCCAAGTCAGCAGTCCACCATGTTAGTGAGGTTCTGCTATTGACAGAGAAAGCATCAGAGTGCACGGTGGCTGTGTTGGTAATGGCCACCTGAAGTGTTAACATGCTGTGGCTCCCCTTGATCGCAGTGGCTGTTCTTACTCTTTCTGCACCCAGCCTATTCCTGAAGTGTCCTCCAGCCTTCCACTAGTAACTAGATCCGTGCTGAAGAGTCAGACACACTGATGTAACAGAAGAATATTATTAATTATATTGCTAAAGAATATTTGAATTACCATAATTTCTCTCCTCTCTTATTTTTCTGAGCTGAATGTTATGTGTGTGACATTTTGCATAAGAAAGGTTTTTAACGTTTCATGGGAATTAAGGAGAAAAGAAAGAAGAATTAGAATTGCTGGGATATTTTGCAGGAAAATAATATTACATGAATGCTAAGACGTGTGGTCTCTAGGATGAAAAGCCACGTGGGAGAGATTAATGTCCTTCGGCAAGGTTACAGTTAGGAGAAAGCAGCATCCCAAAAACTGGGAGTGAATTAACTTGGACATATAAATTAGATAATGTATTTCTCCCTGCCCTGATACACCTGTGTGCACAACATGTGTACATGCACCTTTTCTGGGACTACAAAGAATGCTTTTTATCTACACTTTTTGAGCATTGTGCCTCAGGTTGCTTCCATACTGACCCAGAACTTGTAGGAGCATGCTCTGTGCATGGAGATGCTGTGCATAGTCCCCTATCTGTAATGGTAACTTAATCCTGTCCTTTTGGTCAAAGCTGTGGGTGCTTTTCAAGCTTCTTTTAACAATGATCCTAATTACCTAGAGGTAACTTTCAGCAATGATCCTAATCTAATGGCCATGTGCTAATTTTTGACTGACCTGCCGCTGTCAAATTCAGCAGTCTTTTAAGGGCAGGCAATAAGCTGTGTTTCATCTTTGCTACTGTCCCATCGACCTGCTCTATTTTATGCCTCTGGTGAAAGGGGTAATGCAAAGATTAATGGGATTTAAGTATGCATATTGTTTGTATGTATATTTAAATGTACACAGTGTTTCAAACCTAAATGATGCTATGACAGGTGAAACCAGTGCCTGGCATGTAACTGAGAAACCAGTCTTGCATGGTATTGAATTTCTGGCCAGTTTTGAGAGTACCTTTTTCAGGTGTGCCAGAGCTGAGGTTGATGTTCCTGACACATTGGATGCAGATGCCATTTGTTTTCCTCTTAGTCTTGCTCCTAATCTAGCACTGCCTGGAGGCTGTCACCAGTGTAAACTAGAGCAACCTGCTTTTTTTTTTTTTCCTCAGGTTTCTCCGTCTCACGCTCCGTATAAGCCCAAAGCAGTCCTTAGTTGCCACTTTGGAACAGAATTAAAATCACATTGTGACTGATCCAAGAATCAGACCTGGAACTTTTAAGCCTGTTTTTGTCTAGTCAAGTGCCAAGATAACAAAACATGGTATTTCTAAAATACTGAAAAAACTATTTTCATATGTTCATGTATCTCAAGAATCACTGTGTTACCTGTAAAAAAGAGTTTGCCATCAATCTGTGAAGAATGGTAACTTTCAATCCATCGAGTGGTACACTCCTCCCAACAAAGTGTCATGAGTATCTGCAAATAAGGGATTATCCTCAAGAAAGCACTTCTTTTGTAATGAGAGTGCTTCTAACATGATGCTATAATCATGTGTGCAGGGTTACCAAATAATTTACCTTTGCAGTAACTCTTATGACAGTATGTACCAAAGGAGTAATAATTTGTGTCTGCTACGCATTGTAAGCTGTTGTCAAACAGATAACCTGTCTACATGTTCAGAACCAGCATCTCCTGCTGTTCAACTCTATGGACAATGGGGTTTTAATCACTGAGGCACTTACAGTAGAATATAGGTTCAGACTGTGCATGGAGGTCCTCTAGTACTGGTAGAAAGGCAGTAACTGCTCTCTGAATAGCACTTACACTATATTAGCTACTGGAGGCAAGTGGTTTCTTTTTTCTTTTTCTTTTGCAAGAACATCACTTTTCTGTGCCATAAATCCTGTTCATGATTTATACTTTGGTGCTTCATTCCATTTTTTTGTTTCCAGTGTATTTCTTAAATAAACCAATTGTAAGTTATTTTCTTGTCACTGGAGATGGAGAAATGTGAGTTAACTCTCACCCATTAGCTCTGAAATAAATAAGGTCTTCCATCAGAAATAATAAAGTGAGTCAAACTCAATGCCACATTAAATCACTTGAAAGCTTTCAAAACGATTAACCAGCACGGTGAGCTGTTTCTTTAGTAAGAATCACCCGCTGGTCAAGATGAGAAGAGGACTTCTACATTTCTTTTCTTTAGATTAGGAATTTACGAACGAGATAAATCCAAAGAAATACTACATACTGGAATAAAATTATAAACACCTTGAGGCTCCACTCTAAGAAGTCACTGATTGTTGCCCGATAAAAGACTTTTGTTACAACTCTATTTGTGCTATTTACCAAGTAGGAGGTAAACAGCGGATTCCAATAGTTAATAACTCTTCTTGCCTGGATTATGCCCCCTTTGCCCATTGCCTGGCTGGCAGCTCTTTTGACCTCTTGGCAAGAACTGGAACACAAGCTTGGCTTGGTGCAATGGAGCCTGTAAGTAGATACTTACAGATTTCTGGAGCCAGATGTCTTTCCAACAGTATCAGTAAAGAAGGTTTCACATGTAAAAGCCACGGAAAGCTGGACTGGAGCAAACGTATCTGCCAGTCCCTCCTTCAGCTTCATTGATAGTGGAGAGAATTAAGTGTTGGATTAGAGGTTCAGCTCTTCAGTTCCCCTGAACCAGGGGGAGAGATTTACTATACATTAACACCAGTGATGACTGATGAGGCAAAGCGTACCTTCAGAAAGCGTGCCTGGTGGTTCAGGCTATGAGACTCATGCAGCCCAGCTCCCAGAAAGGCCAGTTCACTTCCTTAACTGTTGCATGTATCACATACCTAGATTTGGATTTTGTATAGAGGGCAATTGACTCTTCCTGCCTGTATTTGGCTTTCATTGTTAATATGATGGTCTTTTTTATACGTGGGATTGATACCCACTCACTCAAGACATGGCTGCACTCCTTGTGTCTGTGAAATGCCTACCAAAATCTTCATTTGGCCCAGAGCTTCACAAGATACACAAGGCATATTTTCAGTTGAAGGGTCTCCAGGAGTGGCTGAAAGATGGAAGGTGTGGATACTTCCCTCTCTGCTCCCCGTCTTCCCCCACCAGGTGGATTGGCTTGGGACTGCCAGGAGCCTTGGCACCAGCACAACCTTGTGGCAGGACTCTGGCATGGAAGCTGCGCTGGCACTCTTTCATGAAGCCCATTTTGTTCAAGAGCCAACATTTAGCTCCTTCTAACCTATATCTGCAAATCCAGTGTGGTTCAGTAATCCTTCTTGCTATCACTGAGTCATGGCGGGATGATATCCATACCACTGTGGTCAACAGAACACATGGACATCGAAGCTGTATCTTGATTTCTTTAAGCATTTTCAAAATTTTCAGAAGTGAATGCTTTTAATTCACTTAGATACTTTTAACATTACCCTTTGGAACTAACTTGTGGGTGTCTGTTGTGCCTGGATAAATATCATTCTTCAAATACATTACTGAGTGAATATTGCTCTGATTCATTTAATTTATTAGGCAATTTTTACTTTGCAGTTTTCAACCACCTCTGTGGCTGGTACAATGAGGTTTAATGGATAAATTAACTGCTGGATGATAACAATGTTCATTAAGGGTCAGATTCTTTGGCCATTGTTCATATCAAGTAGGACCTCCGCTATTGTGAGCCACCAAATTCCCCGGGTTTAGCTGTGCATTGGAGTCTCATCCAGTCTAGTGGCATCTAGTCTGGGGCCCATGAACTTTCCTAGTGCTCACTTACTATGTCTGGCTGTGTTTGCTGGGTATGTCCTGAGTACATTTTAAAATGAAGGATGGTCTCCACCATCCCCTGATAGTTGAGGATAAGAGAAATTGAGAAGTATATAAGCCATGGGGACTAATGTTTCCAGAACAACTTTCTGACATAGTCAGTATTTTACATTTTGGAGGTGAAGGGCTGCCAAATATTGAACATTATGAACCAAATTTTCACCTCACATTGAAAAAAAATTCAGAAAGAGAATATGTTAATTTCCCCTTTTTTTTTTCTGTGATGCAGAATTTCAGGATTTCATTAAATTAACTCAAGAATTATTTAAAAATATTATCCTAAATAGCAATTAATTTCTGAGTTCTTTTTTTAAACATTTTAGAAGCTAAATTTCTTGCTTCTAAGTAAAGATTTCATGTTTATATCTGTGTTTTCTTTATGACAGTTTTATAAAGGATTTTGTTTTTACACATTAATTGTTTGGGTTTTTGAGTAGTTTTTATGATACAGTTTCATCTCAGATGATCAACATTATAATTATCACCTAAAGTTTAGCCTCAGCAGTGGTACCAATATAGAACATTACATTCTGAATGCTCACTTTAAATTATAACCATTTTGACAGCTGTGCTGCTTAGCATTATCTGAGGAAAGCAAATGTATAGGGTATTTTAGTGCGAGTGTTGATGTTTTTCAGCCCAGTCACTTAGAAACTAAGCTTTTTCTCAAACGTGAACTGAACTGGTTTGCTGTATGTTCTATATTGTATCTCTTTGCTCAGTTATATAGCACAGGCTGGTTACCTATAAAGGTAACATATAAAGGGGTACTTCCCACTGCTCTCAGGTACTGTGGCAATTCAGGATTCACTTTGTGTTATGGCAGTGAAACCTCAGTAGCGCCTATGACTTCTGAAGACAGCAAATGAAAGGTAATAGCACTTTTCATGAGTCATAAAATGATCATGTTATTATGCTAGCTGAGACCAAGCTGATGATGCTTCTGAATACACTGGGGTGCATTGCGCCTTCCCAATTAAAAAAAAAAAATCACCTCAAAGGTGTGTAGCATAAGCACCGAGGGATTTCTGACTCTCTAGGTGAAGCTGCTGATATACCAAAGCAGGTAATATGATTAACTGTGTTATCTTTGACAGGTGCCTCATACATATGGGCTGGTCAAATCTAGTCCAGCTTATTGGCTAGGAATCGTTTTGCCTCTGAAGAAGTTTACAGGACTGAAGCCAATACTTTCAGAGATTTCTCTGCCCAGTTTGCTCCTTTGGGGCTACTCAGGTGGCCAAGAGAAAAAAGTATGTACCTTCTAGGACTGGCAGACAGCTGAGAAAGGGTCTTTCTTTTCCAAGTGTGCCTCTCAAGAAGTGACCCATAATCTTGGCTTTAGGAAGCAGTGAGTATGTGCTGCCAGGCTTGTTTTAGTGACACATTGCTGTTTTTTAAAGTTGCTGCTGGCTGGGACCCTTAGAGGCTTTTAAACAGACTCGTATTTAGCTACCACAGCATCTCCATCTCTGGAGGCTCATCTTTGACCATCTGTTTTTGGGGGATGAAAACTGCCTTCAGTTCCTTATTTCACTGTCTGCTAAAATCAGGGGAATTGGTAGAGTGCTATAAAATTGGAAATTTGGACTTTATCTTCCATCTCCAAAGAGAGAGATTTCTATTTTCTTTCACCAGGGAAGACAATGTTTGCAGCTGACTAGTGGGAAAGGCCAGTCCTACTCAAAGATGTTGTGAGGCACTAATGTATGGAGCAACCAGTTTATGGAACACGATGAAGGATGGAAAACAAGACAATTGTGCCAACGGAAATTGTTTCAATTGCCCCATGTGCCCTAAGGTATTCTGCATAAGCTTAAAGATGAGAGGGGGGAGAGAGGGTTTCTGCTTTCTTAACTGCATTGTAAATGCAGCAGGGAGAGTGATTTATGGACTTAGTGCTTACGCTCTGTAACACCTACTGCCAAAAATTGAAGTCACTCATGTTCCAAGCGTTCATACTGCTTCATACATGCTTCATACAAGCATTCATACATGAAGGGCAGGGGATAACAACGCTTGCTAAACTTTAGGGACATGTAGTAATAAAACCTCAATTTTCCTTGTCTCTGAAACAATTGATCCAGCCTCATAGATCCATCCTGGTCAATGGAAATACCTGATTTTCAGAGGTTGAATTATCCTTTGTACTATGCACCACTATTATTTTGCACTGGAGTCTTTCCACTGTAGAAAATTCAGTGTATTTGCCTCTTTGTATCACTACAGTTGGTGAAATATGTGCCTGGATTGGTGAGCTCTGAGCCTGATTTTCTGCTGTGTTATACTGCTTTTCATGCCTTTTGCCTCTACTGACTTCAGTAGTGCACAGATCATAGGCTTTACTTAAATGGACAAACTCTGCCTTTGAACACATGCTTGTGTTTTAATAAAGGCCATGGTATTACTTTGGATGAAGATGAGTGTCACTGAGAACAAGGCATGGTCCAGGAAGCTGTATATCTGACATTATGGTGTGAAAAAAACAGTCGTAACTACTTAGTTTTTTTGCTGTTGATATCAAATCAGTGCTGCTTGGTCCGTTGTGCTACTGTTCATCTCTAGATGCAGGCCTGAGGTGAGATGAAGCAGGAGGGCTGGTGAGCACCCTTGCTGGAGCTGACAGTTGTCTGAAGAAAAGTTTATGGGAAACAAATGAATGCCTTAACTTCCTGGTGGCCTTAACCTGCTCTTTATAAAACACAGCTTGGCTGATGCATAATTGTATGCTGAGAAATCAGCTCAAATCTTAAAGGAAATAGTTATATTTTAATTTGTTACTTTTAGTATAGTTACCTTCTAAAAGCAACAAAACTTTGTTTAAATGGAGTACCTGGATGACGCAAAAAAAGAATTAATTTCTTAAAGCAGTGCCTGTCTGTCTGATGGAAACCTCCAGAAAGAATGGGCTTCTGTTTCTTGCTGCAAGCTGTTGTTATCATGTAGAGGAGCTATTGCTCTATCAGAAATCATGCCTAAGCCTATTATTCCGAGGAGACAATTTTGTTAAGAAGAAGTGATTTGTTATTTTAAAGCCTTGGCAAACAAACACATAAAAAAAGGGTTCATTTGGAGACATGGCAATAATTCTGGGTAGAAAGCTATGATGCTAGTTTACTTCATTTTGTTTTAGAGAAGGGGACAGAATTTGGCATGAGCAACAAATCTATACAAAGTCATTTGTCAAGCTCAGCTAGCATCAGTGTGATGTCCTTGAAAGTAGACTGCTTCATCTCTTACATACTCTGATATGGAGGGAGAGACTGCTGTTTTAAATCTAAAACATTGAGAAAGGCAATGTGCAAACAGCTGGCACTAGCTGTTACTGAAAATTCAGGAATGCGCTAAGACAGGAATAGAGCATATACAAATTATTTTGACTTTGTTGCACAAAGGTAGGTTTCCCTGTATTGATGTGCTGCAAGATTTTACTGTTTTTCATCATCTTACTGAAAATCTTGGACACTGTAAGGTACATGGTCAATAGATGGCAGCAAGTCATTTAGACTGACTATTACCTCTTTTGGACAACGCTCTGTACACAATCAATGCTCCCCTTCCCCTTTTAAGAAAATAACTCCTTCTTCTTTGCAATTTTAGAGGCTGCAATGAAATGTATAAACCAATAACAATAATTCATGTGTTTCATCAAACAAATACACTGTTACAGATCAGATATCTAGCATGTCTGGTTCTAAAAAAACAACATTATAGTTTAACCTCCGTGTTTCTTCAGCCCAACAGATATAAATGCCTTTTGCTGGGATCCAGAGTGATAAGAATTAGTGATTTCCCAAGGCAATGCTTTATCAAGGCATAGCGGAGGAGCTGGAGCTAGAGGGGGACTCCTTCTATAGCGTACACAGTTTCCCCCACAATGACCTTACATCTCTTTGTGACAGTGAGTGAAACTGGCAGAAGGAGAAAGTTGTTAACATTAATTACTGAATGAAGAAAAGAGCAATAGTTCTTTTACGTACAGGAGCTGAAAATAAAGTTACTCACAGAAATATTCCTTCCAGGAACTGTACTACAAGCTCATTCTGTTACCCAAACTGTGCGCACTTCCCATAAAGAGTTTTCATCTATTGGTTCAGCGTAGGAGCTTCAACACCAGGGCTTTCTGTGGTCTTAGTCCTAGCTCTGACACTAATCTCTTGAGCAGCCTTGAAAATGGATGAGAAGATCTCTTGATGGAATCTATAGGAATTTATAAAGCAAACCAGTACATGATCCACTACTGAGTCTTTCGCCTTTGTAATCTTTACTTCTCCCTGATATTCCAACGTAACTGTCTTAGAGCAAGAAATTCCTGTGAAGGGAGAGGAGAAAAAGGCATATTGCTTTTGTTATTAATCTCTTACAAAGCTAATTGTGATTACAGTGGAAAATAATTATTTCCTCAGTGATATTTCAATATCAAGCAGCTTGGGAATCATTGCCAAACCTTGAAATGTGCTAGGACTACCTCTTTGCTGAGTGACTAGTGTTGTTCTGCTTTGAGTTGATACATGCTTGATAATTATACTGGCAGTATTGAAAGCTTTGAATGTTCTTATAGAAAGTTAAGATTCATTTGAGAAAGAATAGGTAATATTATTGCATTCTAAAGTGAAAGCTGTGATGATAAAACCTTGAGTTTCACAGTTTATTTAGTAAAAGTGCATTTATTTAAGAGAAGCCTGAGAAGTAAGTATGTTTTACTTCCTCATTTTATTATATGTATGTGTCTTGCTTTATAGCTGTTCTAGGGATTCAATACTTTCAAGATTTATAAAGCCAAGTGATATAAAGAGCGTTTGAAAATGGAATCAATTTTTTCTTACACACCTGGAGTAGCAGCATTTACTCTGAAGATCTCAAGGCATATCTTCAAATGTTAATTAACATAGGACCCTTGTGAGGAGAATAATTATTAATATGTTCATATTATTGGTGAGTAAACTAAGCACGGAACATGTCTATAACAGTGCTGGGAATACAATAATAACTCATGCTTGACCAACTTGGTAAACTTCTATGATGAAATGTCTGGTTTGGTAGATGAGGGGAAAAGAGGGGATATTGTCTACCTTGATTTTAGTAAGGCTTTCAGCACTGTCTCCCATAAGATCCTCATAGAAAAGCTGATGAAGTATGGGCTGGATGAGCAGACACTGAGGTGGCTTATAAACTGCCTGAATGGATGGACCCAGAGGGTGATAATCAGTGTCATGAAGTTGGAGGCCAGTAACCAGTGGTGTACCCCAGGGGTCGATATTGGCTCCAGTCCTGTTTAACATCTTTGTAAATGATCTGGATGACAGGACAGAGTGCGCCCTCAGCAAGTCTGAAGATGACACAAAACTGGGGGGAGTGGCTGATAGGTGCTGCCATCCAGAGGGACCTCGACAGGCTGGAGAAATGGGCTGACAGTAACCTCATGATGTTCAAGGAGAAGTGCAAAGTCCTGCATCTGGGGGACAACAATCCCAGGCACCAGTATGTGCTGGGGGCTGCTCAGCTGGAAAGCAGCTTGGCAGAAGAGAACGTGGAGGGTCCTGGTGGACACCAAGTTGGATGTGAGCCACCAATGTAGCCGTGCTGCAAGGAAGGTGTCGTGGTTTAACCCCAGCTAGCAACTAAGCACCACACAGCCACTCGCTCACTCCCCCCTTGGTGGGATGCGGGAGAGAATCAGAAGGGTAAAAGGGAGAAAACTCGTGGGTTGAGATAAGAACAGTTTAATAATTGAAGTAAAATAAAATAGAAGAGTTAAATAGGTAAAGCAAAAGCCGTGCACGCAAACAAAGTGAAACAGCAAAACAAGGAATTCGTTCATTACTTCCTGTGGGCAGGCAGGTGTTCGGCCATCCCCAGGAAAGCAGGGTTCCATCACGCGTAACGGTTACTTGGGAAGACAAACGCCATCATGCCGAACATCCCCCCCTTCCTTCTTCTTGCCCCAGCTTATATACTGGCTTGACATCATATGGTGTGGAATACTTCGGCCAGTCTGGGTCAGCTGTCCTGGCTGTGCCCCCTCCCAGCTTCCCGTGCACCTGGCAGAGCATGGGAAGCTGAAAAGTCCTTGACCAGTGTAAGCACTACTTAGCAACAACTTAGCACCAACTTAGCAACAACTTAGCACTACTTAGCAAGAACCAAAACACCAATGTGTTAACATTATTCTCATCCTAAACCCAAAACACAGCACTATACCAGCCACTAATAAGAAAATTAACTCTATCCCAGCTGAAACCAGGACAGAAGGCTAATGGTATCCTTGGCTGCGCTAGGCAAAGTATTGCCAGCAGGTTGAGGTAAGTGATCCTTCCTTTCTATCAGCACTGGTGAGTGCTGGACACTCCACACCTGGAGTACTGTGTCCAGTTCTGGGCTCCTCAGTACAAGAGAGGCATGGACATACTGGAGGGAGTCTAATGAAGTGCCATGAAGATGATTAAGCAACTGGAGTGTCTCTCCTATGAGGAAAGGTTGAGAGAGGTGGGACTGTTCAGCCTGGAGAAGAGAAGGCTCAGGGAGGATGAACACATATAAATACCTGAAGGGAGGGTGCAAAGAGGGCAGAGGCAGGCTCTTTGCAGTGGTGCCCAGTGACAGGACCAGAGGCAATGGGCACAAACTGAAACACAGGAGGATCCTTCTGAACATCAGGAAACACTTTTTAGCTGTGAAGGTGACTGAACACTGGCACAGGTTTCCCAGGGAGGTTGTGGAGTCTCTCTCCTTGGAGATATTTAAAAGCTGTCTGCCTGGGCAACTGGTTCTAGGTGGACCTGCTCGAGCAGGGGATTGGACAAGGTGACGTCCAAAGGTCTCTCCCAACCTTAACCATTCTATGATTCTGTGATTCTAACTAGGATTCCTTACTCAATCTTCCAATTTCTATCATCATATACTCTATAAGATCCATATGAACCTAGATATATTATTTTCTGTGCTGTGTTTCCATGTTTCTTACTCTATTCATGTTCTGAAGTCATCTATATTTTTTAGAATAAGTTCCTCTTTTTTTTCCCCTCTCAATTTTATACTGTTTCTTCTTTGCACTTCCTGCTTCTGCATTGGTTTTCTTCCTTCCCTCCCTTCTTCCTCCATTTGGATGGATCCATTTTCCCTACCTTGATATTTTCAGGCTATTGTAGGTGCCCATCCCACCTTCCTTTTTCACTCCTCTCCTGCATGTAAGTCCAAATCCCACATCTACCATCACAACTGTGTTCTTCCTTTTCTTCTTTCAAGAACAGAGATCTTATCTCCAACCTATTCCTCCCTCCTATTGCACTTTCCCCATCCCTGCTATTAAGTCTACTTGACATTTTTCCTAAGCTTTTGCTCATCTCTCCTTCTGCCCCTCATGTGTAAGGGTGGAGTATCTTCTAAACAAAATCACTCAGCCCAGCTTTGTCAACAAACAAGATTTCAGAATAAGTAATTCAAAAAATAAAGGCATATATTCCCACAGTAGCATAGACATGGAGTGTAGGAAAGGTCGTGCTATTATGATTATATTGAAAAATAAAACTGCTCTCCGGCAGTGTCAGCATGTCTGGTAGCTTCAGTCTCTCTCATATTATGCTGGCAGCTTCCTCTCTTTGTGTGTTATGGAGTGCCTCTGGCTTCTGCTGTCAGCCTGGGAGAAGGAGGAGGGCTTAACATGAGCAGTATGGCTCTGCTTTGCCAGCTGGAGTTCAAATGCCCCCTTCGCTCATCCCTTAGGACATCTTCTTTGTTGTGATTGCTGACACGGCACTGTAGGGATTTATCTGTTTTATTGTGTCTTTTGATATTTGGAGCCCATTCCCATCTACAGGCTACTTTTCCCTGTTTGCCTGCTCTGAAGACACTTTGCTAAAGCCTCACGGGGAGGTGTAAACTGAGGTCTTCTCCTCCCCCTGCATGATACTTTTAAGAGAATACCTTTGAGGGATTCTGCCCTGTGTGGGCTTGGGCTTTTTGTTATTCTTATCTCTCTTTCTCTCCCACCCCTTCCTTCTGATCCTTCCTTCTCCTCCCTAGCAGCGCTGCCCCAGCCTGGCTCTTTTCCCCTCAAAGGTGAAGTCAGCTGCTCCTTACTCAAGTCCTCTCCCTCAGCCTTTCCCTCTGCTTGGTGCTCCTCACTCTCCATCTGCCTCTACTTACCATCTGCCCAGATTCTGGGGACCCTATCTCTGACCATCAGCTTCTCACTTTTCAGTCTTGCCAATCAGAGTGACCCCTGGCATTTTCAAGATATTTTGGCTACCAGTGCCAAAGTCTTTTGATCTGCTCTCTGCCCTTTCTTCCAGTGACCGGTTACTGATTACTTTGCCACAGCACCATAGCCTCTCCTTAGAGTTTTTGTTCCTTTCCTTCTGGACAAAGTTACTTTACCAGTTTCTGCCCTTAGCCTCACAGTTCTCTTCTGATAATGATGAAACTGTTTGTGTGTCACTATTACGATGACTCCTAGACTAGCAGTCTTGTAGCTGACCTGATATTGTTCACTTGATTTACGTGTTTTTGTTACACGTTTGGTGCAGAACCTAAAGGCCTGAGTCCTTAGCTTGGTCTAGATCTACTTAGGTAGACCGCCAGGTTGCTACTACAGTACAAACATTAGATTAATTGCTCTTTTTATTAGCATTTAGGGAGCATGGAAATTTAGGAGCAGCCTCAAATAGTTTGCAGCCCGAACAGGAATCCTGGAAAGAGGGAGTTAGGAAAGGAGGGTGATCCATAATACCGAAATATGGGGAACGTTCCTTTTGCCTCTGAGTCCTTGTGACTTTTCAAGTGCTGAGTCAATGCTTAATTAAGCACCAGTTCTGTGAAAACTAACAGGCATGAAGCACATGCATTGGCTTATAGTGTACACAGGTAAGGATGCCCTTGAATTTTGGTAGGGTTGGATCCCAATTTAAGAGTAATCTTACTGACCACTGGATGTCACTGCGACACTGCAGGAATGAAAATTAAGGCAAGGATTTTCAAAAGCATCCAAAAGATTTAAGAGCACGAGCCCTTATGACCATCATTTCAACTTAAAAGCCATCCTGTTATGGCTTTTGGGAATTTCCCTGAAATGAGTTGGGAGCCTACATCTCACTGATGTACAGCGAGCTTTGATTTTGAGAGTTAGTCTACCAAAAAAGTGTATCAATTAGTGTCATACTAAAAAGTCATGTGTATCTCTCAGAAAGGGGATTCCCAAAAGGGGTTGTGGTTGCACTGTTTTCTGTCATTGCTCCAGTGAAGATTTTGATGATAAATTAAATTAAATTAGATTGTTCAAATAAAAAATGCAGGACTGAAGGAGATTTCAAGAGCTCAGTTAATCTACCCCATGTTAGAGCTGGAACCAGATAATGTCAGTGCTAATTTAATTTGCTTTTAATAGCTGCAGTCGTTTCCTAACCTTATTCAGAAAAGACACCCAATTTTTTTACTGTTACTTTCAGATTATGATTTCTAAACTCTTTCTATTCTTGTTCTTTCCCTTTGCAGAGATGCAAAGAAAGGAAATTAAAAGAGGACATGTAATGCCACATAAAATAGACTATGAAGACATAAAATAGCTGTATTATACGATAAATAAAAAAAAAAATCTACTTAAGTAAAGAAAAGAGCAAGCTGGGACACTGGACTATTTTAGCCAATACCAGAAAATGGAAAACTAACAAATGAAGACATGTGCATTCAGCAGATCTCTTGAATTCGAGAGGATTCTTTCACCTTTACGTTATTGAAAGGAAACCTCACTTGGAGAGTTGTGGAAAAGGCTACTGATAATAACAGAGCACTTATTGTGGCAAGACCTACGGGACTTAAATTAAGAGTGAATCATAAATATGAAAATCAAGTTTGCTCCTTAGTTACAATTGTGGGGCAGCTGCGTGTCAGGGTTGTGCTTGTATGCACACCCAGTGCACTTAGTTCATTAATTCCTCTCATGGTCCAGGAACATCCCAGCTAGTTTCTGCATAGATGAGATATGGACTGGCTTGAGGCAGTGGGCCAGCTTGAAACCAGCCAACCTTCCACAACTGAGTATTTGACTGTTACAGGAGTCTGACCAGCTGAGAATTTTAGACAGCTCTTGAAATTCCCTGAGGCAGCTTCTGCTGTGTGTATTCCAATTTTTACGCTTAAATGTGTTGGTTAACAGCCTGGGTGGCGTGTCCCAAAAGACTCATCTAGGTGGTTCCCACTGCATAAGTGATCAATCCTACATAGATAAGACATTTTTAAATAGTCAATGGAAATGGTTTCTGCAGAAATGGTCATGTAGGACAGTCTTTTGTACATAGTTGAAATATTTAAGAGATGGTCTATGAGTAGTTAGGATATATCAGTAGGAATGAAGTGGTTTGGGGAGTCTCTTCTGATCCAACTGAAGATGCTGCAGCAGGGACCCTTGCAACAGAGACTCCTGTCACCATCCAACCACAGCTGAGTGTTCTGTCTGGGAGATTTCATTCCCCACGCAAGCATTACTCTAGCTAGGATACCCGTAACTTATTATTTTTTAATTTTAGCAAACACTCTGTCCTTCAAGGTCTGTGCAACATTATATACAATTAATGCAAAATGTCAGCCTATCAAATTGCAGTGATTTTGCTGTGAAAATTAGTGAAAAAACCCACCTGAAATTTCAGGGGGAAATGATGCCAGTTTCAATAATTTTCCTAACACACTTCTGAAGTTTGCAATGGCCAAGTCACCCCTTCTCCCCCGCAAAACTGGAAGGTTTTTCCATCTTTTCAATGAAGCTGATTTTTACCTACATTAAGTTGACTAATGTGTGTTTTGATTCTCCCTTGATTCTTTTACTGCAATATAGGTACCAGAAGTCACTTTCTAACCTTAGAAACAATGACAGCTTTTCAAGGCTAAATAGCGCCTTTCATAGTCTCACTTCATTATTTCTTATTCCCTTTCAAAGATCTGTGAATACTGCCACATCTTAATTATTATACGGCCTTTGAGTTTCTGAAGTTTCTCTGCAACTCCTCCTTGGAAAAATTAGAGCAGGTTGTGCAAGTATAAATTGATGCACCTCCACTATATGTTCTGGCTTGTGGTTAATATGTTGCTGTGTATTTTAAAATGCTTTCGGAATTGCAGCCACAACAGGAGTCTCCAAGAATAGATAGTCTAAAGGATCCTTGCTTGACATGATGCCCATTAACAGAATTTCACAGATGGTCAAGACTGAGTTTTATTTATTGCTCAAGTTAAGCCAGAGCTTTGTTCATAATTAATGATATGGTAGTAAACATTTTTCTCAGCTCAGAAGTTGAATAAACATGACCCCCTGGAAGGGAAGCCAAAACTGAGAGATGATGAATATTTATTGCCAAATTACTAGACATAAATTCAATACCAAATGGGTAAGCTGTTGAATGTCAGCTAGACCTTTGTGGGTTGCAGACCACAAACAGCCTGCACTGGAAAGTAGGGTCTGGATTCGGATTTGGGTTCAGCAAAAGAGAGCCTAGAGGTGTGGTTGGAGTGGGGCTGGAAATGAGCATCCAAAAGAAAGTTAGGGCAGCCAAGAGATTTGTGCTCAGAGGATGTTTGTCGTGTGGGACCCAGGAGGGGTCTTAGCCCAAGCCTGAGCTGGAAAGCAGAGTTTGGGTTTGAGTTCAGGTTAGGATTGAGCAAAAGAGAGAGCCTGGAGGTGTGGTTGGAGTGGGGCTCAAAATGGCAGGAAAAAACAATGTTTCATGTGAATGAAGAAGATTAATGGAAGATCCAGGAGTCGCAGGATATTTTATTCAAATGGAGGGATGTGCAACCATTGAACAAGATACTGACAGGGATGTTGGACAGAAACTGTTTTAGAAAAGATTCTATTATATGTCAGCTCTGTTAAATCATATAACCAAATGATATTGCGGTTTGATTTTTTTATATGGTGAAATTGGTAGAGGCCTTGCCTCATGAAAGTAATGAGGATATTAATTATGGTGAGTTTGCTTGTAGAAAAGTAGAAATAAATACCCTCTCTTTTGTGAGACACAAATCCTATGTGGAAGTAGTAAATCTGCTATAGACACTACTTTTCCGTCACAGTTCCACATGTATTTGGATTAGAAATCTATCTTCTCTGATATTACTTCTAACTTTCTATGTTTTGATCAACTTTTAAGTGACTGTCAGTTCAACAAAAACCACTTAGAAAAAATATCTCTATTTTGTTTCTCCAGATGTGGAATATGTATGCAAAACACTCTCTTGTCCAGTGTATAAGAAAGGCAATTTTCAGTGACAAACTTAAGTGTCAAAATCTTGTGACCAGCAAAGACTAAGAGGAGGAAATACTTTCTTCAAAATGACAAGTTCTCCATTATGTTAATTCCTATATTTTGCTCATTTATGAAGTAATGTGCACACTAATATACATTCATGAAAATAAGGAAACCTTGTAGAATCCAGCTTATTCTACTCAGGCTTCTCCTAGCAGTCAAAAGTTTAAATACTGCTACTTTGAGCCCAGGATGAAACATATTGACAGGAGCCAGTATGAGGTTAGTGCCTTAGGGACTCACCAGAACTATCAGTAAAAATAAATAGCAGCTTACATTCAGGGCCTGCAACTGGTGACTTTATGCAGGTTGCTGGATAGCAGAGTTCTGGCACTGACATCAATACATAGTGGGAATTCTTTTTTTTATTCGTTAAAAGGCTTGTTCTAAACAACTTTTAAGTCACTCACCTTAAAGTATCACATGAAAAGTTTCACTGAAGTCTGTGACTACACACAGCACATCTTTACCCAAAGGGAAAGCCAATTAACACACCCCTGTTTTCTTGGAAGTGAAATTTAAGAAGGAAAAATTCAAGTACCAGCAGTTGCAAGTAGCTAAATTATGCCGTAGCTGAAACATCTTGTTTCACATACAGAAACAATATTTTTTTTCAGATATAATGCTATATACTTATAGAAAGATTCAAAAGCAGAAAGGCTGGGTGAGAAGGAGCGAGAGGATTTTAGAAAAGTATTTAGAATCATTACCCCAACACAAGGTCACCTTCTTTCATGGAGAAGAATAAAACTGATTTTCCAGAAGAGACTGCCCCCTAAATCAGCATCTGAAAATTTGCAAGCTGACACTTCTCAACCTTTAAAAATCACTGTTTGGAGGCAGTTGCAATTATCTCCCAAACAAGCATTACAGTTCTCAGCTGTCTCAATAAGCCAGGGTGTGAAAATGGGCAACGACATTCCCCAGAAGCCTTGGCAGATTTATAGCAACACCCTCAAACACCAGCATTTTTTTTGCATGTTTGGTAGGTGCAGCATAGATACAACTATCCTTTCCATGTGTAAGGGGTTTTCTTCAGCTTTTTCTCTTTTGCCAGTCTCCGCTGATGCCAACATAGAGTAGCAGCTCTCATATGTTTTGGTGGTGTATGTATTGGCAGCTCTCATACGTACTGTTACGGAAGCTTAGTTTAAGAGTCCTTGGAGAAGGTCCAGAGGCAACGAGTCCTTGGGTGGTCCTTGGGACTGTATTCTAGCACTGAGTTAGAGCAGGAGCTTTTTCATTACACTGTGCACTACAGGGACATAGGTACCTGCTTTCCTGTGTAAAGAATGAGTGAATGAACTAATTAATCATTAATTTCATGCCTCTCAAGCGTGAAGTTGTTTGACACTCACAAAGCCAAGGAATTGACTCTGCTCTCCTTTATACCTTGTTTAACCTAATGAAACAGCGATACTTTTTTTCTTTTAATACAGAAGAGAGCTCAGACGGGGCCTTAATAACTTTCAGATCACCTTAAAGGGAAAGTGACTTTCCTCTAAACTTTAATCTAAAGGAACAAGGAAGCTTGTGGGTTCTGCTTCAGATCCTGAGGCATGTTGACACCCAAAACTGCCATCACGATGTGATTTAAATACTTATTTCCTTAACAAGTACAGTGTCTATTCTGCCAGCCAAAGGAAATATGACTTTTGGCTGCCACAATCATTTTACAAAAAACCTTCTTGTTTTGGACTATACAAGAAAGTGGTGATTGTCAACTCGACAATATTATGACTTATGTTACAGAAGTCTGCAGTTGGCCTTGACCAGGAATTTCTACTTGGTATTTTTGGGTTTTGCTCACTTTTGATGATTTCTGAGGCTCTACCCAGCATGCAGGGTTCAATTCTGATGCTGGTGACTGTTACAGCCTGCAAAAGCAGGTGAGGTACATGGATACAAGGGATTGTGGTGATATACCATGTCGGCAGCAGCAGACATTCTGGCTGGCATATGCTTTTCTCACTTGATTGTGGATTCCTGTCTGCTGCTCTCGTGTCTCGGATGTGCTGGCCTGAGTGTGTTTTAGCCCGAAAGAATTAACAGTCCAAGTGTAGCCCAGACTCCAGGCTTGTGTGAAGGAGGAGGAGGGGCCATCCTGGGTTTCGGTGATGTTTAGCTGGATCAAATCTTTCAAAAGCAAACAAAAATAAAATCTTTTCCCAGGTTTTCTCACTACTTCCATGGAAGAGAGGGGGTGATAACATTCTTACTGTAGAGGATGCTCGAGTCACACCTTGGTGAAGCCTTCTCCCCTGGCTGATGTTTACCACTTTGCTCCTGGCATGTTTCCAGCATGCCAGCCGTCTGGGTAGGACCTCGCCAAGATGGGAAGGGTGTGCAAGAAAGGGGTGCAGGTTGCAAGGGCTCCCCTGGTGCTCTGGGCATGCTCTAGGCTGAGCCTTGAGGACTGCATGATAATACTTCCAATACTTAAAGAGGGCTTATAAGAAAAGTGGGGACAGACTTTTTAGTAGGACCTGTTGTGATAGGACAAGGGGTAATGGTTTTAAACTAAAAGAGGGCATATTCAGACTAGATATAAGGAAGGATCTTTTTATGATCAGGGTGGTGAAACACTGGAACAGGTTGCCCAGAGAGGTGGTAGATGCTCAGTCCCTGGAAACATTCAAGGTCAGGTTGGATAGGTCTCTGAGCAACCTGATCTAACTGAAAATGTCCCTGTTCATTGCAGGGGCATTGGACTAGATGGCCTTTAAAGATCCCTTCCAACCCAAACCATTCTATGATTCCATGATTCTATGATTCTATGGTTTAGGGGCATTTAGGCAGGCTTCATGTCCTTTGGTCTCGGTGTCTAGGGTGGAAATGGGACTTCATACTCCCAGCTTCTTATATTTCTATTTTCTCCGTGAACATTTGCTTGTTTGTTTGTTTATTTGTTTTTTTCCCCCAAGAAAATCTGCTTGTGTTTTCTATATTTATGCTTCCTGGCAGGTGCTTAAGAGACTGGTTGAGTAAATTACAACACTTAACTGAGCTTTTCTCTGGCTGCCACAATCCTCAGCACGTGCAAGGTCAGGTCTTCACTGCAGAGGAAACCCACTTAGCAAGGTGCTAATTTACTTCAAGGAAAGAGATTACTGATCACAGTAGATTTCTATAGCAGATGAATGTGTAATTCAGAATGAATAATTTATTAAAAGTATTTAGCCTCATTATCTGCTCACATTAAGTCCAGGAGTAGTTCAGAATGTTCTTATGTTTGTTATTAAAATGTTTCTGCTATCTCTTTCTCTTAGATTTATTTTTCTGACTTACTTGCGGAACTATAACTTGGCCAGATCACTCCAGGAATGGACAGGTGTGCAAAATCTTCCTTTGCCAGTGTAGATTGAAAATAAGACTTATAAAGATTTTTAGTACATTTAATTTTGAATATTTTTTTTCCGTAAGTGCTTAGCGTCAGTCCATGAAAATTTAATGGAAAGCAAGCACAAAATGAATCCTTCAAAAAAATCAACAAATAATAAACAGAGCATTTGTATTATGCTTTATGGCCAATATTTCTGAACGTTTGTATTTTGTGTGTGTGTTTTGTTTTTAATTAGACATCTAAAAACTGATGTAGGAATATCCACTGTAAACTGTCAAGCTTTCTGATTTGTAAAAATCACAACATTTATTTAAATGCATAGATTTGGACATAGCAACCTAAGGGCAGATTCCTGTTTTCAAACTAACATGAAAATATTACTTAATAAATCCTCAAAATGATCACGCTAGGTAAGGTGATTCCATACTACAATTTTCCTTTGGCACTGGCTAGACCTACAGTATCTGGCTGGACTGCATGAGGACCTCTTCTGTGGTCTCTTCACTGCAGATGAATTGTGTTTTTAACTAGAAGGAGGATAACACTGTAATTGGTGGTAAGACGTGTTTTGGGGAGGAGGGAGGAAGTGCTAGTGAGGTGTTGAAAAATAAAGACAATTTTTCTCAGTTTTCATGTACCCTTGTTGTAGCTGGAGAATTTGGGGCCCTTTAAAGTATGGAATAAAATTAGTATTTTTTTGCTTTGTTAACTCCTTCTTCTTTCTGTTAGATCTTCCCCACCACCTCCTTTTTCTTGCACCCTTTCTCGTAAGGATTCCTGTTCCCCACTTGGCTCCGACGTCCGTCTTCTCCCTAAGTGCATGAGCACCATCCCTCCACTTCCTAAGAAGGCAGCAAGTCTCCTTCAGCAGTTACCTCCATTTTCCTTTTTCAGCACTACAGTCTGCTTGCTGAATCTGTCCCCATCTAGATCACAAACCACTCAGGCTCTTTTTAGCTCAGGCCAGCTCAAACACTTGCTACTCAGGAGCATCCTTGCCATGCAGCCCCCAGCTGGGACTGTGTTTTCTTCCCGCTGTTGGAAATGCCCTCTTCACCACTCCCATTTGATAGCACCAGGCTTTTCATATTCTGCATGTGCACAGCACACATAAACCCCAACACTGCCCTGCCATAGTTTCTAGCTGTGCTGGTTTTGGCTGAGATATAGCATTGATTTTCTTCATAGTAGCTAGTATGGGCTATGTTTTGGATTTGTGCTGAAAACAGTGTTGATAACACAGGGATGTTTTCGCTGTTGCTGAGCTGTGCTTACACAGAGTCAAGGCCTTTTCTGCTTCTCACACGACCCCACCAGCGAGCAGGCTGGGGGTGCACAAGAAGATGGGAGGGAACACAGCTGGGACAGCTGACCCCAACTGACCAGAGGGATATTCCACACCATATGACGTCATGCTCAGCATGTAAAGCTGGGGGAAGAAGAAGGAAGGGGGGGATGTTCAGAGTGATGGCATTTGTCTTCCCCGTTGTGTGTGATGGAGCCCTGCTTTCCTGGAGATGGCTGAACACCTGCCTGCCGATGGGAAGTAGTGAATGGATTCCTTGTTTTGCTTTGCTTGCATGTGTGGCTTTTGCTTTATTTATTAAACTGTCTTTATCTCAACTGATGGGTTTTCTCACTTTTGGTCTTCTGATTCTCTCCCTCAACCCACCAAGGGTGGAGTGAGTGAGCAGCTGTGTGATATTTAGATGCCTGCCAGGTTAAACCACAACACTAGCTTTAAAGCTTGGGAAAACAATCATAAGGTCTGAAAATTTCTCTTCTTCCCTGTTACCCATTGTCACTGGGTTCAGGAAACCATAACCGTTTCACAGCAGCTTAAATGGAATGACCTGAGTAAAAAATGCGATTGACAGGCAGCAATCTTAAATGTGCTTTAATATCACTTGTCTTTTGCTGAAAGCTCTAGAAAACCAGGACCAAAGATAATGTGGAGTGCGTAAATATGATATTACAGAGTCTGCCATAGCCTGACAGATGCCAAGCACTCTGCTCCATGCTCGCTCCATTTTCCTGACAGCCTATCTGCTACTAGGACTCTGGAGAGATGGAGACTGAAGACTCTGTGTGGATATCCTGTAATGTGCCTTGTGGCAGTAATCCAGCCAAGGCATGCATTCCTGCTATGGTGTCTCATTCCTCTGCCACCTGTAGTCTACTAATTTGCTACAAGGCAGGGTTCCCAGTCACCACGACTGTGGTTGGGGCCTCTGAGTCCATAGAGATGATGATTGAAATCAAGGCACCATGTGGTGATACTGCATCCACCAACAAATTGACCTAACTGGCAAGTTTCAACCTTTTTCTTTCCAGCAGAAACCTCCCTCTTAATTTTCCATGTGAGCTTCCAAGGGAAGAGTTCCCATTCTCTAACTATTGGTAGGGAACTACTCCTTCGGCTTTTCCACTTTAATTATATAGTGGCTGGGGCAGAAAGCTGGCTCTGAATGTGTCAATACTTACTTGATGGGACCTTTGTCCCTCACTTGTCCTGTCTAAGTACAGTCTTGAAGATGCTGTGGTGCCAGTCTGAGTGCCTGCAGAAACCAAGACAGGGAGCGGGCATTAGCTACTGACCCTGTCCTAGCAGAGAGCCCACCGACCCTGACCTGCACCCACTGAAGTCTGAAACAGCAGGAGAGACTTGCTGGGTGCTGTGCGCTGAGAGTGGAGCCACTTCTCTTTGTGATCCTCTGGATTGTGCTTTCACCATGATTTTTTTTTTTTTTTGCGTTATTTAGTTTAGTTTTTTTATTATGAATAGCTGCTTGACTATTAATGTTGGTTGTGGCACAATGTGTTCATAGCAAAATAAGGAAAACAGCTGGCATGGGTGGGGTGGAACAAAGATTTGGTGATGATAATGTGGTTTTCGAATGTCTTTTTTAAAGAAAGACTTTAATGAAATGTGTGTGAGAGTGTGCGTATGTGTGAGAAAGAGATGAAACATAGTACAGTTTAAATGCTGTCAGATGTTTTACAGCTAGGATACCATTTTTTCTCCTACAAAGGCTGATAAAATACAAGTGCCATTTAGGCACAGGATTTACAGTTACTTTAGCATATGCCCTGAAAACATGTGTATCTACAGGGGATAGTAGTTCATGGAGAAAACAAGTTGGTGCTGAGAAGTTCAATTACTCTCCTGAAATATCAATAATGTAGCTGGAAGAAAGAAAAAAAACAACAGGCCACTTCCTATATTGGATGTATTCTCAAAACGTCTATAAAGGCTTGCTGCCAGCAGCAAGAAAGTAATAACTATAAATGTTGCTCAGTGGGAAGACTTAGTGATAGAGCCCCTCTGTTTGAAATTTTACTGAAGCCCTGTCAACACAGTGCTAACTTTCATGTTTTTGCATTTTTATTTTTATTATTATTTCTATTATTCTTGGCAGGTGCATGTGTTGGTAGGTGAACTCAGGGTCTCCCTCCTGGCAAGGCTCTCTGTCTTTTCAAGTCACTCAACAAAAACCTGCAGTTTCCTGGCCCTGAGCTCTGCTGAAATTCATTTTAAATATGCCATTCTTGATGGTCCCTATAGCACCTTCTAAGGTCCTGTTGGATCCTCGTAAAGAAATCTTAAGCGTCAGAGTGAGCAATGTAATTGTATTCCTTAAATAATTACCAAACTGTTTCTGCAATTCCTTTTAATTGGCAGTCAGGATTGAATTCTTTAATAATAATAATAATAATAGTAATAGTCATGTTCTAGGCTGCTTGAGGCAAAGTGTTATGTGCTTTTTCTTTTTCTTGAGGTACTGGCACCTGTGCCTGGTCTCAGCAGCACAAGATCTTGTGCATATGAAGAAAACCGGGAATATTGTGTGATTTTACCATTGCATATGGGAGCTGACGGAGCTTCTCCATCATGCGGGACAGCCTTTTATCGGAAGAGCTCCTGAGGAATCTTCTGGGCTCACCTCTGAGGGAGAGAAGTTGCTGACCTGAGGTGCTGAAACAAATAGGCTGAAAACAGATTGAGGTGAATGAACTGATTTTTTTCTTTTCCCAGGAGCCTGAAACGAACAATAGAGTCTTTTCCCCTCCTCCTATTTCTTAATTTTTTTTATAACCATTCTCAGCTGAAGGTTTTTAAAATGTTTTTACAGTTATTTTACATATTTCAAAATAACATTTATTAGCCTAATACCTCTAATTATGCATGATGGGTGAGTCACATGTAGAGTGTGCTCCCACATTTTCTTCAGTTGAATTCATATACATACTTACCTCATTTGGCAGCAGTGGCATGGCTAGGTGTTAAATGAAATTAACCCTGCTAAGATTAACTCTCAGAGAAAGACCTATAGCACAACAAGGACTTAAAGATTCTGGTCCTTCTAGGTTTTCCCTATTTTTCCATTGTAGGGATCATTACCTTAAACAACTGAAGCTCAGAAGACAAACATGTATGTGGAGGTGGATTGGTGTGAATGTAATCAGGCTTTCAGTTCAGCCAGTGAAATTTACTGCTGCTAATGAATAAATTTATACAACAAGAGCAGTTCAGTTACTTTGGGGGTGAGCACAAGACAACGGGGAGAGAGGAAAGAGCTTCAGAGTGGGCTTATGATAGCATTTAATTTTGGATCAGCAGAACATTTCTGAAGCAAATCTCCCAAATTTCTGCCTTGCTGTGCTGTGGTTTGCCCCTGGGAGCAGTTCCAGGACATGGATTCCCAGTTTCCACTAGCGTAGGGATGATCTCCGCTTGCTCAGGGATGCTCAGTCCACATGACTACGCTGATGCTTGTCCAAATGAATCCTCCCATGAACACATGGAGTGTGGACACCAGGTCCTCAGTACCATCTGTTTGGTCCTCAGATCTTTGTGGCACACTGCAAGCTAAAGTAGACAGAGCTTCAGTGCTGTTCAGCCAGTATGACCCTTCATTTGGGTGATGGACGACCATGACAAAGGTACTGGAGCACTTGCCCTGAAGTTTAATTACAGTCAGTAAATCTAGATGATCCCTGTTACTAAAGTTTACGGTTGTTGTCAAACACAAAGTGGAGATACTTCCTGGCCACAGAGATTGGCTCTGTCTGGTGTCTCTGCATGATGGTGGATATGCTGATACCCCCAAAGAACTCCCTGAGGGAAAATGCAGGTGAAAAAATAACCTTGTTTTTAACTTGGAAAGCAATGTATGGAAAGTTGTTATTTCAAAGGTAGGTTTAGCTCCTGCGGTAGTTTTGTCTTCTGCAGTCACGAGGTTCCTGCCGCAGCTCAGTCATTTCCATAGCACATGCCTCTTGGGCTGGCCAGAAATGAAGGGAAGGAGTCTGGTGGATGTCAGTGCCCTTTGGGTCATGGCCCCTGTGCTGGAGTGAGGGCAGCTGTGGCTGGGATGGCACTGGAGGCCCTGCATTTTGGTCTTCTGTACCTTGGGTATGGGCTTCCTGCTCCCCGGCTGGTTAAAATTACCAGCACATTTTCTGGCACAAGGGAAGTTGTGGCTTCTTCGACTGTATTTTTTTATTATGAAGTCTTCTTGTGTTCACGCGTCATAATAAACACACATGCACACATAAGGCCCTCCTTGACTGTATTACAGGAAGAACTGGAAAAAGGTTTATTAAAGTCCTAGTCATTTTGCATAATAGGAATGGAACAACTATGGTTTCCAGCCATATCTGATATGTTATGTTTGGAAACTAAGGAACTTTATGGAGTTCCTTATATTTTCTATAAATAGAAGAATATATATATCCAATAATAAGTAACCTTAATTTTTTTTTAATCTCTGCAGGTACCTGGTTTCCTTACTAGGTATTTGAAACATCTTACCTTGTATGTTCACTAAAAAATGTATACAGTCAGACTGGGCAAAAATACAAACTTCAAAATCAGAAAATGCACTTGAGGCATACATTTATGAAAGACAAAACTTAACATTACACTTTGGACAATGGGCTGGTTAGGCTATATAGAGCGTTGCTTTAAGCAGTCACCCAGGTGATCAGCAGAAACCATTTGCCTTATACATGTTATTCTTTCGTTAAAAGGTCAAATAAAATTGTGCTGGAAACCTAGTGGGTACTTTAAATGGCTAGTTACTCAAAATGGTCTTTTGGGGATGGCACTAAAGGGAGCCTCAAGTGCAGGTTTTGTTGTATTTTGTCCCATATTCATTTTTAGGGTAAAAAAAAAACAAAAACCCAAACCGAAATGTTGTTTTCTTAATGATGCTATCACACTGAGCTCTTCCTGTTGCTTGCACACTTTCTAGAAGATGGACACACCTCATCAGTAAAAATACAGAAAAGTGAGGCTGTGTCCCTATGTGTGATGCTTTGCTATTGCAAACAATCCCACCATACAATGGCTTTCAGAAATGGTACAAGTTCTTTTTTATGAAAAAAGTAAAGTTGTCTGCCATTATCTATCTTACTGGAAGGCTTTGCTCACTGCTTTGATGCTGTTAAACTTTCCTAGGTATTCAGCTTAAATTAATTCCTGATTAATTTTATAATCACTTATTAATCACTGTGAACACCACCCTAGAGGCTATACTCCCTTGGAATATATGCTTTTGGTATTTGGAGAGAGAAATATTCTCACTCAGCCTTTATTTTGCCTGACTAAACAGGACAAGTTCTTGTAGTTCCTTAGTCTAGTAAGCCTCTCCTTTCCCATATAAGATTAACAGCTTCTCCACACCTACTTCAGTTTAGCTTTCTCACCTGCCAGTGACTGGAGGTGGATGGACTATGTTAGATGAGATATTCTCTGTGCCCTGTACAATGTCATTAGCGTCTGGAGAATTCATCAATACAAATACGTCATTGAACTGCATTTGTCTTTCTCCTGAAAGGCAGATCATTTTAGTGGCTTACAGGCGTTTGGTCAGGAGATTAGCAAACTTGAGTTCTTCTTCTCAGATATTTTGAATTAATGAGAATTGACTAAAACTGTTGGAGCATATTGCAAGCTGTTGTTATATTAATTCGTGAAACATACTAAAATATGCTGATATGAAATTTACTGAATGTTTTCTTTTCACTTGGGTTTTCAGCCTGTTCCAGTGGGTGGCACAAGAAGCACAAAAAACCAGGTGAGTTTTCATCCCAGCATATCCGATAGGATTTCTAGTTAGTAATTCTTGTAGGTCTTTTAGTTAAAATAACAAAAAAGAGACTCATGAGGATAAGGAAGTGCATTTCTCAAACTGAGCGAGGGTCACTGATTTCAAGGTGCTCAGCAACTTTGTTAGCTGTTTGGTATCATGCATTTGTGAATGCTTAATTCTTCAATATTGTTTTGTATTCGGCAGAGTCTACAGGTACAGGCTTGAAGGGGTCAGGCTGTGAGCTCTCTATCCTGAGAGCACAATGGCTGAGGCCAGACGTGTTGGGCTTTGTGTGGCAGCTGCAGATCTAACCTGGTGTGTACCCACTGAGTGACTCCGTGTTGTTGCTGTAAGCGTGGGCTCTGCACTGCAGCATCTTCAGGCAGAACTGTACATGTATGTGCGGTATTTGGCTCTTTCAGCCACATTGAAATTTTTTTTAATATATTCAGTTCCAAGTTCGTAGCTGGGCCTGAAAAAACAAAATGAAAAAGATCTGATATAAGTGCTGCAGCTAAGATATTGCGCGGGAAAGCATCCTACCCTAATGTTTTGTGGGAGGGTATCTGGGGTGTTATATGAAGGCTTATAATGGACATATGGATGTTCCATCCACCGTGACATATCCACGTGGTTGCTGTGCCACTGAAAACTTGAAAGGAACAACATACATTTGGTTCGCAGAAGTACAGGCAAAACCAAACCTTGCTATGACAGAAGGATGGATTTTGTGGAGCAAAATCACAGGGGATTTGGAGACACTGTATAGGGTTGCGAACATCAGTGGGTGTTTCAGGTCAGTGGTAAGAGAGGCTGGAAACATCGTGACAGGTTTCAGGAGGCCTGGAGGAATCAGCTGGGTCTGAGAGGGCTGTAGGTGGGAGAAGTCCCTGTGCTACCCCACACTCTTGCCAGCCCATGGACTCTGAACTCCCCTCTGAAGTGGGAAGGCTATGGATGCAGGAGAAATACAAAGCAGAAGTTGGCTGTTTGGGCCATGCCCAATGTGATGTCCAGCAATCTGCTGGGCCACTGAAGGCCTACTTTGTCTACTGTTAGAGGGGACCTTGGATGCTGAAGGCAAGCATATGTGACAGAGTCAGAGGAGGAAGAAGTGAGACCAGAGCACAAAGGAAGAATGACTGGTTAGAAGGAGGTCTAGCAACAAATTCTCCAGTGCAGCATTTTCCCAATTGACCAAAGTTAGCACTTCTCTGGGAGATGGCTGTTCCATCAGAAAGAAATTGTCATTTGATCTGGGCATTTTATAGCAGAAACCCACTGGATTTTGGCAAGTGGTGCTTGGAAATGCCTCAGTCCCTGGGCCACTGCTGCTTAGTGCTCTGGTGGGAGCTAAGAGCTGGGAACTGTTACCTGCGCTGGAGCTTCTCTGGTCTTCTGCCCTTCACTGAAGAGGCTTCTGGGAGCCTGAAGATGCATTACTTCTGAGACCTGAAATGCTGGTTTCAGGGGGATATGTGTGTGTGTGTAAGTCCCAGATGGGCTGGCCAGGATCCTGAATGATTCACCTCTGAAGTGCCTTGGCTCCAGAGCATGGGTGCCCTGGGCTTGCAGGCTCTAGGGCACTCACCATTAAGGTACAGTAGCATGTGGCACTGGTGGTGGTTGCTTGTCACATTATGCAAGACCCTTAGAAGCTAACTGATACAGGTTTCTATTAGATTTGGGAGGCTGCTGAATTCCTGGAATCAGGAAGGAAACAAAAGAAGAAAACACAAAGAGGAAAGAAATGATGAAGAAGTGGCAGTTAAAAACTGGAAATACAGAGGAGAACATTTAAAACTGGAGAAGATGGTCACTGGTCTTTTTGGTGTCTAAGTCTTAACACAAGCCAAATAGTCAGGAGGTAGTTTTATTTCTGGCTGTCACTGATTTTGAAGCACAGGACATTTAATACTGTCCAGCTGACTGATGGAGAAGAGTTTACATATGAAACTGCATTATGGAAATGTGAAGAATCATTTGCTTCACACAAAAAATAAACACAGAAAAGTAAGAACAGAGAAAAAAGGTGGAAATGGAGACTCTGAATCTGCAACCTCAGAGTAGTCACAACCATGCAATTCTTTGAGGCTGAGGCACTGATAAGAGATCAGAATCAGATTGGGAGCTGAGCCAGATCCCCAAGGAAAGACCGTTGTGAGACTCTGAGTTTAATCTTGAAAAGCAATGAGAATTTGCCAGCGCAGCAAGCCACATTGCCCACAGAAGTCTTGTGAGCTGTGCTCTGACGATGCCCAGGTTGGTACATCATCCACAAAGCTGCTCTAAGCCCCACCAGAAGCAGAGGGCAGGTGCAGTTCAAAGTGGGCGTCCATTAGAAATAGCAGCGGTGTCCCACCACCACGGGACATTGTTACTCCGGCAAGAGACACGTTATTATAGGGACCTCCCCACTCTCTGCAGGACAGTGCAGCAGCTGGGATCCACTTGCTCACATCCATTCCCTGGGACTTGGGGCGTTTGCTGGTTAAGGGAAAATCTTAGCTGAAGGAAGGTCTAGTGGCAGTGTGGTTTTAATCACTTCCCTGTGCTTCCCTGGCTGCATCCAAATTTCCGCTCCTTACTTCCAGTCCCACTCTTGGCCTTAATTCTCTGGTGAGAGGCTAAATTTTCCCTGAGAGTGGGGACACTCCCCCTGCTTTTTGTAGTTTTTATTCATCTGCCCCAAGGTATTTGGTGTGTAAAGTTCAAATTTGTTCATGCTCTTTTCCCCTGGTGGGAGCAGAGTGCCCAAAGGGGTGGGGGGCAGCCAGTGGGGCCTGTGGGTGGCACAGGGGACAGTGACTGCTGGCAGGGAGCCACAGCCACTGGGTGTGACGGGGATTCTCTTCTTCCCCTCACATCCTCATGGGCTGTTGGCAGCAGCTCCTTTCCCCTGGCTGGCTGGGGCTCAGCTTCCTCTACTTTTCTCTCCCAGGGGGAAGCCCTGCCCCAGGAGATGGTGGAGAGTCCTTCTCCCTCCCAGGGGGCTGGATGTGTCTGGGAGAGACTAAGAAGCTGGCAGGAGAGGCTGGGCAAAGGAGGTGGCCAGGGCTGATTCAGCAGGCGGTCCTGTTCCACAACACTGATGTTTTAGTTTAGAGCTGCCTTTCCCCAGAAAAAGCCCCAAAGCAGAAAACCTCGGCCCTGAGCTAAATCTCTCCCGGAGAGCTCAGAGGCAGGGGGCTGAGTATTTGGGGGATGCAAGTCTGCAAGAAGACGAGCAGAGCTAGCTGGGATCTCTTCCCTATTTTAGTTTCATTCAGGTCCTCAGATGACATGTCCTTGTGCAGTCTCAGAGCACAGAGCATTCACATGAGTGGAGCCGCATGCTGTACGCCTCGAGTTGGGTGGTCGTATTAGTGCTGCTTTGATGACTGCGCTTCACAGAGTCGTATGGGAAACAGAGGTGAAGTTGCTTTAGGCTGTGCTTTGCCTGTCTCAACTTTGGATTCTGACTTTGTGCCACTGAGTTGCTTTTATTCCCACTGCAGCAGGAGAGATGTACAGAGATAAAAGTCTTCCAGATGGCGCAGAAAAGAGAAGGGGTGTCACTTGGTGGTTTGTGAAAGCTAGCCAAGCAAAGCAGGTCGCATAACTATGCGGTACCCTTAGGGAACAAGGTGCGTTTTTTCCCTTGCTGTTCAGTAAGTGACCCAGTTTGTGGCAGTTTCTAATATAATATCGCAACTTTTTTTAGATGAGTGGATGGGAGGAATCAGCAACTTGTTTACGATAGTCCATTAGAAAAGGTAGTATCACCCAAAGAGAGACTGATGTTTGTTTGTTTTTTAAATAGAGGTAAGGGTCAAATCTCCCATTAAATTTTTTGCCTTGTCACTCAGTCAGCACTACTCCCAAGGATCAGAAGGAAACCATGACGCTGTAGCTTTTTCCTGTTCTTCATGAACACTAGCCAGTTTGAGCTCTTTCATACATATTTTTGTAGGTACAAGTTGTCTATTAAACTAGCCCAGAAGCATACTAAAATAAAATTAGCAACAATTCTGCAGACAGAACAAGAGAATAAGGTACAGCACAACCCACTTGGTAGATATTTGTGATAGGCACGGAAGCCAGAACAGGGAGCTCACAGGCTTCCCAGTAAGCATCTTAAGTTTAGGGTATCTCATTAAAAAACGTATCCTTCATGGATTCTGTAAAGCCTGCATTATCCATGGATCTTTCTCCCAAAGCTTCTATTTTGAAGCCTTCCATAACTCTTTTATTGCTTGCAGTATCTGTTTCGGAGTATTATGCTGGCAGAGAGTATTGGCTCAGTAGCAACCTGCATGTATGAGTCAAAACAAGGCCAGTGGGAAATATATTTTAGGGAAGAATTGTCTGAAATAGACCACAGGTGAACTGTCGTCAGGCATTAGTGTACCTGAGGAAATGTGCTGTTCTGAACAGCGAGGGGAGGCTTATCTGGACTTCACAGGTAGGCTGTGACAAACACGACCAGTCTTGCCTGAGGCAAGAGCTGGAGATTTCTGGGTAATCTGCTCCACACAATGTTCTCGAAAATGTGGATGAAACTGGCGGTGTAATGCAAGGAAATGACCTCCAAAATGAACGGGGAGGACTGAAATATTGTCTCATCAGTGTGCAGCTGAGATGAAATCCAAAGTGGGGAAAAGTTTGCAAAAATGCATTCAGGAGGAAAGAAATAGAAAGATTCAAATACAGGAAAGTGAGCAATAGCGTGTCCTCAGCAGTCTTCACCTATGTAAATTAGGGTGCCCAAGCCCTTTTGCTGGATGGGACATACTGTGTTATGGGCTCTGCCGTAACTGGTCTCAAGGGAGAACAAATGAACTGGAGTGGGTCTTCATGTGCATAACAGAAGGTAAAAATGTTTGCATTTATTAATAGGTTGCTTAAAATCACTGTTACTGTAATAACACTGCTACATGTATGTGCTAGTTTTGGCTGGGACAGAGTTAATTTTCTTCATAGTAGCTAGTATGGGGCTATGTTTTGGATTTGTGCTGAAAACAGTGTTGATAACACAGGGATGTTTTCGCTGTTGCTGAGCTGTGCTTACACAGAGTCAAGGCCTTTTCTGCTTCTCACACGACCCCACCAGCGAGCAGGCTGGGGGTGCACAAGAAGATGGGAGGGAACACAGCTGGGACAGCTGACCCCAACTGACCAGAGGGATATTCCACACCATATGACGTCATGCTCAGCATGTAAAGCTGGGGGAAGAAGAAGGAAGGGGGGGATGTTCGGAGTGATGGCGTTTGTCTTCCCAAGTAACCATTGTGTGTGATGGAGCCCTGCTTTCCTGGAGATGGCTGAACACCTGCCTGCCGATGGGAAGTAGTGAATGGATTCCTTGTTTTGCTTTGCTTGCATGTGTGGCTTTTGCTTTATTTATTAAACTGTCTTTATCTCAACCGATGGGTTTTCTCACTTTTGGTCTTCTGATTCTCTCCCTCAACCCACCAAGGGTGGAGTGAGTGAGCAGCTGTGTGGTGCTTAGTTGCCAGCTGGGGTTAAACCAAGACAGTGTTTTTCATTAGCAGCAAGCCACTGGTAAGTAATGGGTCTCAGTTATTATATGGGAGAAATACATAATGTCCTTCAACTGAAACGGTTCCACTGGTAAAATTGCCTAAAGACAGATGGAACTGGATGCTCTCCCTCCTTCCCCTTCACCTGGTTTCCTTTGGAGACTGATTTCACTCTTCTCCACAGTCTTGCAGAAAAAGGTCTGGTGCGTGGACCGATCTGCGCACTGAGTGAGCACAGCGTAACGCCTTCAATTCTAGTTAAATTAGTTCAAGATGGATCTAGTCCCAAAAGTCTTCATCCCTGGAAAAATCCCCCTCCCCACTCCCAGAGTTTCTTACTTCTCAGCAGCTCACTTCTTCCGTCTGTGACAAGCAAAGCATTAAATATAAATCTTTGCTATGACATCTATTTTTAAAGTAAGTGGAATGGCACTGAAGGGAATAAAAAGCAAAACTGAACAGCATTTCTTGTTGTCTTTTGATTAAGCTCCCCCAGCTGTGAATAAGCAAATGTCATCAGCATCGGCTTCCCTTTCTGTGTGTGAGAGGCAGCAGGTTTGTTTGCAAGCACTGGTTGCAGCCTTGGTTGAGCCTCTCCTGCTGTGCAGCCCTGGGCTGCGGGGGGTGGATGAACATCCCTGGCTGCCTGTGCCTGAGCTCCCCACAGGCCCTGAGCTTGCACCGCTTGCTCTCACTTGGTCATTGCCGGCATGTCCCTGGGTGCAGTGCTGGCCAGTGTGGCCGCCGTCGGAGGTGTGACTGCAGGAGGGCTACCTCAGCTTGGCAGCACCAAGTGCGTGGTCCCTCAGTGCCTCTGCATGTGGACCAGCGTTGTTCCCCATGACGTGCTGGAAGTCGAAGCGTGCCTCTTCCCAGACCGCATGTGTTTTGAGCTGGCTTGTTCACAGCTTGGCCCCCTTTGGTGACCAATGACAGACGAAGCAAGGAGCCACCACCTCTCTCATCGCAGCCACCCTTTGCAGACAACACGAGAGGCCTCCAGCTCTGTGCTGAGCAGAGAAACACCTGCATGCTATTTTTCAGGCACAGATTTTCCAGGGAGGGATTGCATCTCTGCTTGACGCTGTCTTACATAGTTTTCCTTCCCTCTGCAACACTGGTGATGTGCACATTCACACCTTGTGGCTTCTACCACGCTCCCTTGGAGCCAGGGGAGGCTGCAGTGAAAGCAGCAGCTGGCAGCTGCCTGTACTGTGTCCTCTACCCTCCCTCATCCCTTTTCTTATTCCCATTTCCTTTCTGCCAGGGAACACTATTTTGAGTATGGTGGGTTCGTCTTTGGTGTCTTGATACATGTTCTTGGCCTGTTCTTTCTGTTAGAGATCGGCTTCAGAAAGCCTTATCCCTTTTATAACTTCCCTTGCTTTCATCAGTCCCCTGCAGCACTGCACTCCTCTAGGAGGTGGCTAGATGGTGGGTGTTAACAGTAAGAGGAGTAACAGGGATAGACCCATAGCTAATGGGAAGAGAAGACATGAGTCTCCATCAATCTTTCATTTTCAGCTCACTGTTGATACCCAGTGTTTGACCAGGGTGGAGGTAAAATAAACAGGAGAGTAACCAGCCCCCTTGAAGTCAGAAAAGGGTCTGTAGCTTGATATTAAATACATATAAGGAATCAACCAGAATTAATAAACTGTTAATATATTGATTCCCCAAACTGTTGTTGCCAAAGGGATATTTGTATGGGTTAAATGAGGTGCAATGTTGGTGAAAGGAGGTGCAATAAATGGAAACAGGCCATCAGGAGAAGGTATGTAGATAGGATTTAAACATTACTTTTAAGTATTTTCTTGAAAATAGAGCAGTGATTTTCTTTTTAAAGCTTTTCTACACAGTGACAAATAAAGGTAGTCCATACAAACGTGTTAAAATCAAGCCCAAACTTTCTTGGTTTTCCAAGTCTGCCGGTAGCTGTGTGGGTAGCAGCAACACAGGAGATAGATGTGAATAATTGATTTTACTGTCTGTGCCCCAGAGTCAGTCATTTCCATCAGCCAGCAGGTGTGTATGTACTTGCTGCTTCAAACTGGTTCCAGCTTGGAGTATGTGACAGTGGTATCTGCGAGGGCTTGTAATGCACTAAGTCTCTTAATTACATTCATACAAGGCATTTCTCTTGCAAGGCTCATCTGAATCCTGCATGCCTGTGCAAATTCAGCTTTATTCCTACAATGAAATTTTCCCTTCATTCTGCTTCCACAAAAAGCTTGTGTAAATCCCTGCCTCTCCAGATGGCACAGGCTCTGCAGCTACCAGTTACTACACATCACATATTACAATTCTTCATACCCAGTTCAGTACAAAGCTCCCTTTGTTCCAGAGGTGACAAACCAGAGACTTGGTACCTGTGAATACTGGGATCCATAAGGTCCTAGAGTGCCAGAATTATTAAATGGCTGCCTGAAAAGTAGACAGTCCTCGCACTTCAGACACTGGACTTTCCAGCTACAGAATGCGTTGCGAAGGACATTGTGTCATTCTGAAGGGTGGAGAAAAAGCAAGAAAAATGCACACTAACTCCCTGTCTTTGTATGTTCCCTCAGGTCCTCATGACAATTGATAATTGGTTGAATGCTCAATTTAAATAGATTGCCATGTTTACATAATTTTTTCTTTTTTTGTAAGAAACCATTTCTAATTTGCAGATGTGTCAGCAGTGCCAGTGTATCAGACATTCCATGTTGGAAAACATTTAAACATGTGTTTTAAGCAAGGACTATTTTATTGTCATATTAAGTGGGTTTTGTTCCCCCCCCCCCAAGCCAGTAGGTCTAGTGTTTGGCTGGTGTAATTCAAGTCTTGAACCACTGGTGGAATGGGGAGAATTTCAGACTAGTATTCTTTAACCTGTGAATTTATGTCAGGGCCACTTATTTGAGGCAAGTAGTTTCTGGTAACTAAAAAAACATCTAAGTGGAAAAGTTTATCCTGTGGCTCAGGTAAGTACCTTCATAGAGGGCTTTATCTCCAGCTCACAAAACTGTTGTAACCAGCTGCTGGGTGGCGGCTTGGGATCAGGCAGAGGGAGCCGAGCGACACTGAGCGAAAGCAGGGAGCGTGGAGCTGATGGTGTGGGGCAGGCAGGGGGAGTGGTGGGGAAGATGGTTGTTGTGGAGCCTTATTTATAGAGGACGTGGCTGAAACTTTAGGGTTGGGGGGCCACTGGAGCAATAGGGGCCCAAATCCTCTCCGTTGTATAATCACTCGGCTACCAGGGCAGTCACCCAGCCAGTCACCTAACCAGGCAGCCACCTAGCCATGTTCAGTTCCTCCTCTGCTTGAGGGGGTTTGAAACCACATCTTCAGTCTTATGCCAGAAGTGTTAATCATTTAATGGCTGGAAAAATAGGACATGTAGTTCTAAATCCTCTTACTCAAAGGAGGAATTGAACTATTACCTGTTAACACTGTGCTTTCCTGTAAATAATGCCCTGGGGACCTCAGTTTTCTTTTTTTTTTTTTTTTTCCTAGAGGTTGATGCAGGGACTTAATGTAAACAAAATTACTTTTGAGAAATTAAATTTACTATCCAAATGAACTGTGGCTGCTCTCCAGGACCATAGGGTGTTGTTTGTTTGGTTCGGCTTTGAAACTGTCTTTGCAAGCAAAATTAACTGAGGATAAATACTCTCATGCATTGGTAATCAAGCATTAAACTGGTAGTGGAAAAGGAGGGATTATAATCCCTACTTTCTCTCCACTACCTCTGGCCTACATAGGGTGTACTCCAAGTCGCGTGCTGTGATTACGGTTGCATAGGTCTCCTCTGCTCCCTGTACTTCAGCCCCTTTAGTCCCGAACTGTATTTACCACTGGTAAACACTGTGCTTTGTAGAAAGTCTCATCAGATGTGATGTTAAATTAGTTTAATTGCAAGTAAAGAATTTTGCTGGTTAATTCTATCCTTTTCTGATTTGCCATGTCCTTTGATCTTCTGGATCGCTGATCAGAGTGTCACGTCCCTTTCGTTCCTTGGCTAAATCCATTTTGCCCATAGATCTGACAAAACGCTCGGTTCCCAGATGCATTCCTGATTAGAGCTGGCCAGGAATTTCCTGACAAAGTATGTCTTTGTTGAAAAATGCCCATTTGTAAAATATAAATGCTTTACAGATGCGTCTCTTCTTTGATGTATTTTCAATGAATTACAGGAAGGTTTCTGCTTTTGGGATTGAATTACCATGAGTTTGAAAGTCCACCAAAGCCTGCCTTAGGAAAGGGGCTCAGGGGGATGTTATACTCCTTATTCTGTGGAATTGGCCTCCTTGGCTGGCTCAGATAATGTAACAGCAGTCTGTTGAGTCCTGTGGAGCCAGAACTCACTGGGGTGATACCCAGCTTTTAAGTTTCAGATCAGAATGTTTCAGGGTCCTCAATATGCTGACATTTTTTTCAAAATTTGAAAACTTCACATTCCGGTTGAATCTCATGCCTTGGTGGGAGATGGAAGAACACCTACGTTCAGACCAGGGGTATTCCTGAGAGCTTTTCCCAGTTCTGCAAAATCTGGCAATGCATCTTTTAAAAATGGAATTCCCCAGGCTGAAGAGGGGAATGAATCATGGTATATTTTTGCTACTGAAAACAAGAAAATAACACAATGTTTTCATGTTTTGGAGTACAGAGCCTTTGTGCTGACTGAAAGCCTTTGTTTATCCAAAAATCAGGCGAAATATAGGAAGCTTATTTAGACAGTGGTAATGCACAGCATGAGCGGTGGCCTTCAGCTCTGTTCAGGAGGGTCTGAAAAGGACAGCAAGTTCAATCTCAACATCCATTAAATCTTTAACCTTTCTTGCTATTCTTAACTGAAGCTGGTGGAAGAGGTAGTGGGAATATTTTGATAGATTTGAAATGCTCTCTTCATGAATTATTTTTCTGAGTGCATGAAATGCAGCACCGTATGGACACATTATATTCTCATGGTCTGACTCATTTAAAGAAACATTCATACCAAGCACAGTCACAAATCTTTAAATGGCTTCTTTATTATTTTGCTCTTGTTATTGTGCCTCTGCGGGGTCTACATAGAAGAAAATCAGTGGATCAGCAGAATGCTGCTGCTATTGCGGAGCCTTTGTGTAGATCTGTATGGCAGTATAAATATGAACAATATTTCGCTGAATCCCATCCGTCATTATTTTGGGGCCATTTCCTCAGCAGGCTGTCACACAATGCTAAGGACAAGTTGGGTTCACAACTACTTGAATGAAGCAGAGAATAAAAGAATATATGCCTCTTTGTGGAAAGAAAACCTGCCTAGGCCCCAATAGAACGGAATCATCACAAATGCACCTTATATCTACTTGTCTAAACAGACCTATTCATTTCTGTACAATATGCTTTCCAGTCCTCAGGCTGTCTCTCAGCCCATTTTTTTTTAAATCAGCCCATCTTAATAAGCACACTGGAGATAGATTTTGTTGACTCACTTCTTAAAAGTTATCTTATAAATATGCAGTAAGTATATTTGTGAGAATTCAGAGCTCTACAGTCCCAGCTTAAAAGCTCAGTTGGTTTTTAGCTGTATCTCCACCTAATGCCTGATAGAATCACAGAAGGACACTAAAAAAAATCCCATAAGCCTATTACACTGGAAAAGTCCATTATTTGAATACTTCCGTGGAAGGGACCTGCCACTCGTCTCAGAAACAGCAGAGGAGCAGTGGCGGCCCCAGCATCCCCCAACCACGGAGGAGGTACCCTAAGTATGGGGGCAATTTTAGAGCCTCTAGGCTTAACAGATCAAAGGGAGGATACTTTCTTGGTGGAAGGGTTGCAAGGGAGCCCTAGACCCAGTTAAAAGGATACTGCAGAGGTTCAAGCAAATGATCCTGGAACAGCAGGCAACTGACTTCAAACTGGCAACCTCTTTCCTTAATGCTCCTTATCATTTAGCATTCTGCAGGAAATCTACACACCGGTGATTTAGAGCCCTGAGTGGGGCAGGCAAGCTACAATAATGGGATCATATCTCTGTCATGGCTGGGACTCCAAATGGCATTGTTCATTTTAATCTTGAAAATGCTGCCCCTGGAAACAGTCACTTAATCAGAGCCTGCAAACAGATTGATTAATTTTTTTTTTTTTCCCCTAAATTGTCTTTGAGGAAATGCTTGCAAATCATTTTACAGCTTCTTCAACAGAAAAGGTTCTTTTTCTTGGTTTTGCAAAAAAGTAGATTTAATCTATGAAAATGAAAAAAAAAGTAAGGTTTTCTTATTGTCTCTGCTTTTTTTTATTCCTGAAACAATGAATACTGTTGTTCAGTGGGAAATAAAAATGATAGTGCAGTATCTTCTCACAGGTGTAGTGTGACAATTCTGGGAATGTAGAAGGTCAGAATGCTTTTCTTGTATCTCATTTTTGATGATTCAGTTTGAGTATTAACTGGATACACTGTCTCTAGTTGCACCATCCCTATATTGTATGTATTCATACTCTGTCACCTGCACTTAGGGCATTAAGTGCTTACCATTTTTCACATTGTAAGGATTATGAAATCAGAATTGTTAATGCATTTATTTTCAGAAAATACTGCCTATTCATCTGAATGTATCTTTGTCACTTCCACAGCAGGCAGAATAATTGCTACCACACAATTAAACGTACTCTTAGACACAGATTTCAAATAAAAAATAAAAATTTCAAATAAAAAAACCCCAAGAAAAAACATACAACACACATACCTATACGCCTTCCCCCCACCCCACCAATGCCTTAGATGTTATACATTTCAATTGAGCATATGATGTATTCCAGTGATGCACAGACATGGTCTCCATTGTTGTAACTAGTTATCTATAGTTAGTAAACACATTTCCCATATTTTTATAAATGATACTTAATTAATATCTCTATCCAGTAGGCTTTCTCTGACACTCAGGAGAGCAGGCTGAGCACCACGAGTAGAGAAATGGGCAGTAAACAGCAGGCCCCCCTCCCTACAAAGCCGCCCCAGGAGCTGGAGACCCAGGGATGGGATGGTGGTGGGGTAGGGCTGGGTTCAGCCACCCACACCCCTTGATTTTGGGGATTTCTTCACAGACTTGGAATGAGAGGCTTGTGCTCTTGCCAGCCCCCATGCAAAAGCCAGGTGGGCACAATGCTATGGCTGAGCTTACACATCTTTATGTGAGCGCATTGCCTGTGCTACTGGCATCACCTGTTCCTCATTCAGAGGTGGCTCAGGTCCAGCCAGCTCAGGAAGCGGGCTCAAGGAACTAAATTTATCCTTACCAGTCTTTATAAAGGTGCTGCAAGCTGCCGCTCCTCTGGAGGAATCAGGAACAGCAGAATGCGGTGTAAGACCTAGAAAATACAATATATACACAGAGGCAGGAGGTGCACTGTTCCTTTAGGCAGGCTCACAAAGTAACATGAAGATGCTGTTTTTGAGCTTTTTTTGTCTTTTTGTGCTGAGAGGAGCTCCTGAGAACAGGGTATGTTTCAAATGTAGTTAATTAAAGACTGCTTTGTTTGTAATTCCATGTGGAATTGTCCATGATTGCAAGTAGCTTGAAGAAAAACAATAGACAGCATTTTTCCTTTGGTGCTGTTACCAGTTTAAGTCTTATGTACTAGTGTGGTATCCAGTAACAAGAGAGAGGAGGAAGCAATATGAATGTTGCTAGAGCTGTTTGAAAATTAACCTCTTCCTGTTGAAACGTTGTGATGAAAGCAAATTGCCAGGGCAGAAACTTGCCAAAAATAAAAAGCTGAAAAATGATAACATTTTGGATTTTTGTAGCATCACTGACAAGAAAAGCCTTCAAGCCAGGAAACAAATAAATGCAACAGTACCCCATACCTTTGATTTTTGGCAGCCCACCAAAACCTGTTTCTTTTCTGTTTAGAGAACAATTTTTCATTTCTGATGTATTTTAAAATTAAAATGAAAGTTTTTTTTTTGTTTGTTTCAAAAAAGGTCTGTTTTGTCAAGAAGCTATTTTCTGTGGAACAGCATTTCAACTGAACAGTTTCAACAAGCTCTTGTTGCTTCTGAACTCAGGCTTCCTGTGTAGTAACACATTGTGCTGTTGGCACGCTCCTCTAACTAACAGCCTATAGCATATTTAGTGTCATCTGTTCCTGTTTCCTTTGCTAGGACATGGGCATTGTGCCTTATACCTTTGTATCCTTGGATCACTGATATTTATATTGTTTTTAAAAATCAAACCCCACTTGCAGCTTAAACTCCTTAACAAAATTTCATTTTTTACTAAACTCTATTCTGGGTTTAATGTAATAATGCAATAAGAGCAGTGTGGGTATTGCTAAGCTGGTTGGCATCTGTTGCAAGGTGGTGAGCATTTCATTTTCACGGAAGGTCACAGGATGGAGGTGCTAAATACTTGGCTCCTTGGACCCATGCTACATATGACTCTGAACATTTGCTTACATAGTCCCGGTTAAAAAAAAGAAAAAAACTATTCCTTGATGTAGAAACAGAGGTACCTAAGTACAAGACAAATTTGCTAGCACAGAAGAGCCAGGGTAGGATTTGTCACATTTTCTGTTGGGAAAGATCAGCAGGAACATACTACTCCTAAACAGAAGAAGGTATGGCTGGGGTAATTATTTATTATAGGGCTATTTCAGAATTACTCTGCTTCCCCTGTGTTCTTTTGGGCTGGTGAGATTTGCACTCCCCTGTCCCTGCGACCATGTTTGAAGACAAATCTGAAAGAATAAACCCAAAGGTCACAAGGCGTGGGACTCATCTAATCAAATACAGACATTTACACTACACATACGTGGTGTTTACCCATCACCATCAGCTCTCTTTGCAGTGAGAAATGAAAAGTAAGCACTTCTGTGGTGTGAGTCAAGCAGCTATTTCATGTGGTCAGCGGAATCTTGTCCTGGAGGGACTGCAGAGAAGGGACAACCGCATCAAAGATGGACATCTGTGCTGCAGCTATCATCTCAGGCTCTGTGAGATGAATCCCAACTGGAGGATCTTTGCCTGAACCTTGCTCAGAAGATAAGAAACCTGCCTGCGTTGTGCTAGAGTTGCATATGCATCTCTCCCTGCCAGTAGTCTCCTGGGACTATGTTCTGGCTAATCCAGGGTACTGATAAGAGTGTGATAGCTGAGAACACTTAAAAATGATTTATAGGACAACAGTCAGGTTTTAAGCCCATATGTTGTGGAACCCTGCTTATGAGAGTTCTGTAATCTTACTTTCAGTGAGGAGTTTACTATGTTAATAGTTAAAGTTTATCAATAGTAAGGGAGACTCAATATTATTGGTCTTCAAATTGGCAGCAATAAGGCAATGATCAGGTTACAGGACATAATCTTAGCAAAAGAAAATCCTTCTCCCAAAGAGCTTACAATAATAGTTCAACCTGAATCATGTTCCTGGGACTCTCTTTGGTTGTTTTTGCCATATATAAAAATGAAGTTAAAATTGGTCCAAATTCATTTGCATTGTAACTCCAGCAATGCTATTTCAGTCTGGATTTTGTATTCATGTCTTCACTGAAATTCTGAGAGGTATCAGAATGTTATGTCTAAGATGAACTCAGTGCAAAAATGTTTGCCAAGGGTCATTTATCTTCAGTGTCCCTGTGTAGGTGTAAAAGACTGGGGTAAAACCTGAGAAGACTGTTCTGTCCAGGTGAGGTACAAGACTTGATTAGAAACAATTAGTTTAATGTTCTGCAGATGCTGAGGACAAAGCAGGAATGACACTTTATCATACCCTTGGACCTTTCCACTGGGAACCTTCTAATCTGTTGCTGCTGTGTCTTGGAATACAGTCCTCTAATACCTCATCTTTCAGGCTGTGATTTGAAAATTTGTGTTGAAGCTCTTAACACTTGCTGGGAGACATCAAGCTCAGACCACGGTGCTTTGTCTGTAGACTCCTGCCTGGCTGCCTACTTATGTACTCTGCTTGCACAACTTTTAAAAATGTCCAACAATGCCATTTGTGTGTGTTTTCCAACAAGGTTATTATCATTGGTTCTGCTTTTCCCATTGAAGTTTGGGAATGAACACAATTTCCAAGACTAGAAAACACCACCTTGGACATTGAGCACACCTCTTGTTTCAACACGTAATATGGAAAACCAGCACATCTCATTTTAAAGATAAGATGTTCTCATAGTTAATTACCTCCCAGTGCTGGTGAGACAGATCTTACTTCAAAGTGGAACTTGTCTGACCTTGCCTCTAGTCAACAGTTTCTTTGTTGGCAAGGCTAAAGTGTTGCCCTCTACCAGGCCTACCTCCTCTCTGTTTTGTCTTAAGCCCATAAGGCTAATCACACAAACTTTGCTCTCAAGCCCTTGATTCTTTTTCCTGTCTCCCTGTGAACATGCTCCACATGACTGAGGACAACTCAGACCAGGCCTGGTATTCCCAACTCAACTGAACGAGACCTGATGTTCCCAACTGGCCAGCCCCCTGTACAGCAGCAAAATCCATTCTCTACTGTTTGATATCCCCCCCTTTTTTGATGTCAAGGACTAAAGCAGCCCTTCACGCTTCTCAGTCTGACAACTCCCATGTACCATCCCTGGATTCTGCATTCCTGTCCAGTAGGTGGGATCTGCATCCCACACTTTCTGTCATATTTCAAGATATTTCTTTCAATGCATTGGAGCCACTTTGCTATGCAATTGAAATCCTTCTGTAAGGGCAAGCATCTTCCTCATTACTTGCTACTCCAGCAGTCTCTGTAATCTGCAGACTTTGTTGACAATGATTGTAAATCTTGGTATGGACTTGTATTTAAAACTTCACCTTAGAAGACCAAATAGGGATCACAATTAATGTATGATATACAGGCTCACTAGGGGCATCTTTTTAAAGACAGCCATAAAACTTTAAAAAGCCCTTGTACCTCTTTTACAGTTGATGGTGAAAGTATAAATGGCAAATAATTTTCTTTATATTTGTATCAATATACTTCTGGAAGAGTTTAATCTGTTATATTAAATGCTTATGACTGGAATCAAATTATTATGATTTATTGAACCGAGTCAAGTTGTCCATAACAAAGTATGGTCTCTAAGCAATTGTATGGACAGCCACAAGGGACTAGTAATGAAATGCTGAAACTGGAAAATTTCAGAATAAGGAATTGTTCTTCATGTCTAACTTTCCAAAGAGCTTTCTCTTCAATTATGTTTGTTCTGTTACAGATTTCTTTACTTAGTTTTCAGTTATTCTTCTGTGCTAGTCTCTCCTGTTAGCAGATGAATTTTTTCTTGTTTTTTCCTCATCACATTAGTGATCACAGGCATGTCATAACATGATTAAGCATTTCTTGGAATAAAGCAGAGTAGAAAGTGTGACCAGAAAAGATTTGACAGTTGTCTAGTCTAACACCATGCAATGCACGAAATGTCTGAATGACTCAATGAAAAACAAAATAAGGTTAAATCTTCTGACATTGTGGGGACATTTAATTTAAAAATCATTAAAAATCACACAGTCAAAGACACTGTAATATTGAGTTGGGGCTCAACATTTCAGATCACTTCTGAGAAAATTCTAGAGCCTAAAGCTAATTGAAATATTTCTAAGTTTTGGTTGTTGTGTTGGGTTTTTTTGTTGGTGTTTTGTTTTTTTTTTTTTTTTTTTTTTTAAATTTACCTGGAAGGAGATTTTATTCTTTAGTTAAGTCTGGATATCTTGTGCTGTGTTGACACCACAGACTTTGCAACATATCTTCTTTGAGCTCAGGAAATATAACTGGCTACATGCAAAGATGAAACAGGTGTGGGGCTAAGGAAAAAAGTTAAAATTAAAAAGAAAAGTGTATTTACATTTGAAAAATTATGTCCTTTTAGGTCAGAAAGAAGTCTCAGCTCTGATAGCTGGGCTGTGGCATGTCTCATCTGCTGCTCCCAACCTGGTATTTACTGTGCAGTGACGAAGCTGCATCCTCAGCAGAGCAGATGAACATGGCATTTCCAAGATGGGCAGAAGATGTCTCGTTGGCTATGCTGTGAAGCAGCTTCTGGGGGTAGCCATGCTCGGGGATGAAAAAAACAATGTAAGAGATTGAGCAAGTACAGGGGAGAGCTTGGCTTACACACTTGTCTTCCATAAAGAGCTGCCTTTGTTCCTGAATAGCTCTGTCCAGACTTTGACATCTCCCTGAGGAGAAAGCTAACATATTTCTGACTGCAGGGATCTCTCTGGGACAGGGAAGATCCAAGCATAACCTGCAGATTTTTGATCTGAGGATTTTTAATTCCGTTGTGCCCTTTAGAGTGCAATATTCATTATGAACTGTATGCATGGTAACACTGTGAATCTAGAGCTAGAATTTTTAAATGGAATTAATATACTTGATGGAAACTATCAGTTTTGTTGAAATAGGTACTGTGTATTATCAAGGCATACTTTGCTTTCATTTTATATGTTTGTATTCTGGAAGTATAAACAGTAAACTGAAGTATTCTGATAATGACTTCCATTATTTCCTATATGCTTTTTTAGTGTGCCATTGTGAAAAAGCTGAGATTTTCCACTTTTCTGTCTGAAAACTTTGAAAGGTCAGAATTTGCAAGGTGCCAAATGTGTGTATTTTGAATTTGAATTTCAATATAGAAAAATTGGAAAATATTCTTTTCCCCAAAAGAAAGAGGGAAGAGGAAGAGATACAGAGACATATATGCTGACTCTGAATGAGAACAGCAGAAGAAAAGTGAGCTATCAGTAGAAATATATTTTACTGTTGCCTGTAATCTGTGTTTTCCATTCACACCAATTTCTGAGAAGACTGGGACCTATTTTCCATTTGTTGTGTGTGAGTAACTCCCATTGTTGAAAATGGAAGTTATTTGTTGTATCAAAGAGGAAAATGTGGTTAGAATGTGATTGTAACTGTTTTTTTTTTTTTTTCCCTAATTTTCTGTACTGTGTGTTATTATGTTGTGGAGTGCCATCTTTTTATATTTTCTTCAGTGTTTCTCATATTCTGAATAAGGCCAGCTTGCAGTAATTTCAAGAAGAAAGGCATCCTTTGCTTCGGTGTGCTATCATTTCAGGGCTCTCTGCAGGCAAACTTGCAGATCTGGGTAGTTTTTCCCCCTCCATTTTGGTCTGTTTTACTTTGTTAAAGCCATGCTGATGGTCCCCATGATCTCTGCTCAGCTGCTGAGTTTTAGTACAAAATGGAAGCTCACAGCAGTCCTTCTGGCTCATATCATCAATTTTAGATTCATAGGTTTTTAACACTAAAGAGCTTAGCATACCACCAGGAGAAACTAGAAAGAATTTCTCAGCTGGGGGGGCAAGCTGTCTCAGTATTGGAAGCCATGAAAGGGAAGAATCACATTTCCATTACCAGGGTGATGCTGCTAATGATTCAAATATTCCTCGCTTATGCACTGAGCAAGCTAATTTGTCCAAACAACTGTGCAGATTCAGAATGATCAGATCTTGTGACCTTTATTGACAAGGGGAATTTTGCCCTTAAATTAATGTGATTGATTGGCCTTGTTGAATAGCTTCAACTTGGAGGACCTGATCTGTGCCAAGCACTCAATGCTGTGCAGGAAAGCAGCACAGAAGCTGTCCTATTGCTTCTGCCTTTCCTCACATAGTCATGTTTGTTCTCTGGTTGCACAGAGAGTGGAGTTGCTTCTAACAAGTGAAGTTTCAGTAGTGTCCTTGTGATCTAAAATGGTTTCATTTTTTTAGTAGTGTGTTTTACATTTTGCAGATTTAGATCTGGTTGGAAACCATGTGTCTCCTTTCTGAAGGATCACAGGATGGGATTTATCTATCTGGCTTTACCTCACCTTGTAACATTGAGGTCTTCACCTGAGCTTTCCCTCAACTGCCTTTGATTGTCATTTGTGAGAAATGCACACTTTTATGCCTTAGTTCTAAAAGCTAACCTAAAAGAGATCAAATGAACTCATCCTTCCCAGAAGAGGGATATTCCCATTGCAATTCTGGTGGAAGCCATATTTGCATGTGAAAATATTCAGTATCTGAGGAAACCTCTCTCAAAAGGACAAACAAAATCATTTGGCATGAAACAATGTGATGACAAAAGACCTCAGAAAAGTGTGGTGGTTTTTTTTTTTTTTGTTTGTTTGTTTTTTGTTTTTTTTTTTTTTTTTTGTTTTTGTTTGTTTGTTTTTTGTTTTTTATGTAGACGTATGGCTGTGGTTCAAAGCTCTGTTGGCTGACTCCCTGGCTTATTCCTTCTGGAGTATAACTGTGCACTGCAAATAAATCTGTCACCTGAACAGATGTCAGTGACCTTTTTTATTTTGCAAACAAGTGGCTTGCTTCCTAAACATCATTGTATGAGAAAAGGATAAAGTGTTCGAGCAACCAGCTATAAGAATCACTGTCTTTTGTCTCTGGTCAGTTTTCCACTCATTGTTGAATGATTAAGTGCACCCAGTCTCAGTGTCAAAACTTTCCTTTGCTAAATTCAGGCTACTGATAAGCGACTCTGAAGTACATTGGAAAATTGAGATCCTTAACATTCCTATCCAACCAAGAGAAAGGAGAAGCTGTTGGATGTAAGAGTATGAGTCTGTGCTGCCTAAGGACGAGTGATGAGTCAGATTCTGTACTGCTGCGGTGCTATAAGAATTGCTGCTGAATGCCAAGTCTTGCCAACTGTGAAATTACTATTTCTGCTTGATAATGTTTTGTTTCAAAGCAGGATTTAGAGAAAAGGCAATAACTGAACTTTTAAAACAAATCAGACTGCGTGTCAGAACTTTTTCCTTTGATCTTCAGCCAACAGTCACATTTTGGAAAGCTTTAGACTTGATATCATCTCAACTGTCATGCAATTTTCATTTTTTCCCCAATTCATTGGATGATTTGGTTGAAATGATTGAATTTTAAAGGAGTACAGCCACTGTTGTTTTGCCAAATTGGGATATACTCCTTTAAAAACATGCTTGCACAGTAAAGTTTTTTATATGGTAAAAGTAACTGTTGTTTCCAACACACTTTTAAAAGGGAATTTAGGGTTTGATTACAGAGTTAGACTAGCAGCCTTGGAAACTGAAATTCTCCATTTTTTATTAACTTGGTAGAGGAAGGAAAACTTCTCTACCTTAACAATGCCTGCATAGCTGCCTCTAGGATAGTTCAGATATCATCTGGATTTTGAGGTCTCTTTGCTGAAAGTACAAAAAAGACGTTGGCTATCATGGAATTTATATTTCTGTCAGGTAGACCCGTCTAAGATCCTGACTGAGCAAGGTACTTGGGCCTGGGTGTAGTACCCAGTTTCTGAGCAGTATTGCTGAATTTAACAAGCCTGCTCAAATGCGTTAAGTACTTTGGCTGAGGTGGAGTCTAAGGGCATCAATTAATTTTTGTAGTATTCTATGCAAATAGCTTTCTGATATGTACATTCGTCCAGTGGTTTCCGAAGGTCAGCAATCCAGTAAGGAATTGGAGGTTTAGCATACCACCAGGAGAAACTAGAAAGAATTTCTCAGCTGGGGGGGCAAGCTGTCTCAGTATTGGAAGCCATGAAAGGGAAGAATCACATTTCCATTACCAGGGTGATGCTGCTAATGATTCAAATATTCCTCGCTTATGCACTGAGCAAGCTAATTTGTCCAAACAACTGTGCAGATTCAGAATGTGCTTCCTATTTTTAATTTTCAGAATCAGTCAGTTTCTCTGCTGTTCTTTTCCAGAGGGAATAATGATGCTAACTCCACCTGTAGTTTTTGAAACAGGCAATCAGGATATACGTCTAAGGTGAAGTGAAACCAAATTTCTATAAGTACTTCAAAATGAAGTACTGATAATGTCAGTGTTTTCTTAATAACCAGCAGGCTGTGATGCAGTTACCAAAATCCAAACTAAATAAATAATGTTGGTTGGAATCATCTGTCCTGTACTTATAAGAACAGATAACATTAATGCTGATGTTTAAATATCTATGTTTCACTGTGTTTGCTTTGTTTAGACTTACTCAGTGACTCATGAACTCTGAGCTATCTGTGGATTAGCTAGGCATCAGATCTGCCTCATGAAAAGTTTAGTCATTCCTCCTGCCACGTTTCCCACCTCTTTTTCTGCCATAAAATACTTTTATACAGATTATCATCCTTCCCCTGAGTAAGGGGTGTAATGTAGTCTGACGTCTGTTGTCAAGAAGTCAAGCTGCCCAGCTCTAACAAATAGGACTGATATCACCAGATTCACTGAGATAAAGGTGACCGAAAACCCAAGCCAAATCTGACTGACAGATGGGCTACTTGAGGATTATGAAGTGACAACTTAATGAGCCTTTTGGAAGTCCATCAAGTCTTGGAGAGAAAGGACATGGGTGAGGCATTTCTGAAGTAAATTTTATCTTAAATGTTGTTCTCATTCTCCTGCTGGAGCAAAAATGTATCATGCAGCTTCTTGGCTGATAGGTTCAGAAAGAGATATGGGCAGGAAACTGCTTCAGAAATAGTTTTCCTCCAGGGGTATGGCCTCATGCTGTCTCAACTGCAACCTTTAGACCAGAGGGTGCCGGCATCCAGAGCGCCAAGCGGGGCGGCACGGAGGGCGGTGGCCTCAGCACCACGGCCAGCGCCCCGAGCGGAGGGCAGGATCAGCACCACGGCCAGCGCCAGCGGCGCCGGGAGGCCGGACCAACGCGGCGTGACGTGACGTGGCGTGGCAGGCCACGACGTGACGAAAACTGTTAATCGTTTGTCCGCCGAAAAGACGACTGCTCAGACTGGCAAACTGCTAGTGCTGCCTTGACTGTAAGGAAGAGTCTTTTTGCCCCTGGGAGGAGGTGGCTGGGATGAGCCTTGGAGAAAGCACAGAACTGGCAGAGCATGCTGGAGAACGGGCGCTGCCTTATGGAGCCTGTGCTGTGGGAAAGAGATAGGCCTGGGATATGGCCAGACCAGAGGAGATGGAGCTGAAAGGGGACCAGCCTGGGACAGTGCAGCAGTAAGGCTTGGAGTACCTGACCTCAGAATCAGTACTACCTGATAAAAGGTCTTCTTCACCCCTCTCTGGTGCAGATACCGCTCCATGAGGATAATTCATAGTAGAAGTACCCCATTACTTAAATTTCCAGAGATCTGTGCAGTACAGCTAATAACTTTGACCCTGCTGATGGTCACTGAGTGGCTGCCCGAAGATTTCTGCAGAGAGGGGGTTGCATTTCATTTTTTTTTTAAAGTATGGGAAATTGCGCACATAGACTCTGTGGAAAGAACATTAACTTAGGAAAGATTAACAGTGAGTAGTTACTGTAGGCCACAATAAGTCTTTCTTCACAAGTTTAATTTCTCCTACTGTTCCTGCACATTATCTTTCCTCAGGATCTCTGCTCATACAATATATAGCATGAAGCTGTCCTGGCAGTGAGTCAGGTATGTTAAGGAAGTGGTTGTCTGTATGGCTTGTCAAAGTCAAAAAAAAGTATAGTAATTGAGGCAAGGGACTGCAAGAAGAAACAGGCAATCCTGATGTGAAATGTGGTGTGCTGTCATGGAGAACTGTATTTTCAGTATCTGCCAAAGAGTTCCTCTACAGTGATGGGAAAATTGCTTAAACCAGGATTTACACATTTGGACACTACTTGGATAGTCTGCACTTTCTCATGCCACATTTGAAATGATTATGATTCCTGATTTCCAGAGGTTTTGGCACAAGCAGCACCACCTGGGCTCGCTGGAACATGTCCATAAAAAGAGGATTCTAGGAACATGTCAGGTGCTACATAACTGTAGGGATTCTGAAAAATCAACTCCCATGAAACTCAAATAGACTTCCAGTTTACAACTTCCAATTTCCATTTTAAAACTCCCTGTGCTTGAATCTCTACCATTTCATCTTCTTGAAGTGTTGGGAAATATAAATGTCTCTGTATTTGCAAAATTCTTACAGTCAGTAGAAGAGCATGCAATATGCATTCATAGACATTATAGCTGTCAATCCTCACTGCAAGCTTAAGTGCCACGGAATGTAGAGGCAAGAATGAAAACCCAGGCTCGAATAACTAAGAAAGCAGATAATGGCATAAATGGTATTTCACCTTTTGGCCACCTGTTGCAATACAGCCAACACCAGCAGTGACTGAAAGTCATTACCATTTGACAGCTGCTCCACGAGCTTTGTAAAATGACTGTGTAATTGTTCTCAGCCTTCTTTCTTGTGGACAGGTGTCCATACCATGATTAACACTAATTGGTGATGTTATTGGTAGTCACAGAAAGAAAAGTAATGAAAGGATGAGTGTGGAGGGGGAATGATTTTCTCAGCCCCCAAAGCGATATGCCTGTCTATGTGCCTGCCTGTTCTGGGAACAGAATGTCAGCTCTGTGCCCCTCCAATCATATTGTTTATGAGAAGTCGAGTTCTTTTAAGAGAGAGAAACACTGATTAGTTTAAAATTGAATTGAGGCTGACAATGGAAGAAAGACCTGGTTTAGGAAATTTTAAACTTGTGCCTTGCTCAATGTTTGATTTAAACTTGATTAGAAAGTAAATTTTGATTTCAGAAAGGGGGCAAATGGGGAGAAAGAGCTTTAAAAATACAGCATCCCAAGGAGAACTGAGTGGTCCCTTTTCACAAAAGAATACCACCTAGTTCGGATATCATCTAGTCTGTCTCTTGAACACTGTCATCACAGTCTTCATGACATGATCAAGTGTGTGTCTGTCGCATGACCAAAACACTTCTGTCCACTGTCTGGATGTGACTTTATATCTACTTATCTGTTGGAGTTATACAGAACTGTTGGTAGATATAAGACCAGAGTTTGCTTCATGCCTGCCAGGTGAACACTCAGACACCTATAACATGATTGGGGAAGACCATATGTAGCAGATGCAATACATTCTCTATTCATTTAAATCAACAAATCTCTAATTCTCTCACTATGTGACATAATATCTGAATTTTGGTGAACATAGATGATGTGTGTATGGTGTCATCAGCAGGAAAGGTTCATGGTGACCATTGCATAATGACCTATTCAGGAAGTTACATCACTCACTCTGAACAAAAATCTAGGTTCTGATGTCATCTTCTATCCTAGTTCTTATTCCTTCCCCAGACACCTTAAAATTCTTATCATCTGTTTTCTTAAGTTTGAGTTGCTAAGTCAAGACTGCTTCATACCTACCAGTTCTGCAAACCTACAAGCAATCATCTTTGCCATAAACATTTATACCGTGGTCTTTTCCTGAGGTAGAGGCTGATAGGTGCAAATTGATAGCTGTTAGGTACGGAGCCAAATATACTGTAAGCTTGTCCAGGTTTGTACATGATTCTGCAGTATAAATGAAAAAAAAAAAGCTTACTAGTGATCAGACAGGGGCAGCTGGCACTAAGGGAGGGTACAGTAATGTATAGTTCTTAGCTCTCAGAGCAGTCCAAAGTGAAGTATATGTCTTAGAAGGACGTGGAAAAAGTAAAAAGAAAAAAGATGAGGATTGTGTGTGAGGAGAAAGAGAAGATCATTCCTTGGAAGTGAAGGCGGGTGGCTGAAGGAGAGCTGAGTAGGTGTGGGAGGGTATGATATTGTTGTGCTACCATGTAGGAAAAAGAGAGGGGGCATACATCGGTTCTTGTATATCATTGCGTTCTCCTCAATGACTTATCAGCATGGAGCCAACTACATCTTGTATAATGGATGTGCTTTCTGTAGGATCAATACAGACTCATCACACAGCTGGCAGTATTGAACATCTTTTCTGTCTCAGCCTACAGCATTTATTCTCTCTCTTGTTGCTTATCCCACCTTATATGTTCTGATGACATGGCATTAATAGGTTTTGTTGGGTAATGTTAAAAAAAGCTAGTATCCACACACGCATAGGAGTACAGAGGAACAATGGCACTGGGGAACCTGAATAATACCCTTCTCTAACCCCTCCCAGGGCTGTCATGGGAGGGTGACCAGCCCCATGGTCTGAGAGTGACACTTGTCACAATGACTCAGTGAAAAGGGTGTCTGGAACACATTTTGGACAGCAGGGATAGCCTATAGGGATAAGAAACTTATTATGGGAAGCCAGGAAGAGTATTTTGGGACTGCACAAGATTTTTATGGGATGTTTCAGGGAGGAACCAAAGGTGGGGAAAGGGATAGATCTAGGTGATTTGGAGAGGAAAAAATTTGGGAAAACAGAGGCGTAAGGGGCCAGTTCCATGTAAAAAGGTTGCTGGTCAGTATGCTGGCTGGCCATGCCTGGCTCCTGGTCAGGGCAGTCTGTCCTGTCTGCTTGGGTGTTTGTGTGGCCACCTACTGCAGCGCTGATGCTGTGTCTGCATGTGAATGTGTGTATGTGCCTGTCTGTGAAATGAGGGGTCTACACCAGCAGCCAGAGTGGGGTTTCCACACCACATGTCGGCAGCTGGAGAGACCTGTGATCCAATATCCGGGTACTGGATAGACTGAGTGTGTAAGACCAGCTATTGGAGGGATCCATATTGTGTACATATGGATATATTTCCCATTAATGGACCTTCATCCTGATCAGCCAGAAAGGACGTTGGTGCTGTTTGAGTCTGCGTGAGTGCTGAGTATTTCTGTCTAACGCCCCTAACAGGTTTTATTAAAGTTATACTTAGTATACATAATCATCATGAGTGCAGAAAGAATCCTGGCAAAGTCTATATTTGGGTATTCCCAAACTTTGGGAGACTTTGGATATTTTCCCAAACATGTTCTTGTCTCTTGAGAATGAGGAAAATAACCTGTGGGAGGTAAAGGTCCTAAAACAAAGGAAAGAAGAAGAAATAGGAAGCATTATATTTGGGCTGGCCTTCCTTGTGGTACATCTGTTCTTATTTTCTAGAGAAACCTAGTCTTTTTATATTTCTATTTCTCTTTAATAAATAAAACAACCAAAGAAAAGAAAAATGTAAGTGATGTACTGAGGTTAGCTTTTCTGGAGAATGATTCCCTTGCTTCCCTTGCTAAAGCGCCTATAGGTATTACTCTGTTAGGATAATTGTAGCATTTTATCATGTTGGCAGATCCTTTGTAATAATTTTTGTTTCCATTAAGCAACAATAGATGCAAGGAAATCTTGGCTCAGGACACCTGTTGGCAGCTTCACAGCTGCTGCTGAATTGGAATTGCAGCAGTAGTTGTCACTTCAGACAGGATGACACCTAAGAGAGAGCTGGCATTTTAAGGGCTGCTGCCTGCTTGTAAAAGCCGTGGCCAGTCTGAGAGGCCTGGCTCTTAGAGCACTGCCTCATCCTCCTAGTACAGCTCTCCTTTTACCTGTTGCAGTTACAGGCAGCAGGTGTTTTATAGGACTGTGAGAACACAAAAACCCATGCCATTTCTGTGATAAAAGGTAAAGGGTTAGGGTGAATGCTTTTCGAACCTAAGAAAGTTATCTTCCGCTTTTATTAATAGTCATTTATAATGCCAGATATTTTAAGTATTTTAAGATCAATGACAATATACGCAGTAGTTAATGTATTTACCTGATGACTATGGCAGTAACAATATTTTAAGAAAAAGGAAGAAATCTTCAAGTAAATCCCCACTGTATGGTGTTCATATGTTGTTGCCACTGCTGCTTCTTTGCATATTGTCTTCTGTCCCAGAGGGGTAAAACTTCAAATTGAGCTACTGCAGGGTCACACTTCTCACATCATTTGTAAATGTACGCTGTGAATGAGATTATGTTTTAGTGACAGCACAGATTGGTTAAAATGTCATGACTTAATTACACAGGAAACAGTGGAGAAGCTTTGAACCTAGGAGCAAAGCAGTAACCAAAGGAAATAAAACTGCTCCCAAATGCTACATATCTTCATACTCAAAACTGTGTTACTATAATTACAGGGCAATGAATTTTTTTTTTTTTTAATATGAAATTGTAACAATAAACATTCTGTGCAAGCTAAAGTACAGTCTTTCTTGTAGCTGTCCTCACATGGTATGACTGGAAGCCAAGATGCTACATTCCTTTGCAGGGGGCTCAGCTGTACAAATGTCTTTTAACTGGACATATGTTTTTTGTTTCAGAAGATTATGGCTTCTGATAAGACAGAACTCCTTTGCCAAAACTTGAAGGGTAAAACTAAGAGTCTGTGAATGTAGGAGGAGAAATAATAATATCAAAAACAATTTCTTAAAAATAAAAATAAAGGTAGCCAGTGGAAAAGTCAGGCTAAAGTTGAGGAAGAACTGTATACAGCTCCCTCTCACCACCCTGCCCACCCTCAGGCTGGCACTCTATGCACTGGAAGCTACCCAGATGCCCTCAAATCTGACACTGTTTAACTTACATTTTTTTGTATCAAGCATTGTTGGCATGGCACAAGGGCAATACACTTTAAGGTTACATACGTTTTAAATCTCACAATTTCAGCACTCTACATTTAAACTCAGTTCAGCTTGATGCATTGATTCCCAAAAGCTTTTGCTTTTGAATAATTCAAGAAAGTCAGCTGTCAGTAGGTATATAATTTGGAGAATTGCCTTTGTACTTTTTAAAATCCTGGAGCATGTGCCAGCAACTGACTGAAGCTCATTTTTAACAGTTATGTACTAGAGCTCAGCTTGTACTGAGTTGTATTTATATGAATAGACTCTATGGGTTTAGACTTCTCCCATCAGTTTTCTGCATAGACTGCAATATCACATTAGAGAACAGTTTCATGTTGTGTTATTGAACTGAGTTGATAGGTCTGATAATTTCTATCAAGCTTTTCAATATGTCATGATACTTGAATGTCAATGATGCATTTCTATAAAGCTGTCAGCATTGCCAGTCTAATTTCATATTATCACAAGATGCTAGAGCCACTTGAATTCAATCACGGAGTAAAAGAGTAAGAAACTCTCTGAAGGAGGGAGAGAGTGAAAAACTTTCTTGGGGAACCAAGACATCCTAGATTGCACAAAGCTGAAAAATGAAGTTTGGATGTAGAAACTAAAAGCATATAAACAAAATATAAACTATTATATATAAAATAAGCTGTATAAACTAAAACATATGGCTCATAGGCACATGACAAGATTAAGCTGAAGCCTAATGCATATAAGATGAAATAATATAGAATAAGTCTAATGAACTCAAAGTGTTTAGCACACTAAGTAACTCCTGAACAACACTCTGAGGCTTATGGTCTCCTTGCTACTAAGGCGACATGGTGGTGCATTGGCTTTTTTTATAGTATGACAGTGCTACTTGGGAATCAGACCCTTGTTATGTTCAGCACTCTACAAGGATGTGATATGGTGAACTGCAGAGCCAGCATCATTATATTTGCATGGAATCATGTGCATTTGGTACAAACTTTGGCTAAGATTTTTGCCACATGTGAGATGGAGTAAATGATCTGGATCCTGGGGTTTACTTAAGAGTAAACAAGATCAGAGCTTTTACCCCACCTGATTTTCTCCCACGCTCACTCACTTGCTTCTCCTCACAGCACTATGTTCACCTGGCAGGTAGGTATGTCGCTTTTGGTCCAGGAAGGTTGATCAGAAAGTTGTATTGATTTGTGTTGGGATGCTGCTCATGGTTACTGGTCTCAGGTGTCTCTGCCAACGGTCTCTGGGCAACCCCAGCATTCATTTCCCTGTGCCTCTCTGATCTCCAGGATCATTCCTTGAGTCTTTCTGCCACTCAGGATCATCTTCACCTTCTTTCTGGATGTCCTCCTTCTCTCTGAAGCCATGTCTTCTTTTCATTAACCCTGCTTTTTTTGGCACCTTTTTTTTCTGGAAAACCAAGCCCCTGTTTTCCCCCAATCTAAAGTCTATATGCAGAAGCACAGTGTGTGATTACCCTTTTAGCTGGTAGATCTGCCTTATGTCTCTTTTATTAATGATAGGATTTAGGACTTGCCACTTCCATTTAGTCCAGGTGTTATCAAGGTTTACGATCAGTCCCTACTGGTTGCAGCAAGCGCTTAGCAGGCTTCTGCTTGACAATTCAAAAGTTCGGTTTCAGACATTCATCTCCCCCTGCAACACATGCACCCAGTCTGCCTCCTGTTAGTGCTCAAAAATTAAGCTAATCCTTTGCCTGTGACATTTTTGCATTTCTGTAATAGAATTAAGAATGCTTCAGTCCTTGCCCAGGCCAACAAATGATCTTGAATTTTTTAATCAAAAGCATGTTTGGGATGTGAAATCAGAGGAGAAGACATGGAAGTGCTACCCACCTACCATGTTTGCATTCATATTGCTTAAGATTTTTTCCTTTCATGGTTTTAAAAGATTTTGAATACTTGAAGACTAGCTCTAGAAAGTGAAGACAAGTGGATTTTCATCAGGATAAGAGGTATTGAAAGAAAGCTCATCAAGAAAAGCCATTGCTGTGGAATGACTATGATCTCCCTCTAAGACCTGATGTTTGAGCACACTGGGTGAACTGATCACCTAAAGATTAGGACTGCTCTAGGGTCCACTGGCTATGACATGTTCACATGAATGATTTCCACTGGCAACTGTAGGACAAAAAGGGGTAGAAAGAACTGGAGTTAGGGTCTTGATGATTTCACTCCCCTCTACTAAGAATATATATTTTAAAGCTTAAGTAATTAAAGTGTGACACCATTCAGTTTGGCCTTGTCAGGGCACAGTTACTTTTATTTCTCCTGGTGGCTGTTATTAAAGTGCATTTATTATGGCTGTGGTTAATTAATTAAGAAATCAATCAAAATAGCAATAAAAATAGTTCTGCTACATTGCTTGATGTAAACCATCAGTTTTCCCAGGCATCAGTAGGATCCAGGGGTACTCAGACCACTTTTAAGGTTAAGTTCTTACAAAGAGCCTCCAGAAGGTCCTGCAGCTGGCAGAGGAGCCTGGTTTCTCAGGGTGGTTACTATCCTAGAGCAGTGCTTCTCAAAACTTGTGACGGGGTCCTTTCCTTTAAAAGTGTGCATCTTCAAGGGATGTGGCAGCCATCTTAGGTGGCCAAGCTGGCTAGTGCACCAGTTTGCATCCTTGCTGAGGATAAAAGGATTCACCTAGACAAACTGCATGATGGCAGGAGCGAGAATTTGTGCCTAAGTCCAGTACATGGCCCAAGTTCAAGTGTCATTGTCCCTGTGCAACTTCAGTATCTGTTACAGAAGGACCCATGTTCTTTGCTTCTGAACCCATTTGTGTCCCCTACCAGTGGGACACCTTGCCAGGGGTAGTGCTGGTTTGTGGTATCTGTCATACTTTGGGGTTAACCCTGTGGTGGGATAGCGGACCTAGTGCAGTCCCTTCATGTCGGGATACCAGCTATCTCTGTGACTAATTTCTTGTAGTTTCCTGCCCAAACTCACTAGTACCTTACAATAATATTACTCACCAATTACTTAACCATTGCCACTTAACCAGTGGCAAGTAACAAGTTTTGCCAATATACATTTCACAGAGAGTTTAATTTTATTGTTCTGAAAATTGTGTAATAGGCTTAATTTTCTGGTTAGATAGTTCAAGTAAATGTAGCACTTGATTTTAGAATGAAGCGTTCTGGTAATGCTCTGTTATGATGTGACACAGTTGACTACGATACCAGTTTGCAAGAAATGAAAACCGTTCCTTCATAAAGACACAGTGGTTTGAGTCACTATCTATTGCAGATACTCAAATGAAAAACTAAGTCCTTTCCTTTTTTGGGCTAAAGTAACAGCTGTACAAACTTGAAGGTCACACGTTCAAAAGAAACAGTGAAAAGTTACTTACCTGTTTAGAGATAGGCTTCTAAGTATTTAGTGGTAAAATTGACAAATGCTGTATTATTACCTGGTTCATCTGTGGGCTTTGAGAGCATCTACAACATAGGGCACTTGATCCTTATCTTCCATGTGGCTCCAGTCTGGTAGGTGTTATCTGAATGCATGACCTAGGATCAGGCTTTCCAAAAAACTCAGTAGGAGGGCACAGGAAGGCTGTGCCATTTCTTTCCCTTGAAGTTAGATGATATGGAGGAGAAGTGAAGAGGAAGAGAGAAGCAGGATGCATGTTATAGTGGTTTTATTACCTGCTTAAAAGGCAGGAAAAGGATTTCAATGCCTGCCGGAAATACGTAGAGAGTATAATATATTTAATCTTCATATACATTTATATAAAAACATAAATATAGATTTATTTGCATCTGGGCTGGATTTTTTCCTTTGGAAATGGGGTGTATGCTTTTTAATCCTTTAAAATGTGTGGATTAATATGGCTGTAATCATTACAGATATGATTAGCAGCAATTTCTCTCTTCGATTACACATTCAAAGATGTAGAAAACAATTAATTTAGCAAGACAACGTTTCTCTCCTGTGCAATCCACCATATGAAGGAAGAAACCAAGGAGGCATGAGGTGAGGCAGCTCCACTAGTGCCAGCAGTCTGCTTATTTTTCTTTTTATCTGAATCCAGACAAATCTCTTGGCTTGCTGAACTTTGCAAATACAGGGAGAGGAAGAATAAAGAGTGTAAGAGGTAGATGGCTGTGGTGGTGTCAGTTTTGGAGCGCTGGCCTGGATTTTACTCCCTCAGTCATATGTCTCTTCCTATTCTTGTCAGCAAGAGACCTCTGTGCCCATGACTTTTATCCCCTTCCAGGGTCAGTTCTCATAAGTTCCTTAAGTTATTTTCCACTTCTTTGGTCAAATGTCCAGATTTGCTCCAGAAACTGGATGATGGCTGTCTTTCTTTGGGGCAATTACATTTGAGAAGAAAAATGCAAAATTTACTTGACTCTGTTAACAGATTTTCTGCTGTCTGCAATAGTCTCAGTGAGGTAGAGCTCATAGTTGTAGTTGAGATGGGAAAGTTAATGCTAAAGCTGTAAGGCAGTTGTGTTTGGTTTTTTTTTTTTTTTTTTAAACTGTAAAGTTTGCTAATTTTCTGCTCTTTGAACCATGAGAATTACCTTAACATTTTTTTGCCTGAGTAGTAAATTATTGTTCCCCTCACCTACTTCTACCCCACTACTGTTTTTCCATCTCCACGTCTTATTCCTGCCACTCCCTTCCTGCTTCCCTTTCCCTCATTGCTCCACGCTAACTTCATTTGTAAACATTATCTTTTTTCTTTCTCCCATTCATCTCTTCATGCTTTTATCCGTGCCACTTCTTAAGCTTCTCTCACCCTTAATGTTGTTACCTGGCCTACAGTACAACCTCTCTTAGATGTGCACTCTTCCTGCAAACCAACTATGTAGCCATTGCTTAAGAAGTAATGAATAAACAATAATAATTAGTCTATAAAAAGCTTTGAAACAATATTTTTTTGCCCCTGATTATGGGATGAAGTGTTGGTTTGAGCCAAAATGTATTTAATTTAACTCTAAAACTATTGTCTTTCCCAGTCACAGCCATTTTTCTTCAGTTTTGAACAAATGCCTCTGGGGTAGGAGTGAGAGTATGTTTTGTATAGTCCCGTGCAGGGAGGTAAACGGTAGCAAACGCCTTTGGGCTACTCTAGCTCAAACCCATTACTGTGTAGGGTGCAGGAAGAAGAAGGCAACAACTAAATCATAATTAAGACCAAACAAACCCCTCAGAACATTTTCTATTCAATAAGGCTTTCTTAAAATATGGCTGAACCTGGGAGCATTGGGCTTCACAGCCCTTTCATACAGGGCTTATACCAGGCAGACCTCATAAAAAAGCTTGACTAGGATGTAGCTTTGATATTGCAGTAAGACATATTAAGTAACTTTTAGAGCTTCTTTTATTGCTTCTTTAACTTCTGAGAGTATTTACAGAGTCTTTATTAGAAGCAGGTTTCCAGGTTTCTCTGCTTTTATCTTGCCACCTACAGTATTCAGTGAAATCTAACTTGGGAAGGAATTTATTCTCTAAGTGATCCAGTCCTAACAATGAGTCCATGATGATCAGTTTAATTTATGTTTTGTCATAAACTGTTACCTACTTGACTTGTCTGTGTAATATGCAGCCTCACTCAAAAGAGCTGTTGGATATGTTTTCAATTGCTTTGTGTGAGTCATTGTTCTAGAGAGAGCTTTTATTATAGATTGAATACCTGGGATGATAAATTTACATGTATATGAACAGATACATGCTGTAATAGAATTATACCTATTTTCTATGTGTGCATATATTCACACACAAATATACATTTGCATTAGCATGCATACAGACTTGCAGGGGCTTGGAGATAGAAGGATGAGAAAGAAATGTTGTGATGCTACCAAGAGGATGCACAGTATCTTTGGTCATGATTATTACTCGTTATTTGTTCCAGTTGCTGCATATGACAAGGTTGTTCACTCAGTCCCTATCCTTCTTGCACAGTCACTTAGGCTGTGTGTTTTTTCCAGTGCTAAACCAGCAACTTCAAAAGCAACATGATGCAAGAGAGGAGGAGGAAAGGCTGATTCTGGACATGCTGAAAAGTCAAACAAAAAGCCCACCTGAAACGAGAAGCTGAATACCTACCACCAGAAGAGACTATCTTTAACCTCCTGCAAGTACATTAAATGTTAAGCAGGAAATAACCCAACTAGAAGATCATGGTACAGGGGGGAACAGTTTATAAACAGGTGAGACTGAACCACAGTAATTGGAAAACTAGACCAGATCTAACCGGAAACCTTCATGCTAGAGCCATGGAAGTTAGGGATAAGGGTGGGGTTTTTTTATTTGTCTGTTTGTTTGTTTCTGGCAGCTGCTTTATGTTGCTGAGGACAGGCAGGACAAGTTGCTCAAGCATAAGGCCCACATGAATCTCACCTCACCTTGCCATCTGCAGCATGGACGGACATATTTGAGTCAGTCACACTGAGCTCCACCTGCATATTGAAGGCATTTTTGAAGTTCAGTTCATCTGCTTGGTTTAGGTCTCTGCTTTAAGGTGAGCGGTGCTCTGGTTGTGCCTCTTTCCACTCCCTGCAGCAAGCACCTTGCTCCTGTGGATGTCTTCAGCACACACTGGATCAAATGACTCTCAGCTGAGCTTTGGGAGTTGGCTGTGCTTACTTTTGCCCTCAGTAAGCATGAGGTCAGCTATATTGCCTACAGTCTCAGTGAAAGATTTGAATTAGTGTAATTTACCTTGCGTTTGCAGTAGGCTGCAACTGCACACATGGCTGGTCACTACTGTTCCACTAAGGCAAACTGTCATGTGGCTCCCCAGCACTGATGCAGTTACCCTGACAGGAAAAGTGCTTCCGTTAATACTTTCTGCTACATGAGTCAATATCTGCCAGAGTGCCAAGGTGGTTTAGCTTTTTTGCTGGTTTAAGTTAAGTCTATGCTAGGAGTTACCCCTGTTGTTACACTTGTGTACAGGCTCTGATGTGGGCCCCATGGAGGGCATTGCTGCAGGGATCTGATGGGGATCCCAGGGGACTAGAGTAACATCAGGCATCTGATGGGTGAGGGATGAGGGGAAGAGTCCTTCAGAGAGTGACTCAAAACATGCATTACAAACTTACTCCCCAGTGTTACCTCCACAGGAAATATAACGTTGGATGTCTAAAGCTTTACCCTGGCAACCACATCCACCTAAAAACAAGTGTAACTGATAGACACACTCAGGCATGCTAAATTGTCCTTATTTGATTTAAAACATAAAATGCAATAAGGAAATAAATTACAAGTTGGTTTCTGATTTTTTTTTCTGATAGCTATGTTTTGCTATTTTGAGTTCTCTGCAAAAAACTTTGGTTTCCTTTTCAGGTTCATCTTTTTCACCTCATCTGCTTGGGAAACTGTAACATTAAAACTGAACAAGGACAAACTTCATTTTAAAAAGGAAGCTGTCTTTCACATCTACTGTCAGTGACAGTAGCCAGCTTCTGATGTGTAATTCTGATAGTGAACCAGAAGAGAAAGTCTAGCAGTGGTGTCCTGTTTGTCAATTTTGGAAGGAGGTTTTGGAGATTATTTTGGGTTTTCTGAACTATTTGAATTATTTGCTGGCAGCCACAGGCGAGTGGCATTTTACAGTATGTTAAAATCTAGCTTTGATATCTGAAAATAGCTCCTTTGGTATGGAGCTTGTCTTCCTTGATTCTCACATAAGCTGCATATTTATCATAGCTGAGTGATAAATGGTGAGATACTGGTGTTTTATATGCAGTGAAATGACAAGGTCAGTTTTAATTAAGCTGAGATCAAGCCCAGTCTGTATTGCACACTTCTGATTAGGTTACTTCAAATTAACATAAGTTTTTGGAGACTTCACTGAAGTCAGTGGTGTTAAACACCAGCTGTGCTGGCAGATAAGCGTGGGATATAAGAAGGAGATAGAATTCACACTGAAATTAGCACTTGGCACAATATAATTCTCTGATTGCAAACTATGCGAAGTTGCCTGCGCTAATTGGTTGATTTTATTTGAAGCAGATGTTGTTAGCTTTCCCACTAATGATCTGGAGAGAAATTTTTTTTGAAAGACATGCCATGTTAGGTTCTCTGCAGTATAATAAGCTAATTACAACTTTAAGTACTTGCAGTAATTAGCACAATGTGTATAAAGTGGTCCTGATCTTTTCACCCTGCTGCATTATTGTTAGGGCATCTTAAAAAACAAAAAAGAGAGCTAGCTGGATTTAGTTTCCCCAATCTAGCTTCTTGTTTTCCCAGACTTTTTTATTAAGGAGATAATGAACTAGACTTTTATCCTTATTTTTAAGAACACCATAAAGGTTTAAACCTTTCTCCTTCTGTTTTTCTCTGACTCCCTTCTCTAAATCAAATCTGTTCAGTCTTATCTTTGTCCATTGAGGTAAAGTCTTCCAGCATTTTAAAAATCCCATTAGTAAATAGTTCTGTACAGCAACGGAGTATTTGTTCTCTATTAATTCATTTGATCACTTGCCCACATATTACCAAGATCAAAGGTATATCTGACTTATAGAAAGAAAACAAACAAACCCACCCTGAAAGCTTCCTTCTTTCTAGAGCAATTGTGCTCCTTGTGGCTTGTACTGATGGTGATTAAAAACTGCTGGCAGTTTGTAAAATAGTCACAGAAAGACCCATCAAGTGATCCTGCCTGTAGAAAAAAGGAAAATCAAAACAAGTTATATGAAAATGGTGAATCAGAAATTATCCTCGTAATACCTTTTGAAACTCAGTATGACTGCTGCAGATGCTGGGTACGCTGCAGAAGTGGCTGTTCTGAGAAAACAGTTTAACAAATACTTCAGTTTACCTAGTGGTCTTCTGGTGTGGTTTGGTGAAACTTGCCCTTCAGAAACCTTCAGCTGGTGTTTACATCAAAGAGGTTTTTCACTTTTTTGTGGAAGTCACTAGAAGCCAGACCTAACCATTTGCACAGATATGGTCACATTTCCCAGTTCCCTAATTTTGTGGGCTGAGGAATTACATGATGAACTCTCTCAGACAAGTTATCCCATTTCAGGAATGCCGCTGGGGCCCCAGCCACACGTGTGACGCACGTAGGCTGGTTACTAGATGCTGGTGCCATAAGGCATCACCTTGCTGCTACCTGAGAGAAGGGTCAGGGAATTGTCCCTCTGAGTTTGTGATCTAGGAAACTGATTTATTGCCTGCAAATGCAAGGGCAGATATCTCCAGAAAGCAGGCACCTTGGACAAGCATTTTGTGGTGGACCGTGGACTGAAGCCTGTTCACCTTCAGCCATGTTGAGGCGCGTTGTTTGCAGGCAGCAGGCTGTCCCCAGCGCATGGAGGGCTGTACAGTGAGAAAGAGGGTGACAAATTACAAGGCCTGCACACTCTTTTGGGCTGGCAGAGGTGTGTGCAGGGGCATCCATGACACTTGTGGAGGTAGAGCAGCAGGGAGACCCTGAGCAGCCAGCAGTTTGACTGGACTCCTGCTGTTGGAAATGATCCTCTTTGATGAAGTGCATCAGGCCCAAAAGTGTCTTCTTTAGGTCCTTTCAACTGCAAGTCATATCTGTGAGCTGTGTTTCCCTTTGGTGTATATCAGAAAACAGGATAGATTCAACCCATCATGTTTTCTCTTTGTTTCTCTTCCTTTTCTATCCTGGTTTTCAAAAGAAATGTGTCTTTTGTGTGTTAGGGCATGGGTTGACTGTCCTTGTGTACCTCTCTATAAAGTGCATGTAAGGAAGGTGTTCAAAAACAAATGTTGGATTTAGCATGGTGTACTTCACTGAGGTGTTTTCCTGGGTTAGCAAAAGGGACACAAGATTTAAATTATTTATTTTCATCAAAATTTCTCCTTTTAAATAAGCTGGTAAATCTACATCTTGGATAGGAAAAGGAAATATTTGTCATCATGACAGTGGTGAGCTTTAAGGAAAACTCTTGAGTTAGCACTAAGTCATCACTCAAAAAAACCCACAATTTGATTTCTGTAACTCCTTAAGATCAAATTAATTACTTTTATTGCCTTGGGCAGAATCTTTTAGTTGCGGGTTTCAGCTAAAGCAAACATGCTACTTCCCTTCAGTCAGAAGAATTGGTAAGTAAAGATTCTTTGTTATTTTAATCTCATGATTCAATCTCCTGCTGCATTAATTTGGTGATTTGACTAATTGGTGGTTTAACCTATTATTAATGTTCCTCCATTAATTCCTGATGCAATTTTAACGACATCTTGATGTCACTATTGAATTAAAGTCTGTTTAGTTTAAAAAAAAAAAAAAAAAAGGAGAGCAGTAGTTTTAGATGTGGTTATCTATTTGCTGAATTGTAATGTCTTTATTCATTCTAATAGAACTCATGGAAGTATAGAGAGCTATATCTTTTTACTATAGCAGATTGGGCTTTAATCCTGAGTCAAACAACTGATTTACCCAAGACTTTTTGTGGGTTTTACTAAAATAAAAAGAGTCCATTACATCGTTCTTAGCCCATTACTCTATCTGGAGGTCCTACTGCAAAGACTACATTCAATGGGTGTAAAGGCCTCCATGTGAAAAAGGAGCTTCTGGGTCAGGAGATGGTTACCATGAATATTCCCTCTGGACCATGGCAAAGTAACGAAACAGAAACTGAGTTTTTGGCTTTGCTACAGTTCATCCTAAGAGTCCACACAGTTCTTTTGGTTTCCTTGTGCCTCACTGCCTGCTCTTGACCCAAGTAAAATGGGGATCTCACTTCATTCCTTTCACCTTTTACATGTTTCATCTGTTTGTGATGTAAATGTGTCAGAGCAGAGACCATTTTTCACCTATATTTATGATCTCTACAGTGCTGGTTGGGATCTTGAAGCGCTGTGTGGTAGAAATCAATAACAGCAACTGTGTAATTAAAACCAGGTAGTACCAGATATGGTGGAACCAGAATAACTCATAAATTGGAAAACCAAGAGTGACCCTACTGCTCCTGGAGCCTTGCAACAGCCCTACTGGATCATCTGTCTTGCACCGACTCTGACAGAGGAGTGCAAGATGTGTCAAAAGAAATTGTAAGAAATGCCGTGATGTGAACAGTCATCTTGTTTTCTAATTTATTTAGCTGCGTAGTGCAACTCGCAGAGGGACGAGCCGTGCAGCTTGCCCAGCGGCAGATGTGGTGACAATGTGCGTCTGGCCACGCAGCACATATGCAAAGCATCGACACATCCCAGTCCCTCCTTGGCTAAAGAGACACTAAGGTCAAGGCACCGTTACCTAGCAACTAATGAGAGCTGATTAATCCATTTGTGGGCGTCACATGCTGCAGTGATGTATGTGAGCCTGTGCCTGCTTCTACTCTTTGTGTAATGGCAGGAAAAGCAAGTAACAATTACTGGTGAACGACATCAGTAATGCCGACAATGGCATCAATAGATGTATAAATAATCACAGCCAACAGTGACTTTCCATTTTTAATGCTAGCATCAGGATTTTGAATTTCTAAACTGCACTATTGGTTCTTTGAACGCTTTGGTATAGATGGGCTTTAAATGGGAAGGGAATGATCCTGGCAGATACAGGGAGATTCAGTTTTTCCAGAAAAGTGAGCTCTTTTCTTTCTAGTGGATTCCCTGTATAAGCAAACCTTCCCCTAGTCTTCAGTGTATGTACCACAACTGCCTGATCAAGCTAAAAGAAAGTGAAACTTTTCTGAAAGCAATTCTTACAAGTTTTAGGGGCCTCTGAAGAGTTAAATAAAAAAGAGGGTATTTTATAATGCATCTGCTTGCTGTCTGCAGCACATGCTCCAGAAGGGCAGTACCTCACCCTGTCAATGTCTAATGAACTGTGCAGTTCCATATGATTTATCATTGCTGATGTTCCACCAGGAATGATCAATAATGTATTCTATACAATTTTTTTTTTTTTTAACTTCCAAATGCACCCAGCAGGATAGAGGAACTTTTATTAAATTGTTGGAAAAAAGTAGAAACCCTTTCCATATTTTAACAGAGAAGACCTTAGCAGACTTGATTTGTGTTTTAAATACTTAAAGTCAGAAGCAAAACCACCTTTCACATACAGTTTGTTTATTTTAAAAGAGACGATCTCATGAAAAAAAATTAAGAATTCATATGTGGGAAAGAGACTTCAGAGTGAATAGCATTAAAGGAGGAGATAAAACTTTAAAGAATCTATTTTTTGCAATTCGGTTTAGACAATAAAGCCAGAAAAGCAAATTCCCTGAGGCTCCAAAAAAAGTAACAAGCAGCGAAGTTTGGCTGAGACCCAGCTGCAGTACAATGTTGCCCTGTTTCTCCTGCCCTTCATCTTCCCACTGCCTGAAATGCCCTGCGTGAGACCTTCCATTTTCAGGCATTAATTTTACATTTTTTTCCCTGGCTCAGGAGGATAATGGAATGCAAAATTGTCTCCCCTGAAACGACCAAATTGTTTTGGGGGCAGAAGTGAAGGGAGAGGGCCAATTCTCTCACTGAAAACCAGACTGATCTGAGCTATAATACATTTTGTGCCTCTCTCTATCACGATCACTTACCCTTCTCCATCTTGTTTATTCTAACCACTGAGAAAATTGTGCTGGAGAAATTTTCTTCTGATTAGTGATTAGGCACAAAGGGAAATTTGGACCATCTGCCCCACTCCTTCCTTTTCCTTTGTGCTAGGCTTGTACCAGCCCTTACGCTTTCTCACCAGACTTTACCGAGAAGGTTCATTCTTGTGTGCTGCCTTCACACTCCTCAAATAACATGGAGATCAGAGCCCCTTGACGAAGGGTGCTTTGGAGCTGGAAGTGTGAGGTCTGTTTTGCTTTTCTAAATCTCTGAGATCGCTGTGGGAAATGGCTGATGCTGACCAAGGATCATCTGATAACACCCACTGCACACACCTTGCAAAGGAGCAAGGTGCTTCTGCCCACCAAGTCAGAACACAAGAGTCAGAGCACAGCAGTGTACCAGACGGTCTTCTTCAAGTGTATGTAAATCCTAATTGACCTCTGGAGCTTAGGAGAGGCAGCTGAACAGTCAAAAGTAGGAGGTTATACAGGAGGTTTTAAAAGCAAGCAAAGATGCCTTTTACATGTTGTTTAAAACCCCCTAGCCTCTTCTCCCAGAAGGCAAATGGCAGGACACATTCACCTCCCTGTAGCTGTCCAGTCACCCCACCACACACAAAGCAAACATGGCAGTAAGACCTTTGTAGCCTTTATGAGAAGGAAGATGTGCACCCACTGTAGCACCCACTGAATTTAATTTTTTTTTTTTTTTTTTTTTTGAGAGTAGAAAAGAAGGGGAAAGAAGCTGCTGTTTTGTTCCTAATAATTTATATAGGAGGGATTTACCTGAGAGGCAGTTGTGTATATGCTGTTTAGCATATCTTACTCTCTCGCCTTCCCCATCAGGAAGATGTTGCTGTAGGCACATAAAAAAAAGGTGTTTGAAACTCCAGCTCTTACCGAAATCATGCTGGGGGCAGAAGAAAAGAGAGAGACATGGTGAACCTGGACCATGTCATGTGATTAGAATTTTTTTCTCCACAGAGGATTTTTTTGCCCTTGCCTTGCTTTTCTATTAGTCCAGCCCTCCCTCTCCCGCTGTGGCCCCCAGAGTTTCTCATCTCACCCAACTTGCCCAGTTCCCCCACAGGAGCTGACTGCTCTCTGACTTTGGAAGTGGAAGGGGGTAAAGCAGTCCCACACTGCAGGCATCCAGAGGCTGCTTGTGAAGGCTTTGCCTTCTAACATTTACTAACCTCCGTGGCCACTCCTACCTGTTTAAAGGTAACTTAAACATATCTACAAAGGTAAATTAAAGGAAAGTATTTTAAGAATGTGTTCTTTCTGTGCTCATGGGAGTTGCAGGGCAGCAAATGGAGAGCAGTGGGCAGAACCTGGCCCTTGGTGTTTCCTACCTGGGAAGAGGTGAATGGGGCAGGGCTGGGGAGGAGGTGGATGGAGGGAGGAGGAGGATGAGGTGGGATGTTGCCCCACAGTTAACAGAGGGAATACATTTCTGTTAGAGGCAAAACTAGGACTCTAGATTTTCATCCTAATTTAGACTGATAACAAATACTGAAGTGTCAGCATCTCAGTTTCCGAGTTCTAGAAAAAGCAAAAGAATCAACATTCAAAAGTTTTTGTAGTTCTTACTAACAGACTGTTAACTTCAATGCAATATCTCCTTAGGCCTTAGTTAGCCAGTACAAGTGACTGAACAAAGTCCTTTCTAGAATCTCTTTTCAGGACATACACCAATTGCACAGGTGGCACGAGAGGGTTTAAAATGGGTGTGGAGAAGGATAGTAGCACCTAAGTTGTCCAACATGTGGGACTTGCACTGAGAGCAGGTAGGGATTTGTTTTGAAACTGTCTCTACATAAGTGTTTGTGGTGTGGATTCTGGTCTGTGCCTGCCTGGGGCATGTCTTTTCTGGCTGAGGTTGCTTGGTGCTCCAGTCACACGTTTAACAGTCTTCTAAGTGTTCTTCAGCTATTTCTCCCTTGCTGTCAGTATCTACTAAGAATAATGCCTAGAACAGCTTACACGAGCACAGAGGAGGCCCATTTCCTACACAGCACTTAAAAGTGTACGAGTGTATGAGTGAAGTCTTCTTTACCCTTCAAATGGTTTGGAGTTGGTCCTTAGCCTTACATTGCTGCAAGCACTTGTTGGTCTCACATGGGGCAACTAGACCTCTGATGCACCTTCTTGTGTGGGAGAAGAATTTAGACTTAATTTAAAGGTGCCTCCTGTTCTCAACTAGACACCTCCTTAAAACTTGGAGTCACTATGGTGCCTCTGGATCACTTTGCTTTGTCAGTAGTCACATCTCTGAAATGATATGTTTTTTCTTAAAAATTGTCCAGTAGATAGATGAGGAGGTTCTCTCAGTAAAGTCCTTTCATATAAGTATAGTTGAGCACTGGGAGAACCTCTTCTGATGCCTGCTTTGTTATTTTAAGCAGTGGTTGCTTCATACAAACCCACAATTAATAAGAGCTTTAACGACTGGGTTCCCCTTGCTCTCCTTTTGTGTGGCCCTGTGAATCTGTCTGTAGTTATGAGTGTCCAAACTTCTTCAGTAGGAAGACCAATAGTCTTCTTTCCTCTCAAGTCCCCTATAGGTTGAGAGGAGGATGCTCTTGGGATATAGTCTCAGGCAGGGTCATTTCAGCAGGTATCCTGGAGAAGCGTTTTCACCATGCAGTTACAAGTGGCACACTTAGCAAAGGAAGGACTTGCTTCTTTCCTGGGGAATAAGAAATACCCTATCTTAACAGGTAAGACACGTCTTCACTGTGGACTGGAAGGGAATCACCAAAGCCTGTTTCACCTGTGGTGTAGCCAGAGGTTAAACTGTGAGCTGACAGTGCGCTGCTCCTTGGTACGCCAACGGAAACTTACTCTGAAGGTGGTGAGCCTGCGAGAGACACCGACTTCTCACGAGTCATCTCAGGCCACCACAGTATGTGTCTCCAGCTCCTGTCTAGCACTCCCATGTGCTTGCTGGGTAGCTACCAAAACTTGGTGGGGGCTAACACAGCAAATATTTTGTCTGGGATGATCCCACTCACTGCATGACAAGTGTTGTCTCTCTGTTGTGTTATTCTGGTGTCTGCTCCAAGGGGCAGGGAAGGCACCTTTTTTGTTTTGTGTTTGTGCTGTACATCTTGCTCCATAGCTGGGTCTGTAAAACAAAAATAACAGCTTTGCTTTACTGACAGGGCAGCTGATAGGTTTTTAACCACGCTCGGGTTTTATTGAATGTCAGTCACTAATTTGAGCTCATCTAAGTTTGACTTCCTTCTCAACTCTGTAATCTGTTTTTCTTTGTGCAATATTGATTTTTTAGAAAAGAGAGCCAAAATCAATTAAAACCAAACAATTTTTGACACTTTGGGCTTTCTGCCGTGGTACCAGTTAATCACATGTTCATAAATATGCTAACATATGGGTCAGAAAAATGACATTAAAATTTAATGCACTTAGGGAAAATAAATTAAAAAGGTCTGCTGGAGAGGTTTTGCCATAGTTCTCTTCCCGCAGTCTGTCAGAGGATGCATAAACCTGTGACCTCTTTTGTACACAATTACAATGTATCTCCTCTCTCTAAAGCCAGATAATTACAAGGTTACATAGTCCCTTGGCAGGCTGAAGAAAAGGTTACTCTCATTTTCTTCTAAAGGCTTTAGAGTAATGCTGTGTGCTGGAAAGGTGCACAGTCATTTAATCCGGTGTGAATGGAGAGGAGGGATGGTGTCTCTTGCCATTGCTGCTTAGTTACTAATGAAATGACAACCCTGAATTTATGTTTTTGTTAGCACTGTCATTCTCCTTACGCACGCAGTGTGTGTGAGTGAGTGCATGTGTCTCTGGGCTGTGACGCGGTGGCGGTGTACGTGTGCCGGGCTTGTTGGAGGCTGCTCGCGTGCCCTTTCGGCTTCTGCTGCTGGCCATGTAAAATGGTGAAATGAAGCAGGTCGGGAGAAATGAGTGGGCTTCACACATTCTGCCTCCGCTAAGTCACTGTTCCTCTCCCCTTTAAGACTTGCCCATCCTCCCAATTAAGCAGCATCCAGTATGCAGGTTTGTCCACAGAGATTAGCTGGACCCAATGCTTGGTGATTCCTACCAACACCTCCCTGGTGGACCCAGCAGTTTCTTCAGGGTTTAAGCTATAAGATTTTTAATGAAGTGCCTAAGACTGGTTGGGAAGATAACCTGCTGAATGGGAACTTGTACAGTGTGGTCAAACTGGACGTCTGCCAGATGGCAGAAAAATGAGTCAAATCCACTCCTGAGTAGTCAGCTGGATTGAGCCTGGGAATTTCTTTTGAGCTGTATTTGAGAGGTGTGTCCAGTCCCTTTGCCTTCAACATTAAAGCTCAAACCAGATGATGACTATGTAAGTAAGTGATAACTTAAGCCAACACAGCCTTAGTCACTTCAAAGGGAGTCAGTCAGTCTGGGAGGATGACGGGCTCAAGCTGTGTCTGGTGCTTTGCTCCAGACTTCACCCTGACCAAAACGATAATGCAAAAACTGAGGAGTGAGATGGATGTCTTTCTCTCCAAGAAAGAATCTGTCGCAGAATGGCCAGCTCACTGAAGAAACCCATGTGCTGCTGAACAAGTGGCAATAACACAGGCATAGCAACCGTGAACTTTTGGACAAGAAAAGAATAGGAAGTGATACATGTAGCAGCAGCTAGAGATGGACAAAGGTGTTCTCATGTTAAATGGTGTTGCAAATTACAGAAGAAGAAAAGTTAATGTTTAAAGGCCTTTAAATTCATCAGCTCACCCACACCCGGTTGAATTTATCCCTCTGCTATAGCAATGCCAGACACAAATATGATGGATTCCTCATTATGATACATGATGCTCCAAATCTTTGCTCCCATGGAGACAGTGACCCTCTGTCCCAAGTAGGAGGAAAAATCCTCTTCTTTTTCTTGCCCCCGTACTAATGCTGGTGACCTCACTGAAGCAGTTTAGTGAAAGATGAGAAATACCCAGTACGATGTCAGCAGCTATTACAGCCAACTCACAGCAGCCTAGAATGTCACGGACCACCTGTGACAGCCCTGCGAGTGCTGGATTTGCTTCTGGGCAGCACTGACTGCCCTTTACTCCGAGCTTGTGGCAAAACTACCAGTCTGTAGGGCTTAGCATGCCAGATTGCTTTCTGTGCTGTGATCCTAGGATCTTGAAATAGTGTTTAACACAATGCAATCAGCAAGACTAAAAATTACAAATGTATCTGAGGAATACTTACAAAGCGTTAAAAAAAAAAAAAAAAACAACAACAACAAAAAAACATGTACTTTCCTTGGAGTTTTTCTTGGTATTTTTCACTTGTGACCCATCACCTGTCCTGCTGTTGTGAAGACAAGGTACTAGTGCCCTGCAGTAAGGGGGATGCCCACTGGATGTCATGATTGCTCCACAAAAGTGCAAACACAGTGTAATTTATCTAGCAGTCAAAATGTTATTCCTGAGAGGAAGCAATTTTAGGACGTATGTTTTGTGTAGTTATTCTCTCTGTTTCAGCCTCTCATCTATACACACACACAAATACTTGGATTTCTTTAACTGTGCAGTGTCAGTAAGCCATAGGTAAAACCCTGTATCTGTTGGGTTATATGTGAATTGTGTGAAAAGAAAATAATGACTTAAAGTTGTTCAAATAAATTACATAGGAGTCCTGTCACTGATTTCAGAAAAAGTTAGTCACCCACATACCTTTGAAAATCAGGGTCTTATTGCCATGATTAATGAGAGAGAGGGAGAGCCTGTAATTGCAATCAAATGGATTCAATCACTTAATTCAGTGATTAATGAGATCAACCAATTGTATGTGGGTCATCTCAGCTTTAGACTCATGCCCTGCCTGTAAGTTCTTTACAGAGAAAAAGTAAATAAATAAACCAAAAAAATAAAACTACTTTCCCCCTGCCAAAACTCTTCTCCAACCATCTGAATTCATAGTGCATGGAAAATATAACTGCAAATGCCTACAGTGTGCAAATGTCAGTAGTGGCTAGCTCTTATTTTAATTTACTATTTAAATGTATTAAACATAAAAGGAATCTTGTTAAATGTCATAATCATAATGACAATCCAAATGAAATTAGCTAGAAGAGTCAATTAGATTCAGAGGCCAAGCAGGAAGTAAAATGAGTCACCAGGAAAGGAGGATCCCTCAGACACTGCACAGCATGGATTACAGTCTTAAATGTCATGTGGAAATGAATACAGTGATAATATTCTCATATTTAAGAGTAGGTTATTTGCTCAGTCTCCAGAAGGCAAGTTTTTATTTTTTTCTTGAAGGGTGAGGCAAACCTGTGGACTAGGTAAACACAGAAATTGTGCAGTGGCACTGGGCTACCTGAATTGTAAGCACACAAAGATTGTTTGGATGCACAAAGATTAATTTGTAGAAATCAATCTGACAGTTATGCAGAAATTATAAACATTTTCAGTCATAGAATTATAGAATCGTCTAGGCTGGAAAAGACCTTTAAGATCATCAAGTCCAACCATTAACCTAGCACTGCCAAGTCCACCACTAAACCATGTCCCTAAGCCCTACAGCTACCTGTCTTTTAAATACCTCCAGGGATGGAGACTCAACCACTTCCCTGGGCAGCCTGTTCCAATGCTTAACAACCCTTTCGGTGAAGAAATTTTTCCTAATATCCAGCCTAAACTTCCCCTGGCACAACTTGAGCCCATTTCCTCTCATCCTATCACTTGCTACTTGGGAGAAGAGACTGACACCCACCTCGCTACAACCTCCTTTCAGGTAGATGTAGAGAGCAATAAGGTCTCCCCTCAGCCTCCTTTTCTCCAGGCTAAACAACCCCAGTTCCCTCAGCTACTCCTCATAAGACTTGTGCTCTAGACCCTTCACCAGCTTTGTTGCCCTCCTCTGGACACGCTCCAGCACCTCGATGTCCTTCTTGTAGTGAGGGGCCCAAAACTGAACACAGTATTTGAGGTACGGCCTTGCCACTGCCAAGCATGGGGACAATCACTTCCCTATTCCTGCTGGCTGCATTATTTCTGATACAGTCCTCTTATTTTCAGTATCAAAATAGCTGGTATTCAGGTGTGACCAGAAGGGAGAAAAGAGTTGGAAAAGAAACACATTTGTGAACAGGATAGATAAATTGTTGTCATTTAATGAAGACAGAATATTAGTCCTTTTCCTCTCTGCCTCTGGCTTTTCTTTCCTGAAGTGCTGATGGAGGCAGTTCCATGATCCTCCTCTATATGTACATGGGCCATTCCAACCAACACTGCTGTCTCCGGTAACAGGACTTACAGATCTCGGCAACAGATATTTTCCTTATTGGTCCATCTCATGTAGTTGTATGTCTTGTAATTTTTATGGACTGTCCAGGTTCTTCAGCCAAGATCTTTTTCAAGATCAGCTTTCTGGTTTGCATTCATATTTATTCAGCAAAGAACAAATTCAGATTATGATTATGTTGTTATGAGTCTTTTCTGTCACTCAGTCACTAATATTTTTCAACTATCTGCAGTAGAAGGAGGTCAGAGTAAAGGTACAAGATTAACTCATACCTTGCAGATAACTTCAGAACGACTTCAGGGGTGACAAGATACAATTTAAACATTACATAAGTTAAAACTAGAAAAGGCCTTACAGTTTCTAAAATATATAGCATACAAATGTTATTCCTATCTTGGCCCCCTCTCCCATTAACTTGCAATTCGTATTAGGACTTCTCTTATCTTTGTCTCTTTTTTCTTCAGTCTCAACAGGAAAGATTATGAAGGACAAAATGAGAATAGCAAGTTCACCAAGTGAAAGCGACTCTTGATTACTTAAATTTCTGGTGGATGATTTATCTTTTCAACAGCTCCTGAGGGCACTAAAAACAGGAGCAATGGCTTTGCAGTCTAACATTTTAACTATTTTGCCCTTGCTTTGAACATAGCAGATGAGTGTCTTTGTCATGGGAAGCAGAAAGGAGAAGCTCAGCTAGGATGGCCCAGGCATCAAGCAAAGATCTGTTCTCCTTCAAGATGTGGCTGATGATCTCCAGTGTCCGTGCCTCCCAACAGCTCTGTGCCTTTCCTGGGTCTGCCCCTTTCATTTTGGGATGGAGTGGTTGGGAAAGCTGTGGGTGAACGATGGTTTTGTGCTGATGTTTTGTGCTTGTTTTCATTCTCTTCCTCCTATTCCTAACCATCTTTTTGCCTTTCCAACTACTGAACATTGAGCTGACATTTCAGGAAATTATCCAGAGTTATTCTGAGATCTCTTTCATGAATTGTTAATGTAGAGCCCATCATTGCATATGTATAGTTAGGATTGTTATTTTGCCATGTGCATTACTTTGCATTTATTGACATTGAATCTCTTCTGCCATTTATTACCCCATCACTCGGTATCATGAGAGCTTTCTGCAAGTCTTTGAGGTCAGTTTTGGGTTTGATTTTCCTTAACATTTTTCTACCAGCTGAAAATTTGCCACCTCACTAAAAGAGATTCATTACATTAATAGTAATGAACAGACTTTTACAGTTCATTTATGAATACATGGTGAACAGAGCTGGCCCTAGCCCTGAAACTTACTCCCTGTGGGATAACCTCCCTCCACTGTAAAAACTGACCAACCAGAATTTTTGACTGCTCAGCTTTTAAAGTAACAAGTATTAATTAGTGGGCTCCCTCTCTCTTCTTCCATGGCAGCTTAATATCTTTGAGAGCTTTTAGTGCCCAGACTTTTCAAAAGCTTTTGGGAAATTCAGGTACACGATATAACCATGTCACTCCTCTCCATATGCTCACTGATCTCTTAACAGAGCATCAATAGCCTTTTGAAGCATCTCTTTCCCTTAAAAAAACATGTTGGATCTTACTTTTCTCCAATATATCTATGTATCTATGCTCATCCCCATGAGGAAGGGCTCTGCTGTCAGCAAGTCCCATAGCTCCTAGAGGAGGGACACCATGGGGAAGAGTTAATTTTGCTTTTCTCCTTCAGATTCACCTTCCCTGAGTGCTCCTTTTAGATATAAGTAGGGCTTTTCAGCCTGGCTTGTTCTCTGGCAGCCTTCCAGATATTGTTGTTTGGAAAAGTTAGTGTTTTTTATTTTTTTTAGTTCTTTAACAAGTCTTTTTGATCCATCTGATAAGGTTTTACAGGCAACTTCTTAGAATTTAAGCTGTTTTTTATTTTTCTCACTTAGACTTTTTTTTTTTTTTTTTTTTTTTTACAGATCCCTTTTTATCACTAATGGCAGCATTTACTCTGCCGTTTAACACTGATGGCTTTTACTGTGGTCAGATGGTAATCTTTTCTCATGAGCAATGCATTCTGAGCCTCTAATGTGCAATCTGTAAAGAATTCCCTAAATTTGGCCTCCTATGTGCATTTTGTTCTTCTGCCAGTCCATTGAACTCCCTTCTGTGTAGCCTTCTCATTCTCCTCTCTTGGAAATTAAATACTCCCATGAGGCTTCCACCCGGAAAAAAAATAAAAATTTGCAGAAACGACGAGCATCAACTTTCAAAAAAACCAAAATGGCGGAGATGGAGAAAATCAGTAATGAAGTGAGGAGAAGGAGATGGAACTGGATCAGTCATGTCCTGAGGAAAAAACCAACAGAAGACTGCGTTGTGGCCCTTGGGTGGACTCCAAAGGGAAGCACGCAGCTGCAGACCGATCGAAGTGGAAGAACGATGTTCGCGCCTTGTGTGCCTTCTGGCACTGAGAGAATTCAGATTCAGATCAGATGAGGCTTCCATATTTTGAGTACCTTTTACATACTTTATGGTTACTAACTTAGGGTGGCTGTTTGATATTGGTATAGGACAGCTACTGTGCCATGCTTGGTTAAAGTCTTGACAGGAGAGAACTGGCTTATCTGACCAGTTGGTTCAAGAAATAAGGATTCTTATTGCTTAATAATCTGGCTGCAGCATCTCTCCTGAGCATGAATTTACTTAGGTCATAAGAGGCCAGACTAGACTATTTGTACTACTGTTCCTATGGTGGGTTGACCCTGACCAGCAGCCAAACACTCACCCAACATCTCTTTTAATCCCCTGTCCCATGGGATGGGGGGAAAACAGAAGGAAGGTGAGAAGACTTGTGGATTGAGATCATGGCAGTTTAACAGGGAAGGGAAAAGCTGTGCGCACCAGCAAAGAAAAAGAGGAATTCATTCACTACTTCCCATCAGCAGGCAGATGTCCAGCCACTTCCACTAAAGCAGGGCCTCAGCACATGCAATGGTTTGCTTGGGAAGACAAATACCATAACCACAAACGCCCCCCTTTCCTTCTCCTTTCCTTGAACTTTTATTGCCTAGAATGATGCCATATGACATGGAATATCCCTTTGGTCAATTCATGTCAGCTGTCCTGTCTGTGTCGCCTCCCAGCCTCTTGCCCACTCCCAACCTACTCACTTTGGGGGAGGGGGAGAAGAGAGAAAACCTTGACACTGTGTGAGCACTGTTTCAGCAATAGCCAAAACATTGGTGTGTTATCAGCACTGTTTTAACCACAAATCCAAAGCACAGCACCATATCAGCTGCTATGAAGAAATTTAAGTCCATCCCAGTAAGACGCAGTATAATCTCCTCTCCTTATTCCATATGATTTGCATCATACTTAGGTCCCACCTTATCTGATATGTCCAACTATCCTCTGACCACCCCATTCATATATTACTTCATTTCTATACCCTACTCAAATCTTTCCACTTACCTACTTAACCCACACCCCATTACAATATTTGATCCTTCTATCCCATACCTTTCTTTTTCCTTTCCATTCAATCTCTTTCTTGTTCGCGAAGTTGCCTCTTATCAACACTAACAACTTATACCGTATAGTTAAACCATCTTTACATCCAACATTGAGGTTTATACATCCACATTAACCACTATCACCTGTCCCTTGACATACACACAGATATTATTCCCCTAAGGCATGTCCCCACCCCCTGAAATGTCCGGAAGAAGAGTTGGTGACTTGGGCTGCGTCTGTCAAGGTGATTGCTCAGGACAGGAGAAGCAGGGTGTTGGATTGTTGGGCGCTAAGACCAGCTTGAGTTGAGTCACTGCTGCACAGTTCCTTGTGAGGTTCATTCTCTGTCGATTCAAGTGGTTCCTGCTGTAGTGCTACAGTTCAAATCATGCATTATTTTCCCCCACAGTTAAATCTCCTTGAGGTACACACTGGATTTTCCCACTCTTCCTCATTACCTACCAAGTGCACCCAGGTCCTTGAATGAAAACAGTCCCATGAGTGGGTTTTCCTTTTCCCAAGGGAGGAGCAACCCATGCTACCTTTCCCAGCCATTTCCTGATGTGCACTAGAGGGACCTTATCTCCTCTCACAGTATGTAGGGGCTTTGTTTAGGCAGGACCAGGATGGTTAGCAGATCCTCTGTTGCTTACCAGCAAAGTGGCTTCTGCTAAATTTACATCCCAGTGCTTTCATTTCCTGGTGCTCAATACTCCCAGCATAGTCTTTAACAGCCCATTATTTCATTCAGTCTTTCTGGAGGCTGGTGGGTGATAGGGGATGTGATACACCCAATCAATGCTGTGTTTCTCAGCTCAGGAGTCTATGGGGTTATTTTGGAAACGAGTCCTGATGTTTGACTCAATTCTTTCTGGGGTACTGTGTTGCCACAGAACCTGCTTTTTAAGGAGCAAGATGGTAATTTGGGCAGTGACATGGTTTATAGGGTATGTTGCCAGCCAACCGATAGTTGTGCCCACCATGGTGAGCACATAGTGCTTATTTTGTGGCAGTGATACAGAGTAGTCAGGCTCCCATGCCTCGCCATACTGATAACCCAGCCACAACCCTCTGTTCCAGGGGGACTTTACTCACATGACTTACTTGATAGTGGCATGTGTTTTGCATTCGTGGGTGATCTGTGTGATGGCCTCAAAGGTCAGGTCCACACTTTGATCATGAGCCCATCTGTATGTTGCATCTCTCCCTAGGTGTCTCAATGTTTCATAGGCCCGTTGGGCTATGAATAGCTCACCCTTATGTTCCCAGCACAGGTCCACTGGAGTCACTTCAATTCTGGCAGCCTGGTCTACTTGTTCATTGTTTTGATGTTCTTCAGTGATGTGGTTCTTGGGCTTGTAAGCATCCACATGATGTGCCTTCACAGCAATGTTTTCTAACCAGGCATTGATGTCTTGTCACCAGCCCAGATGGGTGTACCTCTGTGCTGCCAGTTGGTCTGTTTCCGTTGCCACCCTCACAGGGTGTTTGCCCATGGGATCAGTGTAGGGGTAGAGTACTAACCACTTTTCCCCAAGCCCAGCTGGATGGTTTTCACTTCTGCAAACTGACTTAACTCTCCTTGTCCTTTGACAGCTTTGATGACTTGTCATGTGGGACTCCACACAGCAGTTTTCCACTTCCAATGATTTCCTCTAACACGGCAGGATCTGTTGGTAAACAGAGCACAGTACCTTTCACCTTCAGATAACCCACTGTATGGTGGTGCCTCTTTGGCATGAGTCACCTTCTTCAGTGATGCTCCAAAATCTCTGCTTTCTCTCCAGTCCATGATCTCTTCCAAGATTTCTGGGTGGTTGGGATTCCCTGTCTGAGCCCCTTGTGTGATCAATGCTACCCATGTATTCCACGTAGCGTCGGTCATATGATGTATAGAGGGAGCCCTCCCTTTGAACGTCCAGTGCAGCATAGCAGTCAAGATACCAGGAAGAGCTGTGCTTCAACAACTTCTGAAGCAGCTTGAACCCCATCGTATGCTGCTAGTATTAGTTTTGTTTTGTTTTTTTTTTTTTTTTTTTTTCATTTGGGGTGTAGTGGGCCTCAGATCCCGAATACCCGTGGCTTCAAAGCCCTAGAGGTTGACTTTGTGTTTCTCATGGTGTTTGCTGTCAGAAGCTCCAGGTGAGACCATGTTCCATGGCTGCAGTGTAGAGCACTTGTCTCAAAGCTGGTCCAGGCCCAAGAGCTGCTGCATGAGCTATCATCTCCTGTTTGATGTGTTCAAAAGCTTAATGCTGCTCAAAATGGCTCTTTGGCATTGCTTGACAGAGGTCTCACAAGCTGACTGTAGCCTAGAAGATGTATTCTCCAAAAACCTGCAATGCCTAGAGAAGGTTGTGTGTCTTTGATGTGAGCTGGTGGGCACATAGTTGATATCTTATGGTTCACATCCATAGGGGTGTGGTGATGTCCATCCTGAGATTTTATTTCCAACAACCAGATTTCTTGTACAGGTCCTTTGCTTTATTTTATGGCAAAACCAGCTTTCAGAAAGATCTGGATTATTCTTTTTGCTTTCTCAAATGCTTCCTCCACTGTGTTGCCCCACATAGTGATGTCATTGATGTATTGCAAATATTCAGGGGTTTCACCCTGTTCCAGTGCAGTCTGTATCAGTCCATGAAAAATGGTAGGGCTGTGCTTCCACCCCTGGGGCAGCCGATTCCAGGCATGTTGGACACCCTCCATGTAAGAACAAACTGTGGCCTGCACTCTGCTGCCAAAGGGATTGAGAAAAACAGATTGCAAATGTCAGTTGTGGCATACTGTTTGACTGTCTCTGACTCCAGTTCATATTGGAGTCCTAAGCATGTCCAGTACAGCACTCTACCCACCATACCCATATGGCATTAGGGTACCCTGTTACCGGTGCCCCCCAGCACCTGGAACTGTGTGGATCCGACAGCCTGGCACCCGGGATCCAGGGGAAAAGGGGTTGAGAGAGATGTCTTTCAGGAGTGGGACGCAAACCCATGCCTTCTGGGGAGACTGCCACCTCAATGCAGTGCCTTAAGCCATGGCTGTGGAGCACATCACCATATGGGCTGCTGTGTACTCCATCACAGCCAGACCCAGCACAGCTCCCAAAGAAAAGGCTGAGAAGAGACACTACAATGAGGAGGAGAGGATCTATTCTGATGCATCTCCAAGGAAGCTGAGCTGTTACTGGGGCTAGTGGGTAGAGAAAAAAAATGCAATAACTGGTTTCTAGTAGTAGCAGAGCTACACTTTCCAGTGTGGCTCCAGGTGAGGAAAGGTTCCCAATACAAACAGTAACGGGAGTGGAACCGAGGAACTGAATTGTACCTTTATGTGCATCTCTTGAGGAGAAGTTGGAGGCTTTGAAACATGGGAAAGCCCCTGGGAAAGGGAAGCACTTGTGCCATCAATACAAAGCCCAAGGAACTCTGTATTCTCAATAGCAAATCCTTGGATGCTGATTGCAATTCATGAGGCAAAACAGAATTCAGCAGCCAGGAAACATGTCAGGGATATAGTATGTGGTTGTAGCTGTGTGTTTTAGATGACTATACCAAGATCTACAATATCAGAGGGCCTACAAAGAGAGTGCAGAGGTAAAGACACTTCTGCAAATACTAGGTTAACTGCTCTGTCTTGTCTGAAAGAGAGGAGGTGCATTCTGCCATATATGAAGTGCTAGTAGTTGGAAAATAATAGCTGAGAGTTCTCCTCCATCCAGGAGTTATTTATATACATATTTATATTTAATGTATATATATATATATGTTAAAGAGTTGGAGCATTTTGTCCTTTCTCAGAGACAATCACTTGAAAGAGAATATATTTGTCCAGGCTGTTAGATCTGGCTGCTACCTGGAATCAGCAGGTAGCCTTTCAGGTTTAGGAAAATCAGAACGTAGAGGTCATGTCTTTTTTTTTTGCCCTTCTTAGTTACAAAAGCACTTCATTTCTTTCACCCACCAAAATGGTTCCTGGCTGCTTTCTACACAAAAGCCTGGTTATTACATGCTGAAGGATTGCTTTGGCTTTGCAAATAGGAAATTCAGTAATACTTGGCATAAACCCACTGATCTGGACCACCTGAAGTGATTTAAGGATATGCCCAGTGAAGGAAAAGAAGACAAGGTGAGCAAGTAGATTTACTTCTAAACCTTATCCTTTGACCAGTCCAACTTTTGAAGATATTTGCTATTTATATCATTATCAGAGGCGAGAGGGAAGTGAGAAAATACATTAAAATTATACATTAAAAGCATGTCCTGGTGCAGTCTCAAATTCTTTCACCTAAATTAAAGGTGAATTTCTTCCAATCTAAGTGCTTATATTAATGTGGTTCAGCTGTTGGTCCAGTAGATCACAGGTTTCATGTGCCAGCACGTGGGCATCTGGGACATTTAATGGTTAGGTGATATCAGGAGAGGTGGGTGATAAATAGGCAGTGTCAGAACGGCGTTGACAGGCATGGAAGCATAGAAGAGGGCTGCTCAGCTGTATGCCGGGTGGCGTTGGAGGCTTTGCCTATTGAACTAAACAGGAGCAGGCATGGGCTCAGCCCCTGGCAGGCAATATCATCCTCACTGATACATGGTTGGCGCACTCTCTGGCTCTGCTTAAGCATCTGGATTTTCCTTTCCTTGCATGCACTTTATCGGGAAACAAAAAGCCTGTCTTGGGGCTGAAAACTCTGGTGAGGCAGTGGGCCCTAGACATTTGAAGTCTGGGCACTGCACTGTTGAGCTGAACAATGCATTTTAAAAAGCAGGACCCTGGTATGTCTTCCATCTGCCAAAACATATCGTCCTGGCAAATAAGTCTAGAGAATTGCTAGTGTGTCTCTATAATACGGGAAAGCAAAACACAGAGAGATGCAGATACAGGCATTTTATCCAAAACAAATGGGCTGAAGAACAAAATTGGTCATCAGAGTAATCAACTTTAAAGGGTCCTTCTTTTCTCGACCTCAATCCTTGTTCACTTATTGCACTTAGGTAATTTTAAAAACATCAGTGTAACTATTCTATGCCTGCTTTTGTTAATTTTCTTTAAGTACAGTAAAATAACATTTTATTGCTTGCACAATTCCCTGAACAATTGCATTTTCTTTGTCACATTTCCTTGGCAAGTAAAACTGCCTGAGCAGTGATTGTTGGGTAAATTAGTATCATTCACAAGCTCATTTTGCACTTTGGAGTGTCAAATGTTGTTTGACTAAGAAAACTTCCCTGTTGTTGTTGTTGGATGTGGGAGGAAGGGAGAAGATAAGTACATTTTCATAATAAAAGAGTTAGATGCACTTTTGAATGTCAGTTTTATATATGTTGATAAAACCTGCAGACACAAATCTGCTTCTGACTCTGATTTCACTAGTGTGCCATAACTTCCCACACTGTCTAATGAACAAGCACAAAGGGAATAATAGGCCTATTGATTTAAATCTTATTTAACAAAACAAAAAAATATTGGTGACAGTGTGCAATTCCAGGGGGAATGCTAGGATAAAAAGAAACTATTGGCAGGAAGCAGGATGGGGTTCTCAAACATTTGTGTTGCACAATGCCAGGGATTTAATTTAGGTGCAATTCAGCTTAACCTGTGGGGCAAGCTCTCTCTAGAGGTCTGACGCCCTGTTGTCAAGGTCGTGGGATCTGCAGGAGAGGATGGCAGCTCCCCTGCTGCCTGCCTGAGCTCTCTTACTGCATAACCAGGGGATGGATGATGAGGGGGGTTTGATTTGCTCCCGGGTCTCCTGCATTGCCGCATGGCCACAATGCAGCTTGCCTTGGCTGTGAGTACACCCTGGCAGGCACTCCAGGGTCCTGTGCTTTGGATGTGGCCTGAAAGGATCAGGTTCAGAAGCTTAAGTTCTGTCAATAGGCTATGGAAAGAGAGAGACTAAACCTCTGTGGGTTTAACTGTCAAACACAGATTAGATACTTGCATTAGATGGAGTGACCATTTCCACAGCAGTATAACAGATCTATCTTCCTCCAAATCCCACTTTTGGGCAACTTTGGGTTGAAATGCTAGCATAGTGGCATTCTGTTTGGTGTCACCCAGATCTTCCAGAGAACAAGATTCAAAATACTGGCTTGGCATATTTCTAACTCATAAAACACACTATGTGAGAGCATAGAGATGGGGGAGGCAGGCTTATGAGTGTAGACTTATGATTGTGGAAGATCATGGTTATTATGTAACTGGTGCCTTTCCTGACATAAGTTAAATATTTATTTTTAGTGCCAACTAACACAGACAAAAAACATGCAACAGAAAAGATGTTGATTAATAAATACTTGTAGGTTAGAATGGCTCAGCTGTATTTCCTTCCGTGCAGTGAAGGGTAACACTGGTGTGATGGAGGACGGCAGAAAGATGTACTTATTAATGATTAGTAAAGGGCAGAATTTTAAATCTTACAACTGACATGGGCTCCTGAAGTCTGCTAATTAAACCATCTGAAGATCTGATCAAAGGCATTTAATGTGGAGATTGCTTAGCAAGATGCAGATAATTAGATGAAGGCTACTAATGATTTACTTCTGCAAAGTGTAACCTAGCACCACTGTCTAAAAAGTGACACTGGCTGCAAATCCTGTGGTTCATGTTCCTCAGTGTAACAGTCTAATGATTAAATACCAAGTATAGATCAGGCCAGGAACAAGCCTTGTATTCCGCTTCACAGCAAATACAGACTGTTGGATCTGGAGAATAGTAAAGATGCAGGTTAAGAAGGGGTGGATGTCCTTTCAGAGATGCCCAGTGGTCTTCACTGAAGGAAGAGGTGCCTCAGTTTGTGTGGCTACAGCTAAGTGAGATGACCTCTGCAGCTGACATGGGATTTAGCTGGGACTGAATCAGCACAAATAGCTGCAGCTGTGATCCTGTCACCATCTCCTTTGGCTGCTGCCTTCACATCAAACTCCTGTGCTTGCTTTTCCTTTTGTACTGCCATGCCTTTCCCTGAGCCTCAGAGCTGAACCCCCTTTCCCAGGAACCCCATTTCTCTGGAGAGGGCCAGTTGCCTCTGCACCTCTCAGACCTCTCCTCCTGAGGCAGAGGGCAGCTGCTCCTCCACCAGTGTCCCTTGGGGGTGAGTTTGCAGGTTAGTTTTGCTTCCCACGGGGGTGGGAGGCCGACCTGTCTGCTTGCATCCCAAGTAAGTACTCTGGTGACTGGGTTACGAGGTAGTAGCAGGCTCTGCTCTTTGATAGAGGCTTAGAAGGAGCTTGAGAGTGTTTTCCAGGTGAGCTGCTGCTGCAGCTGAAATCTGGCAGACTGTCACTCTTGCTCGTGCACAGACCCGAGCCACGCTGAGATGATTGGTTCTGTCAAGGTGTACGTGACAGTTGGCATACCTACTGGCAGAAATCATGTACTCAGGGAATTTTATGGGTAGGAATGCAAGCATCTGGAGAAATTTAAATAAAAGGTAATTTAGATAGAAGCTAACCTGAGATTTCGGACTTATACATCATGTAAATCTAACCCCTATTGACCTACTGGTTTAAACACTGTTTGAACATTCACTAAAACATCTCCTAATAATTTATTAAATCTTTCTTAACCATTTATAAATGAGACTCTAATATGAAGTGTGATTAAGCTTTGTCCATTTTGCTCCAAAAAATAGCTCCACGCAAGAAATTCCCATAAATTATCCAAAGCAGCAGCAGTCCTCAGCCTTAATTACAGCATTCATTACACAGATAAGCTATCACACAAGCTCCCCAGTTTTAGTAAAATTCAAGAATGTGTTTTTTCCAGTTTTAACATACATCCTCAGGGAAGCTTCCATGGAGAGGCAACAGGCTCCGAAATGAGCTATGGCTGTTGCTGCGCATTAAAAAACAACTAACTGAGCCCTCCCCCTCTCAGTTCATGCCTTGCTTATCTACTGTCCTTGCCTCAGAGTCCTGAAGTGCTTGTTCTGAGAGGCCACCTCACAGACATCACTGCACTTCAAGCTCTGAAGCCACCTCTCGGGGCAGTGTCAAACAGCTGGACGCTTCCTTCGTTGGGATCCAGAAAATGGGTGATCCTTTGCCTGTCAGCTCCAGGAGGCTGGATCTGGCATCGTGCCCCAGGGATCAGACCCTGGTACTGATCCTTCAAAAGCCTGAGGGTGAGGAAGGAGAGAGGAGCATGAGTACACCACCAAAAACTCAGCTCACTGGGGTTGGTGGATGCATTTTTGTGATGTCTGCAGCTCCTCTGTCTGCCACACATGGCAGTCACCTGGGTCTGGCCTCTGGTTCAAGACCTGAAATGTTAGGAATTGGCATTATGGCTTTGTCTAACTATCTGGATGCAACAAGCACTTATAAACCTTTGCAGTCTTCCTGGTTACGTGCTGGGGATGGACCCAGGTGCTCAGCACTTCCATCATGCCTTCATTGTTTTACTGGGAAGCAAACCTGGGTAAGGCCAGAGAGGGGAGCAACAGTGGTGGATTAAGGAGGAGAACCCTGGGGAGGGCAACAGTCCCACAACACTGCTATAATTATATGCTTCTATATGACTCTACAGCTACAGAATAAGTAGGTAGGATATAAATGTGGCTTAAGTGTTCAAAGAAACAAAATCATTTTTAGTTGGCTAAGATGGAAGTAAGATGACAGACAGGTCAAAATGGATAAAAAATAAATGAAAGAAATCCAAGCTGGATTTATCAGAAACTAAAAATTAGACGGGAGAGAGAAAGAAAAAAAATAATAGAATAAGAAGCTGTCAAGCTAGAAATGGAGTAGAACATAAATTCCAGAGATCAGAAAGCCAAAAGAAATTTAATGTTTTAGAAACAGAGCAGGGATAGTGGAAGACCTGCTGAAGACCCCAAAATATCAGTGGGACCAAATAATTCCTATTTTGGAGGGGTCCTAGTAGTTTCTGGTGGATTGGTAATTAGACCTGGCTAGTTCTAAATCAGCATGTCTTGCTCCCAATTTTGCTATTGGTATTCATCTTCCATTCTGAAATGGAATAAGCAACCCAAATTTAAAGTTTCTGTGGAACACTACAGTCTTCAGCATTTGTTTCCTCTTGATATGCTTCAGGTGAATGTTTATATTGCTAATTTTTACAGTGCCACAGGATGTAACAAAACCTTCTACGAATCTACAAATGAAATGAAAAATCAATTTAAAACCAAAAATCAAAATATTTCCTTTAAAAATGGTCTATTTTCCCTGCCCAAACAAATGCTCAAAGAAATTACCATGTTCGTACAAAATATTTAGTTTCAACTTATCAGCAGTGGAAATTTGCTTCATCAGGAGCTGACCAGCTTTGTTATTGAGTCAATCAAGGAAAGAGAACAGAGGAAAACTCCAGCGACTGTTTTACTACTGCTTTTTGCTATTGTGCATTCATTTACATTTATGGACAGAAAGTATAAAATACACATACATACACAAAACCAGGCATGTACAATTCAGAATGACTGCAGTTTAGATTCATGCAGTAGAGGTGTAAATAGCTACATAAAGAGCAAGGCAATAGGGAAGCAGGTACAATATTTGTGTTATCCACAAAAATGTAGAATTCATATAATTTGGGTTTAATTGTCCATGCACTTTATCTGGTATTCATCTGTTTTGAGAATTCACCTACTTTCACCTTAATTGCTAAAGAGACATTATGTCTCAGCAAGGATAAAGACCATTTTCTTTGTATGCTATTTATAAGAAATAAAGTGCAAAAAAGTAAAAATGAAAAGGTGTTCCCCTTGGGAATAAAACCCCTCAGCAGTTGTAAACCTCTCTGTGACAGGGGATGGTGATATGTCAAAAGGGTAGACAATTTCCTCTAACATCAGAGAATGAGAAAGCTCTGAATTTGCTCATGCATTTGAGCAAATAGATCACACACGGTTCTCTGGATAAAAACAAAAGAAGTAATTAATTGCAAATTACACGGTGATAGAAATTCCTATTGAGAACTCGGCTGAATTTTCTCATGTTTAGTAGCTCTCCATCCCACAGTGCCCTCTTCTGAGATATAGGAAAGTCTGAAAATGATGGGAACAGACACAAGCTCTCAAAGACTTTCCAGTCCAGCAATTCTCAGTGCTTTCTCTCTTGCTGCTTAGGGTGGACTGCTTTGAATCCAGAAGTGCAGACACAGAAACTGTTTTAAAAGACATCCCTATGGAACCTATATTTTGCTTTCCTTCCATTTGTTAGCCTTTCCTGTCCTTTATTTCATATCAGAGACAGTTGTACTTTGCATTTTTAACTCAGATTGACTTAACTTCCTGCTCACTCCCACCTTTGCTGCTAGGTCAGCTACCTCCATCGATATCCAAATTTTGCTTTCACTGGCCCTTCCACATCTCCAGCTTCATCTCTTCAAGCCATGTAGCACAGCCACTACAGTCACTTTGGATCCATGAAATGATTGAGAACTTGCTAAACTATTTAATGTGCTGTTCAAAAACATTCACACCTCTATCTTGATCCTGAAAGCAGAAAAATGACTTAAGTTAGAGAACAGATCTACTGGGGAAAACAGCCGTTAATCATGGAAGCTGAAGCACAGACACGTGGATGTTGTGCCTTTTACTGCCTTCTCAGACATGCATCCACAGCTCCTCTGAAGTAACCCTTGCTCTCATATGAATTGTGATGAGAATATGGTAGCTTCCTATCCAGATCTGCCTTCATCCTCACCTGTATGCATTTCTGCCTGCCTGTTCCCTGTCTGTCGCCCCTCCTGGTTCTGTAGCTTGAGTCATTTTTTTATTGACCTTTCCTCATTCATATCTGCTCGACTTTTCCCTGGTCAAATTCTTATTGTTGCCCACCAATATCTATATTAACCATACTATTTTTATTTCTCATTTCTATCTATCATCTTTCCTAACTCCCACCTTAATGTTACTTGCTCCTGGCAAACAGATTGCAACTCCTGTCTGACCTTTCCTATACTTGGATAAGCTCAAAGGTGGGATAAATACGTACTTTTGTATTGGTAGGGGATCCCGGTTGCTCCATTTTTCCCAGCAGTGTAGGTTCTCTAGCCATTGGCTGCAATAATCAACGTGAGGTGGGTGGCATTAAGGGCTCCCTATGCAGTGGGGCAGCAACTGGCTGGCTGGCATGAGAAGTGGAGGAGGGGTCAACTGAGGATTCAGTGGACAGCACGGTAAGTCCTGCAGATCTGCAAGATGGGCAGTTTAGGTAGTTACAGACTTCTAGATGTATATATTGGGGTGTCTTCTGAACTCGGATGTTAAACAGGAGATACTTATGATGCCTCACAGTTTGAGATGTAAATGTTAGCTGACTAAAGTCACCTTGAATTTGTAGGTATTTTTACATGTTGTCTTCTGTTCAGAAAGCTGTATTTCGAGTTCCAAGGCTTTTTTGCAGCAGTGATCTTTAAATATGAGTAAATTTCTTTTCTAGTAAAAGCAGTACACCATCATCCCACAGCTAGTCAAATATATCTTCATCCTACAGAAGTCAAAGGGATGCTGTTCACTGACACTGATGATCTCATGATAGCCATTAGTTGGTATTTGCTATGCAGTAATTTTCATGTCCTTGTTCTATTAGTGCTGGTGTTAAGTTGTTGAAAGAATTAGTTTAGCCTTTAGTTTTACAGTGTTTCTTGTTGTTTTCCCACATCTCACAAATATATTCAGGCTAGTTTACAAATTTACATAAATTCTATTGTTTAAAGAGAAAAAAAATGTCAAAATATCTTCAAATATCTTCCATTATGTTCTTTGTTGCTCTGCTGTGTTTCTGTCTCTGTCTATATTTTATTATTAAGAAGGCCTGCTTTTACTTTTATGATGTGAAGTCTGTCAAAACAATGCATTAAATAATTCTGAATCATTATTATCCAATACTACATCTGTTGCTTTCTTTCCTTCTTTTTTTTTTTTTTTTTCTTCCCTTCGATGGTCCAGGATTGAAACCTGCTATTTGCTGAATATTATACAGTTGTGGCTGAAATATTCTTTTGTCCTTCTACTCAGAAGCCTTCAAACTACTGTGTTCATCACTCAAAGACCTTGAAGGGTGTTGTCTGTGACCCTTCCAGGAATCTGAATGACAGAGGAATGATCCTGACACTGATCTGTTTTTCTTAGTCAGTAGCGAGAAGATGGTCTGCAACAGCACTTGTGATGTATGGACATCAAGGTGGAGAAGGACAAGAATTCAGGAATTATTATAGAAAGCGGCTATCCAAGGCCTCAGTACTCCATGGCCTGCACAAAGATTTTTTTGCAGGAGGTAAATGAGATCAGATGTAGCCTGCAGCCATTTTCCTCCTGGAAAAATCTTTAAGGGGTTGCTTTAAGCCTAAGGATAGTGTAACACTTGCTCTGCAGGCTGTGGGATTGCTCTATTGGAGATCTACCAATCAGGCACTAAGTAGTAGAAAGCACAAAAAAAACTTATGGGGCTTCCTAATTCTTGAATCCAGTCCCCAGAAATTGTAGAAAATCTTGAACAAATATTTAATCAGGAAATGTCTGTTCAACCCACAACAGGCCACAAAACATTTCCCCATTTTTTTTACAAGCTTATGACCTGGACTAAAATACAAAAAAACCACAACTAAGTTGTGCTTCAGGAAAAGGTCAAGGACAAAGTCCCAGGTTCTTGCAATGACAGGAACTGCCTTGTTGAAATATTAGGTCATCCTGGCAAGTGGAGTTTCCCCATCCCACAGATGTGGGCAAAAATCTTCTTCTAGCACTCTCATCATGCCAGGGGAAAAATTCCCCATCTCTGAGTGAATTAGCTGTGAACACGTGGACAGGACACACAAATCCAAGACATCAGTGCCACCAGACTCCATGCCACCAAGACATGAATGCACCAGTGCATCCACTGCATCATGTTGGAAGCAATGGCTGATCTTTTGTGCCTCACACTGATGGAAACTACTCTCTCCAAAGCTGGCTATGCATCATTCATTGTAGAAACTATGTTGGCTGTGCCTACTCCGCCTTGAGATTATCTTCTAGTTTGTCTAAAAGTGAGGAGGACACTCCCTTTTCTTAGGGGAAAGGTTTTGCCCTCTTTCTGGCTTCTATAGGTGGTCACTTGCTTTGCCTTGAACAGCTTGTGTGTGCCAGATGGCACTGAAGATAGCATCAAGCTCTAGAAAAAGCAAAAGCAAATGTAGACAAGAAGTCAGTAACATCTGTGCTGTAAAGCAGTGTTAGAACTGGGTGTTATTTAATCCACTGGCATCTAACTTTATTTTGCTAGCCTATTCTCCTGGGCACCCCAGAATTGGAGTAATTCCTTCCTGAGATGTCAGTCTAGAGACAGGCTAAGCTTACTCTGCCATTTGAAATGCCAGTGCTCTGGGTGTGCAAGTGTGTAAACATGTATGCATGTGTGCATATGTGTTTTTATATATTTCAAATTCTATTCTTAAAACATTTTGCTCAGTGTGATTTATAAATGGTTTTACAACCATGATTACATCATTCCGGAATGTGATGGAGCAGCAGAGACATTACAGTGGATTTGCAGCAGAATCCAACTAATATTCTTGTTGAACCTCACAGAGGGCCCAGGACCGAGTAGTAGGAAACAGTCTGCATAAATTGTGCTGAATCGTGACTGAGACACAAAAAATGCTTCCTAAAGCTCTGACAGCAGTAAAGCTTGTCAACTTTTCTGCAGTGATTTTGGTGCAGATATCTTGTATTTCTCATCCATTCCTCAGTGGACAGACAGACTTCCCTTTGGATGTCTTGAGAAAAACTCCAGATTCATAAATTCATAAGATGCTTTCCCTCTTGTTTTTAAAGCTTCCTAGACGTTTCTTGTGAGGCAACTATGCATGCTTTTTAGTGCCCAGTTATGGACTACAAGGTCCCTTCTCAGTCAGATATGGGTAGATAGTCCTTTGGAGAAGTTACTTATAGCTATGACTACTGCTGGCAATAAGGGTGCCCACTTTTTGTATAATAACATCTGGTAAGAACTCTCTTGGAAGCTAGCTAGTGTCTCGGCACTGTTACAGGGAGACGCCCTAGCCAGTGAGCTCCTCACTACCTTGCAAAGAGCATTCTCTGCCTTCTGTTAACATTGTGCTGCTGTGCGCTTAAAGGAGCAAACATCATGGGACCTGAAGGAGAATAAACAGCTAATTTGGGGGTTAGGACACAGCTGGGCAGAAGGAAAGTCTTTGTTTCTGGTCTTCCCTAGAGCTCCTAGAGCTCCTTCAGTTAAAAAACCAAACTGATGCTGCTCTACTATAAAATGCCTGCTCATTTCAGGGAATGGATTCTGAATTCCCTTCTGCCCATCACAGGTGAGAGTCAAACTCCATTTGATCTGCTTGCCTTCTGACCCGTAATAGCTCGTGCATTCCTGGGTCCAGCTCTCATAGAGGCTGGACATAGACAACTAGTTTGGATGCATTTCTAAGAGGGCAGATACAGCATCGAACCTTTGCAACCTGAGGAAAGGCCTAAGAAACAGGCAGCACTCTTGCCTCAGTTGTGCAAAGGTATGTTGAGTAGGTGTGGGGGAGCCATCTGCTTCTGTCCTGCAATGCTGCTCCACCGATCACCTCTCCTTGGAGGAGGACTGGATTCCAAGCAGGTATCCCGTACTCCCTGGTTCCCTGTGCTGGAGGAGCAAGGCAGACATCTGACATTGACATCTGACAGACTTGTTCTGGAGGTCTTATTGGAATTTACTCCATGGAATAAGAAAATTAGCTGCTTATTCAGGAAGGCTGAATTATCTTCTCCCTCTTTTCTCTCAGACTAAGTGGTTACATTTTGATGCATTTATGGCCAAAATAAAATAAGGTGGACTGGAGCCAGTGTAACACTGCTTGCAGTGCTGTAGTCAAAACCACAGAGGAGAAACTTCTATGTCATGTTCTTCTGAAACCACATCACTAGTACCAGTTATTGCTATTTCTAATCAATATAAATGAGCAAAAAGTTGTGTAAGCTTTTAAGATTTTACAGGTGGTTCCACAATGCCATTAATTCTTGACCACTACCTGGGAAGCACCTACTTACCTAGCAACATGATAAAGCTTTATCCTCCCCCTGCAAAGTAATGGGAAAGGAAAAAAAATGGAGAGGCAATGCAGATCTTTCTTCTGAAGAGAGCTGTTTTCATGAAAGACATTTGATATTTTTTATGGTAGGCAGAGAACAGGATTTCCATCATGAAAAAAAAAAGATATTTTAATATTTATTTTTCATTCTATTTCTGAAACTTTGGATTTTTTAATGAAAAAACATAGAAGAACTCACATTACTTGAAAGATGCTTTGGCCTATTGAGTACTGAAGATGAAGCAGTACAACGAGAGATGCTTATTCATAAAGGAGAAGCATATATCTACAAAAAAGTTGACATCTCTGTTGTCAACCTGATTTGCATTCGCAAATTGCATCAGATCTTCAGATCTTTACGTTTGCATTGGTCCTAAAAAGTGATTTCTTTTCTAAAGGGATGTGTACTTTTATGTGTTTCCACAAATGTTGCTGTACAGCTGTCTTTTCTTATTGGAAACTTTCATGTGTAGGCTGAGGAATTTGACCTTACCTCGCAGAAAATTGTCCTGAAACGCAGAGGTTGAGAAAAGAACCTGTCATGAAACTCAAGCCTGTTAATATTCTTGGGCATAATTCATGAAGATTGATGAGAGAGGCTTTCAAAAAGCAACTCTAATGTTATGAATAATTATCTCTTTGAACTTAAGAGAGGCTGGAAATTCACTGTTAAGCTACCTGAGATGTTTCTTAGTAGTCACTGCTATACAGCTGTAGAAATTGGGCTGGTACCCAGATAAGGAATGGAAATTTCATTCTGATTTCTGAAGGTATTGTGCAATTCATTCTTTCTGACGGTCCTTACACCTGGAAATTCTTGTTCAAAGATAATTTTCTTTTGGCTTCTAATTTCCTGAGCTGTTCATAAAACACAGAATTGTGCAGAAGCTTTAGAAGTTAAGTTTGCAAAATATTAAGCAATAAAGCTACCTTGAAATTCATGCAGTCTTCTAAACATATGCATCTTCCTGGTAAACTAGAGGCTGGTGGCTTTCAGTATTCGATAAATGCTGTGTTTTTAGAGTGCATGGCCTTACACATGTAAAAATTACCATTGGCTTTATGATATTTCTTGAGAAATGGTAGCAATGTTTGTATCTCTTTTCTTATCAGCTGAAAACCGATACCAAGCTAATGATAAATTTACCATTGATGGATCTCTGTGGAATGAGAACGTTGTGCCCAGACACCCTAAATGGAAAGTCTCATGTGAGCCCAATAAAGTGGGGCTGGGAAATACGTAGAATACAGACAAACCCAAGAAAGTGGTTTTACTTTGCTCAACGGCTGAGTACCTGTGGCTGTTACAAAAAACAATTTCTGGATACAGTTTATACCACCCCAGGAACAATTTAGATTTTTCTGCTAATTGGAAGAGCTATAAGAAAAGTATGAACAAGGCCCTATAGGTATTCCAGGACAAAAGGCTGTATAGACCCCTCTGAATTAAGCATGCTGTGCATATGATTGTAGAAGCCACAACTCAGCGATGCACCTGGTTCCTCCTTTGTCTCTGTTCCTGTCAAGTGAGCTGATGAAATGTCAGTTTTGGAATTGTTTTCTGTGGATACTGTGAGATTTCAAATTATAATATAATCAAATATTAGAGAGAAGCAAATCATGGCTAAACATCTTCACACGAGATTGACACCTGCCCTCCACATCCTTCAATATGTCAGTATTGGTTATGTATGCAAGAATAAAGCACCGGCTTGTGCCAGAGTAAAACTAATGTACTAGAATAAAACTGGCCAGCCTCTTTAGAAACCAGTCAGGTATATACTTTTTCAAATCCCTTTCTTTGGGAGACTTAGTTGTCTTAATAAGCACAACTGGACTTTAAGCTGTGGAGAAATGATGTGTTGTTGGAAAGCTGCTATCCTTGCCCTTTCCAACAGCCTGTGTCACAGGCAAAGCCCTATCCCTTTTCAGCAGCAATGTCTGTGGTAGGTGCAGTGGCAGCTGTGTGCCAGAAAGCAGATCTTGACCTTTCTGTTTGTGAAAAATGGATTGAATTGTGCTTGGTTCAAGTTTCTGGCAATAAGCATTAGCCCAGCAAGAGCAGAGTGGACCTGAAAATGTATTTTAGAAGGAAGGTAAAATGTAATGGGTTTATTTAAAAGTAAGTATATGTGCACACATATGTGGGCATATCTCTCTCTGCCCAGGAGAGGACAGACTTTCCTGCCACACAGTAATGTCAGAAAATATCATGAGGGCACAGTATATTGAAGTTACATGGGTTTTAGACATTGCATCTTAGAATGAGAATTTTGCACCATAGGTATAACAAAAATGCTGCTCTGGCTTTGCTATTGCTCTGAGATAACTGCTAGCAAATGCTGGTGACCTTTCAGAGAAAGGACAACCTTTTGTAACTAGATGAAAACTAATGCTGTAATATATTGGCCACATTGCTAAGGCAAAGAGGAAGTGAAAGGTGGAGAGGTATGTCCAGGTCAGAATACTGACCTAGAATGAAATGAAGGTATATCCCAAAGGGTGGAGGTACAGTTTTCTTTTTCCCCCACCTTTTAAAAAATTGTTTTATTTCCAAGTGTTATACAAAGCTTAGCTGAGGCTGTAACCTGAAATAGCTAAGAACAAATCTCCTCCTGTGAAGAAATAGTTTTTCTTTGCTGGAGCAGGTGTGTTGAGAACCCTGTCAGATGCTCATACATCAGGAACTGTGAGGGGACTAAGAAAAGGTGTTTCCAAGACTGCAAGGAGACAGCTAAAGAGAATGAGCTTTGTACAGGTGTCTCAGAGGGAATATAATGGAGAAAAGGGAAGGAGAAACGGACTTTTTCCAAAATCTGCAAGTCATTGGCATAAATTTTTCTGGGCCCCGTGTATGATGATACATTTGCTTCTATCTTGCATATAAAGACATTTTCAAAAGATGTTTAAAGAGAACGTATTAACAGGCTTTATGCACGTGAATTTGCAAGCTGCATTCAGTACATCTGGGGCATTCCCTGCTTGTGTACTACAGGGAGCTTTTGTCCTGTGCTGGATATATGGGAGAAGGAGTCCCAGAGAAAGGAAAAGGGATGAGCGGCAGGTGTACCAAAGAAAGTATTGTGAGGCCACATGAGTGATGGCAGTAATATTTCAGAGGAAAGTAGCAAAAAAAAAAAAAAAAAAAAAAAAAAAGAAGAGTTGGAGAGGGATTCACATGAGTTCCCTAGCTTTAGTGAAACTATCTCAGATGCAGGAATGACTTTACTCCCTGGACATACCCCTTTTCTGTATGATGTCTTATAAAATGAAAGTGTATTTTCTTAGGCAAAATTTGTTTTTAGAGTTTGAAAGAAAAAGAATGGTTCTAACTGGGAAAGAAAATGAAAGCAGCAAGCCATTGTCAAGGTTAACAAATGTGGGATGTGACACTGAATCTCCAACTTGAAATAAATACCATGGAAGGATTTTATTTTTGACTAGCTCAAAAGCACACCAGCCTATGTGCTGACCAAGGGAAGGATGTGATGTTTGTGGTACAACCCTGCAGGGAGCAACAGAAATGGCTGAAGACTCCCCATGGACTTTCTAATATCACATGCAGTATGCTAGGGAGAACAGCCTTTCTAGAGACATTGTCTTTTACATGGACACGTAACAAATACCTTCCTTGGGACTTGTGGCAAAGTCACAACTGAGTCCTGATATATTAGAAGACTTGAAGAGAGCAAAAGGAAAAAGCAGGAGGTAGAGATGTTACCTGACAGGTAGGAAACCTCTAACTGTCTTGCACAGATTGGTAGCCTTTCTAACTACCCCCATGTTACTGAAGCTTGAACCATCAAGCTGCCTCTGAGGACACGAAATGCTTGCCCAGGCTATACAGTTGATGTGACCGTCAGATGTGTTGGGTGATTGATGACTGTTCGAGGTCTTTTTGTAAATTGGCCTTGTATCCTGGATGGTAGAAGGAGTGAGTTTGACAGTTACTGTGATTTTTTAAACAGCATTCCTTGTCAGCAGTCAGACCTCTGCAGATTGCTTTCTGATCCTACTGAACAGCATGTCAAATATATTGTTATTTTATGAGCATCTTGCCTTCCTCTCCACCCTCCCAATTCCAAAAGTTTCTGGGAAGTGTGAGGCTCATGAGCAGGGTGCTAATATACCCCATAAATCGTGTTGATGGAAGTACAGTGTTTGAGCATGCCCAGGGGAGAAGGTTTTACGGCCCCTGCCAAAATCCTTTGCTCTACATCAGGTATGATACCTGCCATAACGACCATAGCTTGATTCCAAGTTGCAATTTATTGTTAGCTGCCATTCACTTACATTTAATTTGTAGCAGGGCTCAGAGGCTAACAGTTAGGAGGACAGTATGAATCACAGTAGATCAACTCTCACCAACTTCTTGTGGAGTCTGGGCAAGCCCCTGCAGGCTTCACCTGCAACTCAGGTGCACGGGTCACAAGCTGCCCTGAGTACTGGTTTCATCCTTCTCTAAGTTTTTCCTACCAGCTGAACCAAGACTACCCAAGATGAAGGGGTTAAGCACACACTCTACGCCAAAACAACTGTCTTTTACATGCCCAGCTCTGGGAAACCACCCAAAATCTTCTGAATGTTGAGTAACAGCATGATGGAAGTAATACTCCATGCATGCCTTGTTCTCATTAAGCATGAGACTCCAGCAAACCTCAGTGAATGAGCTTGAGGGATCATTGAACAGACCTGGTCTCTGTCCTAATGTAATATATGCAACTAATATATGTGCCTAAGCTTTCTCTATCTGCCAAAGGAGACTTAAGCACCTGAGGATGAGATCCAAAAAAGGCAACATGCACAACTGTTGTTATATTTGATGGGTGCAATGGATAAATGTAAAGCAGTCCTAGTGGAAAGGGCCAGACCCAGAGCTACCCCATAGCTGAGTGTATAGAGTCAAACTCACTTCAACCCTTCATTCAATCTGTTTACCAACATTTTCTTCCAGTGGAAAGAATATAAATGGGACATAAATGGTTCTTGCTCTGAGGTCAAAAGAAACAGCCCCACATTTCACAGTTTACGTGTAATGTCTTAAATACAAAGTGGGAATAAAAGTAACTTCCTTAGCTCACACAGATAAGAAACAATATATAAAGGATCCTGAGATGCTCACAGACAAAATAATGGGAATCTTGAAAAAAAATCGCTTAGGCAGAGATAGTGTTATTCATTGCAGTGGGGGCCTGGTGTGCTGGGTACCACATAAAGATGTAGGAAATGACACTTTGTCCCCCAAGTCCCCAGTTATTGTCCTCCTCTAGTAGCTGTTAAGTGCAAGCCCAGTAGCCTGTTTGCATACTCTGTGATTGGTATCAATGTTTGTATTAGTATTCAAAAAACAACAAAGGGTGTGTTAAAAATAGCAGAGATGACAGAAAGAGGGCAATTACTTGGTTGTGTGAATAGAAAGGATAATATTAAGTTACTGTGTAATTAAGGTTAGACCAAGGTGAAATAAAGATAGCAAACAAGGAAAGTAAGGAAAGGTTACTCATTCTGGACCCAAACCTATCCCTATTAAATTTAATGATAGGTTTATGCAGACCTCTGTGAAAGCGAGTAGGAGTAGACTTGAGGTTAATTTAGAGACATATTCATAAGGCAGTTTAGTGAAACTTGATAATGTATAATAGAAAAAGAAACCACAGACAAATAAATAAATGGGAACTTATTGAACTGATCTCATCTTGGAAGCAGTTTGATATGAACTGTTCTCTCACATCATGCTGTGTGCTTATTATGAGAGGTGAAATGCATGGTTTTGTTCCACATTAGATTATTTATGGACTTTCTTCAGGGCAAATCATTTTCAAAAGGCCTGAACCTGGATGTGTTCTGCCACTGGTCAATCTCGGCTGCAGGGCTGCTTACCAGCAGGGTACCAGTGTTGTTTTCATGCTTGACTGGGAAACATTTGTGGCTTAAATCCCATCTTGTTTGCAGCTATCAGAAAAAGCTGTGTTCTTTCACTGAACAGGCATGGAAGTTATTGATTTCTTCTCTGAGCTCACAGGAATATTTGTTGGGGGGTTGTTGGGACCGCCTGAAATGGTTCAAGAAAATCACTTGTGAGACAGAGAAGGAAACTAATTAAATCTTCAGAGAGGAAAAGGCCTTAAATGATGAAAGATGGTGGTAAATTACTTAGCTAATAAATAGGTGCCTTGGAAATTGAAGTACAAATTAGGTTATATAATTTTTCACCACAAACCTAAGCAGTTCCATTAATATGATTTCCATCTTGTGATAATATTTCATGGCTCATCAGGAGCTCGCTGAGACATATTAGTGACAGCTGGAAACAATGGTGATACAAACCTTTTGTTTCCAGGTAAGGTAATGAGAATTTTTCTAAGAAAAGGACCTTAAAAAATGATGGTGCTTTCATGTGTTGGTACATCCATATTACCAAAGAACATAGCATTGTATGTGTCCAACTGACTAGACAATATGATGATAATTTAGACAAAGAAATTTGATCCCTTTACCTTCATGCATGTTGCCCACATTTCCATGTGGGGCTGCACTGAGAAACAGGGGTGGTTAACGATGTATATTGGGCATGCATCAGGTAGGCTTCTTCTGGGACAGGAATCAGTGCTTTTGTCTCTAGACTGATGCTCTCTGCTGCACACATTACATTGTAGTACCAATATGACTGTATTCCCCTTCTCCCTGCACACACTCTGAGCATCACTTTTGAGCTCTTGCTGTTGTTTTACTGTGGTTAGGAACTGCAGATGGGAAGGTCAGCAGGAGAGGAGAGAACATCTAGCTACTGCTCAGAAGCCTTTACCAGCATCTTTTGTAAGGTATTGGATCAGATTTTCCAGATTTCCCAGCAATTCTTTTTGTGCCCAGTAGCAATGCATAACATCACTCACTTGGAGCACATGCTGCAGTCACCAGTGCTTTGATTTTCTTATACATATATTGCCTTCACTATGTTTCACCATTAATTCTGCAGTGAGAAAAATGCATATTATTCACAGCTGTCTGTAAGTTACCTCATTCCACCTGCCTGCACACTGATATTCAGCAACCTCATTTTATGATATACAGGGCTTTTTTTCCTCCTTCTTTAAAGCATGATTTTAAAGCTAGGAGTAACTGGGAGAGCTGTTGTGAAATTATGGGAGACTTTTATTTCTTTCAGTTCCCAGAGCACCTTGCTACAACTCATTTTGTGGTTAGCACAATGTGTATAGTGGCAGAGACAGATGAACACAAATGAACATCGTTCTAATTTAAAACCAACAGGTTTTCAGCAATAGCTATACCGAGCGCATATCTGACAAAGGAGAAGGGAAATATTAATTTTTCTTTTGAAGGGTGACTTCAACCTCCAAATGATTTCAACGTGGTTTCATATCTGGTCTCCCTTCCCCTCCCTGATTTTTCTCTAAGTGATTAATCAATGAAGTCATCCAGCAGCAATATCAGTTGTTATTTTACAGTATCAGGTATGGCAGCATTCAGGTAGGGCAATGACAGCATGGCTGAGCCTGTCTGTGACCTTTTTAAGCGGACTACTGTATTTTACACCAAATCGAGCAGGTTGTAGGGCCTCCATGGTAGGTACAGTTAAGTGCAGCAAATCTGATCCAAGTTTGTTTGCTTCCAATACTTGTTGGCTTGTCAGATGGCATTTTGAAGCTCAGAAATAGCAGACCAGCTTAAGAGTCTGAAGACAAGTAGTTCAGGCATATTGCAGAGGCAGCTCTTTCTTTGCTCTTCCTAGCAACCTACCCATGCTCCCTACCCTGCCACTCATTTGGGCTGTACCCTGCAGAGGCTCGGCAGGGGAGCTGCAAAAGAAGACCAACTCTTTAGCAATGATGTTTCTTCAAGCTGTGGAAATAGAGCTTTTCCTCTTTTGACTCTAATTCTATATGGACTGTGTATGATCCATTAAGGTGACATACAATGTGTAGCCATAGGATCCAGTTTCCCAGCCTCTATAATATGCACGTGCAGTGAAATTGCCCTAGTACATCACTAATATAATGAATTTTGCTGACCTATTGTACATTACTAATGGAATAAACTCTCCCTTCATTAGTAACTTAATAGGTTTTCTGCTTCATGTCAGTTGTAATCCTTATTTAACATCACCAAAGAATAATCCTTTTGTTTCTGCATCAGAAACATAGATGTTTCACTCCTATTTTATTGTTAACACGATAGTTTGCACTTCAGTGAAGACTTTGAATCTCCACAATATCATCTTGGAATGGGACAGGGATTCCTTTAGAGATATTAAGGACAGTGTCCCTTCTGTACTTACACATTGGTAGATATAGTAGTTTACATGCTCTGTGCAAGAGATCCAGATTTAGGGTGTAAAATGTGATCAGGAAGGAAGGAATCATGAAATATAGCAGTCAGAGATTTTACAAATCTTCAGAGATGAATTTTAGCAAAGCAGTAGGTAGCGTATCTGTCAATGCCAGCTGTTACCTTGGCATTCTGTTTCAAGGGAAAATTAAAAAGCATGATTATCTGCATTCAATCTATACCATAAGAATTATGATAAGATTAATGATCAAACCTGTGTTTCTGTCTCAAGGGTCCCCTTGCTGTTTACGTGCCTGCCTCCTACTTAGGAACCATAGTGATAGATGTAGCTGTCTGACACAATCTCCAGTTGCTTGAAATATGGTTCCCTGGCTAGTTCATGAATGTGATGCTCTGCTTGCTGAATTCTGTGTGATGTAGGCATCTAATTCTTACTTGTTTAAAAACCTGCAGGAATAATTTAATCCATATTAATGGTATCAGGCTATGGTCCCAAAGTGAACACTGAAGTTATAATTCAGTTTCAGGGCTCTGCTGCTCTTCATAAGCCATGAGAATGTAGAAGGCTCTTTCAGCTGAATGACTATATTATTCATTCAAACACCACATAATTGATCTGTACGATGTACCGTACTTTATGAAATGCTCCTTGGTTTCAGTGCTGTTAAAATCTTTGCCTTGTTTTGTGGTCACTGTTTATTCAGTTACTTAGGTTCATTCCTCTGTCTTCATTATTGGTGCTGATTAAAAGGGCCTGCTTAGGAAAAGGAAGAGACTATTGTCCTTTCCTTAGCCATTTTTTCTAATTGCTCTTTGCTTGTGGTGTGAATTAGGCCCGTTTTCCCACATGTGGTTCTGTCCTTTTTTTTTTTTTTCGGTGGGAGGCTCTTTTGCTGTTCTGTTTCATGCCCAGTGTGGGACACAGGTGGTGGTTGAACACATACAGGCTGGAACATTCTTGAAAAATTAAGATGTTTGGCAGAAACGTGTATTTGGAGTCACTCCTACCCACCCAGAGGAGGTAATTGCTTAGCCAAGGCCAGAGGGTCAACAGGATCGGGAAGGGAACTGCTCACTTTTAAATGAACTAAGTATCTCACATCCACTCAATATCTTCACAATTTTGTATCTCATTGCCTGAGTTCTACAGGCCAGGGCAGCCTGTGCCTGCATGCTCAGTGTAGTACCCCTTTTTCAAGACACAGTGGGGTGGCAAGGTACAAGATATTCGTCATTTGGAGCTGTGTTAGCCCTGGGTACACATCTGTCAGGAAGCCAGCTCCAGTCTGTCACTGTGCGTTCAGCTCCTGATGGAGAACAAGCAGCAGTCAATACTTATGTAAAGTGATCACAGCAGTAATGGCGATTAGGGAATACAGCACAAGGTTTCTTCTTCAGTGTTGTGGTAACTTTTTTTTCCTGTGGCTAAAGGAAAGGGATAATGCCCTTTGGTTGGCTTAATTTTACAGACCACCCTTAAAATAATTACCCCCCTGCCCCCAAACCAGTTAATCCAGGAGCTTCTCTCTCATTAAGCCTATAGGATATAGGGTCAGGACACTCAGAGGTACTTAGGCTTTGAACCCCAATGACTTGGATGGCAGGAGCCGCAGCTAAGCTACTTAAGACAGATTTTAAGAAGGCATTTAGATGCCTAAATATACAGATAGTTTCCCGTTGCCTTTTGCAACAAGCACTATGAAAAATTCTTCGGCAAGACCTAATTCTCCTTGATATGTGCATCTGAAAATTTACTTTTAAAATTCTGCTTTGAAGCCCTTTTGAAAATGTTCCCCCAAGTGAATACCAATGGGCTGTAGCTTGAGACTTTTAAATACAGTATGGACTTTAGGATCCTTCTGTGAAGGTACTGGGTTTGGCCATTGTCACCAATGTATTGGGGATTTGATTCAGTTTGTCTGTTTTTGTCTTCCTAAGGTGTGTGTGCTGTTGGGGAGGGAACTGGATAACTGGTGACGCACGGAAAGTGCATTTGTTCATACATGCGAATGATTATTCATAGAACATTTTTGCTTCATTGGCTAGCTCTGTCAAGTATCCACCCACCTACAACAAGCAGACTTAGAAATGTCACAAAAATAAGGGCTTGAATACTTAACACACTGAAGGCTTGATTCAGATCTTCTTTGATAACATTGCCTTCAAAGTCAGCCAGCAAGAACATCACAGGGTTGGATTTGATGTCAATGTGGAACACAAGAACTAAAAAAACCCCAACATACTGGGTATGAAAACCCCAAGAAATGTGAAAAAGAAAATGTAATACATAGCACATCTATGATTTAAAAAGTGATTATTGTTGGTTTTGTCTCATTTCCATAGGATATCTGAAGGCACATGCATTTGGGTAGGTAAAGCATTTGTATGAGTGAGGGTCTTTCCTTTAGGAGCAGCTCTAACCTTACATTTTTCAGCAATTCAGTGGCAAAAATTATTATTTTCTTCCTACTTCTTTTTGGGAAAAAGAAAACCTTCACCTCATCTCCTACTTCTAGATTCTCTTGCTGCTATGCCTTGTAACTATCAATCTTCATTTACTTTGCTGTATAGAAAAATTAACCTCCTAGGAGGGTACTTTTTTAAAGTGCAGAATAATTCCTTAGTACCATCGACACTTGTTGAACTGTCACTGGTTATATTAGGTGAGAAATGCTGATAGCGTCTGTACTTCATCTTCATATCAAAGAGAGCCTGATGATCAATTTATTTTCTTGTCAAATACATTCTTTAATGGGTTGCATTTTGTGTGGTTGACTATTCTGAGAAAATCAATTTAATTAACTATCAAGATTTGACAGAACACATTCAGGCAGTGTCATTAATTTCAAAAGAATAATAATTTCAATCAAAGACAAGTTGCCAACCATTCTAATGAGGTATCTCAACATTAGCAGGATTTCATGCTAATGATCAAAATGAGATATTTCAGGGTTTCTAACAAATTATGATTATAAACCAGATATTGCGTTAATACCAGGGTACACTGTCACTATTTATTCACCAAGCCATCAGTGTTTAAAACAAATTCTTATGAGCTCCTGCATGCATAAGTTGGTTGGGAAAAGAGGGAAACAAATTATCCTCTGCTCAGCTTGTTGTTCAGGAGCTTGTACCACTCAGTTACTGCAGGGAGGCAGGCGATACCCTTGCAGCACATCACATACTTCATGGGGTGCAGCTTCCCTATGAACAAATAAACAGTGGTGTGTGCAGCTTACTAGAGTTTACATTGCTGTACTGTGCTATTGCTCCATATTATTATAGTGGGAGGCTGAATATCAGCAGGATCTATTACAATACTGGATGATTAAAGTACTTCTTGACTTTCCACAAGATTTTAAATTTAGGATGAAGGAGGGGGAGGCATAGTGCATGAGAGAAGCACAGAAAGGGAGAGGATTATGCTTCAGCAGCCTTCGTGATAAAATAGTAGTAATTAGTTTCAGTAAAATCCCATAATAGTTTTTTTGCACTTTGCAGGAAACCAAGTGGCAGACAGATAAAACAAATTACTTTACTCAGGGCAATTAGCAAGCTATTACAAGGTTCTGCCTATGTTTCCCCATGACTGCAAAGATCATGCCCTATTTTTCCAAGAACTTTATGTTCCTGAAAATCTCCTCTATTTTAAAGCTATCATTGTGTGTACATACAGCCACTACATCTCTCTAAGCACAGACTGCATTGTAGCGGAGGGCCCGAGAGATGAGTTCTGTGACCACATTGAGGGGAGGGGGAATGTGTAACACTTGCTGCTTACTCATCTGAAATAAATCTCCAGTGTTACTATTGTGTGCATGACTCTCTGACAGGTGGTACGAGGAAGACATATGGATTTTTCTTGTCCTGCATTCAAGTACTGCACTAGTGGATTTAAGTGAAAATGTGCACTGCAGATTTAAGTGTTCAGACTTTCATGGCTGATGCCTGGTAGTGACCCCATTGGAAAGGAAATGTGATTTCTTGGCAAAAGAGTACAAAGATTTCAAACTAATCAGACACGGCTGTGAAAAATTAGTTTTCAAATTTTTTTTTGTTTTGATTGAAAATGCTTTTAAAGTTTGTGTTTCAAGAAGGCATCTGTCTTGAGAAATGAAAGATTGACTTCATGTAATTCAGCCATTAAACAAAACAATAAAAAAATACCTGAACATGTATGGTACAGAAAAATTACAGGTTTGAAATAACTATATTGAAGAATGCTCCTTAATACATGGTTAGCATTGTTTTATGGTTAAGTTTTAATGAAAATTATGCAAAATATGAAGGTCATCACATTTATGAATGGGAAGTTTAATTTAGTTCTTTGAAGAGAAAGCCTTTTTCATTGCATTGAGACCAGGGGAATTATACTGGTATAAAATGTAGGAACAGCGTAGGAAATAATAGTAGTATATTCTCTAGCAAGACTTTGTCCAAGAGCACCAGCTCTCCTGACATACACTGCCTGGCCATGATTTCAGTGAGGAATATGAGTTTCACACCACCTCCTAAGCTATAGACGACTAAGTATTAATAGCAAAAACCATTTTGCATTATAATTAGGCTTAGTAGGATTTAACCAGTCTTTTTACTGAAAATTGATGGTTAAAATCAAAGCTTTTTCTTGGTTATCATTTTTAGACTGCTTCAGCCTCCTCTCGTCTCTCACTTCTGGACCTTCAAAGCAGCTCTGTAATTTCAGGTTTGGCCAGCCAGCTGTTTTAGACCAGAAATTATAGCTTGTGCAGCTGGCTGGTGCTGGCATCCCAAAGAATAAAATTCACTGATATGAGCTTGCATCTTTTCATAACTAATTTTATTGATATGATTACTTCTAGGTTGTACCACAATTGAATTGTGTATGTTAAATAAGACCTTGTAAAACAATTTGTTTATTCCCTGTGCCAGACAGAGTGCAGGAGACTTACTGGTCCCTTAAGGCAGACACCCCAATAATTGGGTAATTAAATGTTCAGATTTATTTGCAGCAGTCAGAAGGAGACTTGAATTGTTTTAGTCATGCTCTCTTCCCATCACTCACCTTATCTTCCCAACAGTGATTAATGTTGGTGAGAAAAGAAAATAACATGATGGAGATACTTGAAATGCAAGAAGTTAGTGGAGGCTAATGGCATGTTCATGAACTTGACCAGATGGTAACAACACTCAAGTCTACTTGGATGGGGGGGAAACCTATGGCTGGGCCAGGGACCGCAGGTGATGAGTCTAGTGAATAGACTTCAAGAAGAAATAGATTTTCTTTGGAAATTTTGTTGGAAGACCTTGTAACTCTCTCTATTAGCAAAATCAATTTAGTCATTAACAGTCCAGTTTTGCTGTTATCCCCTTGGTGAGTCATTGATCCCAGAACAGAAAATGTGCTTAAAGGAAATGTGGGTGCTATAATTATCACTCTAATTTTTTAATGTTGTCTTCCAATGAAGCAGAATTTATTATTGATTTAATGGGGAAATGTTATTACAGTAATGTCAGGACTTAATTGTGCACTTATTAAAGAAAGAAGGGGGTAGCACTAATGTAGGTTACCATGTTAATACTACTGTTTCTCATAGAGTTGCTACTTAGTTACCAGAATAACCATGAAACAATATATGTTATTTCACAGCAATTATTACATGCTTAGTCTTCTGTCACTATTATGTCAAACTTTAACATTACTGTTGTTTTATCTGCTCTGTTATAGACAAAACCTGAATTAATTTGTGGTCCTTAAGAGTGTCATGATGGGTCTAACAAAACTCTGAGGCTTCTTAGTTGCCTTTATCCATGGCAAAGTTGTTCTGTCTCAAAACAGCAAAATTAGTGCTCTGAGTCCTGATGTTACAGGCTGGGGGAATTCATAAGGGGAACAGAAGATAAGAGCAGCAGCAGAATACCCTGTGCTAAACCCCAGGACTCTGGGACCAGAAGCATCTGTATCCTAGTTTTCTTTGAGAAATAAAATTGTCTCTCCTCGACTTCAGTGTAAAATATAAAAACTATTAGAAACCACTTAAAGAAGCAAGGTTCTTTACAACCTATGCACATCAAAAGTGTGCTTTGGGTTTGTATGTGGATGTTGCTGGAATAGGTATGCTAGGCTTGTAACCTCTCCATACCTTTTTCTTACAAGGTCAGGAAATCCCACATGGTCATAGGTGGTAGTTCCCTCAAAATGTTGGTGTTTCCTCCCTCAGGACCATGCCAGGTGGTGAGGAGCTGAAGGTACTGCTTGCCAACACACACCTCCAGCCCAGGTCTGAACATGGAGTTACCATCCTTATTAGCAACAGTTCTATATGTAGGTAAAGGGCTACAATAACAGCTTTAAAATGTTTCTAAATGCCTTTTAGGGAAGGAAAAAAAGGGGAAGAAAACAGCTCATTACAGTTTACATGATTATTCTCCCATGTGGCAATCAAGTTTGTATCCTGTTGTACACCTTTTTGACCATATTAAAGCTTTTGTTATTGGAAGGGTGTACCTGGAAAGAACTTAGGCTCCTGAACAGCCCAGCTGATTGACAAGTTTGTTAGCAGATATAAAAGAAATGTGAATAGAAATGATTTGTCTTTGATGCAGGAAAGTGCTTGGATTTTAATTGCGTAACACGGCCAAAAATCCTTTGGACTGAAATATACTCAGATGACAAGGGAGACCTGATAGATGCTTGAGAGGCTGGATGTTCTGACCAAAATAATTTTACTGAGGTATTTGTAAAGTCACTGTGATCCAAGTGATATTTTTAATGTGGAAATAATGTGAACGGAAATTGAGGCAAAGCAAACTGTTCAAAGTGAAATTCACTGGTAGCATTGAGGTTATATGTCTTATGGGACATAAGCTTTACATGGATATGTGAATTTGTTTGTATGAATAATAAGGGGCTTGTTTGAAAAATGATTCATTAGATTTTTCTTGGTGATGACACCTTTATTGCCTATTGATCAACTTGCTCTGCCAGATGGAAGATGGAAGTATAAATGTGCTGACACATTATAAGTTTATGTTTGTTTAAAATGCAGTAACGAAGAATGTTAGTTTTGCCTTTTTATTTCTGCCCAAGTAAGCATGTAATTTTCTGCATTAGTTTTGATATAAATGTTCAGATAGGCATCTGGTGAGAGTAAGAAATATTCATTTGGTTCTGTCAAGTTTCTGGCCAACCTGGTGGTCAACACAACTGTTGTCACATATTGTCACTACTATTGTCACATATACTATTGTCACATGTCTTTCTGTTCCTGAACAGAACTTAAAGCAAGGCTATCTAAAAACTTCTGGTTCTTCTTCAATAGAAAAAATTAGTTTTTGACAGAAAGAGCATTTATGGCTTGAGAAAATAATGGAGACTTGCGTGCTGAACAGACCTCATATGTGCAACAAGAAGCTCCCACAAACATCTCCTCCACATACAAACCCTTGTGTCTCAATTTCAAATTGAAAAGATCTTCCATTAGTAACAATATTGCTTGGTCCCTGTGGGCCATTTACGTTTTAAAGTTCAACTCTAAAAAAATGACTGCAAAAATGGTCTCACAGGGATTTTGTGATAATTTTCGGTAATGAGAAACCATATCTACTCAATTCCTAAATAATTTTTTTTTTTTTTCCTTCTATCAGCCAGTCTTCAACACATAGCTTGAGGAGATGAAAGTCAAGATGCATCCTTTCATATTCACAGTTTACTAACAATAACGCACTTATCTGGGCCTTAGCAATTCTGTTTGTGGTGTGCAAGATGGATTAAAAACCATACCATTCCCCTGTAACATAATGGACTCTGCAATGCTAACAAGAAGTAGTAAAGATAATAAAAGCATATTTCAGCCTGTAAAGCAAACAGATACTACTACTGAGTACACATGAGGAGCAGATGGCTATAATAAGACATATAGTTTGCACAGACACTTTCAGAGAAAAAAAAAAAATCCTTTTTGGTCCTGATTTCCCCACTATATCCAAACAGCATTAAGTCACACAAAGGCAGCTGTGGCTTCCCCATGGAGGCTCAAGCTAAGGGTGCTGGAACACTTTCCATTAAAGTGTTGTTTTGTAAAGGAAAAGAAAATATTAAATGAAAGGATACATATCATGAAAAGCATCTGCATAGCTCAGAAATTTGTTATTGTTTAAAAAAAAAAAAAAGTCCCAAAGCGAAAATATTTTAGATGAAAACATGAAGTATTTCTGTTGGATGCACTGCCCTGGGATCCTGTGAGATTTAATTTTGCTTCATTGTGTCTCCTTTTTTTCCCCCTTGCATTTACAGTCCCGGTTAAACTATATCTCTCCTGCAGACCAGGAGCTCTCCCAGGAGACATTGTGCATCAGAGAAGAGGCAGTCTGGCTGCAAAGCCAGGCATGTAGGGGAGAATGGAAGTTGGAGAAGTTTGAATCAAAGTTGCAGTGAAGCATTGCAGCTGCATTTTTAAATTATATTATTTCAGCTTTGACCACATTTTTTTCTAGGATGGATAGGCTACACATTCACAGTCTTAGTTTTGTGAGGCAAGAAAGACTATAGACAGATGATAATGAAAAATCACTTCCTCTAATTTTTGAAGGGTGAGAAGGACAGGAAAAGAAAATAACTTCTAATGAGCTCTAGCTAAGACAGAAGATGTATCCTCTGGAGAGTTAAGACCATTGCCTCAATTCTGCCCTGATGCTCACCTGACTTGCTTGTCCTTGCATCCCTGGCATTCCTCCTTCATCCTGTTATTCTGAGGAACAGCATGAATATGTGACCATGAGGATTTGGGCTGAGGTTGGAGAAATTAATTTCTTCCCGTCTCTTGATATTTCCACCAGTTGACTGAAATTGTTCACATTTTGGGAATTCAGATTTCTTGACTCCTAGGGTCCCAGACAGCAGTGACAGACTTCTCTCTTGCAATATTCCATCCAACATGTGAAGAAGCAGGAAAGTTACATATAAAACAAAGTTTCAAACTTTTAAATTGGTTTTGCCTGGTTGTAAAAGAGCACTTAATGTTTGTATCTGTTGAATCTTTTTAATTATTAAGTAGTCCTGAGGGCACCTGCAAATTAAAGGATAAGTGGAAGAAATAATAACGTGATGAGGAAATTGGGGATACAGACTGTTAAACTATCCTTCAAAGTGTCAGTAATTAAAATTAATTAAGGTTCATGGCTAGCATTGGGAGACTGTGGAAGAAGAGTTATGCTATAGGGAAATAATATGAGAGTTATTTGAATTTTTTTTTCCTCACTGGCTATTTGACTGTTACCAGAGAAACTTTGAAAAGTTTTTGATGAGTTGCTTTGCTTTTGAATCAGTAAGTTTGTTTTGAGTGTGGTTTTTTTTTTGTTTTTTTTTTTTTTTTACTCCAATAAAAACCAATTACTCAATAAAGGGTAGGAATAATTTTTAATTTTAAAAAAGGACAAAGGAATACCTTATATTACTTTCCAATGCTTTTAATACCCAGAAGACTCCTCTCCTGCATGTTTGCATTGCATGAAAGGAACAATAGGTAGTTCTATCAGTAGCATCTGATTTTAGAAATATCTATGCTTACTTGCCTTTTAGAAGCAAATATTCCCTGTCTATTATATGGTCAGTTTAGCAGGCACCTATGAAAACCGGACCTCCGATGTTTTCCTCCAACAACACGTTTATAGAGAAAATTTCAGAGCCTTTTCATGGAGCCAGAGAGTATCTTAGTTAAGTGCACAAGTAAGATTTTATTGTTTTATTCAAGGAGGCATGAGTCTTGCATGGTAAATTAACCCTACATGTCCTTTCATCAAAAACTAATTCTACATTAGTTCATCCTCTGGTGAGTTATATTTATGGAGAAACTTAATATCCACTTAGTCTTCTGCTCCCTTTGATGCCATATGAACAACCATATGACAAGAAATGTGTTAAAAACATATTTTTATTTGTGTACAAAACCAAAACTATACTTTAAACTGAATTTTTGAAAACAATGTTGCTTTTTTAAACCTATGGCTTTTATCCTTTTTTTGATGACAAGTTACACTGTTTATGCTTTATAGCTAGACGCACAAAGGAATTTATGCTGAACCTGGGAGTTCAGCTGCCATTTTAATTGTGTGTACCCAGAAAGCAGAGCATCAAAAATGCTCCATTGCTGCCACAGCCTGAAAGCACCTACTTTTCTTACATTTAAGTTTTCTTGCTGCTGGTTGTACCCATATGCACCTCTCTTTTCAGCAGCTGTCTTTTCCTCTTGTGGAGAACAGAATACATGTTATTCCACCCACCTTGCCTGTTGGCTTAATGTGTTTGCAGCACATAACTCATCAGTTATCCATGAAATATGGAAATATCAATATTTAATTACTACATAAAAAGTGGAAGGTTTTTTTACAGAGAGGAATAAGAACTCTCTTTCTGGAAATCCTCTAAAGTAACAGTGAATAGGGTACTTTCTGGCACCTGCTGTTTGAATCTGCTCACCTGCAGGCACGAGGTGGATCCAGGTCTCCTATGCAGTGGTGTAACCGGTGTCAGCTATGGGATTGGAAGGTTCAGTAATTTTTCCTCTGACAGTGTCTTGAGACACAGGAATAAACTGTACTTGCTTTTTAGAAGGACCCTCTCCCCCTCATCCCCACATCTGTAGGCACCTGGGTCATTTCTCATGTCAACTAAGTTCCCGCAGGATCCACAGTGCCATCTCATCACCGTGGCTGAAGCTGTGACACTGGAAGGAGAGAGGGAAGAACTGACTGGGCCAGAAAGAGAGGGAACAAGCCGGGCTGTGTCCTGCTGATTCTTGCTTGGGGTAGCACTTGGCGTTACAACGCATACTGTAACCACTGGATAAAATACACAAGCACATCCTGGCAAAGATTTGCTAGCCTCATGGCTTGAGTCAGGGTGAGGACCCCACTGCTGAGCTGAGAAGTCTTGCTCTGGCTTGTGATTCTCCTTTCAGTGGGAAGGATTAAGCAGCTCCCCTGGAGGCAGGTTCTGAATGCTTCCAAGCTTCCTGCTATGAAACCATGAACCAAGTCCTGGGCAGGCATGAAGTGTCTTAACTGCCCATGTTGTCTGCTTGTGGTCTCCTACCCAGACTCCAGGCTGGAGCAGCCAGTAGAGGGGCTTTCCTCTGTGGTGCAGCCTAAGGGAAAGTGTTAGCTCTAATTACCTGGAGCTACCAGGGTGGGGGGCTCTTGTTGCACTGACCCCGAAATCTGGAGCTAGGAAGCATTAGACTCCTTACTCTGTGGCAGAGTTATCTCAGGGTTCACTTAGCCTTAGTAATATTTGCTTTAAACCCAGAATACTTGAAATTTGAAATACTTGGATGTCAACAAACTGGCATTTTTTTGACAAAGCTTTGGTGGAAAAAAAATTCAGTCCAGCTCTCTTCATACTTCTAGAGAAAGCATTAACTGTCACAGATAATGTAATAGGCAGAGAATTCACTGCACATTACTCAGGTATGTTGCACAATAAACAAAAGAAATAGGTTCCCAAGTGCAAGGTTAATCTCTTTCACGGGTTTCTTCCACTTGGTTTCTTATAGCTCTTACGATCACAGGCAAAAAACTTAGCTTCAATTGTAAAATATATCAGGCATCTCAAATTTATTTTTCATGTTTATTTGTAGTTAGTGGAGCATTTTTTCATGGGAACTAAAAGGTTTTTTCCTTTTAGTTTAAGATAAAGTAAATCCATATATATGTGTGTGCACATATGTGCATACAGAGCTGGAAACTAATATGAGTCTGAGTGAGGAAGAATCAAAGAAATACATTGTCAGAAAATCTCTGGAAGTATAAATAGTCTGTGGCATCTAGCTTACTGCAAAGGAAAACAAAAATCAGATTGTTTCTCCTTCCGCGAGCAGACAAAATACAGATATCTTTTATTTTCTCTCTCTGAGAAGTGTTTTAAATAACCTTATCTAAATCTACAGTAATATTACTCAAAATGTAGGAAATAAGCAGAAGAAAGACATATAAGAAGCCTACATTTCATGTATAGGTTTACATCTTTCTGGGCTCACTATGGCCCTTTGAAGAGGACCTAAGTCATCTGTTTCACATCTGTTTCTTTAGAGATAAGAAGTATTTTCCCCAAATCTTCAGACCATTACAATTCTAGTTATTAATAACTTTTGTCCAAAATAAGTAACTATGTATTTTTTTCTAGAACAAAGGGAAAATTTTTGACTATTAATTAAATATTATAGCTAATTTTTCTTTTACTTCTTCATGGTCTCCTTTTTCCAGCGTATAGGCTTTGAATAACTTTACCTTCATTTCAGCTCTTTGAAAAATTTATTTAAAAAGACACATACAACTACTCAGAATATATGCATATGGAAATAGTCATTGATAACTCAAGCAACATCATCTTAATATAATGGCATTTATATGCTGTGCATTGGTAAGCTTAAAACAGAGTATGCTGCAAAATCTCTGTGGACAGAGAAACTTTTTTTAATTATTAAATTGATACTCATCCTTCAGTACAAATCACACATTCATCTTAAAGAAACTACACACGAAACCGTGAAGTTCAGTATTATATATGAATACACGAAGCAACCATCAAAGATCATAATTCTTAATGTTCTGCCTCTGCATCATATTTCCTTCTGAGGTGGTTTTTAAGCCTCACGTATATAAACAAATGATCTGAATAGCAAGCAGGCAAGCAGCAGGGGGATCCAACCTCCTCAACACAGCCCATTGCAGCAACAGCCCGTTCCTCTGCAGCAGGACCCTGCTCCTCCTGCCCGAGCTGGGGCCGGGGGCAGGCAGGGGTCCCTGGCGGCCTCCAGAGAGCAATCCTGTCCACCTATGACAGATGCTTCAGCTTCAGGTGGACTGGATCCCTGCCCAACTGCTTAAGAAAATAGCTTCTTGATTACTTACCTTAAATATTAAATATTTACCATCGAGGTGGCATTTGGAATACTAAACCAGAAAACTCTGTAGACAACTGAGCACTCTGACTGTAAATTATTATTCTAGGTATCACATGACTGTTGTAAAATTACAGTATCTGTTTATGTAGAAAGAAAGAAATGCATTTATTATTTATGTGGTTCCAGGATCCCGTTTACATGATAAATTATAAATACACGTTATAAAACTGTTTACCATCCTCAGCTCTGTCAATTTGCATGCATATAGCTTATATATACTGTAGATTAATTAATTCTTAAATATATATACAAAAGGTGTTCCGTATATTTTGGTTTATTTTCTTCATACTTAGTGTCTGCTGGTCCCTTGCTCTATAAACATTGCCCTTAGAGAGGGAGGCTGGAAGAAGAACCCAGAAGTCACATGCAGGAATATTACTTGGTTGAGCAGGTATTTTTAAATGATGAAAAAATATTTTTATTGCAAGGTATGGCAGGCTCTTGGGTGCAAGGATATGGCTTCCTATGCACAATGAGCATATAATAGAACTTTTTGTTTAATGCATGGACTTAATTTACACAGCAATAAGAACTAAGGTCTAGGCCACAGTTTTGTCTTGTGCAAACCTAGTCTTTCTGAAGCGGTTTCTCAAGTTGCCTCTACAAATATTTGTGCAGGCACAGCTGTGCTTGGCCTGGCCCCTCAGAGGTATGATCCTATTGGCTCCAGATTTACTGGCTGTGTTTCAGAGGGACTGAGGTCACAGGTGCCTTTGAAAATGTGTGCCTCAGGTACCAGAGGTGAAAAAGAGATTCAAGTTGTGGAAACTACTGTTTAAGTGTCCTGTCTCACAGTGTGGTGTTTATTAAAAAAGGTGTGTTAAAGACTGTAGAATATACACTATACATGGTAATATACTGTCAGCTACCTATTTCCCTAGCTACAAATGAGCAAACTGACTTACATTCATTTTTATTTTAGTCCTGTTTAAAGAGGAGTCCTGTTTCATGTGAAAGCTGTTTTACAACAAGCACCCTCCCTACCCCAAGCCCCAGGCCTGACCCAGCATGGGTAATCTAAGCAGTGCATAGCAGTCCTGATGAAGAATGACTGTTTGCCTGGAAAAGTTAACAATCTTGTGAGAGATATTGAACAGAGAAACTCTGCCTACACTCTTCTCCATCAGAACAGAGGGAATAAATCGTGTTCTCCGAGATGAAAAAACCAGACCCTTCCCTGCCTCTCTTAGATGTAACCACAATGCAACAACTAGAAAAAAAATCTTCGTGAAATTACATGTTTTTTTGTGAATGAAATACGATTGGGGTCTTTGCTTTTGTGCATGGCAGAGGGAGAGCATCGCTGAGGGAGAGCATGGTGGCTGGCGAGCATGGCCGCTGGTCTGGGCCTGGAGGCAGCACGCCTTTCCTGCTGCTGGTGGGTGTCAGCAGCACCACTTGGGAGCTAGGGATGCCGTCAGCTCCGGATGGGCTGGGTGGCAGGCCCTCTGCCAGAGCAGGGGAGGGAGGTGGGGAGGCAAGGGAAGGAAAAAGAAGGATTAATGCCTTCTGAGCAGCTTCTTTCCCCTGGTGTCACAGAGGCATTGTGTAGGTAGAAAGATAAATATTTGTGTTTTGTGGGTCGGCTACACCTGTGGTGGATAAAGGGCTCAATAAATCCTCTTCTCTGTCCAATAAAGAAAACAGTGTTTCATGCTCCTGTGACATCACAAATATTTGCCAGGTCCACCTGGAGGTCATCAGTATGCAGTTGCGCCCTTCAGCCTCTCGTTTTCAGCTAGGATTTAACTAGTGCCTTTGCTCTGTCTTATCAATGCTGCTTTTCTGCTGTGCATACGATGAATATTAACTGGCAGCTGGAAACCTGCTTCTCGTTCACCTAAACAGCTTCCCTGCCTCCTTATATTACACCGTTCATGTGCTATGGGGTTTAATACAAACAGAAAAGAAGGAGGCAACGTGTTTAAACAAACAGTGGCTATCTTGGAAAGACTGGGATGAATGCCTCTTCTTGCAGGGCACAGATTTGGGCAAAATATTAAGCTGTTTTCTCTGCACATTAGATGATTATGCCAACATACAGGTCACCCACAGGTGTTTGATATTTACTTGGAAATGTGAAGAATCTCCTTATGTATGAGGTAGGTAGTTCAGAAGACACTTTGAGTCTAAAGGGCAATATGTCTGAAGTAAATAATGTTTCTTATTCCAGGAATTGTTTATTCTGAGTAACAGGAATACTTCTGAATTATTAACCTGACATGATGCTCTGCATTATCTGGTCCTTTTCCTGTCATCTCCCCCTCTTTAACCCTGTTGAGTTGTCCAACAGTGATATGCCTTTACCAGTAAAAAGAAATATAAATCTATATTACCAATATATATATGCCTATATTCCATAGGAATCCTCTGTAGCTCTTGTCATCTGTAGAGCAACAATGTGTTACATAAGAAACGTATCTTTTTGTCCATTTTCGACTCATTGCTTCTTGCTTTTCTACTACAGGAAGCAATGGATTTGCTTTCTGGTACTACCCTCTCTAGACCAGGCACTCCGGTGACTAGTGACTTCAGGTGCCTCTGTGCCTCTAAACATTTTTACTACAAGGTCTGGATTCCTTCTATTTTGGAGTTTAAAAAAGAAAGAAAAAAAAGGAGACATCTCCATGTCACACATTAACTAAAACTTTCAAATAGAATTGTTTTAATCTCATTTTCACCTCGCTGTATGAGCTTCCCATTGTTGCCAGCTCCCCCAACAGACCTCATTACCCTGGAGGTTTCTTAAAGCTCCAGTCAGAGGATTAAAGTGATTTTGTGAGAAGCCTAGCTTTTACCAAAACAAAAGCATCAGCAATAGTAACAATAATTTAAAAGAAATTAGAAAAGGGAATTTGTGGTCTCCGTGACTGAGCACAAAACCTCAAACACTAAAGGAACAAATGGAATGAAAGGGGGGGAAAAATTAAAAAAAATCCTTCTATTGCTTTTCCACCTGCATGATTACAAGCAAAAAGAATATTTTATTTTATCTGTTTTTGGTCTTGACGCATGCTTTTTGAATGTTCCAGATTGCCAAAATTACATCCTGCCTGCCCTGAAAGTTTATCTAATTATCACTTCTAAAAGCTGATGGTGCATTTTAAAGGCCACACACAGTTTCAGCCAGCTAAGAAAAAGACAGAGGTGGATCCTGGATCCAATGCTGTGTGGAGGTTCCTCTGGGATATCTTAACACTGGGCAAGAGGGATGAAACGCAGTTTCGAAACTGTCATTGAACTGTGACTCTCAACAGCACATCTGAGCGATGTTTCAAGAGCATCTTCATTTACTTACTTGAGGAAGGTGTTGTTTATAAGTCCAGCACGCACACTCTGATTCACACAGCTTAATATACATTGAAATCAGTGGACATTGGAACAGATGATAGCTTGTAAAAACATGGCATAAGCTTGATGTCTCGGGTGGTTTGAAAGTGGGATAAATTAATCAACTCTTCAGAAGGATTAAGTTCAGCTCCTTATTTGTTAAGCATCTGATCAAATCACAGTAAGGAGGGCCAAGAAGTTCCTGAATGCCTGGATTCCTATAGCTTTATTTTGAAAAACTGCTGTGATTCCCAATTGCTGATACTCAATGTACTCTGGACCTCTGACATCTAATAGGTACAATATGGACTGAGGGGGAACTCTCTGCCTAGGCAGTACTCACTTATCTAAGAGGTGTTGTATTTCCTGGCCCCTACATGTAGGTGTACATATGGCACTGGTCGTCACCTCATTAACTTTGCTACCATTTATCCACATTTTGGCATTAGTTCAAAGGACACTAAGATCTAAGACCTTTTAAAAGCTAAGCAAATCAGAGTGCCAGCGGAACAGTAACTAAATACGTACGCAGACACTTCAGTATGAGTGACCTGCTTTAGAGCACCTGCAGCACTCACTGAATTCAGCATGACTAATCTTAGGAAGTTAGGTTACAAATTCTTAGGAAAGCTTTGGATACAAAACTCTGAGGTGATGCCCTTACTGCTGCACAGCCATCCTTATTGGCTATTCATTGCTGCCTTAAACTGATATTTCCCTAAAGTAGACTGGGTTGTCTTCATTCCTGTTATTCCTTTTTTCTTTATGATTTTAATTTATTTTAGTTTGTTCATACAAATATTTGTGGGGTTTGTTTTTTTTTAAGTGTTCAAAGTTTGGTTACAGTTTTCTTCATGATTTTGCCACTTACATACAGTCTTCCTTACTCTTCCTTCCAGAGTTGATTTCCCCCCATACTGAGAGCAGTGTTTGTAGCATTCACCCTTTCCCACAGATGAGAGATACTGGAGTGCCCTTCCTTAAAGTCACTGGCTTGAATTACTGGGAAAGTACATTTAACATTGCTCATCCAGAAGGACTCTTCAAGTGATCTGCTTATGTGCCTGCTTTAGGCCACTGCATTTCATTGACTAGAAATGTGGTTCTGTTGAATGCAAAGGGAGGCCTACTTTTCCCTTTCCTTTTCTCTGTAAATGCAGTGCTTGCAGCAAGAATATGATGACTTTTTAATAGGATACGTTGTCGTCATTGTTTAGAAAACTAATGTCACACTGGGGTGAAAGAAAGGGCCCAGGGTTTGGATGCTTTAAGATTTTTTTTTGCAATTGACAAACACAGCAAAATATTGTACATTCACAACATGACAAAAGGCAACTAATAAATACTATCAGTGCAAATGATTAATGCTCTTCACTGGGAGTTAACAATGACTTCTCCCCAGTACAAGACCTAGAAAGAAACACTTTGTGACAAACAGACGCAAATGTGCATTGAGGGCTTGAGGGGAATGAAAGCACTTAGGATGTCATATGGCACCGAGATTCGGAGCTCCTTAAGCCAGAGCTGCCGAAACTACAGCACTTGGACCAAGTGCTCTTCAGAAGAAACACAATTCCTGTCAGCATCAGCATTTTCCACTGCCAAAAGATTGAAGGTTCACAACGAAACTTAAAAAAAAAAAGGCCGTTTTACTCCCAGACACTTGAGGCTGTCACACTGCTCAGCAATGACATGCCCATTGAGACAAAAAGAGCCACAGAAGTTCTGCACAGCAGAGTAGTGACAAACAGTGCCTGACTGTATCATTACAAGTGGTGCTGTGCAGGACTTCCAGAAAGCTGCTGGGTTTAAAGTGCTTCTGACTGTTACTGTGACCCTTGCAAAACAGGCCTGAAATTTACAGTTGATGAAGGATGGCATTTTAGGAACAATGAGCTCTTTCAGCCTGGAAGTAATTACTAGAGATGCAATAGCCATGAATATCATTCTACTGTTTCAGGCCTCAGTGAACGATTTAAACAGTCTCAAACCCACAGAAGTACGTAACACTCCCTTCCTGTCCTAAATCCTCTCCATCATTTCTCTTCACCTTCTGCCATCTTACAAACCTGATATAGGCATTGATGCTACTGGAATAAAACACTACCCTGCAGTGTTTACTTCAACTGGAGCGGCAAGAGATAGGACACTTTATAAAGCACCCTAAAAGGACGGCAAAATGCAACCCTACGGGTGATCTCCTCTTAGGACCATCAGAGGTTTCAGGGGCTGTTACAAGAGTAGACCAGGAACTAGCTTCCCAAGAGCTGTTTAAGTTTGTAATTTTTAATACATTGCAAAAGGAATAACCTTTATAATATTTTTCACAGCCCCCTTACACTGCCCTGTGAACAGGGGCAGTACAGGGAAATAGTCTCACACCAGCATGAGTAGTTGCCTCTGAAAGTGCTTACAGGACTCAGCTTTATCATCCATGAAATACATGAAGCCCCAAGGAAAGTCTGTATCCCCAGAGAATTTCAGCTGATCTAGAAGCTGTTTATCAACTTTATTCATCCTCTTGGATTTACATAGACACAGGAATAAAGGATGGCTCGAATAAGAATGACTGCAAAAGAGTTATAATTTTATTGGACTGAATTATCCCTAAAATGAATAAATATTTAAATGTGAGCAATCATATTGCAGTCACACACATTAGATGTTTATTGTCCAGTGCTGACCTTGTATTCACACCATTTTTCTTCTTCTATTTTCCTTTGTAGGTTATTTGATGATGTTATTTTCGGTTCACTTCATATGGCTCTTTTTCGCTGTTCACAAATTGCCAGAGACTAATGGGACAATTCTTCAGCAATTACACTGAAATGAGCACAACAATGCCCTGGTTATGTTTCATATTTCAATACACGGGAGCACTGCATGCCATCTTTTCCCTTGAATTTTCAATATATTAAACTTTAATAAAGATATTATTCAATGTTAGGTAAGACTACTGACGCTGATGAATTCCTTTTTAATTTTTCAGTGTGTAGTCCAGACATGGCATCAGTGCATCATCCAGTCAGGCCAGATGAGATCTAAATCACAGAGATGGTAAGATGCTGGCAACCAGTCTGCTCAGGCCATTCCTCCTGTTTTCATTTCTGTGACTGTCTAGTGACAAAGCTTTTGAGTAGGAGCAAGAACCCAGGACTTGCACTCCTTGCTGAGTGCCCTGAACACAGTGAAAGCAGGTCCCACTGGCGTCTTTCTGCAGCTATAGTTTACAGTGCACAGCACCCATCACTGTTTTTCAGAGGTGACAGAAGCAATTTTTGCAGCTGTACTTCATTTAAAAATCTGATGGTTTTTTTATTCCTGTACATAAAGAACAAAGCCTTCTGGGCTTATATGTTTTAGTACTTGCAAGACCCTAGGCAAATTGTCTGGCATTAGCAGCCAAGAACACAACACCTGTGTTTCTTATAGGTATGTAAGAGAACTGAGGTGCAACCATTCCTTTAGAAATGAGAGGGGGCTGGACATTCAACTTATATTCACTGATCTTCCAGAAAACATATGTTTTCTGCCCAGATAAACTGTCTCACTATATATCCTATGGAAAGAACTACCTAAATAAAGCAATATCTTTTATGAAGAGACAAAATCTTGAAAAAGTCAGTCACACTGAGAGCAGTTCTGATTTCTTTTTCTTAAAATATTTGGTTCCATGTCTTGCCTTCAGCGATTGCCTGTCATAGAGCTAGAAGTGGAGGTGGGAATCAAACAGGCAGAGGAGACATAACCAAGGAAGAATGAAGTTGCTTCTGAATCTCTGTCGATGGTGTGTAAAATCCATTGATTTATACTGCCAGCTGCTTGAGATGAGAACAGAATCCCCCCTTGTACAATCTCTCTTGTAAAATGTTGAATAAACTGTTCGGAGGCATCTATAAATAAAGGTGTAATCACCTATTGCAACGCGCTGGCCTGAGTCTTCCTATTTGTGGGCAGTTATTTACATGGGTATTCCCAGCTAACTTACTGGGAATTCTGGAGCGAGGAGTTGTCTGCTGATGGAGACAAAGCATCTGAGCTACCAGAGCTAATGTTTGCTCTCATCTCCCGGTTTCACCCTTCTTGCAGTTGGATCTGTTGAGGAATACTTATGCCTTTGACTTACATGAGTATGTGTAGGTGCTATTATTAGATACAAACGCCTAAGAGGCTACCATATGTAGATGCAGGCTCCTAAATTGATTAGGTATTTATTCTGCAGAATTTATTTAAACTTCAGGCTAAATTATTTAAAATTTCTTTAGTCTGCACAATGGTACTTTGATGTCTTAGTCACTTAAATGATTTAAAAAATACTATCTGGTATTTAAAAAGTACTGTTATTTCTTACCATTTTTTTCTTTTTCATTCTTGCACTGCCTTTTTTTTTTTTTTTTTAAATTTTCCATCTTTAAGCTTGCTTTAAGAGCTATTTTGGACATTTTTGTGTTATGCTGAAGCGTCCAGAAAGTTGGGTAGATACCGTATATTTAGGTGTTTAGATATCAAATAACAAACTTAAAACGAAGCAGAGAGAAGTCCTGACCTTATGTCACTTGGACATCTGAACTGTCCACTTCAAAAACTCTTAGGTTGAGAAGTCATTAGAAAGCTTTTAAATTTAAAGCATTTAAAGTGAAGCTTTAATTTTTCAATCTGTCATTTATTAAGGCATATTATTTAATTATAATGAATACTGCACATGAGCATATGTTTGTCATAATATGAGAGACCTCATAGTTGGTGTACTGGATAGGGCACTAGATGAGGATCAAGAGAATTGGGTTCTGTATGTCTCTATCTCAGCCCTTCAGTTTCTGGGGACGCTGGCATGAAGCATGGGTGAAATTCATAGAATCATAGAAACACAGAATAGTTTGGGTTGGATGACCTTTAAAGGTCATCTAGTCCAACCCCCCCTGCAATGAGCAGGGACATCTTCAACTGTATCAGGTTGCTCAGACCCCCGTCCAACCTGACTTTGAATGTTTCCAGGGATGGGGCATCTACCATCTCTCTGGGAAACCTGTTCCAGTGTTTTGCCACCCTCATCGTATGAAATTTCTTCCTTATTTCTAGTCTGAATCTCTTTTAGTTTAAAATTCATGTCTTTCTCTTGAAGCTGAATGAGACTTCTGGAATGTAAATTCCTATCTAGGTAGACTCTAATTTATCACACAAGGTAGTGAATGCAATGAGGCACCCAACTCAGAGGAGCTATTTAAATTTGGTATAAACAGGGGAAAAAAGCACAGCACTAAAATACTCCTATAAAATGTGAGACGCCATTGTTGATACAGATAATTCCTTAAGGTTTTCTCCCTCCCTTGATTTTTTCGCACTATTTTTTTTTTTTACCAGTTAATCAGGCTTGTTGTTGAAAAAAATCATATTCAAATATGGAAAATATTCATGTTCTCCAGTGAGTTGTAAATGCTTCTTCCTGTCATTAACCACAGCTGCTCTTCTACAGCCAGATCTTTAATGCTCTTGCACTGCCACTGATTCATATTAACTTCAGATCAACTACTCCCTGTTAGAAGAATATCTCTGCTAAATAACTGTTCCAGAGGTTATTGTTTTTTAAAAGAAAGAAACTAAGTCATGGGTTGGATTTGCAGGGCAAACTTTTAAACCTCCTCAATATCTTCTGACCTGCTGAAGGAGAAAACATCTCTTCAGCTGGGACAGATTTGCACTGATTAGGTGTGTCGTTATCTTCAGTTCAAGTTTGACTGGGTAGGTGTTACATAAAAAACAGGGAAAATCTCAGATGTGAATTCATCCGCTATTCCCTTGAATGCAGCTGTTAAAAAATCCCCATGGATACTGTTAGCCTTGTTTCTAGCAGAGTAGTCACATTGCCATTCTCTGTGCGTGCTTAGTGAGAGTGAGTCAAGCCATATAATAGCCGTAAAGAAGCCTGAGATTTAAAAAGGTCCCTGGGTTATTTCATGCTATGAAGTATTCATTTTTTGAATCACATTTGTCAGTACCAGTGGTACAGATGATCAGCATATTCATCAGCATCACTGCAGAGCCATATTTCCTTTAGACCACAGTACTTTTTGGAGAGATCCATCCCTGACAGATACATTTAGCAGGGTCAAATAATTTTTTTCTGAGATGGTATAAACAGCAGGGGACATAAAGTAACAGGCTGATACTGAATGCCCCTGAAAATGAACCACTTCATGAGTTTCATCTTAGGAAGTCAGTGTCCATGGAGACTATGGATAGAACAACAGTAGATGGACCTTAAAGACACTGGTGTTTCTGCTAGCAAATGCAGCTGTTGACAACTCTGACAGAATTACAGACTTTGAGGTACAATTGGTATTTGCTTCCAGAAAGACCTGGCTTGTTAGATCTTCACCCTAGGTCACAGAAGGAAGGGGAAGCGGTCTAAAAAGTTGCAGGTGAAAAGAGGGTCTGTATGTTTTTGACTATGACAGATTCAGTTCTTAGTTTTCTGCTTGACTACAGTACATAAACATTATACAAGGCATTAAATTGAGACATTGTGAAGGTGAGCTGATTCAGAAGCAAGCCAGGTGTCTCCAAATTTAAAGTTGGAAGGTTCAGCATTCACAGAAAAGCTTGTTGCCCTTTGTCCTCTCCTTCCCAAACGTGCTAGCTCTCATAAAGCAGAAATTATAGATGTCTTAGCAATTCATTTGGGACATCTGGGCATTAATGTAATACTGATTAAACTAAGAGTAATTAGTAATTAGAACTGTTTGGCATAATAGTTTGCAGAAAAAGAAAAAGATGCCCTACCTGGATAAAGAAGGTGTAGTAACAGTGAAATATTTGCTCCAGGATGACTGACCTCAGGGTGCTCTCCTAGCAGTTTCAGCTAATCTCTGAAGCAGTGATCTTGAAGAAGGCACTTGAAAACACTGGATGGTTTTGAAAAAATGATCCTAGGGTGCCTGCTTTTGCTATTGTCCATCATTAAAGATAACTGGGAGGAGGACACAAGTGAACATTTTGCAGAACAAAAAATATCATAAAGTCTGGCCTCACAAGGATGTTAGTGTGTCTTCCACATTGTAGATATTAAATGCAGTAAGGACTGCAAAGGATTAGCAACTAAATGCATGTAAAATAGCTTCATGTACATATTATACTAATAGAAAGGGCAAGTACATGCAATGAGGAGATGCTGAAGCAGCTAAAGTTGTGAACTTCCTGTAACTTGAAAATAACTTTATTTAGCTAAACTTCTAAAATCTGCCCTAACCTAAGCTTTTAGACACATAATTAAGTGAGTATGTGAGGATTTTTCCCCTTCTGAAAAGAGATTGGCAAATGCCTTCTGTTAGTGGAAAAGTTCCCTGGCGTTAATATCCCTATGTTTTCCACTTAAATTGAGAATTCAGGACTGCAGTGGATTCACATGCTGAGTCCTGTCAAACACTTCATTCTCTCTGTCATCCGCAGAAGACTTCAGAGCCATGCCATCTATTCATAATACCAACTTTTTTTTGCTTTTGCTTTCTGAGTGTGTTCCAGAAAGTTACTAAGGTGTCCAATTTTTGATATGTCTTGACCTACAGACACAACATCATCAGTAATGACTGCCATAGGACAAGGACAAAGAGAGGTGGAGGGAATTGCTTTCTTCCAGCGCTGAACAAAGAATATTACCAGAATTCAGTAAAAGTAATAAAGAACGTAACGGAGCTGTGAAATTAGGTATTCAAAACAGTCAGAAAATCCATGTGTGAAGGTTGCCTGTGGACTTTTAAAAATATGGAAATAGCTGATGTATAACAACATTTTTGCTTATTCTGCCAGCCACTTTTTCTGAGCTCTTTCATGAGCTCTATGGTACCAACACTGATGATGACAGACTGCAAGGATTATTTCTGCATGTTGTTCTAATAGAAGGTTTTTTTGGGTAATGATAGCCATAGCATAGGGACAAGACGTTCATACAAACTTTGTTACTTTGTGAGGGTTATGTCATCGTAAAAATGAGGGACATTCAACATTTCTGACACCTGAATGACCCAGCAGCACTGGAAAAATGATGTTTCAGTGGCATTGCATGTTATGTCTGCCCCTGAAAACCGCAGCTCCTTTCCAAGGTTGTTTTTAGAGTGGCATTATTGAATGCTATGTTGCTATGAACTGTCTATTGAACTGTCAATCTATGGCTATGAAATACCTTGGCTAGCAGACTTTCTGTTATCTTAAAAATGCAAAATGCTTCAATCCTATTTGGAGCATCATAACTTAAGTACCATTCCAAAAACAGTAGTGACATTTCCCTCTACCCAATGGTAGGATGCTCAGGCAGAGCAGGAGATGCTCACAGCCAGTCACCCTCTCTGCCCTGAGGCATTTCAAGACTATACCTGCACCTTCTAACAGGGAAGTCTGTGTGGATTTCTTCTACTCTCTTTTGCTGTTGGTTTCACTGGTGCAGCCTGCCAGCTGAAATACATGCACACAAAACATGTCTTGAGTTTTTGATGATCTACATGTTGCAACAACAATCCCAAGTGTTTTTGGTGATTTTTTTTTTTTTTTGGCTGATGAACAAGCATGCATGGTTAAATTTCTTGTTTTCAGTGTGAATCAGTCTCCTTTTGTGTTCTACTCCCAACAGATTTTTCTTACAGCATGTCATGGTTTAACCCCAGCTAGCAACTAAGCTCCACACAGCTGCTCGCTCAATCCCCTCTCCCTGGTGGGATAGGGGAAAGAAATGGAAGAGTAAAAGTAATAAAACTCATGGGTTGAGATAAGAACAGTTTAATAATTGAAATGAAATAAAGTAAAATAGTACTAGTGCTAGTACTAGTGCTAGTACTAATACTAGTACTACCACCACTACTACTACTACCAATACACAAAGCAAGTGATGCATGATGCAATTTCTCACCACCCACTGATGGATGCTCAGCCTGTCCCTGAGCACCAGTCCCTCCCTCCCGGACAACTCCTCCCAGCTTATATACTGAGCATGATGTCATATGGCATGGCATAGCCCTTTGGCCAGTTTGGGTCAGCTGTCCTGGCTGTGCCCCCTCCCAGCTTCTTGTGCACCTGGCAGAGCATGGGAAGCTGAAAAGTCCTTGGCTAGTATAAGCACTACTGAGCAACAACGAAAACATCAGTGTGTTATCAACAGTATTCTCATCCTAAATCCAAAACACAGCACTATACCACCTACTGGGAAGAAAATTAACTCTATCCCAGCCAAAACCAGGACACAGCATCAAGGAGATAAGAAGAAAAGAAGATGTAGAATGACACAGGTCATGCATGTTCCCTGATGCACTGCTACCTAGTTTGTTTTTCACAATAAATATCAGGTATCTGTCCTTCTAAGAAAACTATGGGAAAAATGATAGTTTTCCATTTCAGTAGGGGAAATATTTGCACCTTCTAGGAGGGCAGTTCTTCAGGTTTTCAAAAATGAAAATCTTGACCTTTAATAATGGCATCTTTTATTGAAGTGAATCCCTCAGCTTACCTTGCGCTCATTCTAGTAATAGTGCACTCAGCATTGAGATATCCTATGTTAAATGAATATGGCAAACTCTCACTTGAGCAGAAATATTGTAAAGCAAATATCATTAAGGACCTTTGGCTATGGAAAAGTGCTTGTGGTAAGCACTCTGTAGCAGCTCAGCTTATTTTCCCCTTTATTCTTTCATGCTTTCAACTGAATTCTTTCCACTGAACTCTCTGGCTGAAGCTGAAACTTGTATGGCATAGACAATCCCTCTTAAATTATGCCTTGTAACTAACTATCTCAGCCTAGTCTGTCTCAAATCTCAATTAAAATGGCTCCCAGGAGTTTCAAAAGTTAATATGATTGAAAGAACAGTGCTACATCTGTGTTGACCTTTAAGGAAGACAATGTAAAGGAGACGTTAACAGTGGTACTTCTGAGTTATTCCCCATAAATACTCCAAGGATGTTTCCTCCACACTGAAACTTGAAGAAGTATTTGTCCTTATTGAATAACTGAGCTCACATGAGAATTAAATTATACAGTTTGTCTGCTTAAACTTATCATCCCTGACTGTTCTCTTGTCTTTGTACTTAGTTATCTCAAAATATGTTCAGTAACAAATTCCTTCATGGAATTTGGTCTTTGGTCAGCTTCATCTTCGTGGAACCGCTAGTCCAATGTGCGTAAAGCAGGAACAAGTAAGCCAGATATTGCCTGGGTGTCTTTGTTTGCCATTCATAGACAGCCTAATTTCCATTTACATTTCAAGTTCTTCAGTGAGATGAAGGGTAATTGTGCGCCATATGTGTTTGTTCATTAATACATGGTGTAGTAGTATTAATTATGGAAAAATGAATAAACAGTAGTACAGTTGTGATTTTGACCAATAAGCTGAAAATCCATTTTTCTATATGGTCTTCATAACCTTGTAGTGGGAATCATATCTTTGTCTTTTGAAACTGGGATAGTAAAGAGATGGTTCGATGAGCTGCAAAAGAGTGAATATCATTGTGTATAAGAATGATAGGCTCTGAAACTGCAAATGGCTGCTAATATTGAGGCTTCTGTACCTGTATTAACCCAATAGTAGGATGAAAGTCTGAAAGTAAAGGGGGAGTGAGAAACACAAACTGAAACAAAACACCTGATTTTCACAAGTGCAGAATCACTGACAATGGTAGTAGTTCCTGAAAAAGAAAAGCCTTTCTGAAAAAATCAATTTGCTTATTTAGGAAAATAAATGTGCACTTAGGAGCTGAAACTTAGGCAACGATTTTTGAAAAGTGTGTCCCGTGGTCCATGCAGCTATGTCTGAGCAACTATGGCCTTGAACATGCAGTTAGAAACATGGACAGTTTCTCTTCTCTGCTACACACAGGAGAAGTTCAGTTGCAGTAATGCTCTTCCTTTTGCCTCTGTGATGTTTGCTTAAACAACCTATAATTCACAAGCACTCTGAGTCTCAATAGCATGAGTTAGACATATATTCTTGTGGATAATGCTAACTCATGTATTCTTGGGACTTAGAGGGAACAAAAAACGGGCATACTATTCAGGGTTCAAAACCCTGGAGAATTTTCCTCTCAGTGTTGCTCAGAGGTATCTTGCATATTTGAAAGGCAGAGGTGTCTGACTTGAGCTGAACACACAGATTTGCTACAAAGCATAACTGCAGCATCTTACCCCAAATGACTGCAGAGATTAAAAAGTGCTGGTATGCTCTATGTCTTACACTGTTTCACTTCAAGTTCTGTGTATTTCTCAAGCTGGCAAAGAGGTCGGACAATATTTTTTGGTGGGTCACATCTCTTTTACTATATTGTCTCTTTGGATTTTTCTCCAATTATTGGTAACAACTAAGAGCTCAGACTCCTTATTGAACAAGCAGACTAAAATGTCTTGCAGTTCTGTTTTAATATTTACTACAAAGGTAATTTCGGTACCTTAGCTTTTTAAAAGCACAAATAATGAATCACAAAATCTGATGTATGCGATTGACTCGTGGAGGAAGAGCTCCAAGTAAGTCTGAAAATATAACATGGATAGAATTGGAGTACTGTGGGTATCTTGGAAATCATTCACAAAAACTCTTTCGTGGTGCCTTTGGAACTATTCAGAGGTGTTCTGTCAGAGTGCAGATTGGCTTAATGGACTTGAGGATCACTGAAACATCTGTGTCAGGTATTAACATGTTTCAGTGGAGAGAACTGATGATAAAAGAAGTAATGGCTCTGCTGAAATCGGAAGATTTTGTTCCAATATTCATTCTAAAGGTCTCCGTAAGAGGGAAGTCATGCTTTTAAAAAAAGAATACACAGAAGAATGAAAAGTAGTTTTTAGCAGCTTATGCAGATTAATGCAATGTTTGAGTGCCACTCTTAATTCTTGCTTAATATTAAAACAACAAGACAATGGGGAGCAAGGATAGTCTATGTATTGTGGTGATAGGACAAGGGGTAATGGCTTTAAACTGAAAGAGGGTAGATTTAGATTAGATATAAGGAAGAAATTCTTCACTATGAGGGTGGTGAGGCCCTGGAGCAGGTTGCCTAGAGAAAGTGTGGATGCCCCATCCCTGGAAGTGCTCAAGGCCAGGTTGGATCGGGTTTTGAGCAACTTGGTCTAGTGGAAGGTGTCCCTGCCCATGGCAGGGGGGTTGGAACCAGATCTTTAAGGTCCCTTCCAACCCACACCATTCTATGATTCTATGATTTAATTTTTGTAAGGATACCAATAGCAACTAACACACAGACTGGTAAAAAAAATTAAAATCACCATTATCTTCTTTCAAAGTAAATCTATTTATCTGTGGCTTCTCCCCTCAGAAAATATGGGTGGAGTTTCCTCACTTTACGCTAAAACTCAGGCCTAGTCTGAGTGTTTTGGTCTGCCTGAAGAACTTGTTAACGAGAACTGAATCCTGCCACCCGTTTTATTGCAGAATAGAGATCTCTCCTGCACCATATGCGTCTTTAACACCTTCCCACAGGATGAAGACGGTCTGGGTGAAACCTCCATGTCACTGCAGTGGAACAGGCTGTGAGCAGCCTTTTCCCCAGTACTTGGAAAGAGGAACCCTGCAACCAAATATTTTCCTCCTTTTTTGAGCAGTCAGTGCTCATACCCCCTCACACTATAATTTCAAAGACCTGACATGAATGAGGGTATGCTTTTCAGTTCCCTCAAAAGGGATGAAGAAAGTCCTGGAGGCTGGGGTACAGTCTGCAACAGCCTGTGAATTAAACTGTAAAAAGCTTAAAAGTTACCAAGCCATGGTGAATGATGTTATTTTTCAATTCAATAGGTGTGGCTTACTTACATTAACAGCCTTGATAAATGTTCCAAACCACTAGTTTGTTCCTTCCTTCATGACACTCCTAGCCAAGTTGCTTTGTCCTGCAGAACAGCTGCTGAGATCAGGGGTGGCCAGACACAATCCTGTAGCAGAAAATTAGCCTGGATAGGCTTACAGGATATTGCTCTATTTTGCAAAGTGACACCTATATCCATTCCCTTCCTTACGGTGCTGAGGAAATGACAACCCTCCAACACTATCAGGTCTGTTAAGCAGCCTAAATCAGTACCAACATTTTGAGTCTGGAAGAAGGGGAAAGGCCTTAGGTCTAATCCTCCCCTTCCCTTCTTTAACAGAACTCCCACCAATAGTAATGAACTCAGGAACTGCCTAGTAGCTTTTGATCCAGCAAACAATATGGAAATTGCTTAGGAGTCCATTTGGAGAAAGGCACCTGTCAAGCAAAGATTGGAGCATTTGCCTTGCTGGGAAAGAGTTTGGAAAGGTCACTAAAAGCTACAATCTCCCCCCTGGCCCCATTTATTTTAACTACATTTGATCCTGCTGTGCATGAGGCCTCAAATCCATAAACAAGAATGCTCTTAGACTCTTATTTTTCCTGACAGTAAGCCTTGGGACTTAGGTGGATTGAACTGACAGAGAGGTTTATTCAGAATACCTCAGTATGAGATTCGGTTCTCAAAATAATGATTTGATTTCACTGAGGGGCATGGAAGATCTTTTAAAATGTGTGTTCAGGCCCACAGGTAGCAATAGGTCAAGGTACACTCAGGGCAGTTTCTAAACAACCCCTCCATGGTCTAAATGAAGCCATTATGTTGTGAATTGGAGGTACTATTATGATCCCTCATCTGATGGTAAGGAGCCTTCGGACCTGCTCCCTAGTAACAAAATTAACTTCAGAAAAACCCAAGAATCCTGAAAGAACATCAGAGTGGGAGCACTGGGTGGAGGCAGTGTCAAAGAGAAAGAAAAGTAAGAATGAGAATTGTACTTTGATTAAACTTTTCTTCCCCTGCAGTGTGGAGGGCATTTTGTGAAAAGAACATCTCTGTAGGTGGGATTTTTTTTGTCCCCCGAGCTCTCACAGTCTGTGTTTAAAAATATCAGCTTTTGCTTTAGGCAAAAGGAGAAGCATTTGTGTTATTAAAGAAGATGAGTAAACATTGTTGCTAGCAGAACAAATTTGAGCCACATCACAGCAATGCAGAGTCTGGGTTAAGTATAATAGTTAATCTGCTGGCTGTGTTAGCGGAGCTGCCTTCTGTAGTGAAATGCTTGAGCACTTGCTTTAAATCTCAGAGATCCCAGGGTGGTTTGAGCAGCAACATCTTCCATAATTAATTGCATGTGTAATGCAGTCCATTTGGGAGGTCTGTGATTACTTGCCTGTATGTTACCCGAAGACATTACAATATCAATAGCAATACTAATTTTAATTAAAACTTTGAAATGTCTGCCTGTTGAAATATTCATTATTATCACTTGATTATGTTGTTTTGTAATCTTCTGCACTCTCTCTTCATTACTGATTATCAAGGCTATGCAAAAGCATGACACTTCAAAGCACATACCTCCTCTATAAGGGCAACAGTCTTCAGAGATGTGTTTTAATTTTGTTTTTGTTAAGAGGTAAAATAATCTCCCCCTCCTCAAAGTACTAAGAGTCTCTGTAATACACAGAACAAGCCCATGTCTGTCATGCCCTCAGTTCTGCAGTGCAACTGAGCTTCAAAATGCTGACTGCAATTGAAGGCTCATGCAGTGGCTTGCTCATTTATCTTTTCTCTTTAGATTTTTTATGTCTAGATTTTATCTTAGATTTTATCTTAGATTTTTTTATCTCTAGATCTTTTGTCTCTAGAGCAGCCCTGAGGAGAAGGACTTGGGGGTACTGGTGGATGAAACGCTGGACAGGAGCTGGCAATGTGCACATGCAGCCCAGAAAGCCAACCGTATCCTGGGCTGCATCAAAAGCAGCGTGGCCAGCAGGTCGAGGGAGGTGATTCTGCCCCTCTACTCTGCTCTGGTGAGACCCCACCTGCAGCACTGCATCCAGCTCTGGGGTCCTCAGTACAGGAAGGACGTAGACCTGTTGGAGTGAGTCCAGAGGAGGGCCACAAAAATGATCAGAGGGATGGAACACCTCTCCTATGAGGAAAGGCTGAAAGAGCTGGGGTTGTCCAGCCTGGAGAAGAGAAGGCTCTGGGGAGACCTTATTGCAGCCTTTTAGTACTTAAAGGGGGCCTATAAGAAAGATGGGGATAGTCTTTTTGGCAGGGCCTGCTGCGACAGGACAAGGGGTAATGGTTTTAAACTAAAAGAGGGTAGATTTAGACTAGATATAAGGAAGAAATTTTTCACAATGAGGGTGGTGAAACACTGGAACAGGTTGCCCAGACAGGTGGTAGATGCCTCATTCCTGGAAACATTCACGGACAGGCTGGACAGGGCTCTGATCAACCTGATCTAGTTGAAGATGTCCCTGCTTATTGCAGGGGGGGTTGGACTAGATGGCCTTTAAAGGTCCCTTCCATCCAAAAGCATTCTATGATTCTATGATTCTATGATTTTTTCATGCAGATCCACCTGACAGAGATGAGGTTGAAATGCTTATATATCCCAAGCAGATTCAGTCTATGTCACAGTTTGCAGTCGTAGTCCAAGAATGATTTGGGAGTGTTAGAGTGAAGGAATTACACCTTAGGAAACACTGTACATGTGGGCTTCAACCTGCACCTCTTCTAAGAATCCCATCATAAGGTAAAATAGCCAAATATCTATATTGTTGACCTTGTTGATCAAAGGTAGAACAACAGCAAATGTCTTGATCAGGGATTTCTCAAATCACAGTATTCGTTTGCAAAAAGATAAAGAGGGAATACATTCAGGATGCAACATGTGCACATGAGAATCACTCACCCAACCCTGTTCCTGCTAATGAATGACAAAAAAGCTGTCTTCAACTTTGTGGATAAAAGGGTTGAAAATCTTTTAGAGGACACCTCATTGCTCCACCTGTTAAGTTGTAATTGGCTTGACTCTATATTTTTTCAAGAAGCAAGGTGATTCACCTAGGCTGCAGTGCCAGAATAATTGATTATTCAATTTCATATAGTTTTCCTTTAAAATGTTCTAATCTAGCATGACATAAACAGCAAACTCTCAGAGTATCACTGATTCAAAACCTGAAATGCCACCTTCTAAATCTCAAACAAAATTTTTGACTTCAACCTGGTACTTGTGCATCATTTTTTTTTTTTCCTATCAGTGGCCCAAAGGCTCATTTTCCAAAAAGTCCCTCAGATTTCTTTTTGCCTCAAAAAGTCCTTCTCTCAAGCTGCGTCTATTGGGATGGACAAAGGAGTTTCAGTGAGTTCTGTACAAGCATCAGAAATTATTCTAGAAAACTAGCCACTCATTCAACTATAGTCACAAGAAATTTTTAAAGAAGCTTTTAGCCTGTGACCAGTCAGAATATAGCACTCCACAGGCATTATATAACAGAGCCTAGGCATCTAGAATGCCACATGAAAATAAAACTTCAATATTAATGGAGTGAGAAAAAGGTTGTGAATAACTGCTGCCAATAAATAGTAGCTCCTTTGGAAGGAAGAATGACCTCAAGAATAGAAATAAAACGTGCTGATGCTCACAGACCGCAGAAGGTAAGAATCAGTTTGCCAGCGCTACAGAAGATTCTGTAGCAGCTGATATTTTTATATACTCTATAAAAATAACTACCACCATTTCTTTGTCCCATCAGTAATTTTATTGCTTTAATTGTAATCAGCTTGATAGTAGTTATTTCCTTAGTGACCTATGCAACAAAATATTAGGAAGATGGTTTTGCAGACTATTAAAGAGATAATTTAAAAAGAATTGTCCACTGTAATAGCTATGATATATAATATTCATAGACTCAGCAACTATCACGCCTTAAGAGATGATCTGGAATCATCTGCAGCACATCACGCTGCCCCAGGTCTTCTCTGAACAGAGGAATCTCCCTTGCACCTAGTGCAGATGTGCTCAACCTGGTGATATCCCCAGCCCATCACCCTCATTTGTGGGCAATTTGGGATGGGCTGCAAGCTCTATGGACTATTCCAGAAAGCCAGAAACTTCTCTGACTTGTTCCAGTGCTCAGAGAGAGGCTTTGTGGTGTAAGTAGCAGCTCACCGAAAAGTCCAGGATGGTTGGGGCACTGGTGCCCCTCAGGCAGGCAGTGCACACTCGTGGCAGGTCCCTGTTTGAAATGGGGACAAAAGCAGGGCTGCAAGACAATATTGTATAAGCACACATCCCACCTAGATTTAAAATTGTCCAGTGTTGACATGTTCACTGCAACGGTAGACTGAAAACACTGACTGGTTACCTATATATTTCTGAGTACAGCTCAGAAATTTTGTCATAACATGTGGATAGTTTTAATTTCCAGCTATTGCATCTTGTATCATTGACAGCTAGATGGAAGAACCAGCTATTGCCAAATTTATCTTAGGCACTTATATCCTTCAAATTCCCAACTAATTTCCATTTTGTTAAGCTAAAGAGATGAGTTCCAGGTTGAGTGATTTAGGTGCTTAAACAGAGGTACCATTTTAGATGCTCTGATATATCTTGCCTGGCCTCCACTTGCTCATTTAGAAAAGCACTGGTCTCCTGTAAGGACTGGGTCATACCTGCCATCTCCTCCTGGGTGTCTCACATTATAACCCAGCCAGTAACTTCTTTTGTTTAGAACAGGCCTAACTATATGATTGGGATACTCCTCCCCATCCCCTCTGGGACAGTCAGGCCTCTTCCAGATTCAGCAAGCTGCAATAAGGTACTCACAATAATTTCTCAGTTTTGAACACCAGCTGAGGATTGAGAAGAATTACAATTTATATAATAATGATGCTTACTGAAAATGGAGGAAGTCTCTTAAAAGAAGATTAAACGATACAGGCAAAAGGATAAAATAATTGTAGTTGGTATGGTGACTGCTAAAAGACACTGTCAGAGATACCAACTGTATTCTATCAAAAAGGCTTTGAAAAGGCCAAACAACAGCAAATACAGTTGAACAGCAGAGTAATGGTGGCTAGAAAAGAGCATGAATTAGGCCAAATTAAAAGCAAAAGTGGAATAAGGATGCAGATTTTGAATAAACTGCCAAGGGTAAAAAAAAAAAACAGGTTTTTTTCTTCAAATTGATCAAAATGAAGAAGCTTACCAGAGAGCTTGTAGGACAGACAGGTTCTCAGGACGTAAAGGGAATGCTCAGAGCTGGTCAGTCTGTAGCAGAAAAGCCAAATGAGTTATTTGCCTCAATATTTCGTTGAAGAGAACACAGGGAATTCTTTACAAAGAACATGAGGAACCATCTGAAAATGAAGTATCAAGTTAAATTTCTCAAACTGAAATGGTTTTAAACAAATAGGTAAAATGAATAGTAATAAATAAAAGAATGAGGTGATATTCTTTCAAGCATTTGAACAGAACTATAAAATGAAATTGTGAATCAATCACAATAGTAGACAATGGTAGTGTAGTTGCCTAATTTCCAACATTAGGGGACTATAAAGTGGCAGGTGACAAAGGAGACTGCAGACTAGACTTTGATTTTCCTACTAGGTATATAAAAACATAATAAACAACAGACTTAAGTAAATAGAATTCAAGAATGCAGTCTTTCTTGTATAGATATAAGAATATGTCACATGGCAAAGCATTAGCAGTGCTTTCACATAGGGAAGTCGTGCCTCACAAATAACCTCCTGTTCTTTGAAAGAGTCAGTGGTATATGAATATAATTACCAAGTTGATCTACTTGGATTTCCAAACAGCTTTTGACATGATCCCTCATCAAAAAGGTTTAAGAAAACTAAGCTGTCTTGAGATAAAAGGTAAATTCCTCTTGTGGCTTAATAAAAGCAAATATGATAGGAAATGCAAAGATGGGAAAATGTGATTATGTGATTATGAGAAAGGAAACAAAAGGTACAGATAAGGAGGGGCATTACAATGGATGCTGCTGTTCAGAAAGTCTAGCTATTCAATATATTCATAAATGACCTAGAAAAGAAAGTAGATACAGGGCAACAAAATTTGCTGCTGCTGAGATATTATTCAAGGTATTCAACTCTCAAATTGACTGCAAAGAGTTGCAGGAGGATTTCATGATACTGAATGACTGGACAGTAAAATGGCAGATGAAATTCAAGGTCAATATATGCAAAGAGATGCACATGGAGAAACACATCCTTAATTGTACATACAGAATGATGGGTCCTAAATTAGCTATTGCCTCTCAGGAGAGAGATCTTGAAATTATTGTAGCTGGTGCTATTAAAACATCAGTTAAATGCTCAACACTGGTCAGAGGAGCAAAAAGCATGATAAGAATGATTAGGAAATGAAACAAGAACAAAATATAAACTATCAGTATGTCACTTTATAAACGTGTGATGTACCAGATCTTGAACAGTGCGTATAGTTCTTGTTTGTGTTTCTTGAAAAGCAGAAAGTGAAACAAAAAAGTCAAGGGAATGTAATCACAGAGGTGGAGCGGTTTCTTTCCAGGAAAAACTTAAACAGATTGGAAAAGACATGACTCAGGATGAGATATGCATATATATATAAATATAAATATAAAATAACATAAAATAATAAATGTCATGGAGAAGATGTATGGAGAAAGTTTATTCCTTTGTCTTCAGAGTGTATTATATAAAGGGCATGAAGTAAAAATAGCAGCTACAGACAGAAAATAAAGAAAAGGAAGTACATTTTTACACTGTGTGTAATTGAATTGCAGCACTCCTTAAGGGGGATGTTGTGGTGATCAGATGTAGAGCTGGGTTCAAAACCCACTGAGAGTGTGAGCTATTAAACACCATAATGCACCTCATAAATTCCATCAATTGCACGTTGTTGGAGTGAGACAGAGGTGGAGATACCACATAGTCCTTGCCTGGCCTTTTAATATTTCCTTAGCCATCTGCCAGTTGCAGCTGCCCTTGAGGGGATATTGAGAAAGGTGTACCTTCCTTCTTACCTGTTACAGCCATGTTTTGTTACCTAACTCTTACTGTTTATCTTCTGATAATACCAAGAAAATCCCTTCTTCCTGGGCACTATGCATGCACAGGGTGAGTGCCTCTCCTTGCCATGAAGTGCTTACTTGAAGATCTTGTTAAAACAAAAGTTTACTGTTCTACACACAAGGAAGTTTGCCTCAGCAAGATTATATATGTTGTCCAAGGTCACACAGAGACCATGTTGCAATGTGTTGTTGGTAAGATCACCCTTGCACTCCAAATGCGGTTAGGAAATATGTCACAGATTTTAGTCATGAACGTTTTTAATTATCTGGGCCTTGCTTGGATTCATTATTCTAAGTCATTTAGGACCATGGTTTTATTAATTATACAGAAATGTTCTGTATCCAGTGATTTAATTATAGAATATTACCTCATTAAAGACAACAAAACTGATCAAAATAAAGGATTATTTAATACACATAATTGAATCTTTCAGCTTTTAATCAAATTAAACATTGATTATTAATTAAGTGAAATGGAAAGCACTGTCACCTTAACAGAGGAAAAAGCAGAGAGGAATGAACTAAGGCTTTTCATAGGCTGTCTGAAGGTGGGGATATTGGAAAACTCACAGGTGTCCACTGGTGGGAATAGGGTCTTGATGCTCTTGGGACAGGCACATATAAGTGTCCAAAATGGACACGACAGGCATGGTAACTCTTCCTAAGTTCTGTTCTGCACAATCTAGTCCCAAACTGAAAAGCAGGATTAGCCGTTTCCCAGGTGTTTCATCTGTATAATGTGTTTGATGGCACTTTCAACTCTTAGAGAAATTATTGCATTAATATAAGTATTTTAAATCATTTAGCAGGCAGGTTGTGCTGTTAAAAATGTATCTATCTTCAGTCTCTTGTATGTTCCTTTTTTTTTTCTACTCAAGTTAGCACAGCATGGTTGGGATCCTCTAGTATCCCACAGTTTCCTAAACAAACAAACAAACAAACAAATTGTTTGAATTTTCACCTTTACTTTTATTTTCTACTGTTCCTAAGGCTTTTCTGGGATAGTGTTATATTCTTGAAATTTCCTGAAGAGGTTTCATTTAATAGGAACAACATAAAACTTTTTTCTTCCTTTTTCTCCTTTCTAACCCCTTTCCTTGAATATGCCATTGTCACAACCAGTCTAACTTACTTACATTTTTTTTTCCCTTCCTTTACTGCCTTTTTCCTTTTTCTGTAGCACACCCTCTGTGAGGTTCTTTCTCATCCCAGCTGTCTCCTATCATTTTTACCTTTGTCCTGGTGCTATGGGAGCAGAGTGTTCAGTCCCTCCATGCTGCCAGTGTCTTTTTTCTCTCCTCTCATCTTTATTGCCTTTGAACAATGAAGGAACTGCTGCACAGTACCTTTACCCCATAAACCTCAGAGACCCAAAACAGGCCAGGAGAACTTGGCTGAAGGGAGCAGATAGCAATGTATACTATTTCATTAAATAATCAATGTTGATGATATGACTGCACATACAGTTCCAGTGCAATAAATGTTGCAGATCAACAATGTGTTGAAAAACTCTTGAGGCGGGTATTGAAGTCAAATGGTTCCCTTCCCCAAAAAATTATGAGGGAAGAGCTGCATAGTAAACACAATTATAGTCATTCCAATCCCAAATCATATTTTCCTTCCTTTGGTTACTGAAATACCTCTCTCAAAATCTAAGCCACTGTCAGCAGCAAAAATACAGAATATGTTATAAAGATACCTGCTCATATCTCAAACCTCATGACTTGTATGTACTAGGATAGAAAAAGCAAAGGTAACAGTAGCATGTGTGAGATATATTATTTTGCATACAGTCAACAAACTTGCATGATGCTGCATGCAGGATATAGTAAATCAAGCAAGTAAAGGAAGACCAACACAGCCTTTAAAAAGTGAAGGAGTACTGAAATTTGGTACTAAATCATATTAACTCCTACAAACTTTCTGAGACTTAGGAAATCTCAATTTGGACCACCATTAGAAAAACCTGAGAGACTTTCCTCTTTATAAAGCCATCTTACTGTAGCAAGATCAACACTCCAAACTCACTTCTCTATGAATATAAATCCTTAACCAAATCTTTCAAAGTGTCTTATAATCTGAAGAAAGAAAACCATAACATTGCATGCAAACAGGGCTTCCAAGGAGAAGAGGGGAAAAGAGCCAGTGATTTTATGAGACACAACAGTGCTCATGTTGTCTTTGGTCCATCCTCAATAGAAGGCTCATCTGCTACTCTAATGGAAGGAAGCAGAATAATAAAGTAAACTGAATAGCTACAAGCTTAAAGGAAAAAAGATTCAAAATGTCTTGTCTGAGTGCATTTGCTTCTGATTGCTTTTCTGTCTTAAGGTGGTCTAGCTCTTTGATGCTGCTGTTAACAAAAGTCTTTCAGATATGTATCACTGCACCCATCTTCCAGGTCAGAAAAACTAAGAAGAAGAATGAGAAAAGTGACTTACTCCCTAAATTATGCAATGAACTAACAGCAGAGCTGGAAATAGAAGCTACATCTTGTGAGTCTTGGCTCAATGCCTGTATTTATCATGCTTATGGTGAGAAAAGGGCTTTTCCTGTGCTACCAGTGCTTGATCACCATGCATGTTTTTTTCTTAAAGTAACCACATGAGGTTCTTTATCTTTCCAGACCCCCTTGGTGAGGTTATGGAGGTGCGCATGAGGGTTTAATGTCTTTAGAAAGCTCTTTGAGGGTGGAATGCTATAATGTTTTCTGTGATGCTACCAGATGCAGGATCATTCTGGCCTCACTGAGGAAAAAATTCATGACTGTGGGCTGCACACCAGGTTCGGATCTCAGGAGGTGATTCTTTGCCTGTGACACACTCATGTTGTAAGATGTCACACTGTGAGAGATGCTTTTGTTGCACTGACTAACCCTCATAAAAATGGACTTGAGCATTGGTCCTGGTTCAGGATTCAACAGGAATGCCAAGCTCATCTATTCTCATGTTCAGAAAAGCACTTCCACCTTTTGAATCAGCTATAACTTAGAGTTGAGTTTTGATTTGTAACTACGATGTGTTACAGTAATCAAGATGAAAAGTCAGCAGCCAGCTACTAATACAATGATACAGATGTAAAAAGTAGTTGGAGGATGGCATTTTACCCACCCATGACTGGTTATGGAAAACTGAGAGAATTGTGTATTAGAATGCTCTAAGACATATAGTAGAGCAGCCAAAGACTGAGTGAAAAATGATGACAAAAGAGCTAGAATACTGGTTGCAGTCCAACCCATATTCAGTCAATGGACAATAAGGGGTTGTGACAATTCCCAGGCTCCGGAGGTGCCTGGTGCTCTCTGAAACAGTTGTCTCACATCCTTTGTCATTCCCACGTTTTTTTGCTAATGTCACTTTTGAGCTTTACCTTGCCTCCTGTAGACCTCTCCTAGCTCACATTGTTTCTTAAGGGCTCTGCCATGCTTTGGAGCAGCTCTGCTGGCAGCCCACCAGCACAATCAGAGGGTTTTGCTGAGCTCTAAGGAGAACCTCCTTGCTCAGGCTTGGTTGACAAGGTGGCAGGTTTGACGGAGGTAAGACAAAGAAAGCTTTGGGAACTGTTCTGTAATTAATCCCAGATCTGGTTCTTAGACTGATGCCTGCAAACTGCCCAGTGAGAGTTAATTTTCACAGCTCTAAGCACATCTACTGAAGTTTTAAGTGATGAGACTTTTGTCTTTTAATAAAATGAAATTGCAGAAAGGAGCCAGGGATTCTCTTCACTGCAAGTCAATCAAATTGTAAATAGGGATACTCTATTTTTCACCAACTTCAATTCAGCAAAACAACTCTTTGCTTGTTTAAGAATGTACTGAGAGGCGCAACTGCACAGGAAAGGGGAATACTCCCATACTAGAGTCTTGCTTAGTCAGTGCCTCATGCAGCTAAACAGTGGTTCAGGCTTATGACACTGAATGGATATGATTGACGAAATGCTGCTCCACTTCTAGGTAATAAGAGCTTTTCCATTGCTGTCAGTGCAGCCATGATTTATTTTAAGCATTAAACTTTAAGCACATAAACCTCTTTTCACTTGGAATCATTGTTAATGATAATTAAAACATTGTGAAATCAACGTTTGACATGGGAGTTCTGAATTACTTTAATTTGAAAAATGCATCTAAATGAAATATTTTGTATTTCTTTGATTGCTTTAATATAATGTTATCTCATGAATTATGTTATTAAACTGCTATGATTTTAATAAGAGTTATTTTTAATATACATACATATAAATATGATGTTATTTTCCTGGCATAAATCATATTTTTGCATGCAATTTGTTCTGTTCTTGCCTCTTATTTGTATGGATTCTTAAAATTTTGATGTGATCATTTCTCAAGTCTAAAGAGGCCAGCTAGTTACCTACACAATGAACCAAATTAGAAATAAATTAAACCCTCCACTGCTTGTCCTTCTCACCAGTTCCTGCTATATTGTAGTGGCAGCATGAAACTTATTTATCGCTGTAAGAAAATATAAGCAGCTATTCAGAAAAATGAGACACGCTCCTTACCTTTGTGCAACTTTGTGCAAATACAATTGACATGCAGTGTAGAATTGAGCTTTCTGCTCTGCAGAGAGGTAAGTGAAATGATAAACCTTTGAAGACCTCTGCGGAAAAGCAATTGAGGCACAAAGAATATGAACATTGTTTCCTTAGTTAATTTTTAATGTCTTGTGGTAAATTATTTTCTCTTTATAAATACTAGAGGTGTTGTAGTGATAGCACTGCTGGAGCTGTGTTTCACTAAAACCATCCAGGCACAGTTCTTGGTCATTTAGTCAGAGAAGAAATGAAAGGAGAATGGAGAGCTTTCCAGAAAAATACAATTACCTCCCAAAGTGAAAAAATCAGGCTATGAAAATGTAAAATCTAAGCCTTTTCTGATGGTGTCTTGCTGCGTCATATGAAGTAAAACAATTACCAGGTTTTAGTGGTTGGTGACAATGGAGGAAAGGTAAGTATGTGATCCTTGAAGGTAGCCTCTATGAGTGAGATCTAGATTTAAACATGTTAGCATCTCTTCTTCACATTGCTCCAAAAAGTTGAAATTTTTAAACATTTCTGAAAATTACATTCACTATCCCCTACTTAATTACAGTAGATAAATTGTTACATTGTTTGTTGCGAAAAACTTAACATCTGAGTTGAAAATGTTAGTGAATTGATCTTTATTTCTGTGAATGTAAGTTATATATTTACCAGTATTCACAAAATAACTTTCGTGCTGTAAGTTGTTTGCAGACAGTCCACTCTGATTCTGAATCTGATTGTCATCTGAATGATGAAAAGAAAAGCAGGGTTTTCAAAACATGATGTTTTCTTTCCTGCAGATCCCAAGCTGTGCAAAACTATTTCAAATGTATGCCTAACCTATTGAGTGGAAAACCAAAAATTTGACCAAATCATCTTTGGAACTTCGTTCTCAGAGCCAGCCATCTGAAAGACAGGGTACCCCTAAGCCTGGATGCTGACACCAGGGTCAGTGCTCAGGAGCACATGGCAGTTCAGACAGGGCAATTACCCTGAAATATCTTGTAAGAAATACTGATGTGCTTTTCTGATCAGGAGGTTCAGTGCCTGCTGGAAATCTGCGCTAACTCAAAATATAGTGGAGATGTGCAGAAACTTTTAGACAAGGCGGTGTTTGCCAGAACCTGCTTGTGACAGTGGACACCAAAGCTTGGTGCTGCCGATGGGGCTCCCATGTGGTTTCTACGTGTCAACATTTAGATGTTTTTAATTTTATTTTTGGATTTGCTAAACCAGAAAGTCTGCTGTTTGGGCTCAAAAGAAGTATTTATCAAAAACAATAATTTTAGGAAAAAAGTTTGAGAGCTAAACAAAAATATTAATTGACTTGGATTATTTTCACCCCCTGAATTTTTGGTTCTTCTGTTATTACTCTTCAACAAAATTGGAGCAGCAACATTTTTTATAGCTGGATGGCTTTGACAGCTCATTATTTTTTGGGTACAGAGGAAACTCCCAGAAAATGCAGCAGGTAACACACTTCACCTGTTCTTTTTCGTGGCCTGTGGAGGGAACCATGAGAGCTACCGAGGGTGTCAGCCTGTTGTTGGGCACTGGGAAGGAGCCGTGCATCTCAGAGGTCCATCCTGCAGCCTTTCTTTTTCTGAAATGGTGATCAGAGGGCTTCGTCTTTTGGTCCATCTTTTGGTGGGGGAATTGCTGATGTCCTTCTTTCCTGATCTTCTTTTTTTGGGTCTCGCCTGTGGCAGCAGGGCAGGCCAGGGGGCTGTGGGTGCCCAGCTGGGAGGAGACCGTGAGCTGCCCTGTGCTGGTCACAACCAGTTCCAGCCAGCTCTGAGACCCATGGGGGTGGCTGATGCACACCAGGGAGCACAGGGGGCTAGGCAGGCGCTGCTGGGGGTGAGTGGCAGCTGTGGGAGGAGGAGAAATGGGGCAGACGGGTGGAGGGACAGTGCTGGGGACATGGCCGGAGGCCTACCGCTGGAAGGAGGAGGCTCCCTGAGGGACCCACACCAGGGCTGGGTCACCCTGAGGGACTGGGGCTGTGGGTGGCCCACACTGGGGCACGGACACCCCGTGCTGGAGCAGAAGAGCAGTGAGAAGCCTGGACAGAGGGGGAAAGAGGAAGAACGAGCAGCAGGAAACTGCTGTGCAGGGACAGCACAATCATAGAATCATAGAAACACAGAATGCTTTGGGTTGGAAGGGACCTGTAAAGGCCATCTAGTCCAACCCCCCCTGCAATAAGCAGGGACATCTTCAACTAGATCAGGTTGATCAGAGCCCTGTCCAGCCTGTCCGTGAATGTTTCCAGGAATGAGGCATCTACCACCTGTCTGGGCAACCTGTTCCAGTGTTTCACCACCCTCATTGTGAAAAATTTCTTCCTTATATCTAGTCTAAATCTACCCTCTTTTAGTTTAAAACCATTGCCCCTTGTCCTATCGCAACAGGCCCTGCTAAAAAGTCTGTCCCCATCTTTCTTGCAGGCCCCCTTCAGGTACTGGAAGGCTGCTATAAGGTCTCCCCAGAGCCTTCTCTTCTCCAGGCTGGACAACCCCAGCTCTTTCAGCCTTTCCTCATAGGAGAGGTGTTCCATCCCTCTGATCATTTTTGTGGCCCTCCTCTGGACTCACTCCAACAGGTCTACGTCCTTCCTGTACTGAGGACCCCAGAGCTGGATGCAGTGCTGCAGGTGGGGTCTCACCAGAGCAGAGTAGAGGGGCAGAATCACCTCCCTCGACCTGCTGGCCACGCTGCTTTTGATGCAGCCCAGGATACGGTTGGCTTTCTGGGCTGCATGTGCACATTGCCAGCTCCTGTCCAGTGTTTCATCCACCAGTACCCCCAAGTCCTTCTCCACAGGGCTGCTCTCAATCCCTTCATCCCCCAGCCTGTATTGATACTGGGGGTTTCCCCGACTCAAGTGTGGGACCTTGCACTTGGCCTTGTTCAACCTCATGAGGTTCACATGGACTCACTTCTTGAGCTTGCCCAGGTCCCTCTGGATGACATCCCGTCTCTCAGGTGTGTCAACTGCACCGCTCAGCTTGGTGTCATCTGCAGACTTGCCAAGGGTGCACTCAATCCCACTGTCTATGTCATTGATGAAGATATTAAACAGTACTTGTCCCAGTATGGACCCCTGAGGGACACCACTTGTCACCGATCTCCATCTGGACATTGAGCCATTGACCACTACCCTCTGGGTGTGACCATCCAGGCAATTCCTCATCCACTGAACAGTCCATCTATCAAATCCATATCTCTTCAATTTAGAGAGGAGGATATTGTGGGGGACCGTGTCAAAAGCCTTACAGAAGTCCAGATAAATGACATCCATAGCTCTTCCCTTGTCCACTGATGTAGTCGCTCCATCATAGAAGGCCATTAGGTTGGTGAGGCAAGACTTGCCCTTGGTAAAGCCATTCAGGCTGTCTCGAATCACCTCCCTGTCCTCCATGTGCCTTAGCATAGCTTCTAGGAGGAGCTGCTCCATGATCTTCCCAGGCACAGAGGTGAGGCTTGACAGGTCGGTAGTTCCCAGGGTCGTCCTTTCTACCCTTTTTAAAAATGGATGCAATGTTTCCCTTTTTCCAGTCCCCAGGGACTTCACCTGACTGCCATGACTTTTCAAATAGGATGGAGAGTGGCTTAGCAACTACATCAGCCAGTTCCCTCAGAACCCTGGGATGCATCTCGTCAGGTCCCATAGACTTATGTATGTTCAGGTTCCTCAGGAGGTCATGAACCTGATCTTCTCTTACAGTGGGAGGGACTTTTCTCTCCCAGTCCCTGTCTTGCAGTCCATCCACTCGAGAAGTGTAGGAAGAGAGGTTGCCAGTGAAGACTGAGGCAAAAAATTGTTGAGTATCTCAGCCTTCTCCTCATCCGTTGTTACCAGTTTGTCAGTCTTGCTCATTGGGGGGGGTACACTTTCTTTGACCTTCCTTTTCTGGCTGACATACTTGTAGAAGCCTTTCTTATTATTCTTTGCACGCCTTGCCAAGTTCAGCTCCAGCTGCTCCTTGGCCTTCCTGACCCCATCCCTACACAACTGGGCAGCGTCCCTATATTCTTCCCAGGATACCTGTCCCTGCTTCCACTACCTGTGCATTTCCTTCTTGCCCTGTAGTTTGACCAGCAGATCTTGACTCATCCACGCTGGTCTTTTGCCTCCCTTTCCTGACTTCTTACACCTGGGCATTGAGAGCTCTTGCAGTCTATGGAAAGCGTCCTTAAAGATCTGCCAGCTCCGTTCTTCTCCCTTGTCCCTGAGGGCAGTTTCCCAGGGGGTCCTATTGACTAACTCCTTGAACAGTTGGAAGTTTGCTTTCCTAAAATTCAGAGTCCTGACTTTACTCTTTGCCTGACCGATATCCTTCAGGACTGCGAACTCCACCATTGCGTTATCACTGCAGCCCAGGCTGCCTCCAATCTGGATGTCACCAATTACCTCACTTGTGTTGGTGAGCATCAGGTCCAGTATTGCATCCCCTCTGGTAGGGCTGTCTATTACAATGTGCCGTGAGAGCAAGGGAAGGAGGCAGGAGAGGCATTGGCTGAAACTGAGCCGGGGAAGGGGGAGAAGAGGTGTTTGCCTCAGTGTTTGTTTAATTGTTTGTCTTCCTGTTTTTCTTAGTACTTGAGTTGGTAATTAAAAATTGATGTTAATTGGCAATAAATTACATTAAGTGCAATTCCCCGAGCTGAAACTGTTTTGCCCATGACATGTCCTTATCCTGAAACGTTTTCTTCTGACAGTGTTACTGAGGAGGAGTTTCAGTGATGAAGGAAGCAAGGTTAGAAATGATCATGAAATGATGGAGCCTTCTCAGATGACAATCTCACTGACCTCAGGATATGGATGCCTGTGTTCCTCCTTGTCCTCCCTGCTCTCCCCTGCCCTTCTTCCTCCCTATTGCCCATTCCCTTTCCCTCCCTGTTAGGGAAGGCAGCACCCCACCCATAAGAAAGCAACTTTGGTGAGAGGGCACAGAACAGACAGGCAACAAGGAGAAAACTTCTTCAGAAATGATATGGTGGAAATTCTCAAGGTGTTGGAGGAGCATGTCCTTGAAACAATTACAGTACATGGGGTAACCTTTGAGGATGGCTGTGTGCTGCCAGTGTTGTATAAAAAGTTTTACATCTTTATTTAATCTACATTATTAAAATGAACGTAAAGTAATCTACTATAATGCCTTGTCCTTTTCTGCACTGAGTACACTTGACAGGGGAAAAAAGGATGCACTTATTATCTGTCTGATGAATAAATGCAAAAATAAATCCTTATTATGAATCTTGCTTATATAGGTCTGTTTCAGATATTAAACCATTATATCTTGCCTCTAAACTACATTATTCCCCAATGCAAACAGAAATTTTCACAAGGTGGCAGTTCGTACTACACATTTGAATTTATATAAAGTAAGGCATACAGTGTTCAACATATATCAGTAAAAGCCTTTGATTTATATTTCCTAGAACTAGGTCACATAAAGCATTCATTTTAGGATGAGAATATGTATGTGCCTGCTTATACTGGCATCTTTGGCTCTGAATAAGAATATATAGCTGTGTTAAAGAGATATTTGTCAAGCAAAATAATGGCATATTGTTTTTCTCTGAGTTAAAGGTGATAATTACTCATGGTTTATATGAAGCCAACAGTAATACACAGCTTCTCTGATATTGCTCTTCACCCTGTAGGCATCCCTGTAAGTTTACCCCCAATGCCTGTTACTATCGTGTTGGTGGCTGAGTATCCTGAGAAAAAGAGAGTTATGGTGGGAAATGGCCTCCTGTGTCACAGAACTCAGGACTCTGCTACTGCAGATAGCCACACTATGTAACACCTTTTTTTCATCTCATCACTCCCTATGTTAAAACTCTCTAGTTTTGCTGGAATGCATTATTCTTCAAGAAAATACTCCACAGTCTCACTTTGCTGAAGAATAGAGATATTCTTCTCTTCGTGGAGCTGTTGGATAAATGTTAATGCTCAGTTTATACTCATTAATTCGTGCAGCTACAGAGACCTTTAAATTAAAGAACTTCACTTCTTCCTGTAGTTTATCACAAACCATGTTGTACTTACAAAGCACAAACCAAATCTACTTCCATACTTTATAAATGTGCCTAAAAAATGTATTTTTTCATTCTTATCTAATACATCAGGCTTTTGATTCCCCCAAATAACTTTCCAACCCTTACATTAGTCCTTTGTAGCCTGTGTTCATCTTCTTTGAACACTGATGTTCAAAGCATTGCAAATGAAGCCAAGGCAGTGCCTTGTACAGAGCACTAGTGCTTCCATGTTACTGAAATATTTCACCTGAACCTCATCAGAGGACCACATTTGCCTTTTTTCCTGCCTGTGTAACAGAAGTAGTCATTTTATGACTGATTAAATCAACAAATGCAAATGTTAGTAAAATAGCAACATTGAGGAAGTAATTGATTTTTAAGTGGCTAGATTTAATAAAGAGTTAATTTGGCTGTTCTGGTATTTTTTTCTTTTTGGTGCTAGGTACAGATCGTGCTAGGTGCAGACAATGCTTGGTAGCAAAGCTTACACTGATTAAAACTGACTGGCTGATCTCTGTGAGGAAGTCCAAAATCTGGAACGTTATACTTTGAGCTGCCTAAATATTGCCTTGCTGTAAGGCACTGAGAAAATAATGAGGAGTGGAGGGTATATAGAGACGGTGCGAGAGAGAGAATTCATGGTTTTGTGTACACTGCATGCTCAAGAAGAGACACTTTCTCTGAGAAATGCAAACTCAACCACTTTTCTTAATTGACCCTTCACACTTGAAATAATTTATTTCCAGTTTGTTACTAGTTGTGTTTCAGCTTCCACTCTTGCACTGAGGGGTGGAGATAGGTCTGTGCCTGAAGGCTGTTAGCTTTTGCTGAACCAGCTGTTTTTGAGCTCTGCACATGGGAATGTGGCAATGAGATACGGTAGGTATGAGTAGATAATGCAGTGAGGCAGGACTCCCTTTAAATTGGGACTGAACTGAATAAATTAGAGGGAATGCTGTTAAAACTGTGGCTTGTGACCTATTTTTCTCTTGCATTTCACTAAGCAAGGAGATAGTCTAGGAGTCTTCTTCAAGCTTTAATGAACCCCCATATTCTCCTAGTTGAACTCTGAGAGGAAGGAAGCATCCCAGTGAATAAATGCCAGGAGCCAAGCTTGACTATGTGAATGGTAAATTTTTTTCTATCAGGACTGATTTTAAAGCTCTATTGGGCTGAAAGTTTATTCATACTGACACAGAGAATCCAAGTGGCTTCATTTTATCCCAGAGAAGGCTGCAGTACCTTACAGGCATTAATCTCACAGGGATGGGTTTGGGGTCTGTCCTATAGATAGGGCTGGATATCTGTAGATACAGATAGCCTGGAGGATATCTGTAAAGGAGAGGTGGAGCATGGATGTCCCATTGGAAAGGGGGGCTAAAGCATACCTTTCACATTTGAAGACACTCAGAATGGACTTCTTGCCATTAATTGTCTCATAGCGCAGACTGCTTCAGAGGCAGCAAGCAATGAACACAATACACAGTGTTTTTTTAAAGACATTTGCCACCATTTAGGCATGTGATTGTTGGAAGGGGATTGTGAGAGACAGCAATTTGGGGATGTTCTGGAAATCCTGTGTGACGAGTCCCTTGTAGATGACATATCACAGACTGGAACAGAGACTCCAGAACAAAAGGCATAGGCTCTTCCTTGTGTCCATGAAAGGTCTGACCTTTTTGGCTTTCTTATTCTTTTTAGGCAAGGGCAAAAGTGTGACTGAACACATACCAACTGGTGAGCAACAGAATCCAGAAGGAAACTGACCCAAGGCTCCATTCCAGTGCTCAGCAGTTCACATCCATCATCGTTGCTTGATCTCAGATGTACAACCACAGAAAAATGCAGAGGGGATGAGACTTCCCAGCAGCTGGCTGAAAGTGGCTTCTCCTAACGTTTCAAAGTTTATATTTTTACTTGTTTATTTTTGGTGACATGAGCTCCCACTGACATCACAGCTGAGCAAACACTCTCCTGTCAATAGGTACATGCTTTCCTTTTCCCTTGCGGCAGTGGAGACTATGGCAAGATCTGAGCTGGGAAGAGAAGACCCATCTGGCTCAGGGATCTGAAGGGAACTGAGACAGCAAACAGCCAGTTTGCTGAGCTGCTCTGTGCATGTCTTGGCTGCGACAAAGAGCCTTTCCATTGCAAATGGACATGAAATTTTTTATGAGGGAAAGTATAGTTTGGGAGAATGGGTGTGATCAAGGGTCATAAATACAAGGTGGGGTGATTACATGTGGACAGATTAGTACTGGCTATATGTTTTGACAGTGGAAATTAACATTTTGCTTGGCTCAGGTAAGAAATATAAAACATTTTTTTGGTTGTTGTTGTTCTTTTTGTGTTTTCTTTATGTCTCAATTACCCCTCCTGTCAGAAATAAGATATTCAAGATGGCAACAGAAAAGTTTGAGGTATCTTTTCCAAAGTCCTAGAAAGATTCAGGTGTAGTTTGATTTGAATTCAAAACGATGATTCTCCTGAGAAAATGGTGCTGTCCTGGACTGAGATCTTAGTAACAGTCAGTCCTGTGACAGCAGCACAAACTTGCTTTCATATTTTTTCTGGGTTACAATATATCACTTAAACAAGCTCTTGAGCCCCGTCAGAAGGATGCTTGTTATTAAACTCCACTAATGTAATACATCCTTTTAAAAGGTCCTTAAGTTTGGAGCTTTTTCTGCAATCACTCTGTTAAACATCAACCAGGTGATTAATCCAAATGGCACTATGCAAATGAATGTTTCTGTGTGTCTTCCTGTGATGCCCACGCTTTTGCCTTCACTGCTCGAAATGAGGATGTTTCTTTCTCCCTTCCCTTTGAAAAGGCAATTCCTTTGCCAGAGAATGTGTTTCTCAACTGTTGACAAATGAAAATCTGAACTGGCCATCTGAATACATGTAAACGTTGCACATGAAAAAAAAAACCAAAACACTTTGGAAAGACTTTCAATATCAAGAAAGTATGAATCACAAGTTCTTGAGAGGTGGAGTAGGTCAGAGCAATTACAGATGAAATTCAAAATATTGTAGAGGACTTCTTTCAGAAGTCAAGAGTTGTAACATAGAAATAATCTTCTACCTATTCCTTTCCTGTCACATTGATTGTGCTCCTTGAATCATATGCCCAGCACTATACGCCCTCACATTGTTGTCTTCTTCACTGGAATTTCAAAGCTTACATTTCTCTCTCCACCTAGTGCCCATCCTCTCTCCTCTGTTATTTTTACTGTAATTGTTATGGTGTCAGCTGTGCTGATCACTTCAGAGGGCTGAGGTCTTAAAAGAGTCGGTAAACATTCAGTATTTATATAGCTTTTTTTCAGGTTATTGGGTTTTTTCATTTACTTGCTGTATCAGTCTAGAAATGAAAGGGAGATTATTGCAACAGCCTTGGCTTTCCTCTTGTGTTGAGGTTTTTCAAATGACAGATGGAGTTACCTTTTAAAACATACCCGTGATAGGAAATGAACTCCTGATCTGTGTCACTTGAATTATTTAGCCTGACACTTAACAAATAGAGCAGCTTAAGTTCTCCATGGAAGCAGTTTAGTTAAGAAAGAGGATGCAAATCACACCAGTTGCATATTGAAAGTGTGACTGCACCAGCATGTGAACTCTGCTACACTATCACGTCAACTTTTGATAGCCATTAAAGGAAGATGATGTATTTTCTTTCAGCTTTGGTCATTTAGAAGGTGTGTAGAAGATTTCTTTCCCCCTGCAAGCCCACATTATGCAGTCTTGTTTTTTTAAATCCAATCTGTCTGTGTCAGAAGCCCAGCAGTAAGTCTGCTTCCCTGTATGAGGGAAATTGTTTTCCACTAACTGATGACCTCAGCATAGCAGTTTCTTTTCCAGCACATCAAAGCTCACAGTCAGACTTGCTGCAGCAAGTGCACTTTTGAGTGGCTTTATGACATATAAAGACCCTCTTTGGCATTCATACTGTGCTTCTCTATTGTTTACAAGCTAGCAGTGAATTATTTATGGAAGTTGCTGGAGATATGACTCTCTTTTTGCCCAAAAGCTGTATTTTATCTTGTGGTGAGATTTTATGTGAAAGCTATTTTGGGGTTTATGTCCTTCTTACATTTATTTGACAGGTTTTATGGTACCAATCCCTTATTTCCATTTTTATTATCATTAAAACCCGTCTCTGAAAATTATTATTAAATGCAGCATGGCTTTAACTCAGCTGATGATATTTTTCTTTGCACTTCTCTTTTTGGGTGATTTCAGATAAGATCGTACTGAACAAACTAACATCAATATTCTTTGCAAAGGAGCAGCCATTTTGTTTCTTCAAATAAAGCTTAAGATCATTGGTTCATATATGCAAAGTACATACCTTAGATCAGGGTCCAACTATGTTTCACTCTACTAACATTCATAAGTTATGACATCAGTCAATAGTTGCATTGGCATAAAGCCAAACTGCTAGTAATGACCAACGTTAAAACTCACTGATCTTTTGCTCTATTTTATAGATATTGAAGCATCAAAGACAGGCAGTGTTATAACAGTTTGACAAAACTGATCTTAGAAACAACATATAATTTCAGTTCTGTAGGAGTGAACTGCAATTTGATGTTTTCTTTTTCCCACTTAACAAGAGAAGGGCAACTGCATTCATTGCCACATTACTCTTAAGAAGTTATTTGGACTTCTTTCCATACATGCCAGACTCAGAATCAGGTCAGTTCAGAGAATGGAATGATTCCAGACACTGGTAGTTAAAACTGGCTGAGGAGGAACTTTCTTCCCCAGGTTCTTCACCTTAAATGCATGTATTCTTTGGATGATGGAACTGCCTATATGTTGTAATTAGGTCCTCTGTTAAAGGCAGAGTTAGGAACTTCTCCATCTCTGAAGTTTGCATTCAGACATATATGTGTCATTTGACATCAGCTGAAAATGGAAATTTTGGCCCTTTGTCTCAGTCTGTCTGTTTGAATTCAGGATCTGGAATGCTTACATATGTGCTTTTAGAGCCTGAAAGCCTAAGAAAGTCTAGATATCCTCTAGATTCTTTGCAATTGTCACTGGCTATGCTGCTGCTACTTTGCATGGCTCTTTTAAAGTTTTTCACAGAGAAGTAACTGTGCATGGAAGTATATGTCTCATGGACTGAAAGTTAAGGTACTTTGGAAAATGGAAATGCCAGACTATTGGCATTTCTGTAATTGTTTTTGCAACATGGAACCTCATGGTTCGTTTGGTAGTGGTGTAACTTGCACATCAAATGCTGCATTCATTTCACCTAGCTTCATGTGCCTGTGATTTAGATGTGCAGAACTGAGATAATCATCTTGAATCCCTTTATAGTCTACAGTGAAAAGTAGGCATTACTGGACATTGAAATTAATCTGACTCCAAGATATCTGCTGTTCTGAGCAGCATTGGAGCTTTCATAGTGAAAAAGTGGCGTGATCACATGATTTCTCTTCATGGTTGATTGGATCAAACTTATTTGGGGTTGGTATGGCTTTTCAGCTTACAGATGTAAAACTTCCTGTGGGAGGTGTTTTGAATACATAACATGGGATTTGCAGAAATGGGTAGGACCATTAAAAATATGTTTCATTTCATTATAAGAGAGCTGGATTAGCACTGAATACTTTAGGATATACTATTTTTAGTGCCAGATGTTCCTCTTGGGGGTTAAGTATTTATGTTGGCTGCTTCTTGTTTTTCTTCTTTGAGGAAATATGTGATCTTCTGAAACACATCACAGCTGCCAAATTTTACTCCGAAGGTTTCAGCTGAGTTGCCTAAACATTGGCATTTACTTTAATTTGAAATGCTGCAGGGCATCCCTGACATCTGAATAGGGCTGATAGATATTACAAAAGAAAGAAGGGAGATAGATGTACTGCTGGTATAGCAACTGAAAGCCAGCCAGGATACCCTAGAACATCTCAAATGGCATTAGTAGACTATGCTTAGGATGTGAATCATGCCCGTCGTGGTTTAACCCCAGCTGGCAACTAAGCACCACGCAGCCGCTTGCTCACTCCCCCCTTGGTGGGATGGGGGAGAGAATCAGAAGGGTAAAAGGGAGAAAACTCGTGGGCTGAGATATGAACAGTTTAATAATTGAAGTAAAATAAAATAGAAGAGTTAAATAGGCAAAGCAAAAGCCGTGCACGCAAGCAAAGCAAAACAAGGCATTCATTCACTACTTCCCATGGGCAGGCAGACGTTCAGCCATCCCCAGGAAAGCAGGGCTCCATCACGCGTAACGGTTACTTGGGAAGACAAACGCCATCACGCCCAATGTCCCCCCCTTCCTTCTTCTTCCCCCAGCTTATATACTGAGCATGATGTCATACGGTATGGAATAGCCCTTTGGCCAGTCTTGGTCAGCCCCCCCGGCTGTGCCCCCTCCCAGCTTCTTGTGCACCCGGCAGAGCAGGGGAAGCTGAAAAGTCCTTGACCAGTGTGAGCACTACTTAGCAACTATTTAGCAACAGCTTAGCACTGCTTAGCAAGAACCAAAACATCAGTGTATCATCGACATTGTTCTCATCCTAAACCCAAAACACAGCACCACACCAGCTACCAAGAAGAAAATTAACTCTATCCCAGCTGAAACCAAGACAATGCCCTAATTTCCTTCTGTGGTTTCCTTCGACTGTCCAGGTATGGTACTGGGGCAAAAGAAATTGGAATCATCTTCTTTAATTATTCTTGCTGTAACAGAGTCTTGGTGAAGACAGGACACTTTCCGTTTCTTGTCACAATAATTGCAATTTCCTGTTTGACTTACTAATGTATTGTCTTGTATTTACGTGTAGCTTTAAAGATGTCTATATGCAGGGACCTGCTTTTATAGTTAGACCGTTGTCATAGGTCTTGGCAACAATACAGATACTCCCATGACAGAACAAGCTCAACCGTACAGGACTATGAGTGCATTTGTTTCTAAAAGTGGAGACTTCCCTCTTGCTTGTTTATTCCTTTTCTACTCACACAGCATTGCAAATAGAACTTGGTCTTGAACTCAGTAGCTGGGGCATGGCATTTCATAAAGACCCAGTACCTATTTGATTGACATTTTTAAATTCGCTTCTAAATCAAGTCCTCCCCACTCAGTCAACCACCCACAGAATGACATTTCAGAAATAAAAGCATAGCATCTCTGCAGATCTGTCCCTTGTTACTGAAGCATCTCTCTGTCTCCAAGATAATTAAAGCCTTACCTGTGAGCTGTGGTCCTATATGTCAAGTAGGACCTTGTCTCTCAAATTCTGAAAGACTCTGGAACCTGCAAAAAGCAGATAAAATTCAGTTGGTGACTTCAAGACCTATTTTCTGCCTGAGTTAGGAGTCACTGCAGAGACATGATGGAACTAAAACCAGCAAGGAATAAGGCTTACTGGCCCTAAAGGGAGGATTTCATGCTTGCTTATACCAATGTTCTGCATACAGAGCTTCCATCAAATTCAGCTGGAGTTGTATGTGAGAGGCATGTATTGAACAGGAATTGATCCAGCCAAATATTGCAACCAAAACTCAAAAATGACCAACCAGTAAAAAAAGTCAAAGTGAAGAGAAAAATGTTAGGTAACTAATTGTTTCAAAGGAATTCAGAATACCTGGGAAAGCTATTTATTCATTCCTTAATGGGCCAAATTATTCTTTAATTTCGGCCAGTTTTTGTCATATTACTACTACTACTACTATTACTACCACTACTACTGCTACTACTACAACAACTACATAACTAACTAGCTATATACTTGGTTTAACTCACTTGATTTTGAGTATGTGTACTTGTATTTTTTGTTTCTTAAACACAGAAGGGCACAGTGCTGCAGCCTATTGTCTTAGAAAATCCCCCTAATGACTAGCAGTAAAAAGTAGCCCTGTGTCTTTCAGTGCAAAGCTGATGTTTTTGTTCAAACCACTGTCTATTGCTTTCCTTTTCCAGACTTCCACTGAAGAGCAGTGATGGTTTATACTCAGTTCTTTAAATTCAGCAGACAAGCTTCTCACGTCTGGTCAATTACCTGTGTCCTACTTGCCCTTTCTGTCTAATGCCTCTCTTATATACAAGTCCTTTATGATGTGACAGCTGAACATTAAAAACAATGTGAGGTTAGATCTGAGGCAAGCTGAAAGTAACCCCTGTCTGAATGACAGATGCTTGTGTTGTACTTATATTTTGCTTCTCCTGCACAAATACCCATGAAACTAATCTTTCATATATGACTTTATAGAAATTTAAGTTAGAACAAAATTTGTTAGGAGACCTTTTCAAAATTAAAAACATCATTGACAAAATTAGTTTTGCATGAAAAGCCTATTTATTGGCAATGCCTGTTTAAAGGTATAAGAACCTGTACAATTCCTATTAGAAATGACTGAACAAATCCTGGATTTGATGCTTGGGCAGTGGAGTAAAAATAAAGCACCTTAAATGCCTTGTGGTGGTGTGCTGATGGATGACACCTTCATATTCTGTTTATGAGTGACTTTTGTGCTATAATTTTGGGACATTTCAATGTGTAATTTAATCCCATCTTGAGTCAAGAAGTTAATTTATTTTTTACCATTAGACCTTGCTTTTCTCTTATACGTCAGCCTTTCAAACTCATATTAAAAGTAACATAGACTGTATTGTAACATTTTAGTTATGACCAATATGTACTTGGACTGGGCGTAACAGAAGCGACCAAGAAAAGGTGTCCATGGAATAAATATTCCCAACTCTCTATAAGTTCTTCTGGGAGCCCTGGGATAGACTAAGCCAGAGACCTTTTGCCCTTGCACTGGTCAAAAAGGAACCTTTTTAGAAGTAGTTTTGCCCCATATTTTGCCCCGTATTAATATGTATTTAAATTGGCACTCATGAGCTGTACTCCTGTGCCTAACTCACAGAGCTCCAGAGATTTGCCTTATTCTTCACTTTACTATCATCTAGTTAATCATAACTGGTTTAAATAAGACTTCTCCAAAGTGTGGTTTGAGGATGACTAGTGGACTGCAAAGCTGTGGAAATTGTTTCCTGGGGTTATTAAACTGTGTTTTCAGTAACATTTAGAATTTGAAGCACACAGGGTGCATGACTGTCTACAAAAAATGAAGAGAGCAAACAATGGCCCACTCCTCACTCCCAGATTGGAGAGCGATGTGTTCAGTCATAAGTGCAGACAGTGCGAATGAAGACTGCAGGTACTGGTTCCCAGTCCCAACTAATTTTCATTCTCAACATTCCAGTTTGCTTGGCTTAATCCTCATCCTTTCAAAAGCAGCAGTTTTTCAGGCATACTGCACGACACTCAAGACTAATCTAGCATAGCATTAACTGAAAATGTTAAAAATATGTTTTAATGTTTTTGCCAACGCTAAGTATAAACCCTATGACAAATGAAAAAGGGGTATTTATATCTGTGTTTTCAGAGCTCGCAGAGGACACAGGAAATCCATTCCACATCCCCAAACCCACTGCCATTTCCATGTCCTTAACATGATATTTATTCATTGCAAATTAAAGCATTATCATTTCTGCATTCAATCCCTCTGTAATAGCGGAAGCAGTAATATAAACAGGCTGCTAGATTCCAATGACATATTCATTAGGACTGAATTATGACTTCAGCACATCCTGAAAATAGGGACTGCTTAGTACATTTGTACAGCTGTCATTTTGCTCCAGGCACAAACCAGGAAAGGAATGACTGCAAACCCAACTGCTATAGTTCTATACTTACCAGCTGTTTTGGTAACCATAGCCTCCTTTCCTCCTCCAAACAGTATTCTTCTTACAGGATTTGCCTGACAGAGCAAAGGAGTAAGATGATATTTGGAAATAAATGTGAGAGAAGAAAGGGGCTTCAAAAGTGTTGGGTGAAATACGCTGTAACATACATCAGAGAATAAAACCCACTTGCTGCAATATAATTTCTGTTTTAAAACAGTAAAAAAGCACATAAGTTCACATCGCACCATATGGTGTTGAGTTAAATCTGCTTCGTAGTTTTGAGTCAAGAACATATGCACCCAATGAAGTGGCAGTTGTTATAGAAAATATGACTGTTTTGTTAGTAAATAACATTAGAAAGCTACAAACAGCCCCTTAAGTGATTTTTTTTCTCCAGTATGCAGAACAGCCATTACTGTGAGTGAGCTTTTAAAACCAAGCAACTCCTAATCACTTTAGAGGCTGAAGGAGCTGGCTAGGTGTGTGTGAAAGTCTGCACAAGCCTGCTTGTCTGAGAAGAGGAGGTCACATAAATACATTTGTTATGCTGCAGGTGGCATTTTAATGTTTCAGTTCCACCTTTTTGAATGAGGAGTGTTCAGGCTGTCAATCAGAGAGGAGCAAGAAAAACAGCCCCATTTTTGCCAGATGCATTTTCTCATTTGATCTTATGTATTTTATGTGTGTAAATCAAGACATGAATCCTGCTAAGTGAAAGCTAAGTCAGGCTATGCAGCCATTCACATTCACCTATTGCACTGGGGCAAAACTCCAGCTGTTTCAGTACGGTGCTCTGAACCCAGTGGAGAGGTGCTGGTGCTCCACACTAGGTACTGGCGAACCAGCGTGCTCCAGCCTCCTGGCAAACTGATGACATTGTAGACTGTGTCAATACTGGGGGACAGCTCTATGGAGGCATGGGGGAATGACATAGATCCATAGAGGAAAGGACATAGAAAGAGATTTCAGAGGATACAGAAAGGACTTAGAGAAGTCTCCGCCGTCTCCTTAGCGCACTGGCTTTTACTATGACCAGTCCCACTCTGAGTTTGGGAGCAGTAAGAGGATATTTTGGGTCCCTACCATGCCTCAGGTGAGCAACTGGCCACACTCAAATACTTAGACATCATTGACTTCAGTGCTAGAGCTGTCTAAAACAGCAACTGCAGTTTCTAAAGAGTAGCATATCTGTATACTGTAAGGGTATGTGATAAAAGCTTAGAGAGACAATGGAAGGGAGGAGCCCAAATACTACCCTGCCCAGCTACTGCCAGGCCCATCCCAGGAGCCATCAGCCCATCTAAGGCCCAGCTGCACAAGCCCAGAGGAGCACAGGGGCACAATGGCAGGTAGGGGTGAACCTGAATCGAGGACTCTTGAGGAACCACCCCCCTGTCTGCACTTCTCCCAGGGCTGCCCCAGCAGAACCTCAACCCCAGTGTCCAGGTGTGAAACCCGTCACCATGAGTCACTGGGAGCAGCTCTCTGGATCACCTTTTGGAGTAAGAGGGCTGCTGCTTAGGGGTGGGACACATTATAGGATGCAGGGGAAAGGCAGTTCGGCATCTCATAGGACTTGGGGGAGGAATCAAAGGTGGGATAAGGGAGATGTTCAGGTCATTTGGGGAGGAACAGGAATGGGAAAATAGAGAGGTAAGCAGGTCAAAAGGGTTGGTTATGTGTAAATAGTGGGCTGGTCAGTGTGCACATCTAGCCATGCCCTGTGCCTGATCAGCATAGTCTGTCCTGTCTTCTTATTAAATTCCTTTCTATCTCTTTCCTGGGTCAGTGACTCTTTATTCTGCGTGTATGTGTGTGCATGGAGGTGTGAGTGCAGCAACTAGAGTCAGATCGTGGGTCGGAGTGCCTGTGTATCTATGGTGCCAGTGACTGCAGCAAGTGTGGGTGGTGATCACTAGCGAAGACCAAGCTGGTGAGCAGGTGAAGTGGCCTGGGAGCAAGGGGGTGAGTGGGTCTCTAAGGGACAGCTCTGAGTGCAAGAGTGCCTGTGTATCTCTAAGGGCTGGGGCTTAGGGCACAGGGCACTGGTTATTGGGACCTGGGAAGTGCCAGCCATCTGTGTGTGTGTATGCGAACACGTGCACATACCTGATGGTCTGTACCAGCAACTGGAGTGGGGTTGCAGCCTCAGAGTTTCGTATGTCCAGGTGCCAGTAACTGGGGAAGCTGGGATCAAGGGACAGCTCCTTGGCAGGCTGTCTAAGACCAGCTGCTGGAGGGATCCACACGGCACACACACGCACGCGCGTGCGCGCACGCACACACACACATATATTTTCTCACTAGTGGGCTTCTATCCTGCTTAGCCAGAGAGGGGAGCAGGAGGAGGCCTTTGGTACTGTCTGTGTTCATACAGGTGCTCGGAGTGTCTGTCCGTGATCTGTGTGGCTGGCCATATACATATGTATATATGTAAATATGTATATACTTGTGTATGTATGTATATATGTGGTGTATGTGTGTGCTCTGTGTGCATGTCCCTGCTGGGAATACATCTTCAGCCTCACTACCAACTGGATCATGGGACATGGAGTGTCAGCAGCCTTGTGTCTGTCAGGGTGCTGGATCCAACATATTTTCCTCTAACATATTCTTTACGTATTACGTATTCAACCTTCTGTTTTCTTTCATCACTCACCATTCATGTTAAAAGCCCAATGGCAAGAGCAGCTTTCAAGTTCAGCAAATGTCTGATGATTGCATGCTTTGGTAGTGCTAGACCTGTATTTCAGGAACATATATCCCTTTCTGAACCCATGCCATTAGAAGCAACTATTAAAAGCCCATCCTGCTATGTGCTGAAGGGATCTGCTGGAGCACATGGATGTTGGGACAGACAGACCCGTGTGGGTACCAAGAAAATTAAACTTTTTCGTATCTCACAAGCCACTGACCAGGAACAGAGAGCATGGAAATAGGCTCGTGACAGCTGTGAGTCTCCACAACTCGTGCTCAGCTCTCCATGGGGAGGAACGATTGCCTTTACTCAATTAATCATGGCAGCAGAAAGATTGGACATGTGACAGCTGCCTTGACAAATATCTTGATCATAGTGCTTAATCTTTCTTCGGCGGTCTTCATAACCAATGAAATATGACTCCTGTCTTCAAGCTTGACAAGACCTTGGAAAGCTCAAACTAATTGGTAATCTTGAAGTCTAAAATCTTTGGAAAAATATTTACATGGCATAATGGTGTATGTTTAATTACAAAAGTCTTTAACACTTCTAGGACACTAAAAGTGCTACTCTGATCTATGCTGAGGGCAGTTGCTTTATTGTTGCCTTTGCTGACCTTCTTTTCTCTCATTTTTGCACTCCTTACTCAGGTCTTCGGTTTTATAATTCCCCTCTTGTACTGTAGTATGACTGTGTTTGAATCTACAAGATGATATTTGGTGAGTGGCTGATCTCTAACTGGAGTATTCTAGTCAGCATTTTAGCTTTTATATGAATAAAGCATGAATTTGCATTCAAGGTTCTGTGAAATTGTGACTGCAATATTTAAAACCCACGTCTTTAGCTTCTTTCACATCCTTGCCCTCTTTTGCCCAAAAGAGGGCAGTCTGTACCTGACTTTCTTCCAGTTCTTTTTGGTCTTTTTTTTTTTTTTTTTTTCCTTACATTGAATCATTAATTGCACAAAAGATGGTTCCACCTTTTATTTGCAGTTCAAAATACGTGGATCTCCTTAGTTCATCTCTAATGAGAATTGTTCACAAAGTAGGGAAAAAGGAAACTGTTCACTGCAATTCAGTAAATAATAAGCACTTTTCCTTTTCATTTTTTGCAAGTAAAAGACAGGACAAGGATTGTGGATTTACCTATAGTGTTAACCTGCGAACAGTTTCATTGGGGAAGCAGCATTTGGCCCTTCCCATGGTGGACAGATAAAATCATTCAGTCTTAGGCTTTTGTGTGGCACCATATTGGGCTTCTCTCTCCTGATCTTAACGTTCCTTGGGACAAATGTAGTTATTAGGTAACTTTTCTTGTGACTGTGCAGCAGCAGCGGCATGTCAGGAGATATCTATCTGAATAGCCAAGAATTCACCCATGCAACATGCTGTGGAAAGCAGCTGTTGCTTAACTCTGCATTTAGTCCTTCTGTCTTCTTTACTGTTGTGGTCCATGCACTTGGCATCCACATATTTTGTCTATGGCAGGAAAGGAAGAATGCTGTCATGTAACAGGCACCCCCCATCCCAGGGCCCTTGCTTTGGTGGTTAGTTACTGGTCTGAAGTAGTGCAGGGAGAACCAAGTCCACTCTCCTACCTTTTACGCAGAAGCAATACATGAAAGCGGAGTTGTGAATGACTGAGCACAGCAGCCAGTGCAAGAAGATGAGAAAGCTTTTATTCAACCATCAGTGACAATTTAAAATACAGAGGCCTGTTTGTGGATTTTATTTTTTGTTAATATTGCTCTTAGTTTAGTCCCCCTTTTCTGAACGTGGACTGAAGTAACCAAAGAGATATGGGAAAGGGGCTTGTGGAGACTCACTTGGCATGGTCTAAATAGTTGACAACCTGTCAATAAGGTCTCTCACACCAACACAATTGTTATACATCACAGCATCATGTACTTTCTATACACAGATGTGCAAATACATGTATATATATATATATATATATAAAAAACACTATGCATATGTATGTATACCATAAAAACAACTCCTAGTGAGGTGCTGTGGTGACTCAGATATGTGTAAAAGTGCCCAACAGGCACCTAACGTATTAAAAAGAGGCCTATTGATTAATATTAAAAACCTAGCCCTGTTCTTTCTCATTGATTAATATAGCTATTCATTAAAACAGAGTAAATTAACCCCACCAAATCAATCACACAACAGGAAGTTGCCCAAGACAGTCTCTGCTTTAAAGAACATTTCTTCTGCCATTACATACCTTGGGGTCTCTATGGCTATGTACTAAGTTGGGAGTTTTGAGTGAGTGGAAGAGGTCATAGAGTCATAGAATCGTTAAGGTTGGAAAAGACCCTTAAGATCATCGAGTCCAACTGTTAACCTAGCACTGCCAAGTCCACCACTAAACCATGTCCTCAAGCACCACGTCTACCCTTCTTTTAAATACCTCCAGGGATGGAGACTCAACCACTTCCCTGGGCAGCCTGTTGCAATGCCTGACTACCCTTTCAGTGAAGAAGTTTTTCCTAATATCCAACCTAAACTTTCCCTGGCGCAGCTTGAGGCCATTTCCTCTCGTCCTATCACTTGTTACTAGGGAGAAGGGACGGACTCCCACCTTGCTACAACCTCCTTTCAGGTAGTTGTAGAGAGCAATAAGGTCTCCCCTCAGCCTCCTCTTCTCCAGGCTAAACAACCCCAGCTCCCTCAGCCGCTCCTCATAAGACTTCTGCTCTAGATGCTTCACCAGCTTCGTTGCCCTCCTCTGGACATGCTCCAGCACCTCGATGTCCTTCTTGTAGTGAGCATCCCAAAACTGAACACAGTACTCGAGGTGCGGCCTCACCAATGCCGAGTACCGTACACTTAGCCCTGTTGAATCTCATGCAGTTGGCCCCGGCCCAACGATCCAGCCTGTCGAGGTCCCTCTGCAGGGCCTTCCTACCCTCCAGCAGATCGGCACTTCCACCCAACTTGGTGTCATCTGCAAACTTACTGAGGTTGCATTCAATCCCCTCATCCAGATCATCAATGAAGATGTTGAACAGGACTGGCCCCAACACGGAGCACTGGGGAACACCACTTGTGACTGGCCGCCAACTGGATTGGCTCCGTTAACCACCACTCTCTGGGCTCGGCTCTCCAGCCAGTTTTTAACCCAGCGCAGAGTGCACTTATCCAAGTTGTGAGCAGCCAGCTTCTCCAGGAGAATGCTGTGGGAGACAGTGTCAAAGGCCTTACTGAAGTCCAAGTAGACAACAGATGAAGAGTATACTTACATACATATATATAAAATCAGCTTACTCTTTTCATAGTCCATAAAATATCTGTGCCTGGCTCTATCTCATTTTAATTATCTCACCCTCAAATCTCCTTGTTTTATGTCTTTCGACTTTTTCCACTCTGCAGATCTCCTCATGACTCACAGTAGGTCTTGGATGAGGCCACAGACTGCTGCTCCTTTCAAATATTTTCTATTTCTTCACAATTTTCTCAAGTGGAATTAGAAATTGCTGTCCCACCACTAAGTTTCTGAACCTCTGGGGATTTATGACCAGAATGTTTTTATGAAATAATGGAGGGTCAAAAATGATAGACTTGACAGCTAAATGGCAGTGCTTAGAAATGGAAAAGTGAATGGATGGAGGGATCAGTTTCGGGGAGCACTGAAAGGCCAGAGGAGAAATAAGACAGTTATTACCCAGTAACAGAAATCAATCACCTGCCTCTGCCTACTATCTTGGGCCTGAACTGTAAGTGTGTACCTCTCTGCAATCACCTACGAAACCAGCATGAGCCTAAAATTAATCTAGCTCTCTTATTGTCTGCTGCTTGACAGCCCAGCTAATAGAAATGCTGGGCATGGGAATTCAGGTAGTGCTTGTGAATCTGTGTCTCAGAATGATTTTAAGGATGATTTTTAAAAAATATGTGAGCTAAATTCTACACTGAATTTTACCCTATCTAATGATAGGTGCACATTAATCACTGCAAATATAATACTTTACTCCCTCCTGTGACTACAGCTGGGGGCTAAATTCTCTCATTGTCTGGACTCTGCTGTACTTCATAGTTTAGGGAAAAACTAATTCAGTGAATATGAAGCCCATACAGGAGGCAAGAAGCTCCATTTACTTTCTTTTCAGAACATGAATTAAATTAGATTATTAAAGCAGGATCTATCAAAAAGAGGTGTTATCCCACTTAAAAACCTGTGAGTTCTTGCCATGTAGCACTGTGCAAGTGACTCAGCTACTTGAATTGAGACCTAGTTACCTAATTATTTCTTAAGATTTCCATCTTTCACTTTCTTTCATCAGATAAAATAAAGGATATCTATGGTTTAGTTTGCATCTGTGGGTCAAGAACTCTCTATTGGTTTGGTTTCACTTAAGAAAATCAACCATGTAAAATATTCAGGTTTTTTTTTTTTTTGTTGTTGGTTTTTATACAGATGATCCTTCATTGCCTTTTTTATTAGGGTTTTACCTATACCTATGCTTAGACCTATATCTATATCTATAACTATATCTGTATCTAATCATCTCTATATATCACATCATCTATATCTATATCATCATGTATATCTACACCCATATCCATATATTTTTTCTTTGATTCAGTTTGAATACTTGCAGATCCAACTCTTAGAAAGTCAGCTAAAGGAAAACAAAGAAGACAGCAATTTTTGTGCACAAAAAAGGGAAAGTTCTTAGCACTTACTGCTTCAAAAAAGTCAGGCCAAAAGTTTAATTCCACATATTTTATCTGCTGACTTTGCTTCTTTTGAGCACCAGTGCTGTCTTATTAGCTACTTTTGCTCAATTCTCAGGGTCAGGTTAGCCCACCTCTACATTTCTTCAAGCCTACTTGATTTCCATTTCATTGTATGTATTTTAAATCAGCTCTGAACGGGTCTCTGCCTATTTTTCCATTTGACTGTCTGCTAGTCAAATCTCTCCTATGACAAGTGTAAGTGAAGAAAACCCGCTTCTTGAAAAGGTGAGTTTGTGTCTTCATGAAAACTTTTGACTTCATAAATGGCATTTGTCAGTAAGAGACTCACACATATTTATATATAAAGGTATATATACTTTTTAAAGAGTATTCAGGAGCTGCAAAAAAGATTTTCAGAACTGCAGACTCGTGTCTTTGGCTGCTCAGCTACCTTTAAAACTTGACTCCAGATACTTCAGTTGAAACATGGGTCTTAACTGAAGCACTTGAAGCTTTGCAATCTCTTCAGAGAGCCTGTGCCTGTGCCAAAAGGATGTTAGTTCCTCAGCCCAACATGATTTCAGCTAGATGGAATAATATACAAATTCATCACACAGCATTACCACTCACCATATATGCAGAGATTCTGCCTTTTTCTTCGGTCATAAGCTTCTCCAGATTCCCTCACAGGGTGTCAACACTGTGAAGGGATTTCATTTTTAAATCTAAACTTTCTATTGCAAAAATATACATTATCATTTTTCTGAATAGTCCTGGAGCAAAATACCTTACATATTAGGAAAAGTTTAGAAAATAATTGAATAGAGGTAATTTATGTGCATAGATGTATATATATGCTTACATATATAACACACACACTCATATATGTGTGTATATATATGTGCACACACACAAATACATATATATGTATATGTGTATATACATATACCTCTCCCTAAAAAGAAAAAGAATTCCAGAAACTGTGCAACTTTGTTAGTGGATTTTTTTTTCCAGCAAGGGCATTTTCTATGAGGAGTAACGGCTGATTAGATAAGAAAGCAAATGTTTAGAATGGAAGACAAGAAACATACAAAATCTCCTTTATTGTCTTTCTATCTTGTGCAGCACAGGACTTTTTGAAATTCTTTGTAATGAGCAAAGCCTGGATGAAGAGTGGAGAAAACGAGTCAGTGATCAAACAAGGTTGTTTCCTCCATTTAAAAAGTTTTGAGAAAGGGTGAATTTGTTACATTCAAGCTTAGGATACTTAAAACTTGAATGGAAATATTTTCTTAACATTGTCAAGTGAGATTAAGGAAAGATATGTAAGTGAAAGTGACATCAACTCAAGTAAACACTGTCATTTACTTCTAAAAAGACACTGTTTTATATCCATTTATAAATATATGTATGGTCCTTCATCTTGATGTAGGAAAAGAGACAGAACCAATCAGATAAATGAATCAACTTGAGGCAGCTGTGTGTGACATTCAAGAGGCCTGAAGTTACAGTATTTAAAAAAAAAAGATCAATTCAAACCTGCTTTAGAGAAGTTTTCAGAAGTTACAAAAGGGATGGTATCAGGCATTTTATGATAAAGAATATTATACTTGTTCACCTTGGAGAACGATTCAAACCTTAGGAACAAGGCCTCAATAGGGCACATTTTGCTTAAAATTAATCACACGCATAAATGGTTTTCTGAAATGGAACCCTGTAGGAAACTTAGCTAGAATTACTACCTGTTAGTAATATTAACCCTATGGGATATATTATTGGGAAAAGTGGTTTTAATAAATAATATGTTTTTGTTCAGGAGACACTCACTGAAGATAAAGGTTCTGAAGCAAGTTATTGAACAAGTGAAAATCTTGGAAATTGGGACACTGCTAAAATAATGAAAAAAATGTTCAGGAACATTTGATCCAGCTGTCTTTCCCCAGCTCTTAACACTGCTTACGGTTTAATACCATCTTACTACCACTGCCATTAGAAAAAGTTACGCTACTGTAGATATGCCATTGCATGCAGCGTTCAAACATAGTCCTCTCAGAGGTTTTCACTTAAAATATAATAAACAAAAATGGATGTGCCTCTATTTTGTTCAAGCTAATTGCATATTGTGACTTAATGTGTAAGAAACAAGAAATCAGGAATACTGTATATTACTTTCACTGTGGGTGATCAAAACATTATTTAGTGCTTCTATAATTATGATATATTAGGAAAATTCACGTTCAGACTTGCAATATCCACCTGAATGGTGAGACTAGTTAGAATACACTGAGCTATAATAGAAATCATAAAAGAGAACAGTTTAAAACATGTTAGCAGACTTTTCATTGATAATGCATTCAACTAAGTTTGTTGTTAAAAAGCCACAGGTGTAAAGCACATTAAAATATAATTGCAGTGACAGTTCAATGCAATTGCTACATGTTACATATTAGGGCATATTTTTACTGTTTACTTTTAAGACATTTATGCACCTGAGCAACCACATCTAAAAGATCACAAAAGATGAAAAGTTAAAAAAGGAACCATAAAGCCAAATGACAAAGAGAACAAGAGTTATGAGCACAATTGGTGAGAATTGTAGTAAGTGTATAAATGGCCAAGGAACTGCTTAATGTTCTCACATATACATTTTCCACCATAGGAAGAAATCAAAATGCACTTACCCACAGGCTGCTGAACACTGCTGAGCTTTGACTAGTCTCCTGGAACATTAATCACTTGCAAACTCTCAATTGTTAATGTGACTAGAAATTAAATAAACAGTCTCTTTCTCAGAACTCAATTTCTTTACTTTCCACATAAATTATTCTGCAGACTGCAATTGTTTGTCTAATTCTTAAGAAACCTTCACTCAACCTTAATGACATCTCCATCTCCAGTCCCTTCTCCAACTTGAGTCAAATGAATTAGAAATTACAAAAAATAACTGGATTATAAAGCTAACAAGTTAATAAAATACAGTTACAAGGGAAAAAATAACGTGCTTGTACCCTCAAAAAGGGGAGAAACAGAGACTTCAGAAAGCCTATAGGGACTAGACTGTGGTTATTGATTTTACATGAAAGCAATCAAATTCAGTGATAAATCCCCTTCAGAGATAATTCTGTTTGAAGAGAGGGCAAGTGTAATTGTTACAACACATTTCATTTCTTGTCTACCGTTGGCGTGTAGCACAACCACATTCGCTGCTTAATTAATGAAGGCTGTCCTGGAGCCAAGTCCAAGGAATTCAAAGACTTCAGCTTTGGTGTAAGTTACAAACTGCACACTTAGGTTCAGAGAAAAAGCACAGGCAATAGTAACATGATCACTTGCTGAAAGATTTCAGACTTCTCTGTACAGAGTAACTGCAATTTTAAAAAGCTGTTCTTGGCCTGCTAACTACCAATTACTTGCTGACTTCAGAAGTGCTGCAATGAACTCAGGCGTCATATCAGGGAAGCTTTCTTCTCTTAAAAAATACCCTCCTGATTTTACTTTGGCATTTATAGTGAATCAGAATCACTTTGATCTGCCCATGACTTGCATCAGTTTACTCATAGGTTCATTACACAACTTGTTTTGGAGATGCAACTTCATCTTTCTCAGAGGAAAATGAGACTTGTCTGAATTGATCCAAATGGTAGTAAAAAGCAAGCCAGGAAAATAAGATTTCTTTTGTTTTATTAGAAAAGTGTAATATCCCCTTACCAATAATAAAAATTTAATGAAAAGCAATTAGCAGAAGGAATAATTTTCAATAAAGGCAGTAACGTTCTATTAAGTCGCATTTGATAGCTCAACAGAACTGTGTTTTATATTCAGTATTAAACTCCATGACAAAGAAATTACAGAATTTCTGTCAGGCATAGTATGATTTATTCACTATGAACATGCAACAGTGGCTGGTAGTATCTTTTCTATGACAAGACTAAAATTAAACTCAAGGCTTTCTGCAGATACAAATATCAAAACACTATCAGCCATGAAGATGTCTATTGGATCTTAACTCTGATGGTGATTAACATCCTGTGATGAAAAATAGTCATACTTTATTTTGAGGTTTCATTTGTAAGTGCTGTTTAAATGATTAATAAATAGACCTTTCAATTAGCAGTTTATCAGTTGCTACTAGTGCCTACTGGGTTGACAGACTGTCTATAATCATGGTTTATGTGCATCTACTGATGTGCAGTCACTATCCAAGAAATATTATATTGCTGTCTGAAATAAGGAAATAATACATATTAATCACATATTACCCATTGAGAATATGTCCAGTATAATGGCACTAGGGATGATGAGATAGCTCTTGCTGCATGATGCTCTCCTTCAGCAAAATGTCTTTGCCAAAGCTGGCAGGACTGTTTCCCTAAATCTGCTGTTGCAGGCATCCCCAATGCAGAGGGTAAACCCTTCTCATTTCAAACAATTCATATTCTCGAAGATCACCAGGTCGAAATGAATGGATGAAGCAACAAATTAGTGTCTGTCTGATCTAAGGGGCTTATGTATGTAATTATGATATTAACTGTCTTGGTAACCAAAACCCACCCCCCAAACCTCCACATGCTTTATCATTCCTCTTAGCAACAAAGTCTGAGAGGAGTATTAAGATACTTTGGCTCACCCACTACCAAGAGTGTTGTTAATTTAGTTCTAGGAATGAGCTGGAAAATGAAGGAGTGTTGCATTCTCTGTTGTTGACTTCCACAGTTTGAGTGGTGCAAGTTTGGAGGGGAGATTTTACTTATAGACAGCTGATGTCATCTAGGTTGCATTAAGAGGAAGTTAAGATATAGACCTTTACAGTGACACTTTCTTAGAATAATTGAAGATACCTAAATGACTCTTACAAAATGAAATAAGAATTGAGGGCAAGGTGTATACAAGGAGGAACAGGGAAAAAGACAGAGGCTTGTCTCCTGAAGGCTCTATCCCTGATGGGATGAAATAAAAAATAACCAACTATCCTTCTGTGCTTGCAGAATGGTTTTAGGCTGTGGAGCATTAAACCATTTAGTATTTCTGTGATTTCAGGTATCTTTATTTTCTCAGAAATTCTGAGCATAGTCTTATCCCACTTCCAATGTTTTAATTCCTCTCCTGTTTGGGAAATATTTCAAATGCTATTTGAACTTGCTAATTCTATGTTTAATGTCTTGGAGAAAGAAAGAAGAATGGCAAATGTTAACTCTCATAAAAGATAACAGTTATTTATCTTGTGTTACTTTGTGGAGATCGGTTAGGGAAATAGGCACTGGTTGAAAAGGTCAGAGAAAGTTGGGGAAGAAGTGTCCAGGCTGGCAGAGGAGCAGTGCCACTGCCAGGAGGGCAGGAACATATCACTGAGCTGTGTGGCATTTTGGCAGTGGAAGGGATGCTAAGGAGGAAGATCACTAGATCTGTTCACTAGAACAGGGATGAGGAGGAAACTGTGATGTTAACTGGGTTAACCTATGTGCCACAGTCAATGTGCCCTCCTGCTCAGCCAGAAGGAGCTAATGACCAACGTATGGGTGACAGTGTAGCTGCAGTGAAGAACAAATTTTCTGTGCCTTTTAATATGGTATAGCAGGTATCTGTTCCTGGTATCTGAAGAAGTGTTAATTACTACCCTACGTCTTCACCCATAGCACAGGCTCTGAAAAAAAGCAGAAGGGGCTGCTGGCTGTGCTGTGAGAAGGAGGCAAGAGGCTCTGATGGGAGCTTGGTGAATGCCAGGGAGCACTGGGGGGCCTTGGCTGCCATAAGAAGTATTTTTCTTTCCACCAGTGGTAGATGCTTCTACCACTTGGCTCTTCTACTGGTTAGAAAAACTGGAGTCAAAATTCCCAGGACAACCAGACACGTTTTGGGACATATTAATTTTCTTAGGTCTTCTTGGATATATTGCCTCATTTTAAAATATCCTGGTGGGTGAGGAAACATCTTCTATATCTAATGGAGTGGGACTGTCAGTAAATAAAAGTCCAAATTAAATGAGGATCTATGACAGGAAAGGTGAAATGAGAGCTTCTCTAATTGTAAAATGATTTCATTTTGCCTTGCTAATTATTGAAGTATGAGCTTCATGTAATTACATGTGACTGGAAACAACTCCAGCTAACGTTCACTACATTTGCCCAATTAAATTTTACAGCATTTTGTTTGAATGCAGCCGGTTATGCTCATTAATAAAACTGTAGGTGACAAAAAACATGCAGGGCTTCTGAAAGGGAAGTTAACATTTGCTCTTTCTCCTTCTTAGCCTGACTTTTTTATTCTTTGGGTCGTGAGTTGCCTCCGTACTCAATTATTGGCCACAAGGTCCCTGGGAAAGTGCGGCCACCCTGTGCAACATGGTGGTGTGTCCTGCACATATGTGTGCAAAAGGCACTGCTCAGCGGAATGACAGTGCATGGCACAATCCTGTACAAGTCTTGCATCCTCATGTACATGCAGCCCTTGTGCCTGTTATCCACTGGGAAGACTTTGCTCTCAGACAACTTTGCCTGAGCTTGGAACAGAAAAGAAAAGAGGACAGAGCCTTTCTGAAAAAAACCCCACAAGACCAACAAAACAAAACACTAAGCACAGTCACCTGAGAAAATCTTGTCAGATTGAATGATTCCTAAATCCTCTTCTCTCCTCCTTCTGCTCCTTCATCCTTTTTCCACTGACTTGAGAAGCCTGGAATAACTCCCTCCTGCTACTGAAACTTTGTCAAATTAATTTGATGCTAATCTTTTTTGACATTATCCTATTTTTCTTTAATATTTATCCATCGTCCCACAGGTCATTTATGTCTGTTTCTGGTATCTGTTCCAGTCCTCTTGGGTAGGCAGAATATGATAGTTTTAATGTAATTTTTTTCATGTGTCTATCTTTCTGTCTCCTCTGTCACTGAACTCATCCTACGGTCTCAAAAGAGGCAGTGCCTTCTTCACAAGTCTTGGTGGGTATGCACGCACACACACACACGCACAGAGGGTAAAAGAAAGGAGAAGTCTGTTACTCTTTTAACCTTGTTCATTCCTCCTCTATTCAGAGCTATGATCTTTTTTTCCCATCTTGATCTTTTAGCATAGTTCTTCTTGATATTTAGAAAGAAAATTACTTTCTTTACCTTTGTTCTTCATCATTGAGGCTGACTGCATAGCACACATGACCCTCAAAAATGCAGTGTTAAATATTAAAATGATTAAAATTATTGAACAGAGAGAAAGCCCACATTGCACACTTCTTTGGCGCTCAGACCAAAGACCCAGTGTATGCCTGATATTCAGTTCATCAGCTACAAAGTCAGTGAAGGAAACTAATAATTAGATTCTGATTATATGAATTCTTTGACTGGATTTTTTTCTTATTTCCTACAATATAAAATCTTCATATTAAGGACCGATTTTCACAGGATTCAATCACCAGCATGTATTTACACAATTTGCCATCAGTTTGACATTACTTGAGAAACCTGTAACTATAGGACATTTTGTCTTGGAAAAGTAGCTGGAGGTGGTTGAGTCAAGATAATAAAAGGTATAATAAAAGCAATCATCTGTTCCATATCATCTTGTCCTTTCAGCTAGGCCCATGCATATCGACCCTGCACCTCTTGAACCACGTAGCATTTTAGGTGGTGATTAGAGGCTGAGGCTGTGTCAGAGCCTGTAATCATGAGCCTTCAGTTTTACTACAAGGAGCTTAAGTCTAGAAGAGAGAATGAGAAGGAGAGAGTAAAAGGAGCCTCCAGCTGCTAGCACCAACCACTAAACTAGTTTAAAACTGGATAGTCTAGAAATTGTTATATTTTAGCCCCAGCCTCTTAAAAAGCTCACACTCACGGCAGTCTTTGTGTTTTGTAGGAAACAGTGTAAGTCAGTTGTGTTCAGCACTTCTACTCGTGCGCATCTTACCATCCACATGGGTAATACGTGCTCTCTAACTCCGGTTATCAGTGGGATGGCATGTACAGGGATGCCGATGCTGCCAAGAACTGAAGGAATTCATCTACGATAGGGAGAGCCGGGCAGGTGCAGGAGTCACCAGGTGATACAACACAAGCCAGCTCTGCTCCCAAACAGCTTCGCTGTGTTCACAGGGAGGTGAGTCCAAGGAAGGAGCTCTGCTTCAAGTACAATGCCATGCAGATAGGTCTGCCTTTTGCCCTGACAGCACTGCCTGCACTGCCTGGTTCCTGGCCTGCATTCCTGTGCTGGGCCCTGCTGCGAAATGCAGGCAGACTGGAAGGAGACCAGCTGGAGGTGTAAAAGCAAGTATATGTCTGATAAATGTCATTAATGCCGGAAAATCACTGGAATCAAGACAATTACCCCAGAAGAAAATCGTGAAAGAGAAATAAAGCAAATAGCATAAGAAGCATGGGAGCAAGGGGATGTGTTTTGGTTTTTTAAGTAGCAGGAAGGAATTTAACCCCCTCTGGCAGTGGTTTTAGCAGAAGTTGGAAGACCTGAAGGGTTTAAGGGGAGCAATGGAGTGTTGCTGGAAATGGATAGTCTGAAAGACGCTTATACCCATTTCCCTAAGCTTTGTGCTGAATTTTCAACTTGAAAATTTGTCCTTCAATGTATTTTTTAAACAAAAATAAATGCATTTCACCCTAGCTATTAACTACATTTTAATGACTCATCTTTCACAAAGGTCAGACATTTACAGTAAGTAATTTCAAACATACTCTGTGACACTAAAATCAGTTATGCTCTCATACCTGACATGACAACAAGGAAGCGTGGTTTAATTTCTAGTTATGTTCCTGACTAATAAAATAAAGACATCAAGGCTGTAAGTGGATAAGAGTTTAAAAAAAAAAGCAAAAAACTTTTCACTCTCATTTTGTTCACGTACACATAACTCCCCTGACACCATTTAAACCAGATCCAGAATGTTAACTTAGCCCCATTGGTTTAATGGTAAGTACACTTATCTATGCTTGCAGAGTATTAAGTATATCTATAAATAAATACATATTACCGTAAAAATTCATATCAGCCTTGTTTTTTTAATACTCAGTAGATATATTATCTATAAATTGGAAAAAATACTTATTAAGCAAAAAAGGCTGTGCTTAAAGAAGTCTGAGTTATTTTTATGAAATCTGAAGTCGCAAGGCAGGCTTGCTCAGTACTGTCTTTCAACTGCTCATTTATGTGATGTCTGTGATGGTAAATGGAACAGGGGAGGACCAGGGTCTTCTAACATGTCTGGGTAAGGCAATATTTTACTGGGCTTGTTTTGTGCCACGTACGGTTGACAAAACACCAGAGATTACTTTGTGTAACATTTGATAGCAATACATTCAGAGCCTAAAAGATACCTTACACCAAAGAGAATCCTCCCGGAAATGTGTTTTTGTATCCAAAACTTAAGGGAGGGACAACAGTGCTAGTTAGATTTCTGTCCTAGAAGGACAGAAACAAGGGGCTGACAAAATTGTAGGCGACCCCAAGGACCTTATCTCCATGGCTTTCACCTAGAGGGCATGTGGAAGGAGTGGCAAGGATGGAAGGAGCTGTGGAAGAGCTCCGTCATTAAGCAGAGACCAGGACTGTGTTTAGCAGCTGCTGCATTTGTTTGTTCCACTCTGGTCACCAGATATTTGCACACAAGGTTTCCTAAACAAACCTTCACTTTTGGGACCAGGGATCAGTTTCCACAAAGAAAACAGATGCTGAGAAGCTTGTGGGCTACTAAGCCAAGTACCAGCTACTTTCAAAATGGACCATATCCTTACAGGTTGGATTTTGAGCATGGTGGCTGGACAAGTTGAGGAACATACTTATGCTAGTGTGGTGCAAATAAAAGTGGAGGAAAAAAGTTAAAATTCTGACTGTGCTGTTTCACACTGCTTTTTACTTAAAACTTCCTTAAAATGAAAAGAGACACCTGAATATATTTGACTACCAGAGGAAGGAGGCATTCCCTTTACTTTGGTTCTTGGTATACCATGATTTGGGCATAGCTGATCATGGTGCTGGAGAGTATTTCACAGATCCCAGCTGACTCATCCTCAGGTTGGCTTAAGCTGATCAGCCTTTTCTGTCATTGTTTTCTGTTTCCTTTTGTGCTAGCTCCTTCTTTAAATGTTCATAGAACATGCCCCATTACACTTGATTACTGTGAACATCTTGCAGTCTCCTTTCGGAAGAAAGCAATGAAAATATTACCTTACATGGCAAGAACAGGTAATAAAAGGCTGTTAAAAAATAGAGAAAGAAAAGAGCCAGGAAAAACAGACTCAGTAAAATAAGTACTGCATAAAATAGCAAGAAGGCTGCAATGTCATTTGAAGTTGCACTTTAGACAAATATGAATCATTTGCATTTTCAGCCTCAAACATGTAATTTCTTAATCACAGTTTTTTATGTGATTACAACTGCAAAAAACCCAGAGGCTCAGTTTTTAAAATTTTGTTTTAATATTTTTTTTTTTATTATTTTTATTTTTTCAGCTAACTACAGATAGATTCGGGGGAGTTTTAAAGATAAGAATTTGTGTTTGGCTTTGATCACTAAAATTTTTATTTTGGTGTTTTTCAGGACTGTGTTAGATAAAAATGCAAAGCAGCCTGCTGAAATGCATTTTCAGTAAGACTTTTTTGCTTGGAAGAAATGAATCCTAAATTTTTAGTCAGTTTTATCAAGAGAAGGAGAGAAGTTTATGATTTCCCTTTCAGCAAGGGAATCTGTCTATGTAAATGTTATACATTTTCATTTTCCTAACTTATACATATTTTCCTAACTTTGTGCTTTCCATTACTAGTTTCTATGCAATGCATCCATCCTGATAAAGTACTAGATTGGTACCAATATGCTTTTGTCCCTGAGTTGAATGGTGAAGTCCTTCAGCAATTAAATAAACTTTTCACTAGTTTCAGTGTGCAGACTGTGCTGAGTGGAGGGCAGATAAATAAGTGGAGCACACCTGGAGTATGTATGACTGACTGCTGCCTAGAAATCAAGAGGGGCAACACCTAAATTCTGCCCAGCTCCAAAAAACCAGCCACCTCTGGATTGCAAAGACTGCATCTACATTACTATTTTAATTTGGATCTGGAGTGTGCTTTTGAAACAAATCTCATCAAGTGCGTTTAGTGTGTTTTTGTTCACACATTTAAGAGCAGGTTCAGAGAAATGAGTTCCTTTCAGATAAAACAGACCAGATGGTGCACTAGAGGATTGCACCTCGCGTGCTTCTGCCACTAATGAACATTCAGCCTGTGGGAACCGATTACAGCTAGTCTGATGTAGAAGTCCCAAAACAAGTGTAGTGTGGATGTTGTGTCCTCAGCATCGTGTTTCCCACTCTGGTTGTTTCTTGTGTCTCACTACTGCAGACACAGCCAAAGCTGGTACACAGTTCATGTTCAGCATCTTGGTTAATATCAAAAAGAGAGAAATCCTCAATGATATATAAAAAAGTATCTTTTTATGATGAAAGCAGACATATTTTAAATCTGTAATATGGCTAATGGGTGTGATTTTGCCATGGGAGTGGAGCCATGTGGGTGAGGGATTCAAAGGAGTTCTACCCGAAAGATTGGTGCCATAGAAACTGAGGAATATTATCCTGAAAAAGGATAATTTGAGTTCTTATTAGGTTCATTTATAGGCTATGATTGTGAAAGCTGTCCAAAGTTTGTGCAAAGCCAACACATCGTACAAGCGCAGCCTCGCCTTCCTGGGAAAATTTTATTCTAAATTCACCTTCTACAGGTGAATTTTCTAGCAGTAAGACCTCTACTATTACACTGGCAGAAATCTTGCTACCAAAGTTAATTCTAGCTCCACAACAGTTTCCAGCTTTACGTCTCACGTTCACACTGAATTATGATTCAAGTTCCTATTTAAACAAATCCTTTCAGTAGTTCGTCCTCTTCTGAAATGGATTATTCTGACTGTAGGAGAACAGACATAGAGTTGCCATACATTCCCAAGACAGTGCTGGGATATTTGTACCCAGAGTGAAGTTTGGACAGCTTCCCATGGCTTACCCATGAAAGTATCCAAGGTATTTTCTGGGCTATGCATGCCACAACCAAAGAAAGAAACCCCACTAGTGGGGTTGCTGGTGGGTTGGACTGCAAAAAGAGAAAGGAAGGTGTATTCTTAACATGTCAGCATCATTCAAGATGAAGCAAAACTACTAAAAGCTTGCACTAATAAACAGGAAGCATATGTTACGCCTAAAGCAAACACAGTTTTTGCTGGGTACAAATTTCATGAGCGTGTACAAGGAGTCTCTGAGGTTTTTGAACAGTTTTTAATATGAGCTGAAGCAGCTAGGTAATAAAGACTTTGGCAATGTTGAGAAGAGGAAATGAGAAGAGATTCCGTAATCTTTAGAACTGTCACTCTTCAAGTGTCTTAAAAGAGAAGAAATGGGAATTGGCTATAACCTGGTCTCGTGTGTTAGCATAGGTGCAATTGAAAGCAATATTATTAGCATACAAATTGATATTGTCCAAATGCACTCTTTTGGTTGGAGATAATGGCCAGGACTTTTTGCGAAAGAAGAAAAACTTATGTCCTAGTGTAGTGGAGGAAGCAAATAAGCAATTTATGCCGTGCAAAACATGCTGTTGCAGAAATGTGACTGGCAAAATGATCAATTTGTAAGCAATCTTTATGTTGATTTGGGACATTTTGGAATACAATTGCTTTGTTCATCAGTCCTGCATTGTTTTCATTTAAGGCACTTGTTTCTCTTGAAGGGTTAGATTTTGACACACTGTCAGAAAAGAGAGTATCAGAGAGAGAGGTGGATAAGGATCTAAATGCTGTCATTAAGATTTTTTTTAATTATTTTTAATGGCAAAACTTTAATATCTATATCCATGGCATAAGGAACACCTGCAGGTCCTCATTTCACCCATGCACAGCCAGAGCAGCACCCCCACCCAAAAACAACCTGTACTGGTACTCATCCAAAAGGCAGAACCTTAAGAAAACAAAGTCCTCATTCAGCAGTTAAGAGCTTTGGGTGCGTCTTTGAAGCACTGAATTAATCTTCATTAACCAGTTACGGGACTCTCTGTGGGACTTTTCAAAGGCTTGAACATTGGGCATGAGTTTGAATATTTTGCTGAATGCAACCTAACTGAGTAGCTAGACAGTGTTTCATGATCAAAGCCATTTTGGTGTGAGATAGATGTTTCCACAGTTAAGCAAATTCCACAGCATGGCACTGTGCCTCTGCGGGAACTTTGCAGTGGAAAGACAGTGCTGCTTCTGGGTGTTTACGATAAACAGTAATGTGAGCTCTATTAGGCATCCAGTTAGAGGTAAAAACATAAACTGTGTGTGAAGATTATCTGGATAATTAAATTATTAAGTAAGCATTATGTAAGGCAGGGGGAGGGGGTTGTTATTAATGCTAATATTAAATTTTGACTGCAGAAGGCAGCCAGGTGCCTTTATTCCCCTCCAGGAGATGATTATCATCTCTTGATAAATCAAATTCCCTTCAGTGGCCTTATTGCAATTTCAGAACAGGCGTATTATTAACAACACTGTGTAATTCTATATTGGAAAAGATAAGAGTTCAGCAGGCTGAACAGAACCTACAGCAGTGCTGCATAAATCCCGTTGATCAGTGTTACCACTTGGAGTATGAACCAGGACTCTCCTGTTGCCTGTTCTCCTCTGGAATGTGAATTTCCAAGGTTCACTTTCAGGGCATAATCTAGTGGGTAAATCTTCCTGAAACTTTAGTTGAGGCTAAGAAATGAGAATGGCTAGGAAGCTAACAATATCACCTTCTCCTCATCCTCATCCATACCTAGTGGCCCACACTGGGCTTTGTTCAAATGAAGTGGTAAAATGGGCTCCTCAGGACAGCGAGGAGGTCCATAAAGCAAAGTGTGCAGCTGTGCAGGGTACAGATTTCAGGGGAAAGAAACTGCCTGCTTAGCCTACATCTGAAGGTTATCACGTAGCTTGTCAGAGGCAGCACGGCTTCTATGGCACAGTCATTGCTTGTTCTCCATCCTGGCTTCAGGGACCTATGCTGGGAAGCCCCCTTTCTGCCTGGGCACCAGGGCTACCTAGTTACGCCAGGTAGAGATGCCAGCAGGTACATCTCTCATTTCTGGGCAAAACTCGGGGTGTGATATATTGTGCTCCGTTGGATATTTAATCCTGATACAAAAGGCACACAGTTTGTTTGATTGTGTTTGGAAGTATATTGCTGGCATCAGTATTTCTCTCTTCTCACCAAACAGAGAAAACCAAATCCCAAACCTTTTTCATTATATAGGTTAATCTGCTCTTGTGTATTTGCATGATGTATTTATACAGTGATATGGACTACTATCTTCCATATTTAGTGGGTATGGATATGCAGCTTTGAACATATATGAAATGTTACAAAATAAATGTGAAAAAAATTGTTACTATTTTAGTTTTAATTTATAGTCAAATACAAGAGGTATGGTTTCTCTGCAATAGTTACATTTCAGCTGTTTGAAGCCAGCTGAGAGCCAGCTGTGTGCCCACAGCCTCTCAAGGGTGTGATTATTTAATGATAAAACTCATTTTCTGCAGCGGCTGCTGATTACTATTGCAAAAATTATTTTAACATAAACTGAAGTGGTGAATTTTTCAGCTGAAAGAAGGCAGGGTTGGCTGCTCAGAATATTGAGCAGCCTTTTCAGCAGAACTGTGGTAAGTTCCATTAAATAACACTACCTGTCAAAATGCTTGGCTGAAGTCTAGAGTCCAATTTATCTCAAAGTGGTAAATTGTCTGCCTAGCTGAAAAAGAAACTCTTCTACCATGCCATTAATATCATAACTTCTAGTTGCATATTCCTTAAAGGCAACCATCATTCCAGGTCAAATGGGCTTTATAAGCACTATATTTGACATCCTCTGAGGCCAAGACTCTGTATTGGGGAAGACCTTCTCTTCACTCACATTCAGAGTGAGGCAGACATGGTCCTTTGAATCACAGAATCATAGAATCATTTAGGTTGGAAAAGACCTTTAAGACCGTGGAGTCCAACCGTACATGAACCTAAGGGCTGAGTGATATGGTGGACTCTGAATAGGATCTTTGGAAATGGAATGCAAGTTTGGGGCAGGGGAGAAAAACATGGTGATTCTTATAAGTCACCTGCATATTAAGGAAAGCATTTGCATAAATCATTAACTTTATACTTCTCCTTATATTCTTTCCTGAGTGGATGCTTTCCTGCAGTTGAAAGGCCTGCCAAGGAATGTTCAATTTTGAAAAGAGAAATTGTGGTTTAAAACCACATTTTGATTTTCAAATAAAATATTTTTGGTCTTATTGAAGTAAAACGTTTGATTTTGAAACATTTAAATTTTTTAATATTGAAAAATAGTTTTTTTATTTATACTTGTCTAAAAGTTTGATATTTGGATAAGTTTTTTAATAATTAGAAAAAAAGTACTCCTAATTTGTTTATTCATTAACAGAATCCACAGCAGACCAGTGATTCCAACTGATGAAGACAACATAAGCCTAGAAAACCGCCACTAGTTATAAGCATGGGTTTGCTCTGGAGGTTTTCAATTACTCTCAGTTTGGGACACCTTGCCAGATAGCAGCTGATGACAGCAGTATAAATTTTTAAGCACAAAGTGACATCAGCATTTGCTATCTGATAGTTGAGTAAAAACTGCAGAATTAAAATATCTACATTTTTAATTATATTGCACAGAAAGAAGCAGCCCTCTAAAAATTACAACCAAGAGATAGAGTAAGGGTATAAAGACTGTATCTGAGAGTTATTGTTACTATCAGTTGTTACGTAAATGATTCCCCTTGCTCACAAACGTGTGTGCGCGTGCGCGCATCCCCCCCCCCCCCCCCCCCCCCCACTTTCTCATCCCAATTTAAAACATAATTGCAGCCCTTGGCAGATTGGCATTGATTTTTTTCATAGAATGAATTAAAATATTTAAAGTAGGAAAAGATAGAAAGGAACATTATGTCCCATTAAACTAATCAAATGTACAAAAAATAACCCCTCCACCCCAAAACCACCCCCTGCTGCCATCCATTGCATCAAGATGGGTTATGAATGAACAAATCCACTTGGCACTTTACAAAATGAGGTCGTGATAAGTGCATGAAAAAATAAAATCAAAGCCCTTTATAGCTGGCAGGATCCTGGCTTTGTAGCAATGAGTTTAAATCAGGGCAGCAAGATCACAAAAGTGCTTCCAAAACCTTCCAAGAGCAAATTATAGTTTTCTGTTTCCTGACTGTCTTTCACAGCTGTTGTGCAAGTTTGTTAAAAATACTTCACCATTTTCCAGAGGATGGTATAGAGGCCAATAGTATGAGTTGACTGAAAAAAGAGATGTATCATTTGACAGGAGGGTAGGTCTAAGGGAAGCCGTAGAAGAGGATGCACTGTACATTACTTCAGAGGCAGGAAATCCCTCCATGACTGATGGTCAAAATCTGTGGCAGCTGACCAGTTGCTCACTTGTAGTCCTCTGTCATTTGGGGAGAGGGCAGCAGGACAATGCAAAATGGATTAACATCTGTCCCTTCCTTGGGGCACCCATGTTTAGGACCTCTGTAAGACTCGCTTCCCCTCCACCCCTTTTCTTATGAGATCACTTCTGCAGTTATATATAACTCACTCTGGGACAGCAGGGTGCTGGCAAGGTCCTTACTACTGAGAAAGATCCAGGGAGTGGGAATATAAGTCACTGTCTTCAGGAAGGTCATTTTTATGTACTGTAGCAATTTAATTACTGTGACAGTTAGTCAATGTGATAGAGTTCTTTACTGGTGGTAACTCAGTGTAAATGAGGAGTAGCACTTTTTCTTTTATAAATCAACATTGCAATATTTCTTTTCAGTTAGAGATGAATGAACTTGAGCAACCTCAGCCTCTCCATGCAAGAAGTTTTTGGGGAGGTGAACTCCAATCCAGGTCTGAGCTCTGCCTTGATCTAATGGACATATTAAAACAACAGGTATAAATAAATAAATAAATGTCTTGTTTTTTTGGATTGGTTGGAAAAGATTCCCCTACACACATCTAGGTGCGCCTCATATTTATATTGTTCACATTTTACACCACTCTATAACATTTAATCACACAGACACTGAGGCCCTAGTCTTTGGCATCTTGCTTGTTAATACATGTTGTAGACAGTGGCTTCCTGTAGTAATTCCCCTCCTGAGCTCTATTGTTTAATGCTTTAAACAGTTCCCAGGTTTTTGAAAGATCCCAAAGAAATCACCTCTATTTCCTTTTGCTTTCCACCACACATCAATGGAAAAACATATCTACCACATTGGTCTTTGCATCATATACTGTATTGCTTAGGTCAGTGGTTTCTTATGGTTTCATGTGTCCTGTAGTCAGTCCTCTGTACTCAGTACAGTATAATACTCTGTCAAGTTTCAAACTATTGGAAAATGCACTTCATATGTGGTGACTAATTTTGCATAAAGAAAAGACATGATCTAATGTAACAACCTGAAAGGATCTTGTGAAGAATAATTTCAGATGATTGCATACATTGAAGTGTTAAGAAAAATGTACTTCAGTCATTTAATGTGCATACAAATTTTCAAGACTAGCTTCTAAAAATGTGACTACTCAACACATGATATCCTCTCAACTTGTAGTCTGAGTAATTCAGGTACGATTCTATTTCAGGTAGCAATAAAAGAAAGATGAACAGTTAATACAGGTAAAGAGAACAGAGAAAACACTGTCCTCATAGTGGTGCAGTTTTGATGGCGGCAAGAAGAGAAGAGCTGGCCTACTTTTTACTATATTAAAGTATAACCTTGTATTTAGAATTTGCCAAGAGAATTTTAATTTTAGTAAAGATTGTTTCTTTTTCACTAACAGTTTGAGAAACTGGCATCTTTTTTGCCACTGCTTGGCAAAGAATGACTGAATGGCTGGGCATTCAGTTTATTGCTTCATATCTGGAAACTGTTACCTGTGCCTTGTAACTGATCTCTTAAGTCATATTATTTTTTTCCTGATTAATAACTTGAGATTCAACATTATTAAATTCACTGTAAACCAGAAGTGAAATGCAATTTTGGGTTGTGTTGGTTATGATAAGAATTATCCAGCCAGGACTCAAAAACTACAAAAAATGTCATTGGTGATTTGTTATATAATTCCTGGTTTGTCAGCTATGTAAATGGTTCTGTTGATCAGTTCCTAATAACCTAACTTACAAATATATCATTTTTAAAGGGCATAGACAATAAATATGAATTAGACTAACATTCAGGTTCCACTGTGTTGGCTGTTTAGAAAACATGACACCACAGCATGAATCATACAAACACCCAGCACTGTGCTGACTGAAAAATTCATAACCAATATAAAATTAGAAGTTGGCAGCTGACACTGTTTTTAGCTAGCTTAAGCTAAATACTGCCTTTTTGCAAGTTTTCGCATTAATGAAATTAGTCTTTATGGGAAATGAACTTGGGAAGAATTGCAAACACAGTAAATTGAAAATTCTCTTTTGAGAACTTTGTGCTCAGACAGTATGGAGATGGGTAGCAGCATAAAATCTTAAGACAAATTTGAACAAATGTTCAAATATTCCCCCAGCACACATTTACAATATTTGCAGCTAGTCATCCATTCCCTACCAAATGCTGTGCTTTGGAAACCAAGCAACAAAGACTATGGTAGAGAGGCTAATTAATCATACATAAGTCTCATATTAGAGGATTTTTATTAGCCCTATAAGACCACAGTAACAGCTCCACCCTACATACACAATAACAATATGAAACATCTACTGATTTTTTTAACTGATAGTACTGTTTCATACTATAGGGAAGACACAATCTGACCTTCTCAGAGGCCATTGCCAGACACAGTGACCAAAATGGCAAGCCCCTGATGGGCTGTAATTTTCTTAGACAATACAGTTTTCATTTCATTTCTTGCAAACTGTACACCATGAATATACCCCATATTTTATTAAATTACTACAGAAACAAGAAAATAGTTATTGATGGCGATAAGGGAGTAATTCTGGTATTTCCATTTAATGGTCCTGGACAGTAGTTTTCCGGCCTATCGCATACAGATTGAGCTGCAGAGAAACATAGCCTTGGTACTTACTGTATTACTAACCTCTGGATTATGAAAGGATTCGTTTTTGGAAGAGGTTATAAATACACATATCTAGACCTACTAAGAATTCTGTACTGTATTGCACAGCTTTTGCATCCTGGAAGAGCTGGGGTGTGTGAGTATCTGAAGTATATGAAATTTGAAGTCTTTATTAAGGTAGGTAGGTTACGAGAGGAGAGCAAAATAGACATGCAGATCATCTTTCAAGCTGCAAGAGAAATTTATATGACAATGAACAGGCTGCAGAAGGAAGTCAGCTTGGAATCTCTGCTCTTTTGAGAAGGTTTCAATTGCTTCAAGAAATAACTCAATTCAGGCATATTTAGTGAATAAATGTTACACTACCTGAACCAAAATAATTTACTGCTGGTCCATATTTTAATTGTTAGGAAGGAAAAGTATGCACTGTGTTAGGTGGTGCTGTGTCCTTTCCAAGGCACATTTACTACTATTTCTCCTCTTTTGGGAGTAAAAACAAGACCTTAACAATTAGGCTTGAAGAATGAGACTACAGAGAAAATGAAAGCCAGAGGATGAGTCAGGAAAATGTGAGGAAGAAAGGTGGCTGGGGAGTTATATTTTAGTTGCTCTTTGCTTGCTTACTTCTCTGTTGATTTGTTCTATACCTGTTTAACCATTTTTTATTTTAAATTTTCCAAACTTAATTTGAGAAGGAAAGTCTACGGCACAGTGTCAATGGGAGGGTATTTCTGGGAAGGTTAAGTTAATTTACCTGGAAAAATGTTTCCTCTCATAATGCAAATCTGAGAGAACGTAGCAGAAAAAAAAATTGCTCCTGTTATATACTAATTATAAATGAGCTTTAGTGGAAATTTATATGCTCATTTGAAAATGATCTTTGTTTTTTGCCTTGGAGTGCCGAATGGTAATTAGAATAAAAGGTGTTCCTGCAGTGGGGCCAAATGTGCTACCAAGGCTGTACTGCACAAGCCCCATGGTTTCCATAGTGTGCAACCCCTAAGCATCGACTCATATTTTCCAATTAGGAGTGACTAATGTTCCGCTATGTATGGCAAAAATATAATCAGTCACTTATCCCTGCTGGAAACATATGAACAGAAGCCACCACTAAAGCTACAATTTTTTTTTTTAAACATTGTATATCATGCTCTGACTGAATGTATATCATGCTAATTTTTTAGTAAAAAAAAAAGTAATTATGAACTTTTTAGGATGAGGTATAGTATAACATAACGTTTAGCCTATGCAAAACAGTTGGCTGCTGAGTTACAAAAGACAGATATGAGGAAATAACTGAAAAAATAATACTCGCTTAACTATACATAGCTTATCATGCACAACTTGCAGCATATGAGAAGGTTAAACCAAAGGCTGGACCAGAGCTGCACTGGTTCTAGCTCTGGGTGAGTGAGTCCCAGCTGAAGTCTGTCACATCGTATCTGAGCCAAGTATCCGAGTATCTGAGTATGGAAGCAGTATTAACTCTCTCAAAGTACATTATCTGAGCTTCTGGAAGCAGAACAAATACCCTTTATGGCATTTTACATTCTGTAAGTTTATTTAAACAATAGAATTGTGCATAATTGACCCCTGACTCACTTCTGTCTTTCCTTCCCTAGATTACTTTGATGATGGTCCCTAGATGGTCTTTGGTGCTGAGTCCCATGATGGAAATGGCAATGTGTGGCAGACTAGGTGCGAAAGAGTCATCTCTCTGGAGGGTATGGTGTTATACAATCATTGCAATCACAAACCCCATTCCTGACCATCAGGTCTTAAACGTGAAATAACTTACTATGTCATTTTAATAACATGTTTTTACAAAGCTCAATAGGTCATGGAAAGTAAATGCAAACACAGAAGGAAGAAAACAGATTGAGGACTTCCTCCAAGTTTCGCAGGAATTAGAGCTGGAGACCTTAGAAATGACAGACTCATAACCATTAAACATACAAAATAGCTATTACATAATATGTCTGCAGTATGTACTGCTTTGCCACAAATGTTATTCCTCACAGAAGGAGTCATGTCTTGTTTATTACCTCTTTTAATGGAAAATGTCAGAAAGGTTTGTTAAGCTACTTTGTCCAGGATGTTAAACCTAGTTTTTCCTTTGTTGCAGTCTATTGGATTTCTTTTATACATTCCTGAGGCTGTTTCTTTTCCCTCCCCATGATTTTCTCCTACTGGAGAATGCTGGTGCTTAGCCTCCTAGACCCCTTCCTCAGTTTATTACCACAAAATTCTACATAGCTTGAATCTAAACAAGAGCAACCCAATTTCAGACATTTGGTATAAGGGTTGTGCACTTTCCCTGGCTGCCACTTCAAATGTTCCTGAGCACTCTGCTGTGCCCCTGTTTCCTCATCCATAAAATACAGATAAAAATAATGGTCTTTGGCTTTATTTTTTAAACCAAAAGCCTCCAGTATGTATTGGGGAAGAATTTTATATATATATATATATATATATGTATATGCACACACACACACACACATATATGCTTAAAGTTCATTACTACATCCATTACATGCATGTGGTGCTTTGTAAACCCCCCTTCACATATAATATTCCATGCTTAGATCTTATCTGTGACCTCCTGTCTCACCTCTTTTCCAGTTCTTGCATGCATCTGACCCATCATCTATGCTCCTTATGGACTGAGTTGCTGCACTTTTGCCGTGATGAATCTCTATCTATATTACCCTGAAAATGTGCTTAGCTGCACCAAAATCCTTGCTTCTTTGCTTCTAGTGTTTGCAGTATTTCTTGGATTAGAATCCTCAGCAGAGCCAATTAATGCAGCCTATAATAATTTATTTATATGTATAAGTGATCAGAAAAATGTTAAATAAATGCTTAACGTTATGCACTACAACGGGATTACTCAAACTTCATCAAGTTAAACATATGCAGGATGTTGGCATGACTGATGCCATTGATTTAGACTAACACATATTCATTCAGGAGGCAGCAAAACTCTCTTGAGAGGGATACTGTGTTGCCCCTGGATGTTTGGGGTTTTTTTTCTATTCAGATGGTTGTTCTTGACCCTCTGAACAGTAAAGGCTGAAGCCTCCTCAAGTAAGTAGGAAGTTTCTTCTTGCCTGACTTTCACATGAAGAATAGTGTTTGTAAACGTGACAAGATTAATGACTCAGGCATTAGTATTGGTAATAAAAGAGCTAAGGAATAACTAGAGTGAAGAAAAGGAGTAGCAGATGGTAATAAGAGAGGATCCATAACAGATTGGCTAAAATAAGACATGGCTAAGCAATATGCCTTTTCTAGCCTGGGTGATCTTTAAATGTCTTTGTGTCAACACTTAAGTCCATTGTCCTAGAAGAGGGAGCAGACCATGGTGTCAGTGGAAGTCTGCTGCTGCACGCACTCACCCAGGACAGCACGTTTTCTGATGACAGCTTGTTTTACTTGTGGTTTAGAAATGAACCCTCAAAGGTCTGATGTTTGGAAATCCAGTTGAAAATTAATGTTTCATCCAAAAACCTAAACCAGATGGTACTTGGCCAGTACTGCTGTTTGGAGCATTTCAGCATGTAAGTAGCTGGCCAGTTTCTTTTGCTGAGTGTCCTCTTCTGATTCAATAAGCTATAATCCTCTTTTTAATGTTTGGACAAATCATTCACCAAAGTCATGGCAGAAGGCTGTGATTAAACGTGCAGTTCTACACAGCTCCAAGAATCCCTAAAATGCCTGGCTGGAGCTAGAGTCTGATACACACCAGAGGCTGCAGGAGACAAAAATGTATTTCGTAGTCTCAGTGACATGAACTAAATTAGCGCTATGAAGCCAAACACCTTTGCTGGATATAGTTGGATACCCGCTGATGCCAGTAATTGCGGTTACTCTGCTAAAATAAGTGAAAATGATCATTGTCACTGACAATCTGCTCTGAGATAGCAGCTTTTGCAGACAAAGGGCTTGATACCATGGTAGCATGTGCTAATGCCACAAGATGATATGCACAATTTCTCTGGAGGCTTCAAGCAGGTACTAGACACCTGGCACGGCTTCTCTGTGCAACATCTGAAGGAAGCCATTCCCTTGTTTTCCTTCTGTAGTGGACTACTTCTTTATGGGTTTGGGTCATACTCTATATGGCAGTTTGGATACCAGGGTTTTGCTCTAAAATACAGTTCTTTGCCAGACTTTTCGCTTTAATTGTACACAATTTGCTTTAGTACAGAAAAACAGAAGGTTGAGCTGTTTTGAGCTGGCAATGGTGATAAAACACTGGAAGAGTGTTTTATCTTGTTAAAAAGATCTTTGGAGACATGCTATTCTTATTTTCAGTTTAACAGTTCAGTCTTTAGATGTATGTGCATTTAAAAATATATACCTTTGGAATACCACAGAAACTGATGAAATTTTTGGAGACAATGATTGTGTTCTAGCTCTGTAATGATTTCAGTTTGCTCAGGGAACAAAGGCTAATAAAGGTAATACTTATATTTATCCACCAGTGTGTCTGCTACCGCAGTATGCCAGGAGGAAAAGAAAAACCCACGCGCAACACACCAGATGTGCACACCTCTCCATACACGGTTGTGAATAAATCTTCAAGACAGGCTGCAGCACTGTATTTTTCTTCATCCTTTACAATGTGCTTGAGAAGAGTGCCTTCAAGGCACTGTGCACAGTGGAACTGGAAGAAGGATACATGTTATCCTTGGCCTGATATGCCTGTGTGGCTCTGTTCACCCTCCTTGATCTCCTCAGCTGTCCCCATGCTTGGTCTCGGAGGCAATGATGCTGCCTCATGTGCAGGGCACTCTGCTGGCTGCTTCCTCCCAAGAACATCCCTTTCTCATGCTATTAATGGGATTTCTAAATAATGTAATTTACTACTACATAGCTGTTTAATAGCAAATAATGCACTATTAAATAATTCTTAAACTTTTTAATGGTGTTTGTGTGGGGAGGGAGAGGAGTCTTCATAAACACTGCCAGTATGAGGGTTCACTTGCCATTGAGGTACCACAGCTGTATCACTTACAGCCAGCAGGAGCTGCCACCATGCTCTGTCAATAAGACCAGAATAAATACCTGTTGCCTTATCCGCCTCTTACCAGCATGATTATCTGTAATTTTTTTTTTTTTTAATCCCAGAGATTATAGGCTGTCTAGACCTTTCTTTGTGTTAGTTTTTTGTAAAACAGAGTGCACAGTGGAGAATTTATTCTGGAAGAAGGTTCTTAAACATTGATAGAATGCAAGTAGCAAGTAACACCTTTTTTAGTGACTTTGCTTTTCATTGTTCAAGATAGGAATGCTGCATTTTGTTGGTGTGATTTAACAGACGAAAGAAGAGGTTTTTTGCATGCCTGCTTTTTTTAATGTTCAATATGGAATTAGAGTAGAGGTTCTGAATTGGTTTTGCGTGGCAAGGTTTTGGTAGCGGGGGAGGCTATAGGGGTGGCTTCTGTGGAAGCTGCTAGAAGCTTCCCCTATGTCTGATAGAGCCAATGCCAGCCGGCTCCAAGACAGACCTGCCACTGGCCAAGGCCGAGCCAATCAATGATGCTGGTAACGCCTCTATGATAACATATTTAAGAAGGTGGAAGAAAAACTCTGCACATTTGCAGCCGGAGAGAGGAGTGAGAATATGTGAGAGGAATAACCCTGCAGACACCAAGGCCAGTGAAGAAGGAGGGGGAGGAGGTGCTCCAGGCACTGGAGCAGAGATTCCCCTGCAGCCCCTGGTGAAGGCCATGGTGAGGCAGGCTGTCCCCCTGCAGCCCATGAAGGTCCACGGTGGAGCAGATATCCACCTGCAGCCCATGGAAGACCCCATGCCAGAGCAGGTGGATGCCCAAAAGAGGCTGTGACCTCGTGCAGAGCCTGTGCTGGAGCAGGCTCCTGGCAGGACCTGTGGCTCTGTGGAGAAAGGAGCCCACATTGGAGCAGATTTGCTGGCAGGACCTGTGACCCCGCGGGGGACCCACACTGGAGCAGTCTGTTCCTGAAGGACTGCAGCCCAGGGAAAGGAACCACACTGGAGCAGTTCATGAAGAACTGTAACCTGTGGGAAGGACTCACGTTGGAGAAGTTCATGGAGGACTGTCTCCCATGGGAGGGACCCCATGCTGGAGCAAGGGAAGAGGGTGAGGAGTCCTCCCCCTGAGGAGGAAGGAGTGACAGAAACAACGTGTGATGAACTGACCACAATCCCCATCCCCTGTTCCTCTGCGCTGCTCAGGGGGGAGGAGGTAGAGAAATGGGGAGTAAAGTTAAGCCCAGGAAGAAGGGAGGGGTGGGGGGGAGGTGTTTTAAGATTTATTTTTTATTTTCTCATTACCTTACTCTGATTTGATTGGTAATAAACTAAACTAATTTCCCCAAGTCGTCTGTTGTGCCCCTGACAGTAATTGGTGAATGATCTCTCCCTGTCCTTATGTCGACCCATAAGCCTTTCGTTATATTTTCTCTCCCCTGTCCAGCTGAGGAGGGGGAGTGATAGAGCGGCTTTGGTGGGCACCTGGTGTCCAGCCAGCGTCAAGCCACCACAGGTTTGTATGGAAATAACTACCCTAAAATACGTACTGTTATTCACTATCTATTTGTCCTCCCTGATGTTAAAAGCTATGAATATATGAAGAAGTGAAGATGGATCCTACTTATTGCACACTTTCACATGTGCAAATCTGTACAGTTCAAGATCTACTACAAGCAGCTGACACCTGGTAAAAGTAAATCTCCCACATAGGAGTGTGTGTGCTCACCTGCCTCCATAACTTCTGTAAAATTTCATGCTGAATTTTATGATTCCACAGAGATATTTTTCAACATGATAATGAAACAGAAAATGAAATGCTTGAGAAGAATTTGTTCTTGCTGACATAGACCAGAGTTGCATACATTAAAATGGTTAAAAAATAGTCTTAAGTTTGCAAGTTAAGCACTAAAGTTGAGTAAAGTTCAGAAAAATTTACCTAGCAGTGGTAATGCTGGATATTTACAAGTTCATTGGTGACATTTTTAACAGTGAAATGTTACCACTTCGCGTAGAAAGAAGAAGCTATTTTGGGCCCTGTCTCTATTCACTCTCTCTGCTTTGTTTGTGGTTCAGGGAATGGGGGAACCGACAACCTGTGATGCATCTGCAGCTCACATTGTTTCTTCACATAGTCCATATCCAGCCACAATTTTTCTGCAGTTTTGTTGGATAACATTCAGTTATGCATTAATTTTGACAGATGAGCTTGAAAGATCTGTTCAAGTATATGCAGCAAAAAGACTCCTTATCCATGGTACAGCTAGTTATTAGTGACGGTTTATGTTATCTCAGGGTTTGCTAGCCAAAGAAACTGCATGCACTACACTAGGCACTGAATAAACACAAGTGCTCCAGTACAAAATCCATGCTTAAACCAGTGTAACTATTAATCAGCTTGAATAATCTTACCCAGAATAAGGCCTTACAGTTAAGGCTATAGTGCTGCTTATGAGTCAAAACATGTCAAAGTAATGACACAATAAAGTGGGCTCAGCCTTCAAAAGTACATATATATCTGGTTAAGATAATTTACAGCAAGAAAAGTTCTTCTTCAGGAAAAGTTTGTAGACAGGGATGGAGGCAGGGTTGGGGCAGAAGCTGTACCAGACTTACCAGATGCTTAGACTACCTTGCCTGAGTGCTCTTCTACCACTTCTTTTTTGTCTCTGGTAAAAGTCTGCACCTTTTGGGTAACAGATTTATCTCAGTGTCTGGGCAGAAGCATGGGTGGCGGCTTGCTTGTAATCTTCTTCCCCTTATACTATTGTACAACCACATTATGCCGTGTTGACATCAAACACTTTCGACAGAATGTAATTTGAAAAGATGGTAGACATAATTCTGGACATACAAATGAGATTTTTATGCATGGAATGCATATGAAATGCATAAAAATGCATTTTTATCACTAACAATATCTGAAAATATGGTTTAGGAAACTCCTGTGTGACAGCCACAGAAAAAGTGTGTTTGCAGTGAATTTTGTATTAATTTTCATAGGAAACATGATGAAATAGAAATGGAAAGCTGCATCTGCCAGCCAGCTTCCAGAGGCATTACATTTTGTTGCCCTTTAGGAAATGTGCAGGAGGGAGGCATTTTCAAGGAGCTTAGAGCGTAGCACTCAGCACTCATATTAACGATGAAGTGGTTAAAGGCAGATGAGCATTTAATGGAGTGATTGTGTCAACCAGCTCTGCTTCTGTATTTGAAGAATTCAGTGGCATCAGGGACATCCTGGCTGCCTCAAGCCCAGTGAAGCTATTTCCTGGGTCCTCTGTGCTTGGAGGCTTAAACTATCAAAGAGTGATAGTGCTTTGCCCTCCTGAGCTCCTTAAGGTTTCACGGTTGTAGAGGCAAAGTGACTTACAGCTCTCCTACAGCCTTTAAGCATTTTTATGCATATAAAATTTGAAGTGCTGAAGTGCTAAATTGGCTGAGCTCTAAGCCAGTTTACCTCTACAAGCATAATAGTTTAAGCAGTTGGATGTAGTCAGAGGTTCCTGTTGAGGACAAAGTGCCTGCAAAGCATCTGTGGCTGGCAGATTTCCCATTCTTTGGTCTAGCTTTTCCTGGCCGCTTCCTGTAGCCTGACGTAACTGCAAAGATGATGTTTCTTCACCAGCAGGGACAAAAATCTGTTTGTCTGAAGACTATTGTACTTTTAATTTGTTCTAGAGCTCACTTCTGTAGAGTTCTGCTATCTATGTATGAATGTGGGTATCTAAATAGCTTTCCTTTGCAAGTCAGGGTTCAGGGCTAAAACCCCCACAATTTGCTTATGAAAGGTATGGTAATGTTGAATTTGTTGTGACTTGAAAAAATGTGTTTTAAACAGCTGGAGGTATGGAATAAATTCTTCCTCTCAGCCACCTCAATATTTATTCACTCAGGAATTTAGAAATGGCAGTTTGGTAGCCAGCAGCACAGAAGGAAGAAGATGGGCTTTCTGAGTAGCAGAATGAATATTGACCCAGAGATCTGAAGGGCAATGGTATTGTTTCTAAGCTTATCACCATCAACTTCATGATCTACAAGAATAAATATTGTGCAGATGAAGCCCAGCTAACAACTCTTTCCTTCCATGTGCATGGAAGAGAGGAGAATCTAGGTCACTCTTTGTGATGGAACTTGAAATGCAGCATCAAGAGAAGCACAAGTGAGGGGTAGGGTTTTTTTGTTGTTGTTTTTGTTTTGGGTTTTTTTTAGTTAGCTAATGAGCAGAACAGATTCTCATTGCACACAGGGTGAATTTCTGTTGAGTAATGAAACACTAGGTCTGTATGGCTACTTTTCTAACAATGCTCATAAAATCACTGAAATTTCTGTATATGAAGAGCCATCAAGAGTCCAGGAAGAACTAAGAAACCAGGAAAAGTAACAAATAGTTCTTTCCAAGCACACAGCGGTGTGTCAGGAGCTGCTTTTTAAGGTGTTGTCTGCTGAATTATGAAACAAGTTGAAGCTTGTATAACTTTCAAACAGAAAATGATGCATTATGTGGTTGGCTTTATTCTTTGCCATTATTCGCTCTCTTTTCACATTCAGAATCACATATGAACTAATTCTGAGGTCTGAGATATATACTATGAAATTCGCTATAACCTCACAGACGTATAGGTTTGGATGTCTGGAACACTAAGAGAGAAGATGGTTGTTGATCCCTTATGTTCCTCTTCTTCCCCATCAGTGGTGGCATTTGCATGACATTAGTGTGTCATCTGAAATTGGGATATCTCAATGGCACTTGACTACATGTCTGCTAGCACTGCAGCAGCCTAAGTGAATTGATACGGTGGAAGATCATTGCTCCTGTGCATTTAAATGTAAATGTTTATATGTGTTGTTCTTCCTTCCAAAAGTTGCAGGTAGTGGACTTGGACTTGGAACTCATCCATCTCATGATGTGAGTGACAGCTTTTCCCTCCATGGTAGATTGTTTGGGGCGTGGTGGTTTTTGCTTTCTTCTCCGCAGCACCTACTCCTTCTCTGTAGTTAGGAGAAGTCATAGTTTCACAGGCAGCATGGGCTCTCTGATAAGCAGGAGCTGCAGTGAATACAACCATGACATGTGTCCCCTGCCTTCTTGACCCCTGCCTCTCAGAAAAAACTCTCTGTATTTGTGTTGAACATTTTGTTCATTTGTTCAGCAAAGAACCTCTGCTTTAGCTCAAGTGATCAACTTTGCAGAAGGGAAAAATGACAGGTGAGAAACAATACTCATAGCAGCAATGTTACAGTCAAGTTAATTGGTTTGGTGAGTGGAAAAGGGTGAAGATGTGGGCAGCCTTCACTGGTGCTTTAAATTATTAGAGGAAGATTTCCGCTTAAGAGAAGAATTATTGCTAATAGTTTTTCTGAAGTGTTGATTTACTTATGTCTTGTTATAACGTATTCTGGGAATAGTTACGTTCCTATCTCCTAAAAAAGAAAAAAAGGATGGTGCCAGAGTGCAACCAATGAATCATAAAGCAGGCATAATTATTTTGCATGGAATAATTCAACTTGTCTGTGCAATATGAATATATTGATATTTCGAAGAGATTCAGAATCCAGGTCTAGTTCTGTGTTTTGCAATAGCTGGCTAATATTTCTAAAAAACTAACCCCAGAGACTATCTCCACTGTACTTCAGGGATTTAATAGATACATGGGAATTCTGCACTTCTAAAAGTGTCGTATTTCAACATTTCTATTCTCTGTTAAAGTATTCACCTCTTTAAGGCGGATAAATTTTGAAGGACAAGCAGAAGGTCCGTGATGGTGCTATTGAGTTTTGTTTCCAGGTGTGCCACTACCTGATTTTGAGGTCTTATGCAAGTCATACTATGGTCCATCTCACTCGTTCTCCAACACTTTGGCCACAGAGTTTTAGACAAATAATAGTTAGTATTCATAGCAACAATTTTCCACCACCTCATCTCAAACACAGGTGCTATTCTCAGCTTGTCAAAATACCAGTAAAAAGAATGAGGGAAAGATTAATAAAGTTCAACTTCCAGAGTCAACCTAAGATGTAATTAGCATATTTTTCTGAGAAAAATGGTGCAAAGTAAGCAAATGACCTTCCAATTAAGAAATACACTTGCCTTTTTAATTGTGTTAATTGCTTCCAGCTAATACTGAGAGAAGGCATGTCTGATGTCTGCGTCATGAGTTTCTGGTTAATAAATGAAGAATCCTTGTCAATTTATTAGCAAAATAATGTTTACTATTGAAAAAAGGGAGAGACAAATACCAGCACCTCAGAAAAAAAGATTAATGAGAATTATAACTCTGTAAGGCTCTATTTTTACTGTATGATTGCTTTTGCCCCTACTGAATTTTAAGAATTGTTTAAATTTTTAATATAATAGTTACAGAAGATGATCTCTCTTTTATTTTAATTGCTTATATAGCTAGGTGAAATGTTCAAGCTTATAGTACTCAATTTCTGTCAAACATGGAAAGTTGTCAAATGTAAAGGAAAATAATACCTCCTGAACCAGTAATTTGAATTTATTACTCCTGAGTGTGACTGAAAAATAAAACAGAAACTTTCAGCATTTAAGAGTTTTAGACTATATTCTGTATCACAACATTTATGAAGCTATAAATAAATGCTAGATCAATTTGTTCTTTGCATTGGAATATGATATTTTTTAATAGAAAATTGGAAATATACCCAAAGGGAAGGTTGTAACTCCTAAGAGTATGGCCAAAAGAAAAACAAATCAAGAGTTGTTTTAACAAAGAACAGGATACATTACTGCTAATTAAAACATCAGATACCAGTATGGCAGAGATGTAAACTTTACTTCAAAAGGAAACATCTCCATAAAAAGCTTTTGTGATTGAGAATAAATTTTTGTATAACACAGTATGCCTTTTAAATGAAGTATACCAAAGAGAAGAATAGTGTGGAGTTGAAACTTATGGTATCAAACCTTTACATTCTCTCATAAAAGTAGCTTTTTTACCTTTCCTTCCTAAATTTCTTGGTAATAGCAATATGAAACCAGATCAATTAGATTAACGCTATTCTTCAGCTTCTAATCTTGACATTCTTCAAATGTTAATGAGAACAGTGATGATTTGAAGATGATTTCAGAAGAGAAAGGATACCTAATATAAAGGTGGTTGACTCTGGTGCCCTCTCAGACCTCAGTGTTTCTCTTGTCTCAATCCCACAGATGCATTAGTTCCTTGTGCCCAGGTGCAGCAAACAGCAAGGCTGAACATGTGTTCCCAGTACGCACACACAGAGCACAGAGACACAGACACATGTACACACACAGAGGACCTCACAGACCAGCAGAGACAGCACAGTGCCTTTATCAGCCCCCAGACCTGTGTGGACATGACCAACATGTACAGCCATGCACTCTTCCTCCCCTTCATCTGACTGTGATTGAAGCTCACTAGTGTTACATACACAGACCCTCACTCTCTGGATTTACAGACAGACACACATTCATGGACTCAAGTCCATGTGATATCACTGCCCAGATCCCAGGCCTCTCACTCTGTCACTGGCTCAGACCTTAGGTCTTTATAAGTGTTGGTCTCCTCCTGCTGTGTCTAGTCCAACTTGAAAGTTTATCAGCAAACTTTTACACAAATGCACACACATACAGAGAATAGAGGGCAAGGTCACACAGAAAATAGGAAGAGGATTTAATAGGAAGACAGTACAGACGTCAGTGATCAGGTGCAGAGCTTGGCCAGACGAGTACCGGTTAGCATCTTGCTTATGTGTGACTGACCATGGTTACTGCCCATTCAGTTCATCCTGCAACACTTGTTCTTCCCTGAAATTCACAGAATCATAGAATCGTTAAAGTTGGAAAAGATCTCTGAGATCATTGAGTCCAACCGTTAACCTAACTGCCATGTCCACCTCTAAACCATGTCTGTAAGAACCACATCCACACAGTTTTTGAACACTTCCAGGGACTGTGATTGCACCACTTCCCTGGGCAGTCTGTTCCAACACCTAACCACTCTCTCTGTGAACAAATTTTCCTAATATCTAATCTAAATCCCCCCCTGGCATAACTTGAGTCCATTTCCTCTTGTTCTGTTACTTGCTACATGAGAGAAGACACCAACCCCCACCTCACTACAACCTCCTTTCAAGCAGTTGTGGAGAGCCATGAGGTCTCTCCTCAGCCTGCTCTTCTCCAAACTAAACTACCCCAGCTCCCTCAGCCGTTCCTCATAAGACTTGTGCTCTAGACCCTTCACCAGCTTTGTTGCCCTTCTCTGGACACGCTCCAGCACCTCAATGTCCTTCTTGTAGTGAGGCGCCCAAAACTGAACACAGTATTCAAGGTGTGGCCTCACCAGTGCTGAGTACAGGGGCACTATCACCTCCCTGGTCCTGCTCGCCTCACTCTTCTTGATACAAGCCAGGATGCTATGGGCCCTCTTGGCCACCTGAGCACGCTGCTGGCTCATGTTCAGGCGTCTGTCAACCAGCACCCCCAGGTCCTTTTCTGCCAAGCAGCTCTCCAGCAACTCTTGCCCAAGCCTGTAGTGTTGCATGGGGTTGTTGTGACCCAAGTGCAGGACCCGGCAGTCAGCCTTGTTGAATCTCATACAGTTGGCCCTGGCCCAACGATCCAGCCTGTCGAGGTCCCTGTGTAGGGCCTTCCTACCCTCCAGCAGATCAACACTTCCACCCAACTTGGTGTCATCTGCAAACTTACTGAGGGTGCGCTCGATCCCCTCATCCAGATCATCGATAAAGATATTGAACAGAACCGACCCCAGTACTGAGCCCTGGGGAACACCACTCATGACCGGTCAGCAACTGGATTTGACTCCATTCACCACCACTCTCTGGGCTTGGCCATTCAGCCAGTTTTTAACCCCGCACAGAGTGCACTTATCCAAGCCGTGAGCAGTCAGTTTCTCCAGGAGAATGCTCTGGGAGACATTGTCAAATGCCTTACTAAAGTCCAGGTAGACAACATCCACAGCCTTCCCCTCATCCACTAAGCAGGTCACCTTGTCATAGAAGGAGATCAGGTTGGTCAAGCAGGACCTTCCCTTCATGAACCCATGCTGACTGGGCCTGATTCCCTCATTGCCCTGCATGTGCCGTGTGATGGCACTCAAGATGATCTGCTCCATGACCTTCCCTGGCACCAAGGTCAGGCTGACAGGCCTGTAGTTCCCGGGATCCTCATTCCGATCCTTCTTGTAGATGGGTGTCACATTAGCTGACTTCCAGTCAGCTGGGACCTCGCTGGTTGACCAGGACTGCTGGTAAATGATGGAAAGTGGCTTGGCAAGCTCCTCCGCCAGCTCCCTCAGTATCCTCGGGTGGATCCCATCTGGCGCCATAGACTTGTGAGCATTCAGGTGGAGTAGCAGGTCGCTGACTGTTACCTCCTGGATTTTTGGGGCTTTATTCTGCTTCCCATCTCTGTCTCCCTGCTCAGGGGGCTGAATACCCTGAGGATGACCAGTCTGACTATTAAAGACCGAGGCAAAGAATGCATGAAGTACCTCAGCCTTCTCCTCATCCTTTGTGGCAATGTTTCCCTCTGCATCCAATAAAGGAGGGAGATTCTCCTTGGCCCTCCTTTTGTTGCTGATATATTTGTAAAAACATTTTTTGTTATCTTTAACTGCAGTGGCCAGTTTAAGTTCTAGCTGGGCTTTTGCCTTTCTAATTTTCTCCCTGCGTAACCTAACAATATCCTTGTAGTCTTCCTGAGTTGCCTGCCCCTTTTTCCAAAGATGGGAAACTCTCTTTTTTTTCCTGAGTTCCAGACGAAGCTCTCTGTTCAGTGATTCCTTGATCCCTCTGTTTTCCTGCCTTTGTCCCTTCCTGTAAACGTTCCATAAATTTCACAGATTCCCATATCCACTTAAAACATCCCATAAGAAACGTTACACAGTCCCAAGTACACCATGAGTTTGATTTCATGGTAATCTTGCTTCCGCCCTCCTTAACACCTACAAATTTGTACTGAGTGTCCCCACAGCTGCCCTTGGCAATGCTTCCCAGGGCCATCAGCTGATCACTTGAGAGGTGCTGTCCTTAAGACTATCTCTGGTGTCTACTGACCATTACAGTTTGCATGTCTGTGTGTTTAGTTTTCCCATTTTCTGTCTTTGCCTCTTATATTGAACAGCTATTCACCAGATAGATATCTTTACAAATCAGATATTCCACATCTCCTTGCACACGAATACAACAGAGCTTCAAAATGAAGCAAGCACCCGACCTCTGTTATTTCTATAATGTGACAGACAGAGCGGGGACTTCAGCATCACTGGTGAGATGGAGTTTCCAAAAGTGCTGCCAAAGTAATCTTCCACCCTGCCCCTTAATGCATTTAATGAGATACTGAAATTCTGCTGTAATCCAAGCAACTAACAGCTCATCCTCTTCTATGCCAAACTGTTTTGACAGTGTATTCCTAGAAAGGTGACAAAACCTAACCTTCACCAGCAGAAAGAAATCTAATGTAAATTAAAATTTGTTAATATCTCTATGACAGTTTCAGGAGTGCTCTTTAGATGATTTACCTGTAAACGAGGTGTAAAACTGTCTTGATTTAGGTAAAGCTTAGTTATGATTATTTCTACTTGCCAGATGGGATTCACCAATATCTCTTGTTCATGTATATAAGATGCTAGTAGTATATGATGGAGTGGAACAGGGCTTGCTGCTACCTTGATGGGATGAAGTTAATTTCTTTTCCTAGTTTATTTAAGACTACAGTCTCAAACATGGTAGGCTACCATCAGAAACATGGTCTCTGTTAGAAAATCTCTGCAGAAGGGCATAAGGAAGAGTCCACAGCTCAAATTATATGTTTTTTTTCTTCCAGTAAAATACTCATAGTTAGGAACTGTTACTTAACATGCTCTTAATTATGGTGTTTCCCAGGGTTTTCCACATTGCCAAAATGGCATTGAAAGAGTTAAGTTAAGAGTTAATTCTCAACAAATCAAAAACCCCAACCCTTTTACTTCCTAGGGATATAAAGATTTATTATCAGGGTATTTTCCAGACAATCCTATTTTCCATCCTCATTTAGAGAGGATAAAAAGTGTTATGACCTTAAAATTAATTTAAATAATGAAAAAAGCAGGTGAGGTTTAAATAAAATTGGTTCTAGTAAAGACAACAATGAGGTATTGTATTTTATCAAGTTCAGAAACCACTTGCATATTCTGATTTCCAGACAGACATTAAGGACTGGTGTGCAAGGAAGAAATAAAAATGGGTTGGAGTGAGGTAAATGTTGGATTAAAAAAATTAATGTGGACTTTGGGCCAGAGAGGTTGAAATAAAAGTTGGACAGAGGTTACACATGCCTGGAGGTAGCAGTTAATGCAAAGAGTCCATCAAAGTACAAAGGCTGAGTTAAGAGTATCAGAAGACTGACTATACAGAGCCGCTACGAAACATCATTTTGTTGTGAACAATGACATTAAGAAAATGCAGTTCCTGTGGATGTACGTCCTTTATCCTTTCTTTATATGCTGTTGTCCCCTTGTTCCTGCTCCCCTACCCTTTAATGGGAATGCCTCTGCCTTCTTGCAATTTACTCAGGTCCCCTACCGGGTCCCTTACCTCCTCTGCAGCCTCCTCTGTTCTCTCATTACCAGCTAAGCAAGAAGACCCCCAGGATGTGGATGCTTCCAGATTGCACTTGTGCAGCTCAGTTGGTCAGTGCGTATATGCTGAGTTGCCACCAGGGCAAAGAAAATAATAGATAATTATTGAATTTGGGTGGTGAAATTTATGTTAGATGAGGCACTAATTTGTGCTACTCTCCTCTATTCAACTATCTATGCTCATGACAATATTTCCTTTGAGACTGTACTCCTTTGGCAGATTTGTTGAAAATGGCTGATGACTTCAGCTGCTATGGGGAAGGATACTGAGAGGCTTACAGAGAAAAGGGCAGGCAGATGCTATTTTCACTTCCTTGAGAAGCTTAGCTAAAAGCATAAAACTGTGCTAAAGAAAATTTGATATTCAGCATATGATTGACTGATTTTTCATATCTTCACGGTGGCAATATTGCAAAGCCTTGAGTGTTCAGGAAACATAACCAGAAATAGGTTTTTCCTTTTCCCATCTGTTCCAGTAGAAAGGAAGGTTTAATGTGCGGGGCACCAGCTGAGCAGGTAAAAACCCGCATGCCAGGGTAAAGTCCCCTAGAGCAGGCAAATCATAGCTGTAATATAGCACATAGCAGCTGCACTGCACCAGACAGTCTCCTGAGGATACTGAAGAAAGAGAAGAGAGGGAGAGGAGGAAGCATTTATGCAGAGCAAGGTGAAGATTAGGGTAATATATGGTAACAATGTCAGCTCACAGAATAATTTTCTAATAACAACACAAAGTACCGTACAGCAGCTTTGGAATGGTCACAGTCTCCCCCATGCCTTTCCCCCCTTTTTCCTATTACTTTCAATTCCATAAAGACTCCAACACTTGCCAAGGGAAATTTGGCTCCAAACCATCACACATTTGCTAGCTTCCTGCCAGGCCATTGCTGTCTAAAGGAGGAATGCCACCAAGACTGAGGGGGACACCTAAACTTGCGTGGTACTTCATGTACTGTTATTTATTCTCAGAGCAGTGTAGTAAGCCTTAATGGTTTTTCCAGTCTCTCCCAACAGACTAGAGCATGTAGTGTTTATTGCCCATTCATCCAACGAGCTCTCCCATCCCGGAGAAAAAGCATAATGGCTCTGAACCAAGGGGTAAAAAATTGTTGGATGCCAGCTAGCAATTTCTGTAGCAGAATTATATTTACCACAGGGTGGAGTAGTTTCTCACATTAAGAGTAGGGAGGCTGGTGAAAACATGGCAGGGAGAGGGGAAAGAGCAAGCGAGCAAGAGCTGACAGTTGCCATTGGTTCTGCTTCAGTATACAGTGTTTGGCTTCCCAGGTATGAATATCAGACTTCTCTGTGAACATAAATGCTGGCACTGTTCCTTTTGGAGTTGTGTATGAAGTTTGAAGGCCTTGATAGTTTCATCTATTGCAACAAACTGTACCCTTTTATCTGCAAGTGTAAAATACTTCTTTCACACACATCCTTGCCACATTTGAGCTGCAAGCAAGGTTCAGGTTCACAACTCTGATTTAATCCAAGCTGTTGTACACTTGCAGGTGGCAACATTTGGAGAGTCATGCAGTCTGACTTTTGAAGACTGGTCATGTCTACTGTGCGTTTGAACATCATAGACGCTGGAACTAAAAACCGTTATGTCCTGCTTTACTTTTGACACTGAACTTGGTGTTTGCTAACATCTCACCTTTGCTCAATACATGTTCCATGTGAGTGATTTAGGAGATGAAAATGGTCCTTTGTCCTTTCACTCAGCAACCCACAGTTGCTATTTGCAGCACTTAAGCTATCTAGACACTAGTTGGCTGTTTTATACTATACCTTTCCAAAATAGATATATAGATGGTGCTTTCCTTTTGCTACTGACTAGCAAGGGAGACTGCCAGAGACTGGAGGCATAACTTAAAAGTCTTGAAGAGGCCATACCTGCTTGCAAAAATGAAAATAACAAGACATCTCACAAAACTGGTGGAATATTACTTCCCAGGCTTTAAATCCAGTGCATTTCATTTGATGTACAGGTATTTCCAGCCCATTTTAGCAGCTGTTCTCCCCCTGATGCTCTGTCTTTCTCTGGTAACTGAGATTTCAACATATCAATTTTCCTGTTATACCAGGAGAGATGGTAAGTTATTTGTTGTAGTTTTCTGCACCATTTTCCCCGTACCAGCTTCTCTCCCTAAAAGAAGAAATTACCACCCAATCCACTTTGTTTATTTTAGGCTGTATAAAAATAAAAAGATTCAAATGAAGAAGAAAGAGTTTAACAAAACAAACTCTTTTTCTGAAGCACCGGATAGTTGAAATACTGTTGAAAAACACACAGCACAGAAGTCATTCTACTAGCTATATCTTTAAGTTGCTTATATGCTTTTTTGTAACTCCTAAATCCCTTGAACTTTCATTTCACACCAGCCAACGTGAGATTAGATACTTGTCTATTGTAGGTATCTCTATATACTTCTGTATATGTCACATGTATTTTACATGCTTATATGGAGTTTGTGTGAAGGCATGCTGGGTGAATTTTCTTCTACTGCAGAAATTGCCTGCAGGAGTCTTACAGTTTTGAATATCTCTTGTTCAGGGCCATTCAGGCTATCATCCAGGATGCAGAAACCCATCAACTGAGTAACCTGATAAATATAGCCCTGATTTTGTAGGTTTTCTGATTCTGTTACAAGCCACATGACATCTCAGGTGGCATCTTGGAGGCAGACTGAGAGTGATTTAGTCTTATAAATGTCTTATAAACAAAACACAACAGTGTTTTACCTCATTCACTCTTCAACAGTGTTTTACCTCAAGCAACCCCATGCAACGCTACAGGCTTGGGCAAGAGTGGCTGGAGAGCTGCTTGGCAGAAAAGGACCTGGGGGTGCTGGTTGACAGACGCCTGAACATGAGCCAGCAGCGTGCTCAAGTGGCCAAGAGGGCCCATAGCATCCTGGCTTGTATCAAGAAGAGTGAGGCGAGCAGGACCAGGGAGGTGATAGTGCCCCTGTACTCAGCACTGGTGAGGCCACACCTTGAATACTGTGTTCAGTTTTGGGCGCCTCACTACAAGAAGGACATTGAGGTGCTGGAGCGTGTCCAGAGAAGGGCAACAAAGCTGGTGAAGGGTCTAGAGCACAAGTCTTATGAGGAACGGCTGAGGGAGCTGGGGTAGTTTAGTTTGGAGAAGAGCAGGCTGAGGAGAGACCTCATGGCTCTCCACAACTGCTTGAAAGGAGGTTGTAGTGAGGTGGGGGTTGGTGTCTTCTCTCATGTAGCAAGTAACAGAACAAGAGGAAATGGACTCAAGTTATGCCAGGGGGGGATTTAGATTAGATATTAGGAAAATTTGTTCACAGAGAGAGTGGTTAGGTGTTGGAACAGACTGCCCAGGGAAGTGGTGCAATCACAGTCCCTGGAATGTGTGGATGTGGTTCTTACAGACATGGTTTAGAGGTGGACATGGCAGTTAGGTTAACGGTTGGACTCAATGATCTCAGAGATCTTTTCCAACCTTAATGATTCTATGCAGGAAGATATTCCAGGGGAGGTTTAGGTTGGACATTAGGAAAAGGTTTCTTCACCCAAAGGGTAGTGGAGCATTGGAACAAGCTCCCCTGGGAGGTAGTCATGGCGCCAAACCTGACAACATTCAAGAAGCAATTGGACAATGCCTTCAGACATATGATATGATTTTTGGGGTTGTCCTATGCAGGGACAGGAGTTGGACTCAGTGATCTTTGTGGGTCCCTTCCAACTCAGGATATTCTACGATTCTATGATTCTATGATTAATTTCCTGTATCTTAGTTATTTCTAAGCTTTTTTCTATATATTCTTCTCAATTAAATTTTGTATTAAAGTTTAAATTTCAATACAATTATACATTGGATAGTGGATTTTTAGTTAAAGAATACAGGAAGAAATATGTTTAAAATATTTTTTAGCAAGGCTTAAGCATCCATAATAGTCTATGACAACTGCATTAATTTAATTCATTGGAGTATGCCATCTTGAAAAATAAATAAAAAATGTGTAAACTGAAAAGCAACTTTGAACAAATCAGAACAAAAACTAGAAGAGATTTGAAAATTTAGTCCTAAATTTTTAAACAAAAGTAAATACTTCTCAAGGGTTTGAAATACGAAGCAAAATAAAAATTATCTTGTCATCTGCTTGATAGGGATGTGCAGGGGAGTGAGAGTGTTTATGGCAGTTTTGTTTTGCAGCAAGTGATATGGCAGAACAGTGGAAAAGGAATCTCTGTTGAGTGCAGATTGACTCTATCATTCACATATTATATTGCAGTGTTGTGTTAAAGACACCCAAGCTGGCTCTGAGAAACTGGTACGTGCACTCAGCACAGCACAGAGATGCTGCCTTGGGTCCCATCATCCGCATTACCAGATCAGTGCAGCTTTCCATCTTGCTGAGAAGCAGAGGTTTTACCCCACCACAGAGATCTATACAGCCTCTGGTTTGAGAGCAAATGTGAGTATTTCTGCACTTCATGGCAAACAGTGTGGAAAACCTGTGTTTATCCAGGAACAGGCTTGCTGTCAGCTTGATTGCCTGGGAGTCTGGCTCTCAGAGCGGACCTCTCATCTTGCTCAAGTCTCATCACAGGATACAATATATTCTGAGTCATGTGGCTGGGAGGATGGTGAGACCACGCAGCAGGAGTTCAGACTGGGGCATTTTGGCAGCCTGGTTTGATGCTTTGGCTCTTAAACCAGGTTGAGGTTGGGATGGGGTGGAGCCTTCTCAGATCCAAAAATGTTTCCCTGGGAGGGTAACCTGTGATGTAGCTAATACATGAAATACAGATGTTGCAGCAGGAACGTGTCTCTGGATCAAAGTGTGGCACTGAACAAACCAAAGCCACTATGAAACACAATGCTGCAGCAGCTTCTTCTATCTTCTGCACAGGAAGCTCATGTTGCAGAAAGAAAGCAGAGTAAGCTTTCTGATTCCTAACTAGGTTCTCACAAAGGATAGGGGAAGTGTCCAGCAGAGGTGGATGAAAATTTGCTTGGTCTGCTAAAAGGCTAGCACAGAGTACTCTATCCAGGTGAAATTGGAGACCACACTGTGATGCTGAGAAGAAATAACTTTCAAGTTAAATTCTGCCTGCATAAAAGAAGTGCCAGAGTCTTGCTGGACTTTGCTCTTACTATCAATTATATATGAATGCTATTCATACCTGTAGGATGGACAAGGGTATAAGATCTGTAAGACAGGCAGAAAAAAATCAATAATATGAAACCGGAAAGTACTGCAGTAGTCTTTTCTTCAGTGAGAATATTTCTTTGGTGAGAACTGAAAGTTCAGACTATGGACAGCAGCATAAGATAGCAAAGATTGGAGATTATTATCTTGACTTTACACTGAGATATCTTTTGGCTTTAGTTAAAAAAAAAAAAAGGCACAAGTGTCCTGCTTCTTTCAAAATCCAAAATTATTCCAATTACAGTTATCTCAGTCTGTGGTTCAGATGTGCCTCTGACTGCAATTATGAAACCACAAATAGTCTCTGAACTAAAGAGTTTAAAGAAATGTTGGCATCAACAAAAAACAAACTGAAAAAATACTTATCAGAAAATCTCTCTTCATCTCCTCCTTATGATACCTTCACATTAATGCATACTTCCTTGCTTTTTGCTTTTTTTAGGTGATGGCAAATTCTGTTGAAGTTTTGGAGACAGGGGAAAAAAACCTGCTTACCTCAGAAATAATAATGCTGTATGAACAGTGAACATCACTTTGGAGTGGTTTTGTTGTATCTCTTATTAATGCAAGTTATGTATTTGATTCAAATGTGAATTGCCTTCTTCTTTTTCAGTATTTTTTAATGAACTTGTTCAGATTCATTTATTTATAGCTATTGTGCACCCCCTTAATGACACAGAAATTTAGCCTGGGTGGAAAAGCATGATTTTGACAGCTTATTTGGATTTTTGAATGTGCTCTGACTAGTCTGTGGGCATATAGCGTGAATCCCAGTGCAGGGAGTCTAGCCGATCAAAGGCATACATGTGGTGCAACTGACCAGTGGCAGGGAAGGCCACTTGTTTGACTAGAGAACATTTGCACAGCAAATGCATGAGATAATCAATGACAGATACATTGGATTTACTGCACATGTTTTGCATAGATGTTCTTTGTGTATTTCTTAAATGTCCTGAATCCAGAACAAGTCAGGTTTACTTTGTCCATTGAGATGAACTGTGCAAATCCCAGCTGTAATGTATAGCTTATAGTATGGGTGCTGCTGCAGAAATAGGACTCTTCCATTCAATCTCTGTGTGTATTTCGGAATCTATTTATTGCAACTGTCTAATGAAAAGCAAACCTCTTTGTTTTGCAATCACATTGGCATGCGTTAAGGGATTGCCTCTTTCTAATGATCTATGTGCTGTCTTAAAAGGGATGAGGATGCTTACCCAATTCTCATCTTAAATTTGATTTAAACTGTGTATACAGGGTATAAGACTTTAGATGGCATTTTATTTCCTTTCATTGGCATTTCTGACAAAGCCCTTTTAGACTAATTCTAGATGTGGGTGTTGTAGACATCTGTCTGTATGTAGACTTGTTGTACCAGGCTCCTGTTACAGACCTATGGAAACAAAATCTGAAATAGATCAGATGACTCGTGCCTACAAGTACCTACTTCTCTGCACTAATTATAAAAGGAGCTCTGCTGTGTGATAAGCTCAGATGCACAGGTATTATTTGAAGATATTTAAAGTTTGGTGAGATGACACTTGACAATTCATTCCATGACTATTGCAAAAACAATTGTTGCTTATTTTGTACAGAATAATCCATTTGCCTGATCACCTCTGTATGGATGTCAGAACTACCTTTCAATGCAGGTAAACTAAATTGAGAGTTTCAGACACTGAGTGTTTCAGATAATAATTTCACAGTTCTGCTCTCAATGGCTGAAAGTGGAGAAGGATCACTGGCTTCCTCATGTGTCTCATTTTTAAGTTCTTATAAAGATCTTGACAAGCAGGAATCAAGGCCTTGTTCCTGCAGTATCATCTGTATTAGCAGAGGGACTCACATCCCTGGCAAAGGAGCTCTGTGTATAAGAGGTTGCTTGCAGACACAACTTGCGTTTACAATAGAAATGTTTCTGTCATTATCTGGGATTTCTGAAGTAACTAAGCCCAAGTCTCCACTCTTTCCTCAAGAAAAAAAATGCCTAATTTTCAATTAGAGCTAAGTTTAGAAAACGTTAAGCTGGAAAATATAGCCAGCTATGAGGAATCACTTTTGGAGTCAGGAAAGCCTAGTACAAATGAAAGAGGCTTTATAAAAAGGTAAAAAGAAGTAGAAACAAAGGCTTGTTGAAATAATTTAATATTCAAAGGGACCAGGCACTTTCGAAACCTGATAATACAAATTTTCTTAATTGCCTTCTATTTTTTCACTTCACACGTTCTAAAGTCCTCTCCCCATCCCTGTCCGCACCGCCCCCCCCCAGCAACCTCCCAAGTATGGAGCATTTAATTTTGTGGACAAGTATTACATTCTCTGAGTAGTAATTGTAGTTTGCCATTTATTTGCCAATAATTGCTTATCTTTCTGTTCCACTCTAGGGAGCATCTGAGGACACCAGCTGGCTGAATATTATTCTCCCTCCATCGTCTTTATTTATAGACAAATAAAAGAAGCCTATAGGAAGAACCAATGGTTTCTTTTTACCTTTAAAAGTGCCTCTTGGGATAGCATGACCCTTCTGTTTTAAATCCCATGCTTCCTGGTCTGAAATATCATCAGTATAATTCACGCTACACCAGTATGCTTCCCAAATACTTCAGTCTCCAGACTGAACAGCAGGCATTTCCTCTCACCCCAAATTCTCCTTGCTCTTTTGCTAATAAGCTGAAAATCCAATAGCATTATTTCACTTTTAATTTCAGTGAAGTGCTTCCATTGCAAAAGGACAATAAACCGTTGTGCTGGTAGTTTGAACAGTCATTTGTCATCCATGGAGCAATTATGCTGAGAAAGAGTTGACAGAATGGACCACTTTCTGCTAATAGTGTCAACGCTCTGCTTTAAAGCAGACACTATCCACAACCAAGCCCAGCTAATGGTATGTGTCAAAAATGATGTTTCTGAAGCAAAATCTCAGGTACTTAAGATATTCCTATTTCCTCCCCCAGACATCTGCTTCAGGTGATGAATGAGAAACTGCCACTCTGCTATATAATTATTGTCTGAAACAATATTTGCTGATAGCTGACTATCCTTAATACTGATTACCTGGAAAAGTCAGAATAATTCCTTGGTATTTTATTAGCTTTATAAATAGAGATGGTAAAGGCAAAATGTGAAAGGTAGCAGAGAGGAGATTCAATAGAATTAAAAGGGTGAAAATGGAGAAGGCAGTGGAGATATCTCAGGAAGAAATATCTGTGCAGAATAACAAGAAAAGTTTCTGGGAGGTGTATGATGTATACACATAATTAAAAGAAGCATTATGAGGAGCGAGACAGAAAGACAGGAGAAATCAAAACATGTCACCAGGAATAACCAAGAAAAGGTCACATTTTTACTTAGATTTAGAAAGTAAGTATCTTAGCGGCATGCAGAAGAAAGAGACAAAATGTGCATCAACTGGTGCATGCAGCAGAACCATGCAGAAATTTTGAGCTATATGAAGTGCCACAGCTATTAAAGTGAAAAGGAGAATTTTAGTTAGTAGCAGCATTTTACACCCAATAGTCACAGTCTGAGACAATAATACTTTCAAAATGACTTAAGCCATGAACTACCCCCAGTAGCTCATCCTGGTTCATATTTCATTCTGTTATGATTTATATGCTTTCGCAAAGTTGTCATATGCTTTCTAGAGAGCATTGCGTTTAATCTCTAAACAGGTAAAGGTGCTGCTAGATTTTCTGCTGATTGGCATTACCAAAGTGCTGAAGACTTCATACTTAAATGGCTCTGACCACCAGTCTGCAGATGTAGCTGACAGTCATTCGTTGTAGACAAAAAGGGGACTAGTCATCATTTGTTTTGATGACACTGTTGCACACTAGCTGAAGGCCACTGCCATTCACCAGTTGGTCCCGTCAATTAGGGAAATAACCCTAATAGGTCCCTTCACCACTTTGTTTTCAGAAGAGAGTGGAGAGGGAAACCCTACTGTGAGGGTTACTAGCTGTCCCAGTTTACCATACCAGTGCAGAGCACAACAGAGTGGCATGCTGTGTCACCTAAGGTATCATTTTATTACCAACAGCTACAAGATACCTCAAATCAAATCTCTTCGTACTGCCACTAAGCAAAACTAGGACCTATTTACCACACTGTATGTGCATTTCTTATATTACTGCCATTTTTAAAAACTAAAGAAAGATACTCTGTAAGGCACAAAGAAGCTTGAACTATTTTTGAGAAGCCATCCCTCCATGCTAATAACTTTTTTCTGCTGCTCTAATTTGTGTCAAATGTCAAGACTGAAGCAAAGAAGCCTAAGGATTGGTGGTATTAGGAGTGTCTTTGAGCCTGGTACAGTCTGAGATACTTTTTATGTTAACATATAGACCATCCTCCACAGGGATTCCAGTCCTTGTGTACAGCACTCCCATCCTTTCACACTCTTCAAAAATGGGAAAGCTGCAAAAAACAAACACCCCCAAAGCCAACATCCTGCCCTGACCCCACAGTAAGACTCCCCTCTTTAAACTCTGTTAAAAAAATTTCCATTAAAGTTTTCCTTGAAAGAAACAACATTTGGATTATATTGTTCATTTCAGTTTCTACTGAAGAAATTTCAACTTAACTTTGGCCATTTTGTGGAGAGCCCGGTGTTATTTTTTATCGGGGTGGCTGTCTAACTGTTTACAAGCAAGTATATTCTTCCTTGAAATTGCTAGACTTCAGGAAAGCAGTGCAGGGATGACATAAAGCTCTTTGTCCTACCTTTATGGAAACTAAATGCAATGCCTCTCATATCACACTGTTCCTTGGATACTAGGATGTGCAGCTGTATAAGAGAGCTGGAATACAAGGTAAATCTTCAGCAGTGAGGTGAAGGAAAGAGACTAAATGTTCTGGCAAGATGTTTTTTCTGCCCAGTAGCAGGACATTTTCCCCATTTCTCATTCCAAAGCCCTGCAGTTCGAGTTGTTCTTGGATCCTTTAATGACTTGAGGATCTCAGATGGCGCGATCATCCAAGAATGCCATGTTACATTTACATCAGGCTAGGTACTTATTAATGGCCCTCTCAAAAAATCATTTTACCATTGCAATTATCTAAGCCTCCTTATCAGATCAGAGTACAGCCATCTGGTCTACACTGGGCTAACCCTGAAGCCCAAGAAGATGTTACAACTCATAGAAATCACAGCTGCTTATTTACTTAATCATATTAGATATAAAATATTATCTCAGTTCTTTCCCAGACGAATCAGTTTCATATTGTTTTTTGGAAAAATTTCAAGATGTTCCCTTCAGCCTGTGAAAAGATGTATTGGTGTTAAATACCTAAAAGACTGTCACTGATGAAATTATAATATAATGGAAATAATGTTCCCAATTTCAGCACCAGGTGGTTGCTGCAGATTTTTATAATCGTAAAGCCCTTGACTGTGCTCGTTTCAACCTTTATATAAACATTTGACAGAACTAGGAATTTATTGAAGGGCATGATGAAAGGTTTAACTTTTTCAAAGGCTTGTGTTTTAGAGGAAGCTACTTAAATGAATATTTATGCTCAGGGATATTTGGTTTTATATACTTTTTTGGGGTAGATGACCTGTTCACATGTGGTGTGATATGCATGCATGAACATCAATAAAATGTACATTTAAAAAAGGAAACTGCAAGTAAACTGAAAAAATCCTGAGGCAGTGTATTTTCTCAAGTAAATTGCATGTATTAAAAATTAAATCCTTAGGCACGAACAGTTTCAAGTTACTCTAATGAATTAAAAACAATGGAGAATATATAGCTGGACAGTAAACTAATGAGAAATGACAGAGAAAAAGAGTTTACATTTGGATATTTAAATTCACTGGAGGCAAAGAAAGGACTTTCTGCTAAGAAACTTGAACCCAAATCACAAAAAGTTCAGTATATGAAATGTTTTAAAAGAAGCTCTTCATCATGTCCTGGTTTCAGCTGGGGTAGAGTTGATTTTTTTTTTTTTCCTTCTTCCTAGTAGCTGGTATAGTGCTGCGTTTTGGATTTAGTTTGAGAATAATGTTGATAACACACTGATGTTTTAGTTGTTGCTAAGCAGTGCTTACACCAGTCAAGGACTTTTCAGCTTTCCATGCTCTGCCCAGTGCACAAGAAGCTGGGAGGGGGCACAGCCAGGACAGCTGATCCAGACTGGCCAAAGGGCTATGCATGCCATACCATATGATGTCATACTCAGTATATAAACTGGGGCGAGCTGGCTGGAGGGGAGGGATCGCTGCTTGGGAATGGGCTGGGCATCGATCAGCGGGTGGTGAGCAATTATGCCATGTATCACTTGCTTTGTATATTATTATTTATTATTATTATTATTATTATTATTATTACTACTACTACTACTACTACTACTATTCTATTTCATTTTCAATTATTAAACTGTTCTTATCTCAGCCCACAAGTTTTCTGACTTTCACCCTTCCAATTCTCTCCCCCATCCCACTGGGGTGGGGAGAGTGAACGAGCAGCTGTGTGGTGTTTAGTTGCTGGCTGGGGTTAAACCACAACAATCATCAGTTTGATATTCATCCCTGTTCCTCTTTATGCACTGCTGTTTTCTTGGCCCAAATCAGACCTTTTATATAAAGGCAAATCTGGAAACTAAGAAATATCAGGATGTGACATCTGGGTAGAGAAAATAAGGCTTCTTCCTCCCAAATATTGGTTCTTTATACTGATGATTTCTCAAGGGTGATTCCTGACCAAAATGAAAGAGAGAAAGATACACAACATTAGTAAAATCAAAAGCAATTTTTTTCAATCCCGTTCAGCTGTTGAATGACTTTTCTTCCTGCTTTTCTCCCACTCCTGTGTCTACATTTCCTAACATAATAGTCTTTAAAAAGACTGTGCCTGTTTTGGACTCTGCATTTTGCTGCAAAGAACACTCTTTACAGCTGGCAGAGCCAGAGAGCAATGCACCTCAATTTTTGACCACAATTTCTTGTTCAAAACATGGTTTGGCAGGTGTATTGGACAGGTGCTAAGGCCAAAAGCACGACTGTAGGAGCAGAATTTCTCCATCTCCAAGGGTAACTACTAGTTAACTACTACCGTGAAGGAACAGATGGGGTCTATTTGGTATATAGTAAACTGACAGCTCAACATTAGCTCAGACAGATTTCTTAACCTGATGAGAGGCCAAGATAAAGATGAAAATGTTCAGGTGCTGTAATTTGTTGAACAAGAATGTACCTAAGTTCACACTGTTGTGGGACTCATAGTACTAACTATGCACAACTCTCCTTTTGGACTATAAGCAAGTGCTGCTCTGTTTGGCAGATAGTAAGGCTTGTGACTTTTGGAGCCAGACATGGTCTGTGCAAAAGAAGCAACTAAGTACAGAAGGCAAGAGATGTTTAAGATCCATTCAAGGATTTAGCTACATAAAGACATTTCACAATTTTTCAGAAGTGTGTTTTTCAAGGTAGGTACCCTACTATCCAAATATTCATAGAGAACAGCTACATCCTCTGTTTTGCTAGCAAGTCAATCTAGTTTATTCTCCTTTCATGTGATAAAGACTGGCATGGTCAGGGGAACAGAGTGCCTTTCTCCATACTTTTGTTTCAATTAGGATTCATTGATTAGGACCATGAGTGACACAAATTGTACACACAGTAATTTCTTCTCCATTATCGTTTCCGACTTCTGAGTTTTCTGCTTATAGCAGATATAATTTTTATAGTTCCTTAAGTGAATTTCAACCTACTTCTATTATTCCAGATCATCCAAATTTAAAGTCAATTCACATCTCACAATATGATGCCCTTATCCTCTTCTGCACAGGCAAAATCTCTTAACTTTATGTTCACATCCAACTTTTTTAGCACACTCCCGCTTTGTTGTGCTGAGGTATCTAACTAAACTATAAGCCATTTTAAGGGCAGATTCTTCAGGATTGTGACCTTTATCCAACAATAGCAGTTTGCTTTTAGCATAACCATTATTCCTCCTCATCAGGCAATTTTATATACTTGTTGTAAATCCTGTATTTGTCTTCATCTTCTCTGGTTGAACTATTTCCTGCATGTCCCCATGTCAGATGCTTTGCTGAAGCACAGATAGATGAGATCTACTGCATTTCCCTGCTCTAGAAAAATTAGTTATCTTATCAGAGAAGTTATCAGGTTAATCTGGCAAAACCTATCTTTGAGGGTCTGACAACCTGAATTCTATCACTTTTATGATTTAACTCCATGTCTTTAATTTATTCTCATAACATTTGTCACCTCCTACTTCTTTAGCTTTTACCGAGTGTCTTACTTTTGCAGTTTACAAAGCTGGGTTTGCTCATTTTCTTTGTCTCTTTCTCACCCCTTTTTTTTCCACTTGTTTCTAAAGTGATAAGGCGATGGCCAGAGATTAAGTCTGGCTTTGAACTTTTCACAATAGGCTGCAAGAATGACTGCAATCACTGTCTAAGTAGGGAAAGGAAAAGGGGAGCTCTGCAAGTGTGACAGTATCAGCTGAAGCAGAGGTTCATATCCCATAATTCAGTGATGAACTGCAAATGTCATACTCTCCATACAGCCTGCTCTTGCTGGCTATGTCCATATTGATTCAAGTGTCTGATCTGGAGCTGGAAGCTCTGATCTACTGCCCCACCGAGTTACATGCCCTGCAAGTCTGTCTGGCTGAGAGGTGGAGAGGGGTCCTCAGTCAGGGCCTGATGGGTACCTCAGTCACATACGTAGCTTTTTGTATAGACAGTTACACTGTCTGTGAGATGTGGGCTCCTGGGCCTTATAGAGAACATGGGATTTAGATTCTCTTAAAGATGTAACTTCACTCTGATTTTGAAAAGTTTAGGATTGAAAAATGTCCACTGAGACATATCCAGTTGAGTCACTCTGGGAATATATATTGCTTTTGAGTTTGGCTTTAACCTGAGGTCTAGTCATGCTCCCTTTGAAGTCAGTAGGAGTTTTCCCCTTCATAGTGCAACGGAAGAAGGATCTGAGCTGTAAATATGTGCCATGAGATTAGAGGCAAAATTTGAGCCCTTGGGCACCTTTGCCATGGAATCAGGCTTGTTGGGCACCTGGACAGATCAAGGGCTGCCACAGAAACAGTGTTGGCTTCTGTGCATGGTGACCTATTTCATTCTTGCCTTTGCACTTCTTAACAGCCATCAGGAGAAAAAAGCTAACTACAAAATGCCACATGATCCAAATCTACTTTCTGGTATATAAATCTAATCATATCAGTGGAGCTGTTCTAATACACCCATGTGAAGGAGAACTGCATCAGCCCTGAAATAGTAGCAAAAACCAAAATAAAAGAAAACAAAAGAATAAAGTAAAGTAAAATAAAATAAAATAAAATAAAATAAAATAAAATAAAATAAAATAAAATATAATTTAAAAGGCACCATTAGTATTCAGGCTTCCAGTCAAAAATTAAATGAGATTGTAAAACTACCGAGTAACACAAAGTATTTAACATTTCCTCTTGCTGAAAGCAAAGGAGAACAAAATAAGCTCCAGTAAGATTTTTAGTCAGCATTATTCTTAGTAGTAAAAACTAACCTGCTTCAAACAGCAACAAGAACCATAAACAGTATTTGTCTTTCCAAGCTGCATATTAAATGCAGACATAAGCATCCGTAAACAAGACATACTGATGGAGCATAAATGCTGTGGCTCCCTGTACAGAGTCCCAGTAATTTGAGAAATGTGCCACCTGACTGAAGACTTCAATATTTCTGTCTTGTAATTTATTCACAGCTCAAATCCCTGACATTGCTAGGAATCATAAACTTAACTGTTTTTATTGCCTTCATCAAGCAGTGGTAGTGAGACAGCTAATGGCAAACAGGCAGTTTCTGGAAAATAAAGGTGTCTGGAGTGGCTGGATAATCCCTGTTGGTTTTTCAGACCAAATACTGCCTTCAACAGATCTACTGTATCAAGAGATAGATACAAAAATTAAACAACATGAGAGGAGAGATGAAATGAGGGTACTTTATTATGTTTCCACACTCTAAGTATTGCAGTTGGCCTCGACCTATCAATCCAGCCTGTCCAGGTCCCTCTGTAGGGCCTTCCTACCCTCCAGCAGATCAACACTCCCGCCCAACTTGGCATCGTCTGCAAACTTACTGAGGGTGCACTCGATCCCCTCATCCAGATCATCGATAAAGATATTAAACAGAACCGACCCCAGTACTGAGCCCTGGGGAACACCACTTGTGACCGGCCGCAAACTGGATTTAACTCCACCACAACTCTTTGGGCCTAGCCATCCAGCCATTTTTTTACCCAGAAAAGAGTGCACTTATCCAAGCCATGAGCAGTCAGTTTCTCCAGGAGAATGCTGTGGGAGACATTGTCAAATGCCTTACTAAAGTCCAGGTAGACAACATCCACAGCCTTTCCCTCATCCACTAAGCAGGTCACCTTGTCATAGAAGGAGATCAGGTTAGTCAAGCCAAGTCACAGAGGTGAGCAGCTCTGGGGCAGGCATGGTTGGCAGCAGAGCGCTCTTGCGCAGTGCGCAGGCGGGGATCCCGAACCCGAGTAGTCTCAGGGGGAGTTGAGAGAGCCACCAAGAGCTTGCAGTTTGCACGACAGCAGCTGATGAGACTTAGGTGGGGCCAGAAGCAAAGGCAGCCAAGCCCCCTCACACGTATAGGAGAAGCCCTTAGGGAGCGCTAGCGACTGGAAGTGCTGCAAATAGGGCAGGCAAACAGGGTGTGGCGCATCAGCAAGGGCACAGCAGTTTGAGCAGCAGTTCACGTGGAAGGACATGCAGGAAGGGCGCTGAAGCCCTGCCAGCTCAGCCGGGGAGCAATGGTATCACCCTGCAGAAAGCCATGACCTCTCTAAGCTCTGCACCCACCATGACTGACACAGCTTCCCAGACAGAACCCTGGTGGGAACATGCTACCACCCATGTGTCAGGCTACAGGGTGTGCCCTACTCTTACATCAGTACGAGATGGCAGCAGTAAGCACACTTGTGGGAGGTGCGCCCAGTTAGAGGAAGTCCTCCGCTTAGTGACACAGCTCCAGGAGGAGGTGAGTACGTTGAGGAGTATCAGGGAGAGCGAGAGAGAGATAGACTACTGAAATCGCCCCCTACATTCCCTGAGACAGGCCCAACAGGCAGACAGGACCCACGGTACAAAGGATTCCCTATCCTCTCTCCATCTGACTGAACACAGTGAGTTAAGGGATAGGGGACAAAGACAAGTTCCTGCCTGGCGCAGCAGGTGCGTCTCCTTCATGACTACCCCACCTTCCCAGGTGCCCTTACATAATAGGCATGAGGCTCTGCAAGTGGAACTGAACAATGACAAGGACAATGGTTCATCTAGTTTAGATGTGTCACTGAGGTTAAGTCAGCCTATGCCCTGCATGAAAATCTCTTCCATAAAGAAAAAAAGATGGGTTATTGTCATAAGAGACTCTCTTCTGAGGGGAACAGAAAGTCCAATATGCAGACCGGACCCACTTCTTAGGGAAGTCAGCTGCCTCCCCGGAGCCTGGATTAAACATGTGAAGAGAAAGCTTCCTACCCTGGTATGGCCCTCAGGTTACTATCCAACATTGATTTTTCAGGTAAGCCGGTATGTAGTTGCAACTAAAAGTCCGAGGGCAATCAAGAGAGACTTCAGGGCCTTGGAATGACTGGTTAAGGGATCAGGAGCACAAGTAGTGTTCTCCTCTGTCCTTCCAGTTGCAGGGAATGATGAGGAAAGACACAGGAAGAGCCAGCAGATCCATACCTGGCTCCAAGCCTGGTGTCACTGGCAGAATTTTGACTTTTTTGATCATGAGTTAGTTTACATGACACCAGGCCTGCTGGCGCCAGATGGTGCACACCTTTCTCAAAGGGGGAAAAGGACCTTTGCACAGGAGTTAGCAGGGCTCATTGAAGGCTTTAAACTAGATTTGAAGGGGGAAAAGGATAAAAACAGGCTTGCTAGAGATAAGCCTGGAGACGGCATGCTAGTGAGGTCCTTTGGTCTGTCATCTCAGTGGAGGTAGGGGTTGGAGAGCCATGCTGCAGCAAAGGTGCAAGGGTTATGGATGTGTCATAAACCACGGAAGTGCCTGAGAATGGTTATGTAGGAATTAGGGCTTCTACCCGCAAAAAGGATGAGTAGCCCAGCTGAAATGCATCTACACCAATGCACGCAGCATGGCCAACAAACAGGAGGAGCTGGAAGCCATTGTGCAGCACGAAAACTATGATACGGTTGTTATCATGGAAACATGGTGGGATGACTTGCACAACTGGAGTGCTGCAATGGACAGCTATAAACTCTTCAGAAGGCATAGGCAAGGAGGGAGAGGCGGTGGGGTAGCGCTGTATGTTAGGGAATGTTTTGATTGTCTCGAGCTTAACGATGGTGACGATAGTGTTGAGTGTTTGTGGGTAAGAATCAGGGGGAAGGCCAACAAGGCAGATCTCATGGTGGGAGTCTGTTGTAGACCACCCAACCAGGATGAAGAGGCAACTGAAATATTCTATAAGCAGCTGGGAGAAGTCTCATAGTCGCTAGCCTTTGTTCTCGTGGGGGACTTCAACTTACCAGATGTCTGCTGGAAATATAATACAGAGGAGATGAAACAGTCTAGGAGGTTCCTGGAATGTGCAGAAGATAACTTCCTGACACAGCTGGTGAGGGAGCCAACTAAGGAAGATGCCTCGCTGGACCTGTTGTTTGTGAACAGAGAAGGACTGGTGGGTGATGTGACAGCTGGAGGTTGTCTTGGGCATAGCGATCATGAAATGATAGAGTTTTTGATTCTTGAAGTAAGGAGGGGGGTCAGCAGAACTGCTACCTTGTACTTCCGGAGGGCAGACTTTGGCCTGTTTAGGAGCCTGTTGACAGAGTCCCTTGGGAGGCAGTCCGGAAGGGCAAAGGAGTCCAGGAAGGCTGGTCATTCTTCAAGAAGGAAATCTTAAAGGCGCAGGAGTAGGCTGTCCCCATGTGCCGAAAGATGAGCTGGTGGCGGAAGAAAATCGGCCTGGCTGAACAGAGAGCTTTGGCTGGTACTCAGGAAAAAAAGGAGAGTTTATGACCTTTGGAAGAAGGGACAAGCAACTCAGGAGGACTACAAGGATGTTGTGAGGTTATGCAGGGAGAAAATTAGAAGGGCCAAAGCCCAGCTGGAACTTTATCTGGGTACTGCCGTAAAAGACAATAAAAAATGTTTTGATAAATACATTAGCAACAAAATGAGGGCTAGGGAGAATCTCCATCCTTTATTGGATGCAGGGGGAAACATAGTGACAAAGGACAAGGAAAAGGCTGAGGTACTTAATGCCTTCTTTGCCTCAGTCTTTAGCAGTCAGACCAGTTGTTCTCGGGGTACCCAGCTCCAAACCCAAATTAAATTTCCCCTAATTTCAAGTTAAATACATTTATTCTTCTATAGAGGACAATCTAAATTCTGATTTTTCTTTTTCTCCTGAGAAAGGAGTGAGAAGTATTTAGTTGGGGCTAAAAATTTCCTATTCTGTCTTGAATGCTGCCTTTGGAAACCTATTTGAAGCAGAGGGCATAGGCAGCAATTCCAGGAGCCAACACAAAACAGAAGTCTATCAGCACTGGAGACCACCATTTTGTTCTTGCTGCTGTTGTTTTTACATTTTGTTATTGAGATTCAAGGCATCAAAGCCCAAAGGAAAGATGTATGTACTGTATTAGAGATGTTAGCTGATATTTTACCTAACAGTAGAATCACCTTTATTGTCTTAAATTACAAAATGGTAGAAAATATAGCAATGTGCTGCTGCTTTTAAGATTTTGTTTTTGTTTTCCACACTTACCATTCAACTGATCTGATTGAATTGTAATCCCCAAAGCATATATCAATGCCAGAGAAACGCTGAGATTTAGAGTGAATAAATTTAGAACATCTAAAGTTTTTAGGCAGGAGTGTGTTTTTCCATGCACCCTGGTTGACTCCTTGACAATGTTTAGATGCTTAACGGCATGGCTCTATTACATCTTTGGATTAAACTAAAATAAAATTTGTAAAAACAAAAGGACAAATGTTTGAGTCTATCTAGTCAGGAATCATCAAGCCTTCTGGGACTCTACAGCTGCATTGGCTAGTCCAGAGATTTGAGCTTGACAAACCACAGATGCTCTGAGAGACATCTGTCCTGAGATCCCTTGATGGAAGGGAGGGTGTCAGGCAGTTGTGTAGGTACTGACTGAATTCTGCAGGCAGCAAAATGCCCATTTTCCCTTCTTGCTTTGCCTACTGGCTTTCCTCAGTGGAGCTACTTCTTCCATTAAAGATCCAACAGGAAGTTCACAAGTCTTGGAAGTTAGTAGTTTCTGTCTTTTTCCTCCCTATCTTCCTCCCTTTCATCTCTCCCTTCCCCTTCTGCCTCCCACCACTTGCACTTTCTCTAAAGTGTCATTACTATGAAGTCCAAGGATCATAATATTTAGCTCTGAACAGGTACGGTTAATAACATGTGACTGCTGATTCCCAGAGCAAGAGATATGGGAAAGCAGTCTCTGGGTTTGTGTTTTTTAAAAGTTCCTTTGGAGACAAGGTTATGAAATTCTTGTAGAGTTGACTTTATTTTTCTGTCAATCTTATTTACTCTTCTGACTAATCTATACTCAGAGACAAAACCACTGGGTCAACCTGATGTTATTTGTGTGGACCTATGTCTAAATAAATTTCAAATAAACACATAGCATATTATGTCGTAGGTGTATTGGGTACCCTAAAATGAAAATAAAATATGCTATCAAGACTTTAATAAGGAATAGTAGATTTAGAGAACAGTGAAATGTGGACTCAGGCAAGACAGAGGCTTATGAAAAAAGGAATTATGAGGTAGCTTCCTTTTATAGAAGGCCGAGCTCTGAAAGGATGAAATAGTAGACGAGGCCTTCAAAGGGACCTCGACAGGCTGGAGAAATGGGACAACAGAAACCTCATGAAGTTCAAGAAAGGGAAATGCCAAGTTCTTCCCCTGGGGAACAATAACCCCAGGCACCAGTACAGCTTGGGGGCTGTCCAGCTGGAAAGCAGCTTTGGAGTAAAAGACTTGGAGGTACTAGTGGACACCAGGTTGAACATGAGCCAGCAGTGTGCCCTTGCAGCAAAACCGGCCAGCAGCACCTTGAAGTGCATTAGGCAGAGAGTTGCCAGCAGGTTGAAGGAGGTGCGCCTTCCTCTCTGTTCGCTCCCGGGGAGACATACCTAGAGTGCTGGGTCCAGTGCTGGGCTTCCCAGTATAAGTGAGTGAGTCCAGTGAAGGACCATGAGGGTGATTAAAGGAACTGGAGCTTTTATCTGACATATGAGGAGACGCTGAGAGAGCTGGGGCTGTTCTTCCCCTGAAAAGGAAGCTTGTTAGGCTATGTCTACCCTAGCAAGTATTTGGTGCAGAAAAAATGGGTCCGTCAATACAAACAATTATTACTGAGGTCCCTACATTTCCACTATTTGTGGTTCACGTGTTTTACTTCAAACTAGATTTAATCTACTTTGAACAAGATACTGATTCCTTGATCCAAACTGCCTTACTATGCATACACTTAAAACTGTTGGAGAAATCAGTAATTGGATAAGCTGCTTGTGTGCCCTTTTGGGATTTTGATTAGACTTGGTGCCCCCTGAAACAGATCACCCTGTTTAATGTCTTCCAAAAAGAAACAGTTTTTCATGCACCAGAACCGTTGTCTCAACCAAATCACTGCTCAGTAAGTGGTGGCAACTCAGGGAGATCCTTCACCATGGTATTACTGCTCAGGACCAACACAGTGACATATAGCCACAGCCTCTCAGTCTCAAAAGGGAGCAGGAGAGAAATGGTGTCATCAAAGCAATGCACTTCACCTTCCATGAGGAGAAGAGAGAGGTTGATTTCTAATCCCATTTTGACACTGGGGTGTATGTAACTTGAGCAAGAACACAGGATCATAACAGGAATTATCCTCTTCCTGATAGTCTAGTGGACTTATGCAGGAACTATGTTGCTTCCTTTCCTCTTTGAAATTGATGTGAAAAAAAAAAAAATCAACGAGCTTCTCAGGAGACAGCAGTGACCCAGTACTAAACTGACTGTTGGTAATGAGTCCCAGTAGCCACAATGCCCTAAGCAGTACTGCGTGTCACTGCCACCCTCCAGCTGTTAATTCTTCCTTTTTCCTGAGGAAGAATAAAAGCATTGCAATGATCTCAAAGGCATTAGAAGCTACCTGTGTCCCTACAACCCAATTATCACATAATTTCTATTTAGGGACCTATTTCAATGTAGGTTTCAAGACAGATATATTAAAGAACATCCAGCTGGAAGACAAGGAATTGTTTGGTTCAACTGCTGTGGCAATCAAATGAAGATTGTTTGACCATAGCTGAAATACATACTAGCACTGGGATAGTATCATTTAGATTGTGATTTCAATTCCAAATCCAATCCAGGTTCAGTCTAGTAGGTAGAATCTTCATGTTCCTTACACTGTTTTGTGAATTTTACTACATACACAAGAACTCAAAAATGTTAACTAAATTTTCACTAATTTCCTTGTTCCCTAAAATTTAATTTCCCTCCTTTCATGTATGTTTGCAAGAACAATGGCAAAAAAGATACATTCCGACAGCCTATGATATCTCCTGGAAGTCTTAATTCTTTATGCTGACTTCATCACCATACACTTGTTATCAGCTACAATATTTATGCTGCTTCTATTGAAGTCAGATTGATTATGTGGAAAGGTTGTTACTATGGCTATGCTATTATAGTGATATAGATGTCAATATACACCAGCAACATAAGACATGCACCATTTACAACTGTATGTCGCTTAAGTAATAGTTTCAATAACAGAAAAAGAAATTGCCATAGCAAAATTTGCTTTATGACAAAATGCACAGTCTTGGTTTTTAATACTACAGCTTTTATCTTCTATGCAGGATATATATAATCTTCTTAGCTGTACAAATTCTCCTTATTAGCACAATATGTAGTTCTGGAACCTCTCTTTTCTCTGTATATTTTGTCCCTTGCTGAACAATCAGTAGTTGTCTCCTAATTTAAGAGGATTCTTTTGAATTGCTATTTTTAAAGAAAGCTTCCTTCTTTAGAAGGAATAAATTTTCAACTCCAAATTGTCCTATTCTGGTGTCATTGTAATCATGTCATCAACCATTCTGAGTCACTTCTTTGTGCCTTCTGCGTTGCACATTACGATTCACACTTCTTATCTTGCCTATAAGAGTCTAACTCACGTGGCCTCTAAGCATGTCTCTGACCTGGCTTTATTCCTTCCCAAATTTGAGATGTTTTTCAAGGCAGGGTTACAGGCTTGCTAAAAGGCAAAAGGAAGAGGAATAGACCACTGATCAGCATTTGCTATGAAGCCTGCGGAGGTCTGCCATCTCCTTAACCTGCTTATCTGGTTCTGCTGCCAACACAACAGTTTCATAGAAATGAAGGGAATCAGAGGAACAAGAACACTTCAGTAACCATTAACTGTAAGAAACAGTCTTTTGTCCATACAGGGTGAGGTCTTGCAGCATCATTTGCCCAATTACATATCTATGAGAAAAACGGGGGGATAGACAGACATGCCAATCTGTTGGTCTAAGCTTTAAACCTCTAAAAACTGTTAAACATTATTCTTGCTAACAGACATGTTAATGATGTCTTGCCTTTGCTAATGGTAGATGTGCTTCTCTGGAACTAGTTTAGGCTTTTTTCTTTAGAATTTTCCCTACCCAAAATCTGCCTCAAGCTTGTCCTAAGTGATCCCAGGCACCAATTTGAAATCAAGCTGTTCCTGAGTAGAAATCAAACTTTTTAGGCCTATCCAAATCTCACATTTTTTCACCTTCTACCCTACTAACTTCAGCTGAACTGTTCCAGGGAATACAATGACAAGACAAACACAAAACTCAAATTTTACCCAGATTCTTGGCTTTTGGACTTGACAGGAACTAATCCTCTACAGAAAAAAATAAAGATATTGTGTTTGTTTTGCCTTTGTTTTTCACTTTCTAGTTGATGCACTGCTTTCACCAGCTTCTGACTTTAAGAATGTTGATTCAAACTAGAGCTTGAATCAGAGAAAAAAGATTTCAGGCTTTGTCATCCTCTACTAGATTAACTAAAAGGATCCACTTTCCTTCATATATTCTGCCTTCTAAGTCAATTTCTTTCCCTTTGCTAGCCCCTCTTCTTTGTTTTCTCCTAAATGAGACAGGGCCCCATCTGCTGTTGTGGAGGGAGTAGCATCATTTCCATCAGGCTTGCTAAACTAATTAGGAAGACAAAGCTAGGTTGTTCAGGGATGGTGACCAAAGCCTGAAGGGAAGTCATAGTACAAGGAGCAGTGAGGAAACACCCACAGGACAGCATGATGGGGAAGCTCCCACATTCCCCTTGAAGGCGGCACAACTGAGAGTGCATCTCAAATGCCTCTACACAAAGAACAAGCAGGAAGAATTAGATGTCCACGCACAGTCATGCTGGAAACTGGTAGGTGGGATCACAGGGGTGGCTTCCTTGAGGTCAAGGAAGCCCAAGGCAGCTGGCTGATCAAGGTCTGCCTCCTCAGAGCAAGGAACAGTTCACCTTAATGTGTAGGTTGTCAAAGGTCAGGGGCAGAAGGCTAGCATGGCTGAGCTCAAGCATAAAAAAGAAGTGTTCAGAAAGTGGAAGGGGTACAGTCTGCCTGATGGGAACCTAGTGATCTTGGCCAGGCATATAGGGATGGAGTTAGGAGAGTTAAAGCTCAACTGTCATTTAAACTAGCAAAAGATATCAAGAGCAACAAGAATAATTTCTATAAGCACATCAACAGTAGAAGTATGGCTAATGTGGCTCCCATGCTCAGTGGGGCTGTGGACCCAATGATCAAAACCACAGAAAAAGCTGAGTTACTTGTGGTCTTTTTTGCCCTGGTATTTACTGGCACAGTTTTCTCTCTGGCCTCCCAAGTCCTTGTGCCTAGTTGCTGAGTTTGGGAAAGTGAAGAAGTCTATATGGTAGAGCAAAACTGAGTCATGCATCACTGAAAGCAACTGAACATACCTAGAACTGTGAAACCAGACGGTATGCAGCTGGGGGTGGTTATAGTGAAGACAGAGCCTGCCTCTTCTCACAGATGCACAGGAAAAGATCAAGAAGCAACAGACACAACTTGCAGCATTAGAAATTCTGATTAGATATAGGAAAAAAAGTCTCCCTCATGCATAGTGAGGGTGGTCAAGCATGGGACAGGTGTCCAGAGAGGTTGTGGGATCTCCATCTTTGGAGATATTCAAAACTTGACTGGACATTGCCCGAGCAACCTGCTCTGAGTTGGCCCTTTTGTGAGCATGGGATTAGACCAGATGACCTTCAGAGGTCCTTTCTTCCCAAAATTATTCTATGGTTCTAAATCTCAATGGGAACTGACTAGGAACTGAGACTTTGCCTTTGTAGTCCCATACTTATTTTCTCTCTGCCCTCTTCTCGTGTTTCCTGAAGTGTTTATGTCTTCCCTGATCTCAGTGTATTCAGAATAAGTAGTTATTTAGGAAGTCAGTCTGTCACATACCATTAGGAGAGACATATTTATGTTATTTATAATTAAGGACAATATGCGTCTTCCTTCAAACACTCAAAAATGCTCTTCAGGTGGCTTCAAAGCCAGGTAACCACTTTTAGGTATGGATAATATTTGAGCAATAGACAAACAAGTTCCAATTAACAGTGTCACTGATGAATGTGGAATTCAGATGTTACTTCAGAATTCATTCTGTTGGGGATTGATTCCATACCATTTCACAGATATTTTTGAGCTCATTCCAAGTCAGCCAAGGGCTATATCATCAGAGCAATATGATGCTGATCCATGACTGAAATAGCTTGCCTTTCCTGTCATGAAAGACTCAGGGAGTAAGAAGCAGGAAAACAAAAAACTAAAAAACAAAGAAAAACTCTGTTCTTGTTGGAGGAAACCAGGTCTGCTGGACTTCAGGAACAAGTGAAGCTCTCCTTCCCAGCCCTGAAGAGCTGACTCTCATCCCTCTCAGACTTCAAGGTTTCTCATGTCCCAGCCCCATGGATGCAGTGACTTCCTGTGCCTGAGTCCAGCCAGCAGTGAGGCTGAGCATGTATTCCTGGTACATCTGTACACACTCAAACACATATACACATGCACATACACACATCCTGACTCTCTTGGTTTTCTGCCACTCCCATATTCATGGGTCTCCCAAATAACAGAACGGGTTTTAAGTCCACCTAATATGGATCCCAGACCTCTCACTCAGTTGCTGCCTCTGACCTTGTGTCTTTCAAAGTGCTGATGTCCTCCTACTACACTGCTAGTTCATCTTCAAGTTTGGTAGTTTGTTCCCTTGTCTCATATGGTTTCCACCAGTAGCTAACTTTGGACATTCAGGATCTCCTGGGTCCCAGACCTGTTGCCCTACTCTTTAGTGAGGCTGACTTGAAGTCTGCTGGAAGTTCATACATGTAGGCTTAGAGCAGGCTGTGAACTCCCACAGAAGATAGTTATAAATGAGATTTAATATAGGATGGACCGCGGTAATCAAGAGCAGGGCTTGGTGTGACAAGCATACTAACCACCTACTTAAATATTACCAGTCTCATTTATCCCTCTCTTCTATTTTCCCATGTATATTCCTCCCCAATGCTTCTCTTTCCTTGCCATTGTCCCTTCCCCTAAACATCCCAAAGGAAGCTTTATACAATTCCAGAAGTCTTTCTGGCTTGTCCCAAAATTCTCATCCACCCCGGCACCACATAATAGGTTCCATAACCTCTTAAGCAATAATCCCCTATAGTTTGCATGTTTTGCACAAGGGACAATGCTTGAGTGTCCTGTGATGATCTTAGCAATACAGTGTTTTCATCTTGGGTATTTCCACCCATCACTGTGCCTCTAATCGTCACGGGTCTTTGCTTTAATTTGAAAAAGCTTTATTAGTATAACCTAACAGGGAGGGAGAGGTTACCTTGATTTTTGAATGTTTTTTTATAAATATATATATATATAGTGTTAATTGCACTTCTGATTGTAAACAGTTGATCTAGCTCCTATGTACTTACAGGTTTACACTCTCTGCTCCAGTGAATATATAAAAGTGTGATTTGTTTTGTATGAGTTAATAAAGTTTATTCAGAGGAAGACAGAAGGTGGATCTTCCAGCAGTCTGAAAATAGTAACCTAAGTCCCTAAGAACTGTGAGGTTTGGTCCATTCAACTTTTGTGGATCCCTTTTTAAAAGCCTGAGACTCTCACCTGTGTGAGGAACCTATATATCTCAAACTATGGTCTTACACTAGGGACAAGAGACTTGACACCAAGCTGTTTTGTGCAGCTAAATCAGTGGTTTTCAACTGGTGGTCTACAGATTATTTCTGTGGATCCTGGAAAAAGGCAAGTAAGAAATGCCTGTCTCGTGCTCTTATGGTTAAATTTATTACCTCATTGACTGCATCTTCAATGGAAAAATTTTAGCTGTTTGACAACGTACACCCAAGTCTTTACTTTCCTGTATTCTCCAGCTATTCAGAGGTAAGAAATGTGTACATTTGAGAAAAACCTGAAAGATATGCATACCAAAATATTTCTTCTGCAGATGAAGAAACCCACTGTCTAGACTGATGAATTAGCAAGTTCACTGAACCTATAACATAAATGATAATTTCCATTTCGTGGAAAATGCATATTATTTTGGAAATGAATGTGGTAGAAAGTTCTCAAATATTCCAAGAGAAAAAGATGAGATTTTGGTTTTAGAGAGAAAACAAACAGAATTATGATGAGAATTAGAGAAATTCTTAGAAGCATCAGCATGACTAACAATTGTCAAGACAAGTTATGAAGAGGAGGACCATTACAAATGTCAACATCACAAGCTTCTAGACTGAAGATCTTTTTCCATAAGACAGTGGATGCCTGACAATGAATCATGTTAACAAATGCCCCCAAAAGGCAATGAAATACATGCAGGTAGAAATAAACTATCACTATCATTGAATATAACTTTTTAAAATGTTGCAAGATCTACTGACCATTTGCATTTCATGTAATTTCAGTCTTTACACAATGATGCAGGTGAAAGAAATAGTGTTAGCATCACTTCTCAAATAAGATTAAGGCAGGCAAATCCTTTGGTAACCATTTGAACAGGTCAAATGTGACTGAAATCTTTCCAGAAACCTCAGCAGACTCAAACTGAACATAATCTTTGTGCATTTATTAAAAAGTATCATCGTGTTTTCTCAGATGTTAAACCTGACCCCTGGTTACTCACTAAACATTATACAGAACTCTTATAAGTTCCCTGTTGACCTTTTACAATGGTCCATAAGATCCATCAGTCTCCACACAGAGAGAACCAGTAGAAAGTGATATAATCTCAGCCTTTATGCTGGCATGAAATACAATTATCTAGCAACAGAGGAACACTTTGTGACACTAACTACTGACATTCCCATACCATTTTTCACTGGCTTTGCCAGATTTTGTGAAAAACATCACTTTGGGGGATTTTCTGCTGCTCCTTCACCATATTAAAATTCAACTTTAAAAATGGCTAGTATTCAAGGATATTTGAGAGAGGGAACAGAAGGGAGAAAAGCATATAAAAATGTAACAAAACAAGAAACACAGGAGAGCAGATATATGAAAGAATGGTGTGACTGGTCACTATCAGACACAAGTTATTTGCTTTATAAACAGTATAGCTGTCCTTATGTTCCCATAAAAACACAGCAGGGCAGAAAACAGTATCCATAATAATGTCACATGTTTATCCCCACAAGCAAAAGATATCCACAACTGCAAGACTCATTGGCTCTGTCCATAGTTCCTGTTGTGGCTGTTTGTAAAGACACCCTCAAGACCAATCTCAGCAACCGTGTATGCTCTATTATGGCTGTAGGCAAGGGTGCAGGCTGAAATGTACCCCAGGGAGCATGTTCCTGCAACTGCCTGGTAGGTTAGCAAGCTGCCAGGGACAGATGCACAAGGCTGTCCACCAGCTACCCCAGGCACTGAAGCCCTTGTGTGAACAGAGGCAGATGGGAGGTGGAGCGAGTGGTGCTGCTGGCTGAACCTGGGACTGCCTTTCTTAGGGAGGAAAGACAAAGGCTCACAATTATGGCAGCTACATGATTGTAATAACAGTCTCCTGAGGAGCTGGGGTGAAGAGCAGGCTATACATAGTTGTATACAACTAGAAAATGTACATGGGTCACCCAGCAATAATCTCTTGCCTTGGCACTTCTACAAAAGAAGAAACTTTGCTAATAGTAGTTGGAAGAAAAGAGGAGGTTTTAATTTTCTGTTCTTACTCTGGATAAGTGTCCCCAAATACTGCTGTCCCACAACTGATTGTTTCCTCCCCAAGGGAGACAGGACATGTGGCTCTAACCAGTCCCCACCCAACACGCAGAGTACCCCTCCACTTTCTCCTATGCTCCAGCAGTGTGGGAGGGAGAGGGCACTGTCCTTCAACTAGCTCAGACCACAGCTCTAATTCAAGTGCCTGGTCACTGAGCTAGTCTTTAAACAACCACAGCAGGGAGGCATTTGTCCTGCTTACCTCCTCACATTGGGAGCCACTGCTGGTGCCCAAGTGAAGAGAGGACTGCCTGCAGCAGGGTCTCTGGCACTTTTACAGCAGTGCTTACACACTCAAACACTCAAAAATAAAAAAGGGTCTCAAAAAACGTTATGGCCAGCAAGTTCTTACAGCTTTTACTAGCAAACTCTTGTGTATCTGAGATCCCTGGCAGAGACAACAAAATCACAGATGGGGTAAGGTTGAGAAATGAAAAATAAAAATAACAAGTGAATCCTTGGTGGCATGTGTTGATTACTTAACCAGACAAGATTATTCAGTTAAAGATGTGTTCTTAGATCAGTTGTTCCAAGGTGGAAGGTAGCCTGGGTGAAAGTGCTATTATACGCTTTCTCCATCCTTTACTAGAAAGGGTCTTTCTAGAAGGCTTGCAGGACTTGTTAAAGGTTTTGATCTGCTTTCACATACCTTGTAAACATGAATATGATTGTATATCTCACAGTACTCCTCCTTTTACTTGTATTTACATTGCTTCTACATTTGTGTATCATTACACTTGTTTATCATTACTGAAGTTAGACCTTGTAAATATCTTAAAATATTTCGTGTCAACATAGCTTGACTTCACCAGTGTTTCATAAGAACACAGAATGGTAAAATATCATTCTTGCCTCATCTAGCCATGTACTAACTGAACATATTAATGCAGTACAAGTTATTATCGTATTAGCAAAAGCATATGCCACCTTCTATGTCTACAGTCCTACAGTAACTTCTGTCCTCCAAACCTACTTCTGAACCAGTAGTATTTCTTGAGCACTGAACTGCTTATTGCTTACCAAACTCTAAGATAAGCATGACCAGGAAAATAATTGAACATCCAAGACAGCTGCTCCAGAACATGCCCGATTACAGAAGTCCCTTCCTTGTAGGGCCGTGGGGCTGCAACTGGACTGCCCACTGACCCTTTTTGGGGAAAGAACTCAACTCACTGTCTTCTTTCCCCAGGAATCTTCTGAGTTACAGCCAGTGCTTCTCTCAAAGGCTTCATTGGAGCGGGCTGGAACAATCTGTGTCCAGCACAGGGCAGTCCCTGGTTTCTTCTCACAGAGACAACCCCTGGAGCCACCCTGCTGGCAAAATCTTGCCAGGTAATCCCAATAAATGTCTGTCCTGAATCCCTGGGAATCACAAGGTGAGCTGGCCAGGAGTTATGAAGTAAGAAGAAACAGGATCCCTGGGAACATCAGTTAATCTGGTCACTAACATCAAGCCAAGTCTGGAGATGAAGAACAGGACCTTTCAAACACCAGTGAATAAGCAGCCTAACTGGTTGCCACACTGGAAGTTTTGCTGGGCTGTTACTTGGCAGCATCATCAGCTCTGGAGAGACACACTGGTGTCTCTTGGGAAGCCAAGTGGGCTGATCCCTGCCACAGGAAACAGCCCTACTATATCTCTGGATGCTCTCAGGCTCTCATCTGTACCCATAATGCTGATGCTGAGAAAGCTGAGTGGGAGCCACTGCAGACTATGACTCATACTGCTAATGACCAGATGACCAGGTCTGATGCTGTTTTTTTCACTGCTCTGGACCCTGTGTTTACCCAGACAGTGGTGGAGTTTGGACTTGTCCACCTCCTTTCTCCAGTCCCAGTCCTATCACCTTCATTAAAAACTCAGGCTGGTTATTACTCATATTTTCTGTTTTCTCTTTGTTCAAATGGAGCAATTAAATTATGTATTCATTTAATGTCTCTTATTTTGTCAAAATTCTACCATGAATCTCTTTCTCCTTGTGTTAAAAGATCTCTTGTTGGCCTGGAGTGCTGTAAGGCTCTGTTGGGACCTTCTGCTCCACAGCCCAGGTGTTTCCCTTTGCCTCCTCTGTCTCCTTCCTCCTCGCTCCTAGTAGGAACCCACCCTCTTTGTCTCTCACAGCCATTGGCAAGACTGAGCACAGTTCAGCAGTGAAGTCTAAAGTTCATTCTTTCCAGAGCATATCCAAGGCAATCCTCAATCCATGCAGGCACTAGTAGTTGCTCTGCTGTAGTAGTTGTAGCTTTAGGGGCACAGACGTATCTTTTGGTTAGCTGCGAACTCTGGCATGTGCTGAAGGAGTTGGGTAGCTGGCAGAGGTCAGCGCTGGTGAGCCAAGCAATGTGTGATGTAGTGTGGAATAACCTGGCCTCAGTCTCCCTAGGGTCCCCACGCGGAAAGACAAAGACTACACCGGAGTGAGATTCAGAGCAACCTCATCTCCTTCTGAATGTCCCTTGCAATTGCCTCTCCTCCACTGACAGCAAATATCACTAATGGCAACCCCTTTCTAACTTAACCATTGCTTTAATAGGGAGGGGGAAGTTGGGAGTCAGATGAGAATACAGTAAAGCTGGAGAGCAGAGTAAGGGTGAGAAGAGAAGAGTTGCAGATAACATACTAATGTTATTATGGAGATATGCATTAGCTGCAGCAAGTCACTAATAGCACAAAGCAATAACAGCAAAAAAATCTCATAGACAGATTTTAATATCTTTTTTCTTCACACATCTTTATAAGCTGGTCATTTCTTGATCAGCAGAAAAGAGTAGCATGGCAAAAGCTGCAGAAAAGCAAAATATCTTTTTGTTAGCTGGATTGCATTTTTGCCTGAAGCTGTCTATATTCCTTTAGTGTCACTGAGCAATAGCTGCTGAACTGCCACTGAAAGTATTTATTGCTATCCTGTATATGTCACTGCCCTGCTGCCAGTGGCATGTGTGCTCATCAGTCAAACAGAACTACCCACCATGTCTGATTTACTGTCGCTGAATCAAATCTATTTGTGGGTTTCCGTAACATAAAACATTTTGCTAGAGATTAATTCCCTGATTTGCATGTTGCTGTTGGGAGCTATATCACTATTTTCCTTGATGGATTCATTTTAAAGTCAAGAAAGATGCAACTAGATTTGTACTCTGTATTCAAGGTGGGTTCTTGCTCTTTGTTATCTGACCTTTATATTAACTCTTCCTCTTGTCAGTCTCAGAGGCATTACTCATATTTGTGTCTGCTAGTGGAAGATTAAGTGGTTTCAGCTCAGTCAGGACAGTATGAATAGACTCTCAGAACACCTGGTGAATGTACCAGTAAATACCATGCTTCTGATCTTGGCATTGTTGGTTTTTCTCAAGCTTGCTGCTGTGAACCTGCTAGAAAATAAAATTGTGTTTGTTCACTGACATCTGTTTCAAGTTACACTCCAGGATGAATATTCATTTGGATAAATGCCTACAAAATTGATCACTTGTAAGGAAGATTATGTATGGTACAAAGGTTTTTAACTTACTGTAATGTTGGTTAAATCATATGAAACTCAAAATATTTTGGACTGAGCTAACTGGAATTTTCCAGACATAAGGAAAAAAAAATATTTTTTTAAAGTTTATAATCTAATCCCCTTTTAATACTCATAACCTATTGCTATCTGAGATGGTTGCCAAAGCAACGATTCATAACTTCTCAATTCACACAGGTAAACACTGGATTAAATTAGCTTTGGTAAAACCAACATTCTTGCTTGAGCTATCAAAACCATTTAACTGGGATTCTTTCATTATGGATGTTACCAGGGCTGCTGATTTTTCTGTTGCCCACAACATTGTGAACCTGATATTCTTCACTGGTATCAGTTTTATCACAGATGAGAACTGATTAAAAGTTGGATTATAACAGTACCGCACCGGTCAAGGGAAATCTTGATTTCAATGGGAATGAGATAATAGAGTCATGAAGCAGGTCTCAGGGTCTGACTAATCTGGTCAGTACATCATTTGCTTTCAACGTCTTCTCGTGCCTTTCAGGTTATGAGAATTTGACCTGACAAAATCAGCAGAATAAAATAAAGGCATTGGGGACTCCATTCAGTCCCACACATGGAGTTCCCAGAAGGGTTTAGCCTGGCTTCTAACTAGTGGTCCAGAGGGAAAAGATTTTCCATACGTCTTGTGCCATATCCATTAGTCTCATGCAGCTACCCCAGGACACATGAAATGGCTCTAGGAGCATGTGCTTGGGCAACTAAGGCCCTGAGTTAAGCCCATTCTCTGTGAAGGACATGGAGCCTGGAGAACTATGCAGTTAACAGCTATATCTAGTAAGCTGGAAAGCTTTTCCAAGTCCTTTGCCTGTACTGAACACAGATTTGATTGCCCACATTTGAATAACTGGTGACATCAAGGGTACCAAAGACATCCTTATGAGATTGGCACATATGACACAGGGTCTCCCAGGGACCCCTGCTCTTCTGGTGGGTGTACTGGGGAGGCAGGGCAGCTCAGTGGCACCAAGTGCTTCTGCGCAGGCAATTGACTCCAGTCCTAGATCTCTGCTGACCGTTAAAGCGACTAACTTAGTGAACGTGTATGCATCTAGATTTAGACACCTAAACTATATGTGCTCAGTTTGTAGCTGAACCCAGGCATTAGCAAGAAAAGCTAAATGTTGGTCTCAGGGATTACCATGTATCTATGCCTAGAAATGAGGAATATTTTTGAAAGAGACAGCTTCCTAGATCACTTTTGAGACAGCACTGTCTGCTGGTATCTGTTGCCAATATTGTTGAGATATTATGTCATGTGAGAAAAAGGAATTCCTATCACAAAGTTAAAGATTAGAGTCATTCTTTAGCAGGAAGATCTGGAGCCCAAGCCTACATCTTTTGGCTTTTTTTTGTATAGCCGTGCATTGTTCAACAATAATGAAATGAGTTCAGTATCCACAAGTGCCCTGTCCAACTACTGCATGTTTTAGAAGTTTTCTCCTAATTAATATGGTACAGCTAGATTTTGTGTTGGCTGGTACACAGATGTTGCCACTGAAAAGTAGGTATTGGACAGTGTGATTAATGAATGCAGAGTCCCTTTACTGATACAGACTTTGCCTCATTTGCTCTGAGTTCAAAGCAAGTGAATGACTTAAAGCTTTCATGCTGAAAGCTCTTATAGGACCTTGTTTAGTGGTGTGTTTTGAACACAAAGTTGTTAATCATTTTCATGTTTTCATCAGCAAGGTTAATTAAACACCTTGTGAGATTAGATGCAAGCTTGTAGCCCATGTATCTTTACAACGGGAAGAGGCATGCTTGGTTTTTATGTCCAGTTGAGGAGAGTTTAACTCAAATTCCATTCATTTAACATGTTTAAATAAATTTCTCTGAAAAATATCCCCTGAACCATATGCATTTTAGATTGCATTTAAGAGGTGTGCATGGCATCAAGACATTAATCTTCTTCCCAGAGTTATACGTCAGGGTGTTTTTTTCAGATTTGTGTTGGAAGATGCTTTTGGTATTCTTTGACCAATGCACAAAGATCACTAAAACTTTCCTTGCCTTCCTGCAGTCCTCATTTATTTTCTTCGAAGACTGCAGCTAGAACGTTTCCCTTTTAAGAGCTTGTCTGCTGTTGAAATTAGTTAGGATGTTAACTGAGGCAAATTCAGAAGCTGACAGGAATAGCGACAATTTGTAATAGTTTAAAACAAGATTGAAACATAGCACTATAAATGCTGTATTTTCAGAGGCAATACACTATGCTGCTGCATATGGAGAGGGGATGGAAAAAAAACCTGGAGTTAATCTAATATTGTGGAAAGATCTGAAAAAATAGCACATGAATATATCACTAAATATTCTAAAAATTTCAGAGAAAGAACCAATTAAAAATAGTAATAATTACATATCGAAATACTATTTGTCTAACACAGATGCTGTCCTTGTACAGAAACTGTATATTTAGGGCCATCCATTTTTCTGTTCTGATAAATTTTTGGCAGGGCTGCTGATGCAGCTTTGTGACAGAATACACTTTCCAATGCAGTGTGCCACCCTGTCCTGAGAGGAATTGTGTCTTTCATGACAGAACAGTGTGTGTAATCCCTTTTGACCTCCCTCTCACATAACTGAAATATGATGTAAAGCAACCTTGTGTGAGCTTATGCTGCTAAGATAATCACATGCCTGAGATGGGTTGGGATGTGTTAAACAGTTTTATGACAGAAGAAACACTGCTGATGAAATTCAATTAACTTTGTAGAGTACAAAGGAAAACAAGAGCAATGGACTCCAGGAATATACTCTGGGAAAGTGTTACTAGCCTATATAAAATGCAGAACACAGATGACAAACTTTTCCACATGGGCGAGAGCCAAATTTAATGAATCTAGATAATCAGAAGGATGATGTTTAATGAGAGAGATGTAGATGGATGAAACACAGTTTGAAGGTACACTATTTGCTTGGTGCACTTGGGCATACAGAAATTAAACAGCTTAAAACTCCTCAGAGAACAATAGAGGGAGGTAGAAGGAAGAACAAAGTAAGAAACAAGAAATAATTTATTTTTTGTGTTCCCAATGGAGAGCAGGCAAGAAAGCTGTCAATGTTCCCTGAAGGAGAGAAAGAAAGTGCGAGTGTGAGAGAATGAACCCAATTTGGGGGATAGGGAGAATGAAGCTGACTGAATTTTGATGTTAAAGCCACAATACTGTTCAGACTGTCCCTGAACTGATATTTTCTTCATTAAATTCTCTTTAAAGGAGAAAAATTAGGGTGAATACTTGGCCCCATGGAAACCAATTAGAGTTTTGTCAATGACTTAAACAGGACAGGCTTTCCATCAAGCACATACACATTCCTGTGTTCTTCCCTAACGCTCTGCTGTTCTGTATAGCTTTGCTTGTTGCACACGATGAACCTCAAACTTTATGGAGCACTCTAAATATTAACTGGTACTAATATTTGGCCAAATCTTTAAATCCTCATACTACTCCGTGAGTGTCTGACACTGCTCAGGAGAAAGAAGTCATGACATTATCATTAGAGTGGAGCTCAGCCCCAGGGTTACTACAGTTGCTGACCAACATTTCTCCACACCACTAGGGGAAAAAAAATTAATTTCCAAAACAACAGCAAAACTCCTGAACAGTCAGTTTTTTAAGTTCTCACTGAGCACTGTGCAAACAGAGTCCAGGTTGTAAGGTCAAGAGAGATACTGCCTGACGAGTTTACTGGCCTACCATTACTTAGATTAAACTTTCCCCCTTCACCCCCCCAATCTGGAGGGGCACAATTCAGAATCAAGTAAGTGTAGCTCTCCCATAACTAGATTGTTTTGAACAACAAATGACTGTGGGACATTTGGAAAGGGTCACTATCAGGCAGAACGATATTGGAAAAGGCAGTAAACCTTGAAACCTTCCTAGTACAAGATAGATTGAAGCTGCTAGTGAGGACAATGGCTAGAGAAGTTTCAGAATTTCCCTTTCAGAGAAGGTGTCATGATCATGAATGTGATCAGAGAACTTGTTCCCCCAACACCTTTTTAAGACAAGTAGGCAAATAAACATCTGACTAGTGATGCTTCAGTAGCTAAGAACAAATAGATCTGAGTACAGAATTTGCTTTTAGTTAGAAGAGGACCAATCAGCAAATAAGAAAAAACAACCAAAGTGTGTGCAGAGGTGGCACTATCCAATTCTAAGGAAAGTGAATGTGTGGGAATCTAGGAGTAGCCTTATTATCTGTGTTGCATTCTTGTTGGGAGAAAACCTGTTTTGCTTACTTTTAACTTAGAAATGGCTGTGTGTTACTACTATGTATTGGGTTTATGTGGCAAGGTTTTGGTAACAGGGGGGCTACTGGGGTGGCTTCTGTGAGAAGGTACCAGAAGCTTCCCCCATGTCAGATGGAGCCAGTTCCAGCTGCCTCCAAGACAGACCTGCCGCTGGCCAAAGCTGAGCCCATCAGCAACAGCGGTAGTGACTCTGTGATAACATGTTTAAGAAGGGGCAAAAACTGCTGTGCAACAGCAGCTGGGACAGAGGAGCGAGAATATGTGAGAGAAACAACTCTGCAGACACCAAGGTCAGTGAAGAAGGAGGGGGAGAGGTGTTCCAGGCGCTGGAGCAAAGATTCCCCTGCAGCCTGTGGTGAAGGCCATGGTGAGGCAGGTTGTCCCTCTACAGCTCATGGAGGTCCATGGTGAAGCAGATATCGACCTGAAGCCTGTGGAGGACCTCACACAGGAGCAGGTGGATATGCCCTGAAGGAAGCTGTGACCCATTGGAGAGCCTGTGCTTGAGCAGGCTCCTGGCAAGACCTGTGGCCCTGTGGGGGAAATACGCTGGAGCAGTCCATTCCTGAAGGACAGTATCTCACGGAAAGGACCCAAGGTGAAGCAGTTCCTGAAGAACTGCAGCCCGTGGGAAGGACCCACATTGGAGACGTTCATGAAGGACTGTCTCCCGTGGGTGGGATCCCACACTGGAGCAAGGTAAGAGCATGAGGAGGAAGGAGTGGTAGAGACAAAGTGTTATGAACTGACCACAGCCCCCATTCCCCATCCCCCTGTGCTGCTCAGGGGGGAGGAGGTAGAGAAGCCAGGAATGAAGTTGAGCCGGGAAAGAAGGGAGGGGTGGGGGGAAGGTGCTTTTAGATTTGTTCTTATTTCTGATTATCCTGCTCTGATTTGATTGGTAGAAAATTAAATTAATTTCCCCAAGTTGAGTCTGTTTTGCCTGTGATGGCAATTGGCAAGTGACCTCCCTGTCCTTACCTTGCTCCCAGGCTTTTTGTTGTAATTTCTCCCCCATCTTGTTGAGGACAGGGAGTGACAGAGCAGCTTGGTTGGCACCTGGCAGCCAGCCAAAGTCAACCCACCACATACTTGTATATTAAAATTTTAACAGCAATTTCTGAGTCCAGCACCATTTTTTATATTGGTTACTGAAGAAAGAGAAAGGACCTTGTGACAATCTCTCTACAGCTTATTACCAGCATGTAGCCCAGAAGAACAGAAGGAATTCCTAAAGCCTCTATGGGGTCTACAGTAAAGTCTTCATATCTCTATAGGAACCTGAAGTGACCAATTCAGTGATGTCCTCTATTGGGAATACACTGTAGAATATGGCCTGTGACAAACATTTCTGGAAGTGTGAGTTGTTACGTATGTGTCAAAGTAGGAGATGACTGTATCTCAAAATGTGGCATAGGCCTTATCAAATGTACACCATGTTGTATGGTGGCAGTTCAGTGAAACTTTTCTTAAAAAGTCCCTAGATTCACCCTTCCAGGACTTGTGTGTTGACCTCTGGTGTTCTTGCCATAATGACAGTAGTTTCTTTGTCTTAGACTCATTGTCATTACCTTATGGTGCTTCATATTTTCATCTCAGTTTGAGTCATCAAGCTGTCTGTCTATAAAATGAGAGCAGATAGACAGATAACCATAGGGAAGTCAACTCCAAAATGACAATGTGTCTGTGATCTCCCATTATAGCCCCAGATGTCAACAACAAATATAGCATAAAAATATTCTGAAGAAGAAAAAGGAACTTGCAAGTGTTTCCTTTTATAGAAGTCTCACAAAAGCATGCCTCTGCGAGCCAAGCAACAGATGCTTTATTGGCAGGCTGCCATGTTGACGAACTGTCATTGAGTCTTGGTAGAAGATATTCCTCTGTGGTGTGCATTGTCTTGTGCATCTGTGCTTGCTCATAGGCCCAGTATGGATTGTCACATTAATTATTACGTGTTATACACAAAGAACTTGGAGGAATAAAAATCTTAGAGCAATGTGAATCTTCTGCATGTAGAATTTCAAAACTTTTATAATATCATAGCTTTTAAGTGTTTCCAAAGTATTCCTTCATACTGCTGAATAGCCAATCTCAGGAACAGTTTATTAACATGCATTTTATGAAGTTAGTTTTAGATAAATGTGGATTGATTAAGTCTTGATAACTAATTGATACAAACAAAGTCCAAACCAAACCTATATGTTTCCCCCCTCACAAACATATAGGGTCTTTAAACCATTGGTATTGTTATGCAAAATTTTTATGCAAGACATAGTAAAGGACTTTGAAAGGACGAATGGAAAGATTCCTGTATGTTGTGTGTCTTTTTTACAGTGTTCAAACTCTTTCCTGGAAACAGCATCACATCTATAACACTTCAAAGAGACTCTGGGAGAGGCCTATGGAGTCCCCTCCCTCTGAAGTCTTTCAAGGACTGAGAACGGTTTTCAAAAGAAATATGATGTTGCAAAAATAGATTTTATGAGTCAGATTCTGATCTTAGTTTTATTAGTGTGTTTAGGTGGGTAGGTATTCACAGAGGCAATGGAGCATCTCTATAGTTACTCTGTGGTAACTAAGATCAGATTGTATGTAAACTTACTTTCAAGCAAGCTACGGATTACTTCAAAGTCAATTTTAAAACCAGACAGTTTTTTTCTACTGAGACTAGCTCTCCCTCCTGTCAATAGAGAGAAAAGCAGATCCCATGGCTGGGGTAAAATTTTAGAGTGACAATGTCAGTGCACACCAAATGACCAGGGTTATTGGTACCCTAAAGCTCTGTAATGTATGCTGTTCATTTTAAGCTAATTAAACTGAATAAAAAACATTAATACATTTGAAATGTCAATTTGTTTGTTAGTGTTATTTCTTTCCTAAAACTGGATGTTGTTTAGTGATTCAAGCCTGTAAATCTGTTGAACTAACATGGAATTGTCAAAATATTCAGTGTCAATGTAAACATATTTGTATAACAGATACTGAGTGTGGTTGTGTGGATTTCTTTTAGCTTTGGCTAATCAATTTCATAAGAGACTGATGACCTCTCTTGTGCTCTAGGGACAGCTTTTCAAACGAGTTCTGACATAAAATATCACAGATGGGAATACAGAGTTACCAACGAGTCTGATCAGGTTAAAATAAAAGGGGAAGGAAGGGGACTACCCATGCAGCTTTCATTAGAGTCTGTACTTAGCTCACTAACTTAGGAGCCTTGAGTCATGGTCACTGGAGAGAAAAAGGGAGTCTGTAGGACGACACAGGACTCCTGTGTGACAGTAGCTAGGTCTTACCTGTGTCTCTGAGACACTCTCTGGAGAGGTGTGTTTCTCTCTATAGATATAGCTTTGGGGAACAGAGGCTACTAACTGAGGAACCTAAGACATACTCTTTGTTTAGACCCTTTCAAAAATCCTACTAATTTCCACTTTATACCTGTAAGGCTGAAGCTGAAAATTGATTTATTTTGGTGCTTTTGTCACAAATTAGCAACCTAACACAAAAGAATTTGAGGCAGAGAATGATTTTAACTTCAAAGCCCAAACTGATTTACTTCTTGTGAAATCAAAATCCAGCTTACTCATTTTTTCCTAGTCCTCCGTGCCTTATAGAGACAGTAAAGTGAGTGAGTGGCTGGTGAGTGCTTAGTTGCTGGCTGGGATTGACCCACCACACTGGTCTAAACTGGACTGGAGGGGCAGAGGTAAAGATTTTTGTGGGGGTCTTGTCTTCATGAATGTGCCATAAAATAGAACCTTTGGAATGGAAATTGCTATCCATATTCTATCCAACCCACTTAATGAAAAAATTTTAAATGTTATGTTGCTGAGTGACATGATTCTGTCTCTGCAGCTATGTCACACCTGAATGTCCCTGTGATCAGCAGATTCAGAGAAATGAGTACTATGAAGAATGTGGAAGATACCTATAAATCCTTATGAATGAATGTTACATATCTTACTTTTTATTGTTGTTGTGATATTGTTTATACAATTATGTGAGAAAACATTAACAGGAATGGACAGTATACTCGCCTGGGAGCACGCAGTTTAGTTTCATGCACTACCATTTGGTGGCTTTTCAAAGATGTCACTGGAAGGTGCTTTTTGGGAAAGTTCCCATCTTGAAACCTCTCAAAATCTGCTGATTCAAGATGGAACAAAAGTCTTTGGAACAGATGAATAAGCTCTGAACTCTTGACTTTGAGGAAAAGATACTGGGATACATGCTGTTGCTTTGTACCAGGAGTCTGTGTGTGGAGTAGCAAATCAAGCTTTTGAAAAGAGAGCTTCAGCCTATATAATTTTGTCGTGGTTTAACCCCAGCCAGCAACTAAGCACCACGCAGCCGCTTGCTCACTCCCCCCTTGGTGGGATGGGGGAGAGAATCAGAAGGGTAAAAGGGAGAAAACTCGTGGGCTGAGATAAGAACAGTTTAATAATTGAAGTAAAATAAATTAGAACAGTTAAATAGGCAAAGCAAAACCCGTGCATGCAAAGAAAACAAAACAAGGAATTCATTCACTGCTTCCCAGCAGCAGGCAGGTGTTCAGCCATCCCCAGGAAAGCAGGGCTCCATCACGCGTAACAGTTACTTGGGAAGACAAACGCCACCATGCCCAATGTCCCCCCCTTCCTTCTTCTTCCCCCAGCTTATATACTGAGCATGACGTCATATGGTATGGAATAGCCCTTTGGCCAGTCTGGGTCAGCACCCCCCCCTCCCAGCTTCTTGTGCACCCGGCAGAGCAGGCGAAGCTGAAAAGTCCTTGACCAGAGTGAGCGCCACTTAGCACCTATTTAGCAACAGCTTAACACTGCTTAGCAAGAACCAAAGCATCAGTGTATCATCATCGACATTGTTCTCATCCTAAACCCAAAACACAGCCCCATACCGGCTACCAAGAAGAAAATTAACTCTATCCCAGCTGAAACCAGGACAAATATCCTAGAGATCTTCCTGCAGCTGCAAAAAAGAGATTTTTTTCCCATGTAAAAATATTGTGGCTGTAAATGTCTTTAAGATATTTTTGTTTGCAGGCAAAACACATACTGAGGGATTGATAGCACAAGCCATCTACCCAAAGTGCTTGTATTCGCCTGCCATTCCTTTATGGCTGACATAGTAGAAGATAACTGAGTTCAGTGCGATTTGGAGAGAGATGAACTGGCAGAAAGGCATCTTGCTTCATGGAGCCCAGGGTACTATGTGCATTTCAACCAAATGCTTTACATGCCATAGCAAAGCAGATGACAAGCAGGTCTGGTTCATCGTCAATTATTTCTCATATATTTGTTACAAGACCTTTGCCTGTTGGTAGAAATAATTTAAGATTATTTATAATCCCATAGGCATTACTCTGGTTTCTTCTGATTAGATCAAATATCAAAGCAAAGCAAGTTGTACCTGACAGAGCGAGAAAACAGTGATGGATTCCAGCATTTTTTATGCAGGCCTGAATGTACAAAAGGTCCTGCTCCTCTGAACAAAGTAGAAAGCAAACATCAGGCAGCAATATCTTTTCTCAGTGAAATTCCAGGCAGTGTGCAAGCCAACAATTCCTCTTTATTTTTTCCAGGGAGCATGGCCTGTTCTCTGGACAGCATTGCTGACTTATCTGTATGTCCTTGCTGTCCTGCTGGTGCCTGCTTTCTGTGCACGCTGCAGTGCGTAAGCAGAGATCAGTAACTTGTTTTTTATCCATCTCCCAATACACCTTTTCTGCCCGCCACATTCAAGACTGCAGGCCCATTTTGCATCCGCCAGAATTTCTGGTTGATGTTTTCCATTATTTCATCTTTCTGTTCCACAGAGGGACCAGATAGTTTCTCACAACAATTCTGAATGAATGGCAACTGTTAGATCTGCTGATGTCAGTGGGGTTCTGCATAAGCACTCCACATAACGACAGCTACAGGAGGGGAAGAAGAAAGGAAAATGTTGGACTAGATTCAGATAATTGTCCAAACAATATCATGTTAGGTTGTATAGTCATTTAAGAAGAGCAGTTATCCGGACTATTTGCCCTTGTAAATACTCTGTATTAGTCAGCAGATGGCATTCATTGTGCAATAACTATTCCACCAATATTACCACAAGTACTTTAAAACACAAAGCATATGGTTTCCTCAAAGAGACACATTATTTCCTCATTTGCAGTTCAGTGTTAATTGTGAACTATTTAGTGATAAACAAAGAAGGTAATTTTTCATCCTCATTTACTTTGAGTAACAGATTTAATAGAGTCTACCATTGTGCAAAATGTAAATAAGACCCATGGTGGCAAAAGGGTTTCCAGGGTATATAAGCTAATAGAAAGTCACGCATTGGCTTTTGGCAGAAAACTCTACAGCACTGCTGAAACATTTTGGGTAAGACTAATTGAGAGGTTCCAGCAAAGTGCCAAAAGGGTAAAATATCTCTTTTCTCCCCTCATCATGAATTCAGAAAGCCAAAAGCTCACTTAAAATGGCTTTGAAATATATTTTTGCATTTTCATCGTTAATGTAGGACCAAACTGGAATGGTGATGGCATAACCCAACCTCATAAAAAAGCCGATAATCTGCACAGACTGCCCTTTCAGTATCTCTGGGGAGGAGTCTGGCCCTTCCACACAACCCTGATGAACACACTGTTTTCTGGAATGCCTTGCACCTGTACTCATACCCATCTGTCTAGATGGCATAATGCCTGCTCATAAGGTGTCATATCAGTTTCAATAGGGTATAAGTGCCAATTAAAGATTGCTTTGCAGCTAGAGTGTAGAATGTGAAAAGTGTCATTTTCCTTTACAAGGGGAATGTCCTAGTGGAAAATAAAAATAAAAATGAAGGCCATGTGCTTCAGTCCTTGGAGACATGAAAGGCAAAATTTGCACCACAGGAAATTTGCAAAAGGCTCATATATTTTCACTGATTTCATGAATGAATTTATGATACTTTATAGTTTCATTTTTCAAAGATGTCTATCAATACAGAAATAATTTCACAGGTGATAATTTAATATAGTAATACAAACCATTAAACACACACACATGTGTGTGTGTATATATATATTTAGATACACACTTGATTTATTTCCCTTTTTCCCAACCCCTGCTATTTCATTATGCAAATTCCAGTTTTAAATAGTCGTAAGCAACTTGAGCTTATTCATGATGCAAAGTCTGCAGACTGTACATACTTCCAACTCATTCATCAAATTCTGCACTCATGGAAATGGTTAAACTTGAACAAACATTACCAGGAATGTATTCATTTAAAGTAGGAGAATATGTGTTCCAACAGCTTTCCCTCATCCTCATTTTTCTTTCTCTAATTGCTGTTCGTGAGCTTCCTTAGACAGAATTATAAGCGCACCTGCTTAAGAGAGGATAAACTCAGCTACTTTTTCATTTAACGTATGCCACATGGAAGTCTGAAGTATAATAAGATTTAGTTATCACATGCTGTAATCCACTGTTAGGCAGCTCAGTGTAACAATGAGGAGATAAAGAACTGTCCTAAACGGTAGCACACTATTAAACATGCCAGTAACCTATATCCACAGAGATGTCATTACAACACCTAGATGCCAAATACCCTGGGTACTGGCGCGATGATCTTAGTATGCATGGGAGCCAGTTGGCTGTGTATTTGGGAGTCAAGCTTGACAAGTTTGGATGGTACACGGGTGGATACTTTACTTTCATAATATTTTTTTCTCACTGCAAAAAGACCATGGTATTGCATAGGAGAGCTCCTTCCTGCCCACCTTTCTCCACCCTGGTAACAGAGCAAACAGGTGAAGGAGCTCATGCGAGCATAGAGGAGCACACATGAGGATTGCTATATTAATGATTTTCTCACAGGGAAAACTTTCTGTCTGCTGAACTTAATATTCGGCATCTGGGCAAAAGTGTCACCAAATCATGTGCTGTTTTTTGTAGAAAGTGGCAGTTCTTTAAGAGATAGCTTAGTTAATAGCTATATGCTTGTACTGTATTTCCAAATAATTTTGCTAATGTCCATAATAAGCTTTTAATTTGTAATTGCAGAAAATGTTTCCTGCACTGAGGGACATACATACAGACAAATTTCAATGGGTGTATGTCTAAAAGGGGACTTCTTAACCTGTAGGAGGGAATCTCAGAGCTTTTACCATGACCTGTGCTATTTTTCTGAACTGAAAAGGTAAATTTTAGCCGTGTATGCATGACATGTAAGATATATGTACCCCATGGTACTGACATATCCACAGCTTCTCTCCAGGTAAGGAGATATGGAATATTTCAGGTCACTGACTCAAATGTATTTCAGGCCTGTTCAGTGAGCCATGAAAGCTCAGTCACTGTGATCACCAGTTGTTGATGCCCCCTGTCATAAACAATAATTACAGCGGTGGTTACTGTGACCAGCAGGAAAATGCCATCCAAGTTAGGGGGAAGCATGTCCTCCAGGGGTAATGCCATCATGGGTTTATTTATGCAAGACTCCTTGTTCCTGCCTGAGCCTAAAGATTCAAGGTAGTCCTTTCTTTATTGTCATTTTACTTTTGAAATTCTTATCTCTATAAGTCGATTCCTCCCACACAGGGCATAAGGTGAAATGTGTCTTTATAGTCTGTAATTACTGAGGATAGGAAATGGAGCAAATAAAGCCAGAAGCATCAATGACTGTCAGTTGAGACAGGGGGAATTTTTGTCTCCCAAATCAGTTTTAGGCTCTGCAGGTTCCAAGAACATAAGTTATGACAGAAAGAGAAAAGGGCCATCTGGTCCAATTTGTCTGCATGTTTGTGCTGTTCTGAATCCCAGCTATTAGTTTATTCTCCAAATTCCTTGTTTTCCTTTCCTTCCACAGATACCATTTGATATTTATCACAGACTGTAGAACCATTTGCTTTTGTCATTTTCCTAGGTGAATTTGAAATTGTATGTGTGACTTCAGTGCAACATTCTCCTCTACTGTGTTCCACCTGGGTTTTGCTTTTTGTTCCTATTTTTTAGTTAACATTCTGCAAGCCTTTCAGCATATTACTGGTGCAAACTACCTTAATACACATTATTGCTCAGTCTGTCCTAAGCTTTTGCAAGCTTCTGTGACATGATCTTTCAGCCTGATCTATTTTCTGTAGCTAGAAATCAAAGGCCTTTGTTGGAACAGTACATTTTATTTTGTTATATTCTTTTTATTCCATCTGGCTGTTATTATATTACAGAGATCAGCACTATGACCTATATTCAGAAACACCACTGTTGAAATGGAGCAATGAATATCTCACTATTACTAGATAACAATGTGTTTACAACTATGTGGTCTCCACACCACTCACATTCCTCTCATTAACTTGACACAAAATCCATTATTTCAGAAACTCCAGATGCAAGCTTGGCTCTGGCACTATGATAGAAAATGTCTGAACTTCTGAATTTCTGAACTTCTGGACTTTTGAATTTCTGAAGCAGCCAGATGCCAAGAAGACATCCTTGAAGGCAATCAGACTGCAAACAGCTGAATGTTATGGGAACCTTCCCATTAATGTTAATGCAAGGTAAGATGATGGATGATTCATATCTTTTGAAATTAATGTTGCCAGCATGGGGTTCAGGTGCTGTGTATGACAAATCTTACAGGGCTGAATTTCTGAGGTGAGGGCCTGCCTGTGGTAATGCTTTGCTTCTATCCCTTCTTCACAGGTTCTCATCTTAAAGGATTACATAAAGATTGGGCTTTGGTGGAGAAGTCAAGTAGCAGCAGTGGCAGTGGTGTCATTCTAGTGACTGGGCTGGAAGATCAGCCACCATTAGAAAAGCAATCATAACTCAGGTTAGATGTGATTAACTTTTGAAATGCACCAGGAATAACGACTATTTTTCTTACTTCTGCTGGTGTTCAGCACAAGACTTTGATGATATGTGGACAAACACTTTTAGCCAAGAGATGCGTAAGGGGCAGAAGTTAGTTAGCATCAGCAACATTTCAAATTTATCTGAACGGTTTTAAATGGGTAACTTTCTTCTATTACTGTATGTTTACTAAAGTTTTGGAGAACAAGGAATTCATTAGAGGATGGATGAAACTCTGACCAGCTTGGTAGGTAAGACATATGGAAAGCCAGAATACCAGGCTTCATTCCAGCTCCACCAGAACTGAGTGATTCAGTGTATCTCTTTCCTCCTCTATGCTGCAGTTTTCCATCTGTGGAAAGGGAATGTATACCATCTTTTCTGTTGCTGATGCCTTGTCTTTTTTTCTCCTTGATACGTGACCACCCTAGGAGTAGTCTCCTGACTGAAGGTGCTGTTTAAGAGTTGCCAGGATTTTGTCCTACCTAAGGGAAGACATCCACAGCATTTGTTAATAAAATCCTCAAATGAATTGCTCTGATTTTAGATTGCTAAGAACAGGGAGTGAGAGCCGTGTCACATGTGTTTAAGGTAATTAACTGACTTTGCAGTGTACAAAAAGTACCGTGGGTGGTGAGCCCAGATGAAGTTTACACAGCAGGGGTGAGCTGCCTTTTCCCTCAAGCTCTGATGCTTGTTTCGATGGTTTGAAAGAGATTGTTCTGCATCCAATCAGTTTTCTCTATAACAAAGTATAATAAACCTGGAAATCATTCCCTTGAGTCACAGACATTCAGGACAGAAGAAAAGAAAACAAATTTGCTCTGATTTGATTTGGTTTATTTCTCCAGTAATAGTGCCTTTACACATGAAATTTCTTTTTGTAAAAGCAAAATAACACTGCAAAAATTATGGTTTTAAAAAGAGAGCACAGGCAGTTTCATCTCTTGTTGTGGCAATGAGGGTCTATGGAGTCAACTCACTGAACTTTTTCTAAAAGGAGTGGCCAGCAACATCAACATTAGAATCAAATACACTGATTTAATTCATAACAAAAAGAGTAAGTAAAGTGTAATTTGTTACTTGGAGACTTCTCCATATAGAGGGAGCTGAAGTTATTGCTTCAGTGAAAATTCACCATGACAATAATCCAATTACTGATGTCTGTGATCTGCTATAAAAGAAAAATGCTCTTGATGGCAGCAGAATTCTAATCATAGGCATGTAACCCATGTCAGCACTCCAATTAAGTGTTTTGTACCGCATCCCACATGTGGGAAACTGAACAAGCTTCTGCAAGCTAAGTCTCAGCTGTGAGAGCTCTTGGGCTGTGTTTTTATTTATTAAAAAAAACCACTGAGAACTAAAAAGTAACTGAAGTGAATGAAGTCACATCAAAATCCTGTTACTTTGATGACGATGAAGAGGCTTTTACTGAAACTGACTTTTTTTGTTCTGTCACTTTGAACACTCTCTCATATAAGAATTTCTTCTAAACAACCTCAATGAAGTGAATTGAATGATTCATTATCAAACATTTATTTTTGCTTTTGTTTAGATGGGCAAAGTAAACAGAAGAAGAGTAAGCTTCACGTGAGTTCCCCTGTGCAGGAAGATGTCTTCCTTTTTTTTTCTTTTTTTTTTTCCCCTGTATATTTCCAGTTTTCTGCTGTGCAATCAAGAACTAATTCCATATGAAATTCATGTTAGTGATGTGGAAGAGACTGTGTAAATAAGTAAAACAAGATAAAGACTATGAAGAAGTCAGATCCAGTATGGAAGTAAAATATTATTAACACTTTCAGAAGCATTTCTCAGAAAAAAAAGGCAGTAAGAATAAAAATAAGTGCAATAAGTTCATTCTAAATCTGTCTCTGAACAGAATGAAACTTTATTCAGACAGTAGGTGTTTAGGAGTAATACTGAGGAGCCAAAAGTCAATGGCAATTTAAAATGAAATTTTATCAGAAACACTTAACTCACTCCTCATTCTCAAGCATCCTGCAGTTTCTAATTTATTACTCCTTACAATACACAACTAAGAGGCTGGAAAACACTCTTACCTCTGCTCTACAAATAAGTAATTGAAACCAAGCACTTGGAAAGTCTTGGTTTCATCAACTGATGTCAGAGAAAAATAATTAAAACTCAAGAATGGTCTTGCAGAGGAGAAAAATTGATATATTTCAAGAAATATTTTCAGTAAACTAGAAAAATACCTTGGAATAAATAACTAATAGATAACTAGAATCTGAAAAATTGAAATTGACTGGGCCTAGTCAAGGCTGGATGTATCATATATATTCTACACCATTCTTTTTGGAGGCAGACAAACATCCTAGAATAATTGTCACTCAAAACCTGTCTATTTGAAGCAAAAGTATATGCATGGCTTGTGTACACAGAGAAGTGTCACTGGTAGTTTTGGGAAGGCTTGTGCATGAAAAGAGGTAGCAGAAGGACTATGGAAACCATCAATGGAGTCCGAGAGCAGATAGTTGGTGCACAGGTGCCTCCTTCACAGGTATTGACATTCACATTCATTAGAATGTCATCTCTGTTGATGGTTTCGTGTTTTTTTGAATCTCCCCTATAACTATGGGCAATCTTCTTGAGCTGTTCCATTTTAGAAGGGTTCAGGGCTAAGCATGCTATGGATATGTTGTACACAGTTAAGAGTCCCATGGCAGCACTGTGCTTCTACTGTACCCTCATCTCTAGTAGCCAATGAGAACAGCTGCTGAGATTCCAAGTGTGCCCTAATTATTCAACACACAATGGTGGTCAATCAGCAACATCCCAGGGGGATGTTCCTTGGGTAGTGGATAGTTGTATTTTTTTCACTGAGGATTTCAGATCAACATTTATTATTTTTGTTCCTTTTTTTTTTCCCTACAGAAAACAAGTTCCCCCCCCCTTTTTTTTTTTTTTCCCCTCCAAAAATGCATTGCAGCAAATTCCCTCAGGACTGTCCAAAATATAAACATGTGACAGAAAATAAGCTTTCCTGAAAAGTCAGGAGAACACTGTAGGGAAAAATAAAAGCCTGTGTAGGTATAATACATGCTCAGGCATGAATTAGGAATTCACTAGCTGTGCTACTGACCATGGCAATCTGACACTTAGACTACAGACAGATGTGTTGTTTTAGGTCTAGTTTGTGTCCCTGACTCTGACACAGTCTATGAGGAATTCAGCTGGGCTCCCAAGTCAAAATGAATTGGGCTAGGTTAAACAGCTAGCCCTTGCAAAACTTGCTTATTTGAAATAAGATACTTTATAAAGAGCTAAAATATCAGCTGGGAATTGCAGGGAAGGGAGTCTTGGATAGATCATGCTTCTGCCTCTGCTGTGATTGCCCCACATGTCATCATCTCTCCCCCCAACAACAGCACCAGAAATCCAGGATTTCCAAGATTCTGGTACAGGCAATGGCCTATTGCAATCTGCCTGTTCCTTGTGGCCATTTACGTATCCATGCTGTCAGACACGAGAGCAGCAACAATCTTTGACAAAGGGGCAACAGTATGCATCTGGGCTGTGGTGGAGTACATCCTTCCTTGAGCCAGCACAACAGTTTAGAGAACATATTTCTATACCCTTATACAGCTGTCCCTTCTTGAAGCATGGTGTGTGTACAGTTTTTCCAGAAACATCATGTCCGCTTTCTTGGGCAAACAGATTTTGTTTTTATTTCTGTCTCTTGGCCAATCTTATTTCAAGTGTTTTTTTTTCCAGAACTGACATATGCAGTTATTCAACTTCCCCACATAATATGATTTCCTTTCATGCTGAAGCAGGATTAAAAATTACTATGTAGATAGCCTTTTCTCTCCCACACCTATGTGTGAACATTCAAACCAGATTAGCAGTCTCTTCCTACTCCCACCTCACCCAGGGTTTTCCTTATCTGAACCATTAGTGTCATCAAAACCACTGTATGCTGTACCACAGACTCTTTTTTCTTCTCTTTATTTATTGATATCACATCTCACTTCTTGACTAAGAGTTTCTAAATTGTCACAGAATAATAAAAAGCCTTAATAATATATTGTACAAGGAGTCAGGCATTTTATCATTGAAGTATGTCTAGCAACCAAATCCTCTGACTTCTATCTGGTTTTAGCTAAGGCATCAACAAATACCTCTTAAACACTCCTGCCTTTAATTTCTCTCTCCTAGGTCAGCAGTCTTTATGGTGTTGTGTGTCCTCACAATTAATTGCACTGCATTGCTGAAAATTTAAGATGCCTAGGGAGTGTCACTGGGTGAATGTAATTGGTGTCCTTGTGAGGGCTGGTTGCTAAACTGACAGAAGAGGGTCAGGGGAGGTTATGGCTCTGTGTGTCTCTACCCTGGCTGAGCTGGTACCAAGCTTCGTGGGAGACTCAACTTCAAATGCACTTTGAGAGCTCTTAGAGAGACAAGTTGCAGTATTCTGGGTCCTGGAAACTTTTGTGGCATCCAGAAGTGTTAGCAAGACCAAGATTTGACTCACTTTCTCTGCCTGGGACAGAAAGCCTTTTGAATATCCTGTTGGGTTCTATAACCCAGGTCACCCCCTGAATGCAACTCTTATTCTTGAGTGAGTGTAGTGAATTGGAGCTGTCACATAACTCTGCTTTTTCAGTTACAACTCTACGACAGCCTGACCTCTTACTGCAGTCCTGAAAACTAATGCACAAAATCAGTGCTCCTCCTCTGGTCTTCTACCCCCTGGAGTACAGCTTCCTGTGTTTGGCTTTAGTGTTACCAGCATTGCTCTACTCCTAACTGCCCACATCAGTTGTCCAAAGGCTGACATTTCTGCCTGTCATAAAGCTATTTGTATCTGTCTCCCAAGTCTTGCATGAGAAAGCTTTAACTTTTTTTCTTTCTTTAATCTCTACTTCAAATATTTATAAGAAATCGGATTTTTTGTCCTGTCTTCTCTTTGAACAGCCAACTGCTGGTTGTAGTGTTTCTTCCTTCTTCTTCCTCTGACACCCTAGTGCTTCTAACTCTATTTCTACCTACACCCTGTATATCCTTCTCTAACAAACTGTAGCTTCTCCTTATGTAAATCTCTCCCAATAACTCACTCTTTCCAGGAGGCATGTGCTATTTTAAGAACTGTGCACTGTCACCTTATGGATTCCTCTCATGCTTGCGACATAGCTTTACAGTTTTAACTTTCACTGGGAAAACACGTCTGCTTTGCAGATGGAGTGGCATGGGGTTGTAAAGAATGGGGCTGCTACTGACTCTGGATTTTATATCATGTGTGCAATATAGGCATGTGAGTGAGCCACCCCAGGGTCTCTTTGTAGACAGTGGAGAAAATACACATTTAGACTACATCTGTCTACCCTATTTTAGAATTTTGTATTTTGGATGAAGAAATCAATACTTTGTAAGTCTTATTCCTGCCCATTGATAGTGACTGGAACCTCAGGTGACTACCTCAGGTGTTGGTATTGGAGCCTGCTTTCAAATCTAATGCATTTTCACAGCAAGGGAGTCAGCCCAGCTGCCAGGAGAAGAAGCAGGTACAGTAAGTCCTCTGAGATCTTGATGCAAACACAAGAAGCCTTCAGAGAGGGGAAAACTCTGAGAGGTATTGCCAGAAATTAATTATTTTGTAGCTCTGTAATATTTTTTGAGCAGACTCAGCATAAAAAACTGTGTTTAAGAAATTCTCTGTCAACAATGATGGGAATCTGAATAATATGGAAATGCCTGGAAAGGCTTTATTAGACTTAGTATTAGTTTTTGGAGACCAAAGCAGTTCATTGTGGAGTTCTTTAGCCCACAGAGGAGAGATCTGATCCTGAGTGAGTGGTTATGCACACCACAACTGGGAACTATAAATATACTTTGTTCACAGCTAATCAGTTCAGAGATGTGTGTGGTACAAAGGTTTGGTCCAATTAACAGTCTGTTGACTTTCTATGTAGAGGATTTAGCAAGGACTGTGATTAAGCTCACAAATACATGCCAATCAAATGCTTTCTCTGCCGCAGAAGAAAAAAGGCACAGGTGAACTTTGTTAATGAAAGAGGACAAATATTTAAAAACAAGATCTACCATGCCTGTTGAGATGTGTGCATGAGAAACAGGAGCATTAGTGTTAGTTGCTGTCATATCCAAATGACATTTTAAATTACTCTGAGTACAGATGCATTCTTTGTTTTGCAATACATTTTAGATACTTCTGTTGCTGTATATAAATATAATAAAAATTCGTGTGTTTACTGCTAAGGGACACATTATGATGTCTATACCAGTGTTATGGTTTAACCTGGCAGGCAGCTAAACACCACACAGCCGTTCGCTCACGCCTCCGCCAGTAGGATGAGGGAGAGAATCAGAAAAAAAAGGGGGGGAAAAAAAAAAGTAAAATTTCTGGGTTGAGATAAGGCAGTTTAATAGAACAGAAAAGGAAGGGAAAGGGATAATAATAATGATAACAACGATTATGAAAAAAGAATATACAAAATAAAGTGATGCACAATGCGATTGCTAACCACCTGCCGACCAATGCCCTGCCGGTTCCTGAGCAGCGGTGTCCCACCCCAGCCAACTCCCCCTAGTTTATATACTGAGCGTGATGTCATATGGTATGGAATAGCCCTTTGGCCAGTCTGGGTCAGCTGTCCTGGCTGTGCCCCCTCCAGCTTCTCGCTGGCAGGGCATGAGAAGCTGAAAAGTCCTTGGCTAGTGTAAGGGCTACTTAGCAACAACTAAAACATCAGTGTGTTATCAACATTATTCTCATACTAAATCCAAAACACAGCACTATACCAGTTACGAGGAAAAAAAAATTAATTCTATCCCAGCTGAAACTAGGACAACCAGGGAGACGGTGAAGATGCATAGCCATCACTTTCATTTAGAACACTAGTAAATAATCATGTTAATAGTTCTGGAGTAATTTTAACCCTCTGTGTTTAAAAGTCTGTCAGTTATAAATGGAAGTCTAATATTATATGGAACCTGCTATGCTCCTATGTCATGTGAAAGATTTTTCTGAAAATCTGTCATTTCTGAAAATCTGTCCACCTCATGGACCAGGGAGGTCATAGTGCCCCTGTATTCAGCACTAGTAGGGCCACACCTCGAGTACTGTGTTCGATTTTGGACCCCTCACTACACGAAGGACATGGAGGTGCTGGAGCGTGTCCAGAGGAGGGCAACGAAGCTGGTGAAGGGTCTAGAGCACAAGTCTTATGAGGAGTGGCTAAGGGAGCTGGGGTTGTTTAGCCTGGAGATAGAGGAGGCTGAGGGGAGACGTTATTGCTCTCTACAACTACCTGAAAGGAGGTTGTAGCGAGGTGGGGGTCGGTCTCTTCTCCCTGGTAACAACCGATAGGACGAGAGGAAACTGCCTCAAGCTGCACCAGGGGAAGTTTAGGTTGGATATTAGGAAAAACTTCTTCACTGAAAGGTTAGTCAGGCATTGGAACAGGCTTCCCAGGGAAGTGGTTGAGTCTCCATCCCTGGAGATATTTAAAAGAAGGGTAGATGTGGTGCTTGAGGACATGGTTTAGCGGTGGACTTGGCAGTGCTAAGTTAACGGTTGGACTCGATGATCTTAAGGGTCTTTTCCAACCTTAACGATTCTATGATTCTATGATTTCATAGGATACAGAGAAGCACTTGCACTTTAAACCCATGATGTCAAGGATATTATATGTCTGTTTCTGTCTCTGAGGGATAGAATGCCATAGAAGTTTCATAGCTAAGGCAGTACTATTTTCTTCTTTCCAGAAACTTTGGATCAAAATAATGTTGAGATTGTGGGAGCAGTGTTGGGTAAGAGGAGACAAATTTGTAGACCCATAAAGACTGGAGAAGCTTAGTAGCCTTTATGAAGGGACTCTATGGAATGTCACTTCTAGAAGGAGACAAAATGCATAGTCCAAATTTGTAAGGAGGTGATAGATGAAGCAGAAAGGGAAGGAGAAGGCAGAAGCATGTTTCCATGGAGTGAACAGTACTATCCTAACATTTACCGCAGACTCAGAACTAATGGGAAATTGATCCTGGGGCTTCTGGAAGAGGCCAAAAGATATTCACTTTGCGGAAAGTCAGTTTATGAGGCTGATTGCTCTTGAAAGGTCAGTATAGTGTTGTCTAACCTTATTTCAAGCACACATTCATCCTAAAATTCATGATAATATTTTATTCTAATGATACAGCTGATGATGTAGTTCTACACTAATCAGTTTTTCATGTTCATCCTTAATTATGTCAATGAAAGCAGAAGTTCTTAGATCTCTATTTCCGTCTGTATTTTTTTTTTTTAAATATTTTATCTTTTTTTTTTTGTCATTTGCTAGCAATGGGCTAAGGAGTAAATATTTGGATGATTTTTATGTATGCTTGAGAAATCTTTTCATTTTACATGTGAAGGGCCTTAAGTACAGAGTCATGAAGTTTTTGTGATGAGCTAAGATGCAGTTCTGTTTTAAGAACAAAGATAAATTTGTCCTCAAAACTATAGGTTCTTCAGTGGCTGTACAGACAGGCTTTATTATTGATCAGACATGAAGTGTATTTTGGTACCTAACAATGTTCTTGATATTTCTTAAAGAAATCTATTTGCTAATGTAAATGTTCTTACAATGATAATTAATGCCTGGGAAATATGTCAGCAAAACTTAATATTTAATTTTTTAATGGAGCACAATCTCAGCATATACATTTTCATTATTCAGATTTATGTGTTGAAATGTGTTGTTGACAGCATTTGCTGCTTTTTTGTGGTTAACTTGCTATACAAATTTGTTACCACTTTTAAAAACAAGTTGTTCTGCTTCATCACAAAAGGCACATTATCTGACTGTTCCTTAATTTTTTGAGAGCCATGCTTAAGCTCAGGATCTCTATGGAGATTCTTCAAGAAAGAAACATGAAGTAATTCACAGAATTAACCTGCAATACATTTTTTGAATTTTATTATTATTGGCATGCCAATTTGCTAAAATGTCCTTTAAAAATTGTATATGTCATTGCATAGTCATGGTGAGTTTGCTGAAAATTCTGAAAGCAATTTTATGGAGAATTTTTTCAGTGAACACTCCAAAACTACTCGTAAATAGCAAGAGAAGCAGGAATAATTTGACAGTTGCAGTGGCATGTGATGATATTCTAAGTGTCAAGTTGTTGTTGAGGAAGAAGGAAGTGTAGATGTGCTACACTGGGAAGTTTTCTCTGGGGTTTTATGACTATAAGAAGAGATCCAGAATGTTATCTGTTAAAATAGAAAATGAAAATCCTCATGGATTGAACACAGCCCACTAGCTGCTTTATGAAAAATGAATGAATGATCATTTTCAGCTTTTAGGAATTAGAACATGAAGCGCATAGTTACCCTTAAGAAAAAAAACTTTATGGTACCAGTCTTGGCATCAAATCTTGAGAAATTCATCCTTGTTTTCCTCCATCAAACTGTAGCTATAAATAACACAGTTTATCTTTTTTTCATCTTATGCTATGTCAGGGTATATTTTGACTCATATCAGAGTAATATGTATTATTTATTGTAAACCTTAAAGAATAATATGTTGTCAGTGCAATGATAACATAAAATAGATGATAGAATCATGAGTAATTTAGGTTGGAAGGGAAGCCTAGTTCAACTCCCACCCAAAACAGGGCCTGAGTTTTGAGTATGTCCAAGCATGCAGTTTACATCATCTCTCTGGGTATCTGTTTCAGTGTTCTACCCTGCTTACTAGGAAGACCTTTTTCTTTTTTCTCTTACTAAATATCCCTTTGCTGCAATTTGTGTCCATTACCTCTTGTCCTTTCACTGTGTACTTTCAAAGTGCCTGGCTCTATGTTCTTTACAGTCTCCCTTTAGTTTCTCCCTTACCCTGCTCTTTTCCAGACCGAACAAACCCAGTTTTCTCATCTCTCCTTTTATGCCATCTACTCCAACTCCCTGATTAGTGGACTGCCACTGGACTCATCCCAGTATGTCCATGCGTCTCTTGTACTGGGGAGCCCAGCACTGGACCCAGCGCTCCAGATGTGTCTCACACAGGGTTGAGAAGACAGGAATGTTACCTCTCTTGACCCCCTGGCTACCCTTTTGACAGTACAGCCCAGGATTTCCTTTCTTTGCTACTAAGGCACACCGATGACACACATTCAGGGTGATATCCACTGGGACACCCAAGTCTTCTTCTGCAAAGCTACTTTCTAGCCAGTCAGCCCCCAGTCTCTACTAGTTTTTTGGATTAGTCCTCTGAGGTGCGGGACTTGGCATTTCTCTTGATTGAGCTTGATAATTTTCCTATCAACACATTTCTCCAGCCTGCCAAGGTCCTTCTGAACCAACCTGCTGTTAGTTTGGTATTAGCCACACTCCCCCAGTTTGATATCATCCATAAACTTTCTCAGGGTGTGTTGCATCTCATTGTTCAGGTCATTAATAAAAACAAAAACCAGTGTTGGCCTCAGTATGATTTCCATCCCACCACCCTCAGTATTACTGGAAATTGGCCACTCCTTGGCCATTGTATCACTGATTACAGCCTTTTCAGTTTGGCAATCTGGATAATTTTCTACTCACCTTACTGTCCATCTATCAAAGCTGTATTTCACCACTTTGGCAATAGGACCCTACAGGAATCTGAAAGCATTGCTAAATTTAAGGTAAATGACCTCCATGGTGATCCTCTTGTCCACAAAGCCAATCATTTCTTTGCAGAAAACAATGACATCATGTATAGATGGAAAAGCCATGCTGGCTGTTTTCAGCCACAGCCTTATCTGTGTCTTTTGTCATTTGGTCTCTGGCCCCATTAAGCAGTGGCTCCATACTTTCTGTAGTCCTAATTCTGTTGGTGATGTATTCATAGAAGCCCCTGTTGTTGCCCTTCACGTTGCTTGCTAGTTTCAGCTCCAGCTGAGCTATGACTTTCCTAAATCCACCCCTGTAAGTTAGAGCAACCTCTCTATATTCATGCTAGGAATCCTGTCCTTGCTCCCTGCTCCTGAATACTTCTTTTTTGCATTTGAGCTCAGTCATGAGTCCCTTGTTCACCCATGCTGGCCTTTGACCACTCTTCCTTAACTTTCTGCACATCTTAATGGATTGCCCTTGTGTTTTGAGGAGGCTGCCCTTGATCATCAGCTGTTCTGCACCACTTTGCCCTTCAGAGTTGCCTCCCATGGGATCCTGCCAGCCAGGTACCCAAAACTAACATATACTGTCCTGAAGCCAGGACTGTGGTTCAATGATGATCATCAGAGCATTTTAAGAGAAGTTTAGTTCACTCTTACAGTGTGTTTCTAGGGTTTGATCCAGCCCAGTTGTGCTTGTCCTCACCGCAGTGGTCTGAGTCAAAGATGTATCTAACAGATCCTGTCCCATTCCATCTAACAGAAGATCTAATGACCCTGAAACACTAAAATCTCTGGCCCTTAAGATATTGAGGTACCTACATTGATTTAAATGGAAGTTAGGATATTCCTGCACAGATAGCTGGGTATAGCCCTAAAATGCCTTGCATTTAGACAGTGTATTAGGCTAATGTATACTTGGCTTGAAGCTGAATGTCAGCAATACTGCACACCCAGGGAAATGAACCAGATTTACAGACCTGAGACTGACCACACACCGTCATGATGCATGGATAGAAAGGAATAAACCAATCCAGATGCAGTCTGGAGAAGTGGAGACAGGAAATACTTGCAAAATCTGTCTCCACTTACAGTTGGCAAGTGGTATCTACAAGATGAGCGATGGGAACATCTCCAATTGCCTGTCAGTTTCTTTTGACTATACAAAGTCATTCCTGGTAGCTATTAACAGAAAACTAAACAGATTAGTTTACGTCATTGGTACATTTGGATGACTACACAGTTTTAAAGATCTAAGATGAAAAAGGCTAACATGGATTTTATTCCTCTTCCCAGATTTAACTTTCCTAGGACAGAAAGAAAAACATACTTACACATACTTTTTCTATACTTAATCCAAAAGCACTGGGTGCTGCCAGACAAGAAGATTCAAGAAATCTTTGTGTCTTTGTTTTCCAGAAAGGCAGGTGACTGCTTTACTTGTGCTGTGTTAATGAAGTGCATTGGTCTGCATAGCTACACAAAAGATTAAACTAGAGGGTCAACCAAGTAACAAAGAGCTATTTGGCTATCTGTATTGCCAGCTGAAGGAACTCCAGCATTTCCAATTTGAAAGCCAAGAGAGATGTGCTAAGACAATGAGAAGAGATGGAGACCAAGTTTATGTTTACTGTGTGACCAATGTGAGATTCATGATGTCCTTACTATTATTTATAGTTTAATTTGCATGGGTTGTGAAGAAAAAGCATGTTAGGTAAATGAACTGTCTTCACTGAACAATCTTATCAAGTGAAGTTCTGACACACATGCAACTCAGCACTGACCTGTACTTCAGCTCATATCTCATGTCTTTTTCCTTGACCTTTTGTAGTTTTTCTGGGTAGGATAAGAAATATTTTCATTAGATAATCATCATTTTCATTCTTTCTCTTGTCAGAGGCTTTGAACTATCACTAGGGAAATGATTTACATTTTATCTCAGTCACACTGTGGTTGGTTGACCCTGGCTGGATGCCAGGTGCCCACCAAAGCTGCTCTATCACTCCCCCTCCTCAGCTGGACGGGGGGGAGAAGATATAACGAAAGGCTCATGGGTCGAGATAAGGACAGGGAGAGATCATTCACCAGTTAATGTCACAGGCAAAACAGACTCAAATTGGGGAAATTAGTATAATTTATTACCTATCCGATCAGAGTAGGGTAATGAGAAAATAAAAAATAAATCTTAAAACACCTTTCCCCCACCCCTCCCTTCTTCCCAGGCTTAATTTCACTCCCAGTTTCTCTACCTCCTCCCCCCTGAGCAGCACAGGGGGATGGGGAATGGGGGTTGTGGTCAGTTCATCACACATTGTTTCTGTCACTCCTTCCTCCTCAGGGGGAGGACTCCTCACACTCTTCTCCTGCTCCAGCATGGCGTCCCTCCCATGGGACACAGTCCTTCATGAACGTCTCCAATGTGAGTCCTTCCCACAGGCTGCAGTTCTTCACAAACTGCTCCAGTGTGGGCCCTTTCTATGCGGTGCAGTCCTTCAGGAACAGACTGCTCCAGTGTGGGTCCCCCGCGGGGTCACAGGTCCTGCCAGCAAACTTGCTCCAATGTGGGCTCCTCTCTCCACGGGGCCACAGGTCCTGCCAGGAGCCTGCTCCAGCACAGGCTCTCCATGAGGTCACAGCTTCTTTCGGGCATCCACCTGCTCCGGTGTGGGGTCCTCCATGGCCTGCAGGTGGATACCTTCTCCACTGTGGACCTCCATGGGCTGCAGGGGGACAGCCTGCCTCACCATGGCCTTCACCAGGGGCTGCATGGGAATCTCTGCTCCGGTGCCTGGAGCACCTCCTCCCCCTCCTTCTTCACTGACCTTGGTGTCTGCAGGGCTGTTCCTGTCACATATTCTCACTCCTCTCTCCCGCTGAAGATGCACAGGTGGTTTTTTTTTCTTCCCCTTTCTTAAATATGTTATCACAGAGGTACTACCACTGTTGATGATGGGCTTGGCCTTGGCCAGTGGCAGGTCTGTCTTGGAGCCGGCTGGCATTAGCTCTATCAGACATAGGGGAAGCTTCTAGCAGCTTCTCACAGAAGCCACCCCTGTAGCCCTCCCTGCTACCGAAACCTTACCATGCAAACCTGATACACACACTAACTTTACAATTCCCCTAGACCTTTGGTATGTGCGCTTTTATGTATTCTTAAATGAGTGGCATAATATATTACTTGCTCAGAATAAGAGTATAAAGTTTAAGACATCCAAATTTCTGTTGAGTCCATAGAATAAGAAATCAGACTGTATGGCCTTTTTTGGTCAGTTTTCAACGTCTACTGAGAAGGCAGCAGAGATGATAAATCTTTTATTATCTGATTTTATTATGTATTGTTAATCTACATTTCTTTCTGAATTGATGGCTTTGTATGTGCCTTTCTGATCTCTGCTGTTGAAAAAGGCACTTATGATATATATGATATATGCCACCTGAACATGAGCCAGCAGTGTGCTCAGGTGGCCAAGAGGGCCAATGGCATCCTGGCCTGTATCAAGAATATTGTGGCCAGCAGGACCAGGGAGGGGATAGTGCCTCTGTACTCGGCACTGGTGAGGCTGCACCTCAAGTACTGTGTTCAGTTTTGGGCCCCTCACTACAAGAAGGACATTAAGGTGCTGGAGCATGTCCAGAGGAGGGCAACAAAGCTGGTAAAGGGTCTAGAGCACAAGTCTTCTGAGGAGCGGCTAAGGGAGCTGGGGTTGTTTAGTCTGGAGAAGAGGAGGCTGAGGGGAGACCTTATTGCTCTCTACAACTACCTGAAAGGAGGTTGTAGCAAGGTGGGAGTCCGTCCCTTCTCCCTGGTAACAACCGATAGGATGAGAGGAAATCGCCTCAAGCTGCGCCAGGGGAAGTTTAGGTTGGATATTAGGAAAAACTTCTTCACTGAAAGGATAGTCAGGCATTGGAACAGGCTGCCCAGGGAAGTGGTTGAGTCTCCATCCCTGGAGGTATTTAAAGAACGGATAGACGTGGTGCTCGAGGACATGGTATAGCGATGGACTTGGCAGTGATAGGTTAATGGTTGGACTCGATGATCTTAAGGGTCTTTTCCAACCTTAACGATTCTATGATTCTATGATCTCATTTTAATTGTATATCTAATATATGTTCTACAGCTTTATACTGACCTTTGTCTCCAATAAAAAAGCTACTTTAGGAGTAGCTTAATTTATCAATTCAGAAGAAGTCTGCAAGATTGCATTGGATGACATAAGTTAACATTATATAATGTAGTTTGAAGAATTTATGTATAAGTATGTTTTTACTCTATTAATAGGTGTCCTTAAAATCTATGTGCTGAAAAAACAAGTAACTCAGAAGAGTGCTCAGAAAGCTATTGACTCTTTCTAGGGAATTTTAAGATCTTCTTCGGAACTGTTCAAAACAATTTTTGTGTCTAGAAGATAAGCAAGATGTAAATCAAGATAGTGAGGGAAGGTATTATTCTAACTCATACTGATCGTCTAGTACCAGTTAATTCCCAAACCATCAAATGATAATCACAGCAAGCACAACACAGCATTAAAATGAGAGGTGTTAGTGAGATAGGTGTGATTTTATGCCTGATTTCATTTGTTTATGTATTTTGCTAATGAATCATAATTAATTTAGTCAGATGGGTAAATATATTGTTAAATTCCACAATGAATTATATAGAAAGCACAGTAATGGATAACAAATCACACCTTGTCATTATGTTGACTTTGAAGAGTGAAAATAATTACCTCCACTGACATTATAGTATGGTATACACACAGGTGTGTAGAAAATGGATTTTAAAAGTGCCTGAAAGATCAGGTCATTAGTTTGTAAAGAATACCATAAAACCTCACCTCTCCAACAAGGAAGCCTACTGTAGGGTCCCAAAAGTTGAATACCCAAAGACCTACATTTACATTTACAAAGTAAGTAAATACTTAAAACATTTACTATCTATTTCACTTCCCTTACCATATGTCTAATGCTTTGCCACCTTAATGGATGTGCCTTACATCAGCTGTGTACAGAAAAGACTCAGTGTTCCTCAGCCAGCAGAGGAACCTCAGGCTCTGCAGCCCACGGAGGCCACCCTGCCTCTCAGCAGCATGACTCAGCTTCCGCGGCTGAAATGCTGCTGACAGCTGAGTGAGGCAGTTTTGTGTTAGCTCCGATGTCTCCTTGCTCTCTTGCTGCGACCTCTGTGTCTGTAGCGTGAAGGCAAGTAGCCTGAGAGGATGCACATTTTTGACAGAGGAGAGGGTGCATGTAACGATTGCAAGGTGCACAGAAATGACTGCATCTCTCTTTTTCTCTGTCTCTTTTATATACCCTTATTTTAAATGTGAGAAACTACACTTTTGCTTTTCCTTTCTTTTTTCTGTTGCTATTCAGATTCTTGTGTGCTCCTTTCAACAACAGCTCTTCAAGGTTAATTCCCCAATCATAAATGGGAATTAAAGAGACAAAATGTAGAATGAACATGCCTCACAGACATTGTCTAGTCATTCTCCCTGTGTACTGAAATTCCTCACCTCTGTTCCCTGAGTTTTCTTTTCTTAGAGTTGCAAACACTGGGCAGGGGAGGGAAATGTTATTCTACCTATACAAAGACAATGGGGGAATGAGAATGGGGGATTGCTACCACTAATAAGACAGTTAGTTAGTTAAAAAAAAAAGACTTTTTGCAATGTTAGCAACCTGGAGACAGAATAAATATGCTGTAACTGCTGCTGATGTAGAGTGTATAATGGACTAGAAAGGACTCCCACAGGTGTGTTAGAGGACAGGCACCCATGGATTGAGAAGGCAGTTTGGAGGCTAAACACTGCCCAGGTTCTCCTTTCACATAAACATATCTGACATATCAGACATATCTGACATACCATATCTGGTAATGTTTTCATGAACTTAAGACTCATTTCCTTTGAGAAACCCACCAAACTGATAATTAATAGAATGATACATAAGGGATTTTATTTATTTTATTTTATTTTACTTTATTTTATTTTATTTTGTTATTTTATTTTATTTTATATTTTATTTTATTTTATTTTATTTTATTTTATTTTATTTTATTTTATTTTATTTTATTTTATTTATTTTACTGGCACAGGTTAACTGAGTTTTTCCTTAGAACAGTTCTAGCACGGTGGAGGTTGAGCACTTTTGACCCACAGGTAGGTCTTCAAACAAATGAGGAGCTCTGTGCCATTGCATGAATATCTAAATTTAGCGGTCTGACTTCCTGTAAATGACTGTGTGAACCAGATATATATAATTCTGCAGCTTATATTAATCCAGTTTTGAAAGTAGATCAAATTTCTACTTCCCTTACATCATATGTTTTCTTATAAGGTTGTTATTTTACCTAAGGCTGATAGCTTGGTTTGTTTTCTTTCCAAGTAGATATGGAGAAAAAACAAACAATACAGCTCAAAAAGCTCTGTTTTATTTCCTTTAAGTTTAACATTTCCTTCTCTGGTGAAAAAATTAGACTGTAGCTATCTATAGAGACTGTTGTGATGACAAACCTCTGATTTACAGGTCTTCAGGAAAATTTGATGAAGGAGTACCTGTGGGAGAAAATGATGCATTAAAGTTCTAAAATCTGGTTTTTCTGCAATTCAAGTTTCATTTGTCTGTTGAGTTTATATGTGCCTTATGTGTTCCTCATTAGTGAAAAATACACAGAAAAGGTTTGCAGTGAAGAAAAAAAATCTGCCACATTTCAGAGGTATTTGTATTACTATGTTTAAAAAATATTTTTTTTTCTTTCTCTGAACAGCCCTGGGATGCACTGAAGCAGGCAGGAAAGCAATGATTCTGATCAGATCTGATCTCCTCCTGCCTCGCTGTGCCTTGTGCACACTTCCTACGGCTCTGTTTTAATAAGATTCTTTGTTAAGAATTTGAGACAGCAGACCTAGTTTCTCTTGTGCATTACAATCAAGGTTAATAAATGTGGGAAAACAGTATCTAAACAAAAGGGTTTTTTATTTCATGCACTTTAGTTTTTTTCCTCTTTGAATTATTGATTTCCCAGTCTCAGATTCTATGTGTTGGGAAATGACTTACAAATTAATGATATTCACAGAGGCAATACTGACAACCTTTATAACCCATGTGACTCTTTCCTGAAATTATTACTCATCAATATGAATTAGTCATCAGACATGACAAAACAGAATGCACTTGTAGGAAGATCTGAAAAAGGGTAAGTCATTGTTTAAAGATGAAAACTAAGAACATCTGGTTCAAATGAAAGGCAGAAACTTTCAAATGAAAGGCAGAAACTCAAATACTCCTTTTATAAGCTGCACACAGGCGAACAGTAAGTGCCTCTCAGCCATCTTTCTTCTGTGACTTCTCTTCAGCCAGTTTTCCCTGGCTGCTCAGGCTGCTAGTAGGTCAAGACATAGCAGACAAACTCCATGAAGTGCAGGAACTGTCTTTATCTTGTTCCTGGTTTACACCAGCTCAGCGACACAGGCTTCAGTTCACAATAAACAACCTGCCTACATCTTCAGGGTGCCCAGTTTTGGCTTTTATACATTGTATAACTCCAGTAGTCTGCATTGGTGAGGCTGAAGCTGGTATTGGTAAGTTGACCACATTGCACATCACAGATGCCCTCACCTTTTCCTTTGCTATTATTTTCTTATTCTGCTTCTTTAGCTTTTCTGTTTTTCATCCCTCCTGTTTCCTCCTGTACAGCCTCAATTCAGAAACTCTGTTATACTACTAGACGTCTTGGCTACCAACATGAGAAAAAACAGATTATTTTCCCTTTTTTTTTTTTTTTTAAGTACAGCTGAATGGTTGGTTTTCAAAGGCAAACCAAAAGTTAAAATCAAGGAAACATCGTCCTTCTCCTGGGTCACAAAGATGTGCAATAGGTAACATTGTTATTGTGGCTTAAGTGCCATTACAATGTTGACTTAACTGCTTTGCTGATGGGGCCCTATGTTTCGTTGTTTACAGCTTCATTTACTTTCTGAGCTTTCTCTCTTTTGATTACTTTTCCATTGCTTCTGCAACTAAAAATTTGCACAATGCTATTGCTTGCTGTCATTTACTGTTTTCAGTGTGAATTTGGTAAGAACCATCTGTAATGAATGGACAAAGATGAGATTCTGGTTAAGAGAGAGTCAAAACTGTCGAGTTCATTCATATTGTTCTGTCTGTATGATCTTTGGCATATCTCCCTGTATATGTTGCATAAAGGGGGAAATACAGTGGGGATTGCAGGAATTTGCTGTTATAGAATAGATAAACCATAGAGTTTCTTAGTAGTAATGTATAGCTAATGAGTCAAGAGAAAAAAAAAAAAGAAAAAATGTTTGGAAAGGAAGATAACAGCAGGTAAATCACTGTGTGAACATTCACCTAAAATACAGCAAGCTCCCCAACATTTTACTTCATGCAAGGGAGCTTGCCAAATTATGACAGACTACTGTAAGACACTGCTTTCTCAACAGACTCTCATGCTACAAAGCCTGAAACAATCCCTGATCTGTCTCTGGTGTCAGACAGCATTGCTTTAATAGCTGGAGTAATATCCTGGGGAACTAATAATCTGAGAGTGTCCTGCTGCCCTGATTTAGAAATTCTCCACATGAAAGTGGGGAGGCATTGCTCACTGATAGCCATTTTCACTGAAGTCATTATGAATTCATGCAAATAAGATGTTTGTCTACAACATATAAAATGGACAATGCTACTTTGCGAGTTTGTTACAAAACCTCCCCCCAAAATGAAACCAAACTCCTCACAGTACATCTGCTTAGCCCTAATTGGAATAACCTTGTCTCACTATCTGGCCGTAGAAGTCTCCTAACACTGCCTTTAGCAGGGTACAATCCTTCCTCAATATGTATGGCATAGGTTGCATCTCTTAATGGGACTCTCCTTGCTGCCAGAAGCTGTTTGTGTTTATACTTAACTTCCTTTTGTTACTTCTCCAGAGGGACCATACAAATTCCTTTTTCCTATGCCTGCCTGCCTGCCTGCCTTCCTTCTCACTCTATCTCTTTTCCTCCCCACCATGCCCTTTTTTCTTTTTGCCTGCCTTCTCTCCCAAAACACAGTTACTTGTAGTTACTGAGGACATATTCTTGAGGTTTCTCAGACTGAAATATCATGTCACTTCCTTTGTCAGTTTAGGTACTATTTCCTCTACTTGATTTACTAATGAACAGCTCCTTTGTTTAATGAGGGGTAAGACTGTCTCCCCAGCTCTCAAGCCCCACCTTCCTCAACCCATTTTGGAGGCTCAGTATCCACCTTTCAGCATGAAAGGTCTTCATCCACTGAGCGGTGCATTCTTTGTCACTTTGCAGATTGCCTGAATAGTTGATGCAAACACTTAAAAAACCTGAAAGCCTGACAGCTGCTTGATACTGGACATGAGGTTATCAAATGTTTTCAGGTAAATACAAGTTTGGGATGACTGACAGGTGTCATCTTTTCTTCCAGGGATACCATAAAATAAACAGCAGACAGTACTGTATAAAGCAGAAAAAAATCCCCTTTGAATTTATTCAAAATTCTTAGACTTTATTTGTAGTTTAACTGGATTTGCTGAAGTTTCATCATCTTAAGCTCACTCTAATAGGATACATAATCAGACCCAACAATTCTTCTTTTTATAGTCACACATTATTCTTAGACAGACACTTATCTAAATTTTACTTAATGTTTCTAAGCGAGCCAGCATTTGCACTGCAGTACAAAAGGAATGGATTTAAAAAAAATGATTTGAAAATCTGTGAAATCTTATAACTGCCTAGAGAATGGAGTAGAGATTTCCACTCATTTAGAGTTAAAACAGTTGAAAAATATCTAAATAACTGTGGATAAAGACTCTAGAAGCAGCATTAACTCTGAGCTCCATCTCCTGCAGAAAGTGAAGAGAATGAGATGCAGGCTGATGAAAGGGGGAGTTCAGTGCACATGGGTTTTCCAGGAGGTGTTTGTAAACTCAAAATGAAGAAGTAGTTTTATGATACAGAAAAAGGAGAAGTGATTTTTTGAGGAAATCTTAAGTAAAAAGCCATTCATCTAATTTTATTTATATTTTGAAGACATCTTTTTAGAAACTTTCCTCTTTTAAACACAAATTTAAATTAATGTTCTAGCCACCAAGATCAACCACACAGTAGTCAAAAAAATTAGCAATCAAAGCAAGCACAAAACCTATCAAACCAGTTACTAAGTCTATAATGGGCTGAGTAATTCTACCTATAATGTTTTTGAGAAAATCAGCTCAGCTAAATGGAAGTCAGGTCTTATGTAAGAATGTATTTAATCATTTAGACATTTTAAAATACAGTTTCTTCAAGATGAATCTATGAGAAAAGCAGTACAGGCATAGACACCTTTACTTTATTTGGTCATGAAAGAGTTTTGGATAAAAGAACCATCTTATGCATATATAACTATTAAGAATGCATACTATGGTGGTATGGAAAACATTTGGTTTTTGGAGATAAGGTAATCAGACATCGGTGAAAAAAGCTGTGTTTACATGAACATATTTACAATCTTAAGATGGTTCATAGTAATAAGATGCAGAGTTTCACTCAGTTGTCAGGTGTGTGATTGCAGAATTTTTGCATCACAAATTATTCTGTTTTTCACACTGCACTGAAAGATGAACACCATTGCTTTGTACTTGTGATGAAAAGCTGACCTACTTTTTAAGCCTACTCTGTGTTATAGTCACATATACTGGAAGAATTCAACTGTAACCTTTTATAATTAAGAATAATGCCCATGCATGAGATCCAGACTGCTTATAGAACTTAAAAATCAATTAATTTCTTATTAGTTGCACTGTACTGATTAAACCTACTCAACAGAAAACAAACTGCCAAACTGAGCTTTGTGAAATAAACCCAACCTGAGCTATTAATTTTACTCCTTTCTGTCTCTGATTTAATTATATTTGATCCTATAATCCATTCTCTAAGTTGGAAATGGAGAAAAAGTTTTATTTAATCTTACCTGATGGTGTAATCAGGATAATGAAATACCTGCAGCAGCGTAAAGCTGGTTAGCAACATAAACTATACCTAAGTATGTTATACTTTTTTTATTTCTTTGTATCTATATATATAATACATCACTAGAATGCTAAATTTGTGATCTGAAAAAGTATCAAACATGTATGGAAGTATAACTAAAAAATGCAGTGCTGAGTTTGATCTTCTAAGTTACAAAACCCAATCATATTTATTAGAGATACCTTGCCACATAGTCATTTCCAGGAACTTACCAAACTTGGACTTAAAACTATTTAGATTTGCTGCCTCCTGAGGTTTTGCTCATACAAGTTATTACACATGGGTGGAAAAGAGAGAAGGTTACATGATCACATGTGGGACACTGAGAAGCTCTCACACAAGGGTGCACGCTTTCACTCCAGTTAGCAGCTCTGTGCTGCAGAACCTTGTTGCTCCAGAGACAGAAAAACTTGTAATTTTCAGGCTAAGTGTATAGCCCATCTTTATATACCCATTTCTTTGCAAGCCAAAATAACATTTTTTGTTTAAATATGTTTTTCTGGAATGATGTTTCCCTTCTTGACATACTTATGAGAAAGTCTTGTCTCCTTGAAACAACTAACTTGGACTGAAAAAGCTGAGCTTTCCTACTCTGGGACTGTCATTGACTTGGCTATCCTAATGACTCTTTTATCTTCGAGTTTCAGCACATTTTTCCTAAGTATCAGTGGCCAGAGTTGTATACTAAATTTTGGCTATAGTTTCATAGTTACCTTGTTAAATACCTCCATTAGTTACATATTTTCATTATTCCTTCCTTAATTTTTATGTTTCCTAATGGAAAAACCTTTCTGTTTATAACCTAGGATCACAGTCACCATTTACTAATTTGCTTTCCTGTGGAAGCTCAATGATACACTGAGCTCTCTATACTCTTCCAGCCTCCACAGATTATTGCAAAAGTTTTGAAATGTTTAAATGCACAATCTTGCATTTTCCCGTTGAGTTTCATCCTTTTTTTCTCTTGTGTAAGTCCTAAAATAACAAAGTATGTCAGTATGGTATCCTGATCTTTCCTTGTATTGACATTAACTTTCAATTTCATGTCACCAGGAAATGTCCTAGGCATACTCCTATGTTTTACTTCAACTCTGTGAATAAAACACTGAGCAAGAATGGTTCCATTAGTGCTCCTAAAAAAAGTATGTATCCTCATTTTTGTCAGTCCCTTAGCATACATTTCCTTTACGGACTTCCATCATTTGCAGATTTTTCAAGAGCTTTCTACAAGACACACCATCAAATACTTCACTGAAAATCCTCACAGTGCATATCTATCACATTTCCTTTGCTTAGAAAAATCACTTTTCTCATAACCCTACCTTTTATCTTTCAAGTACATGTGTTACAATGCAATGGTAATTGCATGACCTCACAATAACACTCGTCCAGAAATCCTGCCTCTTTCTTTGCAGAGTAGACAATATATGAACAATAAGGAAATAACTTAATTTTAATGCAATTATGGAAAAAAAATTCAAACTGCATACAGCACATCTTCTGTGAGTTTATGAAAACCTTGTGTGCCTACATTAATTTACCAGACTGCATAAGGGTAAAATTCAATTGCGAGTATAGTTCCAAATATGGACTGCAAACTGCTTCTACATTAGCCCTGGTAGCACTGCTCATATGATTTGATCAAGGCTGAATCAGGGGTTTGAGGTCTGTTGTCTTACTTATTTTCAATGCATGTTGTTCAGACACCATAGTGAAGAAATGGGTTCATAAATCAGCTTGAGAATGCATTTAATTTTGACTATAAGAGCTATTCCATTCAAGTCATTGGCTCTGTGGTAGTACTGTAATAGTTGCCATGTGCCATTACATTTTGCACTTTTTTACATTTATGTGCTGAAATGATCCAGTTCATTATTATATGGGCAGCATTAAACTAAACATTTCCAAATTTGTACTGAGACCATTCTCTTAATTTAAACATTTGCAGACAGGCAGATATATAGTTCAGTGGTCTACTTTTGGGCTTAAGGAAAAGACCATACCTAAGTGCTTTGCTGGCACCAGATCATAATGTGTCATAGTTCCAGAAGGATTAATAACACTTGTTCAAATAATTAAAACCTTCTTATAATGCATATCCTCCCTTTCTCCCAAGTTGGAAAACCTAATATTTGATGTGCAATTTCAACATTGTGATTTCATAGGTACTGGATGTTTTGTTTTATATTAAATCTAGTTTTGTTGGTGGCTGAGTATGGAATTTCCTATGGTTATTTTGAAAAGAGCAACAAAACGTACCTATGAAAAGTATCTAAGTGTTATTTTATGGTGTTACCTAGGATTTTCATCCTTATAGTTTGGCATTCAGAATGGCAGAACACAAATAGTGGAATAAAATGGAATGTGACTGTGCTATCCCATCGTGCTCGACGCAGCATGTGTCTTGATGTCCCCATCTTGCTCCAGTGATACAGAAAACATGCATTTAAATATAGAATGGAGGTGACAAAAATTATCACCTTACCTCCCACAAAGGACAAGTATCCAGTTACGGGCAAAGAGTTTTGTATATCCAGAAATTTTTCCTACTGTATGACATTAACATGGTCTGTGTATCCGTCTCCTTAAATTTTTTACAACTTCAGCGTGACTTTTATTTATATATATACACCTAAGTATGTACATATAAAGACAAATAAATATTCATATACGGGGGGTGATATTCATACCTCTGAAATTATTACTAATATACTTTTACTTAAATGTGATCATAGTGTCACATTTACTTTTATGTTGCAGTTACATTGTGAAACCATTCACTTCACTAAACAATTAAAATTTTCTGTCACTGCAAAATGACTTTTTCAGACAGTCACTTTGTGGAATGACTCAAATTTGTAGGCATTTAGTGAAATGATGGAATAACAAGCACTTTGTTACCCGTTTGGACTGCTCCATTCAGTCAATGCACGAAATGCCTAAATGTTTTGAGTATTTCATAAAATCATTCACCGTAGAGAAATCTAGCATATTACAAAATGTAGCATGTAGGATGTTCTGCTGCAATACTGCCTGAGAAAGTAAAATCTTCCATCAAAAATGGTACTCTCAGAAGCTTCTTACAGTCAGGATATTAGTTAACAAATACAACTGTTGCACAAGAAACCCTTTATCACTTTGTTTCAGCTCTGTTAGACTCAGGATGCTGTTTCTTTTAGGGAACTTTCTTCAAATTTTTAGTCTTCCATGGACATTTCTTTTAGTCTTTATATCAAATAGCTGAGGAAAATCTTCAGTCTTTCTGGTGGGAATCTCATCAGTTTGAAAGAACTTCAGGCCTCTGTGACACAGCATCTAAACCATGGCCATGCTACTCTGGATACCTCCATCAATATTTTATTTTCAGAAACACACTAATGTGCACACATGTCCATAGAAGGGGCATGCAATATGAATTCTAACCAGATTTTCTTAGGCTTTAGGTGGTAAAATGCCTCCTTTATCAGTAATGTTTTAAAGTTCAGATTTGTAGCAAACTGACTGGTCCAAGAAAATTAGGACAGAGTTACACATTCAGCCATGGCTGGTCACAAAATTCTTGTTATAGCTCTCTATCATCAGTACTTTGGGCGAATTTGGCTTTTGTAAACTACCAACTGCAGCTGAATTTAAAATGGAAAATGAAATATTTCAGTTATTCGACTTCAAAACACTTCTAGTACTGCAGCAATTCCTATTATCCCAGGTGAATAACAATATATCATATCACACCACTGATGTGATTTCTGTGTGCTACATAGTATACAAGAAGAGAAAACATGAAAGTATGTCAAACTCAAAGCAATGAGCAACTCTCCACCTATAACATACATGTTCTGTAGGCATTCCTTAATTTTATCAGTCTTGGGCTAGAAGGTAAAAGATATACAGTGTCTTTACAATAACCTCCTCTGAAAAAGGCTTTCTAAAAGTCATACGACATTTTTCTGGCCACTTCAAGGTATCTGGCAAACTATTCCACAGATCTTTTACATTTAAGACTGTAAGATTGCTTTGCAGCAATATTGGTTCTTACTAGCAAAGTAAATTAACACAAGTGGCTTTTCAAGGTCTTGCAAAGATCCTTTCACAATATGATCAGAATTGTATGACTACTCATTTTATGTAACTTACTTTGCAAGTACCTGTATTTCACGGCAGTTTCCTTTCATGATTCAGCTCACAATGAAAATTAGAATTACTCCAGCTAATTACTGATTCTCTTACCAAGATAGTTTAAAGAAGGGCTTCTTTTGCCAGTTTTAGCTTGATACTATCTTTCTCCTTCAGTTCATTTGCAACTAATTTCAAAATTAGATTTGAGAATATATCTCCAGCTGCATGGATTGTGGGAGAGAGGTCACTGACACTAGAAGGTGGAAGTTGGGGTTTTGGTTTTCTAGAAATGACATCATGACATCCACTGTTAATTTTTATAAGGCAAGCATAGGTCCATTAGGTCATTTACGGACTTAGCATTTTAGGAAAGGGCAATTAACTGTTCTTAGTATAGTGCATTTCCTTCTAAAATGAAAACTCATTCGTTGAACAGGCTTGTATTCTCACAGGAATATTAAGGAAAGTCCCCTTAATTGGATACACTATGCTGCTTTTTGGCCATCTTGCCAAACATTTAAAAAGCATTGCAAGTTGTGTTTTTTTTTTTTTTTTTTTTTTTTTAAATGTACAGTTCTGTATAATAACACACACCAATATTTATATATACTCTATAGTTCTTTCACATTCCTGTTGCTTTCCAAGGTCTACCCAATTGCATTGAATGAACTTTTGCAAAGAAAAGTGGGGGCACACCTGATTGATAGAGAATGCTTTCTTTGTTTTATGAGATCAAATCCCTTGGTATAAACATCAGTTTTTTGAAAACAGAACTCAACTATTTCCTAATGGTTGTTAGAAACACAGGGATTTTCCAGCCGGTATATCAAACAAGAAATTTACTTCACACTAAGAGTAATGTATACTAGGCAGAGTGTCTACATGATGTATCTAGGTGCCACTAGGTACTCCTGGAACACTAATACTTTAGAATGAGTAAAGAAATACAAGGTATACAATATTCTAGAACATACATATATATTCTAACGATTGGTAAACTGTTGAAAATCAGCTGCTATAGGGAGCAACAGTGAAAAAGGTTGCTTATTATCATAGTTTGTAAGCAAATAGAATGTTCTTTTCTGGTGTGTTTATAACTGAGAGTATCATATACTGCTAATGTTTAAAACATGTTTCTAGCAGCTATTCAGAATTCAGAATTGTAATACAAAGGGACCATAAAATTCCTCCCCAAACTCTAGCTAATAAGTTAGTTTTCTTATTTCATTATGCCTGCACCAATAACATAAAATTGCCATTAAAAACATATTTTTGACTCCAGGGAAGTATACTTAGAGAAACTGCTTAAGACTGGAAGCAGAAATTTTGAATACTAAATCTTTTTGCAGGGTATATATTCGTTCATTTGTTTATTTTTTGCATACTCTAAGCATAGCACATACAGAGGAGGAAAATGAGGTCCCCTCACCTTGTGGAGAGCTTAAGAAAGGGAAAAGGAAATGTATCTTTCTGAATTTTTAAAAGTTTTTTTTTTTTATACAGTTTTCTTAATCTCTTTTCCTGTAAACAGAACAGCTTGAGTAGACAGCATGACTGGGTTTGTTTTGTTTCAGCTTTAAAAATCACTTTTAAAAATCCATTTTGAAAAAAAAAAAGGCTCTTTCCCATATCTATGAGGGAAGAAATCACAGAAGATCTGCACACAACTGTATTTTAAAGCAGCACTTTAACTTTTCTAATTTTGATTTAAATTCCTTAAGGTTTGATGGTAGTCCTGGAATGAATCCCAGTACAGCATACATGTCACTTCATTTTGAAGGGTAGGTATGTCTTGCAGTTGTTATTTGGTTTAATTAAATGAGTAAAGAAAATCTTGTCTCTCACTTAATGCAATTGGATAAGTTGATCTCTAGCATCCATTTTTCCTCTGATTATTTTAGCTAGACAATTTACTCTAAATTGGCCAATATTCACAATAAAACAAATCACAACAGAAATGAAATAAATAGGCAAAACTTCAGAGTTTCTATGGAAAAGTACTGTGCAGAGCAAAAGGTTAATAGGGATTTGGTTTTGTTTCAATTAGTGTTGCAAAGCCTGAAAACAGGTCAGAACTTTCCTGAAAACATACTCTGTCTTTTCTGGTGGAAATCATGTGAGCAAATAAAGACCTTCAGCAAAGATCCCACAAATTGATTTCTAAAAAGCCTGCTTACTGCTCTTTTCAAAAAGCAAAAGACTGTTGTTGATGTAGTCTTCCTCACTTTGGCTATCTCAAGCCAGGTGAGATAAATCCCACATGTAATATATGCAGTGTAAATGCACAACACTCGGTTAATCAAGGTCTTGAAACACATAGGTGTTTTAAATATGTGTTTTACCATATTTAAATAGGTGGTTTATGATGATATATCACATTTCATAAATGCAAGTGTTTCACTAAGCCAGTAACTGTCTGTTTAACTGTTCATAAATTCACCAGAAAATATATAATTACAGTTAGAATAACTCACTTGCAAGGGGTGTGTTTTAGAGGGGTAACAGGGACAAACAAGAATTTATAAACTCTGCTGGGCTTTATCATAGAATCATAGAATCATTAAGGTTGGAAAGGACCTCTGAGATCATTGAGTCCAACCATTAACCTAACTGCCACGTCCACCTCTAAACCATGTCTCTAAGCACCACATCCACATGTTTTTTGAATACTTCCAGGGACTGTGATTGCACCACTTCCCTGGGCAGTCTGTTCCAATGCCTAACCACTCTCTCTGTGAAGAAACTTTTCCTACTATCTAAGCTAAATCCCCCCCTGGCACAACTTGAGCCCATTTCCTCTCGTCCTATCACTTGTTACTAGGGAGAAGAGACCGACCCCCACCTCGCTACAATCTCCTTTCAGGTAGTTGTAGAGAGAGATGAGGTCTCCCCTCAGCCTCCTCTTCTCCAAACTAAATAACTCCAGCTCCCTCAGCCACTCCTCCTAAGACTTGTGCTCTAGACCCTTCACCAGCTTTGTTGCCCTTCTTTGGACATACTCCAGCACCTTGATGTCCTTCTTGTAGTGAGGGGCCCAGAACTGAACACAGTACTCGAGCTGTGGCCTCACCAGTGCCGAGTACAGGGGCACTATCACCTCCCTGGTCCTGCTGGACACACTATTCCTGATACAAGCCAGGATGCCATTGGCCCTCTTGGCCACCTGAGCACACTGCTGGCTCATGTTCAGCTGGCTGTCAACCAACACCCCCAAGTCCTTTTCCGCCAGGCAGCTCTCCAGCCACTCTTGCCCAAGCCTGTAGCGTTGCATGGGGTTGTTGTGACTCAAGTGCAGGACCTGGCAGTTAGCCTTGTTGAACCTCATACAGTTGGCCTCAGTCCATCAATCCAACCTGTCCAGGTCCCTCTGCAGAGCCTTCCTACCCTCCAGCAGATCAACACTGCTGGCCAACTTGGTGTCATCTGCAAACTTACTGAGTGTGTACTCAATCATCTAAAGAGACGAAACAAGACAGTCTTTCTAAAATACTTTCAGAGTCTACAGGGATTCCCTTGAGATATATGTTGATCTTATAGATCAATCTTATAGATTTCACAAACTGCTGCTAAAACAATGCTAATTTTATTTTTTTTGAAAATTGTTTGGTGAGAAACATAGGTCACTTTACATCAGACATGTCTCAAACTAAGAATCTAGAAGGTGAGTCTTAATTGCTTACAGCTGTACCATCCTCTATTATTACCTTGGGGAAATTGGTTCCCTGTTTATATTTCTGTTTGAGCATGGATAGCTCCTTATAAGAATATTTTCAAAGGTGCATAATAAAAAAAGTCTGTAGACATAGGACAATTAACTCACTTTATAGTGTATATTGAACTGTGAAGTTTAGTGAATAAGAACACCTTTTTGTCTATTCCCCAAAGCTGCGATTAAATCCCAAGGTATGGTTCACACCAGCAAATATATGTGTTTTCTGAAGGACTGGTAAAAAAAGCCCTACTTTTTTTGTCTAGGCATTAGTTCTGTAAAGGCCCAATGACCATGAGGAGAGGATATTTCCAGTTCTCTGGCCTCCTTAAGTCACAGTGCTTGAGGTCTCTCTGATCTTACTACTTAAAAGCTATAGGTATCACATACTGAGCAAGGCTGAACTTGGTCCTTGGTGAAGCAATTCTACTAAATAAATAAGTTAAGGCATAAGGCATAAGTAGCATGTCACATGTTGTATGCATCCCACTCCTTCCATACCCTCTGAATAGGTGACTGCATACAGCTGCCAGCAGGGAATGGTCCTTGGTCTGCACTAGTGCTCCAACAACAGCTGGGTGTTGGTTTGGGGACTAGTAGGTGGCCCAGCTGAAAAAAAGTGCAAAGGATCATTCTGGAAATCTATATGGATGACCACGTGCCAACGCTTGGGCCTGCATGTGCCCTGGACTCATTTGGGTTGCCAGCACAGATATAAGTAAAGATATTCTGATCACTGTTCCTGGTTTGCATTGAGGGTTGTAGAAAAAGGATGAGAAGGTGTCTTCAAGGGACACAAACTAGAGAGGTTTCACACTGTGGAGCAGGGGTAGCTGTTTCTGCGCTGGTGACCTCTAGGTGGGAGGGAATGTGCTGGGGTGTGGTATGGGAAGGGAGGTCACTGCTGATGTACCCTGGCTGGGGGGCATGGAGCAGCACAATGGCATGCACAAGCCTACCCTCATCCTGGTTTACATATGCCCTCAGCTCCTCCCACATTTACAGGAGTGGAAAAGTCATAGAAATACAGATCTTCTCAATGTGTCTCGAGTCCTTGGGCTGCGCAGAAAAATAAACTATGCTTACTGCTGAGTGTTTTCCCATTGCCTTGTATTGCCATTACGTGTTCATTTTTTACCATATTGGCTAGTCTCAAGTTGGTGTAAGCACATACTACAATATCTATAATATCTCTTGGTCAGATGACATTTCAATCATACTTCTGCAATGCACAGTCACATTTTTATTAATTAGGAATTCACACACAATAGCAGTTTCAAATTCACAAATTCTATGAGTATTCCTTTAAATAAATATGTTCAGTAAATTGTTAAAGGAAAATTAACAACATGGTATTGATTTTGTTGCATTAATCCACAATAATCCAACTGCCAAATTAGTTTGTGTTTTGCATATGTATTATGTATGCATTACATACACACACACAGAGAAAACCATACGTAAAGTATTTTGGTCAAATATTATTTTCTGAGATGAAACATATTGGTATTTCTAATATTCCCTTAACCCTGAATAATTACTTTCTACCCTGAAGTAACAGATAACACAGGTTTTAGTTACCCATTTTGAACAAATGTTCTCTTCTGTCTGACGATGAAGCCAGAAAATATGATAATACAAATTCATGGGGGTTCCTACTACGATTGCTTCAGCCTGATTGTCCACAAAGCAGAAGCAGCCTTAGTCTTAATGTTTGTCCTACCTATATTTGTTCTAAGCTACCACTATAGCTCTCAGTTAAGAGATTTTAAATTATTAGTTTAACCAGGCTATTCTGACTACAGATTTTTGAGGGTTTAGCAATGTGATGAAACTTGTAATTTATATCTCAGCAGAACAAGAGGAAGTAATATTTTTTGTTACATGCCTGTTGAATGGAGTTTAGTCTCCTTGTCATTGTATTTTACACAGTTTTCTTTTGTCATCAGTCAAAGCTTGTTCTTTATCTCATTCTATTTTCTTGCCAAATTCAAATAATTAAAAGAACATAAATGAGTAACTCATGCTCTTTTTCTCTGTAGCAAGCTCTACTAGCTAAATTTACCAGTGACGAAAATGCTATAATTAAGATAATCTTTCCTGAGAATGAGGCTAGAGCATGTATAAAATAGGGAAAAATATGAATAATAATTAATCACTTAGTCAAGAAGAATTATGGGGAAGGTTTTTTACAGTTGCTTCAAATCATATTGCAATGTGCAAATAACAAATGACTGACTGGAAGAGTATAAAACCAGAACTCAAGACATGTAAAAACATGGTACCAGTGCAATGTCTTTCTATATAGCTGTCAGGCCAAACATCTTAACCTTTCATATAGGTATTATCTTTGTTACAAATTATGGAAGAGAAGATGAAGTTGCCTTCACCAAGAGAGTATGCTATCCTTATTTGCAGTAACTTGTACCAGTTTTTAAACAGAAAGTTAGGAGAGCAGTTGAGGGTAAAACACTGAGGTAGCACTAGATCTGAGGCTTTCTACTGGACAGCATTGATAGATCAGGACCAGCTAATCTAAAATTTTTCATGTGGATTATTTCAGACAAAATTACTCACATCCAGGTTCTTGAGAAAACACTTGGCAAATATAGATAGCACAGTTTCCCATCAAAGCTGGGAAATGCATTTCATTTATTGGGTTATTTATTTACCTTTTCTCCTGATTTTTGCCTTTAGTCTCAAATATTTTCTTGTCCTGGTGATTAAAGAGGTAACACCAAGAAACTCAAGTGAAATTCAAGTTTTCTGTTGGATATCATCTAGTTTAGATTTTTCTTGTGTTTTCCCTGTCAAATTTCCATGAGTGACTGCAATTTTAATGAAGTAACATCTTCTAAACTTTTATATGATTTTCACAATAATTCATTATTAACATCCATTGCTCCAACTGCATGCCTGATAGATTAAAAAAAAAAACAACCCAAAACATTAATGTTGCATCCAGCCTACTCACAAATCACCAGAAGTTTCACTTAGAATCTGTGTCTTCTTCACATCTATCATTTGCCTTATGCAACCAAGCAAAACATGAAAAATTTGAGATCCTGCCACTCTTGATTTGACTGTACCAAGATCCCTTGGAATAAACTATATCTTCCTTTAGATGTTCTGTGTAAAGGCTGTTAATTGAAATTCCACAGCTGTCATAGTGTTCAGTATGGAGAATGAGGCCCCATACTTGCTAACCAAGTTGAAAGCACAGATTTTGCAGAGTGATTATAATATTGATCCTATGAAGATTTCCACTAATCTCAGGTAGTAACTTTATGCAACACATGAAATTTCCTTCTAATTTGTTAGTGTAGTCCTGGATATAGTGATGTGTCATAACCCAGAGAGAAGGGAACAAAGTCTTGAATTACTGCAAAAAGGTTTTTAAGCAATAAGTCATAGATGGGAGAAAGAGCTGCTACAAGCAACTAGTCAACTTTTGAACTGACAAAACGTATGTGAACACCCTCAAACACAGAAACTGGTGAGATTTTTTTCTCTGATTGCTTCTTTTACAGTGATTCCTTCCATCTGTAAGATAATTGAAGAAAATAAAGACATGGAGTTTGCTATCATCCATGCGTATTTTAATCCTAGCTATGCCCATGTGGCTCCAGGACTTGTGCTCAAATACAGATATGTCCAGTGCCTGTGTACAGTCTAATGTCACTGCTGTACACAGTTCTCTGTTACTGATACTGTTAAAAGGTTTGGCACACCTGCGATTGCTTCCTAGTCATCTTCATCCTTGTGCAAGTGGAATCCCATGATTTTTCCCTCCTTGTGTCTTGAATGATAATCTATCTACCCTCCCAGAAACTCAACACATCTCTCCAGATCAGTACAGTAAGCATTTCCTTTGGGTTTATGGTCAGTCTTAGAAGCAGAGACCTGAAATTTTCTTCATACCCCGGCGTTAGGAATGCAGTAAGGCATTAGGTACCTGCCTCACCCTATATAAATGCACAAGCAAACTATGTATGTCTTTGTCTTACTAAAGTGTGCCACATCTGAAAGATTAGGAAGATCTTAAGGTTTCAGATGATTTCTTGAGGCCTGTGTTTCAAACACAGTGTTCCTTGACAGGTGCTTGGTCTTCTTGCTGGCAACTGAGATACCGATGTCATCTATCTGGACTTCTTGACATGTTTCCCCACAACATCCTTCTCTCTAAATTGGAGAGATATGGATTTGATGGTGGATAAAGAAGAAACTGAATGATAGCATCCAGAAAGTAGTGGTCAATGGCTCAATGTCTGGATGGAGATCAGTGATGAGTGCTGTGCCTCAGGGGTCCGTATTAGGACGAGTACTGTTTAATATCTTCATCAGTGACATGGACAGTGGGATCGAGTGCACCCTCAGCAGGTTTGCAGATGACACCAAGCTGAGTGGTGTGGTTGACACACCTGAGGGACGGGATGCCATCCAGAGGGACCTGGACAAGCTGGAGAAATGGGCCTGTGTGAACCTCATGAGGTTCAACAAGGAAAAGTGCAGGGTCCTGCACCTGGGTCAGGGCAACCCTCAGTATCAATACAGACTGGGGGATGAAGGGATTGAGAGCAGCCCTGCAGAGAAGGACTTGGGGGTACTGGTGGATGAGAAGCGCAACATGACCTGGCAATGTGCGCTTGCAGCCCAGAAAGCCAACCATATCCTGGGCTGCATCAAAAGAAGCGTGACCAGCAGGTCGAGGGAGGTGATTCTGCCCCTCTACTCCGCTCTCATGAGACCCCACCTGGAGTGCTGCATCCAGCCCTGGAGTCCTTAGCACAGGAGAGACATGGACCTGTTGGAGTGGGTCCAGAGGAGGGCCACAAAAATGATGAGAGGGATGGAACACCTCTCCTATGAGGACAGGCTGAGAGAGTTGGGGTTGTTCAGCCTGGAGAAGAGACGGCTCTGGGGAGACCTTATTGTGGCCTTTCAATACTTAAGGGGGGCTTATAAGAAAGATGGTGACAGGCTTTTTAGTAGGGCCTGTAGCAATAGGACAAGGGGTAATGGTTTTACACTAAAAGAGGGTAGATTTAGACTAGATATAAGGAAGAAATTTTTTATGATGAGAGTGGTGAAACACTGAAACAGGTGGCCAAGAGAGGCTGTAGATGACCCATCCCTGGAAACATTCACGGACAGGCTGGACGGGGCTCTGATCAACCTGATCTAGTTGAAGATGTCCCTGCCAATTGCAGAGGGTTTGGACTAGATGATCTTTAAAGGTCCCTTCCAACTCGAACCATTCTACAATTATATGATTCTATGAACTCACTTAAAAGTGAGGTTCTTTTCATTAGTTCATTTTCCAGAATGGAAAAAACAGCCATGTCGCTTGGAAGTACATGGTTTGCGGATAAATGACAACATTATTTTTGTCTCTATTGGAAAGTTACTTATCAAAAGAAATTGTGTTGCCTTTCTGCTATTTCATGAAGCAGCTTTGCTATTGGAATACATTAACATATACCTATAGCATGTATTTTAATAATCCAGTGAAGTACAATTCAGATTTCAGATCGTGATTCTGACCTAAATCTTTTTGTATCAGTGGCTATTAAATAATTTGGAGTGAATAACTCAAATGTTTTTTCCTTTCTTTGGCTTTTAGCTCATAGCGTATACTATATTTAACTTGACTCCAGATTTAGAGCTGTAGTAATGACTCTGCAAGATTTCTTCATCCTTGTCACTACTATAAGGCAATTTCACACTTTCCTGACTCTCTAAGAGTTGTAATACTTGGAAGTGTTAATTGACCAAATCATCAGTAAGAGGGAGAGGAAAAAGGGAACATGAAATATAATTCTGTTCATGTGTTTGATTTGGAAATGTAGGAATGGTCATTACACAACAGATATTCAGAGGGAACAAAACTTAAGCTCTTTTCCATTTCAATAAACTACTTTAAACTTTCAAATGGACTGCTTAGATTGAGCAATAAATATACCAGTGTTCTGTTGAAGATTACACATACACCAGGGAAGCTGGCTGGGGAAGACCCTGACCTTAATTTGAAGATAAGCCTTTCTTCTCTCATCCAAATACATGGTTAAGGAAAATCAGGCATGGCTGTGAATACTGAATAGAAGGTTTTTTCAGGTGTCAGGAAACTGCTACAGTTACTTTGCCTGTAAAAATCCCAGACCTCTTCCTGGATTTGCCAAACATGGACTTCCATTTTTGTTCCTGATGCAGGGGGAAGCTGAAGATGCCCAATCTTAGGCAGATATATATACTAGTTCACAGAAGCAAGATCTTAATGATGCACATATTTTAAAAAATAAATTGAAATTAAAAAAATAAAGAGAATTTACTGTCTCAGACATGAAACAGGCTGCAAAAATAAAAGGTCAAATTCTTAGCTGGTGTCACGTGAGGGTCAGCCCAGAAATGTCCTGGGATACTTTATGGTGTATGTTGCTAAGTTAATGGGAATTATTAGCTCTACTTTATGGGATTATGATTGGTCCAGATTGTTCTTTGATTAATTTTTACATTTGTGAAACTCACCAAGAGGCAGGAAAATCAGCCTGTCCTGTTAGTAGAGACAGATTGCCAACAGTATTGGTGGATTTATCCCATATCACAGTCCTTAGTGTGGTTTTCATTGTTCAAGGGAGTGGAGGAAATACATATCTTAATCATTACTTTCTTTCCAGGATGCCAGAAGATCCCCTTCCCCTTCACAGACAGATGAAATGAATCCTTTCCAGTGAAGTCTGTGTGGATTTCAGAAGACAAGGTAATGTGGCAGCAAAGAGGACATTTTGTTTAAATATACAGCTTGGGGTTATTCCTGTTGAATTTGACAGGTCTCTTTCTCATTACTACTGTAAAAAAGAAAAATGGTTATTTTTCTCTCTGTTTAAAAGCAAACGTAAATCCCAATTCCTGTCCTTTTCACAATAGCCTTCACCTTCCTCACTCGGTGAAGATAATAAAAAACGAAGAGACCAACAGTGATGTTAACTTCTTCCTAGCAACAAGGTTGGAAATGAGAATTATTCTTCAATTTACATGTAGTATCAGAACTTTAGGTGCATGAAGATGGGGAGAAAGAAAACAAACAGAACAACCAGCCAAAATCAATCCTTAATTCTTCTCTTAAAACATATGTTTGAATACTTCTTTCTTCTAATTCTTGCTGAATTGTCAGGAACTACACAGGGGAGCAAATATCTGGGTATGAGTGGTCTTAGTAACAACAATGCTTATAGAAAACTAGTCCCTTTTATACTGTCTTATGGGTGATCCACAGTGTGTTTCTTTTTGAAAATGTGTAAAAGTACCTAGGCTTTGGAGACAAAAGAGAAAGCGGAACAATTAATATCACAGAACTAAGCTTGGATAAAATTTGCATTTTACCTTTGGCTCCTGAGCTGAATCACAGTGATTTGCATTTTTCCCTGCCTGCCCTCCCTCCCAAAAGTGTAAAATAATACTTCAAAACTTAAAAATATGTCTCCCATAACTTTAAATGACACTTAATACTGCCTCGACTTGTCATAACAAACAAGGCTCATACTCCAGTGGGGGCTATGTGGTAATTTTGACTAGAAGAGCGGAATTATGATTGATTATTTTTAGCGTTGGTTCCAGCTCTTTCATTCTGACTTGCTTGCTTGAATGAATGGGAAAATTAAAAGCAAAACTTGGCTGAAGCAACTGTTTTCAAGGGAAAACTAGCCTAGAAACCTGATAAAACTATTTTACAGGCCCTGTTAAAGGTAAAAAGGGCATGTCCAAGCATGTTCTGACCCAGCTCAGTTCCTTGTAAGGAAAAATGTGAGAGCTGAAGTCAGATATCAAATATAAAGACAGACTTGGAAAGTTTCGAAAGTTTTTTATTTAGTTGGAGGTAGGGGAGCAGAGTTGAGCTTAAAATCAGTTATGTACCTCATCCTTTTCTTGCTGTAAAGTCCGACTCACAAAAATACATTTAATCTAATAAGATCTCTGGCACCTTTATATGTCTTGTGGTAGTGTGGGAGATGCACAAGGTGAATGAGTGTAAAAAAAAGAGAAGATGAAAGAATATACATAAGGAAAAGAAATAGAATCAGAATAAATCGGATAATGAACAGAGGAAAGATAACACTGAGGCAGGAATACATGCTTAGGTAGTAAGGATTCTTTTCTCTCCACCCCTTAAACCATATGAAACTCATTTCATACCTAAACATACTTAATTGAGGACAGAAAAGAAATTCTAATTCAGAGGTTACGACAAAAATGATTGTTTAAAGTGATAAAGTAGTCATTCTTCATTCAATCTCTTTTACATGGATAGTTTACTTTAAAACACAATGAGGACCTGTGATTGTACAGATAATGAATGTATCTGATCTTTTTTTCTATCTTGTCTATTTTGTCATTGTCAGCCTGTTTTGCCTTCCACTGCATCATGGGCACACCTTTTTTAAAAAATCTCTTTAGAAAATCTAAACGCTTTCAGAGGCAAATAGCCCTGTGTTTCTCTCCTGGATAATCCTCGAATGGTGTGGTGTTAATACTGACTGTGTGTCTTTCCTTTTACTGTGATAGAAACATTATAATAAATGCAATGAATGAGAAAACCAAAATATTAGAAAAAAGAATCAGAAGAAGAAAAGAGGATTTATAAAAGAGGCATGTTATTTATTTAAATAATAAAAGTGTTTTTTTTTCTTTTAATTAAAGAATTGATTGAGCAGAGCATTTGAACAGCATCTGGGTTGATGATCATTCTTTCTTCTGCTTCTTACATTTTCTTCCTTCCCTCTTTTAGTTCCTTTTTTTGGCAGTTGTACCTTCAGCTGCTGATATCATCAGACATTTTGTCTACTGGGGTCAAAACACTTAGCCAGTTCTGCCCTTCAGAACTTAGCCATTTAAAACAGTCCATCTGAAGCTTAAATATAATCAGGCAAATAAAATTGTTTATGGTTAATTATTCTGTTTTTATTGGCTTCTCTGGCTGGAGATTACCAAGAGAAAAACATTTCTGAGTTTGTTTAATATAATTACGTGATGGAACAGGGTTTCAGGGTCTAAAGACTGGAAGATTAACACAAGTAATTTTACCCTCATAATTAGTTTTGGGTTACAGTCTGTCTCTAATACAAAGAAATTGAAGTGGTTTTGCTTCATATCCTAGATCAGCTTAATGTGAATATGAGTAGCTTTTTTTGAAAAGGATGGCTATCAGATTCAAATGTACCTATGATCTTGCATAGCTGTCAATGCTTTTAGCAACTCTTTAATTTATGGTCTATGTCTTCTGTTATGTCAACATGTCATCCCTCCCTTCCAGATAAGAGTAATATAGGGTTAACTAATAATACACAAAAGGATTTTTGAAATAATAATTCAGTGCATGAAAATTCAGCCCTGCGTAGGTCAATTATATATTAACAGTGCACCAATGCATACTTCATAATTGTCTTTGACAGCCCAATGAAAGTAAACATTTTAAATTGGCAGTCAAGAACATGTCTGTCTTTCTGGATAAAATAAAAGAAGAATCAAAATAGACAATGCATTTTAATGTTAGCATCCATCAAAATGGGTAAAATATTTTTTTACAGAATATTTAAATCTTTAATTACTACAGGCAGCTACCCAGTTTCTGAACACTTTTTGGGGAGTTATGCAACCATCACCAGCTCTGTGATATGCTCTAAGGACTGTACACAACAACCAGACATGTAAATCTGACAGCTCATTGCATTTTAGGTTTTGTAAAGGTGCTCACAGCCTCATATGCACCAGATTCAGTACTTATATTTGCTTTGGAGCAATTAGTTATGGTTGCTATGCCTAAAACCTTAATAACATCATGACACCAAATGGAAGTAATAAAACAAAGCTCTGCAGTCAAGCAAGGGAGTGTGGATGAGTGACAGGGTGAGGAAGAGAAAAATAATAGATGGCATATGCTAGAGGACAGGGGCAGGCCAGTAAGGAAATAATTGTTCTTAGGAGTTCTTTTAGGGCCAGGGGCAGAGGAAATGTCATGAGTGAACCATAAATACAAAAATCATAAGATTGGGAAAATTTCAAGTATATCATTATGAAAACTACCTTCCGCTTATTCCGATAAAATAAAAAAAAAACCAAACTTGTGCCATATAGCTAGTAGGAGAGATTTAGGCATCCTAGGATATGATTCATGCTGAGTTTATGTAGACACCAATAAAAGGTCAGGTGAATCCCAACCTATAAATAGGTATTTCTTAATTCATTAAACGACATTTTTTGTCAGACATCCAAAGCTTTCCTCTTACATTGCCCACTGTTATCTTCTTCATCCATGGAAGTCAATGCAATTTATTAGATAAAACCGTATCTGGAATCTTAGACCAGATGAAGAGGATGAAGATGAAGAAGCCTTTCTTAAAGTTTTGTAAGATAGGACTCAAAAAAAGTATTTAATTTACAGAACTGCAGATTCCCAGAATGGTGGAGGCAGGAAGGCACCTCTGGAGATTGTCTAGTCCAACAGGTTCAGTGGGAACAGGTTGCCTAAGGCTGTGTCCAGTTGGGTTTTGAAAATTTCCAAGGATGGAGACTCTACAACCTCCCTGGGCAACCTGTTCCAGTGTTTGATCATCTTCACACTAAGAAAGTTCTTTCTTACCTTTACATGGAATTTCCTGTGTTTCAGTTTGTGCCTTCAGCCTCTTGTCCTGTCACTGGGCACCACTGAGAAGTGTCTGCCTCTGCCTTCTTTACTTCCTTCCCCCCATCAGGGATTTATACATATGGATGACATCCCCTTGAGCCTTCTCTTCTCCAGGCTGAGCAGTCCCCGCTCTCTCAGCCTCTACTTATATGTCAGATCCAGTTCCTTTGTCATCTTCATGACCCTGCACTGGATGTGCTCAAGTATGTTCATATCTCTCTCATACTCGGTAGTCCAGAGCTGTACCCGGCATTCCAGATGTGTCTCACCAGTGCTGAGCAGAGGGGAAGGATCATCTGCCTTGTCCTGCTGGCAACCCTTTGCCTGATGCAGCCCAGAGTACCATTGGCCTTCTTTGCCACAAGGGTACATTTGTGGCTGCTGTCAAACTTGGTGTTCACCGTTATCTCCAAGTGCTTTTCTGTCAAACTTCTTTTCAGTCAGTTGGCCCTCAGGCTGTACTGATGCCTGGGTTTGTTTCTTCCCCGGGTCAAAATTTGACATTTCCATTTGTTGAGCTTCATAAGGTTCCTGTCATCCCGTTTCTCCACCCTGTTGAGGTTCCTCTAATTGGCTGCATACCCATCAGTTGTATCAGCCACTCCTCCCTGTTTTGTATTGTCAATCCACCTCACTTTCCACTTATCTAGACTGTACTTCATCAGCTTGTCTGTGGGGATGATATGAGAGACTGTCAAAAACCTTATCAAAGTAAAGACAAACAGCATCCACTGCTCTCTCTTCATTCACCAGTCATCTAATTGTAGAAGGCTATCAAGCTGGTCAAGCATGATTTCCCCTTCATAAATCCATGCTGACTGCTCCCAATCACCTTATCGTCCTTCACATATCTGGAAAGGCTTTACAGGAAGATTTTCTCCATTAGCTTCTTAGGGGCTGAGGTGTGGTTAACCAGCCTGTAGTCCCCCAGGTATTCCTTCTGTTTTTTTTTTTTTTTTTTTTTTTTAAATAGGAGAGTCATTTGCTTTCTTTCAGTCCTCACAAACCTCCTCCAATCACCATGACATTTCAAAGATAGTCAAGAGTGACCTTGTAGTGACACTGGCAAGCTCCCTCTGCACTCGTGGATGCATCCCATCTGGTCCCACGGACTTGTGTCTATCTATTCTGTTTTAATGTTCCCTAACCTGATCCTGCTCTACTGAGAGCAAATCTCTACCTTTGGTCTCAGGGGCCTGGGACTGCTGAAAGCCAAAGGAAAAGAAGATATTCAGTACCTTGGTCTTTTCTGTGTCTTTTGTCACCAGGTCTCCTGACCCGGTCAGCTGCAGGCCTACATTTTCTCTACTATGCCTTTTGCTGCCCATATATCTGCTGAAGTCCTTCTTGTTGCTCTTCACATCTCTTATCAGATTCAAGTCCACATAGGCTTGGCCTTCCTCACTGTGTTCCTGAACCCTCAGACAGTGCCTCTATATTCCTCCTGGGTCACCTGTCCCAGCTTTTTCCTCTTGTACACTTCCCCTTTACGTCTGAGCTTTGCAGAAGTTCTTTGTTCATCCATGCAGGGCTCCTGCCACTCTTGCTTGACTTCCTGCTCGCTGGGATGGACCCTTCTTGGAAAGTGACACATTTCAGTGTAAATTTCAAGATTCAGCATACCTACATTTTGTTCTACTTTGGTGGCTCAAGCCTTAGACTTATTGTCTACTTTAATTGTGACTTTAATTTTACTAGTGCATTGTTCCATCCCTAATTAGCTAAACAAAATTTTAATACTTCAGCTTGGTAATTAGCCTTCTTAAATGAATATTTGCTTGCTCATCTATTTTAATAAAATCAATGAAGGGTATGCAGATTTGGGTTGCTCTAACAAATTATAATATGGTTCAAGAACTATAAGGGCATGGCTAGCCTCAAAGCTGTCATTTCTGTAATGAATGAGATCTATGAGATGGCAGAGCACCTTGCTCTCTGTTCTTTCTGTATGTTAGGCAGAATTACCTCTGCTTCTGGATGACAATGGGGATCGTACTCATCACTGGGACTTGCCAGTGGTTGTAAACCATTTTTCTTCACTATGCCACTGAGACTTTTTGAAAAGTATGGGTGAGAAAACTATGGAATATACACATTTGTATTGGTCAGACTAAATTTGTCAGGCACTCTTCTTTTGGTCTAATTATTTATCTTCTAGTGTATCATACAGCGATAAACTAATTCTTTGGAAAGTGAGATTAGGAAGTGTAACGAAGAACTCTTGGCCATCACATAGTCCACTGAGTACTTAACACCAATGCTTGTGTATGTGTACATGTAAATACCCTACTGAAAAGCTTGTCACAGTGGATGCTGTTCACAAAACATTACCAGTGGGATTTTCAAAAGGATTTAGCAATCCTGAAACTCATGCACTATCAGAATCAATGGACAAACTTGAAATTATACCAGTATACAATACTTTTGGAAATCCTTGCCCACGTGATAAGGTGCAGCTGGTCAGGATATGTTATCTGCACTTTTTGTCAAGATGTCAGAAAATAAATAAATACCTCAGTCCTGGCTTAATCAAATAATAAATGCTCAGAATATATTCTGGGAGCAGATAAATGGAGAAGCAATCAAGGTAACAAATCACCTTCGTTCACAAGCATCTCACTACTCCTTTCATGAAGTAGTAAAATACATAAACTACCCCAACTAAGGTTAGGACATTAATCTGGCATAAAGTCCAGGTTCTGGACCCTGACACTTCTCTGCATAGCTTACTGCAGATCTAATCGTGCACAATTTTAATGAATACAACTTTAGTTGTTGAATATAGAAACACAATGTCAGTAAAAAACACTGAACATTTTAATCGTAAATGAGCTATAATAAGCCATTTGAGCAGCTGCTTTGAATGGCTCTGAGAGCCATTTTCTGAAGCTGAATTGATGGGTGACATTTAGTTTACATAGTGGGTAATATAAAAGGTAAAGCAATTTTGAAAAATAATTGCTAATAAAGAGAATAAATAATGTCTTATAAATATGTTAACAACCATTCTAGTGATATTTAATATAGATACACTTAAAAGCAGTTAGTAATCAGATATTCACATTTAACGATATTGCTGTTTAATGGTGTTTCACTGCTAGATCCCTGAAATTATGTCTCTAAATAATGTTACCAACTGTAACACTACTGTGCTATTGATTCATATTTGAAATTGTCAATGGTGGCAAGAAAAAGGCACACATAAAATACTCGCATAATCACCATGGGAGGGAGATATTTTTTTATATAGATGATTTGGGTATTGGTGTTCAGCTTAGTAACTTGGTATCTTTCATCAGGGGATTTTAAAAATTTTCTTAGGATGATTAATTTTAAAGCTAATCATATAATGTCAGAATTTTCTGAGAGGAATGTCAAAGGAAAAGGATTTATATAATCACTTATTTTGCTGAAAACCTCTTCAACCTGTGAAACCACCCAGTGAATAAGAATGAACGAAAAGCCAATACATATAATTATTTATCATGTGTGTGGAGTCATTTTTATTGAGATAATGACTAAAGACAAATAAGATTTAAAAAAAAAATTACTTTTTTTTTTTTTTTCCAAAGCATTGTAAAGATTTCATATCACTAGAGAAAATATTCCTGAGTACCGCTGTTTTGTGAGCAAAATTTCCTCTGAATAAGGCTTTGGACAGATGCCCTCTTTTGCATATTACTGTGACAATGGAAGAGGCGCAGGTGGTGCTAGGGGACTCCTTGCCTTGAAATCCTGTCAGCTTAGTCATTCCAGCAATGGCTTCTGCATCTTTGTCAGTCAAAATGCACCAGATTATCTCAAAACTTTAAACAGCAGATCTTTGCTGCCTAGCTCACTCTGAAGAGGACAAGGGTAGTGTCAGATGTGTGGCTCTGAAGAGCCATGCAATAGGAATGGACCAGGATTAAGTCACTGAGTCCCTGAGGAGGAGTTTTCTTCTTTTGCATCACCACTACTGAGTCCAGAAATGGACATCTGTCTGCAGTCCAGTCCTGCAATGTGGCCTTTGAGAAGTGGGACGGGGTGGATCTGCTCCAGGTATAAAGGAACTCCATCCTGGAAAAACCCTAGTAGAGTGACTCATCCTTCACCACTTGCACCTGAAGTGCAGACTGAGAAAGAAAAAAGGATATTCAAGAAGTGGAAAAGAGATAGTATAGCAATCTTGTAGCAGTGGCGCCAACTAGTGTAACTAGCAGGAAGGTTAGGTAGTTTTCATGTACGCCTGTTTCCCTCCTCTACTTCCTTCTGCTCTCTTTCTCTTTCAGGGACTACTGGTGCTGAAGGTCAGAAATTCCCATTACAGAAACCTGTAATATGTTTGTGCAGGGAGAATTGTCCTATATGTCCTGGAAATTTCTGAAATTGTATAACGAATGTCTGAAACAGACATGCTTAGGGTTCTGGTTTGCCTGCTCTTATTCATGGTTGCCTTTCCCTTGAGTTCAGAGTCCTTGAGTTGCTTGCTTTTGAGAATTAAGATCCTGTGTATGACCTTCTGGCTTTTGTACAGAATTCTTTCACCATGGAGTGCTTTTATGCTACCAGCATGGAATAAATACACACTGTATCCAGAGCTGTTAAATGTATTATGTGAGAGAGCTTAGAAATACGAGTTGTATTTAAAAGAAGGTTACCTCACCTGTACCCCTGAGAATCATTTAGCCAAGTGAGAGGCATAATGGCGATCATTTATTGCTGTTTAATGTCAACAACAAAATTCCTAAATAATGACAAAATATGCTCTAACAGGTGAAGCACGAATGTGAATCTTTGTCTGCAATTTGTATGGCTTTTCTGATGTATGAGCCAAGTGCAGCTACAATCTGTCAGTATCATTTAAACTGTTATTGTATTTGCCAACCTGGTATCAGCAGTATGATGGAAGAAGGCAGGCAAAGACTAATGCCGGAACAATACCATGCTACACTGTTGTAAGTACAGTGTAGATTAAGCAGTTAGTATGAAACAGCCTGTAACTGTGTATATATATTTAAAGCCCACTGAAATCAACGGGAAGGAACTCAATAATTTCAAGGTTCCTGGAGGAGGGATAGCATCTACAGAAGTGCTTAAGTCCCACTTACTTCTACCAAAGACTGGGGAGTCTTTGAAGATTTTATACAGTTCTTAAAGCTTCCTTTTCTTCCTTTGATTTCAATTGCACTTTGGCTTTAGAAGTTTTAGTGTCATTTAAAAATGAGGTTTGCTAATATCACTTGATTTTAACTCTGTAGTTGACATTTTAGCACTGCTAGTTTTCTCTCTCACAGCTTTTTGTCTTTCCTTTCACATAAATGCTTACATTTTAATGTTTTTTTCACACAAGGTGATTGCAATAACTTAACAAAGTGGCCTATAAATCTCTCACTTCAGATAATGTGACTTTCATAAGGCTGATTTGACATTTTAGAATCCTTGAATCACAGAAGTGTTGGGTTGGGAAGGGATCTCAGGAGGTCCCTAGTCCAGCTGCCTGCTTAACACTGAAGTCAGCTCAGGGTTTTCCCACAAATATTTGCAACAGTAGGAAGAGAACTTAAGTAGGTTGAATTAAAAAATAAACAAAACCCTATGGCCATAACTTTGTGTGCCTGTGCCTGTCTGCACTGATTCCCCATTTTCTATCACATCTGGAACATTTGCACTTTATTCCTCTCCTGACACTAATTTTCACATGCTGTGTTTTTACCAGCAAAGCTTTTATTGATTCTTTACATTTTATTGCAAGTGTCCTCAGGATTTCTCCCCACTTACATTTAAAATAGAGGAATGTATAAAAATCCACTTTTGTATTGCTCCCTAAAATCTACCTGTGCCAGTATATTTTCAGACCACTGAAGACAAATACTGGGTTAATCAGTCTTTGTGCCATGATTTCTGATTATCACATAAATCTCCTTCTGGGTGTTCTTCTCCCCATCTTTGTGTTCACCTATTCTCTTTTGTCTTGATTTTGAATTAGATGCTTTTTGTTGTGCTGGGGGGTCTTCTTTTTAAATGTCTAGGCATTATGGAAAATAAGCCTCTGGTCCATGACAGCATTCTTTAAAGGTCAAATAAATAGTACAGAAACATTCTGGAGAGTTAATTGCTTATATTAGCGTGCAAATTAACTTTTTAGACCCAAATGAGAGCTTTCATAAATCTAATCCATGACAATGCCAATGCATAAAGATTTTTAAATTTTTTTTTTTAATATTTTGCAACAAGAAAAATAATGCCTTGGTCTTACACCTAAAAGATTAGATTTTTTTACTATCAGTAAATCTTACTGTGTGAAACTATAGTTACTGACTATAAGAATTCCATAAGATTATCTTTGGAGTTATAGGGAAATGTTATTTGGAAGAAGCAGAGGATGGCACTGTTGGACTGCAATTATGAGGCAATACAACCTGCAAATCTTGAATTACAACATTGCACAACCTTACAGAAATTATATCAGATGTCTTACAAGAAGGAAAAAGGTTTTCACTGGTTTTTGATCATCAAAATTTTGCTTGAAGTCTAGCAGTCAGATAGATAGGAAAAATGGTTCTTTTTTTAATGAGATGTAGCTGTAAAGAGGAGTAATGGAGAAAAGATAGGTGAAGAAAAACAAAAACATTAAGTCCTATATTTTGGGAAATAAATTAGTAGTATAACTGTGAAGGGCCTTTCTTGCACTGAGTCCTTAGCTGTGAAGCATCTGAGGTACTGAGTATTTGCAAAGACATTGGCTCTTTAATGTAGACATTATGGTGTCCACAGGCACAGAGGATAGATTTGCAAACAGGTAAAACACTTTAGAAAAAACAGACCACCTTCTCAGAGATATGTCTCCATTCTGTATTTATACAGGATGTTGCTAGCCTGTTCCTCCAGACTTCACAGGGAAACCTTTATCTTAAAAAGCTATTTAATATAGTGAGAGGGGGAAGAATCACATTTCAGGAATGTTAATATAAGTGTTTAAAAATGTCGTGCAATTAAACAATTCAGTTTTATTATGCAAGATGCCACCAGCTGTGCAAGCCTCCAAATTTTGCTGGCCATGTATCATCAATGAAACCAGTGTTCACTTTATTCATTTCTCTGTCATCCTAGTTAAGCTTATGAAAACAAAGCACAATGGCACCATTTGGTTAAATAAATGAATTTTCACCTCCAATATGACCGCTGTAGTGGGCTTACCCACTGGTCTATGGAACTTTGGGAGACCATTCTTTTTTGTGTGAGTGGTGTGAGCTACACAGCACTGTGGAATCCATTGGATATATACAAGCCATCTTGCAGTTCAAGATTTGTTTTCCAGGATTGCTTATGCTGCCAAGTATATTGAGATAAACTTGGAGCAACATGCTAGACTGCCAGTATAATTTGCAAGTAATTATCTGTTAAAAAGTGCAATTTTCAAAAATAAAATTAAAACAGAAGTAGAATTTAGTTGAGACCATGACTTTGGTTCTGAGAAGTTGGCATGATCATTTTACTGCAATTGGCTTGGCACTCAGAACCCAAACCAGTCCAAACTGCTCTTATAATTTTGCATTGTAACTACAAACCCCAATGAAATTCCATGTTTACTTGGGAGCTTTACAAATCCACGTGTGCTTTTCACTAAATCTCAGCTCAGTTTCAGTGCAATGAAAACTCAGATCAAGTGAATTCTAGGTGGTTTTAGTTTTCATAAGAACTCATATTACAGAGCTCTGAAAATGCCCATGTTTTCTGTATGTCAATACTGTGTCATTATTACCTTGCTTATTTTTCTGTTATGTCAAAGCTCTTTTTTTTTTTTTTTTTTTTAATTCAGTCACGGGAAGAAAAGAAAATTGGATTTTTACATTCTGAATGCAATCTTCTTCATAGTAGTCATCTCAGTCGTTCCCACTTTTATTAACTCCTTGTGAATGATGAGTGTCGTGGTTTGCCCTGAAAGCTATTTTGTCAGCAGTTGTGCTTTTTGTCTTTCCACAGTGAGAAACACTGTTGTGGTTCAAGCTTTGAGGACTGGGGTTATTTTGCAAATGAATATTTTTTTACTGGGAATAACTCCTGTAAGAAGGATTTAATTTTTAGGAATCCTCTTTAAATTCTCCTTGGCAAGTGTGCTTTAGTGTTCAAAAATTTAATTTACACTGGTCTAAGTTCTCTATAGTCACGTAGTTTATTGCCTGAAGGTATCTCAGGGATACCTTGCGACTATTTGTATCAATTTTATACTAGCTTTACACTGGTGACATTTCTGGTTTCTCATGATTTTCACTTTTCTAAAGTACTTATAGCATAAGAACTGTCAAATCAACAACAATCAAATATAAAAACAACCATAACAACAAACATAAAATTATTGAGGAAAATACAAAGTGTTTGAGCAGCTGAGCCACAGCAGTAAAAATACTCAGGCTTTTCCATGTGCAGTTCCAATTTTTAGACTTTCTAAATCTGCCGTCTTTCCAGAAGAATCCTAGCAGATAAAATCAACATAACAAAAATAGTTTCCTGGGTTATAGCATCTGGAAATTGTTGCCCACAGAAGGTTGTGGCAGCAAAGTAGTTTGATAGAGGAGTAGACAAATTCTTGGACTATTTATCCATAAATGGATACAAAAAGGACCAAACATCCTTAATACAAGAGTTGCTAAGGAGAAGGGACCCCAGGAACTTGCCAGGCTTGAGGGGTCTCTTTAACCAGAATCTCCTCTGCCACTGTCCTAGCCCGAAACTGAGCTTAAATAGATGCTTGGTCAGACACATTAGGGCATTTATTACATTTTTACAGACTGACAAACAGGGCAAACTTGGGTTCTCATACCATTAATTATTTCAGTGAACTAGTGGATGTGTTGGTTTTAACATTCAGAGTCTGTGTAGCCTTATAATGAAGCTGTAGGAATATTCAAGATTGCTCTCAAAACTGTTTTTAGGAATATTCAAGTTCTTCTTAAATAAACTTTTTTAAACAACAAAATAAATCTGACTTTTTGTTTGAAAAATGGTTTATTTTAATTTTTTAATTGAGTGACATGAAACATCGACTAGCTGAACAGAGAGGTTTGGCTGGAACTCAGTAAAAAAAGGATAGCCTACCACCTTTGGAAGAAGGGGCAGGTGACTCAGGAGGACTACAAGGATGTTGTGAGGTTATGCAGGGAGAAGATCAGAAAGGCGAGGGCCCAGCTAGAACTTAAACTGACCACCGCCGTTAAGGAAAACAAAAAATGTTTTTACAAAAATATCAGCGACAAAAGGAGGGCCAAGGAGAATCTCCCTCCTTTGTGGGATGTGAAGGGAAACATTGCCACGAAGGATGAGGAGAAGGCTGAGGTACTTAATGCCTTCTTTGCCTCAGTCTTTAATAGTGAGACTGGTCATCCTTGGGGTTTTCAGGCCCCTGTGCTGGGAGATGGAGATAGGAAGCAGAATGAAGCCCTAGTTATCGAAGAGGTGGCAGTCAACGACCTGCTCCTCCACCTAGATGCTCACAAGTCTATGGCGCCAGATGGGATCCACCTGAGGATACTGAGGGAGCTGGCGGAGGAGCTTGCCAAGCCACTTTCCATCATTTACCAGCAGTCCTGGTCAACCGGGGAGGTCCCAGCTGACTGGAAGTCAGCTAATGTGACGCCTGTCTACAAGAAGGGTCAGAAGGAGGATCCGGGGAAGTACAGGCCTGTCAGCCTGACCTTGGTGCCGGGAAGGTCATGGAGCAGATCATTTTGAGTGCCATCACATGGCACATGCAGGACAATGAGGGAATCAGGCCCAGTCAGCATGGGTTCATGAAGGGAAAGTCCTGCTTGACTGACCTGATCTCCTTCTATGACAAGGTGACCTGCTTAGTGGATGAGGGGAAGGCTGTGGATGTTGTCTACCTGGACTTTAGTAAAGCCTTTGACACTTGTCTCCCACAGCCTTCTCCTGGAGAAGCTGGCTGCTCACGGCTTAGATAAGTGCACTCTGCGCGGGGTTAAAAACTGGCTGAATGGCCAAGCCCAGAGAGTGGTGGTGAATGGAGTCAAATCCAGTTGCTGACCGGTCATGAGTGGTGTTCCCCAGGGCTCAGTACTGGGGTCGGTTCTGTTCAATATCTTTATCGATGATCTGGATGAGGGGATTATTATTTCACTAAGAAGATATTAAATATAAATAAATAAATCTGTATTTCTTGACCATTCCATCTTGTACCATGTACTTGCACAGTGCTGTTTAATATCTTTATCAATGATCTGGATGAGGGGATTGAGTGCACCCTCAGTAAGTTTGCAGATGACACCAAGTTGGGTGGAAGCGTCGATCTGCTGGAGGGTAAGAAGGCCCTGCAGAGGGACCTGGACAGGCTGCATCATTAGGCTGGGGCCAACTGTATGAGATTCAACAAGGCTCAGTGCCTGCACTTCGGTCACAACAACCCCATGCAACGCTACAGGCTTGGGGAGGAGTGGCTGGAGAGCTGCCTGGCAGAAAAGGACTTGGGGGTGCTGCTTGACAGCCAGATGAACATGAGCCAGCAGTGTGCCCAGGTGGCCAAGAGGGCCAATGGCATCCTGGCTTGTATGAGAAATAGTGTGGCCAGCAGGACGAGGGAGGTGATAGTGCCCTTGTACTCGGCACTGGTGAGGCCGCACCTTGAGTACTGTGTTCAGTTTTGGGCCCCTCACTACAAGAAGGACATCAAGGTGCTGGAGAGTGTCCAGAGAAGGGCAACGAAGCTGGTGAAGGGTCTAGAGCACAGGTCTTATGAGGAACGGCTGAGGGAGCTGGGGTAGTTTAGCCTGGAGAAGAGGAGGCTGAGGGGAGACCTCATCGCTCTCTACAACTGCTTGAAACGAAGTTGTAGTGAGGCGAGGGTTGGTCTCTTCTCTCACGTAGCAAGTAACAGGACAAGAGGAAATGGGCTCAAGTTGTGCCAGGGGGGATTTAGATTAGATATTAGGAAAGAATTCTTCACGGAGAGAGTGGTTAGGCATTGGAATAGACTGCCCAGGGAAGTGGTGCAATCACAGTCCCTGGAAGTGTTCAAAAACTGTGTGGATGTGGTGCTTAGAGACATGGTTTAGAGATAGATGTGGCAGTTAGGTTAATGGTTGGACTTGATGATCTTAAGGGTCTTTTCAAACCTTAACAATTCTATGATTCTATGATTTGTCTCAATAAATAGTGGGCACACTAGGACAACTTTGTGCAGCTGCTTATTTATTTGTAGGTCCCAAAGTTGCTTCTTTGGGTTAAATGGGTGAGCACAAGTTATTTACTATTTTTAAAGTGTATCAGGAAAAACTCCTTGTTTTCAGACTGTTTGTAGTAATTTCAGAATCATTCCAGTCATTACACTTCTAGATTGCTAATTTTAAGATCAGAAGTGTTATTTCGGAAATATAAAATTAAACATCCTACAGTGAAGACAATTTTTGATAATATAAGAAGAAACCTCTGGGAGGTATAAAAGTCTAAAAGATTTATAGTCTTTTAATTTGTGGGATTAATTGAGTTAATTAATGTCTTGCATTTGAAATTTTAAAGCATAGAAGGTCAGGAGTTCAGTGCCAGAATGAAATATTTAGGATGAAATCCCAATTTTACTCTGGCCAGTGACAAAGCTTTTGTTAACTTCTGTGGGGTTCTCCCACTAAATACACTGTCTGTACAGTATACATACTTGCTTTACTATAAATACATATCATGCATGTATACCACATATGAAAACAGAGCTGACAAATGAAAACTTCAGAAAACTTCAGAAAAAATCTTAAAAATTAATTTCAAAAGTTTGAAACATCTTTAACTGAAACGTAACATTTTGAAACCTTTCTCTTAGTTTCTGACCTTTCTGAAAAAGTGGGGAGAAAATGCTTGCTGCAGAAACATGAGTGATGCTGAGCTTCCCACATGCGCATAGAGAGCAGTGACAATCCAGTTTTTCTTGCGGCTGGAGATAGTCACAAATACAGCTAAAATAAATCAGCTGGGAGTTTTGTCAGGGTTTTTTCCCCATTTTCCACCCATTTCTACTCCAGCTACCACAAGGTTACCTTGTACCTGCTCCTTGCATCTTTCTATAATAGTTTTTGTACCCTGACTTTTGAGAATATGTACAGGCACTCACAATAGTACTCCAGGGTAATTGGTCAGTGTAAAAGGCCATCATGGTTTATGGGCCAGCAAATTCATTTTAAAGATAATTAAAGACTATTTTTATCCCATACGATTATTTTTCTTGTTCAAATGCTTCACAGCAATAGAGTGGTTTAGGCACTATTTATGATTTGTATAGTTGTCACCAAAGCAAAAGGAGAGGTATTTGTCTTAAACTGTCTGCTAGTGTTATTTATACAGTAGCACAGTAAGCAATTACTGTATGTTAAAGAGTTCATGTGAGAATACTAAGACCAACAATCATGTGACAGACAGTTCTGAATACCTGCAAAGTTTCATCTTTTTAATCTTATTTAAATTGCTATGTTTTCTCATGTAAAACCTGCACCTCAGATAACTTTAATCCCTGTAACAGTCTTGTCCCCATGATAGGTCTGCAGAAAACTGAGAACCTGGGGTCATTTCAGCAGTGAGGCATGAGGGGTTTGAAGGAAAATGAGTAGGCTGTAAGGGGCAGAGAAGGGAAGCTATTGGAAACAAGAAAGTTCTAAGGTAATTTTCTTCTTTGGATATATGCTCATGTATAGCCTATACTGTTATTAAGTCACAGGTTGGGTTTTCTTGCTTCTATTCCATTTTTTTGTTTGTTTGTTTGCTTTGTTTTGTTATGATAAATAACCCAAAAGTTATGCACAGGAATTCCTAGTAAAACATGCAAAGATAACCCTCATAAGACATTGAGGACTATGGTTGAAGACTTACTGTATGAAATACAGTATGAAATACCTTTTGAAACAGTAGATTAAAGTTGCCCAACCCATCTGATCAAGTGAGCAAAATACTCATAGCTTCTGAAAGAGGCTGAAAAGAGCACACTGAAAAATTTGGCATTTTGATTGCTGTTTCCTTTTCCCTAAATCGATCAAAAATTATACTGTGACTGTGGAATTCAATCCAAATCAAAGCAATCTCCATCAAGGGCAATATTATGGTTGTTGTTCTTACTTTACATTTGCTCAATCCACTCCTTACAATCCATCCTTCATATATTTTCTGTTTTAATATTTTAAGAATGTTTACCTGGCTGTATGTCTAATAGTAGTAAAAGTGGTCACCTGTATTTAACAGAAAGAAAGAAACAAAAAAGAGGTATTCCCATTTTCCTCCAATATGATTTTAACTCATTGTGTTTCTTGACTAGAGAGGCCTTAAAATAAGAATGAGGTTTGTCTTGAATTAGAGAAAAGATATATATATATATATATATATATATATATATATATATCTCTTCTAGGTCTGGCAGCTCTTTACGTCTTATCACTTTATATAATGATGAGAAAGAGGCAAAAAAGACTATCCTGGCTGCTTGGTATTTCTTCCAACTAAGAATTTCTCGGAAACAAAATTTTAATGAATTATGTCTCCTAGCTCCCTACAAATAGGTATTTTCAGTGGCTTTCTTAAATGAAAATATTTTTCCTAGTCGTCTGCTGCATCTTTCCTCATCACAACAACAAAGTAATTTACTGGACATACAATAGGTACTACTTGTTTGAAATGTTGTTCATCAGAATTTTCTGTCCGTGCAGATACTTCACTGCAGCTTTAATAAAATACATGGTTACAACAGCATTAAATCTGTATTCTGTTGGCATGACTTTGCATTCTTTGCCAAGGGCACTTCAGCTCATTTGTATGAAGATAAAGTAGGTAGGCAATTCTGCATTCACCAAGTTGCCTTTGATGTGCTGGCAAGAATGCGGAGTTTATACATACAGAATCTCTGTTTAATGACTGACTGTGCAGGACAGATTTTTGCAGCCTCGGATAACAATACATTTTCTACTATATTGCATTCTATCTCCATGCCATTTACTTGAGATACAAAGTATACACCTAATTTTCCCTTTAAAGCTTGTGTTTGTAGACAAGAGATTCTGTTTCTTTGTGAGCTGTCCAACTTTCTCTTATGACTTTAATTTATTAGATGCACATGGTTGAATATCTTTAAACCTTGCTGGCACTGAATAAACTGGTGAATGTTGAAACAATTTTTCTCCTAAAAATGGAAATTATTCCCCTTTGTAGAATGTGTAAAATTTCCAATCAGCTAACCAAATTTGTTTTGCAATCTGAAATATTATTAATTTAACAAAAACATTCTGTTAGATTGCTCTTGATAAAATGGGCATGTAACAAATCGGGTAAAACAAATTTATTTGGACATGTTTTATGGACCTCACTAATTAAATACTTTGGAACTGTTCTTGGCATGATAACTTGCCTGAATAAATTATATCATATCAGGTCATTGTCTTTTTCCCTCTTTTATTATTATTCTTACTCTGCTCAGCTGAGATAATTGATGTTTATTTCTTACCACGTCCACCTAAATTTGATCTGAGATTTATTAAAATGAATGTAATAATATCTGTATACGTCAGGAGTTTCCGAACAGATCATATGACATTCAGCTGTTTAACAGTTAAAATAATTAATAAAGGGATTCAGGTGTTGTATCAAGGCATTTTCTGAGCGTGTGTGTGTTTTAAGAGTTACACTCTTACATATATATATATATATATGAAGTTATATAGATACAGTTTTATGTAGTGTATAGTGTGTGAATACACTAGGTACTTAGTAATTACTGATGGAAGGTTTGTCCTCAACATGATTTGTAGATAAAGCCCTGAAAAACAGCCTAGCTGTTTCTGATGTGTCTCCAGTATTATTGACACCTGAGACAAATTCCTGGTTGAAGAGATTGGAAAGCAGGCTAAATGTTTGGCTGCGAAACCTGAAAACAGTGCATGTTTGTGGGAAAACAGGGAAGGTCTTTATAGTGATGACAGATATCAAATAAACAATGTTCAGTTCAGCTTCAAACTCCAAAGAGCCATAGCTGACAGAGGAAGAATGGAAATTGGGAAAACAAATCAACTCTTGTTTGCTTACTGGAAAATCAGTCAGTCCTTCAGCTTTCCCATACAACTATTAGTTTTCAAGTCTTGGTGGGCTGTGGTGTCATGGAAGGCATGAAGCCCATCACAGGTAGATTTATGGTGGGCAGGTTCCTGTGGAAAGCTGCTTTTATAGAAAGGAAACATAAGAGTTCAAGAAGTTCAAGGGAGTTGTATCTGCTGGTCCATTGGCTCTGCTCTCCCCTAAAGAGTGAGACTCCTCTCTTGGACCTAGATGAGACACGAACCAGAACAGGGGTCATGAATGAAAGGGAAGTCCATACATGGACTGCAAATAAGGTTTTCCTTATTCTCCTCCTTGTAGGAGAATAGAGCTGCATCAGGCAGTGTGCTTTACCTAGGTACCCCTCAATGCTGCTGACACTTCAACACACTCCACTACATGCTCAAAGGTTTGCTTAACCAAGCAGAAATGAGACAGGTTGACAGGAAGTGTGAGTAACTTAGATATAATACACTAGTTTTGACAGGTAATTAGGTGAGAGGTTTACCCTGGGTTATGGCACAGGTCTAATATGTCCCTGAACTCAGAAATACAACCTATAACAGTTATGATAAAAAAAGAATATGGCTGATAAAATCACGACTTTGAAAGAGTTATGTGGTGAGGATTTCATGGTGTACAGTGATTTAGAAACTAAACATTATGTGGAGCCAGAAGCTGGCTGAATGCTTTGAAGGGATCAGTAGCCAGCCAGAAAAAACCAAGTACTCAGAAAAAATAAACAGATAAATTCCCTGAAATCTGCTAGTGAGATTACTGTGGTTGCATAGATATGTGCAGTGCAGTTCATTTTGTAATCATTTGCTGAAATGGTATGATAAGAAATGGAGAAATTTGGTGTGACCCCAAACCTGCATTGTTTTGGTAACAGCCACTGTTGTGAGGAATCCTCCATGAAATTTCTTGTATCTTAGGAGGTGATTATAGCCTGCAGAGAGATTAGGGAGGATATGAATGAGATACCCATAGGTACCTGGAGATGCCTGTGGAACTGAGGCAAAGAAAAGCCAGGAAGATTTTCTTTTGAAAGCTGTGGGCTACATATCTGAAGAAGTGGGTTGAAGGCAATAGAGTGTACTCTGAGCTTCCCTGCACGTTGAGAGAGAAGATAATGGCAGACTCTTCTCTGTACTGGAAATCTGGCATGTCACTGCAACATGTTATTCTTGCAGAAAAAGCAAGCACGATGGTGGTGCTGCCTCAGCAGTGTGGATAAATATGCAGTGCTTAAGGCTTGAGTATGGGAAACATACTGAGATGACAAGTCCCCCCAGAACAAAACAGGAGAACGCAAATGAAAAACCCTTTCTCTTTATGAGGTATTTCTAAAGTTTCTCTCTAGTTTCTGGTACCGTGGCTAAAATCAACTCCGTAAATGTCAGCAGAATCCAGCTGGATTTCCAGCAGTGTAGCTAAGATTAGAATTAAGAAATTTTCTCTATATCTATAGCTATCTATACCTATATATCTGAAACTTGCTGGCATTTCCTAGATAAATCTATCTCTAAATTTATCTGTAACGGGACTATGTACCTAGAATCATGACTTCTTAAGGAATCCAATGAATTGTGGTGAGTCCTAGTTGCAGTTTATTTGGCTCATTCTGTTCACTAGTGGCGGCGTTTAGTCAATGGCTAAGCAAGGCTGCTTCCTCAGGTGGTGTAAATCAGCCCAGCACCACTGATGTCAATAGATCTTTTCCAATTTACATCAGATAGCAGCCTCTCTTGCTTTTTCTTCCCAAAATTTATGAGGACTATGGAGATGAGCTGTAGCCCTAGTGGCAAATGCATCATTTATATATGCCAGGTCTCATGCACAGTGTGATTGCTGTGCTCTCCAAATCTTTACAGACATTTTATGATGTATGTAATGACTAAGTAGTGGAAGTCAACAGACAGCGGAGTATGGAATTTTTCTTTGGGTACTTTTCCCTTATCTTTCTTTTTGCTTAGGGATGAGGGTTAAAATTATACTTAATAAATTATTTTATTGAGTTACTTGTATGTTAACTTATCTTTACACCTCCATTTCCTTTTTTTCTGTTAATATTTGCATTGTCAAACTACCTGTATCATTTTCAAGGTCTGAACATTCTCTCCTCATAGCTTATTCATATGCTGCCTACTGAGGACTGAGGAACTAAAGACAATTGCTGAGCCTACATTTCACACAGAGCTGCTGACCCTGTTCCGTGAAAGCTTAATATCTGTGAACTAGGGTAAAAATAAAATAAAAATTAATACTAAGAAAACCAGAGCCCTTTAAATCTAGAAAGTAACACTTATTGTGGCTTTAGTAAGCTCCGGAGATGACTTCTCTGAATAAATTCAGTATTTCTTATTTAGATCTTTGCGCTTTAGTATCAGAGAAATAAAATTCATGAAACAGAAACAAGGAATGAAAATAAGAAATAAATACACATTTCATTTAAAAAGCCACTTGATTACCGATACCTAACTCTCTCTTTTTCCGCTGTGGCTTAAAACCAGAAAATCAGCACCTTGGAAAAAAGATAATAAAACCCATGGGGTCTGTATCAGATTTTTGTCTTTTTCCCCTAGATATCTTTGAGTTACTTCCTCTTAGTTTGCTATAGACACTGAAATTTATAATAGTTACATTTACTTCCCTGTTTGCACATCGTGACTGTGGATGTCAACTATGAAAGCAGCACCTGTCAGCTAACTACTAAGACAGAATTAAATTTCAAATTGTATTATCCAGGTTTCTATAAGGTTGATGGCACAGATACCTTTCCAGTGCCTTCTGATCAGAAGGTTCCCACTTTTCAGAAGGATATGAAGGTCTTGAGGACTTATGGTGTCGGTACTGGCCCTAAGAACAGTGACAAGGTGTGCCTTTCCCCTCTGGGAGCCTTTGGCAGCTCCCCTTAGCACATCATTGATAGCCATAGCAGTGGTGCAAAGGGGGCACAGATATCCTAAATACCAGCCTAGGGTGGGTGTCAAGTGTGGGTAAATATGATGAACATGAATGCTTTTAAATAGTTGTTTATGGCAAAGCAATGCTATATGAAATGTCAGGAAACAACATGGGAGGAGATGAGAAGGTGCAGTAGTGCTGGAGCCAGTGCTGCTGTCCAGGGATGGCAAGACCCTCTTGGTACTCAAGCCCTCATACAGCTGTACACTGGTTCACAGTTCTCCATGGGTCAAACAGATGCTAGAAAAGGAGAACTTTAATATTGCATCAAAGAACATATTTGTCTTTCAGCAGCATTTAGTCCCAGCTAAAATCAGGCACCTTGGTGCTTTGCGCTTTACCAGTGCATACAGAAAGACAGTCCCCTCCCGAAGACCTTGTGATACAAATAGACAGTCTAGCCAAAGAGTAGGAGGAAGAACTCGTCCTGAGTTGTACACACCAGATTATATTGCTTGTTAATTACCTTAAATTCTATTCTGGGGTTTGGCAATGGAAAACATCTTGCTTTGTTTCACCCAAGGTTCGCCCCTCCTTCTGGAAATCAGTTCCTCCCAAAATGGCACTCAGACTTTAATATGCTAAGCTGCTGAGCAGCAGACGTCAATGGTGACACTGTGGGAGGGGAGCAAGACTGTTTTGTTGATCATTAATGACAGAGACACGTCTGACTTTTTAATGACCTCAACATTATTGCCTACTCCTGCCTATATACATGCCTCCTATCTGATCTTCACTGCCATTAGTTCCAGTTAGAACTCATGGTCAAGATAATTTACAGTTATATCACTGCAGATAGGCATTTTTCTATTCAATTTTTAGCTCAATTTCCTATGTGATTCCTATACGACCATGTCTGTCTCTGTTTACCCCACTCAACAAGTCTGAAACTCAGTTGACAATTTCAAGAAAATTAATCAGAAGAAAAGAGGTTTTGAAAGACATTAAAAGACTGTTATTTTCATGAAAATAGGTGATGAAATAGCAATTCAGTACATACCTGTCCTGAATGAAGGGAAGGCTAATCTTATTAGACACAGAGGATTAGCATAAGAAGCTGCTATAATGAATGCTTGAGAAAAGCTCCAGGAACAGATGACTTAGATGTCAAATGCAACAAAAAGTGAGGCAGCCATAAGAAATGAAGTTTTATTTTGGTGCTCACAGAACTGTTTGTCCTAACTCTAGAAAAACTGAATAACCAGAATGGTAAAAGTTCATCTAAATGCAGGGCATGTTCACTTGCTAATCTCTGGTTTATTAACTAGGCTATTTGCTGATGTATCATTATTACTCCTTCTCTGAATGCATTTATGGCTCCAGATGTGCTCTCCAAAAAACAAGACTTTATTGGAAAATTGAACAGGTAGACTGCCAGTGGAAGAAAAGCCCTTCTGAGCTTTCATGCATACAGAGCAAACACACTATAATGGAAAGCATAGATTTATTCTTTGGGCCAATGCTCCTCACTGAGGTGCAGCAAAGAAGGCTGGCACAAGATAGGTAAGTGTGCCCATCAGACTCTCAGGGTTTTACAGGCTTTAGGATCAGATGAGACCACAAACCCTGTGCATAGTACAGGCCAGTAATGCATTTGATTTTAATATCTATGTATTAAAACCACAAAGCACTTATGTCTTTTTGTGGCAGTAGTAACCAGAAACAATGGAGTGCCTTTTGTCAGCCTAATTTAAGAAATTATATTATGGTTTATCCCCAGCCTAAGGTGAGGTAAGTGACATAGAAATCAAAATGTCAAAGGAGTTTGGCAGATGCTTCAAAGTCCTAAAGAACTGCTTTGTAAAGTAATTTGAAAGGAGAATGTAGTGGAAGGTACATTACTTTGACAGAAAGGGGATGAGTGCTCGTTCCTCTCCTGCTGAGCTTACTGTCCTTACTTACCAGCTGTTCCTGAGTATGTCTTTATAGGAGATACATATATATATGTACATGCATGCACACACACATAGAGACACATATATGGATATTATAGAACTGCTGATACCAGTTATAAATGTCAACTGGAATTTCTAAAGCTGGACTCTAACATGGTGTTTCTTAATTTACAGGTAAAAATTTCTGATGTTCATAATTCTAAGCCCTGCCTGATGCCACTTCAAACTCTACAAATTGGTCTATAACCTCTGTCATTAAAAAGGTGCAGGGTGGTTGTAAACCATTTTGGCTGTTGTTGCTACTGATTTAGACAGTAACAGAAGATATGACCCTACTGGAGCAGAACCCATGGTACAAGGTGCTGTATAAAGACGGGGCAGAGAGACAGTTTATACCGTATCAGTGTGAAATCTTCTGTTTAATAGACATCCAGTATACCTGACATACATTTTTTTTCCCCTCTTTGCACCTTACCTCCAGGTGAAGGTGGGTCTGGCTTGTGTCTTACAGGGAAGCAGAGGCTGTCTTCTATCTCCTGAGGCCTGAGACTTAATAAAAAACAGACAGTCTCATGGATCTAGAAGACACTATCACACTAACATAAATATATACTTAACAGTTCTGCTAATTAAAATTCTTCATGGTAGCAGTGATGCTCCTGATGCAGATAAAAGTTCTTATCCTACATATACATGTGTTTCTGAAAGGGCATAAATGTTCTAGCAAGGTGTTTCTAAGAAAATAATTTGGTTCATGGTTGCCTTCCTCACATAGTACTTATTTCCCTTTTTCTTAATATTGATTAATTAATTAAAATATATTAATATATTATTAATTAATTAAAATATATTAATATTTTAATATCTCCCCCCCCGTATAATTAGATACTGTTAGAGAATCAGAATTTATTCCACCTGTACTTTCATTTTAATAGCTGATTTCTTTCTCTGTTTTATAATGCCCTGTTTTATTTCTGTGGTAATGTTATAATAACACATATATAATCAGCACTTATAATAAATTTGAAACAGGTGAGTACTGCTGGGCGCTAACTAGGGCAAATAAAACAATGCTTTCATGTAGATGTCCACAATAATGAGCATGCAATAAGATGAACAAAATTTAGGAGGGCTGTCAGCTGCCTCTGTGGCTAGACATTTTGCTGTAACACCGTATTTCTTAGATTGTCACACTCCTAAGAAAGAATTATTTAGGGGAATAAAACCTTGCACCCTTTGGCTGGGGCTGCACGGCTAGAAGGCGCGTCCCCTGGGTGGTGGATAGGGGATCCCCCTCCGGAGGGTCCACGGGATAAAATTGAAGAAGGTGCCGCGAACCAACGCAGCCTAAGGGAAGGCCACCCTGACAGAAAAACCACTGGCCCTCCAAGTCATGGGGGTTGGGCAGGAGGCCAACTACCTCCTCCTGGAAAAAAAAAAAAAAAGTTGCAGAAACGACGAGCATCAACTCGGAGATGGAGAAAATCAGTAATGAAGTGAGGAGGAGGAGATGGAACTGGATCGGTCATGTCTTGAGGAAAAAACCAACAGAAGACTGCGCTGTGGCCCTTGGGACTCCAGAGCACGCAGCCGCAGACCGATCGAAGTGGAAGAATGATGTTCGCGCCTTGTGTGCCTCCTGGCACTAGAGAATTCAGATCAGATCAGATAAAACCTTGCACTCCTACACTACTATACTGGTGAATTTGCTGGAAAGTTGCAGTGCCTCTGCTGGTCAGAGATGCTGGAACACAAACCCATTAAGAATGTTTTTCCGCTTTTACGACAGAACTGCTGTGACTGACCTTTTCCTGACCAGCCCTAGAGCTGTAAAAGATTAAGTTTGAAATGTGAAATTTAGCATGAAAACACTGTGGACCTCACTGAGGGGTAAGTGGATGGCCTAATCGTAATGGAAATTAGCTTTGATTTGACTGTGTTAAGGGTATTTGAAAAATCATCTTTCAAGGCAAAAATTCTTTGTAAAGCTGTGGACTATGTACCTACAGATGACTGATTGCACATACTGGCCTAATATTTTCATTTTGCAGTGAATTGATCAGATCCCAGAGTGGAAGCTCTTATTTGGGCATGGATCCAAGAAGCTTGAGTTGGATTTTCAGTTCAGTTCCTGTGGTCAAGTTATTCTTCAGCTGGTATATCAGCTCTCATATTTAAGCAATGTATTTTCTCCTAGGCACCCCTCCCCAATTAGCCCTCTGAAGCCACAGCTTGCCTGAGAATAACAAAGGCTACTGCCTGCATCAGCAGAGAGCCTTGGGAGGGACAGCTGCCCCATGTGTGCCTGGCAGTGGGGTGGTTTGGAGGGGGTGCCACTCGTACTGTCAGAGCCCAGCACAGCACAGAAGTAAGCAAGAGGAGCATGGGACTAAGCAGGAGGAGGAGGAGAAGGGTGCCATTCTTTGTTTTTGAGGGAGCAGAGGAGATGTTTTTTTTTCCACACTGCTGCTCTGATGGAGAGAGAAGTCCTTGCAACCACTTGTTGAAATAAAAACTGCTTCACTTCATTCCCTTTCTACTAGTCCAACTAATGGGATGAGGGAAGGTGAGAAGAGCTTTGCCTCAATGTATAAATATAAAATTTCCTTTGAGACCTTGGTGCAACTTCATCAGAATTTCCCAGATGTACCCCACACATAGTTCATAGAAGTAAGAAAGACATATTAGTTATTATGGCTGATTGGAGAGTTAAGATACTTATCTTGTATCATTTTAGAAACAGAATAATTTGGTATCAAGATAATGTAATGAAATCATAACGCATATTTTTTCTGTAAATACCATGTACCATTTTTAAGAGTCTGAAAGTTATATGCTGAATCTTAAAGAGTGTATTTTCTGAAAGTTCAAAGCAAAATGCTCTATTAAGATAGATATGCCTATATATTAGATAAATAGAACAGAATTAGATAAATAAAAGACTTGTATATCTGTTATACATGTGCCTACCTACAATGCCCTATTAAAATAGTTTTGCATCAAATATGATGTGAAAGTAGAACTGTTTTGAAATACAAAGCTTTTCAAAGTTTTCCACAGAGAAATAGAAGCTTTTTTTTTAAAAAAAAGGAGATAACAAACTGCATTGCTACAGGGTAAACATTTTAAAAAATGTACTTATGGCACCAGAGGAATATCTACCACACTCAATTTGTGACTTTCCTCATATTCAGCAGCCCTATAATCACTACAGTTAAATAGTTCCCTTGACTTGTGCAATTAGTTTTTCCTGGAGGACTGCCTCATGTTCTGTGGCTTCCTAATTAAATACAAAAAGCTTTTGCTTGCAATTGTCTGAAGGGTCTATTCCTGCAAACTAACAAGGAAATCATGCATATGGAGTTTACAGAATTGGGGGCATCATTTGCTTAGAAAACAAACAAAATTCAGTTAACAACTCTGGTTATCTCCAAAACAATCCTCAGGGGATACACAAAATCTGAAGGTTTCAAAATCTGTCTTACTTCTCTCTCCTGCTTATGTAAATGGATAAAACAAGGAGTAGCAGAAAAAGATTCACAGGGACTGAACAATGAAAACCAGCCCATACTTATCATCATAGAATCAGAATTGTTTAGGTTGGAAAAGACCCTTAAGATCATCAAGTCCAACCATTAACCTATCACTGCCAAGTCCACCACTAAGCCATGTCCCTAAGCACTACATCTACACGTCTTTTAAATACCTCCAGGGGTGGAGACTCAACCACTTCCCTGGGCAGCCTATTCCAGTGACTGACTACCTTTTCAGTGAAGAAGTTTTTCCTAGTATCCAACCTAAACTTCCCCTGGTGCAACTTGAGGCCGTGTCCTCTCATCCTATTGCTTGTTACTTGGGAGAAGAGACCAACCCCCACCTTGCTACAACCTCCTTGCAGGTAGTTGTAGAGAGCAATAAGGTCTCCCCTCAGCCTCCTCTTCTCCAGACTAAACAATCCCAGCTCCCTCAGCCACTCCTTGTATGACTTGTTCTTTAGACCTTTCACCAGCTTTGTTGCCCTTCTTTGGACATGCTCCAGCACCTCAATGTCCTTCTTGTAGTGAGGGGCCCAAAACTGAACAGTGTTTGAGATGCAGCCTCACCAGTGCCGAGTACAGGGGGATGATCACCTCCCTGGTCCTGTTAGCCACACTATTCCTGATACAAGCCAGGATGCTATGGGCCTTCTTGGCCACCTGGGCACACTGCTGGCTCATATTCAGCCAGCTGTTGACCAACACCCCCAGGTCCTTTTCTGCCAGGCAGCTTTCCAATCACTCTGCCCCAAGCCTGTAGCGTTGCATGGGGTTGTTGCGACCCAAGTGCAGGACCCGGCACTTAGTCTTGTTGAATCTCATACAGTTGGCTTCAGCCCATCAATCCAGGCTGTCCAGATCCCTCTGTAGAGCCTTTCTACCCTCCAGCAGATCAACACTCCGGGCCAACTTGGTGTCATCTGCAAACTTACTGAGGGTGCACTTGATCCCCTCATCCAGATCATTGATAAAGATATTAAACAGAACTGTACAAGTACATGGTACAAGATGGAATGGTCAAGAAATATGTATTTATTTATTTATATTTAATGTCTTTTTAGTGAAATAATAAGAACATTTTTTCACTGTGAGTGCATGGGCAAGAAAAGAAATGACAAATTATTCCCATACTGGGTTGAAACTTCATTTTTCCTGCACTGTCTCAGGAATTCTTCTAGTGCTCTGTCACTGGTTTCGTAAGTTTTCATTTTCTGATATACAAAAATTGATGGAATTTCTGAAGGGGGAAAAGGAATACAGACAGCTAATTTGAACTTTGGAAATCTTTGCAGCACTCATCTTGTTTGTGCAAAATGTATGAGTCCAGGCTGACCTATTACAGTTCACACCTCGGGCTGAAATAGTCACTCCCAAAGAAAACGAGCTTTTCTGGGTAGCTTCCACACTACATCTTCTCTACTGAGAAAAGCCAATTTGAGGGTGTACACACAATTATGTCTTTACTGTCTGTGACTATTTTTTCTACATGAGCATACATCGAAACCTTATTTAATGAGGTTTTATAAGGGTGTTATGATTTCTTCTCTGTATTTAATCACAGCTAAAATTTCAAGTCCAATTTCAAGTCAGTTTTTTTTTGATTCATGACTTAACGTTCCTTGTCTTCTCCAGCTATACCTTGTAGGTATAACCTGCTAGAAGTATAATGGACTTCACCTCTCCCCACAGTAAGTGGATATAACAAAGTAAAATCTGCTTGTGCTCGCTGCTCTTCAGGAGATATTTAAGCTCCACTGCTAACTACTAAAAGCTGAATGCACTGATTCCATCAGCCTGGTTCACAACCTGTGACGAGCAAAACTAGATAATCCTGAAAATGTCCATGAATGAGTGAAAAGCACATTTCTAAAGGAACAGAAACTAATTTCAGGCAGACTCAGGATATTTGAATGTCTGTCATCTGAACTTTTTATGAACCTTTTGAACTTGCTCATCCAAGCTTGTTGTCTGCACAATCCTTGAGAAGGCTTTGGCCCACTGTCTTTAGGAAATGCGTTTTGTAGGAAGCATTTTGTAGGAAGCGAAGTACTCATAAGAACTTTGCTTAAACATTAGGATTGAATTATATTCTCTAATAGCATAACAAACAATATCTTCTTTAAGTTCTCCTGAGCAGACGTGGAGGGAGCTTGGATCAAATCAGATTAGATTTCCCTTTTCCCATTAACTTACGCAGTTACCTCTGATCAAAATGTGTCTATTTTAATGAGGTGTTGCTCACCTATTATAAAAAAAGTAAAAATTTATAAAAAATTATAAAAAAAAAGTTATACTATCCTACTTGTGATCCTGGGAGAAAATGGAAGTTTATTTTCTAACTTTGGTTATGGAACAGGTAATTGGATACTTAGATTTACGGCAAATATGGTGACCAAGTGGAGCAATGCGATCCTTTGTCAAGTTTTTGGAACAGATATACATAACACTGAAAGTGAGCCTGATGTGTAAGTGTATAAGTCATTTCTATGATGACATCAGCGTTGATATTACCTATTTAAACCCAACTTGAAACAAAAAAAAACCCCATTTTTTTTTCTAATTATGAACAGAAAAAAGATGCCACTTTGCAAGTCTCCCATTATCAGAGAGAATATTTGTTATTGTATAACTAATGTGAGTGGAACACATCATGACTAGTAGACTAGTAGAAAAGGACATTGAGTTAAAAAAACAATGAAGGAAACCTGAGATGACTGCAACCCACCAGAAAGTGCATAGGGAAGCTCTGCACTCACTAAAATTTGAAGAACCACAAGACAAATGTAATACAAGAATAAGGAGGTGAATTGTATGAGCTGGAGTCACAGAGGCCAGTGTGATACATGCAAGGACTAGGAGAAGAAAGATTGTGGAAGTGGCTTAGGCCAACTATATAATGTTGGGATAAGAACAAAAACACAGATGAGGACATGGAGTTCTACCTGTATTCTTATTATCCAGAATATTTGTAAAAACTTCATGTGAGTTAGCAAGAAAATCTCCCGATTTGCCACACAATTATTGTTTATTACTGTCTAAAGGATCAAAGTGACCAAGAAAGTTCATGTGATTTTTTTTGTTGTTTCTGTCAAGTAACAGTTCCAAACCACCACAGAAAGAGATACCTGATACATGTTTGAAGTAAGCTACTCAGGCCATGGAAGAAAATGAGCTGAAATACGATGGAAGTATGATGATGTCTACATTAGCAAGCAGTGCAGACCAGCAGGACTGTATCTGCAGAGAAACAGATGGCACTAAGGAGCTGACATTCACACCATAAGCATTTAGAAGGATTATTACTTCAGGTGGTCTCTAGACTGATCCCATGGATTCAATGCCTGGGAGTGGTTAGAGAGCATTAGATGTTCCCCTGGAGTGCATCTTCCATTTTAGATTCATCCAAAAGACCCCAGTTTGTATCCTAGAGACTGCTCTGAAATATGAATAAAAGCACATTTGGGAGGGTTGATCAGAAGATTTATTTCAAAACCTGAGTTAGAACTGAAGAAAAATGCTAATGCAGGTGCACCAAATACATATTTATCTCCTCTGAGAAACAGAGCAAAAATTAGTTTGAGACCTGTGCTGTTTTCACTAGCAATCAACAGTCACCTACCATAGCAGAACAATTGATACAGAACTTTGTAGTTTTTATCAACGTACAATATGGTTTTTACTTAGCAGCTGAAATCTTTATACCTTGGAGAAACTAACCTTTATACTGCAGGTTCAAAAAGTTGAAAAGATGGTTAAGAGAAAAGAAAGGATGGCTGAAAAGGCTTAAAATTTTAAAATTCTAAAGTTTTATATAAATGCACACTTCTTATTTTATATGTATCCATTTTTTATTTTATGTGTCAAAGACAGAATCTGCATGAGGAATTCAGATCTCTTAATGCCCTTTTTTTTTTTTTGATATATAAATACTGCTGAAATTATTCAAACCATATGATAACGTGTATGCAAGTTCCTCAAGTTTTCAATAACAGGTAAATATTTAAAATACAGAATGAATTTGATATTAGGTGCCAGTGTAAAACTTGGGTAACTCCATTCCATTCAGATGTCTCTAGACCCACAGAAGCTCAGGAGGAATATATTTTAGCCCCATTTGAGTATATGTGCATTAATAGGGTTAGCTCTGTCTGGATAATTTCTATATATAGTAACGCTGTGCACTTTTAGAAAACTTTGCGTTTCAAAATGTGAAAAAGGGTTTCTTCTCACATTTCTAACAGATAAAGGAAATTATTTTAGCTATTTCATACTTGCATTATCTGCATCCTGGAGACAACAAATAATGGGGATGGAAAAAGTTCTTCAGTGCATTTCCTCCACAATGATATAGCTTCACAGCGTGCATAGAACATCCTTTAATAGTTCTGCTTTTCTGAATGTCTACCAATAGTACAGCAGTCCATCATCTGTTATCATTATCTATAAACCATATAGTGCAAAGGACCGTGTTTTATACAGGAAAATAAGAAGTTAAAAATGAATCTAGCAAGATGAGACATAACTTCCGTCTAGGAACAGCCATGACTTGCAAAGATCTACTGCACTCTCCAGTGCTCAAGTAGTGAGAAAACACCTTCTTAATTCTAACTGTAGTTCAACATCTGATCTTTACTACTGCTAGGTTCATGTTGATAGTGAAAACAGTATTAGCATTGCCTACAACATATTTTGCAGTATGTATTTAGTATTGTAGCTCAGGTGTCTGCAATGTCTGAGGACACTGCTACATGAATAGGAACACTGCCTTTGTAGTGAACAAATACAAAATGAAAAGTCCTTCTATTTTTTTTTTTCAAGATACTTTAACTTTTAAAATACTTCTGTGCAAAGTGAACTACTAAAATTAGCGTATGCCTCAAGTTGAATCATGTAAATGGAAAACTCTACATTAGAGGAAATAAATGTTGGAGGATTGTTATACACAAAAACATATGAAATCTATTTTCTGTAATTAAATCTAAAATGCTTACCTTAACTCTATCTGAGTATCTTAAGCTACTAGGTAGCAGCTGAAAATTGTATAGTCAAAGTACACATTTTAAGAGTTTTTGGCATATCTTTTTCTACTCTTCATCATTTTCTGTCCATGTCATAAATATTACAGGAAAAATTTAGTATCTTGTTCCCCTAAAGAAGTTATGAATTTGAGGGTTACTTCTTTGCAAAAACAGAGATAAAAAATGTGTAAAGACAAAATTACAGAAAGCAGATCAAAAGCATTTGTTTTTCCCTGAAAGATTCTAGCAGGGATAAACTTAAATCTTTGACAGAACAGAGGTTTTCTAAAACAAAACAGTTGGGTAAATACTAGCATGATATAATGAAATTATTGGCAATATTAAATTGTCCAGAGAAGTACCAACATTATGCAGCCACCACCAGAACAACTGTACTAATAAAATACCAACCTACTCTAGGGGTTTCTTGGTTTCTACCATCCTACAAAACCCAGAACTTAAAAAATTTAAAAGAAGAAAGACAATGAATTTCCCAAGAAATTCCCAAAGAAACCAACTATGCAAATACTTAGAATTCACATTAAGAAATACTTTTGCATATATACACTATCCTTGTAGCAGGTGAATATAAAACCCTGAGAAGACTATTCTCTTCCTTTACCAGTCTTACAGTCTCACACAAGTGGGTTCTCTCATTAGATATGCTCCAAGCTTCAGGCCTGCCACAGAGCTGATCCATTAACAAACAGTTTGTTGTTAAATATTTCATTGCTATGAGCTCATAGTTAAACCTAAAGAGCAATCTGTGAAAGAACGTAGTGTTAAAGATTTTATTGCCCATAAAACAACATGAAAGTAACTTTCAGAAAGCTGCAGAAGGATTCTGGAAAAGGATGTCTTTCTTTGCCTTTTATTGCTTCTTGTAGAATATTTTCTGTTTACTGTCTCCCTACAGAAATGCACAGAATGGCTGTTACATCTATTGTGCAAATAAATTGATTGGAAACTCTGAAGCTTGTTAGCCAACTGTCTCCATTCCTTTCGGGGTGGTGCCTCTACAAATGTCAGCATAGGATCACTGAAAAGATCTGGTTTGTGAACCTCAACTCAAGCTTGGATTATCTATTTCTCAAGGAATGAAATTTTGTACAGGTAAAATAACCCACAATGGCCGTTGTGGTAATGCACTTTTATCCAGGAATCAACACAGCTCTACAGTTGGATGTGTTGTCCAGGGAGAAGAAGCTAGAAAAAAGATGATGTAGTTTATTCATTTTACGTTATTCTTCAGCCTGGAGAGCTGGTTTCAAGCTGGTCTTTCTTAGAGGATGCAGATGCACTTCCATCACTTACTTAAACACTTGCCCCTTTCAGGAAAACGTGGGACATGGCCTACCTATCTTTAGCAGGCTGAACTGAATATATGAATTGCTGCGGCTAATAATCTAGGATGGCTTTATTCTGCCCTATATCTGATTGCTATTCAGCCTTTTTAAAGCTGAAACCTCTTTTTACATTCGTCTGCTTCAACTTTTTATGTTGGACTCAAAAAGCAAATCTATCATCAAACTACTGAATAATAGATATTAATAGGTATATTATCTGCAATGAGAAGGAAACTGCTCTCAGATAGATACAGTGTTCCAAGAAAAAGAGAACAAGGTTCTACCTTATTTTGGACTGTATACTGTAATTTTTGAGATTTTGTCTTTGGAGGTGGGTATTTTCTGACCTTGCAAATACATGAAGTGGTCTAGATAATATTCCTCTTTTTCACTTGAGTGCATACTGTAGAAGTACATCCAGACAATTCTATTTAAAATGGCAGTATAATTTCACAAGAACTGAAGGCCTTGGCAGAATCAGAAACTAGCAACTAAATCAGGGCTTACATACACTTCAGAGTCACTGTGTTGTGATTAAAATCACCAGGTAGTGATGCAGGTAGTGCTTTTTCTCAGTGACATGAAAACTGAATTTATCATTGAGGCACATGCACTCAATTTTATTTTTTTTTTCCAGGCCATTTACACATTAGATACAGAGCTGCAGTCACAGAAACATGATATGGTCTACGCTTCTAGCAATTAGTGCACTCCATAAGCACTTTCTTATGTTTCTGAGATGTGGAGCCGGTAATAATAGTGCCTACCAATTTTCTGAACTGTGAGCTCAAATGAGGAAAATACTGAAAGGATATAAACAATAGTTGAAGATGAAGAATGTTGGCAAGAGGTTCAAAAAGGAGACATGGATAATGGCAGTACTTCAGACAGAGGTCTACTGATGTCATCTAAGAACTATAGCAAAATGTAAACTGGTTAAAAAGCCCATAAGTAAAATGGGAAATGAATGGGCCAAAGCTTACATTTTATAAATTAGGCCTAATTGTTGAATGAAATAGTGTGAAGATGGTTAGTTCCTTTTTCCCTTTTCTTTTTTGAAAAAGTGAGCTCAGGAGTAATGTGTAAAACGATTATGTTTCATTTGAAATATGATTCTTTTTGCTTTTCTGTCTCTATTCTCTATCTCTGTAAGCTTTTTGACTGATAGTGAGGCCAATAGTTTTACACAACATCAATATGATGAGATGAAGTGGTCCATCCAGCTCTGTCCAGTCTGAAATTATACCTCAGCTATAAGCATTGCCAAAAAGAGCTATAAAAATGCCAAATCCTTGTCAGAAACTTACTTAGACTAACACAGGCTTATGCATGAGCATGGTGCAGCACACAAACTTTTTCATCACTCACCAGTGTGCACCATAAACTCTTAAGTTGCTTGTTTTACTGATAGCTGCAAGCTGTGGGGAACCTTTTTTGCAGATATATAGGATTTTAGAGGTTTTTATTAGCTTGTTGAAATGAAACTGTAGTTGATATGAATAGTTTTGATATGAAACCAGGACCTGAAAGTAGAAGGACTTGAGTGTCTTGCCAAATGTACATATTCTGATCAGACTGCTTGTGTGGTGACCATATACATGAAGAAGATAAGGATGGTTAATGTGTAGGTAGGATGGTGCCAACACTGGAAAGATGGTAGTCCCCTTAAGAAGAGCGAAAGAAAAATTATGCATCAAGATCTTACCTCTCACAAAGAGCCGTGTGCCTGGTGTATGACTTGTTTGATTTGGGCAAGTCGAGGAGTGACTATTTTAATCAATCACTGATGTGAGGTACGAAAATGCTTATAGTTTGTTATGTTCTGCTGTGGGTGTGTACAAGGTGTGCTAACTAGCAAAGACTTCTAGTCCTTGTGTTTGTCTTCTGTGGTCACCTTGATTCCTTAAAAAAAAATGTTCTTGTTGTAATGGAAAGGCGGGACTCTGACTGCCCCATGACATGCAATTTTCAGACTTGGGAAGACAGTCAGGATCCAGAGCAAAAGCAGTTGCTACAGACTTGTCAGCTCAGAGTATCTTCTTGACTGAATGTTTTCCTGTCTTCCACCCGAGAACTGTCAGAAAGGGCTGCAATTTTTCCAACTTTTATTTTCTGATGTCTTAAAATTTGTGTCAAAATCAGGAACATCCCTGCCACTTTCTTACAGATCACTTCAAATTTCAACAGGTCTAACCTTCTTTGTGATAAAGCAAGCTCTTGACAGAGTCAGAGACTCAAATTGAATGTAATGAGTCTGAAAAAATTTGTTCATGTCTGTCCTGAAAACTTACTTTATTTTAATTTCATCATCTTTGATTGCTTTTTTCTTGACCCATATATTTCCAATTTTTGGCATGTACTTTTTAATCTTGAAATCAAAGCCATGAAACATAGTTAAGTTTGTTGTACATGACAAGTTCATACTAATATTTTGGAACTTCTGGGCCTAATAGTTCTATTGAAACTAATGCAATGTGTCCTCTCTAAAAAAGAAAAAATATTATCTGGAAGAAGAAATTCTGTGACTCTTACTGTACAGCTCAAATTCTAACTTTCATGTTTGATACTAAAATATACCTTAGAAACTGCACTTTTCTAATTTATAGGAAAAAAAAATATATTTATCTCAAGCTTGGCTGCTTCAGTGAAGGAATAGATACACTGATTTCTTGACATCACTGAGTATTGAACTGATATACTCCCAAACAGACACTGCAAACCTCTGGGAGGTTACCAGTGACAGCCAGATGACTTTGATCATGGGGAGGGTGACTGAATGGCACTGTCATACCAGTCGGTATGTGTAAGTAGAGCTACCGAGCTATAATGTTAAAGACATTCTGTCCTGTTGGCATTCAGCACCTAGCTATACCAGCAGGAAAGTTTATTATTCTGTGTATACATGCAAGCACAGTGGAGTTTTTCTAAGTTACACAGAAGTGTCTGACATATATCATTTGTTCTTAGATGTGAATAAGAAAAAGCCATAGGAAGGATGACTTAGGTTTTGGCCACTAACTGTAAGTGCTCATAGCTATTTTAACCTGCTATGAATTCCAGCTGCTGTTTTTTGCCAATGTTTTTGTGTTGTCACAAAGATTGACCAGTGAAAGCACTACATGAATGCCTCAGTGCATAATTCCTTTTCAAGGCTGAAGACCTTTGGAAGATCCAGACAGACAAGTGAGACCATGGCAGTCTTCCCAGGGCCTCCTGTGTGTAGGTGGCCTTTTCTTGGTGAGTAGCAGAGAAAGGAGGCAGTATACCCATTCTTTTCTCTCCTGGGAGCCAGAGAATCCTTGTCACAGAGTGACCCTAGGTGACAGTGTTGCATTACGGAGCTCAGAAACATTGGGGTTCATATGATTTCCATACAGGGAAGCACAGAGAAAAGAAGATCTAGAATGACATCCAAATGGGCTCTCCTGGTCTAGTTCTATGCATTAAACAATTCATACCTCTGAAATATAAATTCGAGTTATTTACTAAACAATTTTATGAATTTCCTTCTTAACGATGCTGAATTATGTACTGGGGTTCCTGTAAACACATACAAATCTCACCCTCGCGCCTGCTCACCGTGCTTTCCTGTCAATGTACTGTGTTGGTTAGCACCTCCCAGAGTTCTCTTGCATGAGAGGAATCTTTTGAAAAGTAATACAAAAACTGGGAAGAAAATAAAAAGAGTCTATGGACTGAGAGCACTCCTATTGACCTGGACCTATGTGACTTTACAATAAAAAGCAACAACAACTTGGCATCATAGGGGACCTATTTGATAATTTCAAACATACAGCTGAAGAGCTATTGTTCACAGGCTAGATGGATAAACAAAATAAGGGCAGGAGTCTAAATGTCTGACTCTTTTGGCTGTCTGAAATCCACACAAAAGTCTGGGTTGAAGTGTCTTAGCTTTTTGTTAATATTTAGAAATCATGAGAATTAATGAAGGTCTAATATAGTTCTGTTTAATATTCATTAAAAAACAAAAAGTCACATTGAAAGACCACATCTTAAGTGTATGATGTAAATGAGCCTGTGAGGTCTAAAGAAAATCACTACAGATATTTTTTTTGTAAAAGATCCATGAGGATAAGGCCCAAAAAGCTGGCATATTTGTGTCTTGAAAGTAAAGCAATCACAGAGAAAAGGATCTCAGAAAGAAAAGTCCTGCACTTCTCCCTTTTCACTGTGAAGAAATAAATAGAACAGAACAGAACTGAGCACAACAAAAACATGTTTTATTCTAAATGAATTATGGGAGAGAAGGGTAAGATGTGTCAAAACCAATAGTATACTCTGTAATAATTGCAGAAGTATTGCCAGGAAACCTTCCAGGAAAGCATTTTCGAAACTTCAGAAATGGACTTTGCAAGAACTGAAGGGCTATGATAACATTCATGAAGATTAAGATATGGAGACTCCTGTGTTTTCAACTGATTATACCTAGGTAACTCAGCCTGTAATTTTCTACTTGTAAAAGATTATGATAATAATTGATGTTGGTCCTAAAACATCAGGACAAAAAAAAAAAAGAACTGGAGGCTGAGATAGAAGGGTAACAGTAAATAGTAAGGCAGAACATAGATAAATAAAGAAAGGCAAAGAACATTGCAAGAATAATGGATAAAAAGGACAGTTCAGTGAAAATAAATGTAAAAGATTGATCAGTCACCTGAATCTCTAGCACATGTCTCAGAGTATAAAAGCTATGGAATGCAAAAAAAGAATGTAGAGGAAGTAACTACTTGTTCCATAGATAAATGATGAGAAACTGCAAAGACAAAAATAAAAAATCCTACTGCCTCTGCAGACTAGTAATGCATCAGAATCCTTATTACATAATCCTTTAGATTTCATAAAGTAGCAGGAATACAGGAAATAGGAATAATACAATCCTGCAATTCTCATATATAAAATCCTGCAATCCTACACAAGTAAAAGTGAGGGAACAAAGGAATAGTGAAACCAACAACAGAGTTGTGTCAATTATGAAAGAAGAATACACAAAGGGATGTGAATGTATCCCAGACCTTTAAGCGTGGAAGTATCCCAGACAAAAACAGACAGCTTGCAAAGTCTGCAATTTACCAGTATGTTGGTATGGAGAAATCACCAGAGAAAACACAATGGTACTGACATTAGAAGTCTCCTCTGATGAGAAAAAGCAGGTCAAGCTGGGTTAGGAACGTAGGAGATGCCATAGCACATTAAATCAGTAATTAATTTGTTTTGTTATCTTGTCTTTGACAGAGAACATCTATCAGTGCTTCAAAGAATAGAGAAATATATTAAAATGCATGCAATTCTGGAATGACCATCTCATTGGTGAAGTTTTTTCTCTCTCTCTATTGATTAGAGGTTGGCTTGTCATCTAGAGATTTAATCTTATGACAACATTCAAGGAAACACTTTAAATGTAACAGCAAATACTGAACTCTACTCACATCTGTATATTTACTTATAAATGTGTACAAAAATCCCTGTCAAAATAAAAACAGCTGCAGAGCTGGAAGGGAGATATTGTATCCCAGGCATCAAAGTATTTTATTATGCTTTTAAGGCTGGCTGAGAAGCTGTGGTAACATTCCCTGTTCTTCAGCCTGTTGATTTATACATGAAACTTCTATGTTGGACCAGAAATATCCACAGTTTAATTAAAGTCACATAAAATAAACAAATCTTCCTCTTTGATACTTGGGTGCTGAAGAACAATTAATTTCAGAAGTGGAATTCTAAAAAACACCCCAAACCCTTAAGCAAGTCTTAACAATTTGCTATGATAATTGCCAGACTTAAGATCACATTGACTTTTTGCATGGCTGCCCTGCCATTACCTCTCCAGTTTGTTTGTTCTGGGCCTTAGGGATTTTACACTTACTTACTTCCACAAAAGCTTTAAGGAGGTATTTTTAAGCTCTGGTGACTGCTTCCAAGCTGTCAGTCATTTGAAATTCACTTTCTTGCCCTTCCTAGTCCTCTTCCTTCCTATATGTAAGATGGTTTTATATTTGCTATGTTCTCAGCCAGACAAACAGAAAACTTTTTTTTCAGTCCCATATGCCTTGACATCTCAACACAGAATGATTCAGAGATCCCAAGCAGGTGCTGAAGGAACTGTTGATGGCATCAGTATGCCTGGGTCAGCACAGTGGCGTCCTTGTTTAATCAGCTACCCTGAGATGAAGGGCTAAGTAGCCTTGGAGCAGCACTTCAGCAAAGCAGCCTTATTTATTCCAGGACCTGTGTAGCATCTGGATATTGTCCTTGTCTGGGCTGAGGAATCATCCTCTTGGTGGTTCAGAAAAAATGGGGCCTCAAATATTCTGAAAGTGTAATAAGCATCAAACCAACATACTCTGGCACAGAATATGATTGTAAAGTGCAAACTCACTAATGTATATCCTCCTATTGGTCCTGACTTTTTTAAATGTACCCATTCATCCTGCAGTAGATCTTAGATAGTATATTAGACACAAAGGCACACATCATCCTGGTGGACTGTGTGAACATCAAGAAGTTAATGAATCCTAACAAGGAAAATTATAATGTAGCAAGGATTTTGTTTCTACACTACTTGAATGATGGCAGGCTCAAGGTGTTTTTTGTCACCAAATGTAGGTTATTATTCTTTGGAAAGATCTTTGCATTTGCTCTGTAGGGAAGCCATGGTGATTTTAGGAAAATTTGCTAGAACAGATCTTGTTACGGATGTTGGTGCTTGAGAATTTCTTAAAAATGTCTTCATGTTTTCACTAAAACAATAAAAGTTCATGAGAATCATGCAAAGAAGAAAGAAAGGTCTGAACAGCATGTTTTTTCTTTAAATCATGCAGCAGACCAAGGAAAAATATAAAGAGAAAACAGCAAATGCAGGAAAAAGACTCTCCTAATGCTGTCTGTCTATTCCAGTATCCATCTGCTATAAGCAGATGCCAAATGAAGATTAAAAAACCCAAAGTGTACAGAGATATGCCTTCAGTACTCTCCTAAACACACAATCATCAGTATAGAAATCTTCTGAACCAATAGATGTATTTAAATCACCATGTTTAATAACCATTATTGTAGTTAAGGACATATATATTTTACTTATTCTATTTCATGGCTTCTACTCTCCTGTATGTTGAGTAAAAACCTGGTTGCTCTGTTAGGTTTAAACTCGCTTACTATTAATTTTATTAGGTACTCTTGCTTTTATTAGGAAGAACAGTGAGTACTTCTTTCTTTGCCTTCTGTATATTTTTATGATTTTATAGATCTTTAACACACTCTCTTTTCCACCATCTGTTTCCAAGATGGAGAATTTGATTCTACGCAGCTTCTTCTCAAGCAGAAGCTGGTTAGTACCTCTGATTTACCATTTTATTCATTATACATTAATAATATAAATATTAAGATGTATGATTCATAGAATCTGTGCGTTAGGGAAATGACATTAATGTAAAAAAAATCCACTAAAGAAATTTTACCTAGCACAAAAAGCATAAATAGCTCCTCCTACTTCTACTCACTTTTTATCTCCCCTCACTGAATACAGTACAGGGAAGCATGTAAAATTGGAAGACTTGTCATGCAGGTGGATTTTTTGTTCATATTAAATTTTATACAGAAGGTCCCTTAGTTTAAATTTCTGATAGTTCAGATTCTTCCCTTTTTATATTAGTCATGGATTACAACAAGAATATATGTCACAGTTCAGAGCTCTCTCATATCCCAACAAATCATGAAAGCTGCGCATTGAGCTTGGTTACTCTGGAGGAGAAATTTGTGAAACAAGGGATTAGTTTACCCTTTCATGGTAATTCTGATGAGGAAGAATATATGTACATGTTAGGATATTTTGCATCACAGCCAACCTTCCTTTCCCTTTTCCAGTTCAACAGTTTTATTATAACCTTTTCATTACATACAATCAATTTAGTCTATATGTTAATTTTTAGAGGAACTGAAAAAAGCATGCTTGAAAATCAGTTCAATTTATAATTATGGGGAAATTTGCATCCTAGTTTGTTAATCAATTATATAGCTGATTAATAAATATTTACTTTTAAAATTCCAATGATGTATAAAAAATTCTCCCTCAAAATCTAGGAAAAAAATAAGCAAAATCCCAATCCCTCTCTTCTCCCCCATCCACTTTTGTCTCCCACCATCCCTCTTCTCTGACTATCCCCCCCTTCCTCTGCAAAATTGTTCAGTGGTACATCATTTGCATAAACCCATCTGCTGGACAAAGCAATCATAGAAGAAGCTGTCTGCTGTGAGAGAAAGATAGGCAGAAGATATTTCGTCTCAGAAGACCCAGCCATGGGAGGACGAATAGTCATTCTGTCAAAAAAATTATAGGAAAAATGTATTTTGCTTTCATGTTCTGTTTTCAAATTGAAAAAGACATTGGAAAACCAAATATTATTTTTTCAAAAGCAAAATATTTTAGAAACGCATTCCAAGAATGTATTAGCTTTCTTGTTTCATTCTCTTTTCCTGAAGGAAGTTGAAAAAAAGAAGAATGGAAGGAATTTAAAAAAGGAAGAATATAATAAATGACAGTTTCCCAGACAAATATGAAGTTTTTCAGGGAAGTAATATTTTGGGTTTATGAATCTTCTCAGAGAACTGGAAAATATTTGTAAAATATTTAGATTTTGTTGAGACATTACTTTTCAATGTTTTTAATTTTGTCAGACAAATGTTTTGCCCCATACCGACAGGCTAACTGGTTAATCAGCTAAACTTTTATTGAGTTCCTCCACCTCAGTTTTCAACATTTACCTCTGCAGAGAAATAGCAGTAACACAAGTAAGTGACATCATCAGTATTACTATTGTCTAGTTGCCCAGAAAAGTTGTGCATGTCCCATCCCTGGAAGTGTTCAAGGCCAGCTTGGATGGGGCTTTGAGTAACCTGATCTAGTGAAACATGTCTCTGCCCATGGCAGGGGGGGTTGGAACTAGATGATCTTTAAGGTCCCCTCCAACCCAAACCATTCTATTATTCTGCAATTATTCCAGCTTCCACTGCAGCTGCACTATCAGTCCCTAGAGTGCTAGTGTCTATATAAATAATATTTTTTTATGTCTTCACTGGCAACCTCTCAGTTGTGGCCTTCTGTGAATAGACCATATAGAGTGTATATATTTTCTATTATAATTTTGTTTTCTTATTATCCTTTTTATTAGTATGTTTCTGTCTTATGTGCTTCCTGGAATGTTTTCAGACATTTTTAAGTATTTGATTTGCTACTCCTTTATCCTCTTTCTTTTCCTAGCTCTATTGAGTGAAACTTAACCTTAGTATCAGTCTCATTCAAATCAGGTTTTCAAACACATCCTAGCTTCATAAAACAAGAATTAACGAGAATGAGTATTGTTCTGGGAACAAACAAACAGACAAGAATTTGTATTAGAATTTAGATTAGGGACAGACTATGACTGGGAAAGGGAAAAAACTCAGAATAATGTCTTATGGGAAAAAAAAATGCTGCAGGAGCTTGTTATATTTTGTCCATGGTCCTCCAACAGAGCTTTTGAGCACATGGAGATTGTTGGCCAGTAACTTCAGAAGCAGCTGAAGCATCCACCATGAAGGAACTTGGGAAGATATCAGGAGGCACTGTAATAATGGGGAGAGCAAAGCTAATTGGAAAAACTGTGCAGGGAGCTACAGATGTGATTAAAGTCCTACTGTTCACAGTACAATTTCATTTTATCTATATCTGAGGTTATAATAATACTAGAACTTCTGTAGGTTTTCAGAAGTATTAGAAAAAACATTGAAGAATCCAAGCATCAAGTAAGTGAAGAATATTTAATATTTTTATTTTGCTCAAATCTGCCAATGGAAGGATCAATATCCTTGTTAGTGATCACACTGCAAAGGCTTTGAAGAGTATTCAGAAAAATAAATTTCAATGTGTGTACTTTGTAATGAACAACAGTGTGTCAATGCTAACATCTCATCAGAGATGAGAATGACGGGGATGTCAAGCTTTGAAATGCAGACATGGAAGAGGAAAAATGTGTTCCATAGATGCGGAACTCATTTAACGCAGTCAGAAGTTGAGAATCTTTTTCTTCTAAAAGCTTTTGAAAATGTATCCATTATCTCAGGGCTTATGGAAAAATTTGGATTTCAGTCTGTCATTTTCAGGCAAAGAAGGACCTTCACCAATGACATGAGACAGAAGTTCCCTCAGTCTGTTCATGGACGGACTGAGAACATGGTGTTGTTTAATAAGGCTTAAAAGCTTTCCTTAGCTCACATGCAGATAGGCTCTGTGATATTTTTCTCTGCATAAGCTTTTATACAAAGGTCTAGGTTCTTCTCACTATTTCCAACTTCGAAAGTTTCAGAACTGTTCTTGATGTTATACACAAAGAGTGTGAACTACTGTTAAGTAGTGGACAAAGCCACATTACTTGATTCTCTTAAGTCTGATGGATAGACTTTCTGTTTCAAGAACAAGATAATACCTACAGTGGCAACTTGTCATCCATTTAAGTGTTTCTATGATTCTACTCTTCTCTTTATGGAGAGCTTGTTTACAGATATACCAGAATTACATTTCATTAATGATTCTGTTAAGATGGAATAAAAAAAAATACATGAAACTCATGTCCCAGTTTTCATTCTATTCAGGCTGCTTACACTGTTCTCATCATAACTGGGGCTTTTAAGCCTTATTTACTCCTTCACAAATCCCTTCTTATAACTGCAGAAGAGTCTAAGATTTCATATTCAACAGTATAGCCAACAAGCACTCCAGAGACAGTGGAAAGTCTCATGTCAGGGGGCAGCAAGCATGACTTAAACCTGTAATTGAAATTTTACATCATTAGAGAAACATATGAAAAATTCAAAGCCATTTCAGTAAAATATTACATGTCACTAACTTCACAGTTATCTAAGCTGTTTCACTAGGATGTAGATGAAGGTAATCTTCTAGCTACATCTGTTCCAGTCGAAAATGTGCTCTGTACTAGAAAGAGGCTCACCATTTCATGTGTACATACCCAGTAGAGTAGTTTGGGAGACTCCCACCAAGCTATGCCAGACTAAATTAATTTGGATTAGATTAAATAGTTCAAACATTTGTATTCAGTTGCTGGATTTTGCTTGAAGTTAATAAAGCAGGATCCACAGAAACAGCCCCTCCAGCAGATCAAATCTAGATTCTGTGCATTTGTGGAGAACTGGTGGCGACAACCTCTTCTGCAAGCATGGCTGGACCCTCTGTAAACTCCTTAATGTTACCTCCATTTATAATTACTACACTTTAGATATGGGGATTTTTTTTTGTATTTGTGTTAACTTTTTAGAAGTAAAATAGACAAATTCAGGAAAAAAAATCACTATATGGTACCTATTACATTAGACTAGCTGAATCATAGAAACATAGAATCATAAAATCACTAAGGTTGGAAAAGACCCTTAAGATCATCAAGTCCAACCGTTAACCCATCACTGCCAAATCCACCACTAAACCATGTCCTCAAACACCACGTCTACCCTTCTTTTAAATACCTCCAGGGATGGAGACTCAACCACTTCCCTGGGCAACCTGTTCCAATGCCTGACTAACCTTTCAGTGAAGAAGTTTTTGCCAATATCCAACCTAAACCTCCCATGGCACAGCTTGAGGCCATTTCCTTTCATCCTATCGCTCGTTACTAGGGAGAAGAGACCGACCCCCACCTCGCTACAACCTCCTTTCAGGTAGTTGTAGAGAGCAATAAGGTCTCCCCTCAGCCTCCTCTTCTCCAGACTAAACAACCCCAGCTCCCTCAGCCACTCCTTGTATGACTTGTTCTTTAGACCTTTCACCAGCTTCGTTGCCCTTCTTTGGACATGCTCCAGCACCTTGATGTCCTTCTTGTAGTGAGGGGCCCAAAACTGTACACAGTACTCGAGATGCGACCTCACCAGTGCCAAGTACAGGGGCACTATCACCTCCCTCGTCCTGCTGGCCACACTATTCCTGATACAAGCCAGGATGCCATTGGCCCTCTTGGCCACCTGGGCACACTGCTGGCTCATGTTCATCTGGCTGTCAAGCAGCACCCCCAAGTCCTTTTCCGCCAGGCAGGTCTCCAGCCACTCCTCCCCAAGCCTGTAGCGTTGCATGGGGTTGTTGTGACCGAAGTGCAGGCACTGAGCCTTGTTGAATCTCATACAGTTGGCCCCAGCCTAATGATGCAGCCTGTCCAGGTCCCTCTGCAGGGCCTTCTTACCCTCCAGCAGATCGACGCTTCCACCCAACTTGGTGTCATCTGCAAACTTACTGAGGGTGCACTCAATCCCCTCATCCAAATCATCAATGAAGACATTGAACAGGACCAGCCCCAACACTGAGCCCTGGGGAACACCACTCATGACCGGTCAGCAACTGGATTTGACTCCATTCACCACCACTCTCTGGGCTTGGCCATTCAGCCAGTTTTTAACCCCGCGCAGAGTGCACTTATCTAAGCCGTGAGCAGCCAGCTTCTCCAGGAGAATGCTGTGGGAGACAAGTGTCAAAGGCTTTACTAAAGTCCAGGTAGACAACATCCACAGCCTTCCCCTCATCCACTAAGCAGGTCACCTTGTCATAGAAGGAGATCAGGTTAGTGAAGCAGGACCTTCCCTTCATGAACCCATGCTGACTGGGCCTGATCCCCCGATTGTCCTGCACATGCCACGTAATGGCACTCAAGATGATCTGCTCCATGGCCTTTCCGGCACCAAGGTCAGGCTGACAGGCCTGTACTTCCCTGGATCCTCCTTCCGATCCTTCTTGTAGATGGGTGTCACATTAGCTTACTTCCAGTCATCTGGGACCTCCCCGGTTGACCAGGACTGCTGGTAAATGATGGAAAGTGGCTTGGCAAGCTCCTCCGCCAGCTCCCTCAGTATCCTCAGGTGGATCCCATCTGGCGCCATAGACTTGTGAGCATTCAGGTGGAGGAGCAGGTCGGTGACTGCCACCTCTTTGACAACTGGGACTTTATTCTGCATCCTATCACCATCTCCCAGCTCCCAGAGACTGAGTGCTGCTTCCGGGATCTCCGCGTTTAAATTTAGCTTATTCTAAATGGATGGCTAAATGGGAGCAAGGAGAGAGCTCATCTTCCTTTTAAGAAATGTCCTTCTGTGTTTATTTTCCACTGTGTGTGCTGCCTTCTTTCCTCCTTTACTAAACAATTGCAGGTAATCCTTCCTCTCTTTTTTCCAGGGAAATCCACACTCTTCACCCAGCTTTGAACTCAATGCTGATTGCCCTGAAGATGCTGCCTTCTGTGTTTGGAGACTAGGATTTAAGAATATCCTAAGAGTGTTCATGGGAGGAGAAAACAAAATGGACATCAGGGTATTGAGAAAGCATCCTACATCTCTGACAGCCTCCTTCTCCCTTGTTGTTGCTACTTCTCTTTGTCCTCAGGGGGCTTTTGAGCCCCTGTTGGGAGTCCTTCCCTTCTGGCCTGCACACCTGAAGGAACTTCTGATATTCCACCTAGTTCTTTTGAGACTAGTAATATTTTGCTAAGTCAGCATCTGGAAAACCCTCATGGCAGAGACCTTATTTGGTGATAAGCAGATTGACCCCTCAACGAGTTGTACGTATAATACCTGCAAAGCATTAGGGCAAACAAGAAAAGATAGCACAAGATAGCACAAGTTAATTTGTTAGCACAATAGCTAATAACAATACCATGTACCTATTGCACTTGACTGTAATACGTGTTATATGAAGATAATAATATATGGATCTTAGTAAAGCCTAATCAGCTCCCAGATATGGTGATATTTCTCCCTAGATTTTACAATGTATAAGGCAATAGCACATCTCATTTTACAGACATTACCAAAGAAGGAAGGTGTGTAATATATAACCATAGACAGTTTGGATAGATTTCATGAGAAGCTGAAACTGTAAACTAAGCACAGAGAGCTAAACATTTCAGTAAAAGTCTCTGGATGGGTCAACAAGGTATATTTTGTAAATTTGTTTTCAGGTATTAACTACAGCTCATGGAGAATTTCCTGGTGTTTATATCACTGTCAAACTTGCCCCGTAACTGTTATGAAAGGAATTTTTGCTATTGTTATCAGTACTTCAACATAGTCACATTAATGGCCCTGTGCACGAGATATTAGTGCAATATGTGAAATGTAGCTATTTTTTTTTGTTGGTGGTGCTTTGTATTGAAAATATGGGAAAAATAATTACATGGCTGAAATCGGTGATATACAGTTATGATACTTTTAAATAAAAGCAAAAAAGAAGACAGACACTTGGTAATAGAATATTACTTTCCCCCCTTTCAATGGGATTTTAAATGAAAATTTAAATGAAAATTTAAAAATTTAAAACTGAAGCATAATGTCACTTAATAGGAATAGTCTGTCTTCATATTAGAAATATATTGGAAAAAAATGCAGTGCCATTTTCAGATATTTTTTGTTTTATAATATTGCAGCAAAATACTAGACTAGAGCCATAAGAGTGATTTTACAGCAATTACAAAAGAAAAGTGGAAAAAATGTAGGTTCACCATTTGAACCAGTCATATTTACACATTTGTTCAAGCTTCAATGAGTTTACAGGTGAGGTCTATTACCTTTGACATCTCCTTTGAATATAGGATAGCATCTGTTTTCTGGGCTTGTGTTTGTTTAATCCTTGTTTCAAGAGTATGGCCAACTGTGCTGCTGCATTGGGCCCAAAGTTTTCAGCAGCTTGCAGGAAAGCATCCTCACGAACAACAGAGCTCATTCTCAACAACATCCACAGAGACTGCAAGGAAATGCCCTGTGTGAAGGGTGGCTTTTGCAACTTGCTTTTTGCACCTGAAAGGCAAAAAACCACACAGGACTTAGAAAAAGTGGTCTGAGTTGGATGACCTTACCCTTAATTCAGCATAATTCCTGAGCTTTGGGAAGCATTAAGAACTTTATCTTGATAATCAGGTTTGGCATATTGATGAAAAAGAAAAAGAAAAGCAGCACATGAAAATATTTAATTAAAGAAGAGGTACACCTATGCACTTTTTGGTCCAGCTTCTGTAACTGAAAAACACCAGATTTTTTTTTTTTCTTTTTGAAATTTAATGATCTCTGCTCACAAGCAGAAACATTCAAATGTAATGCAATATTTCTCATTTTCAAAATACTGGAAACTTACTCACATAACCATGAATATTTGTGAAATGAGAAAGAGCAGTTTGGCACAGAGAAGAAAAGACCATTCCTCTGAGCTCTCCATAGCAAATTTGAGAGCTGAGAAACTGGATAGCTTAGATAAGATTCAAACAGGCATCAAAACATGAAGTTCCTCCTTTGAACTGAACCCTGCTACCTCAGTTTCAGAAGCGCTTATGACATCTACAAGACTCTGGAGTGAAAGACTGAACGACAAGAAAGAAGAGGTACAGCTGAAATTATGTTTTTTTAAGCAAGGGAGAGCTGCAAAGTACAGTTCCTGAGAGCAACAACAACAAAAACCCCACAGTTTTTGTTTGTGTTATAAATAAAAACTAGAAATGCTCTCTACCTTCCTTTCAGGGAATTGTCACAAGCTAAACTGCTCCCACTGATGGCAGCTGAAAAGTCACTTAGTCACTTTATCTTTTGGTAAACTTTGCATTTTGGTTGAGCCGGAATGAGCATTAGATCAAGCAGACTTACCAGTTCATTTAAGAATGGAGAGTGCAGGCACATTCCTAAGATCACCATTGTTTTTCAAGTTGTCTTGATTTACTAAAATCAGACTCTAGATGACTATCAGGCAGAAGTACCTGCCACTTAAGCTCAGAGCTAGAACTATTGAATTGCACAGTGTATAAAGTGAATTACATTATTTTTTCCCATTTTGTTTGGAATAAATTTCTCTCAGGAAGATTGTGTATGTTGTGTGAAATTTCTTATCTTGAAAAAAACCCAAACATCTATTGCAAAAGAACTTATGTAAACATTCTGCTTTGAAAATTTTAAAAATTAAATGTCTCCAGTTCTACTATGGAAGGAGTTTTAAAACATGAAAGTCTTTAAAAATCCACAATCAAAGTGAAACACTCAATGATTGGAACAAGGTGTTTTGAATTATTGTAACATTGTTTTCTTTACATATTCTCACTTCATGAAAATGTGAGATTTTTGTTTTTATCTTGTGCTAAAGATGAGAGAAATACAAAACAGGAGATGGGTAAATAACGGAAATCTTGAAAATTATAACAAGGTGGAAAATTAGATTTCTGTTCAGCTCTACAGAAAGAATTAAATTGCTGTGACAATCATGTCAGATTACGTGTGATGATAAAAGGATGACACAGTTTTAGTGCACCTAATGAATTGTTTGCCATCCAGAATTCAACCTGGTGCATAAAACAATGCAGACATCCAGGCTCTGTGGTGTGCTTTTCTGCTCACCGGATCTATGAACAGATGGATCTATAGTTCATGGAACATGCCTTGAAAAGCTAGAGGACATTATAATTTTTGCATCAAGGGAGGAGCTGACTAAGGTAAAACAGCATTCATAGAATCACAGAATCTCAGAACCACAGAAGGGTTGAGGTTGGAACAGACCTTTGGAAGTCATCTGGTCCAATCCCCCTGCTCAAGCAGGCACACCAGTTGTCCACGACCATGTTTGCATGTTTTTTTGAATATCTCCAAGGATGGAGACTCCACAAACTCCCTGGGAAACCTGTACCAGTGTTCAGTCACCTTCACAGCTAAAAAGTGTTTCCTGATATTCAGAAGGATCCTCCTGTGTTTCAGTTTGTGCCCATTGCCTCTGGTCCTGTCACTGGGCACCACTGAAAAGAGCCTGGCTCCACTCTTTCCACCCTCCCTTCAGGTATTTATATGGGTTAATAAGATTCCCCCGAGCCTTCTCTTCTCCAGGCTGAACAGTCCCAGATGTCTCAGCCTTTCCTTATAGGAGAGATGCTCCAGTCCCTTAATTGTCTTTGTGGCCCTTTGTTGGACTCCCTCCAGTAGCTCCTTGTCTCTCTTGTACTGGGGAGTCCAGATCTGGACACAGAACTCCAGGTGTGGCCTCACCAGTGCTGAGGGCAAGGATCTTCTCCCTCAACCTACTGGCAATACTTTGCCTGATGCAGCCCAGGATACCATTTGCCTTCTTTTCTGCAGGGGCACATTGCTGGTTCATGTTCAACTTGGTGTCCACCAGGATCCCCAGGTTCTTTCCTGCCAAGCTGCTTTGCAGCTGGGTGGCCCCCAGCATATACTGGTGCATGGGGTTGTTCTTCCTTAGGTGCATTCAGAGCTATTGAAAACTTAGTAAGTTGATGACATTGCCAATATATGACATGAAAGAAAGGGGATTTCATAATGGTTTTATTCTTTCATTCTCAGAAATGGGCACCATTATTTTCTGTTAAATTTTGACTTAACCCTGGGATGTATATCAGGCTCAAGAAGAAGAAAATATCACTTAAAAATAGCTCTACTATTCAGACAAAAAGCACTCAGCAGCTGTAATTCTTTTACTTACCAGTCAGTCAGTGTGACAAGGAAATTTTTCACTCCTGTTCAGAGTTATTCCTTGCAGTTGGGTTGATGATGACACTTGCATTCATGCTGAATATTGTGTTATTCTGCACTGCTTCCAATGGGGCTGCAAGTGGAGACACTTACTCAGCTGGACTGCCATATATGTCATTAGGACAACCGCTGGCATGGGGACTAGCCAAGGTGATGCAGCGCTAACCCTAGTTTTCTAACATATAAGCACAGACTGAGATTAAGTTTGATTTACAAAAAAGTGATTCACTAAAAACATGTGAGAGTTCTGGCAAATCTGGGAATTAATCCAGATTGCTAAGGTAACAACTTTTTTTTTCTCAGTTTTAACGTTGCTTTACTACTGCAGTTGAAAGTGTTGTTATGCCCTTATGTTCATCTTCCTCCTTGCACTTTAGAGTTCATTTTGTTGTATTTTACTTTTCTTGCATTGTTATTTGTATGTTAAGAAAAACAAATCACAACATATTTTAAATGATCTAAAAATCCATTTTCTTCACTCTGAACAAAGGTAAATGTGGATGAAAAACCTTTGTAACATTTCTTCTTTCCAAAAAGATTTTGTTTACAAGTGGCTTTTCACTGCTGTTTTATTTTTCAAAAGCAGATATTGTAACTGTTTAACTCTGAGACAAATTTTCTTCCTCTTTACTGCTTTGAGGAGCTGAAACAGAAAAAAAAAAAGGAGTTCTCATGCTGTTTGGAGAAATTAAATTTGTATCAGAGAAAGGGCTATGCACAGCTCAAAATGTTATCCTACAGAATAAGATGTCTACAGGATAGGCAACAGTCACAGTAAAAGTCACACAGCCATAAAAATAATAAATTGATGACTGCTAGAACAAAGCTCTACTACTTGTAGCGTGAACGCTTCTGATTAATGAAAACTCCTGAAATCTGATTTGGACCATCAGAAACCACTTAGCACATCAGTGTGTTTTGATACAAAATACCATCAATGAGCATTTTATATCTTCTCAGGTTATTAATTGTCAGGGCATGATTTTAACCCCCCATTCTAATATTAGCTGTAAGCATGGCCTATATTTCATTTAGATATAGGGAGTAAAAGAATAAATGTTTGAGGGCCACTTCCCTGAATCAAATTTCCTTGTGTTTTTCCATTATGGTAGTATAACTATTTGCACTTTCTACAAAATTGGTGTAAAATGCTGTCACATCTGAATTCTCCACCCCCCATGCCTCAGCATCCATTTTCTCTGATTTTGTGTTTGTGTGTGAAATTCATGTAGCACCCTTCCTGACAGAGCTGTGATCTTCTTTTTTTTCCCCATGATCCAGTCTGTGGAGAGTTGTGGGGCAACAAAGATCTCCTACTGATGACATGGATTAAGAAAAAGGTTGAAAGGGTTGCGAAGGACAGATATGAATTGCACACACAATGCAAGGACATGGAAGAATCAGGCTCAGCTGTCAAAAGGGAAATGGATTGCAGTGTTTTGCCACAAATGCAGTAACGAAACTAAAATAGTACATCCCTGCCTAAGTGGTTTTATACATTGAAAAACAGGGTTAAAAATGGGCATTCACCTTCTTAGTTCTCCATTAATTCCTCAAATATTCATTGCCACCTCTCACAGTTGCAAACCTGCAGCCAGTCCTGTTGTCTATCAGCTTCACATGTCACATTATGACTTGACTCAAGGCAATATTGACAGCTGCCACAGAATGAGATTAGGAAAAATCATTAGGATGTGATGAAAAGAACATGTGAACATATAATCAGGATGAAACTATCTTCTTCTTAAAGTGCAAAACCCAGAGTGAAAGCAGAAAGCTTTGGCTAGCATATGTCATCTTAGAATTGACTATATTCCCCTCTAGTAAAAACAGCATGCTCTTCTCAGCACAAAATGCCAGTGTTTGTCTATAGCTCAGGTATACGAACAATCTGTATATCATTGGCACTGCTGAGGACTAGAGACAGACAGCTAAATATCTATTTCTCCAACCTATTGGAAACTTGTTACAAGGATCTACAGAGAGAAGGAAAATTGTAGATAAGTTTGGAAGCAGGAAGACAGTGGACGTTCAGTCTCTGCTATTCTGTAACTGGCATTTGTTCTCTAGAAGAGCTGGGACTGCTTATTCTTGATTAATTGGGGCCAGGGAACAGGTGCTAAGGCTGTATTCTTGCAGTGTTAATCATTCACCTTTTGTAGAAAGTATAGGCAGTCATAAAAAAATGAGTATAGCAAATTTGTGAATTATTCTATTACTTGCAGAAAAAGTTAAATGTGCATCCCAAGCCATTGCTTACCTGTTGGGCAGGACTCCCTTCCGAAACCAGTGGTTCTCTGTGGGTCCCTGTGGGTTTCTTGGGAATATATGCCAGCAGCCCTTGATTATGGTGTTTTTCATCACACTCTTAGCTGTCACAGGGACAAGTGGCTGGACAGAACTTGCCAGGCCACTGGGAGTCCTTCCTCTGCCGACACTGTTCAACATAACCTTCATCATGAAAATGTTTCCTTCCCTCCCCTGGTGACTCTGGTTGGGAGGATCTGTAGGGATATTTGCAGAGTGGTCAGGCACAGGACAGGGTGCATCCACAGCCACTGCTGCGTAGCTCTGGCAGGGGCCAGCATGAGACCCTCAGCTTGCAAGCAGCTCCCGAGGGAAGAAGGGAGATGTCCTGTTCACGGCATTCTTTAGAGCAGCTCTTGTCAGCACAGGAGCCATCCTTGGGCTCAGTCAGCTAAACTAGAAGCTGGAGGGTGCTGGGCGCTGTGACACATACTTACAGCCTAAATTTATTCATACATAGTTTACACTTGTGGGTTCTCAAGTCAGCACTGTTTTTCAGCTTACTCAGCCCTTCTTTTTTTCCTGGTGTTTAGCTACCCCATCAGCTATATTTGTAGAGAGCAATAATATTCCCAGTTGCCTTATTTTTACTGGACTGCACAGTACAGATTTTTTCAGTCTCCTTTCATACAAAAGGCTGTCCATTTCTTGAATTTTCCTAGCAGCTGCTCTGTGTAGCTGTTACAGTATGAGGTCACTTTTTTGGTATGCGGGACTAAAATTGAACATGGTACTCCATCCTCAATATTGTCCTCATTACACTGGAGATACATCCCTGAATTTTAGGGTTTGAAAGTAAATACTTGTCTTTGCTGACTGCAGATCATACTAAACAGTCCAGTATAGCTCAGATTCAAAATCTAAATATGTTTATAGAACAGAAGAAGAAAATCAGTTGGTACTGAGTAATGTGGAAGGTTTGTCAATGTGCTGTTCTTGGAGGATGTTTATATGTTTTAATTATAGAGATAGAAATGGTCAGTAACAAAGATTTTAATAATTCGTGGCAGGTAAGTAAGTTTCACCTGTTTTCCCTCCAGCCACCTCAGAGATGCAGGTATGCATGCTTTTATTGACACAGCATTGGGTTTGCCACACTGTGTTTAGCTTTAGTCGGTCTGATGGGACCATCTGGAAACCAGTTTGGAAGGAACTTCCCATAATGACGTGTTATTTGAGTGCCCAGTGGGATAGAGAAGCAGATTCCACCCATATTCTATGTAAGCGGTCATTTTCTCTGTCATTCAAATAATCCCAGTGAATTAAATAAATCCCTTTTTTTCTCCAAAGCATTATGGATGCTTTTCACATTGCCCATTTTCTTTAGGCTTATAATTATTATTTTCAGTATCTGTATCCCTAACATTTCCTAATCCCTGAAGGTATTTAAAAGACTGATAGATGTGGTGCTTACGGACATGGTTTAGTGGTGGACTTGGCAGTGTTAGGTTAATGGTTGGACTTGGTGATCTTAAGGATCTTTTCCAACCTTAACAATTCTATGATTCTATGATTCTATGATTCTATGATAATAAAGTACAAACATCAATGTAGTAGTGCAGCAAGCCAAACAAATATTTTATCGTAAGTATGATATTGAAAGGAGAAAATAGAGAACTAAAACATCAGCACAAGTTAACATGTTGTTGATACAGAGAGAAACCAAGAATTGAGATCAAGGCTCAAGCATGTTTCAAAGGGAAAAGTAAGCAAAACTGAGTATAAAGGAAAGTCAAAAATGTCTTGTACTACTTCATCTCTGAGAGCAACACAGAGATGGGAAAAAAAAAAGAAAAACAAAAGAGCTGGAGCAGGTTTGAAATAGGAAGAAAGATTAGACAGAAGCAAGTGTGGAGGAGTTACAGTGGAATGAAAGAAAAAGATGACACTCTATCAAAGGAAAATAGAAGTATAATCTAAAGTAGGTTTTTCCTTCCAAATGAAAGAGATGGCTGCTACCCTGTGCAGATAATTTACATTTCAGTTACTCCAAACCAGCATAGAAGTTTTATCTGAGCAAAATCAGAGGGTTTTTTTGTTCATTGTGGAAGTTCAGGGTCTCTATTTTTTCATCTGTACCAGGCTAAGTCCTCTCAGTGGTGAGCAGTCGTGTGTTATGGTCCTGGAAAACAATGCATGTATTACTGATTTGTGGTTGTTCTGCTAAACAACATTGAAAAAGAGAGAGAAGAATGGATTAAAGAGTAGTCTTGTTGATTTTAAAATTATTTCATATGGTGCAGTGTTCTCTTATTCATCCTGTTTGTACTATTTTTATCACTGAGCTGTGAACTACTCTTTGGGCTACTCTAGGACAGCAGTGGGTACACGTGCAGAGCATCCCTGGAAGTCCCTGGATGATTTTTTTCCCCTTTTTTATGACTTTCTTGGCTATTTGTAGTATATTTTTCAGTGCAGACTTCTGAAGATTTGGATTATAAGTCAGTTCTGGAAAGTAAAATATGAATAGGTGAAGGAAGTATTACATATCACCCTGAGTACTGTGTTCGGTTTTGGGCCCCTCACTACAAGAAGGACATCGAGGTGCTGGAGCATGTCCAGAGGAGGACAACAAAGCTGGTGAAGGGTCTGGAGCACAAGTCTTATTAGGAGAGGCTGAGGGAGCTGGAGTTATTTAGTCTGGAGAAGAGGAGGCTGAGGCGTGACCTTATTGCTCTCTACAACTACCTGAAAGGAGGTTATACCAAGGTGGGGGTCGGTCTCTTCTCCCTAGTAACGAGTGATAGGACAAGAGGAAACGGCCTCAAGCTGTGCCAGGGGAAGTTTAGGCTGGACATTAGGAAAAACTTCTTTACTGAAAGGGTGGTCAAGCATTGGAACAGGCTGCCCAGGGAAGTGGTTGAGTCTCCATCCCTGGAGGTATTTAAATAACGGACGGATGTGGTGCTCGAGGACATGGTATAGATGGACTTGGCAGTGTTAGGTTAACGGTTGGACTTGATGATCTTAAGGGTCTTTTCCAACCTTGATGATTCTATGATTCTATGATTCTATATACATTTTAAATAAGTGTCCAAGAGGAGTTCCTTTACATAACATATTTCTGCCTCCAATCTCCAGCACTGAGCACTGCCAACCTATGCATTTATTTCACATATAGAATAGTTAGAGAAGGATGTCTTTGTGAAGGTGAGACTTACAACTGGTCTTGAGAAATAACATGTACCAGTAGGACCACTTGCATATTAGACAACTAGCTTTTAGAAAAACAGGGACTTTGGAGGAATTTGTTCATTATGACTACTGCAGGAACATGCTGCTTGTCACTATGGCAAGCAACATGAAGAAGGAATAACCTCCCTCCAAATACCATGCCTCTTAAAAAAGTTGGCTCTGTGCATGAAGGTGATGTTCCCTCACCTTTTCCTCATCTTCCTTCTGATGTCATTATTGAAATAGTGAAGGATATTTATGAGAAACAAATGTTTGTTTCCAGATCTTCCCCTTGATACTGGTAGGTATTTTAAATCTGCTGCTAACTTTTCATCTATGATTAATTGGTCTGTTATTTCAAATTCAATGTGTAGTTCACACAATATAAAAATGAGTGACATCAGCACGAATGAGAATATGTTTAATAAAACATAAAAGTGAGCTTCAGCTTTACAGTTCTAACTATGCTTAGCAATATTTTTCCCCTATTGACTTGGATTCTCCCTGGCTTTCAAACTTTCTCTTTTTTTCTTTCTTGTAACAATGTCTTTTACTACCTTATAAGGCAGACTAGATGTTTAAGCTAATTTCCTTTGATATCCTTATGGGAGTCCTCTTGATTGTTAGAATAGAAGTTTCTTATAGATTTCCAGTATGTATGACAGTCTAACGAGTGTTCTCCATTCTTTAGTTCAATGAATATCAGATTTCATTAATTTGAAATATAAAATACAAACTGATATCTTTGGCAGCTTTTAATCTCTCCAGAGAAACTGTCTACAACAATTTTACTTGCAATAAATATGGTAACATGTTCACTAGGATTTAGGTAGGAGCCATTGATTAATTTCATAGAACCATAGAATAACTCAAGTTGGAAGGGACCAATAATGATCATCGAGTCCAAGAACATTAAAGAGCAAACAAAAATAAAGGCTGATACAGCTGACAAACATTTACAGGAGTGGATACTGCAGCCCCTGCCTAAGCCACCAGTTCAGAGACTTGCTCTTCCTCAGTCTCTCACCATGGCAATACCTGGCAACTCGGACTAGGTTGAATATGAGCCAAATGAATAGGTATATAAAAGCTGCATACTGACTGACCTTACAAGAATCACAGCCAGTAGACCTAAAAGAAACTATATCTCCTTCTTTTCAGTACTAGTGAAGCCGTACCTCATTTACTGCATCCAGTTTTAGGCACCCAGTCCCCAAAGACTGTGGATGGAAGTGGACTGGCGCCTTGGACACATGGCCTGTGTGAGGCTGAGGGAGCCGGGTTTCCTCAGTCTAGCAACAGAGGCTAAGGGGGACAGTTGAAGAACTCCATACATCTATTCAAAGAGGATGGAGCCAAAGATGATAGATGGTAAAACAAGCAGCAACAACAAGCTTGTCCCGTTTCTAGCTGGATGTTAGGAGAAGTCGTGTCACTGGGAGGGTGGTGTGGCACTGGGGCAGGTTTCCCAGAGTGGTGGTGCACTCTCTGCCCTTTGGGGTGTTCAAGACTGAGCTAGACAAAGTCATGGCAGAGCTGATCTGGTGCTGGCAGCACTCCTGCTTTGGGCAGGAGGCAGGTCTGGGTGACCACCAGAAATGCCTTCCAACCAGCATCCCTGTAGCTTTGTGTCTACATGATTTTGCTGAAAGTTAGAATGGGACAGGTCAGATTAAGTTAAATCTCATGGACTCGGTATTCTTTAGTAAATTGAAATATATAGATTTAGTCTCCTCAAGGAAAAGAAGAGATTTAAATTTGAGTCTCAAAACTTTGTGTGAAAAGAAACAGCTTTACCATTTCCTGATGGAATTTGTGAAAGACACTTTCTGTTTCACCTCCTTGCTTTGTCTAAAATTTCTGAAAAGTAGATACTGTTTGGCTATGAATGAAATGATATGCTTCTCTTTTGAAATAGATGGTGAGAGAGGGAAAGGAAGAAGATATTTTTGCCAAGATGTACTTCACAGGAATGATAATTGTAGATGAATTCAAACCAAGTATTTCCTCTGTACTTTTAAGGTTCAGCAGAGGAGAAAAAAAAGTAAATTTTTTTTCTTCTCTATAATTTTGAGGAATGCTAATAGAACTCCAAAGTGTCTGGTTATATAAAAAACTTCTTTCCTAATTATTTCTATTTTTTTTTTTTTAACATTGTTAAAAAGAGACTAGACTAGAAAGAAAGCCTTCATAGTGCTTTTTTTCCCTAGGTACTCTCATCTTTACAAAAAGCAGGTGTAAATAACATTTGGAAGAAGTCTCATTATTTTGAATAAACAGCAATTGCTATAACTAAAGGTCCTGTACAAAGACATGAAAGTTAGTTGTTTCAATACTATGTAATTTCCTTATTTCATATTTTATGTTTTGAAAGCATACAAGAGCTGTGGAAGGCATACAAACTTCTGCAAGCACCAAACTTCATTTCAACTCTATAGGGCTTGGAGGATACAGTAGAACAGTGAAGTCCAAAGCTTCTACTGTTGTACATCCTAGTTTAAAGTTCTTCCTTACTGGATGATTTTTTTCTAATGACCATAAAGCAGTGCTGCCATGTAATACCAGCCTATATCTTACCTCTGCACACTTGGCAGCTGTGAGCAGAGCTTGTCCCAGATTCTGTTTCTGGTCCCAGCCATAGTATCATTCTTGCCATAGTGTGCTTATTGCTCATGTGAAATGCTCTTATATTTGCAGAGTACAATAGGAAACCAAGACTGCAGACTCTGCTATCTCAGGGCATTAGCACAGGCATCATGGAAGAGTGATACTAACCTTGAACCAAGTCCCCATCCATATCCCCTGGATCAAACCTGAATGTAGACTTTTATCTTTGTCAGCATTTTTGTCTACCCAGTGAACCTTTGCAGATGTCAACCAAGAAATGAGCTCTCAGTGAAATCTCATTTTTTGGCTCAGAAGTAGGCCAGGGTCTCTTGGAGATGGGAAAAATTTGGTTAGGGTGTAGGACTGTGAAAAGGAAGGACGAAAATGTGTTGTTTTTTTTTTTTTTAATGAGCAGTCCCAGAAGGCCCAAAAGGCTAGCACATGGGGTGTTTCTGGATGGGTCAAATTGATGTGCTTTGGGTTTGCGGCAGATATGAATTTCTGAACTATAGTTTTTATTTAGAGAAGCAAAATCCTGAGTGAAACCTGATTTTAAGTGCAGTCCTTCAACCCTATGATAATCTAATACTCAACTTTCCCCAGGAGCACTCATTAGCAGAAAGGAAAAATGTTTTCGATGGTAGATACTTTTGGATATCTTCTTGATATCCAAAGAAATACCTACTATAATTAATACTGTTTAGAGTAAACTATATTTTTGTTGTTTGTTGCTAGAGAGGCTGTGATTATGACATTTACTTTCCAGTTTTAATAATCTGAATTACTCAATTAAACCATCATAACATGAAGTATAATTGGTCAAAAGTAACTTTGTATAGCTCTATAATTCAAGCAATACAAAAGACACCAATTAATTATTTTAGAACTGTTTATGAGCTCTTAAATCCACAAGTATTTTTGACGGATTTGTATTCCTTCTGATGCTGGAGTATCTCCATGCATGGCTTGTAAAAGTTCTCAATGCCAGCCCTTACCATTGAATAAGTTACTAAAATATCTCCTCTCCTCTTTCTTGTAAAATCCAGCTTACAAACAGTCAGATGATAAAGGCTACTAGGCTGTTGAGTAAACCAGCCTTTTCAGAGAGCAGGGCAGAAACCAGCAGAGCAGGACTGCTTGTCCCACCACTGCATAGGGGACATAAATGGCATATAGGATGGCTGAAACCCTGAAACTTGACTGGCAGACAGCAGAGTCAGCCACAGGCCATGGATGGCATACGCTGAGGTTGGACACAGAGTGAGTTCATCCAGAAAGAGGCTGCAAGGAAGTGAGTTAAGCAGATGCACAGCTTTCCTCAGTGGCAAAAGTGTATCCATATTCTTGAACACTGACTAACTTACAGAAGCCAGGTCCAGGAAAAAGGCCCCTCCCCTGTGACCCTGTGAGCATCCGTGGGTCTCAGTGATGCAGAGTGTCCCCCATGCTGGTGGTGAATGACTGATAGGTTTTTACTCCTAGAAGACCACTGGTGAGTAACTCAGGAGAGAAACAACCTTATGTCAGTGAATGCAAACTCTACCAACCAGGTGAGGCTTAGAGTAGATCTTGGATATCTTCCATGTCTTTGACTTGTGGCTTCTTCCAGGTAAAGCAATGCATATGTCAGGGTATATGTTTGCTTCCTGTTTGTGATTCACCTGCTTTTCTATTTCCCACCTTTCTTTTTTTATGATTTCTTTGCTCTTGGCTAAAACTTCTGCTGTTGTATGACTGTAATTTAACTTCTGTGTTGTTACAGATCCTAGAGGTTTTCAATTTATTTACATATCTAACAATAAAGTAGGTTTACGTTTTGTAAGGAATCAGGTCTAATTTCTAACCTGCAGTCACCTTGCCTGTTGTTTATAGTGAAAGGACAATGCTGTTTAAAGGACACTTAAGAGTTCTTCTAGTTTCCTATTCCAAAGGAGTTCTTTATATGTTTATAGCATTTCCTATCTGCAGTAACATTCTTTTACAATTATACCCAACTAAAACAATACAGGTTCTATACATGTGTTTGCATTTAAATTAATCTCCTTTCAGTGTTATTTTTATATTGCATTAATTTAATGCATTGTAAAGACAAAGTTCTTGGAGAAGGTATAAAATGATTTGATATGATATTGATTACTTCCTGCACAAATATCTATCATCAGAACCTTTTTAGACTTAAGAACAGAGCAGGCAGAGAGACTCGTGTCTGCTTGTCTTATGAAAGACATGTGTTTTATTAATGCATTCAGTGCCTGACTGTCAGTGACACTTGGCTGAGCAGATAGGCACAGTTACTGGCATGAAAGCTAAACAACAGATACAGGAAAAACTTGGCCTGACTTGTCTCATTGACATCTATCAATCTACAAGCAATACAATCCAGTGTTTTCTTTGAAAGAGCATAAACAATCCTGGATATCATGGAGGAAACACACATTCAAGACATAGTTCAGGGAAAGTCTTACCAGCATGAGATTTATTTCCATCCCAACTTTCATTTGTGTCAGCAAACTCTGCATCAAGATTGCCTCATATTCAGAAATTTTAAAGGGAGCCCAGGTTTTGGCTTTGTAATACCAAAAATCAATCTTGTTCAAGGACAAAAAAATAAATCCTTTCCAAAACAATGAGAGTAAACCTAATAATGCAGAGTCATCCTTGGTTTTAACCCTTTGAAATTAATGAAGTTTATCACCATTTTTTTGCCTCTTAATTTGACATTTTTATTAGTGTTAACAGGAGTATCTTGTGCTGATATCTGGAAAACACTGAGCACTGAGGTTTGACAGCATAAACCTCCACCTGGCAACAGCGTGAATGATCCTCTGCCTTGTCATTGACACCTGTGGGACTTCACATACAGGTAATATTCTCAGCTGGTGTAAAGCACAGGGTTTTGGTATTTACATGACTCTGCCACCTGGAGCCGAATTGCTTCACTGGTTGTTAAAATAGGACTGGGGATAGAAGTTCTGCAGAGCACACAAGGAATGCAGTGGAGAGCACACAGTGCAGCCCAACTTAATGCCTCTGGAGTCCCTGGCAAAAAAAATGTGTTCAGCTTTTTCTATAGAGACCTGTTCTTTTATTTGTTTTCCCCTTTAAGCATATCCTGAAGTTCTTGGTGTATAAGGAACAGGACTACCTTTCTTCTCTTTAAAGTAATATCACAGCAAGGTTTGGTTTGAAATGCAGTGATATGAAAAGTCCTCTGAGGTCACCAAAATGATCTCCCACTGATGTCAGGGTAATTTCAGCTGTGTTCTGCAGCTTGATAGAAATAGTTTTTGAAAAGGCAAAAAAGTGTTATTTCCAGACATGCTCTGTTGCTCATGATTGTTACATTTCTATAAAAGAAAAAAAGATGATTTTTTATCATGAATGGGAAAAAGTAAAACATTCTCTTAACAATAATAAGAAAATACTATCTTATTGCTATCAGATGAGGTTCCTCTGGGAGCTTTAAACAAGATTGGTAATATTTCAATTCTACACAAAGACCAAGTGAAAATGGAACTGTCTTGCAGACTAAGATGTTGCACTAAGAAAATAAAGATATTAGAATTTATCCAGGTCATTGTTGCTGGGGCCTTTTGATATAGGTTTGTGAGCTAATATTACAACAATCAGACTTAATCTGAGAATAATTAGGATGATGGGATCAAATATTAAGTGATATCAAACCAGGAACTGGGATTAAAGCTCTAAAATAATGGTCATTCAGAGGACATGTAGGCTCAAGCAAACATCTTAACTATTAATTTTTGGTGCAAGTAAGGAGTCATGTGCTTACAGCTATGAATATATGGCAGTTTACTGTGTCTCCAGAATTTCTGGGGTCCAACCTTAAATCTTCCTCAAAAATTTATTTATAGTAAAAAATTAACAGCAAAACTCTTGTCATTTTGTCTCAATAGCAATAAACTTTCAGGTAGAAATAAAAATCACTTAAATTACAACAACCTGCAACTCCTTTACCTATTTCTGCCTGTTCCACAAGTAAGCTTGGACATGGGCACGTGCTAGATGTAAATAAATTGATTTCTGAATTAAACTCACTACATGTCACAAAGCAACCAACTCTGTGTCACAACCTAAAGAGATACCCAGCCTGCAGGTGTGTAGAGCTTGCAACTGTGGGTTCATAGGATTCTGTAATACACAAGGACATGGAGGCTTAGTCCTCTAAATTTCTCTACTTTATTACAGATTACCAAAAATACCACACAGATCACCACTAACAAGTATAATACCATAAAATCAACACTAGCAAATACATTTATGATTAATAAAGAGAATATATATATATTTATTACAAATTACTATCAGCAATCAATAATATAGTATCAATCAATAGTACAGCAACAGTCAATAATAGAAATCAATTGTATAGCAACAACCAGTTGTATGGCAACAATTCATATAATGGCAACAACCAAGTAGGTATATACTAGTACAGATTACTACAAATTTATGCTTACTGAAGCAATTTATCAACAATACAACAGCAGATATTCTTATGATAGATTACTTATATGGATATATAGTACCGGTATCAAGTGAATTAGACAGATTTCAGAAGGGGTCAAACCATCCCAGAGGGGAGGAGAAACCGATCCCAGAGGGGGACCCAATCATCCCAGAAGTGAAACTGAACCGACCCCAAAAGTGGGCCCAAAGGAGGACCAGTAAGACAGCAGGCAGAGTCTCACTTCAGAGATGATCCATATTACAGGGCCTGGAGTCAGCCAGGTATGTCTGGTGAGAGTCCAAGATCTCATAGAAAGTTCATGCAGAGAGTTCATTTTGTTTAGGAAAGAAAAAATGTGTGCAGCACGGGAAGTTCCCAGAGAGACAGGCTCCACTTTGGATAAAAATTTAGTCCTTTTCATATCATAGAGATATCAGAGGGTGTAGGACATCACCACTTTGAGCAGCCAATAGATGCTGTTAATTTCTATTTTTCAGCCAATAGATGATGCTGTTTTCTGTTCTTTCAGACCCATTTTATTTTTTCTACTGTTTCCACTTTTTAGATGATGAGTTGCCATTGCAGTCCCTTGTTTTTGTGCTTATCGATGGCATCCGAAGATGTCTTTGTTTTCTAGGTACCCCAGGTGTACTTCAGAGAGTCCAGCTGCAATTTAAAGGATGTTTCTGGTTCCCAGGCCTAGTTCCCAGGCTCACAGCTCCCAGACTGGCAGGGAGTTTCTCTGCCAGTATTTTTGAGAGGACATTTTCTTCTGTTCAGTAATTTTCCCCGTCTAACCAGTCCACCTTTATGGCTGCTCATATCACTCTGTAAGGGTGATTTTCTAAATGTAAGTCTAAGTAGATGCAGTGAAGGCAGCTCCACAGATTAAAGCTATTGTTCCGGATGTTTATTTTGTGACAGACTTTGTTGACTACAAAGCATATCTTAAAACTATGATCTTAATAGCACAAGGGGAACTGTTGAGTCTTCCTTAACTATGCAGGTTTATGATGCAGTCATGGAATATTTCCCAAATCATAATCATTTAATCATTTGGTAAATATTAAGAAATACACATTATTCCCATGTTGGCTGTTGACTTTTAGAGCTATAAAGTAGGTAAAGCACATTACTTCCATTTCTCATATTGAATAATAATAAGATCTTGGAGGTTAACTAAAGGATTTTGAGAGAGGACCTTAGAGAGTTAGACACTTAATGCCTTTGTCTTTAGTAAGAATAACCTGACTGGGCACTTTTAAATATCACACTATATGGTCCTACCCCATGTTAAGGCAGATACGTGATCTTTGCCAGTGTCAGAATGAGGTCTGAAACTCTTATTTGCTAAAAACACTGCCTAATGTTGGTCTTAGGCAAATATCTTTTTAATCACTTTGTATCCTCATCCTCCCTTTTCTCTTCTTTATAAAATGAAGTCAGTACTGATTACCAGAAGAAAATTTGGAAGTACGCACAACTGGAGGTCTCTCTGTGCAGTTCTTGGAGAGATATAGGTATGTATTGATGATTTATTATGACTTTCACATTATATTTTTTTCAGAAGGGTAGAGTGGTTTGTTTAGGGCTGGGTTGAAGAGACTTTAGTGGTTTTAGGACATATCATTGTTAGTTGTGTTAATAACATCTTATTTGACTTTGGAGATAATCACTGACCATGACAGTTTCACAATGTAAACCACAGTACTGGTCAAGGTGAACTACTGCCTAAATGACTGTAGTTAAGGATGGACAGGAAAAGAGTCAGAAAAAGAAATTCTAAGTACTTGGTTTCTACAACCACGCTTTTTCTCCACCTTTTTTTTTTTTGAAAAAAAAGGCTGCATTCAAAACGCTGTGTTCTAAGTACGATCATCATGAATATGATGTTGTATATGTGACTTTTTGTACAGTTGGTGACTGCAATATAGCAAATAAATCCTTGGAATAGGAAAACTACTGAAATTTAGAAGGAGCAGTATGACATGAACTGATGTAGCAAAATAGCTGTTAAATAGATGCGATCATCTCACCAAGTGTGTTCAGTATTGCTTTTTATATCTGATTTGTTCAATGTTATGCTTTGTTACAGACCATTGTTTCAAGGGACTGGATATGTTGTGTTTAGTCTTTAAGGAAATGCATTGAATTCTGAATCGAAATCTCTAACCAAATAAGTACAATCCTGAGCAGTCATTACACAAAAGTATTTTTAGATTCATTGAAAATCAATAAGGCAAAACAGCTTTGCAGGAGGAGCAGAGCAAAAATTGTGAAGGAGCCATGATGTGCCTGTAGGTATAAAACACATTTTTTAATATATGTGCACATTTATAGTTACACATACACACAAATATACACACACAAAGTAACTGTACTGTAAAAAAAGAATATATTAAGGATTCTGCTCTCTACCACATGAATTTTCATCACAGACAGGGAAAGGTACTCCTTTTAAAAGATATTCAATTAATGAATGTGCTTTTTACAGTGTGGACCAAAAGGCACAGTGGAAATTTTAGTTTAAAGTTGTTAGCATGAATGATGGAAAGAAAATCCTTTAAAATACTGTTAGGATATTGGTAAGTAGCTTGGTGAATAACATAATGAATATTAAGTACTCAGTTTAATTACTCAGTTAAAGTAATAATTGAGTGGTGGTGTGAGCTGTTTACAAAGTCACCCAGCTTGGCAGTCTAGCTGTTGAATAGGTTGTTCTGCAGGCATTTGACAGACACTTGATTCTGGTTTTGAATCAAAAAACATCAAAGCAGGAAATGCTGGGTGAACCTTGTCCTGAAATGACAAAACCTGGCACTTCGTATGAATCTCCAAACTCACAGTCATTAAATTGCTCTTCTACTTTTTATTTTTTAATTCAGCGATGCCCAGACTAGGGCTATAAGCTATATGAATAAATGTGTTTTTCTGTGGCACAATTGGCAGGATGAATTGCATTATATAAACTTTTACTTGTTTATTAAATGAGTTTAAAAGTCTCCTAACCAGTGCCTTTGTTGATGGATAAGAAGCTACAGAGATAAGGCAAAATAGTGCTGAGATATATAGATATACACACACATTCTTTAAATCAATGGATCACATGGTATTTAACAAATAGATCATATTTTCATTTTGCAGATGGAAAAAAGCAAAATATATTTTGTGATATTTTCTAGTTAATTAAAATAGTCTCAGGAAAAATGAGGGACACTTCTCACTCAAATCATTAATAGACCAGAGTGGACTAGATAAATCATTTCTGAGCATACTAAGCACTTGATCCAAAGCCCATTGAACTCAGTGGGAGACTTTCTGTCAACTTCAGCAAGCTTTGGATGAAGCTAAAAATAGTTTTCCTAGTTTCTTCAAAGTAGAAGCTACAAACTTAATTAACAATAAAGGAAGAAAGTTGTAGTTGCTTTAGTTCTTTCCAAAAAAACACCTGGTTATTTCTGGATAACGAATACACATTTTCTTTTTTTTTTCTTTTTTTTTTTTTTTTTTTTTTTTTGTTCATTTGGGGTTTTTTTTGTTATACTAAAATTCTGGTCACAAATGTAGGACTATTCAAAAATTTGTTAATTACACTTCATAAAAGCAATAATAACATGCACCTATAAGTTAGTTCAGTGTTAACTAGCTCTGAACATGACTATTCTCATCTATTTACAGTATTCAGGTACAAAATCAACAATTTGTGCTTCCCTTTATTTTTCACAGGAGGACATCGTTGTTGATATTTTTTTGTTTTTGCTTTGTCTAGAATAGCATTAACTAACCAATTGGCTTCAATTTTATGCTTATTCAAGGTCAGTTTGAGTTAAAGGTGGTAATGTAAGGTAAAAATTGAAATTAGAGAGACTGCTTTTTGGACCTTATTCCCATTAGCTGCAGTAGGAACAGGATTAATTATCAACATCCAGTTGCAGAAAAATTTGTAGGGAAAAATAACTTTCTGCATTGCCACACCATTTGACATTACTGGAGTATAGTCCCTTCCCCAAGTCATTTCCTATTCTTTGACCAGGTCTGTACAATTAAGGGGTAATTTACAGGCTGGGTGCAACCCAAAGAGCAACGCTTTTGGCTCACGTCACAGCAGAAGTGAGGGGTAGCTTTGCTGCAGTCCCTTGGCTTTGGCACAGCACCGTGAAGAGCAGAGGGACCAGGGACAACAGCCGCTGCCTCTCAGCTGCCTAGGAAATCATTCCAGGACTGCAGGAAACACTGCTGCCTGCGTGCTGGGAGGCAGCGGGGCAGACAGCTTGTGGCTGCCTGGCTCTCCTGCCTTTGGCTGGGGACCCTGAGTGTTTCTGCAAGGGGAGGCAGGGCGTGGGGGAGGCTTAAGGCACTAAGTTTATGGTAGAAAAGGAAACTGGGAATACTGTTTGTGTACCTAAGGGTATGAAGGAGAGAGAGACAATGATGGTTGGGGGATAGAGGACCCTGCTCCTCCTCCTTGTTCTGGAGATACAGTGGTGCTCAAGGAGAGGGGAGCTCATGAGTCAGCAGCTGTGTGTCCAGGGGTGGCTGACAAAATCTGAGAACAAACGAGCAGGACTTATGCCACTTCCCTTAACCTGTCTAAATAGTAGATACATTGTCTAAGCTAATTATTTAGGATGTCCCTGTAGACACTGGAGGGGCATGAGGCTCAGCTTATCCTTGGATGTATATCTAAACAATATAGGATAAACATGCACATTTTCTGCAAAAAAAGGAGTGACTGAGAGCGACACACCCTACATTTTGAGGCAGGAGTCCTACCCAGTCTTTGGCACAGAGCTAAGCTATCTGCCTTGGAGTATGCTGATGCCATAAGTCGCCCTGGCGTCTGCAGTGCATCTAGCTCAACACACCCGCCAGCTGTAGGGATTAATCTACAACAGCAATGAGGAATCTGAGTTATGCTCCTAGGCCTCTCTGCAAGTTATATGCAAAGTAGGAACCAGAATAAATTTTGGGCAGAGAATTAAACTATATTTTGCCAGTACAGAGCTGCCCGGAAACTGAAATTAAGGAAAAAATAAAAACAAGAGAGTACTTTTCAGCCTTGCTTCTTTAAGGCTTAAATTCCTTCTTCAGAGCTGGATGAAGGAGTCTTCTCCTTTGAGGACACAGACATGAAATCTTCTTGGGAGAAAAAAAGATTATCCCGAAGAAAGGAAGTCTTTTATATCCTGTAGAAACCATTTCACTTCATTTAATAGAGCACATTGTTCCGGGAAGCAATAGACCTGATTTGACATCTCCGCTCTAACACTGCTGTACATTATACACATTCACGAAACAGTTACTGTAAATTATACATAAACAGTTCAGGGAGCAGAGGCTGGAGGCGAGGACATGTTTCTTCCTTTTCTTGCAGTTTAACGAAACTTGAATTCTTCTTTGCAGCCTGCATCCCCACACCATGGGTAAACAATTCAGTGAAAGACATGCAGGTGTGGAAAAAAAGAACACTGCTACTTCCTCTCAACCTTAAAAGAAATACAGGAGCAGCCCTAGCTTTTATGAAAAAGCCGACGTTGTGCCCAGGTGGCATGTTACAGAATTCCTACCAAACTGTGGCATGACGAACATCCTTCCACTGGGAAACCTGGGTGGAAACGCATTTCCTTTCAAGTAGGCATTGAGCTGCTCGGCAATAATCTCATCTGAGGTGCTCGTGCAGAAGCCCAGAAGAACCACTGCAGAGTAGAGAACTTTACAGTAAAAAACCCCAAACAATAGCATCCTGCTTATTGATTTTTGGCATCTCCAGGGGCAGAAGGCACCTGTAAGGTAGTTTTAGGATTGCAGTTGTGTGTGTGAGTACCTGACTTCCATCCACATTATTTTTTTTTTGATTTGATTCTTAAGTATTGGCTTAATTTTAAATGTGAACTGAAAATTAAAATCATTGAAGTCATGTGTCACACTTGAATTCAATAGAGCTTGAACACTTGTAAGATCAGTGAAAATAATTCATCTGAAAATGAACTAGACAAGTATTTAGTGGGAAGACAATAAATAATGGTCTAGCACATTAATGCAATAATAAAGGGATACAGTTAAGGTTTCTTCCTTTTGAACCCTGTCAGCTGTTAACACAGTGTAGTCCATTTAAATAAGACAGAGATAAATAGCATCTTCTTATAGGCAATAGATAATGCTGCCCTGCTTCTAATGCAACAACATAAGTGAACAGATTTCAAAAACAAATTTATAAAACTGAAGATAAATATACTAGCAAAGTGTATAACATACCATACAGGAAACGGAATGGAACTATGTACAGTGCTGTTTGTGTGACACATTGTGGTGGAAATAAACAAGAATTGATGAGCTTTTATACTGCTGAAGATAGTGATTTCCAGAATTATGGGTAAGGTTAGCCTGGAGTTTAAAAGAAAACATATTTATATATTATAATCAGAGAAAATATTTTTTTTATTTTTCATTCTCTCTAATGAATCATTAAATGTGGGTGATTTACAGCCTTTCCATGAAGTCATAATTATTCCTTTTTTCCTTCTCAGAAAAGAACTGTTAAAATGAGTTTTCAGCTTAAAAAAAATGTGTACAAAATGCTGTTAACCCTACAGCAGTCAAGGCCGGAGTGGCAGTAACCGATTTACATTTCAAGATGGTACATGATTAAAAGCCTGATGCATCTGCAACATGGAAGGTGGGAAGAATTAACCTGGTTCACCCCCTTCCCTTATCCTTATATGAACAATCACAAGGGGGAAGAAAAAGCCCAATATTGTCCCATGCTAGTTGAAACATTAAGTTCCAGTACTCCTAAGGAAGGTATACAGAGAAGTACAAAACATACAGAATAACCTCCATACTTCTAAACTGTTGTGTCTTTGATTCATATCCTCTCAAACCACTGTCTAGTCATTTTTCTTTAAATTGTATCACCTTTTTGTTACAGGAAATAACTTGGGTGTGATTTATCATCAAGCCAGTTGCAAGTATTTTCCTGAAAAAAGCATTTACCTTGAGTGACTAACAATGCTTTGCAAAACTTTAATTTCAACGTTATTACCCAGTACCTCAGGAGAAAATATTATTCCTTAACAGGTGGAAATAATAACGTTAATAAAGTCTAAAACATTTAATATCTTCTGCATTAGGTGTCAGTTTGACGAAGTATCATTTAGCATAGCAGAAAACTATCCCATTCCCTTTAACAATCAGTTTGAATGACATATTTTCTTTTAAATGCGGTACTGTGTTTAATGCAGTTCAAGACAGTGTTACTAAATAATGGTTTAATAATATCACTTAGCCATTAAACTAGCACACCTGATGCTAGCAAGCCTGTTCACTGTTGCTAGTGGCTATGAATTGGTGTTCACCCCAGTGCTTTTCCAGCTACCTGTCCCTTTTGCACTTCATGCTAATTTTCTGCTTTGTTGTGCCTGCTAAATGCTGTATTTTGGTTGGCATACATTTGGATTATATGGGGTTTCAAGAAATAACCACAGTTTTATCTCAACACAGTTATTGGTAGGGACTGTGAGTTTCAAGAAGCTGAAGTGGTATTTTGTTTCCACCAGGGTGTTGCCAATTAAGAAGCTTCTAAATATGATAAGCATGACTGACACTGGAAATATTGTAAAGATGTCAATCATATTTCAGTATGGAAAAATATATGGAAATTTAATATCTGTTCTTTGGCCAAGTGTATTATTGTTATGGCCATATATAATATCATAGTTTTCCACAGTTGTATGCTGTCTAGAACATGACTAGCAAATCTCTGGTTTTGATATCAAGAAATGTAGTGTTGATAGACATTAGCAGTGCAGAATTTCATCATTTGAGGAAAAGATAATGGTATGCACTGCATTTTCTCTCAAACATAATGATTTGAAATCCTGTGTACAGGTTCACAGTGAGAATGGCCAAGCGTCATTATAAGGTGATGACTGCTTAGTGCCCGTCTTGAAATGATTACAATGGGTTCAGCCCAGGCACAGCATTCACATTTCAATTAAATGGTACTAACAGAAATAAAATAGAATGAGTTTTTTTTTTTGTTGTTGTTTTTTTTTTTGTTTGTTTTTTTTAAGACAAATACGTCATTTTGAATATCCAGAGCTATTTCAGAATTTAATGAGGACCACTTTCACACACTCCCGGTGGGTAAGGGAAGATGACGGTTTGTATGGGACTGCTTCTGTAGCAAACACTGTTAGACACTTGCTCAGATCTCATGTTGTCTCCCTTTCCCATTACACTGTAAGAAGCTTCTCAACATGAGAGATACAGGACAGACTCCAAGTCTAAGAACTGCAAACAAATGAGTAATATGCCTGAGAGTGTTTGCAAAGGCTCTTGCCCCAGAGTTGCTTTTTAAGGGGAAACATATCTCCTTAGACCCTCTCTAAGCAGCAGGCTGGAGGGCATGTTCATAACAGGAAAAGCTGCCTAGGAAGGAAACTTTCAGATCTAATCCTGACCCTAACCTTAACACTAACCCTAAACCTCCCCTCCTTTGCAGAGCTGAGGGAGGATTTATGTCTGCTAAACAGTGTGGGTAAAGGTTACCTCTGTGGTTTGTGTGAAACTTTCTGAATTTCACACCAGCAGGGCTTTTGCTCCACATGTATTGGGCACACAGAACAACCCCTTCCCTCAGCCACTCTTGTCCTGAGAATCGCAGACACCCACTGACATCATATAAATGTTACCTCTGCCTTACCTGGGATTTTGCTTAGTGAGGGGTGCTACTACTTGCAAGGAGGAAAGAGGAAAAGCAGCATTCCCCACTTCCATCCCTTCCACATTTCTGGTAGGAAATTGTGCCAAGTAGCACTGCCAAACACTGGAGAGCTGGCTGTTCTTTGTGCCATTGATAGCAGGGCCATGCAGTGGGAGACTGGATAGTACATGGCAACACTGAGGAGAACGCAGCTGCTGATATTACTGTTCATGTCCAGCTTTGACATCACTTGACTCTAAACTTTACAAACATGATGTTACTTCCAAATCATCCTATTAAACTTCATTAGTGCCGTGTAATTAATTTCAGAACTGAAGGGATGACGTCAAACCTCACATGTAACCATAATATATTCAACCTAAAACCTGTTCAATAGGACCACCCTCCTCTACCCCAGTGTTCTCATTGATTGGCCATGAACAACAAATTTACTGTCTCTGGGGCACTCAGCAATGCCTCAGTTCAGATTCAGATGTGGCACTGAAATTCATCTGAGAGAACATAAGTCATGTCTGAGTAGGTTTCTGTCTCACCCCAAATATTTTGTTTATTAAAATCCGTAATGTAATTGGTGATACACACTTGTTTCTCAAGTAATGCCAAATGAAGATACTAGATGTGTTATGCATACAAATAGTGGAATACTTCTTTTCTACAAAAGACATCTCTTAAAAATGTGGGGTTCATTCCTGCCTCAGGTTTATGCTCTTGTTTGACAACATATGTAGATTTGGGATTAACAGTCTTCTGGGAAAAAAAAAAAAAATCTGAATTCCTTTAGGAAAACAAAGGGGAATAGAGACGTTTTGCCTGCTGTGCCATTTAAGGTATGACAGGATTAACATAGCATCTAAAATGTTGCTGCTGTCCCATGCTGTTCAGCAGGTCAGCTGTGCTAACTCCTCTCCACAGAGTTCACACTTTCTCTCACCTTCTTTTAGGCTTTGTCAACAGTTCCCCATTTCATGTGAATGTCTTTTCTCTGCTCCTTTGATTCTTCTCTCTTTTCTTACATTGCACTTGCCTGTGTCTTCCCCTCCGTTACTCTTTTGTCTTTTCACTTGCCTTTGAGTGCTGTTTCTGGGTTGCCTTTTTTTCCCTGTGGTGTTAAAATATTCCATACCCTGTGGATATGTATTTTGAATTATCTGAGTGATCATCCTACTAGTTACAATCCAGTGCTTTGTTGCAAAAGAATTGATTTTTTTTTCATCCATGCGTCATGCTATAACACATATGATTCCTATGTGAAAATGTCTCCCAAATCCACCTAATTTCTGATTTTCGGTCCCTGTTATTTTTAAGGATGAGGGAAAAAAAGCATAGTAATAGATAATCTGTAAAGTATGTTTTCATTTTTGTTCGCTGTCCTACTTGTGATTTTTTCTTTCATAATTTTCTCACACTCTTCTTCTTCCGTTGTTCTCCTTCATCTTTTAAAACCCCAATGGCTACAATATTTCATAATAACACTATTGCTGTTAGGGATGAGCAAGTTTGGTGCATATATTTAATCCAAACAATCTTTTATATTCATCAGATTAATTTTTCGTAGTCTCCAAAGGAAAAAATCATTGTTGTTTTCAAAATCAGAAAAACAGTTCAATAAATCAAGTTTTCAGCAGAACGCTATATGTAACACCTATATGTCACACACAAATTTCCTCATTTTAGACCTTTTTTTAAATTTGATTTTCCACTAAGATCATTATGTGCTCCTTACTTTCCCCATCTTTTTTAAAACTCAGTGTCTAAAACTGAACATCATTCTCTACGTAAGATCCATCTCATTGCAGATTCAAGAGAATGATTTCTCATCAGGTTTCTCACCTTGTTTTGGAGACAGATTCCTTAATTCTTTGTAAACAATACTGGTTTTGTCCAGTAATCACTTGGGCAGTTAATATTCACTCAATAGATGGTCAATTCTTCCTCCAAGACACTAGTGTCTGACCAGTTAACTGCCACTTTGTTGTTAAGATTCCTTATTTATGAGTTATCTTCTTAGTAATGCCATTTTTAGAGCTGCAGTAATTTATGATTGAAAATTTCATGCAGATGCTGTAAATCTGATACACTTAATATATGTAGTCCTTTGATTTGCTTTAACCAGAAGGCTTACATCCACAAGTATATTCTTTAAGATTTTAATGACAATGTGGAAGATGGACTCTGTGGTGTGCTCAGGGATCCTGGTCCCCTACTTGTTGAGTCTGAGTAGACAGGTGAACCTTAACCTTCTCAGATGCACTCCTTGGTTTCCCACTGATGGAAATGGAAGCTTGAGGAGATGTATGAGGGCTCAGGTAACATCCCTGGAGAGAGTTAGGATATTTCTGCAGTGTGCAGTGCAGCCTGCAAGCAGCAGAGAATTTAAAAATCCTATATTTTAGAAATAGATTAGGGGATGAGGAACAGACACAAAAAAACCTCAAGGAATTGCTAAGGATATTTTTCTATGCTCTGATATTTTTGGCTAGATTAATGTCCATATTATTGCACCTGTGATCCACATCCCTTGTAGTGTTAATCTTATCTGGAGTGGTTTTGGATTAGGGGAGATGAGGATGAGAGAAGAACAAAATCAATCAGGATTTCAGAAAAAGGACAGAGAAATTCCTGAAGACAGAGGATGCTTAGACAGTTAGTTTTGAAAAAGAAAGAGGCTTCCAAAAGGTGAAGTTCAAACAATGGCTTTGCTGGCTGTCAGTACTGCTCTTACCCGTTGTCCCGCTGTGCTTTCAGTGACCTACTGAAGGCTTAAAGCTCTATTAAGACATACCAGTGTAAAGCTCTGCTGAGCTCAAACCATGTCCCTCTCATGGTGCATGTCGTCATAAAGTCATGGTTGTGTATTACTACAAGTGCTCAGGAGGGATAGTTAATCTCACTGCTTTAACTGCTGAAGAGGCACTAATGGGAAATTGATAAGAAGCTTAATGTTATTAAACACATGCGAGAAACCATTTAAGGCAGAAGAGAGTTCTGCATCACTGAGGCCATAATCCTGCATCCACACTTCATGATGCTTTTAGGGGAAAACCCAAAGCAATTAAGGGTCATATTTTAATAACTGTTGTATACTTTATTTCACCTCATAGCAATCCCAGAGAAGTACATAACAAACAGATAATCATGAAGTACTTACGAAAGTTGATGGTCAAATGGACAAGTCCCATAGTCTGCTTGACAATTGTATTTTGTACCTTCAAATTTACCTTTAGAAAATTCAGGAAAGGTATCTGATGGCTAAAAAAAAGGAAAGAAAATGAGGGTTGTTCTGTTCCAACGTAAACTGATTCACTGGTTAATTGTGCAACCTTTGTCGGGTGTGAGGGCCAGCTTCAGATAAAGCTGCAAAGGGCTGAAGGCAGATAGGTAGCTGTTGAGAGCCCTCACTTATATTCTGAATGACAATGGCATGAGCCAGGTCATGTCTAGGAGCCATAACGTTGTGTGATGATACAGAATTATGCCCATGCTGATATGACCACTGGAGAAGCAGAGCTTAATACTGTGGGCACAGTGAAATGTTGCAATCTCCCAGTGAACTTTGGATCAAAGCTAGCTTGAATCATAGGCAGAGCTGTCAAGAATACACTTAATCATGTTTAGCCTGCAGTTTTGAGTAAGTAAATCCTTTAATGGTTCTGGTCTTGCATGCCACTTCCTGGTAATCCCTTAATGACAATGTATCATGAACCATTTACTTGAAGGAAGGTAAATGATGTCACATAACTTGCAATTCCAAGGAGAAGAAGCTATTTAAATATTTTAAATGTTATTCAGCTTTTTCTAAACATAGCCCTTTTCTTCAGAGTTTATCCCCTTGCTTGTGTGATACTGCAACAATGACGAGCAGGCACTGGCAAACTAGAGATTTCTTGGTAGAAGGGAGAGGGAAGTGCTGACAAATTTTGTCTATGAGGTTTCCCAGACATTGGGGACTCCTTTAGTTGTTCAGGCCACTGACTTATAAGCATTTATTCTTGCAAAGTCCCTCTTTTCTTTGTATGTTCCACTGCCAAGCAAGGAATGAGTAGGTAGAGAGTTGAGGTATTTTTGCATTTTCTGTATTTTGCTCAGTGCGATACAGAACAGCCGAAGCATAGGATGACTGTAAATTGGCAGAAATTAGAAAGTAAATGTTCAGTGAATAAAGCTTAATAATTATTAAATTTTTAATAATAGGTATGAATTAGTAAATCAGTAGTTTTAGCAGAAGTTGTAATTTGCCAAATGAATTACAGATTTAATGCGTCTGTGTACTGAAAGGCTGAAATTTACTAACAGTGAAAATGTTATTTACCAGGAGAAATCTTCGTGAAAGAAAGACACTGTCTTCCTGTGACCAACACATTTGTTCATGTTTTTCTGAAAACGTCATTGTGCTAAAGTGGGTGGCTGGCCAGCAGGTTGGGGAGCTCTTGTTTCCTTTGTTTGGGTGGGTGCACTCTGGCAACAAGGTGATGCTGTGTTTGTGTTTGCAACCACAGAGTACGTTGAGCCAGGAAGAGCAACAGGTCTGCAGTGCAAGGAGGGCAAAGCAGAGAAACACCAGCACAAGCTGAGACAGTCAAATAGTCTTGGTTCTACAGAGTATTCTGTTTTGATGAATCATTTCCTGTTTTTTCTCAGCCATCTCTACTGGAGCTTTATTGGTGAATGGGTTGCAGCTGGGTACTCAGACTATGCAGGACTACAGTAGAAGTTTCCTGGGGGAGAAATTTCTTCAGGTTTTGGCTCAGCCTTTACTGACCCTAAACATATGGAAAATAAGTAGAAAACACACAGCTTTTGACATACTTTGTAATCACAACAGGGAAAACATCCTTAAATGATAATTGTTTTAGAGACCATAGATCTTCTGAAATTTCCAGTTGCTGATCACAGGTGAGATTTTTTTTTTAAGAGTGTGCTGCAGCTACAAAGGGGGTTGTGCTCTGCTGTAACAGGGGATCTGATATGAACTACAGTGAATGTATCAATGCACGTTGCTTTTAGTCTACAAAAAATAGAAGTAATGAACAAAATCGTTTTACCAAGTAAGATCTTTTTCCTCATAAATTCTGATTCTCAAGAGAACTATTGATTTCCTGTAACCACTGCTCCATGCCTTCTGAAACACAGAAAAAAATCACTATAAAAATTAGCAATATTTGCTGCAGGCTGCAGCTGTAACTTTCTATCATATCTCTTTCCCCACTGATACATTCCTGTTGTACAGGAAGTTCTGTAGTGAAATACCAAAGCCAGCGTTTAGGCAACTTTTCTTTTATAATGTTTTTAACAACTATCTTGAGGGGAAAAGAACGCATTGTGGATTGCGTAAAGTAAGTACTGTCATCACATGTTTTATGGACTGTTTTGATGACATGCTGTATATAGTCTGGCACCAAGAGCACCAATACCATGAATCCAGCTGAGACAGCAAACTTGCAGAGCTAGGAGAGAGCTAAGGCTGAGCTGTCACTCTTATCTCCACTTCCCTGATATTCATGACTTATGAGGTAGTTTCTTTTGCAGACCTAGAAGGGAATGAAGTATTAATAACATCTTTCACCCTGGAATTTGAAGGAAAGAGTATGATTTTGGCCTTCATGGAATTGTGCACATTTTGCTTTAAGAAGTGACATTTGGACAAGAAGACGTGTCTAACTCAGTTCCTGTGTGCTCCGGCAGTCTTGTGGCTTGTGTGCGCCTGTTTGTGAACTTGTGTATAGATAACTCTGGTAATGGGCAAACCTTAAATGAAATTCATTATTTTCTCAGAGAAAAATGAAGCTTTTCATTTTTTTCTTGGTCAAAATCTGTTTGTGCTGGCACAGCCATGATGCTACGTGGAAAGTCTGCTTCAATAGTGCATGTGCTGAAGGCATTTTCTGGATTATAGGTACACTCATATGGCTGCTGTAACAGCGCAACTGCTTGGTTGATGAAAGGACTGTGTTGCATCCTTAAAGCTTTGATACATCATATAGCTTACATTTGGAAAAAATTAAGCAGTTTCATGTCAACTTAACAAATACAGTGTCAACCTGAAGAATTAGAGAAATGAAGGCTTTAATTTCTGATTATATTTCTCTGCAGTGGATACGTTGGCGTGGATGAAGAATGAACCTGTTTTTGGGAAGGCCTTCTCATTTGTGTTTCTGTCAGAAAGATAAACTAAAAAGTTGATAGGAGCAAGAGGAAGGGTGGGGACAACGTTTAAGTAATTAGGAAAAAGATATTTAAAAGAAGAAGAATGATGGAATGATAGACATTAGAGAGAGGCAACAAAACTTTGACTGTCCTGTCTGAATTTCCTTTGGCTATTATGTGCCTTTCCAGTTCTTAACTTAAAATTCTCAATTTTAAAGGACAATGTGGGGGTTCCTTCAATCCTCCTGACTGGGAGACACTTGGTAAAGCAAAATCTCCATTACTGAGTCTGTTCAGTTAGTTCTGTACAGCAAAGAAAAAAGAAGTGTGAACAGACATACTCTACTGCTTCTCACATTTTCTTCAGTGGCATTTTTTACTTTTCTTCCCTTGCTTCTCTCAGTGAAAACTCTTGTGTCTTAGAGGTGTTCAGCTTACAGAGGAACACTTGAAAATATCTCTAAAAAGCAAACGGTGTTTGTGAAAATGTCAGCTCATTGAAAAGAGAATGAACCCCCTTTCCAAATCGGCAATTTGAAAAAAAAAATTAAAAAAGAATTAAAAAAACCACCAACCAACCAACCCCCAAAACAACCCCCATGCCATGAACCACTCAGCACTTGTCAAAGAAACTTTGGCAGAATTTTGGAATTTTGATCTCTGCTCCCTGTCAGTTTTTGTGAGTTTACAAGGATTGGCATCTTGACTTGTTATTTTTCTTTACTGTTACTTCTGAATATTCCAAGTCTATTTTTTTTTTTTCTTGTATTTGACATATACATCCTTCCACCTGTCAAAACTTGAATGTATAGGTAGTCTGGCATGATAAAGGCCAGAGGAAAAAGCACATCGAAAAGATAATCATGCCATAAGCTTAAACATAAGCTCTACTATAAACATTTTTTTTCTGTAACTTCTGAATCGTGTTTCTTCTGAGATTTTCACCAACAAATGTTTGGAAATGCTGACAGAGGAAGAGTAGGTTTAGGATTAAAATGCTGTGTGCTTGAGGATAAGCATATGGATTTTATCAGTAGTTTTGTTGTTACTTGGTTAGTCTTCACAGAGCTTTCTAAAGGACTGCAATGATGCACATGCCAAAATTAAGTCTGCTGAAATTGGATTTTTCCTTCTCTATATGTGGAAATGCAATTAAATAGGACAATACAAAGAAAATCCTTTATTGTAAAAGTGCTTTCATTCCATTTTGCAGTTTCTCCTTCATTCCACAAAATCCTTTACTTTTCTGATCAATGTAGGGTCAAATGAAGACAACAAGAACAACTCTGAAATGTGCCTTTGGCATCACAGAAACTTGAGTGCTGCAGACTGTACTGGTTGCCTGAAGTACCAGGCAACCATTTTCATTCCAAAATGAAAGCATAAAGTAGAATGGGAATGATATGCAAATTGGAAAAATCAGTAGCAGTTACGCTTACACAGTACTAAAGATAAACAAACTGCCTTGTTTGTATTCTACAGCAATAGGTTTAACTGAAAAAAACTTGTTTTTTTCCTTGTGTGTTTCTCTGAATAAAACATTTCCTAACAACACAAGTGGTTAACTTACAATGGAAAGTCTGTTGAATCTCAGTGTTGGCTCAGATTTGCAGAGCACAGGTTAAACTAAAAGCAAGAGAAGTTCTCGTGGACTAGAAACGTATGTTACAGCAGGTGGCTCTTTGATGCTGAATATGTGAAAAATAAAAATGTAAGTGAACAATATCACTCTTTAGGTTTTGTATCATTGAATTCATATATGTGAATATATGAGGTAAAGAATTTTTAGAAAAAAGTGAAAAATAAAAATGTAAGTGAACAATATCACTCTTTAGGTTTTGTATCATTGAATTTACCATGATATGGTCAAACTCTAAGAATGACTGAACCTGTTTCACTATCTTTTGATACATTTATTTAATTATGTATTCAAGGAAATACTGTACATTTAAACAAGTGTTTAAGCACAATTTAATTACTAGCAGAGCTGGGTTAAAATTTCAAGTGTTTAACATTTTTTTGCTTTGTGTCAGGAGCTAGAGAAACAGTACATTGCTCATGGCATCAGAAACAAACAATGGTCCTAAATAACAGTAATTTTGTCTTGTATTGATACCTGCACTCTTTTGTGGAAAAGATTAGCAAAGAAATGCAGAAAGGAAGGACTGACTGCCCCTGAAGGGCTGGTACCCTGTAGAACAAGTATGACTTCAGTGCCAGAGCTCTAGTGAGGTAAAAGTTCTGAAAAGAATCAAGGATAGTGTAAGGACAGAGAAGGGCATATATAAAAAGGAATAATGGAAAGTCAAAGGTTCAAATTAAATCAGCTTTGGAAAAGAACACATTTCTAATGCCTGTGAAATAAACTGATTTGGAGAAAGAAAAAGACTTTGCAAGGTTGTAGAAAGTTTGGGTCAAGTTTTGTTTATCCTGACACCAGCTTTTCAAACTTGTGTGCATACGCTATAGACTTCCCATAGTTTCCTCTTTACCCAGAAATTTTGCCTGTGATCAGAATGCTCAGTCACAAAAAGTTGTGGGGCTTCTTTTTGGGGTATTTTGGTTTTATCTGTTTGTTTGGTTTTTTTAATGCCTCTAGTCAATTTGGTCTTGGCAGTACAGAATGATAGGTGGTTCACTTGCAGTATGTGAGTTATCTCATAATTAATCACTCTTCTTATTAGAACTATATAATGATTTCACTTAACGTTCCACAGAGCATGGAGAATTGTAAGCTGTAAAACAAAGATTTTGTATTCAGTATGCTATGCTCTGGAAGCCAAACTGATTAATAACATGCTGCCTTAAAAACAGAAACAAACAAGAAAAATGGTTCTAAATGATTCTAAACTACAGCTAAAACAGCCAAATTTTTAACTGATATATACCTATAATTCCAATGACTGGGTGGACTTGCCTGATTAAAGCAGCTCCTGCTGTAGACTATATGACATAGCTCTGTCTGGTGTTTTTTAAATAATAATATAAAACAAATAGTTATAGAGATGATACTTACATTTTTATTAATGAACAACTGTTTTGGGAAAGTTAATTCCTAATAATTTTCATGGCAAGGAAGTAACTCAAAATCTATCATTAATACCATTAAGTATATAAACTATTTATAAACTATTTATATAAACTATATAAACAATTTTTAAAGTTTTAAAGCTTTAAAAATCACAAATTATGTCTTCTACCAAAAAAAGTGTCATTCAAGAATTGTTACTCACTTTTTTCCCTTTAGTGATTAGTGGCTTGGATATTACATTTTTCATTTTCTCACATACAGATCTCTAATTCTTTTGAAACCCAATCTGGACAGCATATCCCAATTTTTGATTTTGCATCATTATGACATTTCTAATTAAAACTGTAATGGTACTGATTAGTCATTTAACATAATGTCTGGTTTTTCATATCCCTGTTTGCTTTTGATAAAAACTTAATATTGACATGAAATGTCACATTCATTATAAATGCCTCTGAATTCTATATGCAAAACTGCCTGTAAAGTAAAAAAAGATGTAAAACTATTGGAAAAATAAAATAATTATACACAAATAATAAACCAAACATCCTTGATTACACAACTCCCTAGTGCCTTCTTCACATGCTGCAGGCTTTTTGTTATTCTTTAAAAAAACAGGGATCTTAGGAGACTGCTTACATAATTAGACTTTTAATTATGACTTTATTAGTTTAAATAAATGGTGATATTTCCTTATGTCCATGGCTGTAGTTCAGTTTTTTGTTAACTCACAGAATGCTAGAGTTTTGATCTATGCTAGAGCTTTGCACTATCTAGAGCAAGATAGTGGCAGTGAATGAGTGTGACTTCTGTACTGCTGTAGATTTCTTAAAATAAACAATTAAAAAAAATTACCCAGAGGAATCAGGGGACTGCTCATGTGCTCAGCAGAGTAAAGGGTGAGATCTTCATTAATTCCAGTCATGAAGGTAAAAGGCTTAGCTGGTGACTGCAAAATGAGATTTTGTAAGTTATTATTTATCTTGTATCATAGAATGAAAATTAGCTATGTAAATAGTCTCATAGTCTCAGATTCCTGAATCAAAATTTATGATAGAGAATATATTCAACCTGTTGCTTCTGTGTACTCCACGCAACTTTTCTCTCACTCACTGTATCCTGTGATACAATCCAATATTTAATCCATCACAGTTTGGACAAGGTGGATTTGTTTAAGGAAGCAGGTAGGCAGACACAAGAAACTGGATATCAGATTGCATACGGCATCAAACTGTTACCCAGTTATGGGCTGGAAATAGTACAAAGTGACTTGCAGTAAAGTCGACAATGATCAGTGTAAAATCTGTCACACGATCAGTGTAAAATCTATCATTAGGCATTGTATGACACCATTTGGTTAAATCACTCTCTAGCTTGTAATGTCAAGACCTGGATGGATGACTCAGAGGCTGTGGGCTGGTGTGATTCATCCCCTTCAGACCTGCATGGCGTATTGCAGACTTCAGAGTCATGACAGAAGGCAGCCAGGGCTTCATTCATCTATCTGCAAACAGCAAGCCATGCAAGGAGTATGGCAAGCTAAAGCATTAGTTTTTCATAGAACAATGGAAATTGGAGCTAATAGTTCTTTCTGCTTATTTCAGGTCTCACCACTGAAGAAAGATTAATACAGGACCTCACTGATGCCTTCCTAGACTCTATGTGAAACATCCTTTATTGGTCTCGCTACAGTATATGTATCAGGAGGGCCAAAGCCTCCTGGCTCACTGTCTTCAGACTTCCTAACAGATCCCATACATTGACATTAAGAGATTACAGAAGATCAGATCCAATATGGATCTATTTTTTAATCACCTATGAATCTACAGGACACCAATAGTCCCAGAGGCTGGTATATTTGTACAAACATGAGTTCAGAACATCCTACGTACTGAACTGGTATTTGCCAATCTTACCCATGTAATATGCATTTTGCCAGAGAAGGAGCATCAATGGCTAACTCTACTTTTCTCCTGGGTGTGGGAGCCTGTAAATATCTATTCTCATTTTCATCTTGTCTGTTTGGTGGCTGTAGGTAAACTGGTCAGCTGGCCTGGGTTTGAGAGCTGATAAGCATGCAGACAGCATACATATGTACTTATTCTGGCTGGCTGGTGACTCATTTAGCAGATGGCAGTGATGTGTCCTACCAAAGCATGAATGCTTAGATGTGTAGGAGATTCTAGCAATTACAGGCTGCAAGAGCATATCTTCTCAGTGGAGGTGTCCAAGAGCACATCAAAGCTGGCTGCACAGAGAATATTGAATTCAGATCAAAGTCTACCCATGCTTGTGTAGCACTCATGGACAAATCTGAAGATACCTAAAAGAGTCTTTGAAGCTCCAGTACCAATACTCTGGCTAAGAGTTTTATACCTTCTAACACTTTGGTGCAAGACTGTGGAATGATTTTTTTCTCGTAGCTAAGGATTCAAAATTCAGCACTCTCTGGTCCCAGAATAAGGTACTACTCTTTGACCTTGTCTTCTCTACTGTAAATACATTGCAAACTGTAGATTAAAAATTAATAGTACTTTTCCCCAGCACAAAACATCTTAACCATCCAAGCTGTCATTCTGTACATGCTGTTGTCCCAAGAGAATAAACAAGTATCATTAGTTATGCAGTCTGGTGCAAGCATCTCCACCAGAAGGGGAAAGATGCAGTCACTATCATTCCCTAGCGTGTCTGCCGGCCAGGCCTTGTCTCTGTCATCACTCGACACTGAAGTGTTATCTCACTCAAAACAGAGTGCTTATAAATGTCTATATATAGAGCAAGAGCTCTTTTGGGAATGGACTTTTCTTCTGTACCAGTTCACACCATGGCCCCAGTCCTGAGATGTTCTTAACTGTCTGAGAGCCTGCAGAGTTGTGACAGCATGGGAGCACAGGCAAGTAGTGAATGATGATAAGAAGCATCTAGTCTGCCGAACAAAAGCAAATTTGAGTTTTAAGTTACAATTACAAATGACTGGCATGCAGAATAGGCCTTACGAGCTCTTACTCGCTAAATAAACCAAACATGCATTGTTATAAATCTCATTAGCCTGACAGTTGTGCCTTACTGGTGACTGAAAGAAGCTAAATGCAGTTATAATGGGACCTGATAAGGCTCGCTTCCAAAATATGTTTTATTACATTCTGAAATAGCTTGTATTAAACTAAACAATGAGGGACTTAATTACTTCAAAGCCTGTTGATTCATTATGAGACAATAGCTTTTTAATATGATATTTGGCAGCTGACTCATCTCAGGACTCAGCTGGTGCCTTATATAACATAATGCTGTGATTGAGACACAGCATAAATCATGCAGCACTGAATCTCTGGGAAAAATACATCTATTATTGTAAATAACAGCATGTTGTGTAGAGAAAAATCAATATCAAACAAAGTATCAGTTTCCTATTCACACATAATAAAACACCGCATGCACAACTACTTTTTCTGTTGTTGCTCACAAATTTCCTTGTTATTTTTTATATCAGGATTTCTTTCCAACCCTGCCACCCCTCATAAATAAAACAGCTGTGTAGGCAGGTAGTTTTCACTTACCGAATTAGAGCTGAGCCCCTAATATTGTTTCACCTGCTGTTATAATTAGGCCCAGGAGAAAAGACAGACAGCTGTTTTCCTTCTCTATCATTGTGTCATCTTATTTGTATTAAAACTGAAAAAAATCTTACAGTTGTGGAGTATTGCTCTGTAGCAGAAGCTGGCAGAGTCAATAAGGTTCAATGCAGACTGACCCTCTTCCCTGCTGTGCCATGACATTTCAGCACATATGGTATTACTCCACATTTATTATGATTTAAAATGTATGTGGAGTGTGCCTCTTGCTCTGCTTGAATCTAAATCCATTTGAAACATATGGAAGGATCCCAGAATAACAGAGTTAGTTCATTTTATCTTCAATTCTTAGATTGCGTACCATAAATGAATCTTATGTTGCAGTGTTTCTGACATGAAGAGATTAATAATTTTGTGCTTACTCCTGAGGAATGTGCTGTAAAAAAGCCTGAATGCCAGGCTTTACTTGCTGGAGCTGTGTTTTCATGTTAGCTGTAGGCTTGGGCTTGTACTTCAGCCTAAAATCCCTGGCTAACCTCTGTGCCTATGTGTTGGCTCTCACTCTGGCGCATGAATACCTATAATTTCTGATTTTTGCCCTGAAGTCGAACAATCCCTTAAAATACTGAAGTAATAAAAACTAACTATGGTAATTTACTGTAGTCTCTGTGTTTGAAACTGTATAGGACACAAACTTAAAACCAGCCATAAATAATTTACTATAGCATCTTTTTACACTACATTGGCAGCAAAGATGCTCTAAAAATGAAGAAAACACTACTCTTGCCTTACCATGTTTTTACATTATCAGTACATATTAAAAGGCCAAAAAGTTGATATTAATGATTTCCAATGACCCAGAAGTGTAATAAATATTATTGCTATGCTTCATTCTGTTAAACTGGGAAAATTTTTTGTAATGTATTTTACTTGACCTAATTTTCTTATGGTGACTGTAAGTGTTTGCAAGGTAACTGTTAACATATCAACAGGCATTGAGGCATAGACCTCAAAAATGCAAAGCACAAAAATGTCTCACTAAAGTCAACAACAAAGACGGGCAATTAGATTCTGTGGTAATCTCCCAACTGTGCAACTCGTTCACTACTTTGTGCTGGTGAAAAATCCATGTGGAAAGGTATGACGTGCAAGTAGTGCCAAATGCTCTCTGGTGTAGAAGACAACAGAGAACCAAGTTCAACAAGCTCTTTCTTGGCGTATTTAAAATATGCACAGATGCACGTAGGCTGTGGGCCTTTTGCAGAAGAGCCCTGACACAGAGTGCCGGCAGGAGAAGTGGGTCTGTAAGCAGCCTGAGCTCAGGCTACATTTACGATAGTTTAGCTGTGCAGCACTAAGCTTTAGGCCTTCTGGGCCCAGAGATGGGGTACATACAGCTGGCTCAGAAGATAGGATACACTACTTCTACTCCATGGCTCGTACTCCCAGGCATAGTGGGGACATAGCCTGAATCTAAACAAAAGCATGCTGTCAAGGTCATAGAAAGTTCCTGAGAAATAAGAGAATATATATTCTGGAAAGAGGGTTAATATGACATTTACAGTACCATATGTATAGGGAGGCTGACAACATGCAGTAAAGTGGGACTTTGAATGCTGCATAAGAGAAAAGGGATACTGTGGATAGGAGAAGGAAGACATGATACAAGTGAGAATGAAGGAAGAATTTGTTATTGATAATAGTGAAGAAAAAATGCTGGAAGGTTTAGTGAATACATTAAGACATTTTGAAGAAAACACCATTCTGAGTAAAAAAGTGAAAAACCAGCAACATAACTATCTAGATGTGGGATAAGGGTCAGATTTTCAGAAAAGAAAAACGTCTTCTGCTTGACCAACTGCTGGAAAAGAAGACTGGATTTTGGAGATATCAGGTCTTCATCAAAGGGAAGTTTTGAAGTTCTTTACTATTAAAAATTTTTCTGAAGAGAACCATTATCAATTGTTTCTCCATGTACAATAAAAATGGATGATAAAAATCTGCTCAGTGAGCATCAAAGGAAATTTAAGTCAGTTAATAGGAAAAATCAAATGTCTAATTCTTAGAGAAGTACTAGAAGTGAAACAGTGACGTTATGAATTGCTTTCTTTTGGAGGTGTTTTAAAAATAGATTAGACAAATATATAGCCTGTATATCCAAGACAGATTAGTCAGTCTTTCAAGGCCCTTTCTAGCCCTATTAGGAAATTAGCTTAGCAGTACGGTTGAGCTCTGATTTGCAAAGCCGTGTTCACATGAGAGTTTCCTTATTCTCTTTTCCCCTTTTGAACTAATAGATGCTACTTGCTGATTTTTGGGATTTTTACTGCTGTCTATCAACAGGAAATGAAATGCTGTTTAATTGCAAGAAGAGCTGGAGTCCAGTCCAAAGACATCTCATTCTTCTGCATATATACAGATCTAAGAAATGTCTTTCCTCTTGATGTAAGATGTTGCATTTATCAGTCTATGGAGATATGTTCTTTCCTTTTTAACAGGGATAAGATGATTTTAGGGTAACTAAATAATAGCTTATTCTTTTTCTTCCCTCAAAAGTAAAGTCAAGGGGGAAGAATTGGGTAGCTCTCATAAAATAATTAAGGAAAACTGCAAGGCACTTTTGGACAATAAGAGATCTGTTCATCAATTTGCAGTTCATGGACACTACTCAATGTCATTCAGTGAACCAGAAAACTGTGGTAATTTCTAAATAGTTCTCAGATCTGTCCTGCACATCCAGCTACATATGCAGAGCTCAAACCATGTCTGTACACATCATTGATTTTGGAGGCTTTCGGGTCAGTTATGAGTTTTGAAATAGCTGCATATAGTCAAGTAGCAAGCATGCAGGGACTTCAATGTTCTCACTTCAGCACACGTAGATGCAAGCTAAGTTTCTCTGGTAAATTTTTAATGCTGTAGTCTACGTGCAACAATTGAAGCACTGTTAAATTATTTAAAAATGTTCCTGTAAACAAGTGAAACTTTTATAATTACGTTACAAAACCAAATCCATCAAAGTGATAGTCAATGTTCTTGCAAGGTGTGCTGATTCTCAGGTAAAAGCCAGCATGTTGCAAAGGAGGAAACGAACAGAACTGCACCACCAACTTTCCAGGATTTAAAAAAAAAAACAACAAGAAATGAGTGAGTTTAACATCCTTGGGAGAAAAAGATCAACTCTTTATGTAAAGTGAACTAGTACAGAAGATGCTAGAAGAAGATGTATCATGGAAGAAAAGCCAAAGTAAGAGTCAAAAAGTAAACCTTCTTTATCTTATTTCTTAGACTGAGTGCTTCTTTGCTCTCTAGGGTAGAATGAAATGCCTGAAGGGATCTCTGTTAGTGTTTGAAGAACAGGTTCTCTGTTATTTCAAGACTCCACTCACTGATTTTATTTTGTTATTTTAAAATCACAGAATGTGTGTATCCCACACTACATATATTCTGACATTATAAAAAGCAATCCCTAGTTATTGCAGAAAAAAACATCCAACACAACAAACTGCATATATATATATAAAAGAAACAACCACAAAACTATTTTTGTGCTCACAATGAAACTCTTGTAAACTCCTGCCCCTCTACTGTCTTTACCAGCTCAGCCACATGAACTTTTAGGGCAGTTTGCACTAAAGCCCAAGACTTTTGGCTACATGTCACAATTCCAAAACTCAGAAACCTCATGGAGAAAGACTGTCTGAATCTTTTTTCTAGATCACTGTAGCATTTCCTATGTTCCTCTGCTGAAAGCAACACAGCAGTGTCTGATATATGGATAAGGCACAAAAAACCCTTAAATGTGCCTAGCCAAATAAAGTATTATAACTTAAATCTTAAGCACTAAACTTCACTTTATATCAATAGGTATCCAGGACATCACAGAAATATGTGTTTGTAGCAGAATCTTCCCTTTGATTGATGTCCTTCATTCCTTCCAACTTCGGTGCAGGGCATGTTATGGGAGACTTCACTCCCATGAAAGCACGCCAGGGTCTAGCCTAGACACTTCAGGCACAAGCCAGCCTTCAGTGAGGAAACTTCTTACCCCTGCCATATGCAAATCAAATAAATCAGACAGGATCACTGCTGATTTTTAATTGTCAAAAAGGATTCTGTGATTAGGAACTGTGGTTCACACACAGGACTGGACACACTGATCATCAAGGTGGGTGTGTTTTTAACCAGCTTTTCCAATGAGAATAAAAAAATTCATCCTAGTTTCAGTGTCAGAGTCAATTAAAGAATAGTTTTGTGTTATATACATCCCAGTCACCCAAGATTATAATCTGATTACACCAGTTTGTATGGTACCCCGTTGTTCATGGCTGATTAAAAAGCTGATAGACAGCTCAGCCACGTTCATTAGATAGAGTCAGTGTGTGCTTAACTTTCAGGAACCCTGTTCAGATATGCATTCACTGATATTATGCATGCCTGTCACAATTCTTTGTTTGATGGGTGATGGCAGTACTGCTCTGGACTCTCTGCTCTTAAAGCCCACTTCTATGAGCCACTGAATGATAGGAGCAAGTGTAAGGTTAGAGTGGAGTCACCTGAAGTCCCTGATGTGGAGACAGATGTCCTAGCTTTCTGCTTGCAGCTGAGGATCAAACTAGGTGGGGAGAGATAGAGAGATGGTCTATGTTACATGACGGAGAGATGTTGTACTGGATGTACATATCCTCCTCTATATTCCCCTACCATAATTTCTCTGTTTGCATCCAGCCCTGTAGCTTCATCAGTCTAAACAAGATGAAATGTCCTGTTCCAACTATGGAATGAAGTCTCATCTCTGTACAGAATAAAATTTAACTTCTTGGCATATTACAATACCTGTAGTTTAAGAACCTACTTTGCATATTTTGAATAACAGCATGGCAGTTTAGTGGTTTATTGTTGTTTCAGATCATAAAGCATAATTTAAAAGTGAAATTTTATTGGGAATATTAAAACTCAACAAATTTTTCACTGGGGAAAGAATAGATTTTAATTTCAATTAGCAATTAACACTGCTGGTGTTAGTATTTTATTCACCATAGGTTATTTTGTAGTTCCTTGCTTATCAGCCTGTGATTGTAATCTCTCCAATAAAATATATTTGCTTATGTCAGATTTACTGTAAATTTTACCTTTTATGAGACAAAACAGGGTTATATCAAAGGCTATTAGGAATTCTCTTTTCCCACTCTGCAAACCCAGAGAATTTTATACTGTTCTGTAGTACTGCTAAAACAATTCTCTAGAGAGGCGTGAGGTGGCTTTGAGTCAATCATGCTAATTGTTTCTGTATTTTGCTAAGCTACTGCTATCTTCAGTTGCAATTAACATGACATCTGGCAGAGCACTGGGCTGGAACATTGATTATTCTAATGTTACTCATTAGTAATCATTAATAACAAATGAATAATTCAACCGATTACCAATTAACCTCTGGCTAAGGTTTTTGACACTATTTTTCCTCTGTAGAGAGTCACAGCATGTACTGTTTAACTTGCTCTGATGTTCACTTCATCTCTTTTAGAAAATGAAATTGTATTTCATTTTACTCTGAAGCAGTATAACGTGTACCCTGTGTTTCAGGAGCACAACAGTCAATGATGTGCTCTATTCATTGAGACTGCATTTGTATTCTATTTACATGTAACCATGGTGTGATTTCTCAACCCTGAGTGCTTACTCATATAAGGGTATAAAGCTGTACTTGGGTGGGCATGTGTACATAGACCAGAAATAGGTGGAGGCAGAGTGACTGATAACTTGTCAGCAGTTATGCACCATCATCTAAGTGCTACCACCCAGAACAAATGAAGATTAGGAAGGAACATTTATTTCTTACCTGTAACACCTTCCCTGGGAAACTATATCTGGTGAAGCACTGCTATGGCTTTGTCCTTGGTGTGTGGCTTAGTCAAATACATTTTGCTTAACAAAATGACTCAGTTCCCTATAATTTCCTGTTCTCACGTGTATATAACAATTAAGACTACAGAAATATCATGGTGGTACAAACTGCTTATTTTTTAGGAGCAAAATGTAACCAGGGTAGATCTGCAAGGGCTAAATACAGTGGAAGGGGAAAAAATGGGAAAGCTCATTTGTGATTTATTAATTTTGCTGCCTCTTATCACAAGTTAACAGCAGCAGTAGAAGTAGAGGAATAAATGAATAAATAGGTGTGTCACCACAAACTCTTACCGTATTTGATAATAAAAGCAAGAAGCAGAGATATTCTTGGTTGTTATGTCCTCCATGAATGCTATGAACACCTGCATAACCACTCACATATTTATGCTTAGTTTCCTGGCTAGACTTAGAAGCTTGCATTTCCTGGAGTAAAGAACAGTATTTCATAACCCACATATGTCAAGCTGCCTACACAATCAGACCCCATCTTTCACCTGTTTCTCATGTTAAAGATGATCTTCAGGAATGCTGACGGCCATCTGGGAAGACCAGATGTGGAGTGAGAGAGAGCACTCACTGTACAGGTGAACACCTGGGATGCATCAGAGCAGCAAGACAGATCTGCCTTCTGTCAATCTAAGACCAATATCTGTGAGCAAAACTCTGTGGCACAAGGTAATGACCGTTATAAGCTATACCATGTTCCTCTTGCCCTAAGGGATCGTAGGACTTCAGAGTATTTCCAAGTATACCCTTCATGTTGGTTTCAGGAAGGATTTATGACATAGGAGAAGCTTTTCTGATGTCGGTCCACTACCCACCTATTATACCAAATTATTATCTTGGACCTAGACATTATGGCTTTTGAGCAGTTTTGAAAAGGGAGAACAAGTCTGAATCTTTATGAAGAATCTAAATGTTGAAGCTGAAAAGACAGCTGCCAGAGAGAAATACTGACTTGTTAAGCTGCTGTGACTGGCTGAGTTTGAAATGCAGGCAGTAGAAAACTGTTCCTCTCTGCTGTTCATGGATGAAGAGGAAGCAGTAAGCTGATGACCTGCTGCTGAGTCACAACTGCTGGGAAGATGATACAACCAATGCACTTAATTTTGCCTTCAGAAGCAGTGCTGACTGCTTCACACACCAACAGCCACTGCCCAAGGTGACTGAGCTTTAGGAAAAGGGACAAACCATGAGATTTTTTAAATCTCCTACAAAATTTCAAGGTTTAGGTCCTTAAAGATATTCTTTAGAGGACCTGTAAAACTGTGCCTCCTTAGGCTAACAAAATGCTACTGGATATGTTACGTGTAGACACGGCATTTAGGGACATGGTTTAGTGGTGGACTTGGCAGTGTTATGTTTACAGTTGGACTCAATAATCTTAAAGGGCTTTTCCAACGTAAATGATTTTGTGAGTCTATGATTCTATGATTGATTCTATGATTCAGGTGCAAGCCAGCATAAAGAAGCTGGCTTCACTCTTGCCATTTCCAAACAAAGAAACAAACGAAAAAGGAAAGGAATTTCCCCCACCATTTTCAGATCTAGTACTCCTAAGAAACAAGAAGAAAACTCCTATAATTGCAAACATATGCAGAGCCACAGGCTTTACTTTCTCAAAGAAAACTGAGAATAATGCTAAACCAGGCACAGTTCTCCAGGCTGCTAAATGCCTGATGTCTGAGGCTCTTTTATGTTCTATAACACTTCTTATTGGTCAAAGAGTCAAATATAAACCCCTGCACCTATTTAACCTGAATACTTAATTAAAAAAAGGCAATATGAATGAGCTCTATTTTCTTCAAGAAGGGAGATTTTTTCCTCAGAACTTCCTCATTTCTAAATATAGCTGAATTACCATACTTTTTTTCTGGTAAATGTTAGCATTTTCCTGCATCTCTCCTTTAAAATATCAGTTGATCCATCTTATGTAAAGGTCCTTTTTCTTTAAAAGTACTCACTGACTAATTTACATGAGGTATTTCAGGCTGAAGGACTTTCATGAAGAATCTGTTAAACCTAGTGCTGACATTTGATTAACCACTTGTTTTTAACAAGAATATTGGCTAATTCTGTCAATGTGACAGATCTGGTCAAATATTGATGACTTTGCTGGTGCAAGAAACTCTTAAATCTTTTAATGATCAAAGGACAGAAACAAGTATATCTAAAACCCAACTAATTCCATCCTAAAGCAGGAATATAATGAGTCAAATGTGGTCAAATGGGTCGTTCTGTAAAATATTTTATTTTCTTAATTCTATAGGAACTCTAAGACATATCCACCAAATAGATCTACAGTTAGCTGATCTTGTTGGTATGCAACTGGATAATAATGTCTCTAATTGGGCAAATGGTGAATAATTTTTAGTATCTGCTTTTGAACAGACTGAGTTCAGTAGGCCAGATTGTCCAAATGCTATTATATCTGAATAGAAATGACTGTTCCCCATTTTGAAATAGTATAAACAGCTACAGAGCATACAAAGTAGAAGATCTGGCACACTACTTTTATTCATATGTCTCTTCTTCTGCTCAGCCAGCTTGTAGTCATTTTGATTCATTGCTTTCAGTAAACTTCAGTATTTCAATCTTTGTAGTCACCCCAGGAATACAACTCAGATTGCCTTCAGTTACGTATTTAATGTGAAGGACTTAACAGGATGCCATGCATCATTACAATGACATGAGACCCTCTGGAAATGTAGAGTGATGTGTTTTGCTTGCAGACATGGTTAAAGAGACTATAACTGTCAGATGAAGCACAAAAAAGGGGACGATAAGAGCAGTTACCCTATCTGTCTCTCCAAATGATGTTTAAACAGAAAAAATATTGGTGATCTTGTGAAAAGAATTTGGTTACTTCTTTACAGCTTTGGGGAATGGGTCAAGTGACTAAAGGCTTGTATCAAGGCAGCACCGAGAACACATTAATGGGGAACACAGAAGCGTAGGATTCATCTTTCTCTTTTCTTACCCTTCCCCCCCTGCCCCATGCACACACACACAGAGTTTCTCCTTTAACTCCCAATCCCCAGTGTAGTTCAGCTTCTGAGAGAAACTTGTTCCTCCATTTAGGTTCTTCCTGCTGTTCCACTTATTTTATCCTTATTGTGCAGCTGAGGACAGGAAAAGGGAGAATAAGCACAGGTCCCATCGATGTAGGACTATTAAATCTGAGTAGATGCAAAAACCCAGACTCAGCAAAAAGAACAGTAAACAGAACTTTCTTCCAGAAGCTGAAATCTCAACTTTTAGCTGAAGCGAAGGTAAAGTAAAGTAAATAACTACCATCCTGTGACTCAAAGTTAAGAGCAAACTGCCTCACACTGTTGTACTTTTATGCAGGTTTGGATGCAAGATATTAATGATATTTCTGAACTGGACAAGAAATATATATCTTCTGCATATCTTATTGTAAACATTAGGGAGTGATTTTTGAATTAAGGTAACACTCAGGAGGTGTAGTACCAGAAAAGTCCTGTAAGAGTATCTTTCTTTCTGAGAACATTGATGCAAAGCTTTAGTATGTGTATTGCATGTTGCATACAATTACAAAAACTCAAGTAACAAAACCTGATTAAATCATTTGTCCTCACACTGATGCAGAAGGTGAAGGTACCATTTGGAGCCTCAAGTGGCCCATTGTACCGGCTCTGTAAAGGCGTAAGTGTTTCGGAAATCATATGGAAGAGTATAAAGTAGAATCACATCCTACTTAGTGATTCTTCAGCTTCAGTGACCAGATGTTTACTTTGCCCCTGAGCCTATCCACTGGAGGTGGGAAGCAGGTCAGGCTTATGTGCTTGGATCTGGAGGGAGATACTTAAACTGCTTCCACCTGTGCTCTCACCAACAGCTGTACTGAACTGGGAGAGTCTGCTTGTAGGGTAGTAGAAAATTAATTCTTAGTCTTTGTTTCCTACCTTCTACTTCTAGATGGTTTTGACTTATTTTATATTCAGTGATTATACTATAAATCAGGATCTTAAATCCACCCTCTATTTTAAGTCCAGTACATCCTGGCCTGTGTTCTGTCAAAAGGGGTAGCTAGTGTTGTTTTTCATGCTTTCTAAAAACGCTGGCTAACATATAAATTTTCTTATTACAATGCTTTACAGCAGCAGTGAAGAAGAAAACGGAATGCTTTCTTTTCCTTTTTTCCTTTATCACTTCAAATATTTTTGTTGTTGTTCTTTTCCAATAGCAATGACCATAGGATTACATAAACTGAGTTCCCCACAATTTTAGATTTTTTAACTTTGTTCAACTGTTTCATACAGCAGCAAAGACATATTAACACTGTTACTATCTTGTACCTGTTCATTCCATCTGAATGAACATAGCACGACTGCATGACATATTTTCTTTCTTCTGGACTCTATCAAGGGATGTCCATGTGTTCAGGGATTTTCATTGAGATAAAGTTATGGGACATGAAGAACTTCATATTTTCTATAGGTTCTCTTCTTTAATACTCATGGGTCTTCTGTTAAAATAACATCTAGAATAAAAGTTGCATTTTTTCAGGACACTTCGCGGCATGATGTAGTTATATTTGACAAAATTACATTTTAATGCTATGAAAGCACACACTGCATACAGAAGTTTTAGTCTTAGAAGAACAATGTAAGGGAATGGTGTGCCTTCCTGAGGTGTGGCATCAGAAATAGCATGTGAAAATAGGGAATTCAAACTCCATTAGATCTTTTTACAGTCATGACATAGATGATTGATTGAAGAAATTTAACATAGCAGACCTTATATAGCCATATTTGGAAGGAACAATCATAGGTAATTGTTACCTTCTTTTATCTAGTGACTGCTTTTACATGTAAATTCTTCACTTAGACTTGGTAAGGTAACTCTACAGAGGACTAAATAATTGGAAGGATATCCAGTCTATGAACTGCGTCTAGTGACTAGCATTTAATTTCTCCAGTCCCTTCTGCCACTTCCTTTTCTCCACCCCATGTGTTTCCAAAGGGTTAAGTTTTACCATTTATAACATTTAAATTACATCTATTTCCCATTATGAAACTGATTTGACAAATATCCTTTATTTCAATAGACCTTAATGTATGACCATAAGTGCCCTGCAGCACATACTGTGTGCTATTCTTAGTACTCATTGACATTGTAATGGTACGCAGGCAGTGCATCATTGTGCTGTGGTGGGAACTAACAAATCTATGCTATGCATCAACACCATATATCATGTTCATGATGAATATTCCTGGGCCATGCCGGGTCTCGTGGAGCGGCAATCAATTATGTAGCTTTGTAAAGGGATGCTGCAGGGGAAGGCAGGTCTTCCTGCCCTGTGTCAGAGTCTACACCTTTTCCCTCCCACTGAACCCTCCTATCCATGTGAATAAAATGAGAACAGGTGGTGATATGGAACTTAAGGCTATTAAACTGCAAAAATGAAATAATTTAAAAATTCCACACATTTAATCCCACTTGACAGTGGGAAAATAACAGATTTATAACATACCTAAAGGAAGTAAAATGTGGAAGGGAAAAATAGTATATTCCAGCTTGTCTGGAAGTGCATATTTGACCTTGCTTTCAGTCTCACTTTTATGAGGACTAAAATTCAGTGCAGATGACTTTCACTGCTTTTATTTCCATGAGACGGATCTGCAGTGAGCTCAGTGCTGCAGAATCAAGAGTATGAGTAAGCAGCAAAACAATGAAATTATTACAGATGGCAAAGGGGTCCCTTCTAGACTCTTGTCCATTAGGAATAAAATCCACACAGATAATACTGGTAGCAATACTCCTGATTCATGACTGGGAACTGATTACAGAAGGATTTGTAGTTATTGCTTGAAATTTCCTTGTTGAATTGCTCAGTTCCATTTCCCATTGATGGCAGCTGGAATAATGCTTATCAAGTTACTAGGATATTCATGCCAAACATTTGTAATGCCTTGTTGTTTGCTTCATAGCTTTATTAATATTTATATACTAACTGTACTTAAGCTTATCAGCCATATATTAGCACCAGTCAAGTGTAATCATACACCAAGGATTCAGTTAATACTGGCGGAAAAAAAAAGGAAAAAAAACCAAAACAGCAAAGGACTCGTATACCTAGTGAAATATTGGCATGAATTAGGAATAACAAAGACAACACAAAAAATGAAGTCCTCCTTTGAAATGAAAGATTAAGACCTCAGAGTAGCAAAATTAAGACCTTCCATTAAAAATCTGCACTAACTAGTCAGTATTTGCTGGAAGGTATTCTATTTATGCTAACAGTTTCCTGTCCTGTATGTAGGGGTGGTTATGTTATGTAAAATGTTATCAGGAAATTTATCTTCTGAAGCATTAAGAGCAACCATATTTTGTGCATCCATAACATGATGAGTCATTCTAGCATGAATCAATGAAAACACCGTAATAGTTCATCACATTGATTAATCACATGCAATATTATGCAGAAAGTGATGCATTTTTCAATTATTTGATTCTATCAAGACAATTCTTGAAAGTTCAGAGAAACTACATCAATCTGACAGCTTATCTGGGTATAAAAATAAGAAGAGGAAGAGTCACAGTTGATGCCGAAATTACTAGTGTTACACATAATGGTGAAATTAGCTACTGTGCAAACAAGGTGAAGCAGACAAAAATGGAGGAATTGTATTTTTTCCAGGTTATAGCATTAAAATATTTTGAAAATGGCAGCTATGATTGGGTTCTGAGATGGGAAGAGCTGTTACAGCTCAACACCCATTTGAGGCAATGAATAGTGGAGTTACAGCATCTCACCAAACTCTCTTGCAGGGCAAAGCATTCTCCAGCATCTGTGCTTTAGAGGAAAGTCTCCAGAAACCAATTAGTCTACTTTTTTTGGTGCTTAATATTTAGGTAAGGTGACATCCTTCCTCTTACAAAGCACCTTCTGGAAGCCATACCAACTGTAAATATTAATAGTAGACATTTTTTGTAGTAAGTTCTATATTCTTAATTACCCTCCAAATTTTGGGTGTTAACATATAAAACCTTTCAGTGTGTGAATTTTTAAAGGATGAAACAGATGCCTTGACCCAAGTGAGGATAAAAAGAAAATCAGTTCTCTGTTGAGCAGGCAGTTCTGCCCAATATTGTGAGCCAATATTGCTGGAAAAAAACTGTGGTTTCTCATTGCTACATACCCTTGTTTTTTATTCAGCTGAACAGAAAAATCACATTCTAAAAAGTTCTCAAACAAAACCTTGACTATTGAATTTACCAAATAACACTTGTACAAACACATCTATACTTGGGAAGTGCCACGGTGGCTTAATTTGAGTAAATCTTCAGTAGTGCCTAAGGTTCATATGTGCCTCCCTCACAGCAATACTTTTTGTGCTGCAAGAACAAACATAATAAATTGAAGGACGACCTGAGTATTTCAGAAAGGTGTTCTCAAATTTTGTGATAGCATGTGTTGCTAAGGAAACCTCATCTTTTCTCTGAGTCTGGTCAGGGAGGATGGATCTCAAATAATGTAGATTAGTACATAAAATGTACTTAACACTAAAAGTAGGAAGTGGAACAAATTTAAATAAATACAATAAGACTGATCAAATGTATTTGTGATACGGATTACAGCAACAACAATATACCAGTAAACAACATAAAACATCTTATTCGTGAGACATTAATAGTACGTTGACATCACATTAATTATATTCCAATCCAGCTTGTTTGAAATAATGGATGTAATATGCCGAGCAGTGCAGATTGAATTGGCTTTGTCTCTTTGTCCAGAATATCAAATGGAAGAATCATTATTCTGTTGCAGCATGCCAGCTTCTATTTATGGATTGTCATTTTATTTTCCTAGCAATTCGTCTAAAGATGTGCCATAAGAGACCCTCCCAGATGCATACTCACTCTTTCAAAAAATGTACTATCTTTTCCATGGTATTGCTTCAAAAGATGTGGAGTGGTCTTAAACAAAGTAACATATAAAACAATGTTATCTGATTTAAACATTTTGACCTCCACTGGTAGTCAAGCCCAGTGCTTGCAGCCAATGAATTTTATCTGTTGACTTCAGTGGGCACTTAATCAGTCCTTATAAATTCTGAATCAGTATTGCAGGTTTCATAAAGAATATATTTATATACTAAGAATGAAATACTGTAGTTATGTTTAAATTTCAGGTTGGCTCTTGTGAAAATATCTGTGCTGTATAAAATAGTACAGCTCAATGATATAGTGCACCATGTGGGCCATATATTTTATAGGAAATTATCCAAAACACACCATTAAAATATGCTTACAGATTTCTTTTGCACATTAATTCTTATGAGACAGGAAGAAAAGACATCCAGTTCTTTAGCCCTTCCCGTGTCTTTTTCAAGACTGTAATTATACGTGTTCAGACCTGACTTTGCCGAAATAACTAGATCCATCCTTCTACATACTTTGTATTCTTTACCAATTGCATACTGAATACGTTTTTAAAATAATTTCATAAAATGTATTCTTCTCTCACAAGGTCTCAAAGTAAGGAGAAATATATGATTTAAGTCTTCATGTCATGCATCATAACACTTAGTTTTTGGAACAAGCCTTAAAAAAACAAAGGAGGGGTGGAGCATTCATAGTAACTCCATTGGAATAAGCCTTTAAGAAAACAGAGACGGGATGGAGGACTCAATGTAACCCCTCTAGAAATAACATTTTTACTGTGTCTAGTAAACAGGGTTGTGGTCTTACTTTCTAAACCTCATGGATGGGTCCTTGTCACACTGTAACTAGATTGCTCTTCCCACTCAGCAGAGTAGCCACAAAGTTAGTTTACCTTTGGTGTTTGAAAACACCAAGGCAGTGTATGAGTGAAGTGATCACACTCTTGATCTTTGGATCCTTTACCCCAAAGAGAGTAAACAAAAGGAAAAAAGCCAACAATTGCTGATCCCTGTCTGATATAATTGTGGGCTGCTGCTCGTTTGTATTAGAGGCAGCGTCAGTGAAAAAGCTATAATTTTTTTCCAAGGGAGGATGGAATGAGAGTAAAATCTACATTTATCCCTTTCTCAGATAGCAGAGGACTATCTATAATTTCAATTACTACACTGTACCAACTATTACTGAACATACTACACTCTATTCATTACCATGGTGTTCCTGCCAAACAGAACTAGAATTCTGAACTACAGTACCGTAAAAACTCCTCGAAAGTCTTAAGATACAGAGTTATTCTTCACATAAACAAACAGGCACCACCTGTGCACACACAGAGACAGACACATGTCAGAAGACTTAGAACTACTGAGTGTAAGACAGAGATTTCCAGGCAGCAGTAGAAGTGATGGAGATAGCAGGGGATAGGTAAGAAAGATAGAAATTATTTAGATAGTCTTATTAACTAACACTGATAATTCTTGTTGGCTCTGCCAAAATCACAGATAATCTTATTGTGCTAATTTTGAGTTATTTTCTGGCACTCCACAGAGACAGCGGTTTCTCACAGCTTCTGAAGTAGCAGATGGGTATTTACAGGTTTAAGAACAATGTATTGTCCAAGCATAATTGTATGTGGCCACAAAATATAACAACCTCTCTCCTCCCCCTCCCTCCCCCCATTTTAAAAGCAACTGAAAGCTGTTTATTTTCAATGAACTATCCTAAGAGTCAAGGAGAAATTTGCCGCACTGTGGTGACATGCTACTGACTCTGAAGGACTAGCTGGCTTTGATGACACCAAGCAGCACGGCTGGGCCTGAAGTTAGAGCTAGCCTAGATTAGAAATTAAAATTTAAGTATTATTGGGGTCAAAAATGCAACATATACTTTTACATTTCTAAAACAGAGACATTTCCCATTCCTCTCATTCTTATGTTACAGGTTCCATGGTTTTGGAAAAGCAGAAAGTTCAGAACTCAAATTTCTTTTACAAAGCAGTGCATTTCAGCCATCATTTGACTACTCTTTTTTCTTTTAATACACTTCTAGAAAATAGCTTTAAACAGCGTGTTAGGTCAAGTAACATGAATCAAGAAACAGCAAGCCCCTGTCTCATAAGTTATTCACCAGTAACAAGTTTCTGACCTAAAGTAGCTTAGGTAATATAATTTTTGTTTGATTTACCTTGGTTTTCTAAACTTGAAGCCAGTTATCTTACATGCTTTGTCATAAAAAACATGACACTGCTGACTAGCTTCCTGGCACTCCTCTCCCCAGTCTGATTATCCATTTTGTTGCCACCAGGAATCAGCTGTGTGGCCTGCGGTAGGAAAAGGGTACATCTCCAGGGCATGGCCTTTTCATTTCCACTGGGTTCTGAAATATACATTGAAGGAGTAAATTCCCCAGCCAAAAACCCTCTCCCTTTCTCAGCACAGCTAATATACTCAGCCTCTGAAACAGTCTTCATTTCCCTGTCCTCTGGCTCAGAGTTGACATATACATTAAAATAAAATTCCCCATTAAGAATGGTGTTTCATACTGCTCTGTACTCTGTCTGGCTTTGTGGTTCACTTTCTTACAGACACACACAAAAGGAACTTTTGTTCACAAAAGTAAGCCTGACTCACACTTCTAGGTCTTCTAAATCTAGACCTTCTAAAGCATTTAATACTTGGCCCTTTGCAGCCTGAGTAAATGCCTTTAAACATCTCCACTGAAGCTTGGGCTTTCCTCTTTTTGTGAGCTTTTACTCATAACTATTCTATGAGAAGGTCTGGTGTGAAAAGAAGGAAGACAGAGGAAGGTAATTTGGGGTCCATGGGGGAGGCAGGGAAGGAGGAGGCATAGTCTGGGCGGTCAGAGGCTAAAACTAGGAGCCAGGAGGGAGAAGAACTCCAGAGACTCTTTCCCCACCTTCCTAAGGCAGGAAGCTTGGCTACTGAATACTCTGCATTCAGCAAATATGTATATCTATGGCAAATAGTCTCCAGCCAATCTGGTCTTTGATTATTTCTAAAAAAATCAGAACAAAGATTAACAAGACCTTGCCGCAAAGTTGAAGCAAAATATATTGGTGCAACGAAACTGAGTACAACTAGCATAATTTATGATGTCTGTAAAGCCCTAATTCAGAGCATTTTTCTGTAACATAGACTATACAAGGCAATTACAGTGAAAATCTAGTAGGGTCTGACAGAAGGCAGAAAGAAATAGAATGCTAAATAGCAGAAATATTGTTAACACAAGAAATGTTTAACAGAAAAAAAAAAAAAATCCCTACAAAACACGTGTTAGCCATCTTAACCCCTTCATATAACAAGCTTATCTTCCCTGTGAGATGGTAATATACCCCCCAAACACCTGTGATTAAAATGGGTGTGGTGGCACTTGAAATTAATTAAAAAAAAAAAAAAAGTAGAAAGAAAGATTTGAGGAAGCTGTTTATAAAGACATGTTTGGTAACAAAAAGCTTAAAAAATTGAAAGAACAAAAGAAATTATTGTCTATGTTTTTATGAGCTTGTTTATGGAAGACTAACATTGTGAGTAACATATAGGTTCTCCTATATAAGTAACAAATGAGGAATTCAAAAGGGTTTGGATCTGCTTGAAGGCAACACAAAGCAGAAAAAGACCACAGCTTTTACTCTGGCTTTGCTAGTTCAGTAGCTCGCAATAGCACATTCCTTTATCAGAGATGTTGCTGCTTATTTCAACTCAGATTTTAAAAAAGCTAAAATCCCCCCTAGGAAATGGAAAACACTGTGGGAAATGAAAATAGAAAGAGAAGGAGCACTTCAGGCATATTGCTGCAGCTATAAATCTGTGTTCTTGATATTTATACTATTGTGCAGTTCATGATTAGCCTTCTGAAATTGGCACTTGAGAGATCTCTCAACCAATTATTCTCTGAATATTGCTAAAGACAAAGTGAGTATGTCTTCAGGAAAAATACATCTGGCTACTCTTTAGCTCAGTGTTTTTCATGCCATCAAAAAAAGTAGCAACCCATTTTGATAGAATGGTAGGATTATCTATATGTCTCATACAGGCAAAAAAATAGGTAACATCTTTTAGACCATGTGATTTGTCCATAAGATTGTCAGAGCATGATATACACAAATTTTAGAGGCTCTTGAAAAGCTCTTGCATTAAAGTAGATGCTACAGCAGGATTAGTAAATTGCGTCTTCTGGTCATTTTTTTTTAACTTATTCACAGAAACTGGAGTTTTCCCTCTGTCTCAGCAAAGAGCTGTTGTATTTGTCTGTCATTTCTTGACATGAATGGAAGATGAAAGGAAATGGCTCCCACTGGAGATGCTGTGGGATAGACAGCTTCAGGGACAGGTTAGGGCATGCAATGTGGAAAAAAAAAGAAAAATAAAATTGCTGTAGAGTAGTTGATCCATGATAGCAGAAGAACTTCACTTTAGGTTTATTTAGCTAAACCAAAGAAAGCTCCTGTGGTCAAGGTGTGACACTTGTTCCACTTCTCCTTGCACAAGTGCTACTTCTGATGTACTTTACCAGAATCATACAGATGGGTATGTGCCCCTGAGAGCTCAATGGATGAGGCTAGACAAGTTTGGGGAGGACCTTGTTTCAGATGTGAATTTCAATGAGCTGTTAAGACCCCAGGGAAAGAAGAGAAGGAGTTAGTGTGATGTCACATCTGACATGCAGTACCTAAATTGGTGAAGCGTTGTGTGCTTTGCCGTTTTATATATTTTGATGGAGGTAGAAAGGCAATGGTACTGTCATGTGAAGAGCAGGAATAGGCAATCTCATGAGATGACTCTAAGCCAGACCCAATGCTGCTATTGCAAACTGTAAGAACAACGCTTCACAAAGTCTGCACACTCTTTAGCTATCTCCAAAGGCTTCCTCCATTATGATCATTCCATATATTTTTAATCTAATATTACGTAGTCTAATACTAATTTTTTCTCTAAATTAAATGATGCTATTGATCCATGTTGCAAATAGGCTAGTGCAATGAAGCTTGTTTTCACTACAGGTTGTATGATGTTTTTATAACCCAACATAACAGACTTATTGTACATCTGTATGTGATTTAATATTTGCTGTTAAAGTTATACAGAAGCTTTACTTTTATTAGAGCAAAAATAATTTTAAAACACATATTCGCATAGTTAGTGTAGCTGGCAGTGTGAGTTGAGTATTCTCTACTATGTCATACAATAATACAGTCTTTTATAGTTCATTAAAATATACTCTGCAAATTATGAGTCACCTACTTCCTACCAAATCAAATTTGTTTTCAAAACTTGTTCCAGCATGATCATACAGGGAACAGCATAAAATATAAAAGATGTGAGTTTCAAAAAGTAAGAGCTGCATGTTTCACAGAGTATTTGGCGTGCTTCAATGAAACTTCTGAAAATGGCAGAAGACAAATATAGGAGAAAAGCAGAATATTCTCTATTTCCTTAATTGCATTTCTAGTCTACTGTGGAACATGCTTTCTGAGAGTCAGTGTGTATGTGACAGCTAGGGCCGGGATTGATATTAATTCTGAAACTTAGTCAACTTTGTCTCATCTTGACAAGGAAAGATCATGATCGTGAATATTTTACTTGTGAGGCTTAGATTATATATCAAGGTGCAATAAATATGTAACACTTGAGTGAATCAATAAAAAATACCTACTTAGAAAAAAACAAAAAACAAGTCCTTTTTTTTCTATTTTTCCTGGTCTGTTCCCTTGGTTGGAAGGAGACTGGGACTCATGACGGAAGGTACTATTAGAAATTTAAGTTTAAATACAACATCAATCAATTTAAGCGGTTGCACAGCTCTCTAATTTCCTTTCCTCAAGGAATCTCTATTTGTAGGTAATAGACTCTCATGGGGACTAATCCAATTGGATCCCAGCCTGGCTTTAGCCATGACGCTGGCACAGCCCACATAAAAACTTCCCAATTTTATTAGATAGCCTACCTCTTTCCCTAAGTATTTAGACAGGTACAGATATTCTGTTTTGGTTTTTTTTTTGGGTGGGGGGCAAGGCAAGGGGAAAGTAATAGTGTTTTATAATGTGTTTCCTGTTATGTGTCCAAAGCTTTTTTTCAAAAAGTAGAATAAAATGTTTTGATGCTGTAGATGAACTTTAGTCTGACATTAGGGGCTCAGACTGCACTATACAAACACCTGAAGCTGCACAAGAACAGTTGAAAAATTGTTCAATTGAACAACAACAACAATTGTTGAACAATGCTGAAACACACATGGGAGTATCCAAACCTTTGGCACAGATGCCCATAGTAAATACAAAATTATTACTGACAGGCCAGAAGTGGTATTTGAAATCATGGTAGAGGGATATGAAATCATGGTCACGGATTTCCCTGACCAAGGGATTCCACGAGCTGACTAATGCCATGGAGCTCTGACTTCCCTGTTATGGGATATTAAATAGTACTGGTCCCAGTATGGAGTCTTGAGGGACACCACTCATTACTGGTTTCTGTTTGGATATTGAGCTGTTGACTGTAACACTTTGGACACGGCCATCCAGCCAATTCCTTATCCATCTAATAATCCATCCATCAAATCCATATCTCTCCAATTTAGAGGTAAGAATGCTGGGGCAGGGGGAGGGCAAGCGGGGCATGTATCAAAGGCCTTACAGAATTATAGAATCATAGAATGGTTGGAAAGCACCTTTAAAGGTTCCCTAGTCCATGGGCAAGGACATCTTTCACCTGGATCAGAAGTCCAGGTAGAGGATTAATTAATAAGATTCTGCAACTATTGCTAGACTAATACAAAGGTGGTGGAGAACAATTCTGAAAACACAGATTAGCACATTCTCAGCTCATGATATTTCAGAGGTGCACAAGTGTGGCTTAATTTGTAATTAATAGTTGTTTCTAATCAATACAGGAAAGAAATGCACTGCCCTTTATTTAAATACTTCATGGACCTCTACTAGTATAATGTTGAAATATCAGATATATAACCTACAGAAAATCTAGAATCCAGAAAAAATACTTAATCTTCAGTATACTCAGATATATAAATATGAAAGAATTTGGAATGTTGATTGAAAGATTTCTTTTTCGTTTTCTGCTCATAGTGAAGACTCCATGTAGCTGAGGTATTCATAAAGGTTTGAGATCCCTAAAGCTAATTTTGGGAGGACCAAAAATATCTGTTTACCAATCATTATCACTTCCAATACTTTGCAAAATTTAGTGTTATAAAGTATTATCATATAACATTTATAACTCTGAACTTGCAGTCATTTTACATTCCTTTGCACCCAAAGTATCTGAGGTCATATGAGCTAAGAAAATGATGACTCAAAAATTAAGAAGATTATCAAAACATTTCCCCAGTTTCTTCTCCTTTGGGTAAACTTGTACAGGGAAACATGCCTCAGGATTTGGCCATGGTCCCTGTAAAATCATCTAACATGAAGATCAGAAAACCTGGATTCTATTCTTCTTTTCTTGGTACAACCCAAAATGAAAGAAAGAGACATTCTTCTTTTAAAGGTATTAAGTCCATTTGGCAATATACCATACAAATTTCCTTCCTGAAAGAATTTTAGTGATCTTGAAATGATAGTTATCTGATAATGACACCTCTCCATCTGAAATATGTATTAATTATCACACATGGCATTTTCAAAGGTTCTTCTGTATCCTTTGATAAATGTTAATTCCCAACATAGTTGAATTAGAAGGTGCTTTGCTAAAAGTTAGCTTTTTTTGAAAAGGAAAATTGTTCTTTTTGATAAGCTGATTGCTCCGTTATATTCTTCCTCTGCCTCCTAGTTAAGTCTCTTGTGACCATTGATTGACATCAAAGATTTGCTGACAGTTCAGCATTCTCAGCTTATCCTTATGACTGGGAGAATCATAGAATCGTTTAGGTTGGAAAAGATCTTTAAGATCATTGAGTCCAACCATTAACCTAGCACTGCCAAGTCCACCACTAAACCACGTCCCTAAGCACTACATCTACATGTCTTTTAAATACCTCCAGGAGTGGGGACTCAGCCACTTCCCTGCGCAGCCTGTTCCAGTGCCTGATAACCCTTTCTGTGAAGAAATTTTTACTAATATCCAACCTAAACCTGACCTTGTGCAACTTGAGGCCATTTCCTCTTGTCCCATCACTTGCTGCTTGGGAAAAGAGACTGACACCAAACTCACTACAGTCTCCTTTCAGGTAGTTGTAGAGAGTGACAAGGTCTCCCCTCAGCCTCCTTTTCTCCAGACTAAACAACCCTAATTCCCTCAGCCACTCCTCATAAGACTTGTGCTCTAGACACTTCACCAGCTTCGTTGCCCTTCTCTGGACACGCTCCAGCACCTCGATGTCCTTCTTGTAGTGAGGGGCCCAAAACTGAACACAGTATTCAAGGTGCGGCCTCGCCAGTGCTGAGTACAGGGGCACTATCACCTCCCTGGTCCTGCTGGCCACGCTATTCCTGATACAAGCCAGGATGCTATTGGTCTTCTTGGCCACCTGGGTACACTGCTGGCTCATATTCAGCTGGCTGTCGACTAGCACCCCCAGGTCCTTTTCTGCCGGGCAGCTCTCAAGCCACTCCTCCCCAAGCCTGTAGCGTTGCATGGGGTTGTTGTGACTCAAGTGCAGGACCTGGCACTTGGCCTTGTTGAACCTCATACAATTGGCCTCAGCCCAATGATCCAGCCTGTCCAGATCCCTCTGTAGGGCTTCCTACCCTCCAGTAGATCAACACTGCTGGCCAACTTGGTGTCATCTGCAAACTTACTGAGGGTGCACTCGATCCCCTTGTCCAGATCGTTGATAAAGATACTAAACAGAAGTGGCCCCAACACTGAGCCCTGGGGAACACCACTCATGACTGACTGCCAACTGGATTTAACTCCATTCACCACAACTCTTTGGGCCCAGCCATCCAGCTGGTTTTTTACCCAGCAAAGAAGAAATGCCATATAGCTTAGATCAGATTATTCATGAGAGGGAGAAATGAAATTCCTTTGGATGAGGAACAGAACACTAAAGTATTACTATATTGCAGTTCTTATGGTCCTACATCATTATAAAACCCTACAGGACATGACAGATGACTGAAGGCAGCTGTGTTAGCTCATTGGGTGTAGGTGTCTGTGTATGGCAAATTTCATTTTTTGTAATAACTACATTGATTGCTCAGTGCAGTCTTTTTAAAATGCTTTAAACAAAGGAAACAAACAGGTATTTTGATATCATCAGTTGTTAATGACAAACGAACTGTTCATAACTGATATTATTTATGGTGTCTAGCAGTTCAAAACTTATATTTGATTTTGAATACAATTTTGTCTTTGCCTGTTCAGCAGCATAAACTAAGAATACTTAAATGTCAGCTTACACTTAAATATTAGTACGAAAATTTCCAGTCTTCTTGTTTCATGCTTAGTTGCTTATTTGCTTATTTGGCTTGGGAACAAATTCTTTGCTGTGAAGCTTGAGCAATGATCTAAGATAGAAACTTTTTATAAACCGGATATAAAAAATTATCTTTGGAATAGAAATGAACTTTTGCGTTTTTGAATAAGGTTATACCTAAAGAAGTAGTTGTCAGCAGGGCCTTCAAGGCAGTGATCATTGTGTCTCTTTGTAGGAGCACACAGGGTTTGTTCGTGTTTGCAATTCCAGACTGAGATCACATGAATTAAACTTGATTTATAATGTTAGCGATGATGTTTTATATCAAAGTATTCTATGGAGGAAGACAATGTAAAGAATATAAGGTACATGGAGCCCCTTAAAAGGCTGGACAAAACTGAAATAACCTCTCTCAGATTTTGCTGTTAAAGAAACTAAGCAGGAGGAACAAAATGCTTTTTTGTTTTCTTGACTGGCAAGAGCAAAGTTCACTTTTGCTGTGGTGGCGTGGGGGGGATCTGACAGAGTGGTGAGCAGACCAGAGGGACTGTGAGTGGAGACCTCTCTCTCTGCCTTAAATTCTGTAATCTTCTCACTCTAAGAACTCCACTTCTTGTCCTGTTCTCTGAAGTACAGGACTTTCCTGAAGCATCACCCAAGAGGACTGGACTTGTTTCCCCCACTCCCCAGCTGGGCAATGGACTTGCTGCCTGCAGAAAGGAGAGATATGAGGAAGGTTGAGTAAAGCTGGATGTTCAAATGGCAGTGGCAACTAAGGCTGCCTGGGGACTCTGGCTGCCTTAGCTGCTCATGCTGCCTGTGCTGCCCATGCCCACCACCACTTCCACCCACATGTCCACAGGTCTGTGTAAATACATGTTTGTGTGTGGGTAGCATTAACTACTTCTACAGTATGTCCCAGTTCAGAAGATTGAAGTAAGAACAGCTATACAAGTTGTTTCTACTATTTGATTTGTTGTGTGTTTTTTTTTTCTGTGTTATTTATTTGTTTATTTATCTGAAGTGTAAAAAAGGACACCTCTGTTTTTGTATTAAGCGTCTTATTCATTCATCCTTTAGTAAGAATTTTCCTTAGAGAAGACCTAAATTTGGTCCTTTACAAGTGGCGTATCATGTTCACCGATTGTTCTGAAACAGCTAAACTAAACATCTCTACAACTCCCATCCAGGTGATAACAGGTAAACCGTTATTCCTCCTAAAGATACTGAATTTTCTGAATAAAAAATACAGGGAAGGTGGCAAAGAGTGAAGAGTGGCACTAAAAATAAATAAAGATTCTCAGATTTAGGTTAAGGTCAGGAATAATCCTTTCAAGGTATTCTGTCCTATTCTGCTGCTTTTCTTAAACTTTTTAGTCATCCAAGGCAGGGATCTGATGGAGGAGAGTGGACAATTTGGACTATGTTGAAAAGGTCACCTTTCAGCAGAAGGCTGTGGATTAATCTTTCTAAATATTTTAGTATTTTTGTATATGCTTAAGAAATTGGAAATTGTAGGTTTTAAAACAGTCAATGGATAACAAAATTAAATGAGCATTGATTCTCATTTAGATGAACTTAGCTCTGAAGATTTTCTAGAGATAAATCCCAAATGAAGGGTCTTGGATAGACTGAGAAGATTATTCATTTGCTAGAAATTTGATGCAAGACAGGCCTTGTTAGGAAGGGTAAGACAATAAAAAGGCGCTAGCTGGCTTACTAAGGCAGAACTACTGAAACAGTACTTTAAGTACACCAGAGTATATTTAGCAGTGCTTAATATTTTCAAGTTTGTGATTTATTGGCTGAACCATAGTCGATGACATTTCTGCAGCTCAATAGCTGTTCAAATAATGGAAAGAATAGCAGCAGTTTTGTCTAGTAATTCAATGATAAATTCATTCTGGTGTTGAAGCAGCTTTAAGGCTAAGCAATAATGAAAGGCCCATGGGAGAACCTAGAATAGCTGTGAAAGAGGCAGTGATATTAGAGATACAACATTGGATTTGACTGCAATATCATGTAGAAAGATTACCCTGGAGGACCAGTAATCTATAAAAAAGGCAACGGCAGACATAAAAATCATGTGTAGATTGTATTAGTGCAAATATATTTTAAAGCTTTGTTTCATGTGAAAACATTTCTAGAAAGATGGGTGGATAAAGAGCAGAGTGTTCAACCCTGATGGGAATGCCACTGGTGTTTGGAAATTCAGAAATGTTGCTCTTGAAGAGAATTACATGTAAATATAACATGTTCTCTGCTAACTTTAATTAGACAAATCAGAACTGGGTCTCTGTGCCAGATTACACACTTCGAAGTTTTTTTCCCCCAAAACCATTTTCCTAATTTTTAGCTATTAGAAACATCTCTCTTCCACTCTCTTTTTTTCCTAAAGAGGCAAAGACATTGCAGCACCTGAGACTACCTCTAATTAAAATTTTAATTATTCCAAAAATTCTAATTAGTTACATAGAAGAATTGTGACACCTTTTCCTCTAGTTGTCAACTAACTGTTTCATGAAGGAAGAGATGTCAGTTTTAGGAGTGGAACTTTGAATAACTAGCCAGCAATGACAATGTAAAAAATAGCCACATTAACTAGCCTGAAAACAATAGCAACCGAGGTAGTGCACAGCTTGTGTACAGGTCTGGTGGCCGTCATAATATTGTTGTACAGTCCACACAGACTGACCCACACTGATCTCTATGGCACACTGGTTTTAATGTATGTCTAGAGTTTTTGGTTGCACTAGGAAAAAACAAGAGACATCATTGTTTTCAGTGAGCTCTTTAGGGATGAACTCGTAACATTGCATATCCTACTGATTCCTGGCAGTAAAACTTAAAGCTTGGTTTTCAGGTCTGTAGAAGGAAGTATAATGCCACTGTGATTCATGGCAGATTTGTAACATCAGTGGCACTCCCCTTGTCTTAGTTTCAGCTGGGATAGAGTTAATTTTCTTCCTAGTAGCTGGTATAGTTCTGTGTTTTGGATTTAGGATGAGAATACTGTTGATAATACACTGATGTTTTAGTTGTTGCTCAGTAGTGCTTACATTAGTCAAGGACTTTTTCAGCTTCCCATGCTCTGCCAGGTGCACAAGAAATTGGGAGGGAGCACAGCCAGGACAGCTGACCCAGACTGGCCAAAGGGCTATTCCATACCATATGACATCATGCTCGGTATATAAGCCAGGGGATCTGACCAAGGGGCAGTGATCACTGCTTGGGGCTGGGCTGGGCATCGGTCAATGGGTATTGAGCAATTGTATTGTGTATCGCTGGTTTTGTGTGTCATTATTTTATTATTATAATATTATCATTATTATTACTACTACTACTACTACTACTACTACTATTCTATCTTATTTTACTTCATTAATTAAAAAGTTCTTATCTGAACCCGTGAGTTTTCTCACTTTTACCCTTCTGGTTCTCTCTCCCATCCCACCTGGTGGCTGTGTAGTGCTTTGTTGCTGGCTGGGCTTAAACCACGACGCTTCTTTAGGGCAAAAAGTTGCTCTAAACTGTGTGCAGCTGTGAGACAGAAAGATGACAGAGAGTTTGCCCAAAATTAATAGCCATGACACATTTTTTTGCTTAACCTGCTTGACTGAGGTAGGAAAATGACAGAAGTGAAGACTGACCTGTCCCAAAAGCTGTTATGGAGAATCAAACAGCTCACAGTGGTTATCCTGGGAGCAGAAGTGACTAAGATTAACTGGACTGTCCTGTGGTCTGTTACTGGACAAATTCTAATTTTTTTTTTTACCCCTTTGTCTGCAGGAACATTGACTAACAAGTTAAAAATGTCCCGGACATAACTGATTTGAACAACTGAACCAAATTAAAAATTATGATCCCTGTCCCAGACAGCCCAGGCTCATTGGTATAAAGGTAGTTTGATTCTGTTGTTTTCTCCTTGTGATACACAGGCCTACATCTTCCCACTCTTGGCTCCTCAACAGCTAACAGCAACTGGCTACTTCTGTCCAGCCCTGCTCCTTCCAAACACGATGTTCAGCGTCTTGCAGCACAGTGTCTCTGGTAGCTGCTGCTCCTGGCTTGCTATTCCTGCTCTCTTCTGTCACCCTACCAGCCAGTTTCCCCTCACAGAGGCTTTTATACTACTGAATCTTTTATGAGGTGTATATTGGGCTATGGAGCAACATGATACTACCTAATGAGCTATCAAATTTGTTGGTGTAATTCTACTTCCCTTGGTGGAACAATATTCCAGTTTTCCTTGGGTTTAAAATAGAATAAACTGTGGACAGATGATTTTAACAAAGCTTTTCTGACATCAAAACCTTGAGTTATGTCATTTGAAAAATAAGTTTTGTCCATTAATGGTGTTCAGTACTCTTGATTCTCAAATAAATGTGAAGACTTGCTTGCAGTTCAGCAGATCCAATTGAAATGATTTGAGGTGGAGTTTTCTGAGAATGCTACACAGTAAAATAACTTCTAAATATATTTTCTGTGTTTGTAACTTTTGACGACTGTTCCTCTGGGATAAAATGCCTTTTGTCCCCAGGATAATGAGTTTTCAAAGAAAAAGACAAATGTGATTCTGTGGTGAGGACTTACTGAAAGTCTCTGTCAGAGCACTTGGAAAGGCAGGCACTTCTAGCTCCTTCCTATTGGAGCAGTTCCTTCTGTGTAGGGGATTTTTTCCTCTTCTTTTGGGTCTTTTTTTGCTGGAGGTGTCTAGAAAAGTGTCTTTTATAGATGCAGCTCCCTTCAAATTTTTTGTGCCTACGTCTTGTCAAGAGTAAGTATCCAGGCCATAAAGCACGTGTGGTTTAGGTAGAAGGTAAGTTGTGTATGTTCAATGGGTTGAAGAATGGGTTTACTCCCACCAGTAACACTGTGGTCTTGGAGGAAAACCTGAGGCTAAAACTGACTTGCTGTTTCCTGAAGATGGAAAGATGGAAAAATGTATGTAGCCTTACGTACAGATCCAGTCCATCCACGCAAGCCAGATTTGAACTAACCATTTGAACTAACCTAGTTGTGTGTTTCTGCTGTGTTATTCTGTGCCTGAATACGCTGTGACACCTCTGACTCATTATAACTTCTTGGATGTACTCGAACAATTGAGCGGTCTGGTTTGCAGTCTCATGTCCTACACTGTATATTCAACAATTCTAGTCTCAAAGCCCCAAGGTTTCTGCCTGGGAAGCTTACCGTCTCCGAAGCAGACTTGGGGCTATGCTTGTGAGTCAAATATATGCTCACTTGGGACCATGCTGAGCATTTTGCTTAATCAGTAGAGTAGTTGTACTCTCACTCTTACTCCTGGAGATATGTAAGGGCCTTATCGAAATGGAGATATGTAAGGGCCTTCTTTGAAATATGGAAGGATGCAAGAAGAGAATCTTAGGATACTCTAAAAGCATACAGAAATTATGTGTAATTTTGATAAGAATATGTAATTATTACATAGAATTGTATTATTTAATTACTGACAGCAACATAAAAAGGAAGGATTATGTTCCTTTTCAAGGACATATACAGGGCAAGAAACGTTGAAGTGATACTTAATTATAATCTTAAAAAAAAAAAAAAAAAGAAAAACTCTTCTGAGAGGAGATGAACATTATTCAGACCAAAAGAGTATCCCTTAAAGTTTTGAAGCACTGGAAAATGATTTTTTAATAAAAGTTTCATTCTACCCTTAAATATTTTATTATTGTTATTGTTATTATTAAATTATTACTATCACTACTGCTACATTAAAACACGTCAGTTCCAATGCATTTCTAACTAATTTGTGATTCGTGACGGAGAAAACCTAGCTGTATGCTTAACTTCACTCCTATGATACCTCCACTGAGATCAGAGGGAGCCTTAAAGTACTTAAAATCTGTTGCGCCAGATCATAAAAAGCCAAATAAAGCTTCAAATTACTGTGGAAGCTGATTTCCCTGCCCTAATTTTTAAGGCAGATCCTGCTTTGTATTAAATGAATAAATGCAACCCCAAAAGATACAGTGTAGTTAGTTAATCCATAGTCCAGTATTTTAAAATGAAACTGTTGTATCAAATTTTTATGCGTTCCATGTTGTTCATAAATAAAATATTATAAGCCTGGATTGTCAAACCAAGCTTTTCAATAAAAATCCCACAGACTAAAAGAAGTTCAGCATAAAAATTAATAGCAAGAGACCAGAACCCTTGGTTCAGGAAAATATATTCTTGAAAAAATTATTTGGATTGGATATTAAAGTGAGTAGAAAATGCCCTCCACAAACCATTTTATTCCTTATTGACTATTTAAATCTCCATGCAGCATTTTAGAATTCACTAAAAACATTAATCCATATCAGTAATACTGATGTGTACTCACTGCGTGGGATACTGCATACCATAAAATGCCTCCTAAAGCCAGAATTTTCTTTTTTTTTCTTTTTTTTTTCACAAGGATTTTATCATGTGGTACCAGATTTTGTCATTCATAGTTAGATTTGTTATTCCACTGACTATTGCATAGTTAGTTCTTGAAGGTTAGGAAATGCTTCCCATTAGCTAATGATTTTTTAGTTCGTATAAGATACATTATTATTATGGATACTGCCCAAATTCACTGAATCAAATGACCTGGATGTTTTTGTTTCTTATCACCTGCCTAAAGATTTTAAAGCTGCAGACCCAGGTTTTCAAAATTGAACTTTTAAAAAGGCAATGAGTAAACCACAACCACTTAGTTTAGGAAACACATGAAGTACTGATGGTACCTAGTGTAAGTAGCAGGGTTTCTGACAGCACATTAAAACTGGAAGAAAGCCATATATTACAGTTTATATAGTACACAGTTGTTTCTGCAGTACTTATTATTTTTTGAAAATTAAACAGTGGTGTTTATGGTTCCCTGTGTTTTTACATTGTCATGATGTGCAGCTTTGTTGCTGTAGCTGCAAAAGCTAGTGTTATAGTCTATGGTTACCTAGAACAAGGAACTATTTTCCAATTATATCAAAACTGAGACCACTAGCTTTTTCCAAAACTTTTACAATTTTGAAACAATATTTTGTTTTCATTTGAATACTGAAAGCTTCCAACAGGGAAAAATACTAAACAAAATATTTCATGGTAAAAATACATTCAGGATGCAATATCTTTTCGTTGGAATCACAAATTAATAGATTCTTAAAATTAGCACTCAACAAGGCATATTCAGCAAATGCTGACTTATAGCAGAATATTTTAAATCGTGTTGTGTGTGCTGTATTCATATTAATTTCCTATTAAATTAGTACCATATAATGAAAATCAAAGTAATTCATAAATATCAGACATTTTCAGCAGAGTACTCTATTTTTTTGCCATAAACTTTAATTCAAGTTGGTATTTTCTGGACTTGGGTCATTTGACAAAGTATTTTTCTGTAAAATTTAGCAGGCGCCATTCTGTTTTCTTTTCTTTCTTTCTTCTTCCTCTCCTCCTGCTCCATGTAGCATAATTATTCAGGTCTCTTCCACATTCACAGAATATTTCAGTGATTACTGCAAAGACATGGAGTCAGGAGAACTGGTACATCTCGTGGCTGAAGCTGAATTCTGGCATATTTTAAGAACCTACACAACTGTGTTGACCTGTTTTGCCCCATTAACTGGGAAAAAAGGTAAAATAATTTAAAAAATATTAATTCTGCTGATATGTGACTGTTCCATTTGTATGGGGCATTCCCTGTAAAGTGTGTGAACTCCCCTTCCCCAAGAAACGTTACTTCAGGACTGCAAAAAACAGGAACTGTCATTAAAATGTTGATAGTTACACACTCACCTGAGCAGCAGAGTCTTGTACAGCCTCTCAGGGATGAGCCTTGATCCTGCAAGATGCAAGTTATTTTATACGTGAGTAGGACAGGATTTATGTAATAACCCTGTGCATTTACAAAAGACAGATTTTCTACGTACAGGCTACTTTACTAACAATGAACTTGAGGCAATAGGAATGGAGAATGTATAGAGAATCAAAATAGCACATACATGCCAGACTGAAAAAAAATCTAAACACTGTAAAGTAGGAGTAGATGAAAGGTGACTTTTAAAGAAAATTGATTAAATGTGTTTCCTTTGACAGTGCTGTTTGCCTGCCACACTAAGCTGATGTTCACTTTATTTGTTATCTTTTATGAAAGAATGATCTTTTCATGCTGCTTGTTACAGCTGGAAAATGACATAGTTACTTGAGGTACTTTTAATTTTACCTGAAACAAGAATATTTAGCGCTCTGGAATCAACTGTCCATATTTCATCAAAGGTGCTTTATGCCATATTAGAACTTAATACTCTGTGCAATTGCTTACGTTCCTTCTACTGCATGGCTTTTCACTTAATGTCATGAGACAAAGACCTCAAGAAAAGCAGTCAGCAGAAGAAATAAGTTGAGATAACCTTTGGCATAGATGTATAACCTTAATAAAAGTCAAGTAAATAACAGCAGTATGGTAATCTTCCTTGCCTACTTAAACTAGGCAGAAAAATAATGTTTGACTAGATAGGTCCCCAAACCTGATTCAGGCTGACTTCAGGCAAGGAAAGGCCTCTTCCCCTAACAGACATTTTTGTAGTTGAAAGCTCCCTATGAACAGAGAATCCTGTAGATTTAATGATGTGAGTTCCTGCATCACCTATCAAGCATTTTTGTCTTCTTCTGTGGTTTAAAGAGTTTCTACAAACAACAGGTCACAACATTTAAAGATGTTTTCATTTACCTTTTTTATTGAACTTCGGTTTTTATTATTCCTTAAACAGCCTGGTTCGGCAGGAGGCCCACAGGCTAGCCCAAGCCCAGGGGATGCTCTCCTTCAGTCCACCATTGGCTCCTCGGGAAGGAGCCAGGAGGCTGTGGCTGCTGCTGGGCATAGCAGCTCCTACCGGGTGGCAGCCAGACCCCGGGGATGCTGCTGCCTAGAGGGCAGGAGGAGGAGTGGGGCAGTGAGAATGGTCCAGCGACCTGGCTGCAGCCCCGTAGCTATTAGGGTTGGCCTTTTATATAAAAGTGATAGCTGTTCTGTAGGCAAGGAAGGACTCTGCTTACCTGTACGGAAACAGGAGCATGAGTGAAGAGACTCGATCATTTCCAAAAATTGCAAAACTTTTAGATTTTGCAATTACAAACAGTTCTAAATGCATATTGCAAACATTGTAAAATTAAACAGCTACTCAAAATGATGAAGCAGGAAAAGGTCAAGAAAGTGAAATTTCACTTTCACTTCAACAAAGATCCTCACTCCAGGAATCTCCCTCTCTGTGAAAAATGTTTTGAACTTGGTTTTCTCTCCAGAAATCCTAAAACAATCTTGTTCCCCTCAGTAGATTGGTTTAGTTTTAACTTTTGTTGAATTATTATGCTGTAATATACTAAATTTTAGAGTAGCTGCAGTTACTTTTGCTCTTTGCATCTTCTTTCTTGGTTTGGGCAATGCAATTTTGCTAATATTCCATACAAACTTCTCTGAGAAACAATGCTTAGTTTTTTCTATATCACTGTTGCCCTTTCTATGCTGAACCCCCATCACATCTATGTATATCTAGCTGCTATCTCCCTCCTGTTTATAGTAAAGGGAAAGTCAAAGAGGCTGTGACTCTCATGCCTATTCATAACCATCAGGCTGAAAATCCATATAGCAGAGTCATTTAGAAAGGGAATATTATCTCTGTGGTTTCTGGCATGAAACCTTTACATAAATGGCCCCAAAGTGACATCTCTGGCAGCCGTGGTGAATTGCAAACTAATGCCTAATTTTTTGTCTAATGTCATTCCTAGGTCCCCTTGAATCCAGCAGCTTTCAAAATTTCTAACTCCAAAGTATTTAAGATTATTTTATAAAGTATGCATAGATCAGCAGTTTCTGTACTGTGGTACAATATATTGCTGTTCCCTTCACATCTGCGATAAAATATAACAATAGAGTAACATGAGTGGAGAATATTCTCATGACATTGAGGTAGCTCACATTTAGCCAAAGAGAGTATAATTCAAAAAAGAATAAAAAGTACTTCGTTTCAGTAACATCTACTTCTCTGTTTGTCAGTTTTCACTGCCTTTCGCAACTCCTGTTAGTTTAGTGCCATTTGAAATTTCACTAATGTGAAGTTAAATCTTTCTAGTGCTTTACTTTTACTTTCCAATTCTCCCCTGGGAGAACAATAAGACTGTAAAACATAATGGGTAACTACATTTTTAACTAAGACATCTCCTGAGGAATTTTGCCGTTTGACTAAAGAAAAGAGACTTTGATTAAATGTTATTTGATTTACCCATTGTAATCAGTTGCAGTTGCAAAACATTTGCTGGAAAGAAAGGGATTTGGGATTGTTATTAATATTACACTAAGGAGCAATTTGATTCCTCAAAATTAGTATCCATGATGTATAATGACATTGGGTTGAAAGAAAGAAATGACAGTAAGCTAGTACAAATCCATGCCACTTAGATGGTATGGCACGGTGCCATTTGGGGATCTAAGCTGGTTGTCACAGAGCAGGCTTGAGTGTCTATGCAGCCATTGTGTAGAGATACGCAGTGCAGCTGTGTGCGTGTTTATGTGAAAGACATCACTACTGGGCCTGGACACAGCAAACACAGTACTCACACCCTTTAGTAACAGGGGTGGTGGAAAGAAAATGGGACAGAAGATCATGGAAACAACTGGAGCATACTCACATTTTCCCTGATCCTTCTCAATGTGTGCTTTTCTATAGATCACCAGTGTGGCATGCAACAAAACTGATGATTTGAATTGCCATCTCTACTAAATTCAGGAACGAAAGATAAAGTCCTAAGTTCTGCTGAAAACACTGAATAGCAGCACCAGGGGACATCATAAATACAAAATATTGCTACTTTGACAGTACAAAATCTACTAATTTTCAGCCTGTTCCTAACTGCATCTTTCTTGACGTGCTGACTAGAGCCCGTCTGGTATCAGTCACATGATTCAGTGACTATCTGTAATCACGCATATTCACACCTCCCAGCAAAATTACTGTTAGGAAGTGATTAAGAAACTAATTGGGTCATCACCCAGGAGGAAAAGTCTGTGATACTTATCACCAGATACTAATTTTCGTCACAAGCTCTTAGTTTCGTCTGTAGTTCCCAGTTACAGTTGGTATAGCAAATATAACTCAACTACAGGAAATGACTGATAAAGTTATATTCCCCCTCCCCACCCCAAATTCCTGATGAAACTCTTGTAGACTGAAATGAATAGTTAATCACAATTTTCAGAGTTATATTTTGAAGACACCACTGTACTGGGTCTTTCGGTGACTAGCTTTTGGATACCACTTTCATGCTTTCATGCTGAAATGGCAAAGGCTTATTTTATGTCCATAATCTTATATTGATCTGTTTTAATAGAAATCCCAGGACATTCAGTTCTTCTTCCATTTATTTTCCTTGCTAGGCATTTGATTACTTATATGGTATCTTAAGAAGGCTTTGTCAGCTCCGACTCAACCTTATTCAAACAAGGATTCTTCCATGGGGGCTACTATCTTCTAGGTTTTTCCCTCTTAGATTATCTGTTTCATAAAGCCTCTTATTTAGGCTGCACAGCTTTTAAGATTTATCACACAAATGCTGCTTTGGCCACCCCACTTCCTGCTGCACAAGGAGCATGGGAAATTGTACAGATTTTGATCATACTAGTACGAGCTTTTTGAGTGTCTCCTGGATTTCCCCTTTAACTGTTCAGGCAGCTATGCAGCTTACATATATATTTTTTAACAGACAAGTGGAGCCTGATTTTCCAAACAACTGACGTTAAGCATTATCAAACAGTATCATACAGAAGGAATGTAATCCATGTCATATGCAGTAAGGTAAATGTCAAATTAAAACAAGTCACTTGCATTAACAGGGCAAAAAGTACTTGGTACTTGCTGCAACATCATGCTGATCTGAGAGGCTGCCTTTTTTTTTTTTTTTTTTCTTTATCCTCATGCCTTTGAGTACTGCACCAAAGGGATTAATTGGCTGGGGAATTAAGTGCTTTGCCTGCATGCAAGGTCTTTTAAAATTACATTGTGCCAAATAGTACTAAAATAATTGGATAGCTGACGATGTCATCTGCTGCAATAAATTTAGACAGTGAATATTCGAGCTAATTTAATACTGGGCATCAGATCAAAAGCATTTCTTCAGTATCCCACTAATTTACAGTGAAAGAAATCTAAAAATATAAATATATTAAAATTGAAACTAGAGATATGTGAATTTAGATTTACATATCTGTTTATTTTATCTTGATGATATGGTACCATAATCAAATTGGACATACTAATTATGAACTTCTGAATTAGCAAAATTAATTTGGATGTTACATCTACTCTGATTCTCCTAGCTAGAGTTCATTTGAAAAACTGCTATGTACTACAACAGAGGTATTGTGATAGAATTGTAATTCCTACTTGGTTGCTAAGAATTTAAATATTTCTTCTGACACCTTGTTTGTGGGGGAAAGCTGGGGAAGAGGAGAGAAATTGTTTCAAAGTAACAACGTGGTTTCCGGTTTTTCTAGAAAATAGGTTTTCAATCAAAGCTATGGAATGGCGTTTCAGGATATATGATACCACATTTTGCAACAATTAGCATGACTTGTGATTCCTCAGTTACCGAGAAATTACATTGTTCTTGTGTAAATCAGAATTTATAAATCCACGTCACATGCTGACATTTGTATATACATGTGAGGTGATCTTGACTGTTTCCAGGAACACACCATAAAGCTTACTTTTTGGGGGGAAGCTGTTACATTTATGTCATGACGTACAGCTTATGCATTTAACTTCTTTGTGTGATAGGAGATTTTCCTAGCATTTACATCTATTTTTGAGCTAGTTGATGTTTGCTGTGCTATAATAAACCAAACTGGTCCTTACTTCGAAACAAGAAATGAGTTTTGCAAATCCCACTGGTTTTCCTATCCACATCATGCAGTGATTTTCTAAAGTAAGAAAAATACATATCACACAGCCTTCTGTTCTTTTCCTTGTTTTGCACCTAACACTATTTACTTTTATTCCCGTTAAGTATTATCTGAATCCATAAGACAAAGGATTCCCATATGGTAATCATGGTTCATTTTGTCCTAACATTAAGGGGCAAGCAGAGAGGCTGCTGTCACAGTGAGCAATTGCTGCATTTCTTTCTGTGCTTGCTGGGAGCTAAGCACTGGAGACTGGTGCAGGGGTGTAACAGGAATGCCTTGGGGTGGGTAAAGGCAGGCTGCTGCGGCAACAGCTGATGCTCGTTTGCTGGTGGTAAAATATCTCATTAATGCAAATGCTATTCTTGACAGAAAACAGTTTGGTGTGCTCAGTCAGGAATTCCGTCAGTGTGTAGTTCTTCTCTATCCCTTAAAATGCCCTCTTCCCCATAACCTGTGGTTTTTCTTCTATCCATGCATTAACAATGACAGAAGATTAGTTATTCTGCAGGAAGAGAGCTGATACGATGCATGAATACCCAGCCATAAGGATCTGTGCAGTGGTCCAAGAATGCCTCTTCATCTATCTAAGGTCATCCACCAAAAAAGGATAGGAACAAAATCTGAATTTGTTTTATATATTTTGTGCTCAGTGTTCTGGTACTATTGACTTTGGTCAGCATGCTGCAAACCGAATGTTTGCTACACAGGACATATAGCTTCTTGTCAGGTTGGATTACAGTGAGAAATGGATAGTTAAAATCCTTCATGGCTTGGCAGAAAAGGCACAGCATAGCCAATAACTCCCAAAGCAAGGTGCTACAATTGGTAAATTAATGTCCAAACTAAGTTTGATTATAAACAAAAATGCTCTCCATCCAAGTATTTTGGTTATATGATGGATGTGTGCAATTGACCATAACCCATCTGATGGGAAAAACCACAGGTGCCCTCTCAGCCAGACTTGTTGGATAAAAATGATGGGCATGCATGGCAGTGAGTCCCGTCCCTGGCCCACCTAACTAATGCACACTCTTATAGCACTTCATGTCACAATGAATAAAGTCACAACACCTAAGCGCTGAAGTGTGTACACTGCCTCAAAAAGAGACATAGGGGAACCTTAGCTCTTACTGTAGAAGAATTAATCTGATATAACTCTCAGCCACATAGGATAAAATGGGTTTAAAATAGTTTCTTGCTAATAATCCTGTGTATCATACCCTTACCCTACCTTTTCCTTGAAAAGTTGCTACTGATACCATTTCTGAAGACTTGGATTAGGAATTTTTTTATAGACTTCAGCACAACTGTCTATAGACAGGAAAAAGGAATTAATTTTTTTTTGCTTTTTAAAATGTATTTTAATATTCTAATATTTAAAATGCTTTAAAACATTTGCATACATCTACTATGTTCTAGGCACTTTAATAACTTGTCTTGCAGCTATACTAAATTCTGTTAACATTATTTTAGACCCCATCTCATTAAAATACACTGCCTGCTGAGTTTGCAGAACAATACCCTAATGAAGATGTTCAGACAAAATCTGGAGAGAAAAGATCTTCATTTCCTGTGCACCAATGTACTGTGATAAAGTTAAGCCGTTTACACTTTTGCATATAATAGAAGAAAATTATGAAGGACTATGTTTTATGATCACATAGCTAAGCACAGTTCGCGTCCTTCTGAACTAAAAAAAACCCTCAACAGTAGGCGGGATAATACTTTTAACTGGAATAATAGGCACACAATCTTGTCTTCAGGGTCTGTAACGGAACTGGCAAACTTTGGTGTAAGTACAGTTTCATATTTTACTTTCTCGGTATGAAGGAAGGAATATAGCTAACATGGTTTCTTCTCAATCTTACTGCCAGCAATTTCAATCTGAAGTAGCCCCATTAAAGAGTCTGGAGTTACTTTAAGTCTTATAAGAAAGAAATAAGATCAGAAGCTATGTCACTGTATACAGACTGTATGAATCAGAAATGAATGTCCTGGATTTGAAGGAAAAAAGATTTCTTGGCCTTGTGTTTATACCTCCTGAAAAGCTTTCCAAAAGCAATTGATCTACTTAAAGGCTGGACAATAAGCCCTCCAACTAAGCGGTGCTGGACTTGATTGCCTGGAGTCCACAATAAAGCTTCCTGAAGAAGTTACCTATAAAATAAAATCACTCCATAGCTCCTGCTGACACAAGAGTGATTTAAGAGCCTCAGAAGCAGCCTATAGACCCTTTATTATTATTATTATTATTATTATTATTATTATTATTATTATTATTATTATTATTTTACTTTTCAAGGTGTTAGCTTAAGTATTTAGTTATTTTTCCTTACTACCATTGCTCAAGGCTCTGCATTGTCCACACACGTCTTCCTTCACTTGAAGGTATTTGAGATTTTTATTGGTGATGGAAAGAAACATTAGTTGCAGGCCTGTCTGTGTGCAAGCCTCCTTGCATACACTGCAGAATCTGATGCTTCACCACTGAAGTTAGAGTCACACTGCTTCCTGTCATTCCTCCTCCTTAGCCAGTTTTCCCCATATGACCCAAGAAAGCAGACAGCATAACAACCCATGTGCTTCTCCTGCCTTTGTTGCCTACCCTACACTTTTCCCTATTTAACTTCAAATATTTTCTGTAGACCGTTTTAGTTACCCCTCAAATCTTTATCCCATTCCCTGCCTTTACCAAACTAATCTAATCTACTGATAAACTTTTCTAGGAAGGATTTTGCAAACAATCTCTCCCAAGAATCTATCTTTCCTGTCTCCTTTCCAACTATTTCATATCCCTTATCAGAGAGATTGCCCTCTACGTGGAAGGTGCCAAGTCCTGCTTTTTTTTTAATTTTTTTAAATTTAAGGGATCACATGAAGTTTATTAACAGGGAGTTGTGGGAAAGAGAAAAAGAAATAAATTAATACTGTTAAAGAGCCTACCCAAATTCATCAAATACTTAGGAATATACTCTTTTAGTGAACTGATATTTTCCTTATGAAAAAGTATGTGTGATGAAAGCTACTAATGCATATAGATATTTAAGAATTTGTTACATTGCTTCTCTGTCTTCCCTTTATTTCAGTAGACTGAAATCCAACATCTTCTGAAGTTCATGCTCCTCTGTGTAAAAGCTTGAAGAGCTTGAAAGCTGAAAGAAATAAGAAGCGCTCACTGAAGATTTGTCTATTGCAGCTGTGCGCAGCAGAGGTAGATATCAGGGCCCTGAGCACATGCTCCCTCCAGGAGTTTCAGGGCTGACCTGGATGATGGTGTGGCAGTCCTACTTTGTGAAGGGGGGTCTTCAAGAAAGCTCTGCTGAAAGGCCTTGGCAGGGGCTCATCCAGCTTCACTTGGGAACAGCTTCTAAGCAGCTGCTCTTCCCTCAGATACCACCAAAGCTGCATTGCAGATGTGGTGCAGCTGTGCTATGCCTGGCCAGGTGCCCTGTTGATTTGGGCCAAAGAGGTGACCTGCAGATGTGCCATCCTGGCTTGACCTGAGACCTGCCTCATTACTGTGTACTTGCTCTGGGGTCTGGGCTCTGGGCTCTGGGCTGACCCCAGCATCCACCATATCTGCTGGCTTTGCTGGGTACTGTGGGAGGTGAGGCCAGTGCCCCTGCTCTTACTCCTGCTTCCCTGCTCCCCTTCCCCTGTGGAGCAGCCTGCCACTGTACCTCCCTGTCAGTAGGAATAAGTAGAACAGTTAATTCCCAACCCAGATAAAAAATTCTGCATATTCTGGACATGTTTAAATGTGCAATACAAAATACAACTCTTTCTTTAATAAAACTCAACCTAAAACCAGCAGGCGGCGTACATACATAGATACATACAACATACTGTATGGTACGTGATAGCATTCAGTGCTCTAGGTAGCAGGTGCACCTCAGGCATGCAAAACTCCACTTTACAGTGTATAGTCACTATCCTTTTAGACTGCAGCAAAATGTTTACCTCTTCTAAATGTTTTTTGATGCATTTTTTTGTATTATTGTGTATTATTATTATTGTATTATTGCATTAGAGCTCTGTTGGATTCCTACTTGTTCTAAAGAAAACTGAGTATGTAGACGTTATAAAAGCAAATAAGTAGTAATGGAATAAGGCAAAAGAGTTATGTGTCTTCTGGATTGGTCTTTCTTTTTCTAAAAATACCAGCCAATTGTGAAAGCCTTTTAATCATAGCAGCTGCTAAGATTGACTAACTTGCAAATTAAAAAAAAAAAAAAAAAAAAAAAAGAAGAGTGTTTTTCTTTTTAATTCAGTCTTTTATACATCTGTCACAGCAGTTCAATGCGTGGCCCATTGTAACTCTCATTGCAGCAGCCATGGCTTACCTCTGTGGACTATGCATTTCAAAGAATAAACATGCAGAGGTCCATAAATTTGTCAGCTTCCCAGTTTGAACATGTCAGGGATCTTACCACTGCAACAAGCTGATGCTAATATGCTGTTAGAGCTGTTTATTAAGTTTCAGGAGCTATAAACTATCATCTTTTCCTTCCTTTTTTTTTTTTTTAATTGGAGTGGGGGGTGGGTGGAGAAAGAGGTTTTTTTTCTGTGGATTGCCCACATTCAGTCTGTCTGTCCGTCCCCAGTACCAATAGCATGAATAACTTTATATACTTGGGACTGTTAAGATTACAGCTCTATTTGCATGAATTTTGAAGTACCCTTAAACTGTGGTAAAGATATGGAATTCACAAGCAAATGAATTATATTTTTTCTTTGAAATGAGGAGTGTCTGACAGACCCTAAAACTGGGAACGGAATTATCTCAACTTCTGTTCAGCTGTAGACTCTGAACTGCATGCTGACAGAGTGTGGATAGGAGGGCTAATGTTTTACGCACATGTGTAATTAAAGAAATAGAAGGTCTGCAGAATTATAATTAGGTACTGACCTTACTGTTTGCAAGTCAGTTATAGTCTGTCTGGTATCAGTGGAGAGGGACATAAGCCAGGAATGGATCTCCTGAGTCATCAAGTCCGGTTTCCTGACACTATAACTGTAAGTGTCAAATAAACTCATTACTAATCTTATCAGCCACAGACTGTAAAAGAAATTATGTCGTTAATAAAAGTTATTACTATCTTGGCATGTAAAATTACTTCATCTCTCAGTAAGAAGATGTGACATCATGGTACATATGACTCAGCACCAGTCACAAATTTTGTCAAGCTATGATCTTGGGCAGAGGGAGAAGTTCCACCTGTCAAATACCATCTACCTTGGCTATCAAGACTGAGCAAATTTAAGCACCATCCTGACTTCTGTGTCTATCAAACAGACCTCAGAGAGAGTTTGAGAGGGAAGGGGGATATGGTTCACTGAACTACAACTTCAGTCCAGATTTAGGTGATGTGTTTTCACAACTTTCGCAACTACAAAAGGCCAAGAGTATAATGGCAGAAGATGATTTCAGTGAATAATATTTTTCAAGACATAATTATTTTGGCTAATCCATAAATAAGGTGACCTGATTTAAAATTAATTAAGGCTGAAGGATAAATAGAATTATGGCATGGCCTGTGTAATAATTGTGTATGCTAGATGTATAATTCAGATGCCCGTAAGTGGCATTTGAAATGAATTGTCAACGTCTTTGAAGTATCTGGAAAAGGTTTGTCTTGGATTTAGAGTCAGTCTTAGACATGCCAGCCTCCAAGGAACAAATACTGTCTGATGTTGCCTTTCCCACTTAAGGCTGATATGCAGAGCTGTGATGGATAGGCACTTGCGTTAATGTGCATGTCATTGATTGCCTCTGTCCTGTGATAGGGTGGTAACTGTTTTCACACCCACATAATAGGTGATATTTTTTGGTAACATCTGTGCTGTTTTTGGCTGGGATAGAGTTAATTTTCTTCATAGCAGCTAGTATGGGCCTGTGTTTCAGATTTGTGCTGAAAACAGTGTTGATAACACAGGGATGTTTTAGTTACTGCTGAGCAGTGCTTATACAGAGTCAAGGCCTTTTCTGCTTCTCACCCCACCAGTGAGTAGGCTGGGCGCGCACAAGAAGCTGGGAGGGGCCACAGCCAGGACAATTGACCAAAGGGATATTCCACACCTATGACATTATGCTCAGCATATAAAGCTGAGGGAAGCGAAAAAGAAAAAAAAAAAGGAAGGTGGGGAGGTTTGGAGTGACGGTGTTTTGTCTTCTCAAGTAACCATTATTTGTGATGGAGCCCTGCTTTCCTGGACATGGTTGAATGCTTGCCTACCAATGGGAAGTAGTGAATGAATTGCCTGTTTTGCTTTGCTTGTGTGTGTGGCTTTTGCTTTCCTTATTAAACCATCTTTATCTCAACCCATGGGTTTTCTCACTTTTACTCTTCTGATTCTCTCCCCAGTCCCATGAAGGGGGAGCGAGCGAGCGGCTGTGTGGTGCTTAGTTGCTGGCTGGGGTTAAACCACAACAATATCCTAGTGATTACATGACCCTCCAATTCATTTGTGGAGTATGCAAAGATAATTCCCTAGTTTGAGCACAAATCTTGCCTCATTTGAGGCTGGCACATAGTTATTAGCTTTTTCTTGGCTGACAGATGTTGTGGGTGACAATAGAACAAGGAGACGAAAAGAAGGGGAGAACATGAACCAGAAGTTTTAATGTGAATAGACTAAGGGGAGTAGGGTTAAACAGTTTAAATCTGGGAATTCACAGATTTTTTTTTTTCAGCAGGTTCTTACGTGCTTCATTATTTGCATAGGTTCTTCATCCAGATGCACTCATTTTTGCACTGCTCAGTTGAAATGAGACACAAGTATACTAAACAAATGACTGTCTTACCTGCATGTATTTTGCTATGAATATCACTAAATGTTATGCCACTATAGGGAACATTTCAACTTTGAAACATATGCATGTGTCCAAAGTATGCAAAAGAAGAGAGAGACATGGAGATCACCTAAGGTTACCAAGCCATCAGAGTTAGAAGTACATCCCTGAGTAAGCCCATGCATCCTTTGACCATGTCAGAAACATAAATACTGTTTTGTAGTATTCTGCTAGTGAAGAAAAGATCATAATTCCTCTTTGTACTGCTTTTTTACTGGCTTACATGTTTTTTGTTTTTGTTTTTGTTTTTGTTTTTAAATGGTTGATCACGTGATAATTCCATATTTCTAATTTTTTTCCTCACTGTTGATTAGAACTTGGTTTTGTCTCTAACCATAATTTGATTAGATCAACGAGCTTAGTATTTTACAAATGAAAACAGGACCATTATTAAATCAGTAATTAGGAACTCTTCTGAAAATAAAAATTACAAAATTTTGACCCTTCTTTTATCACTCTAATAAGCATGCAAAGAAAAAGATTTTTTTTTTTTTCTGAGTAGTTTTGTGGTATGGGAGAATTTGTGTAAGCATGTTTCTAAGTGTCTGGGCTTAGACTAAAAAACTGTATTTGAACAGCTAGTAAAAAAAAATCAACACATTTTAACTTGCACTTAACAACACTGTGTTTGGGAGCCTGAATATCAACACTCCTACAGTTCGGAAAACTCTGAAATTGCGAACAAAGTATGTTATGGCTCTAAAAGACTTCTGAGATTTGGAGAACATTTGCATGTTTGTCTTCCCTTTGAATTAATGAAAGTATATGTTGGTTTGCTATGGGACAGTAAGGGACTAAGAACCAAAGTTAGAAAATGAAAGTTTGTTCTTTGTTCAGCAGCATGAATCATAAATATGATCTATATTGTTTCAGGTGGCAGTATCCAAAAGCCTGTGGTACTCATCCATTGGTCTAGCCTGCAGAACACTTAACTTTTTTGAGTAGCTTTGAAATAGCCTGAAATAAGATTCCAAACCTTCTGTAGTTTAGACAGAGAGAGCTCAAAACAAACTGCTTTAACTTACTGGTCCTCTTCTGCTGAGCTGAACTAATACTTACACGGACAGTCGAGGGGCATAGGTGTAAGCCTGCTCCTTAGTCTTCCCTTATTTGTGGTGTAGCTAACTAATGAGAGTTGGTTCTGGCATGGTGTCATCCATACTGCATAAGCATGAAGTGTATAAGCTTCACATCGCTTCTTGCATTTCCTCATAAAAAGTGCCAGCCATCAGCCCCTGCAGAAGAACCAGGTGACCACAGAAACACACCCATAGACATGGTAAATTGGTGCAAGTGAGAAAAGGACCTTTCTGATCGATAATTTGACATGATCTCCCTCCTCTCCCCAGAAGTGTGTTACCAATTTGTTGCAAACAATTTACAGAAGAGGTTGCTTGAATTTTCACTAGTTTGTTACACTAGAAATCTAGTTGTTGACAAAAGGAACACACTGTTTTTGCAAAGCCAATAATTTACTGTTAGTCTAATTAAGTCTTAACAATCTAATTAAAGAATGATTATTGTTCCAGTTACAATGATGTTAACACTTCTAGTTCAAATTATATGCAGTTAAAACGATATATTTACAAACTTTCCAGTATCTACCCCTTTCTCTGGTGTTATGCTCATCCTTTCGCTGCCCGTCTGGGTCCTAAGATTCATGGTTTCATCCGGGAAGGAAACCCACAGTGAGTCATCAGCAAACCCGGGTCCTTCCCTGTGAGGAATATGCTGCTGATACTGATGGTTTCTTGCCCCACTGTCTTGGGTCTTGTTGGAGTAATTTTTGTGTGTTTGAGAACACACTCTGCAACTTGCATTTTGTTCACTTCTCTGCTAGCCCACATTACAACCAATTTTACTATGCATGGAGTGTTTTATGTAGACTAGATAATTTGTTCTCTTTGTAAACCCAAACACTAGTTTTACCCAGCTTTCAAGACCACACTACTTTGACAATCAGTAGTTGAGGACTTGCGTGTTGCTTGTAGCCCAGGGCTCTCCTGTGTTGTTCTGCATGTGGAATTTGAAGACCTCTGTTATCATCCCATGTCTTTATTGCTCTATGAGGCATTTTATTCCAGTGTCATAGATAATTCATTAGACACAGAATAACTCTGTGTTATTACTAACTATTAGTTGACAAAACTATATATAACATTAGAAGTTACGTCCCACAATTGTACAAACCAAAAGATAAAACAAAGTAGGCAATTGTACCTTGGTCATTAGATTATTGCTGTTAACAAGTTAAAACAAATTTTCAGGTAGTTTCTAGTATTTCATTGTTTTGACATTTAAATGTTTTTCCTTTTCTCTTCTACAATTTGGTTCTCTTCCTCTCATAACTGCTTATTTCCTCCTGTTTTGTCTCTTTAGGTCTTGGAAAATGAATAAATTTCCATGTATTTTCTCCTCAGCCACTTAACAGGTTCCAAAATTTGACAGAGAGTCTATGTTTGGACTTTTGAATCCTCATGGGTAATTCCAATTCGTTTTCATACGTCACTATAAATTAAAAATGGTAGGAATAATATTGAGATATTAGAACTTTTAGGGGCTAAAAATTGTGCTCTGTTTTAGGATTTGTCTTGGGGCTAAGTGATGACATTAAGCTTTATTTCCTGAAAAGACAGAGGAAAAGAGTAGAATGGTTTTGAATGTCAGATAAAACTAGGTTTTAACACTTCTTAATTTGCTAGGTTCACCCATCTTAAATTGCTTTAAAATTGTAACAGGAAGGCCATGACCTGATTTAGAGCAGAAACTGAGAAACAGGTGCTAACATTCCCTTGCCATTAAGAGAGAAATAATTTTTTTTTTCCATGCAAGTACAAAACACAGATAACAGGCTGAAGCTCTTGTCCTATTACTCTATGTCCGTAAATATAAACATTATTTATCTTTTTAATACACTAAACTGGGACTTCAAAATATTTTAACACTACCCCACCCCCCATATTCTGCAGAGGCATACCTTGAAAATCAGTCTAAACATACCATTTATGTCCATTTCTTTTTATCTAGTTTGCGTTTTGCCACGCATTTTCTAACCTATACCTCATTCTTCTAGTCAACCCAAAGTATACATGCACATTCATCATATTCATATACTACAGTTTATTAACTACAGTTGTGGTGTAAATCTTGAACTGTTTCTACTAAATATGCATCATATCCTTTTTCTTTAGATAACACAAATGCCACTTTTGGGGTGCTGTGAATTCTATTAAATGTGGTTGTCAAGTTTTAGGCTTCTCAGGGGTTCATCTTCTTTGCCTTGACTTAAAAAATCCCATGTATGTCTGCTCCGTTAAGAAATGGTAACTCCTGAAAGCAAGAAATAACTGGAAAACTTGGAGAAATACACAACCCAAACACATTTTAAAATATCTTTGATAATGTGTTCCTTATGTGACGAGGAAAAGGAATCACATCACTGTACTTTTGTTATTGTTTGCTTATTTGGGCTGCTGTAGAATTTTGGTTTTAGTTTCAAGTTAATCACATTTTTGTCAAGTTGTATAATAATTCTCAAATGAAAATCAAGATAAAATGAGAAAAGAATTCTATTATACTAGACATTTAACTGGCGTTGGTCTATAAACTGCATGGATTTTCTTGCTCACAATATTCAAAGAGAAGGCTTAATTTAAAATAAAGCAGCTTATCACGCATGTTTAAAATCTCCCTTTCACATAATTTGTTTGGATCTCTAATTGTTAAGTCCCGGTCTGATTGTCAGGCTCGGGGAAGGTTTGTAATGATCCCAAGGGCGAAATTAAGACACAAACAAGGTCATATGCCGCCAATCAGATGTTTTATTGGATAAATATAAAAGAGTAAAGTGATAGGAAAGACAGGAAATATTAGGAGGAAATTAAGCAGGCATTCAGAGAGATAAGAAAAGGACAGTCTCCACCATGGATCCAGTGGCGTCCTGTTGGCCCTCAGTCTTCAGTTTTTCAGTGGTGGATGGCCACGCTCAGGTTTCGTTGTGCCGTCTTTTATCTGGTGTTGGTGAGGTAGTTTGCCCTTTCGTTTCTGTTTGGTTACCCAGGGCAACATCACGTACCCAACACATGCACATCTAATATATTGCTGGTGGGCAACCGGCCTGACCCGGGTAACAGTTGGTGTCCTATTCTTGGTGGTGCCTGATAAGCCAAAGAATGGCCTGCTGCTTCAGCAAGTTTGCACAGGTTTCCTTGCCAGATGGTGGTACCTGATAAGCCAAAGAATGGTCTGCCCTCAGGTCTTATCAGACAAAAGAGTGGTCTGCTGTCTCGTTTTATTAGATAAACACACACAAGCAAGCTTTGAGACAATTGTTCTTAACACTTCAGTCTCTTACACTGATCTTTGCTGTCTGTAACTATTATTGTTATAACACACAAAATATTTTCTAATGCATTTAAAGTGAGATTTGAAGGAAGGGTCAGTCATTTCTATTTGATCCATTAATGAAGTTAGGAAAGAAAAAAAAGCGAAGACCCTTCCACATTTTCTTCAGCTTTAGGAAGGACTGTGTATCTGAAAGTCTTTTAGTCCTTTATCTTCAAATATATATATTAGTTGTCCTTTTAATATAGTCTGGTCACATATGATGTAAGGTTCTTAAAATCTGTTTACCAGTTAAAATAAAAGCTTGTTTTAACTTTTTTTCCAAAATATAAATTTCCACTGCCCCCAAAGGTGCTGTTATTTCTTTCTTACAAACCTTGCTTATACTATTAGTTATGTTATATTATATTAATCTTATCATATCATATCATACTAACATTATTAGTTTAAAATGGCTGAAACATCATTAATGCTACCTGGCACATGGACATTAACATGAAACAAATAAACCAAAAAATATATTAACAGAACTTAAATTAAAAATGTCAGGAGTATGTGTGAAATTGTATACTTTCAAATAAAAACTACAATTTCAGTCTTTGGAAAATTAAAATAATTGTAGACATTTTACTTTTTTTTTTTTAGACTTTCTCTTTTTTTTTAAGCAACGACCATAATTGTCCCTTTCAGCACAGAACACCCATTGATATCACTGTGAGTTTTAGGGGTAAAGGTTTATAACTGACATTTGAGATCATCTCTTTCAAGCCAGGTGAGCAGGGAGGCTGTCCTGCTAAACTGTATTGCACCCGGAGGCAGTGGGAGTTTTCCACCATTGTCTTGGGAAACGGGCTGCAAAGGTGGAAGAAAATGAGTGAATTACTACTATCAGTTCTGATCTCCAATCATGCAGTTGAGAGTAAATCTTCAGGCTCTGTGGAATACAAAAGGGCTACTGCAGAGTGGTAAAGGTTGTTAATGCAATAGGGCTAGTTGACTAATGTGGCTATTCCATCTTTACTGCCTAATCTAGCTCAGACGTCTGTATCTGCTAGAGTGTCTTGTGCTGCCTAGGTGTACGCTGACATATTCAGAAGCAAGGGAAATAATAGATTTACTTAAGTTTCTTCTCCTGATTTTTGTTGATGTTCATTTCAGTCCAACTAAAATTAATAGCGGAATTGTTGACAACTTTAAGAAACAATGGTTTGACTCAAAGATTTAGACTTAGATATGATTGTGGCCCCAGAGGTTTGATAGTCTTTGCACTTCTTCTCCATTGTGAAGAAATTAAATCTGATTTTTTTTTTAAGTTTTTTAAATATTAAAAAAGTGAATTAATATTAGACTAAGTATAGTTATTTAAGATCAAAAGGCTATAGATACCAATTTCGAAAAAAATTGACTGATTTTGTACCATGACTCTAATGACAGATTTGGTTTCTTTCTCAGAGAATGGTTTTATGTCTTTTCTCATGTGAAAGTCGCATTGACTTAAAGAATTCAGATGAAGATTCTTAGTTTTCATCTCTAATTCAAACTATAACAGACCTATGACTTTAAGGATATACTCATACTGTGCTGGGCTCCATCCTGACTTGGGCTTTCCTATAGAATTCCTTTGCCTCTGTATTATGCAGATTATAATTGGCAGGCTTTGTTGTCATGCAAATGGAAATATTGCTACTCTGTTCAGGAAAAGAAAAGGAAAGAAAGGCAAGACTCTTCCTTGACACATGCACTTTTTCCCCATGCTTGTGGCCATCCAAGCCACAATTGAGCCACAGATGTTCTCTGAGAAGTTAAGAATAAAACTAATGTTCACTGTCTTCCTTTAAGGTAGTTTTGTCTATCTTGTCCATTGTTATTTACAAGATTGCATTATATACTGCAGCAGACATGGACTGCTGTAATGAACAACTTTAGTACTTAACGGTCTATCTTCTGGCTACTTTTTTAGAGATTTTCTTATCTGTATTTGTGTGGCTTTAATGATAGTGATTTTTCTGACATTTTTAAATCCTCATATGCTTGGAAATTCAGCATCTAAGGTTTTGCAGAAAATAACTCTTCCTTCTGTGCTTATGTTATGACCTTTGTAGATCTTCTCCTGCAGCTCTTACATGCTCATGGCTCTTCCTGGAAGCACTGAAGGTTCTGAGGATGTACAGGTTTCCAGATCAATAAAGTCTTTCACTCTATTCAATCCAAGAAGTGTAGTAAAACTCTGGGGATGCAATCCTATCTGGATCACAACTAAATACAATATTGATATAGCTCAATGAAGTGAATCTATCGGGCTTTGTACTGCTCTACAAGTAACAATGTTTAGTAAGGGCTACTATGAACTTTGTGTGTAGTCTATAAATCACAAGCACAAAGTGTTTCTCATGACGTTTCCTTTGAGAAAAGCACCTAGATGATTCAGTGAAGGCTGAATTCCTGTAATACAGAAAGTACTTCTAAGTGAAGAGGAAGAAATCTGATATTGGACAGAAACTCAATTAACCTGAATAAATAAAAAAATAAAGAAGATACATGCTGAGTGCCAGACTTCTATGTCAGTTTGCACCCAGCTGTTTTTAAACAAAATCCTATTCTGAGTACATGGAAGGAGCATAGAGTTGGTGTTTCCTCAGCTGGAGGAAGGATTTTGATAATGGAATGTGAAGAAGAAACTCAATGACCACTGAAAAGTAAATGTTTCTGAAACTGGGATCTTGATAATAATTGGTCATTTGGATTGTAAAAAAAAAAAAAAAAGGAAAAAAAGGAAAAAGCTGTTCAGAGATTATAAGCTAACATGAAGAAAATAGATGTCTTATTTGATGTAACTTGCTATCCAAACCAAAAGGTTTTGTTTTGATTAACTTTATTGTCTTAGTCTCTTTCCCATATGAGATCTGCTCTATTTTTCGTCTTCAATGCCATTCACTCTTCTTTGATATATATCTTCATTTCGTTTTATAGTGAATGTCTGAACTCCAGATGGTGTGATTATTAAATTCAATGGTGTCCTGGTTTCAGCTGGGATAGAGTTAATTTTCTTCCTAGTAGCTGGTATAGTGCTGTGTTTTGAGTTTAGTATGAGAATAATGTTGATAACACACTGATGTTTTAGTTGTTGCTCAGTAGTGCTTACACTAGTCAAGGAATTTTGCAGCTTCCCATGCTCTGTCAGGTGTACAAGAAGCTGGGAGGGAGCACAGCTGATCCAAACTGGCCAAAGGGCTATTCCATACCATATGACGTCATGCTCGGTATATAAACTGGTGGAGTTGGCTAGGGGGCAGTGATCACTGCTTGGGGAAGGACTGGGCATTGGTCGGTGGGTGGTGAGTGGTTGCATTACCTGTTTTTTTCTGGGTTTTGTTTTTTTTTGTTGTTGTTTTCCTTTTCATTATTATTATTATTTATTTTTTAAAATTTTATTTCAATTAGTAAACTGTTCTTATTTCAACCTGTGAGTTTTCTCACTTTTACCCTTCCGATTCTCTCTCCTCTATCCCACTGGGAGAGGGAGGGTGAGCAAGCAGCTCTGTGGTGCTTAGTTGCCAGCTGGGATTAAACCACGACAAATGGCCATTTGTTTTTCCTCGAACAGACCATTAGCATGCTGGACTTGCTGCTGTAAAATCTAGTGTGCAATGTCATGATTCCCCAGTCCAATGAAATTTTCCATTATGAAAGGGAGATTTTATTTTGACCAGAAAATTAGGCTACTGTAGTGACATCTGTGTGGAAGAGGTTAGGCTCCAGGAGTCATATTTAGCATATCAGTAGACTGGTCTCATTTCCCCAGAAAAGGCAGGTACCTTTTCATTGGCATATTAATAAAATTCAGTGCATGTTGCTGGCTATCTGAGAAGCAGCTGATTATCTCCGCCATTGCTAGCAGATTGTTCAGCTTTACTGCAAGAAAATATAAGCCCTTCACCTCCAAGAAGAGCTAGGAGGACATTTGAAAAAAAATGAATGTGTGGAAGGCAGTTATACTTAAAATCATCAAACTGTGATTATTAAGCACTTTTAAAAAAGAATCTGCAAAAATTAACAGTTATCTAAAAGACTGCTTCTTAAAGGTATAATGTTTTGCTGCCTCCATCAGTGACATTGATAGCAGTCATCAGACTGATCTCCATTCATTATTCATTCCTTACTTTAAGATCACCATGGGACTCACCATATTTTAAATGAATAAGTTAATCAAGAGAATGTTGAAACTAAGTTTCAGCTTCACATAGAAATGAAATTCTGGAAGAGAATTAAAATTAAACAAATGTAATTAACTTGTTTAAACATCTTTCCAGTTTAAATCAGGTTTATTGAATTTAGTTTTCTGTATAAGGTATGGGGTTTTGCTGGTATTTGTAAAAATTTGGAGCTTATTACTATGACAGACTGAACTAAGGTAAGGATTCTACATTTCTGTTTCACAACTTGCCTCAGATAACCACTTAGCTCACCCAAAAGCTCTCTCTTTCTCAATCTTTCCCTCCCGTATGTGTGTGCCTGCTTGCACGCACACATGCACACACATGTGAACAAAATGTATATGTCAAGAAAGCCACTGACTTGAATCGAGTACGTGGTCTCTATTCAAAACCAGGTAGCAAAGCTAAGAAGAATGTGTGCCACCTCAGACCATAAGAGTTGATGTGGTCTGAGGAGATTATGGGGTAGCTGGATGCCTGCAACTATTTCAGCCTAGTTGGTTTCTCTGTAGTGACTGTCAAAAGGGTGTTTCTGAGACAAAGCTATTGCAATGTTTTGATGTGAACATCTGTTAATTTCCTCTTTCTGCCTGCTGCAGTTTCCTTAGTACTTGCTTTAGACAGGCCACAAGAAAGGTCAGAAGAACTTGTGCGGGAAGTGTTAAAACCTAACTTCAAAAACACAGGTAATACATTTAATTAAGTATATTACAGGTGTCCCCCTCCTGCCCCCCACCCAGGGTGACAGTATCTGCAAAGAGCTGCTGAGTAAATCCTGACTGTTCAGCTATAGGGAAGATTGTTTGACCTGGGGAGAATCCAGGCTATTGGAAGGTCACAGACTCTCTGGCCAGCAGTTATTCAGAAATCAGAATACATTGGCTGGGCTGGATGCTGAAGGAAGATTCAGAGTGAGAAACTGTGGGTTGCAGCAATAAAGCATGAATGAGTGCAGATGGAAAAAGTGGAGAGCATGGGTGTTCCCTGGGATTGGGTCCAGGGTACTGATGAACGTTGCAAAGTGGCAAGATGTGTGCATAGTGAGAGATCTTCAGCCAGCGTTGGTGGTGGTAGATGTAGCTAGGTGTGCTTAAAGGCAGAGAGGGGAAGGGGTGGTCTCTTGTGTAGGAGAGAGTAGGGAGTGCAGGTGGCTTCCTGGTGCAGAAGACAGCATGCAGGGGGTCACAGAACATTGAACATGGTTGTAGGAGCCACATTGGGAGCCTAGTCCCTGAGTACTTTCCTGATAATGTTTATATTCTGCCTCAATGCAACAGTATTCTTTGTCTTACATTCTCTGGGAGAGTTAGAGCATCTGGATGGTTTGCAGGTGGGCCTTCATACCAAAAAAGAATGTGTGGACCTATTCTCAACAAATCTGTAAAATGCAAGTAACATGTCTCTTCCCTTTCAAGGATATGATGGTACATCTGACACTGAAATCTGTTACTACTTCATACATTTTTTGGTCTGTTTGTTGCCTAATATGTTGCTGAAGTGACCAGCAACATGAGATCCTTGAAGAGTTATAACACTTTAGCAAAACTTTTTTTTTTCCTCACTGCTGTTCTGTTGACAGTAATTCTGTGGTCTTCATTGCTGTAATCTGATTTGGATAACAAACTGCCTGTGAAGCAGATGGTACCCTTTGTCACTTCTACAAGATCTCAGGCTAAGACTAATCGAAAATTCCCCTGGTGTGCACAGAATTAAGTTTTGTTCTTATCACCCACACAAGAGAAGAACCTGCTTATTTTCACAACAAAAAATACCTCATTCACTGAGGTTGTAGAGATGAATAGATCTCTTTCTTTACCAAGCTTCAGATGTGCTAGAGACTGGTGACTCTTCATAGGGCTGTGCCACTGCTCCATGGCTCTGCGGATCTGTGCTCCTGGCTGGCAACTTGCTTTTAGTTTCTATTCCAAATGGTTTGGCCTCTTGCTGTGAAAAGATACTTTCGCACAATTTCCAATCCATTAAGGAAGTATCTGTCTGGCAGTTTCCAATCCATATGAGCCTGTCCATTCCCACTCCATACGAGCTCATGTACTTTTTTTCTGTTCTCTCTGCCTGACAGTGTAGAGGAGAACCATTTTTGCAAGGTGAAAAAAAAGGGAGAAGAGGTAACACTAACTACAGTTAACAACCCTTTCCTCTCTAGAAATATAGATTCTACAAAAAGCACAGGATGAAAATGCTACTAATGGTGATTGTTCTTCCGGTTCCAAACATGAAATGAAAGTATGTCTTCTCTCTCAGGGTCTGCCTGTGGGCCTGTTATAACCTTTATGGTATAGCTTAAATTTTTTGCTTCAAGTATTTTTATATTGTTTGATTTTCATTTCATATTAGATATGGTAAGAGATACCTTAGGAAATTGTATCCTCTCCTATTCTCAATACTCTAGTCTTTATACTTTGAATCTTTGTGTATCTTGCAATTTTTCATGAAGTTTTCTTAACATCGTATTTAGCTTGTTGTTGCTTCCTCTGCAAAGAGATATGTGCAGTAGAGGACCATGGGCTAGACTGCGGTTTGAGAAATTTACATTTTCTTTGTTTGAATTTTTTTTAATGAAGAAGAGGTAGAAGAATTGTCCCTTGCTCTTGGAACAGAGTGGTGGCATTTATACACTTAGGCTTCTGCTAAAGCAGCCTCTCCACTCAAACAAGTTTTATGCATCGTAAGCTTTGTAATGCTTGGGAGTTAGAAGTCAAGATCAGGTTCCTAAAACTTTAGATGAATTTTCTGGATATCTGGCTATAAAGCTGTTTCATTCTTTGAAAGCGAAGACTAATGTCCTGAACCTTGAGGTATTCAGTGAGGACAGCTGGTGATCCTCCTCCTAGCTGTACTGTTTTGAAGAAATCTGTATTCCCTAGAGTTTTGCAAAGGTTTATAACTTCACATAGAGACTCACTGTGCAAATGTAGTCTGCATGGCAAAGGCCTATATGAATGAACAAGTACACTGACAGCAGAAGACCACATGTCAAGCAGAGAGAGTTAGTTGGTGAAAATGACTCATGGCAAATGACAGCTTATGCCTGCTTACTTACTACATTTCAGAACCTGAAAACAGATTAATAGTGGGTTTTGAAAATACCTATGCATTCTGCTCCCATTTAAGCAAAACATGCATTTCTCCCAGGTCTTCAAACTAATTTATACCGTAGGATCCTGTTTCTGGCAGTGCCACAGTCATATGCAGTGAATCCACTTGTTAGCTATATTGCCTGAACAGTTGTAGATAGAAACCTCCTGTAGGTTTGGTTGTACACAGATTTTTTTTTTCTTTTTTTAATGTCCCTTGATAAGAGTTACTACATACAGCACTCTATAATTGAGAAGCCAAGAAGCTGAACTACTATTTTTCATAACTAATTTCTGGACTCTCTGAAGGAGCTCCTTGGACTTTTGCCAGTTCCATCTTAGTGGGATTATGTTGCTTGCATATATTGTAATATCTGATTACCATGGGAATTAATGTAATGTCAAGTATTAATATCAATAGTATCTGGACAGGAAATAGCCAATAATTTAAAATCCACTATTTTCTAAATATTAATAGTTCTTTTTGCTTGTAAAATATATTAAAAGAAAACACTACTTACCTTATTTACAAGCATCAGGCTATTGAAAAAAAGAAGATTAAAAATATCTCTTTAGCTTTCCCTTTCTTTTCATCCGATACAAGACATTCGAGGAAAGCAAGTAAATAAAGTACAGCAGCTAAGAGCAATAATAGCACATGACATTTGATCATTCTAAATATTCCTACTTAACAACCCATGCAGGTACGTTTACTCAGGCTTCTGCTGGTGAATATCTAGAAGAAAGAAAACAGAATCTCTGAAAATGTACTTTGGTTTATGAGCACTATCTGTTGAACTCTTGAGGTTTGTTTCTCATCTCTTTTATAAAAAAAAATGTCAAGATTATCCCACTGATATTAATGGTGTTGCTCTTTGTTTGCATTGGTGCTGGTACTTAGGAACTGGTTTCCTTGATTTGTGGCTGGAACATTGTAAGTGCAGCTAGTTTAAAAGCCTTCCTTTAATGATGACATGACATTTTCCAACAACATATTTTAAAACCTTAAAGTATCTCTTCTTTTCCCCTTTCCTCTCTTTACTTGTATCCTGTGTTGTGGATGACTGTGGATGACTTGTGTTTTCCAGATCCTACCGTGAAGCTGAAAAATTTATTTTATAAGCTAGGAAAAAATCTTTTAAAAAGAAATAACAATATGCAAAACTAGATTTTTGTTTTCAGGATCTCTTCAATATCTTATCCTGTCCCACCTACTCTGGATGTAAGACTGCTGCTGCAAACAAATATTGGAATTAAAAGATGGAGAGAAGTAAAATAAAAATGGAAAAAAAAAATCCATATTACTTAGCTGTTGTCCTTGTTAATTTTTAAGACTATTCTCGTTGGCTGGAATGTGAAGTTCATCTTCCTTGTCAGTTATCATCCTATGGACAAGTAATGCACACACCGTGTTTTCAAATAAAAACTCATATTAAGTAGTTGTAGTGTCTGCACTAAAGGGAGGCTGTTCAGAAGTTTGTCTCAAGCATCTCTATCTGGAAACAAGAGGAACTGGAAGTCCATGTGCAGTCTCAGGGCTATGATGTGATGGGAGCCATGTGGACCTGGCATACATGAGTGGAGCGCAGTCCTCAGTGGCTGCAGGCTCTTTGAAAGGCCTGAGCAATAAAAAGAGGAAGGGGAGTTGTGCTCTATGGAAAGGTATGACTTGACTGCATCGAGCTCCAGTGCCAAACAGGAGATGTGTCTGTGAAGACCTGACCAAGGTCAAAGGGAAGTAATTTCAGTGGTATCATCACCGGGATATGCTGCAAATAGCCTGAAGTGGGTTTGCATTCCCACCAAGAATCAGTGGAAGGGTCCTGACCGTGGGCCCTAGTCTTTGTGGGAGATGACACCCACACAGCCATATTCTGAGAGCGCAGCATGGCTTTGTGCAGCAATCCAAGAAGTTTCTAAATTATGTTGGTGACAATTTCTTAATGAAAATGCTAGAGGGGGTGAGCAGGAGTAACGCTCTCTTTGCCTAGTGCTTACAAACAAGGAAGAATGACAAATGTGGTCACAGATGGCAGGGTGGGCTGCAGCAACCAGAAAATGGTGGAGTTTAGGACCCAAAGTAAAACTGGACAGGTAAACAGCAAAGTGAGGGCTCTGAGCTGTGGGATATTAGAATCATAGAAGCATGGAATGGTATGGGTTGGAAAGGACATTAAAGATCATCTAGTTCCAACTGCACTGCCATGGGCAGGGGCACCTTCCACTAGACCAGGTTGCTCAAAGCCCCATCCAACCTAGCCTTGAGCAATTTCAGGGAGGGGGCAGCCACAACTTCTCTGGTTAACCTGTTCCAGTGCCTCACCACCCTCATAGTGAAGAATTTCTTCCTTATATCTAATATAAATCTACCCTCTTTCAGTTTAAGGCTGTTACCCCTTGTCCTATCACTTCATGCCCTTGTGAAAAGTCCATCACCGGCTTTCTTGTAGGCCCCTTTCACGTACTGGAAGGCTGCTCTAAGGTCTCCCCAGAGCCTTCTCTTCTCCGGGCTGAACAACCCCAGCTCTCTCAGCCTGTCTTCGTAGGAGAGGTGCTCCAGCCCTCTGATCATCTTCGTGGCCCTCCTCTGGACTCACTTCAGCAGGTCCATGTCCTTCTTATGTTGTGGGCCCCAGAGCTGAATGCAGTAGTCCAGGTGGGGTCTCATGAGAGCAGAGTAGAGGAGGAAAATCACCTCCCTTGATCTGCTGGTCATGCTTCTTTTGATGCAGCCCAGGATACGGTTGGCTTTCTGGGCTGCAAGCGCACGTTACCAGGTCATGTTTGCCTTCTCATCAACCAGCACCCCCAAGTCCTTCTTGTCAGGGCTGCTTTCAATCCATTCTCTGCCCAGCCTTTATTTGTGCTTGGGATTGCCCTGACCCATGTGCAGGACCTTGCACTTGGCCTTGTATTTCATTAGGATCACACAGGCCCAACTCTCCAGCCTGTCAAGGTCCTTCTGAATAGTGTCCCTTCCCTCCAGCATGTCGACTGCACCACAGAGCTTGGTGTTGTTGGCAAACTTGCTAAAGGTGCACTCAATCCCACTGTCCATGTCACCAACAAAGGTGCTAAACAGATATTAGACTCTAAGGTATTCTGGAAGCTGCTAGACAGAATCCCTGGGGCAAGCTGACCAAGGGGAGAAGTACCCAGGAGAGCTGGTTTTTTTTTTGAGAAAAACTTATTTGAAGTTTAGGAACAAATCATCCCATTGTGGAGGAACACTGGGAATTTTGTCAGAGGCTTCTGAATTCAAGAGGAAAATGGGAGGATATAGGAGGTGGAAACAAGGACCAGCAAAGAGGTGTATGTGAGCATTGCTCTGACACTTTGGGTGAAATCAAGAAGGACAGTGAGCCTCACCTAAGCTTCTGAAAAGATCATAAAGCACGTTTTCACATTATTAATTTCCAAACATGTGAAGGTGTCCCAATTCAATGTTGGGGGAGGTTTTGATACAATCCCAAGGACGAGATTAAGACGCAAATGAGGTCAAATGCCGTACAAACCTTTGACTTTATTTCGGTGAACAAAGGAGTGAGGACTGGGTAGGGAGACAGGGGGAAAAGAGAGAGAGAGGGAAAAAGAGCAAGAGAGCGGGCAAGAGAAAAGAGAGAGAAAGAGCGTGCTCAGGCAGGTGAGAAGAGGGCCACCTGGGGGAACTAGCTACCACCACTCTGAGTCCGGCGTTATCCCGTTGATCAAATGTCCAGCCAGTCCAGCCTCTGCATCCGCAGGAGCAGCTTCCAAGGAGTGCACGGGGTAGGAGAAGGAGGCCCTCAAAAGGCGCTCGCGGTCCTTTTATAGGGCCATGCACATGCGCAGAACGTGTCTGCGTACGTGCAGTTCGTGCTTCCGTTTTTCGCACCCTGGTCTCTGTGCTGGTGTACGTGCAGTTCGTGCTCCTGCCTTTCATGCCCTGGTCTCTGTGCAGGCATCCTGTGGTGGTTTTGTCAGGGGCTGGATGTCGAAGCCAGAAGATGGTGGTATAAAGGCAATGTCGAGACAATTCTGGTTTCATAACAGTCCTCAACAGAAGGACAGGGACATAATTAGTAATGGTCAACTCAGATTTACCAATGAAAATTCCTTCCTGTCTGACTGGTGACCTTCTACGATAAAAAAAACTTGCTGTGTGGATGTGATGAGAGAGGTGGATGTGATATACTTAGTACTGCTTATAAGCAACGATGTGTTCCCATCCAAATGAGTACCATCTGATACCATAAATATTTTTCAACCCTTTTCCGGTAAATTATCATTATCAAAACATATTTCCAAATGAAATCTGAACTCTATTTCCACTTCCAGAAATATCCCTTAACAATGTGAAGTTTAAAAAAGAAACTCCCAGAGCTAAGCACTATTAAAACCCACTTCACTTTGTCCCAGTCCTTTAAAAAAAATAGAATATTTTCTTTGCTTAAATGTTTCCCATTAGTGGCATATCCTTATGAAATGTCAAAGAGACAACATGAGTAAATAAATAAATACATACATACATACATACATAAATATTTTTTTTCCCTGTTCATACTTAACTTTCCTCTTTTCTAGTGATGCCAGAATCTTCTTAACTCTGATTCTGAGGTATTTTCCTTCTTGCTATATCCAAGCAAATTAGATCAGTTTGAGCATGGAGTCCCATCATGAAGAGTCAGATAAAATACGAGCTTCCTTATCCTCTGTAGGACTAAAAGCTTTTCCTCTAGCTTTGATCATTTGGGTAGTGATATAAAAACGAGTAAGCTTTAACTGGAGAGACTCAAAATGGACTCCACAAGTGCCAGAGGGAGGCTGAGAAAATTGAATTATTATCTAAACTGCCAAATATGGGATATTTTTCAGCATTTACCTTTTGAATAGGCTTTAAACCTGAGAAATATGTTTATTGACAGATGCTTCAGCAAGGCACCACAGTTACTGTGCTTATAGACTTGAGTTATACATATGATTGTATTTATGATTCTTATTATTTACAGTGACTTTGAAGAACGATGAAGAATGAGTCCTTATTGTGCTTGGCACATGAAACTGCTGTAAAATGAGTCCAGAAAGACTAAAAAGGAGGGCTTTACGGACAGCTCTCAGAAATAGCTGGCCTTCAAGTAAGTTCTTTTGTAATATTAACCAGAAACTTAAGAATAAAAAATGGGAATTTGCGACAAAATGTTTCCTGAGATCTGTATTGTAGATGTTAAACTGTAGAGTGGTTTATATGGAGAAAACTTTTCATACTGAGCAAAACCAGTTATTACATAGGGAAGTTCTTCATTGTTTCAGTTTTGCCCTGTTTCCTCTCCTTAAATCAGCAATGCTCTACTGGTATAAATGTAAAGAACTGTAACCTATTATCTGAATCAAACCCATTAGTAGGCAAATGCAGACAGCACATTTTCACAGATAAGAAATCCCATTTCGAAAAACTTGCAAATTTCTTTTTTCTGTGTTTGTATATGCAAGTGTGCATGTGTGTGCATGTTAAGTCTCAACCTTCACTGAGCACTTAAAATGACATATATGCTATTTTCAGAAATTCCACTGCCATCTAATTAGTTCAGCTGTTTGTGCATGTCATCTGTCTTGTTTCATTGTGGTAGTGCATATGTAGCGGCAATTGGAGAAAATAGCTTTATCTCCCTGCTTAGGTTTATTTTTCTTAACAGAAGAGAAAGAAAAAACAAAAAAAACCTGCTTACTTGCTTCATAATCTGATGCTTTATTCTGTGGGTATGTTTTATTACACAGTGTCTTGCATTGTAGCATTTGGATACACTTTCTGTTTTCCAGATATGCCTTTATTCTTTTTTTGGTTTTGCAGTTTTCTCCTGACTTTATGCAGCCTTGTATGGGTTACGAATAATTGGCTGAAGATGCCTGGTTAGACTGAGCGTTTCTTTGGTTTTGTAACTTTAATTGACAAGTGAACAGCAAACAAGAACAAACCCACAAATACTTTGAGATGATCATAACAAGCAAAACTCAGCAGATGGTACACTAATTTCTCATTATGATCTCTTGGCCCATCTAATGCATCCAACTTGCAATAAGTCTGCATGTTTCTTTAAACTATATGAGAAAACAGGTTCACTAAGGATAAATCTAAATGACTGGCAAGATTTGCCCTACAGTGCTTCCTGATTTCCCCCCGTTATCCAGACTAGGGAGCTGGCTAGTCTGTATGCCACATCTACCTTAATCTTGCATGTCGGACTTCCATCTTATTGAAATCAGGCTGTGGATAAGGAGAGAGGACAATGTGGGCCCAGGACTCATCCTTTCACGAGGTAGGGAACAGTTAAATCATGTAGTCAGGCCTCTTGTTTGAATGTGGTCTTTACGGGACCATCAGTGATGCTATTTCACATTCTTTTGCAAAGCTAGAAACATTGTCCTTGTTATATGTAGTTAGAGTTTTGCACAGAGCTCAAATTTTTCTAATGAGAAAATCTAAGAAAATGCTGAAGTGGAGAGATAGCATAGCTCCATTGAAACAGTGCTGATTCATACCATCAGGCAGTCTGGTCGTGCAGGTTGGATTGGCGTATGGGCCACATCCTGGCTACAAAGTACCATGAGGTTTACTGACAAACTGGGCATGCTTTCTGCTACAAAAAGCCCACAGACTGAAACCCAGACTACTGGAGAAAAAGCAAAACAAAGCGTTATGGCATATGGGGACTTTTCCTCCCCTCTCCCAGCAGAATCAGATCCACAGTGATTCCTCTACCCTGTTTTTCACCAGCCCTTCTGTATCTTCCTTGGTTTTATTTTACTTGACCTCTTTATGAAAACAGCTGCAGAGCTAAACTGTATTACGGGATAAAAAGACATTAGTCATAAAAGAGGAATTTACGCACATTTAGGAGATGTAGAGTGTCTACTAAAATGAGAAAATTGGGAAGACAAAGATAAAAACTTGTTTTCATAATGTCCAGCAGCATCTTGAACTATACCCAGAAGAGAAAAATAATTAAATGAACAAGAACTGCCAAAAGCCAATGGCTCTACATTGCTTTTCATTCTTCTAACTCCTTTATTTAATAAATGCTCTGCTCTGAATACAGCGATTAATAAAAAGCTCATGATAGAGATTAACATTTTGTTCAATATTCATTGTTTCACCTGATATAAAATGGAAACTGGAAGCACTTTGTTAAATGGACTGAAAATTTGAAAGGTTGTGCAATTTCACTGTACCGTCTGTAAGTACCTCTTGAACATTAATCTGAAAAGCTGTTTTGTTGCTGTCAAAAGCATTTTCTCCTCCAGGATACCTGCATATCTTCCAGTCCAACAATATGGTACAATGACTGTATCTTCTCTCCTCTCCTCTCCTCTCCTCTCCTCTCCTCTCCTCTCCTCTCCTCTCCTCTCCTCTCCTCTCCTCCTCCTGCATTTAATTTAATCTAATTTAATTCATTTAATTTCATTTCATTTAATTTCATTTGCAGTGATTTATGGTTTTAGAGGTAAAATCCTGTCACTCCAGGTTGGAGCGGGCAGCATGTGCTGCATGGAGGGAAGGGAGAAAGGACCACAACGGAATGCTGAGCGTGCTTGAAGAGAACGTTCACACATAAGGGGAATTCTGGGTTTGCAATGGCTATGTAGAGAAACGTTTGGAGGGCAAAAGGTACAAATAGGCTGAAAGACAGGAAAAGATAAGGTTGCTGAAACAGAACAGTATCAAATAATTTCCATTGACAGTACTACTGTTGGAATTTAGGACTTCATTCTTGTAACATCTAAATCTAGTTACTCCAGCATTGTTAGGACGGCCAATACACTCTTACCTCTGACTCCCTTTGTAAAAATGTCTTGGTGCAGTTAAAAGTCAAACTTCTCATCTGTAACATATCACTGAAAATATTCCATGTAGAATGACTTTTTCTAAAAGGGCACTGTGTTTTGAATTATCTTCTTTCTTTTAAAGAATTATAGTTCAAGTGTCACTAGGACATCGATGTGTTTCTGTAGATTCTTCAAATTGTATTTGTTTTTCAATATGTATAGAGGGCTAGTAGTGGCTGATGCAAATAAGGTTAGAAGATGTCAGAAGATGCCCACTATATCAAATACAAAATTATTGTTTTCATGCGGAGTTTTTTAACTTTTAGTCAGCTTTATCTTAGTTTCCACTGGTGGGGTGGAAAACTGACAAACTTAAGTCAATTTTGCAAAATTGTTGTTTGGTCTTGTAAAGCACAGATAACATTTCGGAAACCTTTTCTCCTATGAGGAATATGTGTATTTTATGGTGCATATGATGGTTAAAAATGTTAAAATTCTCATAGAATAGAAATTCCATGTTACAGCCCATTTGAGCTTTGGACTGCTGGGGGATCACTTTGGGCTCTGATCACTGAACACATTGTTCCTGAAAGCAGAGTTCAGATCCTTGTCTTTCATAAAGAGACAAGCACAGTGCTCTATGATATGATTGTTTTCTTTAGTAACATTGTAAGGACCTAGAAAGCTGTAATTCCTCTCTCCCCTTCTCTCAGTGCACTAGTTCCTATGACAGAGAGAAGACTAGGAAATCTTCTTTTCATTTCATGTATGAAATTTCTCAGTTGAATTGCCTTGAGGGTTTTTCTCTCCCCCCGCCCTTTTTTTTTTTCTCTGAGGCTATAGAGTGGGTGGCATCAAAAAAGCAGCATTTACCGTTACTATGGTAAAGTGCTGAACTTCACTGCAGTGCTCACTGAATCGGAGATATTTAGAGGAATAGGAAATAAAAAAGTGTTCATTTTATTCACCATCTCCATTATACATTAGTACGTAAAAATTTTTTTTTACTCTCAAAGGAAATAGTCCAACTGTACATTCATGACACAAACACCTGCTGGCCATTAAGTATTTGATTGGCAGTTAATGAATTTTTTTTCTGGATTTTTCATTATGTAATCTTTGGGATGAACAAAGAAGGGAGTGAAAAGCAGACTGTGTTCTCACACTAATACTGAGGATCCTGAATTAACAATTTCTATGTTAAAATATTATTTGTTGAATGTATGGATTTAAGGACGTGGGGTTTAGCATCCTGTATCTTTTCCCATTATGACTCACCATTAGTGTCTGAAAGCAAGAGAGGATACAAGATACCAAGCAATAGTGGTGTAGTAGAGATTTCCAGGATAACTGTAACTGGTTCAATATGTCCACATGTGCATAGATATATTTTTTGCTGCCAAACAATGCTAGCTTGGGACCCAGAAGCCCCATCCATTTTTGCTTCTCAGCAAAGACAAATTAGCCTGGATACACGTGGCAGTACAAGGCTGATGCAGATATGTTGTGCCTAGCACTGAGCTAGCTCATCCAAAGGGACCTTGGGTAGCTCTCTCTGTCTTTTCTTTGCCTCTTATAGCAATAACATAAGAAACTGCAAAGGGAGGCAGTAATTGATTTGCTCTTAGAGTCAGATCAAATAAGTCAGATGAGTTATCAGCTTCTTTCTGAAGCTGAGACAGATATGAACAGGGATGGAAGATTTTGAAAGGCACCCAAACTTATGAGATAGCCAAGGCTAAGGTTTATATTTTCTTAGTTCTAGTTACACTAATAACAGAGGCAAGGAGCAACCTACTCTAGAGCAATGCTTCTAGAGCTTAAGATGGACATTTAAAAAATATGTTTTCATGATACTCCTTTGTGGGAAGATGATGGCAATGGAGAGGAAGGAGTGTGACCGCTTAGGTAAGGGATAGTATGAGAGACTAAGCCCAACTATGCCTACTTTTCATCTTCCTGTAAGTAGAGCTTAAAGAAAGCAGCTATGTTTTCCTCCTAAGGTCTACTGTATGTAGGCATAAGACAGAGGATTTACTTAATATTTTCTTTTATTGGGCAGACATTATCAAGAAACTGCAGAGGTGTTGGAGGCTGGTGTTCCTCTCACACTTGGCTGCTTTAAAAAGGAAAAATCTGATCCTATAAATGCACATTTTAAAACCTGTCTGTAAGGGAATGACCATGAAACAATAACAGAATAAATGTCAGTTGAATACTAGATTTTGTCAAACTGGTATTTAAGATAGTGGAATTCTTTAAATGTTTCCAGTCAGTGACCAAGTGACAAATTTTCTTATCTTTGTATGAAATGCTGTATTCCTGTATACTCAAGGACTGACCATTATAGACCATACATAAACTAATTGATATCTTTTTGCATTGTGCACTGTAACATTGATCACTTCAACTTGCTTTTACTTACAATGCAGTTGGTGATTTCTGTTTGTCATGGGGAAAAATGGAAGGAAATATAAACACCTAGGCTGTCTAACTGTCTAACTCTCTAACTGGAGAAGAGTTGGCCATTTAGCAACAAATGAAACATGGACACACTTATGTTGATAAAGTTGATTTCAAAATAATCATCAGGTAGAAAATGGATATTTTATTTGATAAGAAAAGTTACCTTACATCGAAATTCTGCACCAGGTCAAGAAACTGGCCATTGAAACCAACACATTTTAAAAATACTTATAAAGACAAAGTAGATGATAGATTATATGTTGATTTGATATATAACATCATTTAATAAGAAATCATTTGAGTTAATCAATGTGTAGAGAAAATGTATGTATGTGTAGGATTTTTCAAATGAGCAGAGCTACTATTTCTATCATGTTACTGTCACATGTGATAGCTTTTAAAAAAAACACCAACCTATAAACATTTCAGAAAGCTTTTTGTCCTCTTTTTTTGCTGTTTCACAAGTCACATGTTCCATGAGGATGACACCTGAGTCAGAAGTTTCTGTCACAGAGATCTGTTTGTCTACTGAAAACATTAAATCACCAGTTAAGCAAGACCATTTTTGGAAGAAACAGTCATTTCATTAAAGAGACATATCAGCTTATGCAAAGTTAAACAGATAATGCAATTGACATAATTTCTCAAGCTTAAATATTCATTAGTTCTTTATAATGACAAATAGTTCCATAAGCAATTAAACTGATAAAATATATCTGAATTAAAAAAGAGAACTTATTTTTTGTCAAGTTTAATTAACTTGTTGTTGTGGTTTAACTCCAGTCAGCAACTAAGCACCACACAGCTGCTTGCTCAAACTCCACCCCCCTGCCCCAGTGGCATGGGGGAGAGAATAGGAAAAAAAAAGTAAAACCCATGGGTTGAGAGAAAGACAGTTTAATAGGACAGCAGAGGAAGAGAAAATAATAATAATAATGGTAAAAGAATATACAAAACAAATGATGTACAGTACAATTGTTCACCACCCACTGAGCAATGCCCAGCCCTTCCCCAAGCAGTGATCACTGCCCCCTAGCCAAGTCCACCAGTTTATATACAGAGCATGACGTCATATGGTATGGAATAGCCCTTTGGCCAGTCTGGGTCAGCTGTCCTGGCTGTGCTCTTTCTCAGCTTCTTGTGCACCTGGCAGAGCATGGAAAGCTGAAAAAGTCCTTGACTAGTGTAAGCACTACTTAGCAACAATTAAAACATCAGTGTGTTATCAACAGTATTCTCATCCTAAATCCAAAACACAGCACTATACCAGCTACTAGGAAGAAAATTAACTCTATCCCAGCTGAAACCAGGACACTTGTCTTCCAGATTCTTATGGGACCTGACAGCTGCACAGATCGTGACTATGTAAGTCTTTTTTCATTATGACAGTAACGGTAATAATAAAATAAATTTTGACATTTTCTATTTAGAACTAAATGATAGGGGAAATAATTTTTTCCCTTGGATCTCAATTTTGATAAGAGAAAGTCACTCTATAATTGGTTAAAATGAAGCATAATGCCTGGAATTCTAAAGATTCTGTGCTACTCTGTCTGCCATTCATCTCACAAGAATGTATTTAGCTTACTGTATTTATCTTGCAACCATCTCATAGTTCTGGTTCCAGTAAGACAAGTTATTGGGAGGACAATAAAGCATATACTGACATTCCAGAGAAAAGAGCAGTTTCACAGAATATTTAGAGATTGCATCAGGCCAGTTCAATGTGTAGTAGCCTGCCAGCTGAGAATAAACAAGGGTCAGATAAGTTGCCAGGAGATATTTAGGAATTGGTTTGATTCCAGGATGAGCAGGGTAATTTATCTTGTCTCCCAAAGGAGGATGCAGAACAGGAGGAAACACCTGAAGCTGTATTATGAAGATATGACTACAGGTTTGGGCTTTTGGTGTGAGGCCTTTGATATAGCCTTGGAAGCCTAACAAATAGCATTTCATAGTATGTATGAAATACTCAAAACTTCTTCTGATTTGGGTTATGGAAACATGTAACTTGAGCTGTACTTCTCCACCATATTTAAAGAATTACATGTATTTCTTCTTGGCAAGACTGACTGAATAACAAAAAGAGAAATATATTTGTAATAAATATTATGTAACAAATAAAATAATAATAAATGTTATTTTCTATACTATAAATATATTTTTCTATAGTGAAAATTAGATCACTTCCACAGCAATAGTAAAACTGAAATTTGCCATTTTGACTTACTCAGAGTTTTATCATTTCAACAGTCTTGCTTTTCAGTCATTATGAGCTGCAAAACTTGCATTTGCACATTCATGCTATTATACCTGCAGTTCTGACACTGCCAAGGCTGCTAAAAGCTTCTGCTTAGCATCTTTTTCAATTCTTAAATACACTGGGAGAACTTGCTGTTTACAGGAGGTACCTGGGATGAGATATTAATTTGTGAACTCGAATACTGAATACATAGGAATATTACACAAGAATAAATTGAAGGATATTACTTCACTTTTCTTCGCAAATTACTTATCCACCACTGAACTGGTAGTAGCAGTAGTATAAGTATGATAAATCAAAATTAAGAGTGTAAATACATATTTGAGTGGTACTTCATCATTCTAGTTCAAAACTTGTCACTTCCTTTCGAATCTCAGATTCACACAGCTGTCCAAAACAGACCACTCTTAATATACATGCAGAGGTTTCTCTGGGATATTTCACTTTTCAAATCATGTGACTGAAATAATTTTGTAACTTCCACCAAAATGTCATCCTCTGCCCACAGTAACGAATGAAGGGCAGTACCTCCTGGTTCTAGGGCTGCCTGTTGTGTTTAGTAATGAATTTAATTTCTGGGGTAGATCCTCTGTCTGTTCCCATGAGCCAGGTTTCTGCAAACCATATTTCAAATTTGAATGAGAAGACTGAACATAAGAGTTCCAGGAAAGTTATTTCCTTAGCCTTCTGGAATCATTCATATCAGTGCTCTCAAATGCCTCCCTCGAAATTAAATGTAGTAATTCCATATTGGATTAGAAAAGGAAAAACAAAACAAAATAATAATAAAACCCCCTAAATAACATTGCAATGAAGGTAAATTAATTTCCACAAAGAAGTATATGAAACAACTGCCTGTTTGGGGATGACAGACTAGAAAGGCTACTCGTGTGTAATCTGCTTCTTTACTGTAAAATGCATGTAATGTTGTTGATAACAGCTGAATAAATTTGTGCAGCATCATACTGATTTATCTCTTATTCATTGTTCCCTGGATACATGTGAACTTAAAAAACTGCCCACTGTAGCATGTAAGTTTTTATCACTGAGATTTCAGATGTTACCAATGTCATATTTTAACTCTTCTAGACAAATCTTAGGAAGGAGTGAAGCTTTCATAATGATACACAAAACTAAATTGATATATTTTTTTGCATTATATTGTGAAGCATTATTTGCTAAAGTGAAAGTAAAGAGATGCTTTGGGTGAAACAGTGTTATGAAAAAATACGGTTCTAGAATTTACTCTCAATGTGTATGAAACGGATGCATTTCAGTTTTTATTTATTAATTTATTTTGAGGATAAGAGAGGAAAGGTCTCCTTCATCTCAAGAACTACCATCTTGAACGTAGAGATAAATACTGAGTGTGTGAATTGCGTTGGAACACTTCACATTGAATTTTTCAATAATTCAAATTCATGAAAAAAAATGGGAGACCTAAATACCAAAACCCTGAAGTATATGAGAAATAGTATTTGTTCATTTTTGAAAACCTTTGATATTGAATATAGTTCCATAGGTGATTTCTTCATGCTTTTGCTGTGTATATATGATGGTAGGCCAGTAAGAAGGGAAACTGATAAATGGACAAAAAGCAAGAAGAGATGGAAATTAAGATTCAGAAGTTATTTCAAACTCCGTGTAAAAAACTTCTCCAGCAGAAAGGTGAAGGGAAAATTTTCTCAAAAGGAAAAGTTTAATCATAAAGTTTTACTCAACTTTAATACTGCTCTCTTTCCAAATTCTTTTCTAAGCACCACAGAAGTAGCTGTCAGGTGATGAAGAGTTCTAAGTATCTTCTCTTAGGGCTTAAATAAGATCAGCATTTTTGAAAATCTGACCCTGGTGTTATGGTCTGGACACACTGAAAATGCATTAGTGGTTTATGGCTCAGCATAGGTGATTTTTACACGAAATCTTGCATCCCCACTAGGAGCTCTCTGCAGCACCCTGACATACTCCATTGGTGTGTGTGAAACAGTTTCTCTCTTGGTGAAGCCAAGGAAAACCTGTTCATGGGAGTGCCACGTAGACCACTCCTGCCTTAAGAGGTGCGTCAGGTTTTACAGTTGGTTGACCATCACTCCAGCCCTGCTCTAGGGAGCAAACAGTCTATGGTTTTGTCATCACGTCAAGAGAGTTTAAAAGGTCAGGAGGATTTGCAGGTACTCCAGCACTCTCTCCAGGCTCTTAAGCTGAGACAGAGGTATTGGTGATAGTGTCTTTTAGAGATGTTGCTGGCATTGCTTCAGGTTCTCAGAACAAGAAACGTTTGAAAAGACTTTCATCATTTTTTGGTGGGACTCTATATTGTTATGCCAGACTTCTTTTTTTTAAGTTATGCATATGCCCTGTTGAAAGAAGAATGATGTTGCACAAAGAGTTGTTTCAGCATGGCATCTCACACCAATTTCAACCAAACATTTTAGGAGTTTCTCTTCTTGAACAGCCCCATAGCTGTCTGTCACACTTACCCTACAGCTAGTACTGGAGGTCACTACTGGGAGCAATTAATCCATTTTTCCATGTTGTTCCTACCAGGATGTGAAGCTTTGCTCTGCTCAGAGATGAATTTCTCATGTCCTTGTGAACAAGCCAATCTAGGCATTCCCACTGTGCCATTGAGACCTTTGTCCCTGAAATTCTTTTAAATGCCTGGGGAATAGCAAGCAGCTACAGACACCTACATTATGTTCTCTCTCTGATAATCAAGAAATGTTAAATTATAAGTTTTTATCCTTTGCAGAGTTCCCTGTGGAATTGGAGAGTGAAAGTGCATGGTTGGACAACGGTAGCAGCTGCAATCCCTCCTCTATGATTTGCCTCTGGAAGGAGACAGTGGGTTCAAGAGACGTACATGAAATACATCATTCAGGTATGGGGTGCTGAGGGGTGGGCTAAGACTGACAAAGGACCTGATAAAGGGGATTATCTTATATTGGCCCTTGAGAACATCATCCCTGATTTGGCAAAGAAAGGGGTTGTAAGAATATTTGTATGCTGAAATTTTGGAACACCAAGAGCAGTTACCTTTTTATTACAGATGATCTTCAGTAACCACTACTCCTCCTTGTTCAGCAGAGCTCTATTCTTCAAAGAACAGCAGCAAGTGCGGACTATTTTATCTCAGTAGCAGCATGCTCTGCCCCCAGCAGCTGCATCTGAATTCTTAAATGTGTAGCACTGGGAAAGCTACAGGTTACATCAGTCCAGTTAGTTTTCTGAGGAGAAACTCTACTGCTCTCCCACCTCCCATCCCCAACACTGACAGTGCTCATTTTCTAAGTGACATTACTGCTCTTTCAAGTGACACTACTCCTCTTCCAAAGCAGCAGCAGCAGCTTCTTTCTCTTTCTTCTGTTCTCCCCAGCCGTCTGTGTGTCTTCTACTGCCAGATTCTCAGCAATAGTTCCTTTGCAGTGACCAAGGTTCACAGGCTGTGGAAGGACAGAAAAACAGATGCTTCTGCCATGTTTTTTCATGCCTATATTTTTTAACTCTAGTACTCGTTGCTGGATGACAACACTGAATACTGTGTATCCCCAGCACAACCTTCTTCCACAGGCTTACTACAGTATTCCTTTGTACAGTTATTGCTGAAGCTCTTCCCATGCTCTTGCTGTGTTCTCCTGCTAATCCCTCTCCCTTTTCACTCCCATTTTGGCAAATTCATTTTCTGAACTATAGCTATTGAATCTTTCTCTGTGTGCATTCGAACAGCAATGCACTCCTCTCTCAGGACCATCTCTTGCCTTACGTTAGCTGCTGACTGTCCATTGTACCATGTTTAACTCAGAGCCCAGTCCTCCTCTTTGCTACCATACAGACCTCTGATCTTTGATACCATGCTTCCACAAAGAGTTTCAAAGTTCATGCTTTTCTCTGTGCTTCTGATCTTCTTTCCTCTAAACTCAGGAGATCTCTCTTCCATATTTTCTCTTGTTTTGCAAGGCTGGTAAGGACAAGTGGTTATCAAATGCTGAAGGGAAGAGTGCACCAACTTTAAGGACCTCTTCTAGAAAATGAAGCTTTTAGATTAGATAGTGCTGATGGGCTTACGCAGCGGATTTTGTGAATGGCTTTTTCTTTCCCTTTGTCTCAGGCAATGATAGCAATCTTTGCCTCTTCTCTATCCTATCACATGTGTAAGTTAACTAGTTGGGTATTTTCTGCTTGAAAATACCAGAAGGATTGTCCCGATCCAATGTCGGGAGAGGTTTCGATACGATCCCAAGGACGAGATTAAGACGCAAACGAGGTCAAATGCCGTACAACCTTTTACTTTTATTTGAGGGGAGAAGAGAACGGAGGGAGGAGGGAGGGCAAGGGAGGAGAGGAAAAGAATAGGGGAGAGAGAGAGAGAAAGAGAAGGAGAAGGAGGAGTTTGTCACCACCACTTCGAGTCCGGTGATCTTCTGCAGGGTCTTCGGTGGCCTCAGGCTCCGTTGGGGACCGAAGCGGGGGGGGGGTGAGCCTTGAGGGTGCAGGAACGGAAAGAGTGGTCTCGCGCGCGCCGCTGCCGCCCCCGCCGAGGGGCACGTGTGCACCTTATATAGGGGCTCCCACGCATGCGCAGATCACAAATGTGTACGTGCGGTTCGCCACAGATGTGCTGCCCCCGCCTCTGCTCTTTTCGCGCCTTTTTGTCCCCGCCTCAGCTCTTTTCACGCCTTTAGTCCCTGCGCAGGCGCACGAGGTTGTTCTTTCTCAAAACTGGGGAGAAGATGGTCTTCTCGAAGCGCGACGCTGGATGGCGCTACAGCGGCAATGTCGAGACAAAACCGCATTTGGTACCGGTTCTCTACAAGGATCAATCCCTTCTTTGCCCAGTGAGAGTATGTATCATTCTCCATTGTAGCCTTTCCCACTACAATTTGGTTTCTTATTGTCCTGGATGAACCAGGCACTGTCCAACTCCATAGACCTGTGTGCTTGCCATATTTTAACAGATATAGGCTTGTGGGATCTGGTCCTTTGCCACTGTAGCGTCATTGCTGGTTCTTGGCACAGCGCTTTGAAAGCTGCCCTGCATCTTGGGCAGTTCTGCTCCCCCTGTTTGCCATCCAGCACGGCATTCATTTTCTCCACCTGTGCTCCTCCAGGACCTCCTCTGGAGCACAGGCAGTGCTCTGTTCATGAGCAGCTCTTCTTACAGGAAGGCACTGCTCTCATCATGCCTTAGTTTTCAGAAAGTGGTATACCTAAGTGCCATTCATTACTGCATAGTTCTTGAGAGGTTGTGCCAAGACTTACTCCTGCATTTGTGAATTATCAAGCCCCCCGTAAGCACAGAAAAACTTTTAAAATCTGCAGAAAATCATGGGAATTTATGGCTGCAACTTTGAAATTCAGTGTTGGTAAAACCTTGGTGTGGTATGGATAGCATTTTAACAGTATGATTAATTTAAAATCGGTAGAGGAGGAAGGGGCTTCAGACTCGTAAGAACTAAATAAGTGTGGGACAGGCAAATTGACATGGAAGTCCTTGCTAGGAAGACTCTCCCAACAAGGCCTTTTGCAGTAGCTGCATAGATTTTGGGCACTGAGGAGGCCAAGCTCTGCTCATTGCACTCCTACTGGTGTGCATCTATGTACGCATAATGTAGCGTCAGGTCCCCAGCCCAAAGAGGCAAATGGCGTCTTGCTTCATTGTTCCTTTGACCATGGTAGACTCACACTTTAAAATCTATTTTAGATATCTACTGCAAACATGTCTTAAGGGATCTTACCTGGTTAAAAAGAGGTCATGAGCTTGCTGTGAAGTTCTTTGTCCTGGTTTCAATAGGATTTGGAGATTCAGTGTAGATTTTAATATGGTTTGAATCCAGCTTAGTGAGGAGAGATACAAGAGGTTTTGACTGATCTTTTTCAAGCTCTTCTGCTTTCAGCCTTCAGGACACAGGATAAAGTCCACCATGTTGCACATTGTTTCTTGTGGATTTTTTTTAATACATCATAAAAAGTATTCTGTGTATGTGGGTACTACTATTGCTAGCTATCTCTCACCATAAATATTCATGGAACCTTTGAAGACACCCATCTTAGACATGATTCATAAAACTTCCTGGTCATTCAGATAGAAAGACAGATATTTTATAAACATGACACCCTTTAAAGTGTCCATACTGTTCAGTAGTTTTAGTATCTATAATAGTTTTATGTGAAACAGAAGAAAGATCAATTGTGGATGCCTATTTTAAAAAATGATGGTGATAAATCATATAAATTAAAGATGTGCTTTTTCCAGTAAAATAATCAGTGAACATTAACAATATAGCATGCTGTAAATTATGAAGCGTCATTACATCTCCTAACAATTGAGAGTTTTTGAATTGAAAAGAGTCACAGAATTGAGCATTAATTATAAGGGTATAAGGAAATAAGCTTCTGTGTTTGATTTCACACTGCACTTAGATTTATAATTTATCCTTTTTTTTTTTTTTTAGTTTGAATTCAGCTTGCTCTGAATAAGGTGTATTGTACAGACATTACATCTAAAATAGATGAGAACTTCTTGGCTGTCTGACAAATATATGGTTACTATAAATTAGAGATCTTTCTCTGAATGGAAGGAATTAAAAGCCTGGATGACAAGATCTTGTAGTAGATGTGAATGGACTTGCATGGCTCCTCCACCTTGTTTAATACAAAACAAAACATAAATTGTTTAAACAAAGTAGCTACACTTGAGTGTATGTGTTATCAGGAAAACTCAGATATAATGAGGGAGCTGTCAAGCCAGCTGATATATATTCCAGAATTTAAATATCACTGTGCAAAGGACAACACAGAATTTTCCCATCTTTTTAAATTTGAAAAAGTGTAGAGAGCTGAAAGTTGTGTAGTGACCCTTTCTCTTGTCATCATGCAACTGGATAATTCTGCTGAGAGATGGAGTGTGCATAAGCACATATTCTCTGTATCCCTTCCCAGTTTCTCTTGGTTGCATTGGTCAAGCTCTGTGGCTATTACCACCCTTAGTTTAGTTGCATAGTGTGTTTTAAGGAAACCACGTTCTCGTTTTGTGTGAACCATGGCATGGGTGGATGTGTTACTCAAATCCTGAGTCTCATCCTGTTCTGCAGTGATGACATGACTCAAGCACACAGCCAGGCTCAGGATCTTCCAAGTGTTTTAATAAGTTTCTTTATACAAAGAGTCTGCAACCCAGTCAGAAGAACCTTGTTATGTTTCCAAATACAAGTAACTCATCTCATCTTGTCTCTTCTCCTCAGGAGATTATCAGTGATGTGAACAACATTCTGCATCAAAAGCAACAGTTCAAATGCTCGTTTTCTCAATACATGGAAATAATATTTTTCCTGTGATACTTTAATTTTCTCACAATGTACATCAATATTTACCTCTAGACTGAACATTTCCAGAAGGCTAATAAACATCTGGGTTCTTTGGCTTTATCTTCCTCTCTTAGTCTCTTCCATTTACCATTAACCACCCATACAAGCTGACCATGTCTGGCATTCTTGCTAAAATAAAACATCTGAAAATCTGAAAGGGGTATTGGTATTACAGAAATAACTGAAACTTTAATATCTATCTAGAACTTCACAGTGTTATGAGACAATTCTTATAGGAAAAAAAAAAAACCACTGTAAACTCCCTTGAGTTTGTGACATCATGGGAATACATGTAAAGCTATTCATAAAAGAAAGGGTAAACCCCAGAAACTTTAGTAGGGCTGATTAGTTTGGAAAATTTAAATATAGCATGCGTTCCTAACAAATAAGACTGACGCACAGAAAATTCAAAAATCTTCAAAAAGTGTGGTATGCATAAAATGCACTACTTGCAACGTAACTTGCAGATGTCAAAAAAAATGCTTTTAAGAATCTCATTTCCATCAGAAAGAAGCTTACACTTTTTATTAATATTTGCATTTCATACAGTAGTCATCCAAAAAATAATAAAATCCACCTCCAGGACAGTCAGTTGATCCTTGTCTCTCAAAACCAACAAAAAAACCCAAATAAAAAAATCCCTATAAAAAGACATTCAAACTGTATTTCTTACGAGCCAAATACAGAGATTAAAGTTAAGCTAGAGTTTTACAGAATTTATAGACACTTATGCCTATTTGGCTGAACTCAGAAGAAAATCCTAGAAGACAAAATTTATATATCAGCTTATTCAGCTGTCTCTATAGTATATAAATTAAAAGAAATAACAAATCTTTGTCTGAGTTCACACTTTGTTCACTGGAAGGACTAGAAATCACACTAAGGCATTATAGAAGGACTTGGCACAGACCTCTCCGGGGAACAGGAAAAGAGATACTTGAGTGAAGATCCTCTCTATGAGGTTATCCAAATGGGAGGATGGTCAAGGACATGGGACTCCTGGGCATACATAACGTCTCCCCACGCCTATTCCTGTGTTTTTGACCTACAGTGGGACAAGTTCTAGTTTGTGAATCTGCTATTTTCTGAGACTTTCTTGAATATCTTCATAGCCAGTCTGCTGCTTCAAGTCCTCAGCTTTAACTCCAGCCTCACCTCACCTCGGCCTCCTGCCAAGCCCTGTTTAGCTCTCCAGGCTGCCATTATCCTTACAACCCTGCAGTGTCCTCTCAGCTGCAGTTCAGGCAGACCCAATCCATCCTGGGATCCTTACTTACCTCAGTAAGTAACCTCAGTCCACCCCACATCTCACCACTCACCTCTGTCACTCTCCCCCCTCCACCTAGCTAACACAGAGCTGGTGTAATATGGGCAACAAGGATGCCTGCTCTCCTTCATAAGGATTTTGGTCCTGGATTGGGAGTTTTGGCTGTCAGCTGCTTGAAGGGGTTGGTCGTATCTTGGCCAGACCCCTGTGAAGCACTCTGCAGCTGTTTGGAGAAGGTGGAACAGGTCTGCACAAAGTGACGATGCTTTCTGGTAAAGGAGAAGAGGGGTGCAATGATTCTGGGCAGGGAGGAGAGCTAAGACCTGGGATCGCATGGGGCACTTCTGCCCACTTTTAGGTGTATATAGAGAGTTATGACCCTGCAGTGCTTCAACTCCCAATGTAACTCATGATGAAACCTGCTGTGTGGGATTAATTATTTTGATGGATACAAACTGTGCGATTGTGCTGTGGTTTCCGGTTCACTCACTTGGGGTCAGTATCATTATCTCTGCATGCCAAAACAGAGGAGTATTTTTGACCTTGTCAGCAACTTCCTAGGTAATAATTTATTACTTTCACATTTTCACAAATGAATAATCTTTAGCTTCTTTACACAATTTTGTAGGAAATACTTTAATAAAAGATTCTGCGAGTGATAGTTTCACCCAGTATAATTAATCAAGCCATTTAACAAAATAAGCACTACTACTGTACTTTCAAAGTCTTAAGGAATCAGTCAAAAAATAATTGTTCTGTTACTTTTATTGTTACTCCTGTTGATGACTCCTTTTAATTTGGTGGTCTGTACATTTCGTTTTTTTAGCTCTGTCCAAAAGGTAAACAGAAGGTTTTATCATGATTAAATAATCTGAGGAAGAGAAACTGTTATCTTCACTAATCATCTAATATTTTCATACAGGTCTATTGACTGTGAAGTCATCCTTTTAACTTACAGCATGCTCTATTGTTTTGAGAGAATGTGATTCAGAAAAAGAAAAATACAAGTGTTTACCAAGTTCACAGAGTTAATTAAATATTTTTCAGGTTTTTTTTTGTTTTGAAAGTAAAGTAGTTTTCACTTTTATATACCCGTGTGTTTGTTATAGTTGCACAGCCCCTCCCAAAAATCCCCAAACAACTCACCCTGTACTGAAAATGGAAAGCTAGATCAGGGATCTGATATATTGCTATGGCAACAAATGCTAACTTCATGCAGACCATGAAGCACCAATGCATAAGGTATTAGACTGAAAGTTTTACAACACTGGCATGATTATTAAAGGAATTGTAAAATATGATGTGCCCTTTGGTCAGTCGTCGGTTCCTACTGATACCTGGAGTCCATGTCCAAGGTAATATATCTGAGATGAAAGATTTGATCAATGGCATTTCTGAGGTTAAAATGACTCTTCAGGGAATAGGAAATTTCCATGGAGAAAAAAGAGCATTCCACAATTGGATGAAATTTCTGTTGCAAACAAACAATGGTTTTGTCCTGGTTTCAGCTGGGATAGGGTTAATTTTCTTCCTAGTAGCTGGTATAGTGCTGTGTTTTGAGAATAATGTTGATAACACACTGATGTTTTAGTTGTTGCTAAGTAGTGCTTACACTAGTCAAGGACTTTTTCAGCTTCCTATGCTCTGCCAGGTGCACAAGAAGCTGGGAGGGGGCACAGCCAGGACAGCTGACCCAGACTGGCCAAAGGGCTATTCCATGCCATATGATGTCATGCTCAGTATATAAACTGGGGGAGATGGCTGGGGAGCAGCGATCGCTGCTTGGGGATGAGCTGGTCATCAGTCATCGGGTGGTGAGCAATTGCATCGTTATCGTGGTTTAACCCCAGCCAGCAACTAAACACCACACAGCTGCTCGCTCACTCCGCCCTGGTGGGATGGGGGAGAGAATCGGAAGAGTAAAAGTGGGAAAACATATGAGTTGAGATAAAGACAGTTTAATAGGTAAAGCAAAAACTGTGCGCACACACAAAGCGAAGCAAAGAATTCATTCATTACTTCCCATGGGCAGGCAGGTGTTCAGCCATCCCCAGGAAAGCAGGGCTCCATCACACATAACAGTTACTTGGGAAGACAAACACCATCACTCCGAACGTCCCCCCCTTTCTTGTTCTTCCTCCAGCTTATATACTGAGCATGATGTCATATGGTATGGAATAGCCTTTTGGCCAATCTGGGTCAGCTGTCCTGGCTGTGCCCCCTCCAGCTTCTTGTGCACCTGCCAGAGCATTAGAAGCTGAAAAGTCCTTGACTAGTATAGACAGTACTCAGCAACAACCAAAACATCAGTGTGTTATCAACATTATTCTCATCCTAAATCCAAACCACAGTAGTATACCAGCTACTAAGAAGAAAATTAACTCTATCCCAGAAAACTGAAACTAGGACAATTGTACATCACTTGTATATTCTATTATTATTATTATTATTATTATTATTGTTATTTTTCTCTTCCTCTGCTGTTCTATTAAACTGCCTTTATCTCAGCCCACAAGTTTTACTTTTTTTTTTTCCAATTCTCTCCTCCATCCCACTGTGGGATGGGGGAGGGTGAGCGAGTGGCTGTGTGGTGCTTAGTTGCCGACTGGAGTTGAACCATGACAGGTTCCATGTGGTTAATGCATCCATATATCCTTTAATCCACAGTAATGCTCCAAGCAAAAGACTAATGACAGAAACTGGCATTTAGATTTTTTCTCTAAACAACGTGAGGGTTGTGATACGGTCAGAGATATCTGTGGTGTATTGCCTCACCATAGGAAAGACTGAAGCATTGTAGGCTGATTTTCAACTCTGCAGTTTTTCTTTCATCTCAGAATTACTTATCATTGATTCTTGACTGCAATAGCCAGTTCTTACTCTGCCATTCTCGCTTCAATCTGTCAACACCTTCCATTAGTCTCCAACCATCCATTTCCTCACCAGCTTCATATTAGAGGTGTCCACAAGGCACCTTCAGTCCTACATAACACATAGAGGTCAACAGAAGACAAATACCCCTGATCATGAATGTGCTTTGCCTTAATTTCACTCTCTTAATTTTGATTCTCTACTCTGTGAGCACAGAGAGACTTTTTTTACTTAGATAAAGGAGGAGACGAAACTGAGGGGACAAGAAAAGAATAAAGGAAAGATAATATATTTTGCTTTAGTTCCTTTACCTGCTCATTGGAAAGAGCTGAGCTGAGCTGGGATTGTTGCTAGTGAAAAGAAGTTAGAGTGATGTCCCATTTCTCTCTGTCATAGCTATCTTCCCACTCTATTTTGACACCTACGATAACAGTGTTATGTATGTAGCTAATGTCTCTGGTCTGAATCTTCTCTCTAGAAAGAACCTTTCCCAGAAGGCAAGTTGGAGCAGAAGCTTAAACAGCCTGAAATTGTTCACCTGAAAAGACTATTTCCCTGTTGCTCACATAGAGACCTAGGGAGACTAGCTGGGAAATTTGGGAGGTTATATTAATATGTAAGGTGTGTAGTGTCAATCACCCCCACTATTTCCTCCTAGCTCCAACAGTTAGGTAAAATGTCATACCTTGCCCAGACTAGAAAACCCTGATATTTTATCTGATACTGTTTTGGGACTCCAGAAATGATCAGACTTGTCTCCATTCAGGCATCTGCATCCTGCCTGGTGGTCTGAAGGAGACAATGGTGAAGAATAAAATTACTAAGTTGTATCACTGAAAATCCCTTACTCTATTGCAGATGCAATATATTTACAACAGCATATTTAAGTTAGTCCCTACTCACAGCACTTGGCTTTCTGGCGGATAGTTAATAGAAGACAGGAGGATGGATGCTCTACAAGGACGACAAAGATAGTTCTGATTATGTAGGGGAACATCATGTTATTATTTTTTTCTTTTTCCCTTCTGCATACAGAATTGAAAGATATATTGATGACATTGTATCAGAATAAGAAGACAAAATTCAATCCACAGGTAGGGACGTGGGCTCAGACACTCAACTTTTCCTCTGTGCAATGATAATGCAGTTTCTGATCAAAAGACTCCTACATCTGCACCCATTTATTTATGTCAGAAAACAAAGTACATGGTTAGTTTAGAATCTTTTCTCAGTTCAGTGAGTTTGATTTCAGTAAAACACCTGATGAAGAACCTTTGGGCTGTTTATTTAACTACTGCAGCTAACACAAAATACTGAATATACATTAAATGTAGTCTGTATTTATAGAATACACGACAGACCTAATATTGCAAAACCAATACATTGTACATGACTGTTACAGTGTACAGCAGCTGAAACAATCCACTGTATGATTTTATGGCTTGAAGCTTTACAGGATAAAAAAATTCTTTCCTCTGATCTGTTGGTGAAATGATAAATCAGCTTGAGACTGGAAAGAGGAAGGAGACTTCTTGTGTATATTAAAGATTAGCGGGAAGTAGAATGGCAAAATATGCTTAAGCTGCAGAAACTTTTACCCTAGAATTCTTCTGATGACCTTCTCAGAACTATCATAACTTTTAAGGGACACAAAATTTGCTGATAATAAGAAAATCAGAGTTAAAACCCTATGTGCTGCTGGTTTCCATTACATGAAAGAATTCTATGAAATTGAAAAAACTTGGGTATGAGAAATCCCATAAAGGTGATTTGCTGACTGTAACTGGAGAAGAAACCATCAGAGAAGAATGAAATTTTGTAAGCCTCCCTCTCTAATTATTTAAAAAGTTGAGATTACTGTACTGTACTAGCGGTATATTACTCAGAATTCCTCAAGACAGGGACATTAGAAATAAATCTCAGGATTCTGTACCTATGCTACGTTTAGCATTGTAGTTAGTGCAAATGTTGGATGAGATGGTTGCGGCAAAAATATCTTGTCTATGCATATTCACCTAGGTATAAATAGAAAATTTATAGTAATTTAAAATAACTTGTCTATGTATATTCACCTAGGTATAAATAGAAAATTTATAGAAATTTATAATAGAAAAGTGTTGTAATTAATACTGCAATATATTTTGCTACTATATCATTTAGAGGTCTGTTTGTTTGTTTGTTTGTTTGTTTTTCTGGAGGAAGTACTTGTTTCTCCTCCATAATGAATATTTCCTTGCTTGAATGATATGCAGATCAGTGCTTATGAACAAGAAGTCCGTACTACTTAGAGGACCTCAAAAAAGTCACCCAGACACTATGTGGTAACTAACTGAAGTATTTAAAGATATCATATTTTTAGCTAGCAGTTTTTATGGCTGGCAGTAATATTTAGAAGACGGCTTGAAATTACACATTGTAATGTGTAATTACAGTTCTAAATATTAATTTTCTTCAATGTGTTTTTTTTTTTTTCTGACATAGCCTGTTACTGGAAATATTTCATAATTATTTATTTCCGTTTGTTTCTGATAAAATTTTCATATTGGGTCTGGCTGGGATGGAGTTAACTTTCACTGCAATAGCCCATATAGTGCTGTGCTTTGTACTTACTTGTAGCTAGGGTGGTATTGATAACATACAATTTTTTTGGCTGTTGCTGAGCAGTGCTCGCACAACATCGAGGCTGTCTCTCCAATCCCCCTCAAAAGCCAGTAGGCTGAGGGTGGGCAAGAGGCTGGAAGGGGACGTAGCCAGGACAGCTGACCTAAACTGACCAAAGGGATATTCCATACCATATAATATCATTCTCAGCAATTAAAGCTAAGAGAAAGGAGAGGAGGGAGGCATTGGTTATTAAGGCATTTATCCTGCGAAGCAACCGCTACACGTAATGGGGCTCTGCTTTCCAGGGAATCATAGAATCATAGAATCATAGAATCAATAAGGCTGGAAAAGACCCTTAAGATCATCAAGTCCAACCATTAACCCATCACTGCCAAATCCACCACTAAACCATGTCCTTGAGCACCACGTCTACCCTTCTTTTAAATATCTCCAGGGATGGAGACTCAACCACTTCTCTGGGCAGCCTGTTCCAATGCCTGACTAACCTTTCAGTGAAGAAGTTTTTCCTAATATCCAACCTAAACTTCCCCTGGCGCAGCTTGAGGCCGTTTCCTCTCATCCTATCACTCGTTACTAGGGAGAAGAGACTTACCCCCACCTCGCTACAACCTCCTTTCAGGTAGTTGTAGAGAGCAAGAAGGTCTCCCCTCAGCCTCCTCTTCTCCAGGCTAAACAATCCCAGCTCCCTCAGCCGCTCCTCAGAAGACTTGTGCTCTAGACCCTTCCCCAACTTCGTTGCCCTCCTCTGGACACGCTCCAGCACCTCGATGTCCTTCTTGTAGTGAGGGACCCAAAACTGAACACAGTACTCGAGGTGCGGCCTCACCAGTGCTGAGTACAGGGGCACTATCACCTCCCTGGTCCTGCTGGCCACACTATTCCTGATACAAGCCAGGATGCCATTGGCCCTCTTGGCCACCTGAGCACACTGCTGGCTCATGTTCAGGCGGCTGTCAACCAACACCCCCAGGTCTTTTTCTGCCAGGCAGCTCTCCAGCCACTCCTCCCCCAGCCCGTAGCGTTGCATGGCGTTGTTGTGACCCAAGTGCAGGACTCGGCACTTAGCCTTGTTGAATCTCATACAGTTGGCCCCAGCCTAATGATCCAGCCTGTCCAGGTCCCTCTGCAGGGCCTTCTTACCCTCCAGCAGCTCGACACTTCCACCCAGCTTGGTGTCATCTGCAAACTTACTGAGGATGCACTCGATCCCCTCATCCAGATCATCAGTGAAGATATTGAACAGGACCGGCCCCAACACTGAGCCCTGGGGAACACCGCTCATGACCAGCCACCAACTGGATTTGACTCCATTCTCCACTACCCTCTGGGCTCGGCTGCCCATCCAGTTTTTAACCCAGCGTAGAGTGCACCCATCCAAGCCATGTGCAGCCAGCTTCTCCAGGAGAATGTTGTGGGAGACAGTGTCAAAGCCTTACTAAAGTCCAAGTAGAGAACATCCACAGCCTTCCCCTCATCCACTAACCGGGTCACCTTGTCGTAGAAGACCAGGTTAGTGAAGCAGGATCTCCCTTTCATAAACCCATGCTGGCTGGGCCTGATCCCCTGGTTGTCCCGCACGTGCCGCGTAACAGCACTCAAGGTGATCTGTTCCATGACCTTCCCTGGCACCGAGGTCAGGCTGACAGGCCTGTAGTTCCCCAGATCCTCCTTTCAACAAAGGAGTGGCTGGACATCACTTGCTGATGGGAAGTAGAGAATAAATCTTTTTGCTTTGCTTTGCTTCCATGTGTAGCCTTCTTCATTAAACTGCCTTTATCTCAACCCATGCATTTTTCATCTTATTTTCTTCCTGTGTCCTGTTGAGGAGGGGGAGCGAGATAGTGGCTTGGTGGGCACCTCGTGGCCAGCCAAGGTCAAGATACCACAATTTTCTTTAAGCTTTCTTCAAAAACCATTGAGTCAAAAATAGGAAACAAATTGAGATACAAAAAACTTTCAAATTGTTTTTGTTAGCAGCTTTATAATTTAGAATCCTTGAGTGGCTCAAATCACTGTTGCTTCTACATTTCCAGAACTAAAAATTCATTAAATAATTTGATGTTAACTGAAGAGGATAGCTTTTTTTTCTCCTTTTTAACTGAATGTTTTGGTAGAAAAACATGCTTAGTTCCCTCACTGTAAGTTAGCTTTGGGACTTTTCATCCCAATTATTTTGAAAAGTGGCAGCCAGACAGATTTTTTACGTAGAGTAGAGATTGGTAGGTTTCAAAAAAAATCTTGAGTCAGGTTACCGTTGCACTAGTAGACTTGTTGAAAAGCTATTAAAAATGAATCACAGCATAATTCAACAAAAGGAGTGCTTTTCCCATTTTTGCTACCCACTCTTCCCATGAGTCAAATTTGAAAAATTCTGTTTATCCCCATTTCCTGCCTATAACTATTAAAAATAAGATGTGTAGCTTCCCTGCTAACCTGGTGTTGCAGAAAAACAACGAAAAATAGCAGGAAAGACAAAGAGATACTCTTGCTTTGCTTTACTGATTTTGGTAAAGTGTGAATTTCAAAGCCCAGCAAAAGCAACCTGTAGACTTTAGGAAACTTTTATACCTTCTTTGCTTTCCCTCAAAACCAAAAATGTTACAGCAATCAAAAAGTAATGGAACAGTAAGATACATAGAGAAAAGAGGCACCAGTGAACAATGGAATTAATGTGTCCAGCAAGTTGGGTTTTGGAGGGCTATTTAGAGTCTCTGATTTCTAACAGAGAAGTAGTTTCACAATGAAGGCTTTTCTGCAGAGCGGCACTAATAGGATCTCCCTCTTCTATCTTGCTATGCGTAACATCTGATATCCTTTTAGCCTTTATTGCTTTCCAGTCTGCCTGACAGTGCCCTGGGTGTTAAAATAATACTAGGGAAGAAAGATGTGTATACACATACACATGTATGCACAGAGTGCAATCTCATAGCTTGACTTCCGAAGACCTAAAAGGGCAAAAGCACTTCTTTTTTTATTTTATATTTATGGTTCTTTAACAACATGTGTTAACAAAAAAAGCATTAAATAGAATACACAGGGGCAGGAAATCTAAATGTACATTTCTACAGGAGTTTCAGGTATAGTCTACCCTAATTATTCTTTTGAAAATCTAGACCAGTCTTGAGCAATGCATGGCCTCCAGCTAACATACTTTTTCATTTATGGAGCACTTTCTTTAGTCAAAACTCAGGCAGGTCCAAGCTCATCAGCCAATCCCTTTCTCTAGCTACTGTACATACCATTCTGCGAAGCCAGCCACCAAAGTGGCATATGCAGGAAAACTGAAGGTCTTGCTGTAGGAGTTTGTAGGGAAAGGTGGGAGAGAGAGCTATGCTTTGGTAGGAGGAGATACAGGGTGTAAGTACATTTATTTGCAATTCACTGCTGATAAGCTGAAGTGCTTGACAGTGTACTCAGAAATTTGATTGGGCACCTGTGATCCCAAATATTTCAATAACCTCTGTAATTATACACACAGGCATACAGAGACATTCACACGCATGCTCAGACACACCCACTTGAAATACTATGGAGTAGATGTTATAACTTCAGGATTTCATTTTCTCATTTCCATCTATGTAGTTACAGTTGGCATAATTTTTCTCTGCTTTTAATATCCTATGTGGATAAGGCCTGTTTTAATACTATTGAAGTCAGTGGAGTTTTAGCAGATAGCAATTTGGTTTATTGATTTTAGTAATTCAATCCAACTCTCATGTAAGGAATAATTAATACTGTGTGCATTTGAAATAATTATATATACATGGCTAAATCTTGAAATATTTTTATGTTTTTCTCACTCTTACCTATGATGAAGTACAAGAAAATATCTAAATGTATTTTTACTTATTTTTATTCAGCAAACAATTTAGGCTATTTCTTAACTTTAATTATTAGTTTAAGTCCATGCAAACTGGTGGTTTTAGATATATACATAGCATTAACCATGTGCTTATCTGTTTTACTGAGCAGGTGAAAATTTCTGAAGCCAGGACATAAGGAAAAAGGGCTTTGATAACCAACTAAACACTCTGAAAAGGAGACGCATTCAGCATAAATTATGGTAGCAGATTTTGACCTTTGTAAATCAGATCAGTATAAATCCAGCTTTTAAAGAAAATATTTGTCCCCCACCTCCTGAAGGAGTTATACCAAAACAAGCCAGCATTTAGTACAAATAAAAGCTTTTATAAGCAATGAAAAACTTCACAGTGACCACTTAATAGGCTGGAAGTAAATCATATGTAGAAATATATTTAATTTACTAGCATGCATAATGAAAGTAGATAAAAAACTGAAAATGAATACATATGAATCTAGGTTGTGCACCTGATTTGCATAGGACTTGATTTTATCATCTGCTTACTATATCTAATAATACAGCACAAGTTTATAGTGTCTTAATTGGTTTAGGTTATTGGTTCTTAAGTATATACTATGTAACTTCTCCTTGATATCAAAACCCATGGTTGACTGGAACATAATTTACATTTCATCTCCCATTTCAGTGGCTCTGTTAGTTCCATTCTATCATTCCTACCCATAAATGACCAAATGACACTAAATGAGCATTCAAAGTAATTTGCCTTGAATTCTCTGCATTGTGACTTGTATCCCATTTTTGCATTGATTAGCAGCATGGCAGAAACAACTGTTGTTGGAAACTGTCCCCTTCACGTTCTGAATTGCCTCACTAAAGAACAGATATGTTATTTAATTTTCTTCTTGTTTCCTTCTCTTGTGTTATTTTTAGCCCATTCTGTTTTTACCACTTCATATTTCTCACTTCCTCAGATTTCCACAACAACTGCAGTTTTCCAGGAAGGGAAGATGCAAAATTCATTAGTGTCATATCAGACAACAGACCACCACTGACCAACATCATGCAGCTTCCCTCAGTGGTTTGAACCAACTTACTTGTGTCCTCAAATTGTGTGTTTAGTCTCTGATGGAAATTTTATATCAGGAAATCCTGCAAGTGAATGCATGAAAATATGTGAGACTCATAGGGTTTTTTACACGAAGACCTTCAGCCTGCAACTAGCTCACTGAATGGTCAGGATATGCATATTAAGACAGAAGAGTGAGATTTAAGGAAAAATTACTGGATACATTTGTTTCAGGAATCTAATAACTGGGAACTCACTCGTATCTCATGGGATCATACTCTGGAATAAAGATGAGGACACTCTGTTTTCCCTATTGAAAAAAAAAAAAAAAAAAGAGATAGAGAGAGAGAGAAACAATTTGCAGGCAGAATCAATGTGAAGACTTGATGGTAACACAAGGCAATTTAAATATGAAAACCAAAGAAAACACTACGAGGTACACTCATCGTTTGTGTATAACCTGTTCCAGATTTGGAGATTTACCTAGTTTGTTTGAAGTCAATGCAAATTTTTCCAGCTGATTGCAATCAGTGCTTGAAATGACAGCTGAGAGCTCTGTTTCAGTGTACCATTAATACTATAAAAATTTAGTGAATTCTTTTTTAAGTAAAACATACATGAGAAGAGGGAAGATCAGAAATATTGTATGTGAAAGGGTGTTCAGTTATAGGTTGTACTGATAGAAATGTTTGAGATCAGATCAGATATTTGGAAAAGAGATCATTTCAGAGCTTAATTACACTATACAGTGATAAGTCTCAAAAGCATGAACAAAGGTGATTTGGTCCTAAAAGTCATGAAAACAGTCAGTCTCACCTGAGTTTGTTAAAGTAGTCTAAGATAGCATCAATTTAGTAGGTTGACCTGAAAGCTGTAGAAGAATGAATAAATATCTGGCATTTTGAGGAGCTCATTAAAATTAGACTCATGCATGACAATGCTAATAAGGTACTGGAGATGGGACAGTGGGGATGTTTATTCTGATTTCCACTGATCAGGGGCAGAATTCATATGTAGGTCTTCCCACCAGTTAGGCAACTAGTGTGAGAATAAATGAAAGACTAGACTTCCAGGACATTGCAGTCCTGTAATATAATCAAATAGTGTTGACATGTCATAACACACTCCTGTAACAACAGGCAGAAGTCACTGAAATTGCTCCAGTGCAATAACATGCTGTAAGATGTATAGCTAATGAGAGTGGGAGCTGGAGAATAATTTAAGATGAAAGTTCTGCCTCTGTAGCCCATGCATGTCAGATCTTTTTTCTGCTCATAGATTGTGTACTTGTAAGATAGTCCCTTTATTAATGTTGGTTTTGCAACTTCTGTACCTATGGAAAACATATGTGGGTGGGTTTCACACTGTACAGTCCAGGTATAGCTTTAAAAAACAGATCTGTTCTAACAGATGATGAAGGGAGAGTAGGACAAGCCCAATCTTGAGGGATTTTAATAAACTAAATTTAGTGGGATTTGAAAGTCCTTAGTATCACTTAGGACTTTAATGAAATCAGTTCTGCACCAAATTGAATGTTGGATTAAATGAATTCTTCTACTCCTTTGAATTCAGTGGTGTTCCCCAGCATAGTGAAAACCTTCATCAGTTTTGCAGAAATACAAGCAAGAAAAACAGAGCACCTGATTAAGAACTTTAATGTTTGATATAAGTAGATGAATTATGATATAACCTCCTTTTACTCAAGGAGTTGACAGCCTTCAAGGGTGAACGGATCATAAAGATACCTGTTAAATGTGAACATGTAAAGGAGATATGTAGTGATTATTGTTATGTTTGATGCAAATGTAAATGAGTGATTTGTACTGTCATTAAGAATTAGATACCGGACTCTATTAATTGAGTAGTTTTTAGGAAATGCTTGGAAATAAGAAAAAGTAAGGTATGAATAGTATGTTTAAAGATGTTTCCGTGGAATAATATTTACTGCTTATCACAATTTCTAGTTTATTACTCTGTACAAATGTACGTATAAACTAATATTTATTGTTCTGTTTTTGTGTGCTGATGGGAGAGAAGCAGTTTAATTTCAATGTTGAAAACTAACATATGTTTTATATTTTGTCTTGTGAGTGTGTGACTTTTGATACTTCCAGTGTGACTGAGAAGAAATTAACCCTGCAGAGCAATAAAGGATTAATTAGCCCATGCAGTCTGATAATCATCAAGAATAAAAGTTTGACTTCAAAAATTGGATTGCAGTATACAGAAAGCTTGTTCCAGATATGAGCACTCCCAAATCTCCTTGCTGAACACCTTATAAATCGCATGCAATTTTCAATAATTGCTGTGCTCTGTGTTATTTGACTAAAACTTATGTTAAAACCAAAGTAAACTGTTTAATTAAGTACCACAGCTTTAAGTTTTACAAGACAATGAGTTTATTTATTGCTCCAATTACTTGCTACTGTGGTGAGTGGAAAATGTATTTGCATTTAAAGATATAAAATTTACAAATAAATTACATGTTAGCATGCTAGATACTGCTGTATTAACCTTTTCTCTTACAAGGATGGAAGGTAAGTCATGATCCACACAAGAATATCCATAGTTCCTTACCTGTTCTCTGGATGTCAGAAGTAAGTGTTTTGCAATGCAGAAATAGGTCAAGATAGAATATGTTACCTAAGGCCAAGCATCCTTAAATTTTGACACAAGGATGGGTAGTGGCATGATATTAAATGCAAATATTAAATGCTTTGATGAATGTAGGAGAAAAAATACGAAACTTTATTTTTAAAAAGTAATGACAGTGTCACAGAAAGTATACAGAAATTGAATCTATATGGACTGTTAAGTGCATCAGTTAGCTGGCATCCTTTCCATTTAGGAGGTCAGTGGAGAGCTGCTGCCTACATACATGAAGGGTGCTGACAGTCTTTGTCAGAGAGGGAGCAACACAGAAATATGCAGCATCTTTTGACCAGTTGCAGAACCCAGGTAGTTAGGAGCACTTAGTCAGCCACCTACATGATTTGCAGTCACTCCCAGTATGAATTGACTGAACTTCACCTGTGGATGGAACAGATCAAAAGCACAGTGCTAATAAATACGTCAGAAGATATGCACTGGCTGAAGTTGAAGTTTGCTCTTTACTATAAAGCTAAGTAGTTCTTCTCAGAGGTTTTAAGAAATATGACAACATCTTGGACAAACTGAAGGAGACTAACAGTTTGTCAGCATGACTACAAATGTAGTTTTCCTATCTCTCTCCAACTCTTTCCTCCTGTGGTTCATTAGTTTACTTGCAGATATATTAGAAGCTGAATGTTTGCTCCTGATTTGCAATTGTAATTTGCTATGCCTAGACTAGGAAATGTGCCGTGGACAAAACTTTGACATGGAAGTCACCTGTCATGAAAGAGCATACATCCGTAATCGGTTAACCTCCAAAATATGACAGTCATTTCCATTCTGTGTATTGGGAATGCTCCCTGACACAATTCCCAAAACATGGGTAAAAGTTTTTGGGACAGACAAAAAAACGGCAGGGAGCATTCTCTCAATTTAACAGCAGAGATAATTGAGGTTCCAGTGCCCAGGAACATTTGAGAAAGAAGGAAGAGGTGTCCAAGAAAACTAGTTGATATTCAAGGATCACTTACTCCAACCTCAAGAACAGTCCATCCCAACAAGCAGGAAGTCAGGCAAAAGTGTCAGGAGGCCTACATAGATGAACAAGGAGCTCCTGGCAAAACTGAAACATAAAAAGGAAGTATAGAGAAGGTGGAAGCAGGGATAGATATCCTGGGAAGAATACAGAGACGCTGTCTGGGCATAAGCAGAAAGTCCATAAGCAGAAAAAGGAAGACTAAGGAAAATGCGGCCCCATCACTTGATGAGGCAGGGGCCCTGCTGGCACAGGACATGGAAAAGGATGAGGTACTGAATACCTTCTTCACTGCAGTCTTTACTAGTGAGACCAACCTGCAGGAATCCCAGGCCCTGGAGACCAGGGGGAAAAGTCTGGAGCAAGGAAAAACTGCCCTTGGTGGGAAGAGGATCAGGTCAGGGAATACTTAAGCAAACTGGACATAGGTATGTCCATGGGCCCTGGTAGGATGCATCCATGAGTGCTGGGGGAGCTGGCAGATGTCATTGTGAGGCCACTCTCAATTATCTTTGAATGATCTGGCAGTTGGGAGAGAAATCTGCGGACTGGAGGAAAAAAAAGTCACTTCTATCTTCAGGAAGGGCCACAAGAAGGACCCAGGAAACTACAGGTTGATCAGCCTCACGTTGATCCCTGGGAATGTGATGGAGCAACTAATCCTGGAGATCCTTTCCAGACACATGAAAGACAAGAAGGTTCAGAGTAGTCAGCATGGATTCACAAAGGGGAAGTTGTGCTTAATCAACCCAATCACCTTGTACGGTGAAATGACTGGCTTGGTGTATGAGGGAAGAGCAGTGGACGTTACTTACCTTGACTTCAGCAAGACTTTTTGCACATTCTCCCATAAGATCCTCACAGAGGAGCTGATGAAGTATGCGCTGGATAAGCAGACAGTGAGGTGGATTGGAAACTGGCTGAACGGATGGGCCCAGAGGGTGATGATCATTTCTTTAAGGAAACCATGACACACCCCAATAATTTATGTAACACTTTGACTTGTAAGGTAAGCTATTCTAAAAATCCACATTACAGTTTCTGCACTACTTATTAATAAAAAAATCCTTATCAATCAACAATATTATTTTGCAGTCTTTTCAAGAAAACTTCACAAAATTTGAGATTTTAGCTAAGATGTTCATTTTTTGTGAGGTATAAAGAAAGAACTGCTATTTTAAGAGTTCATTAAATCACTTCAAGTCTGGAGTATTTATTTATATTTCATGTATAATAGTCTTAAAGTTATTAAATTATTTAAATATAAATATATTAAAAGTATTAAAATCTAGTGATTTAATTAGAGTAAGAACCAACAGACCCTAGTGACCTGTTTCCCCAAGCACCTCAGTCTTTGATATGCAGATAGTCTCTGTGGCATCGCAGCAAGGCTCCTTGTAGGCTCTTCCCTAGTGTGATAGAATACCTTGTAGACCTATATTTTTTAGACTGTAACATTACCTTATAAATGAGACAAATTGTAGGACTCCATAATTAATCCAAATACAAAGGAAAAAAAGGCTCTTGTAAATTGTGGTGAATGATATGTCATTGATTATGTATGCTCACTAAACTGACAGGACCAGGAAGACTCATAGGCATTGTGCAGTCTCTGTGAAGTCTGGATGGGAGTCCAAGGAAAAAAAAAAGTGACCAAGTTTGGAGAGGGAGATGAAATTTATAAATTAGAGCTTGCTCAAGAGTAACGCTAATCTGTGTTTGTTCCATCCTTCAGCAATATTTTATTTGGGAGCTCAGAAACTGCTTTGGTGATCAACACCTTGCATATTTGTACTGCAGAACCATGGCCATATTCTGAAAACTTGTTATGTGACTTACTGGTACTATAAATTCAGAAGCCATCTGATGCTTAAAAAGGTTTTTAAAAGATTTGTCGAAAGAGCCATCCAGAATGAATTACCTCACTTAAAGCTTAACAGTCCTTAGAGAAAGCATGCTTTCCTATTGAAATCTTTTGTTGCACAATTTTGAAAATCTTCCACAGCGTCTTTCTGACATATTCATTGTTAAGAGTATAAGAGTTTATAAGAGATGAGTATAAGAGATATTGGATTTTAAAGCTGAAGAAAATAAGGGTTTTCAGAAAAGAAAAAAAATTAAAATCCATCTAAAAGTTATATAGATTGGTATACCTTTATTAATTACAGTCCACATTTCCATTCACCAATATCCATAAATAAGGGGAAAACAGTGGGGAAAGGATACAGGAGACCAGAACCTCAACATATTAAGCACAGAAACAATGGCCAGAGATTTAACTTGTGAAGAAATGATCACAGCCTTACAGAGGTGCTACTGATCTTCTTAAGTCACAGAAGTGAGGATACTAGTGACTACAATAACAGACCCTAAGAAGCTGTTTTTAAAATGTACATATTCTTTAACTCTTAATGAAGATTCGGCAGTAACTGAGCTCTTTATACACAACCCACATAGCCTGTTCAGGACAGGGCAAACCTTTCCTTCTCTGTAGGATTTGTTTCTCTCTAGTTTCCCCCAAAGAGTGAGAGCATTATTCAAAGCTCATCCAGGTTTTGAACAGGTGCAGCTGAGATAGGAAACTCAGGGACTGGTTCGTGCTTCTAAAACATAGGGCACTAAATTATATTGGAAAAAGATTATTCACCCTTTTGTCTCCTCAGCCCCATCCCACTGTGGGAAAAAACCTCCCTGCCTTGCCAGTGGGGCTTGAATCACTTGCAGTGTACAGTGTACAACCTCTACCAGTGATTTTCTTAAAAATACCCTGTCCACTTGTAACACTCGAGCAGCATTGAGGATTTAGGATAAAATCCCAAGTATGAAAATGCAGATGTCTAGCTGTGCAGAGCAAGAACTGTTCCAAGAGTGTGGAGAATGACCATGATCTGCCTGTGGTCAATTCTGGAAGAGCTGTAACACTCACCATCACTCTTCTGAAATGTGCATAACTGCTGGAAGGAGCTGCAGTGTAAGCTAGCAAGAGTCTTAGAAGAAAAAATAATTCCAAGGTTGATAACTTGGTAATTTGAATAGATATTTTGACTGTGCTAAATTTTATTCTATACTTTATTTTTCTTGTGTTATGGTGGGTCACTTATATTCACCATAGCTGAATTAAAAGATTTGGGTAATAAAACATATTAAAAACCCCTACCTTATTTTCCTTTTCTAGTTTAGAATTTTTTTAACAGAAGTAAATGTCAAATATTGCAATTTATAATAATCTACGGAATGAGATTTACAGCTGAATTTTAGGTATTCATAGAATTCTCTTCTTTAGTAGCTGGAATTTATTTCATATAAATGTACACACACACACACACACACACACACACACTGTATCCATACAAGCCTGTCTTAGCAATACGTAGCTTTTTAGAGTTTAACTATACCACAGGCTCACAGAACAACTGAGGCAAAGAGGCAGCTCTGATTATCATCCAGTCCAACACCCTGCTCGGAGCAGGATCAGCTAGAGCAGGTTACTCAGAACTGTGACCACTCAAGTTTTGAATATGCCCAAAGAGGGAGATTCAAATGTTTACATTTTTTCTTTCAAAAAATTTTGAGAATGAGAAGTACCTAATTTCTGAGAATGCCATCACAGGTCTGAGGTAAAGTTTACCTGCTCACTCAGTTGGCAAAAAAGAACTGAAAGAAAGATATACATGATATTCATGAAGACTACTGTAAAGACTCAATATTCTCTTCTGTTAAGATAGCATAATCATAACTTGTTGGCATTAAAATTTAGTTTGTGCTGAACTAACTTGATTAAAGAATGTTATTCTCATATTAAAAATCAGGAAGAGTACATTTCCTATTTTTCAGCCTGCGTATATTAGGAACTTAGCTGTCAAATGACTTGACAGAGAGCCAAGAACTTGCAGAGATAGCATTACCTGAGATCACATTTGAAAGGGGAAAAATACTGTAATTGGAGCAAAGCTTAAGTATAACACATAAAATAAAAAGTTAAACCAAGGTGTTCCCTCACTGAAGCAACTCTTGGTGCCACAAGAAAGAAAGTAACTTTTGGTGAACTTTCCTGACTACTGATTGTAACAGCTAAAGCCCATCAGAGACAAATTGGCCCACTTGTGTAGAAAATGAGTAGTGAGGTACATTTAGATATTTCTTTAAAACTATTTTATTCTCTCATTTTTCCTTTTGTACTTCCTCAGCACAACTGAAGTACTAGCAGAAGCTGAAGAGACGGAAATAACTAGCGACGATGGACTAAAAAGTGATCAGTTCCTTAGGAGAACCAAAGTCTATATGGAATTGTTACTTTCTGGGCCAGCTAAAATGGACTACGTAAAACCTCAAATGCTCGTGTTCATCAGAGGAAAGAAACTGCTCCCTACATCCTAAAGGCATGTCTAAATGACTGTGGCATGTCTTTTATATCCCCTAAGCCTGTGGCCAAACCCAGAACATTTTGGCAAGAACACACCATGCCCCAAAAAGACCAAGAGTGAATCACTCCAGAAACTAATGCTGAGTGAGAGTGAGTACTATAGCAAAGAGTTTTCAAAGTCATAAAGGATTTTCTTCATAACTTGAAGTATTTCTAACAGTTATTATTATTTCTGTTTGGTATTTTTGATTGACACATCATTATGTGAACAAGAAGAATCTATGTGAAGAAATCATGGTTGATGATAGAACAATTACATTTGAGTTGCACATCATTAGAAAATACCAAAGCACGCTTTCTTTTTTTCCAGTCAATCCTGGAAAAAAAAGGAATACAGGATAGAGAAGGAATGTACCAGAAGACACTGGTGGTGCTGAAGACAGAAGAAATTCTAACAAAATTTCAAAAAGTGTGTACTTGCACATTTCAATTCTATAGCAACATGCTATTGTGGAATGATGAAAAGACTGAGATAACTGTCAGATTTCTTAGACATTACGCTCCTGTAGACAGTATTTGCTATTGGTCATCACTGGAGACAAGATGCTGAGGTAGGTTTCATCTCAAAACAACATTTGCAGGCTTCTACATTGGGCTTTTACAGAACTTTTCAGAAGAACTGAGCCTAATCATCTGCAAAATCAAGGCATGTGTTTTTTCACCTGGTGTTATAGTATATTTCCCAGTTTGATTTAGAACTAGGAGTCTTCCACACATCATAATATGCAAAAATATATCCAGCTGTGATAAAACTTCATGAAAAATACTAGTGGGAAAGTCCATCTCTAGTAAAGATATAGACTCCTTTTTTAAAGAAGATGGTGGTGTCACAGATTGAATGGCTTTTGTTTACTTGTTCATTTTGCTCTGATATCTTTTGAAGAACCATTGGTTTAATACTTGATTGATAAACTCATTGAAAAGTATTAATACGTGGTACCTTTAAGGTACATGTAAATAACTTTGTTTTAAATTGTGGAAACAAATTTATATCTTGATAAAGGTAGCATTCACATTAATGATCAGTAGTAATATATAGCAAGTCAATGTTGGTAAAAACATTTCATAGAATTGACTCACTTTTCATTAATACCATCAACTCCATTACCTGTCTAGAAGGCTTCCAAAAATAAATTTTAGATTCTTTACCCTTCTTTCATTTAAAACCTAGGATGCCAGTAACAAATAAGGACATAGTTTGAGTGTGTATACTCTTAAACAAAGCTACTCAAACAGAAGCAGCTTTGGCTCTAACAGGAGCAGCTGGATACTAATGACACAGGCAAATAAGCTCCTCCTATCCTGCTTTTTGTTCTCTGTGTCTGTAACAAGAACATTGGAAAAAGAAAGTATTTGTCTCTTCCTATGATTTAGATTTTGTAGCTTTTCCCTTAGCCTAAATGAGAAAGTCATTCAAGCCAGGAATTTCACTACACAGAAGAGATAAATGCTATTTTAACAGTCTAAGAAATAAATCCATTAAAGGTGGCATGTAAGTTCTTGATTCTTTTATATATATACACCCACATGCATATCCGTATACATCCACGTACACTCACAGCAAATGGAAATCAGTAATCTAGTCTTCTGTTCTTGGAAAAGATATTTTCACAACCTTAAGAGAAAATGCTTCATAGAAGTTTGTTGTGAATACAAGAGTACATGCAAATTACTTAAATGCCATTGCTACTTCAAAACAGATTTTCCAAAATGAACAGGCAAGGATATCACATCTACTATAGAACCTGAGAGTTGGAGAACAGAAATTACAAAGACCTTTATGTGAAACTGCACAGAACAGAAAAACAAGAGATGAAACAAGAAGTAGTCAAAATATGTATTGTACTGGTGGCATTTAAATATTTCACTTCAGTGACCAAACCTACACAGTACAGCTTTTAAACAGGAATTGCCTAGGCTGTCTTCCAGACCTGGATTTTACAGGTCAGACAACCTAGTCAGACATTTTCAATTATTCAGAACTTTGATAAATATCTTTAAGACAGAAGGTGTGGAAACAGAACCTTTGGACCGATAAGCTAGCAACCCCGTTATCAGAAGGAAGGTTTGTGGATATTTAATCTGTGCAATTCGAGATGTTGAGAATTTTACTGTAATCTATGATGACAGTTTATTGTTATCTCAACAAATGCTTATAAACCTATTTTAGGTCACCTAATGATACATTTGTGCCTAAACTGACTTAGCCAGTTTAGGTTGATAGAAATATTTATTGATAAGCAGGACAAAAGAACTGCCTGAGAGCTTGAAAAGACTCCAAAGCCAAAAAATGGCCCAGCTGTAAATTCAGAAGCAACAATAGTTTTAAAAGACCATATCATTGATCAGTTTTCAAAATCTAACCTACTAAATCTAGCTGGATTCTTTATAACAAACATTCTTTACTGAAATTGAACTTTTTTTTCCCTGAACAGTTATTTTCATTATTTTTGTATCCACCTATAGAGACTTGTTTAAAGGTGACACCAAGACTTAGTCAGTTAAAAAAGAGCACTAGGGGATTTCTATATGCTTCTTTGAAAGGAGTGTTTTACCAAAAAACAGGCTGTGATGCACTAAGAAATGAATCTATATCTGATAATTGACAACAGCGGTCCCCATGAATTGGTTTTATTATTATAATTAGTAAAGAGTAATGCAAAGTTTTATTTAACCTGAATTAATTTGTAGTTATGTATCCTAAGAGTGAGAAAATGTGGCATATCATATTGGGAGCCTGGCCAATCTAATCTGTAAAATTTCACTTACATCTGCGCAAGCCAGTAAATCTCCATAGTGTTAGGAGATTAGAAAAAGAGTTCTTAGAAAAATGTTGTGGGGGTTATATACAGTTCTGGGTATATTTCCACCTCATTTTATTATCCTTCATGAAGGAGAGTAAGAGAAGGCATGCACCTATTTCTTTATTATAATTATACAACAGAAACCAAAAAAGCTTTTCTAAGAATGACCTGTGGATAATTTACGGGATTTGTTGTGCTTCAGGACATCTGTCATTTAACACTTTAACTAAAATGACTGGTACTCCTCTGTAGGCAAAGAATGAGCAGCCAGCACATAGTCTCAGCTATTCTTTTTCATTTCAGTTAAAGTAATGTTTTGTATAAATTTTCATAGTTCATTTAATACTATTAAATGTAAAATTGCAAAGACAATTCTAGTAGCATTTCTATGCTTTTCCATCACAGAAAATATCCACAAAAACACCTGTTGAGCCGAAGTTAACTTTTGTTTGAAATGAGTTTTGATACATTTTCTATTAAATAAGAAAGCTTATGAAGTTCAACGTTCTTTGAACTTCATAATGACGAAGACCTAATGTAACGAACAAACATTTATTTGTGGGCAAAATTTTCTAAAATAAACCAGCAAACAATATATAGAGGTTACAATAATGACATCCTTTTTACCATATTATGAAAAAAACAACAAAAAATCTGATTACTACTCCATGTTGATAAAAGATGTTGAAATAATCTTCATTTTTGCTGCAGTTAAAAAATACCAGTTAAGTATGAGCATAACTTGAACATAAGTACATTTAATGAAGTAAGTGGGGCCCTTCTTGTCGTGTTCAAACTTGTGCACCGGTATTACTGAATCAGAGTCTAATAGTCAGAGTTCCTTGAGGAATATTCATTATTTAAATATCAGGCTATAAGTAATACTACTCACTGGACACCCCACCTATTAAAAAGGCTAGAGAAGAGGTGAAATGCAGCCAGCATGACTAAACAGTAAGTGTAAGGATGTTGTTAGAAGCAAGAAGAGTTTCTTTAAAAAAATTAATTCTGTGTCTGCATGCAGGCAAGAGAGACAATCGTAAATTCCTGAATATGGAAAGCAAAAGCAATAAGACAGGCAAAAGAGAGTCTCAGGATCAAATGGCAAAATGATTCAAAACTAATAATAAATCTGTTTTCAAACACACCCAGAGCAGAAAAGCTGCCACAGAATCTTTTATCAGTGCATAAAACCAGTATTAAACTAAACTAAATTAATTCTTTGCATCACTGTTCACTTCAGTAGCTTCCCATACCAGACTCCTTTGTGGAAGAAGCAGAAGATCTGTCTGAAACTGAAACTTCTGTAGAAGATGTGAAATAAAACTGACAGTAAAAAATTGCTCAAGCCAAATAATATTATTCCAAGAGGTCTGCAAGACCTGAGAGGTGGATAGCTGAAGCAATAATCGTGTACACAACCTCTCTTCTAACCTGCCTCGGTACTTGTGACTGAATGCTGAAAATATCCACTTGTTTAAAGAATTGTTCCTGGGTTTCTCATGGAACTGCAGCCCTGTAATCCTGTTGTTCAATGTAAATTAGTAGAAACTCTTAAGGGTAGAAAAGAATTAGTAGATACTGGCTTAAATACAATCTGTGTGAAAGGTTCAACATGACTTTTACAAATCGAAGTCCTGTTTTATGAGCCTAGCGAAATTTATAGGTCTTGAGTGCTTGAACAGGCATGATTTGGTTTCTGCAGTCTCCTTGAATTTTTGAAAGGCTTTTGACATAGCAACACCAAAGGCTTTTAAGGAAATGAAGCAGTTATGGTTAAGATGATAGTAAATGATGAGTTTTCACAAAGTAGGGAAAACCCAAACTCTACAGGCATATTGTACTAGGACTTATGCTGTATTCATAAACTACCTTAGAAAAGAATATTTAACAGGGTGAAAGCATTTTACTGATGACATTCATCTCTTGTTTTAAGGACAAGGACAAGGACAATTCTAGAGAACTGGAGAAGGATCTTATGGTACTCCCTGACTAATTAAAATGACAGAAGAAATTCAGCATAGATCAATGCATATGCAGGTGGTCACGTGACAAACAAAACTCCTTCCACACATAAATAATGTGCCTAGGGAATACCTCAGCGGATATTATTACCCAGCTGATATTATCACTCAGGTATGACTTCTTGGGTTTTATGATGGATTATTCCTAAGATACACTTTCTTTTACTAACTGCTGCTCAGAATTAAGCTGATGTTTTCATGAAACTGATAGGTAGGGAATAGAGAAATAAATGGAGAGCTTTATTATCATGACACTGCACAATGCCATGATTAATTTGCATTTTGAGTGTGAAGTGGTGTTCTGGTACCTTTGACTCAAGAAAGATAGGTTTAATCTCAAAAAGATTTAAAGACTAAGTTGATCAAATACATGGAACAGCCTATGTATGGGGAATAAACAGTTGAACTAGGAATTGTCAACATGGAAAAGATATGCTTTAAATGGGGTCTACAAAACCATAAGTGGCATGGTGAACAAATTATTGTTCATTTTCTCTTCCAGCACAAGAATTAATAGCAAGCCAGAAGATGCCAGTAGGAGCCAGTATCAAAGCCAAAGGATCTGGGTTTGCTGCCAGCAGACCTGTGGCACTTCTTGTCTCAGGGTGTCATGGCTTCTAAATTTGGGGCTTGAAATAAAAATGGGCACATGCTTTGAAATGATTTAGTGATGGTTACCTAATGTGCAAACTTAGACTCAGAATGTTGCTATGGTAAAAGGCAATATGCCATATATGTGAAACCAAGAATCTACTGGTTGACTACTTAAAACTCGACAATATGGTCAAAATACAACAGAAAGTAGTTCAGTTACAACAATGCTGGTACTGATAGATCAAATTAATACAGAAAATCTGCATTACTCATGATACCCCTAAAACTGTTATACAAGAAAACTTGCTAATATTTACCCGTTGCCTGTTGCATTTTGAACATCTTTCCAGCATCCCTGTGAATCTTCAGGCTGACAGCAACAGGCTTCCTGAGGCAGAGTAGCAGTGACATTCCCAGTTCTTTGCTGCAAGGAGCAATGTGCTCGTGGCAGGAGTCACTCGTTCTTAGACCTGTTTTTGTTTAGCACAGTCTGCTTCCCTTTCACTGGTTCCCAGGTAAAGTTTGAAAGTTGTGCAGTAGTATTCTATGATCTTTATTAATAGAAAGTGCTACTGTTTGTTACGCAGTGACTAGCCAGGGTTTTCAGACCTCGTACCATATACGGTATTCGTAGAGCTTAAGCTAACACACTTTTGAAACAAATTAAAATTAGCTCACGTGTAGGCAAGCTCAGACCAGTGCTGAGACCCTGCATTATCAGGTCAATACAATGCTTATAGTAATAAAAAAAGTCATATTTACTGGGTTGCAAGAGAAAACATATCCATCTCAGTTCTGAAAATCAAAATAACCGGAAGCTTGGAAGATACAGGGAAAAAATGTATACTTGTCCTATTCTTTTTCCTCCTAAGTGCATACTGCCATAGTTCTGTTAGAGATCAAATCCTAGACTAGCTGGAGAGTTGATCTGACCCAGCATGGCTATTTTTATCTCTAAACAAATGAATACGTTACTTCTTAACTAGAGCAAAACCACACAGTTTTCCTGTGACATAACCAAGAAGGTAAAATCGAGGGCTTCAATTCTAGCTGAAAAAGTGCAATATTTGCATTTGGGTTTTCCCTCAGGATTTCTCCATCCTGCAATTTATTCTTAAGTTAAAAGCTGTTAAGAGTCTCCCCTGAGGAAAGACTGGACACAGTTCTGAGCATGCTTCTGGACGAGTTAGGATTTGACACTCGGACAAAATGCAAATGCTTTGTGAAGGAAAGTTGATTTTGGTAATTACATTAAAGAGTCTTACCTGGTTTCCTGCCAGGCCAAGGAGACTTCAATCTTGGGAGAAACATTTAAGGTTTGCTTTTCCCATCCACCCACAAAACATGGCAGTTATAGAAAAAAGGCTCCAATGAGCTTGATTCTCTTTCCATACTGTCAGGTCCTGCCATGCTATCAGGACCTTAGAAACATGGGCAAACACTGAAAATTAGGATGTTTGTCAGTTTTCATCATGCCCTCCAAAAAGGTAACATCAAGGGCCTGGTCTACTTGGATTTTAGTAAGGCCTTTGACACAGTATCCCACAGCATTCTCCTGGAGAAGCTGGCTGCACATGGCTTGGATGGGTGCACTCTACGCTGGGTTAAAAACTGGATGGGCAGCCGAGCCCAGAGGGTAGTGGGGAATGGAGTCAAATCCAGTTGGTGGCTGGTCATGAGCGGTGTTCCCCAGGGCTCAGTGTTGGGGCCGGTCCTGTTCAATATCTTCACTGATGATCTGGATGAGGGGATCGAGTGCATCCTCAGTAAGTTTGCAGATGACACCAAGCTGGGTGGAAGTGTCGAGCTGCTGGAGGGTAAGAAGGCCCTGCAGAGGGACCTGGACAGGCTGGATCATTAGGCCGGGGCCAACTGTATGAGATTCAACAAGGCTAAGTGCCGGGTCCTGCACTTGGGTCACAACAACCCCATGCAACACTACGGGCTGGGGGAGGAGTGGCTGGAGAGCTGCTTGGCAGAAAAAGACCTGGGGGTGTTGGTTGACAGCCGCCTGAACATGAGCCAGCAGTGTGCTCAGGTGGCCAAGAGGGCCAATGGCATCCTGGCTTGTATCAGGAATAGTGTGGCCAGCAGGACCAGGGAGGTGATAGTGCCCTTGTACTCGGCACTGGTGAGGCCGCACCTTGAGTACTGTGTTCAGTTTTGGGTCCCTCACTACAAGAAGGACATGGAGGTGCTGGAGCGTGTCCAGAGGAGGGCAACGAAGTTGGGGAAGGGTCTAGAGCACAAGTCTTCTGAGGAGCGGCTGAGGGAGCTGGGATTGTTTAGCCTGGAGAAGAGGAGGCTGAGGGGAGACCTTCTTGCTCTCTACAACTACCTGAAAGGAGGTTGTAGCGAGGTGGGCGTCAGTCCCTTCTCCCTAGTAACGAGTGATAGGATGAGAGGAAACGGCCTCAAGCTGCGCCAGGGGAAGTTTAGGTTGGATATTAGGAAAAACTTCTTCACTGAAAGGTTAGTCAGGCATTGGAACAGGCTGCCCAGAGAAGTGGTTGAGTCTCCATCCCTGGAGATATTTAAAAGAAGGGTAGACGTGGTGCTCAAGGACATGGTTTAGTGGTGGATTTGGCAGTGATGGGTTAATGGTTGGACTTGATGATCTTAAGGGTCTTTTCCAACCTTGATGATTCTATGATTCTATGATTCTATGATTCTTTTATAATGGAAAAAAAAATGAAGTCATTCAGAAAACTAAAATGTACTATCCAGTAAGAAAGGAAACACATGGATAGTTGCAGAAATTGCCATGTTGTCTAAGGTGTTCTACCTGCTTGTAGATACTATTAAAATAACCCCCAAACTTCTTTAACCATCCTTCTAGCCTCAAAGAGTTCTGGCAGTTTCCAGTCTCTGTGCAAGCCATAAATGACAAATTATACTGTAGACAGTTGCAGTTATGTATTCAGGTTCTTCTTGAGTAAAAGTCCATTTCATGCTGAATATTAATATGGTAGTTTGAAGAACTAACCCAACATTGTTTGCTAACTTCTTGAGGAAAGTAGCATTTCCTGCTTTTAAATAACACTTTCCCCTCCAAAAGCACCCCACTATCACAAAAAAATTGTTTTCAGTATGTGAAAAATTTATGTCATGCAATACAACGTACTATTAAAAATATCCTTTTAAGAAGATATTATTGAAAACACTAGTGTCTTTGTAAACAGAACCAAAACCACAGGTAAAATTATAGAATGATGGAGAGACATCTGTTCAGCCACCTTATTCATCCCTTGTAGTGAAAGACTGTTCCCTAAGGTACACACCTAGTGCTTTATCAGCCCTTTTCAAAAGCATCAAGCAGTGTAGCTCCCATTTATTCCCATGGGAGATTAGTCAGTGATTTCAGAGATCTCACTGTCAGGAAGATTATCAGTCTGCTATTTAACTTAAATTTTCCTTAGCCTAATTTAGTGTCATTACCCTCAGTGACCCCATCATAACATGTTTTGAGATGTAATATGAACAAATAGATACTTAACAATGAGATAAACATCCCATCAGCTTTGCATAGAGAGGCTTTTTTTTAGATTCTCTTTAAACTCTGAGGGTCTTGCCTGATGTCTCAGCCGAGGCAATAAATATAAATACATGAAAAAAATGTTGATGTCAAGGTATGCACTCTCGTACATAGCTACCATCTAGCAATTACTGCAGGAGGTCCTGTTTTGTCCTGTTTTTCCTTTTATGCAACTGGTTATCCCTGGATAACAACGTTTATAATCATTTTGCTAACTCAGATTTTGCTAGAAAACAAACTCTGGGCTGCAATAACAGATGTACAAAGAGAATTACCCTCAGGATATTTAACAAACCCAGCCATGCAGCATGAACAAAAGAAAGTAGAGGAAAAAAAGTCAGAATACTCCCTTAGCAAAAACAACAGCAGATTCTTGTTTTCTATATTGGAGGTAAAAGATAGCTCATATCTATAAATCAATACTGTGTCGTTTGGAGGCATACTAAGTCATTGACGAAGCTCAGTGATATATGCCACAAACAAGAGAGAGACATGAACTGAACTTGCCCTAGATATCATCATAATGAATGCTAGTTTAGTATAGATCAGCTTTTTAGTGACCTGAAAATGTGGGCACAATACAAGAGCTTTCCAGGCAAACTCATGCAGCACATGTTATGGTACTTCCCTCACACCCTCAGACTCCCCAAAAAAGATTGAATTACAAAAAGAGTTGCAGTATATTTGTTTCACTACCAATTACATCTGTGAAAACTTTTAAATTAGGGTTTCACACATTCTGTTAAAAATCAAATGTTCAGCTACCTTTGTATCTTGCCTTTCCTAAAGCGTTCCTCATCCATCCCCAAGGCACAAGTTTAAGCATCTGAATGGCCATGCTAAACTCATGCTTGTTCATGTTCTAGTTTCTCAAATTCCAGTTTGCTCAGTTTTTCTAGCCACATCCCAGACATCAGAGTGTATATAAGAAGAGTGAAAGAAAAATGAATACAACAATAGATAGTGCTGCCCTACAAGACTGTGCTTCTCTCCTGTCGCAAGAATCCTTCAATTATCAGATATACTAGCTTAATGACAACCATGAAACTGATTCAATCCAAGCAGGCAGTTTAAAGGTAACATTTCTGTGCTAAGTCTTAACCGATTTCCCTATATATATATATGACATCTTAATTTAGTGTTTATTTTGTTAACGTAAAACCGTTCTTAGAAGAAATGTTTACATTCCATGTTGCAGGATTCAAAGGTCTGCCATTTTTTAATTACTCTGCTTTTACTGCTTACGTTATAGCTTTTCTTTACATATATAGAGATAGACATGCTATTTCCTCACACTTGCAAAACTCCACAATTACTGAAGGCACTTAATTTAAATTCCTTTGAAGAAATTGTCTTTGGCCAGGAAGCAGTATGGAAATTTTCAGTCCAGAAGGAAAGCTATCAGGAAGTTATCACTGTCAGAAAACAGGGTGTGATTATTAAATATATTTTGCAAGCCTAACGATAGCATTTCATTCTAAGTGAAAGCTATAATAATGATTTGCTGCAAGATAACATGACAATTTTCAATAATCTTTCCATTCTTAGCATTTGGACACTGGCAGGAAAGATAGTGTAATTAAGGGGAAGAGAAAGAGAGGGTGCCATCAATTTATGACTTCACCTTTTACAACCCAATTTATCCAACAGATTTTAAAACCAATAGATGAAAAATCTTTTACAATTCATAGAGCGAACAGATGGCACAGCAGTATTGAAAATGACAGTATATATACACTAGATGAACTGGTGTTCTGCTCTAGTTAAGAAGCTGTCAACGTTTGTATTACAAACCTCAGTTTTCAAGGGTTTGTAAGTTGGCTATTTTAGATAACAACTGGAAAGACTGGCTTACAAGCCACATGCCTACGTACCACATAAAAAAAAAAAAAGCATGTTTATTACTTAATCCATTCCATACCCTTTACACACACCTAATCATATTGTAAACACTAGCTGTGACCTAAGATGCTGAGGAAGTGACTTTACTTATCAGAGGGATTTGAATGGGCTCATTAGTCCATAAGTGAATGTGCTGGCTGTGCACAGAAGACTGTGGCTGTCCCTAATCTCCTCCTTTGCAGAGCAGGCTTCAGGCACAGCTGGTGGGACCTGTCCGAGCACCCAGACACTCCATGTGTGGGATGTTACTGTCCTGTGAGACATTTCCAGACCCTCTGTGAAGCTATTACAAAGAACAAAAGTGATCAAGATGCCTAACATAAAAGATCAGTAATTTGAAGTAGCACTACTTCCAAAGTAAAAAAATACTTGGGGTAAATACCACATTTTGGCTTAGAAAGATTGCAAGCTGTGCTGATGCAATTAACTTTTTGCACTGAGAGTCTCCAACAGTGGTTTGCACAGGTACAGCCAGGCTGGTGTATCTTGTGCATGGCGTGAAACTCCTGCTTATACAAGATCTCAGTTTTGGTCATAAAGAAAAAAAAGATTGTAACATTTTGCCTGAGAAAAGACTGAATGGCAGCTCAGGAAGGATTTCAGGATTTGGCTCACCAACCAAACAATTTAAAATTATGTTTTACTGGGCACTAAACTGCTTACGGGATTAGTACCAACATACTGTGCCCATTAGTTGTAGATTTGTATCTATATGATGATCTCTGTGGCTGGCAATAATCTTGGATTGAACATAAAGCCAAATGTCGGTGTTGCTTAGCACATGGGTCTACAGTGTTTGGCTTTTGAAGTAAAAGTGAGAAAGCAGTAAATATTGCAGTAACAGATTCATGGAAGCTATTATATGAAGGCGTGTTTCGGACTGTGAAAGAATATATGGGAAAAAGCAAAGGGTTAAAGGTGTGTATCAGAAGTAATAATGTGATTTTCAACTTGGATAACTGTGACCTCATTCTTTCAGGAGGAAACATCAGGAAACAAACAAACTAACCAACCAGTCAAATTGGAAATTATGTTTTTAGTGCCATTTAGAAGAAAAGGCATACAGTGCAATCAATCTAAGTTGCACCCACTGAGACATCCATATGTCAAAGAGATTATCTCAATGGAATTGCGAGTCATTCCCCCAAAGCACTAAATTAGGATTTTCACAGGTGTTGGTATCCAAATGCTGCTGGAATTCCACAACTACTACATGCCTTATTCCCCCAGGCACATTTGAAATTCCTGTCATGGATGATATATATATATTACATAAAGTCTTCAGTTTCAGAACACTGTCAACAAAAACATGAGACACCTAAGGAAAACAAAACATAGATAAAGGGCTAGAGGGAAGGAGTGAGTGAGAGATCAGTGTAAAAAAATAATGAATATGAATAGCTTTGATAAATACAAAGAGAGCAGATAGTGAGAGGGAATATACTTGCTGGTATATCCAATTATATTCCACAGATGTTGCTGGCATCTGAGTGAGAACAGATAAATATCTAAAAATTTCTGAATTGTATGAAAGGACTGTATGTAAATAACTAGATTCTGAAAGAGAAAAGCTAAGAATAACAAGTTTAAGTATGGAAAGGTAATGATGAGTACTGAGAGAGGAGGGAATGCAACCACTACGATTTTAAATTAAAGTCTCATCCTCTTTGGCAGCACCTTAGCTTCTGCTCTTCACAGAACAAGATGGGAGCTGAAAACTGAGTGTCAGATCTTGCAACAGATGCAGGACACAGCAGCAATGACTTTATTGCTCCTGGCTCCCATTTCCCTTTAATTTACTGAAACAGCAACACTTTCTAGTCCCTGTCTCAGAGTGTTGCATGTACCTGTCTCCCTATTCCCAGTAGGACCCTGTTTGCTATGGCCAGCTCTCACTAAACTGGATCAGAGATTGCATTCTTAACACATGCTTTGATCTGTTTTATCATACTGGTGCTGTACCGTCTGTGCCAAAGCCATGCTGCTCCCCAGGCTCTGATACATGGTCCCCCACACCTGGGGTTGTGTGCCCACCACCTCCATCATTTGCTTCACGAACTTGGAGTCCACAATGTACTGGCTCCCATTGTCTGTTGGCTGCTTGAATAGCATCTTGAATTTGTATTTTGAAATTAAGGCAAGTCAATTTCTCTGCAAAAACTTATTAAAATACATAGTGTTATCTCTTTTCAAAATTTTTGAAGAAACCCAAGATTCAAATATCTCAGTACAATGTTAAGATAAAACCCATTTTCCCAAGTTTTCTTTAGAGATTGTAGGGACTAAATTACATGGTTTCCATGAATCAGGAAATACTTTTCAAAATATGCTTTGAAACTTGAAATCTTAATAATTGGCATATTTCACTGGAATCACAAATTAAAGATGAAGATCTTCTAAAACAAAATATCATTAAGAAGTTTATTTTCTCCAAGTACAAAATGATTTCTGCAGTTTAGATTGAGCCTTCCATGCAATAAGATTTTCAGGAAAATCAAAACTAAAAATCTGTGATTGCTATCTGTGACATAGACAAGGAACCTTCTCAAAGGGCAATGTTAAAACATTCAGAGTAGAAAAACTGGAATATTGTGCCCTTTGTTGATAAAATATTACAGAAGATGTGAAATACTGTTTGTTTTCTGCAGATTTTTTAAAATTCTGTCCTCCTTCAAACATTGACTCCAACCGACACAATCCAGAAAATGAGCTACTTTCCCTGTCCCTACTTAAAAAGTAAACCAAAACATACACAACACAGAGACTAAAAGTTTCAGGTCCCGTACATTTAGTAATGTCTGAGAGCAAAAGAGATCTTTTCAGATACTGCAAGGTAATCTGGGGTATTAATGTGTGCAAACATGACCTGAGCTCTAGACTGAAGTTCTTCAGATAAATTCTGTACTACCATCTTCCTCAGCTTTCTGATGTATTTGTATGCCCACAGAACAGACAATTGTTTACTGCAGTTTTCTCTACTAATAATTTGGGCCAGGTTCAGCTATTAATATGTTTTCTTCCAGGTGTCTGAAAGCATAGATATCCCTAAATGAGACTAATAAATGTAGGTCTGCACTGCACCAAACAGTACCATCAGCTTCTCTAGGACTTCCCTGATTCCTGTGCCAAGATATTTAATAAAAATATCAACCAAGATTTGCTGAATTGAAGAGCAGTTCTTCAGAAACATTACTAATAACTTCATTTCAGCCTAATATTTTTTCTTCCAGTACTCTTGAGTGTTGACCTTTTAGTCAGGCCCTTTCCTGTGTCATAATTCTTTCAGTGATTCTCATCTTTTCCATCTTAATTAACAAGTTTCCTAATGTGAGATTTTATAAAGTTTTACTGTTGTCCAAATAATGAGATTCACCACATTTCCTCCTAAGAAAAAAAAAAAAAGTTATCCAAACAAAGATATTAAATCTAGGCTGCTAGTATGTCTTTCTATTTCCTTCTGTTTCTTGCATTTCCTCACTCCATTAGCACTGGCTGGCACAGAAAATACTTCTGGACATCACATGCATCATGGTTGCACAGATGCTCAGCCCTTCATTCAGGTCAGGGTTGCATTTGCCCCTGAACAGAACTGTATATTATAGATGTCAGAATAATGAGCCTGAAAGAGCGAAGATCACTTCACGGTGTTTTTAAAGTATAGATGTTCCTGAGTCTGCAATTTCATGCACCAATTGTTTCTGATTTCTGAAATGGAGATTACCTGGTCCCTTCCCTCACTCAAGAGCATTATAGTCTTTGAGCTTCTTTCTGCCTCTTTTGTGATAATTTCTGTTTCCACACCCTTATTCTTTCTGACTTGTTCAAGGTGCAATATTAATTTTTCTTTCCTATTATTTTCTTCAATAACAATGGATAAACTATTGAATCTGAGGTATGTTCTCATTTCATTTTTAGTCATCCTCTAGCTCTGCTTTAAACTTAACTCTGCCCTTGCTGTTGAGAGCCTTTTTTTCCTGTTCTCTTATCTTTTTGGCTAGGGATACCTTTGATATTTTTTGTTTTACTGTCCTTCCCGATTTCTAACTTAAGATGACTTTTGCTTCCTGATCCTTAAACATCGAAAATTACCAAACACACTTTTTCCCCACTGCTGGTAGGCTCTCTCTTAAATAATTCTGAAAGGATACTGAGGATAAGGAATGACATCCAGTCTCCTTTCCCAGTTACACTCTACACCCTTGTCTTTTCTCTTTCCTCCTCCCCACCCTTGGAAATAAAAAAGTTAAATTACAAATCCACATTCATTTGGTCTTTCATTTAAACTGAATTATTTTACAAACAATAAGTTCATGGTTAGTCCACACAATTATACAGTTAGGCACAGTTAGCCCACACATGGTTACACAGTCCACACATTCTCAGTCACTGACTTTTGTATTGCTTGAACATTACTTTTTAGACCCTAACTAAATAATTAATTTTTTATTACATGATTCAATAAACTGCTACTAATATGGGCAAACCTACTTGTTCCTCAATGTGATATTCAGGAAATATTCATATTTCTTTTTCTTAATAGCATCATATTCTAATCATATTCCAGCTGGGAATAGGAGAGAGATTGTAATAAAGCCTAGAACTGGTCCAGTAGGTCTTCCATTACTGTGTTTTCTCTAAGTGACTTTAACTCAAAAATTCAATTTTATTTTTGTGTTTTATGTTTGTCTTGGTTTTTCCCCTTCTCTTCTTCTATTTGCTCTCTGAATAGCACATACCCGTTACTATTTGTCTGTTGCTACTCCGTCTGCCCGTTATCTTTAAAGTCCTGCCTTGCAATGGTCATTTACTCTCCTGGTCAGCACTATCTTCTGCTGCCCCAGTTCCTGAAGCAGTTTTCCACAGGGGTGGCATCCTCACCATACTCCATTCCCTAGCTGGAACACACAGAGGGCTTTCACTGTGTTTAAATATATAACTATATTGTCTGCTAAATTATTATTCCCACCAGCTTAGATTCCAAAAACCTGGTGTTCATCCTTTTATTCACAGTTTCATCTACTCTCAAGTTTTAAGTCACCCAGTTGTCCTCTTATAAACCTAGAGAGGAAACTGATTTTCTACTAAAATTGTCGCTTAATTTCTTAGTTTTAGCAGTAAAATCTGTCACATTCTGGTTCATTTCTAGGTCTGTCTTGGATTGCAGAGCCACGTGAAAACTCTACCCATATATGGGCTGGATGTAACCACTGGTTACTGGCAGAGTATCTTTACCTCTAACCTAGGAAAGTATACCTGTTGCAAAGAGTGATGAGATTCTGGGGATGGGCTGTGATGAAAAATAAATGATACAGACATCCCAGGTAATATCTGAAAGCTGCATTGAAATATATATGCATCTAAGTTTCACATCTACATAATTGTTTACCTATCTGCCCCCAGCACTGGCTCAAGAATCCAATGGCGATTGTGTCTTCTGAGTTTTTCAATATGCTTCAGTGAGAAAGAAAAAATCTTTTCTTTGCATAAAAAAAAGAGAAATCTGTGCTGAGGACTGCACAGAAGAAGGGAATATAGTATATTTCCCTACCCCCTCTCCCCTTTTATTAGTTTCTAACCGTGTGTTTCACAAAGCAGATATAAGCCTCATCTGGTATCTCACTATAATGTATGGTGTTTGATATTTTATGAACCAGTTTGACATTCAGCTGTCCTCTAATTGTTACTGCAAGTGTACATTTCTTCAAACAAAGGAGGCATTTTACAGGAACACCATGCTGCATCAGCTATCAATTTTGTAGCTGCAGACATTCAAACAAAATTGTCAAAGAACTTGATTGTGTTGCTCCTAGAATGAATATACTTCTTCTCTCTTTAGTCACTGTTGCCATGAGAATTGGAGGGCAGGCAAAGAAGACAAAATAAAATCCTGGTGTATGCTAGGGAACTTAGCCATCTAAGTAAACCAACTGCAGATCATAAAAACGTAGTAAGCAAAAAAAAAAAGCTTACTGCTACTCAGACACATTACATAATCTTGGCGAATGTTTAGATCATTAGCTACACTGCATACTCATACACACATTCTCTGAAGAGGCCACAAGATAGGCAGATCCTAACAGCACCTCATGAGAAAGGCAACTAATGCATTTTTATGTTCAATTTTATAAGCCAATTGAACACAGAAATGTGATCACCATCATTTAAGAGAATTCTGTTCATTAATAGTTCTGATCCAAATCTCTCAACATTTGTTTCTATTAAAAGTAGGAAAGTAATTGTTAATCAGACAATTTTAATTATGAATTTTAGCAAGTATTGTATATTCTAAAACAATATTTCCATTTACCTTGGAACTATTTGTTAACTCCAGCCAAATATGCTGCAAACTTTCTGGTAGACTAAGAATGTTGTATGTAAACTTATAGCAGCCATGTTCTCCTTTGACATCACATCCAGGCTACACTTAGCTGTAGAAAATATGTTTCCCCTCTTTGTTTGCAGAGAATGAGGCATCTCCCATTTCTCTTTAAAGTACCCTTGCTTCCACAGAAGAGGGGAAGCATCTTAATAGCTACAGTCATCCAGAAAAGTGTTAGATTAAGGTAGACAAAGTCACGGGGAAATACCTACAAGAAATATGAGTGCTTAGGAGCAGGATGCTATGACAGTCAGTTGTCTTCACATGAGCCCATAATAATATCAGTATGGCTAGGGCTGAGCTAAGGATAACAAATCTTGCTAACCATGAGCTGACTCTTTTGGAGCAATGCTCATGTCTCTGCACCATTCTTCTCAACACACTGGTTCTGAAGTAACATTGAATTTTTTGCATGTTTGCCACAGTGAAGCAAGCTGATAGTCCTTCTGGACACCGATCACTCAGAGGCATGACTCAAACACCTCACCTGCTCTTCAGTCCAGTACAGAGCCAGAACTAACAAACTCCAATGCTCACTTTGCATCATTCTATGCAAAGCCATAGCTCCAGTTTTATGGACAGAGATGGCTGAAGTCTGCAGAGCTTAAAAGATCAAATGCTGCTGTGGTTCTGAAGCAGTTCAGCTGCTTTACATGGAAGTGGTTCTGGGAAAAGGGCAGCATTGGATGAATTACTTTTGTGAATGAAATGTGAATTTCATCATTACTAAATATTTTAACCTTAGTGAAACAAGTCTAAAAGAAGGATCTGAGGGTGAATTACTTCAGGTGATCTGTTACCTGTTATTGGGGATGGTGTCCTTAGAAATGGGATTTAAGAGTTCAAATTCCCATCATGACAGGAGAGAGTAGAAACTGGGTTTCCACAACATATGTTAACATTTGCCTCCTAAGCCAGAGAGTAATAGGAGCACACACTACGCTGACTTTAACGGTTCTAGTTTACTTTTTTATTCCTTAGCAGTCACCTTGGCATTCTCTAGGTTTTACCCGGAAAGAGCAGAAATTACACTTTGGGAAAGCAGACATTACTTGGTCTTATCACTAAACTAACTAATTAAAAAAACAAACCAAAACAAAATAAAACAAATACATCTCCTTTCTAGAATATTTAACTGGTCAAACTTTAGTGAGTTTGAAAGTTTAAGTCAAAGTGGTTCATAAGCTTTTGTAGGGAAGAAGAAAAAGGAAAAGCTTTATTCTTTTTCCTATATTATTGTTTTAACAGTACCTGCATACCTTAACCTTCCTAATCTGACCTAAGCATTTTTCACATGCTCCAGTATTCACAAACAAGCAAATACTTGCAAGTCTAATATATATTTGGTATCCTTTATGAGTAGGTATCAAGTTTCTAATAACCTATTCTTAAACCTCTTATCAATTCAAGGATGGGTTTCCTTCATATATTTATTTCACAAACTGTGTGAAAAGCCCTCTCACTAGCATGGGTAGCACTGAGTTGGACACAAACATCATAGTCTTCAGTTTAACATACATATAGATGGATGATTGTGAAAAAGTTTGACAACTGAAACAATTCTTACAATTCCATATACAACAGTCACTACCTTCAAATCATAGGCTCCCTTTCTCTCACCCAGGTGTGCTCTCTGAGAACCACCACAAGAAAGCTTGACTTAACTCATAAAGCCCATGCTATTTTTGGTCATAAAACTTTGCCATCCATTTTCCATGGAATGAAAATTGAACTTTTTCCTGTTCACCACAAATTCAACTGTCCTTGTCCTTCTCCAAACTAGCTCTCGTTTCTTTCACTCAACCCATCAGCCTACAAATTATCCTGCGCAAATACATACAGACATAAAACGAGAAACCAACAGACCTACATCCACAAAACCATGTCATTCAAAAACAGAAAAGACAGTAGCCATCCTCTAAGGCAGAAACAAAGGTGTACTGAGAAGAACCCTCATAATGACACTCTCACCAGAAAAAGATGAGATTCACCCACTATGGATATTCCAGGAAAATTGTCTACGTCAATGAATTAGCCACCCATATATGACACACAGACATATTCTTTAATGTTTAGACTGGCATTGCTAAGGATGTCTAGACAGGCTAAATATAACTTTCCACCTGCCCAACAAATTGAAGCAGAGTATGATCATGAAGGACAGCAGTTTAAAAGAAAAACAATAAAGTGTTCACTCAAAAAAAAAAATATTTTTTTATATAATGGATCCTCTTTGATCCTCTTTGATCCAAAGAGTAGGATATCCTACTCTGGTAGGTTAATTATTGTTATGGCACCCCTAATTTTAACTTAAAATTTAATTTCATGATTTCAAATGAGCATCAGAATTTTGCAGATATTTGCCCTCTGAAACTTTATTCATCAGACATTTCTCTTTCAATTTTAATTTTGTACTTTGGCTGTAATTAGTATTTCTGCAATGAGACACAACAAAATCATTACATTAGTGCTATGGAAATATTCCAATAGGAACATAATACAGTTGACAGATTTTTATAAAACATTTTAATATGTGGATGCCTTAAAATGATGTAGTTATTAATGAAGATACTACAAAGCTTAATATGCAGGATGCACTGTACATACATTCATCTTCTGATTCCAAGCGTGAAGCAATAACAGTAATAATATCTATTTCATATGTGTTAATGGTTATACTTTCATATTTTTTTTTAAATGCAACTTGTTATAAACATGTTTTTTGGAGTGTAGTAGGATAGACAACATGTGGTAATATTATATTAGCAATTACCAAGCATTGATCAAGTTAGACATCTATGCACATTTTAAAAGTCATTATTCACAAATGACAACATTTCAAGGATCTTCTGTTACTCAGATTAAGACAATCATAAAATTATTGGATAATTTAGGTAGGAAGGGCCCTCAGGAGGTTATCTAGAAAGCAAGATACCTTTACTTTTAGCTTCAAAGTTTAGGTGTAGATATTTGAGAATGAAATTTTCTTTACAAATCCTGTTACAATGGCAGAACACTATCTTTCCTGTTTGAATCTCAATTTGCTCCTTCCATAACATTATTTGATCTCAACTCCCAATTTTCCTAAAAGTATAGTTGAGCATCCTTCACCAGACTTTCTTACAGAATATAAACTCTCATTCTTTTCCCCTAGATACAATTACTGCATCCAATATATACATAGAGTAATACAGGAATACTATTGTGTATTGTGCAAAATAAAGGAGAGATTGTGCTTCTATTTCAGATGAAATAGCAAATCCCATTTGGCTTCTCAACTTGCTTTGTTTTTAAGATTGATTGATATTTTCAACTTGTTTGGAAATGGTCTCCTCCTCTTTGCCTGTAGGTGGTCTCTGTGAAGCAAACAGAAGGATCACAGAATCATAGAATCATTTAGGTTGGAAAAGACCCTTAAGATCATCAAGTCCAACCATCAACCTAGCACTGCCAAGTCCACCACTAAACCATGTCCCTAAGCACCACATTTACCTGTCTTTTAAATACCTTCAGGGATGGGGATTGCATCTCTACCTATAAGCATATCTTCTTGAGATAACCCTTCCACAACTCTAAACCTTCATATTTTAGTCAAATCTGGTTGACAATGAGTTTCTGAAATTGTAAGAGCGGCCATATGTCAACATGTTCTGATAATCCCAACTATTTAACTTTGGCTGTCAGAGTGCACATATTTTGGAGTCAAATCCAGTTGGCGGCCAGTCACGAGTGGTGTTCCCCAGGGCTCAGTGTTGGGGCCAGTCCTGTTCAATATCTTCATTGATGATCTGGATGAGGGGATCGAGTGCACCCTTAGTAAGTTTGCAGATGACACCAAGTTGGGTGGAAGTGTCGATCTGCTGGAGGGTAGGAAGGCGCTGCAGAGGGACCTGGACAGGCTGGATCGTTAGGCCAGGGCCAACTGTATGAGATTCAACAAGGTTAAGTGCCGAGTCCTGCACTTGGGTCACAACAACGCCATGCAATGCTACAGGCTGGGGGAGGAGTGGCTGGAGAGCTGCCTGGCAGAAAAAGACCTGGGGGTGTTGGCTGACAGCCACCAGAACATGAGCCAGCAGTGCGCTCAGGTGGCCAAGAGGGCCAATGGCATCCTGGCTTGTATCAGGAATAGTGTGGCCAGCAGGACCAGGGAGGTGATAGTGCCCCTGTACTCGGCACTGGCGAGGCCGCACCTTGAGTACTGTGTTCAGTTTTGGGCCCCTCACTGCAAGAAGGACATGGAGGTGCTGGAGTATGTCCAAAGAAGGGCAACAAAGTTGGTGAAGGGTCTAGAGCACAAGTCTTCTGAGGAGCGGCTGAGGGAGCTGGGGTTGTTTAGCCCGCAGAAGAGGAGGCTGAGGGAAGACCTTCTTGCTCTCTACAACTACCTGAAAGGAGGTTGTAGCGAGGTGGGCGTCAGTCCCTTCTCCCTAGTAACGAGTGATAGGACGAGAGGAAACGGCCTCAAGCTGTGCCATGGGAGGTTTAGGTTGGATATTAGGAAAAACTTCTTCACTGAAAGGGTGGTCAGGCATTGGAACAGGCTGCCCAGAGAAGTGGTTGAGTCTCCATCCCTGGAGATATTTAAAAGAAGGGTAGACGTGGTGCTCAAGGACATGGTTTAGTGGTGGATTTGGCAGTGATGGGTTAATGGTTGGACTTGATGATCTTAAGGGTCTTTTCCAACCTTGATGAGTCTATGATTCTATGATTCTATAATATATAAAGTCAAATTAGATCTGCATCCTGCAGCTTTGCTATTTCCCAGCAAAACACCTGAGGAAAGTAACTTGAAAGCTGGGTGAGAATGGGACATCAACAAGCTACATAGTATTGTCTGTTACACAATGAAATGATCACTGTTATCTGATGTGACAGTCAAGATAAAGAGCCTTGCTGATAATGCAAGATGCATTTCTTTCCATTAATGCAATAACTGTGCCCAGATATTCTGTTTGGGAATCCATTTTCAACTCTCCACTGGATGTATGAGCATACCTAGTCTCAGCAAACTCTGCACCATATTCTGCATCATGCTCCATACTGTTATGCAGAATAGCCAGAGATATTCTGCTGTTAATGAAGAGATGTACTTACAAGAGGATTCATAGTTACAGCCTGCAGGGAAGAAAACAACATTAAGAGCAAAGAGTGTCATTTAAACCTTAAGGGTTATTTAAGGCTGCTGAAGTAAAATGACTTTAAAGGGCTGAGTTAAGAACTATGGTTATAAAGACTTAACTTAAAGATATTTTTCCTAAAGTGATTGCGTACTTATTTCTGTCGTCTTTCCCAACCCATTTCTGTTTACTTCATAAGACTCTATAAATGATTCTGGCAATTCAGTAAAAGCTAAACCTTGTAGCATGTAAAGCTTGAGTACTTTTCCCTTGATCCAAGCTTCTGGCAGAAACAATTTCAGTATAACTTTTTTTTTTTTTTTTCCCCCAGAGCAATGTGTAAACCAAATAAAATCTCAGGAACATTCAGCATCTTAATGGAAAAGTAGTAGTACTTTTCTCAGAGAAACTGAAATTTATCAATTTATGAACAGTTCTAAATTAAGTGTCCACAGGGTGCCTCTGGTTCCAGTCAATGAGAAGGCTCTCCATGGACCAAATTCCTCAGCATCCAGTGTTCATCTCTCTTGGGAGACTGGGTGGGATGGCTCTTGGTGTGATTCAATATGGCTGCTCCTACTTTATTCCTGAAAAGGAATTATTTTTCATGAAGCAGATGGGCATTTGAAATGTCACTTACATAAACATGCCACCACAATATGCTTTCTTTATGCTTAAAAAAAGAAGACAACACATTGCACATGACAACACAAACAAAAATACCAACCACCAAACACACATTTAACCACATTCAGGGTCTGAAAACTTCCCTTTCTTCTGGCTCACTTCTTGCAGGGACGCCCCGCTGCATGGAATGAGCATTAAATGTAGAGGCTGGTAAGAAAGCTGAGGAACTGCAAGACCAGTTGTAACAAGCTTTGTTTTCCTACAAGCTCGGAGTGCAGAAAAATTCTCGGATGCTGCAAGTTAAGCAGATTGCAAAGGTCAATAGTGAGGTTGCCTTTCACAGCAGAGCTCTTGGAGCCCCACCAGCTAGGGAAATCAGATTGCAACTCCCAGGTTGTCCTTGAGAATATTCTCCAGAACTGCAACTTCAAAAAGGTGGGGAGCAACTAGTGCAATCACTGATGTGCAGTGTTAAGTTTTCATGGATTTTCATGTTTCTCTCTCTCTTATAGAAAAAACAATTAAGAGTTTACAAGTTCTTTTGTCTGAGTGAAATTTGTTTCTTTTTTTCTTTTTTTTTTTGTTTTGGCTTGTGTATTCATGCTTCTCCAAAAGAAAGTTTCTCTGCTTTCTGTATTTTTTCCCTGTGAAACCTGTCCTTCCTTGGTGCCCCATTTCTCATTTATGTATGTATTTATTGGTAGTTACACTATTTTGAAGGAAAAAGAGCAGACTATAACATGGAGCATTTCCACTCTTGGGGAACATGGCAATCACAGGAGACTTGATTCTACAACAACCTGGACCGTACTGTTGGTCCCATAGAAAGACCCCTCATTTTTCCCATTGTTTGCGAAGGGCAGTGCCAATGTGCTCAAAAATCAGTGGAGTTAATCAAGATCTTTGCCCTTCCAGTATTTAGGGAGATGCGGTCTCAGAAATGGGGCTGTAGTGGGGGCAGTAGTAGGACACTTTTGCGTAACATACATTACTGCTATGTTGGAAAGTTTTTTGGGCAGTAAAGATGAAGAAATAAATTCTAATATCTTCTCATACTCCCTTGCCAGCAGCACTGTCTTGTCATGCATGAATATCTTCCTAAACAGCACTGCTTCTTCAGTTCCAGTGGCTGGCACAAGCTGTCGTTCTGACTTATTGCTGTATCAAAAGACTACAAATATCCCTTGCAGGATATACCCTTTCAGGATATTTGCCCTGAAAATATCTTTTTGTAAAAAATACTCTAAAGACAAAATAAGACAAACTACTCTTAGACATAAAAACATTCCTTTAAATGAATAGAAAACCTAGTTAAAGTGCATTAATACTTTCACTAAAATGTCTATGGATTTATTTGCCCCCCAAGTCCAATAATAGCAGAGTGATTAAAGCACCGAGGTGCAACAGGATACTTTTCAGTGGGCTGAGGACAACCACTGCACTACAGGAAGGAGGGGAAATGAGAGACGTTGTCTGCACAGGATCTCCATGCTGCCTCTCTCGCTAGCTGGTGTATGTCGGTGGTGATAGCCTGGATACCGGCATCCTCCATTACCTTGCCATACGAAAGTCTTACTGTGATCGCTGCTGCTACTAAAGCTTAACCGACCTTGTCTTTTCTACTTCCTCATGGCAGATATAGTATCCAGGTTGCCTCATCAACTGGAGGAACATTTCAGAAATGAGGTTAAAAAAAAAAGGTGACCCTTCAAAGCCCCCTGAACTGCTGAAGCAGGAGGGCACTGTGCGTGTCACTGCAGGTAGACAAGTAGGAAGCCAGGAAAGGCAGAGGGAAAAGAAGCAGCATAAGACACCATTGCTGTATGCGCCAGGCAGTGGAGGCCTTGCCCTCCTCCAGCAGAAGCAGGGACAAAGTAGCAGCAGCAGAGCCCAAAGAGGGAGGGAGGAGGTCCAGGGGAGCTAAGGCTGGACGAGCACTGTGGGGTAAACAGACCTGACATACAGCTCTGTAGATAGCTGTGGTTGGGAGGTGGTTTAGGGCTCCCCTCAGAAGCTGAGCTGTCATCTTGCCTTAAAAATAATTTTTCATGATCATGCCCTGAGGGAAAGAGAAAAAAAAAAATGTTAGTCGAATCAGTGGAAATGATCGGCAAGCTGAAATTTAGCCTGCCTCTGTTAGGAGAGGGTAAAGAAAACAAGGGGTTCCAGAGCACTGCTTCAGACAGAGAACTGGCAGGAAGGAGCCTGTTGGTACTCAGACTTCAAAAAAGCCATGCACTAATTTTTAAGCAGGTGAAAACAGAAGTGAGTAGTACTTGAGAGCAACCAGACATTACACTGAGCTGTTATAAAATAATGACTGGAAGGCAAGCATTTTGGCAGTGCTCGTTGTGAAATTTCTCCTTGCAAATAGCTAAAGCATAAAACATTGGCTGTTTTTTTCTAAAATCCTGTCTCCCTCCCAATGCCTTTTGTCTTCAACCAGAAGCGCAGCAGACTTCAGACACAGAATCCAGCCACTTCCAGAAATACATGTACTGCCTGGATTAAAGAGAAAAATATAATTATTACCAATCCTGCCCCGGAGATGGTGCCAGACACTTTGAGGACAAGGTGACTTTGTTACCCCCTTTTTCTATGGAAGGGAACAAAGGATTCACTTAATTAAAAATGCAGTCTCTCTCTTAAGGAAGACATATACCTATCTTTGTAAATAAGTAGAACTCCTTGGATTAAACCAAGTACATTATCAATGCATAGGACTACGGTGCTCAGTAGTATGTATTGCAGTTAGTTTACCATAAGCACTTTTTATAAAAAATAGATACATCTAAATGTTTGTGTTACAAAGTTCCCTCAGCTGTTACCTAATTAACGTTTAGCAACTAGTTATAAGGGAAAACAAAGGGCCATGACAAACAATAACTTATGTATGTAATTTATCACTCTTTCTAATGGATTATTCCATTAAATATTATGAGTTTGTCATCTGAAACTGTATTTCTGTGAGGTAGGAATGTATCCTTCCTTCTCCTTCCTCCATCCTAACCAAGTACCCATTTTCAAGTGCAGAATTGAGAGATAAAGAGCTCAAATAACTTCCCATGCCATTCCCTTAATGTGAATGAAGCAAGAGGTTATTTCCGCTAGAGTGTTCAGAACCCCAACCATTTTTCATTTGCAGGAAGTTTCTGGAGAACAGTCAATGCCAGTGAATCCAGGCTGATGTATTCCCACAAGTAAATAACTGTGAGGACATACACAAGGTTTGCTGTGTTGCAATATCTTACTTTACTAATGGTGCAACTGAACATGAACAATGCATGTTAGCTAACAGTGGAGAACTATCTCATAAACCACTTTAAATAATTAATTAATAATTTAAATAATAATTCAATAATTTAAATAATAAATAAATAGTTTAAAATTTTATTTATTTAATTAATTAATTATAGCACAATAAATAATTGTTGTTATACTTATATGATTGATTAGTAAGACCTAAGTTCCTTACCTGAATAATGACTAACTAATACGCTGTGATTTCTCCTTTGTGGCTGCATTCCTCTCAGCAGCCTTGATCTATATCTGTCTTATTTTCCTTTAGCACCTCTTAAACCAAAGTAATCTTAGTTGAACTCCGATTCTGATCTTACATGAATACTATGAGGTACAGAATGGCTAAGCTACATGTAAACAGATGTTACAAGGCTGGGAATTTACTATTGCAAGACTCACTGGGATGGGGCAATTGCATTCTGGCAGCAGGAGCTCTCCAGTAAAGTCGAATTTTTATGGAGGTTATCCTCCATTATCTGTGCCATAGTCTTTCCAGTGGATTACAGTGATTACCAATGACAAAACACCTTCCTGTGGATTTGTGGAATTTTTCTGGAGAGGTTAAACCACTTGAGTTCAGTTCTAGGGCAGCAATATAGGAAAATATAATGTTTTACTACTGGGTTTAAATGGATAAAAAAATTTAATAGTGTTGTCTTTACTTCGTGCAACTGAAGCCTTGGTAAAACAGATGTTCAGATCTATTCTTTATTTCATATTTCATACACAGATTTTGCTTTCATTCAGACTAATAGCTCAAACCTTTATTACTTGTATAACAGAGAAATAAAAAAAATGAGCAATATGAAAGGAAAATACTGTGATTGCATCAAAAAGCAGGCATATTTGGTGAATTGCATGCACCACAGAGAACTGATGCCCTGTACCTTACAAAGCAATTTAGTAAAGCCTTTATGCATTGTCCTGTAAATAATGTCTTTTAGCTATTAAATTTTAAAAGGTAAACAAAAGGTAAACAAAAGATAAATTCTGAATATTATTTGATTCCCATCTTCAGTGTATATGTACGTTACACACGTAAGAATTGATCTGACAAAAGCCTAAAGGATCTGGGAATACCAAATATAGTCTGGCCAATAGCACTTATTCTGTCAATTCTCTGTATCTATTTTGTGGTCATCCTCGTTTGCCCTTACATGTTTGGTATTGAAATAACAAACCACCAAAAGTCTTATGCACTGCTATATCTTCCAAATTTCAGAAGCCACATATCTCATTATGTTACTCTTACTGGTCAAGTTGTTTTGCCATGGTAAGAAAAAAAAGTAAACCCTAAACAAACCTAGAAAAAAACTAGTGACATTAATATTTTTTGAGCTTTATAGTGATTTGGGTAAGTTATAAAGCCATCATTGTTAAAAATATTTTAATAAATTAAGCGTCTATCATAATTTTATTATACAGGTAAATTTTAGATGTTAGAATTGCAGAAGTGACATTGATACAGAAAATATACATTTGCTGAAGACATCAGCCCCATAGTTCATTTACTTTGCAAAATGTATTGTCTTGCAAAAATGATGATTGAGTGGGTAGCTTATAATACAAATTGTTAGACATTTGCTACTTTTATTTTTTTGAATAGAGGCTGGACTTTGTGTTATAGAATATACCTCATTCTACATATTTCTCTAAAATTGCTTTCACTGTTTTGAAAAAATGATTGAGTTATAGCTACCCTTTGGGTTTTTTTTCTTCCTTATTCTCCGTTTCCTTTCCTTCCATTCCCAAGATGGATTTTTGTTTTGTATTTTAATCACGAGGGCTTAAAGAACAGCTATAATAAAAAATAGACTTGTTTGCTGAGAATCTATGGATACCCTATCCCATGGCAACAATCTATAAAATAATTGCAGTGTGGGTTCACCATTGGAGTATATTGAAGCTACACAAAATAATGAATTTCTTTCAGTGCTTTAGAGGAAAATAATTACAAGATCCGGCACTGAATTAATGCTACAGTCTTAATCATCTCACATCCACCATAAGGTAATCTTGTCTCAATTATAGATCCAACTGGAAATGGCTTTAAAGCTAGATTGCTCTTCTGGTCTTTCGTGGCCAAGTGTTGGAACAGAAATGTCTTGACAGCATTATTAATAGAAGCATTACTAACATTAAAATGCAGGCTGTGTAACATTCCACATGCCACCTACAACGCTGCATCTTTTTGACTTAAGCCCAAGTTTTGAAGCAACTCTGAAATGCTTTTATTTTATTTTCAGCAAGACTGAGAATTAATTTTCATACTTAATACATGAGTAGTTTAGTGGTTTAAGGGTAATCTAGCTAAAATGCAATGTTACATTGGGGATTCCACAGAGAGTTTTAAAAGTCAGAGCATTCTCCAAACTTGAAGCATTTGAAGTTCTTAATATTGGTGTTTTGCAAGGCAGCTTTCATGAAACATACAATCTTTCTGAAGTACTTTTTCAGTAAATTCTCTGTTATCACATTTGAGCAATGTCATCAGAAAGTTCCCAGGATATGTTGCAGCTCTTTTTGTTAATGAAGGAAGGGCATGAATCGAGTTCAGTGTCAGTGCTCGTTTGTCCCTTAGATGTTGCTCTAAAAAATCTACCCATAATACTCCTTCCTGAAACAAAAAGTGTAATAGTAAGTTTCCAATAAGTTAATTATTGTGCTTTCCTCCAGTCTGACTTAAAGAAGGATTTTACCTTGGTAATTCAATCGGAATTCTGCTACTCAAAGCCAAACTATTTCTTCCATTATGTCTAATGCCTTTACAGTAGCTGCACATGTTTTATTTTATAATCTTTCAAAAGTTTGTTTCTAGCCTTTGAGACCTTGTAACACACCCTTGGTCATGGTGCCTTTCTTTTATTGTCTTTTTCCTTTCTGCTCTTCTGAGTCTTAAGACTCGATGTTTCTTTGTCTTCATTTCTCTTTCACATTTTTTAAATAAGTTGCAAAGCCTTCTCAACTCAAATATCCAATTGTCTTAAGATTTGGAGTTTGTCAACACTCAGAAGTCAAAGTCACTTCAAAGTCATGAAGCTTGACCATTCAGTCTTCAGTTCCACAACCATATTTCTTGTACATTTTCTCTGTAGGACACCTCTGTCGTTCACTGGGCAGGCTGCATGGTACTCATCTTTTGAGCAATAATGGAACACCTTCATTCACTTTTTAATTTTTCTTTTGCATGCCTGAATTTCAGTTATACATGAAATTCTATTAAAATCTGTTCTTTGTTCAGAATTACACACAATGAAAAAGCTTAGGTACTTCACAAACAATTGCTTTATCTGTGCAGAACGTTTGCTATGTTGGGCAAATCCCATTCTTAACAAAAGCATGGGCTATGTGGAGCCAGCTCTGTGCTGTTAGTGGATGTGTACACTTTGGAGGCTGAGGTTAGGGTGGTTTCAAAAGTCTTAGCACTATACCTGTTCTGTGTGTTCAAGCTTGGCTGTATTGTGAGTGCCCAGCTTTTAGGAAATTGAGCTACAGGGTTTCAAGTTGGATCTTCAGACCACAAACATGGTACAGTACTGACTACTTTGAGTAGCTGATTTCCAGTCTAAGGTGACTGTAACATAGCGTGAATGTACATAAGCTAGTTTTCAGGGAGCTAGCCCACCTATGGGTATTCGTCTATTGCAACAGCAGGAAGCGCAGTTTGGCATCATCATGTTGTCAGGACTGGTGCCAAGTGCTTGACCTCTGGAAAGCTGAGAAAAGACTAACAGCCTGAACTGGAAAAGAGTAAGCCGTATGTTTAATAAGCCTGTTTCCACAACATTTACTGCCTGAAGATGTCACACAGCTCACAAATGCTTGCATCTGGGAAGCAGTGATTTATCAGGGATGTCACCTGGACTTGGAGATGGGGCTACCGTTAGGATGAATAATCTTTTTGAACCAATTTTCTACCTTCCCCACTCCTGTTGGTGGATGGCAGGCTTTCCTCCGTCTTCACTCAGTCTTGATTTGTCCTAATTTACTTCTCTTATCTCAGCTCCATTGCAAACAATGCTGATCTTTACTGTAGAGAGCGAATTGACCGTGTCTGGGTAGGTTGACCCTTTTCCTCATTAGCCTGGTCTTCTTTTCACAAGAAGAAACCCTGTGCAAGAGGTTTCTTTTGTTTTGAGAACAGATGAAACCATGCCTTTTAATCAATTTTGAACCCTTTTTCAGCCAGTTCAAAAACTAATCCTTTTTCATAAAAGTCTTTTCACTTTTTCAATAAATCATCATTTACTTTTTCTTTAGTAGTTTGCTGTGAAAATGCTGACAAACATCAACTGACTGAACTTAGAACCTTATAACATCAAGCATGATGCAACCTGAAAGGGTGGCAGAATGATCAGCCACACTTACAGCTGCAGGATAAGGGGCATATTGATTCAGACATGCTGACTGCAACATAGTGTAAATACGCTCGAGCTAGCTGTCAACTAGCTAACTCACATGCAGGTAACAGTCTAGCTATAGGATCAGAGACATCAAATCAGAGTCACTGCAGCCGCATGAGAGCCTTAGCTGACTGACTTCTGGTGAAGAGTAAAGTCTGAGAAAGCTTCTTGGCTATAACCATAGCTACTTTCTATCCCACACAGAATGATCAGCAGTTCTGTGTATACATCTAGGCAACCTGTGAGGCAGTGGTTTGATTTTGTGCTTAAAGAAATCATTTTATCACTTGTTAAATTAGTTAATCATAATTTTTCTTTTGGTGTGTACAGAAATAGAATAGAAATGTATATACTGAAATAGTAGAAATTAAGCTGAAAAAAATGAGCGTTTGATATACAGAATGTTCTCCATTTAAGGAGGCTTTTAAAATACATGCAGAATAATCTGGGTCTACTTGCAACTTTTAAAAACTTTCAGAATTCCTTAAATGTAGAAGTCATTAATCTTAATACAGCTTCCTAAGACATTTCTTCTTCATTTGTGCAATTGAACTTAGAAAAAATAATCAAAGAATTTTTACTGTGACCAAATGAAAAGGTAAACTATAAAAATGGTGGGGAAAAAAAATGGAAAACAATTCTGTTTTTTTTTTTTTGCTTTCTTCTTTTTTTTTTTATATAAATGGAGAAATATTTTTTAAAAAGACGAATGCCTTGAGCTTTAGTTATGCCCCCATTAAGGATCTGAACTGCCCCCAAATTTCCAAGTTTTACTCTTACTCTAAAAATGACAATTGAGTTTTGGATTCAGCAGAGCTTATCCATCATAAAATGATAGAAGTTGTTTTTTTTCTTTTTTTTTTCTTCTGCTGTCTTCTGCTCCTTCTTACTGAGTTTCTTCTTCCTCTCCGTTCACTTTCTCTTCTTCAGCTGGTACTTCTCTGGTATTAGGACCATTCACATGGCCCCTAGGTGAGCATAACCTTTGCAGGGGAGAGATATGTTAGCAGTAGTAAGAAGTAGCTATGGCTGCAGCATACTGTACTCCAGCTATTCTCAATTAAGGTATGGTTACTATTGATAGCAGGACTCTGTGTATATGTGTGTGTGTGTCTAAATATGGACAGCTTTCAGGCTACAGCTAAAAGAAGAATCAGAGACTTCTAACAGTTCCTGTGTCTGGAGAGAATTTGGTTCAGTCCATGTGACACTTTTGGCAGACAACCTAAATGATTCTTGTATATTGATAACTATGATCTGCATCTGAAAGTCAAGTATAGTTCTACTTCTATTTTTCACACACTAGAAACATTTGTCTCTGTATATCCTGGAATGATTTAATTTGCAAATTAGGTTGTCAGTGAACAGGTTCATATTCCTCTTGGTTGGAATTTAACTACATTCTTTACCTATAATGCAAAGAAATAGTTTTGGTAGAGTACTTAAATAATTTCTTTCCCTTATAATTTTCCTATATCATTTCCAGTGTATGAGAACGTTTTGTAGTTTTAAGTAAGAGTGATCTCATCATCTCTTTTCCAGAGATAAGAATCACACTGTGTAGTGTGTATTCTCTTCTGTTTTTACAAATATATACAGAAATACTTATTTAAAGAAAGCTAAGGTAAATAAATGAAAAGACCTTGTTTTCTGGGCTAATTCATGACCTAATCTTATAACAGACCTTAAGAAAGCTCATTCTCTATCTTGCAGGAGAGCTTTAATCTTATTGTAGAGTTTCATTGTGCCTACAGGTTTATCCTTCAGGTGATGATCTTCAACCTAGAGCTTTAGGCAAGTTTTCACATATTGCCAAACACCGCAAAGATAACAACCTTGGACCAAAATCTCTCTAAGTTATATAACCAGACAGAGATGCAGATAGGTATTTTTGAAAATTTTGTAGGGCATTGAGCAGACTAGCCCTGTAACTCATTGAAATTGGTGTGAAATAGCCGTTGAATCAACTTGGGCACCACTGAGAAAATCCTTCTTTGGACCTGTGCTTGCTTTTTAATGCCTAAATAAATTAGATCTTGAGGTCAACTCAACAATCTGTGCAAGAACAGCATATAGAAAGGAGACATGGCATCCTTGTAATAATCTGTGTTGCTGAAGAAACATTAGTATGGTAGTTATTAGTGCTTTTAATATGGGATTATCAGTAAAACATCTTTTGGGTTTTGAGTAACAATGATAGAAAAGCGAAGGTAAAATAGTATCATGCTACTTGCTTTCAGATATGTTTGCCTCACTTTTAATAATGACTTCCTCAACTTTGAAGCATCTTTTTGTAGAGCTTGCAAGCATAATATTTAACTAAAATTTTATGTAGCTATCTAAAACCCCAGAGATTTTATCTGTAAATTTGAGAAATCATTGACGGAATATAAGAAAGATGGTAGGGTTATAATACTTCTTTTGAGAAATTTAATGGTCCAGAGGCATTAAAAGAGAGATGGAACGGTGGAAGAGTCTGTTGGCACAAAGAATGAACAAAGTACTATGCTGAAGTTTTTTGACAGGTCATCCAGCTTTTGGTAGGTTGATCTCTCCATTACTTAACATCACTTCCAGTGTTGTAGAGAGATTTTTAACTAGAAACAGAGGAATAAGAATCAGAAAGTATAGATCACAGAATCATAGAATCATAGAATGCTTTGGGATGGAAGGGACCTTTAAAGGTCATCTAGTCCAACCCCCCTGAAACTGGCAGGGACATCTTTCAACTAGATCAGGTTTCTCAGAGCCCCATCTAGCCTGTCCTTGAATGTTTCCAAGGATGGGGCATCTACCACCTCTCTGGGCAACTCGTTCCAGTGTTTCACCACCCTCACCATGAAAAATTTTTTCCTTGTGTAAGATCATCAAGATGTGCCAGTGCAGCTGTACATATCTGCTACTCATAGGTGCACACTTTCTCAGCATTTTAAGATACTTCCTATCCCTCTTAACAAAGTCAGCATCTCTAGTAACCTGATGCCCTAATAACTAAGGCAAAACAGCAAAAACATTCTTTCATTTCAAATAGCATTGAAATCACCTGGAACATTTTAAAAATTCATTGTCAGTAAGGTATTGGTAATAATATCAGTTCATGATACTAGTGCTATCAAATAAGTCAAATATTGCCCTTAGGCCACATAGCCAAATGTTTTTAGCAATGTATGTTTTACCACATTTAGCCACAATCTCTGTCTTTAGTAGGAAAGCTGCATGTACAAAAGCAAGTATCTGCACACTTATCAAGATGGTATAGGAAACTGACTGGCAGCGTATGAGAAGACGGAAAGATCTTTACCCCAGAATGTCTGATGTTGCCTCTCTGTGCTCTGTCCACAGACACAAGGACTGCCCTGCTGTGAATCTGGAGTAACACAATTAAATCAATGAAATTACTCTGGATTTTGTCCAACTCAAGGGCACACAGCCTTTGGCAGTGGGTACTCTGCAGCTCATAGAAACCTAACCCACACTCTGTGTTTTGGCACAGGTCTCTTAGCTCATTTCTGACAGTTTTATTAAATAAAATCAGCTTAAACAAATTGGTGCATGATTTTACTTCAGTGACTCCAGAAAACTCCATTGCTGAAGCTACTGTTTTGGAGGTCCACAAGAAATGAAAACCTTATACATAATAATATAAATATAAATATTTGTAAACAATATAATTATCCCTATATATAAACATCTAGTTAATTAAGCCTACAAAATACTCAAATGCACAGATGTGAGCAATGTTTTAAATTGAGATAACATCTTATAAAACAGAGAATCAATGAAGAGGAGGATTCAGTGCTTCTAATCAATCCAGTTGCATGTCAGGAATGCACACCATGTTTATACAACTAAAAATCTTTGTTTTGAAAATGCTGACATGTTTTTTCAACCTGTCTACTGCTGCACATTGTCTGAGCACTTTCCAAGTGTACTTCCAATTGTTAGCTGCAAACAGATTTCAACAGTATAATTTGTTACATATGCACTAGTAAGTAGAGAGATGACAATGATTGATTTGCTTAATGACAGCAATTTGTCTGAAAATTTGCTCTCAATTGTTTCTTCTGCCTAATTTCCCTTAATCTTTGTTTAAAGTATCTTAAGAGAGCTTTATTTTCTAGAAAGTGGGAAAATATTTCTTCTAAAATTTCTTAGGATCTATGGGTGTATAGAAACTGAAAATAAGGACTTAAGGATGATTGGTATCAGTGGTTTTGGGCCATGAAACAGGTAAAAATTAAATGTATATCTGCATTTCCTCTGGATTCAGTCTTCAGAAAGCAGTGAAAGATACTGATGACCAAAACTGCTTAGTGATCAGTGCAAAAGAGGAGATCACATCCTTGTGTGTACGTACTTAGGGGATTTCCTCAAACAGCTAGCACTTGATGAATAGTCACTGCAGTAGTATCCTTCCGTCTGTTTTGGGAAACCTGCAGGCTCTCTCCTTTGAGTTAAAGGAACTTGTTGAGACCAGATGAACAGCTGCTCCCTCTCTACCAAAGACAGCTAAGACCTGCAGGTAAGGACATGCACACAGTTTTGTGCTGACTGAGGTTAGGGGGTGATGGTTGCAAAGGAATTAGACAGACAACGTGAAGCAAAGAGGTTACCAGGCAGAGGAGCAACTTGAGCCCTTATTCTTCAGGTGTTCATCAGGAGTCAATGCACTCAGCCTTAAATGGACAGTGAGGGCAGCAGGAGTCAAACTTGGTGGAAAAATTAGCAGGAAGAAGGGCACTTGCTCTGCTGTAAAAGAAATTGATCAAATTTTGCTCAAAAGTCAGACCAAACCTTGTTTACCTCATCAGTCTGAACATTTTATAATGCCAGATATTACTGTGAGTGTCTGAGCAAGTCAGGCTAATCTTGTATAGATTAGTTGCCGTAAGACATTTCCCCTCACATGCACGTCAGGTCCTATAATCCTCAACAGGGAAGTTGAAAGTAACTAAAAGTAGAAATGAGTATGAATCAATGAAGTATGTTAATGGATGGTTTTCATTTTATTGAAACCTCTCAGGGCAGCCAATTTATAGGAGAGAGGGGTAGTGTCTTTGATTTTCTGTTATTGCTTTATTACGCCCTTTTTGGATGAAGGAAATTCAAGTCTGCTAATACATTTAAAAGCAGAATGTCTTTTTAATGGAGGACTATATATTGACAATATATTGCCTAGTAGCAGAAATTGTCTGGAATTATCAACAATAGCTCATCACTGATTTGTCATGTTTTCTTTTACGAAAGATCAAAAAAGATCAGATATAAGCCTTTCCTTATTGGACTAGTCTCAAATATCGAGCCAAATAGGTAGTGGTATAGCTAGCAATTGCCTAGCTGGCTTTAAGGTATTTATAAGGTGAAAACACCTTCACTCAAATGCTACCTAGGTAAAATTTGGCCTCTGAAATCAACTATAAAACTCCCATCAGCTTCAAAGGAACTGGAACATCAGCCTTACCATTAATTTCAGTAGAGGATCCATTCTGAAGAATAAAAAGTCTTTGATGTTCCTTCATGGCAAAATCCTTTGTTGGGACTCTAAACCTTTGAAAAATGGTAAAAACTCCCTTATGTGGAAATGGTCTTGTAACTCTTTTGTAGATTTGCTTGATGAATATTTGCAGCAATGACTAGTGCATTCAAGATGGTGCACAAAGCCTGACCCAAGAAATTGCTAGCTCTAAGGCCGTTCTGGTTGGCATTTGATAGATGCTTATTATCCATAATTTCTCTGACAGTATCTTTATATTTATCTGTCCTTTCACAAACACAATACTTTAAACCTTAGGTACTACAAATTGATTTATATCATCCAGTATTGGTGCTCTACTTGATTACCTTTGATTTTTACCTTTTAATGACTGGTTCTACACTCTTGCAATCATTTTAGCTGTCTCCATAGTGCTAGTGATACTAATAACCAGTGTGCTCTAGCTAACGTGGTAGGTCTATTTTGCAGTACAGGCAGTCCAGAATCTGTAATGGTCTTCCTCAGTTGAGAGAGTCTCCTATTGATTAATATTGTTCCAGCAGATACTGTGTCTCTCCTTCTTGCCCCTTCTCATGCCGCCCTCGCTTTCTCCTTGCCACAGGAGGCTGAATTAAATTCCCAGACAGAGGCTGCAAGCTCAGTCTCATCTCTGCTTTTAGAGATTTCCTTCAGCTGAACACTGAAACATAGAAAAGGGTTTCAGTCCATTACAGGTGCCTCAGGAAGAGTACCCACTCGTTTTTCTCTCTGTATACACACAAGCAGCAAATCCTATGGGATCAGTCAGATTCTTGTAGTTCCCCCCTGCAGAAGCAGTTCCTCACTGCCAACTAGCAGATTTCAACTGTATGAACTTTTTCATTCCAACAAAAAATATTTTGTGTTCTGATGACTCACTGGAGCTTTATGCATTGAAGCTTCCAACTTTTGAACCTAGTTGTATTTCCCAACTATGGTTGGAGTTATAGTCTCATCACTTCTACCAACGTGCAACTAGGATGCAAGGCATTGTAACAAAAATAATCAAACCCAAATACAACCCCTCCCCAACTATTTTCAGATTCCCAGATAATCAAGGGAAGAGGACTCACAGGAGAAAACAATTTCTTCACATTTACAGCACAGAATTTGTCACCCTAACTGATCTAAGTAAACTTCTGTACTTCATAATTACTTAATCTAGAAAAATTTAAACCAACATAAATGCTGAACCTCCTTTACTCGTGGCTGTTATGAAAGACCTAAAAAAAAAAAAAATACAAAATTTGATGGCTTGATGTTACTATTTTAATTCATTTTCTGGTAATATGATTTCCAGCAGTAAGTACCTCTGAAAGCATGAATATTAGTACTTTCCATTGTAGCATCTAAGCCTAATGAAAATTTTTACTTTCTTAAAGGCTGTGTTACTGATGTTCACTTTCTTCATGCTCAAAATGACAGATACAGGCATTTGAAAATAACTTTTTCGTACCATTATTACATTATTATCTGTTTATCTGATGGTTTTGTTTTTGTTTTGGTTTTTGTTTTGGTTTTTTTTTTTGAAGTTCTTAAAATCAAGTCAGCAGCAGTGTCTATTGCATGATTTACAATGACATGTAAAATCGCTTCTCCACCTTCTGTTCTTTTTATTCCATTTTACTAATGTCTCAAACATAGACATAGGTCTTTTATATTTATATTCTTAAATGCTGGAGCTTACACCTGTAGAAGTAATGTGTTCCTCTCCACTTAAAATTTATCTCAACAGAGTTTGAGAGTCATTTTGATTCAATGTCATTCTTCCTCTTCTTTGGTTTAGTTTGTCTATCTTATGAAGTTTTTTGAGAGATGTAGTGACTTTCAGTACCCTGTTGTTAAACAGAGGTTCTGTATTGCGTATGAGAATCTTTTCCTGTTCTCTGATACCTTAGTTTAACTGGTGGGCTTTTCAGATTTACTTTTACAAATGACACATTTGTACGTGAGATTTTTTTTTTTTTGCAAGGTAAGCTTTTCTTTCTTACACGTGACACCTTGCTGATACATGAATGTGCGTGAGAGAAGTCTTTGATAACCTCTTTCTCACCTATCTTGGAAAAAAAAAATTATATCCTGATGCAGCCAGTTTCTATGATGTTCTCAATTCTCTAGTCATATGTCAATCTTACATCTGTGTTAAATATTTCACAAGAATTCTAGTTATGTGTCTGGATTGTGCAGACTCAGTGCTTTCAACTTCAGAAATGTTTCACTGTAAAAAAAAAAAAAAAGAAAAAAGAAAAGAAAAACAAGGGCAATAATATGTCAAGCTCAGAATTTAACAGCCTTCTTCCATACAGTGCAGCTTCTCAAGTCCACATGAGCTGTTTATATCTGTTCCTTCCTGACTTGCCTTTCTATCCTAACTCTCTTCAGCTGGTCTTGTGGAAAAAAACCAACCTACATATGAACAAATAGCCTCTGACTTCTAAAATAAAATGCCATCACAGTCCAATCGGCCTATCTTTAAAGAAATAAAAGAATTTTGAACAAGAAAATGCTATGCTCTTAGAGATGCATAAATGACATTCCCCAGTTCTCTCATATCACATTAATTGATTTATCTTGCTATGTCGTGCTTTCCTTTCTGAAACCATTAGGTTACTGGGTGTGGCTAGTCTTCAGTTTTGGTTTGATGCAGTCACCATCATTATCAGAAGGTGTTTTTCAATGTAACTTTGTAAGTCTTTATGCTTTTTCCTGTGTGACCTGATCTGTCTATTTTGCAGTTTCTCTGCTATTAGTCTCTATTCCTCTCCCTGCGCCCTACAGGCTCTGTGTGTGTGAAAATCTGAAGCAAGACAAGTAAACAAAATTTGATTAATTAAGAGCAATTGTTAAATAACAGCAGTTGGGGGGAAAAAAGGAAATAACTGAATCAATGGAAGATATATCTTCCTGTCTGAATCAGATGAACCTGTTCAGTGCAGAGGCCACCTCTTGTTTATTTTGCAATAAATGAAAAAATCATCTGTATTCAGAATCTCAGCACTGACTGCTGTTAATAATTCTTTCTTTATAGAAGAAATAATTGAACACCTTTTGTTATAAATGAAATTGCAATTACATTCTTATTATTACACTGGCACCATTTTCTTGGATAACAAGTTTCCTGAAGGTGTAATTTTAACCTCTAATTTTAATTTTAATAAAATACTTGATGCATTGAGACCAGCTGTTGTTTTGAAGGAGAAAATTAACCAGGAACATGCAGGATTCCCATCTTTTTGTCCTTTTTTGGAAATGCTTATTGGAATTGTAAGATTGTGTAGAAATATGTTAGTGTAAGGTATCCAACAAACACAGCTTTCACACCTAGCATGTGTTTACAGTGCCCCTCAAGAGAGTGGGTGTGAGGCTTCATGCCCACTCAGGAGTTTCCAGGAACTGGAACTTTTGCAGATATGAAGAATTTATGGGAGAAACTCTCTTTTCACAGTCACTCTAAGGATCTGTCAGGTAACTGAGGTCAAAGGAGTGTCCAATGAGGTGGTGATGCAGCAAAAAATTATGTCAACCACATATTGGCTACTAGCTGATAAGTAGAGCAGCTTTGCCATTGTTTTCCAACTTTCTGATGGTCACATGGATGGAGATACATCCTGTCCTTGTGTGACTACAGGACTCATACGCATCCTCATGTATCAACTTAGAGGATTTCTAGAAGTTGTAGAAAGGCCATGTTAATTTATGAATAAAAAGTGCACTTCTGAGGACAGATTTTGCTCTTAAGATCATATTTCTTTGACATAGGTTTGATAAAATCAGCCTTATTACACCACATTTCAAAGCATAGCTTTGATCAGCACAGTCCATCTAGGAAGATCATAATATCACTGGTCAGCATTCCCTTTGAACTCTTTGGTACAAGTATCAGCACTGCAAATTATCTGTGTCTATTTCAGGAAAAAGGACACCTCTATATGAGTCAGAAATATATGAACTCCTATATCTCCACTCCCAAGAAAGAAAGTACCTCAAAACCACATGATACTAACCAATGTAATAACTTCTGGTGCTCCTTAAAGAAGGATTTTATTGTCATGCAGAAGACAGATGCAGAGGTAGACTGGGAAGCCTGCAGATCTCAAGCATCCACATATGGAGCTACAATACACAGGCCAACATCCAGCATCCACAGCCCTGAGCACAGTCTGCCAGTACATAACTGCATACTAGCAAACATCTCACAAAAGCTGTCATATGGGAGAGACACCAGAATGAGGTCTCTGGCTCACATTGGAAGTATTTTTCTGGCTTCTGTATCTTGCCTCCTCTCAGCCAGATTTCTCCCATAAGTAAGATCAATTTTTCTCTGTTCCCCAGCCATGTTCAGGCTAGCACTTGTTTTTTTCAGTTTGCCCATGTTTCCTGGTACTGTCCCTCAGAGACTATTTGTTTTTCAAGTGGAGATGAAGGAATCTTTCTTTCATTTCCAAATCCTATGATATTTGCTACAACTCCAAGAAAGCTGCACTTGACAAATTTTCATGCTTCCGAGGGGGGAAAGAAAGCATTCAAGCTAAGTGAGGAAACACAGAGGCACAAAATACATTTTACACTCTAAAAGAGAAGTTAGAGTGAGTAATTAAAGAAAATATTTTCATCAGCTTCTTTAATGAAACCCTTATATCCATAAATAGTATTTTAATATTTCTTTTTCCTAAAAGGTACCCAAACTCTTCTTTTATATGGTCAAGTCCTCCAAATATATAATTTTTATAATACTCTCTCTCAAGTCATACAGAGAAGAAAATAATAATAAAAAAAATCCTTCCCACTATACTAGGAAAAAAAAAAAAAAAAGGAAGTATAAGAAAACAAACAAATGGTGTCCAGGATTATATATGTGAATGTCTCATCATTTTTCCAGGCTCTCATATCAAACTTATTTCATTTGGAAAACACAGGAAGAAATAGATTATATGAAAGTTTGCCATGACAAGACTGTTTGTCCCCTGAAAGGATGATTGCCCACAGGAGAAGGAAGATGCCCCTTCTTTCTCTCTGTGGACTTGTAAAATTCACTGCCTGAGATTTGAATCATGACCAAATCAAAAAAGAATGGAGTGCAAGTCTGTAGCAAATTTTTATTTCCACATATGTTTGTTCCTGAGACATCATTTCTGAAACTCTATTGAGAACTTTAGCTTGGTAACACATTATGCTGTATGTGGTAATGTGCTGGTTTTGGCTAGGATAGAGTTAATTTTCTTCGTAGCAGCTGGTATGGGGCTATGTTTTGGACGTGTGATGAAAACAGTGTTGATAATACAGAGATGTTTTTATTATTGCTGAGCAGTGCTTACACAGAGTTAAGGCCATTTTCTGCTTCTCACACCACCCCATCAGCAAATAGACTGGGGGTGCATGAGAAGCTGGGAGGGGATACAGCTAGGACAGCTGACCCCAACTGACCAAAGGGCTATTCCACACCATATGACATCATGCTCAGCAATAAAAGCTGGGGGAAGAAGAAGGAAGGGGGGAACATTTGGAGTGATGGCATTTTGTCTTCCCATGTAACCATTATGTGTGATGTAATCCTGCTTTCCTGGAGATGGCTGAACACCTGCCTGCTGATGGGAAGTATTGAATGAATTCCTTGTTTTGCTTTGCTTGCATGCACAGCTTTTGCTTTACTTATTAAACTGTCTTTATCTCAACTCATGAGTTTTCTTAGTTTTACTCTTTTGATTCTCTCCCCCAACCCACTGTGTGGGGAGTGAGCAAGTAGCTGTGTGGTGCTTAATTGCCATCTGGGGTTAAACCACGACAAGTAATAATGCATTTTGTTATACCAGGCTGGATGCCATTTATGGAATATTTTTTATATAGGACTAGGAAAAAAAAAAAGTTAATTATAGGTATAAGTAGGTATATATCTACTGTATCTATATAGTAGCAAATATAGTGTGGCTACCACAATAGTGGGTTGGCATAACATCAACAACTTCCTGTTTTACCCTGCTTATGCAGCTTGAGGGTCTGTCCCCCACCTTCTACAAACCAGAAAGCAAATAAAACCAGATGCTTGCCCAATGTCATACGGATTTCTTATATCTGTAACAGATCCAGCTTGCATTTGTTAAGTGTCAACTCAATTTTTAAACTGGAAAGCCAGCCTGCCCCTCAAACTCTGTCTGTATTTTCTTCAATTTTATTAAATAAGTGTGTAAGAAATCAAATGAGGGAAAGAAAGGAAGAGTGGAGGCAAAACCCCAGACCCATGTATTTCACAAAATACTGATTTGATCCTCTAAGAAAGTAAATCCTAAGGTCTTGAATTGTACTTTTAGATGTGGAATATGAAGCTGTGAAATAACTAAGGGATTTTTACTGTGTACTTTTTTTTTGCATGAAGTTGCTTTATGCTTCAAGAAATAAGAACCTTATGTTGAATTTTACTAGAATGCCATTAGGTTTATGACCTGCAGACATTTGCCCATCTGTTGGGTAGAATAGATTTCAGTGAATGAAACAAAAGCAATGCAGGCATAAATGAGTGTATTTTAATTAACCTACTTTTTGTACCCTGAAATTTTCTTGCTCTTATAGCAGTTGCAAAAGTTTATTCTTTCATACACACTAGTGAAAAAAAATAAGCTCTTCTAAGAAAAAAGTCAGTTGAAAAAGTGAATGCCAATTTTTTTTTATTGTTATTTTATCAGCTGAAGAGTTAATAGGCACCACAGAATGTGAATTTCAATACAAGTTTAACTACAAAATGTTGGACATAAAAGAAGTAACTGAAGTAAAGAGGATAATGATCCACATGGGAAAGGTCTTAATTTCCCAGCTTTGCCTTAAAGTAGATGATGCTGAGCAGTCGTAGAGTATGAGCCAAGGACTGATACCTAGATCATGGTGAAGGTACTCTTCTTGTATGAATATAGCTCCCTACGGAAGGAGAGTCGGAGCTATGTGACGTTCATCATCTTCCTGAGTCACAAAACTTGATCTCTGATGTTAGTGCTAATTTTCCATTCTGTTTCCAGAGATTTTAAATTCTTAGTGCTTTTAAGATGAATGAGTGATGAGCTGAATGCGAATTACACAGAAATCATGAGCAAAATGCCTATTCCTTTATTCACTGTGAGAACTGTTAGACCCAATGTGATCTGGGATTCTTCTTTCACTGCTACTGTAAAGTTTTCTCATTTTCCTGTTTCATATTAAAGGTCATTCTTAATTACAGATTGATCCCAGAATGGCTCTTCAGTAATTCACACAAAAGATGGGGAAGTTAATTTCAAATAACCAGATGTTACACTTATGCCCCTCCCCCCCAAACAAAAAACAACACTCAATTAAAAACAAATAATTTCATAAAATAGCGACATTAACACATTGACTTGTATCTTGACTTTCAAGCATGCCTCATTCATATGGATTCTAACCTGGGAGCTAAAGTCTGTGATGGAGAAAAGAAAGTGCAGCTCCTAGGCAGATTCCATTGGAAACAGAATGTCCCTTGAGCTTGTGCCTCTTTTCTCATTGAACGTTTAAAAGTGACTTAAGGAGATTTGGCTTTTGTCAGATATTGAGACACACAGCAGATGACTCTGCATGGGTCTGTCTTCAACCACTGAATTTGTTATGAAACACTGGAGTAAAGAAATATCTTGGACTGGACATCAAAAAACTCCACACTTAAAAAAAATCTGCAGCTTGAAAAGGCATCCATTTAATGGTTTTCTTAGAGCACTGGTTACCCACCATCCCACCAGGCTCTGAAGTTGCCACATCATAGACACTTCAGGCTTCTGTGGTTGATTTCTATGTCAGCCTATTTGTCAATGATGTGCTGGAAGTTGGGATTGAAACTTTAAATTTTATTTTCTAAACCCAAGTATTTTTATAATGTCTGATTCAAAATTTCACATTTGGAAGAATAAAGAAAATCTCATTTTTTTAAAGAAAAATTCTTGTAGCGCAAATTACAATTTATTGTGTTTAACCCCAGTAGGTAGCTAAGCACCACACAGCTGCTTGTTCTCTCTGCCCTGGTTGGATGGGGGAGAGAATCGGAAGCGTAAAACTGAGAAAACTCATGGGTTGAGGTAAAGACAGATTTATACTTGAAGCAAAAGCCCAGCATGCAAGCAAAGCAAAGCAAGGAATTCATTCACTGCTTCCCATTGGCAGGCAGCCATCTCCAGGAAAGCAGGACTACATCACGCGTAACGGTTACTTGGGAAGCCAAACACCGTAACTCCAAATGTTTCCCCCTTCCTCCTTCTTCCCCCAGCTTTTATTGCTGAGCATGATGTCATATGGTGTGGAATAGCCCTTTGGTCAGTTGGGGTCAGCTGTCCTGGCTGTGCCCCCTCCCAGCTTCTCATGCACCCCCAGCCTGCTCGCTGGCTGGGCAGCGTGAGAAACAGAAATGGCCTTAACTCTGTGTAAGCACTGCTCAGCAATAATGAAAACATCTCTGTATTATCAACATTGTTTTCATCACAAGTCCAAAACATAGCCCCATACCAGCTGCTATGAAGAAAATTAAGTCTATCCCAGCCAAACCCAGTAAAATAAACTACAATATTTTTGCATAAGTATGTGTTAATAATAACAGAAAATTAATTATAATTTTGAGTGGAAAATATGCAGGGTAAATCATTTTTTTGAGCAACTATATTTATTCTCAATGATCTCAACTAAGTAATTTTTCAGAAAAGTTAACAGTCTTTCTCTGCTGCTTAAAGAAATATTCTATGTCTTCTCCTCTGACAATGTACAAATGAAAAAGAGAAACCTGGAAGGATTGCTATGCATTGTCAAATATATCATCAGTCTGATACAGATGTGACAGTTTTTACAGTACAACTCATCCTGGTGTTTTTATACAAAGCTCACTTTTTCAAACATTGCTTACTTTTAAACACTGTCAAGTGCCATACAGTAGTTGCACCAAGGTTATTTAGATCAGAGACAACCAGAGAAATTGTTCTGCAGACCTGGTGAGCAATTAGAACCAGTCTCATTGTCTTCAAATACTAAGAGGAAATGTTACAGTGTCTTTCACTGGACCATTGATAATACACAATTAGAGCTGAAATAAATTCCTTAGAAGCTGAAAACATGATCAGTCATTTGGAATGACCTTTATTTGCTTTAATTCACAGCGTTTTGGACATCACTCAGGACTGCAAAAATATTTTTCACTTTCTGTCTTCAAAGATACTTGTTAATGCTCCAATTTTACTTTTTAAATGCAACTCTTCCCCTCTGTCCCACCCCAAAATGTGTCCTTTTCTCCTCTCCTATTTATTTTAGCCTTATAGCTAGTGGCTTGTGCAATTAGGATTAATGATCAAATTAAAAGGTATCCCAGTGGGTGACTTAAGTTAAATATTCATACTACACCAGTGATGTCTTGTTATATCTAATAGATCTGGAGAGCTCAATTAAATCTTTACTTGAAGTAGGCTACTGGAGTTTTCCCCAGTTTCTTTATGAAACTGACTTGAATCAGAGAAATTCTACCTTAAGTGACCTCTTTCTCTCACACAATTCCCACCTGCCCTTGTGAAACTTACTGTGTGTTTGGGTATTATTCTTAAATTAATATTCCACCAACCTTAGTTAAAAATCTAGTATTACCAAATATGGGAGCAGAAAGGTTTTTAAAATATTGGTGAAAAGCCACTTGTTTATTATTCAGAGACCCTTCAAAGATGGGGAATATGACGTCAATATTGGATGGATTAACAAACTGGGTTTTTTGTTTCTTTGTTTGTTTTTAAAAAAGAGAATACACTTCTGGTTAATTTTTTATAATCCCTCCTTGAAAACCAAGATGCTGCACCACCTGGTATTTCTTAAAATTTGTATGAGTAGAGTAGGCCCTAGACCAAAGATGCCTTGGGGGCAAGTGGATTACCAGTGCTTCTCTTCAAGGCAACACGTCTGTTTCACTCTTGGGAAGTGGAATCACTTGGGCAAGACATATCAGTGGTCAATGGTGTAAATGGACATCTCTGAGGTCAAATATATAAGTGTCTGAGGGAACTAGCAGGAGTCCAGAGAAGAAAACAATCAATCAGACGTCTAATATCTCTGAGCAGGAAGCACTTACTGAAAGGCAGGAGACCAAACAAAACAGCAAAAGTTTCAACCACATAAGTATAGGTGATCAGTTAGCAAACAAAGGACAGATACTGAACACATTTGGAGGGGATTTATGTTAAAAGCCATAAATTGATTTAAACAGGATATTGGAATTTTGCCTTTGACAGAAAAGAGCTTTTTCTTAAACTGTAAGACAGCACTAAAGTATGTGATATGTTGATTTGTTATATTAAGATATGCTGAGAGAGTAATGAAAAGATGATAAAAGATTTGATAAAAGATTTCTGAGGTTGAGATTTTTTTACACTAAGAATGTTGGCTTGATATTTGAAAGTGGTGCTCTTTCTTACTAATGGAAAGAAGAAAAAGGACTAAAAGTATTACAGGTTATGCAAAAATGAATAAATAAATAGCCTGAATTATAAGGGACCTACCTGAGGAATGATTCTTCATAGCTATCCTCCCTGTGATACCTTTAAGATACGTTGGTCACCATGCTTTGCCAAGCTGAACAGAGGTAGAGGAGATGACATAAATATGAACACCAAAGTGATAACAAACCGATAGCCAAGTTTTGCTTTTTAGTGTTTTGGGGTTTTAAGCAATAGAAAATAATTATCTCTTCATTGTTGTGCTCCTACAATAGCTTAAGTATGGCTGGCTGAAGTCAAGTCTTACAGAAGCAGAAAGTGTTAATTAGGCATTATACAGCCTCATTATTATATGATGGACAATAAAATCTATCCCTTTGGTTTGATGAGTGTGTTAGATTAAATCCTAGATGTGTGTTTTGGAATAAATGGCATTGCAAGGTTGAAAGGCATAATGGAAAATTCAGAAGATTCTTTTTCTTTTGCTGTTGTTTCTTGATAAGTATTTCAGATGGCACCAAATGTCATTGTGTTAAGGATGCTTTGGAAGTAATTTTAAAGCTATAACCAAACTTGGATGTGAAATAACATATAGTTCAAATAAAGAAAATCTCCCTATTTGTAAAACAGTAAGTGCTTTAAAATGAGGGGTGCCATAGGACATTATTTCCCGTAAGAAACCTGGGGGCCAGGGAAGGACTAATTACCTCACCAGCACAAAAAACTAGTGCTCTCAGAGCAAACTGAGGTTAGGGAGCAACATACTGAGTAGACTGAAAATCTTACAATCTTTTTCTTAAGAAGGGTATTTTATCTTGTACAAAATAGATATTATTGAAGAACATTCTGGGAAATGACTGATCCAAAAGCTTTTGAAACCAGTGTGAAGTTTTCGTGCTGGGTTATGTGTAACATCTCTTCCCTCAGCTATCCTTGACAAAATGAAGTCTGTCTGCACAGGGCACATGCAGAAATTAACCCAGAATGTATTCAATTTAAGATACACCAAAAATCATGAGAATAAATTGAATGTATCTTTGAACATGGTCATTACTAACTAAGATATATAGTTTATGTGACAGTGGCTGGACGGGTTTACATTGGATATTGCATAATCTGCTCCTGAGTTTTTAAATTCTCCTATGGACCTCAGCCAGGTATTTTGAGTGGAATGGGAGAAGCAATACAAGAGAAATATGAGAAATTATAATAATAAAGTATTTAGCAAATCCCAGGGGACACAGAAAGGAGACCCTTTGAGAAAAGGACAAAGCTATACCACCACTTCTTGTTTTGAAATATACATAGATGCTCTTGATTGCATAGTGTTACAAACCACTCCTTTTCCACCAAAATTCAGACAACTTACTTCAAGAATCCCTTGCTTTTACAGTGACAGGATACTCTGCAGCTGAATAAAGAACCAGTAAATCTCTTCTAACTGTGAGGGGGAAAGAGACATTTTACTTTGAGAATACCGGTAAGTACTACTATGCTAACAGCACAATCACTTCTGCTCAATTTATGTAATCACAGAGATTTTATTTCAAAATTAATAGTCAAAGGGATGGGTATATTAAAAACTGGAGAAAGGGACACTGATCCTGGGAATACACTTACATGTTCAGAAATACTTTCCTTTGAAATTACCATTAGGGGAGAGGGGTGGGAGGAGAGAGAGAGATAAAATAAGAACAGAATGGAACAAAATCAGACTAGAGCCTCAGTTTATGGAAATTAATTTATGTGAATTCCTCAGCCAAAGTGCCACTTTCTTACTGCGAGTTTGTATTCTCATCTGGGGTGGAAAGCTTCTGCCACCAAAGATGAGGAAATCAATGTGAACTCAACTCTGACTAATGATTAGTTAACTTTTAAGCCTCTTGCAAACCTCTGCAGCCTAAGCCATCCTTTTAACTGTAAAGGTATGACACTCATAATAAAAAAATCAATATGCAAGAATCAAAAATGTCCTTTCCATCCTTTCTTCATTTATGCTATTATAGTATTACTTTGGCAACTTACTGATAAGCAGTTGATTTCCTCTGCATAGCTACTTCGCTAAAATGGATTCCAGCAGCTCTGAAGTCTTCTGTGCTTAGACAGAAGCCCTCTTAAATCTACAGATGCTATATGGTATCAGTAACTTTCATCTTCGACGTAGTCCTTTCAACATATTCTAAGAGATATGTTACTGTTTTCCATATTGTTTGCATAATCAAGTGACATGTCAAGAGACAGTGAAAAGCACTTAATTGTAGCCTAGTTCTAAATTCCACTTATAAAAAAAATGAGTCCCTGCAGGCTGATTTCAAATATTCAGTCAAAGATTCTTTTTCTTTCCCTCTGCTGCATTCTGAGCAGTGAAAGTTGTACAATTAAAATCTCTAGCATGGATTGATAGTTTAGCCCAGATGCAGTCTGAACAGAAAGTGTATTTGATGTGCATTACACTACTGTAGTGGTAACGTCAATGATATGAAAAATAGAAAATTTATTTTATTTAGGCAAATGTAAATCAAAACTCATGGAAATTTGTTTGAATCAACACAAATGTTGATATATACAAATGGGAAGGGGGAATTATTACTCTTATAAAAATGACAGGATGAGATGTTTATCCAACCACATACTTAATAGGAACTGCTCAAGAAGTGTTTTAAAAATACAGGTTGTTCATAGCATGTCTTCTGAATTTGGGAGCGTTACTGTTGGTTTTATCCTTAAAAGAGATTCACTCAGTTAAGCAAACTGAGCCACAAAATTTTTGCTGGGAGCCACAGCACGCCTTTTTTCCCCACCTTTACTTACTTCTGAACTCACCCAGAATCCAGCATTCACTGTTGAAAGAGCTGGAGTCACGCCCTAACATGGTGAGAGTCAAGTCCCTAGAATCATGCTGGAAGAACCATGGTTTAAGGAACCAGCAGTTCAACCACCTTAGCTTCTTAAAGCTGCTACTGTTAGGTCACAGACAAAGCAGTTTCCTCAGAGGAATTAATAATTTTGTAGATGTAGGGAGCTGGTAAAAAAGGAAAAAGTAGATTATTTCACCATGAAGGAACTTGAAAGAAATGTGAAAACAATATTTGAGCCTTTGTGAAAAAACGCAGGCTGTTAGCTCAGATCTGATTAGGCAGTGCGTGTGTGACACTCTTTATGCATTACAAACTAGGTACCTCATAGTCTGCTTATGAATGTGAGTTTGCATCATACTTCCCATGAACAGAGAAAAAACATGTCAAATCCATACCAAATCTGTATTAGTGTTTTTGTTTTCTTTGCCAAGCTGAAATAATTAAGATAGAAAGGATTTTGCACCTCATTAATTCCTAATCATTCCCTAGAGTTGTTGTTTTATTTGGGTTTGGATTTTTTTTTCCATTTTATTGAGTTTTCATTTTATTAACCTGGATGTCATATTTTGACAGATTAGATCAAAGTTAAGGACAATCTAAATCAAATTGTTTTTCCCTCATTGTGCTGTTCAAAATATTAGCATAAATAGCAAAAATTCCTGTTAAATATTTTTGGGCATGAAACAGTAACACATATTCTGTCCACTGTATATGTACCTTTGATTGTCCGTCAAGCAGAATACTGAATCAGTGCCTGCTTCCAGGAAAAAAAAACCAAAAACCTACTACTAGTCTGAAATGCTGTAATAGATTATTTATGAAAAATGCTATGCTGATGCATATCAGAATAACTTTCGTATTTACAGCTTGTCCCTGAAATGCTCCTTGAGGATTCTTATACCTACTTGTGTGCAGATTCATAGTAGTTCCTTTTATAAAGTACCGAAAATAATGGCAGGAGACAGTGCCCTTCAACATATTGTTTTAACAAGGATTTTATTTACAGTATCTCCTCTCTCCTTGACTCATTCCAACGCTACAAAGGGAATGCTTAATGGAACAGAACACAAAATCCTTTGAAAACCCAAGTAATTTGAAAGTGTCTTTAAAACAGGGGACATGTTGCACTTGGGTTTTCCTAGTCTCAGAAGGTCTAGAGATGATTACTATAATTTCTCCATGAAGAAAGGAGAGGGCAAAAGACAACTCATGCCCCAAATTTCTAACCTGCATAAATTATATATTTGTAAATTGTACATACGTGGGGAAGATGAGCCATGACAGCTGATTGCCAATTGGCTGGGGTTTTTTGGCAGATGCTCACTCAAACCCATTTCAGTCTTCCTTAATTTGCCCAAGTTGTTTGGATGAAATCAGCATACCGCTGTGTTCCCTCTCAGTTCTTGGAACCAGCTCAAGTATGTGATAGGTTAGGTGTAACAGCCTGAGCAGGCTCTTATACGTCTTATTGCAGCACACTACAAAACTGTGTGAAGAAGTGGGTGTGTAGAAAGAAGCAAGCACCCCAGTGCTGAAACAATGCTGCCATATTACGTGTCCTATCCCTAAAGGACTCCCAGATAGTAAAGACCCAAAGCAGGGAAGAAAGGAGGGTATGCTAGCCCTCACTGTTCTGGTGGAAACAGGTTATCAAACCTGCCACTGTGTCCTAATGTTGTATCCAGCCTATGAGCATGGACAGCATGTTCCAGTAAGCATTGGGATGGTCAGGACATTATGACTCCAGACGATGCCATAGTGCAAGAGCAAAGCAACCAATATATAATCATCTCTGCAAGAAGAAATCATACCACACAGAAAAATAGAGATTAACAAGAAGTTGAGGTGAATGAATCTGAAGAGATTACTAGGAAGTCAGGTATTTTGCTCTCTTATGTTTATCCTTGTTCTTTGTAAAATATTTAGGAAGAACATCAAAAAGCCAGATAAATGTATATGTTGTTCATATAACCCTCAGCTTAGCTTGGAACTGAGTAATACTCTAATTTCACCTACCAAGGTCACCCTCAGCTGAACTGAGTGAGGATTGTGTCATTCAAACTGTGCCTCTGCTAATGTGAAACTTCCCAGGCAGTATGTGACCATAGGCCTAATTCACAAAGCGTTGCCCTATTCCCTAGATATGTTGTTTTGATATGATGTTTGTCTGAAGCACCTAGATATAAAACAACCCTTAATTCTTCTTTAGGAAGTTCCAGGGATGGAAGGAAGAACTTGAAATGTCTCTCATCTTCCATCTTTGATAGGAAGCCAGTTGCAAGTAACATTGAGGCAATGATAAAAATTGAAGAATGGTACCATTTTCCCCATAATAAGATCAAGAATATTTATTAAGGAGAATGTAATAATTTTGAATTGTGGGTCCCCCTCTGCACTATATCATCTAAATGGTTATTATCTAAACCATGCTAGATCAATACATGTTGAAATCTGGAAAAAAAGTCAGAATAATCAAACTTGACATTCATTCACCATCCTTTTTTTGCCCAATACTTTCAATGACAGCTTTGCAAATCTCTGAATCTATCTCTGCTTTCCCCATGGAAAAAAATATACTTGAAGAATTTTTGACTCCAGAGAGTTTACTTTGTTCTTTCTAAGTATATTTAAATTACTGTCTTTTCCCTTACTGATACACAGGGAAGGGAAGGGAAGGGAAGGGAAGGGAAGGGAAGGGAAGGGAAGGGAAGGGAAGGGAAGGGAAGGGAAGGGAAGGGAAGGGAAGGGAAGGGAAGGGAAGGGAAGGGAAGGGAAGGGAAGGGAAGGGAAGGGAGGGGAAGGGAGGGGAAGGGAAGGGAAGGGAAGGGAAGGGAAGGGAAGGGAAGGGAAGGGAAGGGAAGGGAAGGGAAGGGAAGGGAAGGGAAGGGAAGGGAAGGGAAGGGAAGGGAAGGGAAGGGAAGGGAAGGGAAGGGAAGGGAAGGGAAGGGAAATTTTTCTCAATTGTTATAAAACAGAGTAAGACTTCTAGATTCACTGACAAGCTGTCACCTTTGGGGACTCATAGACTATCTCGTAGGTGTGAATCTCTGCCTGTTATCTGAAAGCAGAATTCAAAGGTTTCCTTGGGGACAAGAGAACATATAGTCTGTATTGCTTGTTACGTTGTGTATTTTACCTGTCATTCCAATGGCAAACACCACCAGACTCCACAATGCAGCAGTTTTTCCAACTGATTCAAACTGCCCACTAGTAGATTTTCTTCCCAGCTGACATCTGATAAAACCCAGGTATTATTCTCATTGAGAGAATTAATTGGGGGTGTATATTTTAATAAATTAAGTTGAAGCAGTAAAATTAATAAGACCTTATCTTGGCTGTGAAGTGTATAATCTTTGTCCCAATCCCATTTCCACACACAGACTTTTTTTAATGGCAAAGCTAGATAAATTATGTGGGAGTGAGACAATCAAAGAAAGAGAGGGAAGTAATGAAAGAGGAGCTGGTAGGGTAAGGAAAAGTACATGCGTCAAACTGAGACCAGGCTAAGAAAGCAAGAGGTACTTTCTTTTGCAGGTGGGAGAAGTACATCAGCTATGCACTTTCAAAAAACAGATGAGACTGGTACTTGTGCCAAAGTATTCCTCCTCAGGCTTGTTACTTTAGATCTGGGATCCAAGTAGCACACTGCTGGCTTACAGAAAAAAAAAAACCAACAAAAAAAAAAACCACCAAGGACTGCTGTTGCAGGTACAGCATGAAACATCAGACCTCTACCCAAGTAGAAAACTCTTAAAGCACATATTATTACCATAGAGATATAATTTAGAGACACAAAAACCACTGAGGGTGGCAAGAGAATCACGTTAATCTTTGGTATTTTTAGCACTAAAGATTCCTGTATACTTCAAGTACAAATGAGGCTTTCTTATGCCATTTAGTACATGTTTTGTTAAACAAATAGTACAAAAGTCTTCTCAGGTGAAAAAGCTTTATTTTTGGGTTGCAGGATTAGATCAGATTTTTTGTTGTTGTTGTTTAATTAAAAGCCGTGGCATTTAATGTCATAGTGTCAGCTACAAGGCTGTAATGCAGCTATGGTCTGCAATTTAGCATCTTCAGAGTCCTTTGTATGAAGGTAAGCAGGAAATTGTTACCAAGGATAATTAATAGGTCTGCGAGTCCTCATCTTTATTTCCTCTTGCCTTTTCTTGACTTTTAGAGTTGCTAGTACTGTTGTTAAGGAAGTATATATAAAATGAGGCAAAATGAATTTTACCTAAACAAGCAAAAAATTAAAGTATTTCTTAAATCTTTCCCTTGACTGTTTAGATCTCAGTCACCCAATTTGGCAGTGCCCAGAATGACCTAGTTAATATCATGTGAGTAGGCAGTGTATTTCAGCCTTGTTTGCAAACCTGCACACTGGAAGTCAATGCTTAAAAAGTATATAGCAGTATGTACTCATCCACATCTCATTTTGTAACCATGAACCTTTTTATTGCCTTATTCAATACAGCAGAGCCTATTTTTTGTTTTAGGTGGACTTCCAAATGTCTGAGATTTGCACTTCCCCTTGAATTATGCAGTTATGGTCCCAGTTTGCTCTCCTTGATTATGCAAAGGAATCTTCCTTCCATTCTGCTCTGTACAACTGGAAAAGGAATACACTTAGCTTGAAATATTGTTTAGGGTTTTTTTTATTTGGGTTTTTTTTTTAGTAAAGGTCTCTTTTTTTTTTTCTGAATGAACCTGTACAGTGTTTGGTTTATTGAATAATAGTATTTGTGGTTTAAGTATAATTTCGAGTGGTTCCTTTTCCTATTCCTTTGTGAGAAGGTTTTAGAGAAAAGTTAGGAAAATTTAAAGATTAATAAAACAAGTTTTAGAGAATTTATGTTTTCCAACAGTAGTGGTACTTCTTTACACTTAAAAAAAGGATTTATAAATGGAATTGTTATTACATCTGTATGTGTGTGTTTGTGCATATGTACGTGTATATACGTGTGTGCAACTCCTGTCAACTAAGGTCAATTGACTAAATACACAAATTAATGGCAGTGGATGTTAATCCATCATTGTAATTCATGTTGCAGAAGGCAGCAGATGAAAACTTGACTCTGTCCCCTTGTGTATTGTTAACCACTCCATCAAAATAGCTATGTCAGTCAGCAGCCTCCTCCTCCCATTCCCAGCAAAAGAAATCAAAACCCTAACTAACAACAGAACACAAAGTGCAGACTACTGTGTAAGCTATTCACCAGTTTCAGGTAATCAACCCCAGAGACGAGAATCATACATTTCACAAAGAGAACAGAGATCACAGTGCATGATAGGAGTTGTGCAAGAAATATACTGTTATATAGAAGTATTATGGACACTGGAGTGTGCAGGTGCTGAACGTACCTTAGGTATAGGCTAATAATGACTAACTTATGATGACAACTTATCTTCTGAGAAAAGATGCATTATGCCTTATAAAGCTTTGGAACTTGATGTCCTCAGATATGCCTGCATCAATCCCTATTTTTAAAGGAAACAAAGCCGATATGTTCCAGTTTTCTGACAGTTAATTCTTTCAAAAATGAAAATACTTATAGTCTTTAACAAATTTAACAAAAATAATTTAATCAATTGGAATTTGTCATGCATTTCTTTCAATCCATCTGTTTTATGGATGGAAATATCTCCTCAGCTTTTCTGTACTGTTCCAGAACCTTATCATATTAGATAGGTTTAGGCTCAGTCTTCGTCAGATCTCTGTTATATGAGAGGCAGGTTTAAGACAGGGAATATTTATTTAATAGTGTAGAGGAGTGGGAGGACTTATTCTATACCACTAATAAATCTGCTTGTTCATTGGCAGATATTAGAGGAACTGCTATGGGAACTAGTTCTTTGGAGAAACGTCCTCCTGTGATAAACACAGGCACACAGAGGTCACGGCTTGCAGGACAGGACAACAGAGCAATCTTACTCTCTTGATGAAAAAGCAGTGCCAAATGAGCAAGTGGAAGTGCTGAACCAGCACAACTTGTCTGCCTGCCAGGAACAGATATTTTGGTGCATTGCCAGGTAGACAAATGCTGAATTGCTCCTGGCCTATGAAGGTGGAGGGAAGTAACTCAAGCGTAGGTTAGCAGAGCTGGCATGACTCAGAAAAAAAAGAGGAGAAGCCTGGCTCATATGCAGGTGGAGCAATACGAGGGTGAATCAAGGTGGTGAAGAAATGCAGTTTGTAAGTCCATAGGTGAAACTTTTCCCTTGGAGCCAGTGCCGAACCCACGTCACAGTATGAGCTCCAGGGAAGACATACTGACAAAGGCTGGTTTTGAGAGATATTATAAGGATCATTGTTGTTTATGATCATGTAGTTAAAGTCCCTTACAGTCATCCTTATAGAGTTAGGGGTTTAATGACAGTTAAAGTCATCCTTACAGAGAAGGGGTTTAATCCCAGATTTTCCCCTCTTTCCTTCCAGACACTATATTAAAATATACTAAATTTAATTCTGCCTCCACACGTCCTTTCTGCTGTTTGTAGAATTGTCTTTTGCTTGGCAACACTAAACCACTGTGCAATGCTGTTATAGGCTGTCCGGAGACTGCTGTCAGGCTCCTGCACACATGGCAAACAATGTGATCCTTGTGATATAAAGTCTTCCCAGCTCACACATGTGTTGTGAACCTTAGTTGCAGAACTGCTTTAAAAGCACTCTAGAAACCTCCAGATGAAAGTAATTCTGAAGGTGTGAAATTATAATCTCAAAGACGTAAACCGATGTGAATAAGTGTACAATTTATGTACACATAAGCGTACATCCTAGTATTCTAGTGAATGGAGTACCTAGTACTCCTGGTGAATGGAGTTAAATCCGGTTGTTGGCTGGTCACAAGCAGTGTTCCTCACTCAGTATTGCAGCCAGTTCTATTTAATATCTTTATCAATGATCTGGATAAGGGGATTGAGTGCACCCTCAGTAAGTTTGCAGATGACACCAAGTTGGCCAGGAGTGTTGATGTGCTGGAGGGTAGGAAGGCTCTACAGAGGGATCTGGACAGGCTGGATCGATGGACCGAGACCAATTATATGAGGTTCAACAAGGCTAAGTGCCGGCCTGTGCTTGGGTCACAACAACCCCATGCAACGCTACAGACTTGGGGAGGAGTGGCTGGAAAACTGCCTGGAGGAAAAGGACTTGGAGGCATCAGTTGACAGCTGGCTGAACATGAGCCGGTAGTGTGCCCAGGTGGCCAAGAAGGCTTGAATCAGGAATAGTGTGGCCAGCAGGACTAGGGAAGTGATTGTCACCCTGTACTTGGCACTGATGAGGCCACACCTTGAATACTGTGTTCAGTTTTGGGCCCCTCACTACAAGAAGGGCATTGACGTGCCTAAATGAGTGTCTAAAGAAGGGCGATGAAGCTGGTGAAGGGTCTGGAGTACAAGTCTTATGAGGAGGGGCTGAGGGAACTGGGGTTGTTTAGCCTGGAGAAAAGGAAACTGAGTGGAGACCTTATCGCAACCTGAAAGGAGGTTGTAGTGAGGTGGGTGTTGGCCTCTTTTCCCATGTAACAAGTGATAGAACAAGAGGAAATGGCCTCAAGTTGTGCCAGGGGAGGTTTAGATTGGATATTAGGAAAAATTTCTTCACCAAAAGGGTTGTCAAGCATTGGAACAGGCTGCGCAGGGAAGTGGTTGAGTCCCCATCCCTGGAGGTATTTAGAAGACATGTAGATGTAGTGCTTAGGGACATGGTTTAGTGGTGGACTCGGTACTGTTAGATTAATGGTTGGACTTGATGATATTGAAGGTATTTTCCAACCTAAACAGTTTTATGATTCTGTTATTTTGATCATAAAATACCACCTTAAAGCTAGCAAATTGTTGTACTTAATGAAAGTTTGCAAAACACACATTTTTTTCCATCTGGAAATTATCTGTTTTCTGAGGTGGCCGCAGAATTTAAGCTGGAAAAGTATGTACACATTGACATGCTCAAGTCACACAACAACGTGCAAGAAATAACACCTGTAGGACTTCCTCCATTTTACTAAGTGAAAACATTGAGGGTTTGGGAGACCCAATTTCAATTCCCTTTCTCTGCTTGATGGATTTTCAGTCTGTGTTTGAAGTCTCTGAATAGGGCTTTAACCATTATAATTACAGTAGTCCATGGGCTTCTCTTAGTCCCTATTAATGTTATTAATAGTCCCTATTAATGCTATTTTCTCTAATATTCATTAGTAGAGGGACTGAAACCCTGTAAGTTAGTAACTTATCATTAGCACAGAGTAGCATTTTTATGTTTTGGGGGCTTGGGTTCTTTTTTGTTGGGGGGGGGGGGAAATCAGGGCATATTAATTTACCAGTTATTGGATAATCTGAAATTCATAGAATCATAGAATCATAGAATCGTCAAGGTTGGAAAAGACCCTTAAGATCATCAAGTCCAACCGTTAACCTAGCACTGCCAAGTCCATCTATACCATGTCCTCGAGCACTACGTCTATCCATTCTTTAAATACCTCCAGGGATGGTGACTCAACCACTTCCCTGGGCAGCCTGTTCCAATACTTGACCACCCTTTCAGTGAAGAAGTTTTTGCTAATGTCTAACCTAAACCTCCCCTGGCACAGCTTGAGGCCGTTTCCTCTCATCCTATCACTCGTTACTAGGGAGAAGAGACCGACCCCCACCTTGCTACAACCTCCTTTCAGGTAGTTGTAGAGAGCAAGAAGGTCTTCCCTCAGCCTCCTCTTCTCCGGGCTAAACAACCCCAGCTCCCTCAGCCGCTCCTCAGAAGACTTGTGCTCTAGACGCTTCACCAACTTCGTTGCCCTCCTCTGGACACGCTCCAGCACCTCGATGTCCTTCTTGTAGTGAGGGGCCCAAAACTGAATACAGTACTCGAGGTGCGGCCTCACCAGTGCCGAGTACAGGGGCACTATCACCTCCCTGGTCCTGCTGGCCACACTATTCTTGATACAAGCCAGGATGCCATTGGCCCTCTTGGCCACCTGAGTGCACTGCTGGCTCATGTTCAGGCGGCTGTCAACCAACACCCCCAGGTCTTTTTCTGCCAGGCAGCTCTCCAGCCACTCCTCCCCAAGCCCGTAGCGTTGCATGGGGCTCTTGTGACCAAAGTGCAGGCACTTAGCCTTGTTGAACCTCACACAGTTGGCCCCGGCCCAAAGATGCAGCCTGTCCAGGTCCCTCTGCAGCGCTTTCCTACCCTCCAGCAGATCGACACTTCCACCCAACTTGGTGTCATCTGCAAACTTACTGAGGGTGCACTCGATCCCCTCATCCAGATCATCAATGAAGATGTTGAACAAGACCGGCCCCAGTACTGTCCTTTTATTATGTCCTTTCTTATGTTCTCCATGAGCTGTTCTACTTTCTATAAAATTATTTAAGTGTTAATAGTGGCTTCCTGGGAAGTGATGCACCTGAGTATAACATCTGTTCTGGAATATATTTATTTATTTGTAGAAGTAGGAAAGAATCACGAGAAAACACTGAATTAGCTTATCATTTAGTGATTATAGCTTGGTCAGTCCCTAGAAATTAAGAAATGGTGGGTTCAAATTTTCTCAGGGAGAGTAAAAAAATCAGATGGTGCTCCTCCCATCCTGATAGGATGCCCAACCTCTCTGTTACTCAACTGTAAATACTACTGTCTGCAGCAGTTTTGTGAAACCAGCACTTCATTTTCTTCACCTTTTATGTCTACTTCAAAATGGAATATTTTATTTTGGCACAGAGAAAAACAATTTCATCCAACTTCTCATTTTGGGAAGAAACAACCAAAACATTTCAGTGTTTATTCAATCCATTTTTTCTAACTGGGGTTCATCAGGCAATGAAGGGAGGAGGGGTAGCATTAATTTGTATGTTCCAATCTAATTCTCTTAAAGGGGATTTTTTTTTTCCCTTACAGGACCAGGAAAAAAAAAAGTTTATTTATTTATTTATTCAGAACAGGAACAAGGGTGAAAATCAACACACAGTAAAAATTGTTGTTTGGATAAAGAGAATTCTCTTTACTTCCTCACAAGTAGTGCTGTCTAAATCCTTTTACACAATATACCTGAAATCCTTACACTGCTTTGCGGGGCTCTTTCACTAACTTGTAAAGAAGGAAAGAAGAAAAGCATCAGTAACAGACTAAGGCAGTAGTAATGAACTGTGGAGTCAAACTGCTGATAACAACAGGAGTTTAATATTATCCATTAGCTGCTACAACATCCTTGCATTCAACTTGGAACCAGCTCTCAGAAAATGTTACCTTCCCTATTGATATGCAACCCAAGAGAAATATTGACTTCTGGAGTTTTTGCAATTACAAATTCTACTCTTGGTTAAGACTGTTGAGAACAAATGAACTGTAGTAATTTTGAAGCTTAAAACATATGGATGCTCAAAATTTTGTGAGCATTTTTTTTGTGGAAGAGCTTGTCACTTCTGTGCAGATATATGATTTCTCCTGCAGATACTGCAGGTCATCTTCAATAGTAAAAGATGGATTTCTGAACTGCAGGAGGCAGGGAAGTGCACGGCTAGCTGAAGCTTCAAGCAAATTCTCACGGTTAACTGTGTAACTTAAATTAAACTGGTAATGTCCAAGTACAAACTCTCCACACTTTATGGAAAACACATTTTTGGGACTGGTAGGGGAAAGAAAGGGAGAGAGACTAAAATTTTTCTTCCATATCACGTTTTAAGTGGTTCTATGTCAAATTTTGGAAAGACTGTTTCTAGCTCCTATGATGGCCTCAGTTTCCATAACCAGAGGTGGCCAGGTTTGTCAGGAAGAGCTTATATATTTCATTAAATAGCATTCACCTTCCTCCAGCTTTATCAGACAAGGTTCTGGGAACACAGTCTTTAGTACATACCATTTGGTCTATTACAATGAGGACAACAAAAATGCAAAAATAAGGTTGCTTCCCACCAAACACTGCCTTGCATTTATCTTTAGATTGTCGTGGATACAAATAACATGATCACTATGAAAATAACACTAAATGTTATTTTTTAGTTTTGGAGTTTCTCACAGGTCTAATCCATTGGTCTGGACACACTTAATTCTTTGATCCCTTATTATGTTTACTGCTCAGTAAGTCCTGATTCCCTAATCTCAATTCTTCTGAAAGTTCTGGAAAATATGCGTAGAATTATCCGTTTTATCATGTGCAATACTCAAACTTCCTTTTAGTTCTTTTTGTTCCTAAATTTTATATTCTGTATGTAGAACCAGAGTAATCTGTGGTTCTTTCATAGATTCTGTGAATATTTGAAAGGCTTTCTCCAGCCCACTAATGGTCTTTGAGAGGGTTTCACATTATCTCATAACTGTCATCTCAAATCACTGCACTATTTTAATCATGAAATGTAAACAAAACAACAATAAAAAAAAAAAAAAACACAAAAACTGTCCCTTGGAAGTGCTGCAGTGATTTTGTGATGTAATTAATTTTTAATTAACTGGTAGTGTAAGCACTACTCCTAGCCTGTCATGAAGTTCTTTTCAAAATGGATCACAATACAAAAGGAAAACTAGTGATGGTCCTTCAGCATGACTTAGCTTGTCTAGATCATATTTCTTCTTCTCCAGTTAATTTCTCTCCTTCAAGGGGATGGTGGAGATAATTGTTTGAAATGCTGAAAAAGTGGGAAAAGTCTTCAAGCAGAATTTGTTGGAAGCAGAGAGAAACTGAAATAATAAAAAAATCCTAGCCCCCAAACCCCCAACAAAACAAGTACCTATTTGCTTAACAACATATCTATATTTATCCATCTCATGCATTTAATTAAATTGTGTGCTTCAGGCTTAGATACAGAAAAGAAAATCTTAAATTTAAAAAAAAAAACAAACCACCAAACAGAAACCAATCAAAGCAAAAAACTGCCATAAGAGTTTCAATACCAAAGGAAAAAAAAAAATATTCCTTTCAAATTCTGAAATGTTAGGGTTCTTCACCATATTAGATGGTGGTTCTTCACCACTGTCTCTTCTCTCAACATCAGCTTTTTCCTACTTTTTTGTCCCATCATGAGAAGAAAGTTTTATTTCAAAATCTACTTCACAGCACTTTGTAGACTACATCTTCTAAATCACGATGATTTATCTCTGTCGTTTGTTGGCTTGTTTGAGTTCCTTCCTAAGCTAAGTTTTACCTACCTAATCGATTTTATTGATAACCATAAGCAGTCTACCACAAGCATGTATTTTAATCTTTTGTCTTGCATGTTTACAAACAGGATATTTTTTAACTGATTCAAGTTAAAATAATACTATAACTTTAGGCTGTCCTAAAAATATGGAAATAAGATTTAAACCAAAAAAGATGTTGGGAATCTTTTTACATGGCTTCACCTTCTTAATCCATAAAACTTCTCAAATTTTGTAGTTTTTCCCTCAGAATAAATAGGACACTAAACCCAAAATTGAACACTGGCATGCTAGGATTTTCACAATCACAGGAGTCCAAGAGCTGAAGCTTTACAAAAATGTCCAATATTCAAAATATTGAGACAAACTAAAAAAATTTGCACTATTACGAAGATGATGCATACCATGTTTTTTAGCACAATTTTGCTATTGGGTTTAAGACTTGATGGCAAATGTTCAGTTTCTTTAAATATAGTAAAAAAAGGAGTGTCATTCTCTTGTGTAAAAAGTAAACCAACACAAGACACTATTAAGGATAATGAAAATCTGTTACTTGGCACGTTTACAGTACATTGAAAGCACAATAATGAATATAAAAAGCCAGTTCAACTTCTACATGATAAATTTATTCACTCTTTCTAAAATAGTGTATATATTTTTAGATCTGCAGGAAATGCTAACACCAAGATATATAGATGATAAAATCACAACACTTTCCATTTTGATGTCTTAATCAAAGTTCTGTTTCTTTTAAAGAAATAAAATGTTACATGTCACTTCTTGGGATTCAAAAAGGGTAACTAAATTCCTTACAACAACCATGTGGCTTTTCATGTTCAGAAGTCCATATTGTAAATGCAATCATACAGGGAGAAAATCTGGGGGAACCCCCCCAGTGCACCCGCGGATAATATGATAGAAAGCAGAGCAAATGTATGACAAGGTTCCTTTCACATATCTATCTTCCACTGAAAAATGGAAAGGGTATAAATTGTCAGTTTCCTATAAAAATTTCAGAAAATGAGAGTTAACATAACAGGCAGTGGTTTTAGCAACATATGCAGTCTCTTTTTGCTGCTTTTTTCACACAATATTGTCTCTCCCATGCCTGGATATTTGTTTCACTAACTATCCTTGCCAAAAGATAATAATAATAATAATAATAATAATAATAATAATAATAATAATAATAATAATAATAATAATGTCAGAAGCCAAGAAACTGCTTGGAATGTATAAGTAGAATATTTTTTTTTTACAGGCCACAACTACATCCCAATTAATTGCTATTATTCTCACTTGATTAAAAGACTTTAACATGCAATTTTTTTGCAAGACTGATGCTGAAGATTATTGACATGAGCAGACCACTGCCATTGGGCTTATGAACTGTGTAGGAATTTTACAAGAGAGGTCACTTCAATGAATATAAGCCATTATGGTTTTCTAAACCTCAAATCAATACTGTTAAAAACAGACACCTTGCTCTCCCTCAGCCTAATTATTTTTTTCATTTTCAAATATTGTTTTTTTGTTTTCATCCTCCTTTTACTGAAGATCCTTCCCTGTCCTCTACAACTTTCCCTGTTCAGGTTGCTTTTATTTTTTGTTTCCTTTTATCACTGTCTCCCTTTTTGATCTCTCTCTTTATACTTCTACTTAGTAAAGTACAATGACTGTAAACTCTTCGTGCAAGTCACTACTACCTTTCAGCAGATGTCACTGTTATTTAGTCTAACTAGCGGGGCAAGATAATTAACTTAAAACCCCTTCCTAAACAATAAAATATAGACTCCTTTTTAATTGCATTTCCACCTTAGACACAAAACCAGTGACAAAATTACTGAAAAAATATTAGAAAATTATTTTTAAAACATGAATGTGATGAAAATACATTATTACATGTAGACCTCTTTAAAGAAGCTCTGGAACCATTTAACGAACTGCCACTCTTCTTTTCTTAGTGAACTACAAAAAATAATTTTGGGGGTGAATTTATAGCATTTACATAGCAACATTGCCCTACAACCCAAGCAGCTTATTTTGATTTTGTTGGTATGGTTGCTTATACACATCTGCAAATGACTGCTACAGGCACAAGTGCGGTCCCCCTGCCTGTCTGTGGTACAGGCTCTGTCCAGCACGGGGAGCCTGCCAGGGTCTGCACTGCAGGTTCCCACAGATGCCCAGGGAGTCCGGTGGAGAACAAGGAAGTGCTCTGCCAATGCTGTCAGACAAACATGCAACTTCTGTCAGCTCCAATTACAAGGAGAAGATGAATCACATCTCTTAACTCTGTCCCCAGTGGCACTCCGGCTGCTGGAAGGCAGTTGTGTGAGCAGGAGTTTCCCTAGGCTGCTGCCAGCCCCACTGTTTTCCTAGCAGCTCCCTTCTGAGGATCCCTGAGGTGGAAAACCATATTCTATCAGCTTTCTCAGACTGCTTCATGCACTTCTACTTGCAGGTCACTCCCATGACCTTTCTGTTACAGTTAGCACTGGCTATTTTACCTCAAGTACATCCTATAGCTTTTCAGCTTCAGTTGCCTTTCATCTTTTTGCTAGAGCAAACTGCTAATGGTGAGGCTGCTGAAATTTTTCCTGCCCTCAGACTATTACCCTCTGCTGCTCTTCAACCAGTTGGGAAAGAGCAGGAAAGGTAGTCTGGGATGGGAAGGAAAAGTTTGAGATGGTGTGGACTAGAGACTCCTTGTGATCAGCAATACAGGGCTCAAGGGGCCCACCTCACGTATATGTACATAAATAAGAGACAGCCTACAGGACATTATCATGGAGAGAGCTCTCATACCTTTTCTGGGAAATTAGTATGACTGGGTACTTCTCTGAAGCACCTGTGAGGAACAACAGGATGAACTAGAGGTCTGTGTGAAGGCAGAGGACTACTGTCTCATTGGGATCACATAGACATGGTGGGATAGTTCACACAGCTGGAGCACTGCAATGGATGGATATAGACTCTGTAGGAAGGACGAGCTAGGAAGGTAAGGAGGGGGAGCTGCCTTTTATATGAGCAACAGGAATGTATGAAGCTCTGCCTAGATGTGGACAACGAGCCAGTCAAGAGCTGAGCCAAGAGTAGACTGACCAATGTGGGTGATGTTATGGTGGGTGTGTCCTACACACCGCCTGATCAGGATGTAATAGTAGATGAGGTCTTCTTCAGGCAACTGGGTGAATCCTCACATTTGCCAGCTCTGGTCCTCATGGGGAACTTAAACCACCCCAATATCTGCTGGAGGGACAACACTGCTGCGTTGCACTGGCAATACAGGTTTTGGGAATGTAGTGATGACAACTTCCTAACACAGGTGATCAAGGAGCCAACAAGGAGAGGGCACTCTGATAGGTCTGACTCTTACAACAAGAACTGACTAGGGATGTGAAGTCAGCAGCAGCCTTGGCTGTAGTGAACATGAGATGGTGGAGTTCAGGATCCTCAGAGGAGGCAACAAGGCAAAAAGCAGGATCACATCGCCGGTCTGCATGAGAACAGACTTTAGCCATTTCAGGGGCCTGCTTGGAAGAATCCAATGTAATACAGTCTCGAGGGGGAAAAGAGGAGTCCAGGAAAGCTGGTTGATTTTCAAGAGTCACCTCCAATGGTCCATCCCAACATGCAGCAAATCAAGCAAAGGCAGCAGTAGGCCTTCATGGATGAACAAGGAGCTCCTGACTAAACTCAAATGTAAAAAGGAAGCATACAAGAGCTATAAGCAGTATTGGGCGACCCAGGAGGAACATAGAGATACTGTCAGAGTATGCAGGGATAGCATTATGAAAGCCAAAGCCCACTTGGAGGTGAATCTGGCAAGGAATGTAACGAAAGAAAGATTTCTACAGGTACAGCAGCAGTAAAGAGAAGACCCTTTTCTCCTCCTTTCACGTCACCTGTCTCAATCCTCCTAAACATTTTTGCTGCTTTCAACTCCAGGATCCTGTCCTAATTTCCTTTGCTTCAACCATCACCTTCCAATGCTTCACAATTCCTTAAACATCATCTGTCTTTTCCCATTTGCCATTTTAGTTGCATTTTTTTTCTGTACCTTTAATCTCATCTCTGCTTCTCATTCCTTTCACTATTCTTTTTCCCTTGACTATCAAGCCACTTTCTCAAGTAGGACATAGTCTGCCACCTCACAGATATTCACATAATTAAGCCCAATGAATTTGTCAGGTTTTGTACACTATTTGTCTATGACGCATAAACTGAGAATGGAGATACAGAAGCATAGCCTTTTTAGATGCTTTACTTTTATTCCTGTAAGACTTACTGCTGCTATTTCCGTGCCCTCCATCAACCTAACATAGCTCCTCAGTATTTCTTGCTTCCTGGTGCATGTCAAGGCCCCATCCCCTGTCAATGTGTTTCCATTGTCCACTTTCCGTTCACTGAACACTACGCAAAGCCTTTCATCCTTCCTTCATGTTTCTTTAAGTTCCCCTGAAAAATTATTATATATCTTCACATTTTTTTCTGCTTGCTTAATAATTAGAAAATCTTACAAATTCTTTAACTTCAGATCTTACTTTCTTACTCTTTCATTCATTCATCAATTCTACAAATCTTTTTAGCACAGGTAGCTCATCACAAGCTCCTTTCATCAAGCCTTAATCCTTACTCCAAATGCTATGTTGCAATTACTTTCCAGTCTTGCTAAAGGGAGAAAGTTAATGTTCAAAAGCTTCCAAGTGGATCAAACTGGGGAGAGGACACTAAATAGCAATGAATCTGGGAGCTGATGGCGTGGATGTGTGAGTGTTATGGAAAATATTTAGATTTCAATAAATATACAAGTACCAGGAGAGAAGAAATTATTTTAATTCTGCTAATCTTTTTATTTAAACTTCGTATTTTTCCTGGTAACATGGTAATATGAACATCACGGTTTCACAAGGCTGTCATTTAATGTCATTAACAAACAGGAGTATCATATTACGGATAAAGTTCTTTTCCAAATCGCATAATTCAATGCCTGTTAGAATAGTTTTATGGCATTTAAACACCATTTAAATATGAATCGTGGTGGTAGTATCTGATTATCTCCATTGCTTAAACAATTCTTTGCTTCTCAGAAGAATTTTAGTTTTCTGGATTAAAATGAACAAAAATAATTTGGACACTAAGAGATTAATAAGATTACTACAAATTTAAGATAATCTAACTTGCTGGTTACAAAAAAACCTTATCTGTTGAATCAGAGCTGAACAGTAACTGTCCTCTTATTGGGCCATCCAGATAGAAGATGTGGAAAATGTGGATGGAAAATGGGACTGCTATTTTTTGAAGCAGCCAGGATATAACACGTCAACAGTCTCATTTATTGTTAACTGTTATTGTTCTTTTGCGACATGAAATGTGTAAGATTTTAAAATATTTAGCATTTCAAAAATACACTTCAACAATAATGTGGAGAAATCTGATCTGTGTTCTCTGCTTAAATAAGTCATCTAGAATTGAATAAAGATGTTAGTTAATAAGTTTTTGACCAAGCAAATTAATTTGAACTCTATGAATTTGCCATTCTTACATTACCTTGTGCTTTCAGTAAAAATACTATCTTACTGCCAAAATATTTGTTGTCTGAAAACAAAATGGATTTTAACATAAAAACCTCAAAAGGACAATATTTTTGAAATGTTTTGCTGTAAATCTCAAAGGGACACATTCAAATTATTTTATCAGCCTTTTTGTGTGGAAAAATAAGTTTTACCTTTCCTGTTTCCCTTCCACCATCCAAAGCTGACATAAATTGCTTATTTACAGGGAAGAGTTTCAATGTTTAGCATTCTTCTTTGACTCAAACATCCCAGCATCCTGTTCTGGCCCAGACCAGAACAAAACCTGCTCTAAGGGGAGGAGTCATATACAAAGGAAGACTTTATTTATATATTGAAAAAGAAGTAGAAAACATAACAGAAACAGGTTCACTTTTCTAATATTAGGTAACAACCTGATTTATGACATAGAAAACTATTTAAACTACTGAAGTACTTCACAAGTATTGACATGTCATGAATATTACACAACTCCACCATAGATTTTATTTGGTTTAAATTCTGTACTGTTGTTGGAGCTCTTATTCTTACCCATATTCCTACCCTTTGACTTAGTCTTATCATTCATGGGAAGAAAAATCCTCTCTACATTAGTGGAAGAGCAAAATTTATTACAAGTAACATTCCTTAAAATTTAGGAAGTCTTCTGAAGTATCTAAGTCTTTTTTTAATACCCTGAAAATTCTTCAATGTGTTTCTTCCACCTGCCTTTTCTCTGCTATAATATTGCAGAAACTTTGATACAGGTTTAAGACAAGAAGGTATTCTAACCACTTTTGGTGGCTGCAAGTAACACTTTTTAAAAAGATCAGTTTTGTCCTTTAACACATAGTCAGGGAGAACTATCCTTGTCATCCATCCTTGACTCTTAAAATACTGCTGTTGTTTTACAAGCAAATGGAGCTATTTTAAATTAATAATGTTAATTTTTCATAATATTAAAGATTATATTCTGTAACTTCTTTCTTCTCATTTTTGATGGGAATATTAAATTTGAAGTAAAATATCCTTACCTGCTGTAGAACATCTGACATGAAATGAATTAGTATATAATGGTAAACTACCTACCTAAGCTAGCTGTGCCTGTTGTGCTTTTGACAGTAGCACTCTTTATGCCTCCAGAATAAGTATTTTCTAAAAGTTTTTTTTCACTTATCTAGGAGTAAAAACTGGTTTTAGGGAGGGTCTATGTTAAATAAGATATTGGGTTTTGCATATATCTAGGAAAAAGAAGAACGAGTTTAAACATAACAAAACTTTGGTTTTCCTTATCAGATTATATTTAACTATCAGATTTTTTTCTGATAAAATGTATGGCTAAGGCATAGGTAATGGAATACTGTATTTCTGAAGCACTGAAGACTCTCAGCTTTTTTATTTTCATTCTAAAAATTAATTCCAATATGAAAGTTAATTTTTAATATTAGACGCATGGATGGCATCTCATTTAGTGATGCTATAAAATTACTTCCCAGCTATAATAATGTAGTTAGATAAGGTGTATTTTAATTAGTTCAGATATGCTAAATTGAAAGTAAGGGAAGACACTGATTTGGACACATGCACAGTTAAGTGCATCTCAAGTAGGAGGACTGTAATTTATTCACATGATCAGATACAAAAAGTAAAAGCTTTTTCAGGACTATTAATAGCTGACTGAGGATTCTAGTTCTAAAAATTCTGAAGGAAGCGTACGGTAAGGAATCTGTTACAGTAATTATAGTGGCATCAGTTAAATCATTACTGCATTGAATAATAGCTATACAGAGTGTATTGCACCAGAGAAAAATATATGCTTACATCTATCAACTATATTTTATAATTGAGAAAGCTCAATGGCAATATGGGAATTTCAAAGCTTGCTCCCACTTTCTTTTTGGCTTAACTTTCTGCAAGGAGATTGTTAGTTGCAATTTCAGATCAAAAAGTAAAATGCCCTGGAGCCCTGGATGCCAGAGGAGATTTATGGCAGTTTTACGAGAGTCTTCAGTGAGATTTGGAAGATTTTACTGGTATTTTATTACTAGATACATTTCCAATGCCAGTAGGATTCTTTGTGATGCTGATGAATTGCTTCAGTGTGACAGGACTAGTAAGCCTGTAACACGTTCATACAATCCATGGGGAAGAAGTACAAAAGCTTTTATGAAGCTGATGCAAAAATACTTGGTGACTGAACACAGTCAAAGACTTTACATGCTCAGAACAAGTTGGTATTAGGAATTCTTGGGTAGTGCACATAAAGAAATTTAACTCTAGAATTCAAATGGGCAATGAACAGTTTACTGAGATACATTCTCTGTGGTTAAGCCTGGTAGTCATGCTGGGCAAGTACCCTTTTAATCTCCCAGGGTAAAGTAGCACTCTGCCTTTTTCTCTGTGTTCCTATTGTTCAGACTTTTTTTTCTTTTTCTTTTCTAAAGAGCAGTTGTAGTGGTGTTAGGCCTCTGCTGGTATTCCAAGACTTTGAGGACTTATTTGCTACATCTCCAGAAACATGCAATAGTTGAGGCACTTCTGCAGAGATTTGTGACAAAGCACAGTTTGTTTATGTTGGCAGCAAGAAACATGCAGAACTTGATACAATGAAAGTATAGACCTGTATGTGTTCTCTTGCCCCAGTAATATTTGATTATTGCTTGATATGCAGTGGGCAACGGGTTCAACACATCCGTGGTTTGCCCTCTTCCCTACATGTCTAGCTCACACTTTTCCTAGTCTCTGTAGCTACAACAGTCAGCAATAGCCCCTTTCTTGCACAGCGACCATCAGTTTTTTGGCTGACTCCCCGATCAGCTCCAATGGTGTTTGGAAACTGTAACTATGCTATGGGCAGGGCGTTCCTTACAAAGCATCCTGCTCCCTGAGCGTGGTTGCTGCAGTCAGAGGAAGACGTAGGGCTGCTCTGTTTCCTGGCATTCCTAAACTCCATTCCCACAGCAGTCCCAAGACAGCTCTCAGCAGGGAGAGGTGAGGGGACCTGGACCGCAGAGAGCACCCCAAGCAGAGCTTCACTGTGAGAATGTGCCAGCATGAGGACGAGGACGTGCTTCAGATAAAACGCTGTTTAGCAGCCTTTCTGTCTGCTTCTCTCCCTTTCTTCCTCAATTTTTTATTTAAAAGGATTTGCTCTGAAGAACAACACTCCCTCATTTTCTTACCAGACAAGCTTTCCTAACTGGTGTCAGGAAAGGTATAAAAAGATGAAAAGAAAAGGGAGACAAGTTCTGCACCCAGTTTAGGTGTGTAGGATGACATAAGTAATTACAGAGAGTCTTTATCTGTTGCCTGAGACTGCTGCTGCTTCTCCATTCAGGAGAACTCGGATTGTACTACTTATCCTCACAGGAGTTTCTCCTGATTTTGCCACCTGATCGCTGGTTATCAATGTAGCTTACTTTGTACAGCCTCCATCTACCATGGAAAAGTATATGTATTCCTGTTCTGGCAAAGTGAAGGAACTTCCAGAAAGGGTATGGTGCTAAGTACCAGTCTAAAGCTCAAAATTTCCTCCCTTCTCTTGTAAATACCTGCAGTGCAACTAATGTTATGAGAAGAGGAGGAAAGAGCAGGGCTTCAGCAATAAAAAAGAAAAGACTTCTCTAAAGCAGTGTTTCACAAAAGTCAGGGCATAGCAATTAAGAAATTTTCATCCTCTATCCTTTCAAATAGAAAACGAAGTTTCACCAAAATTAAGTTTCAGGCAAATGATTGAGGCCATTCTTTGCGTTTTTGTGCTTTCCCTTGCCATAAAAATGGACAAACACGTCTCCGTTTATGTCTCAGTTTAAGGTTGAGTCATTTGCACTGAAACATCTTGATTTGTCAAAGCAAACGTTCATCTGGTCTATCTGACAATCATCTGTTTCTGAGCAATTGTGAGATTTCATGGGAGATGGGGACTGTTTTCTTCGTCTCTGCTAAGGGTGCAGCCCTTCAGCTGTATGGCATCTGCTGTGAAAGACCACAGCTCTGCTGTGCTGCCCAGCTGACCCAAACACAATGTTCGGTGGAAATCCCTAGCTCACTGGTGGAGAAAATGCTGAATGCATCCTGTGCAACGATGGGGAAGAATATCCTTACAACTGGAAAGAGAAGCAGCTTAATAACCGACTAAACTTCCCACTACCATACGGCAGCAACCAGTATACAAAAAACTTCACTAGCCACTAAAAAGTCCCAGAAGTAGATCTATTCTAACAACCCAACCCAGATTTTTGTTAAAAAGTAGGGGACAGACATTTTCATTCCCTGTAGTTATGCTGTCTCATGTTGTCTGTCTTTCCAACTAGCCCTCCTTCTCCTCCCACACACATCAGTCAGGCACAATTACACAAACCTAACTGGCAGTTCATATCAAAGAGCAAACCAGCACATAAATCCTCAGCACGATTCTCTCTGGTGACACAAGAAACATGAAAATACAACTCTTCATAGTTACCAATTTCTAAAAAGCAACAGTCTTGGTTGTTTTAAGTTTACAGGAAAAATATTTAAATACTTTTAAAAAAGTAACTTGTCTTTAAACTGGAGTCTGTATAATTTTTCAAATGATTTTTTCCATGTATAAACACACACATTTGTGTGGACATGTGTATATATACACACAAACAAGAAATGCTCTCCTTCCAGAAATGTTTTGGTCTGAGCCAAGTCAATTTTAAAAACACATCAAAACAATGACATGAATTGAAGCAGAGTTAGCAAATTCAAGATTTCAGAGTCTCAGGGTCAATAAATGCAGCACAATGAATAAATTAATTTTATATTATTCCTAAAGCCTGAAAATGAATGCATCAACAAATGAAACAGCAACAGAGAGATATAATTTGCTGTCTCAGTTCACAGTTAGATTAATGGCAGAGTCATGCAAAGAGTGATAGGACTAAACAGTTTCAAATTACTTCATTAACGTTAGAGGCAGACCCGAAAGCGTGCATCTAGCAGTTTTAATAGCTGTAGTTAAGATTACAGAAAAGAAAAAATTTCACTAAAATATAGATATGTATTTATGATGAGGAAAGTATCTCAAGGGATTTGATACTTGAAACTTGAAAGGGATTTGATAATTTGGAACCACCATCAAGGGGGTTGATTTCGTGGTTTGTGGTTTTTTTTTAATTTTTATTTTTAGGGGAAAAAAAAGAGAAAGAGAAGGGACTAGACTCTCATTTCTCATTACAGTACCTCTCTCTACAGCCTCAAAAGTTGTCATCTTACTTTCAAAGCCTTCAAAATTCTCTTGCAGTTATCATCTTTCCAACTTTGTAATCGGCCTGCCTTTCTCTTTACACTGTTTTCTATAACATCAAACACCAGCTACTTCTTTTCATATATAAGTCCCTTACAGCCTGTCCTTCCTTTAGTTATATCTTGTTACAAACAGATCAACTTGCATGACTCACTGGGGTTTGAACATAAAGTTCTTGGGTAATTTTTCTTATTTTTCAGTTATCCTTGTATGTGCTCTTTCCTTCTGACAGCTTTTCTGTAAAAACACATGCAGTCATTTCATTCTTTTTCAAATCCATGAGACTCTATCCATAAGTCGCCTTTTGCTACAAACTTAAGACTCTCTTCTTCATAAACACAGGACTTTTTTTACTGAAAGTATATTGGATTTTGGTTCATTACCAGTGCTATTGTTAACTATGATCTGTGCTTTGCTGTTATTGTATCTAGCAAAAATCTCTTCCTTATCTGTATTTTCTCATTCAGTGTCAATTGGCCATCTGCTTCATCCAGCTGTGTTAAGGTATCAATCTACATTATCTGCAGTTTGAGAGAACTCACATCACAATACTTTACACATTTCAACTGACAGAATTGTGTTTAGAATATTCCTGTTAAATCAAGGGGAAATTTCTTCTGATTCCACAAAAAAATATAACAGTGAGCACTTTTGAAAGTCCACTTATCATCCTTTTTTTCAGTAAAGAAGTTACAGCTAGTAGCTGTAAAGGATTGCAAACAGAATTGCAGTTTACATTTCTCAAATGTGTGGCTTCTATCAGTGTATTTATTAGAAGGAAACCATGTCCCAGATACTGCACGTGACATTTTTAGCTCTTTGCCTTCATTTAAAAAAAAAAAAGGGGAAAAAAAAAAAAAAAAGCTGCTTCAGCTGCTTGTGCCTACATAGGGCACTGCTAGTGCAAAAGGTGCTCTCAGGTGCTTTCTTAGGAGGCAGAAATTATTTCATGAAACAGCTCTTATTTACAAAAAAAAAAAAAAAAAAAAAAAAAAGGTTAAAAGTTCTTGCAGGAGGACAGAACTCAGGAGGTACCAGTTGTCACCTGAAGCCATTTTTGTTCAGGTCTGGACATCCATAAACTACCAACGAAACTCAGATGTGAAGCTACCCATTAATAGTCCAAACCAATGAATTAGACGAAGGGTGACAATACAACTAGAAAAGGATTAACTGTTTTTTCTGCTTTCCATGCTAATTAATTTCAATATAGTCAAACCATATGAAGAAGTGGATTGTTCATGGGAAACAGCTGTACTGCCTCTCATTACAACTACCAATTAAGCTCCTTTAAAAAGTGTACTTTACTGCTAAGACTCCACACATGCTCCACACATCATTATTCATTTGCAAGAGAGAAAGATTTTTTTGGTGTTACAACTCCAATTAAAAGAAGTTACTCGGTAAACAGCAAGCCTTGCTGCTTACCAAACATCTGTATATGCCTTTTTGCATATACACCTTTGCAAAATCATACACACAGTTCAAATTAATTAGGAAGTTGTTCAAGTCAAAGCCCAAAATATCTGGTTGAAGAGAGAAATCGTCATTTGTCTTAGAATAAGTGTTGTCAGTCACTTTGTAAAAACACACATCTCCTGTCTTTTTTACTTTCTCCTCCTTTCCATCTTAATCTCTAACAGGGTTAGAGGAAAAATACTCTGATTATGAGGAACTAAAGCAAAATGTAGCATTATTCAGTTTACAGAAGACCAGTTCCATTGACTTTAGGTCACTCTGCTAGGTCTGTTTCTTCTCCTAGGCTTTTCCTGAGGGAAAACAGATGAACTCTTGAGAGAAATTTGGTACAGCTGGTAGCTATGTCAAAAAGAGTTCAGGCTTCAGGAAAAGCCAGCTTGTTGGCTGCCAAATCTAATTATTACTGCTTTATTGATTGTGCATATGTTTGGAACAATGAATATGTGCATTTTTATTAATATGTTTAAAAAATTTAAATGACAGTTAAATTATTAAATATGTCTTGTTATGTATTTCAACTTCAACTTTTTGTTTGGTGAGTATTCTTTTACATTAATGCTTATAATGCTTTATAATTTGAAAAAAAAAAATTAACTGTTGCTTGCATTATAACACTTTATCCAAAATGCTTAATAGAGATGCATAAACAGCCTAGTGTATGTTAAAGCACTTAGATCAAAATTAGCTGATTCTCCCTAGCCTTACTTTGAAAATAGCTAATAGAGGGGTTTTTAATAACAACAAACAAACAAAGAACAACCAAAGCTTTTTAGAGATTTTGAGTGTTTTGTTATGCTTTCTGAGTACATTTGTCATCTCTGAAAGTACTAAAAGTTGAATTACTAAGAACTGTGTATTTGTAATATACACACACATATTATTATAATATACTTTTTAGAAATATAATGTTCACGTTAAAAATAACATTATATTATCAATTGCCTATTGGATTACTTCGCATTAGAATTCTAGCTGTAATTTTTGTAGCAATTCTTGAGATCACAACAAATTTCAAGTTCCTTTTTGGGTTTTTTAAATATTTACAATTCCTTTCAACTTGCCCCACAATTAAGGCTTCATTACAGTGTCCCATTTTAACAGAATCTTTAATCTTCTATTTGCAAGGAGCTCACCGAAATGGCAAAATCTCAAACAGAATATATACATGTGTGTATATATTTGTGTATTTTTCATAGCACCTTGATGAAAAGTAAATTGAAAGTAATATCCATTTTAGCTTCATCGAACTTGAATTCTTGTGTAAACTTAATTAACAGTGACCTCATACACTGTTATGCTGCTGGATCAGCATATCTGACTGGCACACATTCCACTTGAAAGTTATTCTGCATCAATAATTCTGTAGATTTGTGTCCTGAGACTGTGGAAAGCATTTGTTTGGATATCTCCTAAGGTGATAGCCTCACAGAGCGCAGGGCACGTTCTCTATAGGACTATATCGACACAGAGGCAGAAAAGAGTTTGCAAGGCAGTAGAGGGGCAAAGGCACTGGGAATGGCTGAACTATTTTGTTGGAATTGAGGAACACAGCCCAGAAAGTAAACTTTATTGTAAGTTTAAACAGACATCTCTGTTGCATTGCCTTTCAGCTACCAGAGATGGAGTAGAAATATTCCTAATTATACTGAGCCAATTTTTTTCAAGGAAGAAAACAAGAGACACAGCATAAGAATTAGGTGAGGTGAAATTAAAGTAATTTTTCTATGACAAAGCTCTTTGTTTACAGAAATCAAACAAAAATTAAGATCACAATGGATTCTTAGTTATGCTGTGCAACATGAGCTATCTCCTTTTGAAGAAAAAAATATTTTCTTGTAGGAACAATCTGGATGCTTTGTATTATACCTAAGACAAAAGTTCATTTAAAAACATTTCAGACCAACACACATACAAAAGAAAAACATAGGAAATTCAACCCAAGAAACTCTTATTAGCTATGGGAGAAGCTGAAGTACACTTTTCTCAAACAGTTTGGCCTCTTATTATTTCTGAATGTGGAAGGCCTCCATTGCTTTGGGGAAAAAATGCGGAAGTGGAAAAAAAAATCTTAACTAAATTTTACAAATCCCCTTGCATAGCTCTTAAGTTCTCAGGTGTCATGAAATTAGGAGCTGATGTTTACTGCTCTATTACTGCCCTGAAAGTACTGAAAAGCTACACTTCTGCATTTCTATGCATGCACCTTTTCAGGCTTCCTAAGTTTAAAATTATACTATATTACTGTCATGAAAGACCCTAGTAAACACATGGAGAACAAGAAGCCTCACATTCTGCCAAAGAGAGAAATTATACCATGAAACATATTTGGCTTTCATAACATATGCTTACATTCAATCCTGGGGCAGGAGAAGAAAAAAAAAAAAAAGGGATAAAATCCACTCCCTAACAATCGCAATACTAAACAAAACCACTCGCCAAGTCCATGTTTATATTCACCCTACATCAGTACCTGTTTCCTAGCCTACAGGCACTGTTTCCAGGCAACTCATGTATGCTTACCTCTTTCACATTACTCATACACTGCAAACTTTCCAGTGCATTAACCTGCAATCTTCCTTCTTTCTGTAAAACCACTTACAGTCCTTACATGCTTGCAACAATCACTTTCTCTGGCATATATTTGTCAAAAAATAATCCTTTTAGGACTTTAGCTAGGTTGCCTAGTTCGTACTTTAATTCTGTTTTTCACCTGCTGCATCCAAGAACACTTTCCTGCCATAGAGCTACTAGTCACATCTAATCTGAATTCTCTCAGTGCCAGGAGGCACATAAGGCGCAAACATCATTCTTCCACTTCGATCGGTCTGCGGCTGCGTGCTCTGGAGTCCCAAGGGCCACAGCGCAGTCTTCCGTTGGTTTTTTCCTCAAGACATGACCGATCCAGTTCCATCTCCTCCTCCTCACTTCATTACTGATTTTCTCCATCTCCGAGTTGATGCTCGTCGTTTCTGCAACTTTTTATTTTTTTTTTTTTTTCCGGGAGGAGGTAGTTGGCCTCCTGCCCAACCCCCATGACTTGGAGGGCCAGTGGTTTTTCTGTCAGGGTGGCCTTCCCTTAGGCTGCATTGGTTCGCGGCACCTTCTTCAATTTTATCCAGTGCACCCTCCAGAGAGGGATCCCCTATCCACCACCCAGGGGACGCGCCTTCTAGCCGTGCAGCCCCAGCTGAAGGGCTACTAGTCACAAGGCTATCTTAATTATGTTAATCACTCTCTCCCAGATAATACAATTAACTATAATTAGCTGATCCCTGTCTTCCTATACTTTGTTCCCCCAGGGGGATTAGGAGTTATTAAACTAGATGAATACCCAATCCCTCTTGCAGGATTGTCTCCCAGGAAGAGCCCCAGGGCAGAAAGGCAGGCGATGCATCACCCACGCTCTTGCCTGACCCAGCCTGAATGAGCAGCAGAAGTTCCCTTGAAGAGGCATTGACTGAAAATGTGTCTTCCATTATAATCACCTTACATGGAGGATGGAAGTCATGGCATGGCAGTCTGCCTAATCATTAAAAAATATTGTAAGTCTGCTGTGGATTTTGCTGGAGTATTAAGACGGTGTTTGTCATTAGCACTACTGCAGAGGCACATACTACAGCTACCGCTGCACAGTTCTTTCTATTCATACTGGAGTTGAAACTACCCCTAACATGCATGGAGCTAATTGTCTACTGCCTGGCATGCAGTGTAGTTATGTACAGTTAGATGAGTCACAAAACTGCAGTCATTTACAGTAAATGAGTTACAAAAGAATCATGTCCCATCTGGCATTATCATTCTGTTGCTGTTTTGCATTGTAGCTGCTAGTGACCACAATGCTAAAACAATCTTCAGAGATCGCATATGATATTTCTCAAAACTACTGTCATCACCCATTGCATAGACACATTTCTCACCAGCTAGAGGTTCCAAGTGTTTTGAACAGGCTTTTTGATGCAGAAGATGTGCAAGATCTACAAAGGATGCAAATATATTTTAAAAAGTATATTGAAAAGGGAATTTGGCTGCTCTGCATGACCTGGAAATACATGATGCAGCAGCACAATAATGCTTTTTGAAAGCCTGGTATATTGGAACAAGGAAAACAGGTGAGTGTTTCTCAAAAGCATGCTTATCACCACTGAACAGAGATACCTGCAACTAGCTGACAAACAGAAGAAAATCAGTAAAAGTACTATTAAAAAGGGAAATATAAAACAGTAAATGTAAAAAAAAATACATGTCAGGAGCAATCCTCAATTAGCAGGATAATGGGAGATGACAGAATAGCCTGTTCCAGCTTAAGCTCCTCAGGCTGTTACTGATACTGTTCCTCATTTCCTGCCATTTTTAGACTCAATGCAAGTGCTTTTAGACTCAGTGCATGTACAGATGATCAGAGTGATACAGTGCCAGATTTGAAAGTGTACATCTGCTTACCCCATCCTGAGTCATATTCTTTGCATACTTTACCATTCCGTTAATTTTTACTGTTGTGACTGTAAATTCATGCTGCTGACAGTGAAAATTGTAAATGGCCATGCTCCAGGGACAGAGAAGCTATTCATACAGCTCAGCCTCAGGGATGAATTTCAAACTGAAATCAGGAACTGATTTGAATACCTACTGCCATAACTCATTTGTGTATTTAATGACAATAAAGAAGACACCTGTGACCCCTGTGAATGTGACTGCAGGGAGAAGTGACAGTTTCAGGTCCATAGTTTACATGTTTCAAGGCACATGTATTGCAAAATTAAACATTTCTTATGTACAGCTTTACAGTATTTGGGGGGAGGGTGAGGAGAAAGTACATAGAATGAGAACACAGCAAGAGACAGAAAAGATTTATTTAATATAGAAAAAGAGAGAATCCTTCAATACAGAAAAAATCTCAGTAATGATACAGTTAAAATTTTTATACACACACTTAGTTTCTATCTTTTTCCTGGTGTAACGCTCACCCTTCCACTGCTCCTCTGGATGCTAATGTTGGTGGTTTCACTCTGGTGGTGGTGGTAGGGTGTTATAGGGAGTTGTTGGCACCTGGAGTCCTTTGCTAGTAGGAATTTGATGTCCATCTTGATGGTTTCTTCTTCCTCACACTAGGGATCCACATGGGGTCATATTTATGTGTTTGCCAACATGCTTTTACATCTTGCTATTTCTTCATTGGCCCGTGTCTCCACATTACATTCAGATTCATTATATCGTACATTTTGCATAAATTGGATAATTCTTTTTTACTCTCTTATTTATCCTGAAAATTGTTTTCGTCCTGCTTCAGGTCTGCATTTATTTAACTGACCAGTGGTGAGTTTATAGCTGTGGTGCCGCCAGTGCCAAAACAGTGGCCCTTCTCCTGTCATCCCATACCTGTACCCGTCTGTGCCACATCCTGTGCCTCCACTTCTTAAGCCTCTACAATTGTACCTGGTCTTTATTTCTCTGAACTACTGCTTTATACTAGCCGTGTAAAACCATGGCACCATAAGCAGAAGTAAAACAAATTAACCATAGCCACTTACTGAGAATGAGACAAAGCTGCAGGCAGGTCAATAAAGGTTTGCATATTACAGGGCTAAAGGGTTACCGTGTATGATATAAAGATGTTCATTGTTGCTTGTACACTATATGTATAGATATATGGAAGCCTTTGTGTATATACATATATCTATATACACACACACACATATATGTATATTAACACTGTTTTCTGCATTGTGTTTTTGCAGACTTGCAAGTGGATGCTTTTGGAAGATCGAGACACAAAGTTTTACATTCACATTTTTTAGATGGCTTCAGTGTGACAAGCATATTCCAGAAAATAGTTCCTTCCATATTTCTATGGGGAAATTACGCCTTGTTCCAAATTCTTGACACTTAAGTTATAATTGCTGGGGTTGCATTGCATTTTGGTTGAATTGTCACAGGCAGACCTAATGGAATCCACAGCAGCATTAATGCATTCTAGCTCATGGCACATGATAGACCACTTCTGAATTTGGCTGAAAGTATTTTTATCTAATCTGTAAATTTAATTTTTTCTGAAGAGCAAAATACATTAATCTTAACTTTCTGGGGAAACATACATACACAGATGAACTTTAGAAATAAACATTTAATTAACATCTTACCTTTTTAATATCCGTCTGAGAAATGAATCTACTGTAAGACACGGTGTAGTTTCAGTATGACTTTGTGTTTTCACTGCTAGCCAAAAATACTGTGACACAATGAAAATAGAATTTGGCATTAAAGCACAGCCTTGTTATATAGCAGGGTGTGCTGAAAGTGTCGGAGCCTTTGAGTGTCAGCGTGATTAATGATACAGAGCAGAACAGTAACAAGATGAGTCATAAATGGGACACCTGTGAGCATGTGGAAGTTACTCAGAGATTAGGGGCAGAGGGGACATATAGCAAGAAGAAAGAAATACTAGAATGGAGGAAAAGTGGAAAAAATTTAATTTAAAGAAGTAACTCTGGAAGCAGGGGGAGTCAGGACTTAACAGAACTCTAAAAGGTAGCCTGGGAGAAATTACTTACAATAGATGTGTCAGAACAGAAAGAGCATGTGGAGGAGGCACCTCTCCTCTAATACAAGGCTACAGACACATATCTTTTGCCTTTTCATTTGCGCCCTCCAAAGAAACAACTTTGCTTTCAGGTTTGTCTGCAGAGATATGAACACTCCTCAGCCTTATTTCAGATGAAAGGAGCCAATTTAGCAAAGAGTACTCATTAAAATGTCTAAAGCTAATCTGGCTTCTTTAGACTGAAATACATTCACAAAATATTTATAGAAGTAGTGGAGGCAGCTGATTGAAGGAGGTAGTAGCAACCAGCATGCAACAGGCTGAGGAGCTGCCAGAAGCCTCATAGCCAGTGCCAGAAGAGGATGCGTTTGTCAATGACTGTCTTGCAGAAAGTTGTCCTGGTACCAATGGTAGAGGAGACTTCTAATATGCAGTATTAGAAGTAGCTAATGGGTAGCTAACTACAGTACCCATCCCTGGAGAGCAAGAACTATACGAAAATCCTGTTGAATAAAGGTAAATAGTAGAAAGGAAGAAAAAAACAACAAAAAAACCTCAAGCAACTAAAAAAAAAAAAACCAACCAAAACAACGAAACGAAAACCAGAAAGAGACAAAGTGTATCAGCAATTCTACTCTGTATGGAAATCAGACCACTACTAGGAAGTCTGGAAAATCCTACTCTATATATGGGCATGTACATACCTTTATCAGTGGAAATGAATCATTGTATGACCAATGAAAATAGGGAAGGCTGCAATGGATTGTAATGTGGATTTCCTGATGTATAGAAAATTTTAAGTATAGGCTGCGACTTTTCCATCCATACAGGTGCTCACAAGACTCCACCTCTTTTGTCAATTTTATTTGAAATTGGAGAGCTAAGGGGAAAAACTCACTAAAGAACACATCATTGTAATTCTATATAAATGCTTGTATTCACTGGAAAAATTAGACTGTGATAGCAGTATGAATACTTATGGGTGTTGAGCATGAGTATGGTACATATATATGTACAGATGTAGTTATAGATATATACGACTATTCAAAAATATCCCTATATAAATATGCATGTGTATAAAATTGCATAGTTTATATACTTAATTTTAATATCACAGAGTTTTATTCAGTACCTTCTGGCACAAAAATCAATGCTTACAAAGTACTCTAAATCTTCAAACTACAACTGCTAGAGCAGTAGAGTATTATGGAGAAATATTTTGTATAAAGAAACACTATAAGAAAAATTATTTAATGTATTTTAATCTGTTTTATTAGATAACAAATGAGTAAAAGTTATTGATGGAACCTAAAGGAATTAATCATCATTCTTACTCTTTCCCTCTTCATTGGGATTCTTGCGATATATCTTTCTGCTTAGCTTTGTTTGTGCTACGTGGTCTGCAAATAAGATTTATAAGAATCTAAAACTTGCAACATTTCTTAAGGCAGAGGACATAATGAGTGAGTATTTGTACATAGAACAAGTCTTCAACTGTAATCCTAGCTGAGGGAAGCAGATAACCTGTTAAGAAATCTCCTGTACTGAGGTCCTCAGTAGAGGAGGATCAGGTTGGGAAACATTTAAATAAACTGGACAGACATAAGTCCATAGCCATGATGGGATGCTCCCACAAGTGTTGAGGGAGCTTGCCAAGGTCATTGCAAAGCTACTCCTGATTATTGTTGTTTTTAGAAATCTGCAGTGTCTTCATTTTATTCTTGTTTTCAAAACTCTGGAATTCACATGGTAACTCAAAACACTGTGAATAGCTGTGAATAACTATGAATTAGCTAATCTTTAGGACAAAAGTCATCATATAGAAATCTCACTCTCCCAGTAAGAAGAAAAGGGGCAGTAAAGGAGAAAGTCCAACTCACATGTAAACTATACTGAGTCTGACATGTTAAACTAATATGTATCATCCATGCAAATATACATGCATATTACTTATTGCAAAACACCATATTGATTTCTTCAGTTTTATTGTAGTACGTAGGCATATCTTTATACATCTTTCATGAAAAATTGGGACTTAATCTTCTCCCATCAATATCTGAATTAGTTTTAGTCTCCTGTATTTTGTTCCTTAATGACACAGTTGTTATAATTTTATTTCATTGTATTATACCAGTTTTGTATTTCTCTTCAGACAAAAAAAAAAAAAAAATCAGTGTAGTGATCTCAACTTACAGAAGTAGATTTTTTTTAGCTTCTAGTGATCTAAGGAGTTCTCTCCTCCTGTTTGTTATTAGGACAGCTGGCAAGAGCTGCATGCAGCATTTTTTGTTTTTTGAAATAGCTTCCAGGTAGAAACATTTGCAGCTGGAGATGGGACAGACTACTTACCCCTTAAAATTATTTCTCCATTTGTTATAACACAGTTTGAGTTCATTGAGTTGTGTCTCCAGTTTTGGTTTGAGCAGGGAATGATTTTGAAGTTTTTAACTGGTCTATTTTTTCTTTGTTTTACCTGGCTATATTCTGCTTTATCCTATCCACTAATAATCTTATCTTTCTTTCTATTTTATTGTGGCAGTTGAAGACCAGCACTTCTGTATGTGAAAGAAAACTCGCAGATAGTTAAACTTAATAGAAACAACAAAGTTACTTTATGGTGAAATGTAACCCATGCTATTATATTACATAGAACAGCCTGGTTGCTGCTACCCAATAATGCACTGTTTTATCTAGTTTTGGGATTTTTGTTTCCAATGTCAAAAAAAGGAAAAGGAAAAGAAAAAGAAAACAAAAAGGAAAAAGAAAGAAAGAGAAAAAGAAAGAGAAAAAGAAAAAGAAAAAGAAAAAGAAAAAGAAAAAGAAAAAGAAAAAGAAAAAGAAAAAGAAAAAGAAAAAGAAAAAGAAAAAGGAAAAGAAAAAAAAGAAAAAGAAAAAGAAGAAAAAGAAAGAAAAAAGAGAGAAAAAGAAGAAGAAAAACAAAAAAGAGAAAAAGAAAAAGAAAAAGAAAAAGAAAAAGAAAAAGGAAAAGGAAAAGAAAAAGGAAAAGAAAAAGAAAAAGAAAAAGAAAAAGAAAAAGAAAAAGAAAAAGAAAAAGAAAAAGAAAAAGAAAAAGAAAAAGAAAAAGAAAAAGAAAAAGAAAAAGGAAAAGAAAAAAAAGAAAAAGAAAAAGAAGAAAAAGAAAGAAAAAAGAGAGAAAAAGAAGAAGAAAAACAAAAAAGAGAAAAAGAAAAAGAAAAAGAAAAAGAAAAAGAAAAAGGAAAAGAAAAAGAAAAAGAAAAAGAAAAAGAAAAAAAGAAGAAAAAGAAAAAAGAGAAAAAGAAAAAGAAAAAGAAAAAGAAAAAGAAAAAGAAAAAGAAAAAGAAAAAGGAAAAGGAAAAGGAAAAGGAAAAGGAAAAGGAAAAGGAAAAGGAAAAGGAAAAGGAAAAGAAAAAAAAGAAAAAGAAGAAAAAGAAAAAAAGAGAAAAAGAAAAAGAAAAAGAAAAAGAAAAAGAAAAAGAAAAAAGAGAAAAAGAAAAAGAAAAAGAAAAAGAAAAAGAAAAAGAAAAAGAAAAAGAAAAAGAAAAAGAAAAAGGAAAAGGAAAAGAAAAAGAAAAAGAAAAAGAAAAAGAACAAAAACAAAAAGAAAAAGAAAAAGAAGAAAAGCAAAAAAGAGAAAAACAAAAAGAAAAAGACAAAAAGAAAAAGAAAAAAGACGAAAAAAGAGAAAAAGACAAAAGGAAAAAGAAAAAGAAAAAAGAAAAAGAAAAAGAAAAAGAAAAAAAAGAGAAAAAAAGAAAAAAAGAAAAAGATGGTCTTGACAGGAGAGACAGGGTATTTCTGTATTACTTATAGTGGTCTGGAATACTGGTGCAGCACATATTTTCAATCTCGCTCATGTTTATAGTCTCTTCAGTTGCAGAAGAGATACTGTATACATTAATTCCATAGAATTTCCTAGAAGTTAGACATTTGAAGTCTGTTAGAAAAAGGTGGAGACACAAGTGATCTTCACTGAAGTTTACCAGTATCATACTCTCTCTACCTTGAAGCTGTTTATTTATTTGCTTCTACCATGCCTTTACAAGGGAAGAAAAAACATCTCTCAAACTTGCTTTAAAATTTTCCGTAGGAATTGCTGCCTTTCAACTCGGTGTCACAAGTCAACTTGATGAGCCTTCTGTTATGAAAAGAGAGAGACTCTACTCAATAAACTAGTGCTTTAAACTGCCTAATTCTTGTTTTACTTTTTATTATATTGGGGTTTGGAAAAGAAAATTATGTGCTATTATGATGAAGTTTTGATCTATAATTCTTCAGCAAGTGTCTAGACTTACATAACTTAGTTCAAAAGGGAGCAGTAATCTTAATGACCTTCATTCTGAATAGCCTTCCTGAAAGGACTGGATGTTGAATATGTCATTAGACCCTTGAAACGATCGATATTTTCTAAATATTGTCAAGGTAGAAAGTTAAAAGAATGAGTTGTGGGGAATTCCTTAAATACTATTTGTCATCTCTAAAGAATAGCTTTCAGGATTTTATAAACAGATATATCCATTGACACACATACCTGAGAAACTTTAATCTTAGGGAGAGTGATTGGTAGAGGTGAGGAAAGAGGAACCTTAAAGAAATGCTGCGACAGAATAGTAAATGGGATTGTACATGGAAGAGAAATGGTGTATGCAATACTCTGGAAATCCTGCAGTTGCCAACAATAATCCAGTTTCACTCAATGATTTCTAGAATTATTAAATCAGTGCTCCAGCTCCCAGATTTTGGAGAATTTTCCTAAGAGAATATTCAAAAAAAGGACTTAGCAACTAACTTATGACTTAGAACTAAGCTGGCTGTCTAAACGTAAAAATCCAGTTAAAATTACGAGGGTCCAGAACACAGGTGTTTTTCTTAAGCCTCTGAGGATTTAGCATTTACATAACACACTTAATGTTCTCTCAACACCAACAATGTTGGCCATGTCACAAGATTGAGTTGTTATTTTCTGCTAGTGACAGTGGTGACAGCATTCATCTAGGAGTATGCATGTTGATTTCCTTTCTGGCATACCCTGGCCCTCATCCATAACAGCGGAGTGGGGGTGAGCTTCACATCTCTTGCTGAAACCATGTCACTATGATTAATTTATCCAATGAGAGGAAGCCTGCAGAGGGAGCATGAGTGTGTGCCCTGGAAATACCAAGTTCTGGAACAAGGAGTCTGTATACCTACAGCAATTTTAAATTCCTTTACAACAGACAACTTAGGCATTTCAGAAGTTAAATCCTGCGGCTGGAACAAGTTCCAAAACCTCTTTTACAAGAGTTGCTACAGCCAAAGGGACATTTTTTAAGTTTGCTGTTGTAAATGCCTTTGTAAGAAATGAAAAGATTAGATGGTGTCAGCAGCCTTCTCTCTCTTCTCCACCATTTTGTGGATCTTCCTATGCAGTGAAGAGTTCACACACACCTATGAGTCACAAGCAGATAAAAGTTAATCTTGAAAAATCTCAAATAAGGTCTTCACCTTCTATGCTCATTAAAGCTACCTGTGTGCTCTTTGCAGAAGTGTGATCCTAGATGCAGCTGGACACTGACAAGGCCTGTAAGATCCTTACTGCCCTGCGCTGCTCTACATGGGCAAGGGAGCCGGGAGCTGAGGGTGACAGCAAGGCAGGCACAGGCAGGGCAGGAACACCAATGAGGACTGCCATCTTGCAGGACCTGAGCAAGATGAGGTCCAGGGATGGTAACCAGGGCCAGCCATGGGTCCAGTGACTGCCAAGCAGGTCCATACTGAGGACAACCCAGAAAGTCACATCAGCAGATTAAGATTCGGACCACCAAAAACAAGTAGAGTTGCAGAATAACTCCGGCAAAGAGCAAGGACAGCTGGACCATTAAATCGTACAAATACTTACGACTCACCTTCCTTGTATGCATTTAATTCTGGAGAGTGATGAAGCAGAAAATAATAGGATTAATAATAAATAATAAAATTAAAGCTTTAACTGCTAATTATTAATATAAATTAATAATTACTAATGAGTAATATTATTAATAGGGTAATATTAGAAATAAAATAATAGAGAAATAACAAAATTCCCCAAACTGGAGATTCCACATGGTTTTCAAAGTAACTGTTGCCATAATTAACTTTATAGTCATTTAGGAAAGCTGATCTCAAGTTTAGGTTCTAGTCTTTATGTTACTCACAAATAGATATTTGTAGTTATTTTAATTATTCATAATCATGAGTCATCACTTATGCAAACAAGTTTGTAAGCCTGTGGTTCCTTTGGGCACTTCTTGTAATATCTTCTCTGAGAATTCATAATTTGCTATCAATGCTTTAGTTCTGGCATATTTTTATTTCTGTAGCCACACTGTATAGTCTGATGACCTAATTGTATAACTGGGCAGCAAGAATAAAGCTTGAGCAAAGCACAACCAATATGCAAACAGTCATGCAAAACATGCAATTTTTGTATGTTGATTGTAATATTCTCTTTATCCAAGTTTATGCACTTTGCTGTGCACCTGCTTTCTATGGCCCAAGGTCTTTAGTGCTTTAGCTAGAGTACTTTTGTCACCTGAAGTGTTGACGTTTCTGCTAATTGGTTTTTGTGTTTAGTTCCCCTGAAGTACTTAAGAAAAGGTCTGTATTGTCCCTCTTGAAGTAGTGAGGAAATATTTCAGTATTAAGCTTTATTACATTTCTAGCTCCTTCCTCAGTATTTCCTCTTTACCACCTGCTTGGCTTCTTATTGTTTGTTCTCTTTGCCTCTTAATTTAAGCTTGCTAATCATCTGTTAATGCAGTTTCAGTGAAACATCCCTTGCATGAAACCTCATCAGCTACCTCATTACCAAATCTTATTGAAGTCACTCCACCTATTATCACCTGGCCAAATTTCCATTATGTTTTGTCATTGAGAATGTAGGCAAGGAGAGATTAAGTTACACAAACACTAATAGGAAACAGAAAAAAATAATTTAATTTAACTTAACCTTGGTACAATAAATAAATGTTTCACCACTTTAAAAAATAGACTTCAGCTTAAATTACACTTAACAAAGGCTTCTGTTTACTTGCCAGTGTATCTGGATATGACATTCAGCTACTATTAATGCATGCAGAAGCCAAATTAAGTATGTGTAATGAAGTATTCAGAAAGACTAACCACTCAAAACAATTTCTGGCATTAGAAGATATAAGACAAATATGCAATTTAGTAATGATAAGACTAATTAGCATTTTAGATCTTGGGTTAATGTTTATTTGATCTTCTCATCTTACACTGAGGCAGGAAATAAGCATCCTATAAAGAAAAGGCACAGGTCATGGGGTCAGCATGTAAAAGTGTCAACTTTAAAAAATTATATAATTTTCCCTATATAAGACTCTTTTTTTTTCCTATAGGTATAGCTAAGTAAAATCCTTAGAACAGCTGTAAGCCTATTCTTACTTAAAGATAAAATTTGCACTGCAGATGTTAAGTAATAGTCAAATGAAAGTTTCATGGACTTTGTAACATTTTTAAGAGATTAATTTTCTCCTTCCTCAGATTTATTAATTAGAAGAAATATGATCATTTCTCATACATTAATGGACATACTCTCCAAGAAATTCAACTGGAATACTAAGCAATAGTGAAAGTGACGTGAGTACAAGAACTTAGCCTTTACAATCTAATCCATGCCTTGCAGGAAGGAACTGAAATTAACATAAGATTTAATCTCTAAACAATGTATTGCTCATGAGGCTGTCAACTGATTGCTGTGGTGAGTGGATCCATTTGTTTGCTTCCCCTGCAGAAGCTGAGCAAGCTTTCCATACTGCACTTTGCCAGTGTGTTTATCACACTCCAGAAGCAGGGACACCCAACAGAGCAGAAGGAAAGTTCAATTTCCATGGTGGCAGCAGTTTTGGCCCTTTCTTTTTAGCATACTGATAAGTGTAAAATCTCTGTGAGGTTGTGATGTGAGAATTGAAACTCACTGAATTCCTCAACATGCCAGTAAAAGAAGAGAGTATTTCTTTAAATGCCTGCTGAGTTGAGCAAGTTTTCCTTAGAGAAGGACCAGTGTAGAAAAATTACACAAACCAAAAACAGTGGAATATCTCATATTCCTAAATTTCAAAGTGATTGCTTAGATTATGGGGCCAGAATTGAACTTCAAGTCATTCTAATCTGATATCATATGTAATTCAGGGTGTAGAACGTTTTTATTATTCTTATATGAAGGCCAGTAACTTCTAAGTGCAAAGCCTGTAACCCTACATGTTTATAGTTCATATAAAATACATATTTCTTTGAGTTCTGTATAAGGTTGATGTGTAAACTTCATTCTCATGTCGTCTATATAGTTGTCATGCATATCCTTATTCAGATGGGGGTCTACAATGTCATCTTCCATCAAGACAAATAATCTTGAGTTGCAAACCAGAGAATTTCTCTCTTCACTCTAGTTTGTTTTGATGGCTAATCATATGCACAGTTAAAATGGTTTTTTCCTCATTTGAATATGACTTTGAATCATTAATTTTGTTATGCTTTTCTCAACTATATCAACAAGTCCTTTAGAATAGAAATATTTTCATATGGTGAAGAAGACTTGTTCCATCTCTACAAGGCCTTAGAGCTAAATGAATAGGGCTTCTAAAATCTATCTTTACAATATGGCATTTTTTGTAGCCCTTTAATTTGTGGTTCTTTTCTTCTTATTCTCCATTGTTTTCTAAATATGTTTCTCATAACCAAATTTCCTTTATGTTCAATCAGTGTTTTTAAAAATGGTAAAAATAACTTTCTTCTCTTTATTATAGTTCTGTTTATACTCCAGAATACCTTATATCCTTGAGTGGTCTGTGTTCTTGCTGTGCCATATCCACATTGCAGATCAGTATTGTGTCCTCCTCTATGAATTATATACGAAGTAATTTTTTTTAAATTTACTTTTACATCAGTAGTTCAGAATTTAAAATATTGTCAAAATTAATATTAACACTTAACGAAGCTCCTTGGATATATCCTATTTATTAATTCTTACTGAACACTACTTTTTACTGTCTGCCAGTTAGTCAGTTCTTAATCCCTTTTTCAAGGCATTGTCAAAATTACGTACTAATTTTTTAAATCTGTGCAACGTTAAGTCATGCCTTTGTAATGTGTAAGTATATTACATCTGCAGTTACCTTGTCAGTCAAACTTGTGATCTCATAAAAAAATTAAATTAGTTTTGTTTCATAAGACGTGTCCTCCATAACACGATATTGATTGCATTTATATTCCTCTTAATTTAATTATATATTGATTGAAACACATGTCAGCTTTCCATTCTTTTGCTCAAGGATGATAACATGGTAGTCAACGTATACTTTAGCTGGGTCATCCTGCTGTCTCCATGAGCACACTATTAACTCTCTTATCTTCAGAACTGACACCTCTATTCTATTATTGATTAAAAATAAATTGCAGGAAGCTGGAAAGAACCCCATCCAAATCTTTAAGACTCTCTGATTCAGGTTATCCAAACCTGCTAATTTAAGGGGGTCTTTACAAAGAGAGGAAACAAATGTGAAGAGTGCCATTCAGATTACTGGTTTCCCTTGCTTAAACAATGTGATATTAGGGACTTTGGTCTGGTTTCTTTCTTTCAAAGATAGCATCAGGTTTATGAACAAAGCATGATCACAGGATCTCTGTTACCTTTAGCACAGCAGGTGTTTCCAATGTTCAGAGTTTCTAGGCATGTGTTTCCAGCTGGTCTCGGCTCTCCTTCTTACTTTCCTGTGAGGGACACACTACAAATGCTTCTCTAGAATAGGTGTTTTCTATTTCTGTTACACAGAAATACACTTGAAATCCATACAATATTCAAAACCTTGTTATTGACAACATGAATTATTTTCTCTAGATAGCTCTTGCTCAGATCGTCCTGTAACCAGTACTTTGGATGGGGCTTCCAATGTTCTGGCCAGCTGACTCCATGAGGCAGCAAAACTTCCTCTTTCAGGTTGGCTATATGAAAAGTAATACCTCTTCCCAGCAGCTCCTGGACTGTCACCACTGAGAGAGAGAGAGAGAGAGAAAGCGGGAGAGAGAGAATGAGAGACTGAACATAGTTGATTCGGTCTGAAAGAGTTTAGATCTGCTTTCTTTCTTTACAGACTCTGCCTACTCTTTGATCATATCTCCCTAGTACTTTTAATATCTCCAATTTATTCAGACTCTTTCCCCGTGTTATCACTACAATCACCACCACAGTAAAAAACTATACTGGTAGTAGAGAAACTGTTATGTCCTTAAGGCAGCTAAGCATATCGGAAGGAGAAAGGCTCAAATGTCAATAGGAGCAACAAAGCTATCTATAAGTATCATAGCTGATACATTAAAAAAATGTGGGCTTATGAATAAACCAGTATGCACCTGAGGATGTAACTATCTATCTCACATTAGAAATGTATCTATTCATCACTTATTTTTCTGTATGTCACGGTAAGGAATGCTATCCCATCAAGGGAATGATAATATATCACTTTTCCATCTAAAGAGCTTGTAGCAGATCACCTCTCACCCAGCCCGAGCAAAAAGATATTTAAAGTTACAAGCAAAAAACCTGAAACTGATAGTGAAAATGTGGTAAGCAGGCAAAAGGAGTGCCCTAAAACAGTGGAAATGGAAGATGGCAAGTTCTGATTGCATAGTGATAGTGTTGATACTACCTAAAACATTTTAAACCTATCAGACAAAAAGTCTTCCAGAAATTTCCTTGTCAAATTAATATAAAAAAATAGAAAAAAAAATTATCATTGGACATGAAATTAATTCCAGAAAATTGTTTGAAGATTCATTATAAGTAGATATGTCAGTATTCTAGCTACGCTTCTACAGAGTTGCCACAATACTTTGGTTTTTAGTTTCAAAAATCAGTTGAGGTTAATATTGTAATTTCTGCATAGTGTTTGTACTCATCAGAGCACCACTTGGTGGTGCTCATCCATTTAGCAGTTGCATTACAAATGGCACTAGCACTAAGGAAAAAAAAAAAACATCCAAAACATGCAGTCCTGGTAAAGGACATATTTTAGCCCTAAGAGTGCCCATACTTTTTAAGTTTTGCCACTGCATTAATCCTCCATTTCCATGCCACATTAAAAAATATTCACTTCATGTCTGTTTTTAAAAAACAGTTGGTGTGAAAGCTTGTTTACTAAGTACTTTCCCCCAAAATCATTGGTTACCCTCCAAATCTTACATTATTCTAGAAAGCAGCGCATGTATCATCTAGCTGAGAAAAATTTTAAAATTAAAATCTGCTCCAGACATACTGCTTAATTTTCTATCTTAATGAAATAAGAAAGTGTGAGCCACTGAAATTAATTCTTCCATCAGGATTATTGTGTCGTTCACAGCTCTGAATACGAATAGATGTGAGATCAATAAACTTTTACCATTTATAGCCCTTAAAATCTATATCCAAATCTCAGAAATCAGAGCGTAATACCCCAGAATAAAACTGCTCGATAAGAAACATGCTGGGGACGGTATCTGAAGAACACAGAAAGAAAGTCAGACCAAATTTCTGGTAATATAAGATTAATAAAAATAATAAACCTTTAGCTCTGATAAGGAGGAATTACACTGGGCTACTTTCAGAGGCTTTCTGGTGAGTAAGGTGACTTTTGCCAGTGTTTTACTTGCCTTTCAGAGTGACCTAGATTGGCTAGAAGTGATCCTGCTCTCCAGCTAGCAAAACTGTCCTATCACAGAAGCAACGGCTCCTGGCTCCCAGCTCCCATTAAATTCAAAACGCAGAGGTAGACCCTGCTCCTTACAGAATTTTGCCCTGTGAGAGGAGCTCACAGCTCCTGTTATGTGGAAACTCAGTAGGAACTGGGAGCCACCAGGCCATGAAGATGCCCTTGGCCACAGTCCTTGTATTTTGGAACCACACCTTACAGGTCTTCTGTGTTTTGAGCAAAGAAAAATGTTAATTTACACATTCACTGATAGTAAACAAAAGATGATACAAATTAAATTAGAATGGAACTAAAATGGAGCCTTAGAAAGAAAAGCATTAAATGAAGAAACAAGCACTACTTCAGGTGCAATCTTGTGAAGCTGAGTTATTCATTGCCTCAGAAGTTTAAAGGAATGAGAAATGTAGGTGGATTTAAAATGGACTAAATAAGCATCAGTTGCTTTTGTGAGTATCAATTACTTCTGAGAATTATGCAAGCTGAGAAACCTAATAATATTTTATATTTGAGAAGAGACAACTTATTAACTTGCAGAGACAAATAAAAGAACAATTTTATGCCATGTTTATTGGTGTGCAATTAATTGGGATGTTTTTGACACCTTTCTTTAATGCAGCAAGTATTGGTTCTTATAATACAATACTTGGCCTCATTTATGGATTACTCTACCATTTCTTGTGAGGCACCACAACTGCAGTTTGCTTCTCAGAGTTTATCTTGATGACACAGTTAATCTTCATTTCACTCCTAATTTGGGATGCATCCACACATAAGAATCCTAGAGTAAAGTAGATGGGTCACAACAATCCCATGCAATGATACAGGCTTGGGGAAGAGTGGCTGGAGAGCTGCTCAGTGGAAAAGGACCTGGGGGTGTTGGTTGACAGCCGGCTGAACATGAGCCAGCAGTGTGCCCAGGTGGCCAAAAAGGCCAATAGCATCCTGGCTTGCATCAGGAATAGTGTGGCCAGCAGGACTAGGGAAGTGATCATCCCCCTGTACTCGGCACTGGTGAGGCCGTACCTTGAATACTGTGTTCAGTTTTGGGCCCCTCAGTACAAGAAAGACATTGACGTGCTGGAGCGTGTCCAAAGAAAGGCAACAAAGCTGGTGAAGGGTCTAGAGAACAAGTCATACGAGGAGCGGCTGAGGGAGTCGGGTTGTTTAGTCTGGAGAAGAAGAGGCTGAGGGGTGACCTTATTGCTCTCTACAACTACCTGAAAGGAGGTTGTAGCAAGGTGGGGGTCGGTCTCTTCTGCCAAGTAACAAGTGATAGGAAAAGAGGAAATGGCCTCAAGTTGCATCAGGGCAGGTTTAGGTTGGATATACACTAAAAGGGTAGTCAGGCATTGGAACAGGCTGCCCAGGGAAGTGGTTGAGTCCCCACCCCTGGAGGTATTTAAAAGAAGGGTAGATGTGGTGCTTAAAGACATGGTTTAGTGGTGGACTTGTTAGTGCTAGGTTAACAGTTGGACTAGATCCTAAAGGTCTTTTCCAACGTAAGCGATTCTAAGATTCTATTATTCTAAGATTCTATGATTCTAGATCTATTTTCTTTCCTTTGTCAGTTCACTAGGGAATGTACCTACCAGCTCAAGTTATCACAAGTCATCAGTGGCTAAAATTGAATGTATATATATATTTTTTTTTTTAACTTACTGCTATTCAGAAAGTTGTTAAACTGCATCACAATGAACTCGGACATTTCCATGAGTTTTCATGCCATGATCCTTCCCTTCCTCTGTGAGGATGATTTTCTGCTGTGTCTTTGTCTCCTGCTGTTTTATAGAGGTAGTTATTCTAGCACTTCTTGAAGTGTTGGAAAAGGGCCAGCATTTTGAACAAAACAGTTAAAATTACAAATAATCATATCACCAAAAGCAAACTCATGAGAAACCAGTTCCTTTCACACCTTAAACAACCAATCTTTTTCTGACGGAAATGTATTTTTGCCATGTTAACAGCATCTCTTTAAAGTTCCTTTTAATTGCTGGAGTATCCTTTTGATTTGAATTACAGGCTACATATCATATTACAGGGGCAATATTTGTTTTCTTTCTTATTAATCATTATCCAAATTCTTTGTCAGATATTTAAACAATATGTATTTCCTCTAATCTGTGAATACAAGCTAAATATATTTATTTATTAACTGGTAGGCTGATCCAATAATGAGGTAGTTCCATCTGCTTCAGGCTTGGGTAGACTTATGGTTGTCATCTGTGACAGCTCAATTCTGTGTGCTAATTGCTTTAGAATTTTGCAGCAATGCAGTTTTGTCCTTCCATTTTCCTTAACAAGGTTGATAGAATTTGTAATTACTGATGGGCTCTGCCTGCTCTGTCTTCTTTATAATGTCCTGAGCTCATATAAAATCTAAAAATAAAGAGAAACATGAAAACATGTTAATAAACATTATTCCCCTACATAATGATTAGTATATTTGCTTTGATTTTAATTTTTTATCTCTTTAATTCTGCAAGGACCATGCCTCTTCTATCGCGTAATGTTTTGAAATGGATGACCTGTGAATGTGTGAGGAACACCCTTTAACCCAACAGGAATAAAGCTGCTGTAATTAGAGTAACAGGGGAAAAACAGAAATTTGAATGAAACTCTTTCGTTCTCTAAAACACAAAGTTCAGTCAGGTTGTATTGTGTAAACCCCCACTGTTTGTGACTTGACAAGCTACATTTCTTGTTGAAGGGATCTCTTCAAAGGCAGCAGCAAATTTCTCATCTTCAGGTGCAGAAGCAACATAAAACCAATTCCAGAACAAGAGGAAAATATGTTAGATATAGAAATGAGGTCACTGAGCTGGTTCCAGCATGGCTTTACATCTCAGCAATGTGGCCACAGAAGATTAAGTACCAAATCACACCGCATAATTCTTTACCAGTGTCACCTTATCATTCTATTAATTCCTTGTATAAGAGATAATTTTAAATGAATTTCTTTTTCAGCTTTTGTGCAAATACCAGAGAAAAATAAAAGATGACCTTGAAACTCATTGAAACTCATGGTTAAAGACTCAAGACAAGTTAGAAAAAGAGCTTTCTCAGTACTTTTTGCATGCGACCTAATACACTGGGATTTATACATTATTTTCTGAAAAAATAGTTGTCAGGGGTTTATGCTCTTCTTAGAACATCTTCTTAACCACTGGACAGAACATATTTAATATTCAGTTTCAAAAGAACCATGACTTAAACAGTTAAGGAACTCCACAGAAGTTCTAAATAAATTATATATTATTTTGTATATTTGGCTTCTTTTCAGAATTCGTCCAAAACATCAAGAATTCTTTATTGTTTTTCAGGGGTGGTAAAAAGAGGGACTTTTCAGAATGCTTACAGGTCTTTTTCTGTTAAATCCAATGTTTCTTTCCCATATGAAGTTTCACAGTTTAGCTGTGTGTATTTTCTCATTCTTTTAAGGGCATGCACAAAGACACATTTGATCGTATGAAATCATCCTGGAAAAGAAAATATAAACTCTCTGTTAGGATTAACTTCTTCATGAAATGTCCACGGTGAAAATTTTTATCAATACGAATTATCAAACTCAATCACAGCACTTATCCCTAACCTCACTTGGATTTCAGGAAAATTTCTTACAAAAATGAAGAATTTAGCACACAGTCTACCTGTTTTTCATGTCTTTATGCTTACATTTAATCTAGTAGTATTAACACTCCTCATAATTTCTAATATGCTTATCCTGCTAGATATCCCCAGTACTCTGTAGAGAACACTGAACTGCAATAGCTTCTTCCTTGCAAAGCTAGGTCCTGTAGGCCTATTTGTATCTCCTCTTTCTTTTTCTCTCATAGTGTTCATAATCAGAGTGCCATTAACTTAGCTTTCTTTAAGGCTTATCATGTGAATTTTTGTCATGTGAATTTTTCCACTGTAAGACAAAATGCAGCCTTTGTCTTTGCAGCCTCAGGTGTTCTGTGGCTGAACAAGAAGCTATTGTGGTAACTCCTCATGGTGGCTTTTCTGCAGGCAGATTTTCAGGACATGATGTTGTCTGAGACAAAGCTAAATGCAGCTGACATTTCGTCACAGCTGAGAAAGTTGTGGGGGAGGTTTGGCCTGACTGAGGGTTTACTTTGGCTGAAGAATGAGCTCTCTGGAAAGCTGAGCTCTGATTACTCACAATCTATTGACCTGTGACTGTGTGATGGACGTGAAGCATCGGCATCTAAGTTTTACATATCAGAAGAAAAAAGTCCAGAACTATAGTAATGCCTCTTATGTCATGTTCTAACAAGTAATGCTTGTCCATTCCTTCTGTTTCTCATCATTTTTCTCCTCTGCTTGTAAGTATTTATGTCAAGGAGAACAAAGACCTGTAAAGTCCTGAGGCCAGGATTCTCAGAGGACTAAATGCACTTTGACTTCACAGGGGCAGGAGTGGCCAGAGATGGTCTTCATAGCAGCAATCTCTGCTAGCATGACAAAAAGTTGCTTGCTTCGGTGCATGATGTCCTTTTCTTAAAAGGCCTATTTGTAACTTTCTTTTATTGCAAAGATGAGTTTAATTCTTAGTCGTCACCAGAAGGCAACCTAACTACTATATTTAATCTTCAGCACTGACAGGTAGAAATACTTAAAATAGAAATGTCTTACAGCAAAATGTAGAATATAAAAACCTGAACATACTAAATGAGAAGTCAGCCTAAATTTAATTAAGATCTTGATTTAGTGTCTTTATCACATTTTTGTTTGTAAATCTGTATACTTGAGGGCTTTATCTGAAAGAGGATGTTGCATTGCTTTTTTTTTAAATTAAGTGAGATAATACTAATTAGATGTCTGAAAACTAGAGTGGATGTTTATTAATGCTTTGTGAGCATTTCTTCTAAATTTTTCAGTGAAGAATGAAAAAAAATGTGAATGTTAGCTCTAACAATAGTGAAGAATACAGCTTCAGATCACTGGCTACTGTTGAAAAGACTCCTGGAATTTGGGCTTTCCTTTGCAGATATCATTTTTAAATGAATATTGTCCTTAGACACTGAACAGACAGACATGACAAGAGAACACTTGTTTTTTAGTCTATGGTACATAACAACTATAGACTTAGTGTCATATTCTCATCCTACCAATACACCTACTATCTGTTAAGAGGGGAGGTTGCCTATACCTGATGGAGCAGCTGAGACAGACTCATTTGCTGCTTTCTCTTTCTACTAAGACTAGTAGATAAAGTGAAAATTAGTTACATTTAAGTTTTCCTTTCTGTTGGTACAGATGTTTTATGACTGTGCATTTAAACAGTCACTTCTACCACATTTTAAAGCTACATTTACACATGGTATACTTATATTAGCCCAGGTGAATCTACTGAGGGGTGAATAGTGTCAATAAAAAGAAGAAAATAAAATGTGCATTTACTTCTGTATCTATACATGCCTACAGTTATGCGTGTGCATTATATTTTGTAGCTCCTTAGGTATGTCATAACACAATGTTCCCCCTCTTTTTTTAATAGAATTAAAATACATTCTTATATACACATATAGCATTTAAATTGAGGGAAGGACACCAACTGACAAAAGCAATAACACTCAGTGCCAATGATTCAAAGTACATTGCTATGCACTGAGTACTTTGTTATTACAAGGTTGTGCCAAAAATCCTCAGCCATTGTTGAAGCTGAAGACAACATAGGCTTGCCCTCTGAGAATCTGTACTGGTTTTGGCTGGGAAAGAATTAGTTTTCTTTATAGTAGCTAGTATGGTGCTATGTTTTGGATTTGTGGCCAAAACAGTGTTGATAACAAGGGAGGTTTTAGCTATGGCTGAACAATGCTTACACAGCATCAAGGTCTTTTCTGTTGCTCATGCTGCCCAGCCAGAGAGTAGATTGAGGGATGTGCAATAGGTTGGGAGGGGACACAGCCAGGCAGATGACCAGAACTAACCAAAGAGATACTCCATGCCATAAAGAAGAAGGAAGGGGGGATGTTCGGAGTTATGGTGTTTGTCTTCCCAAGTCACAGTTACATGTCATGGAGCTCTGCTTTCCTGGGGATGGCTCTAAACAGCTGCCTAACAATGGGAAGCAGTGAATGAATTCCTTACTTTGCTTTGCTTGCACATGCACCTTTTGCTTTACGCATTAAACTCTCTTTATATCGACCCACAGGTTTTCCTACTTTACCCTCTTGGTCCTTTTCCCCATCTCACTGTGTTGGAGTGAGTGAGTGGCTGTGTGGGGCAGAGCTACCTACTGGGGTTAAACTGCAACAGAAGCTTATATGCAAAGTCTTCATCCACCATGCTGATCCACAAAGGTGAATTTTGAGGCCCATATGAAGCCTGTCGGATAGAATCTTTCTGTCCATATGTTCAGATGGCACTGTGATCAGTGATGGAAGGAAGAAGTTGAGTATCATATATTCCCCCTGCATAGACAAAGGATGTCATTGCAGCATGCTGTCATTCTGTCAAGTTAGCACTTCAGAAACACAGCATCACCTTTTTTAAAAGTGTGATTCAAATGCTAATATGAAACTATTGTGAAAACTGTGCAGCTTCTGCACCTTGGGACTACTTTTGCTTATGTGTTGTACCAGAAGTAGAGAGTCTCCCCCACCAGAATGTCCTGTTTTCTTAACAGCTTATGATGTTTTAATCCCTACTTCTCTCACATTCTCTTCCTTTCCCTTTCTTAATCACTCTGCATAATGAAAAGTCTATATATTAAGAATGCATGCTGAGGTTTTCCAGCCAACTCGCCACTCAAACTAACCAGTCTTCGAATCTTATTATGACAACAGAGAATATTGAATCCACTCCTGTCAGTAAGACTTTATTATATGGCATGAGGCTGAACCAGATTCTATCATTGACAGCTGCATAATACAGATGGAGAGGAGTTACTGTGTATAGTGGGAAACACTAGAAGCAAAATTAGAAATTTCTTTGCTTTATTTTGATCACTGAAGCTGTGCCAATTTATGCTATTTAGTAGGAGGTGATTTGTTAAAAACAATCAATTAATATTCACAAGAATTCCAATTATACTTAGCTTAAAGAATAAGAAAGCTAAGTATCTTGCAGAGATTGCATTGGAAACTGTGGCATGTGCTCCTATGGTTTTGTTTTTCTATTACCTTATTTACCTGCTCATATTCTGCATATCCGCAAAGGGTAAATTTCTATCCTGGCCCATGAGTCTTTCTTGGTCAACAAGTGGATTATCCTTCACCAAGCAAATGATCTTCCTGCTGGACTCAAATATACTGGAGAGATTTTCTGTTCTTTCATCCATCTATGAATATTTATTACTCTACTAGGTGAGTCTAATAAGAGTCTGATTTAAACCCCATTGAACTCAAAAGGAGTCTTTCAGATTATTTTAATAGGATTTGATGCTGACCCTAAGACTTTATGTCAGTAGACGTTACTGAGAGCTGTAAGCATTCTTAAGAGATAGGGAATGAACACAAAGGAGCAGAGCCTGGTTTGCATGTATAAAGAAATGGGATGTCTCAGGTTTCACTAAGAGGTTTTTATTTAGCTGCTACATCAACTATTTGACAAATGAAACTGTCTTTAGTGTCTTACTCATGGGGTGTCAGAACTCTGCTTATTTCTGTATCTTTTACTAGCCTATATTCTGTTTGATACCCACAAGAAGAATAAGATTGTACAGTGCTGCAAACAGTCAGGAGATATTTGCAGGAGTAGCTGCCTAAATTATGATTTGAATACTGTTCCCCAAAATAATGGAAGCAAATACCTAGCAGAGGTTTGTAAAGATAAAAATTTAGAAAAGTACCTCTCAAAGTAAGGTATGTATGCCTTTTATATATAGTATGCACAGATATGTATCTTACATTTTAGCTGACGAGCACCAAAAGTTTATTATTCATATATGATACATATAATAATATCTATCTATATATATGCATTGAACTTTAAGTGAGAATATTAAATATTTTGCAATAATTTTGATGGAAACCGTTTTACATACATACATATATATATGTGTGTGTGTGTGTATATATATATGCATCCAAAGAGTTACAGTCAACAGCTCAATGTCCAAATGGAAACCAGTAATGAGTGGTATCCCTCAAGGGTCCAATACTATTTAATATCTTCACCAATGACATAGATAGTGGGAATGAGTGCACCCTCAGCAAGTTTGCAGATGATACCAATGTGAGTGGTGCAGTTGATATGCTTGAGGGAACGGATTCCATACAGAGGGACCTTAACAGGCTTGAGGAGTGGGCCCATGTGAACCTCATGAAGTTCAACAAGACCAAGTGCAAGGTCCTGCACCTAGGTCTCAGCAATCCCCAATATTAGTACAGACTTGGGGATGAACTGACTGAGAGCAGCCCTGCACAGAAGAACTTGGGGATATTGGTAGATGAGAAATTGGATATGAGCAGGCAATGTGTGCTTGCAGCCCAGAAAGCCAGCTGTACCCTGGACTGCATAAAAAGAAGCGTGGCCAGCAGGTCGAGGGAGGTGATTCACCCCCTCTACTCTGCTCTGGTGAGACCCCACCTGGAGTATTGCGTCCAGCTCTGGGGTCCCCAGCACCAGACAGACACGGGCCTGTTAGAATGGGTCCAAAGGAGGGCCACAAAAATGGTCAGAGGGCTGGAACACCTTTCTTTCTTATGAAGAAAAGCTGAGAGAGTTGGTGTTGTTTAGCCCAGGGTCTGTAGTGACAGAACAAGGGTTAATGGCTTTAAACTGAAAGAGGGTAGCTTTAGATTGGACATAAGGAAGACATTTTTTACAATAAAGATGGTGAGGCACTGGAACAGGTTGCCCAGAGGAGCTGTGGATGCCCCATTATTGGAAATGTTCAAGGTCAGGTTGGGTGGGACTCTGAGAAACCTGGTCTAGTGAAAGATGTCCCTGCCCATGGCAGCGGTGTTGCACTACATGATCTTTGAATGTCCCTTCCAACCCAAACCATTCTATAATTCTATGATTCTCTGATTCTGTGACTCTATGACTCTATGACTCTATGATTATATGATATATACCATACATATAAAAAATAAATTTCAGAGGCTTATTAGACCCTTTCTAAATCTGCACAGTCTTTGAGATTTGTCCTTCTCTTACTATGAATGCAACTAATTTTGAAGTAAGGGACAGAGGAGTAATTGCTGCAGTGACTGGTGGAAAGAGGGTACCCAGATGTACATCTGCATGAAACTGTGGTAAACACTTCTTACCTCTTTGTTTCTGAGCAGGTAAGTATAATTTCTGCCCTGGCAAAGTTGTATTTTATTTTTGATATGAAATAAATATTGCAAACAGTACGGACACAAGATGATTTATTACTTAGCTGATTTCTCAGTATCCACTGCATCTCAGCTAGCACTGGCTGTCCCTCTCTGCTGTAAACCTGCTGGCATTTGACGTAACAGGAAAGAATATAATAGCAAAACACATTGCAGTGTGATTGCTGAAAAACTATTAGGCTTTCCTGGTGAATGCTAAATTGTTTTGTTTCAGTGTTTTGAAGAAGGAAGATTTTAATTTCTGTTGCTGTTCGATGTGAAGAATGAAAGCATGAAACTTAGTCCTACAACGCAAAAACTTAGCTGAACAGGACCCTTAACCGAGAATCATTGGCAGCTTTGGTCATTATTCCAAAGCAAAATTCTTCCTGAAATACGTGATAATTGGGTGAATTTATAATATTTGTTCAGTGGTATATTATTTCTTTTCTCTTTCCAAAGTCAAGTGGCAATATTTAGCCATTTATTAGTACAAACTTCCATATGCCATGTATAATTTCTTGGTTAACCTAAATATCAGATGCATAGCTTATCTTGTGAGTAGTCTCAAAAGACCTATGTGATGATTGTTGTCCAGTCTTCTGTGGTTCCTTGGATGCATCAAATAACATAGTGTCTCACCTTACTGATTTCAGTAAAAACTTTTTTGTTTGAAGTCTTTAATTTTTGCTGGAAAGAGAAATTAAGATGTGCAGTTAAATCTGAGATCCAGTCAGGGAGGCAACAGTGATTAGCCTTGGCAGGAGATGCTTGCTGCTTCCTCTCTTCTCTTCTGACACACACAGCATGTCAGTTATCTACCGACCCTACAAATGGAAAATGTAAGATTACACATGAACTGCAGGCTTATATGGGATGGTGATGGGATGGTGTGCACTGCTGCCAGTGTATGGAAAGGTGAAGAGCTATTTTGAATGTCTACTGCATTTCTTTGATGTTTGCAGAGATATAAAGAGATCAGCAAACAATGTATTTAGGACATGCTTCTATTTTTAAAATGTACTCTAAAGAATTACAGTGTCCTTTTTGATCCTACCATTGAACTTGGAATTTGGAGTGGAGATAAAGAGAGGCAGTAAATACAAAACTGAATTCTTTTAACATCCAGATTCAAAAGAAGTAGTGTTCTGTGTTGGAAACCTAATAACATTGAATATGCCCTGGTAGAATTATCAGAACATTACCAAGCAGCTCATGTTAATAACATCAGCTCAAGTATTCAGAGAATTTAAGAATAAGAAGAATCAATCTATTTGGTAAGATCTTCTCTGTATCACCTGACATTAGATTTCACAAAACAACTCTTGTACCAAGACCATTAACTTGTGTTCTTCTTAAGAAGATTTTGCCACCTCTGTAATTAGTGCTTTGGCACAAATTTTGCCCATGGAATGAATGACTTTGGGCTCCATCACTGAAATCCATTGAACATAATTTATTTTTCATAGGTTAAAAAAGAGTGAGTATTCTCTGTAGTCTTTATGATATTCCATGAACTATGGCTCTGTATGTATTGGAAAGTATGGAATATGTGTAAAAGTAGCTTTAAAAAATATTTTTAACATACAATACTTGTATTTTTTCCTTGGTACAAGATAAACAAAAACACCATGATTAGACTGGAATTAAGAATTGTCAAAGTGTGTTGTTAATTTTATCTTTACATTCATTATTTTTATGATATTCAAAAATATTTTGTAAACACAAGAATTTAAAAGTTTGAAAAATAAATTAAGTATGCTAAAAAAATAAATAAAATTAATACCAATAACTCAACTTCTGTCCTGCATTTTTGCATTTATTTCCTGTTAAATTCAAGATACTTTAAATTAGATTTTTTTTTTCCCCTTCAAGGTGTCACTGAAAGACAGAGCTAAAGTGGCTCAGGTGGCCTGAATATTTGATTACATCAAATGATGATATGGTATATTTTCACATACAAGTAATTAAATGCCTGAATTAAGTAAAAAAACAAAAAAAGTTTTAAAAATGGGTGATTACACAATGCCTCTGTAATATGGATAGATGTCAAACTGGGTTATGGCTACTGTGAGCTTAGAAGATCCTACAGTCACAGGATGTAGCTATTCATTGTCGTTTTCTTGTCAGGACAGAGCACTTTGTAGTCATCTTGAAAAAAATCTTACCTTTTTTATTCCCGTATTAAGGCAAAAGTTGACACGTCAATCACCTTTTTAAATACAAAAACAAAATTAAAAAATCTTGAATCTGAAACAACTGTCTTTCAGATTCCTTCAGAATTAATGTACACAAAAATTATAGGTTTCTTACCCTTATTCGTTCTGTATGAGCGGGGTTACTTGCTCAGATTGCATTTTCCTTACAGTTAGATGACCATGGAAGCCCTCTGTAGAACTGCAGCTGGAGTGGAATCATGAGGATTTCATTAAATTCTTTGGAGAAGGTACATATGTTCTGTTGTATATACTTTATGTTTGCACTTTCCACAGTGTGATGGGTTGACCTTGGCTGTCTGCCAGGTGTCCACAAAGCCACTCTATCACTTCCCCTCCTCAACAGGACAGAGGGAGAAAATATGATGGAAAAGCTCATGGGTTGTGCTAAGGACAGGGAGATCAATTACCAGTTACTGTCATGGGCAAAACAGATGCGACTGTGGACAACAATTTAATTTATTGCCAATTAATAACAGAGTAGGATAATGAGAAAAAAAGAACAAATCTAAAACCATCTTCCCCCCACCCCTCCCTTCTTTCCCAGATCAACTTCACTCCCATCTTCTCTACCTCCTCTCCCCGAGTGGTGCAGGGGGACGGGGAATGGGGGTTGTGGTCAGTTCATAACATGTTGTCTCTGCCACTCCTTCCCACACTGGAGCAGAGCAAAAGTATGAGGAGGGTCTTTAATCAACTTCTCCAACATGGGTCCTTTCCATGGGTTGCAGTTCTTCAAGAACTTCTCCAGCATGGGTCCTTTCCATGGGGTGCAGTCCTTCAGGCACAGACTGCTCCAGCACGGGTCCTCCATGGGGCCACAGGTCCTGCCAGAAAAACTGCTCCTGTGTGGGCTCCTCTCCATGGGTTACATGTCCTGCTAGGAGCCTGCTCCAGTGTGGGCTGGGGGGCTACATCTTCCTTCAGGTCACATTCACCTGCTCTGGCATGGGGTCCTCTATGGGCTGCAATGTAGATATCTCCTCCACCGTGGTCCTCTGTGAGCTGCAGGGGGACAACCTGCGTCCCCACAGTCTTCTCCACAGGCTGCAAGGGAATCTCTACTCTGGCTTCTGAAGCACCTCCTCCCCCTCCTTCTTCCATTACATTGGTATCTGTAGGGCTGTTTCACATTTTCTCATTCCTCTCTCACAGCTGCTGTTTTTACCCTTTCTTAAATATGTTATCACAGAGGTGCCACCAGCATCACTGATAGGCTTAGCTTTGGCCAGTGGTGAGTCCATCTTGGAGACTGGCTTTGTCCGATGTGGGGGCAGCTCCTGGTGTCTTCTCACAGAAGCCGCCCCTGCAGCCCCACCCCCTGCTACCAAAACCTTGCCATGTGTGTAAACCCAATACACAGAGATAAATGATTTCACTCTGAATAAATAGCAAAGAAAAGACTGTTTAGGGTAATGAAAAAAAAAGGTGGTTTGTCTGACTCAGTCACAAAACTTTTGATTATAATAGTTTGTTAGTTTATTTAGCTTAATGTAAAGAGTAGTAGTGTTCTTCTCCAGACATTCACAGTCCAAATTAGATAACATTTTAACAGGAATCCTTTGTATTATGGGTGCTCTCTTAGACTAAGACTTCAGAAAACAGTTCAGTACCCATAAGCATGGGGGCTTTCTAGTAAAGTTTCTAGTATAGAAACTACTTGCATTCTACAAGTTAATAAGGTAATAGATGAACAGCCAGGTCAAGTTCAAGTATCCTGAACCTACCAGTGAAAGGACTCTCTGTAGTTGTATAGGCTCGCCTTTGAAGTTCTGCATTCTAGGGCCTTAGGTACAATAATTACACTAAAAAATGTGTAGGTTTCAAATTTTATGTTTTGATGTCCACTTAATGGACCGCATCTAGACCAAAGGCAACTTGTGGTCCATGACATGTCTTGGTCTCCAAGTTTTCTGGATTAAGCAGTTGAACAAGTCATTTAGAGGTCACTTCCAGTTTACACACCTGGATTTCCTTCCCTCAAATGGGGAGCAATGGCCTTGTTTCTTATCCCAGTGTTGGGCACAGCATGTACCTGAAACATGTATTTTCTCTAATTTAGATATCATCTTTGACATAGAATGCGCCTCAGTAGATCATGTACTTAAAATATATATATATTTATATATATTTATATATATTTTTTACTTCAAGCAAGATGAAAGTTGCTGATTTACTGCCCGTAGACTTGAGCTCCTCTCCATCACGTCCATTTTACTGGGAAGGTAGTGAAGGAAATTGAATCCATAGTTTCCATGAATGAGTGTTACTTTTCAAGACAGAGTTTAACCTAAAATTTAAGTACATTCTTCAGATTCATCAGGATGATTTCAAACTCCTAATAATATTATGTCAACTGGCCTTAAATTCTACACTTAGAAATGTGAAGTTTTGCAGGATGTAACGAATCATATTTTTAAGCTTTTCTGTTCATATACTTGCATATAGGATGCTCATAGTTCATGTAAAGGGGACTAACAATATTTTCTATGTTAAAATAAATCAGAGTATTAACAAGGTTCAAATAAATTGTTTTTCAAATTTTTAATTATATATATATGTATGTGTGTGTGTGTTTGTATTCAGACTATGATAATCTATCATAAAAATGGCTGTTAATTTCCTTGGTAGTGCCATTGCTCTGCCATTTTATATCTTTGGAAAGGTACCAATTTTTGTTCTATTTCTAGGCCTTTAATAGTCCATTATTCTTAATTAAATATTCTGATGTCTCTTGTTAACAGCATAAGGACAGTGACATTGCCTTTAGCTACTGCTAAGTTCCTTGCTATTTTTTAAAAGCTAAAGATGGTGAGTATATTTGATGTATGGTTACTTTGTGGTGCAGTTTCATTACTATAAAAAAGATATACATACTTGAGTCATTATTTAAGTTACTCTACATGCTGTTTTCCCTCCTGCATCTGATTCTTTCAATTCACTGAAAGAAGCTGAATATACTATTGAATAACACTGCAAGTCACTTTGTGTACAATTAAAAGTGTGTAACTTCTGACCAGATTTCCTGCCTTCGCCAAAGGTATAAATTAGGACTTTAACGATGCATGAAGATGAATCCCAGTTGTAAATTCACAAGCCTTCATAATATTTTAGGGAACAAATAATTAGTATTTTGGAAATGAGTGTACATCTCACACAAGCAATCCGGTTCTCCTCCTCCTTCCTGTTTTGAAGTCAATAGCCTGTGTTACATCAGCCATCTGCAGTTCCATAGACAGGTGCAAGGTCAGCATCACAGCTCCAAGCCTGGAGTTCAGTGAGAGCTGAAAAAATTGCTAAGCAACTAAGAAGAATTTCCAGCATTGTTAAAAAAAAAACACCCCAGCATTCATTTCTAAAAATATGGATTTTTTTTTTTTTTTTTTTTAAATACATTTCTCTGGAAATGGCTTGTCCAGAGATAACAGCATATAGGCTTGCTTGCAACTTTAAACTGTGTAGGAATAATGAGAAATATATAAGGCTAACCATAAAGTGTGGGAAAAAAATCCAGTTAGTTTGTTAAGGACTTGGTATGCCTTGGAGGTAACAGACTATTCTACAGTACTGATTGCCTTAGAAACTTGATGCTGCTTTCTAATAGCTGCAGACACTAACCAAAATGCTGAGGTGGTGCGATGTGCCAAATAAGTATGGAGCAAGAGATCAGGCCGGTGAACTCTCCAAACCTTACACATTGTTGAATCTGCTCAAATTTCAGTTCTTTATTTTCTCCTTTCTATTGCTTGAGTGGGCTGAACTGTTCCTACAAACTCCTTCCCTCTCTGCATATTCTCCTCCCTTTAATTCTGACCAATTAATGGGGTTGTAGGCAAAGAGAGTTAAAGTAACACCATTCTCTACATAAATAATTATACACTCAATCAGTGCACCTTGGCAGAAACAAATTCTGTTCCTGGACCTGTCATCACACAAGCATGTGGTTCAATGAAGTACACAACTAAAGATTTTATATGCATCAATAAGCACTGTCATAAAGTCCATCAGTGCCAGGAAAATAATATTTTTCATCCAACATCCTCTTCTGAAAGTATAGCTGTTTTGTGAAATTATAGTAGTAATTAAGAAAATAATTTTTTTTTCCTTTTTACACACATAGTGTTTTTAGAATCAGTAAGGCTAACCAGACTTCACTGGTGAAATTTTCATGTGTAAAATATATTCTAGTTGATATTATTTATGTATCTAACATTAAAAACTTTTAGTATTATTGCCTAGTGATTTCTAGAATAACTTTTCTTTGGTCTTAATGACACATCAGTGGTTTTGTGAGACTCTAAATCATCAGATTTTTAGCACTATAACAATAGCAGGTTTGATTATTTTATTTTTAATAGTAGTAGCTCAAATATGGATGATACTATTAATCAAATTATTTGAACAAAGATCAACAACACTGAGAAAAGTATACATTTCTTCAAAATATCCTGATTTAGATGAAATGAAGATCCTACTTTTTTTTCTTAGACTAAAGCCAAAAAGTCTTACTTAAAAAATCATAGAATGATAGAATCATAGAATACCAGGTTGGAAGGGACCTCGAGGATCATCCGGTCCAACCTTTCTAGCACAATCTAGATGAGATGGCCCAGCACCATGTCCAGCTGAGTCTTAAACGTGTTCAGCGTAGCAGAGTCAACCACTTCCCTGGGGAGATTATTCCAATGATTGACTGTTCTCATTGTGAAAAATTTACCTCTCATGTCCAATCAGAATCTCCCTGGGAGTAACTTGTACCCATAACCCCTTGTCCTCACCATGTGACTCCTTGTAAAAAGGGAGTCTCCGTCTTCTTTGTAGCTCCCCTTTAAGTACTGGTACATGGTGACGAGATCACCTCTAAGCCTCCTTTTCTCAAGGCTGAACAAACCCAGCTCTCTCAGCCTATCCTCACATGGCAGGCTTCCCAGAACCTTGATCGTCTTGGTGGCCCTTCTCTGGACCCCCTCCAGCCTGTCCCTATCTTTTTTGTGTAACAGGGACCAGAACTGTACACAGTATTCCAGGTGTGGCCTGAGAAGCGCTGAGTAGAGAGGGATAATGACTTCTTTATCTCTGCTGGTGATGCCCTTTTTGATGCAACCCAGCATCCTATTGGCCTTCTTGGCCGCAGCAGCACACTGTTCACTCATGTTGAGCTTCCTGTCCACCAGGACCCCAGGTCCCTCTCCACGGAGCTGCTCTCTAGCCAGGTGGATCTCAGTCTGAGCTGCACTCCTGGATTATGTTTTCCCAGGTGCAAGACCTTACACTTGTCTTTGTTAAACTTCATAAGGTTCTTGTTAGCCCACTCTTCCAGCCTATCCAGATCTTCCTGCAGGGTGGCTCTCCCTTCCAGAGTGTCTACTTCCCCACTCAATTTGGTGTCATCAGCAAACTTCATCAGTGTACACTTGATCCCATTATCCAGATCACTTATAAAGATATCGAACAGCGTTGGGCCCAATATCGATTCCTGGGGGATCCCACTTGTGACGGGTTGCCAGTTTGAAAAAGAGCCATTTACCACCACCCTTTGAGTGCGGCCCGTCAGCCAATTCCTCACCCACTGCACAGACCACTTGTCCAGGCCATAACGCATCAGTTTCTCCAGGAGGAGGCTGTGGGGAACCGTATCGAAGGCCTTGGAGAAGTCCAAGTAGACAATGTCGACCGCTCGCCCCATGTCAACCGAGGAGGTCACCTTATCATAGAAGGCCACCAGATTTGTCAGGCACGATCTGCTTTTTGTGAAGCCATGTTGGCTTATCCCAATCACATGCTTCATTTGACTCGTGACGGCCCCCAGAAGGATCCGTTCCATGACTTTCCCGGGAATTGAAGTAAGACTGATGGGCCTATAATTACCTGAATCCTCCCTTGAGCCCTTCTTGTAGATAGGGGTAACATTTGCCTTCCTCCAGTCCTCTGGGACATCCCCCGATCTCCATGACTTCTGGAAGATTATAGAGAGAGGCCCCGCAATGACATCAGCCAGCTCTCTCAACACCCTTGGGTGGATGGCATCAGGGCCCATTGATTTGTAGGGGTCAAGCTCCTGTAATAATTCACATACTAACTCCTTCATCACTGATTGTGGGTCTATGTTTGGATCCTCCTGGATTTTTGTTCCCAACGCCTGGGATCCAACAGTGTTGGTAAAGACAGAGGTGAAGAAGGTGTTGAGAACCTCTGCCTTTTCAGCATTGTTGGTGACTGATTCACCTCTACTGGGTAACAGTGGGCCTATGTTTTCCTTCTGTTTCTGCTTACAACTTACATACCGGAAGAACCCTTTCTTGTTATTTTTGATGTCTCTGGCCAGTTCCAATTCAAGCTGAGCTTTTGCCTTTCTAACTGCATCTCTGCACACTCTGGCAATGCCCTCGTAGTTCTCAGTGGACAATCTTCCACTTCTCCATCTCTGGTATGCATCTCTTTTGGTTTTAAGCAGACCCAGGAGCTCGTGGCTGAGCCAAGGGGGCCTCTTGCTCTGCTTACCTCCTTTTCTTTTATAGGGGATAAACTGTTTTTGTGCTTCCAGGAGAGCATTCTTGAAGAACTCCCAGCACTCACTGGCTCCTTTATCCTCCATGGAAGCTTCCCATGGAATCCCTCCCAACTGAGCTCTGAGCGAGCTGAAGTTTGCTCTTCTAAAATCTAGAACCTTTGTCTTGGTGTTAACCTTCAGCATGCTCAGCTGGACCCCGAACTCCACAATATTGTGATCACTGCAGCCAAGGTTGTTACTGACCGAGATATTACAAAGCAGGTTTTCTTGGTTTGTGAATAGCAGGTCCAGTAGTGCCTCCTTCCTGGTTGGCACATCTAACATTTTTAAGAGGAAACATTCCTCTACGCATTCCAGGAACTTGATGGATGACACGCGAGCTGCTGTATTGTTCTTCCAGCAAAAGTCTGGGTAGTTGAAGTCACCCATGAGAACCAGGTTCTGTTGACCGGAAGCTTGCCTTAGTGTCCCAAATATTGCTTCATCAAGAAGATCATTAAATTTGTATATGTACATAATTAAATCATAGATGGCATTTCAGGTTAGCAATAAGAAAGGCTAGCCAATGCATGGATACCTTTACAGTGAAAATGCTTGCTAGATGATACTGTCAGCAAAAAAAGAAATTATCTTGTTTAATTGGGTTCCAAACCTATCTTGACCTCAAAACGTGAACTGATTATATAAACTTCTAATTATTTAGCACTGTTTTTTTTTCATTAAAGTCACTCCGTGATCTTTTTAATGTTGTTATATAAGCATAAGCATGATATATGTCTTCTTTTCAAATTTAAGGCATACAGTTAGTATATTGCTATTATTTCTTCATTCTCTCCTCTACACTAATACATTTGCATTGTTTAGTTTCCATTTATATATTGATATTTCAGAAGACTATCCGTCATTTCTGGGAATATAGATCCCTAGTCATACACGAATTTTGATCTGCTTCTCCTTCTACCTACAACCAACATCACTTTCCTATTCTGAATACAACTTCCAAATTAAAATATCCTCTTAAAAAGAGAATATGAAGGCATTTTGAGAAGCTGTACTGTTTAATAATTCATCTCTTATGTGCTAACAATCATGTGTTTGATATTTTGGAAACAGAGGTAAATAAAAGACTTGGATCTTCCTTCTTGCCTTCACTTGCATGTTCAGCTTATTTCTGACTTATTCCCTTTTTCTGTGCCCTGGTGGATGGCAGAATGTGTTTGTGTTTCACAGTTGAAACTGTTTTTTCTCTTTTAAGAGTCATGTGGCACAAGCAGGCTTTGTGGCTGAGGCTGAGAAAAAGTCTCTGATGCTGAGCAGTTAGTGTTAAAAATGACTAATCCAATCTGGATGTCTTTTGACCTGCAGGGAAAAGGTACCTTCTTAACCCGTTTCAGTGGGCAATCATGAGGTGAAACACTTGTGAAGAGTGGGCAGAATACAGGTGTTGAGGCACACCTGTACATGTTAGGACATAGCCTGGTGTTTAGCTAACTAAACTCACCATGAGAAGCTGCTGGATGTGACATGAGAAATTGCTGGACATGACAGATAGCAGAGTGAGAAGCTGGCAAGTGTTATAGGTTCTGCTGTGAGAAATGGCCAGATTTCACAGACAGTTAAGGGGGAGTGAGGTGAGAGACAGCAAATCTCACAAATAATTGAGGGATCAACTGGAGATCTTTTGAGAAGTGAAATCTTGCAAGGCCAGCAGACTCTCAGCAACCATAATGTGTGAGATATCAAATTTGGGTACAGATGTAACAGAAGTGAGTCCAGTGGGGAAAAAGTAATTAGGGGTGGGCTGTTCATCTGGAATTGAACAAACAAATTGAACAAAAGAGGCCAGTTGAGTGCAAGTAAGCTGCTGGCTGGTATACTTCTCTGGTCATGCCCTGTCTTTTTATTAAATTCTGTTCCTAACTAGTTTCTGCATGAGTGCACTCCATTCTGGGTATGAGTGTGTGAACCACTGGTGACCTTCAACAGGGACTAGTCAGTAAGTAGTATGAGAGATCTGAGTGCCAGCCACTGGAGAGAGAAACTGTGGGTCTGAGCAGCCCATAGATCTAGGAGTTGGCTACTGATGGCAACCATATTGTGTGCGAGAGGGTGTGGAAGTGAACCACTAGCAGACTTCAGGCTGGACTAGCATGTAATAGAAGGACACCAGTACCTGGAAAGACTCAAGGTCTCAAGATCTGACCCAGTAACTGGTTGAGGGGCCTGGGGTCTGGGTAAAGATATTAGATGGACTTGGAGTCCGTGATGATATACAAGGAAACTATGGATGTGGGTGTGCCCGTAAATCCAGAGGGTGAGCATATGTGTACAGAACCACTAGTAAGCTTACATCCCAGTGTGTGCGCACATGTGTGTGTGCGTGTACCAGGAATGTGTGCTCTATCTCACTGCTGGCTGGACCTGGGCACAAGGAGCCTCTGCATTCATGGGTCTTGGATGGCAGATACCCCGAGGTCTGAGAGGGACCAAAGTCATCTCTACAGGGCCAGGAAGGAGAATTCCCTTGAGTCCCAAATTTTACCAGGTCTGGCTATGTTTTACAATAAGTTTAACATGTGTTAACATGTTAATCAGGATGAACACTAAGTTTACGTCTAGTCTTTGCTTCAGCCTTAAAAGAGCCTTCAGCAGAAAAGTGCAAGATGAGGATATTGTTTTTTTCATGAGAAACACAATGCAAATTTGATGTCATGACTTTTACCATCTTGTGTTAAAACTATAGCAATTTAGCTAGGAACAAATAATACAAAATATATCCATCTTATTATTTAATTATTTAATTATCCATTGTACTAATTATTTAATATCTTATTAGTTAATATATACACACCTGAAATCCAAATCAGTACTGAAAAAACAGCTTGGTTATATAATTTAATATATAAACAGGCCTGTTTCTAAACCTCACTATCATTTGATATGTTGATGTTTGCTTCCACTGCAAGCCAGAACTTTAGTGTATGAAGTGTCTTAGGAGGCTGCAAAGTCTAAGAGCTGAGTATAAGAAAACATTCATACATTTTTTTGCTTATATGTAAGTATTTTGACAAATGTTTCTGAAGTAATGTGACATATAATTGATATGTATTTACTATTCCTTGAAGGACAATTATTTTTGTTTCATTTCACTAGAAAATTAATCAACACTGGTTTAGTTTCCCTGTTCTATGTAGGCTAGTTTACAAGCACATAGATGAACATACCTTCTTCTATCCTGCACCATTACCAGCTGTATTAAGCAATTTGCAGATAAATCATTAATCATTTCCTTTCATGTTTAGTATAATATTAATCATGAGTGAACAAATTGAGTAATCATATGGCTCTAATATGCAATTCCCATAGGAGCTCTGTTGTAATTTGCTAATTACAACCATGACACAATATTGTAGACTAAATCTAAAATTACAGTTTGCTACTTTGATAATGCTTTAATTCCCAAGCTGCAGCAGCAATACCTGACCATGAACATGCTTCCTACTTCAATATAGTCTGCAAGATTTATGGTGCCAGGTAAGAAAAAGGCAAATAGTTTGCAGAAGTGATGGAAAGAGTAGTAACTTTGATGTGGATAATTTCCTGAATAAGTAATGAAATAATTAACTTTTTCTGATAGTTATTCATTTACCAGGAAACAAAAAACCCATGTTCTAGTTCTTGCTTATCAGCTGATATACAATAATTATAAAGCTGACTAACACCCAAGCAGAACAAAGCAAATAAACTATCACAATCTGTGCCACTCTGATCACCTGGATTCCTGAAAGTTTTACATCTACTTTTCATTTTTTATTCATCTATAAGGATATGATCATAAATGTCAACACTATGAGGAAGGGTAACCAAATTGAGAAGCCAGTGCTGTAAAATGAGTACAATGGGATGTGTACTTAGGTCTACAGTCGCCAAAAATCATGATTCTGTCACATCACCAAAGAAAAGATGATTTTTTTTTTTTGGTCATATTTTATTGTTGTAGAGTTATGCTAACCCTTATTCTGCAACAAGGGTCCAGATAACCTTCTATAACACATAAGTTAAATATTATATCATCCCATGATCATAAAGGGCATATTCTTTATACCTTTGCCAGTGGAATGACTTTGATATGTTTCAGGGAGGATTTTTAATAGAATAAAAAGGCCACAGTCCTTCATGTGTAAAGGCACTTAGGTAGGTTGAACATGGCAAGCTTTACTCAGCATGTGTTCTAAACATTTTTCGTCAGTCACCTATTTGACAAAAGGCTCTGCAATCTATGAAGAATTATCTACATGTCATCTTAGTTATGATACAGAAGAAACATCATTAATAACATATATTTTGAAGTGTTCTTTATTGACAGTCTTTAAATCCTCTAGCCCTTTTTTAAACTCATGTCATGCCATCATAGGAGTACCTAAAGTCATTTGTTTTTCTTCAGAGCAAGCATAGCTCATGAACATTTTTATTAAGCTTTATTCAGTACCTGATTGTTCCCTCCTGACCCATAAACTCACCTGACATTTTTTCCAACCAATTATCAGACCAAATTCCTATACCTCTCAATTGCTAGAACATGTTTTGGAAGGCTTTGGGTTTGACAATTTTCTATGCTATTCTGAGTTTTCAGTTCATAAGAGTTTCATCTAGTCTTTCCTATGGGATGGACGTTATGCTTCATTATCCAAGAAGGAAAGAGTTCTTTGGTTTTTTTGGTTATGTTTTTTAATCAGTTGCTATTCACTACAAAATGTATAACTTTTAGTTTAAAAAACTTCCTTAAAGATACACTAGAAATAGAAGATGTTATTAAGCAGACTCTCAGAATGAATATTTTGCCCATTTACATGATATTCTAGCTTCTTCCAAATCCTAATGGAAACCTTTTTATGGTTTCATGTTTGCATTCACTCTACTTTTCTTCAGTCAGTGTTTTATTACAGAAATTTTTGCTGAAAAATAATATCTTCTCTTTTCTACATATTTTGTTAATGAAAAGGTACATTGTTTAATATAATAGTTTCCATTATAAAGTAATTAATATAATAGTATTTAAAAGAACTGCACTGGGGAAAATGATTAAATGTGTAATCTTTTAAGAGAGAAACTTGTATGCAGAAAGCATATTTTAGAGTTAAATTTCATCTGAATACCTGACTTACTTACTTAATTATGGGCCACTATGCGGTTGTGGTATCATCTCCAGCATGTTCTGTGTCACTGAATGGGAAGACATATTTGGACAGGACACACCTATTCACCGGGTTACCCTGCAGTATTAGCATTGTCACTGAGATCAGCAACAGCACTGTCAATTAGTATGTTAATATCTGACCACTGGCTCCCTGATGGCTTTCTTTTAGTTTCAAATTAAGATTAAAATTCAACATATAATATACAGCTTTGGCTAACCATGGGAGATTAATGTAAACTGACCTCTTTCCACCATTTGCAGTGATGCTTGGGCCCCTTGAAAATGCTGGGGATTTTAGAGTTGGTTTGGTTGTTTGTTTTTTTTTTTGGTAGTAGCAATTAACTTATTTTTTTCCCCAGAAGGAGCCTTTGTAGCTGCTGACACTTTATTTTCATAAAAATATTTTTTTGAAACTTGTGAATTTATGAAACAAAGACTAGTGATGAATAGATATTATAGCAACACCAAAGCAGGAGTTTTGTGAGGGCTGCTTGCTGTGTGCACTACTGTATTTTTGTGTTCAGCCTAGCAGAGTTTGGAGGGGTCAAACAGAATAAAAGTATGGACTTAAGGGCTGAAAATAGGGCAGCAGTCAAAAACCATTGAATTTAGTGCATAATGGATGTGGCACGCTGACAGCAATCTGTCACCTGCAGTCCTAGCTGGAGGCTTGGTAAATACTACCAGTAATCCTGAGTGGAGTTAGAGACTGGAAATTTGACTGCAAAGAGGAACAGTGAATTCACTCAGGAGACCGATATGGTTTGGTGGTACTTCCTTAAGCCTAAAGGTTTTCTGGGCCCCTAGAGATGCATGAGGGACTCAGCTGCTCATCCTCAGCAGATACAACAGACAGCCCATGCAAGCAGAAGAGCTGCCTTGGACTCTGAGGGTTAATCTTGTTACAAAATCCCCTCTTGCAACCTGGTTACTTGTCGTTTAATCTACAGCATGGACAGGATCTGACAGTCTTTCAGAAAGGCAAATTAAAAACTGTGCTTTCTGTTACCAAATTATTCTTTGGGGTTTGTGTACGATTTTCCTAAGGCTAAGGATTATTTCTCTGTATTCCTTTGAAAATGATTACCGGTGTGTTACAGAGGTAGTCTATTTAGATGTAAATGTAATAATTTTCCAATTACTGGTTTAGAGATTGAAGGCAAAACAAAACAGAGAAAGGAAGAAGAAAGATTTAATATTTGCATTTTTTTTTACTGGAGTAGCAAAATCGCATGCCAAATACTTAATAAAATAAAATAAAATGGAAAGAATGAATAAAAGTTTCAAATATACTCAATAGCAAAGAGGAAGAAATACTGATTAAATATGTATTTAATAAGATTATATTATCAATGGCAAATCATTATGATAATTCAGAATTATTCACCTAGGGAAAAATATGTCACACAGTCTGGGCCGTGAGGGCACCACCAGCCCTGCCTGTCCCTGCCCAGCCCCGTTGGGTCTCCCCCCACCCTGCACATGGCCCAGGACCCTATCTCAGCCCCACAGGGCCCCACTCATGTGTCCATGCCCCGTCCCACAGGGAGGTGCCCAACGCCTGGGGCTGGGGCTGCCCCGGTGCCCTCCGGCTGCCCTGCTCCTGGCTGGGGCAGTGAGATGGGCCCTGGCTCCCTGGCCCTGCCCTGACACCCCCCCACATGGGGAGCTTCTGATGGTCCTGGCCCCAGGGAGCCGGTGCCTTCACAGAACCCTGACACACCATTTGTGTGCCAAGACGTCTAGGAAGATACAGCACAGGATTAAGGTTTGTAGGAAGAGAGATGTTATCTAAGGCACTGAACCAAGTAAAGTTGGAAAAATGAAACAAAACTTCAGGCACACATTCTCTTTTCCTCAGTGTGTTCTTAATTTGAAGATTGCAACTTCTTTTTCAGAATTAATATGGGTATATATGTTTACAAGATTTTTTTTTTCCAGAGGTATCAGAAAAATAAAAGATATTATCTCTTCCAGCTGATCTGAAACTCTTGGTTATGGTATGACAGGTGATAATACTCTTCCCTCTATGAAAGTATAAATACAGTAGAATAGTCCCATATTTAATGTAACAAAAGAAATAATTTAGGCACTTTAAAATTGGGAGCTTCATCCTTGATGCAAAAATAGCCACAAGAAACTAACTGTAGGAATTCTTGTCAATTTCTAAATGTAGCAAAGAAAAATAAACATATGTAATAGAAATGGGAGGCAAGCCTCTTTGTAACAGTTAGGAAAGGGCTATCTAAATCTGTTTTCAGTCATTGATCCCACCTATTATTTTGCTTTCAAGAATACACAAACTGAGAGTGAGTGACTGCCTGGGTGGGTGTTTGGCTGTTAGTGAAGGTTAACCCACCACCGATATCAAACATTCTTTCTTGTTTTAAAGAAATCATTGATTGTACCTGTTTAATTTCATTAATTATATTCTGCTTTTATGTAAATACTTCACTGTTACATGGGTGTTTGTAACTAAAGTTACAGTATAAAGTTAAGTATACCATAAAAAGGGAAACAGCCCTTTAGGAAACCAGAATGCAAACATTGTTGTAGAAAGTTAATGCTGAGTTATATGTGCCCAAATTAATAATAATTTTGGGATTAAAGCAGGAAGATCTCCTGATAAAAAGCCTACAACTTCAACATTAATAATCTGCAGCAATAAGAATGGTTTCCTACTAAATGCTTTTATTTTCTCCCTAAATGCAATATCTTAGAGCAGTTTTCCCCTGAAAAAAAAAATAAAAAAAAAAAGGATCTGATTGATTAGCTAAAAGTATAGTTGCCTATACGCAGAAGATAATCTAAGAAAATAAAGCAAATAAAATGTATCATTGTCAGAATGTGCTATTTGCTGCTCAACAGCAGCACTGCTAACATGGGGAGATGTCTCATCACTGTGTAGAACTCTTTTCAGAGCCTCATTTAAAAGTGTGATGAAACAAATTTGCTTTTTTCTGTTCTGACAACCACAAACTATAGCTTTGTTGAGCATGCCAGCTTAAGACACATATGGCGAACTTTCTATTATTTGACATCATAAATTTCAACAAAGGCTTCACAACAATTACAAGTATCCATAACCTACCTACACACCTGATGCACTGTAACTTTGTTTTCATCAACAGTACTCTTCCTGTTCCTTTTTTCCACCCTGAAGAACAGACGAGTCGCTAAGTGCAAGTTTAAAAGCTTCTGAACATATTTGTTATGTGCACAGAGTTTTTTAAACTTGGGTTTTGCCTATTAGGTGTTCTGATAGACAGTGAGGAAGAAAAAGGCTTCTGCCTTGTATCTTACTAATACAAGGAGAGAGACAAATTTTTCAAATGTACCAGAGATTAATTTCTTCCTAAACATCCAAACCAATTCCTCTGGTCTGTGCACAAAATGCAGCTCTTCAGGTGAAAGGATTCTATCTTTTCAGGTTAAATGTAGAGATGAGATTCCTACTCCTTTCAAAAAAAGTGCAGATATAAAAGGGAGGGGTCTCAGGACTCTCTCCTTGGCTAAGATGAACAGTAGCACAGTGAGAATTTGAGCCCTAAGTTTAAATGGAAAAAATAAGAAATCTCAGTTCTCTTTTGTAACAAAGAATTTAAAAAAAGTCTTCTCTTGGGTGAAAGTCTTTAAGAAAAAAATCATGTAATATCTTGGTATTTCCAGAAATGGTTTGATAATGGGAGATTGCCAGAATGTTCTTGCTAGAAATTTTAAAAAAGATTTCCATTTGATGGACTCAGGAAAAAAATGAAAGCTCTGAGTGTCTCAGCAGAGAGCTTGTGTATCTTTAGTTCTCAAGCTCTGATGCCACAAAAAGAGGAGTCACAGAAATGTATAAAAGAACCTAGTGAACTGAGTGTCTTAAAAATCTCCGAAGGAGATTTAAACAAAGGTTTAACCTAAGTATTGGATAACAATTTGTCTCATAACTGCCTTTACCCATCTTCAAATTTGTGGTGAAAAGGTTGCTATGAAAAGGCTGCTGTCAGGGCAGGAGAATTTCATTGTAGGTATAAATGAAAATATAAAGGTACTAATTCCTGCTGGAAATATTCTGTGTCATCTTCTTAAAGACTTCCATTTCTCAGTGAGTGAGACAGACATTGCTACTTTCAATTCTACTTAACCAGTTTATTCCCTTTTGTAGCAATGGGCTTGTTCATTAATAGCTTTCATAACTCATAGGTCATGATGGTATTCTAAGATATATGTTACAGCTAAATTATTAGTTAACTGCTCCTCATATGAAAAGTGGATATAAACTAAGCTGGCAATCATAAAATTGAACTTAATGATTGATATAGAGTCAGAAGTAAATATATACTTATCTTTAACAAATGCTGATTTCCATATCATTGTAAAACTGGTAAGAACAATGCCTTTGGTATTTTTGTCAGCTCTGACAGCCACATATATATTTTTCATTATAATTAGATACATGTTATTACCTACAAAACCCTTATTCATTACACTAATGCATTCACTTCCCAGATCAATTAATTTGTGGCAACCTACTGGTCATGTGTACAATGGATCTGAATTGTCTCAATGTGGATGTTAGAGTTTCTTTTTTACAAAAATAATGAGTTTAGTGGTTTGAAATGTTAATCCTAACATCTTTTCTTGTTTTCAAGTGAGAGCAACTCATAACTTTCATTTTTTTCATTTTGTTCATTTTGGTATCTTTAAATGCTCTTAAGATAAAATGACTTTTCTAATTAAAAATGTAGCTTGTCTAAACCAGAAACTAAGAACTTTTATTCTTAGTGAAACTGTTGCTGCTTGCATCATTGCAGAACTGGTTAAATTCAGGCTACCCTACTGTACTCTTTATGATCACTTTAGTGAAAACAGCTCTACACTTTCAGCTGTAACTGAAATCAGAAGGCTGCATAGTTAAAAAAAAAAAGGGTGTTTTATCACATTTAAATAGCTCCATGATTTGCAGAGTCTAACTGATGTTTCTTGGGTGGAATCTGAAGTGCTGACTTGTGGAGCTCATCATAGCTTTCTTGCCTGAAAAGCTCCCTGCCTCTTGTGGAGGCTAACAGGATGTCTTCAACTAGAATATCCATTTTGATAGAGAGTTATTTCCAACCACTATGCCCTCCTGGAGAAGTTTCCAGCTTTCAAGCTCTTCTCGCTTTTGTATATATCAGTGTGATGTTAAAATTTTCTGTGGAAATCTTTCTGTGCACATGCATTCAGCTAAAAATTTAATTTTCTATTGAATAGCAATTTAAAAAAGTAAACATTCTGACTATACCCACCTGTAGAAAACAGTTTAATGGTGAAAACCTTCTGGCTATACCCACCTGTAGAAAACTATTTGTCCGAAATGCTTGCTTACCATTAAACCAGAATTAAAATCTCTCAGAATAGATATAATATCTCTTAAGAAGGGCCACAACTTTAAATAAATAGTCCCACTTGTTTTAGTCATACTTCCTGTATATTCAGACCTGTGTATAGTGAAGTCTATGTAAGGAGACTGATAAGGACTTTGTAGTTTCATTGCCAAGTACAGCTAAAACTATTACTTGATTAACACAATACTGGTTGAATCAGCAGATATTTTTCCTTTTAAATATCTTTTCAGTCTGGATCCAAAATGTGTTGGGAAGCTGACAAGGGAAAACTGTGCATCAGACAAAAGTATTGTGTAGAGTAAAACACAAGTCATCAGGGACATTAAATTCTTTTAGTAAGACTCTTGCATATCTCATGCGTTGCTTGGTTTACTACAGAGCTGCCACTCCCATTGATTAGATTAAAACTAATGCATTTCTTCACCTCAGTGTGGTTCTCAAAAGGAAAAAGTGTTATATTTTAATGACTCTGTGAACTTTTCAGATATACCTCTATCTCGTCATTCAGATGCACTGTTTGGGCTAGCTTGTCGTAAAAAAATGAATTCAAGAGCATTGGAAATGGATGACAGATTGAAATTAAAGAGAGGGCAATAACCTCTAAAATAGTAAACACACTTTTCTTAATCTCTGAGAATGAAGAAGAATGAATATGATGCTGCAAGCTCTTTCTTCTTACAGTAATTCTGAAGGTTCAATTACATTTGAAGATGGAAAAAAAATCATCATAGATACTTCAAACCAAAAAACCTGGCTGGCTCTTGCACCCAATCTACAGCAGACTTTGTTAAGAGACAGGAATAATTTCAGCTTGAGATATTTGGTTCTAAAACACCAATGCCTGTCATGCAGGATGCAAGTTTATACATTAGTTTTTCAAAGCAAACTGGACAAACAGTAGCATATAATTGTTCATGATGTTCTCTCCATATTAAATTGGAGAACAAAACTTTTTACTGTACCTTCAGGTCTCAGAGGTTATGAAATTTTAGTGCCTATGAAAATATTTTGCATGTTTTCCTTTGCAAGTGGGAAGAACTGGAGCACAATTTTCATATCTGCATAATTTGTGGCAGTTTAACAGAGGGAAAAAAGAGTCAGCTGTTGCCACATCCATGATTACACCACATGTATTTTGACTAATCATCTCTTTTTCATTAGCCATCATTAACAATAACTGACATTTTCTCTGAACCCCAACATGATGTGTTTAATATTTTTACACAAGAGAAATAACATATAAGCTAAATGCCTGTAATTTTTAAAAGAATGGTGTCATAGTAAGGGCAAAAGAATCATATAGTTACCAGGAATAACAGCATCTTCTGTCACTTTGTGTGTCCATAGCAAAGAGGAAGATGTAAGCAAAGTAACACAAGGATTGCTGGGAATGAATTGTCTCTTATGCTTTTAATCCTTTGAGAGAAATAGCAGGTGCTCTGTCCAGTGCCTGCCAGATGCCAGGAAGAGGAATTAATGAAATGCGAAACAACCTAAACTTGGTGTATTTAGCCATGCCCAGTGCAGCAAGATGCACAAGTCTTGCACTGTACAAACCCAACAGTCAAATGACATGTGAAGCAGTGTCTTCTCCATGAATGAACTAAATTAAGAGACTCCCTCCCTGTTTGTTCCTCTGACACTTCAGTGCAAGTCAACTAACCAACACTTAGTTTTTGATAATTCATGAAACCTAAAATTGTAAGCAACAATGGGAAAACACAACCAACAAGAAACTTTTCAGTCAGAGCAAGAAGGAAAATAAGATATCTTAGAATTATCACGTATTTGAACTTCTGGTAACACCTATTAAGACTGGATGTGTTCATTTGTTTTCTAACTTCAAATAAGAAAATATAAAAATTTAATGTAACTGTATTAGTATAAAGTTCATATCATTAAAAATGAAACTATATTATTATCAAGCAAGGTGGTATACCACAGAATACCTAAAAAAATTTGAATTAAGGTGATCAGCTCATACTGGTAAATAATTAAAACCATTAAAAGAACATTTTGATTTCATGTCTATTTTCCTCTGTCTACCTCAAAAGAACAATGTATAAAACTGTAAGATACTCGACTGTTCTTGGGAAATACAATATATTTTAGTTCAAGATGTACAAGCTTTAAGTGAAGTAGTATTTGAATATTTCCTCAAGGTATAGTGCTATTCATCTTTTTCTCAGTACAAAATTGGTTGAAGAAGTAATCATCACCAGCATGTAATTCCTATTCTGTAATTATCTTTTATTACCTACCCTACTCTGTTGATATAGAGGTTGGGGTAAGCTGCCTTGTAAATCAAAACAATGACGTGATCCTGATTATAAATAATTTACAGATATTTTATTTCTGTTAGAATAATCCATCAAAAAGATTTTTTTTATGAATGCATTGATTATTTTTACTAGTTAGTAATATTTCACAAATTTGCTTCCTATAATGAACCGTTCTTGAACTATTCTCACTACTCTTACCTCTGAGCACGATACCTTTTTATTTTGTGGATGGTATAGGTCACCTAAATCAAGTCAATAGTTTCTAAATCTTATCTAGATGATTAAAATTGGATGTGGGACATTTCTCAGATAAATATAGAATATTGAGTACTCTTCAAATACGTATCTGCATTAGCATATCTGAACAGCTGTTTTGATCTGCAGCCAATAACATAAATGTCTGCATACAAATGAACAAGAGACAGATGTGAGCATAAAGCTAAAATTCTCATAATTCTCTGGCTTGACATGACTTTGACGTAGTATGAAGGGCAATTATAGAGTTTCTCTAGGTCACTATTAAAAACATAATGAGTACCCCCACAAATTGATTCCAAGGGAAAGAGACAATGTAAAAGCACACATATCATCATGCTCTTTTCACTTACTGTAATTAAGTGCGTTTTTCTGGAAACAGTTGTCATTGAAAAACACGTATTTTATTTTTCCTCATCATTTTTCATAGAATTTCCCACCTCCTTTTAAGGATTAAAAAGTCTTCTGCTATTGTTTGAATGAATTATATAGAAATCTTTTTACTTTTAATTATTCAATAATATACAAACCACTTCTCATTACAAACAGTAGGAAGATTCCCCTAGGTACAAGTCAGTTTTGAGAAGGGCTTGTGGTTGGGTTTTTTTTTGTTTTAAGTACTTCTTCATGGTGCCTTAAATTTATGGTTTCTTTTATGGCCCTATTAATTCAGATACTATTTATAACCAGATAAAATTATAGTTGCTTTCCATTAAATCAATAAAACCAAAGTTATTAAAATCCTCTTAGACTTCATTACTAGAAACCATATGTGTTCAGGAAAGCAGCTCACTGTGTGTTTAGCATTACACATATCCGTAAATACCACTGAAGTCAATGGGGTTTATGGACACACTTTAAAATCATTGCATGCCTAAGTTATTTTGTGCATAAGGAATGTCAATTAGGAGCTTAGTTAATTCCAGAAACTTAATGACATCCAGCAGCGAACTATCCATATTTATGATTCACCAGACTAAATCATTATTTTCTTTGGTATTTTGTTTTAAATATTTTTATCATTAACATTCAGATCCAGACTTCAATGAAAAGTATCTAAACTTTTAAAAGTAATTAATTTTTTCATATAAATAGAATTTTATTAAGCAGTTAGTATCTGATATGTTATTTATCACTTGCATGATCTGGGCCATCATTTTCTTGATTTATTACACTGCTGCATTTGTTCCCACATATTGAAAATTCTTCACTTAGGAAGTAAGAATTCACTTCCAAAGAAACACTCCATGTCAGTTCCCACCCGCACACAAACTGGCAGTAGGCTTATTAGAGTAGATCTACACAGCTGTAGGAGCTCTGTCTTAAGATTCATCTTGCTGAAGTCTGAAAACATTAAAAATATTTTTTTAATAGAACAAGAAACCTGAGACTGTTTATTTTCATCAATAACAAGTCAAATCTTAAAGAGGCAGTCATCTTTTGTTGAAATCGGGGGAAGTTTTCTAGCTACTTTATTTAGAGCTGAATCAGTTCTCAGAGTATCCTGCACACATACCAAGCAAATTCTGAAAGCACCCTCGAAGCCAGACTCGTATGCTTTCAGCTTTGTTCTACACTTGAACAACTTCTATTTTCTAGTGCTGCCTGAAAGAACTTGAAGAGGTTGTTTCTGAATGTTATTATGGGAGCTCAAATCTCATTATTCTCACAGCCAAATATAAGGTGAATTCTGAATGGAACAAAAATTAATTGCCATTGTAATTTTCTGATATCAAAACCTGCATTTTATTAATTCAATAACATCATCTTAGATAACTATGCTCCAGAATGGAAAGAATAAACATTTCATGCTCCTCCATTCCATGTGTATGCTGTGGTATTTAGGGAGTCATTCAAAGCGTATTACTGCTACTTCAGAAGGGGCTGTTTCGCTCAGACTTTTCAGTGTATTAACTGTTAACATTTCCCTTTTTTGGTCTTAGGTCAGTAAGTAGAAAATATTCCGCTGCTTCTTTTCATTAAAATTTAAATTTAGCATTTTGCTTACCTGCCAGAAATAGCAACAAATTGCAATGGTTCATAAAATATGTTTCATTCCTAAAATTCCAAAGTATAAAGTAATTTTTTTTTGGGGGGGGGGGGGGGGGGTTGGTTGGTTGGTTGGTTGGTTTTTTGCTAATATTTAATTTTTAATTCTTTCCTGGGCTCAAGAAATACCACTGAGGTCTGATGATATTTTGGTCTGAATCTTTAACCATGAATACATAAAAATGTGTTAAACTACTGGCCAAATAGGAAGCTTGCATCAGAAAATTCTCAACCAGTAAGAAGTTTAGGTCTAGATTCTGGTTTTATACACTAACACCAGGATAGCACAAAACCTTGTATAATAGAAAATATAAAAAAATAAATGTTAGCCAAATAATTGCTGACAATGATCCAGCCCATTTTCTTCCAGACAGATGATGTTTTAGAATTCCTCTATGTCAAAAATATTTTATATATTTATTAAAAAAAACCCAAAGCAGTAGAGAGGTTCTCCTTCTTTGAACCACTGAAAGTATTTCACTCATAGTCTTAAATTTTCCATATACAGTCCCCAAGTAATTCAGGTTGGAAAGAACCTCAGGAGATCTTTAGTCCAACCTCCCAATCAAAGAAGGTGAGCTGAGAAGTCTGATCAGATTGCTCAAGGCTGTATCCAGTAGGGCCTTGAAAACCACTGAAGACGGAGACTGCATAGCCTCTCTGGGCAGCTTGTACCAATGCTTAATTATCCTTAGTGGTGTTTTGTTGTTGTTGTTGTTTTCATTTTTTTTAAATTCCAATACTTAGATTTCATGACCAAATTAAAAACTATGTAAGAATGAAGTATATCTGAAAATGGTGATGATTGGGGTGATTCTGCTGCACCAGTCTTATGACTTGATACGTCATTTCATACTTGTTCACATAATATAACTTATATAACCTGGCTGACTTAGTATAGTACAGTATCTCAGCAGGAGCTCGGCCATGGGAGACATGCAGTATTAAAGATTTCTTTTCTTCTTTTGTGTGTTGAGAAAATTCTTCTTATCCTCAGAAGAAGTCAGATCAGATATTAGTAATCTGATTTTTTCAGTAGATGAATATGAAGTAAAGTACAGAAGTGTTACCTGCAGTTTGGTGGGTGACTGAATATTAGCAGGGAAGCCAAAAGCAAGTTTTATATTTCATGGTTTCAGTAATTACACCCTACACTGATATCTGACAGCGACTAGAATTTTGTTATGATATGTTACCATTAAGTGCATGACCTCATCTCCAAATCTCCTTCACACTTCTGCTCTTTTGCTTTTCCTGCAGTATTTCATCAAGCAATATGAAATATGCGGCTATAAGAATTCTTCCTGAAGAGATGTCTCTCTGGTACTAGCCCTTTGCCATATAAAGCATGCTGCTCAGGGGTATGGACATATTATGGGATGAAGGAGATGATGAATGTTTTGGGTTTGCAACAAGATTTATTATGGGATGTTTAGAGGAGGAACTGAAGGTGGGGAAAGGGAGGGATCTAGGTGATTTGGGAAGGAACAAGCATGGGAAAATAGATGGGAAATGGGATAAAAAGCACCAGTTGCTAGTAAGTAGGGGCAGATCATTACACTTGTCTGGACCTGATCATGGCAGTCTGCCTGGCATTGTGACAGTGAGGATATCACAAAAGCTGGTAATGAGAATCACGTTTGTACTGTGAGTCAACCGCATATTGCAATTGCTATGCTCCAAGTGCTGCATTTTTGTTGTGATTTAAGTGCTGTACTTGTATCATGATTGCTTTATCACTCTGATAAATCCCATGCAATGTCAAATAACTTCAAGTATGTAAATTTGGTATTAAACATTAAACCCCAAAGGTGTGGAACATCTGAAAAACCTGATCAGAGGGTGTTGGACTCTGACACCTCTGTCAAATAGTACATCTCATCCCTTTTCAGTTCTTCTCAACTTAGTTCAAGTCCTGAAGAGAAAAAAAATACACATTGTATTTGTATAAATTCAGTGCAGACTTGCTAGATTGCTGGAGTTCATTTCTTGAAAACTCCCTTGTGGCTGACTACGATGAGCTGAGTAAGATGAGAGTAAGTTTTCCATTATAATACAGTCATGGCCAAGGAACTGGCAGCACGGAGCCTGTGTGTCTGTCTTTCTCACTGAAAGATGACACTTTCCTCTGCTGAGTACACTGGAGAGGCTCATACGAGATGACTGCAGAATCTGGACTCTGCACAAATGCTTTCCTTCCCTTTGGCTCATGGCTATAGTAAACAAAACTCTGTTAGCTTGGCAGCTTCACCCACTTACTTACAATTTACAGCTACCTCTAAGGAAGCAGCATACACAGTCATGATGAGTTCAAGCACCAGGTCTGGGTAACTGAAAAAACATTGTGCATAGGAGATAAATATATGGATATATTACTCCACTGGGTTGGTATGTGGTCAGAAATACTGTCTGCTCTTGGATGGATATAAACAGTCTGTAGGCCACAATACATAAAGTGGTCTAAAAGTGGTAGTAGGGAATGAAGAATGCAATTTATCCTTCTGTAGTATCTATTATCTTCACAGAGCTCACTGTTCTTCATATGTTTATTTAGGGAGAGAAAGGAGGGTGGTGATAATATTTTAAAGGTTTGGAAGAGAAACATGTTTTTCTTAATTAATTAGGAATGTGCATCTGAAGAATATGTGTTTATCTTGAGTCTTAAAATGATTGGTATTCTGGTGTTTATATGAGATTTTCTGTTGTCAGCTATTCTAATTATGTTAAATTGATTCTATGTAGCATCAGAGGTTCATTTTATAGTTTCCTCCTAGAAAATTTAAAACATTAGTTAACTAACATTCTGTTTATTTCAGAAGATTGTATGGCTGTTTTTCTTTTTTTTTTTTTTTCCCCCAGACACCAAATACAATCCCAAAATAAGAAAAAAACAATGTGTGTGTGTTTGTGTGTTTGTGTAAAAGACTGTATTATTAAACTGTATGGTTACAAATGTTTAATGGGCTAAAAAACAGAAAGGAAAATTTTCAGTATATGTAGTTTGTTATATTTATCTGTGATACATATTGCTTCTGGAGTCATTGAAATATCCAGCTAAGGTTTTGAAGCCAAATAATGATTCAAAGAATCCAAAACTAGAAAACAATTAAAAAAAATCCTGCTGGGGAGGAGTTTTGAATTTATACTCTTGAATAAATAAAAAGGTCAAAAAACTACTGGATTGGGAGAGGAAACTTAAAATAAAGAGGGCCATTCTACAAACTATCCTCAACCCCAGCCTCAAGCTGTGGAAACTAAAGATTTTCTGAGGATTATTATTTTTTTAATATAGTGTGTTCAGGATGTTAGTGTGTTCAGGTCTTATTTCAACAAAAAAACTTCAAAACTTCAATTCAATAAAGAAGGAAGAAAAAAACTTTTCACTTTATATCTTAGTATCCAAGGCTTTTTCTCTCTACAGAAATGCCTTGTCTAAATCTTTATAAAACTTTCCTATATTTTAAGAATAACAATGAATTTCAGAAATTAGCTACATTATTTTATGATTTTTAAAGTAGCCTTTAAAATATGAACCTTTTTTCTTATAGGGGGACAAATCCAAAATGGTTCAACTCTTCATAAAAGTGCTCTGTGCACTTGTGTGAGAGAGAATGCACACGCAAAAAATTATGTAGAGATATCCATTCAGTGCTTGAAACAGCAAAAATTATCAGTTTTTTCTTCTGGACATTACCAGTTTGGAAAAAAGGCCTTGTTTCTGCCGATGTTCCCATGATCAGACCCACTTAGAAACCCCTGCCACTCACAGCTCCTGATGAGCTCACTGGAAATATTTTGCAGTGACGGCTGAAGTCAGCTCTCCCTGAATTTCTGAGTTCAGGAAGAACTGTAAAGTGCTGTTACTCAAAGATGTTGGAGATATAAGATACCACCTCTAACATCTCTGCTTGGGAGGTCAGGTCCCAGAGCATGTTACCCTTGCCCTCTGGGAAGTGTTGTCTCTCTGTGCTCAAGGCAGCCCTCTGATAGGAGAGGTCTGTTTGAGAAGGATGCCCGGTAGTGGACACTTTGAGGAAAATTGGGAAGAACCTTCAGCAGAAGCTCCCTTTCTTCGCTTGGGAGCTGCTGTGAAGTTTCAGCTCTTGCCCTTGGTCCCTGCCTGAGCTGTGTTGCTGCTGTGCTGTGCCTGGTCTCATACCTCCTTGAGTCTGACCTGCTGACTTTACCTTTTTAGCTTGATCTTGGACCTGCCTCATCATGACAGACTTGCAGGGTGACCATAGCCTCTTGGCATTGGACTGGCTTTTCTGGTCACCTCAGGGCCCATGGGGTGAGGTCCTTGCACCATCCTGTCCCATGGCCCCACTGCTCCCCTCCCGGTCCTCACTGGGCAACCCCTGGCTGTTGCACCCTGACAGGAGGGTCACTGGCACCCATTCAGCCCAGAATAAACAGGGTAATTCTCCTACCCAGAAAAGAACATTTTTTACCTTTGTGAAAGGCAGAAGCTAATTGGTAGCTAGAGCCACCAGTATGTCCTGACCTCAGCGATATCCTGGTAAGCTACTAGGAGGCAAAACCCTGGGCAATGTCAGAGCTGAGGCACCCACATCACATAAACAGGGGGACTCCTCAGCCTCCATAAAGCTCAGAAGTGAGAAGGATGGGTGAATTGAGCTCCCATCTCTCCCAATGGTGCAAAGATCCTTCTTCTGTAGAAAGGCATCTGGTGCTGGCTCGCACCTCTTGCTAAATTCAGCAATAGTCTAGCTTCAAAGCTGTGAAGAGTCCCCAGCCTGTCCTTTCCTATTCCAGGCACTAAAAATACTTATTGCTCCTCATAATAATAACATGTTATTCAGGAAATAAGAAGATAAAGATAAAAGATTCATTCAAGCAGCAAGAAAAAATAGTGGGAATACTGGTGTAGACATAAAGAAAGGATTGTATGTTTCAAAGGCTTTTTCCAGCTGTGTGAGTTGGTCTAAAGAAAGATATTCTTAATACATACTACCATAGACAGCGTGATAACAAGGATCATTGCTGTGTAGGAATCTGAAACCTGACAATTATCCTATAAAATACATCTAGCATGCCACGTGCAGAAGGGAAGGTGTCCTGCCCCTTCCCGCACATTCAGGAGCCTCACAAACCAAGAGACACTTTGTCCCAAATAGTACAGGCTGCCAGAGGTGATTATACGTCAGAACTGCTCAGTGCCAACTACCTTAATGCATAAATAGGCAAGCTGAGTTTGTAACTGGGAGAATTTATTTTTCAGGAACCCAGCAATGGCTTCTTGCAAGTGTGAATCTTCATCCAGATTTATGCCAAAGTTAAGACCAGTCAAGTAATCTGTGGAATTAGAACCAGCCATTACACAGTTTCAGTTAGTGCCCCGACCACAGAAATTAGCATGGTTTGATTAGATTTGCCTGGTGGGTTACCTAAGTTCCTTTTGAAAGGATTAGATGATCTTTTAAATAGAAAATAAAATAAAAAATTAGAGTTTTTGCATAATTATAGCATTTTCTTAACCTTTAAACTGTGTTCTCCACTGAAGAAAAGTGAAAAGAGTTTGCTATTTTCAGCACCTTGTCTTTGCTCAGATGCTACTCTCTTCATAAGAAGAAACAAAAGAAAGAGGGGAAAAAAAGTAGAGGAGATGAATGGGAATGAAATGACAAAAAAATATATTTTTGAACATTTTTTTAAATTATGAAAGATATTTTGAAATATTAAGGAATGATAATTCTTACAGAAGTCACAATTAATTTTCAAATTTTCAATACAAATCCTCTTCTTTTCCTTTCACAGCAATGATATCTGATTAGTTGTCTTTTTGGAGCTTTAAAAGTAAAGCAAAGGGTTGATTGTTTGGAAAAAAGAGGGTTATTTTTCACATTATCTCATGCACTATTCTGACTGCTACCAGAATCCTTTCAGTTTGGGAAAACAAAATCATATAATATCTGATTTGGGTCACTTTGATGGAATGGAAATGGAAATGTTCTGATTCAATAGGACCTTTATCTATCTATTTTATATGTGTTTTCTCACTGGAAAATTAAAATCTAAGAAGTTTGTGGTTAATGAGTTGCAACTGGTGAGTTTCAGGTGAATTAAACTTCTTACTGGTCACTTTTTTCCAACCTATTTTCTTCTTACCACCAAAACTTAATCAGAAACATCAGTGATACCAGAAGATACAGGCTGCCTACATGTTCAGTGTGATATTTGTAATATCTTTCAGTGTGACCTAGAACAGGCTGTCCAGAGAGGTTGTGGAGCCTCCACCCTTGGAGATATTCAAACGCTGTCTAGACATAGTCCTGGACAACCGGCTCTAGGTTAACCTGCCTGAGCTGGAGGAGTTGGACCTGATGACCTCCAGAGGTCCCTTCCAACCTCAACTGTTCTGTGATTCTGTAAAGGTAGATTGGAATTGATGACAATAAATGATTATAATACCCGCCCCACTCAGATCCGCCCCCCCCCCTCATATTCCTATCTATGCAAGCAGTTGATGATAGAAAAAAAACAAAATAATAAACAGACATTCAAAATTTAGTCTGTTTTGAGGAGGGAGAAATCACCATGCTCTAATTTAGGACAATGGCTAGGCTTAGTGATATAGTCCTGTGATATACCACTCGTACATCAATGTGACTCCACTGAAAGAGGTGGAATTATAAGAGAGAAAAACTGATACAACAGACTGGTAAGTCAGCCCCATATGTTCATAACAGGAAATTTATTCACATCTTATGCCTTTAATAACTGATTGTTACTCAGACCAAATGCCACAATGAAGACACTGTGGAGATCCTCTGGCTTTGACTTTGTTGGATTTTCTCTGTAAATATTAGATTAAAACTCTATCATCTTCTTTTTCTTTTTTTTTTTTTTTTTTTCCATTTATTACTTTATTAGTTGCATTTGCCATTTCTCCAGTGCTGTTTTTAAGGGTACTATTATACTTAGAATTCTTACAGTACCTAGAGCATCTCTGAAGGATTTATTGCTTTCCACAAACATGCAGATAACTTAACATAATTTTTTTTTCTTTTTATCGTGGATGAATATTCTGTAATTCTAAGTTTCATCTGTTCAGAGTAGAGAGATATTTTCCTACTGTAGATGAGTAAATGTGTCATCTTATTTCACAGTAGTGTACAGCTGTAACACTCAACATTCCCATGAGATACACTAGGTGGAAGGGATATGATTTGAAAGAATATACATGCCTAAAAGCACGAATAAATTCTTACGATTATTACCACTTTGACAGATAAAAGAAAGAAAGAAAGGTGCAAATTGTATCTAAAAGTTATAATCACTCCAAGGAAAGCTCCAATGTTTATGAATAACCGAATCTTTACTCTTACTATGTAAGGTGAAATAATAGCTACAAGGAAACCTGAAACTTGTTTTTTCTCTCTGTGTACTGGTATTTTACCTATACTTTTCAACTGTGTTCCCATAGCCCATAGGCTCTTAATCATTCTATTTAACATAACTTGCTAGAACTGCAAGCTTTTATTCTCATGAATTCCTTTTTGAAAATTATGTATTACTCTCATTATTTTCCATTTTAGTCAAAGAATATGTTCACGTATAACAATAAAAGCATCAATTTAATTAATTTTTTATCTTCCAAAAATTAATGATCCTTCTTTCTCTGGGACTTTTGTCTCTATGAATGAATAAACAAATTATATTTTATTTAAGCTATTACAGGACACTATTTCTGTTGATCCAAGCAGCCAGCTCAGTCTGTTGGCAAAGTGAGAACATTTCTTTCAAAGTCTGAAGATACAACATGTGGCAACTACAGGAGCCTAAGAAAGGTCTATCAAGTACTATATCCAAGGGTCTGTGATCCCTGAGAGCTTGTAACCTACGTGGCAAATTGGGTCTTACATATAAAATAAAAGGTGAAGGAAATTGAGGTACTATACAAATGTTCTATGGTGTCCTATCAAAAATTGGAAGAAATGTGAATTAAAGGTCCACATTTTTATTTACTTTAATATCTTACATTAATTTTGATAGGAATCGCCAAAACTCTGTAACACTGAAGTATGCTAATTTTTAAAATTAATTTATTTTTTTCCAAGGAAATAGGGGGATGTGACTGATGGATATTAAAGCTTTTCCATTATTTCATTTTATTATAATGTAAGCTGGAGTATTTAAAAGTGTTCAAAGTGATTTATATTTCATCATATCAATATTAGTGGTGAAGCAGCAGATTTATCAGTTGTAATAACAGGCACACTGCAGCTACCTACAAGCATAAGCAGACTTTGCTGAATCAAGATAATGATGTGCAGATAGTTAATGAACACTTCCCCTGAGGGGTTTCATTCTCACGCCAAGATCTTAGAGAAGATGATGGTGCTGATCTTCTGGACCTGCTGTTACAGACTGGTAAGGAAGTTCACTATTTGTTAAGTTTTAATCAGTAAAGTTCTAAATACTAGGGCTTTTCCCGCTGCCTAGAGGGGAGCTAAGGCAGATAGCAGAATCTGCCCTCTGTTCATGCCAGTAGCGGGCAGCCGTCTTTGGGGTCTAGTGGCTTCTGAGACCTGGGCTTCTGGGCTTTGCTGAGTGTGGGGAACCTTTCTGGAAGGCAGAACCTTGTGCGCTGTTCCAGGGCCACAGAGCAAGCATATACAAAATACATTTTGTGTAGAAAATACCCAGACAATGTATCTCCAAATCTCATCTGTTGAAAAGTCATCTTGCAAATTTCCTTATATCTGCAACTGCTGAAATAAAATGATGGCAAAAAAAAAAGCAGATATCAGAAGAACAAGAACAAGTCATTATCCTTATAACTGAAGTGATAAAAAAGACTCATTATCCGTATAACTGAAGTGTTAAAAAAGACTCTAAAACCTTATTTTGCCTTTTGTTTCTATATGTGTGTGCATGGTCTATTCATATAGGGGAAGACTAAAATGCTTTGAACTACTGGAGAAGAGAGACTGTAGATGTAGAGAGACTGTAGAGACTTCAACTCATTTTGGCAAGAGTAATTTTAGTGGCGTGCAGTCTGTCCTCAGATGACCATTGTTTTGCCTAATACAAAATATGGCAGACACTGAGCTGTCAGATCTCTGAAACTCAGATCTACTGAACGAATTTTCAGCAATAGGAAATTTTGGGGAAAAAAATTATTTCTCTTCTGTTATCCTGGAACTATTTTCACATGACACCTGGTTAATAATTGAACTCAATAAAGAGGTTTTACAGAATTTTCTGTTTAGGAAATAATTCAAAATTGCTGTAGAGAAGGAATTTGCATCCATTTTTTTATTTACTGGATTATGCTTTAATGGGCATGGGAGGCAGGTTTCACTCTCTCATTTACCTGAAGGAGTCTGAACTCATTTTTTCCACCTGATATTTTCAGCCATCACAGCACTCAGAGCTCTTTTGCCTATCTGAAATGGCTTCTTATTGTAGACAATTTTAGGAGCTCTATTCAACCTTGCCTTATATAATTTGTTTAATCAAGTGGTAATCTAGAATAATTCATAGTTATAAACAAATAGTAGTGTAAATGTCCAGTGTGGGAAAAACATAGGAAGAGAAATGTGACATGTAAAATATTTTCTGAGCACCTAGATTTCACACAGAAGTCTGCAGGACTTAGAGACAACTGCTTTTGGTAATCAGATCACAGAACTACAGGCAGAAGACATCTAAATTGCAGTGTGCAGCTGTGTACTATTTATTCTAGATCTGAGAGGGAGGTGAGAATCCCCAAAATACCAAGGACTGTAATCATCATGATCATCATTAATTATTACTCACCAGCTGCACACAAACACACATGCACACACACACACACACACTCTTCTTTCCTTTTGGCATCTGGTAAAGCCCTAATATATATGTCGATTCAGGAACTGGAGAGAAGGCTTACAATGAAAAAATAAAATCATTCCAGTCCTCCTAAATATGGAGCATTTTGATTTACCTGAGGAGGAAAACCAGACTTAATAGTTACAGGTTCATTTCTATGCAGTGGAAAAATTACTGAGTGGTATATCATATAGGAAGTATGAGATAAATTGCATATTTATTTAATGTATTTTTTATTTTTAAATGTACATGCTTCAAGATCAGAGGGAAAATCTCAGTGAAATATTGTTAACTGCTGGGAAATTATTTTTAGAAAATTGTAAGGTTGCTCCAAAGAGGACAGTTATGATAGCTGTATACAACAGCTAAGATAAAGATGGGAGAAAGTTAACGTGCATTTGCTACAAAGTAAAAAGCAAATTCAATTTGTAAGAAAGACAAATTAAATATAAGCAACTTCAAAATAATTTATAACAGATTTCATTTCAATATATCCAAACAGCAAAGAAAGTGTCTACTAATTTCCAGAAATTCATGCTGTTCTGTGTTGGTTATTAGAAGGATGAAAAAAAAAAATCCTGCCTTGGAAAAATGAGATTGGGAAAGAAGGTTTGACTGCCCTCAGCTTCTTGACAGACATAGCTGCATAATCTGCATTTGTCTGGTGAAATGAACCGACTAAAAGCAACACATAATTAGCTCATAAAGAAAATTCAAATATTCTCTTTTTTTTTTCCTCAAACCAAACACAATAGCAAGCATTTATGGAAGAATCTTAGTTATTGTTTTTCATTTAGAATTTCTATTGATCTGTGAAAAGAGGAGGAGGCAACGCTGTTTCTCTCCATGACAGCAGGTCTTTACAAGGACACCAAATGTGGATGCTGAACCTAACCATCTGAACCATTGGGTTTATTTAGTGAAAAGGAGGTCTAACACAAAATTATCCCTGAAACTCAACATGAAGACTGTCAGAAATACAATCTTTATAAACAGACAAATGTTAAACAGCTGCTAAGACTATGTTCAGCAGTCATACATTTTAGGAAATTTAGTATGAATTTATGAATCTACACTGACAAAAAAGATTCTGTTGATTTAAACTACCCAAAATCCCTGTTTTAATATTTGTGAAAATAAAAAGATCCTGCCTTATGCAGCTAAAATTGTTGACTATTCAGGGATCTCTGTCTGATTTGTCTCTGTTTGTTTGTTTGTTTTTTTCTTAGAAGGGTTGAGGGGTTTACCTGCAAAATGGGGGACACAGAAGAGGAAATTAGATTTTCTAATATTATGCTGCCTAGCTGAATGAAATATAGATGCCTGAGCTGGAACTCCATCAATACAAAAAAATGAAAGAGAATTGCAGCCTGAGCCTCTTTGATAACACATTCAATGACTTTGGGATGCAGAGGCACAGTCTGGGTAAGGTAACACATGATTTAGGTTTCCTCGGCAAGGTTTTACCAGGTCCATGGGCTGAGACAGCTCTCTTATGATTATGTGACTGTTGGTTTATATGTTATGACTAGGGAGAAAGCACTGTGGAGATGATGAGTGGGTTTGGTGTAAGAGAGTCAGATGGGAAGTTGATTCACAGAACTATGGTATTGATCTATTTAACATTTTTTATTATTACCTTTTGTGATAGAAGTGCTGACTGCTCTAGATAGGTAGGCTTTGGTTCATTCTGATGTGGTTATTTCTCACCTTTGAATGACTTTCACAGGCCCCTTGCACTTCTCCGATTCTGTGAGTTATTTTTATTTTCTAGCCCCAGCTGTTTTGCTGCAGTTAGCTTTTCTTTCTCTCTGGGCACCAGCAATTCTGGCTGTGTTGTTGAGTGATCACTTACATTCCTCAGAAGGCATAATATTTTCATTGTCATTTTCCCTCACAACATTTTTCTCTGACTTTATAACTTATTTCATCATCTTAGAAAGCCAAGGAAATTTTCATATTAGATGAACCCCAGCCTTTTGTTGGGGCACAGAGAGTGGAAGGAACAGGCTGCTTCTCCTTTATTAACCATACTACAGTTTGATTTGAGGGAAGGAGAATAGCCTTATCATTGCTATAATTTATTTAAATCAGAGTTGAAAATATGGGTTCTAACCAAATTCATGGAGTCACTTTCTTCCAAAGAATAGCCAAGAAAATTAGAGAAAAGGAGAATAACAGCCTCCATGAGAAGAGATCAGATATTTTCAGTAAGGCATTATTTGGATACTATAAATGTTGCTTGCTTGGAGCTGCTGTTTGGTACATTTGCAAGAATATGTCAGCTCTGCTGACTAGGATTTTACCTCCATAATGAAATTTTCTGGTCAAAATGAGAGACAACATCCCACAACTTAAAGCACAGAATAACCAATAGCCTAATGGTGGCGGTTGTCTCCTAAAATGCAAGTGACCTAAATTCTCCCTGAACTGGATTACCGACTTGAATATAAGCCTCACCCACTCTAATGACCGTCCTGTTAGATGATCAGATGTTCTGCAGAGGATTTGTTACAGTTCCTTTCATGAACGCTGTTTCATTTTTGTATAATTGTTTAACAACTGATTAGAGAGGGATTTGATCCCACATACCAGGTAAGTACATATAATCATCAGTGTCATACCCTGTTCATATTTCTCAGTCTCCTTTACTGAGCCATTCCACTTTGTTTACAAACTTTCTTATTCTCTTTTGGGGCTTTATTTGTATAAAATTAAGAAACAGATCCTAACCACTGAAAATGAGGCAAAAAGAGAAAGACATTTAAGGTCTCTGCAAGAGTGTCAATCCCATACTGTAACTGTTAAAATCTGGTTTTTTGTTTCCTTCCTTTCTAAGATTATATGCAGCAGCATAAGAGATCTTTCTACACTTTGGTCTGACCTTGTGTCCACATAAGGGAGAGAAAAAAAAAAACCCTTATCTCAATCTTATGAGAGCTCAGAGTGACATCCATCTTTAGGGCAGAGTCTCAGCTAATTCCTGCATAGTGCCTCCCTCCTTGCCAAAGAAACCTGGTAACTCCCTTGACAAGAAACATGTCTTTCCATAACTTCGCAATTTATGACTCTATTTACAATGAAGCTTTTGCAATTTAGTGGTAGATCATTCTATAGATTCTTGGAAGCACAACAACCTTTAGGGTGACAGACATTCAAGGAATTTCCCATTGAAAAATGTTTTTGCAGTGCCCAGTGGTGTGGTATGAGAGCTGTCTGTCACAATATTTAGAGTTAGGCTTATAACTTCAAAAATATAAGGGAAAAATAATTGCATATATTATGTATAAGAAAGGTAAATGTTTCTGAAACATATTCCTCTATCATTAAATCTACCTACTGCTCTTTTCTATCTTAAGGCCAAATATGCATCATTTGTTTGCCTTTTAAAAGACTTATTTTCTTATTGCTTGTTCTTGGAATCTGGGATATCACACAGGGATACAATGCTCAAGTAATTTTCTCCCTCCTCTTCCTTAAAGTCTCTTGAATCATGTTTCTATTTTATACTCTAATTAGCCCATTCCTTGCTTAAGACCTTTGCATGCTTTCCCCATATATAAGATTTAAAAGGTTTAGTTTGAAACAGACTTTGCAGAGAGTGTACCGTGAAGTCTAAATACACCAGAAAACTGATTCAAGGATAGGGTTGCTAAGAATCGTCAAAAGCCTGCTTTGTTAGAATTAGGAAGCCACTCAAAGATTGTATTTTTTTCTTTCATTGTTCAAACTATACAAAAACAGGGTGGGATTTAGCCCTTTAACCTTATGAATAGAATCAGGATAAAAAAGCATCACAGAAAACATCTTTGCTAGCTACTGTCAAAATCCATCCTTTTTCTATCACTCTGATGACGAAACATTCCTGTCCTACAGGATCCCTCTTCCAGACTTTCAAACTGTTTTGTGTTGCAAAATCTGGATCTTCATTATCTACCTGATATATTTTTGAGGTATTGCACTTTGTTGTCAGCAGGCTCATTTTTTAGCATCACACAGATAAATTCTGGATGAAAGACAGCAGGCTCCCCCGCCAAAGTTAACAAAATAATTCAGGGATGATGCAGTGCCTTGTCATGACAGTACAGCACAGGTCATTTCTGCCATTTGTCACCACTAAAGGCAGGCACCCCAGCAGCAGAATCACTAGTGTTCTCATTTGTCTTCGGTAGTAGGTATCACCTTTGACTGTGCAGCAGAATTTCAAACTATCATTAAAAAATCGTTAGAACCCCAGACGGGACATTGTGAACCTATGCTTCATTCAGAGTAGTTTTCCTGTCTCACAAAGATGAGAGCAGCAATATCAGTAATGTATACAAACTGCTGTGCCATGCCATCTACATTTTTATTGTGGACTTATTTAACCCAATGCTTCTTTTCAGACTGCCTGTGAGCACAAAGGGAACTACTTTTTTGATCATCCAGAGCCTGGGGAGATGGCACAAAGCTGCACCAAAGATGCTTCTTTATGTGGGTCAGTTTCAGTGCCATGTTGTTCATTTGACATAAGGTATTTAATTTTGAAATGCCTTGATGGCCTGAATTTCAGTGCTTCCTTTGAGCACTCTAGTACCTGCAAAATCCATGAGCCTGTCTTTCCCCATTTGAAACAGTCTAAGCCACTTTTTATTAAAGTTGCACAGTGAATTAAACAGCAGATTTCTGTATAATAGTCAATACTTTATAACACTCTTCAATTACATACACACTTTTAACTAAAAATAGTTAACTTAAAACAGGCTAAACCATGTGGATTGGATAGCCAGTAAGGTAAGTTTTTGACATCACAAACTGCTGTGGGACGTGTATTATGTATTTTACAGGAAAGGAATATTTTTTTTTCTCTCACAGTCTGAATCTTTCATTTCTTGACGAGACCAAGTTCTTAGTCTCTTTTACAGCCAGCTTCCCCTGAATGGCTCAATATTCACCAGAATAAGAAAATAATGGTCTTTCTATACAGAAAACCTGAGGAGATTTATGTACATGTATGAGGTGTATCAAGCAGCCAAAGCCATTAAATGAGATGACATGTGTTTCTTACTCAAGGCACACAGAGCAGCATCACCCCAAGAAGCCATTTCAGCATCCTTGCTTAGCATAGACTAACTCGTTTCTTATGAAAGGAAGTTGATATGATTGCAGCAAGGAACCTGAAATTTGTATTACATTTAAAGCCAGGTAAAGACACTTCCCATATCATCTTAAGGAATTGATACAATTTCTCTGTCAGTCAGCCTACAGAGCCTTCTTATAAACTAATGGTTTTAGTTTTTCCAGAAAAATAAAATATCCAATTATAGGCCATGAAAGACGTATTTCTCCAGGGAAGATGTATCTGCATGGAAACTACAGCCTGTTATACAGAGATATATATATACAGACTATATATATATACACACACATATATATACATACAGACTCATGAATTTTATGTTCAAATTCAAAATCAAAGGTCTTGTAAGGATTTTGGCTGGGGGGTGCCTACTCATTTACCTCCATGAGGGCCCTGGAGACACAGCCATTACCAGGATATTAGATAAGCCAGACTACTGGTGCTTACCAGCATTATATACTATATCAGGGCAGACGTATGTGATGGAAGGAGGCCATACCTCCATATGACTGACCCCTATAGATGACAAACAAATTTATAGGTCTTGCTGACATGCAGCCTCACTCCTTCCATAGTTTGCACAATCCTGCAGTATGGGCACAACAGGTTATTATGAAGGACAAGTTTCCTATTCCTTCCTCAAGGAAGGATTCTCCTACGTAAACTGTACTTCAAAGGGACTGGAAGGCATATATCTCCCATTCACCTTTGGTCCCTCTACAGGGCTCTGGAGGCTTCCTCTGGCATGTGTTCCCACTGACCCCATCAAAAAAGAACATCCACAAGAAGCGTGATGAGGATAACAAAAGATTTCAGGAGGTTCTTTTGGAGGGACCTTCGGCTGGGGCTGCACGGCTAGAAGGCGCGTCCCCTGGGTGGTGGATAGGGGATCCCTCTCTGGAGGGTGCACCGGATAAAATTGATGAAGGTGCCGCGAACCAACGCAGCCTAAGGGAAGGCCACCCTGACAGAAAAACCACTGGCCCTCCAAGTCATGGGGGTTGGGCAGGAGGCCAACTACCTCCTCCCGGAAAAAAAAAAAAAAAAAGTTGCAGAAACGACGAGCATCAACTGAAATGGCGGAAATGGAGAAAATCAGTAATGAAGTGAGGAGGAGGAGATGGAACTGGATCGGTCATGTCTTGAGGAAAAAAACAACAGAAGACTGCGCTGTGGCCCTTGGGACTCCAGAGCACGCAGCCGCAGACCGATCGAAGTGGAAGAACGATGTTCGCGCCTTGTGTGCCTGCTGGCACTGACAGAATTCAGATCACTTCAGATCAGATCTTTTGGAGGGATCTTGGGATACTTGTTCACATGGCTCCTGAAAACGGCACTGCATTTTCTAGATTAGGAAAAACTGTGTCACTAAATTTCTTGGAAAGTTCTGTCCTTTAATCATTCTTTGTGTGGGATTTGCTGAAATTCTTGTGTGTTTTCAGCTATAAATATCTCCTCTTGCTTTTGACTTCTATCCAAAATGTCTGTAAACCTTTCTGTTTCCTTAATCAAGAAGAGCACAGGAAAATACTGACAAAGAAAAAGGGATTAGAAGCATAAATGAAGTAAATAATATTTCATCCCATTGAAGGAGGTAATATACAAAACACAGGAGAAATAAGTCTACTTATCTGGAAGCTTGAAAAAAGTTCTGCTAAAAGCAAGTTACCTTTTTTTAGGAAAAAAAAAAAGTGTTTTCTTGCTGCTATTTTCTGGTAGTGCCAAATTCCAGAAGAGAATTAAAAAGAGAATGAAGGTATCTACAATTCTGATGAAGGGGTAGGTGTTGAAAACATTATGTGCGATTGCAAGGATGATTTGGTCTAGACAGCTAGTGACTGCTGCTGTCTAGTACACTGAGCAAGGAAAGAGTAGCACACAGCTTGGCAAGGGCTGCAAGGCTCGGCTCTCCTCCTGACTGGCACTGATTAACCTCTATGATGTGCTGTGGGCTCTGTGCTGTGCCTCACAAGGGCTCAGTTATGCTACTTGAAGAATAAGATTAACATTTTTATCCTATTTAGCAAGGGGGGAGAAAAAAGGATGATAATAACTATTTATTTATTTTCAGCTTTTTCAGAAAAAAAGGAGGAGGAGTACCACTGTGGGTATAACATGTATCTACATGCAGCAGGTTTATTGAGGGACCTAAAATGAGATCAGATGCTTCTAATGTAATTGAAAGAGAGGCATACACTCTGTTTCCTGTTACAGCACTTGTGGCACTCATAGCACTGCAGCAATAGTAAGGAGCACAGGAACTGCACGCAGCTTCTGACAGATAAAGTGTGTCCATTTACCAGAGGGCAGGATTTTGACTGCCTGTCGTGTTCATGTTCTCTATGATAAAGATTCTGAATACTCATTAAGATTAAGTGTTTTAGGGAAAGGGAGTGACCAGAGCTTCTAATTCAATGCAAAATCCACAAGGAAGACACTATTCTTAAGTTTTTGTAATATTTTCACTTTTCCTTTGTTTGTGCTGTATTTTGTGGTTGTTTCCAAGAGATGGGAATTGGACTCTTACAGAGAAGACCAAAAAAGGACATTTTATCTTTCCTGTTGTCACTATGTCACAGCATTGCAACCCAAGAATATTCTGTATTTTTTTCAAACAAATAAAGATAATATGCGTTAAAATAATCAATGAAAATTTACATATACATTTCAATATATATGTAAATAATTTGGAAAATGTGTTTCTGTTACATGGATAGAGATATTCCTCTTATATTTACCATGGCATGGATAAGTATTTGCAAATGAGGTATCACCACAGGAACTGTGCAAAAAAAAAATGATTAATTGCCCTTTTTTCTGGACTTCTCAAATTTCTTTCTTTTCTCCCCGCTCTTACTTGGATGAGTGCTTACTGTTTCTTGGTTAAAGCTCTAGGAAAAAACTCTATTTAATTTAAATAGATAGCTCAGGTTTCTTTACTGACATCTATAATCTGTGAAAGCAGTGTTGCCTAACTTCTGGAGCCAGCTGAAAGGATACATGATATTATTATAAAAACATATATTTATCAGGAGCTTCCCATCAGCTTTTGCCTCAGGTAGTCATGGGAATAAAATACTACTTTAGGTCTACTCTCATCAAAATACATACGCTCAAAATGGTGGGCTCGAGGAACTCACATAAATAACGATTTTTAATATTACTTCGGTGGTCAAATCCAAGCATAGCTGCAAAAGTAGCCACCTTAGAGAGAACACTTCAGATTTCATTTACAATTCATCTCAACTCCCAGAAAGAGCCACCTGCATGTGGTTTTACTTGTGCTTGTTTCATCCAATACTCTAGTACTCTTTACACAAATGTTAGATAAATATTTTAGCCAAAATTCAGATTTATCAGGTAAGCATTTATTTCAGGGACATAATTGCTCTTAAATGTCTACTTTGCAGAGAATTTTTATGAGTTGCTAATGTAAATTTTTTTTTTTTTTGGTTAATTTCTGTTTTAGTTTAGGTAATATTGTTAAATAGATTAAATTGATCCTTTCTGTAACTCTATTGATGTCACTGAAGTTACCTTAGGGACACACTAAAACCCATTTGTCTCATCAAGCATCAGGGAAATATGCTTGGAATATGCTTGGGATATGCTTGGAATTCAATATCTTTTTGATGTCATCTGAATCTAAAGTATAAATTCATGTGAAGTTTTTCTAGCCTGGCAATGTTCAGAATTTCATTTCAGTAAATAATCTGAAACTGAAAAACTTAAAAAGCTGGTGAAAAAATAAGAAATATTGTATATAAAGAATAAATAATTAATACTTATTTGAAAACAGAGTCTTTGTAAGCTACTGTAATTTTGAGGGATTTTTCTTCCTTTGATCCCATCCCAAAGTATGATATTTAAACATTTAAATGAGGCATAAAAGAGACAATGGGTACAAAATGAAACATAGGAGGGTCTTTCTGAATATCAGGAAACACTTTTGCACTGTGAGGGTGATTGGGCACTGACACAGATTGCCCAGGGATGTTGTGGAGTCTCCATCCTTGGCGATATTCAAAAACTGTCTGGACAGGGTCCTGGGCAACTGGTTCTAGGTGGCCCTGCTTGAGCAGATGGGTTAGACCAGATGATCTCCAGAGATATCTTCCAATCTAAACCATTCTGTGATTCTGTGATTGAAGCCAAAGACAATCCAAAAGGAAGTGCCTTTGCACAAATCTACATTGCCTTAATGTTTCCTTTCCAAGAATAGATAGTACATAAGTTAGTGAAAAGAGTTTTGCTACACAACCATGATTTAACATTAGATTATAAGATCAAGACTAATTAGAAAGAAAGAGTCAATTCTTCCTTGAATTTCCATTTTGAGTCTTTTTTGGAGAACATTGGCACATTACTTATCATGGCTCCCATAACATTCAGTAATAACTGATTGTTCTGTCTTTGATTTTGTATAGCAAATTTATACTGCGACACATTATTTAGACACTTTCATTAACCATTGAGAATTTCATTGTTTCAAAACTGGCAATAAAAAGCAAGTTTCTTAAAATCAATTTTGCTACCTGACAGCACTGGAAATAAACCCAACAATCCTTTAATTTAAAGTACTGTCTCAAAACCAGCTTATGCACCTCCATATTTCCTTTTCAACAGTCTTTATGATAAGACTCAGCAAAAAATAATAGAGGGAATATTTCTTTAAGTCCTTCAATCCCTCACACACTTCTCCCATGGATACTATACCTGAACTGCATTTGTTTAAGATAATGGGATCCGTTTTCCTCAAAAAGTGACAAAAACTTTTATTTGCAAAATGCAGATTTCTCCTGAAATTCTTTCTTATGACCAATTTTTCCCTACTTTTTTTCCTACTTTTCTCTACTTGCTGAGGCTACAAGGTCTTGTGTTCTGCTCTACCTTTGATGAATTAGAGTTCTGAAGGTATCTCCAGTGATAGCAAAAGGAAAGTCCTATTTCAAAAGTTTTGCTATTGAGAATATTTGAAGAGCAAATGGAATTGTGTTCAAATAGAATTAACAGAATAGGAAATTTTCCTAACATACAAAAAATCTTCTGAAAAATGAACATGTCTGGAGTTGTTCTAGCAGAAACATTTTAACTGGACAGGGACTTGCTGAACATGTTATTTCTCATGTGGACAAGAATTCAGTTGTTGAACTATACTGTTATCACTGCCTGCATCTCTCCCACCAAAATGTTCCTAGACTGTTTGGGATTTTTTGAGGAATCTAAAAGTTACTGCAATCAAATGAGAGAGTAAAATGGAATAGATGATACCATTGCCATTATAGCTGTCACCCAGTTTCTAATAAGTAAAACCAAGAAAGCCTCTATTTGTATCTTGTTTTTTGCCTTATTCCCGTCACCTCTTATCATTCTGTGTTCACAGTTTGCTTCCACTTCAATGGAGTCTGAATTAAGAAAATGCTTAAGCACTCAAAACTCAGTCAAAACTTTGGCAATTGTTCTTCAGAAGGACAGGATTGACAGCAAAGACAGCTATAGTTTCCTGAAGCGTAGAATTAAACATACATATCATACAGCAGGAATATAGGTTAGTATATGAGGGGTATGATATTCTAGAAAACAGTGACTTGAGAATAATTGGAGACTTGATTAAATATTTGCTTTCAGTTTGATAGTGTGAGCAACAGCAGGAACACTTTCCATGGGTTTCTAATCAAGGCAAGCTCAAGTGAGAAAAGCTGATGTTTAAATCCTGTCTGTGTAAAAAGAATTTGATTGGCAATGATGTCCTCAATCTGTGCTTTGGTTCTTCTCAAATTTTGAAATCTATGATAAGCTTTCAGATCAGGAGTTGTCTATCCTTGGTTTACTATCCAATGTCAACAGATAGGCCTAAGGGCTTTCTTAGGTATTTAAAGCCTGCTATCAATTTTTTTTCCTGAATCATTGCTGCTTTCAGGCACATTAAATTGTGGCCATATGGATTTCTTAGATTTACCAGATTTTTTTTCCTGCTTCACCAGTTGCCAAATCAAAACTTGATCAGTTTGCAAAAAATGCAAAGACTTAGTAGATTTTTAAGTTGTTTATCAATTGTTACCAGGGAACTGAAAAGCAGCTTTAACACATCTACCTGTGACTTTGCCAAAAGACAATGAAAATTAACATTTTACTGGCTGCTAAAAAAAAAAAAAAAAACAAACAAAAAACCAAACAAAATAACAACCCAAAAAACAAACCCACAAAAGCACTGTAAGAACAGCACTGGTAGTACTCATTTAAAAATCAGTGTAATGTAGTATAATGCAATGTAATCTTCAGATAAAGCTCTCGCTCTCTTTGGTGACTGTGAAAATATTTGCTAATTGCTTATCTCCCTACTATTCTCCTTCCCTCTGCTGAGCCTCCTCATCACTAGCTGCATAATCATCAGTCTTTGAAGTCAGCATCAGACTGCTAACAGAGCAATTAGTTGAAGCACCAAGAGCAGCAGGTGTTAGATGTGTTGCTTTTTTGTGACATATCAACAGCATTTATCATGTACTTGCAAATGATTAATAATATACACATGGATTTGCTACATGCTTTTATTTTCTCTGCTTGAATAAGGTGAATGCATGCCAGCTATTATTTTTTGTGAAGAAGGTTCTCGGGCCACAGAAGCTGATGAGTCAGATCCCAGGATCCTGACCCACAACACATGCCATGTGGCATCAGGACTCCAAGTCATTTGCTGAAATGTTATTTATCTGACCGAATGTAGGCATTTTATATTGGAGCCAGTTGTTTAGATTTCCATCATTGTCAGTGGGAAGAAACTGATTAATTGTTTCTTTGAATCGCTTTATTTAAAGTACATATGTAAATGGTACATTGCTATTCTGAGATAGTATTATGAAATTAATAAAAATGGAAATAAACATTATGTGAGTTGGACTTCAAACCAAAATGATCTCACCTGGATGTAGGAACAATATTGAGTATTATTGGGTAATAGCAAATGACCTGGTTTAAAGTTAATTTCTTAGAATTTTTACTGTTACCATCTCCATTGCAAAGTCATAGACACACTTGGACATTTTGGGAAGCCTTGAGTATGATTTTCTGTCTTTTTCAGATATGTAAACTGCAAAATCACCTCCACGAAAAGTCTTGTAACTACAGCAGTTATATGATAAGATTCCTTTTAAAGTTGCTGCATTGATTTGCTGAATGAGTGCATCAAGGCACCTTTGCACATACTTCCACAGGTCTGCTTCTCTTTTTAAGTGTGCTTAGTGGAGAAAAGGGAGCTAAATAGTAACATTCAAGGAAATAACACTTGCTTGTTTATTAGGAGTTATTCTTCTGAAATGCATGACAAGAATAAAAACATAGTAAAAAATGACATAAATATGCCCTGATAATCCAGTCTTGATTGATTAATCAAAAATTCTGTAAAAGATGGTGCAATATAAAATCATGTGTCCAGCTTCATCTGCCCTTCATTTTTTTTCCCTTGAGTGAAATTACAGATTTTTTTCAAGGTCTGGAGGCAGATGACAGTGAGCTGAAGAATAAAATTTCTTGTACAGTAGGGGAAAAAGAAATAGTATGCATATTGTTATTATGTGATATTCAGTGCAACTGTATTCTAGAGTGCCATGCAAAGATAACACCTCTTTATTCAAATGATTTACTATATGCACACACTGAGTCACAGAGGCATGGTTTGAATAACAAATCTGTCTTGTAAATGTATTTTACTACACCCACTACAGCTTGGACAAAACAAACTGAATTTATTTCTGTAGACAGAAATGTTTATTAAAGAGCAGTCAATTACACCAAACAGACAGACTAGAGACATAGTCGGCTGCGTATTGGTGAACACAGAACAGCTTCTGAATTTTATCTTGATTTCGCAATTAAAAAACCTAGTCAGCAGACATATAGTACTAATAATCTTGGAAAGTTATTTTATCATGTGTGGAGAGATATGGCACTACTATGTCAGCTGCGGTGTACAGTTTTAAGGCATTTTTCCCATTTTTCTAGATAATATGGAGGTATTCTTTTTTCACCATATAGAGAGTCCTAAATACAATGAAGGTATGAAGTAGCAGTGCAGATATAGGCAGATCGTGCAAGTGGCAGTATAAAGGGACCCTATGTCCTATGGAGAAGGTGGAGGAGAATGCAAAAGGCCACGGTAATAGGGCAGAGAGCAGATGTTAAGTGAGACCCGGGGAGAGTCTCCAGAGGAGAGATTCAGATATATGTGTTTGTTCTAAGAAAGATTCAAAATTCCTCTGACGTTCACGTATAGGAAAATAAGTTTTGTCCAGAAATTTTACCTTTTATTTCAAATTTGGAGGGTTTCTTATTGTTTTTCCTTGAAACAGTGGAATTGCTCTTCATGTGATTCATCTAAAGAGTAAATGGCTCACTTTAATATGAAAGCTACCTCTATATATTTTCTGTACATAAAATATCCTTTTATTATTCAAACCTAGCAAACACAGAGAAGTTAAATCAAGCTTCACTCCATAAATTTGTACAAGTATGATTTGTGCTAAGCCAAGTGACAGAGTATTACAAGAGATTTAAGGCCACCATGACTTGTAAAAATCAGTCTAAATAAAACAAATACCGAAGTCTCTTTCCTTAGCAAAAGTTACATATATAACCACAGAGTAAAAACACCCAAACATGCAAACAACAATCTCTGCGTTAAACTAGACAGAAAGCTCCTCAGTCTCCAGAGTGTTGTCAATAAGTGTAATTATTTTACACTGACTTTGTCAGATACCACATGTGCCTTCTGAGACACTTAATAACATTTATGTTCTTCTGTTTGAGTGTGTGATTTCTCTTTTTATCTCCGTGTCAACAATTACGTTGAGATCTGCGATATTTCTAGCTCATGAACAAAATTACTAGGGGAAGTTGGAGGAGTAGGAAGGTTATTAAAAACTTGGCAAGTACCAATGCAGCAGCTATTCTTCTGCCCACCTGGTGGAAGAAGGGCTGCACAGCAATGCAACACCCATCCTAACAACAGCTGCACCACTTCCCACCAAAGCTTTGCAAAGGGCAGGTGGGGAAGACAATATTGTCACTTTCCTCAGGTGCAACTGATAGCGACTAATTTTTATTTATATGTCTACACTTTTAAAAATCCTTTTAGCTGAGCACTTATTTGCAGAGTAATCCTAGAGGAATTCCCTCCCACTTCGCAATAAGTATGCATATATTTCATTAGTGCAAGCAAAATTAATTTTTTGAAACTCCATCTGCTTATGTGGGAACAAACCAGAGCATGTAAACATCTCTGTGAATAAGTATTTCTTTCAAAATGCAGTTTAGGATTTTTCTTAACAATCTGACCCTGAAGTCATTGCTTTGATCTGTTTTTGTCATATTTATGCATGTTTTAGCAAACAAGTTTATAGTCCAGTTTGTGAAGAATTGAAAATGTACCTATTTATACTGGTGTGCATCTGGTGCTTCTACAACAATATATTGGTTTGCAAAAGGAATGCACTTTCAAAAAAATCTTTTGATCCTTTCTGTTTATTATATCTTTTTTCATGTCACAGACCAGTATTAGAGCACAGAAACTGGATTCTTCTAGGATAAAACTAAACCTAAAGATTGCTCCAACAGCTAAAGTGAGTTCAGCCTATCAAATCAGAGAAGGACTAACATGAAGTAAAACCTTCCAAAAAGGTGTACAGTGAAGAGAGCAGGTCACCACCTGTTTTGCCCTACAAATCTGCAACTGATAGTCCCCGCTCTTTGCTAATGTAGACATAACCTATGAAATTCTAGGGTACTCAGTTACCTATCTAATTTGTTTCTGTTTCTAGGGCACACAAATATAATTATGAATTGCTAAAATATGAAACTGTATGAGAATATACCGTTCTTCTCCCTAGTAACAAGCGATAGGACGAGAGGAAACAGCCTCAAGCTGCGCCAGGTTTAGGCTGGATATTAGGAAAAACTTCTTCACCAAAAGGGTAGTCACGCATTGGAACAGGATGCCCAGGGAAGTGGTTGAGTCTCCACCCCTGGAGGTATTTAAAAGACGGGTAGATGTGGTGCTCGAGGACATGGTTTAGTGGTGGACTTGGCAGTGATAGGCTGGACTCAACGATCTTAAGGGTCTTTTCCAACCTTAACAATTCTATGATTCTATGATTCTGTAAAATGTTCCCACACTAGAGCCTCAGTCATGAATAAGGCACAAAATTCTTATGAGAATTTGTATATTTCTGAATACGTGTAACAAACATAAACACTCAGTGAGCCTGCAGATTGCTAAATTGCTTGATCCTGAAGGATTCTTACAGTAGTTTAAGCTTGTCATCCCTTAATTCAGAAATGTGCATAGCTGAATGCAAAAAGTCTTGGAAAAGTTTTACTGTTCACGTCAGTGTGCTTCTTGGATCAAGCATTTCAAATTTGCTAATGCAGATAAGAACTGGTTTTGGAAGGGGTAGATATGCAGGCTTCTTATCACCTCAGCAGTAACTTTCATGTGAGTAAAAGTTTCTGTGAACATTTTCAGCTATTAGAAGGATTTTGTTAGAAGCTGAAGAAAGGAATGACTGGTTTGACCTGGAAAACAGGACAAATATAGCAGCAAGAAAATCAAAGAATCTAAGCCTAAAATGCCACCAGGTATATAGTTGGAAGATCTCTCAGAGAGAAGTAGACTCTATTCATTTATATAGAAAAGTAGACTGTAGTTCAGTTAATTGACTTTCTTATAAAATTGACCATGAGTCAGTGTGATGTCTTTGCTTTCTTGATATAAGGACTATAATGATACAAGAAGAATATTAAATCCATGAAGATTTTAATCATCTCTGTATGTTTTTCTGCAAATGGGAAACAAATTCAGGCTTTATTTCCTATAACTGAAATACATTCAAGCAGCTCCTCTGCCACAGGTTGCTTCAAGGGAACATGAATTTACTCACAATAACTAAGCCAGGAGGATAAGGAGAAATTTTGCTGATTTAATTCAAAGGTCTGGACATTTCAACTTTATTTGCAAAAATTTCTTTAGGAATTGTTTTCCTCTCTGATATTTTAAGGACAGTCACAATATGAGTCAGAAGCTTTAAAAACCACCCTTTGATGCTGCAACTGTGGGAAACATTTTAGAAGCATCACAACTTTATTAGCACTTTTTACGATTAAAGTCAGAGAATTTAAATTTGAGAATATTCTTCAAAATCACAGTGCGTTGTCGTTAATATGCTCATCTTATTGAGAAGATTGTTTCTACGTTTGTGTTTCCAACCTAATTTAAGAGAAGTTCAACTTAAGAATGGCAAAGTTTCCTGAAAGACGGGGGTTTGGTGTTTGTAGTAGAGGGATAGGACAGAGGAATGTTGATTAGAAACATAAGAGTGATTCTAAATCTCTGAAGACATTGAAGATAATCTTTTTATGATTCTCTAAATTTCATTAGTATATTTATTTTTGTATGAAAACTTCAGAAAAAATATGTTGTGAAAAGGAAAAGAAAGTAATGAAAAAGACTGTACTTTTTATGGCTAGGAAGATTTTTGAAAAAAAGTATAAAAGCTTGCTTGGAAGGGTATGCACATTTGCATTACAGTGCATCTCATGGGTCACCAAAATGGATACTTTCACATAGTTTCATGGAAAAAAGTTTGTGATTCATTGTTTATTTTTTGCTGGTTTTTGGTTTGTTTTGTTTTTAAGCAAGGAACTAGAAGAAGAACTCAGATTGCCTGAAAAGCCTGTGTAATTGTAACTTACAGAATTTTGATGAGCCTCAGTTCTATACACTCCCTAGTAATAGTCACAGCAAACTGAAAGAAATGACCATAGATGACAATTGCATGGTTACCCATAGGTGGTCCAGGAGCTATCCCTGTGACAATCAAGATGACTTCCTACATGATACACTCCTGAAGATTTTATCTTCAACTAGTTTCTGAGAAAATTAGAAATTTTAGGGAGGAAAAAAATCTTGATTTAAACTTTCCAAAGAATTCTCAATTTCAGACCTGAAACGGTTAACTATAATTTTTGTTGAAAGAAATAAATTTTGGTTGACATTTTCTGGCTTATTCTTCCAGTTCTTCAATGATGTCATTTTCATCTTCTCTGTTAAATTAATATTTAAGTTAATTTGTCCATGTAGATACTGCATAATCAAATCATCTTTGATAAAGAGACTCATTTAGGAGAATGTTACTACAGTGGAATATTTTCCAGTGCTTTAATCAATATTGCATAACTGTTATAAAATAATGTTTAATGAATTATGGCAAATAAACATAGTTGTGGAGGGTTTTGATAGTCTTGGTTTGGTTTACCAATGCAAGATGTTGAGATATTATGGTCCCGTTTATTCATACATTATATATTCTACCAGTGGCTAAAGATGATGTTTGACTTTACTATTACAATGGTAGCCTAAGTCCAGCTAATTATTTTGTTGCTTCTTATGGTAGAATATCCATTCTACACTTCTTTGTTTTAGTTACAACACATTTTTTCCCCCAATATGTTGTATTGGCTAAAACCAGTTTCTAAGTTGTAAGGTCACTTAGTAACAATGATCTTATCTATCAGTTCTCTAATTTTCGTCAGTTGCGGAATTTGTAATTGCTGTCTTTCTAATAGTTAATAAAAAAATCTATTAATAATCAATCATCATCACAGTGGTGCATATGGAAGTTGCTTTAAGTTAGTATTATGTTAAACTACAGGAATAGCATGCTCTAGTAGCAGAATGTGTAGGCTATGTCGCAGGTCTAGAGAAACTTTCCTCGTGTTCAGCTACTGACAAACCATACAGGTAATTTATTCAAAATAAGTTATCTAGCCTACCCAGGTTATTCAAACTTCTCTAAAATTCTAGACAGTTGTTATTTAACATGTTTGCAGTTAATACTTTTGAATTGCACATGTAAATTGCCTCTAGAGTTCATGTATATATATACATATATATATACATTGTGGTGGGCTAGAACACTAATGTTGTGGACAAAGCCTGCCAGGTTCTGAAGTGTATGCTTATGATTCAAGAAAAAGTGTGAAAGGAGGATAGAAGAAAACACTTCAGTCTTCTCTAGTTTACTGTCTTTTCTCTGAAAGAGCAAGTGATAGAAAGATGGTGTTTGAGGACAATTTGAAATAGAAATTATTCTATTTGTTTTCCAGTGTGTATGCTTACTATCAAGAAATGGACAAACTGCTAGAACTCCCAAAGAAAACAGACAGGTTATTTTTGCCATCTTGTCAAGCTTACTTCTCCTTTGATTAATGATTGCGTAGAGTGTATAAATGATAGCCTACTTTAATCTTTGCTCCTCAGATTTTATAAATCCACCACGCTATCACCAAAGGCTTTTGCTAAAACTGTTAGTGGTATATTACTGAGTATCTGGCTTTACCCAAGAACATACAGGGAGCTGGCAGAGGAGCTGACCAAGCCACTCTGCATCATTTATTAGCAGTCCTGGTCAACCGGGGAGGTCCCAGATGACTGGAAGCTAGGAAACGTGACGCCCCTCTACAAGAAAGGTTGAAAGGAGGATCTGGGGAACTACAGGCCTGTCAGCCTGACCTCGGTGCCGGGGAACGTCATGGAGCAGATCATCTTGAGTGCCATTATGCAGCAAGTGCAGGACAACCGAGGGATCAGGCCCAGCCACCATCGGTTTATGAAAGGAAGATCCTGTTTCACTAACCTGGTCTCCTTCTATGACAAGGCGACCTGCTTAGTGGATGAGGGGAAGGCTGTGGATGTTGTCTACTTGGACTTCAGTAAGGCCTTTGACACTATCTCCCACAGCATTCTCCTGGAGAAGTTGGCTGCACATGGCTTGGATGGGTGCACTCTGCGCGGGGTTAAAAACTGGCTGGACAGCCAAGCCCAGAGAGTGGTGGCGAACGGAGTCAAATCCAGTTGGTGGTCAGTCATGAGTGGTGTTCCCCAGGGCTCAGTGTTGGGGCCGGTCCTGTTCAACATCTTCATTGATGATCTGGATGAGGGGATTGAGTGCACCCTCAGTAAGTTTGCAGATGACACCAAGTTGGGTGGAAGTGTCGATCTGCTGGAAGGTAGGAAGACCCTGCAGAGGGACCTGGACAGGCTGCATCTTTGGGCCAGGGCCAACTGTATGAGATTCAACAAGGTTAAGTGCCGAGTCCTGCACTTGGGTCACAACAACCCCATGCAACACTACGGGCTGGGGGAGGAGTGGCTGGAGAGCTGCCTGGCAGAAAAAGACCTGGGGGTGTTGGTTGACAGCCGCCTGAACATGAGCCAGCAGTGTGCTCAGGTGGCCAAGAGGGCCAATGGCATCCTGGCTTGTATCAGGAATAGTGTGGCCAGCAGGACGAGGGAGGTGATAGTGCCCCTGTACTTGGCACTGGTGAGGCCGCACCTTGAGTACTGTGTTCAGTTTTGGGTCCCTCACTACAAGAAGGACATGGAGGTGCTGGAGCGTGTCCAGAGGAGGGCAACGAAGTTGGTGAAGGGTCTAGAGCACAAGTCTTCTGAGGAGCGGCTGAGGGAGCTGGGGTTGTTTAGTGTGGAGAAGAGGAGGCTGAGGGGAGACCTTCTTGCTCTCTACAACTACCTGATAGGAGGTTGTAGCGAGGCGGGGGTAAGTCTCTTCTCCCTAGTAACGAGTGATAGGACGAGAGGTAACGGCCTCAAGCTGCGCCAGGGAAGGTTTAGGTTAGATATTAGGAAAAACTTCTTCACCAAAAGGGTAGTCAAGCATTGGAACAGGCTGCCCAGGGAAGTGGTTGAGTCTCCATCCCTGGAGGTATTTAAAAGACATGTAGATGTGGTGCTTAGGGACATGGTATAGATGGACTTGGCAGTGCTAGGTTAACGGTTGGACTCGATGATCTTAAGGGTCTTTTCCAACCTTGACGATTCTATGATTCTATAATTCTATGATTCTATGAAATACTTTTTACAGCATTTCATAGAGTTCATTACATTTGTGCACAGTATTAGTATGTACAATATTGTATATGCTGGTTATTAAAATTTCCATAACATATCACCTTTTGAAACAGTAGTCTGCCTTCCAAAACATTTAAATCATAAATATAATTTATGCATATGCATTTCAGACTGTACATATTATAGTCATGTTTACATAATTTTATTTATAATTTTGTATATATTTATCCCAGAAATGTGGAAACTTTTAAAGGACAAGAATGTCAAAAATCACTAATTCCACAATGTCAAGTAAAATGTAAGATGGAAATTAGGCCAATTTAAGTACCCAAGAATTCCTTTAAGTGTGTCAGAAGCTGAAAGCATGAGAGTTTTACTGATCTGATCTGTTATGTACTAGAAGAAGAGAGACTTGAGGCCAGATTCACATTTGTATTTTAAAAAGTTAAATCCCACCTATCTCCTAGTTCAGTTTGTTTGTGTCTAAAACTGTGTTCAACTCCCTTTTTTCACATATCATTTAACACTGCAGATGACCAAAAATCTTACGTATGTCACAGATTTTGCCAATAAAATTCCTTCATGCTTAAAAGGACCCCAAGAAAGGTTTGTCTCATTCCTGACAGTGCACCAGGTGCTATGCCCTGTCCCTATAAGGATATACACCCTCCCTGTTCCTTGGACTATCTTTCCTGAAAGCCTGATCAAAACTCAGCCTGGAGATAACCCTTACTGGTCCGTTGATCGTCTGAGCATTTGACAGCACCGGATCCATGTCCTGGCTGAGGAGTTAAAGCCCATTCAAATCCTCCAGCTCCAGCCCTTACTGCCCACCAGGGCAGCCAGGCTCCAGTGTCCTGTTGAAGCTCTTTCACTTTGCATGAAAAGTCTGAATATCTGCTGGATCAGAAGGGAAATGGAAAGCTCATTTCTGGAGGTAGCAATACAGTGGAGAGAGCATTGTGTTTCACAGAATGGGTTTACCTTTTATATCTAAATTGCCCTTATGTCCTAAAATATAAATAAAAAGATTTAGATATTATGCAAGTGTGGCAGACTATGTATGTATATGGAGGAAGGTATTTATGTGGAATGAAATGTAGTACATTGGCAGTCTGAACTCCAATCCTGAGTGGCTGTTTAAGTGAGATGAATTCAGATCCAGAACAAGGGAAGCATTCTCAGGACTTATGAATTTAACAAAGAAGTGAAAAATATTCTAGCTAAAATATATACCCAAACAGCAGCTGGGAGTGGCATATGAACCTGTATTAGGTTCAACAAGGCTAGGTGCTGGGTCCTACACTTGGGTCACAACAACCCCATGCAACGCTACAGGCTTGGGGAAGAGTGGCTGGAGAGCTGCCTAGCGGAAGAGGACCTGGACAGGCTGGTTGACAGCTGGTTGAATATGAGCCAGCAGTGTGCCCAGGTGGCCAAGAAGGCCAATAGCATCCTGGCGTGCACCAGAAATAGTGTGGCCAGCAGGACCAGGGAAGTGATTGTCCCCTTGTACTCAGCACTGGTGAGGCCGCACCTCGAATACTGTGTTCAGTTTTGGGCCCCTCAGTACAAGAAGGACACTGAAGTGCTGGAGCATGTCCAGAGAAGGGCAACAAAGCTGGTGAAAGGTCTAAAGCACATGTCTTATGAGGAGGGGCTGAGGGAACTGGGGTTGTTTAGTCTGGAGAAGAGGAGGCTGAGGGGAGATGCTATCGCTCTCTACAACTACCTGCAAGGAGGTTGTAGCGAGGTGGGCGTCGGTCTCTTCTCCCAAGTGACAAGCGATAGGACAAGAGGAAACGGCCTCAAGCTGCGCCAGGGGAAGTTTAGGTTGAATATTAGGAAAAACTTCTTCACCAAAAGGGTAGTCAGGCATTAGAACAGGCTGCCCAGGGAAGTGGTTGAGTCACCATCCCTGGAGGTATTTAAAAGACGGGTAGACGTGGTACTCGAGGACATGGTTCAGTGGTGGACTTGGCAGTGATAGGTTAATGGTTGGACTCAATGATCTTAAAGGTCTTTTCCAACCTTAACGATTCTATGATTCTAAAAGGTCATTTCAGTGTTGCTGTAACTTACAGGACTTACACTGATGATGGGTAATTTGAAACAATAAGTTAAAGTACATTTTTTCTAAGGAAACCCTTGACAAATCTGTTAAAATACTATGGCTCTGTCAAAAAAATCACTGTAAGAAAGAAGAAGATAATATAATTTACTTGAACATTCACAAAGTCCTAGCAATACCTCTGGTGAATTTATTGAATAAATTTAGTAAGTAGAGAAGAAAAGTAAAATAAAGACATGAAAACAGGGAAGAGACAAAATATAAAGCAAAGATAGATTATCTTCTTTTCATTGGCAAATATCAACACAAAGCTGACGATCTTCATGAAATGTACAAGTGTGTGGGTTCGTTGTGATGAAGACGACTGTGAAGAAGTTGAAAAGCAGTAGAAGGTGTATATGAGAAGGAAGAATTTGAACAACTCACACACATGTTTTAGATTTGTTTTTCAAAGTTATATTGTTTTAGGCAGAACTGCCTGGATTATGGCCATCACAAATCCATTTGGTCATATGTCTTTCAGTACATGTCCATTGACATCAATGGGATTATTCTAGGCGTTCATATGGCATGCTGACATGTCTTATTTAAGAATCCCTGGGAAAGATAGGCATGTTACCAGAATCAAGGTTGTCTGAAATTAACATAAAGAATGCATTTATTATCAATGAACTAAGGATTAACCAAACACTCTAGTTTTAGTTGTTCTTCCTACATAAAATGCCAAAAACTGAATGCTTATTAGGCTTCCAAATAAATGTACACAAAGTTGTCTTTGAGCTAGGAAGGATTATGTGTGAAGATGTACCTTATGGCTGATAAGATAACAGTGTTCATGTGCTTAATTTAGGACATGGATAGGCAGTTAATCATTTTGATATGGAAATATTCATATTTAAAAAAAACAAAATTTACACCTGCAATTTTTTAAGTTCTAATTATAATGGCTGTTTTCCCCAGTATGCAAAGGCATTTTTCATAGACAAATGAATGACTCCTGATTCCATATTTCTGAATCAGAATGACTCATATTCATTACTATTTGAAGATGAAAGTCCCCTGTCAGTAATGCCTGAGTAACATATTCTCAATAACTTCCCTCATGCATATGGCCATCCTGAAATAAACTACTAGCTCTTGGGTGTCTACATTTGTGACAATCTGTGAACGAATCACAGTATACTCTTGAGAACTGCATCAATGATTCTGCATATGGTACGCAATTTAACCTGCATACCAAGGATGTGGGGTGCATCGTGACTCAGGAGTCCAGCTCATCGTGAGGTCAAGCTGAATGGCTCAAAGTCACATGGGAAGGTGAGGACGCACAGAGACTCCCAGGGGCTACCCACCGAATTGCCATACCAGGCAAAGGGTTTCATTCTTCTACATAGGTACTTCAGGTTAGGAAGCAATACAGCAATTGGGTCTAAGCCATATCTCTTTCACTGTGAGAAGAGTCTGAGGATCTTTACTGTGTGATCCACTGTGTTGCGTGTCTGAAATACATATGATAGCTCCCTGGATCAAAACCTAGTGATGCAGACTACAAACTTTAGCTAAGGAAGAAGGAACTATGCTGGTATAATTCAGTTTATATGTGGATTTGTATGTGTCTCTGGCAAGCTCAGGACCATAGGCAGAATTTTGAGACATGTAAGGATGAAGTCTTCAGATGGCACTTCACGTATCTTTTGTGAACTCTAAAATTAACCTCCTGGGAGCACTTTCTGGTACAGTGCAACATAATACCTTTATTTTGTGATTGACAGGAAGGAATTCTGCCTCCCCATCCCCTACTGAAAAGATTGAAAAAGCCTGAATGTGCTTTACTGGACAAGTGTCAGTACTATATACCTTTTCATCTCCCTTCAGAGGCAGAGAAGAACTAGTGTAACTTTCAGTTGTTTTAGTGTAATGAATTTTGGAGAGTGAGAGTGAACTCTGCTATCTGACTGCATGACCTTGAAAGGATCCATTGATCACTTTTACTTCTGTTTTAACTAGATGTAACTTTATTATCTTAACGTTCTCTGAATATTTCACATGTTCCAAATATTGACAGAAGGATCCTGACTTGTCTTGCCACATGCACTGCAGGGGATGGTTAGGGCCCTGAAAGCACTTCCCTCACTGCTTGCACATTAATCCAGAAAAAGGGCAACATAAAACCCTAATAGTTCATAGAGTGACTGGCAAAGATCTGTTGATCCTTCTAGCACTGCTCCTCATAATTTTACATTAAATGCCTTCTTTAAATGCCTTGAGTGGTACATTTCTGTCAAGAAACATTGTGTATTAGCGCTGCCATATTTAAAGTGTTAGCTATGGAAATATCACTTCTGCTCCTTCTCTTCCCTCCAGCAGCTCTCAGCTTCCTCCCCCTCATCATCCCTCAGTTACAATAATATTAATGGACTCCAACAGAGAAGTCTTTTGCTTTAAAGAAATAATTTAAATAGTATCAGGAGTTCAAGCGCCACAAAGGGGCCCTGAAATGAGGCACTGAATCCAGCACATCCTTCTGGTTGCCAATCCCAGGCTTCCAAAGCCGGTCACGGTTTGGATTTCACTTAGAGATCTCTAGTTCAAATTTCAGGACATCTTATACCTGTGTATGCTTGCAGGAGAATAGGCCCTCAAGATGCTGTCCATAGAGACAATAATTGCAGCAAATACAACATAAATAATTTCTTACTTACTGACTTTTTTCAGGATGGTTCATATAGAAATTGCAAGCTAAGACATATGCCACTCCTAAGCTTAATTCTGCAGTACTAGCTTTGTGATTAAGATACATTGTTCGTTTTCTTCATTAAGTAATTTTGGAGTCACAGCTGGCCAGAGGCTGGTGTTGAGCCAACTCATGCACTCCCAGTTAATAGCAGTTCATTTGACAGCTATGAATATCAGGGCCACTAAATTCAAGTACATTTTCTGCAACGCAGTTGGCGAAGAAGGATGTTTAATAGCCTACGTCTTGGTGGGGCAGTAACCCACAAACTGCTTAACTGTGAGAAGTTAATGTGGTATATGTCCCTGATGGTAAAGAGAACACATGATGCTTCTCTTACCTCAACAATGAAGCTTTCATCTCTGCTGTGAAGAGGTCAAAGAAAATGGCAAGAAATCATATATTCAGTGGGTAATAATCAAAATTAGTAGAGGAGTTGGAAAAATTATAGGTTACTTGTCACTGTTAATTGTAGGTTTTGAGCCTTTTGTTTTAATGCCAGACATCTATGTAAGATGAACCATTAATTAACCTCATTCAGTACCAACCCATGAACATGTATATTACACATGCTTTGTTGATAATAGGCCAGGCTGTGCTAAGAAAGGAACATGTTCCAGTAGTATGTCACTGAAAAGGAAAGAAGGGGTGGATGGTTAAAGCATGGCATTCTTATATGAGATGACCCTTCTCGCACTGAACTGTTGCCTTCTGTCAAAAGCATGAATACACTTTTGATATTTGGGCTATAGTCCAATTACTATATTGAACAAAGCACATTCTCTGGCTCACTTGTAGGATTTGGATAATCATTATTATGTTTAAAATTGTTTATTTCAACCCTGTAAAACTGTCTCTGCTCTAGCTAAATCTTATATTTTTTTCAGCTCTCAGAGGAGAAACAGTATAGGAATTCTGTACTTATGCTGAAAACAGCTGCCCCCACATCTGATGGGTGAAGGACCTATTGCAGCCGAAGTCAGGTGTGGTAATTGCATCCAGCTCTTCTAATGTTTTGTTTCTGCTTGTAGGTAGGGATGATCTTTACAAAGCAGCAGATTTCGTTGCAGTGGTGGGAAAACAAGGCATGTATGTGTGCAGTGGCCCCTGACTGCATTGAAAGTAGGGAACAAGGTTCCCCATCATGTGGTCTCCCATTTGTTGAACTGTGCAGAATCACCTAGGTTTTTTCACTATTTGGTTTTATTTCACATTTCTAAACCATCAAAAAATACTGAAGTGTGTACAGACCTAGATTTATGGAAGCTTTACACATGCTTATGAAATCCTAAAGGTTATATTACATTATTCTTAAGCTGCCTTATACCTACTTATGAAATCTTAAGATTATATAATTTTTATTTTTCAGGTTTTATTAATATTATCTTAAGATTAAATATTATTGGGTAGTGTGTACTATGAAAAAATGTTTTCATTTTAAAAATAATTTATAGTAAAACTCAGCTATTTCACTTCATTTCAGTCCCATTATGTGCAGAAATTCTTATCGTTCTTGAGGTGCGTATAGGCAAGAACTGAATATAATGTAATTTATCTGCTTCTAACAGCACAGCCTACAAAGACATTTTGGTTTCTGACCCCTGTTTTAATGCCTCACTGTCCACTATTTATCACAGGAACTTTGTGATTTCATAGGAAATTGTGTGCCTAAAAACTTCTGTGGATGTGACCTTTTTGCTATGTGTCTATTTGAATGTGGCTAATATCTCCAGGACTTTTCACAGTTTCCTCTAGGTACCTGCAAAAGACAGACCAGTCCTCCCAGTATTCACTAGGAATGAATTGAGAGAGACTCAGCTATATACAACTCAAATAATTAAGTTAATATCACTAAAAAAAAATCAGGTGTAAGAGGGTGCAGCATGGGTGCATTGTGGCTACTCTAACAAAATAGGCTATTTTGAGATGAGTAACTCAAAGATAGTCAATTTATTTTACTTTGGCAATATAGACCTATTTTGATCATGATAGACTTTGTCTCCAAATTAGCCCTTTTCTTTATACAACATTGACCACTCTTTAAATTATCTGCAAAACTATAAATATCCTCCTTAAATAAACCATGTGCTACTACATTCAAAGGCCTGAAGAAACATTTGTGGACATATGGAAAAGAACACTATTTTTCATATTTCTATTTGAAAAACAAAGCATGCAATTGTGAATTTAAAATGGCTTTTTAAATGTGCCAAGAATATAAGACAAATAATTAGTAAAACTGTGGGTATATTTAAGAATTCCTCCCTGAGTATTTGTTAGATGTTTTCATGTGTATGAACTTTACCCTTAGCTACCGCTTTCATGTTTAGTTTCTGAAAACCTTTGGAAGTGAATTCAGCTGACAGAAATATTTCCTAACCAACAGTTCAAAATGCTTGTAACTGTGCCTGTTAAACAGGAAGCAACACAAAAAAAAAGGTCTTTGGAATAATCATAAACAAGCATCCGTTGTTGTATTTCAAACTTACAAGACAAATGGAGAAAATTCCCACTGTCTGCATTATAACCACATTCAGGAACAATAAAAGTGATTCCAGTACATTCATTTTAGGATTACATTCATTTTAGCATTAATTCTGAGCTCATTTACTTCAGACTAGTACTTACTCGAATCATTTTTTATGCCTAAAAATTATGTACATAGAGAATACCATTCAGAGGTGTATCAAGAAAGGCATCGGCAATACTATAAGTAAATTAATTCCTGTCTAGACAGCCAGCAACATGCACCCCTTTTGTCTTCAGTATCTGTAAGTTAATCCCTGAGCCATTTGAAGTTATCTGTTTCTGCTGCAAATGAACTGACACATTTGAGTTATTGACTTAGCTCCAGTCAAAGCTACAACTGTGGTTTGTAGTTTGTTACTAAAGTATGTACCAGTTCAAATGGTGCACTTATTCAGGAAAGAAAAGATGATGAATAAGATCCCTTTTGTGGAACCTGGTGAATGGGATGGCCGCTGGACTCTGTCTTGTTATGTGCTGGACAAGAGCAGTGGGCTTTGAGGGAAAGTGAGGGGGAGTAACAGAATCTTGTATCCAGCACACACCAGTGTTGGTGTTACACAATGCTTTAACCTATATAAAGCTAACAGTCTTACATTTGTAAATCTGCAGTCTTTCACTTGTAACACTACAGTCTGCCTTTCATTTTGTATGCAACCTGCCACATACACAACCCCAGGCTGCTGCGGCAGTGCCTTTTACTTTTTTATCCCAGAGGGCTATTATCCTCACAACCTCACACTGGAGAATTCAGGAAACATTATCACATCTATGAAGTTGGGTTTTGTAGGAAGTGATTGCCATTGAAATGTGAAATTTCCCTTTCCAGCCCTTCCTTCATAGTTCTTAGTTTACAATCCCATGCTAGGCAAAAAATAAATCTTAATAGATAACTCTAGTAGATAAGTCATATAGGTAGCCAATAAGCATTTGCTTATAATGCACGTGCAGAAAGCTAAACAGCCAATTCATGTGTACGACATCTGTGCCTGATAGAAGTATGCTGTCATAAGCACTATTACTGTAATCATAGAATCATAGAATCATCGAGGCTGGAAGATCATCGAGGCTTCAAGATCACTGAGTCCACCTGTTAACCTATCACTGCCAAGTCCACCACTGAACCATGTCCCTAAGCACCACATCTACCTGTCCTTTAAATACCTCCAGGGATGGTGACTCAACCACTTCCCTGGGCAGCCTGTTCCAGTGCTTGACAACCCTTTTGGTGAAGAAATTTTTCCTAATATCCAATATCTAAACCTCCCCTGGCACAACCTGAGGCCATTTCCTCTCCTCCTATCGTTTGTTACCTGGGAGAAGAGATCAACCCCCACCTCACTATAATCTCCTTGCAGGTAATTGTAGAGAGCGATAGCATCTCCCCTCAGCCTTCTCTTCTCCAGACTAAACAACCCCAGTTCCCTCAGCCCCTCCTCATAAGACATGTGCTTTAGACCTTTCACCAGCTTTGTTGCCCCTCTCTGGACATGCTCCAGCACTTCAATGTCCTTCTTGTACTGAGGGGCCCAAAACTGAACACAGTATTCGAGGTGCGGCCTCACCAGTGCTGAGTACAGGGGGGCGATCACTTCCCTAGTCCTGCTGGCCACACTATTTCTGATGCAAGCCAGGATGCTATTGGCCTTCTTGGCCACCTGGGCACACTGCTGGCTCATATTCAGTCAGCTGTCTACCAACACACCCAGGTCCTTTACTCAGCGTTGTTTAATGAAACAGTCCTGATGAAACCTTATTGTTACTGTGTAAAAAATTATTCAGAGGAACACATTCTGCAATGGAGAGTATGCATAGATTAGGATGATCAGCTGGGGAGATCCTTACCAGTTCTTTTGTTGGCTGGTGACTTGGAAAGTTTTCCCTTCTTACCGTTTCCCTTTCCCTTTCCCTTTCCTTTTCCCTTTCCTTTTCCCTTTCCCTTTCCCTTTCCCTTTCCCTTTCCCTTTCCCTTTCCCTTTCCCTTTCCCTTTCCCTTTCCCTTTCCCTTTCCCTTTCCCTTGGCTTGTTATGCTACAATGCTTTTTGCTGAATACACTCATGACCTAGTCCAGGAATAACTCCTTGTCCTTGCTTAATAAGCTTTTTTGAAGATACTCATTTCATCTTAGTTGACTCTAAAGACTGTGTGTTAATAGCGTAAATTAAAAAAATTGCCACATAAAAGGAAATGGGTAAATATATTCCTTCAAATACTATTAAGCAATTTGTCACTATTACTGTGACAAAATAAAACAATTCAGGCACTTACTAATATTTAATAAAATATCAGGATTCTATAGCAGGTTTTTTTCAGATAGTCGATATCAAACGGGTTGGCACAGCTGGATTTTCTTATGGCTTTTTTCATAGATGAACAATTAATTGTCATTTAACAGGACATTTATAATTTGTAAATATAACTCATTCTATTACTGAACAACACAGAGGTTAACTGAAATATATTTAAAAGATTTTATTTACATCCCAGTGCACTAATTACAAGACTTGTTTATGATCTTTTTTTTTGTTCTAAATTTGATCTATTGTGATTACTTTTTTTGTCCTCTGTCCTATACTGAAAGAAATATTACTCCTTGCTGCCAAGCAGCTACCATTTTACTGCACAAAATTTATTGTCCCTCTTAACATATGGAAAAATCCACCTCACAGGACTTTGTTATATGATTACTCTTCAAAAATAATTTCAAGGTCTTTCTGTACAATGGCAGCCAAATCGTGTGTTAATGTAAATCAGGAGAAGATATGACATTCTGCTTTTTTTAACATATTACTTAGAAAATGCTAATAAAAGGACTATGGATTATATCACTGTCTCCCTCGTTACTTATAAAAAGCACAAAACTTTATAGAGGTTTGATACATACAATATAAGGAATCAATCCCCTAAACACTGCTGTATATGATTAATTTTAAGCAAGAAGTCTGAAAGATCACTCACAAGTTATGTTAGTGTGATAGCTGCATTAGCCTAACACTTAGGGAAACCCAGTCAGAGACAAGGAGCTCTGTGAGCTAAATGCTGTACAAGCACAAGATACAGACTCAGAGGGCTTCTAAGCAAGACAGAGAAGCTGAAGAAAGGTGGGATGATACAGGGAATGGAAACCACTAGATAAAGCTGTTTTCAGGATACCAGTAGCTGGACTCCAGTAATTTTTTGGAGGATGTCAAAGCAAAAAGGAGTTTTAAGCGCAACACCAAGTAGGACCACAGTATCACTTTGGTGTTATTTATAGGGAAATTTCATCCTCAAAAGAGGCAAAATTGCTTGAAATATTTATCCAGTTAGAAATGGAGGCTGTTTATATGAACCTAATGCTAATGAGGGTTAACCTTCTAGCCCTGAGTGGGAGAGCCTAAGTGGGCAGAAAGTAGACTGAAAAGATTTTTGAAGGGGAAGTTACACAATTGTATTGGGTGTAGGTGGCAACATGTTGAAAGTGGGGGTACTGAAGGGGTGGCCTCTGGGAAGAGGTTAGGGGCTGCCGTGTGCCGGACAAAACTATACATGCAACAGACCTCCCCCACAAGCCACAGCTGAGCCCATCAGCCAAGTCAGTGGCACATCTGTGAAAACATATTTAAAGAAAAGTTGGAAAACACTGTACAGACAGTGGAGGAAGGAAAAAGGGAAAAAAAAAAAAAAAAAAAGAGAAACAGCAGTGTGAGTATCAAGGTCAGAGAAGGAAGGGGAGGAGGTGGTCCAGGTGCTGAAACAGAGATTGCCCTGCAGCCCCATGGGAGAGCCCACACTGGAGCAGATTTATCCTGAAGGACATGGGAAGGACACATGCTCGAACAGGGGAAAACCATCAGAAGGAGAGGAACTGTTATGGTCTACTGTAACCCCACCATTCCCCATCCCCTTTGTGCTGTGTGGGGTGGGGGGAAGATGGGAGGTAGAGGAGCTGGGATTGAAGGAGTAAAGGTGAGCCTGGGAAAGGAGGGATGGGGAAAGGTACTGTTTTAATGTTTGTTTCTGTTTCTTACCATCCAAATCTATTTTAATTGACAATAAATAAATTAATATTCCCCAAGTTGAGTCTTTTTTGCCCATGATGGCTACAGGTAAGCAATCTCCTTGTCTTTATCTCAACCCACAAGCTTTCTCATCACATTTCCCCCTGCCCTATCCTGTTGAGGAGGGGGAGTGAGAGAGCAGATGGATGGCATTTTGGCCCTTAGACAAGGTTAACCCAACACAGTTGTTTATGTAATGAAGAAGACAAGTCATTAGAAAGATGAGAAGAAATAAGGTCATTCTGACTAGAAAAAATACTTTATTGCAGTATTCTAAATGGGTATCATAAGGACAGCTTCTTATGTGGACCACAATGGAAGAAGTTGCCATAGTCAAAAGTAAAATGATATGAGCTTGGTAAAATTTATAATTATACAGACAATTAGAAAAGGCTCAATTTTATATATATATTAAATGGGGAAAGAATGGATGTGACAAGTTAGAAAGATCAAAGTCAAAGATGACTCTGTTTGTAGATTTGATGATCCTGTCCACAGTGACACAGAAGGGACCTGTGGGTTTCAGCACATAGGACTAAGATCTGCGTTTTAGTCTTACTGAGTCTTATCTGATAACTAGTTATCCATGACAGATCTCAGAGAAACAATGAGAGATTTTGGACAGAAGAAGTAGCTATATAAATTTGTCTTGTATAAAAAAACCTGAGGTTGAATATATGCTTATGCAGAAGGTTAGTCTTGCAAAAATTTGCAGAATCATATTCTAAATGCATTACTTTACCTTTGAGTTGGAGAAATATGTTTGAACTCAAATAGTTAACTCCTCATATTTTTGTCTTAACATCTCACTATTGATATTATCAAAGTTTGCTTTCAAAGTTGTAGGTTTCTGTTATTAAGTCAGATATGTGACTTTTCATTATGGGTTTTTCCCATCACTTTAATTTATGATTAGACTTTAACAAAGAATGGGATACATCTTTCCAACGGAGTCACTTTATCTTTATTATTGCTATCCGCATTACAAATGAATTCATTAGCATTCTCATCACAAAACCCAAGTTCATTATCTGCTAAGACAAAAATTTTTCAGATACATCTTGAGGTATTTGATTTGTCTTATTTATATTCTCAGTAGGCAACTTTCTTTTACTTCCTGGAGATGAGTATAAGTAAATTGTAATTCTGCTCATTACTTTATCCTGATTGAGATTTTCTTCTGTCCTTTGTAACATGGAATCCTTATTTGTTTCCTTCTCTCTTTGTTTAATTGTATTAAATGTATTAAATTGAAAACCATATCTGGGTAATAATTAAAACAAACAAAAAGTTAACTCATTTAAATATATATATTTACTGGGATGTGTTTAGTACTGAATTCATGATGGCCACATTATTAAATCTGTATAGACAACTTATTTGCAGGGGGGTAGGTTTTTTGCATTTAGTCTTAGCTTTCCCTGTAATAAGATATGTAATTTTTCCCTGTTAATCTAAAACTTTTGATCCCATCTCCTGTTCAGTTTAGTCCCACTCAATTCTGGTACATGCTGAACCTTGTGCCAGACCTCCATTAATATCCCAGTATATGCCCCCAAATAGGAAAATAAACTATACTTAGAATATGGAGACTTTAGCTAATTGAAATTTCCCAATAAACATCTTTATTTTCTGTCTTACTCTGGGGTATTTTTTCAGGAGTCTATGCATCCCTTTCTTCAGAGCTAGTAAAAAATTGCTGTTTATTGTAGTCAGTGGTAGAAGTGCCCTAAAGAACTTCATTGCCACATAGCCAGGCAGCTAAAATATTAGAAAGCATCAAGTTCTTAAAGGAGTGAGCTAGACACAACTGCTCTCTGCCTTATTTCCCTGTTTTACTTACAGACACCCATGTCTTTATTCAGTTATTCCTATGAAAGTGTTCAGTATCACTGTGAGACACCTGAGGGTACATGAAAGAACCACATGGGTTCTGACAGAAGAAGCACAGGTGCTACAGGAGGCCTGGGATATTTTGCAATGGCAGCTGGAGGCCAGGCAGACCTCCAAGAACATCTGGAGCGGTGCCACATATTGCTTATTTTTAGGAAAGTGTAATGAACCCAGGGTATGATTCAGCTCTGTATTCCAAGATCTGGAAGTCCAAAATGGAAGCTCCAGGGACTCATCTAGAAATAGTCCAGCTTCAAATATGTTCAATTTAGGGGACTAGCTTAGAAGTGACACAAATGAAAACCAGTAATGTCTATAATGTGCACATCAGATCCTCGGCATCAGTTCTCCTCCTCTGTGGATCCACTCTTTCCGTTCTGCACGGCTTGCTAATGCAGGTGTAGCCATAGCGTCTCAGCTGCTGTTATAGTAAGCGGAGATCCTGTGAAGAAGGATCACCTAGACCCTGGTTCATCTGTCTTCGATGAAAAAAATGTTAGTTATTGGTCGACAGTATCACTCTAACTTTTGCTCACTGAATCAACAAGATCCTTACTGACTATAACAAGAGTTTAGATGCGTAGCATGAAACAGATGATATATGAGCAAATTTAATGTTGTAGCATTTATAAAAACATACCAGCCATGAGGTTTCTTTTTATAACATTGATGAAACAATTTTTTTAACAATTGGATCAAACCTGTTATAATGGTACAAATTCTGCTTAAAAACATCTGTACACTGAGACAGAATACTACAGGTGTTAGCATTTTACTTTTCAAACAGGTACACCTATACTTTTAAATAGTGGAAGTACTTGAGGGGCAAAGTATTGTTGAATAGAAGCAACTGAGACCTGCGTTAGCAGAGATACTAAAGGGAGGGTGTTAACAGTGCTATAATTTTCCATGCTTGCTATTTGCTAACATCTTTTTCATTGATTGTCTTCTGCTGTGAAGCAGTAGTAACTTGTCACTTTCCTCCACCAACTCGCATTCACACTGCAGGTGAATTAAAGTATTGTAGGACAGAAAAAAATCTGGCTCTGTTATCTACATATATCATTTGTTGGTTACTCTTGCAGTGCATCGAATGACTTTAACAGTATAATTATTGCTCTGGTTGTTGTTTTTGTTGTTATTGTTTCTACAATATTTGCAAAGCCTTACCACTCATAATCAATTGCCTGATTACAGTTTCATGCATTTGTCCCTACTTACCTCAATATTTTTATCTTAGAGACATAGAGCCTATGGATAACACTTCTGAGTATGGATTATGAAATACTGTTATAAAACCACTCTAGCTGAGTCTGGCAAACCCTTTATGATTATGACTGATTCATATTTCCCTTTCATACTCAAAATGAACCTTATGTGTAATATTGGAAGTTTCTTAACTGCTCTGAACACCGCAGAATATGTAGCTACATAAAGATCATTTATCCATCATTACACCAAAGCAAAACTGATGACAGATGGTAACACTTATTCTGGAACAATGAAGAACTTGTGTTGACCTTTTAGAAAAAAAACCCCACATAATAGTTCCTTTTATTTTCAACTGCATTTTGCCTTAAGCAATAGAAGCGCTTAGGCACAAAAAGTAAAAACAAAAGAATACAAAAGCTACTAATAGAGGAACTGTGCATTATTGTCTGAGGGAATTATTTTCCTTTTTCCTTTCAAAAGGGTCCAACTTCAGTGTTGCTGCTAAGAGGTGCTCCATTTTAAGATTTACTCTGATCAAGTTATGTCTTTGGTAGTCTTGCTGTGTTTCTTCACAGCAGAGCAAATTTAACTCAGATTGGTTTCACACTAGCACAGTTAAATTGCTTTTGTTAACCTTAAGGTTCAGATATGGCTCCTTCATGTCTGTTTGAAACATGGGAGTCTCCAGAACACTGTGTGCACAGATATACAGTGCTGTGGGGTATTTTGGCTGTTCAAAATGCCTTTATTGTCTTTACTCCTAAGATCTTGAAGCCTGATGCGCTGAAGAGCTAAGCCAGGGGCTGCCACTGCCTCTGCTAGGATGTCTGGATGTCCAGTCCCGGCCCTTGGGGTGCTTCCTTGCCAGGTCTGGGGAAAGCACCCAAGGGCTCTGACCAGGGACATCAGTTACTCACCTGGGAGTGTGGTCAGAGCAGCAACAGCTTTAACGTCCTGCTCCACAATCCAACCTTCGCCTTTCTTTCTTGGTCACCATTTTGACAAACTAACACCCCCTTTCTTTTGTGTACAGTGTCCTGCTGTTTTCATGTTGCTAACTTGTTATTGATACCACAGGTTAGGGTATATACAAGTACATTGCTCTGCTTTTGTTAGCTGTAGCACCTTGACTTTTCTCTTGTAGTTATCTTGTTGGTGGAGCCATAGGTCAGGATTAGCTACCTGCATGAATCGTTTAACAGCCTCTTCCCTGAAAATGGAGTAACAGCTATGAACTGCTCAATAGGCATTGAACATTGTGAGGCACCGCTGGTCATGGAGCAGAAGGTGTCTGGACTCAAAAAAGGCTTTCATACTTGCTGATGACAGTCAGTGGCAATGCTGCATGTGGGAAGATGACAGCACGGCTGGTCAATGAACAATCCTGTTTAACAGCAATTTCAACGTTTGACTCTGTTTAGAGTGTGCCATAGGAGGATACCAAGATTTTTCTTTTTTAGTTTGATGAAAAAGATTTACAGTTACAGTTCAGGTGTTAGTTTTTACAAACATTTTCAATCAAGCCATTCTGAGGTTGCAACAAACCTTAGCTTACAGTCCAGATGGTAGATTATTGAGATGAATACTGACAAAACTTTCTTCATTAGTAACTTTTTATTTTTAATTAGCTAGCAAATGCTTTACAAAAAGTGCTTTTTAAAGAGGGCCATTACTTTGCCCTGTTTTGAAGTCTTTTTATCTTAGGCTTTCATCCTTTGGCAGTCACCCTACTTTTATCATGGAAAAGACAAGTCTTTAAGAAAGTATGTATTGTTTCTTTTTTAAATCCCTTTTCTGAATGGGAGTGACTCTGGGTTTCTTTATGTGTAACTCTATGACACTCATAACTCAAGCAATAACATTTCTGGTAAATATGTTTCAATGGAAAACATAAATCGGTCAATCAGACAAACAAAAAACCCACCTTACCATAAACTATACACAAAAACTTCTTTCTCCTTTTCCTTTTGTATATATCTTGCAATCTTAAGTGCTCAATCGGGATTTAATTTCTGCGGTGTCCTATTTTTCCTGCCACCACCTTGTCCTACTTTAATGTGTATGTTGTTGGCAGTTGGCCAGTCAGATTTCCTCTACATATGATGCAATACCAAAGGTTAATGGCACTGCTGTGTTATCTGCTTTTAATTTGGCACCACTTAGGTAACATAGAAGGATTTGTTTGCATGCTGAGAATTGACACAGGTAATATTCCTTATTGTGCGGTGTGCAGACAACTATATCTAAGATCTACAAATTGTGTAAAAAACCCATGTTCTTTGGTTAGAGTTCACTATTTTTCTGATATTTCTTTGTATTTTAGATTTTGCTTCTGGAAGGATTTAAAAGCATGACAGTATTATTAATGTTTAGAGAGACTTCATTCAGATACTTGATAAATCCCACCAAGAACCAACTTACACCTGCCAGTAATTCCTATCATTTGCCGGTACATAATTTTGTTGCAACATTTGTCAAATTATTATTGTTCTTAGTGCATAAAAAGTGGTAGCAAACAAATCTTCTCAGGGAGCTCTAAATGACACACTGTTTTCCTCAAGAGTTTAAGAGCTGAAGCCAGAAAAGTAGATTTTTCTTCTGCAGATGCGCATGCTGGAAAGGCAAGAGGGATGATAGTATCATAGGAAGAAGAGAATGGTGTCAGAATAGCTCTGTTATGAAGTAGAGCATTAGGAAAAAAATATCAGTGCATGACTTTTACTCTTTCTCAAAAATACATGAAGAATAATAACAATCAAGCAGCGTGAGTAGGAACAAAAGTCAGGTAAGTGTGAAGAGTTCAGTATTTTTTTGATTTAATGAAGCCCTATAATACGACATGAGGGTAGGTTACATTCTGATCTTGGACATGACTTCCACCCATTTTTTCAGATGAAGTAATTTTGTTTAATACCTGTTCTTTGACCTTCCTGGTTTCAGTATGCTGACTAACGGGACATTGCATTCATCTGTAAATCTATGCCTCAAAAATGTAAAGCCAATTCTGAAAAAATAGGTTCCTATGATGAAACTTACTTTATCTGCTGGACTCCCAAAAATAAGCAATGTATAATGTCACACAGGCAGACTCAAGAATCCTTCCTCCTCACATATGAAGTTTATATTTTTTCCATACTAAAATGAATTTCATTCTAAATGAGACAGACCAGCTTGCTTACCTATAGCTCTCTTCACTAACATGCTCTACTTACTTTATTTCCAGCTAGAGCAAATAAAAAGTGAAGGCAACAGAAAATATTCCTTAATTTCAATATCCCTTACATATGGGAAAGGACCAACAAGAACAGCCAAAGAAAAAAGAATGGAGTAGATGGGAGAAGAAATATGTTCTCTTGCTCCTGAGTCAATGCTCCATCTTAAACCTGCGTTGCTGGAAATGGCTCCTGTTGCTGAGAAAGAGTCCAAGGACAAAGGAAAATGTTATATGGATTTTCTTGTTTTATTCCCAAAGTCTGTGCCTTTCCTGCTCTGCTAGTTCTGCTACTAATGCTAATTCTGTGTCAGCTATACTGACAGTGTGGGTAGATTTGTTTGTACTACTAACTCCCCCTTCATGGACAGTTGTGCCAATTTTACAGGCAGTATGGGATGGAGTATATTCATTGCACTCATTTGTCTGAATGATAAGACTTATTTCCATTTTATGGCAACATGACACTATCAGTTTTAATGATTCCTATCATTTACAACCGGGCCTTAAGTTCACAAAATGGATATATAATCATGCTAATAATAATTGCAAAATCGCTACGTAATTGCAGCAGATCAAATGGGTAATTCTTTCTTTCATTAAGAAAGATTTTGCTGAACATATAAAAGTCAGTTCTGTAAATTTTCTGAAGTGGAAAAGCACCTAAACAAAGCTATTTGTAAGAGTCTTTTTTTTTTCAAATATAACTATTCTTCATAAAATTTTTGTCACCAAAATATATTTTAGAGCGTTTACAATTATGCATATATCTCATAAATTGATATATTCAACAGCTAGTCTTAGTAGCAAGTTCAGGAATGACACAAATATGAAACTTCCTTTACATTTGAATACGTATCAATATTGCATTTTTTGAAACGTTTACTCTTCATAGAAAACATTTTAAAAAATCATGCTAGACTACTATAACATTTTTTATAACAGCAAATGACATGATACCTAACTTGAAAGTTTTACTTAGGTTACCGCAGTGTAAAGGGATCTTGTTTTCTACTCATTATTAGTAGAAAATTAATCTTTAAGGATTTAACTGTTGGTTTTTTTAAACAAGTGTCAGACAAAATTATTTCTTGTTCTCTTTTAGATCATGGACATATAATTCTAGAGGGTCATGATATTTGTATTTCCTAGCAGTTTCCAATGCTGAAATTGATTATTTTTTAAAATGAATGTTCATAAGCTATTATTGAAGGAAATATTTGAGATGAATAATTACTATACATTTCTACTGAGATACCATGAAGAAATAATTATACACCATGCATAAGGGGAGTTGGGTAGATACAGAAAAGACAATTGATCCATGCTTCCACTAATTGTAACACAAATATTTTTGAAGTTAAATCTAGCTAAATTTCCTTTCTAAAAGTGTAATCTTATGTGAGCTTTTTGGCATTTAGACATACAATGAACATGTGAATTTTCATCTTATTTAGTTCAGGAACTGTTACAATTTATTGTGAAGACATGATTTTTTCCCCAAATTTTCATCTCTATTTTATTCTCAAAAGACTTCAAGTATATTGTAGTGTGGACAAGGAAATTATATAAGTCCAGTCATGAGACCTTGAAAAGTTGCCCTACTCTGCCTTCATTTTTTCCTTTTAAAACACCAGTAAGTTTGCCACTGGTGGTTTCATTGCTACTTCAGCTCTCTGTTTTGGGGTTAATTAAAGAATCCAGTCTGCTGATTTCAGAACTGGAGATTAGCTTAAGAGGCAGGAAATGATGCCATTGTCCTTTTAACAGCAAGAGCAGCATGGATATATATGCATATTTGATGATATAAGTCCTTCTTTCTGCAGAAAACAGGCTTGACCTTGTGCATGTACTATAGAATCAGAGAACCACAGAATGGTTGAAGTTGGAAGGAACCTCTGGAAGTCATCTGATCCAACCACCCTGCTCAAGCAGGGCCACCTAGAAATGGTTGTCCAGCACCATGTCTAGCTAGCTTTTGAATATGTCCAAGGATGGAGACTCCAAAACCTCCCTGGGCAACCTGTGCCAGGGCTTGGTCACCATCACAGTAAAAAGAAGTGTTTCCTGATGTGCAGATGGCACCTCCTGTGTTTCAGTTTGTGCCCATTGCCTCTGGTCCTGTCACTGGGCACTACTGAAAAGAGCCTGGCTCTGCCCACTTTGCACCCTTCATTCAGGTATTTATATTCATTAATAAGACGACCCCTGAGCCTTCTCTTGTCTAGGTTAAACAGTCCCAGCTCTCTCAGCCTTTCCTCATAGGAGAAATGCTCCAGTCCCTTAATCATCTTCATGAGCCTTTGTTGGACTCTCTCCGGTATGTCTGTGTCTCCCTTGTCCTGAAGAGCCCAGAACTGGAAACAGCACTCCAGGTGTGGCCTCACCAGTGCTAAGTAGAGGGGCAGAATCACCTCCCTCCACCTGTTGGCAATACTTTGCCTAATGCAACCCAGGATACCATTAGCCTCCTTTTCTGCAGGGGCACATTGCTGGCTCATGTTCACCTTGGTGCCCACCAGGACTCCAGGTCCTTTTCTGCAAAGCTCCTTTCCGGCTGGGTGACCCCCAATGTGTACTAGAGCATGGGGTTGTTCCTCCACAGGTGCAGCACTTTGCACTTCCCCTTGTTGAACTGCATGAGGGGCCTGTTGATGTCCCTCTGGATGGCAGCATGATCCTCTGGCGTATCAGCCACCCCTCCCAGTTTTGTGTCAGCAGCAAACTTGCTAAGGGTACACTCTGCCCCATTATCCAGATTACTAATGAAGATGTGGAGCAGCACCAGACCCAGTATTGACCCCTGCGGAATACTGCTAGTTACTGGAATCCGGCTAGACTTCATATTGTCTTCATATCGTTTCCTCCTTCTTCTCAAGAGAGGTTTTCTATATAAAGGAGATAACTCACATGAAAAAAATCTGTGTCTGCGATGTAAGATTCAGTTCTTGCCCCTGCTGTCCCTCAGTGAACCTATTATTCCAGTTTTATTCAGAGAAACAGAGAATATGGCACAGACTCTACAAACCAGACCAAAGGCAATTATAAAACTCTTTTTGTTAATTCTACATTTCAATAACATCTTGTGTTTAAAGTTACCATTTTCTGACACCTCAGCATAAATCTTAGTCAGACAAGCTTTTAGTGTTTTTATCTCAACAACAGGCTGAACAACAAACAGTTATGAGCTTTCATCTCCCTGTTTTACTGATGGTGGCAAGTCCTGTTTCCAAGCTTGTTCACATGCTGCAGTTATTCTTCCATGTGGGATGGATTCAGGTGGATTTTTAAGTCAGAGATGCCTATTCCTTTTTCCCAGGCAAGACAGCATGCAGGATACAGTTCCCTCTGTTTCTACTAGCTCCTGCTTTCTTACCTTCAGTTCCTTCTGCTGCTGCTTGGTATAATTCACCTCTCCTTGTTGACAGATGCATCTATGAAACTGCAGATGTGGACAAAGTTGATTTTCTCCAAGAAACTTAGCAGGTGCTTTGTTGTTGTTCTGCTCTCCATTCATGCAACCCTGCTTTCATTGAATCCACAGGACAGCTTGAAATCCATCTGCATCTGGGTCTGTCCCTTGAAGATCAGGGCAGCACTCACGCTGACGAAAGCATTCTACACTTGGTCCAGTCTTCCTGCATGTGATCCACCTTCTCATCCAAGGCTACAGTGATCTCCTAATGCTAACAGATTTCCTTGTAGGATGTATATCTCAGCTCCCCTTCCTCCTAGCCCTTCTCCAAGAAACAGGTGATCCTACCCTGCAAGAATTTCAAATCAAACCAAAACATTTCTTTACATATTTAATTCAAAATATAGCTTTATTTTCAAATAGCCTTATATCTATCTCTCTTTCAGAAGTTAGAACAAAACTGAGGCTTTTTGAGTTATTTATCCTTTCTAACTCCCATAAAGCTTTTGTCTTTTGTGCCTGTACAGTATGCAGCAACAAAACCTTCTGTCCTGCCTTTCTGAACTGCGCTAACAACTTCAGAGTTTATTCATACTGAAGTCCCACCACTCTTCTGAGTGTTATTCAACATGGAGTGATAGCAAGCATACTTGTAAATGAAAAGGTGTTTCTTGCAACAGAAGATATGTCACAATAAAATATCTGTCTCTCTTGAACACAGACTATTTCAAATTAAATTGTGATATTCAGTTTTCTTTAAGACTTGATGAATAATTCATTAATGATGTGTCCAACAAATGTAGGTTTTTCTTATTTGGAAGACAGACACAGTCTGTTTTGCATCTGACTGAGTATATAAAAATTAATTAAGATTTAGGACTATTAATGAACTTGTTTCTTGCAATGTATTATTAATTTCATGTCATTGATAACTTATTTGATACTGCATTCCCTGGAAGAAAATACTGAATAGAGGCCATTAATAAACTAATTTAAATCTTGACTTTGATCTCCTGTGGCATAACTGTGTACAAATTTCTCATTGTGTTCTTCAGGCTTACAGGATAGACAGATAAAAAAAAATAAAAATGAGAACATGAATTGATAGGTTACAACTTTAACTAAACAGTGGAAAGGAACAGAGCTCTTGTAACTCATTTTCTCTTACATAACTTAGGTCAGTGCAAAGATGTAGTTTTAGGTGCATAACGAAACCCTTCTAAGTTTGGTACTGGAGGCTTCTGCCCTCTCAATGAGTAAAGGTCTTTTCAACTTCATCCTAGAGGTTATTATGGTAAGAAATGGCCCTTTACCTCCATCCGCTCTGGACACAAGTTGTTTTAAAGTCTCCTGCCTCCTCTGTCCATTCAGCAGTCTACGGCCCTCAGGTGTCTTAACACTTTCTGACTCTGAGACTGTAGCTTCTCCAGCACTGTGTCCTTCCTTTTGCTCTTGTCATGCTCTGGGACACAAAACTTATTGTGCTTCTGCGGACTAATGTGGAACCCCTCAAAATTTGTGCTGTCTCTTCTCTTTCTATCCATACACCTGCTTCCATTGCTAAGTTTGCTAAAACACCCTTTTCCACACCATTAATCTATTCCTTCCCCACCCGCCCCAAATGTTAGTTTAAGAATACAATAAATAGGCTTGTCTTAAATGCCCAATATCAAATATCTGTGGAAGAAATATTCAGATCTAGTCAAAACAGCTTCTTTTCACATTTTCTTCTCCTGGAAATTACTTCTCTTTTCTTGCCCGCTCCTTGCATCTCCCCCTTCCCGCAGCCAGCTTCACTGACCTTGATTAGTCCAAAAGTTAAAGTCCTCTTTGGCAGAAAAATCCAGTGCTTCTCTAACAATTTTATCTAAATAAATAAATAAATAAACTAAGTACTTTCTTTCCTGGTCTGATAAGAGTCATTAGGTAAATAAACGCTGTGCTGTGCTACAAGCACAGCTTGTAGCAGGGGAAGGAAGAATAGTTCAAAAATATTCCTCAGCTGGCGATGGAGAAATCAAAATGAAGAAATGGTTGATGGTATCATACCCTAGGCCAATGAGAACCACAGTAGATATTAATCGCTTCTGAGGCATTTTTTCATGGACTGTGAAGCTCAATAACAGACACAGTTCTCAAAGGTATCTTTTATGATCTGTTCCCTTTACAAGAGATGTCTTGACTAGTCTGGCCAAGGGGAAAGGAGTTTGTTGAATGTGAACTATAATACAGAAAATAAATGTTCAACAAAATATGTGATCTTGTTGCCATTGTTATAACCACATATTTCAGCAGACTGTGACTCTCCTGGAATTATGAACCAGAATCCCAGCGAGCTACATTATAACAAGTACATTAACTTCACTGGATCTAAACTGACTTTTACCAGTAAGAATTTGTTTCTAAGTATGCAAAAAATTATTAACTACTCTACTGAAAGCAAGCTGTTGAAAATGTGAAATTCACTAGGTGAATACAAACACAACACAATATAAAGAAACTTTGAATAGTAAAATCGATGTCAACAAAAAAAACCCAGGCAACTGAGGCAACTTCAGTAAAGATCTGCCTGATTATTATTTAAGAATTAGTGAAGGCATGTCTTTTAACAGTTTCTTATAAAAAATGGAAAATCACTTCTCATTTTATTTGTCATCAGATTTTTTCCAAGAGGTAACTTTAAACAGGTTCACAAATTATTGTAAGAGAGCTAATACATTTATTGTCTAAAGACTCCTTATATAATAAATATTTTTTATGACTGGGGAAAACAGTTGCCTTTAGTGACTACATACAATTATTTCCTGCTTGAGTAGCTGATTAACATAAACCTTTCTTCAAATAGCTAGAAATTAGTCTATAAAGCAATTAGTAATCAGGTCTATTATAACATTGTTGTCCCACTCAGTGAAAAGACAGTAATGGTTATTCCATTTCTTACAATTATTCTAAAGATGTGCCTTTTTGCAGAAAGATAAATGTTTTGATGAGCAACAAGAAAAGAACCATTCTGGCATCAAGCAGAACTGTGTAAATATGACTGAGATGTTCTCAATGGAAAAAATGAAAATAGAAAACCTTACATGCTTCTGCAATTCCTACTGGATTCTGTTGAACGTCTGTGTCTGAAGATGAAGACTACTATACACTTGTCCCCTGAGACACCAAAAAAAAGTTTTAACAGCGAAAAATTCAACATTAAGTTCATCAGTTTCTCACAATACTGGAAAAAACATAGACATTTAAATTTGATATTCATAGTAAAAGACAAGTGAATTAAGAAAATATCTACTTAACTGTTAGAGAAATGCCCAGTCACATAAACAAACGCAAAAGATTAATTATTAAATTTTGTCAAAGCATTAACAATTAAGTGAAAGAACAATGAAATGGATGTTAAAATAATTCTGGTTACAACAGCACAAGTACAGAACCTACTACAGTGTTAAAATGATTGCTTCTATTACTACTTTTTCTAAAAAAAAACTTTTTAATATTAACTGGGTGCACTTCCATATACATCAGCAAAGATCATCTTGACGAATGATACAAATGCAAATATTTTGATACATACAGAGATTGTGTGTCTATGTGTCTTGGACCTGCATGGATATGTAAACATAAAAAAGCTGACACCTGCACTTCACACTTCTGATTGCCTGTGTTCTGAAATCAGACAATATACTTTATGAAATCATAGAACAGTGTTGATTTAGTGAGAGTTTACTGAACTAAGATCACAAGGAGGCTGTTACATCTTTAAACCATACAGCTAAAACAACATTACTACTTTGTAGTTATTACTTCACTTCTCGGCATCAATAAAGTTTGAAATAATTAGGAGCTGTTCATTGAGTCAGGCTTGTCATTAATTTATGAGGTGTTTGCAAACCAATAACTTTGCTACAAATGAGATTTATCCTCATCAATCTTCCATTAATGGCGATTGTAGACATATTGTATATTATCCTATAGATTGTTAACAATCTCAGGAAAGTGAACATTTCTTTTACTAGTCAATATTTGAAATCTGCTAATGGAACTCTGTCACAGATGACTTGCCATGGGCATGGTTTCTGTACATCAAGTAGATAGAAAATCAGGATCAGTGCCTGATAGTCAATATTTCAAGAACAAGATGCAGGAATTGTTACTATTTAAGACTTACAGAGAAAACTAAGCTTTGAGAACTGCACCATTCAGCAGCATTTCTGGCCTTCATTTGCACAAGTAGTATTACAGCTACTTATATGAGGTGTGCTGAGGTCAAAAGGTTTTTTTCAAGCCTATGAAAAAGCAAGACAGACAGTCTACTGACATTTGCACTATCATGATAAAGTGACTTGTTTTTTTTCTGGGCGGTAAAGACTCTGCAAATGGAAGACAAGGACATCTTAAAAAAAACTGAGTAGCTCTGGGCTCATTTACACTCTTAGGCATCAGCCCGAGAGCACACAATGAATTTTAAATCACATCGGTAGTGAGCCCAGGTTCAACCTTCATTAACATTGGCTAAATTCAAATGAGGGTACTGGAAGATATCCTGAGATGGACCCCTCATTCTTGTCTCAACTTCACAAAACACCAGTTCCTTTCACTCTTTTCCATGTTTTGATTTCCACAAAAAACAACATGCTTAATGGAAAAGAAAAATCCATCCTATTGAGTGATTCAATCCTGTTACCAAATTCTATGGTTAAAGACCCAGAAGATTAAAAAAAAAAAAAAAAAAAAGACAAAAAAGCTCTAGCTTCAAATCTAAACTGTATGAACTAGCTATCTTGTAAAAGTTATCTTTGTTGGAAAAAATAGATATCCTTCATAAATTAACAAATCTAGTTTCTGTTCTCTTAGCTGTGTTTATAAAGATTTTATTTAAAAAAAAAAAAAGTAAGTTTTGTAATAGCCCAAGAGAAGGAACAGACTTAGCTGAAATGATAAACTGTTTACAGTTTTATCAGTTGGTGAAGATAATCTAGGCTGCTTTAGGTCAATTTACAACAGTCCTAAATTGCCTATTTTAACTCACTTTTTTACATTACAAGAAAAGCTATGATGAGGAGAAGAAATGTACTGCTGGTGCAAACGGCAATCTGTTTAGCTTCATGTTTAGCCAGCAGTCCTGAAGGGCAAAGGAGTCCAGGAAGGCTGGACATTCTTCAAGAAGGAAATCTTAACGAAGCAGAAGGCTGTCCCCATGTGCTGAAAGAGGAGCCGACTGGGAAGAAGACCGGCCTGAATGAACAGAGAGCTTTGGCTGGAACTCAGGAAAAAAAGGAGAGTTTACAACCTTTGGAAGAAGGGGCAGGCAACTCAGGAGGACTACAAGGGTGTCGTGAGGTTATGCAGGGAGAAAATTAGAAGGGCCAAAGCCCAGCTGGAACTTTATTTGGCTACTGCAGTAAAAGACAATAAAAAATGTTACTATAAATACATTAGCAACAAAATGAAGGCTAAGGAGAATCTCCATCCTTTATTGGATGCAGTGACATTGTGACAAAGGACGAGGAAAAGGCTGAGGTACTTAATGCATTCTTTGCCTCAGTCTTTAGTAGTCAGACCAGTTCTTCTCGGGGTACCCAGGCAACTGAGCTGGAAGACAGGGACAGGGAGCAAAATGAAGCCCCCATAATCTAAGGGGAAATGGTTAGTGACCTGCTACACGTCTTAGAGGTGTAGAAGTCTATGGGGCCGGATCAGACCCACCCAAGGGTAATGAGGGAGCAGGTGGAAGTGCTCACCAAGCCACTTTCCATCATCTGTCAGCAGTCCTGGCTAACCTGGGAGGTCCCAGTCAACTGGAGGTTGGCAAATGTCATGCCCGTCTACAGGAAGGGCTGGAAGGAGGAACTGGGAAACTACAGGCCTGTCAGTCTGACCTTGGTGCCAGGGAAGGTTATGGAGCAGATTGTCCCGAGTGCCATCATGCAGCACATACAGGACAACCAGGTGATCAAGCCCAGTCAGCATGGGTTTATGAAAGGCATGTCCTGCTTGACTAACCTGATCTCCTTCTATGACAAGGTGACCTGCTTACTGGATGAGGGAAAGGCTGTGGATGTTGTCTACCTAGAGTTTAGTAAAGTCTTTGAAACCATTTCCCACAGCATTCTCCTGGAGAAACTGGCTGCTCATGGCTTGGATGGGCACAGTCATTGTTGGGTAAAAAAATGGCTGGATGGCTGGGCCCAAAGAGTGGTGGTGAGTGGAGTTAAATCCAGTTGGCGGCCGGTCACAAGCGGTGTTCCCCAAGACTCAGTATTGGGGCCAATTCCATTTAATATCTTCATCAATGATCTGGATGAGGGAATCAAGTGCACCCTCAGCAAGTTTGCAGATGACACCAAGCTGGCCAGCAGTGTTGATCTGCTGGAGGGTAGGAAGGCCCTGCAGAGGGACCTGGACAGGCTGGATTGATGGGCAGGGGCCAACTGTATGAGATTCAACAAGGCTAGAGTGCCGAGTCCTGCACTTTGGTCACAACAACCCCATGCAACGCTACAGGCTTGGGGAAGAGTGGCTGGAGAGCTGCCTGGCAGAAAATGACCTGGGGGTGTTGGTCAACAGCCGACTGAATATGAACTGGCAGTGTGTGCAGGTGGCCAAGAAGGCCAATAGCATCCTGGCTTGCATCAGAAATAGTGTGGCCAGCAGGACCAGGGAAGTGATCGTCCCCTTGTACTCAGCACTGATGAGGCCGCACCTCGAATACTGTGTTCAGTTTTGGGTCCCTCACTACAAGAAGGACATTGAGATGCTGGAGTGTGTCTAAAGAAGGGCAACAAAGCTGGTAAAGGGTCTGGAGAACAAGTCTTATGAGGGGCGGCTGAGGGAACTGAGGTTGTTTAGCCTGGAGAAGAGAAGGCTGAGGGGAGACCTTATTGCTCTCCACAACTACCTGAAAGGAGGTTGTAGCGAGGTGGGGGGTGGTCTCTTCTCCCAAGCAACAAGTGATAGAACGAGAGGAAATGGCCTCAAGTTCCACCAGGGGAGGTTTAGGTTGGATATTAGGAAAAACTTCTTCACCGCAAGGGTAGTCAGGCACCGGAACAGGCTGCCCAGGGAAGTGATTGAGTCCCCATCCCTGGAGGTATTTAAAAGTTGGGTAGCTGTGGTGCTTGAGGACATGGTTTAGTGGTGGACTTGGCAGTGATAGGTTAACGGTTCACTTGATGATCTTAAAGGTCTTTTCCAACCTAAATGATTCTATGATTCTACGATTCTATGATTCTATGTTCTGCCTCAATAGTGGCATGCCAGTTAGGGAAAATATTCAGGTTTTGCCAGCTTTTTTGGTTCACCCCTCTTCCACAATTATTGCATTAGAGATGTTAGAGGGTAAACAACAGTCTATTCTTTTTATTTATTACTTATGGAGCTGTAGACTATGATTTTGCTTTTTTTTAATCTGCTGATACTGTGTCTGCTTCCACAACTGCCTTCTTCCAGAAGTTCACTACCTGATCTGTGAAGAAATCCTTTTCCCTGCTTTAATAATGAATCTTACAGGTTTTATTGAGTGTCTACTATCTCTAATTTGGTGCAATTTTTTTTTCTGTTTTCATCTCAATCACCATTTTCTTGATTTTTATAAGCCTCAATCATATTAATTCCAATTATTTAGGGACCTCCATGTAATAAAACTTCTTCACTCCCTTAATAATCTTAATGACCCTCCTCTGTGACTTTTCTGCTACATCCTTCTTATCATTCAGACCAGAACTGCACAGAGAACTCATGACATAGGTGCACAAAGCTCTTATAGGGCAGTGAAATGACACTGATTAAAACACCCCGTCTTAATCCCAAATCTTCCTGATAGGTCTGTCATCTGTGTGTAAAATGTTCATTGCTGTTCTTAGAGGCTTCATGTGGATAGTGTAAACATGGCCTCTGACCTTCAGGAGAAAGTGATGCCATACAACACAGAAAGAAACAATACTTGTCATTGGAAAACTATACAGGTATGGGGGCACGGAATAGATACTTTCAAATGTGTCTATAAAAACAGTGTAATGGGTTTATGGATTAATGAATATACAGGAACTTTAATTTACAAACAAAAATAACAGTAACACCATCTGAAGGCAAGAATGAACCGTTAAAAGATTTACTCATTAGAAATGTGAAGCTGCCTCATTATTAAAAATATTGATCTTTCATGGCAAACTAATAGGGTTGAACAGTTTAGAAAAAGTGTTCCTTACATAAATGGAAATTATACTGAGAATACCCTGTCATTTATTAGTATATTTACACTGTTTTCAACAGTGTCACAGAAAAGAGCATGAATTCTGTCAAACAGTTTCTCCACAGTCATTATTTTATGGGAAATAGTTCCAAAAAGGGCTGCATCTTTAACTCATAGTTTCTGCCGCTGCAGTTGTTTTGCAATAGTCCTTTCAAAGCCTGGAACAGAGGGACCAAGATGGTGTTACACAGGATGGTGAAGAACCTAATGCTAGTGTCATACTTGTATAGGTGGCAAGGGCAGCCTGGTGTTGCTGGTAGCCAAACACAGTATGAAGATATATAGATCTATTGCAGCTTACTCTGAGGGCTGTGCAGACCTTCCTTTCAGTTTCTAGAAGTACAACTTTGCTAAATAAGTGGGATTTAATACTTCCCTTTAAAACTTGCGCTTCAACAATAATCTGTCATAGAAAGCACTTAGGCTAAACACGAACTGGGTGGTACAGCAGAATATGAGATATGGATTTCCATGAATGTTAAACTTAAGGAGTAGTTCATATCAAGAATACAGTAGCCCATGTCCTGAAATTAGAAATGACCAAGATAGCAGTAGTTACCTCTTGTATAGTATATTGATAAAGCTCAACATACTTCACAAAACACTTCAGCTTTATTCCACTAACAATATTTCTCGCTAGCTAGTTTTGTCAACTGTACATACTTTTTGCGACAAGAGTACAACCATTGTTCAGCAAAAATAATTTCAGTGTGTAGAACCTGCAAATGGAGGATTCAAACTTCTATCATGTTTAAGGAAGTGGATATAGAAAAGGGTTAGTGGATTATCAGTATTACTTTGAATTCTTAAATATCTTTTTTACAACTTTAGCAGCTCTCCAGCTGAACACATGCAGCATGCAAACGACAGCTATTTAAAATTTTGAAGGCTAGTTCAGAGCAGACTAATAATTGTTGAAGTATATACTTTGAATGTTGTTTGAAAGAGTACAGTGGCTTGTGGCAAATACGCTTTACAGGATTTCTAGGAAATTTTATGAAAGGAGACCCCAGTAAATGTTTTATTGGAGAAGCCCATAAATTTCTCCAACTGTAGCTTAGAGTACCTAAAACCAAAATTTTATGACAATGAAGGAAGTTCTTGCTCAAGTGTTTAAAATCTCTTCTCACTGGCTAATCAAGTCTTAGTGCATTTTAAAAAGACAGATCTAACATAGCAAATTGCTGACTCTTCCTTCAGCTTTTGTAAATTTAACCCTGGGAATCTAACTCAAATCTAACAGGCATACTGTTGGAGATCAATGTTTATCCATTACAGAAAACAATAAAAATCTGAGCACAAAATTATTGCTTCCTTGTGAAACAGCAGGATTTATATGAGTTGTAGATTATAGCAGGAATAACCTGAAAATCCTAAATGGTAAAAATAGCAGCATGCTATACAGTATTTCTATTATTTGGGTTGGAATATAAGGACCTTACTGCTTGAATATAGGGACCTTATTGCTCTGCAGCTTTCAATCATAGCATGACCTGCATGGGTGGATCTTTTCAAAGTACTGCTGAGCAATCATTCATACCAAAAGTCTCACAAATTACCTGCCTCTCCACTCAAGGTCATGCTCTATTAAGACTTTGATACTAAAACAAGCTTTCCAGAAAGTTTGCAGAACCTTGATGATGCTGCCTGTCTTCCCTCTGAAATGTAACTGCACATAGCCAGGCTGCTGCAACACCACCCTGTCTCCTGACTGATTCCTTACAGAGAATTTTGTATTACATAGTATGGTATGGATCCATCGGAAGCACTATTATTAAGCCAGGACTTGTTAAGATTGCACAGTGGTCTTTTCGACATAATGGATTTTAAGAGAACTAGAATGTGATATGACCTCATATGGTCTCAGGATTCTGCTAATTTTATTCAGCAATAAGTGATGTTTTATTGCCAGTACATATTTTACATTGTAACACATGTCAGTATTGGACTGATTTACAATTATCCTAAAAAAATATGTTTACAATAAATTCACAATTTTCTTCAAAACATTCCTGGTTTTGGGTAAAATTATTTGTCTGGGTTTTGCCTGATAATAAGAATATTTGCAAGCCATAACTATTTGTTTTTTTCATTTTCAAATTACTGACTCGTGTCAGACTTTCCAGCGTAGGGAATAAAAGATATTCAGTGCTCTCACTTCTTGATCATGTATAACTGATTAGCATGTTCTGATAATGTTCTGATAAGAACTTTGTATTACCACCTTGCGCAATTCTTCTGAACTGCTGAACCTACTCCTTCGTCAAGATTTGTTGGAAGAACAGAAGAGAGTGGCTGAACTGTCATAAGAAACATCTTTTTGCTTTCTTATGAATGATGTCCACAAGGCAGGTTGCAGTTCATGTTGGAAAGACGGAATTGGAAGAGCTGCATAACTGCTGCCTTTTTGCTTTTTTGTGGAAGTCCATGGATATCTTCTTTCCCTGAATTCATACTGGCAGTTTCCATAAGATTTTCTTGATAAGTTCTGAAATAATTTCTTCCTTTAGATGTGTGTTTGTACTAGTGGTTATGTTATATTACTTATTTTATTTCATTTGGTTAGCTTTGCTTTTATTTTTTAAGCCTTGCCTTGCTGAGGTGAACTGTTAAAAATAATGTTTGAAAAGGATGGAGCTATGGTAAGCTGCTCTCATACATTCTCTTCTAGGAAATGATCTGCTACGTTGAAGTTTGAAATAGTTCTGCTTCATATTGTGTTTATATCTTAAATGTCTGTTTTTTTTAAACAAGAATACCTTGCATTTTAAGAGCTGTTTATAGAACACGTGCATTATTAGTGTCCCATCTTTCACATAGCTAACAGAGGAGAAAGAAGAATCTCTGCAAATGATGAATAAAACCAGCAAATTCATTTTCTATAGCCAAGTCCTGTTAATAATTAATCTTGCCGAATTATTAACCTATTATGGTTCAGATAGAATACAGATTTGACTCTTAATTGAGAGGGGAGAATGGCTTAGGAAGAGGTTAACAGAAACTGAAAAAAAAAAAAAGGAGGTAATGTCTGAAATTCAGCAGTGATTCTTCACAGCGAGGGATGGGTACAAGAATACACTTACGCATCACGGAAAGTGGCATTTTTAAAGAAGAGCAAAATGTAATATACTGAAGAAGAATAAATCCAATAAATTGCTGCCTATTAAAACTGTCTCCCTAGCCCTCAAACCAAGAGCACAGTAGGTGCCATGTTATCTACTTTAAAGGTTCTATCTGTCAATAAAAGACATAGGATGTGTGCTGAAATATGTATGATTTGCTGAATATGTATTAAGTGATCTACTTCTAAGATTTCTAGCCATCTCATGGCTGTAGACATGGCAGTAATGAGAAGGTCATCTCTCAGATATGAAATTATTGTGGTCAGTAGATTATTGCTCAATCCAAAAATATATTGTCACAAGTGAAAGAACTAGCAGGTTTAGTTCAATTCCTTGTCAGCAAAGATAATGCTTTTTGTCTGTGGTAGGTAGGACAGCAAAATTTTTGCATCACAAAGGTATGTCTGAATGAGGATGTAAGAGCATCCATTTCTGTGTTATACAAACCAGGTCATTAACTTACCAATCTCCATATTTTACTTTATGATATAGAGAATGCTGCAATATGGTCACAACTACCTGTCCTGGTTTTAGCTGGGATAGAGTTCATTTTTATTCCTAGTAGCTGGTATAGTCCTGTGTTTGGATTTAGGATGAGAATAATGTTGATAACACACTGATGTTTTAGTTGTTGCTAAGCAGTGCTTACGCTAGTCAAGGACTTTTCAGCTTCCCATGCTCTGCCAGGTGCACAAGAAGCTGGGAGGAGGCACAGCCAGGACAGCTGACCCAGACTGGCCAAAGGGCTATGCCGTACCCTATGGTGTCATGCTCAGTATATAAACAGTGGGGAGCTGGCTGTTGGGCAGTGATAGCTGCTCAGGGACGTGCTGGGCATCGGTCGGCAGGTGGTGAGCAATTGTATAGTGTATATCACTTGCTTTGTACATTATTATTGTATTATTACCTTATTATTACTGCTATTACTACTATTCTATTTCATTTTACTTCAATTATTAAACTGTTCTTATCTCAAGCCACGAGTTTTCTGATTTTCACCCTTCCAATTCTCTCCCCCATCCCACTGGGGTGTGCATCACTTGTTTTGTATATTCTTTTACCATTATTATTATTATTTTCTCTTCCTCTGCTGTCCTATTAAACTGTCTTTCTCTCAACCCATGGGTTTTACTTTTTTTTTCCTATTCTGTCCCCCATGCCACTGGGGCAGGGGATGGAGTTTGAGCAAGCGGCTGTGTGGTGCTTAGTTGCTGGCTGGGGTTAAACCACGACACTACCTAAAAAGAACTTTTTTAAAATCATCATCTAGGTGTGGCAGCAGAGGAATATTACTGCTGCTTAATGGAGATTTAAATAAGTAAGCACCATGCTTATAGCTGCTCTTTAGCTCTTATGAAGCTATTATAATGAAAACAAAGAGAAATATTTTCCCTACCTGTGATCTATTTTCAGTTACAGACCTACTCAAATTGTAGCATGCCTATAGAAATGATACATCCTTTCAAGGCTGAAGAGGGAAATTTAGGGGTTGCTTTTAATTTTTCCCTTCTTTTTCACTTGGAACGCAATTCTTTCTTCTCTACAAATTCAGCACCACTATGTACATAAAACACTCATACCAAATGCAGTCTGAGAATGACTTTAGATGACTATCTTAAGTGACTTTATGAATGTTAAGAAACTGCTGTAGGAAATACAGGAAAATTGTGGTCAGAGCTAAGCTGCATTGAGCATCAGTCTGAAAGAGCTGAAAAAGATCAAAATCATGAAGTCTTCCCTAAAGATACCTGCAGACTATTCAGCTGCAGTCCAGCTGCAGGCAATTTAAATCAGTTATATTTTCTAGCAGCTTGACAGGAAATCCTCACACTCTAAATCTCCCATTTTGTTGGAAAGCAATATCCCAGCTGCTCTTGAAAGTTAAGCAGCTTCTGTTGGATAAAGTGAGCTGGTCTGACCTGTGAGAAATGCGTAGCACTTGTACTGAGAAAATTATATAGTCTGTACAAAGGGAGCTATTCACTACAAAATCTACTTTTGGGGGGTTACAATAATATCCCCAAATAAACCCTTAGTTATGCTTGTACTCTGGGATTTCTAAGCACTTCCCAGTTTGCATCACCTGGATACAAATCCTGATCATATTCAGACCCCACGTCAAGCTGAAGCCTTAGATGGTTCCCTCTCCCACCCATACCCGTGTTTCTAATATGTGAGCCTTGTCCCAGAGATTGGAAGTAAGTGGTGTGGCCCTGGGAGGAAGCCTTCCGTCCGGTGGATGGAGGATCTGGCCTCCCAGCATGCCCCGAGAGCTGTGAGCAACACAATTATCAGGCAGCAAACTCTTTGGGACCCCAGGTGTGATGATGAAACAGGCATAGAACCAGAATCATAGAATGTCCTGAGTTGAAAGGGACCCACAAGGATCGTCGGGTCCAACTCCTGGTCCTGCATAGGACAACCCCAAAATTCACACCATATGTCTGAGGGTGTTGTCCAAATGATTCTTAAATACTGTCAGGCTTGGCGCCGTGACTACTTCCTGGGGGAGCTTGTTCCAATGCTCCACCACCCTCTGGGTGAAGAACCTTTTCCTAATGTCCAACCTAAACCTCCCCTGGCATATCTTCCTGCTGTTTCCTTGGGTTCTATCATTGTTCATCAGGGGGAAGAGATCAGCTCCTGCCCCCGCTCCTTCCCTTGTGAGGAAGCTGTAGACCGCGATGAGGTCTCTCCAGCCTCCTCTTCTCTAGGCTGAACAGACCAAGTGACTTCAGCTGCTCCTTGTACGGCTTGCCCTCTAAACCCTTCACCATCTTCCTGGCATGCTGGGTTGTAAGTGCAGTGAGGAAGCTGCTGGACTGAAAATTTCAGCTCTTTAGGTAAAGAGGCATTCCTGTGTTAAATACTTCTATTGGCTGAGTAATAAGTACATGACTCAATGGGCTTTTTTCTTTTGTTCTTTCACCATTTCATTAGTTGTCATTCCAGCTTTAAATTCATCAGTTCTCCCCACTGCCCCGTTTTTCCTAAAAACTTATGTTCCAGAATTTCATCACCTATAAGGTATGGCTACCTGTTTCAGTCTGGCAACATCTCACTTTTCTACTGTTACAGATGTGAATACATTATTCAGGTATACTCCTCCTATGTGACTGCATTCCAGGTCGCAGTGAATCCTATTCTGCAGTGGTTAACTAATAAATTATGAAGACCTTCATGCATTGAATTTGCCTCAAAGGGAAAAGCTTACTTATGGCTCAAGTTTAACAAACAAAGCAAACAATAAACAAAGTATGCAGTACAAAATCTGACAAAACTTCAATTTTTTTTTCAACAATCAATTTTAAAAGGGTTTAGCTAAACTGCTGAAAGCTGTGTGCTTGCTATTAAATCAAACTGGCTATATCTTGTCTGTATAAGATAATTTAAAAGGAAGCTTTCAGAAAGGCCTCTAAAACTGTGCTATTGATCATCTTGTGTACAAATATAGGAAGACCTTTGACATTGTATATGTTGAGACTCATTAGGATTGTCTGTGGTTGGTATCCTGTCATACATGTACATACCAAGACCAAAAATGTGATCATCATCTTAGTCTAAATCAATTATTATGAAAGGCAGTGTATGTCCAATCACAGTACTGTAGAGGGGGAGACTTAGACTACCTATATATTCGCTCATGGTTGCTGTTTGGCCTTTTACTCTCTGCAGCAGGTTAAGTCCTTCATCTTGCTAAATGTGTGTATATTGATCACATACTGGGCCTTAATTGCACTAGAACTTTGTATACGTAGTACCCCAGTTTTATTAATGGGAGTTTAGTAATTGTTATACATTGGTATTGCAGAGGACACAATATTTTTCTTTCACCATTTCATTAGTTTTGTTCTAGCTTTAAATTCATCAATTCTCCCCACTGCCTCAATTTTTCCTAAAAACAGGTGTTGCAGAATTCATCACATATAAGCTATGACTGCCTATTTCAGCCATGTTGCTCTTAAAGTAACATTGAGAATTAATTAATGTCCATTCCATTTTTTTTGTATAATTTCCTGATTCTTCTAGTAACAGTTCTTCTACCACAACTTCAACTTAAGTATTATACTCAATATACAGAAGCAATGAAAATAGTTTTAAAAGTCTTTGCTACTGACTGTATCTATGATGTGAAAACTCTACCGCTTTGGCGTAGTTATTAGGACTTAAATTCAGTGTGTGTATCATCTTTTGTAAGAACATTGCAGACATCAATGTTCCAACAGAGACTGAAGCATCTCATCCTTTTATCAAAGTTTACATCTGTGTGTGTATATAAGTGAGGGAAGAGAAAGAAATTAAGCTAGGGACATACCAATAACAAAACATCTCAGGCTTCAATCCAGAAAGGTCTTATATCTATGCTTCAATTTACAAACTGAATAATCCAACTTATTATTTATCCTGTCTACGTACATAATTTTTCCCTTAACTGACACCTTAGTTTTCTGATATTGAAATTATACCTACATATATGCATCTGATTGAAGAATTATAAAGATAGTATGAAATTTCACTTGCTCTTTATTGAATCTTAACTTTACATTAACCTCGATCTATTTCTCACTCTCTCTTTGTTACCAATTTAATACATATCATATTTCTGCTATTGAAGCATTGCAGGGAACAATGACATTGCAGCTGGCTCCCCTATTGCTGAAGAGATTCAGCAATAATGGTATGAAGAAAGATGAAGAAATTGGTATTGCAATATTGCATTGACAGTCTCTGGAGATTTTTTTGCACTTCCTCCTCCACCTTCCCCAGGTGTCTAAAACTATTTTGTTAAGATAAGTCTCTACTTTGGAAAACAGCTCATTGCTACTGAAATACAATGTGAAGTTTCCTCTGAGACTGAATCAATTTTCTCCAATTAGTGGAGCTGATAAGTGTTAACCTACATACTGAAAGGAAATAAAAGCATGTGGAAAAAAAATAATCTGTAATTGTTCTATAGGGATGGTACATTTTCCTTTAAGAGATGATGGAAATGAAGTAGGAAAATTTAAATTTACCTTCTCATTTACATTTTACTATGCACCTTTTAAAGCTTTATTAGCAAACAATATGAAGAAATAAGTGTTAACTACTAGGTTTGCAGTATACAGGTCTTTTTATTTTTTTATTCAGAACACACTGTCTTTAGGAAGTAACCAGAATTTATTGCTTAGATATTCAGGGTCCCGATATAAGTTATTAATTTGCTTAGGGTATTTTACTCCTGAGGTGGAGATGGGGAGGTATTTTTGCTACCGGTTTTTAGTATGAATCAAATAGACCTGGATCCCACTAATGTAAAAGCAAGCAAAAACATCTAGGAAGAAGAAATCTTTACAAGGTGATGACCATATGGATTTGATACTGTCCAATCACTTCAGCAGGTCCACCATTAGTACTTTTATATTGTTTAAGATGTTTACATCACTTTATACTCTGTACTCTTCCAAACTACGCATATAGAGTGAAATTCAAAATACTTAGAAGCAATGTATAACTACAATCACTGTGTGTGACTTCACTATTTATATTTCCCCACACCATTGTTTGAATACTTTTGAGGCTCTGCTAGAGCATTGCCTCTATTATTGTTGTGTGAAAATGATTCCACTTTCTCTGATTATACCACAAATTATAGTGCTGTTGTTTTGCTATGCATGTCTGAAGAAAAATAACAGAATCAGTTACAGCTGATTTCCTTTTTTCTAGTATTCTGCTATTTTCTGTGGCAAATGGCCTCGAATAACTATAAGACTTCTTCCTATAACAAGCAGATGTATATACCATTTTTTTCATCATAGATATTCACCTTTTTCCTTGGAACCATCCATGACCACCAGATCCCTATTATTTTGTTATTATTTTGCCTTATCTGCCTCTTCAGTGGTTTTGCAGGTCTCCAATGTCTGGCATTAGTTTTTCGCATACAAAAATTCTTTTGCAGACCTTTTTTGTTCATTTTTCTACTGAACAAAATGTTCACACATAATAAATAGACCTAATCAGAATCATTCTGCATTTTCACAGAATATACTTCTGTGCACTTTACTTGTAGTACTTTATTTTTAACTGTAGTTTTGGATTGGGAAAGAGGATTACGTGTAAAAACCTTTATTTCCCTGGCAACTATTTAAAGTCATCCTGACTAAATCAAGTTCCATTTTACATGTTAATTATTCTATTGAGCATATCATGGTTAGCAAAACATATCCAATAACAATCGCCCAGCAAGCTAGAAGATCTTCCAGAAGGTACTCTCAGATGGAGTAAAAATAAAAATGAAGAATGAAGTCCCCTTTTCCAGATTGTCTTAAACACCTCACTCTGGGAGTCTAAATTTTCTATGCCAGCAATACAGAATCATCTGTTTGATTTGGCCTATGCTTTTGATGTAAGCAACATGTCTTTACAGCTTTCTCACTGTTTGTTTACATTTGAAGCCAGTATAAAGCATTTCCATCTCTCTTCTTATTGAAAATGACCTTTATGTGTCCTTTTTATGAGTAGAGTTTTCTGTAATACTGTAAAGAGTATCCTGATTTCCTCCAGTTGTCTTCTGTATTAAAAAAAAAAAAAAAAATCAGATCCAATGAAGCTTTGAATTGCTCCAGTCTTTCACTTCAATATTTCCTTACCTTATTTTTACTATCTGTGGTTTTCAATGATTTTTCCACACTAAGTACTTACAAAGGACTAGTTTCATTCCCTTCGTGAATCTGATTAGCTCCCCACAGAAGCATGAAGTTCAGTGCACTGTCCAGACTCTGGTGGGGAAGCTCCTTCACTGTTGGAAACATCCACAACACCACACCCACACAGAACAGTGCTACCTTCTCTTACATCCCCTTTCCTCCTCACCATTCACACCAAACTCAGCAGATATGAAACCATATCAGTGGAAACCATGATTCTGTATCAAACACTTTTGTGCAGTTGTACTAATTCTTTCCTTAATGATCTATTCTCAGCTTCTAAATGGACTTAAACATGCCACGTAAAATAAGTATGTCACATGGATTGTGTTACTTTGGGTGTAGCACTACTGGAGAAGGGGATAAAGTCTGTTCACCATGTATGTATGTATCAATGTATGTATTAGATATGCATAGCGATCCAATCAATATGGTCTCTAGCTTCAAGAGGAAGAGAAGAGAGAATAATGTGCAATCATTCCTTTCTAGTTAGGAATAGAAGGATCCATGGACAGATTGAAAATTCACTGCTCAGATCATATTGTGAAAATCACCAGATATTAACATATTGAAAGAATAATATTATGTTATTTCTCAGAGCTTTTTGCCCAAGTTATGAGCAAAGAGCTGAAGCTCAAAATTCCTTGGTGAAGATCTTACAGTACTTTTTTTTTTTTTTTTTTTTACAGGAAAGGAAGACAAGTCAGAGTTTAGTTATAGCGTTTTTCAAACTCTAGATTAAAACTTTATGTTGAAACAATGAAACTCTATAAAATGGGTTATATAAAGCAATGTCTTTATGACCCATACCGGCTTTACTTCACTATGGTATAGTGTCCTGGTTTCAGCTGGGATAGAGTTAATTTTCTTCTTAGTAGCTGGTATAGTGCTGTGTTTTGGGTTTAGGATGAGAATAATGTTGATACACTGATATTTTGGTTCTTGCTAAGTAGTGCTAAGCTGTTGCTAAATAGTTGCTAAGTAGTGCTTACACTGGTCAAGGACTTTTCAGCTTCCCATGCTCTGCCGGGTGTAGGGGGGTGGGGGGGGATGGAAGGGGGCACAGCCAGGGGGGCTGACCCAGACTGGCCAAAGGGTTATTCCATACCATATGATGTCATGCTCAATATATAAGCTGGGGGAAGAAGAAGAAAGGGGGGGACGTTTGGCGTGATGGCGTTTGTCTTCCCAAATAACCGTTACGCGTGATGGAGCCCTGCTTTCCTGGAGATGGCTGAACACCTGCCTGCCGATGGGAAGTAGTGAATGAATGCCTTGCTTTGCTTTGTTTGCATGTGCAGCTTTTGCTTTACCTATTTTATTTTTCTTCAATGATTAAACTGTTCTTATCTCAACCCATAAGTTTTCTTCCTTTTACCCTTCCGATTCTCTCCCCAGTCCCACCGGGGGGGAGTGAGCGAGCGGCTGTGTGGTGCTTAGTTGCTGGCTGGGGTTAAACAATGACGCATAGCTACTGATACATTTGCAAACGTAACTTACAGCCTTCTACTACCAAAACCAGTGGAACAGAATTACGGCCTACATCTAAAAATTATTATTCAGTTTTTGTTGTCTTCCTTTAGTTTTAGAACAAAGACCTCTTCCCTGAGGGAATTCACTTTGATTTGACATGTTAACATATTTGTATGATTTATTCTGTGTGCCATGGAAGCCAGAGAATCATCTTGTGGTGATCTGTTACATAAAAACTTTTTTCATTTTTTCTTAACACGTTGAATAGTAGCATACTGGAGACTCGCAGGTACATTTATTCAAACTAATGTTTCAGAAAAAGGCTTTTTTTAATTAAGAACTGCTTTCCTAACAAATTTCTTCTACTCAAATGGATAGCTGCAACACATATAAATTTCAAATATAAAACAATGGTCAGGAAATCAATGCTATGGTATTAATTCCCCTTTTACTTTAATTCACTAACTTACTGAATGTATGTGGACACAGCTAACAATGCAGTTCTTCTATCTACAACTAGGAATACATGGACAGTGTCTGGTACACTGTCTGCCTCCCCAAGGTTTAATAACCTACAAGTTGACTATGTCTTGATGACTTATCTTTTCTTCTTCCTCCTCCTAGGTGGCTAAAAATACCTCTTCATTAAACATCAAACCTACAGTGTCAACATCTATGAAGAGCAAAAAAGAGAGGTTTCCCTCAGGGAAAGTTGCTTTCAGATAAATTTCCAAAGTTTCTTCAGATTTTTAGAACAAAGCAAAGCAGAAAAAAAAAATGCAGCCACCTCTATGGATAATATTTAAGTATAAAATCATAATTACTGAGGAAGTGACTTTTTAATTAATGCTTTCTTTTTTCCTCCTCCTTCTGCTCCATCTTATAAAACTATCAAATTATATTTGTGAAATTAAAATTAAAATCAGCTGTGAAAAAAGGATTCTGCAATGTGATTTGATGAAATAAGAGAGGAAACAACAGAAATATATTGGAGAAAAGGAAAAAAATTGTCTTAAACACATGATAAAAGAAATTGTTATTATAGGAGTATGTTACCCAAAATGAGACTGATATGTTTGGGGCTAGAACTTTATGAAAGTTCCAGAATCAAATTTCAAAGTTTTCAAAACTTTTCCTTCCTTGCACTTATGAAAAGAATGGTGAAGAAAATGAAAAATAATACACAGATATAATTTATTTGTCTCAATAATTCGAAAACAAAGGTAAAACTGCTCTTGTTTCTCAAACTATAATAATTTTAATCTGTTATTCCCCTGGAATCCAGAAGAAAGAACAAGCTATAAACAATCTTAAAGTAAATATTTTTGTAGGGTCATCTCCACATCTAGCATGATTGGGATAATTAATGATTGTTCTGAGGTTCTTTGGAAGTTAGAAATAAATCTTTGGTATTATTTATTATTAATACCCTGGATAAGGTGAAGAAGAATGAGCATCCATTGTTTACACTCTCTGAAATACAGCAGTAGGTCCTTTCCAGGCTTTTGCTCTGTGAGTATACTAGATAGCAAACATGCCTCACTTTGTTGTCCTCAGACCATACAAAATGTGTGTACAATGCCACTAACTTCTCATCAGTCTAAGATTTCTACACGGCCCTATTACAATGGTGTCTGACCGTGTCATAATTTTACATCTGGTTATTCCCACAGAAGCCATATGAAAAAGACAGAAACTGTTATACCCGGCAGTGAGAAGAAGAAAATGGACAGAGGCACAGAGAGCTGAAGTGATTTGCCCAGTGTCACACAACATCATGATGGGTCCAGAAATTAAACTTCCAGCTGAAGAGCCTCCAGACAAAAATCCTTGCCTCATTCATTTATATAAAAGGCAGAATTTTACAGCCATGCATTTGAAGATGAATGGTGGATCAAAGAAGAAAGACAAGAAAGAGGCAGAAGAACAGCATGCCCAGAAGAAGAGAGAATGGTTTTCAATTATCTTTGAAGCAGGAAACAGTGGTGAAGATATGTTTTGAAGATCAGGTAGAAGGTAATGAAATCACCAGGTGAAGGAAACTAATATTAAAGATCACAGGTATATTAGAAAAGAGGAAGACTATCAGCTAAAGCGAAAAAAAAAAAAAAAAAAAAGAAGAAAAAAAGATGGAGACCTTGAGAACATAAGACCAGGCAAGAAAGATTAAAGAGGTTGGAGGAAAAAAGGTCCTGAACCAGAGTGAAATAACTAAAATTGGAAAAACATTCTTGTCCAGTGGTTTCTGTATCAGGCCAAACTAGAAAGAATAAAGTAGGCAGAAGAGAAAAGAAATCAAGGATAAAAAAAGGAGGGAAACCCCAGAAGTTAAATTTATTTAAATTAAAATAGATTAAATGATTAAGAATTTAGACCTAAACATCAACAACTCTCCAAAAATAATTATAATGACAGATATTATGGATTTGTGAAGAAAAAGAGTTCAACTTAATAATGCATTTATTTTCTGTTTGCATGTTGAAATACAAGCAGCTTTAAAACACAAACCAGAAATTAATTAAACTAGGTCTTTACAGCCCGTGTATGATCTAGGAATATTGATGATAGAAATTAACTTTTTGTCCTTGCAGAAATGTCAGATCATAAAACCTTCCTGGAGAAAAAACAGCTATAAAAAATAAACTGTCTTAGTAAATCTGAGGGCTCTAGGGACCTCTTTTTATGCATTCTTTTCAAGAGCATTTAAAAAGGAGGGATTCTAAAAAGTCACAAGAAATGTGAAGCTCAAGGAAAAAATTCAGGGATTCTTAATACTCCTGTTTCTAATACCCATCCACAGTGAATATATTTGCAACATCAATCATTTTTGTCAGACAATGTTTTTTTTATTTGCATGTCAGGATATATTTTGGGTGGGGTTTTTGTATGACAGGGATTTTTGTCATCATTTGTTCCTTTCACTTTGTTTTTCATTTTTTTTTCAAACTTTAATGTTAAGATACGAAGCGTAGCAGCATTTCCTTGATGTTTGTGATGGTGTGGAGCTGCTGCTACTATGAATTTATGAGGTGACTGAAGACACTGTATAATGTTGTAAGCTTGGTGTAAAAAGTACAAATAATACAAAAATAATTCTCACTCAGAAGATAAAAATATGAATCACTATACTTCATATAATGTAAAAAGAGAACAGTGTTTCCATAAGTGAAGGAAAGAGCCCAACATGTGTAGAAGATCTAAATTATTTGATTCACATGAAAATATAAACTATTCTCTTTGAGAAAAAACGTGTTAATCTGAGTCTTCTGATCTGAAAATAGCAGGTGTTTTCCATTTCTATGTATCTAACTACCACTGTAGCTGGAAAAATATTGGAGCGCTTGTGAGAAAACAATGCAAAATTAATAGTGTATCTGCAGATCGCTGTTTTTCCTCATTTGCCTGTAGAAACAGTAAATGCCAGGTAAAATTTATTTTTTTGTGCTCTGTCACCCTACTTCCACCTCACTGCTATTTCCTTTCAGTGGGTGCTTCTCAGACCGGCTCTTGACTTCCCGACAGCCCTCACAGTTCTCCCAAGAGCCAGTGGAGCAGCAGCAGCAGCTCTCCTTTTCCTTCCCTTCTCCTCCTCCATCCTCCCACCTGGGAGGCAGCAGGAGGAGCTGGGCCATGCGTCACCAACCACAGCCCAAAGGAAGAACGACTGTGTCAGCATCTGCCCCAGGAGCACCAGCCGGAGAACGCGGCAACAAAGAAGATGGGGAAAAGCTGGTAGCTTGTATTAGCAACTTTACTGCATCAGTCTCACCTGTTATAAAGGTGCTGGCCACCTTCATCTCTCCACTTAGTTTATGTCTTCACTATCTCTGTGATACTGATCATTAGACTGGTGTATTATGCTAGTAGTCTGTGATCCACTCATCTTGAATCACAGTCCCACACCTTCATAATTCTGTGCTGAGATAGAGGAGCCTGAGTGCTTTTATGAATTGTTAATCCTATTGTTGTTTAGCAGTTGACTGCTTAGAGGTCACACACAATCCCTCATCTAAACCAGAATGTCATAAATGTTAAAAAAAGTCTGTGTTCAGACTGTGGGTCCTGGAAATGGCCATAGCTCTACTCTTATATTTCTTCTCTGATCTCTTTCTCATAAAGGAAGATTCATTAGATGGATTGTCATAAATCCTGCAGCCCTTACCTGTCTCAGAACAGTGAAATCTTGTTTATATCTTAAAGCATTTCCCCCAGCCCAGTTATCTCAGTCCAAAAGTGTATCTTATTGTATTTAGGAACAAGATTTTCCTTATTCTGTTTATTCTGCCGCTGATTAACAGTGAAGATTCTTTGCCATCTGTTCTGTTGAAGCATATATCCAAATACTTCACAACTACAGGGAGTGTGTTTTAGTAGAAAGTATTATGATGAAATACATATACTGGCAGACTTAAAGCTGCAAGGACTTGTAATATTTATTTTTTTTTTTTAAACATCAGGAGACTATAGGATTTAAAACAAGAACAAAAAAAGTAATGTTTCTAAATTTTAGAATTTTTAATTCTTTTAAACAAACAAATGCCTGAATAAGGCAGCCATACAATCTACATGAAAATGATTTCCTGACAACTGTAGAAATTGCCAGTCATTACCTAACAAGTGGCACATTACAACTCATTGAAATCAATGCAAAGATCCTGTTTTCTTCAACAATACTTTGCAACAGGGGACAATGAGGTAAAGCTTACTGCTGCAGCAATGTACTCTCTTCAAATAGTGTTGGCACCAGGAGGCAGCATGTAAATACTTGATTGTAAAAATGGTACTTACTGGTGACAAATGTCTGGAAAGTTTGATTTTTTTATTTGATTGGCTTATCAAGCCCTTTGAAATTGCACTCTGTGCATACACAATTAAATTGGTATTTTATTCATGCAGCTGTTGGAGTGATGCTATTTTACAATTCAAGTATGTAAACATTAGGCCCAGGAGCACTCCCAAGTTTTTTGCTCTGAGAGTCAGCACTGGGCATGGCCTGACTATGCAAGAGGGAGACTCCAGCATAAACCAGCCTCCTGTTTCCAGAGACATCTGATCAGACATGCATATATTTAGGATGTGGCAAGGCACAGAATGTAAGTTTGTATGCAGCCATAGTGATTAACTTATGACCCATTTGGAGTCTTGGCAATATGAGAAATTTCTCTCATCAGCTGCAGTAGGAAACTTACTAGCACAGATGTTCTGTAGTCATCTTGAATGCTCGGGATGAACGGCTCCCAGCAGTGCCATTGGATATTTTGCAAACCTAAGAGGTATGCAAAAACCTTTGAGTTGATACGTGAACAACAACAACAAACTTTTCCTTCTAAGCATTTGTAAATTAATTCTCAAAGGCTATCTTCCCATAGTCTTTCCATAGAAAATGTTATTTTTTCAGCTAAAAAGAACTCAATTTCACTCCCTGAACTGGTATTACAGTTTTAATTAAGTTTTCTCTCTTTAAATAAATGCATATGTCTCTACTATCAAAGAGTCTTTTCATTGGTCTGAAGAATTTTAGTTGGAAGTGCAGTGTGAAGAAACTAATGGAAACATGCCCAGTGATTTTAACCTAAAGATAAGTGCTTTCAATATTGGTCTTTGGTTTTGTAAAATATACAATAAGAGAGTTTCATTCTAGCCTTTCTGAACTCAAAGTAAATGCTGACATTCACTTCTTTGAGATCAGGTGTTGACCCTCTTACAGCAGGGGGGTGGACAGCAGCCTTGATTTGGCAGAGAAAAAGCTTCTGAAGAGTCTGCTGATACATAGCACTCAAAGCAATCATTTACCAATTAAAGCAAATATGGTGTGATAACAATAATAAAACTGCTTTTGTGTTCTTGCAGTATTCTGGTATTTTTACAGCTCATCTGGATTCTAGTTGTAACAACAAGAATCAATAGAAAAATGAAGATGCTTCATTAGATCATCTTAAAAGTCAATGTGAGTCACTTTTCTAAAAATGTTTTGAGACAGTGGATATTAGCAGTGGGATTATAGGTCAAACAATACTTAGCTAACCATAACTAATAGTTTAAAACCTGGGATTAAGGAAGAGCAGTAAAGTTTTCCTTTCTCCCCCACTCAATATAATGCTCATTTTCCTTTGATATTCAATTTGCAACTCAGATAATGTATTGCTCATTTTTATTATTGATGAAACTTATGCATAATAAAGTTTTGGGTTTTTTTTTAATATAATTACATGTCTTTCAGTATTAGAGCTGTTGGGACAATGAAATGTCTTCATAGTGTTTTAAGAGAAAAGACAATTTAAAAAGTCAGATTTTCACCATCACTTTAACCCTGATTTTAGGAAAATAATTTTTGAAGAAGGCACAAACTACAGTTTCTTTTACCCAAAAATCATAGAATCCTAGAATGGTTTGGGTCAGAAGGGACCTTTAAAGATCATCTAGTCCACCCCCCCTGCCATGGGCAGGGACATCTTTCACTAGGTCAAGTTTCTCAAAACCCCATCAAAACTGAGCTTGAACACTTCCAATAATGGAGCATCCACAACTTCTCTGGGCAACCTATTCCAGTGTCTTACCACCCTCATCGTAAAAACTTTCTTCCTTATAGCCAATCTAAATCTACCCTCTTTTAGTTTAAAAACATTGCCCCTTGCCCTGTCACTACAGGCCTTGGTAAAATGGACTATGACTGATATTGCTATCACCTTTTGTGACTTCTTATATAACACAGTCCACAAAAGTTCACAAATAATTACAAAATTAAGCCTGTTAACTCTTTAAAAGATATTGAGCTGAAGACACTTAAGAAGTTTAAAAAAAAAAAAAAAAAGTTGTATTGGACTGTATGGAAGTCTGAAATGTGTATAAGATATCCAAGAAGCAGGTTTTGGTGGAAGAAAACAGAAAGGAGATGAAAGATCCTTCTTATGGAGCTCTTCTCAGTTCTGAGATCTGTTGAATCAATGATGTGAAGCATTTTGGATCAGGCTACAGGAAACCCATAAGTTCATATTCCTCAAGCAAAAGTTTACTTGAATATGCCTAATAATGTAAATGAAACTAACCACATCTTACAAAACAAATAACATTGCACAAACAGGTAAGGCTTTACTACTCTATGTCTGTTTTAGACATGTACCTGGATTGTCCAGCAACTATAATTGTTTTTTTGAGACTAGGTAGGATAAATCCCACAAGTTTTTTTCTGGTCCATTGCCTCTTTCTTGTCCAAAAGAAACCCGGAATGATAAGTATACTTTACAACCTGATTCTTTACTGCTTCTCAATTCTCATATAAAGTAAAGATTAAATGTTATGTGGAACACTAGTATAATTTACTTTGTATTTGGTTTGTACACTATATATATCTAAGTTCTTGGGTTGTATACTTTCAGGCCTGGTATTGTATGTCTGAATTAACTAGCTTCCTTTGACTTCAGGTAGAAATAACACAGATTTTAAGGGTAGAAGTGAAAAGATATATTCAGGAATTTACACAGACCTTGTATACCAGTGAGCATTGTACACTCACAGAGCAGACTTCTGAACAGCAAATTGGGCTCCTAGTTGTCTAGAAACAGAATCACAGAGTAACTCAGGTTGGAAGGGTCCTCCAGAGGTCATCAAGTCCAGTCCACTCCTCAAAGCATGTCCAATCACAGCAGATTTCTCAAGCTTTTTCATTTTTGGATACCTCCAAGAATGGAGATCCCACAACTTCTCTGGGTACCTATCCTGGCGTTTGATCACTCCCATGGTGAAACTCATTTTCCCTACTTTTGAACTGGGAATATCCCATGTTTATCTTTTCTCTGTTCCCTCTCGTCTCTTCACTGCACGATTCTGAAAAGAGTCTGACTCTGCTCCACACTTTCAGTAATCAACTTGCAGTTGTACAGCAGTACAGACAATAGTAACAATGCCCTGATCCTTTTTTCTCAAGGCTGAACAAGCCAAGGTCCCCAATCCTCCCTTCAATGCCATATGCTCCAGTGCCCTGACCATCTTGGTAGCTTGCTCCAGTGTGTAAGCTGTCTGTATTGATGCATGAAGCCTGCTCTGTGTGTGTTTGTGTGCATGTGTGCACAGGCACCCATCAGGAATATGTGCTCAGCCTTATTGATCATTAAACCTCAACTGCCAGATTCAGCGACCTCTCATAATTTTTACAACACACATATCTCATTCACACATGATCTGTTACAGATACAACCTATCTACAGTGTATGCCACAGCTACACCTGGGAAGTCATGTTTATCTGCACCTACCCTGTCAGGCAATTGGGAAAGGGCACCTATGTTGGCTCAAATCAGTGATAAGGAAGGGGGTGTGCTGACTGCACTCCATATTTGGGTACAACATGTAGCTTAATTTGTCTTGGATCCAGCAATAAGAACATAACTCCAATGCTTCTTCCTGTAAGGCTCCAATGCAGTACTTGAGTCACTCAATTATATATTAGCTTTGATCATTTCATCCAGTCTTTTCATCTACTGTTACTCTTCACATCATGTTACTTTTAGGTTACTGTGGTTACTAATCTACATGTAAACATTTTTTACTTTTTTCCATCAATCAAGCTGAGTTTTCCTTTCTTACAGACAATGTTTATAAAGGTTAGTACATAAGCATTTGTCACTGGCAAGATCATGGCACCAAGGGAGATCTCTGGGAACTCAATGCTTTCTTCTACTGGGAAGCCCAGATCTGGATCAGATGTGGTCTCACCGGGGCTCAGTAGAGGGGAATGGTCACCTCCCTCTACCTGCTGGCTCCACTCTTGCTAATGCCCCGAGGGTACATGGCCCCTGTTCCACATAGTGCCCATCAGGACCCTGAGGTCCTTTTCCACAAAGCTGCTTTCCAGTCAGTCAGTCTGCAGCATGTACTTGGGCATGGAGCTATTCCTCCCCAGGTGCACGACTTTGCGTTTACATTTTTTGAAATTCTTGAGGTTCCCATCAACCCATTTGTCCAGTCCCATTTGTCAGGTCCTTCTGAATACGAGCCCTGTCCTCCAGCATATCAGCTTCTGCCCTGCAAATCTGGCTGTTCCTATTGTCCAGATTTTAAAAAGCCACATTTTGATTTCTGAGAGATATCACTAGTAACCAGCTGCCAGTTGGACTTTGTTTTGCTAATTATGACCCTTTAAGTCCAATGGGAAAGCCAATTCTTCACTCCCACTCAGTTGTCCATTTACTGAATTCCTCTTTGACTAATTTAGCTATACGCTTACTACAAGGGACATGTCAAAGGCCTTGCTGAAATTAAGCCATACAACATCCACTGCTTTCCCCTTGTTCACAGAGCTAGTCATCTCAACAGAGAGGACAACCAGGTTGGTGAGGTATGATTTTGCCCTTAATGTAGTCTTAGGGTAGAGATTAAGCATAAACCGTCTCTATTGTATTCCTAAAGTATTTACATGTAAGCTATTCATATTCGTAATGAGCAAACTCTGGAAACCTAGAAAAAATAGCAATTACACCGAAGCAAGATCTCTGTATGTGGCATGATTCAATCAGGTTGCTTTATACAGGGATTATCTGGCCTTTAGACTTGGTAAATTAACCACTGATTTATATCACTGTTATTAAAATTTTGTAAGTTTCTATTGCATGCTATGATGCATCACAGTTTACACATGAAGTAGAACACTGTTTCTTTTTCTTTGGGTTGTTTAATTTCTTACTCTTTCTCACTATATCTTGAAACTACAATATCTGAGGCAATATGTCAGATATGTTTGTAAAGACTAGGAGATAAATAAGCATTTCCTCTTTTTTTGGTAACTTTGTACACAAATGAAAAACCACCTTACCCTTCTACCTTTTATATCATGTTTTGTTATTCACCCTGTTCATAAAAATAAAATATGGCAGGAAAATATGAAATAATAAATGGATAGCATGTTTCATGTGGGCATACTCTCAGTGGCAGTGGAAACCCCTCTGGTTTCAACTGAAAACAGTGGTTTCACAGTTTTTGGAATCCATCCAATGATAAAGATTTAGCTAGCTGCAAGAAAAGGTTCAAGATTTGCAAAATGCATTGTTTTTAATACATTCTCATTGATAGAAACTCAGATTTTTATGTTTCCAAAACATTAATTAAAGATAGAGAAGTGACTGATTTCCCTACACAGTGTTATCTTTTATTTAAATAAAGTTATATTATATTCACTATTAAGGTGTTTCTATAACTTCTGTATTACTTATCACAGTGCTCTTTGGAAACTGTATTTTCTTAAAACTATGTTGGCATTTGGAGTTCTATTCAGAGCCTATCAAAATAAACGAAAAGGTTTATAATAGTATTAATGGGCTTTACATCAGACTCATAGAAAGCGAAATTTTTTGAAAATGTTGTAGGTAGGAGTACAAGTAATGCACTGCCACAAAGGTTTGGTCTTTCTTGAAAAGTAGAAAGGCGTATTTAATTTTGCAACACTAAAATCTGAAGAGGCACTATTTACAGACCTAGAAAATGAAGAGGATCCAAATTATGCCACCAAATCACTGTAGGAGCATTTTTCCTTCTCTTAGAGAGAGGAAATTAGCTAAATGTGATTTTCCTGGTTGCGGTGGGTTAGCCCTGGCTAAGGGTCAAATGTCTACCCAGCTGCTCATTCACTCCCCCTCCTCAGTGGGACAGGGGGACAAAATAGGATGAAAAGCTCATGGTTTGAGACACAGATAGGGAGATTGCTTACCAGTTAATGTCATTGGCAAAACATTATTTTAATTTATTGCCAATTAAAACAGATTTGAATAGTGAGAAACAAAGACAAACATTAAACCAATGTTTTAAAACTCAGCTTCAGTCCTTGACTCCAGACTCCTCTGCCCCTGAACAGCACAGGGAGGGATGTGTGTGGAAGTGAGTTACTACATAGCATTTTCTCTCTGCTGCTCCTTCCCTCTCACATTTTCCCCTTTTACAGTGTGGGTTGTCTCACAGGCTGAAGTCCTTCAGGAAAAAATCTGCCGCAGCGTGGGCTCTCCACAGGCTGTAGTTCCTTCAGGAAATATCCATCTGCTCTAGCATGGAGTCCCTTCACAGGCTGCAGGGAAATACCAGATCCACCATGGTCCTCTCCACAAGCTGCAGGGGAATACCAGCTCCAGTGCCTGGAGCACCTCCTCCTCCTTCTTCTTCTTCTCTGACCTTGGTGTTCACACTGCAGTTTCTCACTCTTTTTTGTTCCCTCCTCCTCTGCTTGTCCAGTGTTTTCTGCCCTTAAATACATTTTTCCAGAGGTGTCACCAGCTGTGTTTATGGACTCAGCTGTGTCCTGTGGTGGGCCCATTGGAGCCAGTGGGACCTGGCAGTCCCTCCCCTCTTCCCACAGAGCAGCCCCCCTTGCTGCAAAAACCTTGCCACCTACACCCAATACAGTGTTAATTCTGATTAACCAAGCAGTGAAGTGAGATGGTTTCCAGGAAGCAGGAACAGGACCGTATGCTATTCTCCCACCTGTAGGAGTGCCACAGGACTGACATTTAGACCCAAACTGAATAGCTATAGGAATCCCACCTTGCCTCCTGACCTGGCAATGAAGTCTGTCACTTATCACACTGCCTAGGAGTGGAAATTACTGGAGGATTACCCAGATCTGCAGCAGCCAGACTTTTTTCTCAGTATTTAGATGCTGAGAGATTCAGATAGACAGTTAGTGGGATTTCAGGAAGTATCAGCCAGACAGGTGCATGTGGAAATTCCCTCAGGAACTTACCTAAATGAAGGTTTAGGCCCCTCCATAACACTGAAAATCAGGCCCTAAGTTCTTTAAGACATGAATAAATAATACAATGCAATAAAAATCACTGCATTGTCTAAATAATCATTCCAGCGGGAACTCCACAAGCCAGACATCTACAGACAGTTATTTCTACTCCTTAATCATTATGGGAAACATATACATAGCCATTTCCAAAATCCTTATAAAAAAACCTATTTCATATTTCATTTTTTACTCTGGAATTGATAATATTACATAACTGAAAGAAGTGCAGTACATTCAAATTGAGTCTTACTTAACTGTGAAGTTTGGGTATGTAAAGCTTCCACATTTTTACCTCCACAAGTTAGATGGCAGGTTTAAATGATAACAGGCTAAAGATCTGAAAAAGTAAAATTATCCTTTATTTGAAAAAAAAGAGGGGTAGAAGGAGACAGAGGGAAGGAAGGGAATTCTGCTGCATCTGTGTAATAATGTGTTTACAACTTCTTTTTGCAAATTTCACTGCAAATCAAAATCCCAGTTATTCATGCTGAAGTCAACGGAATTTCCCAGGCTTTGATTCAATGAAATACCCAGTTTCAAGCATACACTTCTATTAGTTCTTGTTCAGTGAAATGGTAGAGATAAAGATAAGTCAATGGAAGCATTCATTTAAACCCTGGTGACTTCTGTGAGAAGTTAGCTTGCACTGGAAGTGTTATTTTCAGGAACTCATATAATACTTTGGGTAAATAATTTTAACCTCTTCATGACACTTTATACTGAATAACTGAAGTCAACAGAATGCCTTAAGCACACTCATCAACTCCAGTGGCTTAATATTAGGCATATAAGTAAGTTGTTCTGCTCTCTCCCAGAGAGACTAGCCCATCATTAGAAAGATATGCTACAGTACAGAGTTGTCTTCAAAGATAGTATGGACTTCTTTTTCATAGATTTTAAAATTAGATTTTACAAGCCACAGTCTGAAATGTACACCATTAAGTAAATTTGTTTTCTGGATGAAAAATATGGGATGTACACAAACAGTGCATTCTGCATTTTTAGTTACTTTTTAGAGAACAGACTTATTACTACTGGGTTTAACAACCTCCACGTTATATTTTGTTTTTCTAAATCCTTTCTCTTGCTATTTGACTTCGATGGTTAATGCATAATAGATACAGATCATAAAGATATGCAAACAAACAATCGCTTTATGGGGATTGTGAAGTGACATATGTCACTTCACAAGTGACAATTTACTTTTATCTAAGTGTTATGATTATGAGTGCATTAATTGGCCTTAACTGCCATTACCAGCCTCACCTGGGGTCTCTACCTATGCATTCTCTGTCCATTTTTTCTGGGAGCTCCATGGAAGCTCTAGCGTGGGCAACCAGTCATGGCCTGAGCTACTCTGTAGATGTAGCTCTGCCCAGCCCTGTGCCCTGTTGCCCTGATCTTCCTGGAAGGACCCTCAGACCTGCCTCCTGAGTCCTATATTATAGGTAGCTTTGTGCTGACTCTGGCCCTGCCTGGGCTCCATGGATGGGTCCCAGTGACAGATTACTTCAACTGGTCCTGGACTGTCAGTGGATCCTGCCACTGGCACCACCCTGGCTCTGCTCAGACCCTGAGGGATGGCATTCTGTTGGTGAGGACACTGCCCTGCCTGGGCAATCGAGAGCCTTGGCTCCTGGCTTGTCCTTCCCCATGGAGCAGCCCTGATGGTGCTGCTCCCTGATACTAAGTTTCTCATGGTTATCAAAACACCTGGTTGAAAAATTTCCAAAACAATTTCCCATCTGAGGATTCTGGTTCCATAGAAATGATGTTTTCCTTGGGAACAAGTTAGTTCCTCTGCATTTTTGATGGAAACCAGGCAGGCAGAGAGGCTTCCCTCCTACCCCTTGCATGCCAGCTGGCATCATGGTGCATGAATGGGCAGCCTGCCCATCTCTCTGGACTTCATGTTTGTCAGGGCTGTCCAGCTACCCTGCTTCCCACCTGGCAGACTGCTCCAATTGCCTGGCTTCCTGGCTAGCTTCCCACCTGGGTAGCCAACTCCCTGTACAAAAGTTCTTGAAACATGCTCTAAGTGGTCTCAAAACAATCATTAGGTTTTGTGCAATAAAGTTATGCAGTAAAGCAAAGTTTTCTTAGTTTCCAAAGAGAAAAACAGAAATTAAAAAATACAAAATTGTCAACAGAACAAAAATTGCACTTCAATTACCTCTTTAGTTTTCACAGCAGTCTCTGTACAAAGAAAAGGGACTACCATGGCAACATTACTTGGATTAGCAAATTTAAAGGACTATATAAGCCATTCTCCCTTTGCTTAATCTATTCAGTCTATTTTTTTTGTGCTAAAAGGGAAAAAAAAGGCTTCAAAAAGTCACTCTGAAATGTTAAAAAGGTTCAGGACAATCTCTTCTAAGTTTTGAGACTTAGTGTTGTCATTAAGCGAAACTATGAATACATTTAGAAATATCTTTATGTAGCTTTCTGTCTGGTAGCACCAAGAAATTAGGAGATTGGTTTTATTTGTTGAGTGTTATAGTTTATATATATAAAAATAAATGCATGCACACACACATACATACATACAATGTAGCTTAGGCAAGGAGCAAGCCTCAGGCCTGATCTTAAATGCAGCTCCCAGGCCAGCGGGTAGAGGGAAGTGAGCAAGTAGGCAAGTGAGCAAGTGGCTGTGTGGGGCTGAGCTGCCTACTGGGATTAACCCACAACATGGATGTATCCACTTGAGCAGTCATGCTTCAGCTGTTTTCCTTGTAGCTATTCTTGTCTCCTAATCAAGCTTTCTGGATGTCTTAACAATGTGCTCCAGCACTAGCGCACTTAGGATTTGGAATGACTATACAACAATAGATGCAAGGTATGGATTTAAGACAAATTTATTGTATCTTCGTGGTATGAGACACTAGGTTGGTAAGAGCTTTATTTATAATTATTTTTATTTATAATTGCCCACATATTTTCTTGAAGTAAGCACATAATAATCAAGAAACAGATTTTTAATCTCTTAAGATATGTATTATTAGAACAGAAATTAGACTAATGATTTCTTAAAAGACAAATCCTTGTTTTCATGAATGAGGCAATTAAAATAAAAGATTCATTTACAAATATGCCCTCTACCTGTTATTGCCCATGCCTATTGATCTGACCCAGTCTTGTTTAAGTTTAATACCATGACTTGTCAGTTATGACGAAATCCACAATGTTTCCTGTGAATTCAAGATCTCTGCTCTTTTCTTAACGCTGAGTTTTGGCTGGGATTTTGCATACACATGATTCTGAGCACTCCTAGATGTTCCTGCTTAACTACTGTAAATTAATATCTTCTGCAACCAGAATGCAGCAGCTAGGATCAGGACAAGCAGCTTCTCTCTCTGCTGTTTAATGACATCCTTTCCACAAGAGTAACGTGCAATACATATACAGAATCTTTAAACAAACTGATCAGTTATAACATTCACCACACTTTGAATTTCAGCTCCCTTCCCTTCTCTGAAAGCTCCCCAGATTTGATCTCTACTAAGTAAAGAAGGAAGATATCAGATGGCTGTTTCTGGATAGCTTGAGTAGCAGCAGTCTCAGACAATTGTCTAAGACCATGCCATTTGCCATCACTATTTAACCTCTAGGCCAAGCTATATAAGAACTTAATGCCTCTACTAGTCCAGATCAAAGGTCCATTTAGTCCAGTGGCCAGCAATGAATGCTTGGGAAGAATATTAGACCACAGAAACTGTGTAGTGATATGTCCCTAGGACACACTCCTACTCCAGGTAATTTGTCTCAGAGTTTAAGGCCTACAAAGCTATGCTGTCTTAGGGCATAGTGTCAATCAGCCAATGTAGGAGTCATGCTATTAAAGCAACAACTGAATTCTGAGGGTTTTTTCTGCTTTTGCTACTGTGCCCATTTCTATGAAAACAATGCTGATAGGTGAGACACTTGGTGCAATCATCTTGTAGTCTCTGCGTAGGCTGTCACATCCAGGGAGCTAAGCCTTGGACTCTTACCCATTCTACAGAGAAATGGCTGAGGTTACTACCTCAGTATTGTGTTTGGTAATAAATACATGGCTGCCCCAAAACATCCTTTTAAGAATTGCCTCTCTCTTTTGATTGGGTGCCAAGAACCATCCTGTCCAACACTTTTCAAACCCTCCGTAAGAATTCTTTTTTCTTTTGATTCTCCTTCCACTCTTCTAAGTACTTCTCCCTTCTCATAAGAAAGGTAGATTACTGTGATCCTTCCTGCTTGAGTATTTACTTTTGATTTTCTCAATCCAATGAAAATTACTAAGCTTAAGTCAAGGGATATAAAGGGGTAAGTAAACTGTTCATTTTATGAAGGAGGAAGAGGATAATATCTGAAATACTCTGTTGGAATCATTTCACCTGATCAGTCCAAATTCTACCAGATTAGCAGATGGCAAGAGCATTCTAAATGAGTGCAAATCTGTCCTTTGTGCTTTTATGATCCCAGGAACTCAGTATTTATTCTGATGGTAAGTATCTTGAAAAATTGCTGGGAAAAGAGATAATGTATTATAACTATGTTACGGAACAAAACTCAAGGCACAGAAGAAGAATATGAATTTTAGAATCCCTGGCTCTGATGGTGCTTTAGAATGAAGTCTGACATGATGCCAAACCTGCAATACTTGTCCACTTTTTTTTTTTTTTCAAATCAAAGAGGACAAGAGAAAAAAGTAACTCCTAGAGGTACAAGTGAAATAATGTTGGATTCATAAATGGGATATATGAGCAGTAATTTCTATAACATTAGAATAACTTACTTTTGTAAATTCATACAGAAAATATCCTGAATTATTTTAAATTACAGTTAAATTAAAAAGAAATTTAAAATTTTGTTGCATTGGATTCCCTCTTGTTTAACTTGGTCTTCTGGCTTAAACTTCCACACACTCAAATTCCTTAGAATATGACATGACACTCATACCTGATGGAAAATGCTGACACAGAGGTCTTCCTGTTTCTATCTTTCCTTCAGATACAGATAGTTGGAAGGCTTTGATGCTTATATAATTCTATACTTCATAAATCTTACATTTTTTTGTATCTGGAATAAAAACCCCATATAGTAGTCTAAGGTTTTATTGCATTAATCTTATCTTCTATATTATTTGCTCTCTCATCTGCAGTAGCACATTACAGAGCTGAGGTAACCCAATGGAAATCACTGAAGTTACATGAATATTACACTTGTGTTGGTTAGGAGAACACAGACAGTCTTCCTAAATAAAGGAAACTATGTTTAAACTGAAGTGGAGATTCTGAATACATATCAAAGAATGATTGGAAATACCACTTAATGCTGTAATTCTCTAAAAATAAGAAATTAGATGCCCAGGAATTCAAAAGGTGACACTGAAAAGACAGCTAAACATTTTAAAGAGGTAAAGAGCATAGCTTACACTGCTAAATGCATTAATTCAATCAAATAATTGAATAATGCCTTGCTAGATAAGACTGATTATTATACACTTGTTCAATTCTGGATGTTTTTTAGTTTTTTTGTATGTTTTTGTTTGTTTGTTTGTTTTGTTGCTTTTATAATACTTGGTATTAAGTCTGAAAGACCTGAATAGCCTCATTGTAGCAATATAAAAAAATAAAGGTATTCAAAAAGGAGAAAAATGTCATTCAGCGCATTCTTTTCAGATGTTCATGTTAGTGAAGGAATTGATGATGGCTAGTTTAATTAGTTCTTCATAAGACTAAATAAGGGGATGAATGTGGGATTTAATAAAGTAATGAGATGACTACTATTAGCTAGATTTGTTGCTGTATCCAAATTCTATTCTTTGAAAGATCCAGCTCCCTACTGCTTCTAGAAAATCAGACAGCTGAAACATGACTTACAATTGCTTCTTTCCAAACCCACCAAAAGGATAGCTTCATGGATTTTATCACCAAAATGCATAGCAATGTACAGTGAAAACACAGGAGAGACTTATTTTATAACTATTTTAAACTGTTAGGATATGCAAAGGAATTAGGAGAAAAATCTTGTATGCACAGAGGCTGACCTACTTACGTTCAGTGGTCTATGTTAAATATCAAAAAAGCACATTCTGCTGAAGGTATTATATTCCTTGGGAAGTAATGGCACCTCTTTTAGACTGTTTTTCATTTATTCGTGCTGAGACTGTTCTCTTCCAGCTTGTTGATGTTTGATACTGCAATTTTTGTAACACAGATGGCTCCTAAGTATTGCAATAAGTTATATGGAAAACAGAGAGATACAGAGGAAAAACAGTAACAGAACATAGCATTGGAGAAAAGGTCAATTTTTTAAAATAGGACCAAGGGTTGGAAATATTCATTTATAGATACTGTTTGGGAGTTAAAAATAATTTCAGAAGGAAAGTTTGTGTTGCAGAGTTGTCATCATGACAGGTTGTCATGATGATCATAGATAAATTGGTGGGCCATACAACTGAAGGAGGCAGCGTCAACATGATGCCATTATTGCTGCAGAGTGATGTGACTACATATGTCTATATTTCTGGCCTACTGAATTTGGCAGTGGTTCACAGATATTAGCAGTACATCAAGGAAAAAAAAAGTATGACCATGGACAATGAGGGTTACAAAGGAAGACCAGGTTATAAAAAAGGCAAATATAAGATCAAAGAGTTAAGAAAACGTGGCAGTTAAATATTTTCATTGACGCTTAAACAACATGCCCTACACTGTGATTTGATTGTGAGAGATAAATCATAGAATATATAATTATATATATTCAGAATATGATCATAGAATAGTAAGAATGTGATCATTTTGAATGATCACCCATTAAAAAAACATCCAAAATAAAAGAACTATATATAATTATTTTACTCAGATTCATCTTGGTTTCATCTAAGGATACAATTTCATATATTTATGAGTCTTACAAAGTTTGTATATTCCTCTTACTTCTGCTGTATGTAAAAGCGCGGCTAACTCCATTGGACTTCAAGATCCAGGGGAGTGCTCCTTTCCAGTCTGCTCAGAGCTGACTCCAGTGCACTCTGAGTTCCTGGTTCCTCCTGCCTTAGTCAGATGGATGCAACTGCTGCAGTTCCTTTCTACAGGTCCAGCCAGCAGAAAGGCTGAGTACCTACTACAGAGAAGCCCAGCTTCATCCCACACCACTCGTTGATCAGCATTGAGGCTCACTGGTAAAGAATGCACACACCTTCACTCTCCAGAGCAAACAACATTTATGTATCACATGAATAATCATAGAATCATAAAATCGTTAAGGTTGGAAAAGACCTTTAAGATCATCGAGTCCAACCGTTAATCTATCACTGCCAAGTCCACCACTAAACCATGTCCTCAAGCACCATGTCTACCCGTCTTTTAAATACCTCCAGGGATGGTGACTCAACCACTTCCCTGGGCAGCCTGTTCCAATGCTTGACTACCCTTTCGGTGAAGAAGTTTTTCCTAATATCCAACCTAAACTTCCCCTAGAACACCAAGGCCCTTACCCAGTCACCATGCCAGACCTTGGATATTTCCAGGTGCTGGTGTCTTCCTGATGATCAGCTAGTCTACACTTGAAGTTTGCTAACAGCTAAGAAAAACACACTCTGATTTTGGGTTGGATTCACCTCCCGAATCAGACACATAAAGCTGCTTGAAAATGAACTTCTAGTGCCATTATACCATTGCGTACTATGTTGTGGTTGACAACTATTTATCCAGAAGCATGTGAAGCAGGGTATCACTGTGTTCAGGAACCTATGTTCAGGCAACTGAGTCATTCTGCTAAATTTAGGTATCTGCAACATAAATGATACATACATGTGGGCTAGATATCTAAGCTCCTGCTACAGTCAATAGCCATCTAGTCAATACAGTCAATGGAGACAGAGAGCTATTCAGCTCTCTCAAAGCAGATGTCTACTTTAGGAAGAGATAAATGGATCCCTAGACTCCATTGACTGCACTGGCCACATTTCAATTGACGATGATGGGAACTTAGACAGCAGTTGACATGTTGTAAGCTATGTTGTTATCACAAGAGTTTAGATGTCTGAATCTGAATGTAAATTCTATGCTTAAAGATACTTGCAATTTTTTTTAAACTACTGATCTGTGGGTTTTTTTAAGAAAAAAAATGATGTAAATGTGCTGTTCTTTCATATTTTGAATAAATGTTACTATAACTTATATAGAACAAGGTATGAATCCAGTGAGTTTTATTCCAAGTATTACTATCTAATTCTACATTTTTTAGACTATTTTATGCTAGTCAAAAATTGTGTGTGTATATCTGTTCTGAATTTGATGCTTATGGATCTAGAAGCATTTTGGGTCTGAATTATGAATCAAACTCCAATAGCAAACATCAATTAAATATAGTTAAATTTTCTAAATGTGTATTTTCTAGAATACAAAGTACCGAGAAAACTTGTTTTCCCAGAACTTTCCTTTTGCTGCTGTCATATACAAATTGTCTTGCATTTTATTATTTTTCATATTTGTGAGTTTGATACAATTAATAATAATTAATGCATCCAATATTCTTAAACTACTGCTTTTGACATAGATGAAAATTAGATAATTCTGTAGAATACTGGCTATAAAAAAGTGCAGTATGAATACAGACTATGAAATCATATGATGTTATTACTCCATTTCAAGTATCACTATGTTGCTTTAGAAAGGAAGTATATAATGTCTGTAATCGGGGGCATATTTCATGCTGCTGCTTGTTCATGATCTTTAGTCTCAGTCAATATAGCTGTGTTGAACTGGACTATCCCCTTTTTTATTTATACTGTAACTAATTCTAAAACGAAAATAATTGTCTTGGTTTCATTTTGAATCTTCAAGGAAGCGTCAAGTAGCTTAGATGATTGTTATAACATCAACAGTGGTGAAATAATTCAAACCATACTTAAACCAACTGGACAAAGGTCTGTGGGACCAGATGGGATACATACAAGGGTGCTGAAGGACCTGGCCAATTTCACTATGAGTCCACTGTCTGTCATCTTTGAAAGGTCATGGGAGCTGGGCATGTTCTGAGTGAGTGGGAAAAGACAAACATCACACCTACCCTCGAGAAGGAGAAGAAGAATCTAGACAGACTGGTCAACCTCCCTTCAGTCTCTGGAAAGATTATGGTGCAAATCTTCCCTGACACCTTTTCCAACCACATAAAGGAGATGATTGCTGCAAAGCTAGTCAACTACACACTGGGGTAGTTGTATAGAAAGAGTATAGCCACCAGGCTGAAGAGATTCTTCCTCTCCATTTGAGATCACATCTACTACTTCCCCTTTACTTGTGAACCACAGCTGGATAGCTATGTCCGGTATTGGGCTCCTTGGTAAAAGAAAATCATTGATATACTGTACAAAGTCAAGCTGGTCAGGGGCTAGATTTGTTCAGCCTGGAGAGAGAAGGTCAAAGGAGATGTCATTTGTGTCTACAGCTATCTAAAAGGAGGGTGTAGAAAAGATGGGGACAGACAGTGGTTAGAGGTATGCAGTGGAAGGCTGGGAAGCCACAGATGGAAGTAAGAAAGTGGTCGTCTGACTCAATAAAAGGAAAAAAGAATTTACCATAAAAATGTTAAAACACTTGAACTGTTGACCAGAGATGTGGTGGAACCTCTATCCTTGGGGACATTCAAAGCTCGACTGGACATGGCCTGAGCTGCTTTGAACAGGAAGTTGGACCAAATGGCCTCTGGATGTCCTATGTCCCTTCCAAACTATATGATTCTGATGCTATTATTTTGAATTCAATGTTTGTGTTCCTGTGTTCCCAGAATTTTGTCATGAAAAAGATGCTTCTGCCTTCCCCCCCCTCCCCTAAAGGAGAAAAGAATACCTTTATTAGACCAACTGGTATCAGTTGAAAAACAAACAAACTTTATGCATATAAGTCTTTCTTCATATTATAAACTACATCAAGCTGTGCTCCAGGGCTTCGATTTTCCAGTGCTCTAGAATGGACATCTACTGAAGAATGCCACAACTTCAACAAGGCCATGTAAGGGAAGATAGCTGTTCCTCTCTTTGGAAGCAAGAATTGGGAAAGTATGTAGGTCTCACTGTTATGGAGTTGAGATGCGGGCAAAGTCCACATTTTAGAATTCAATATTTTTCTCAGCTTCTCTAGACTAAACACAACCTTAGCTGTTCCAATAAAAGGTACTACTTTTTCCTCATACCCTTGTATTATATCTTACTTTAACTCATCAAAGTTATTGCAATACTGTCATTACTCCTGTTGGATCTGGTAGATGTAACAGACAAATGCAGCTGACTGAAATTCAAAGTGAAACTTCACTGGTTTGAAATCAACAGCATCTCTAGTCACTGACTGAATAAGGAATGAGTTAGGACTTCAGAACTTTTGGTTTTAGTATCATGATGTGCAATCACAAGACACTTAATGATGAGAAGCTCTGTCATTATTAGATCATTATTAGATGTAATTAATAATCCAGATATTAAATCAGTTTTCATCCTTATTTTATTATTATAAATCCTAGTGTTACTTAGCATGTGGTTGCTTCCACAGCATCTGGGAAACATTATTAAATTTAAATAAGGGAGAAGAGCTGTATTTGTGAGGAAAGAAGTGTGCTTTATTTTTTTTAGAAGCAAGAGATAGGGTCTCTCGTTTTTACTGGAAATAGATTATTTTCCATCAACTTTTAAAAATTGTTGTTAAAACCATGCTTCCAGTGAGTTGATCTAATGAGGTGTTATACAAGTTTGGGTTAGAGGAAAGAACTCCTTTATACAAATAAATATCTCTATATTTGGTCACTTTTATGAAAAATCACTTAGTAACAGTGGACTACAAGAACAAAGAAAGAGAAAAAAAGCTATGTTAATCAAAGTAGTCTAAAATATAGGATATATAGTACGCAAAAAGGAAGCAGGATGTCAATACCGAGTTTTGGCAATTTTGGTTTACTCATCTTCTGACAAATATGAAACTGTCTATTTTATGGAGTCTATAAATTCACTTAATCTTTCCATTAACATTAAAATCCGCAGCAGGTCTACCATGTGATGTGTACGCCAGAGACGTGAAGCTCTATAATTAAGTATGAGCAGTCCTTGAACAGAAGTTAGTGAGTTCAGGCAAAATGACTGAGCATCAAATAGAATGGAAAATTCTATTATTATGTATTGGGTTTTAAGTAAAGAGCTTCTACCTACAGTTAAGTTTAGAGGCTAGGTGTCATCTTTATACCACTCATCTCATTAATTCATTTTTCAGAGAGATCTTTTCTTTTCTGTTACTTCACTCCCTGGATGCAACCACACTGCAGGAGGTTGCTGTTAGTGATGTGGAACATGCAGCTTTGTTAGACAATTTCTTTAAAAAATTCTGATGTAGCAGGAACACAGAGATAAGCTTTATAAGTCAGTGATCCAAGCACCTGCTTCATGTTTTAACCTTTAACAGGCCTCCATTCACATCTAAACACATCATTCACATCCAAACACCTGAGCAGGCTAAGGAAGAGGAAAGAATAGCAAAAGGTTATAAAAGCACAACAAAAAATAATCTGCAGTTTCTAATTTAATTACTAGACAAAAAGGAATTTTTCCTCTAAACCTAGGCATATTCCTGGTGAGGTATGAAGGAAAAGGCAGAGGCAGTGCAAAGACAGTGTTATCTCTGCTTTCTGCTTCATTGTGTGAAAATGTAGGTATCTATCTCATTTGTTCTGACTTCAGCGAAAATATATTAAAATTTGCAGAGAGTCTGAAACAACAGTTCTTAGTTATGAGGTATTCTATTTATTTCAAGAATTGCCAGCATTCATACCTGCCAATATTCTCAACCCAAAAGTGATAGTCTGACAGTGATACCCTGAATCAAGTGTTCTCAGGATGCTAGTTTTCTCTGCATACACAGAGTGCCCACAATCTGCTTGATTCCTGCCCCAGAGAAGATGCAGTTTGAACTAGAGAGGACTGTTAACTGTTTCAAAGGCCACTGTAGCACGGAAGAAATGAGGAGATGTGCCATATTAATTTTGGGTGTGTATCAATTTTCCCAAGACATTCTGGCAGGAGGTCAAGGGAAGATGAGGTCATTAAGATAAATGGGTCCTTGATAATATATAGCAAGGTTGGACACAGAGATGGATTAGGGCTCAACCACGGATAACCTGTGCTTCTCATTCACTCAGGATTACTGTATGGTTTTTCCCTATTGTGGATGATATCCAACCTTTTACAACAACTCTTTTGGAGGCTTTTTCGCCTGTCTTGATGAATGTTTTCATCCACGTCTTACTGTTCTCTCCCATTCTAATCCTCTGCAATTTTAAATGCACTATTACATTTTAGGGTTATGGCATTCTTTGAAGACTGGATGTTGAATTTCACAGGATGTTTTGCCAGAGTGGAAGACTTTTGAACATTATCCTATGCTGGATATTATCTTTTCATGCAATTCATCGGAAATGAAGGAAACATTTCTAGTAAATATTTGTTAGGATATTTTCTGTTTCAACAAGATAAAAGATTGTAGCATGTAATTTCCAACATGAAATGGCTCAAGAATGGAAGAATCATTTCTTCATCATTTTCAGTGTTATACTTTCTATAATATTTTTTAAGTGAAACTTTAACTTTCCCTAGTGTGTAGACAATTACAGATTTCTGTGCTTTCATTTGAAACATAGAATATATGCAGTTTGGAATCAGTTTAAAATCTTAACATTTATGAGTGTATAGAGGGGGGGATTCTGAATTTTGGTCAGGTGAGTATAGTGTTTTTTTACTGGGTGAATTCTTCAGACCCATCAAAGCCAAAAGCCTAACCACTTACGTAACACTATGCACACAAAATCATTTTCTGTCTTGAGGCGAGGAACATCTGCAAAGTTGTGTTGTGCTTTTTTTTTTTTTTAATATAGGGTAATTTGGATTTATAAATTTAGATTCTAATTCATGTTGACAGAGAAGCAAAATTTTCATCAGGATTTTGTTTTGATGATGAGTAAGAGTGAGGTAGCTAGACTGCTAAGATGGCTGTTCCTTAACTCATGTCAGTCTCGGCAATATCTGTGATTAGTTCTACCTGGACAGTGATAGCATTATTTTCTGTGTTTCCAGCAGTGAGAATAATTCCTGCAGTAATAATACAAGAATGTCTTCCATCGCTATGACACTATTGGTAATATTAAATGACATTAAATGAAATTAAAAAAAAAAAAAAGAAAAAATCATCTCTCTTTTGCTAAATAATTGTAAGGAGTCTCCTTATTCTTGCATTATGTATTTCTTAAATTCATGAACTCCTGGTGCATGAGATTCAGAATAGAAAAGACAATCAATAGGTATAACTTGCACAGTCTATTTTTGCTTTGAAGACAATTGGTATTTGCCTAAGAGTATAATGAGTAAGTAATTCAACTGGATTTATTTAAGTATGAAAGAATTAGATATAAAGACAGAATTCAGTTCACTGAGAAGATCAAAAGAGACCTTTATTAAAGGAAGATGTTACTATGCAATAATTATGGAAATACAGTTTCCCTGTCTTGAAAAGTGAATCAGTTTCTCACAATTAGAAAAGTAAATGTGGGACCTTCACAACTTAAACAGTTCAATTCCAGTGTTTGAGATACAACAACAACAAAAAAAACTGTTTAGGAGGCAAACATTCCTTTTTTTGCAGCTTCACTATATGTTATTTTCTAACTGTGTGCATTCAGGTATCTGATATATTCATAGCAATACTAAAATAAAACAAGAAAATTTTTCTTCCTTTGCCAAGCTCCAGACCTTCTAATACATAATCGTTAGATATAAAAGGTTAGGTTTCAAGCCAGGCATGTGTTGAAAAGGTTACATTCCAATTTCCAAACCCAAGAGCGCAATGAGAGGAATGCTGGCTAGCTAGTTCTGTAGAGTTTGCTTTTTAGATATCAGAAAAAGAAAAAAAAATGGCCAACTCTGGAAACCATGTCTCTTTTAAGAGGTCATACTCATTAGAGCACAACCCTTTACAAGTTCATTAGCCATTTTGATCTTTCAGGTCAGCAGGTATTTTTAACCTAGGGCATGATTGTTGATACAGAATAAGAATGTTGCTATCGCATCTCTAAAAATGGGCCAGTATCTTCAAACATGAACAACTAAATTTTGGCATTTTAAACTAAATATAGAAACTGACATAGAGATGTAGTTCTCAGAAGTGCTGAATATCCAAAACTTACTAGTTCAATGGGAACATTTGCTTAAGAAGGAAGTGTTCTATGGAGCTAAAATGTAATTTATTTTGAATAGTACTCTTCATGTACTGTGGCACAAAATGCTTTTCAAGAAAGGCAAACTTCTTCCCTCAGACATAACGCTATAAATTAAGCACTACTTTGGATTTAAAGATAGGAAAAAGAGAGTAAATTTCATCCAAAATGTTTAAGAACTGTTCTAATGCTTCTTATACATGTAAGGACTCAGATAGAAGAATAAGAAGAATGAGGAAATTGTCTTGAATGTGATGTGAGCACTAGAGTTGTTTATGTTAATTTTCCTGATTTTTTTTTTCTGCTTTATTATTTGGTGGCTGAATTAAATCGTCATTTCCTTGTGATGTCTGACTGCAGTTGGCTGTTTTTTTCAGTAGCTCTTCTAAACAGATGTCAGGAGCTTGTATTTGATCAAAATGTACTTTCTTGAATCACATCCAGGTATGTTGTAAACAGATACAGATGCAATAGACTCAGCAAAACACCATTTCCTTTTACTTCATTGCAACTTAAATTGTTGCACATAAATAAATCTTCACTGCTTTAAAGAAATGCTTCATTTTAAAAGAAGTCACTGATTTTCATGGAATGGCACCTATACAGCTGAGCACAACATTCACTTCCAAATGCTTAGTGTCTCATAAAAATGGGAAGTGATCAAAGTCTTTAGAGAAGAAGGTATTTCTTCCCAATTTTAGCTGAAGTGTGGAATCCTTGGGTTTTTTTATGACCTGTTTTCTTTACCATTTTATTAACAAGTGAATGAATTTTTAAACTTTAACTCCTATAAAATGGAAGAAAAGATTTTAGGTCTAGAAAATAAATTATAAGGCACCAATTCTGTACATCGCGGTGCCAGCTATATGCCTGTGTAAGAGCCTTTGAGTCCAGGTAGAAATTCTGTTCCTTTAAAATTTCTACTTTAAATAATGCACAACAAGACTAGAAATCGTGTTTAGCGATAGTGATTCTAATTCTATGTATCGGTTCATGACACTTTGCCCTTGGACATGACACATATTGCTATGGCCAAGTATATGATCAAGCATCTTCAAGTGATAGTTTTGCTGCTGACATGACTGTCTGAGGACAATGTGTTCCCTTTGAATGCTACAGTAATAAGGAAATAGTCAACATTTTAGGAACACGGGATGTTCTGGCCTGAAATAATGTCAGCATGGTGAAGTTTCTATAGGTCAACCACAATAAATGTGCTGTCACCCATGGCAATGACAATGACATGCATCCTTGTAGACATCTAGAATCCCGTAGGAATTCACCTCTGTACTCAGTTTGTATCAGAATAAAGGAATGACTAGGTTTGAAACTATGCCACCATAGGCTTAAGGGAAAATGGCAGAAAGCCTTTGAAATACACTATGGGCATAGCCATTCTCTTACCTAAAACTCTGACCAGAAGCAGTTCTCTTTTATTCCTCCCACTGCCAGATCAGCACTTTCTCTCTTTCATGGTGTTTCCACTGGGAAGATTGCAGAAAACAACCAAAGACAGGGGAATAAAAGATTTTTCCCATGTGCAGTTGTGGTGCGTGGACCCTGGCCAACAGCCAAACATCCACCCTGCCTCTCGCTCACTCCCCTCTCAGGTGGAATGGGGAGGAAAATAAAAGGAGTGTAAAAAGACCCGTGGATTGTAATAATGACAGTCTTATCAGAGTAGCAAGTCACGTGTGCAAGCAAAGCAAAATAAGGAACTAATTTACTGCTTCCTAGCAGCAGGCAGATGTCCAGTCGCTGTGAAGCAGAGCCTCAGCACATACAAGGGTTGCTTGGGAAGACAAATGCCACGTGGAACGTTTTCAGTTTTCTGGCTGCTTTTGTTCTAATCAGTTCTTCAGTGAGACAGACAAAGATGTCCAAAATGTTGAGTATTTCTTGACCTGCTCTTTTCAGTAACACTGTTGTGTGCAAAAACAATTTCCTACAGGCATCCCCCCAAGGAGTTATGGGGTAAGGATACCATGTATAGCCATTCCTCTCTCATTTGAAGCAGCCCTTGGCTGACCTTCTCAGGGTGGCTGCGGAGCTGACTGAAGCTCTTTCAGAGTATGCTTCCCCTAAAACGGAGTATGGGAGTGACAGCAGCTAGCCTATCAGTATAACCCACCTACAAACAAAACACCTGCTTACAACCCGATTGACCAAGTTAGGTTAAAAGCATTACCTAAAAGGAGAGAGCAGCCAAATGAGGGAAGTAATTAGATTACCACCGCAAATCCTTTCACACACCTGTGAGCACAAGAACAGCAAAATCAAACCGATTTTCAGCGAGATGGCTGACCTACAACTTCCAAGAGCAAGAGAATGTTAGCAGTTAAAGGACAACCTTCTTTCAGGCTCTTCTGCTCTCAAGTAGGAAAACAGTCTGCTTGTTGTGACAATACAAAAATAATAGAAAAATAGTTTGTCTACTGGGTGGTAGCTTAGCAGTATTGCACTGCAAGGCAGGGACGGCAGAGCTTGCCGGAGTGCCACAGAAGCCCTGACGCAGGTGGATTCAGGGCTTCCTGCCGCAGACACTCGTCGCGCTGGCACTTGGTGTCAAGGGAGGTGTCCAGAGCAAAACTACAAGCTTGTATGCCAACTACAGGTGTGGCAAAGGGCTTTGCAAATCTCACAGAAAAGGGTTGGGGTTTTGGGGGGTGGTTTTTGGTTTTGGTTTTCCCTTGGACCACAAGACCTCAGGCTTCATCCACTTCTAATTAATTTTGGTTCTGCCAGCAGAGGGCATGAAGAGGCAAACTTTGATTGCTTCACAGTGATCCTGTTCCCATTTTCCAACAGAACGGAGTGAGTGCCTAAACTGCACTTTGTGAACTCTGGAGTCTCTAACCAGGTCGCTGACTGGGAAGGAAGAACTGTAGGCGCCCTTCCGAATGAAGGAAATCCAAGAACGCACCCTTGGGTATACCTTTATTTCAAGGTCTTTCTGCTTTCACCTTTCATCTTCTGTACCCCAGAAGATGATGAGTACAGCGAACACATTCCCTTGCTGCGTGAACACATTCTTCTAGAAGAGAAGGGTCAATTTATGCACCCATTTGTGCACCCCAGAGTTCAGATCAGCTCAGAGTGTTGTCGTCCTGGGCTCCTTGGCGGGTTTAACAGAGAGATCAGGGCCAGGGCCTTGTTAACAGATTTGCATGGACAACTGACGTGCCATGGTGTGCCATGAAAATTACTGGTTTGAGTAGTGATGTCACCTGCTTAGTAACTTCTAGTGAACTTAATAAAGTAAGTTTAACTGTGAAAACAAAATAAAATTAAATAACAAATTACAGGCTCTGTGCCATTGTTTTACAAGGCTGCTGATCAAGTTTCACACATCTATGTGGAAGGGACTTTGAAGAGGTGTGGGGCAAAGTCCAACCCTGTGAGACTGACCAGAAGGCCTACACCCAACTCCGTGCCGAGACGTGCCATGCCATCTCGTGCCATCCTGTCCAAAGAAGAAACCATTTCTGTGAGTCTGACCCAGGGGCGTCCTCACTCATCCCCAAACCAGACACATGACAACACAGTATTAGTACAACAGCCTTTGGTCTTCTTTGTCAGGTCGCCACCAGGCTGGCAGCTCCCTGTGGGCCAGGAGCTGGGAGCATCAGGGGTTCCCCATGGGATAGAACTTGGCAGCCAGGGCCTGTTCGATCCCCCAGCCAGGAGCAGGGCAGTCGGGGGGCACTGGGGCAGCCCCAGCCCTGGGCATCAGGCAACTGGTAACAGGTAATTACTGAAAAATTTAACAGCAGCCCCTACAGTTTTTCATCACCAAGAAGTGCTAGAAGTACCCTTTTACCACTATTCTTTCAGAGTTGTCTAGCAACTGTGGGGAAAGTTATTTTTTAAAATGTCCCCTGGAGAATGCTGACCAGTTACTTTCTTTTACACCTGAAAATATTGTATGTGTTATAACTTCTTACAATTAATATATTAGAATGTTTTCTGTAAATGTCTTTTTGTCAAATTTGTGGGGAACTTAACTGAAGTCTTAACAGTAAATCCTTTTATCCCAAAAAAGAAAATAAATATGATTGTAACCAATGACTTGATTAATTCTGCCTGTGAAGTGGCAGAACTGAGAAAGCTTTTTCTAAGTATATGTATCACAGGAATCTTAGTATCCTTTTTAGCATCAAAAATGGTTTTGTCAGGGTAGAAAGAGTTGCAACATCAATCTCAACACAAAATGCATAGTACTCTTTATAATCCCTGAGAGATGTTCCAAACCTTACCCCCAGACAGATTTGTCATGGCAAGACATGCTCTTCTTAGAAGTCTCTGAAGATGTTATTATGTCACCATACAGGTACCTGTTTGTTGATTTAAATATTTATCATCAGAGGCTTTTAGGCTAAGAACAGGACTTTTTTTCCTGCAAAAACAGCTTTCCATTTACATAATTAGAAAACCAGCACTCAGCAATAAAAACAGATGAGTTGATCCGACATCCTTGCATTGCTATTGAGGCAGGAACAGGAATATGATGTCCTAATGTCTGAAGAGCTCCTGGAGCTCTTAGTCTCATCCTCCCGAGACTGAGGAAAGCTATGCTTTGAACTGATTTTGATGACCTGATAAAATACATTTCTGAATTGCCCTGAATACCTTGAAAGAGAACATCCTTTTAATGTCTCGCCAGATACATGTGCTGAAAACCTGTCACAAATTCATTAAAAACCTGGAGAGTAAGAGGATGTCTTTCAAAAGAAAAAAGCTGTTGGTGAAACAAGCTGGAGGGTTTATTATCCTCTTTCTCAGTTTTGAATTTGCCCATTTCCAGGGCTTTCAGTTAAGTAGTGGTAGACCACATGAAAAAAATTTACCTGGTATCTGCAAACCAGCAGGAGCAGGTAAGGGTACCACCACTACCTGGTGAAGACACTAGGGCTGACGTTTCCCACGGTTTGGATGCTGAAATAAGGGACAGTCTCCAGGCTTAACAGGATATAAAAAAGCTAAGCTGTATAACAGAGCTCTTCAACAAACTTTGTCACATATGAAGCAGAATGATCAGGAAAAAGGAGATGAAGTTTCATTGTACTGGAACAACTCAAACCAGAAGTGGTAGACCATGTGAGAAAACCTGAGTACCCTGACCCTGTTGTTTAGGAAGTGTTGGACAATGTGCATCCCCAGTACAGGAAGAATGCATACGTGTGCCTAGGTAAACCAGGGCAACATAAGCATATTCCTTCTTGGGACAGCCAAGGAAAATTTTTATTTGGCAAAGGAGTCCAGCAACACCACTACACCAACAACTATTTCTTTCCTCCTTTCTCTTTCACTGTGAGTTTCTTGAAAATTTTTGAGCAGTATCCTCACCAGGGTTCACTTTCTGAAGGTCTTAGGGGTAAAAAATTCCCTTGCTAGCTTTGTGACTGTAATCTATTATGTGGTATACATGTATCTGATCCCCTTTTCCCTTTCTCATGATTTCATATACCATAAATATTTCTTTCATAAACTGGTTTTCATAATTTCTTTCATAAGCTGGTTGATAGCAAATCTCACTTTTATTCTAGACATCTTCTTATGCTCTCCCTATCAGAAAGGAGAAGATGCATAATTTCTTTAATTTTAAACCAATGCCTGTACATGGTTTTCCAAAACCTCACAAAGTTTGAAGGTTTCTCTTCCACAGGTCTGAATCTGACAGTTCTGTGGTTATACACCTATCCACGTAGCAAATGGTGTTACATAATGTAAAATATATCTACATCTTAGTCTTTAGTGTTTTGTTAAAAGACTCTGTGATGGTAGGCTTTCACTGTAGTATTCGTAACAAACTGGTGAATATTATCCTGCTTCAGTATCTTTTTTAAAGTCTGGTTTAGAAATTATTTTTCCCAGTCAGTCTGTAAGTTCTGAGGCATATGCCCCTACTAAAATTGTTTTTAAAAGCCATGGTGTCGAGGACTGTTACAGAACCAGAATTGTCTCGACATTGCCGTTCTACCGCCATCTTCTGGCTTCGACATCCAGCCCCCGACGAAACCGCCACAGGCAGAGGCCAGGGCGCGGAAGGCGGGGCCATGGGCCGCACGCACGCCTGCGCAGAGGCCAGGGCGCAAAAAGCAGAAGCGCAAACTGCACGTACGCAGACACGTTCTGCGCATGTGCACGGCCCTATAAAACGACCGCGTGCGCCTTTGGAGGGCGTTTTTTACTTCTACCGCTACCCGCGGCATCTGTGGAAGCTGCTCCTGCGGACACAGAGGCTGGACCGACTGGACCTCTGGTCGACGGGATAACGCCGGACCCGGCGTGGCGGTAGCTAGTTCCCCTACGTGGCTCTCTTCTCACCCGCCTGAGCACACTCTTTCCCTCTTTTTTTTATCTCGCCCGCTCTTTTGCTCGTTTTTTTTTTTCTTTCTCTCCCCCCCGCCCCCCCCCCCCCCCCCCCCCCCCGTCTCTCTACCCGGTTCTCACCGCTTCGTTCACTAAAATAAAGCCAAAAGGTTGTACGGCATTTGACTTCGTTTGCGTCTTAATGTCGTCCTTGGGATCGTATCGAAACCTACCCCGACATTGGATCGGGACATCTAATCGGCGTCACGGACAGGATCCCCTGAGGCGAGAGTGCCATGCTGCCGTGTTGCGGTGTGCTGCGTGATTGTGGGTGAACGAGGCGTACGAGCAAGTACGAAGCGAGTGCGGAGTTCCGATCCGCGGCTCTGCTCTCCCGCGAGGGAAGCAGCCGGAGACGAACGAAGCGTGAGGAGGGAGTGGACGTTGGTTCTTCTTTGTGCATAACTTACATGTTAGTGTACGGTTCGGCCTCCTGGGAGCGCATACTTGGATGCTGAAGCGTGACCCTCTCGGGACGACACCCCCCTTTGTAGGAATTTTTTCGTTATTAGTGTACGGTTTTGGTCTCCTGGGAGCGCATAGGGGAAGCTTGGATACTGAAGCGTGACCCTCTCAGGACGATATCCCCTTTGTAAGTGGTGGCCGCCCGCAAGGCAGTCGATGTTTGTGACCATGTGCTTTCGCTGGATGAAGGGACAGAGAAATTGTATGGCCTCTTGGAGGCGCACCGGTCTCGCCCCTCGCCCCAGGGACGAGACTGGGCAAGGGAGCACTGGTTTCGGTTGCACAGTGTGGTGGATAGAATAAGTATAGTGCAGAAGGAGGCTAAGGTTAAGAGGGGGAAAGGAAAGATACGTTGGTGAACTCCCTGCAGACGGTAATAAAAACCCTGCAGGAACAACTGGAGGAGGAGAGGCGCCAAAATGCGATACTACAAAACGAGTTGAAAAATCAGCTTTTAATGGAGGCGGATACACTGCCGGGGGCAGAAACAACGCCCGCGGAGAAGGGGATACGGCAGATTTACCCCCAGGGCGATTTGCAAAAAGCCAGAGGCCGTGGAGAGCCTCCCCCACATGTACCCGCTGGTTAAAACGGAGTATGTGTCTGAGGACGAGGGTGATAATCGTCCCCAGGTTATTACTAAAGAGGTCCCGTTTACAGCAACTGAATTGGCAAAGCTGAGAAAGGACTTTGCGAGGAATACAAAGGAATCGGAGACTGAATACGTGTGGAGAGTGTCTTGGGGGGGGGGGTGTGTGGGATCTTCCTGTCAGAAAAGGAGGCAGAAGGGTATTGGGGTCCGGGTGTGTTTTTAACTGCAGGCGATCTCCGAGCCCCATGGTCGTTGACCCAGAGAGCTGCGTACTGGGCGGGGGGGATGAGCCCCCTGGAAAGGGGAGACCCCTTGGCTATAACGGGCACGGTAGATCAGTTAGTAGAGAGTGTGCAAAAGGCGGCGTGCCTTCAGATGATGCATGACCGGGAGCTCAAGCCCAGCCTGGGCTCCCCAATGTTAATGCCTGCAGACGCGGAGAGAATGACTCCCCTGATACGGGGACTGCCCGACTCCCTGAAACCCATTGGGATCCAGTTGCAAGGGCGGATTTATAAGACCCCCGGGGGAGAAAGGATTGCAGCCGCTCGGGAGGGGATAACGACCCCTGACTACCGGCGGCTAGGGAAGAAAGTACGGACGTGGGGGGAGGTTGCTCAGGAGTTAACTGATTTTGGGAGGAAATACGGCCCTGTTGGTGGACCACCCCACAGAACCGAGACCAGGGCTGTGCGGGCGGCAGAACGAGTTAGTGGGTGGCAGTCACCCCTTGGGAGCGGCCGGGACCCGACCGGGAAAGGACAGCCCCTGAGCCGACAGGGACTGTGGCAGCTGGGGCTCCAGAAGGGCGTTCCCCGAGATTTAATGGACGGGCTCCCAACCAAGAAATTGGAGCAGCTCGTGCGGAGATGGTCAGAGCAAGGGGCCACTTCGAGGCCAACTCCTAGCTCCCCACCCCTGATAAACTTTGGGGAGGAACCAGCCGGGGGGAGAAAAGGCGGCGGCGAACTAAAACCTCCGCCCCCTGAAGGTGAGGGGGAGGGCGGAGGGTGGATGTTCATAAGACAGCTCACCTGCAATGTAAAGGGAGACTTGCCGCTCACGGTAGCGGTGGGACCAAATAAAAGACCGGTAACCTTTTTAATCGATGCGGGGGCACAAATGACTGCACTGAGTCGAACAGAAGCGGAACGATGTGGGATCTCGGTACCCTCTAGAAACGTGATTGTTTTAAACGCTCTGGGGAAAACACAGTCGGTACCTATGACCCCAGTGTCCTTATGGTTACCAGGGGAGGACGGCCCTGCTACTACTACGGTGGCCATAGGATCCTTTCAAATGAATCTCTTGGGCATAGACGTTTTAAAAGCAGACAGTGGCGCGACGCCCAGGGAATCTCGTGGCCCTTCGGCGTCCCGCAGATCAGGCGGCTGGCCGAAGCCCCGGCGCGGGGGTGCGCCTGTTGCAAGCGGCGCCTGCCCTCCCCCCTTCCAAACTGACAAACGCGAAACCCTCCCCGCTACCGATAGGAGCCAGGGACGGGATCGTGCCAGTGCTGGGGGACTTAAAGGGGCAGGGGATTATAGTTCCCACTCACTCCCCCTTTAACTCCCCGGTATGGCCGGTCCGAAAACCAAACAGCAAATGGAGGTTAAGGGTAGATTACCGGAGGCTCAATGCCAGCACAGGCCCATAACAGCTGCTGTACCGAACATTGCCGAGCTTATAGCTGCCATTCAAGAGCAAGCACACCCTATTATGGCAACTATTGACGTTAAAGACATGTTCTTTATGGTCCCCCTGCAGCCGCAGGACCTAGACCACTTTGCCTTTACCTGGGGGCGGCAACAGTACACCTTTACAGGGCTCCCTCAGGGATATATGCACTCCCCCACCTTAGCCCACCACGCTCTAGCACAGGAGCTGGAAGCAATTCCCATGAGGGCAGGGGTGAAGATTTACCAATACATAGCAAAATTCACGCTAAATGGACTGTTCCTTCCTTCTGACCCGAGAAGCGAGTTTGCTTCTACTTTTTATTTTTCAGGAGGGAGCAGCCGATCCGGACACACGCACCACCTGAAGATCAGGATGCGCATGTTATTCCTGGTTATACTAGTTGGGGAATGTACCTATAAAAGCAGCGGAGGACTAATTCCTTCACCCTCCCCCAACCCGTTTGATCCCCTTAAGGACAATGAATCGGTATTATTAGACAAAGCTGTAAGCCGAGCTTTTAATTTAAGTCATTCCTGGGTTTGCAGGGGACCTCTGGGGCTGTAAAGTTGGCTGTGGATGTCCACACCCCTCACCCCAGCCCAAATTGCAAGTAATTATAGCGAGACCACGAATGACACTTGGGGTGATAGTGGAATGTGGCCAATTCAATTTCCTGTTGTGGGGCAATATTGTTTTAAATTGTACTCAAAAGGGAGGGGTCTATGTGGGAGAAAGCAAGTGGGCACTTAGAACAAGTTGGCAAATGCAAATGGGTATCTCGATATGGGTGTTGCTTGATAATGCTGGACGCAGTCGAGGGTTCAAAGTGTACTGGGTAAATAAAAACAAAATGTTAATTTTCCAACAATCTAGGCAAGGAAACCTGCAAATGGAAAAAAAACTCCAGGGCCTGGTATTGCACCGGCCGGATGAATAATAACCCAACCGTCTTTTTTAGCCCAGTGGGCAACGATAAAACAATGTATTTCCAGTTCCCCGAAGATGCAGCGGGACCGTTCGCCAACGGGGCCACAGCTAAAAGGGGCCATTATTGGATTTGTGGACATACCGCTTATGAACGACTGCCAGCACATTGGTCAGGGGTCTGTTATGTAGGAATTATCTGGCCTTTATTCTTCCTTCTTCCACAAACGGGTGGCTCTCAGTTGGGGATAAGATTGTACGATAACCTGGAAGACGGAAGGATTGCCTGCTGGAAGCGAGCTGTTGAGGTGAACATAGGCGGAACACAAAAATTGGGGGGAAAATGAGTGGCCTTGTGAAAGAATAATCCAACATTACGGGCCTGCCACCTGGAACCCCAGTGAACCGTTATCTGGGGCAAGGGAACCAATCTATAACTTGAACCGTATAATCCAATTACAAGCAGTTTTAGAAATTGTTACCAATAAAACCGCCAGTGCTATGGATCTTTTAACTCAACAGTCTCAACAAATGTGCACGGCAATCCTTCAACACCGCATGGTTTTAGATTATTCACTGGCTGAAGAAGGAGGGGTATGTGGGAAATTAAATGTCTCTAACTGTTGTTTAGAAATAGACGATGTAGGTGAGGTCGTCTTCCAATTAACCAGAGATATTGGGAAAATAGCCCACGTCCCCGTCCAGGCCTGGAACGGTTGGAATGGTAATCTATGGTCCTGGCTGCCGGGGGCACCTGGGTGAAACAGTTGCTGTTATATTTGCTATGTGCGTTTGCCACTTAACAGGGTATTATACAGGGTAAAAACATTTTTGTTCAGCTAATATGACGTGGTAGCTAATATGCAGTTCGTACCTACCACCTCACCCGACGGCGTAAAACAAATCCATGCCATTGGCCGGGTAGAACCTACCACAATAACCATTGTTTAGACCTCTTAAAAAAAAAAAAAAAAAAATTTGCATACATGGCTTTTTCTGAACTCATCTTGCCTTTTAAAACCACAGTCCAGGAATACACGGATATTAAGTCTGTCAGAATTAAGATGCGCATAACACTGCCATTCATTTTGGAAAACTGATGTTCACATGCCAAATGCACCTGCCTTTGAGCATCCAGATCCATCACAATCACCTTATTGCTCCCAAAGTTCTTTTTCAGTGATTTGTGTAAACTGTAAGCATCCTGGTTTGCAAGCCATGGTGCCACTTGGCTTCTGCAGATATCAGCTGTTCACTTCTTAGATGCTTCAAAATTTGGATATACACCAACAAAGCTTTCCACCTCCCCAGGGACATAGCAAACGTCTTTTAATAGATACTATGGCAAAGACATGTCTAGTAACGTACTGCTAAAACATGCATGTAAAAACATCAAACACAAGGTGATGAAACAGCTGTGGTCAAAGATGATTTATTAATCAGGGACCAGAAGAGGTGATGGTATGTTTGATGTCTTCAGCCTTTTCTTCCTTTCTTTTAAAGGTTGCTGTCTTTTTTTTGATAGTTATGCTGTCTTTAAAAACTTAGGATGGAAACAGAAATTAAAATGGGGGTTGGCCACAAGCATGTATTCCTGTGAATTGCTCTTTTTATTCTAGCTTTCAATTTCTGGCTGAAATGTCACCTGTATATTGAAGCAGAGGAAAGGCTCAGGGACCTGGGGGCACCATCATTGCTGGCAGCCCCTACCCAGTCCCCCATGACTCCCCACACGGGTACTTCTAGCGCTTCTTGGTGATGAAAAACTGTAGGGGCTGCTGTTAAATTTTTCAGTAATTACCTGTTACCAGTTGCCTGATGCCCAGGGCTGGGGCTGCCCCAGTGCCCCCCCGACTGCCCTGCTCCTGGCTGGGGGATCAAACAGGCCCTGGCTGCCAAGTTCTATCCCATGGGGAACCCCTGATGCTCCCAGCTCCTGGCCCACAGGGAGCTGCCAGCCTGGTGGCGACCTGACAAAGAAGACCAAAGGCTGTTGTACTAATACTGTGTTGTCATGTGTCTGGTTTGGGGATGAGTGAGGACGCCCCTGGGTCAGACTCACAGAAATGGTTTCTTCTTTGGACAGGATGGCACGAGATGGCATGGCACGTCACGGCACGGAGTTGGGTGTGGGCCTTCTGGTCAGTCTCACAGGGTTGGACTTTGCCCCACACGTCTTCAAAGTCCCTTCCACATAGATGTGTGAAACTTGATCAGCAGCCTTGTAAAACAATGGCACAGAGCCTGTAATTTGTTATTTAATTTTATTTTGTTTTCACAGTTAAACTTACTTTATTAAGTTCACTAGAAGTTACTAAGCAGGTGACATCACTACTCAAACCAGTAATTTTCATGGCACACCATGGCATGTCAGTTGTCCATGCAAATCTGTTAACAAGGCCCTGGCCCTGATCTCTCTCTTAAACCCGCCAAGGAGCCCAGGACGACAACACTCTGAGCTGATCTGAACTCTGGGGTGCACAAATGGGTGCATAAATTGACCCTTCTCTTCTAGAAGAATGTGTTCACGCAGCAAGGGAATGTGTTCGCTGTACTCATCATCTTCTGGGGTACAGAAGATGAAAGGTGAAAGCAGAAAGACCTTGAAATAAAGGTATACCCAAGGGTGCGTTCTTGGATTTCCTTCATTCGGAAGGGTGCCTACAGTTCTTCCTTCCCAGTCAGCGACCTGGTTAGAGACTCCAGAGTTCACAAAGTGCAGTTTAGGCACTCACTCCGTTCTGTTGGAAAATGGGAACAGGATCACTGTGAAGCAATCAAAGTTTGCCTCTTCATGCCCTCTGCTGGCAGAACCAAAATTAATTAGAAGTGGATGAAGCCTGAGGTCTTGTGGTCCAAGGGAAAACCAAAACCAAAAACCACCCCCCAAAACCCCAACCCTTTTCTGTGAGATTTGCAAAGCCCTTTGCCACACCTGTAGTTGGCATACAAGCTTGTAGTTTTGCTCTGGACACCTCCCTTGACACCAAGTGCCAGCGCGACGAGTGTCTGCGGCAGGAAGCCCTGAATCCACCTGCGTCAGGGCTTCTGTGGCACTCCGGCAAGCTCTGCCGTCCCTGCCTTGCAGTGCAATACTGCTAAGCTACCACCCAGTAGACAAACTATTTTTCTATTATTTTTGTATTGTCACAACAAGCAGACTGTTTTCCTACTTGAGAGCAGAAGAGCCTGAAGGAAAGTTGTCCTTTAACTGCTAACATTCTCTTGCTGTATCTGTACATTCCTAGTCAATAGCTCTTGGGTATCACCGGGCAAAGAAAAGCTGTTGCTCAATATCAAATAATTTCCTTCCTTTTCTGCTTTTTGTGTTAGTCCCTGAAAAGTGGTAGGAGTGTCCCTGGAAGTTGTAGGTCAGCCATCTCGCTGAAAATCAGTTTGATTTTGCTGTTCTTGTGCTCACAGGTGTGTGAAAGGATTTGCAGTGGTAATCTAATTACTTCCCTCATTTGGCTGCTCTCTCCTTTTAGGTAATGCTTTTAACCTAACTTGGTCAATCAGGTTGTAAGCAGGTGTTTTGTTTGTAGGTGGGTTATACTGATAGGCTAGCTGCTGTCACTCCCATACTCTGTTTTAGGGGAAGCATACTCTGAAAGAGCTTCAGTCAGCTCCGCAGCCACCCTGAGAAGGTCAGCCAAGGGCTGCTTCAAATGAGAGAGGAATGGCTATACATGGTATCCTTACCCCATAACTCCTTGGGGGGATGCCTGTAGGAAATTGTTTTTGCACACAACAGTGTTACTGAAAAGAGCAGGTCAAGAAATACTCAACATTTTGGACATCTTTGTCTGTCTCACTGAAGAACTGATTAGAACAAAAGCAGCCAGAAAACTGAAAACGTTCCACGTGGCATTTGTCTTCCCAAGCAACCCTTGTATGTGCTGAGGCTCTGCTTCACAGCGACTGGACATCTGCCTGCTGCTAGGAAGCAGTAAATTAGTTCCTTATTTTGCTTTGCTTGCACACGTGACTTGCTACTCTGATAAGACTGTCATTATTACAATCCACGGGTGTTTTTACACTCCTTTTATTTTCCTCCCCATTCCACCTGAGAGGGGAGTGAGCGAGAGGCAGGGTGGATGTTTGGCTGTTGGCCAGGGTCCACGCACCACAACTGCACATGGGAAAAATCTTTTATTCCCCTGTCTTTGGTTGTTTTCTGCAATCTTCCCAGTGGAAACACCATGAAAGAGAGAAAGTGCTGATCTGGCAGTGGGAGGAATAAAAGAGAACTGCTTCTGGTCAGAGTTTTAGGTAAGAGAATGGCTATGCCCATAGTGTATTTCAAAGGCTTTCTGCCATTTTCCCTTAAGCCTATGGTGGCATAGTTTCAAACCTAGTCATTCCTTTATTCTGATACAAACTGAGTACAGAGGTGAATTCCTACGGGATTCTAGATGTCTACAAGGATGCATGTCATTGTCATTGCCATGGGTGACAGCACATTTATTGTGGTTGACCTATAGAAACTTCACCATGCTGACATTATTTCAGGCCAGAACATCCCGTGTTCCTAAAATGTTGACTATTTCCTTATTACTGTAGCATTCAAAGGGAACACATTGTCCTCAGACAGTCATGTCAGCAGCAAAACTATCACTTGAAGATGCTTGATCATATACTTGGTGTTGTGGTTTAACCCCAGCCAGCAATAAGCACCACGCAGCCGCTCGCTCACTCCCCACCAGTGGGATGGGGGAGAGAATCAGAAGGGTAAAAGGGAGAAAAACTCGTGGGTTGAGATAAGAACAGTTTAATAATTGAAGTAAAATAAATAAGAACAGTTAAATAGGCAAAGCAAAAACCGTGCACGCAAACAAAACAGAACAAGGAATTCATTCACTACTTCCCATCGGCAGGCAGGTGTTCAGCCATCCCCAGGAAAGCAGGGCTCCATCACGCGTAATGGTTACTTGGGAAGACAAACGCCATCATGCCCCATGTCCCCCCTTCCTTCTTCTTCCCCCAGCTTATATACTGAGCATGACCTCATATGGTATGGAATAGCCCTTTGGCCAGTCTGGGTCAGCACCGCCCCCTCCCCCCCCCCCCCCCGGCTGTGCCCCCTCCCAGCCTCTTGTGCACCTGGCAGAGCAGGGGAAGCTGAAAAGTCCTTGACCAGAGTGAGCGTCACTTAGCACCTATTCAGCAACAGCTTAGCACTACTTAGCAAGAACCAAAGCATCAGTGTATCATCGACATTGTTCTCATCCTAAACCCAAAACACAACCCCATACCGGCTACTAAGATGAAAATTAACTCTATCCCAGCTGAAACCAGGACACTTGGCCATAGCAATATGTGTCATGTCCAAGGGCAAAGTGTCATGAACCGATACATAGAATTAGAATCACTATGGATAAATACAATTTCTAGTCTTGCTGTGCATTATTTAAAGTAGAAATTTTAAAGGAACAGAATTTCTGAAAACTGAAAATGCTACACATGGGAAAGAATCTTTTATTCCCCTATCTTTGGTTGTTAGCTCCCATCTTCCCAGAGGAAACACCAGGAAAGAGAGCGTTGATCTGGCAGTAGGAGAAATAAAAGAGAACTGCTTCTGGTCAGAGATTTAGGTAGGAGAATATCTATGCCCATAGTATATTTTGAAGGCCTTCTGCCATTTTCCCTTAAGCCTGTGGTGAAAAGCCTATTTTCGACCTAGTTGTTCATGTATTCAAATACGAACAGTATAAAACGTCACCCTTGAATATCATAACCCACACATGTACGTATTTGCTTGCAGTTTGGATGTCACTGCTGGAAGAACCTTCTCTCACTGATTTTTTATTACAGGGCCTTTGATCCATGTTGTTCCACTGATGGCTGGGGCTCACATTACGAAAGCACCTTCCATGCTTCTAATGTGGATTTCAAGGAAAATGGGATTACCTGCTAAAGACAGTTACCAGTAGCAGCAATGAACATTGACTGCTCTGTAGAGATTTGGACACTCTAATGTGAGCAGATTATGTATAATATCCATATTTTAATTGTTTCAGTAAAATGACATACTGAGATGCATTTTGTGTTGTACCACATGGTTTTAATTTGTCCTTTTATTCTGATTACTCATCATTCTTTTTATTGATTTGCATCACTAGGAAATTATTTTGGAAAGAGGCTGTGCATTTGTCACACCCAGGGGTGTGATCTCATTCCTATGGGATTCTAGACAATAACTAGGATACATGTCTCTGTCTTTGCCTCTGTTATAACTTGTGAGGCCACATGTTCATAATGACTGGTATATAGAAATATCTCCATGTTCAGAATAAGATGCCAGTCAGGGCAGTGACATTATTCATATTAATCTACATATTTGCAATAGAGATATGTCAGGGAGAGTATCGATGCATTGATGAGTAACTTATGGAGACATCATATAGATAACATATGAACCTCAGACTTAATCTTCTGCTCTTCTTCATTTGTATGTCAGTGATGCTAAAAACAATGCTATGCTGTTGACGGTATCATATAAATGTAGCTCTTAATTAACAGAAGTCTGATAATTAATAAATTACAATTTCTGTCCTGGAGCCTTTTCTATTAATCATGATTTGTTTGGGGATATAAGCAAAACATAGCTAATGATTCTAAGCAGACCGTGATTAAGAAATTAACTGTAGCCTTTTTTTTTCCTGGATCCTGTTAACATAATTTCCCATTCAGAAGCCCATAGTTATTTTCTTCTGAAGCCTTGAACATACTAAGCATAGCTGTTTGGGTTAGGTAGGAATTAGCAGGTTTCTGCATCATTCCAGGAAATAAGACTGATGGATAGGCAGTGCCATAATAGTCTCATCCTCTCATTGCAAAGCTTTATCTTGCTTTTCTTTGGGAGAGGGATCTGTTCCCAGCCCTTGTTCAGAGTCATGACAGAAAGATAAAGCCCTGCTCAGAATACAATTTGGAAGACAGGGTAAAATATGAGACACAGGATTTAAGTCCTTTATGTCATTGCCTCCCTTTTCATGTTGTGATATTTTATACAGAAGATAGTCTAAAATGTGTTATTGCCAAACAACAACAAAACCGGAATCTGTCCAGGCAACTCCAGATAAATTTCAAAATCTCTGTGTCTTCCTTACGAATACGTTCATGAATTATGCAGCTGAGCTTCCTGTATTCAGGGAAACTGCAGGGGCCAGCACAGCCTGCTTGCAAAGAATGAACCTCATCCTGAGAAAACGACCTTCCCCATCATGTTATCTCTCCTCCTGTATCAGACAGAAAGGTTAGTCCCACATTCAATAGCCACAGGATTTGAATTTAGAAGGCTCCCTGCTCCCATAAATTGAGATTTTAACTTCAAGTAAAAAGCTGGAAAAAATTCATAGAGCTTAGTTGTTATGGAGGGCTATGATAGGAATGATGATTTCTGAAATGCTGTTGTCGTGAAGGCTTTAAATTCAATTGTTCGAACTTTAACTTGAATTTATTAGCTTACTAGGCAAACAGTGCTAGGCCCGAACTGAGATGAACCTGTCTATAAAGAGTCAATATAACTACATACAGGAGAAAACAAAATCTTGAGTGAGTACAGAACAGGCCTAGTTACAAAAGCAAGATGCATTTCTAATGTTGGAATAAAACAAATCATTAGGTAAGAGCTGGTTGTAAAGCCAGACTTTTCTGGGGAAAATAGTCTCTCCACATACTTTGATAATGTGGATACAATACAGTGCTGAATTATTAATAAAAACGTGTGAACTGGATTTTTAAGGCAGTCTTTCATAGTAAGTTAAGGAAGAGATCTGAAGGAGAGTACAAGCCACTTCACTCCTTCCAACAGCATGCGACACCTGCCAGTTACAGACTACCTGATTATAATGTCTAAGCAGTAATATCTGATAGTCAGTCAAACTACTGGGAAGTATCCTATGATGAATAGATACTGTGTAGAAGATTCCTTCTTTACTGCTGGTCTCTGAATTTATGAATCCATATATTTCTCCTTGGTGGCTTCATGTACATTTAAACTCAAAGACTTCTAGGGAGGTAAAGTGGTGATGAGGCGGGTACTGTAACCATCTTTTCACTCCTCTCTTCCTTGAATAAGCTGACAGGCAAACCAGCAGAAGCTTGAGAAGTGCATGTGTGTTATTTAAATTGGGAAAAATGTAATTCCAAGAGAAAAAAAAAAGGAACCTTGTGTTCTTGAACAGCTATGCTGTCTTTTTCAACCAGCAAATGATCTTAAAATATTTAATGAAAAAAGAAAAGCTACACAAATTCCAAATGGATATTACAACAATCTAGACCTCTAAACTAAATTCTAAGCTTCATAGCTTTTTTTCCTATAATTGTCCTATAATTATATAAACACACATATGTATATACATAGTGAGGAAAAAAAAAGAATATACTATTATGATTTACTACCTAAAGAACAAAAAGTTTACAACTAGGGCTGTGTATCTGTAATTTAAGAGTGTACTACCTAATAGGCCACAATGCCTTGATAACTTTATTAAAAAAAAAAAAATCTATTTAACTGATACATTATTGCTACTGTAAGGTTAATAAAGGCCAAAAAACAAGAGTAAAATTTTCTATAAAAAATGTGTTGCATGCCACTCCTAGACACTATGTTTGTTAATAAAAGAGAAAAACATAAATTATTGGCATTTTTGCAAAAGGTAATGCTGGCATGGGAAAAAAAAATTCTCAAACAGGATGACAGTCCCTGTCCAGGAGGTGACAGGAGTCTCTATTGAAAGGATCATCGCAGCAGCATCTTCTGCTGGATCAGGTGATACTCCCTAAACTGTTGTTTTACTGAATTCTTATATACAGCTGGGCTCTGGTACTGTGTAAGGGCTCATCACTTGCATGATCCACTGTTATTGTTTATCTTAAATGACATATAAAACATCTTTTAATTATCTTAAATATGTACAAAATTATTGCCAGGACCCCAAGGGCACCAATAGACCTTAATAGCCTTGATCAGTCTTACCTGAGATCCATACCCACACCTTCTGCCCCCAGAGCCCCTGGGCACCCGCTCTTTGTCTGAAGGAAGCTGTAGGTGTGCTTGTTCTCTGCCTCGTCTCCAGCCCTGTCTCCTGAACAGACTTTGGACCCATGCTTAACCTTTTTTCCAGCCCCACCTCTGGTCCCATCTTCTGCTGCTCCTGAAAGGACTCCCTGGATGGACTCTGGACCTGATGCATATCTGCTTGTCTGGACTATTTGCAGATCCTGTTACCAGCCCCTGTTCCTGCCAACCCTGTTGACACCCTGAGGGACTGCACCCTGGCCGGTGAAGCTGTGCCCCTGCCTCATTCCCCGTCTTGGAGCAGCCCTGCTCTTGCTAATCCCTGGCAGGAATGTCCTGCATGGGTATTCCTAGGAACAGTTTCTACTGACCATGCATCTTACCTGCCCACACTTTGGCCAGCTCTGCCACAGAAAGCACCCCTTCCCAGCATGACAGCTTGAAAAATACAAAAGGAACGATCCAGCAAGAGCTGCCTGGAGGAGTTTCTAAAACTGGCTGAAATTCCCACCTAGAGAGCTCCAGTAAGAATTAGGACAATGATTTGTTGTGGAGGCAGACAGGAGCTCAGTCAGCCACCCTGGCTAAAGCCAGTCTATTGTCTCTTATCAGCCCATTGTCTCTAAGCAGAGAATAGCTGAGGAGTTCCTGGTCTACCAAGGGAATTAATGAGTTGAGTGCACTGGGTGTGCATAGAGGCACAACACTGCCGTGATACCCACGTGCACCACAATTATAAGTATAGAACAAACATGAATTTTATGCTTATATCTCACTAATTCCATCGTTCTTGCCACATATGTTAAGATTAACCTGATTCAACTTAGGAAATGTGTAAATAGTTCATTTTAAAGGTCCTGTGTGACCAGCAGTCCTCATAAACAGCAGAACACTTAATTCACATGGAAAAAGTCATTTACACAAGATTGTCAGAGTCTTTCAGATGGTAAAAAAGTAAAAAGTGTAGTTTAACTAAGGTATCCACAATTTATTAAACCTTTCCCTGACTCTTTATTAGCAATAGTATTCTTTTACATATTTCTGACAAAGTACAAAACCAGGAAATGCTTATTTCTGATAAAATGAAGCAGTTTAAGTCAAGTAAATATTTTTATTACTATAGCTTGTAAAGACTGACTTTCTTTTCCTTTACAAATTGTTTACTTACAAAAAAGATGGAAGTTTTTTAGAGATGAATGAAAAGATTTTTTTAAAGATACCTATTTTTACTACCTTATAAATGACTATGTATTTTACTCAAGTATGTCAACCGTATGGTAAACCACCTACTGTGGCTGACTACCTCCGTTTCTTCTTAAAGTAATTTTCAGAGACACTTTACCTAACATAGACAACAAAACCATGTTCGAGCTAAATGGTAACAATAGACTAGGTCCTTGGGTCTCATTGAATTAGGCTAGCATAGCACCTGAAAGATGAGGGACTACATACAGCTTAAAGTCACGTTTAATCTGATTTTAGGGATAGACTGGGCCCAGCTCCCTATGTATGTACAGAGTAGTCAATGTACCTAGAGATCAACTTGTATTTGTGCCATTTGCAAAAGATCTATGCATCATGCAAGGTGATTCAGACATGTAAAAGTCTTTTAATGTACCCTTTAATCTGAGAAATAATGTAGATAAACTGTGAGCTAATAAATACATTCAGTTCTAATATCTGAATGGTTACTGATAGCTATGACGCATTGAAGAAATTCTTGGTAACGCTGGAGTTATGTTTCTTACATGCTGGAGTCTGAATGATACCCGTGACACAGGTCAGTTGTGAAAGCAGGGTCTCTTTTCTGAGGATTATAATTTTAGATGGATTCTCTGGTGGTTTTAAATTAGCTTCCTCCCTTTCTCCAACTTTGCAATTGGTGAATGGACCATGGCTATTTGAAAAGGAGCAAGAAGAAAGCATGTAAAATTAATCTCTGGTGGCTGCTTTTGCTTCTTGAAACTGTTGAGAAGACATTGTGAGGAGTATGAATTCTCTTTATATGAAGATATATAGAGGAACAGATTCACAATGTGTAGTTTCAGACATCTATGTATGAACTGATCATTTTATGGTCCCTTCAATGTCAACAAAGAGAAACAAAATGCACCATACAGATTCCTATCTATCTGGCTAATTTTAAATATCTACCTTAAGATGGTTAATCATGCTGTGAACCTTAAGGTTCACACTCTTGAACATTTTATTATTCATCATTGAGTATAAATGAAACTAGAACGACTAGCTTAAGTGTAGACATATATGTTACAGACAGCTACATACGATTGCACATTACATATCACTCCCACAGGAGGAGTGTGAAGATGAGCACTGCACGCAACTTTGTACACATAACCAAAGACATTTTCCACAGTTTTGTAGCAGAAATATAACAGATTTTTTTTTTTTTTTTGAGGATCTTGGAAGTCTGTCAGATTCTTCACAAAAACAGCTTGGATTTTGTGAAAATGAAACATGTGGGGTTGAATGTGTCCAAAAATGAGACTAGAGCATTATGAAGCTGTGTCTGTAACTGTTGGTGAGATTGTGATAATTCCTAAGTGCTACCCAACTGTCTTTGGCGTGATGATAGGACCTTCCATAAACAACAGTGTAAATTTTGAGATGTGGACAAGTACAATATAATTTAAAATCCACAAGCCTGTGGTGTTATCTCCATAACTTTGACTGACAAAAATATGATTTGAGTGCTAGGGAAATCTTTGCTTCTCACACTTTGCCCTTGTTGTATGTGTGTTTGTCAGTGTATGTATATTTGTGTGCATAGATTGAAAATTTTGGTCCTGTGCAAGTCGGTGACAGTTTTGTTACTGACTTGTCATCTACTTAACGCGACAATGATTTCATCCTTTGCAAAAGAGAACTCTGGGACAATTTTTCCATCCATTTTCCTTCTTCCCTCTACTCCCTGCCTTCTAATCTAATCTAATCTAATCTAATCTAATCTAATCTAATCTAATCTAATCTAATCTTTCTGATAGTCATAGGAATGTAGATAAGAAGTCAGAAAATGGAAGAGCGAGCCCTTCTTCCATGGTCTTGTTTTGATCAATTCATATATGAAATTTTGTTACAATGGGAACAAAACTATAGATATAAGTAATTTGCTTTCCACACTGTCTTATTTATTTTAATCAGCTCAGGGTTTTTGTAATATACTCTGCTGAAATAGGATAGGGCACAAATGTAAGTTTTTTTAACAAGTGAGAAAATCATGTCTGTAACAATGCTTTTGGGCAAAAGTCTTTCTTAGAAGAAATGGGTATCCAATTGTGGAAAATGTTTTTAAATAAATGGAATTACATTGTCTTAAAATCACAGATAACCTGTTTCTAAAAAAACCTGCTGTGACAGTTCATCATATTACACTCACGGATAAATAAAAAGCTAGGAAGAATAACAAAGTAGCTACCAATTTAGATGTTTAAAATTCTATGTTATTTATACTTTTAAAACTGTGTTGACAGGGCTGAAACAACGGTGGGAGAAAGAGTTCACTAAGGGGATCTCTCTAAGGAGATGTCAAGTGGAGACAAGTACACTACAGCTTTGCTGGCTGTCACTTTATTTCTGCCAACAAGAAAGACTTTCAAGTGAGGAAAAGCCAGTGACAGATGAATAAGCCTAATGGGTGAGAAGGTGAAGGGGACACGTGCGTCTTTTTATGGCTCTGTGTATTGAAAATACTAATTCTAAAATTACATGCAGGATGATATAGTCTCAGAATATCATACTAGCTTTTCTTAAATGAACCTTCTACAGGTTTGCATCTGCAACAGTATAAATGTCTGTGTTTTCTCCTTATGGAAATGTGAGTAAACAGATAATGTCTAATATGGCAATCCAAAACTTGTCTCTTTTATTTGAATCTTTTGGGTATCCTAAATAGAATTTAGCAGAATTTCCTTACCTCCAAAATCGATAACTGGTTGAGTTAATGCTTGTATGAAATATGCAATAGCTGTATAATACTCAGTGCTATTTTCAAGAGAGAAAGGAACTACAAAGGACTTTATGGCTCATTTACTTTCTCTTTGCTGGAAATGTAATAAGAATCTCCAGTGGAATGAAAAAAAAATCCACAATCATTGTATATCCTTCTCATTTTTTATTTTAAATTAAGGAATTGTATATTTGAATTCATAGTAATAGTTTTCAAGACACAGTAATTCAATAATGTTAATTTTCTGTGAGTACATTTAAGGAAAAAGGGAAAATCATGTTCAGGAACACAGTTTAATGACTTAATATCCAAAATGGGTGCCTGTTCAATGGACCTAATAGAATAGCCTCAAAATGCACTCCAATAGTATTAGAATAGATTTGGTCTGTAACAGGCCATTTTTCGTCAACAAGTCAGAAAAATTCCTTCTTCAATAAAATTCCAAGGCTTTGTTTTGTTGTCTTTCGCACTCCTCCAATCTCTTTAGCACGCAAGGGCTACCATGTCAGACTTATGCATATAGAACGTTACTTAGCATGACTAGGAAGATGTCCTTTTTTTTTCAATAGAGGCAATCAATTTACCACTTATCGTTTCTGAACTTTAACCATGCGTCTTAGAGTCCTCATAAAATCCTGTCATTGCGTGTTCTGCTAGACAGATAATGTTAACCCAAATCCTTCCTTCCCATGTCAAAAATACTAGAGGGGAAATGCAGAGCAATGAAAATATGGCCCTATCAGGAGAAGGACAGGACACCATTGTTAATTCCTTTTAGTTTTATCCCAAACTGCTGGCTTCCACCCCTTGCAAAGGTCTAGCACAGACCTAGCACCTATATTAGAAGCCCTTGCAAAGTACAGCAAGGGAAACCTGTTCCCCTTCAGCATCAAGAGGAAAACAGTCTGATGGATATCCAGGTAATAAATAGTTCTCCAGGTTTGTTTTTTCCCTTCCTCTCCACAGTTTCATGATTTCTGGACATGGATTATACAGATCTGTCTCACAGTATCCTCCTGTTTTCATTCCTGATTTTGGGGCCTATGTGTCAGTATTTATTCTATGTTTATCATCACTTCTGTGGAAGGAATGCTCAAGATTTGGTAAAACAGCTTCTAATATTTTAAATAGTATATGTCCATGTAAATTAGTGAGAGACTGAGTCCCTACCATGAATTCATCATCAGAGTAGAGTGCTAATTATGTGGAATATAAGGGATATGAGGGAAAGCAGGGGTAAAGGCCAGAATTTTCAGTGATTTTGTATACGTCAGCAATTTGCAATCCTAGTTTTAAGTTAAGCAACTGAAAGCTCAAAATCATTTTGGCTCTTATGGCCAGAGTCTTCAAACATGCAAATAGACCATATTGTTTATTTTCTTTGCCTTTATATTTCAAACATCTCATCTTTCTGTATTTTATATTTGAATTTTATTTCTTAGTGAGATTTGCATAAAATTCTTTTGATGTGGGAACTATAAGTTTACATTAAAAAGATAGAATGTTAGTCTATCTAAAAGAGGAAAGAGACTGCATGTTTTAAGTTAGCAAATACAACTACATAAGATAGAAAGGAATATACGTGGATGGATGGATAGATAGATAGACAGATAAATATAAATCTCCCTTAGAGAGCTCTATCTGTTTTTATTAGGAATGTTTTAAATAACTGCCTACCGAGTTTACATGGCAAGGTTTTGCTAGCAGGAGGGCTGCAGGGGTGGCTTTTGTGAGAAGACACCAGGAGCTGCCCCCTTGTCAGACAGAGCCAGTTCCAGCCAGCTCCAAGATGGACCCACTGCTGGCCAAAGCTGAGCCAATCAGCAATGCTGGTGGCACCTCTGTGATAACATATTTAAGAAGGTGTAAAAAGGAGCAGCTGGGAGAGACGAATGAGAATATGGGAGAAACAGCCCTGTAGACACCAAGGCTGGTGAAGAAGGAGGGAGTGAGGGTGCTCCAGCACTGGAGCAGAGATTCTCCTGCAGCCCGTGGTGAAGACTATGGTGATGCAGGTTGTCCCCCTGCAGCCCATGGAGGTCCATGGTGGAGCAGATATCCACCCTGCAGCCTGTGGAGGACCCCATGCTGCAGCAGGTGGATGTGCCCTGAAGGAAGCTGGAGCCCATACCAGAGCAGGCTCCTGGCAGGAACCATGGCCTGTGGAGAGGAGCCCACACAGGAGTAGGTTTTCTGGCAGGAACTGTGACCTGCGGGGGACCCACATTGGAGCAGTCTATTCCTGAAAGACTGTACCCCGTGGAAAGGACCCATGATGTAGCATCTCTTGAAGAACTACAGCCTGTGGGAAGGACCCACATTGGAGCGGTTCATGAAGACCTGTATCCTGTGGGTGGGACCCCAAGTTGGAGCAAGGGAGCAGTGTAAAAAGAAAGGAGTGACAGAGATGAAGCGTTATGAACTAACCGCAACCCCCATTCCCTGTGCCCCTGTGCTGCTTGGGGAGGAAGAGGTAGAAGAGTTAGGAGTGAAGTTGACCCTGGGAAGAAGGGAAGGCTAGAGGGAAGGTGGGTTTTAGTTTTGTTCTTATTTGTCACTATCCTTCTCTGTTATTAACTAGCAATAAATTAAATTCTTTTCCCCAAGTCGAGTCTGTTTTGCCCATGATGGTAATTGGTACATAATCTCCCTGTCTTTATCTTGACTTTGATCTTTTCGTTGTATTTTCTCCTCCTTGTTGATGGAGGAGGAGTGGTAGAGCAGCTTGGTGGGCATCTGGTGGCCAGCCAAGGTCAACCCACCACAAGTTGTTAGATATCCCAAAGAAAGGCTTTCTATAAAACAAAGAATTGGAGAGTATCTGTATAATTAGATACTATTGAATTTTATTAAAATATCCAAAACTAAGGCACTATTTGTGGGCCACTATTTTAAGCAGATATATGCAACTTCATTGTTACAGATATTTAGTTAGCTACCATATGCATCTGTAATCAGATCTTACTAGCTTTTTTATGATGAGTGGAATTGTTAAAATGCACTAAGTAATCTGCTCATGGTTACAATGCTAATTTCATTACCATTTCTTGAGTGCATCCCTTAAAATATGAGATCACATGCCCTATATATTGTGGGATGACACTGATAGTTGTTGAATTCCTAGCCTGAACTGAAGAGCACAGTTTACCCTGTTTGTCCTGAAGTCTGATCAGGTTTCAGTTCTGGAATTCTCCCCTGTGACTAGGGGAGTCACAGGGAGACTATATACAGAAGTCCATGACTATTTGTATACAAACACAGCAGGTCCTCATTTAAATGGACATACATAAAGCACCAGGCAAAACAGATTAAGTGCATCTATCTTACTCAAAAGTATTGTCATACTTATCGTTTTCTAAGAGGACTAGCTTGTTGTGTTCACCATGAACAGTTAATTTTGTTACATTTTCAAGCTTGCTTATATTTTCTGTATGTTAGTGGGTTTCAGCCCTTAAAGCACGTATCAATCCACAGTCCTTATAGCCTATTCTTGCTGACCTTTTAGTGTCACACATTGATACTTATCTCCTCCATCCTGCTGGGGACCCAGGCTGACACGTAGAAAACAATTCAGAAAGAAGAGTCTCTCTTCCTTGCTGCATAGAGAAATTATCTCAATAACCAAGATGACAACATGCATGTCAAATACCACAGGGCAGCTCAACTTCGACTATAAATACGTATGTTGCAGCATAAATTTATGCGTCTGTAAGAAAGAGAGCGTATTGATCCTGACCAGGAGACCATTGAATGCTGAGGAGTTAGTGATCCACATAAAAGTTAAAGTGAGTATGCCCAAGCCTATACTGTGCTTGTGCTGTACTGTGCTGTGCTTGCTCTGCACTGCACTGTGCTGCAAATACATTTTCTTGTAAGAACATCCTATAATAGCTCCAATGACTGAAATGGGGGAATCTCTTCTGTGGGTGTGGTCTGCCCAGCGTGCTGCACGTGCATTGGAGGAACACCATCTGCAGTTCCCATCACCTAAAGGGATGTAAGGTTATCCATTCTATTCTCTCCTTGTGGTGCTAGCTCTCATAAATTGCATTTTAAATGATACCTTACAGAGTCTGAGTTCCTTTCTTACTGGGATCATAATGGACCAGCACCTCCGGGTGCAAAACAGAGAGTTTAGTTTGTGATTAGTCTCTCTAGTCATAATGCATCCTGGAATGCACTGGAAAGTTGTTCAAAAGGTAATACTGAACCTAGTAGACTCTCCTTGATACTCATGGTTGCAATGGATCAACAGCTGGTAAATATAGTTCTTAGGACACACAAATGTTTTTTCTTGAGTGGCTGTATATGTACCTTTCATTTGACATGGCAATCCACACAGATCCTGAATGTGTTTTTCCTTTTTCATGATTTTTGTGTACCAGGAAACCATTTGGCCCTAAGAAAATACAGTAGCCAAGTTGCAGCTGATTGAAGCATTTTCCCATTAAATATAATAACAGCACTGAAGTGGAAGTGCCAAAGGCTATTATGAACCAACAGCATAGTCAAGAAAAGTACCCATCTGCAGAAACCATGCAGCAAGGTAGAAACAGAGCAATGAAATAACCATGAAAGCAATTGGAGCCTCAGGACAAGAAAAACAAGTGATCTGCTGCAGTACTTAACAACAAAAGGAGAGATATGAACAGAGTTATTTGGGCTTTCATGGTTACAAATGTAGTAGGGAGTGAACAATATTGCCTTTGACACAAATCCCTCTCACCATTGTAATGTTCTCTTCCTCTCTAGAAAGCCAGGTACCCACATGTGCAGTCATAGCCTCATCATGAGAAATAGGAACTGAACCACAAATGGCTGCTTCTGTATGAATCCTCCATGCCTCAGCTCTTAGTGTAATAACAGAACTCTTTAAAAGGAGTTAAATCAGAAAAGAAAAAGCCATGTGAAAAGCCAGAATGCCAAAAGTTGTATCTTTAGAGCAATGCTGAATAGAAACAGCCTTTAAAAGCAGAGGCCTGATTAAACAAATGTTCTAGCTCCTGCTTTGCATAGTGTATTAGTAGCACCTGTGTGCAGGCCAGGACTTCAGTAGGTAAACCTGAAATGTTATTGCTCACTAGCACATCAGTTAGACAAAGAAGTATATCTTGTTTTTGGTTTTGCCTTTCCTAGTGTATGCATCCTCTATCTGTCATTATATTGTTGATTTGTGATATGAAAGTTTCAGATGTGGTCAAGCACAGGGCTGCAGAAGGGAGAAAACAGAATAAATAGTAGTTTAGAGTACAGCTGAAGAGGAAAAAAAGCAGGTTTGTCTTGTTAATTCTTTTTTGAGAGTGAAAATGCTGGTGTGGTAAAGCAATGGAAGCTGCACATATAAATATTTACTGAAACAGAGTCTAAATTATGCTCAGACCTGCGCAGAGCAATAACTGATTTTTTGTCTTAGGTATGGCATAGTGCATTCATAGAATTTTAGTACATCAGTCATCATCTTCTTCCAGTTTGAATTTCCTAATAATTTTATTACCATGATTTGAGTCACACAGTAGGTTTCTCTACAATCAGTGAGTGTTGTCTTTAATTGGTCCCCAAAATTGTTACTCTGTGCACAAATGGTGAAGTACCACACAATGGCTCAACTCAAAAAATTACACACATCCTTCTTATCTCTCTCTTCAGCTTTTCTTCAATAACTTTTTGAAATGTAGACCTTGAATTCATCAAATGCTCAACAAGTTGATGAAAAGGTGCTTCCTATTTTCTTGATTATCTGAAGAATTTCTTTGAACTGTGTAGATTGCATGATCAGAACCGCAATGGCCCATCATTAGTCCTTCTCATTGTTGTCAGATAACTATCTTTTGATAGCATGTCTGCTTCCACTTTTCCCACTCAATCTAACCATTTTCTCTCTTAAATCCTAGTCTTTCTCTGTGGTCTGTATTCTCTTATGCTCCTCTTTGTGATTCTTTTTGCAAGCTCCACCTCATTCATCCATACCTATGCAATAAACTCAGTGCTGTCTGGTGTCTACTCAGGTTAATATTATTTCATCACCTTCTTATTTAACTCTCTCCTGCTCTCCATCATGTTTCTTCCTCTTGTTCTTCTTTTATTCTTTCAGAAAAAGAAAGAAAAAAAAGACATAGAAGAGCACCAATACGAAACACAATTAAATCCCAAATATCTAAAAAATGTGCAAATGAAAGACTAACCATTAACTGAAACTCAGAAGTCTACACATACAAGTGAATTGTGGGGAGAGAAAAATAACACTCCTTCAGAAATACATGTTCTTAGCAATACTTTACTGCAACACCAATGGACCAAAAAGGAATTTGGCAGTAAGTAGCAAGCTCTGGCACAAAATATTTCTATGGTTATTCAAGTTTACAAAATATCATAAACAAAAAGGTATATGCATTAACTATGATTTTTCTGTGTTTTCTGAGTATTATTGTGTGCTTTGTTTCAACGAATAATGAGAGTACTTGATTAGTTGAGTGTAAAGTAAGGAATTGAAATACAAAGTAATGTAAATAAAAAATATTAATCCTTATCAGGGTTCTCAGGAAAATAATTTTAAAAAGCAGTCGAGTCTTGGGATTCGTTTTTGGAAAAAAGGATTAAAGTATACAGTGAGTTAAAGCCAGTAATACACCTTTACAGCCCATTGTACTGTGTGTGTGCCTCTGTGATCTGAAGACAGTGGGCATGACTCAGAAAGCCTTTGTCTTCAGCTGGTGAGGCAGCTCCTGGATTCAAGTGATTTGCAGTTGATGGAGTTCAGGTACTGATGACGATGTCGCTTTCTGATCACTACCTTAGATCTGAGCTGCTTGCAGGAACACTTCCACCAGAGGAAATCCTGCGTTAAAACCACCTTTTTGTTCTGCCTTTTTCAGTTCACCCAGAATGCTACATGAAACAAGCAGAGGCACTGCTTCTGTGAAACGGTAAGTAGCTCAGTAGTGTTCACTCCTATGTGATGAGAAATTATGTTACACTCAGTTTGAGAAGTGAGACTTCTGAAAAACATCACAGCCTGCCTATTGATTCTTCACTTCAGTTTAATATTTTTAAACTTAGATTTGTGAAAGAAATTGATTTTGAATGATTGCACAATTAAAAATTGTACTGTTTAACAACACAAAAAGATAGACTGCAAAGCAGGAACTGTGATCTAATCTCACACAGAACAATTATGGTTGAAATATTTTAAGCAAGATGAGAACCAGGCAGGACTTTTCCATTTACAAGAACTTCTAGCTGTCTGTAACTTTTTGTTAATCAGCATGGTGAAAATATTTGTATGCGGTTTGCGTGGCAAGGTTTTGGTAGCGGAGGAGCTACAGGGATGGCTGCTGTGAAAAGCTGCTAGAAGCTTCCCCTGTGTCCAACAGAGCCAATGCCAACCCGCTCCAAGATGGACCTGCTGCTGGCCAATCAGCAAAACTGGTAGTGCCTCTGTGATTACATATTTAAGAAAGGGGGAAAAAAAAAATGCTGTGGATGAGCAGTCAGAAGAGAGGAGTGAGAATATGTGACAGGAACAACCCTGCAGACACCAAGGGGGAGGGGGAGAAGGTGCTCAAGGTGCTGGAGCAGAGATTTCCCTGCAGCCTGTGGTGAAGACCACGGTGAAGAAGGTTGTCCCCCTGCAGCCCACGGAGGTCCATGGTGGAGCAGATCTCCACCTGCAGCCCGTGGAGGACCCCATGCTGCAGCAGGTGGATGCACCCAAAGGAGGCTGTGACCCCATAGGAAATCCACTCTGGAGCAGGCTCCTGGCAGGACCTGTGGACCCATGGAGAGAGGAGCCCACGCTAGAGCAGGTTTGCTGGCAGGACCTGTGACCCCATGGGGGACCCACGCTGGAGCAGTCTTTTCCTAAAGGACTGCACCCTGTGGAAAAAAAACCCACGCTGGAGCAGTTCACGAAGAACTTCAGCCCATGGGCAGGACTCACATTAGAGAAGTTCGTGGAGGACTGTCTCCCATGGGAGGGATCCCACACTGGAGCAGGGGAAAAGTGTGAGGAGCCCTCCCTCTGGGGAGGAAGGAGCGGCAGAAACAACGTGTGATGAACTGACCACAACCGCCGTTCCCCATCCCCCTGCACTGCTCAGTGGGAGGAGGTAGAGAACTCAGGAGTGAAGTTAAGCCTGGCAAGAAGGGAGCAGTTGAGGGATGGTGTTTTAAAACTTAGTTTTTATTGTCTCGTTACCTTACTCTGATTTGATTGGTAATAAATTAAATTAATTTTCCCAAGTCAAGTCTGTTTTGCCCGTGACAGTAATTGGTGAATGCTCTCTGCCTGTCCTTATCTCGACCCATGAGCTTTTCATTATATTTTCTCTCCCCTGTCCAGCTAAGGAGGGAGAGTGATAGAGCAGCTTGGTGGGCACCTAGCATCCAGCCAGGGTCAACCCACCACAATATTTTTATACACTCAAACCATAATTCAGTGTTGTATTCAAGCATATGATTAATTTTAAATCTCATGAAAGGATTATGTGTGTGCTTAAAGTTAAGTATCTGATTAAGTAGTTTGCCAGATCCAGCAAACAAAAGGAACAAAACCCCAATGCAAATATAAATGAAAAAGCCAATGGTTTTTTAACAAAATATATAATTAAACAGTGAAATCTTCTGCCACAAGATGTTACAGTTCAGATTTTCTTTATATATAATTTCAAAGAGATACTAGACAAGCAATATAAGAAGAATCCATGTAAGTTTCTTAAAATGTTTTAATCCAAATAGTAAATAATAAAAAAGTTCCCTATTGAACCTCAATTTTCTGGAGTCATAGTATATACATTGAGGAAATTCCACTCCATGCTTGCCCTGTTCTGGTATTCTGCCCTGAGCATCTTTTGGCCGTAGCCAAAAGCTGTGGAGCTGGAAGGATCGTTATATTAGTGAGCTATTTGGCCTTCAGATGGACACAACACTACCCTTCTTGCATTGTGTTGGTGCTTTGATTACAGTCACCTGCACAGAGATCTGTAGAGATTAAAGACCCTGATCATTGCCTACAGGAGAGATTTAATTTGCGCTTTTCTTTTAGTCACTGCTTTTACTCCTGGATTTTTAGAGAATAACATTACATCTCATCTTACTTCAGAAATTATTGCATTTAACTGATCTTATTATTAATTTTCTTTTATTGATAAATTTTGCCTTATATAGATTATTTGGATGTTTACTGTGTCCAGGGAATGATGATGTATTCTTCATGAGCAGGGAAAGATACATGTCACTTATAATCTTGTAGATTAATCTTGTTCTCGCTCAAATGCATGACAGCATAGTGCTATGGATAATAAAGCATTTTTAAATTTAAAAATAGTTTTGTCTAAGGTTTATTGTGTCTGTTATACTTTTCAGTAAGCTCCTTTTGTACCTTTCTGAACAGTGTAAACAGAATCACAGACTGGTTGAGGTTGGAAGGCACCTCTGGAGATCATCTGGTCTGACTCCCCTTTGCAAGCAGGGCCACCTAGAGCCAGTTGCCCAGGACAGTGTCTAGGTGTTTTTTTAATATGTCCAAGGAGGGGGACTCCACAACTTCTCTAGGCAACCTGTGCCAGGGCTTGGTCACCTTCACAGTCAAGAAGTTTTTCCTGATGTTCAGAGCGACCCTCTTGTGTTTCAGTTTTGTTGCCCATTGCCTCAGGTCCTGTCACTGGGCACCACCGGAAAGAGCCTGGCTCCGTCCTCTTTGCACCTTCCTTTCAGGTATTTATGTGCATTAAGATCCCTCTGAGCCTTCTCTTCTCCATGCTGAGCTGTCTCAGCTCTCTCAGCTTTTCCTCATACGTGAGGTGCCCCAATCCCTTTATTGTCTTAGGGGACCTGTGCTGGACTCTCTCCAGCAAATGAGCATTGCCAAAGGCATTCAGAAGCTCAAAGGTGGAAACTAAGTCCCTAACTTTCTTAAGGTCTCTTGAAAAACCTATAGACACCTATTTTTAGACAGCTAAATGCCTTTGACAGTCTGACTGTAATGTCCTTAGAATTGGTTCAATTAAAATTATTCTGAGATGAGTTCAAAAGAAGGTTTTTATTCATATGCCCTTTCTGCATTGATAAGTAAACTTTCTTTTTTTTCTTCCTTTTTCTGCAAAGTATGCAGTGAGTAATATGAAAGATATACAGAATTTAAGATGCCAGCTTTCTTAACATGAGAACACAACTGAATACGTTTGTATAGGGAAATTAAGTGTCTAGCTGTGAATGTAACCACTGTAAGTTCATAATATTTTAATTAAATTAATTCTTCCTCTCTTTGTTTTCACAAAAGTCATGGCTAATGTTTTCTTTCAAATAAGATGATGACTATATCATTTATGTATCTATGAAGTTTTATCATAATGTGGTCTCTGAATACCATTAATATTTATACAATACATCTTCCTAATTGGTTTTACGTTAGTACAATCAACTAAGAAAATATTTATTAGTGAAGTTAGTGAAAAACCTGCATACTCATTTTCAATCAAAGGCTAAATACCTGGATACCTGAAAGATGTTTTGGTCTAAATTTAAAAATTATTCAAGTTTAAGTCCATAAATAAAGAAGAAAGAAAAGAAAAAAGCACATTTTTAACATCAAAGATGTGTATGAGAATATTTTTACAAAATATTACAAATTCTTTTCTTGACTTGAAATATTTTTGCATTTTTCTAGGTATTTATATCTTGATTTGAAAGATGCACTCTGCTTCAGAGTTCCTGCATAACCATCACTTAAATAGTCTAATACTTCTTTTTTCTTCTGATTTCTTTGATTGAATACCCTAGAGTGACTAGCTGTCATACTTTTACATGTCATCCTTTATTATTCATTGGCATTAAGATTATTGGCAGAATCAGAAAGGACTTTAACCACCTGTCATAGTCAAGCTTGCTTTCTGTTATCCAGTTTTTCTTGAAACACCACCAGTTTTCCAGATTTCTTTTTGTTGTGTGTTTTTCTAATCACAACACATACACCAAGCTAACAGTATCAGAAATGCTTCTTCCAGCTGATAATGGAATGCTAGCTGAACATAGCACCTCTGTAAACAGCTATATTTGTTGAATCCTAACACCATATTTTTCCAGCTTCAAGTCTTTCCATGCCCACAAATCTAAACTGTTGGTTTTGCCTTGTTCCTCATCCCACTATGACTATTTGATCTCTGCAACTTTTCTAATGTATTTTAAGAATTATTTCTTCAGCTGTGCTAAAACACAAGTCACTTCTTGGAAGAGATCTCTCTGGATCTCCAAATCTATGCACTGATTCTTCAAGGTACTTTACCTTTCTTACCTGTCTTAAATCCACCTCCTCTGCCTTTAAACACTGCATAATATTTAATTGTGAAAGGACATACAAGTGTTTTGGTTAAACAGAAATACAAATTCATAGGTCTGTTCAGTGTATAGCAAAGTAGAAAAATGTTTTCATTACAATGTGTAAATACACATTGTAAAATTACAGTATCTCTTGTAGATTCAATTGTACTTATGGATGAACAAGAATGGCTGAAGCAGTGTCTCCTTTCGACATGCAGCATCTCAAGGTTCTTCATCTGAAAGGCAGAAATTTTGCCTGTTAGTATACGAATATCTTTCACAGTTTAGCAGCTCTAAATAGAGCATTGTTTATGGCATACTCTATCATATTTTATAGAATTTAGATCAGGAGGCTAAAATAATTTTCTCCACCTAAGTAACCAGATGAGAATGAAAAGTTACTGGAACACAAGCATTATTTTGTTGTGTATATTTTTATTTTTAATTGGCCTGAGTTGAGTAGAATTTGCCATTCTTTTGTACTAACCCATTTACCTATATCAAAGCTTTCCATTAAATGACTTTTGAAGACCTCTTAAATTTTTCTCATGCAGTCTGCTATGACTCTGTCATGGTACAGTAATGAAATTGAGTGGCATCGACCCACTACTGGAATTTTTTAAGAGACCACTTACTACAGTTTGGTGTCTGACAGTTATTAGTTTCATGAGATCTTGACTCTTCAAGCCAGAATTGTGATTTGTTTAACTTGGCTTTGAATGTTTTGGGTTCCTCTTTCTGAGCTATTTTAAGGCTTTTGAGACAGTTGTTTTAAGGGTTGACTGCATGCTTAACAATTTGTTCTCTGACTGTAAAAAGACGCAATGCATTTTTTAAGTTTTCCTAGTAGTATTTGAGAGGAAGTGTTTGTCAAGTGATTCGCCTTTAAATGTTCCAAGTAGGTGGATAAGCTTGAGAAATCCATTGGAAACTATCCCCAGAGTCCATTTACTATTTGTACATCAAATTGAAAGGTCTGCTTTTAAAATAGACCTTGTAAATCATGAGATACAAAGAAAGTATTGGTTTTCTGTTTAGTTTCATGGCTTCAGCATGTTCCTGGAAACATTTAACAAAGCAGTGATGGTAAATTATATAGGTATATTTATGGTTAATTTATATTGAGGAATCTGTACAGTTTAAGTTGATTCATGTAGTTTAGAAATTGGCACAGCTATGCTGGTCACACTGAACGTTTTTACTTTTAATCTTCATTGAGGATAATTCATATATGCTAAAGAGACTCAGTGTTTGATACATAACCTTTCCTCCAAAATATTCCTGTAGCCTCTATCCTTCTGGTATATAGCTAGTGTTCTTTTCAAATGAGGCCCGTGTCTCAGTCTCAAATGCCTTCAGAAGTCCTGAGCAGATGTTAAGACTGAAAATCTGTATATTTTCTTGTGCTGGAAAGATATTTGCTCTGAAACCCTTCCTGCTTATCTGGACAGTGACGTTCAAAGATTGCGAAACATAAAACAAAGTAAATAGTTAAAAGAAACAGATTCCACTTCAACTTCAAACCTCCATATCCTCTACCTCCTTCACTGTGCTGGAAGGCCCATTGGGTTGCCTAAGAGAGCAAGAAAGTGGGGTTTTTTTTGGTTTGGTTTGGTTTTAGTTGTTTGGGTTTTTTTCCCTCGTATTCATATTCAGTGAAATAAGCTTTTTCTGTGGAATCAGAGAAAGCATTTGGGTAGGACAGTTAGCACAGGGGTTATTCTCCAGTGAGGATCACATGCAGCTAGTGTACTTTAAGCTGCATTCTCCTGTAGGCTGCCCTTATATGAAGGAGTGCAACTGGAGCCACAGCAAATTGAGCACCTTCAATGATTTTCACTTAAAACCACAGGATGGCAGCCATGAGGAAGATACGGCAATATAACTACTTCTTACCCATGGTATGATTTACTGAGGTAAGAATAGGTCTTAGTCTCAGTGCTTAGCCTGCATATTTATAGACACATAGGCAGATCAGTATGATTTGTTTAGTGAACCTGGATGGGCTGTGTGCTTTTGGAGAACTTTTTCTGTGAGACTAACAATGGTAACAACTTTGGGGAGGTTCTTCAGGCCTTTGCAACCATGCAAGCCAGACAATGCACAGTTAAAATATTGCATGGGAATGGTCATGATTCCCATGGTATTAGGCTCTTGGCTCTCAGATTTTGCCTGTTAAGAACAGAGCAGTCAGTCATGTTTCAGGATAGGATTCCTGAATTTTGGATGTAATTCTTACTGAGTAAGGACTGCCATTCTGGCTCATCTTCCTCTGGAAGGCTCCCTCATTGCTGAAAAGTGAAGTGATGGAGTCGATAGTACTGAGCAGAATATGAATGTAGACAGCATGTATTTTCTTTCTGTTTTAAAATTCTCTTTTACTTGTCAAAAAATCAGCAATGCATTTATGTTATACATTATCCAGAATAGTATTTTTCTTGGGGATCTGGCAAATTAGCGCTACAGATCAGCTAGCTACTTCAAGTAAGTTTAAATTTATTTTTGTTTCCAATGCTGCCAGCAAGTCCAAGCACAGGCCAAGGTTACTAATGAGCTTGAATGTATCAGGAGTCAAAGCCTACAGTAATACGGGGAGAAACAGTTGTCCATTGAAACCAGAGAAAACAGATTTACTAAAAAACAGCGTGCTAAAGAAAACTTCAAGCTAATGATAGTTTCTCTGGGTATTCTGAATTCTGACTGCATCCCAAGTTTAAAATATTTGTTGTTTCTGTCTAAATCATTCATTGTACAATAAGCTGGGAGGTTAGCTCCCCAGACCTGTATTCATGATTCTAGAATTGTAGCATTCTAGAAAGCGTTGGTTAGTCTTCATGTGAGACCATAATTATTTTATTAGAGACCAAGTTGTGAAGTACCTGCCCATGCTGAGGACTGCAAAACGTTAGGCAGTTTTTACAGGAACATTTAAACAATGCACTACAGTGTAGCATGTGCACAATACAGTAATTTTATTTTATGGTATTTCAAGTTAGTAGTACATGTTTCCTCTTACATCAGACATAAGATACATTATAAAATAACTTGGGGGATGTGTTTACTGCAATAAAGCAAAATCATATAGGTTCCACTTTATTACTGTTGTTATAATATAGTCTTGCCAGAGGGAAGGAGACCTTTTTTTCCTCCAGTGTCATGCTAAGTTTATCTATACTGTTCTTTCATCAGCTTGATTCAGAATAAATTGTCAGTCCTGTTTCATCAGCAGGAACAATACAATAATCACTGGATAATAAATCAACACTTCATTTCCTGTAAAGAATGGAGTGAAAAGAAAATGAGTATTTACAGAGCTCAATGCAGCAGCTCTCTTGATTTGAGAGAAAATTCAGACCTCTTGCTCCACAGACTGTGCTGTTTAGATACTTGGACTGAGTCAAAGCACAAGTGCTATTCAAACACCATCATCAGACCAGGCTCTGTTGACAGACAAGATCTGGAAAATCTGCGTGCAATCGGTTAAGATGTGACAAAATTAGTTGTCTGTCTCCTGACTTTTCCCTAGTTCAGCCATTGCTGTAGCCACCTGAGGGGGAGACTTCCCAAGGGAGCCCTGGTCGGCAAAATGCAGCCGCTGTGGCTCAGGCAGGTGTTTGCTCCTGACAGCTTGAATTCAGGTAGTGTGGTTTTGCACCGAGTAGCAGAGCAGCCAGCAAAGGGACAGCAAGGATTTAAACCACTGCAGCTGTTTGCCTGAATTCATGAGAACCAACATCTTCATATTCCCTTTCAGAGAACGTGTGACTGTGCCTACCTAAAATAGATGCAAGAAACAACTGTCATCTGAATTTTAACTTTTTGTCATGTTCTAGGAAGGGGGCGGGGGGGGAGGGGGAGGAACAACAATGCAGCATTTGTAAAGAAATCTAGAAATTTAGAAAACAAACTGAACAAAAATAAGGTGCATAGAAGATAAGTGCTAAGCTAGTGGTCACACGAAGTGTTCCTCATGGCTCAGTATTGGGGCTGGTTCTGTTTAATATCTTTATCAGTGATCTGGACGAGGGGATTGAGGGCACCCTCAGTAAGTTTGCAGATGACACCAAGCTTACTGGGAGTGTGGGTCTATTGGAGGGTAGGAAGGCCCTACAGAAGGATCTGGACAGGCTGGATCAATGGGCTGAGACCAACCGTATGAGGTTCAATGAGGCTCAGTGCCGGGTCCTGCGCTTGAGTCACAACAACCCCATGCAACGCTACAGGCTTCGAGAAGAGTGGCTGGAGAGCTGTCTGGTGGAAAAGGACCTGGGGGTGTTGGTTGACAGCCGCCTGAACATGAGCCAGCAGTGTGCTCAGGTGGCCAAGAAGGCCAATAGCATCCTGGCTTGCATCAGAAATAGTGTGGCCAGCAGGACCAGGGAAGTGATCGCCCCCCTGTACTCAGCACTGGTGAGGCCTCACCTCGAATACTGTGTTCAGTTTAGAGCCCCTCACTACAAGAAGGACATCGAGGTACTAGAGCATGTCCAAAGAAAGGCAACGAAGCTGGTGAAGGGTCTGGAGAACAAGTCTTATGAGGGGCGGCTGAGGGAACTGAGGTTGTTTAGTCTGGAGAAAAGGAGTTTCAGGGGAGATCCTATTGCTCTCTACAACTACCTGCAAGGAGGTTGTAGTGAGGTGGTGGTCGGTCTCTTCTCCCAAGCAACAAGTGATAGGATGAGAGGAAATGGCCTCAAGTTGCATCAGGGGAGGTTTAGGTTGGATATTAGGAAAAACTTCTTCACTGAAAGGGTTGACAGGCATTGGAACAGGCTGCCCAGGGAAGTGGCTGAGTCCCCACCCCTGGAGGTATTTAAAAGATATGTAGATGTAGTGCTTGAGGACATGGTTTAGTGGTGGATTTGGCAGTGATAGGTTAACGGTTGGACTCAATGATCTTAAAGGTCTTTTCCAACCTTAATAATTCTATGATTCTATGATTCTATCACATAACTGCCACCCAGATATCTATTTTAAAAAAAAAAAACCAAACCTATTATCACATTGAGATGGAATTAAAATCTAAATTCTTGTATTAAAAAGAACATTAGAAAATCTGTATTGAAAATGTGTTGGTTTACTCTCTTAATAAGTGTCAGGTGTTGTTTTATTTAGTATGTGTGTATGCTAGAAATTTACTGTCAAAAAGGCAATAAAAAGAAATACAGAAATGGTGCTTACTAGGATAAAGGCAGTACAGTACAGGATTATCTGATCTGTTTTTTTGCAGATGCTAAACAAGACGGGGGGAGAAGCCTCCATCTGTGGATTTAATATCTGTGAACACAAACTTCCAACAGCAATTGAAATGTTGATCCGGAGGAAAATATTTGCCAATCTTTTTAGGACATTTTTAATTTTAGATAGACACCTGTGGAACACTGATACTAGTCCTTCATGATAAATTGCAAAAAAAACCCCACGGCACAGGTCCAGACATTTTACCTATAGTACCTGAATTTATTTATTAATTGAGGCCTCTAAAGTAGAAACCTGCTCATGCCAAAACCCCATATATTCATTCCCCGTAGACAATATATTTCAGCTGAATCAGTCATGGCAGTGCCTCCCTCTGTCGACTGCAGGGAAAGGTAAGGCCTCATTTAGCTGTCCCAGTGAGGAAAGTAACAGTGGGTTAGATAACTGGAGGACCTGGGACTCCACTGAAGTGTATAGGGGCAAAAAAAATAATAAATATATATCTTTCTATGATGTAGCAACTAATCAGTTTGTAGTTTATTCCCTGAATAGTGTACTTAGGGAAAAAAGGAAAATAGTTTGATACACTAGCAGCCGTGAGTGATGGTTTATTAGTCTTGCTTTGTTGCACTATTTAAGACTATTAATAAAGAATGCATTAAAAGTTTTGGAGTAGGGTATCTCATATATGCCACATTGAGAGGAATTATTTTTTCTGTCTGAAAAGACAGTTTATCATAGTCAAAATCCTTTCCCAATAAGTGCTAATACTAGTGTAACTGTAGAAGGATGCAAAAACTCATTTAAGCTGTTCAACATGTAATATATTTTAATGTTTACCTTATTTTAATGTTTGAAATTTGTCAAAACATTAACATCAGATTTTTCCATTATATTTTTATGTCTCACGTCCTAATAATTTTTAGATTTTATTTTTATTTTTTAATTCTACTTCCGCAGAACATTTCAAAATATTAAAGCTGCTGAAAGGAGAAAAATGCCCAGCTCTTATTACCCTTTACTGTCTTTCAGGCAGCGATGCTTATGAGTCACAGCTAATAATGTTCACTACAGCTGCTAATTGTGTGAAATGTTCCATTTCTTGGAATAAGGACATTGCATTTATTGTCATCTGCTCTATTGGATCTTGAAGTGATGATATTCTCTTTTTAAAGGAACTGTATCTGTATCATAATTTATTTCACCATGAATGAGAGTACTCTAGATTTATAAATTGATTTGCACTCCTAATATACTTTAAGAAGGAATTTTTACTGCTTTTATGATAAAAGAGAAAATTTTGCTCTTTTATAGAAGTAACTAATTTCTATAGAACTTAGACGAGTTGACTTCTTTATTTGTAGTACAGGATTCAGCATTTCAAGATCAATACAGGAGAAATTGTTTATTATGCAAAATGATAACTAATTATTTTTATTGCATTAGAAGGTTCTTAAAATGTTTGGAAGATGGAAAATCAAAAAACAGTTTTGTGTGCTTTTTTGTTTCATTTTTGTTTTTTCCCAGAGACACAAAAATAAATAAAACAGTAGAATTGGAATTGTCTGGAGGAAACTACAGTTTAACACTTACATTTTAAACAGAATAGTTCAGATTGTGAAATTAAATTGTAATTTATTCTATTAAATATTTTCTAACTATTTCTCAACTCAGACTTATGGGTGGTAGGGCAGGGAAAAGACAGAATAAGGAAGCTGGAATTTCAGACGTTTCTTCTAAAGAATATTTTTCATAGGGTAAAAAGAATTGTTTCAAATGTTTATGATTTCTGACAATTAAGCTTTAATTACAAATAACAGCTTGAATTAGATACACCATCAATACATCATGAATCCAAGCTGCACAGTCTGTTTCATAACCTGAGTTGGCAGTCTCTGCCAAGCATGGTGTTTTCCACCATGAGTCAGTGGGACTACTAATGGGAGGTTGTAAATGCTTATTTGCTGGTCCTAACAATACTTGCTTATAAACCAGAGTGTTTGTAACTGCAGCAGCCAACTGGCTCTGGAATGTATCTTCTTCCTATAGTCTGATTAAAATATGCTTAACTTAAATATGGCATCAGGCCAGCTGGCATCTAATTCCTGGGGTCTTCTGTCAGACATTCTAAGAAGTAGTGGGAGTGTAGTGACTGCCTCTCATGCAAATAGTCTGCAAGTGGCAGAAAAACACTACTGTCTGGAGAAATACAATTGCTTGCTGTCATAATATGCAAAGAGGAATTAGCTGGGGATGAGTCTCTTCAGAGTGGCTGATTGCCACGAAGTCTGGTACTAACCAAGTATTGCTAATAATTTGCATATAATTACCACGTCTGCGATTTTATATTAAGTATGTTTTTAATGTACAGATTGATACATATGGTGAAGTTCAGCATTTCTCAGTGAAGAATACCAAGTATTTAACTTAAAGAGAAAAGGAAAGCCTAAGAACAATATCACAAGGGAGAACTCCCACTATAAGAAAGTAACACCTATGGAAGTGAAACCCTCTCATTCCTAGTAAGACGAGAATATGATGGTTCTGGAATGAAAGTAGCCAGGTAGGACCACTGGCAGACGCTGAGGGGAAGACTGACCATAAGAGAAAATAGATTTCTCGGAGGAGGAGTGTGTGAATCCTCAGTCCTTGACTACCACCTCCTCAGGAAGGAAACTAGCAAGAGAGGTGGAAGAAGCCTTTCTGATGCAACAGTTTACAGTCTCCAGGGTTATATAAGCATATTTTTCTCACCTGTGAGTTTTATAAACATTTGCAGCTGGATTGACTGTTCTGGATATTATAAATAAAGGCTTGCATTTTATCCTCACCTATGTTAAGCATGATTTTAAAACAATTGGCTAACAGGAATCTGGTAAATGTATAAGCTGAAGACTCATAACCACCTAACAAGTACCCAAATCACCTAAAAAATTTTCTAGTATGTTCTAAAGGGTAGCAGAGTGAGTGCCTGCTTGGTGTATCTGAGCCAGGGGTGAAGAATTGTCTTTCACTGACTTGGGACATGGAAGTTTTTCTGGTGTGCAGTAAAACATATTTTTGAACCCTCATGATCACACACAAAAAAAAAGTGTGGAAACTCAATAAATTCTTTGTGTTTGTTGCGGCAATGACAATCACTAGGACAACAAGAATACTTTAATTATTTGTGCTGCTAATGCTAGTGTGGTGCTGGCAGATTCACTCTCTGTTTATACAGATACTATGCAAGCTGATACAGTGGTCATTTTGTTAGAACAAGTCTAAGATAAAGCGTGTTTAGAAGGCAAGGACTCAACTGGGTTATGAGGTTAGAAATGTGCCAGGGGTATGCTGAGAGACCAAACCAGAGAATTGCATAGTATCTTATCTGGGATCAACTGTGTCTTATAAGAAAAAGTAGGTTTTAAAAATCTGAATGGCTTTTATTACTCGAAAACAAGTAGGAAACTAGAAAGCAAAGATTTTTTTTTCTATTTAAAATGTATTTTAAATTCCACTGTCTGAGTGTTTATCCTATTGAGAAGCCTCCCTTTACTTGATGATAAAATAGCCCATTAGGTCTTTCCCATCTTGCATTATAAATTTCTTTCATGTGTTTACAGATGCAGTCAGTGAGACAAAGAAAAATGTGTTGCCTGAGAATCCTCCTCCCTCATCCAGGTAGCAGAATAGAACAGAATTTGGAAAAAATCTTTCTGAGAAGCACCTTATCCTTTGAATAAGGGACAGGAAAACTTCAGAGACTTCCAGAAATGCAAGTATCCTTAAAATGTATATCTTGGAAAGGCTATAGAGAAATAACTCTTATGCCATTAAAATCAATATTTTTATTATCAGGTGACTTGGAGGATATTTTTCCCCTCTATTCGTGTTCAGAATGAACACCAAGAATGAGTTAGGTATCTGAATGCACTAATACGAGTGTATCAAACTGTTAGCTCCCTGCCTTTGATTTCCTAGGATAGCAAGGGCACAAGGCATATTGTCAGACAGAAAACAGAATATTAAAAATAGTATTTACCCTATGCCTTAACCGTTGTAATGATAAAAAAAGCAAAAAGAAAAAGCTAACACCACTGTTGGTATGCTATATCTGTGGGGCAGTAACCATGACAACTTGGCTAGCTTTTCTTTTAATTTATAAAGCAAATATAAGAATTTGTAGAAATATTCATAAAATGTGCTCATACAATATTGATAAAATTGATGGTTTTTAAAATAAACCTTTGTCAATGTCCCATATTTCCTCATATTTTATGCATTCACATTCTTCACAGTTGTCAGGACTTTTAAAATTTCATTCTTGTAATTTTGATATTTTGCCAGAATTAAGCTGAGTTGTTTTGATTTTCTTTCAGGATTTTTTATTACATTGCTTTGTTTGTCTAGCTTTTTTCCACTATATTTTTAAATTCCTCATGTCCCTCTGTTTTTGTGAAATGTTAATAGTTTTCATTTAAAACCAGCTCTAAGAGTTTATTGATTTATTGTATTTGGTTGTGCAAGTTGTCCTGCCAGCTCTGTGGAGCATTTCAGAACAGAAGCTTCCTGACGAGTTAGGATCCAAAATAATTTAGCCTGAAGCTCTTGGCAGCATCTCTGTTTCTTCACAGCAGTGCTGTACAATGTAGGGTTAGAAAGTTAACATTTCTAATAGGTAGAATTTTTAATATCTGCCCAATCTGAAGAAAATTAAATAGAAAAACATGTACCTTAAGGTTCCATAAATTCTGCATTGTCTGGGCTTTTTTATCACAGTGCCATGTTAAAGGCCAAATTCTGCTCAGTTTATAAATATAATCACTCCCAGCATGCATTTACTTGCAGGAGTGAGACAAGCGTGCTTTGAATATAGAGCTTGAATTTTCTGAAGCTGATGCTGAACTGCCTGGTCACCAACCCTTTACGTTAATACAGTCATTCAAGAGAAACTGACTTACCATGTTTCCAATGAGAAAAACTGCGTGAAACCCTGCCTCTGTCCTTGGTTACTCTGAGATAACTGAGTGAGCGAGCCAGACTTAAACAGGGTGACCGATATCCCTTAGTTCCAAACAAAATCTTGGTAATACTGCTCTAGTGCTGCTCTTGTTCATTGTTTTTTATTTATTTTTCACCTTCCTTTGTAAATCCTCCCAAACCATCAGTTGTTTCTTTTTTTTTAATTCCCTTTTGTCTTTGTTCCTCCCTCAAGTCGTCTGGTCTCACCATTTTGTCTACAGCTCAGATTAATAATTTTGCATTTCCAAAAGGATACAAACTACAAAAGTACCAGCTCCTTTAACTAATGTTAAATATATCTGAAAGATATTCTACCATAATGTGTTTAAACCTTGATAACAGTTTTCCAGTTGATCTAGATGTTTTTTCAGTGTCTGGTTATTTGAAAATCATCAGAAACATAAGAGCCATCCTCTGTTTAGGGATTCCGGTGGAATGAAGCACAAAGCTTTAGAAGAAAGTAGGCTATAAAAAGAAGTGATTTGTCTCTATATCTGATCAGGGAACAAAAGTTAAAAACTATCATTCCACTACACATTCAACTTCCAAATCTATGCAGAGCTTAGTTGACATTACCATCTGACTCAATTTTCAGTTTTTCAAACAAGCCATGATAGTTGCTTAGGTTAAAGAAAAAATCACAAGTTACCTGCTAAAGATAGTAAAACCATAGCAGTAATAAATGTCTTGATTAACTACTCACATGATTCCTCTGATGTTAAGGTTGAGATTAACATCCCTCTTTAGGTTCTCCCTTGTAAATGGAAAAAGAGCTTCACTGCAGCCCATCGTAAGGGGTTTTTAACAGAGGCAGCAACAATAGAAATATAGGGGCATCTGCCTTTCTCCATTGATCATTTTAGGTGAGGTGGAAGAATAAACGATTATCTAGGACAAGACACATACTTTGAAGAGGGCTAAAGGAGAAGTAAGTCTTAAGTATCTCAGTCTCACTTTCCTTTCTGTCTCATATCCTGTTTCCTGTAAATCTGGGTAACAATCCACTTGCAATGTTGTGATATGAGTCAGCAGAACACACTCAGCATCTTTGAACTTTTCCTACCAGTTTCGTCACTGGATAGGAGAGGTTTTTTTCTGAGCAAACATTGTAAGCCTCTTAATTTTTATGGAAATCTTCAGTTGTGGTAGGATGGTACACAAACCATTTGAAGGAGATGTACTGAAAAGTGTATTTAATGTAGGCAGTAGGAAATAATTTATCTTGACTACAGGAGAGAAAATTCAGCCATTCATGTTTTACATAGTGTTCCTATAACCTCTTGTTGGTATGAAGGAGGTAGAAGTAGTTAATCATTAAGATTTCTCAGAAGCTCTTAGACGTAAGTTTGTGGAGAGTGAAACCTATCATTTTTACTTGATTTACACAGCACAAAAGAAAAAAAAGAGAAAAGCCAAACCCTAATGCAGTTTACTCAGTGCAACTACTTGACTGCAGGTGAGGATATATGACAAATATTATTAATTTTTGCATTGTAATATTACCATAGCCCTTACAGCTTTAGATCACCCCAGATAACAGTAACATAATTCTTGTTTTTCCTGTCACCAGTGTGTATTACTTCTTTTAATCTTATATGTAAGTGTCATTGAAATCCATTTACTTGAATTACCTTTAGTTTGGGCCTCAGTTGACTCTTCAGAACTACTATCCTGTTATTAAGAAGTTATTTAAAAAATAAAAATGACAAATGTTTCAACCAATAAAAAGGATTTTGTTTTGGATATTCAACCTGTAGCAGGTAAGTTTTTTCTCCTGTGCAGTTTCTCACAGCACAAGCATGGAAAGGAATAAGGGCACCCGTTGCTAAAATGTCTCAAAAGCAAACCTATACACTGCCACACTTATCTTTCAACTCCTGAGTCCACTCTACCAGGAAAAGCAGTGAAAAATTAAGAGGAAGAAGAAGAATGTTCTTTCTTTCAGGAGAGATTTAAAATGAATTGGGAGGTCACTCAGGTGGAGGCTCACTAAAAGGTTGTTGTAGGTGAAGAAACAGAAGAAGAAAAGCTGTGTTACCAAAAGGTAACAGAGGATGGAAAACAGTTTGTGCAAGAGTTCAGAGAATGGAAAAACAATAACAAAGTGCATACAGGGGTGGTATAAATTTAAATCTTAGATTAGTCACCTAAAAATAGCCTAAGCTAATTTGTCTAGATTCCTTCTACAGACAATGGATAGAAAGAAGTGCTCCAGAGAGTAATTTGTTCCATTTGTCTGACACCTCAATAGGTGGGATAAATAAAAAGGAACAAATTCCTTTTGAAAATGCCTGCTTTTCTCTGTTGCTGACAGAGGGATCCTAGAGGACTATGGTAAGGTAAAATAGATCTTACTAGAATCTGAGAAATATTTGGAAGGTTTTAAATTTAACGTTTTAAATTGAATGCTAAAACACATAAGATTTTTTTTTATAACATTCTTTGAAGGTGTGAGAATGCTAACATTATATATTCAATAAATGTGTTTCCGTAAATTCCAATATAAAGTTAAGAATAGCAAACATAAGCCAATTGACTGAGATAGAAAGGAGAGAGGACTCTATTTAGAAGTTGTTGCTATTATTATAACTTACTAGATTTTAGGCTGTTTTTGATCTATGTTGTCTAACAGAATGAATACAAAAAAGTATTGTTCTTTTCTGGTTTATGAGTTTGAATTCTGGAATCTGATCCTAGGTCTACTGAAGTCACCGGAAAAAACATCCTTTCTTCAAAGAATGAGCTTTATGCATGTGTTGTGGTTTAACCCGGCAGGCAGCTAAACACCACACAGCTGTTCGCACACTCCCTTGCAGTGGGATGGGAGAGAGAATAGGAAAAAAGGTAAAACTCATGGGCTGAGGTAAAGGCAATTTAAAAGAACAGAAAAAGAAGGGAAAATAATATAATGATAAAAGAATATACAAAAAAAGTGATGAACAATGTAATTGCTCACCACCCACTGACTGATACCCACAGCCTGTTCCTGAGTAGTGGCCACGCCACACCAGCCAACAGCCAACCTCCCCAGTTTTCTGTTCAGTATGATGCCATAGGGTACGGCATAGCCCTTTGGCCAGTCTGGGTCAGCTGTCCTGGCTGTGCCTCCTCCCAGCTTCTTGTGCACCGGGCAGAGCATGGGAAGCTGAAAAGTCCTTGACTAGTGTAAGCACTACTTAGCAACAACTAAAACATCAGTGTGTTATCAACATCATTCTCATGCTAAATCCAAAACACAGTACAATACCAGCTACTAGGAAGAAAATTAACTTTATCCCAGCCGAAACCAGGACAGCGTGACTGCATGTTCTGCAGTGATAAAAACCATTAAGTCCCAATACGAGCTTGTCTTTGTTAAGTGAACTGCCATTATTGTCTCTGCTGGAAGAACAACAAACTGCTAACTGACCTCCAAGTATAAATGCTTTTTATATAAGAGGAAATTAAATGTGGCTTTTTCACAAGTGAAAATATTTTCTCTACATCATGAACAACTGGGGAAGTTTACAGTGTAATTTTAGAAATAAATTTTATCAAGACATTAAGTAATGGAGTATTTGAGTGACTGAGGTTGCGAGTTCAGCAATTGTCATGAATGTTTTATTGAATTTCTATATACATTAATACTTGTTTATGCACATGTCACTGTTATGGTTTTTTGTGGTTTGTTTTTTTTTTTTTTTCCCTAAAATATTCCTGTTATCAAAAAATTACTGTTATCTGGACTTAATTCAGCTTTAAGTCTGCCATTGCTTAAGTAACATGATAGTAGTGTTAATTCCATTTAGGTAGGACTAGAACTTTTTGCAACATACAAATAGTTCCTTAGCTATTAATAAGAAATGTGAAAAATTTGAATGGAACACCAGGTCTTTCTTCCAGGAGGGGTTAAAGTCACCATCATTAACATCAGTTTTAGATTGACTCCAGTATTACAATTTTTATAGCATAGAAATAGATTAGACAGAATTTGCTGATAACTGTCAGGATTTTGGTACTGCCGTTGTTACAGAAATTAGCTTTGGAAAACTTTTGGTATAGTGGTACTTAAATATCTGTGCAATTTTGTCTATAGCAAATTACTATACACAGACAAGCTAGCCTTTCCTCTATTCCCAGCTTATAATTGTTATTCTATATCATTGGACAATGTTGTCCCTAACAGATTGTAATTATTCAATCAACAATCAAATTGGATGAATGTTTTTTTCATACTATAACTATCTCAGAAAAAGCAGAATATATCTTTCCTTTTAGTGTTCTTGAAAACATAATAGAGTCATAAGACTAGTCTTCTTTGAGGTAAATTTGTAGCTAAGGTACTTGATACTAACAAATTCTCACAGATTTCTCAAGTGATATTTCATTTTTATAGAATATACTCAGTTGTGTGGTAAACTTTCTTTTTTTTTTTTTTTTTTTTTTGACACCAAAATAAATACTAAATACTTCCCTGTCCACTGCCTTTATGATTGCTCACAGTTTGTGAATGGTGCAAGGAGAAAAGACTCATAGGTGATTGATGGCCATACTCACATAGCTATCAAAGCAAACCAGTGGCTATTTCCTAAGCAATGCAGCTCACATTTCAAATAAGTATCTATTTATTTGACGATAATGATGATGATTATTATTATTTATTATTATTTGGGCATTTAAATAATCTTATCCAAAGTTCTTCAGAGTCTTCTACTAAACAGAGATTAAAGTAAGAAGCAGCAAACAGCTGACATGAACAGTTCTGTACAACTGGGAAGACTGCTAGTTTGGGTTAACCATCACTTATGGAACTCACAGGAAAGACTCAAGTGGAATAAATGATTCTGTATGACCTGACAGAAATACGAAAGATTAAGACATTTTCTAGACATAAAAAGACCATCAAGCTGCATAGGATGTTATGTGAATCCTGCAGCAATGTCATGGACCGTCAAGAAATCTATGGCAGAATAACTGTTGGCCTTTTGAATGAGTTGTTTCATGTCACTTCTTCGTGTCAACTTACGAGACAACATCAGAAACAAAATACTCAGAAAAGACTATATGGAAGAGGCTATCAATGAAAATACAATTCTAGCTGTTTCAACACATACAGAAGGCAAAAGATGAATATATATTACAGCATGTATAACTAAGGAGCTAACAGTGAAGCAGTGATGTGACTATAGAATTGGAGAAACAGAAACACAAAGACACTAAATGTGGATGTGGGGATAAAGTTCTTTAAAAACTGAGAACAGCATGGGATTGGCCCATTAAATTATGGGATAGTGAAAATAAAGATATCAACAGTTAAATACAAGATCCAGTGAGAAGGACCTTTGAAAAATCCTAGACCTAAACAGTACAATATGCTCTACTTATTATGGCTGTTTCTACACAACTTTATTTGCACAATTTTTAGATTCATTTTTCAGAGGATCAAAAGAGGACATTTAAAGACTGGCATAGAAGGTGTGGGTCTATTTTTTAACTGTTTGGTTCTTTTTTTTTCCTGCTTTCTGCCTTCTCCATTGATATTAAAGATACATAGACTATCTTCTGCTATTCATTGTCAAAATAATTAAAGTTTCAGTTCCACCCCTGTGGGATGTTTTCATGAACTGCCATTGTTTCAGTATTATTGCTTAGCTATCGTTATGCCTAATCTCACAATAAAGATTCTGAAGACTTATAGGCTTTTAGCTAACACACACACCACCACCACCCCCCCCCCCATTAGTCATTACAATTTAAAAAGATTAAACGCTACAGGGAGCTGATTTTGTTCCTTTCAGGGAGCTGATTTAGTTCCTTTTTTCACTGGAATACTTCAAGTTAGCACTCAAATTTTCTGCTTCCCCTTAGTTATTGATTCTGATGGATGAACTGCCAAGTCAATTATTGATAGAATTCTTCACTAAATTTTTTAGTGTTCATCAAAATGAGAGCAAACTATGTTTCCATGCAATCCAGTAGAAGAAATACAGCAAGTAGAACAGATTTCTTTAAGAGATCAACCGAAAGCAAAATCTGCACAATACTTTGTACTAGCTAATGATCATTAAACTCTCAGATCACAGTGCCAGAAACCTGTTCTATCTGAAGTAAATTGAAATCAGACTGAGCTTGAATCTAATTTAAAATGAGCACAAGAATGAACAGAGATGAAATCAAGTTGCTGTCCAACTATATAATCTGTTTAATTACTACTAAATAACAAGAAAATAACAAGATCTAAAATCTTAAAGGATATCTATAAACAATTCCATGGCATTTTCAAGAGAAGTCAAACCATTTTCATGTTTTGTTTTGTTGTTTGGGGGGGGACCAACATATCCATAAAAGAAACTGTGGTAATTTGACTTCAGTTACTACTCTGTCAGTACTATTGCAATACAGTAGTCATCCACACAGTTTTATCATGTTTCTAAATCATTTATATGTTCATATGAGTATTAGGTAACTTCTTATGTTATGAATATATGATGTAGCAAAGCCATTTTTCCTTACCAGTAAAAATCTGCTGGTTTACTTATACTATTTATTTATTTATCATACAGCACTTTAAAAATATATTTTGTATAGTGTTATACATTCTGTCCCAGAAAGTTCTTTGTTAAAATTTAGATATGGCAAAATTTTGTCAGGCTATACAATCATGATATCACACAATTTGAGCAGTTCTTACAAGGAATAATTTGTATGAGTATGGTCATTTTCACATGGAGTTACAGGTCCACTGTATGTGAAGGAGATCATGGACTCTTCATGACAGTGAGTAACAGTTCCTGTACCTGTCTGGAACTTATGATTAATCTAAAAAAGTAGAAAATAATTACGGTATTTTTTGTATTTATGCTTCTCTTAATATAACCACACTTCAAAGTAAATCTTCTCCTCATCCAGAGGCAGAGGAAGAATCAGGAAGAAGCATGCTATTGGAAAAGGGAAAACAAAGTAATGGGTGTCAGGAGCTGGGAAAGTCTGAAGTCAGCTTCCACTTGCCTTAACACACAATATGTTACCCTCAGTTTCATCAAATCATATGTGTTTTGCAGAAACTGACATTTTAGATGTGAAAATACAGTGTGAACATGAATAGGAATTTAGGAATCACAGCTCTTCATGCTATGTCATAAGATCTTGTACCAATCACAAATTTTCAAGCATTACTATTTATAATACCCGCAGTAAAAATATCCAAGACAAACACCTCTCTGCTGCACAGTTAGCACACTGTGTCCTGGGAACTGTTGTTTCTCTGTCTTTTTACTGTATCCACTTGTGAGAGTGGGGAAAAAAAAAAAAAGGAAAAGGGGAACATAGCCACCTGAACAGATCATACACCTTCTTGGGCACTGGGATGATTATTTCAAGTGCAGAGACCTACCCAATGAACTGTAGCATCCAGCATTTTTCCCCTATACCCTGTCAGTGATAGAATCAAGTCATCTGGGAGGAAAAAACCCACTTTCAGTGAGAAACTCCTTAGTATTCTGTGCCACGTTAACCAAACCTTAATAAATTAGTTAATGTTTCCTTATCTAAGATAGAGGATCACAGACCAAAGGACTTTCACTTTGCTTTCCAAGTATTATTTGGGTACAAAAATATTACTATAATATTTAACTTTTCGTTTTTAGAGTTGTTTTAGGAGAAAAATAAAAATAAAATACTTGTAAATGAAATCAGCAATGACAGTATATCAAAAGATATTTGTGGGTAAATTTACTGTTCTGCAGAGCTGGAGGTCACTGAGTTTTAAAGGACTGCTAATAATCCTGATGGGATAAATTCAGTACACCGCAGTAATATCATAGAAGTATTAAAAAATACTAAATTTGTGCTTAAAGTACATCTGTGGATTTCTTTATCTTTCTTCTATGTCTGTCTGTCTATCTATATGTCTATCAATCAATCAATCAATCACAGAATGTAGAATTTATACAAAGAAATAGAGAAATTCAGAATGTAGAATTTATACAAAGAAATAGAGAAATTCAGATGAATCTGCCTAAGGGTCAGAACAGATCATTCTGATCTGTGTCTGACAGTAACTTTGATTAAAACTCTTTCTAAAGCATGAAGCCTCTAGTTGTTACTAATCTATTAATTTTTTTCTGCCTTTCCTTTTTTTGCCTTTTTTGCTATATGAATGAAAACATTTTAAACAAGTATGTTTATATTAGTATGTGCTGCTTAGTTTGCTTTAATACTGTAGAAATAAAGTATCCATTGGTACTGAGATATTTTTAGGTTTGAGAAAAAGAAATGACCATTAATTAGTATTAGTATTAATTAGTATTAATCCATTAATTGGAGAGAAAAATACAAAAATAGAAGTTTTTTTTTTCCCATAAATTAAGCTATGCTATAATCGTATGGTATTCTGAAGAATCTGATTTCCTTTAGCTGATATTTTCAATGTGCAATAATCACAAATTGTCTGTGGGTACTCCATCATGTATGGTTTGAAGAAATACTGCAATAGCCTTCATTTTTTAACTTTTCATTAACTTGTTGGAAAAGATAAGGTAACATAGATGTATCTCTCTAGTCAGAATTTTCCCCCTTTTTTTCTGAGCCTCTTCTGGATTTCTCTAGGGCACCATAATTTTTAATTTTCTCTATACTTCTTTTCTCCTCTCACCTTTCAGTAAAACCTTGCTGATCCTTGTTCTCAGAGTCACTGCTTCTTAGTCCAAACTTGCAAAAAGAAAAAAAAAAAAAAGATAAGAGAGGTGCCATCTGCTTCCACAAACAAAGTACCAGGTTACCTGAATAGTTAATTCTGTGGGCCAAGAGCTATTTTTAACAAGGAATACTGTGCAAAATATGAGCATTATAATAAACTGTGATTTGCTAAAGGACACCTATATTTCAAATCATATGTATGTAACACATTTCCTGTTTCTGCAGAGGTGTATGTGTACCTATATTTACGTTGAAACTGCTAGCCTGTTTCATTTGTCAGTAGTTAGGAGCATCAGTACATCTTATATTATTTATCCTATCACTACTGAGTTCCACAACAGATGGAGAGGCGATCGTACACAAATGGCATTTTTACTGGGCAGAACTAGCAGGTTTTTCAGTAGATTGATGTATCAGGTGTATTGAAAAAGACATTTTAAAAAGTCACTTAAAATAGCCTTTTCTCTCCAAGTCTTATGCATAGAATAAATTAATATCCTATCCCAAAGAAATAAGGAGATAGAATACATAAAGAAGTGTATTGAGAAAAAAAAGGTTTGCAGACAGAGGTGAAAGATGTTCGTCTTAGAGTATAATATTAGGACTCCTCTATAGCTCTCAGCATAAGATTTTGATGTGAATAGAGACCTCTGAGATCCCATTAAGAAAAAAATTACTCCTCAGAATAGTATCTTTGTGCAGAGATTTAAGTTCCTAGTTATGGAAAAAGTATTCTTCTAGTAATATAGCAATATTCAAACTTTTTTTTGCCCTTTTTTTTTTTTTAACTAATGATTAACGGGAGGTAATGCTTTTAACCTTACTTTTAGTAGGGATATTACAAAATAGCTCATTAAGAGAAAATAAACTAGGACAGATCATGAGTTAATTCAATTTCTGTTAAATGTAAAGGTAATTTTATTCTATAAATAAATGCTTTAGTATTAAGAGATAATCTGAAAAACTAAAGGAACCAAAGGAAAAAATTGTCTAAAAAGCTCAAAAAATTCACTGGATCTCTTCAGCTTAGAGCAAATGCCTGAAGCTTTATAGTTTTGTATGATGGAATCATGTAAAGCCTTAATGACCCAGTCAAAACATTTATATTTGTTTCTTATGGTGCATAGCTATACAATTTCACCTTGAGCTCCAAGAAACATTCTACAACATAATTGGAGCTTAATGAAACATAAAGGATTTTACATTATGGTAAGTGTCAACTACTGAAGGCTTTGCCACCTCTTGCAGTGGTTTCACCACAAGAGATACTAGGAGAGAGTAATGCTCATGCTCAAGCACCTGAGAGATCCTTCTGTGAGGCATATTTGGCCAAGGTCAGAAAAAAATGTTCCGGTAAGTCTGACTTTATATTTACATCCAGGTGAAACATAGCACATTTAATCATGTCTCACACCTTTGTTTTTATTCACCAGAAAATTAAAAATCCATGTGGGCTTGAATTTTTAAAACACAAAGACTGAATTCCACATGAAGTAATTCCTATGCTCACATCTTAGTACATATGACCAATTAATGTCTGCCTTTGATATGTGGAAGCCTATATCTGTGTTAAAGAGTGTTTCCTCATGTAATATTTCCCTTTTTAAAATTTTAATTGCAAATAGTCTAGAACAAAAATAGTCATCAGTGTTTCTTTTTGCGACACTATGAGACTGAAAGTAAGATAAACCAAGATAATATTTTTCACTACCTATCCAATTCAGATTTAACATGCATTTATTTCAAAATCGAATTTTCACCCCACAACACCCACTTTCGTTTTTCAGAACTAATATGACAAGGATATGGAATGTGTAGCTGAAGAAAACCTTTGGCAATAACCACTTCAGCAAACATGAGCTGCCCAGAAATCCTGCAAACGGTATGCAGAGCAGTAGACCTGGATAGTCGGCTGGCATCATCAGTGCACCTTTTATATGGAATTGCATTTCATGCAAAAATCTTTTTGGTGATTTATGCATTCTCCTTTTAAATGCACTAAATGGTTTGGGAAATGAACCATGTGACTAGCAGAAACAGAAATCCTTTTTAAATCCTTGCAAACACGAAACAGAAGGCCCAGAAGGCGAAGAAGAAGTCAGCTTTCTATGCTTCACTGCCTCACACCTGGCTATGAGAGAAATCAAATAGATGAACAGTTTCAAAAAAAAAAAAAAAAAAGGATACAGTTGGGACTTCCAAATCTCTGGTAAGTCTGCAGTGATTAGGGACAAATACCTTGTTTTTAAATGAAAGAACCAGTTCCTCAAAAATGTAAAAGTCAAAATACCTAATTTTCTCAGAGCTTCTTCTGTTTCTCTATAACCATGTCATTCTTTTTGTATCTCGTAAATTAAGGCATTCAGACTTTATTATGTGTAGCTAGTGTTGGATACCCGTTATTTTAAAAAAAAAGATAGTACATAAGCTATTTCTCTGCTTACTTAGTGATCTTTGTACTTCACTAATGCACTAGATTTTTGTTCTTTCAGGCTCCTTTGACAATTTACCATGATTATGAGCAATAGTCAATGACTTGTAGACTTAATATTAGGTTTTCAAATTTTCTTGCCTTTCTCCATTCATATTGTATCTGATTAATTCTCCTTCTCATCTAACTTTTTCGCTCACCTTTTGTGTTGTTTTCTTTCTATTAACCTCTGCTGGTCCACATTTTTTCTGTCGGCTCACATGCCTTCTGTTCTTTCTCCTCAACGTATTTTCTCTGTTTTTATTAGAACTGAGCCATGTTTTTATTTTTTTGTAGTCATGAGTAAATTCTCCCCAAATAGTGTAATATTTAGAGAATTCCTGGATGTAGCTCCAATTTGATAAACAACTATATATTGCAAGAATGATAGAAGGGAATTGTGGTAAGTTGAAAGGCAACATTCCAATTTCCTAAGTGTAAAATTTTAATTTTGTTTCAAAGGTGTTCCAAATGAATTAAATCTTAAGGAGTGGGAGTGTAAACAAACGTGACATTTCAGGAAGGGAGTGGAAAATGTTTTGTCTTCTAAACAATAATAATAATAATAATAATAATAATAATAATAATTTGTAGTTGTTATACAATTTTAAAATAAAATATTATGAGGATTCAATGTAACAGCTTGACAGTTAACATTTTTGTTCTAAAATTTTAGCATTTTGCTTTTGCCAAGAAACATGTTTTGCTTTCAGTTCAGTAAATAATATGTTCTAAAATATGCATTACCTGTTTCCAGTCTTAAAAGTACCCCTGATAGTGCTAGCTCTGGTTGCACGATTGAATCTCAAAGGAGATTAGGTTTGTTTAGTTAATACATGATGCCTGAATAAAGACTGATTTTATTTGGAAATTAATTCATCAGACAGCAAGAAGGCATGCTATCTTCCTCCATACTTTCTCTCTCTTGTGGGTAAAAGCTCAAGAAGAAAATTAACAGGAAAGTGTTATGAGACATGCACTATGGTAGGTCATAAGGAAACAAAAAGAAAACTCCTCTGCCTGAGATATAAATTGCTACTTGTCTGAGCTTGGAAATACTAGTACAAACACTTTTGCCATTTAGCTAGTGAACCTGAGAGAAAGAGGTCCCTAAGGAATGAGAAGCCACATAAACAGGCTCTGAAAGAGCATAATCACAATCAATGGCACCTAAAATCCAGTGACCTCAGAGAAGAGAAAGTTTACGCATTCCCTCTACTAGTTTATTTGAAGAGCTTCTTTGTAAAATGAGGTTCATACTGTGATGGCAGATGCTCCAGCATTCTCCATAGTCGACTGGAAAGCTGTAATGAGGATTGCCTACAAGAAAGCAGTGTCACTGAACAGCTATGAAATAGGAGCGCTCACTGCAGACACCCTTGGCCCCCTTGACTTGGAGTCTACTCCAAGAGCTCCAAAGCTCGACTTTTTAGATATGGAGCTTGTGAAGTTGGAAGCAGTCTTCAAGGCAACTACTCATGTAACTCTGATCCTCATTACCTGTACAACTTGTGGGCAAAACCATCAAAGGTTTGATCGTCAGGGAATGACACCTTGAAACAAAAATCACTTAGAACAATATGCAATGGAAGATTGGAGCGTAGAACCAAGGCAACATGTAGAGGTGACACAAATGCTGGTGCAACTTACAGATCATAATTATTTAGGAATTATTTGAGTTCTGGGATGAAAACTGAAATGTAAGACTAAGCACTGTTTACTTTTCTGTAATGGATATGGAATCAGATTAAAACAAGTTTAATATGTTGCCTGAAACAATTTCAATTGAGGAAGTTATTCTAACAGTAAGTTCTCCTGTAGCATATAAGTATTCTTCATAGCAGAAAAATTATTCCCAGCATTGCCACAGGTCTTCCTCTAGATGTTCAATTCCTCCATTTGTTCCACGGGATATACATATTTTTCTCCTTTGTAAAGCATTTCAATATATTTGATTCAGGTTGTATTGGGTCTGGCTGAGATGAAGTTAATTTTCCCCATAGCAGCCCTCAAAGTGCTGTGCTTTGCATTGGTAGCTAGAAAGGTGTTGATAACACACCAGTGTTCTGGCTACTGCCAAGCAGTGCTCACACAGCATCAAGGCTGTGTCTCCAACATTTCCCCCCATCACGAGTAGGCTGGGAGTGGGCAAGATCTTGGGAGGGGACATAGCCAGGACAGCTGACCCAAAATGACCAAAGGGATATTGCATACCATATGACATCCGCTCAGCAATAAAAGCTAAGAGAAAGGAGGAGGAAGGGGGGGCATTTGTTATTTATGAAGTTCATCTTCTAGAGTGACCACTATGTGCACTGAAGCCCTGCTTCCTGGGAAGTGGCTGGACATCACCTGCTGATGGGAAGTAGAGAATAAAATCTTTGTTTTCCTTTTGTTTCCGCACATGGCCTTTGCTTTTGCTTTTATTAAACTGCCTGTATCTTGACCCACAAGGATTTTTTTTCCATCTCATTTTCTCTCCACCCTGTTCTGCTGAGGAGGGGGAGTGATAGAGTGGCTTGGTGGCACCTGGCATTCAGCCAAGGTCAATCCATGACACAAGTTTATAAATGGAATTCTGCTTATTCCCTTAGGTCCTCTTTTGGACTCTAATCTGTTTTTATGCCAAACAAACATTTCTACAAAAATTTTGTCATTGTACTGATACACATTATTTCAGCAGTTCTACTTTTATGAGCCTGAGATAAGGGACACAAAAGTGCCAAAGGTCACCAGTGTGGACAGAGCCAGTGTGCTCTAAAAGGGTGTAGCCCTTAGCAAATGAATGTAAGCCAACAGACGCCATCTGGCTTCAGAGCTAGGACTGCTCCCTGACCTTCCTTCTTTTAACAGTACAGACATAATGATGCATAGCTCAAGCTGCTGTGCTAGATCGGTACCTGTACACTAAGGCATACTCAGTATTAATTTCTATAATCATGACTCTTTGGGGGATTTTTTTATTATCTGTTGTACTGAAAAAATAAAGTTTTGGATAATCTGAAACAATTCTGTCTGGTGCTTTTTAACTTTCTTATTTATTTTGTTTGAATAATGGAAAAGTTACAGAAATATGCTAGGTAAAAATCATGTACTTAATGGGACACTAAATTTTTTTTTTTTGGTCTATTTCACTTGGTCATTTATGAAATAAAAAAAAAAAAATAAAAGGGATTAAAGACAAATCAAAAGGGTTTTTTTTATGTTTGTAAAAAGTGGAGCTCAGGCCCTCAACCCATTTTGATCAAAATTTTTGAAATGAAAGTGTCCTTTAACTACAATTGTATTGGGTTTGCGTGGCAAAGTTTTGGTAGCAGGGGGGCTACAGGGGTGGCTTCTGTGAGAAGCTGCTAGAAGCATCCCCTATGTCCAACAGAGCCAATGCCAACCCGCTCCAACATGGACACGCCACTGACCAAGGCTGAGCCAATCAGCAAAACTGGCAGTGCCTCTGTGATTACATATTTAAGAAGCGGCAAAAAAAGAACCCAACTTGCAGAACTGCAGCTGGAGAGAGGAGTGAGAATATGTGACAGGAACAACCCTGCAGACACCAAGGGGGAGGGGGAGAAGGTGCTCAAGGTGCTGGAGCAGAGATTTCCCTGCAGCCTGTGGTGAAGACCACGGTGAAGAAGGTTGTCCCCCTGCAGCCCACGGAGGTCCATGGTGGAGCAGATCTCCACCTGCAGCCCGTGGAGGACCCCATGCTGCAGCAGGTGGATGCACCCAAAGGAGGCTGTGACCCCATAGGAAATCCACTCTGGAGCAGGCTCCTGGCAGGACCTGTGGACCCATGGAGAGAGGAGCCCACGCTAGAGCAGGTTTGCTGGCAGGACCTGTGACCCCATGGGGGACCCACGCTGGAGCAGTCTTTTCCTAAAGGACTGCACCCTGTGGAAAAAAAACCCACGCTGGAGCAGTTCACGAAGAACTTCAGCCCATGGGCAGGACTCACATTGGAGAAGTTCGTGGAGGACTGTCTCCCATGGGAGGGATCCCACACTGGAGCAGGGGAAAAGTGTGAGGAGCCCTCCCTCTGGGGAGGAAGGAGCGGCAGAAACAACGTGTGATGAACTGACCACAACCGCCGTTCCCCATCCCCCTGCACTGCTCAGTGGGAGGAGGTAGAGAACTCAGGAGTGAAGTTAAGCCTGGCAAGAAGGGAGCAGTTGAGGGATGGTGTTTTAAAACTTAGTTTTTATTGTCTCGTTACCTTACTCTGATTTGATTGGTAATAAATTAAATTAATTTTCCCAAGTCAAGTCTGTTTTGCCCGTGACAGTAATTGGTGAATGCTCTCTGCCTGTCCTTATCTCGACCCATGAGCTTTTCATTATATTTTCTCTCCCCTGTCCAGCTAAGGAGGGAGAGTGATAGAGCAGCTTGGTGGGTACCTGGTGTTCAGCCAGGGTCAACCAACGACAACAATAAATACTATAATGTTATGGCTACTCAATTTCTGTTAAAACATTTTTGACTGAGATTATGCAACCTCTGATTTCACAAGTTCATCAACAATCTACCCTTCTGTCCAATTTTTTATAATAAACTATTCCCTGAAGAAAAGTTACTCAGCTCTTATCACAGTAGTTAGCAGCAATCACACCAAATTACACGTTGGCAAAGCAGTGTGACTGTAAATAGCATAATTTGTATGTTGCAAGGATGAAACAAAGCAATTTGTCTCCTGTATGTGCAATTCACAGAATCTCTTTGAACACTTTTAAATAAATATTATGTTGCAAATACTGCCTATGAACCCACTTCCAACTAAATAGTTGTCAATGGAAGTGCTAAAGGGAGCATTTCTATGGTTTTTGCCTTCCAACTTCTTCCTCAGTTTAGACAATGCTCATCTGGAAACTAGACATGTTTACTTTTCTGGAAACATGGAAATATAGTCCAAGAATTTGGCCTATTGTTTTATTTTTTCAGGAGTATATATTTCATATTTCAAAGGTTGTGTCTCACTCAACTCTCTCCATCTAAACATCAGAAATAAACCTTAGTTGAGATATCTGTGTTCTCTCTGGAGTGAGGGGAATCACACAGTGGTTGTGTCCAGCTGATAATAGCATACATACTGACAGTGAATCCTAACACTTCTGGCCACCTGGCATCTGTTGCATGCCTTGGGTATGGCATGAGAATACGGGACTGTTTGAAATCACAAGACTCTGTAAAAACGATGGGAATTTAACCATACCTGTAAGGAACTGCCTTCTAAAAACATCTGGTTTTTTTCTCAGAGAGGGCTAGTAGGGTTGATTCGGTAGACTCTGACATCGACCAAAGGTCCAAGTAGTATCTATCTAGATTCTAGTAGATACCAGAATCGACCCAAACTTTGGTTTGAGATGTAGCAGCATACATGTACAAGCACCTCTCCCTCTAGCAATTCTAGAAGTACTTCAGGAGATTATGTCAGATTACATGTGTTTAAGGCAATTAAAGTGCCATGGAATAAACCTCACCCCAAATGATAAAAATTTAGTAAAAAAGTAGATTGTTTCACATGTACCAGTATTATCATGGGAGCTGGAAAAAAATAAAGAGGAGGGAATATTTTATTGGCAATGGCTGTAAAGTATGTAAATTAAATTTAAAATTTTTTTATATTTAACTCTAAAAATATAATGTAAATGGCAAAGGTTAGAATCAAAATACAATTTCCTGTCACTGAGGATGGAACATCTGTGAAATATCAATATAAGGGCAATGCTTATTATTGCAGCGTAGAACTCTTATTCACTTCAGTGCTTTTGTTATTGAATATCCAAAATGTCACCTTGCCCTTATTGTTATTGGTGTCTGTGCTTTGTCTATACTGAGGTTGTTAGTTCAGTGCAAGAGAGTGAAGAATATCACATGCTTCTACTGTAAATATTGTGCATAACTTCTCTGGAGACTTTGTTCAAAAGTCAATCAAGCTGCACTGCTTGGTCTGTGATTTCTGCACAGCTATTTTGTTAAAATACATGTTCAGTTATACAACAGGGGTCCTATCTCTCAAAATACTGTTTGAGCCTAAGAATTCTGGAAACTTATCAGTAGACTATTGTCTTTACCTAGTCATATGCTGAGAGCCAAAACCCAGAAACTCTATGAACTTCCAAAGTTTATTGTTAATTTTTTGGGTGGAAAGGGCTGGAGATGATTCAAAGTATCCACTAAAAGAATTTAATTATATATTCAGGGTCCTTTTATTTTTTGGCAGTATAAAAATAGCTTTTTGATGAAAACAATTCTTTCATATTGTCTACTGCAACCCATTCATTTTACACACATGTCCATTTTGCTTTGTAATTCTCAGCATGGGCTCTATGGGCTTTACCTTACTTGAATTTATAACGATTGAAAGATACATTACATATATTTTATTAGATAAAGCAGCAAAATATAATTTACTTTCTGTTGTTTTTCAGGCTATGTAAAACTAGGCTGCTGATTGGTAGGAGAATGAGACTAGGCAAAACATTAAGCAGTCTGTTAACTTTGATTTATTAATACTATTCATTGAAGAGACTTTTCCCCATTCAGAATTGGAGTAGTGACTTTCTGTAAGATTAAAAGGCTTTTAAGGAGAAGAATTAAATATGATAAGAACCATTTGGACAGATTCACTTGTCTTTACAGATTTTTTAAGATAATACCATTTCAGAAATGTTCTTTATTTTTTATAATGGGAGATTTTGATTATTTAAAAAGAGATTTTGTAATTTTGACATTTTATTCCTGATGGACACCTGCATTTGGTTTTCCTGTAGAACACAATGTGACATGTATTTAAGTCAACCTTATTTTACATTCTTGCAACTGCTTTGTTCCTCCGGGCTCAGGGGTAGGTTTGCTGTGGATAGTCTGTAGTAACACGCATGAGCAGTCTTATGTTATATAATTTAAGTTCCATCTGTTTCAAGAAAAACTTTTATGCGCATGTTTTATTTTTTATTTTTTAAGAAAAAAATTCTGCACGATACAGAATTTAAAAGAAAAAAAACAGTCAGACAATACTGGAATTACAGCTGTGCTGACATTCATCTATTTAATTATTCAGCAAATTTGGACATTCTTATATTTATGGCTTTCCATGAACAAGGTATGATCCTTAATCATAGACTCACAGAATGGTTTGAGTTGGAAGGGACCTTTAAAACCATCTAGTCCAACCCTCCTGCCATGGACAAGAACCCCTTCCACTAGATCAGGTTTCTCAAAGCCCAGTCCAACCTGACCTTGAACACTTCCAATGATGGGGTATCCACAGCTTCTCCGGACAACCTGTTCCAGTATCTCACCACCCTCATCATAAAAAAATTCTTCCTTATGTCCAGTCTAAACCTACCCTCTTTCAGCTTAAAACAGTTACCCCTTGTCCTGACTGTCACTACAGGCCCTGGTAAAGAGTCTTTCTTGAAGAGCTGTCTCTGAAGAATAACCACGAGCAGGTTGAAAGCTTATGGGTAAAAACTAGAGACCGAAGCAACAAAGGGAACCTTGTGGTTGGTGTTCACTACAGGCTGCTTGATCAAGGAGAGCCTATTGATGAAGCCTTCTTCTTCCAGCTACAGGAGGCATCGTGCTCACAGGCTCTCATCCTGCTGGAGGACTTCAGCCACCCTAACATCTGCTGGAAAATTAGCACAGTGTGCTGTAGGCAATCCAGGAGACTCCTGGAGTGCACCGAGGATAATTGCTTCAGCCAGGTAATAGACAGCCCTGCCACAGGGGATGCGTTACTGGACCTGTTGGTCACCAGCACAAGTGAACTAATCGGTGAAGTCAAGATTGGAGGCAGCCTGGGCTGCAGTGATGATGCACTGGTGGAGTTTGCAGTCCTGAAGGATATCGGTCACATGAAGAATAAATCCAGGACCCTGTTCAAGGAGTTAGTCAGCAGGACCCCCGGGAAACTGCCCTCAGGGACAAGGGAGAAGAACCGAGCTGGCAGATCTTTAAGGACGCTTTCCACAGAATGCAAGAACTTTCAATCCCCAGGTGTAAGAAATCAGGAAAGGAAGGCAAGAGACCAGCATGGATGAATCGAGACCTGCTGGTCAAACTAAAGGACAAGAAGGAAATGCACAGGTAGTGGAAGCAGGGACAAGTATCCTGGGAAGAGTATAGGGATGCTGCCCGATTGTGTATGGATGGGGTCAGGAAGGCCAAGGCACAGCTGGAGCTGAACTTGGCAAGGGGTGCAAAGAATAATAAGAAGGGCTTCTACAGGTATGTCAGCCAGAAAAGGAAGGTCAAAGAAAGCATATCCCTCCTGATAAGCAAGACTGGCAAACTAGTAACAACAGATGAGGAGAAGGCTGAGGTACTCAACACCTTCTTTGCCTCACTTCTTTGTCTTCACTTGCAGCCTCTCTTCCCATACCTCTTGAGTGGATGGACTGCACTGTTCCTACCACTGTAAGAGAAGATCAGGTTCGTGACTACCTGAAGAAACCTGACCATACATAAGTCTATGGGACCTGACAAGATGCACCCCAGAGTCCTGAGAGAATTGGCTGATGTAGTTGTCAAGCCACTCTCCATCATATTTGAAAAGTCATGGAAGTCAGGTAAAGTCCCTGGGGACTGGAAAAAATGAAACATTGCACCCATTTTTAAAAAGGGAAAAAAGGAGGACCCTGGGAACTACTGACCTGTCAGCCTCACCTCTGTGCCTGGGAAGATCATGGAGCAGCTCCTCCTAGAAGCTATGCTAAGGCACATGGAGGACAGGGAGGTGATTCGAGACAGCCAGTATGGCTTGACCAAGGGCGAGTCTTGCCTGACCAACCTAATGGCCTTCCGTGACGGAGTGACTACGTCAGTGGACAAGGGAAGAGCTACGGATGTCATTTATCTGGACTTCTGTAAGGCCTTTGACACGGTCCCCCACAATATCCTCCTCTCTAAATTGGAAGGATATGGATGTGGTGGGTGCACTGTTCAGTGGATAAGGAATTGGTTGGATGGTCGCATCCAGAGGGTAGTGGTCAATGGCTTGATGTCCAGGTGGAGAACAGTGATGACTGGTGTCCCTCAGGGGTCTGTACTGAGGCCAGTGCTGTTCAATATCTTCATCAATGACATAGGCAGTGGGATTGAGTGCACCCTCAGCAAGTTTGCAGACGACACCAAGCTGAGTGGCACAGTCGACACGCCTGAGGGATGGGATGCCATCCAGAGGGACCTGGACAGGCTGGAGAGGTGGACCTGTGTGAACCTCATGAGGTTCAACAAAGCCAAGTGCAAGGTGCTACACCTGGGTCAGGGCAACCCCCAGTATCAATACAGGCTGGGGGATGAAGGGATTGAAAGCAGCCCTGAGGAGAAGGACTTGGGGGTACTGATAGACAAAAAGCTGGACATGAGCCGGCAATGTGTGCTCACAGCCCAGAAAGCCAACCATACTCTGGGCTGCATCAAAAGAAGCGTGGCCAGCAGGTCGAGGGAGGTGATTCTGCCCCTCTACTCTGTTCTGGTGAGACCCCACCTGGCGTACTGCATCCAGCTCTGGGGCTGCCAGTACAAGAAAGTCGTGAACCTGTTAGAGGGAGTCCAGAGGAGGGCCACAAAAATGATCAGAGGTCTGGAACACCTCTCCTATGAAGAAAGGCTGAGAAAGTTGGGGTGGTTCAGCCTGGAGAAGGGAAGGCTCCGCGGAGATCTTATTGCGGCCTTTCAGTACTTACAGGGGGCTTATAAGAAAGACGGGGACAGACTTTTTAGCAGGGCCTGTTGCAATAGGACAAGGGGTAATGGTTTTAAACTAAAAGAGGGTAGATTCAGAGTAGATATAAGGAAGACATTTTTTAAAATGAGGGTAGTGAACCACTGGAACAGGTTGCCCAGAGAATTTGTGGATGCCCCATCACTGGAAGTGTTCAAGGCCAGGTTGGGTGGGGCTCTGATCAACCTGATCTAGTTGTAGATGTCCCTGCTCACTGCATGGAGGATGGACTAGGTGACCTTTAAAGGTCCCTTCCAGACCAAACTATTCTATGATTCTATGACTCTCTGATCTTTCTTCTAAGCCCCTTTCATAGATTGAAAGGCCGCAATAAGGTCTCCCAGGACCCTTCTCTTCTCAATTAAAAAAAAATTTAAAAGTTTTATTTTTCAAATCCAAATGCAGTTTTCACCATTTGACTATGAAAACTGACAATGAAGGACAGACAGTCCTTCTGAGGACTAAGATTTTCCTGAATAGTTCTGAACATTTGTAGAGGAGACAGGGTCTGGTCTGGGATAATATGAAACCCCTGTGGTGGATTGACCATGGCTGGCTGCCAGGTGCCCACCAAGCTGGTCTTTCACTCGTCCTCCATCAACGGGACAGGAGGAGAAAATATACAAAAAGTTCATCAGATACAGTAAGGACAATAAGGAGATAAGGACAGGGAGATCATCCTTTTCCAATCATGTTTGGGACTGTTTAGGACTTCAGATTGTTTTTAATCTAAATATAGTTTATCTGGCACCTCTTCACTTCAGTCAAGAGAAGAGAAGATGAAGAGAAAGGTTTTTGACTTGCAGTGAATGTAAGATTTCTATTAGATATTTTAAAATACTAAGCTTGTAGTTGAATTTGTATTATTTAATAATATATTAAACCCAGGGAACACTAAAGAAAGTATGCTGGAAGTAAAATCAGCTTCAAAATCAATTCACAACTGTGGCATAGGATAAGGATGTCTGTTCTTGTATATACAGTTTTTAGCAAAAGTAGGATCAACTAAGAGGGCAAATGCTCTGACACAACACTGTCATTTAGAATTTGAATTTCAAATGGGGCTTAAATACTGTTTCTTTGGAAAAAAAAAAATCAGTGGTTATAGCTGCCTCTTCCAAAAAAACTGTTTGGTCTTTGTTCAACTACAGATACCCTTGAGAGTCCTGTCCTCACAGTTATTTAGGAATCTATCCTTTATTTCAGCTGTTACTCTTTTTTGCAGTAGCTCTGTACTGTATCATAAAGGTTATACTATGCAATCTTTGTGCTAGACTGACATTGGATTAATAAATTATAAATAGATTAAATATCTTCATAAAGCTATAACAATGATGACTCTTAGGTATGTTTCTTAAGTCTTCAGTGCTGGGGCCAGGGTAAGTTGACAGCAGCAGATACAGAGATATAATAAGTGATACTCTTCCTGTAGTAAGTGATAACTTTTGTACTCACTATTTTTGATTTGCATCTGCTATAGCTCTGATCTAATCTCTCTTATGAGTATATAGATCAATGATCCATAGGCATTTTCCTCCTGAGTTATTTTCCTTAAATGTCTGTGCTGGTGGTACCACAGGCCATCTCCATGGAAAAAATTGTGATACTACAAACAGTGAGTTGTGACATTACTAAGTAAATCAACCAGGAGGAGGAATGTTTGTAAATAGAAATCAAACTTCTATAGAACAATTTAGTAAATTATAGTGAGAAATGCATAATATTGTCTATGTAGTAGGGTTCAAGGGCTTTTTTTCTGTCAAGAAAGTTAATTTTTTTAAAGTTTGCTGGAATATGATGGCAGCTCTTTAAATTAAATCACTGTCAATCTCTTTCATCTGACAATGTGAGCATATTTAAATAGCTTTATGGCTTCAGTACCATATGTTGCAGTTAGTATGAAAATGCAAATTTCTCAATAGAAAAAATTCTCTTTCTTAGGGTGAACAGAAATAGTGACTTCATTCCTGATATTGTTGTCTTTATTTATGTAACTTCTGATGTAATTATATTATATGAACCCTATAAATACATTCCCTTCTCAAGTTGCATTTTCTGATGGAAATTTGATGTAAGGAATAAATATTTCATTTCCTTTCATTTGCACCTTTGCCATATAAATTTTCTTTTTTGTTGTGGTTCATTGGCTTCTTCATCCCCCATCTTAGAAAAAGAATTACATCACTACAAATAAATTATTTTTCTCATATTCTTCTGAATGTCAGCAGACTCTTCTATGGGCAGTGCATGCATACTCTTACTCTTCACCTAATTAACTAGAGCTTTCTTTAGAAATTACGATTTTACCCTGTGGGCTTTTTAGAATTGGACACATAGCAAAAATGCTCAGCACCTCAACAATCATGTCATACATTTATTACTGTCTTGCACACAGTAAGTCTTTTATCTCTTTGTACTTGATATAAGAAATGCCTATCAGTTCCATTTAAAAGAGTAGCTTCTACTTTCAGTACCAAAGAATGTAAAATTTTCTTGTATTTAATTATTTACCCAAAGTATAGTCTAATCAAGGTTTGGCAACAGAAGTGATGAAACCTATTTGATATTCTACTCCAAAATTGTTCATGTGGATGTCCAGAGTTATTTGTGCATACTTTTTAATCAGTATCAGTTGCCAGAGCACCCAAAACAGCCCAGAAGAGAATTATTGGATTGCCTTTTGCTTACAGCTGCATCCTCTAGCCTATTCCAGGAAGCTGGCAAAAGATGTATTACTGTATAACTGATGGAAATACTCACAAGTTCCTCAATCCCTTATATTTGTCATTTATAGCTCTCAAAAGGGTATTTAGAACTGCCACAGGAATAAGCAAAGAATTTTATTTTGACAATTGTTTTGCAGATGTTCATTGTGGCACTTTCTTTTCTGTACCTGACAATTGAAAGAGAAGAATTCTGAAGAACTGTAAAGTCAATATAAGTTGCACCAGTGTCAGTAAGTACACCTATTGCAAAGTGCATGAAAGTAGTAGCATGTAGCCTGAAAATGAATATGTTATGAAAAACCATCTCAAGCAAAATATTCTTGTAGATATAACACATCAATACTAGTTTAAGCTGCACAGAAGGTATTTTTCCAGCAGGTGGGCAATGCCTTTTTGGGATTATTGGAATACTGGGAATATTGCTGTGGGAAATCATTATGGGAGTTCTGGTGGTGAGGAGAGTGTGCCCAAAGAACAGCAATGAAGATGGTGAAGGGTCTAGAGAACAAGTCCTGTGAGGAGCAGCTGAGGGAAATGGGGTTATTCAGTCTTGAGAAAAGGAGGTTCAGGGGAGATCTTGTCGTTCTCTACAACTATCTGAAAGGAGGTTGTAGCGAGGTGGGGATCGGTCTCTTTTCCCAAGGAACAAGTGATAGGATGAGAGGAAATGGCCTCAAGTTGTACCAGGGGAGTTTTAGGTTGGATATTAGGAAAAACTTCTTCACCAAAAGGGTTGTCAAGCACTGGAACGGGCTGCCCAGGGAAGTGGTTGAGTCCCCATCCCTGGCGGTATTTAAAAGACATATAGATGTGGTGCTTAGGGACATGGTTTAGTGGTGGACTTGGCAGTGTTAGGTTATTGGTTAGACTCGATGATCTTAAAGGTCTTTTACAACCTAATGATTCTATAATCCTATTCTATGAAATGTATGAGAAGTTGCAGGTGACATTAAACACATTCAAACACATGATGAACATTGTATTGGAGCTGTACAGAAGACATTATATTCAGGGAGTTAGTGATCTTGAACAGGCCGTGTCTGCTCTATTGGGCCTTGTACTCAGGGCTTGAAAAGCCCAGGTATAAGTAATACAATCTGTAACTTAAAAGATCTTTGGGAAAGGTAAACTGTAGATCAAAGGGTGGGATGTGATGACCCTAACTGGGAGACCACTGCACACTGAGGAATCAGCAATCCACATAACAGTCCAGGCTTGTGCTCTGCCAGGCTGTGCTGCGCGTCCAGCCAGCCTTTCAGGCTGCACTGTGTGGCGCAAACCCCATGGCCACAGGACAAGCTCAGCCAGCTCACATTAATAGGAGAGCCTGCAGGCAGCACCCACTTGTTACCGGATATTAGACCTCCTGGGTAGCCTTGCTTTTATCTAAAAGTGTGGGGAAAAGCTGTCATGTGAGCATCCTTTATGAGGAGAGTTGTTTTCTTGTAAGAAAATTATACAATAGCTCAAATAATCAAAAAAAGGAGGAGCTTCCTTCCACAGAGCATATCTGCGCAGTGTGCTGTGGGAAAATCCATCTGGGCCTTGCCCGTTGCTGTACAAATGTGGGGTTCCCAGCATTTGAAGGGACATAAGACTTATTTCTTATCCATGTAACTCTTCTTATTCTGTCTTATTAAAACAGCTATCTTACTAAGACATTTGCTGTTGAGATTTTCCTACTGATATCCAGAAATAACCCCTCACTGTCTCCTCTTTCTCATCTCAATCCCTCCTCCCCCTCAGTGCAAAATGAACATACATGTTTCCAATAAAAGTATTTTGTGCATAATAAAACTGGCAAAGGCTTTATTTATTTCATTGTGCTCTGTATGATAAAGGTGAGGCATATATGGTGAGGCTGTGCAATCTGCACAGCAGATCAGTAAAGCTATTGGACAGCAATGAACATCCTCATACTAATTCTGTTAAGTGAAGCGAATTTCATGGGCTTTGGGACAAAGGAAAATTCTCCTTCCTGGTCCACTAGAGTCAACTTTATCTCGGATGACCAGGTTCATCCAGACCCAGTGTGGTATAGCCAGGCTGCTGTGGCTCACCAGTCCGGTCAACAGTGGCATGTATTCCTGGTATGTGCCCATTCACCCACCCACACATGGCCACAAATGTGGCCAGCCATAGAAACCAACATAAACGGAGAGCAGTGCCTTTACTGGCACCATGTAAACATAGCCAACATAGACAGCACAGACTCGTTCCTCCTCTTTGGCTGATCAGACTTTAGGTTCACTTAATGAAGAATATACACACCCTAAATCTTTTGCTTCTCAGACACAGCCACATTTGCAGATACCTGGAATATTACCACATACTCCAAGCCTTTTCATATCCCTGTGCAGATCCCCATCCCTTTACCCGCCACTGCCTTAGACCTGGGGTTTTTCCGAGTGCCTCCTCTGACTTGCTGGTAGCTCAAGTTTGAAGACTTGAGTCCAGCTCAAAGTTTGATAGCAAAAAAGACACATGCACACATGCAAGTGCACATGCAGAACAGAAAGAGGTCACAGCAGTTCACACAGAAAATTGTGAGGAATGGATTTTAATAAGAAAACAAGACAGCCTGCAGTTGTCAGGTGCATGGCTCAACCAGGCAAGTGAATTGATCTGCACCTTGCTCTCGCTCATCTGGCACTTTTTATCCTCTTTCCTCTCCACTTCCCATTCTTGTTCTTCCTCCATCCATGTTGATCCTTCCCTTCCTTCATCCTTGTCTCCTTCCAGGTAAAAAGTTCATCCCTAATTAAATAGTCCCAGTTTTGCTGCATCCATACCCCAAACTGCTCCTTCTGGTATAGTCACCTATGATGTTCCAGCCTCATATGATACGAGCCATACAGTAATCTAGCCAATTAAGCCATCCTTAAAGGTTATGGTTACCAAGGCCACAAGGCATTGAAGGATTTCACTTCCCAAGAGGTCTCAAATTCTCTCAATTACCTGTGGGGTTTGGCTGTTTCTCACCTCACTCCCTTTTAACCATCTGTGAAATCCAACTGTTTATCACAGTGAGACCCATAGAAGCTTCTTACTCCTGTGTCCAGCAGTTTCTCATGATCACTTCACTTTTAGCTAAATCTCAGAGCAGGGCTTAGTCATCTGCCTATGTACCTTCACCAATTGGCTGCAGACTCTGCAGTGCTCTGCTTAATTTTAACTCTCTGAGAAACAGTTTTAGAAATTAATGAACATACAGATTTGCTCCTCTTGCTAAATAAATTATCTTTTTACCATTTCACATTCAGAGTCAAATCTGCATTTTTCTGACATGCAGTGCTCTATTCCATCAAATATATTTTCATGGAAGAACTGCAGTATTAACACACTGTTGAGCAAAAGTGCATAAGGTATTATTATATGTGCATATATAATTAATTTTCCAGTGACATATAGGATTAATTTTCCACTGCCTTATAAATCAACTTTGATGAATGAATCTTCATCTTTGAATCTTTACCTTTAATCACTGCAATGAGTGTATATATACATACATAGACACCAAGAATGAAGACATTCATTGGAATCAAATGGTATATGTCTATATATAGGCAGTTTTTTATGTGACATTATAGTAGACAAGGAAAGTTAGTTTCTCTTTGTGGTCAAGTCCAATGAGGCCTAAGACATTAAAAGTTCTGGGAAGGGTTGTGGCAGAACTTTTAGACTGAGAATGATCTTAAGAGTTTGAGATTTATAATTTTGTAGACATTTTTCTAGAAGTAAACATCAATTTCCTGCTTGTATAGGTGAACAAATGATCCACAGTGATTAAACCTTTGTTTTACTTGTCTAGCAAAATAGGTGATACAGATAAAAAATGCAGACTGACAAACAAAACCAAGAAATCGGACACTGCTAATGTATTAAGTCTGCAGCCTAGATAATTTAATCACCAGTTTTTTCTATATTTTATTACTGAAGCTGACCTTAATGTTCATAACTTTCTGAGAGTTTCTCTAGAGGATAAAAACATATTTGGAGTGCTACCAATGATGCTGAAATAAAGTACTATTATCTCACATGGACTTTTGATCACTAAAATGTACACAATTTTAAGAATAAATAAAATAAATCTTGAGGTTACCAGAAACAACTTAGGATTTTCCAAAACACCAATAGCAAAATGGCAGCATCAGGTGTAGAAAAGAAAGCCAAGACTTCAAAGGAAGTCTTAGAGCCTTTTTTTTCAGAACAAGGTGTATTTGGTAGTCTTTGGGAAATGACTAATAGATGTTTGCTGAACTTACCAAAACCCTCTAAACCTAGATATCCTCTAGGTTTCCTTTCCCATTGTTTTGCCATCTGTTGCATACCCACACAAATACTTTTTTCCTAATATTTAATCTAATTTCTCTTTTCTGCAAGCTAAACTGTTTTCTTCTTGTCCTTCATGGAACAGATGTGTTAAATAACTTATCATCATGCTCTTTTTAATCACATTTTATACACTAGAAGACCATTATCAATCAGAACCCCTAGCCCTTTTCCTTTTTTTTTTTTTTTAAGCTAAATTACAGTCCTTCAACCTTTCTGAGAGGTCTTGTTTTTTGAACATTTTCATTTGGGTTGTTCCTCCTCTGTGGAGTTCCATCAGTTGTGTTTCTAAAAATGCTGTGACCTGAAGCAGATACAGTACACCACTAGAAGGCTTATTTGGGACAAATAGAACAGAAAATCATGTTTTCTACGCTCCTCATTCAACACTCCTACTGATTACACTCCAGATTAATATTTGCCTTCTTGCACACTCTCGTCTCACATGCAGTTTGCAATCCATTCTAAGTCCAACATCATCTTAATTTCCACAGTCTGCTCAGATCTATGTTTCTATTTGTCATTTTAATGATAACCTTCTACAATCTAGTTCTTCATACTAGTGCTTACTAAATTTCATATTGTTGATTTTGGATATTTTCTCCAATTAGTTGAGATGATTTTGGATTAGGATGCTGCCCTCCAGAGTGTTTGGAATTCGTTAATAACAGTAGATACCATATATGTATTGTCTATTCAGTCAACCTGGTTAATAACAAAAATATGAAGAGACTGACCCTTCAGTAAACCTTTCAAAATGTAGTTTCTCCAGCTTGATTGCAAACTACATGTAGATAGTCTTTGAGTGTGATTTTTCATCTAATTAGATACCTACTCTGATGATTTCAGCCATTTTTCCCCCTTTTTATTCGAGTGCCATATGTTATAATATCAACAGCCTTTCTGAAGTGCTGATATAACCCCTCTACTCATTATTCTTTATCCAATAGCATAGTTAACCTGTCAAATAAATAAATGTAATGGTTTTCTAATATTTGGTCTAAATACATCAGTTTGAGCTCTTTCCCCCACTGCCACTGTTCTTTATTCTCTATAAGCTTACAATTTATTTCATAATTTATTCAGGTATTTTTTTCTGGAAACAAAATCAGACTCAGTGGTCTACAATTCTATTGATCCTGGTTTTTTGCCATTTTTCATATAAGTACTATATTGGCCGTTCTCCAGTCCTCTGGGACCTTCCTCCTATTTCAAGAAGTCTCAGTGCTAATTGCTAACAGTTCAGACACTGCATCAGCTTGATCCTTCAGTGCTCCAGGAAGAATTTCATCACACCCTGCCAACTTCAATATCTCTAACTTTCCTCTGACTGTTTACTCCCTATTTTGTCCTATACTCATCTTTTGATAAAAATTGATTTTGCTAAATTTCTGATTGCAGTTAACATTTTTTTTTATTTCAACAGAAACAAAGAAACCACATACATGTTAGTATTTCTTATTTCATCTGTTATTTGCTTGTGTTTGATATATAATAGCTCATTTGGTAGTGAATTATTTGAGGAGATCAACATTCCTGATATTTTCAGGATACCCCATTTCAGCATTAATATTTATGTGATGACTGGATTAGATTATGACAATTCATAGCAGGACTTGAAAAATTAGCTCAATAAATATTTTGAAAGCCCATTAAATAGCACCTCTTTTATCTCTTTGACATATCTATTAATTGAAAACTTCACCAAAAAAACATCAGAGGATCAAGGAATTGTGCAACTGGCTATGCTTTTTCTCTTTGGTCTGAGATAGTATTCTTAGTTGTGGATAATAAATAAACTGGTAATATGGGGGAGAAGGGTTGTGTTTTGTAGTCCTGGGAGAAAGACTGATGGTGTGCAGGACCAGTGTATGGAGACAAAATAACATGCTTCAAAAGGGAAAGTGGGAATACTTGGGGACACAGTGTAGATACTGAGTATCCAGGAAAGATGAACAAAGTGATGGAACATCTTGTTTTGAACTGAGTCTTCACTGATACATAAAGTGCTTTGACTACCTCAGGTAGCATTGCTCAGGTGACTTCAAGAAAATAAGCTCTCATCTGGTACATCTCCATTTACATATCTAAATCAAGGAAGTAAAGTCAAGTAAAGTATTTGGTGGGTCAGAGAGGAAGCTGTTCACTGTTTCACATATCAAAGAGCCTTTTTCAATTGTTCTCTCCAGCTTCAGTGTGAAGTCTCAGGAGACAAACAATCCTTGCCTGCTTCTGACAGAAATAGTTTTGTAAGCATTGGACATCGCCGGTGCATAGAGGAGTAATTTAGTCATTCACTTTGAAGTGATAATGAGAGGGGAGCAATGGCACTTGCTCCCCGATTGCCTCCACTGAATGTCATCTCTGCTCTATTTTTGCAGCCTTAAACTCATGATGGTCCTTTGACTCCTTCCTGTAAAATTGATTGGTATGTAAGTGACATTTTCTTTGTCTTTCCTAGGTAGTCATTGCCATGAACTAAAGCTTTGAATACTGTGGCTTTAACTTTTAGACTGTGTTCAGTTACTAAGGTTACCTTAATAACAAAGGGATGATATTGTTTTTTAAATTTCAACAGTACCTTTAATAAAAACCATTAAGCTTTTGAGTTTCGAGCCAGTGAGGGACATGATATATGGCTATATTTTTGCACTGGGAGGAGGCTCATGATCTAGCTTAAGCGCGGACCTAAAGCTGTAAATATATCCTATCGGTCTTTTTAGTAGTATGTATAGCCAAAAGAGGCCAGAGGACAAGAAGACTCGGCATTCTCTTTGGCATCTTAAGCTGTCGTTTCACTCACAATTATTTATATTTTGTCAGCATCCAGAGCTGAGGCTTCTAGTCAATCTCTGCATACCTGCAAATGTTTCTATATTGTCATTCAGTTGCAATTATCTCTATTAGCTGTAGCAGCTAGCACCTGAAAACAAAATAGGAAATTTGAAAGAAAGATTCAGAAACAATTAAACTTTCTCATGAGCTCAAATAACTTCAAAGTGTTAAGGCTCCCAGGAAAACTCAATCAAAAGTAGTACTTTAAGAAATGTATTTTATCTTGTTTCTTCTTTGTTTTGGGACTATCTTTCTGTAATGGGTCAAACATTTCTGGCATATTCACGAATATAAGTGGTGAAGTGCAGACCACTGCAGAACAAGTATATATTATAATGATCAACTTAAGTGATTAATAATATTGTCATTTTGGCTTATTCAAGTGTAACCTAGGTTCTATTTAGTGAAAGTCTCCTGGAAATTTATCACAGTATAATTAAAGTAAGGGAAAGAAAGAAATGCTGAAGGTGGTGATAATGAGCTATCAGAAACATCTGGCAATTATTCTTAGCTTTAAAGTTTTTTAGCACTTGGTGAGTGTACCCCTTACTGCTATAAAGCAAAATGAACAAGTAGGCTCTAAAGATATGCTGAAAAGTGAAGTAAAAATGCAGATTCTCTTTTCAGCAGCTCATTAAAAAATACTGAAGTTGTTTTAAGAATTTCTCCCCAGATACATATGAGGAAAAAATAGACCTTGATGTAAATGAGATTCCCTAGAGTCATCATCACTAACAGAGCTAGAGACAGACCCAGGTATTTCAGGTTATCAACATGCAGAGAAACTCTTACATTTGTGAACAATGTGCTGAATCATGACTTTATGCCATGTAGTTTTCATCAGTTGCACTGCAATAGGAAAGACTACAGTGACCACTGATAAGTTACACTGATGATATCTTTCTTTGTTTTCTTAACCGATTTGTTCTCATGATATTCTTTGATATTTTTAACAAAACAGTTCATAAAGCAAACATCACTATTTTTAATATAGATTATAATTTTTTAGTTCACGACTCTTATTTTCTCTGAACAATGGACTTTTGCGATATCACTAAATGAGTTTTCCCAGTCCGCCTCACATTGGAATTTGTCAAAGGAAAAAAATTCTCAGCTCACATAATTTAAACCTGATTGGGACTGAAACAGTTTCTTAGTGTATTAACAACATGCAGTTATCCAGCAATCATACAGGATTGCAATACGTACAGGATCAATACCAGTAATAAAACAGAATAGCTGCAATACTAGAGGCAGAATGTTAAACACCTACAATTTTATAAACACCTTTATCTTACCCCAAATTTATCCCCAAAAATTCTAATCACACCAAAACATACACATGTGCATATACAGACACACACACAGAGTTACAAGCATACCTCCTCTCTAGCAGAAGATGTGGATTGCCAGTAAATCCCCTGCCTCCTGGAAGTGGGGCTGCCCTGCTTGCACACCCCTCCTGTGGGAGATGTGGGAGCCACAGCTCCATGTGTCCACTTGTTGTCCCTACCCCGAGGGAAGCAGCCACTCGCTGGGGCAGGACCCTCACAGCATTGGGCAGGGAGGCTGCTCCCTCTGGCCTGGGCAGCGACTGTGATGCTGCAGGGTGACTTCTGGCGGTGACAAATCAGGTTTCATTCCTGTCGTTTCCATTCCAAGGTCTCTTCCTCCTGTTATGAATTTTCACACAGTTTTTATACTTCTTATCAGGCTAATTCTTTCTTTGTATCAAAAGCCTCATAATTCTTTGCTTTCTAATCCTGCTGATGGTCGTCTTCCTCTTTAAAATGATCAGTTTTAGGCAAATGGATTCAGACAGTTTCATGTATTCAAGCCAGACATACATACTATTTCTACTCAAATTCTTATTTTACCGAGGCCAATCATTCACCAAGGGTGGGCCATACAAGTACCCCACAGAATTTAGCCCTAAGATGTTAACTTCTGACAACTAGTGAAAGAAAAAGAAGGAGGAAAAGAGAAAATAGGATGTTTTAGATCTGCTGAAAATAAAAGCAAATATATTAATTAAGAAACATTTATCTGCAAACACTCAGTTACAAACTCTCAATATTTAGCCTATATCCACTGAAATGAATGAGGCTATACTTATGCATCTCCTTAGCAGAAGCCATCCAAGGAATACTTTATAGAAAGTGTGAGTGCAAGTTGGGAACTATGAAATACATAGCTTTTCCATCTCCCAATAGAATTTCAGAAAGAAGCATGCCTGCTGCCCAGCTGGTTTCCCAACAAAACATTTTTGATAGACTCTTCTATCCTCACCCTGAAAGTAATGGAGACCTTTTAAAGCCTTTGGCTGAGACACCAAGACACTCCCAAATTTGCTCCTGAACAAAGCGGACAGACAAATTATCCATTCAGGCACTACCTATAAAAAGTTTGACAAATCTGTCAAACCTATGAAGAAAACAGACTTGGTGGCTTATAGAAGATGTTTTTTTGTACTTCTGGAATCAAGAACTGGCGGTGGGATACTTAAGTGTTTTAAACCTGAATTTCCTCCCCATCCAGAGCAGACTTCAGGTCCTGTCAGAAAGGACAGAAACTGTATCACTGTCCCATTAAAGTTTTAGGTAGCCTTGGAAGGAGCTGCCTTTCCTTTCATCAACGGATTCATGCTAATCCTCTTCTACATTAATATATTATATAAAACATTCGAACAACAATTCTCCTTGGGAAACTACAGCTGCAAGACCATGCATACCAGAGAACAAATGTTACCGGCAGATATGAAACAACCTATTGAAAGAGATTCCAAGGCAGAAACTGCTTAGGAAATGGGAAGAAACTGATTTTAACACTGATGTTATACCTGCACTATGGGATTGGTCTGCTTCATGGGTCACCCTGTCTTGTCCAGATCACAGGAGCCAGTGGGAGGATCTTTTTCTTTTCCTCACATGGCATGTGAGGGATAGTGTGCTGATAGATGCACTGTAGTACTCAGGAAGTGTTTAATGCATATACTCTGGACAAGACCAGGGCAGTGTAGACAGTCTCAGAAACTTTAGTTCAGCACACATAAACATTATTCCCTTAATGAAGGACCTATGAGTTTTCTTAGTATTTCTTTAGTCGCTAGCATTTCACTTTTTTTTTTTTTTTCAGCCTCTTTCACTTTCTTTCAGACCCACATGCATTAATTGCCAGTTGATGATACACTCACATTCAGGAGGCAGGCAGGCTATCTGAATGCCGCTCCTTTTTTATTGCATTGCTCTCCATTGTCTTCATTGTTAACCAGTGTCAACCACTCTGCCAGAACTTGCTTTGCTGAGATCACACAATCTAATTTGCCCCTTTTTTGTTCTATTATTATAGTCATTATTTCTCAGCTGGCTCACTGCACTCAAAATAACTAATCAGCTGTGCTACTTTACAATTAAGTAAAAAACTAACCTTTCTACATCACTCATGGACAATAAAACAGCCTTGTATGAAGTTGACAATTTATTGCTTGTTTATTCCCCCTTGTTTGTGTGCACTTGTTTATCTTACTGTAGTTTAAAATTCTTATTTTGCTGTTTACAAATTATTTTGGTTTTGAACCTTTTGACACTTAGACCCCTCTTCCTTTGAAAAGATTTTTTTTGAACCAACAGAATTTTTTCAAGACAGTTGGATTCTGAGCCTCAGTAATCATACAGCTCTCCTGATAAAAGTCAGTGGTTTCTCACAGGAAACATTTCTATCTATATATATTACATATGTAATACTGTAAACAAAATTTAATAATTGCTGTATTCTTTTCCTCTCTGAAGAAAAATAACATAAAGAAAAAAGCATACACTAAAGATTCAAAGTAAAAAATTATGACTACCTCATATTAGCAGGTAAGCAAAAACTGAAGCATTACTTTGGACACTAGCATACTTGGACCCAATCTTATGATCCTGTGAGCATCCTCATTCATTCACCATTCTAACACAAATGGGAAGAGCTCATTACTGAAACTGTGGGAATCCAGCTGAAAACCAAAAATAAACACCCACAGAAATAAACTAAACTAAGAAAGTAACAATTTTCAAAATACAAAGGCAATGACAAATTCAAATATTCACAAAGTGATTCTGCTCTGTAGAGTAAGAACTTTGACTTACAAGCCTCATGTCTGAACTTTGGAGGAAGGATTTGGCCACAGTTCCCCTCTATCAGCATTGCATCTCTTTGTACCATGTTATTTCAATCAATTTTTTGCATGGAGCTAAATGACATTAAACAAATGTGTTTCAATAAAGAATTTAACTTCTTACCACTGCACAGGGAAAAAAATTTTGAGCACTTAAAACAAATTATGGTTTTCAAATGAAAATCCAGGAAAACAACATAATCTATTTTATGCATGAGTTACTGAAGTCATTGAAGTCTAATCACAGTTTTGATACATTTTCTTATAAGGTCACCTCTCTTTTTTTTTTTTTAAATTATTTGATCACGTACTTACAGTAAATTTTTTCCTGGAAAGAAAAAAAAACACTAACTGTAAAGCCTTCAAGAAAGTGATGATTTAAAGAAGTATATAAACATCAGCATAGTTAAAAGCAAAAAATCCCATCTATTTTCTCAAAGAATATAGCACTATAATGAAAATTACTCTATCACAGAGAATACTTTTCATGATGGTGAACTCTGCAGTGTAAAACCACTCAGAAAAACTTCTAAAATCCTGATTATTAAACAGGATTTCATACAGATGTGACATGTACTCTTTACCGTTCAGAGTAAGATTCACATAGAAATCAAATGTAGTAACCCCTACATCATTACACCAGTTTCTGCTTTTGAGGGTAGTAATAGCAACTAACCTTTTATATGGCTAATTCAACAGACTAGGTTAATTCCCCTGTAATTTTCTTCTCTTTGCTATGGGTATTTCAGTGACTTCTTACCACCGTATTCCCAGTGGTATTCTTGGAGCAGATGCATTTCCTTATTAATAGAGTGCAAAAGATATTCAAAGAAACTATTGACTTTATATGGCCAAACCTCTTATTTAAAAAGTGAAATTTGGTTATCCCATTCATTATAAATCACTATCTTTCTGTGATGCAAGTTGTAAGCAAGTTGTTCTGGTGAGCTCATTTTACACATATACCTCAGGTGCATAAATTCAGACTGCAGGCAGCAATTGATCTTCAGAGAAACTTTGTTCTGCAGGCACTAGTCTGCCAAAGCCCTTTGTTTTGTGATGTAGCGCACAAGAGAAGCTGCTTCTGAGAGGACAGAAAAGAAAGTAAGAAGAATATATCTTGGCTTAGGTTAATCAAGACTCTTTCCCTTCATCTCTGACAGAAAATCATCTGAAGGAAAGATGGTTTTGAAGGGTGAACAAATGTATTTTGAATGTTAGAGGCTTACTGCCTGTGGTAAAAGCACAGTCCTCTAAAGAATCCTGTGTGCAGAAAGCAGACTTCCCCACCCCCCACCCCCCACCCCACCCCTTATCTCTCTACTCTGTTCATTCTTTTAAATGAAAATGGAAGTGTAGAACCATAGCCTAACATTTTTTTGGCCTTTGCTGACTAATGTCCATACATTCTTTTAAAACAAAATAAAAAAAAAAAAAAAAAAAAAGGAAAATTTCAAAGCATGAAGAGGATAACTTATTTTTGTTATCAAGAGAACAATAAATATACTTGCTATTTATACGTGATAACATCTGTTTTAATTATAATTGTGAAGAACAAAAAGAATTATAATTATTGTTGCTATAGTTGTGGTTTCTTCATGCTATTAAAATATGTATTTCTAGATGATATTTTGATAAATCAACATTGCAAAAAACCACACCTATGTGAAAGGATGGATGTCTTTATAACTGCGATTATTTCCTTCTGTATTCCCTTCATTTCACACTGTTACCTGTGGAGTTCATGTGAAGTAATCTTTGTGAATTATAAACAGTGAAATGTTGTGTTGTTGTCAAAGGAAAGTAAATAATGTAATGTTAGAGTGAACCAACTCACATCTGCAAGGACAGCCAAGAACACCTAGAAAGATGCCTTTTCCTTCCCAGTCTGTAGAAGACCCCATATATCAATACTTTCTCACCTGCCTCACTGAATGAATTACAAGTACAAAGATAGTGCCATTTAGAAATAGAAAGAGAAGTTGGAACTACGAATAAGTGCACATATAATAATTATTAACTAATGAAAGACAAATTTGTGTTCTCAGAAGCCATTTATCAAGAGAAAGAAGAGTTGACCTGCTGTTCCTGTTTTAGTAATATTTATTGCTATCAGCTGTTCTTGGGATAGACTAAAGAAGTGCATTCCATCAGAGCAGAAAGAAGGTGCAAATTTTGATCTTCTCAACGACAGAACTACATATTCTTTTGGAAGAATAAAAATGCAAGCTATTTGTTCAAACAGAAATTGCACTACAGACAGCTGCTTATTTTAAAAATGGATTAAAGATTCACCGAGAACTTTAAAAATGATGAAGATGTAAGTACATTAACAGACAAAATATGTACTCATTATTGCAGTGTCTTGCTTAATCTTCTGTATCATACAGTCTTATTCATATACATTCCTGACAAGAACAGCATGCAGCAGCTGAAATTTACATGATTTTTTATTGTGTGTCCTAAAGGTGTCCTTAAGTAGTGATCAGAATTAGCTATTATGGAAAGTGATTAATATGTTACCTTGGGTTTCATGTTGTTAGCAACTGAGTTGGAGCCTGTGTCAGATTTACAACATAGTATCTGGGTAATATTGACAGTAGCACAACCTCTTTCAAAGCTCTTGAGGCAACTGTCATAGATGTCAAACGTGTCGTATTTTGCTGAGAGGGCAGCAGGGGGATTCTGTTACCTAATGCCCTAATGTTACCTCCAGGAAGGTACTGGGCTTATTTTTATCCCATGTGTAGACTTTCATCACTTTCTTCCTCTTCTAGGCTTTTAAAATTTACATCTGTGAACAGTATGCCATAGTTGAATTGCATTTCATTTATACCTTGCAAGCAGCAAACTTTTCACATGTGCTTGGTTTAGATCACAGTGTCGATATTCAGCACTTATATCATGCAGGTAACTATGGTTATAACAGCTGAATATGAAGGTTTTCTTCTAATTTCCAAGTAACAAAAGTATGGCTGAGACAGATGGGGTTAACCACTTTACTTTAGTGTCACAAACTGACACTGAATGAAGAGCACAACACATCTTCCCTGATTGCAACCCTTGGCCCAGTTCACTATATCTACGAATTCAGGGAATCCGTTGTAAATACTTCTTCCTATTGGGTTATACCTGGTGAACAGCACTACCAAAGGACAGCTGAGACCCCATCTGGAGTACTGAATTCATCTCTGGTTATTCTCCCCCTCTATTCTGTTCTTGTGAGGCCCCATCTGGAGTACTGTGTTCAGCTCTGGTACCCCCAACATAAGAAGGACATGGACCTGTTGAACTGAGTCCAGAGGAGGGCCACAAAAATGATCAGAGGGCTGGAGCACCTCCCCTATGAGGACAGGCTGAGAGAGCTGGGGTTGTTCAGCCTGGAGAAGAGAAGGCTCTGGGGAGACCTTAAAGCAGCCTTCCAGTATCTGAAGGGGGCCTACAAGAAAGCTGGGTAGGGACTTCTTAGAAGGGCACATAGTGATAGGACAAGGGGTAGTGGCTTTGAACTGAAAGAGGGTAGATTTAGATTGGATATAAGGAAGAAGTTTTTTACCGTGAGAGTGGTGAAGCACTGGAACAGGTTTCCCAGAGAAGTGGGAAACAGCTCCATCCCTGGAAGTGTTCAAGGCCAGGTTGGATGGGGCTTTGAGCAACATGGTCTAGTGGAAGGTGTCCCTGCCCATGGCAGGGGGGTTGGAACCAGGTGATCTTTAAGGTCCCTTCCAATCCACACCATTCCATTATTCTATGATTCTATGATTCTATGATAAGTGTGTTGTAAATATGTTGCATACTGGTATGTTTGTAGGAGCCTTCCATCTTCTCCTTAGCTCTTACTCTTACAGTTCAGGTTCACTTTACCTTTGAGTCTCTTGGCTACATTTTGATTTAATTCAAGTCCTAACAGTTCACAAGCCTGTGTTTCCTTTCATGCAAACTGCAAACAGAAGGAACAGAGTTACCGTCTGGTAGATAGATACTATGTGTCGAGGTCTTCTTTAGATGTAGGCTTAGCATGCAGCAAGGGTACACATCCAGTTTCAGCCACACTGAATTTCAGCCAGGTTCACCTATGGACATCATTACCCTTGCTGGCCTTTTACGTATATATTCCTCAAGTAACAGACCTTTAGCCTTTAGCTACCCTGGGACTGATCTCATTAATTTCTACCTCTATGCCGTATCTCAGGCAACAGGAACTTATTCACTCAACAACCTCATTCAGGAATCTTACTCAAATAAGATACATGCAGTCTTCTCTTGGGGAGCTGCAATGCACTGATTAGAGAAGATTTTTCTTTTCTGCTTTGTATGTTCATGCTTTTTCATAGTAAACCAAACTGAAAGTCTAAAACTATAGCACAGTCAAGGTGCATGATGTTTTTTTGGCTGCATATTGCAAGGCCTAACTGTTTTTGAACTTTTTTATCCACTTAAATTCTTATCAATTATTTTTAGTCTTAGTAAAACATGGACTGAACAGAGCCTGCAAACATTAGCTAGAAAGATGCGAACTTGGGTATTCTTCCTTCACATCCCAGCTTATTTAACAGGGATGTGTTACATACAAGTATGTCATCTGGATTCATTGTTGTTACATTTCCTGTTTAATACTAACTGCCTTGCTATTATCTAAACATTTTTATGTGTATTATATAGGTGTCAAAGCAATGACAGAGTATATATTATCCAAGGCCAACTGTAGATCACAAATTATTACCAATGTTCCCTCTTTGTGCTCACTGTTAATTATGTCCTCTGAGTGTCTTACCCTATTTGTAATTTCTTCTTGTTTTATTGTTTTCTTACTTATCCCATAACAAATGCTTTCTATAAGTAAAGGTGAAGGGTCCAGGAAGTAAAAAATAATTTAAGTGAACAATTAAATAGAATACAAAATAATTGTAAGCTGAAAAATCTTATGGGAATTTGTCACAACTGAGGATTCAGCTGTGTTTCTTTTAAGATTTTGATGATGTTCTTCACAAAACAAATTACAGTTCATACAAATGGAAAATCAAAAGGCTTTGTTAAACTCAGGTCAGTTACGTAAACAACAAATGAATCTAAGAATACACTACAGTATCAAAATTGAAGTTGCAAACTTATGTTTCTTAGACTATCTGCATTTCGCCATCAGAAATGCCTCAAGAATATGTATAGGCTACACTGACCAAAAGACTTTGTGTGGTGTTATGGAAATAAAGATTTCTCATATATTTCTGTCTACCACTACATCACAAGAAGGTTCAGAGGTGAAAAAGTGAGTGGAAAGGCATTTCCTAATTTATCATAATGTCTTCTATCATGATGTGTGTAATTTTGCCCTCTAGCACGAGATGGAGCGTGGCTGCAGTTAAGAAATCAGCGGACCTGGGTAAATTCCACATTCCTTACTCTTGAGAAAAGTCAGCTTCTCTTCCGGTTATGTCTCCTCATGGCTTCTCTGTGTCTAGTTTATGTGCTTTTCACAGATCTATCTTAGAGCTAGGCCAGAGCTAGAAAGATACCTAGTATGTACCTATAACATGTCTGACCTGATTAGAATCAGAAATGGGTTGAAGCTGAGGTCACTCCAATGATCTGAATCTACATATCCATGTTGTCCTTGCAAGGAGCCTTTGCACTTTGCCTTAGTTTACTTGTAGGTTTTTTATTGTTGTTTGATATTTGTTTTTCTTTTGTTGTTGTTTCCTTCCTCTGTCCTTAAAAATAGAAAGAGTTTTTATTTAAGCTTTTTGAAAGTTTTCAGCAAAGATATCTCGTCAGGTGTGATAGCTAGTATATTTGAATAGATGATGACAAAAACAAGCCATTTGGAAATGACAATGGCCCTAAACATGAAGAAAATGTATGAATATATATAATAAAACTTACAGAAATAAGAGGGGTTTAAAGAATGTTTTGATGCAAAGTGGCGAATGCAATAGCTTCAATAACAAAGAATCAGAAAGACTTTAAGTAATACCATATTCTCATTTGGCTTGATGTCTCAGCTGATGTTAAATGGCATAGTTTCAGCAAAATCAATGAAGCTGGGCTAATCTGCATCCTTTCAGTTGAATGGAACAATACCAGTTCACAGCAGCTGGGAGACCAGGCTACTCCAGCAATGGCTTGTCCTTGGTTTTAGTCATTTACAGTCAGCAGATCTGCTTCAAGTTATGGTTATTCCAAGAAAAATATTAATTCATTTATGAAAAGAAGGCCATGTGGAGAGATGTATGGAAGTGCTTTGTGACAGGTATCCTTTACAAAAGGATTTGCATGCATAATTGAAAAGTAGGGACGTTAGCATGATGAAAATAATTTGAGGCAAAGAACACATAGCAAAAGTGGAGTAAGGTGAAATGATGGTGCAAATATGGATGAAAGAGGCCAATAGAGTATCTGCCAGCAAACACTGATAATTCTTTTTATAATTCCAGGATTTGTGGGAAGCAAATGATGTTCAGTAGATCTGCTCACAAATGGATTGTAATTACCATTCAGTAAACAAAATTTAGGGAAAGTATCAGAAGATGCCATAGTGATGCATTCTCATCAGAATGAACTTTCATTTTTGTTTATTTATTAAAAATTTTTCATGTTATACAGAATCCTATCATTTGGCAGGAACATTAGATTTAATTAATTAGGATTTGCACATGCCTATTTAGTACTTCAGCTGTTCTGGTACATTGAAGTCTAGGAACTGATTGTTTTTGCAACAGCACTGGGAATCCAATCTATCTCCTGGCTTGCCAAGGCCTTTCAACGTAGCTCTCAGCAGGAGAAGTCACTGGGCATGTTTTCATAGAAGCTAGTCCTATTATTGAGCCTTAGACTTCCCCTAGGGAATTATTCACAGCATAATTAGTTACTGAAACAAGGAGCCTTTTCAGTTGCTTCCAGAACAAACTCGTCTGGTGATTGATAGGAATATGAGAATTTAGGGAAAGCTAACAATAGTAAACCCCTTTAATTAAGGGGAAAAAAAACTAGGGAAGGCTTTGAGCCATGTCTACACCTACTCTGTTCTAAAACTTGTTTTAAATTTGTTTTGTTTGATTTAGACCAGATATGTGTTTAAAAGAGGCACGTATTTAAATACGATTACAAAATAAAAAAAAATTATCTTTAGCATCTAGACCTCTGTGGCCTGATTTCAAGCTAGATAAAAGCATGGTTTTCTGCATGTCTGCTCATCCTTCTTCACATTCAAGCATTCTTAACCAACCATCTCTGAAAGCATTCTTGTACTTGATTACCAATACTGGTTTATATGTTTGTAAAGAGACACCCATATACACCTACGTTCCATTTACAAATAGGGTTGGTTATGCAGTAAAGGAAAGATTTTAATTGGAATACTATTTTTGTAATTATTTGATGACTAGGTATAAAATTTGAACCTTTGAATTGTATACCAAGGATAATACTAGGTTAAATGCAAAGTACTATTCTGTTAGTCCTGATTGTACATTAGAGAACGGCTGGCTGAAATGTATTTTCTATTTCTTATACTGGTTTGTTTGATTGCTAGGAGTTACAAAAACGTAACTCCTACATCTCTTGAGAGACATAACACCCAAGGCTTCTTATAAATGGAACAATAGGACTTCAAGGACAGTGAAATATTTAGTTACTGTTTATTGTGGGAACTGTTACAGACTTTGAAGAAAGGTTATTTGTTTTATAGCAACAAGCAGCCTAGAGCTAACAGTGTTGTTTCTCTTCTTTTTTCCTTTTGAAACAACAGCCAAATATTAGCAGAGAATATGTGCACAGAAATGCCCGTGAATATAACCAAGCTGCCTAATCAGAGACAGATTTTGGTAGGAACTGCTGGACTTTGTCCTTGTGTTGCAAAGCCATGCCAGGAGTCAGAATGGGGCCTTTATCACCGTACTATTTGCTCAGACAAACACGGTCCCCGATTAGAGAGCAGGAAAGCGTGCTCCATGCATCATCTTCCAGGCATGCTTTGGGAAAAGGACACATGAGAAGAAGTCCTGGAACCTTACTATCTTCCCTAGCCTTTGGGTGAGAAACTCGCAGTCATTCAAAACTGACTTACATAAAAAACAGTTTTTCCTCTGTAAGCCAGAAGATGAGAAAGGAATTGAGAGTGTTGCCACTCAAGGTAAACCCTTTTGTTTCTAACTGCTTCCTAATACAATAATGCAACTCACTTATTATTCCTTTGTAATATACCTACTCAGACATTGACAGTTTCTGCTCATGAAGAGTTTAGTTGACTTCTGGAGGAGAATGATCACAATAGAAAGTGCCATCAGTGGTATACATAGGTCAATTTTCTGTATCTAAGCCTGCCTCCATTTTGTAGATCAGAACTGCCTTTAAGTATGACAAGTTACAAAATACACAAAATACATTGTGACAAAAAGCATTTGTGTTGTGATTTGTAAGTTACTATGTTCTAGAGCATTAAATATGTTTTGTTAAATATTATTTGGTTTAAAAAAACAGCTTTTGCACCAGATCTTGCACACTTGCAACAGGGTGGTTGTATGCAGGAATACATAGAGAAAGGTTTCTGCTTCTGAAGCTGAGCTTTACTCCCTGCCATAGCATCCTGGCTGTCCATAGGATAGACCAGGTGGTGTAAAGACCCTTTGGCAGGAGTGATGAGTCTGTAAAGCCCTTAGGATTCCATTCCTGTCTTTAATCATTCTTTTCTTAATAAAGATGAAAGATATAGGTCAAGGTTTTCTTCTTGTCCTGTTTTTGATCACATCAAACAAAACTCAATTAATTATGACCTGAAAAATTGTTTTAGGCTATCAGACCTCAGGACAGAATCTTGCTGAAGCTGTACCTGCACCTTTTTCTCTTTAGTGAAACATGCCAAACTAACATTTGGCCAGATAGGCCAGTATAAAGCAGTTTTGTGCAGCTGATGTAAATGCAATAGCAGAAATTGGCTGAGTCCCACCTTAAAGTACTTTCCCACTTTGAGCCACATCAAAGGAAAAATGCTCATTCTCTAAGAGAAGGCAGGATGTTTAGGTGTTTTTTTGGTGCTGTTTTCACGTAAGGTAATTTAATGAAAGTAGACAGAAGGAAAATTAGCTTATGATTGTGTCTTTGGAAAGGGACCGATAAAAGGCTTTGCACCAAAATATCTGCCCTAAAGATGCCACACCGTATCTGAATATCACAAAACAGCAGATTGAAATTCTAAACTAAATATGTTCGCACTGAAAGGCAATAGAGTATTTCCTCTTGCTAGTGGTGAGAAGTAATTATTTTAATATGCACCATAGCTGTGTAAATTCAGCTTTTACCCTATTAAAAAAAACAAACAAACAAAAAAACAAAAGAAAGGAAGAGAGGAGAGGAGAGGAGAGGAGAGGAGAGGAGAGGAGAGGAGAGGAGAGGAGAGGAGAGGAGAGGAGAGGAGAGGAGAGGAGAAGCTCACTATCTTCTAGCAGAATTCTGGCATAGTATTACATGTTTATAAATGTACCTTTTCTACATACACTTAGATGTAAATTAAAAAAATAAATAATAAAAAAGACATCCTAGCTGTACTCTGGAAGAGTTTTAAAATCCCCTGATATGTACTTACTAGAAACAAAACTAATAAAACTCCACCACAACAACAAAAAAGAGCCTAGAAAACAAGAAATAAGAGATGTCCCTAAGCTGTCAGTTGCTGCAAATGAATGGGCTGAATGTGCGGAACACCAGTGAATCCATCGATGGGGATTCCTGACTGATCAGCCTGTGCTTTCAGGGCCCTCCAGGAGCTGCCTTGCCAACTGCCCAGATAACCACAGTGGCAGGTGACAACCCACCAGGATTCTAGGTCTTTATCTGCTGCCTGCTGTTCAACAAAAGTTGATGAATCTGAGATATTTTACTTTAAGCAAAGTATTTAGGGCTTCAGAATTTTGTGTTTTCCAATGAAATTTCATTTCTGCTGGAAAAATTTCAACTGGCTGCAGGTTGTTATTCAGTACTCTTTTAAGCTGAAAGCATTACACAATCTGAATTTAATTCAGGATGATTTAAAGTTGCAGGGTTTTGTTTTTGTTTTTATTTTTTTTTTAAATCTGCACCTTTTTACTGTATCTATCACTTTCATTGTTAATTACCTAAATCAGTTTACACACACTAGAAAATGCTTTCATTTAATAATAGAGAAGTAGAGAAGACTCCCTGAAATGCACCCCTCTGCAAGTACACTTTGTTATTAGAAACTTGATTTTTATCCCTCTACCATTCAAAGTAAAATAATCGTATTGTCACAAAAGAAAATACACATTCTTGGAAGTTTCTGCAGATATATTTTACAATTAACAAAAAGGTAATCCCTCTATTTGTGTATATTGCAAGAAAATACGTAGAAAGATTTTGAAACTCTTAGTAGTAAACTGATGAGACAGTTTTTTAACCTGAATAGAATACTGACACATGGAGTAAAATAACTGTTTCTGGAAGAGACAAACCTTTCAAGTTATGTGAAATCTCAGAAATAGCTCCATAATATAAGTAAACTCATTATGTCTGTCTGAATAAAAAGCATGCTATATGTCTCAAAGATTTAAATTCAGTGAAACTTAATAATGTGGTTCCATTTCTTATTTGCTCCACGATGAAGATTTTCACAGATAAACCCCTACAATTTCTATTACAAACATTTCAGGTGCTGCTTTGTTACACTTTCCCTGCAGCAGTCAATAAAAATGAACACAGACCCAGCAGTGCAGATCCTGACTTCCTAGCTTCAGCTGCCGATGGAGAGTGTATGTGATCTAACACACTGGACCCGGGGACCAGACAACACTTGTTCCTTTCTGCTGACTGCACTACAAGGGCAGTGACCTCTGTCAGAAAGGCAGGACAGAAACTCAGGGTTCATAACGTCTTAAACTGCTGCGATAAGATTTGATGGTATTCATCTGTCACAGCCAGAAGCTTGTTTTCACTTTCACAATAGCTCAGCTGGCCAACAATACCAAGGGATTGAGCCTAAAGCTGTCTCCCCCAGTCACTGGCACAGAGGAGTAACATCTGGCACAGTCACTGGCACAGGGAAACATCTTTTCTCCTCATCCTGGGACTAGAGAACGAACTGCTTATCTTATTGAAAGAGTTTATAAATTTGTAAAAATTAATACAACTGATTGGGACAATATACTAACCATTTAAACTTGCTTTTATTCTCTTTTTAAGACAAACTGTCAATGAACCCTTGAAAAGTTTGTGTGCCTCCAGATCAGCAGTTTCCATCAACAAATCTCACCCATCTCTGCTTGTGATTTCTCATCAGTTCTCTTTGAGGTCAAATGGTTTGAGCGAGCTTCTCATCTCAGAACTAGGTGTCGAATTGTTCCTCTGAATTTATTATCTCTTATTTTGTTTCACATTAATTATTTTTCTGCTCAAATGGATTTTATCACCTAGGTACAACACGAGTAAGAATGTGGTTTCATTGATGTCTCCAAGAATAAAGGTGATTTCCAGATCACCATTATTGCAGTCATGGTATAAATCCATGAAAATATCTTCTTGTTTTGCACCTTAAAATAGCACTCATATAGAATACTTATTCTATTCTTTTCAGAATGCATTATCCAAAAGATTGGTTCCTGGAGAACAAAAAAACAGTTTTAGTAAGCATGACTGCAATGCCATTGATTTAAACCAGTTATTTCCTCATTCATCTTTGTGATGTATTACTCTCTGATAGGCAACAATTAAAGCAAAATGTTTTGATTTTCTGGCAAATATAATTATTTATACATCTGTATTTTTTTGGGATTGCTAACTAAATGAAAGTTCAATCTTCAAAAGCTCTATGTTGTGAAATGTAATCCAGTATTTAGAGATCCATTGAACAGAAGAAAAATTTAGGTTGATCCTTCTCCCCTGTCCTTCTTCCACAAGTTTTTAGGGTCATACATAGTTCACAGTGATCCTTGCAGCTTTATCAGATTTCCTGTATTATGTTTAATACCATAGACAATTTCATAATTCCTTTTTTCATTAGAATGAAGACACGCATATATCCTAACCTGGCTAAAAAGCTTGGATTCTCATTAAATATTATTCTGTCTGGATTATTTTCCCTCCGTTATTTTATTACCTTGGTTCCTTTTGTCTTCATTTTCATCCAGCTTGTACAAAACATTATATAGTCATGCCACTGCTTCTGGTTCATATGCTTGATTTCAAAGATTTCTGGCTTGATTTTAACTTCTCATTTAAAGAGATCCCTGATGATATATTTCCTCAGTTTAAGCTTATTATACATGTAGCTTTTACGCACATGAACTGGGCAATATAGTTTGCTGGTATACTCTACAAGCTCAAAGGTAAATATGTGCAAAAATGCTTTCAGTATCAAGGCTAATATCTCTTAGCACATTAGAAGTCAATCATACCAATGAAAATACATGTGGTTCAGTCCCAAATAACTTCATGTCCTTAGTGAGGTGTCTTGTAGTTACACTGACAACTGAATGTTCTGAATAATATCAAATGAGCCCACTGCCTTTAGTTAACTCAAATGTGGGGTGCCCACTTGAAGGTGCCTCAAAGACTCAGTTTCAAAGGATGGACGAAAGAATCTTTGAAAATGAGGTACGTTAAAAAATGTTATATCCAGGCAATGAAAATCACCCATGTGTCCTGCAAATGTCATTTGTTTTGTTGTTGTGTTTTGTTGCTTTTGTTAGATGAGACACCTGAAGGAGACCTTATTTTGCAACATGTTCTACTCCTAACAAACTTACAAATATGAATGGTCTGTTTCTGAGATCAATGGAAATTTGCCCTTCACTTCAGTGAAATAAGAATAAAACACATTTATACATATATAATACACACATATTTTCCCTTTAAGAATGAATCTTTACTGATCTGAAACTCTAATGTAATGAAGGACTTAAATGAATACATATCAATGTCCTGGTAACTTCCTCTCTGCCTTAAAGACTGATGAAATTCATTATGCTGAAAATCAGATTAGAAGTTCAAAGTATTGACTTCACCTTGAGGCTTTCACAGCAATTGTATTATAATTGTACTTAGTCATAAGCAGCTGTGGCCTAGATACAATGGACCCACCTTGTCTCTCATAGTATTGCTTCTCTGGTTGGTAGGAATAAGATTCTAATTTTTTCCTATTGAAACCTCTTCTCCACTTGTAGTTTTCATGTAACATGAATGTTTTAATTGTTTACAAGTCTAACAAGGAGGATCTATGTCCAGGGGAAAAAAATAAACAAAACAAAACCAAAAACAACCAACGCCCCCCCGCCCCCCCAAAAAAAACCAACAGTGAGGTTAAGATTACTGTAGCAGTATGTAAAAAAGCTGCAAAAGTTGCCAAAGCACCTCTCTCAAAAAATTCCAGACTTCAAATACCCTGGAATCCACCGTGACTTGCATTCACTGTGAAGAAAAGAGGCTGGGAACTTTGGCTGTAATCCAGCAGAAGGGGTGCTTTGATTCTGTTTTGCACACTGGCTAAAAGTAATAACATTTATAAAACTAAGAATGACGGCAAATTTTGCACAACTCAGAAATATTTCAGATATAGCCATCGATTTTAATTGAATAAGATTTTTTAATCCTTAAAAAATAAACAAACCCTCAAAAACAGAGGCTTGAAAAAAAAAAGATTAGTTTTTCTGGTCATGCCATGGGATATAAAAGAAAACAGTGTTTCTCCTTTCTGTTACTATAACTGTCTTTACCATAATCCTTGAAAACAAATGCAAGAAGGTGATAAAGTATGAATCATCTGAGCTCAGTTTTCCAGCAAATTATCACTTTATGTCCTAACCTTACCTATGTACATTTTTGTTCAGAAAATATTTCAGTGATGATTTTTTGTCCCTATCTTCATGGCACTATAAGTAAGTGTATCCTGATCAGAACTGGTACTATTTCATGCCACAGCAATAATAATTATCTAACTAATAATAACTCTAAAGTACATGGAAGATTTTGCAGAGTTAAAAAGGAATATCAATAGTAAAACATACATGTATGCCAAAGTAATGCCTACAAAATGCTATTAAATTCAAACCATTAAAAGTTTATACAATGCCCTGATGAAATTAAGCTGGTGTTTTGATAAGCTAGATCAACATATGAAATAATCAATATACCTAGCGTGCTAAAAATTTTCTTTTTATTTTTTGAGCATTTCACTGTTTAATCCATATTACTTCTTTTTGAGTCTTTTTTATATTTTTAGAAACTATTTGGTTTTAGTTGTTAAAAAGACAAATTAAAGCATAAAGTTTTATTGTATGGTCTTCAAACCTACCTTCACACTCCGTAGGCCATAATAGCACAATGGTGCATTGATCTGATTCAGTGAAACACTTGCTCTCTGTATTGGTTACAGGTTGGACAGGGCTTTGAGCAACCTGATGTAGTGAAAGATGCCCTTGCCCATGGCAGGGTGGTTGGACTAGATGGTTTTAAAGGTCCCTTCCAACTCAAACCATTCTATGCTTCTATGATTTTATGATTCCATAAAGATGTGCCTTCAAGCCATGTCGAACTCTGGAATCAACCATGCCAAATTTTCATCGAATCTTACATGTAATGACAGCTGAAGTTAAGCTTGTCAAAAAGAATATATTCTTTTATTAAAAATCCATTTACTTTTCTGCTGTGGTGTTGTGTGACAAGATCTCCTGACAGTCTTTTAACCATTAAGAGTATAAAAAAACAGAAATATTTTTTAAATAATAAGGCTTTAGCAGAATCTGAATCTGCAATCATTTCTGAAGGGTATTAATTTAGTTGGTATGAAATTGGCCCAGAGCTGCAGGACAGTTGCAGTTCACAATTGCTTTGTAACCCAGCTTCACCATTTGTCCAGGCTAGAAGATTGCTAGTGTGATGCCTAGCAGTGGAAATCAGGACATTTGATGGGGCAAGGACACATCCTAAGCATTTGAATCATGCCCTGAGTGTCACCAAGGCAGTAACCACATGAAGGAACCAGAAGAGTCTCCAATATCCCCCAGTTTAGATAAAGCCATAAACGCAGTACTAGACATAGTGTAAGGTACAGAGAGACATATAGAAAAAAAGGATTTTAATTCTTAAAAGTACTTAACTCTAGCAATCCTAAAAATCTAAGGAATCTAAGGAAAAAACCTATATAAGATATGATAATATTGTTTAACCCTGCCATTCCAGAATATATATGAAAACACCTAATATAGAACTTTCCCTTAAAAAAGAAAACAAAAATAACTTAATTCTGCCTTGATATTTTCAACACTGACATTTAAGGTCACAGCTCTGCTGAGCAAGATGCAGCAAAACACTGAGTTGGCTTAAGGTAGTGCTGGAAGCAAAATATACTTCACCTTCGTTGCCCCACTGTATTGATGCAGCTTTACTGCTTGTGGACAAGGCATTTCTGTCTTGTCCTTGAGCACCAGTAAGGACAGGTTGCTGTCTGTTTGGACAGATGTACATCATTCCCTACTGTGCTATAGATATGCCTTCAGGATATAGTCTAATAATTCTGGAATGGCAGGTTTAAACAATAAGACATTTTTAAAATTTATCCTTCCTTGATTTATAATGTCCCCACTTAAGTCAACTCCCTGTTCTCTTAGTTTTCCTTGGCGTTCCAAAGAAGATAGTAATATGTAGCCTGTCATTTTGCAAAAAATTAAAAAGTAGGTGCATGTTTTGAAAATGAAAGGATCAACATGCAAGATAGGTAATAGAATTATTTAAGATTATGATACCAGTGTGTATATGGGGGCAGCTCATGTAAATAGAAAACAAACCAATGTGTTATTTCAACAATACAAATTGCTGGGAATGAAAAAAAAAAAAACCAACACTATTTCAGATAACAGAAGATTACTAATATAACTATAATTTTCTTCACCATGAAAGTCTGCTGTATTACCTCAGAGTACTTACATAAAGAAAATAGCAGTTCAGTTCATCATTAAATTTTCTCAGTATTATGACTTCAAGGTCAGATCCATTATCAGAGAAAGAAACATTTTGTTTGTAATAGAGTCTTCTACAAATCACCATATGTACCCCATGTGTAATATAAATCTAGTTAATATTTATGTATGACCTCCGTTGCTTTGGGGATAATCTTCTGGTTTGACAATGCAATATATGCATAAGGTCATTGGACCTTTGCCTTCTTTTTTTCCCTAGAGCAGAAAACTTAAGAGACATCACACGCTCTAAGATATTCCTGAATGCTGTTTGTTTAGTGATCATGCTTTTCAGTCAAGATCAAAGTGTCCCTTGATGACTGATGAGATTGAGCTATTGTAAATGATTTCATGTCAGATTTTCAATACAGAGTCAGGAAAATGGTTATGCATTGAAAACTTTCACACCTGATATGATAATAGACGTGGCTTTCAAGATGCTTCTGCTTCAGTGTCACTTAATAACTTACTTGTTGATTTTTGCTAAAATTTGCTCGGCAGAATGCCATTCTGGAATGAAATTGCCTCAAGGAGGATCTTGAGGAATCTCCTGTAATCTATGTTTCTTGGCAAAAAATCAAAAAAATATTTGAATTATACTTAGAATTTTGTAGACTTAGTCTGGTGTTGACAGTCTAAATAACCGCAAAATGTTGACATATAGTGCTAAGAATAGAGAGTATTGTGTTAGAAATACTAATACCCGGCCTGTTTATAAGTTTTACATGGTCAAATAATTGGACAGCATCTGTTAACAGTCCTTAAAACTAAACCAGAAAAATAAGATTCCAACTCTCACATCTGAATGCCCTCCCAGTGTCATGGAGGGAGTGAGAGTGCACTTCACAAGTAAGAGAGAAACAAAAGAAATAAACTTTATTGATATAAACCAGTGAGTTAACAAAGTTCAATGGTAAATGTGAGAGTGGTTTAACAAGATTAAATCATAGAATCATAGAATCATACAATGCTTTGGGATGGAAGGGACCTTTAAAGGTCATCTAGTCCAACCCCCCTGCAATAATGAGGGACATCTACAACTAGACCAGGTTGCTCAGAGCCCCATCCAGCCTGGCCTTGAATGTTTCCAGGGATGGGGCATCTACTACCTCTCTGGGCAACCTGTTCCAGTGGTTCAACATTCTCATTTTAAAAAATGTCTTCCTTATATCTACTCTGAATCTACCCTCTTTTAGTTTAAAACCATTACCCCTTGTCCTATTGCAACAGGCCCTGCTAAAAAGTCTGTCCCCGTCTTTCTTATAAGCCCCCTGTAAGTACTGAAAGGCCGCAATAAGATCTCCGCGGAGCCTTCCCTTCTCCAGGCTGAACCACCCCAACTTTCTCAGCCTTTCTTCATAGGAGAGGTGTTCCAGACCTCTGATCATTTTTGTGGCCCTCCTCTGGACTCCCTCTAACAGGTTCACGACTTTCTTGTACTGGCAGCCCCAGAGCTGGATGCAGTACGCCAGGTGGGGTCTCACCAGAACAGAGTAGAGGGGCAGAATCACCTCCCTCGACCTGCTGGCCACGCTTCTTTTGATGCAGCCCAGAGTATGGTTGGCCTTCTGGGCTGCAAGAGCACATTGCCGGCTCATGTCCAGCTTTTTGTCTATCAGTACCCCCAAGTCCTTCTCCTCAGGGCTGCTTTCAATCCCTTCATCCCCCAGCCTGTATTGATACTGGGGGTTGCCCTGACCCAGGTGTAGCACCTTGCACTTGGCTTTGTTGAACCTCAAGAGGTTCACACAGGTCCACCTCTCCAGCCTGTCCACGTCCCTCTGGATGGCATCCCATCCCTCAGGCGTGTCGACTGTGCCACTCAGCTTGGTGTCTGCAAACTTGCTGAGGAGGCACTCAATCCCACTGTCTATGTCATTGATGAAGATATTGAACAGCACTGGCCTCAGTACAGACCCCTGAGGGACACCAGTCATCACTGTTCTCCACCTGGACATCAAGCCATTGACCACTACCCTCTGGATGCGACCATCCAACCAATTCCTTATCCACTGAACAGTGCACCCATCACATCCATATCCTTCCAATTTAGAGAGGAGGATATTGTGGGGGACTGTGTCAAAGGCCTTACAGAAGTCCAGATAAATGACATCCGTAGCTCTTCCCTTGTCCACTGACGTAGTCACTCCGTCACGGAAGGCCATTAGGTTGGTCAGGCAAGACTCGCCCTTGGTCAAGCCATACTGGCTGTCTCGAATCACCTCCCTGTCCTCCATGTGCCTTAGCATAGCTTCTAGGATCTGTTCCATGATCTTCCCAGGCACAGAGGTGAGGCTGACAGGTCAGTAGTTCCCAGGGTCCTCCTTTTTTCCCTTTTTAAAAATGGGTGCAATGTTTCATTTTTTCCAGTCCCCAGGGACTTTACCTGACTTCCATGACTTTTCAAATATGATGGAGAGTGGCTTGGCAACTACATCAGCCAATTCTCTCAGGACTCTGGGATGCAACTCATCGGGACCCATAGACTTATATACGTTCAGGTGCCTCAGGTGGTCGCGAACCTGATCTTCTCTTACATGGGGAGGACCTCTGCCCCCCTGATCCCCGTCAAATTGCCCATTGATTTGGGAAGTGTGAGGAGAGAGGTTGCAAGTGAAGACTGAGGCAAAGAAGGTGTTGAGTACCTCAACCTTCTCCTCATCTGCTGTTACCAGCTCTCCACTTCTGCTCATCAGAGGCGGTACGCTTTCTTTAACCTTCCTTTTCTGGTTAATGTACCTATAGAAGCCCTTATTATTATTCTTTGCATCCCTCACCAGATTCAGCTCCAGCCAAGCCTTGGCCTTCCTGATCCCATCCATACACAACTGGGCAGTGTCCCTGTACTTTTCCCAAGATACCAGTCCCTTCTTCCATTGCTTGTGCAATCTCTTGTTGCCCCTTAGTTTGACACACAGGTCATGGCTCAGCCATGCCAGCCTCTTCCCTTCCTTGTCCGATTTCCTGCACCTGGGGATCGAGAGCTCTTCTGCCCTATGGAAAGCAAGATGGCAAGGTACACTTGATTACTTACTACATAGAGGACAGGATCACCACTGGTGATTATCAGTTGAACAGGGTTACAGGAACAGGTCAGGTGAAGGTCAGGGGGAGCACACCGCCACACCCAGGCGAGAGACACATTCTGATTTTCTTTTTCCTGTCTTTAGCCTCAAAAATTACTAACTTTTATCTTTGATGAGCTGCTTGGGAAAAACAGCAGTACACAAGGAACTTAAACTTGCTTTTGGAGTTAGAAAATGTGGGTCTGCAACCCCTGAGACATAGGGAGGAACTGAACCTTCTGATTTTCTCAGGAATACTCTCACACCGATGTGTTGTAGGAAGGAGACGCGATTGCCATCAAAGCCACTTGAGTGAGGCCACTGAAATCTTGAGTTAGTGTTTAAAAAGAAGCAAGGCCAGTAGGTCGAGGGAGGTGATTCTGCCCCTCTACTCTGCTCTCATGAGACTCCACCTGGAGTACTGTGTCCGGTTCTGGGGTCCACAGTACAAGAAATATCTCACAGGTCGAAGACGTTGCTATTTCAGTTATGAATATTAAAGTTTTGCATTTAATGGCAACGGATAAATGTATCATCGACATTTTTAGAGTGAATAAGTATACTTTTCTGTGAATCAATTATGTATGTAAACATACATTAATGTTTTTTAAAATATTATTTGGCTAGCTAATATTTTAAATCACTGCATACAGGTGAAGAGAGCCACCGGCACCTTTACTTCTGTGGAATCTCACCAAAATACCAGGAACCCCATCACATGTAGCAGATGATCCCAGGAGAGCTCAGCATGTTGGAACCTTATAGTTGTGAGAACATGATGTCTCCCATGTGGTGGAAGAGGTGCATGCATATACGGTATGAATATTGTGCGTTATTACAGTTTGACTGCATATATTATACTCCAAATCATGTTATGGGCAAAAGGAAACACACCATAAACATACGGGAGCAAAGAATTTATTATTAGTTCAACTGATGTTTTAGCACTCTGATAGTCCAAATCACCCCATTGATATAAAAATACCCTCACTGATCATACAGTTGAAATTGATATACAGGAAAAAAGCCTAGTATCTGCCCCTCCTCTCTGATGTTATGTTCATCCTTCATGGGCTCTTCGGGGTCCAAAGACAGACCTTCATTCTTCAAAAAGACAGGGGCACAGGTGTTCCTGAGGAGTCATCAGTACCCATACTGAGGTCTCTGACAGGTAGGACACGATATTCATGGTGGAGGTGTTCCTCCCTCTCCCCATTCCGGAATCCTCTTGTTTTTATTTTGAAATGCTTTCTTCTCAGTCTGCCTCCTCAGTTGTTACTAGCTAAAGTTGGAAAGTTGCAGGGTCTCCCCCTGCATCTGCTAACATAGTTTGTCATGCAGTGACCACCAGAGTTTTTGAGACCTTTCTTTTATCTTGTAGTCACAGAACGTAAACTAACCCAGGCTGGGTAAGTCTTTCGGCCACTAGACAATTGCTAAAACAAGTTAAAACCAGCTCAGCTGTAGGCAAGCTCAGACAGCTCCTGAGACCCTGCACTGTCAGGTCAATGCAAAGCCTGTGGCCTTTTACTAATAATGGCAAAATTGTGTTTACTGGGCTGCTTGTACTATTGTTTATTGTAGCAGATGCTTATTTTTATATAACTCTGAATTTTTAGTTATAAAAGATTAGGTTGTGGATGGATGTTTAAATAAGTTGAAAAATACACACTAATGGTGTTTGCTTAATCTAAACTACTGTTTTAATATTTATGTAAGAAAGTAAGGTACGTTGGGAAATCTGATTTTTAATATTTTTTTGTTGTTAAAATAGTCATGATATTACTTATTTATACTCCTAGAAACTGGAGAACAGTTATTGCAGACTTCAGCACTGGAAAATCTTTACACAGATGCAAAGAGTTAGTAGTTCTATATAAAGCAGAAACTTTTTGAAGATGTGAACGGTGTGGTTGGCATAAAACTTTGTTTTATATTTGCATGGAATATTTTGGTGGAGATTTACAGGCTACATATATTTTTTAAAACGTTTTAGCTTTTTATTAATACAACTATTTTTGTGCTTCTTACACACTTTTAAAGGCTTGTATAAGTACAGTGAAATTAAGGATTAAACTAAAGTATGCTTCATTAGCTTTATATTTCAAAATAACAGAAAAAAACCCTATAAGATTTTGAAAAATACTACAATTCTATGTAGGCAGGTTCATTTAATTTCAAATTATTTTTTCCTTTTAAACATTTGCCCAGATGTCACATTTGTTGGCATTAAGTTCAAGCAAAACCAAAGATAGTGCCAGAGAAGACATTACCCACTCTACATAAATGCACTTGAATACAGTTTTTAAATAGGCAAAAATTGTTTCTGTTTCAACAAATTACAAATCTTACATTGAATCCTAAAATATATAAGTACTTGGAGGTTCATTTTCTCAATGAAACAACTGAAATTAGTTAAACCTTCAAAGTTCATAGCATGTAAACAGTTCCAAGATTTCATATTTTGTTTAAAAGTCTTATATCATGGTGTTCATATGTTCAAATTTTTCTGTTTTCTTTTAAAAACAAGCAAGAAAACTTTTCAAGTACATATATGCACCTACACACATGCACAAAACTCTGTGGATAAATTAAAGTGACATATTGGTCAGGAATGGAAATGCGTTACTTTAAGCGCTTTTCTTGCTGTTAAAACCATTGAAATGTAGCACTGAAGTAACAGAATACATTTTGATCACCGAAACAGTGACCTAATATTTAATAAATTGCTTAACAGAAGAAGGAATCTAGACCAGCTTCAGTTGACTGGCCAGTAATTAACTGATATCCAGGCAAGTAACAAGGTCAGGTTACTTTCAGAATGTCTGGAGGTAAAAAAAAAAAAAAAAAAAAAAAAAAAAAAAAATGGAGAGAGAGAAAGAGAGAAGGGAATGAAGCTACTAAAAGAATGAAAAATAAAATGTGCAATGTAAGGTTGACACATAAACAAAGTAGTTGGTATAGTACAATGTGATACAACTTGCTGCTAATCTCAGACAGAAAAAAGTTTAATAAAATATTAAGAGTTCTTAATTCATTTTAATTAATCTTTGCTTAAGTTCTTTCTGTGATTCTTTTTCTCTGCTTATTACTAGGGCTTGGAGTAAGCAAAAATATGTTAGTTAAAAATCAGATTAGAGTTGTGCGAACAGCTGGCTTGGCAAATGGAGCAACAAATTAGACTGTGTATCATATAACTTTGAGTTAAAGCAGAATAGTGTAATGACTTAGGGAAAAGTAAACATATTAAGTAATAATAAAACATATTGTCATATAATATCTATTACATAAACCAAAAGACAGTTGCATCATATCTGAAAGAAATGTAGCACCATTACTAATCACGCCCAATACTTTTCAAAAATGGGTTATATGATTTATGGAAACCATCAAACAATGTATTAATCAGTAACATAGTTATAATTCATATTCATAACTTATAAATCAGTGAAATTACTTCTAGAAATACATGATTTATAAGCCTATCATATGATTTAGTGTGGGTGCCAGTCCACTGTTAAGAAAATCTGAGATGTAATTATATGTGTTCTTAAGATCAGCTTTTAAAATACTTTTTAAAATGGCCACAAGCATGTTGTATGGAACAGCAGTATTAATAGCTGCTCCCATCCTAGATCGTGGAAAATGTGCAAAACTCTCACCTACAGAAATAATTCCAGTTACTGTGAGAAAAAGCTAATTTGATAATGTGGATGGCAAGGTTCAAATTACTTTTCTGAGTCAGATGTATGCCTCTCTGAAAATTAGAATTAGGTAAAATGTGTTATGGTCAAGGGCAGGGCTGCCATCCAGAGGAACCCAAACAGGCTGGAAGAAAGGACCAACGGGAACCTCATGAAACACAGAAAGGAAAACTGCAAAGTGCTTCACTTGAACAGACTAACCCCCTGCAATGGTACAAGCTCGGGACTGGCTAGCTAGGCAGAAGCTCTGATGAAAAGGACTTGATGGTCCTGCTGATGGACAGTAGGCTATAAATAAGTCATCAGTCACCTTCTTTTGTAGTGATGAAGGCAACCAGCATACTGGGCTGTATCAACAGGAAGGGAGCCAGTAGATTGAGGGAAGTGATTATTCCCTTTTACTTGGTTCTTCCTGTATCTGGAATACTGTGCCCAGTTTTGGGTCCTCCAGGAGTGATGCTGATGAAGTGGAGTTCAACAGAGATGAACCATCAACCAAGATGGTCAGGAAATGGAGCGCTCGCACTGTGATGAGATGCTAAATGAGTGTGACTTGCACAGGCTGGAGAAGAGATGACTTTTGGTGGTAGGGGGTGGCAGTGCTAACAGCCACCTGCTAGTGCCTATGAGGGGGTTATCAAGAAGATTGAGGTAGGCTTTGTAGTGAGGTGCACAGCAGGAAAATGAGAGACAACAGTCACAAATTGAAAGGTTCTGACTAGATATAAGGGGGAATGAAAACCATCACTATGAGAATAGCTAGGCATTGTTTACAGTTTTCTTTAGAGAGAGAGTTTACAGTTTTCTTTAGAGAGGTTGTGGAATCTTTATCCCTGGAGGTTTTCAAGACCCAAATGGACAAAGCCCTGAGCATCTTGGTGTGAATTCAGAGATGTCTCTACTTTGAGCACAAGATTGGACTAGAGAAATGCCAAGAGCCCTTAAAACCTCAGTGTTTTGATGACCTATAATTCTATGGTTTTTCTCTGTTTTGAAGCATTTCAGTATTCAGTATTTGTTTTGTTCTGCAGCAGGATAAAGTGTTATTCTGGAGAGGCAAATAGTACCAATAGGTACCATACTGTCTCCAGGCTCTTTGGTGACCAGTACCACTTTAGGTCTCGGGATCTGTTATGCCTGGGCTGAAACAAGGATTAGAGATATAAATGGCAGTGATATTTTAGTAAAGTTATGCAAATATACCAGTTTGATGTTCCAAAATCAAGCAGTGAAAAATGTGTAAACTCTTTAGTCCAAACTAAAAGAATGTAAATACAATAACATATATATATTCTTCAAAGCAACACCAGAGGTTAATCAGGTTTAAGTGACTAGAGAATATTAAAAAGAAATTATGAAGTAAGAGTGTAGACTGGACCAGGCATAGGCCAATAACAAGAATTAATTCTGCAGCTGACAGTTTTGGCTGGGATTGGGTTCAGACAAATAGAGGCCAATGAGTTATGTTTAGTTTTTGATTCAGCAGAGATCATCAAGGAAAGATAAAGTTATGAGCTCACAGTCTAAGCATGTGTTTGAGACAGAGGTCATATGGGCTGTAGTAATTCTGAGTCTGCTTTTGGGTCCATCAGTCTGGCTTAACTGAGGGTTGATGCAAATAAGGACCATAAGAGTAGTTTAAGGGTGTACTTCTGGTTAGAATGAAACTAATGAAAAGCTCTATGATTAGGATAAATATGGATTTAGAGTATGATCCAACAGGAATAGATGAGATGGATTTATTGCCTTTTGAAGGCTTAATTGAATACTGATCCAAACAGAAATAATCCATAAAAATGTAGTTCTGGAGGGGGCAGAATTGCTCTTTATCAGGTTTCTAAGAGGATATTAAGAACTGAAGCCAAGTAAATTTGACCTTTGTACCAGACAAATTGACAGGAAATACAATAAAGGCTCTAACTAATAAATATATGGATAAATATGACATATTGTGGATTCAGATGATACACAGTTCTTTTTCAAAAGGCTTTCAACAAAGTCCTTTTTCTGAAGGCTCTTAAAGAAACTAAACTGTTATGGTATAAAAGGGAAAGGGAACTATACAAAGGAGAGCTACATGGGAATTTTGTTTTTCAAAATCTGAAAGAAAGACATCTAAAAGAGTAAAATCTCTGCAGGCAAAATGGAGACTACTTAAAGACACTGTCCTGGATGTTCTGAAGAATACATACCACCTATCAAACAAAGACTTGAGAAAGTCCAGAAGGAATATGACAAGGGTAAAGGAGGTCATTAGAAGCAAGAAAACTTTCAGTAAACCTTCTTCCTATCCAAATGAGAAAAATGGAAAAATTCATAAACTTCAGTTGGAAAAAGTAAGATGAAAAATAAAAAATCACGGCATGTGCTCAGGTTACATAGCAGCCACTCATGCTAACGTACGTCTCTCTACAGCCAAGGCGTATGGTTAAACTCTGCCTAGATTCTGCTTGAAATCAGTCTCCTCATTACAATATCTTCTGCAGCCACCCACTACAACTAGTAATGGCAAAAATTGTGTTTACTGTGAAATATGCTGAACTATTAATTACAGTGTGTAATTTCTCTCTTAATGTCTCTCACTTACTAGGGAGTAGAAAGTGTTTGGTGACTGTTGTGTTTTGTTTTGGTTTTTTTTGTTTGGTTTGGATTTATTTTGTAAAAGGAGTCCAGGGAAGGTGCAAGGAACGACAAACCAATAAGTCAGATGCTTGTGTTTTTTAAAAGAGCATAAAATAGAAATCTTACCTATTTGGGAAGAAACAACACAGCATTTACAAAACCAAAAAATTGGTTCACAATTGATTGGAGTTATTGAAAGGATGTTCTTATATTCTTAAAGTCTTTTGTGGATTAATAATCTATTAAACAGTATGAGAGAGGAATCAAGAATCAACAAGTAGCTTGCACAAAGAAAGGGTTTTTCAGGAATTTATGATATGAGGAGAGCTTTTCAACACATTGATTTGGAGAAGTTTGGAAAGTGAGATAAAAAATTTGCTGATGATAGGAAGTTATTCTGGAAAAGTTAAATCTGAAGAATAACATTTGATAGTGCAGTGTATCTGAGAGAGAAAGTGGTAGGCAGAATTCAAAGTTGATACATGCAGAAGTAACAATCTATTTGCCTTTTGCCTGCTAGGTAAGAAAAATGTTAAGTATTCAGAAAGAACAACAGGCTCTAAAGAAGTTATGTGTACTCAGGAAAGACATAAAAATGCAATTGTGGGTATTTTTTCTGAAAACATCATCTCTCTGATAAGGAGACCAAAATGGAAAATAGAATTCTGAAAATTATTCTGGAAGAAATAAAGAATAAAGAACATCAGACTGACATAATATTCCTGTATTTTGAATATGATATGCAGTTATAATTATACCATCAGAAGACCATATTTTAAGATTCAGACTAAGGAAGTAGGATGATCAGACATTTGCAATATCATCTTTACATGAAAAGAACTCTTCAGACTAGAAAAGATGTAATTAAATGGTGGCATGAAAAAGACAATATAATGACAAACTTCTCACTCTGTAAAAAGAGAAAGTTAGCACCTAATGAAATGATGTAGCAGAAGATTTAGAACAGCAAATAAATATTTTTATTCACACTGTGCTTACTGTATCTTGGAGGTCTTCGCTAATGTTTGCTCTCAAAGTTAAATAGACACTCCCATGATGGTCTAGCAGCAACTTTCAGAAGAGGAAGTTCCTAAACTGTTATTTGACAGAAGGTAGGAACGCATAGCAGAAGAAGGATCCTCTTAATGAACAACCATGAAGTGATAGGATTTTAGACTAGACAGAGGTTTGGGCTAGACAGACATTATTTCTTTAGCATAGATCTGTAGTCCAAACTTCATAGCTCTTTCATGGGAAAAAATGTCAAAACAAAGCTCCACAGAACAAGCACAGGAATTCATATTAGCTAAATTTAACCATTTGAAAACTATAGCATAGTATAACCTAGGCGTCTAGATCCCTTCTGGAGTAATTTGGGAGAAAAAGTACCTCCAGACCAGAAGAAGCTATGTCACTTTACTTACTATGAATATATACCCTGGAAAGGGATAAACTATATGCCTTTCCTTTAAATTTCTAAATGTGATGGGATGAATATTTTTCATATCTAAAATCTTTTTAAGGTCACCTGCTATTTTGTGTGGGGCTTTCTATTCTTTAATTGGGACTCTGACAAAGAAAGTTCAATTGTTGATGCTATCCCAATCATACCAGCCTGTGATCTGTATGCTTTGCAGAATTTTATTTAGTAACAGGAGATTTTTATTTTCAATGCAAACACAAAAAAGCAAAAAAGATTTGCCAAAGCTTGGGATTTGACTAACAACTGCTACAACGTTCTTCAAACAATGGTTTCCTATTGTTCTGAAAAGCTGTTTTTAGCACAAAAAACTGATCACTGAACTAAGCTACTAAGCTACAAAAGATTCACAGTAATTAATGTGTACTGACAACTGTTTGACTACTGTATTAAACAGTTGTTCAGCAGATGAAGATGTTTCTCCTGTACTTCAGGAAGTGTTTTTGCATTTTCATTAGGCAGTGATTGAAGGGAAAATAAAACTTGTTCTTAGCTTGAAACTATGAACATTAGATTTCCACTACCATCATCATCCAGATAAATATCCAATTCCACCTAAATTCTTTTTTAACATCCAAATTCTTTTTTTGGTTCATTTGGTTTTAGTCTGATCCTGAACCAACTTAAAGGAAATTTGGTTCAGGTCCTTCAAAGCTCAATTATTTAGTTCTATTTTATGTACTTAATATTAGATTAAAACTAATCATGAACTGGGAAATACAACCATCACCGTTTTACAGATAAACTGTCAGGAAAGAGAGTCTTTACTTGTGTAAAGATCCTCATGCAACTATCTTTCTCACATATCACAGGGTCATGTTTGAATTAATCTACCATTTTTTTTTGGTAAGCCTGTAAAGACTTCAGTCCATCAAAATATGTGAGTGAGTGTCCCTTTTCAATTTTACAATCACCTGAAACACAAGTATTTTAAAGGCCAGTTTTGATAAGGAAGTGATGTATCCTTTAAAGGCCTTTGGGGCCAGATTTTAGTATGACTGCAATAACTAGTGGGTGAATTGGCTTATTTGATAGAAATAGTTATTTTAAAATTGAAGCCTTACACTTTCATATCATTACACTACCGATATTCCTGATATTTTCAACTGTATTTCCTCAACAGTATTGTTGAAATGAAAGCTGTACTCTGTTCTGAGTCTGGTTTTGCTAAAGCGTATAACTTATGTAACTGGTTTATGTTCTTAAAAAGTCTCCCAGAGTAAAAACTTTTTTTAAAAATTTTTATTCTTTTTTTCTAATTCAATGAATGCCTTATGTAGTAGTTCTTCTAATTATTAATACTAGTTTGCCCTTGGAATCAGTACGCCTGGATTTATTTTTGGGACTATTTTTGGGGCGATTACTTGAAGGATCAGGAGCGCAGGTAGTGTTTTCCTCCATCCCATCAGTAGCCAGGAGGCACACGGAAAGGAGCAGGAAGACCCACCTCATTAACACATGGCTCAGAGGCCAGTGCCAGGGGTGGAATTTTGGGTTTTTTGATCATGGGGCAGTTTACATGGCACTAGGCTTGCTGGAGTCAGATGGGGTTCACCTGTTGCAAAGGAGGAAAAGGATTCTGGCTCAGGGGTTAGCAGGCCTCATTGAGAGAACTTTGAACGAGATGTGAAGGGGGAAGGGCATAAAACCAGGCTTGCTAGGGATGAGCCTAAGGGTGGCATGCCTGTGTTGAAGAAGAGATCTATAGCCCAGCTGAAGTACATTTACACCAATGCAGGCAGCATGGGCAATAAGCAGGAGGAGCTGGAAGCCATTGTGCGGCACGAAAACTATGATGTGGTCGCCATCACGGAAACACGGTGGGATGACTCACACAACTGGAGTGCTGCAATGGATGGCTACAAGCTCTTTAGAAGGGACAGGCAAGGAAGGAGAGGTGGTGGGGTAGCCTTGTACATTAGAGAGTGTTTTGACTGTCTAGAACTCAACGACGGTAATGATGAGGCTGAGTGCTTATGAGTAAATATCAGGGGGAAGGCTAATAAGGCAGATATCATGGTGGGAGTCTGTTATAGACCACCCAACCAGGATGAGGAAACAGACAAAGTTTGCTACAAGCGGTTGGCTGAAGTCGCACAATCTCTAGCCCTTGTTCTCATGGGAGACTTCAACTTACCAGATATCTGCTGGAAATACAACATAGCAGAGAGAAAGCAGTCTCGGAGGTTCCTGGAGTGTGTGGAAGATAACTTCCTGACGCAGCTGGTAAGCGAGCCAACCAGGGGAGGTGCCCCGCTGGACCTGCTGTTTACAAACAGAGAGGGCCTGGTGGGCGATGTGGTGGTCGGGGGCTGCCTTGGGCTCAGTGACCATGACATGATAGAATTTTCAATTCTTGGAGAAGTAAGGAAGGGGGGTCAACAAAACCGCTACCCTGAACTTTAGAAGGGCAGACTTTGGATTCTTTAGGAGTCTGGTTAACGGAGTCCCTTGGGAGGCAGTCCTGAAGGGCAAAGGAGTCTGGGAAGGCTGGATGTTATTCAAGAAGGAAATCTCAAAGGCACAGGAGCAGCCCATCCCCATGTGCCGTAAGACGAGCAGGCAGGGGAGAAGACCGGCCTGCCTGAACAGAGAGCTGTGGCTGGAACTCGGGAAAAAAAGGGGAGTCTACCACCTTTGGAAGAAGGGGCAGGTGACTCAGGACTACAAGAATGTTGTGAGGTTATGCAGGGAGAAGATTAGAAAGGCAAAGGCCCAGCTAGAACTTAAACTGGCCACCGTCGTTAAAGATAACAAAAAATGTTTTTACAAATATATCAGCGACAAAAGGAGGGCCAGGGAGAATCTCTGAACGTGGAGGGAAACATTGCCACGAAGGATGAGGAGAAGGCTGAGGAACTTAATGCCTTCTTTGCCGCAGTCTTTAATAGTCAGACTGGTCATCCTCGGGGTTTTCAGGCCCCTGAGCTGGGAGATGGAGAATGAAGCCCCAGTTGTCGAAGAGGTGGCAGTCACCGACCTGCTCCTCCACCTGGATACTCACAAGTCTATGGGGCCAGACGGGATCCACCCGAGGGAGCTGGCAGAGGAGCTTGCCAAGCCACTCTGCATCATTTATCAGTAGTCCTGGTCAACCGGGGAGGTCCCAGATGACTGGAAGTTAGCAAATGTGACGCCCCTCTACAAGAAGGGTCGTAAGGAGGATCCGGGGAACTACAGGCCTGTCAGCCTGACCTCAGTGCTGGGAAAGGTCATGGAACAGATCATCTCGAGTGCCATTACACGGCACGTGCGGGACAACCGGGAGATCGGGCTCAGCCAGCATGGGTTTATGAAAGGGAGGTCCTGTTTCACTAACCTGGTCTTCTTCTATGACAAGGCGACCTGCTTAGTGGATGAGGGGAAGGCTGTGGATGTTGTCTACCTGGAGTTTAGTAAGGCCTTTGACACTGTCTCCCACAGCCTTCTCCTGGAGAAGCTGGCTGCACATGGCTTGGATGGGTGCACTCTGCGCGGGGTTAAAAACTGGCTGGACAGCCAAGCCCAGAGAGCAGTGGTGGTGAATGGAGTCAAATCCAGTTGGCGGCCGGTCATGAGCGGTGTTCCCCAGGGCTCAGTGTTGGGGCTGGTCCTGTTCAATATCTTCACTGATGATCTGGATGAGGGGATCGAGTGCACACTCAGGAAGTTTGCAGATGACACCAAGTTGGGTGGAAGTGTCGATCTGCTGGAGGGTAGGAAGGCCCTGCAGAGGGACCTGGACAGGCTGGATCATTAGGCCGGGGCCAACTGTATGAGATTCCACAAGGCTAAGTGCCGGGTCCTGCACTTGGGTCACAACAACCCCAGGCAACGCTACAGGCTTGGGGAGGAGCGGCTGGAGAGCTGCCTGGCGGAAAAGGACCTGGGGGTGTTGGTTGACAGCCGCCTGAACATGAGCCAGCAGTGTGCTCAGGTGGCCAAGAGGGCCAATGGCATCCTGGCTTGTATCAGGAATAGTGTGTCCAGCAGGACCAGGGAGGTGATAGTGCCCCTGTACTTGGCACTGGTGAGGCCGCACTTTGAGTACTGTATTCAGTTTTGGGTCCCTCACTACAAGAAGGACATGGAGGTGCTGGAGCGTGTCCAGAGAAGGGCAACGAAGTTGGTGAAGGGTCTAGAGCACAAGTCTTATGAGGAATGGCTGAGGGAACTGGGGTTGTTTAGCCTGGAGAAGAGGAGGCTGAGGGGAGACCTTATTGCTCTCTACAACTACCTGAAAGGAGGTTGTAGCGAGGTGGGGGTCAGTCCCTTCTCCCTAGTAACGAGTGATAGGACGAGAGGAAACGGCCTCAAGCTGCGCCAGGGGAAGTTTAGGTTGGATATTAGGAAAAACTTCTTCACTGAAAGGTTAGTCAGGCATTGGAACAGGCTGCCCAGGGAAGTGGTTGAGTCTCCATCCCTTGAGGTATTTAACAGACGAGTAGACGCGGTGCTCGAGGACATGGTTTAGTGGTGGAATTGACGGTGCTAGGTTAACGGTTGGACTCGATCTTAAGGGTTTTTTCCAACCTTAATGATTCTATGATTCTATTTGGAATAGTTTTAGGCATTTTTTTAAAGAGTATTTTAGAAAATGTAATGAATGACCTTCCTTATGTTACCTTACAAAAAATAGAACTGTTGGATTGCTTTTTTTAAGCTGTTGATCCTAGAAGCATATGGAGAAATTATACAGTACAAGCTTTATACTTCATCACCTCATCAGAATAATGAAATAGTGCATTAGGCATTCAACCATCATTGCAATCCAACGGCTACACCTTGGGTGTGCTGACTCAACTTCTATAGTGAAGGATGGAAGCAGATGATTACTTAATTAAAGTCAGAACATGCTGCAATTAGTGGAGAATAGGCAAAATAAAAATTTTCTTTCCAGTTTAAAAAAATGTATACAATTTCAGAAGAGAAAATGAAAGAAGATGCAACTGAGTTGTCAAAAAACAATTAACCATGCCATCAACATTTCAGGTTAAACACGTTAAGAAATACTACTTAAAGAATAGAAACTGGTTTCAAGTTCTATATTTAATACAGTCCAGATGGGAAAACACAGGAGAGTATGTAAATAAAGGGGAACATGCTGGGGCAGAAAAAGATAGGCAGTCATAGCTGTTTTTACTGTAGTTAAGATGTTTGTTAGGCTTTTACTTGGTTTAGTTGTTTGTTATATCTTAGAATTTCCTTGTCTACACTAGTAAAAAGTTTTTTAATTTGACTGTGTAAAGGTTTTACTGTTTCATTGCTAGACAGTTTAACGTGTGACTGTGTACCTAAGCATAGTTTCAGTGAAGGAAACTTCATCTTGGATGACTATCAAACTATGGGGCTATCAAACCAGGAATATATTCTAGGGTTTTTCCACTCAGTTAGCTTTGTTTGACTTCAATATGTTAATGTCTTAGAAGTTTTGGAAGCTAAAATACTGGACCTGTAAGTAGTATCTGACTGATTCTCAGCAGGAACTATGAATAGCAGTCGTATACTGTTATTTTGATGTTGATTTTAGCTTGCATATTTTTTACAGTAAGGTTTTATATGGTTATGCTAATCAATGAACCAAATTCCCATGACACTTTGCTATTCAGGTTTAGGTCTGGCTAAACTTATGACCTCTAGCTTAGCTGATTCTTTTGGGAACTCATTGGTCTGTGTATCTAGAAATGCCTTTTATAGTAAACGTGACTGATTTGTACATCCTGTCGTTTTCCATATTCTTTTAAAGTACCAGAAGTTACTGGCAAAGCAGTTATCAGCAAAGACCCATGCAATTGGTATTTCCAGTCATTGGTATTTCTGTTTTCAAAGATAAGCAGATGGGAATTAGGTAATTCTGCGGAAATGAGTGAACTGTAGGCTTCAGAGGGGGTATAAACTTGAATAACTAATTGTGCATTATGGAATTACTGTATTTTTGCTGTCATACTGTAGGGGACTAGAGAGCACAGGGACCAAGTAACACATTTATCTACTCATTGATTATTGTCTTGATTAATAAACTGGTTGAGATGAATGTGAATGGTTTCTTGAAACATTACTAACCCAATAATAATTAACTGTCAAGATTAAAAAAACTGTTTGGCAACTAGTTTTTATATCTAGACACTTAATCCAAATTTCAGGAAATTGCTCAACATCTGAAGGATACCAGAACAAATTCAATGATGCTGTACTTTAATCTGTTAAAATCAGAAAGATCTGGTAAGTTCATTAAGGTTAATGGACTTTAACTTAAGTAGAAGGAAAAGTACAAAGAAATCTTTTACTTTATGATTAAAAAAAAAAATAAAATCAAAGAAATTGTTATAAAACCATCTCCAATTTATCCTATTTCATAGGATAAAATGTACTATCATAATTAATTATGTGAGAAAGAAATTCTAGTTTATTGAAATCAAAGTGAGAGTTAGTTGCCCTTTACTGAGGACAAAATTTTATTCTTGAGTTGCAGTTAACACTTGTGAATGTGTTTATCTGCTCACAGGAGTAGATTTGAAAAAATCTTACCATTCTTTTGAAAGTCTAGCAAGGCAGTTCTCATGGGTAAGAAGCAGTCACCCTCACTTAGTTTCAGTGTTACCCAAAAGCACAGATTTCTTTTTGTGGACTACTTAATTCTAATGAATGTGAAGCGTAGACTGCTTTTGGTTGTACTATCTAGGTGTAATGAGAAAGGACAGAAATTCAATGAAGTTCCCAATTATGTGCCCTGCCTTTTTTGTTGTTTTTTAGTTTTTCATTAAAATGGATTTTTTAGGACTGTTATTGTAAAAATACTACTGCTGCTACTACTACTGCTGCTATTAAACAGTGAAAATTGTAAGTCTCAATTCATAGACTCATAGAAGTTGGGAAGGGACCTTAAAGATCATCTGGTTCCAAACCCCCTGCTATGGGCAGGGACACCTTCCACTAGACCAGGTTGCTCAAAGCCCCATCCAACCTGGCCTTGAACACTTCCAGGGATGGAGCTGTTTCCCACTTCTCTGGGAAACCTGTTCCAGTGCTTCACCACCCTCATAGTGAAGAACTTCTTCCTTATATCCAATCTAAATCTACCCTCTTTCAGTTCAAAGCCATTACCCCTTGTCCTATCACTATGTGCCCTTCTAAGAAGTCCCTACCCAGCTTTCTTGTAGGCCCCCTTCAGATACTGGAAGGCTGCTTTAAGGTCTCCCCAGAGCCTTCTCTTCTCCAGGCTGAACAACCCCAGCTCTCTCAGCCTGTCCTCATAGGGGAGGTGCTCCAGCCCTCTGATCATTTTTGTGGCCCTCCTCTGGACTCAGTTCAACAGGTTCATGTCCTTCTTATGTTGGGGGCGCCAGAGCTGAACACAGTACTCCAGATGGGGCCTCACAAGAGCGGAATAGAGGGGAAGAATCACCTCTCTTGACCCGCTGGTCATGCTTCTTTTGACGCAGCCCAGGATACAGCTGGTTTTCTGGGCTGCAAGTGCACATTGCCAGGTCATGTTGAGTTTCTCATCAACCAGCACCCCCAAGTCCTTCTTCTCAGAGCTACTCTCTATCCATTCTGCACCCAGCCTGTATTTGTGCTTGGGATTGCCCCGACCCACATGCAGGACCTTGCACTTGGCCTTGTTGTATTTCATGAGGATCACATGGGCCCAACTCTCAAGCTTGTCAAGGTCCTTCTGGATGGCATCCCTACCCTCCAGTGTGTCAACCGCACCACACAGCTTGGTGTCATTGGCAGACTTGCTGAGGGTGCACTCAATCCCGCTGTCCATGTCACTGACAAAGATGTTAGACAGCACCAGTCCTAATACCAACCCCTGAGGAGCACCACTCATCACTGGTCTCCACTTGGACATCAAGCCGTTGACTGCAACTCTTTGAGTGCAACCATCAAGCCAATTCCTTATCCACCAAGTGGTCCATCCGTCGAATCCACGTCTCTCCGTTTTAGACAGAAGGATGTCATAAGTGACAGTGTCAAATGCTTTGAACAAGTCCACGTAGATGATATCTGTTGCGCTTCCCTTATCCACCAGTGTTGTAACTCTGTTGTAGAAGGCCACCAGATTTGTCAGGCACAATTTGCCCTTAGTGAAGCCATGTTGGCTGTCACCAATCACCTCCTTATTTTCCATGTGCCTTAGCATCATTTTCAGGACAATCTGCTCCATGATCTTGCTGGGCCCAGAGGTGAGGCTGGCTGGCCTGTAGTTCCCTGGGTCTTCCTTTTTTCCCTTTTTAAAAATGGGGGTTATGTTTCCCCTTTTCCAGTCAGCAGGAACTTCACCAGACTGCCATGAGTTCTCAAACATGATGGAGAATGGCTTAGCAACTTTATCCGCTAGTTCCCTCAGGACCTGCAGATGCATCTCATCAGGTCCCATGGACTTGTGTGCCTTCAGGTTCCTTAGATGGTCTTAAACCTGATCTTCTCCTACAGTGAGCGGTTCTTCATTCTCCCAGTCCCTGCCTTTACATTCTGTGACTTGGGAGATGCGGCTAGAGCACTCACCAGTGAAGACTGAGGCAAAAACGTCATTGAGTACCTCACCCTTCTCCATATCCTCTGTAACCAGGTCTCCCATTTCCTTCCGGAGAGGGCCCACATTTTCCCTAGTCTTCCTTTTATCACTGACATATTTATAGAAGCTAATTGAAGAAAACTCAAAATTGTAGAGAAGAAAAAGACACAAACCAGTGTATATTCTCTCAAAAAATATTTTCTAGGTTTTGATCACTAGCTTTTTTAATACCTTTAATACCTTAGGACCCCAGACTTCCACTGGGGAACTGAGTGTTAGACAAGTCAAGTGTCTAATAGCTTCTTCAAGGTAAAAAATAAGAGATGCAACAGGTGTTTTTACTCCACACCTTGCTTAGCAGTAGAAAAGGCAGAATTTACAACACACTGATCTTGCTGTAGTCATAATTCATCTAAAATACATATTTGTGCTAAAAATACTCAAACTCAAAATCAGCACTGAAAACCACCTGTTAATGATGATGCAGAGTGTTATGCATTCAATGATAACACTTGTGGCCAGCTGATAGTTATACTGCTGATAAACAGGAATGTGAGCATTTGGTTCGCACCATAGAGGTTGAGAAGCTAAAAAGTAGGGGCAGCATGCCCCTGTGTGTGTGCAGCATGCGCCGTCAGAGGCACTTTTGAGCCTGGGTGTGACAGCCTGCATGTGCTATCAGGGATCCCAGTATGATGACTCAGCAACATTTGTATCAGCCTGCTCGGTCTCACATAAATCAAAACCTTTTGACACTCTTTCAAACCCAGTACACCTTTAAAGGTGTTCGAAAAGATATGGGTTTGAATCCTCTTGTCAATATGTATTATGCCACAGTTCTGCAGACCAGACAAAGTCTGTACTTCCAACTGTATTGGCAGTTAATTCCCTTTCTCTTCTGTTCAGTCATGAATGGTTGATTATGTAAAGTAATAAACAAAGGTGAGAGAGTTGTGCTATCAAAACTTGCAAACACTTGACAAAAGGCATTTAACATTCTTGTGTTTTCTACACTATCCAAAAATCAAAAAATCTGATGTGACATTAATCCACCTATTGGCAACAGAAGATATTAATACAGTCTTTTTTATGCTTAGCTATGAAAGAAATTGGCACAATCATATTCTTGGTTCCATAACATGTATGACTACTTTGAACTTTACTTTAGTATGAAGACTAAGTAATGAAGCTTGCTTACTCAAAAGGAAGTAAAACTCTTGATACTAATACAAGAAGGGAGGTGGAAGGAAAACTGATCTTCTCTATACGCTGTATAGATTGGAAGAAAAAAGACGCACTCTTACCACTTCCAAGTTAATATTGTATCAAGTTAACGTAGCTTTCTGGATATTAAATGTAGATATCAAAGTATGCATAAATTGTATGAAACCTAAGAACTACACTCAAAATTAAATGTCAATACTATTAGAAATCCAAAAGTTTGTGTAAACCATACTAAAAAGCCATTATGGTGGCCCCATAAGGTAGTGTGGTCAAGGATCACCTGGCATACTTTTATGAAATAATGTGGTCAGCATGACTAGGGAAGTGATCGTCCCCCTGTACTCGGCACTGGTGAGGCTACACCTCAAATATTGTGTTCAGTTTTGGGCCCCTCACTACAAGAAGGACATTGAGATGCTGGAGTGTGTCCAAAGAAGGGCAACGAAGTTGGTGAAGGGTCTAGAGAACAAGTCTCATCAGGAGCGTCTGAGGGAATCGGGGTTGTTTAGCCTGGAGAAGAGGAGGCTGAGGGGAGACCTTCTTGCTCTCTACAGCTACCTGAAAGGAGGTTGTAGCGAGGTGGGGGGTGGTCTCTTTTCCCAAGTAATAAGTGATAGGATGAGAGGAAATGGCCTCAAGTTGTACCAGGGGAGGTTTAGGTTGGATATTAGGAAAAATTTCTTCACTGTAAGTGTTGTCAAGCATTGGAACAGGCTGCCCAGGGAAGCAGTTGTGTCTCCATCCCTGGCGGTATTTAAAAGACATATAGATGTGGTGCTTAGGGACATGGTTTAGTGGTGGACTTGGCAGTGTTAGGTTAATGGTTGGACTTGATGATCTTAAAGATCTTTTCCAACCTAAATGATTCTATGATTCTATAACTTTTTATTTTAAGCGGCCAGTAGTGCAAATTTTTAAGATATTCCAGTTTGAGATAGAAATTTGACCACTAGGAGTATGGTGGTCCTAAATGTATTGGAAATGAGTATTTGAACAAGGTGGGTGGGGAGACTGTGCCATCACTTTGTTAGTACACTTAATCTCTGGCATGTCCCTCCTTGTACACCACAGAGGTCCAAAATTACAAATGTATAATGAGAAGGTATTTAGCATTAAAGTGGGACGTGAAGCATTTGTGCTAAGCCATCACTGATTTCAGACTCTGTATTTGGAAAATCATAGAATCATAGAATACCAGGTTGGAAGGGACCTCGAGGATCATCCGGTCCAACCTTTCTAGCACAATCTAGATGAGATGGCCCAGCACCATGTCCAGCTGAGTCTTAAACGTGTTCAGCGTAGCAGAGTCAACCACTTCCCTGGGGAGATTATTCCAATGATTGACTGTTCTCATTGTGAAAAATTTACCTCTCGTGTCCAATCAGAATCTCCCTGGGAGTAACTTGTACCCGTTACCCCTTGTCCTCACCATGTGACTCCTTGTAAAAAGGGAGTCTCCGTCTTCTTTGTAGCTCCCCTTTAAGTACTGGTACATGGTGACGAGATCACCTCTAAGCCTCCTTTTCTCAAGGCTGAACAAACACAGCGCTCTCAGCCTATCCTCATATGGCAGGCTTCCCAGAACCTTGATCGTCTTGGTGGCCCTTCTCTGGACCCCCTCCAGCCTGTCCACATCTTTTTTGTGTAACAGGGACCAGAACTGTACACAGTATTCCAGGTGTGGCCTGAGAAGCGCTGAGTAGAGAGGGATAATGACTTCTTTATCTCTGCTGGTGATGCCCTTTTTGATGCAACCCAGCATCCTATTGGCCTTCTTGGCCGCAGCAGCACACTGTTCACTCATGTTGAGCTTCCTGTCCACCAGGACCCCCAGGTCCCTCTCCACGGAGCTGCTCTCTAGCCAGGTGGATCCCAGCCTGTGCTGCACTCCTGGATTATGTTTTCCCAGGTGCAAGACCTTACACTTGTCTTTGTTAAACTTCATAAGGTTCTTGTTAGCCCACTCTTCCAGCCTATCCAGATCTTCCTGCAGGGTGGCTCTCCCTTCCAGAGTGTCTACTTCCCCACTCAATTTGGTGTCATCAGCAAACCTCATCAGTGTACACTTGATCCCATTATCCAGATCACTTATGAAGATATCGAACAGCGTTGGGCCCAATATCGATTCCTGGGGGATCCCACTTGTGACGGGTTGCCAGTTTGAAAAAGAGCCATTTACCACCACCCTTTGAGTGCAGCCCGTCAGCCAATTCCTCACCCACTGCACAGACCACTTGTCCAGGACCTAACGCATCAGTTTCTCCAGGAGGAGGCTGTGGGGAACCGTATCGAAAGCCTTGGAGAAGTCCAAGTAGAAAACATCGACCGCTCACCCCATGTTAACTGAGCAGGTCACTTGATGACGGATTCACCTCTACTGTTTAACAGTAGGCCTATGTTTTCCATCTGTTTCTGCTTGCAACTTACATACTGGAAGAACCCTTTCTTGTTATTTTTGATGTCTCTGGACAGTTCCAATTCAAGTTGAGCTTTTGCCTTTCTAACTGCATCTCTGCACACTCTGGCAACGCCCTCGTAGTTTTCAGTGGACAATCTTCCACTTCTCCATCTCTGGTATGCATCTCTTTTGGTTTTAAGCAGACCCAGGAGCTCGTGGCTGAGCCAAGGGGGCCTCTTGCTCCGCTTACTTCCCTTTCTTTTATAGGGGATAAACTGTTTTTGTTCTTCCATGAGAGCATTCTTGAATTAACAAATTTTAGGGTGATACTGAAATAGCAGTTTAGTAGCTGGTCTCAAACAGGCATTTCATAATGTAATTTACTTGTCAAAGATAGAGGATGTATATTAACGTTAAGATATAGCTCCAGTTTCATGTCTAACTCTTTGCTAAGTGCCATTTTGAATAAGGCTTTAAAGATTAAACTGTGTTACTTTTTAGAAAGGTCTCAATATGACGATAAAGCTAAATTTTTCAGTAACAGCCGAGTTGGGAAAAATCCAAACACTCCATAAACCACCAAAGATAATGAAGAAGGAAATGATAGAAGCCAGATCTAGTAAATGAATTCTTAACCCCAGAAATATTTCTTTCCAATCACTCAAAACATGTGTAGAGTCATAGGATCATGTGACAGGTCCAACCTCCTGTTCAAAGCAGGTCTTTAGAGCAGGGTGTTCAGGACAATGTCCAGTCGAGTTTTGAATATCTCCAGGGGTGAAACATACCCAGCCTATCTGAGCACCTTTTCCAGTGTTTGACAATCTACAGGATAGAAAACATTCTTCCCTATATCAGGGCATAATTTCCCAACTTTCAACATGTGTCCATTGCTTCTTGTTCTTTCATTATGTATCTCTAAACAGTGTGGTTCCAGACTCTCTACACCCTCCTTTTGAGTAGCTGTGGATACTGGATACTCTGAACTGGATACTCTCTGTGCCTATCTCAGCTTGTGATTTCATCACTAAATTCTACACGCTGATTGGGGCCCCATGCAAGCACAGAAACAGTATGAAGCTTTTATTACGTAAGACCTCTTTTCTGTGTTCTGCCCTTTTCCTGTGTTCTGCCACTTTTCCTTTCCTCTCTTTTCGCCATGCTCCATCATATACCTGTGTCACCTGCAGGGTCTTGGCTTTTTTTCTAACTCACTGTTCCAGCAGAAAATTGAGAGACAAAGTCAACAGCTTTAGACTGCATTTTGTTGGCCTCATGGTAATAATCCTTCAATGAGACTGTGAGCAGCTTTTCTGGGCAAGGCAGATGTCTTGAATGCTGTAGAATAGGCTGCCAGCAGAAGAAAAAAAAAAAGGAGACATATGTTCAACATGTAAAACAAACTAGCGTTTGTAGTTTGATAATAGACAAATCTTTCATATTGAAGCCTCTGGAACTTTTATTTATGCATATGGCAGGTCTCTTATTGGTAATATCTCTAACTATAATATTAGCTATTGGTGTTATCTCCAATTATATTAGTGATGTATTTCATTAAGGAGACTGCCCATTGATCCTGCTTTAGCTCTTACATATTTTATGCACCTAATAAAGCAAATTAAGCAAGATGCTTAACACCTGTACCCTCTCCTCTCCTCTCCTCTCCTCTCCTCTCCTCTCCTCTCCTCTCCTCTCCTCTCCTCTCCTCTCCTCTCCTCTCCTCTCCTCTCCTCTCCTCTCCCCTCTCCTCTCCTCTCCTCTCCTCTCCTCTCCTCTCCTCTCCTCTCCTCTCCTCTCCTCTCCTCTCCTCTCCTCTCCTCTCCTCTCCTCTCCTCTCCAGTAATATCATGGCTTATTTTGTGTGTGTGTTTTTGTGGAGTTTCCCAGTCCTGTTCTTTGAACTTGATGAGTAGAGTCACCAATGGCAGTACTTGTGTTGATGCTTGTAATTTGTTGCAAGGGCTTGAATTATGATTCTCATTTGTAATTGTTATTGTAATATGTAACTGGTAGAAAATAGAACCATATGATTGCCTCTAAAAGTTTATGGCAAGCATCTTCACTTTCTTAGTGGAAAACTGTGTAATCATTGTCTACATATTGCTAGCATTCTTCAAACATGTTTTAGTACCTTCTTCTCTTAATTTCTGCTTTTTTTTTCTCTAAATTGTCATTATGACTTCATATGTGATGACAGAAAAATTAATCCTAAAATTTTCAAGTCTAGATAATGGTTTGCTTAGAGGATGCTTTGCATTTTTGTTTCTTTCTGAGCCAAGTTACACTAGTGTAGAAGAACCAAATTTTTTTCCCCAGTATGTCTTGAGGCAAATCAGTGTTCTGAATAAGAGAAATGGATGGTTTTGATCTAACAAAACAGAACTGTTTTTCACAGAAGTGAGGATGAGTATCTCAATAAGTGTGAAGGAATAAGTGCAGAGCAAAGGGCAACATCCTCTCATCATTTGCAATCCTTAGGGAATATCAGTCTCACTTAGATGAGCTGTTTGGACAAGCTCTGTAGCAAATTTGGGAATAAAACAAAAGGGCAAATATTTTACTCCCAAGAAAAGGTCAGGACATTTAATACAGTAGTAATAAAGGATGCATTATACTTTTCAGAAAAGCACAATTATTTTTAGTTCAAGGTGTGATATGTCAGGTACATATCATCTTTTCTCACTCTGACTATTATACTGTGCCAGAAATGTGCAAGACAGCTCCACTGTTCTCCTGATTACTGACAAGTTTTATTTCTTTATTTGACTTTACAGCAGTATTCACCATGTTGTGGTTCATTTGGGAGACCAAAGAGATACATCCTAATAACAAGACTTTGGGGTTTTCACTGGAAATGCACCCCCTCTTCCTGCTTCCAACTTACATGGTATTTTCATGTATTTTCAATGTATCACTCAGGTATAAAATTAAGTGATAAATGAAGACAAATTATATCATCCAAGAAACACCACCATGCTGTAGATTATTTATACTGTAACATTAAATGTGTTCTTGTAAACCTAACACACTCATAAAAGAATATGGAATGCAATAGGTATGTATATTCCACAAGAAAAAAAATCTATGAATGTTAGCTGTAATAACTTTTGAAAACATAAGGACGTTGGTTTTATTTTTAATTGAATTTACATATATTGCAGACTGTCACATCTGAGAGTATAGGAGCTACAGTTTTTCTTTCTAACTTACAGAAAAACAGATTTTGAATTTAGAACTGCCCATGTTCTTTTCATAGTTTTAATGATTTTGACTGCTTTACCATAACAAATGCTTTTAAAAAATTAAATGGAGCAGAGGGAAGGATTGCTATAGTTAATGTGGAGACAATGCTTTGTTTCAAAGAAGGGAAACTACTGAAGCAGCTATTTTTGCATCTGAATCCAACTGAGACTTGAGTGTGGAAGGTAGTTTGAGTGAAAATCATCACAAAATACCAGAGAACACTATTCTAAGAAGGGGAAAGTGTGAGAGAAGCATTGCGAGGAAACTGGGCTCCTGAAAAACAGGCTTCAGCAAACTCAGGTATGGAATGTAATCTAAGTAACATATTGCAGTGTAATTAACATAAATTAATATCTAAACTAGACTGTTCAAAGAGCAACACTAAACTAGCCCGGTGTCAGAGAAAAGCAGAAACACTGAGAGAGACTCCTACACCAGAAAGGAATTGCAGGAATACTGGAAACTGGCACATGTCTAAGAATAATTCTGTAAAAGAATAGGACAAATTTATAGAGATAAAATTAGAAAGAGTAGGGAGCAAAATTACTTAAAACTAATGAGAGACATAAAAAGCACCTAGGAATAAGTTCTGTAAGTGCATCAGAAATAAGATAAATTCAGTGCTCATTTCTGAACAGAGTTTAGAAATGTCCTTTAAGACTGTGTGAGCATGCATTTTTATATATATTAGTATGGAGGACAAATTTGTTCACTAGCAAATCGGAAGTCTTTCAGATGAACTAGCTCTAAGGGGAGCTGAAGCTGTAGGGTTTTTTTTTCTGTTTAACCCTATCAGATTAGTGAGGATCTTATGTAATGAGCTTTTAAAACTGAGGCAAATTAGAGAAGGCGTGGCTTTTCCAAACAGTGAAACAGCTCTTCTGACTATATGATCTTATAATTCATATACAACCAAATGACATATAATGTTATTGAGAAACACTAAAGTGTAAAAGGCAGTGGTGTAAATACAAACACTTAAAAATATCTGCATCTACCACATCAGCAGTGCAGTTTGTCAGGGCAATGTGTGCAGAAGAGGACAAAAAAATCCTTCCCCACAAAGAACCTTTTATTTTCTGCTTATCCACAATACTTGGTCATAGAACATCTAGTCACATAGTAAAATACTTTCTTCAAGCATTGGTAGTTAATAGCTGGCTCATGCCCCAAAGAATGAGATTTTAAGTGCCTTATAAATATTAAAACCTACCTAATGTAAGTATAGATACACTTAATATCCATTTAACTGTCTAATCTTATTCTGAAGACAGAATAAGCTAGACCTTTTTGTTTATTCCATGTCTCTGGTTATATTTATCTTTGGATCTTCTTGTTTCTGGCAAAGTCATTAGAAGTAAAGCACAGATACAAATATGAACTGTTGAAACGGTATGTTTTAGCTTGCAGTGATCTCTTATGCATTTGATACTAGGATTCAACTGCACAGTATACACTTGGAATTACATATCATATTTCACTTGTAGATTGACTTACACATAAGGAAAAAACCATTGTAGACCTTGTTCCAGTTCCTTTCAGAAAAAAGAACTAGTGCTCACAGCTCACAGTTACTTATTTTTTTATGTAGTTTTTTTCCTAGAGTTAGAGGCACACAACAGCAATAAAGATTCTTAAAGCTAGTCAATTACTACCCAAAATATCTTGTTTAGCTGATGACTCATATGACTGAGCTGATCATTTGTTGTATGACCCACCTTAGAGAACAAAAATATAGCAAATTTTGTCTCTGTGACCATCACAGCTGAATTAAAGATCAGCAACAATAAATGAAACAGTCCTTTCAACACTGGCAAAAATTAATTTCATTCTAGTGCATTTATATTAATTTTATTCATTGTGTGATGGAACCCTGAAGCTGCTGTGAGCTTTGAGGTCAATATTTGTAGACGACTGCTTATATTGAGCACAACAAAAATACCATCAAGTCTTTAAGGTCAAAAATGTTTTTCTTTGAATAGATACCAAAGGGACTTTTTAAAGGATTTTTTTTTTTTTAAGAAGACCAGGAGAAGTAAAAAAACAAATTAGTAGATAAGAGACAAGAGAAATGCTACCCCCATACAGTCTGTTCTGAGTTCTTGGAGGAAAGAAGATGCCCAGAGGCCTGGTCGAGGTTGTTGGAAGATCTCCCTGCTCTCCAAAGTCTTCCCTCCTCATTTGGCTCCAGGTTCACTCCTAGCGGCCACTTGCATGTTCAGACCCCTGTTCCTCTCTCTGCCTGTTCTATCTCTGCCCTCTCAAACCTTTCAGGTCCAGCATATGCTCAGCTTCCCCTCGGTAAGGCTCATGCTGCTAGAAGGTGCCATGACCTCCAGAGAGGAGCAATCAGGACAGGGAAACCAGCAGCCTCATCTGTTGCTGCCCAGCCACACACTCTCAAAAGAGCATGCCATGAGGAAATGAGAACATATGTCACCCTCAGATTTTGCATTGCTACCCCTCCAGACATTAATGGTATTCCAGTTAAAAGGAGCCAGGGATTTCATGTGGTATAAACAGGGCTTCCCTCTATAAGCAGAAGAAATGTCTTCAAACCAAAGTTAAATCCACTGAGCATTGCAATAGGCTTAGAGTATTGCTGTTCAGACTTTAAAATTTATTCATAGACTGATTCACTTCACTTTGATCTCATCTGGATTGTTTCCATTACCTACAGTAGAGTTAGGTTAGCATATCAGTTGACTGAACTATTGTTTTCTCTTTCACAAGCCAGCTTATACAGAAAGATATTTTTATAACACCTTTGCCTAATAAATTTTACTGAGTGATTAAGGTTTTTCTCTGTGAGCTGAAATAAATGAAAATTTTCTTTTCATATAATAGCTATAATGAGAATCCTGCTCTGCCGTATCACTATTATGAGAGCAGTAATTACAAGATTTCTAACAAACATCAATGTTTGAGGCAAATGTATTTCTAAAGAGGAAACAAGGTTAGATGGAGCTCTGCTGGAAGTCCTTTTATTTGCCATGATGCCAAACATCAAACTATGAAATCATTTTGCTCTCATTATTAACTTTTGCAAGAGATGTACTGCTTTCCATTGAGTTGTTTTCATGTCAGTGGGGAAAAAGACAGATGACTTTATCAGCAGAGAAGGAGATAAAAAGAATTAAAGAAAATTTGATGAGGTGTAAACAAAGCAGCAGCTTGAGCTGGAGGGTGAACTGTAAATTGCAACATGGCAGTGAGAAAAAAGAACAAATTTGCAAAAACAGCTTAAAAACTGTTAAGCATTAAAGCAAACAACACAAGATTTTTAAAGCTTATTTAAGCAATAAGCTAAAATGGTATTTATGTGAAGACAACAAACAAAAATGCTTCAACCTTAAAGCACAATACATTTGCTTCCTCACATTGCCCTCACACTACTTCAGGGTTAATTCTAGCATCGTGCCAGATTCTACAGTACTCTTTTTTTGAAAGGTGTAAGAATGGAGCTTGTGTATTTTAAGTGACTTCATCTAGATTTTGAGTTATTAAAACATGATTGGAAACAAATTGCTTGATGTGCTTTTAGTATGTTGTAAATTTTGCTATTTTTTGATGGAACATCAATCGTAACAGCTTAAGTAGATGATTTCCCTTGGTATATGTAGGTGTGCTATTCATTAGAACTGCCAAAGTAAAACAAAATTCAAGTTTGGCTAGACTGACACAGAAAAGTGTAAGTACTTTTAAAGAGGAAAAGTATTTTCTGTTTCTGTATCAAAAAATTTTGTTTCCAAGTAAGTCTGAGTCTAGAAAAGCACACCATCCTGTAACTTACTCTCTTTCCTCTTTACTACAAAATGCCTGACATCATTATATGTTATTATCTTCATAATCATTAAAAAAAAAACCAAACATACAAATAACATGGTTGCATGGCTGGAGAAGTGAGGTAATGTTTGCAAGTCTTGATCTGAAGGTGGTTGGTTTTGAAATGAGCTACAGATTCAGCCCATGCTGACATTAGGATGATTACTCTTTTCTCACTGGAAAGAAAAGTAACTATGCAGGATCAAGGATGTCTTTTAAATGTGGCTGGTTTAAGTTTTTTTGTATGTTTACCTTGAAAATCTGGAACAATAGCATGCATTTGTACCAGTGAGAGGGAACCCTCTTCTGGAATGAAGTACCTGTGATTTCTGTGAAGAGCAGAAACTATGGAACTATGCCCTTTGTGAAGGGGTATTTCAACACACTAACATTCAAAGGATTCAGTATTATACCATTTGAAAGGGTTCATATGGATACAAAAAAACTGTAGTTGAATGGACAATCTGATTTAGTTAGACAAGAAAAATGGGCAATTTTTGTTCAAATGGAGTGACTTTTGTACAGCTACCTGTTTCAGAGTCATGTTATTCCTCTTTTTGCAACAAAAGCCTAGGCATTTGTCTGTTGTAAGTGGAGTATAATTTTTCCAATGTATCCCAGCTCCAGAAACATCAGAAGCAACTTTGTAAAAATATTCAGATTCCTCGTCAACAACACTTCTAATTCTTTAGCTATAAACCACTATATATTTTTTCTTTTTTCCTTATTTTTCCAGAACTTGAGGAGTATGTCTGTTTCCAAAAAGACATCACACATGTTCAAAATGGGAACAGTAGAAACTATTGCCAGAATACTGGTTTTATACTGTATTTAGGCAAATAAATATCTAAAAAAATAAATATAACATAAAGTAGACAAGAAAAACTTGGAAATTCTACGTATGAGACTGAAAATAGTGTATAAGAAACACCATTCATTTCCATGTCTGATTTTTAATATACTTGAATTTAGGAAAGAATTTTAGAACATCCACAGGAGGAAAATATATATAAAAGATCGTAAAGCCCAGAGTTAAGACTTCACAGCATCTACTGAACCTTACTAAAAATTAATAATAATGTGATATTATTCACATTCCCTGAGTATTTTAGCTTCACACAATATGTTAAATATTTTCAGTTATTGTCATTTTTTCTTTCTCTTTCATATATAGAATATACAGAATAACGGATGGAATCCTCAGGTTGCTTTGGAGAATAAGATACGCTGGTGTATAAATCTCCACACAGAACACGTGGAGTGAGGTACACTAACACTATCAAGGCAAAGTAATTTGAAAAGATAATATTTATTGTGCCCAGTTTACAGCCCAAGGAACATAGAGGTGTTATGATTTTGCAGAACAGTTAGTCACCAATAAATGAACAGTTGAATTAGGAAGAATATTTTTTCTTGTGATTTTTCTTCCTGAGTGCAAGGATCTGGGTAAGTCTGAAGTTTGTCTGGTGATAATTCATGTATGTTTAGCTCAGAGAAGATGTCACAGTTTTCACAGAAGAAGGGCAAGCATGAAAAAGGTGAAAGATCTTGTAAAAAGATCTTCAACAACAGCTCCTTTCTTTTAAACTGTGTCAAGAAGAGCAGTAGTGATGGTGCTCCTGCCCATTAGGCACAATAAGGTCAGGTTTTCAAGTTCAGGACAGTCAGATGTAACCCTTAGTAACAGCTGCAATGTAGTAGGAGTTACAGGTACGTCCAACAGTAGTGGCAATTAATAAGAAAACTGATAAGGTAGCAGGAGTTTTAACTCCATGCCAAGTCACACGCAGGCACAGAAGAGGCTCATCTTTGTATCTTTCTCAAACAACAAGTCTCAGTCCCCCAACTAGGATCCTAAACTTGTTCTTTTCCCTGTTCTCACCTTTCTACTGTACCACCACCTCAGCCTGCCCTTCTAACTGCAAGCCCTCTCCCAGTTCCTCAGCTTCATGTTTCATGTTTCCAGCAATACTGATTTTGATGGGATGCATGGGCAGGGTAGGGAATAGAGAATTCAATTCCCCACACTTCAGAGAACTTCCTCAAGAAGTTAGACACCTATTTTCTTTCCTTGTTCAAGATCATGCTTTGCTTCTTACCAAATGCCAAAAAAACTTCAGCTACACATTAACCTGGTGGGATGCAGAGGGGCATATGTTCCCTGTCGATCTGATCCCATAACATTGTGCCAGAAATCATTGAAGACCTATTGAGAAAGAAAAGACAGAAAAGAGCATGATTTCTTAGTCTAGCACTGAAGGCACTCAGCCATGAAGGATCAATTGTAACTGTAGTTTCTACTCACAGGGTTGCATTTTACTCAGAGACTGAATAATTTAAACATAGATAGAGTTTTAGAAACAAGGACCAGAACTTCTTTCTCAGAGGGAAGGCAGTGAAAAAGTCACACTTTACCTCTGTCTCTGTATACCCTGTAACATCAGATTTGTCCTTGCACAGCAGCATAGCTTGGGGAACATCAGTACAGTCTATATATTGATGATAGGGTGCTTTTGAGAGATACGTGGGCTGGATCCCTGTTAGGTTTTTGATTGAACTGAACTCCTACTCCTAGACAAATTCTCTAAGGTATTACATAAAAGATAGATGGTGGCACTATGACACCCTTTTAGAAAAAATTAGCAATCACAGCTGCATTTTATAATAGGCCTGAATGTGTTCAACAACCTCACAGCTCACCAGGCTGGGCTTCTCAAGATGCTTCAGCAGAAGAATGCCAAATTTTCAAACTCATGCCAGGCCTATATAGGAAACATAGATTAACTTTTTCAGTACTTATGCACAGGCACAGAGGTAAAACTCAAGACATTAAGAGAAATTTGAAGTTTCATCTTACATGCTTTTGAACGGGGTCTACTAAATTCCATTTAATTCCTGGTTTACATGAGTAAAGAACAGATGTTCAAAGGTATTTAGGAGTCTAATACCTCTTTGAGAGTCTGATTTCCCTTTGATTTCCATTGGAATTGTGTGTATAAAGAGGGATAGAGCACACAAAAATGTTTGTGGATTTGATCCTTTTGTCTTTTGTAGCATGATTTTTAAAGTGTAAATAACAATGTTTCTTTGTAATAAACTACTGAACTTTGAAAAGTTTCAAGTTTAAATTCCTTCACTGATACAGGATCTGATGTTTTCAGATTGCAATGGAAAGGATGTTTTAATAGCTGCCAGCTTTATTTATTCAGTCCTGGCTCTGAGAAGCAGCTGAATCTTTCTGCATGTTACTAGGAAGTTCCGCGTTTGGAGACCTCACACCAAAGCCCAACAATGCATTAACAAAAGAAGGTTTGGGGAGGAACATATTTTACCTAGCCCAAAAGACTGAACACTACTGAAGCTGTCGGATCTTGTCTCCCAAATGACTTTCTGTAGTGTAACTCACTTTCCTTTCTGGGCATACCTCTGCCTTTTTTGTAATAACCAGCTACTTTAAATGGCTATCAGTGTTTTGCCACAGCCTGCAGTCCTGAGGAGGTATGTGGTCTTGAAAGTAACCCAACGCTTTCTCCCTTCAGCACCTTGGTTGTGCAGCTCAGGCAAGACTGAAACTGCTATTTGGCAATGAATTAGAGATATGATTCAGAACAAAACGAGAAACAGATGAGTAAGTGTATGCCCATTTTTCATAGCCCCTTTTCTGAGAACCACACTTTCAAGCGTCAAGTGAGTGAAATCACATAAAGGTGTTTTGCTTTTTACTCAAAGGGTCAAGTATTCTAATACGGATTTGTCTTTGGAATTAATTTAGTGCAACATGTGCTCTTTTCCCCTCCCCTTTTTCCAGCACTCCGGTTCCTGAAATATATATGATGATGCACGCAGCACAAATAACCGGTTACCATAGGAACAACAGTAATAGTGATCCCAAAGCAAGGTTGGGTTTTTTTCAGGATTTTTTTTTAATACCATACTTTGCACTTACATAAAGGTCCTAGCCTTCTTTCATTTTCAAGTAATTCTGGAAAAATGCTCTCATTTATCATGATTTGACTATAAATCTATCAAAATTTTCAGTGTTTTTGCACTAGCCTTCTGGCCTTGTGTAATTTCTACTACTAGAAAGATGAATACTAAAAAAATTTTCAGGAAATGAATTTGGTATCCATGACATCATTGTAAGTGACAGCCTTATGATAAGCATTGCTGCTTTACACATTGCCATGATGGTATTACTGACCTAAGCAAAGTGCTTGTTATATTTTTCTCTTCTTTTTCCCCATCATAATTTGCTCTCTTACCACATCCTGACATGCAAGTGTAAGAAAACACAAATATATGTAACTATGGATAAAGCAAAATGGCACTTACATTTTGATTCTTCTAAATGTAAATGTTATTATCTAGGTCTGCATACGTCTTTTTCATCAGAGCTACAAACTGCATTTCAGACATGCACTAACACTGCCACAACCTTATGCATAGGTTCATAGGCAAGTAATCAAGGATAAGTCTACTTTGGAGATGCTCCTCCCCTCAGTGTTCCCAAGGAACTGGAGGGAGACCTGTTTTCCAACATTTAAATTGTGTCTGTATTGGTGAGGACATTGTGAGAATGAGCTATTCCACCTGGCAAATGGTGACATGACGAAAGTCTGTTCTGAAGTGCATGGTCATTTCTGGGCTGTTCTTAGCTCTTAGTCATTTCACATTTTAGACATTAAAACTACAATCTACATTTGTGTGGCTATCACAAAAGTTCTATATCAAATTGACTTAAAGGTTTGGATCTTTAATCTATCATTAACTTAACCTCCATTTTGGGTAGCACAAATGAGTAGGAGAAACATAGGGTAATGCTGCATAGGGCTTCCTTGGAGAGCAAGAATTTCAGTGAAAAACAAATAAAAACTTCTTTCTTTTGGTCATGCAGATTACAGAGCACATCTTAAAAAAACTAAAAAGGAATTAGGAGAAGCTGTAAAATAGCCATTGATAGAGATTGTGAACTAGATGTGATTGGAGAGATCTGCCTGCATTGCTGTATTTGAATAGTCAGTTCTACGTATGTCCCATGTCTTACATGAGTGCTGGGATGTTAGGGTACATCCCCACTGCAGCCACAGGAGATTATACTGAGTTTTAAGTTATGAGACTGCTGTTAGCAGCAGATCTGGCTAGCTTATCATGAGCTGTACAGTACACTGCAGTCACCAAAATACCCGAAGCACTGAGCTACAAGTTTTGACAAGTTGCAATTTTCTGACCAAAACCACATTTTAGGGAAAACTCCTACATCAAATCTATTCCAAAACTCTGTTCTCCTGCCTAGCAAAAATTAGAAATACTATTCAGCCTACGTAGTTTAAGCAAATAGTTACTGTTACAAACTTCCACCTTGCAGAACTGAAGGTTTTTCACAGTCAGTAGGGCTGTATCACTTTATATCAGCTGAGAAAATAAGTCATAATAGAGGAGGTCTCTGTTCCATAGTTTGGCCTTTCTGAAGTGATACCTCATGTAATTGTAAGCAACTGTGAAGTTTACTGAGGTTTTCCCGTCCACTGAAAGAGCTACAGTAAGTTTCTAGTTACAGCAGGCTTTTAGTGTTTTTTTCCATGCAAACTATTTAATTTAGTTGCAAAGCAGATTCACATCATCTTTTCTTTTCCATTTGACATACAGAATTTAATTATAGTAAACATTTGGAACTAATTAGATGGTAGCTTTAGAGGACCTGATGTAATTTATTAGATTTGGATATTTAACTGCAATGAAGTTAGTGGGTAACCATGCTTAGGGGTATAAATTCTATAAAACAGTAATTAATTTGCTGCTTCATTTATGTATGTGTTTGGATACCTAAAAACGTAAGGTGTGGTATATATTTGATTAGGCAATGAAGAGGAACAGTTTTTTCATGTAAGAGAGAACAGAGCTTTTGCCAAGCAGTCAAAACACTATGACCTTCTGAAGACAAAAAAACCCCACAGATGGTCTTTCCATTCTTCCTTTAGGACTTAATGTGCTCTCTCATTCCTTAGTGGATGTGTCTCATGCCACAAAGGTAGCATATAGTGTGCTGTTTTACTGTTTAGGTGGCGGTGGTTGAAGGCTATAAGGTTACTATCGCTACCTCACGTCATCAAGTCTACCTCTGTTTCTACCTCCATCAGCATATCTGCACATGTAGTTCTCCTAACCTAGTCTATCAAAACAATGCAGGCAAGGAAAGCATTTAAGCTACCATTTCAGGAACAACCTAGGGACAGCTGTGCCTAAGTAGCAACCTCCAGCAGGAGGAGGTGACATGACAAGCAGTGAGATTGTGCAGAGCTGAAGCCCTGAGTGCAGAGTGGTAAGACAATGGAGAACTGCAAGATGTCATCAGCATTTGAACTAGTATCCTGGTAAACCCCGCTTAAAAATTATCTCAGTGAAGTATATTCAAAATATTAAGTATGTTAGCTTCTCTTTACTGCAGCAGCACTGTTTCTGCTATCCCCTGGTAACACTGAATCACTTAGATGAATAATAGGAAAAATGTAAATAGGACATAGAATCATACAATCATAGAATCGTTAAGGTTGGAAAAGACCCTTAAGATCATTGAGTCCAACCGTTAACCTATAATCTATCACTGCCAAGTCCACCACTAAACCATGTTGTCGAGCACCACGTCTACTCGTCTGTTAAATACCTCAAGGGATGGAGACTCAACCACTTCCCTGGGCAGCCTGTTCCAATGCCTGACTACCCTTGCGGTGAAGAAGTTTTTTCTAATATCCAACCTAAACTTCCCCTGGCGCAGCTTGAGGCCATTTCCTCTCGTCCTATCGCTTGTTACTTGAGAAAAGAGGCCGACCCCCACCTCGCTACAACTTCCTTGCAGGTAGTTGTAGAGAGCAAGAAGGTCTCCCCTCAGCCTCCTCTTCTCCAGGCTAAACAACCCCAGTTCCCTCAGCCATTCCTCATAAGACTTGTGCTCTAGACCCTTCACCAACTTCGTTGCCCTTCTCTGGACACGCTCCAGCACCTCCATGTCCTTTTTGTAGTGAGGGACCCAAAACTGAATACAGTACTCAAAGTGCGGCCTCACCAGTGCCAAGTACAGGGGCACTATCACCTCCCTGGTCCTGCTGGACACACTATTCTTGATACAAGCCAGGATGCCATTGGCCCTCTTGGCCACCTGAGGACACTGCTGGCTCATGTTCAGGCGGCTGTCAACCAACACCCCCAGGTCCTTTTCCGCCAGGCAGCTCTCCAGCCGCTCCTCCCCAAGCCTGTAGCGTTGCCTGGGGTTGTTGTGACCCAAGTGCAGGACCCGGCACTTAGCCTTGTGGAATCTCATACAGTTGGCCCCGGCCTAATGATCCAGCCTGTCCAGGTCCCTCTGCAGGGCCTTCCTACCCTCCAGCAGATCGACACTTCCACCCAACTTGATGTCATCTGCAAACTTACTGAGGGTGCACTCGATCCCCTCATCCAGATCATCAGTGAAGATATTGAACAGGACCAGCCCCAACACTGAGCCCTGGGAACACCACTCGTGACCGGCCGCCAACTGGATTTGACTCCGTTCACCACCACTGCTCTCTGGGCTTGGCTGTCCAGCCAGTTTTTAACCCCGCGCAGAGTGCACCCATCCAAGCCATGTGCAGCCAGCTTCTCCAGGAGAAGGCTGTGGGAGACAGTGTCAAAGGCCTTACTAAACTCCAGGTAGACAACATCCACAGCCTTCCCCTCATCCACTAAGCAGGTCGCCTTGTCATAGAAGGAGACCAGGTTAGTGAAACAGGACCTCCCTTTCATAAACCCATGCTGGCTGAGCCCGATCTCCCGGTTGTCCCGCACGTGCCGTGTAATGGCACTCGAGATGATCTGTTCCATGACCTTTCCCAGCACTGAGGTCAGGCTGACAGGCCTGTAGTTCCCCGGATCCTCCTTACGACCCTTCTTGTAGAGGGGCGTCACATTTGCTAACTTCCAGTCATCTGGGACCTCCCCGGTTGACCAGGACTGCTGATAAATGATGCAGAGTGGCTTGGCAAGCTCCTCTGCCAGCTCCCTCAGTATCCTCGGGTGGATCCTGTCTGGCCCCATGGACTTGTGAGCATTTTTTTTTTTATTTTTATTTAGACAAATAATATTTTCTTTTATTCAAGAAAATAAGAGAAATTCCCCCCTGGAGTCCCAAGGCAAGCTGGGGCAGCACCCACACCGGGCACAATGCTGCGTAGGCACTCACAGTGAAGGGATGGTGCACGGGCAGAGGTTTTTTGCCAGAATGCCTGCCAGCCCCCCTGGAACAGCAGCGAGATCTGTCCCCATGCAGGGTCTGAGCCCAGGGTCTGCCAGGTGACAGAAACACCCTGAGCAGGAGGAGAGGTCTGGAGGCAGGGGGAGGCTCCTGATGTGTCCCTGTGCCATGCAAAGCCGGCAAGGGGACACTGTGCATGACTGATGGTGAGGAGGGGCGGACTCCCAGCTGGAGGAGGGCTGGAGGGCCCAGGCAGGTACGCAGAGAAGCGCCCTGAAGGTTTGGTCCTCACCAGAACCCCAGCTCCCATCTCCTGTCCTGCTGAGTCTCCCAGGGTACCCTGTCGTTGCCCAAGCACCTGTCCAGCCTCAAGGGATAAGATGATGTTCTGGAGAACTCACAGCCCTTTTCTGTGAGTTATGTTGTCAAAGATGTGCTAATTTTGGAGATAAGCAGAAATTTTCCACAAAATAGTGCTTTCGTTGGAAAATGAGAATTACTACTGCTGAAATATTTTTCAGAAAACAAACAACTTTTTAAATTTATGAAGTAAAATATTTAATTAAAAAAAAGTTTTTGCTGTGACAAAATAAATATTTAATTGTAGAAATTTGAAATTCTTTTTCATTTCAAAATGAAACTGTTATAATAAAATGTAAACCTCATGAAATTTAACAAGGCCAAGTGCAAGGTCCTGCACATGGGTCAGGGCAACCCCAAGTATCAATATAGGCTGGGTCATGAGTGGATTGAGAGCAGCTCAGCAGAGAAGGACTTGGGTGTACTGGTGGATGAAAAACTGAATATGAGCCAGCAATGTGTGCTCGCAGCCCAGAAAGCCAATTGCATTCTGGGCTGCATCAAAAGAAGCATGGCCAGCAGGTGGAGCGAGGTGATTCTGCCCCTCTACTCCCCTCTGGTGAGACCCCACCTGGAGTACTGTATACAGCTGTGGGACCCCCAGCATAAGAAAGATATGGACCTGCTCGAGTGGTTCCAGAGGAGGCCTATGAAGATGATCAGAGGGATGGAACACCTCTCCAATGAGGACAGGCTGAGAGAGTTGGGGTTGTTTAGCTTAGAGAAGAGAAAGCTCCAGGGAGACGTTGTAGCAGCCTTCCAGTACCTGAAGGGAGCCTACAAGAAAGCTGGGGAGGGACTCTTTATCAGGCTGAGTGATAGGACAAGGGGTAATGGTTTTAAACTGAAAGAGAGTAGATTTAGATTAGATATTAGGAAGAAATTCTTTACTGTGAGGGTGGTGAGACACTGGAACAAGTTGCTGAGATAAGTTATGGATACCCCCTCCCTGGAAGTGTTCAAGGCCAGGTTGGATGGGGCTTTATGACTATATACCTCTTACCCATCTTACTTTTTGGATGAATAAATTATTAGTACTGCACGGATAATTAGGGTGTTCAGCATTAACCAATGAACAAGAAAGAAGAGAAATTTAGAAGCAAAATGTAGGGCCTTTGTGTTCCTCTTTAATGAGGAACAGGGGATAAAGAATTATTTTGTGCATGACACAAATACTCTGCTTTTTGAGTTCACAAATAGAAGGGAAATAATACTCTAAATTAGAGGGATAGCATTGTATTGAATCAGTCTATGTGGTTTTTAGGGATATGGTGTTCTGTAAAGGGGAAATGAATGACATGACAAAAAAATGTTAAATAAAAGATAATTATTTTATGTATTTTCAACAGAGCCAGGTATGTATTTTTAGCAGAGTCCACAATAGCTGCTAAAGACTTGTTCCTATACAAAAATTCTACAATGTGTCATAATACTTCTTGAGTCAAAACCTAAGAATAGACAATTTCTCACATTTTCTTTAAATATATCTTTTTCTTTTGTACAGAGTGTTAGATTTCTTGTAGTTACCTCTTATCTTAAGGATTAATAAGAAAGGGATATTTTATGAGGTACCACATTTCATTTGGACTTCCAAAACTATTCACTGAGATACAGAGAATAGTGCTTTTTTTCCTAGCATTTGGCACACAAAATATTTTTAGAATGCTTGTGGAGAGGGGAGTAGAATGGAAGTTATTTATCTGTTAGAAACACTGATTACATTTCTTATTTTCTAACAATATAATGTGAATAAAATGTTTGGAATTCTCCTTCAGACTTTATTAATACCTCCGCTTGGAAAGATTTGCTGTCATCCAAAAGAGGTATGTACTTGCATAATATTTGCATATTAAATTTAAAAAATATATAAATGTATAATGCACTGAAGATTAATTTAAACACTCAAAAAATCCAAGAAGATTTGGAGTTGGACTGAATCTTTTCTTTTTGCATCAAGTTCTTGAATAAACAAAATATATCATTGAACAGACAAAATAAATCATGAAATAGATTGTGATGCAGTCTTTCCTCCACACTATTTCTAATTGCATCTTGTACTTTAAATATGGCATGTGTCTGGATTTTTGTTCAGCCTTCTGTCTTTGGAAAGCTTCAAGAGTACTTTAAAACATACATACTAAATACCCCACGGAGATAATGAGATTAATCATGGTGGTAAATAGAAAATTCTGTTTCTTGGTCAAAGACTTGAATGGTAACAATTATATGTTACTTTGCCTTGCATACTACATTGCTTTCATAAGCGGAGGTAATTGTATGCCTTTATGAAGAAAAATTACACAGTAGATAATCAACATGCACTGCAGTTCTCATGGAGACAACCTTGTTGTCCAATGTACATTTTTTTGGTTTCATATTAAAAATAGCAATGCAGATTTTATGCACATTTAGTAAGTTGTTACTCATTTGGAAAGATCTGCTCTTGACTGGGGCTACGCAGACAAAACCAATGATTAAATAGGCAAGAATGTGGGAAGTCAGGAATGATGAGCAATAAGTTGTGGTTTTTGTTGACAAGTTATGCTCAGCATAGCTACATGTATGAGAATTCCTGAGCTCAGATCTTGCTGTCTGCCTCAGAAAGTCTGGCAGCTGTTATGAATGGATTTGCAATTTTGGCCAAAAATTTCCCTAAGAGAACAATTTTCTTCTGATTCACAGGAGCAACATTTAAAATATTTTCAAATGGAAGTCTCAAAATATTACATTCCAGCAAATGTCAAAATGTTGTATTTCAACATTTTCACTCTCAAAATTGAAATATTGAAGTAGGATTTGGAGGAATTTTTCTTCCTTTTTCTTTTATTTGAATGTCACAAAAGATTCCAAGATTTTGACTTTTCAGTTGATATCTAGAAATTAAAGGCTGAAATCATAGCTAGAGTTCCTTAATTTCAACTACAGCTAGCTGCAAATGAGATTTTAGGTGTTGTTTTACACTGATAGAGTCAAATAATGGAAGTTAACAGGGAGACCTAATTAAAGAGATACAGGGCTGCATGTTTGAGTACACTTTCCAGTTTTTAAGAAGACTGAGATCAGAACTGTTGCATATCAGCAGGTAGGACATGTTATTGGAATATAAAAATTCATTCAGAATCTAAGTTTCCATCCTTAAAATATGTTCTTTGTAGCTTAACTAGGCTACAAAAAAAAAAACCTCTTCAAAATTGATAACATACGTCCACAGTACAAACCAAATGAAAAGTGTGGGGGGTTTTGGTTTTGGTGGTTTTTTTTTTTAATCTCAAGATTTTAAAAACCAGACTCATGACTTTAAGGGATTGACTCATGATTTCTGAATGCTTTGAGTAAGATATTATCAGAATTTCTAGATAGATAGTTGGCTCAATAATGTTATTGAATAAAAGGTTGAGTAAAACCCTCTACTTTTCATTTTCTTGTGTTGTAGTATGCCTGGGTAAAGAAACGTCGATTTACTATCTTGCTTACTTACTGATATACAAACTATAGAGAAGTGGACTGAGAAACCAGGATAGCAGCAATTTATGCATTGGTAATTTATATATGGTTTTGGTTTACATAATTCTTTCTTTATTCAATAAAAAAATGCATAGTTGCCATGGAAACTGCTACAACATAGGATTTGGATTACCGTGACGAGGCAGGGCATTTTTATAAACAAATAAACACAGAAAACACATAAATCAAATGTTAATCAGCATCATGCATATTCTTAAGACAATAGAGGTTGAGTTTCCCATTCTTGCTGAAGGTGCAGAGGGTTCAGACCACAGGCTCTATCTCTGCACTGGCATCCTCAAATATAATATTCAAAGATATATTGAAGTTATGTTATTTCCCAGTCTCAGTGACTGCACTTCTGAATAACTGTGTTCAACAGTTTGTTTTTAAGCACAAACAAGACTATTTATTCTCTAGGCACTTAGTAAAACTTATAGCCTCTTTATGAACCTGCAATATGAAAGGTACGACTATCTAAGAAGGAGATACTGAAACCATTAGCACTTCATTAAATCTACAGGAGAGAAGAAATCTGTGTTAACTGTATGCATAGGACAGAAGGGACAAATGAGTTTTATTTCATCTACTACTCTCATTTTCAGTTCTTTTTATATCTTGCTTGTCTATTTTTTCCTCTTTTTGAAAATTCTTGGCTTTTCATTCCAAATTAAAAATAATTGCAGTTGTCCCCCAACATGCACACACACCCCCATCTACTTCATAATCATGTCTATTAAAATCCATCTCTGTTGCTATGTGAATTCCGTATGCTTCTACTTTTTTCTGCTTTTTTGTGCTGATTGACTTGCACATCGCAAAATGGAAGTTTCAGAAAAAATGTTTGGTATTTAATAAGAATCCTGAGACCAGTTTAAATCTAATCAGTCCTGAACAATGTTGTAAGAGATGTTTTCCCTTTGACGTTTTACATAGGATCATGACAAAAAAGAGCATTTCAGAGAGGTTCTCAGTCATAAATGATTTAAATTTGGATGCTTAGTTTGACTTTTCCATAAAAAGAGCAAAAAATTTAGCAGATGTCCAGAAATGCTATTTTATGAGGAAAAATGTGAAAAAGTTAAATATTTATATAATCTGTCCAGTGCCCCATGAACTGAAAATGTTATGTGGACAAACCAACACACACACATTCACAGTTCAAAATTCTCCTTCTTACTTCCTGCCAAATAAAAATCATTTAATTCTGAAGAAAATATATATAAAAATCATTTAATTCTGAAGAAAATATATATAAAAATAATTTTCATAGAATGCGATTGGCTTTCTGGGCTGCAGGCGCACATTGCTGGCTCATATTCAGTTTTTCATCCACCAGTACACCCTTCCTGCTGGGCTGCTCTCAATCCACTGATTGCACAACCTGTATCCATGTTTGGGATTGCCCCAACCCAGGTGCAGAACTTTATACTTGGCCTTATTGAACTTCATGAGGTTCACAACGGCCCACTGCTCCAGCCTGTCAAGGTCGCTCTGGATGACATCCCTACGATCCAGTGTGTCAACTGCACCACACAGCTTGGTGTCATCTGTAAACTTGCTGAGAGTGAACTCAATCCCACTGTTGATGTCACCAACAAAGCTGTTAAATAATACTGATCCCAATACAGACCCCTGAGGGACACTACTTGTCACTGGTCTTCACTTGGACATCAAGCTGTTGACCGCCAATTCCTTATCCACCAAGTGGTCCACCCATCAAATCCATGTCTCTCAAATTTAGACACAAGGATGTCATACATGACAGTGTCAAATGCTTTGAACAAGTCCAGATAGATGATACCTGTTGCTCTTCCCTTATCCACCAATGCTGTAACCACTTTTCTTCAGCAGGAAATAGATTTAGATTCAAGACAGACTTTGGTTCTATATTAATTACTGAGCACACACATGCAGAAAAAATATTCTTTGTTTGGGACCAAATAAAACATCTGAACTAGCAGTAAAATGCCTTTGAGTCACCAAAGCCATTCAGTTCCAAGTTTTCTCCTGTATAACCTGATTAATATTTCTTATTAAATATTTTCCCGTTTACTTTCAATAGTGTTGAAACTGCAACATCACTGACTTGATTTACTCTCTTGGATAAACTGGGGGAAACAGCCTAGTTTGCCTGAAAAAAGAGGAGATTTCTGGTGATTACAGAATGACTTTTAGTAAGAGGAAGGGTGCATGGCTTGAAGAGATTATATTTAAAGTATTCAGCACACTCTCAGTAAGAGCAAACAACTGATTCTTTTCTATGTTTACTTTTGTTTTTCACCTTGGAAAGAATGGGGAACCTGAATATATGAATACCATCTGGGACTAAAGCATTCAAATAACTCAGTGTTATGAAACAATTTGTATTTTTTCCATGTGTTCACTGATTAGATTAAAGTCAATCTTTCTATTATATGAATGGTTCCCTAGATGATAGTACTGTAAGTCTCAATTTTATTGACAATGTCTGTTCATCTTGATAACAGCTCCATAGCTCAAACCTGGGGGATTAATAATAACAGGCATTTCAAGTACTGACTACTCTTATCAGTATTTGTAGTAGCAACTTCTATTTTTCTTTTCTTTTTTCTTTTTAAGCTGTAACTAGCCTCAAAGTTTGTGCAAACTCTGATCCAGCAACTGTTTCATTAATACGACTGAGTAGATTGAGGTGTGCAGAAGCTCAGAACGACCTTTATGTGCAGTTCTACAAATATTTTCAGAATGCTTTCAAAACATCTTAGAGGTGATATGCATTGGCAAAACTTCAGCTTTGTTTTGGTTTTCCTTTTGTTTTTCCTTTTGTTTTGTTTTTCCTTTTGTGAAAAGCAGATGGAAAGAAATGAAAGTACAGTGAAATTTAAATGAAGTAGCATATTCCTATGTTACCATATTTCAAAAAACAGCAACAAAATAATCAGAACCTAACTGTCCATATTTTAATAGTGGGTCCTTACCTCAGGGAAGCCGCAGAGAAAACCTTTTCTGCTTTAAAGTAGAAACTTCTTTTTTAGGCTGAACAATGATGAGATATTTGTGTCTATTTAGAATTGACTTACAGACTCCTTAATGTCTCACTGAGCACATCCAGCTTTTTTCTTTTGTTCTCAAAAACAGAATGCACTTTGGGTGTGCTTTCTAGACAGGTTTTATACTTTGTAGATCAGTGTTACTTCAAACTGAAGCTGTTGTTTTGCTAATATGAGATACCAGTTACCCTCTTTCATAACACAGGTACAGTAAGGGCTTGATTTTCCACTAGTGCGACCAATGGGATTTTTATTAATAATTTTAGAGTGAGTAGAATCAAGACCATTGGCTGAACATTTAAAAGTAGCACCCAAGGAAAGTCTTTTAAAGGTATTTATACAATTTATCTTACGAAAATTGAAGTTAAGCACCTAAGCACTCTTGCTAACCCCAGCAGGTCTTTTTCTCCTTGTTTAGGAGTCCAAATACCTTTGCAAACATGAAATGCTAGTGGCTTCAGGTATGTTAATGCTTGAAATGATTATTTGATTTATTCTTGTATACTGGTGGCAATAGGTTACTCTACTGTGAGATGTCCCTAGCTCCACTTCCCAAAAGAATACATAAACTTGTGGCAAAAAGTAGTCGTATGCTGTACATCATGCACTGTGAATACTAGAAACAGATCTGCGTTTGAAGAGTATGGATATTTTGGACAGCAACCCTGCCTTATGCAAGAATTTGAGTTCAAGGATGACTTTACAAGACCCTGAAGTCATGGAGTTGACTGGAATTTTTCTGAGTCCCCCATCAGATCTAGGGGAAATCTCTGTACCTTTGTGTGCTGGATATTAATTGGCATTTCTTGTATTCTTTATATGCTTTGTCATGGCCAGGGCTGTATCTTATGCGATAGTCCAGTGGTTCTAGTTAGGCCTTTAAGCAGTGCTGTAATATAAAATACAATGAATGTAACATAATAAATACTCATATCGAAAAAATGCTTAGATATCGGAAGTATAAAAAAGACTTTGCTGCAGTTCATACTTTTACTTTTAGCTAAATGCATTATTTTCTTTTAAAAAGAAAAAGTACCCAAAGAACACTTGTAAGTGTTCTGTCAGGTCAGATTGAAATTTATGACTGGTTAGATTTGCCTTTCAAGATTTCATCCTAACTATTATGGTAAGAAGTACAAATCACAAATCATTTAATTTTATCTGTTTTATTTGCATACAGAGTCTGGACCTTAAGCATGCTATCTTAACGTATTCCTTTGAGACACATTAATCAATGCAAAATTAAAGATAATTATGGTAATTAAATCTTCTCAAAGTAAAAGGTGACTGTAGTAGTAGTTAGCTCTAGCACAAGCAAAAAAATAAAGAGGGAACTTACTAGCACCTTCTTCATTGGTTTGGTATTAATACAGTTCCTTCCTAATGCCTGTGCTGAAATCTGCATTTTAAATGAAAGGCAGAATTTGCCTTTCATTGCCTGATGTGTGACATTAGAGCTAAATGAGATACATGGTTGTACCTGCACTGTCACTGTTGGTCTCTCTCTTTTACATGGCTCTTATTCAATTTATGCAACTCTCACTCCATAAAACATTAAATAGCTACATTGTGAGGCTTCGTGTGTGGTGTTCTTCAGTAGTTTTAGCTGAATTAGGCATTAAGGAGATGGTCTTGTACCGATGATGTTGTGCCCTGGGCTTGTTACTGCAGTGACCAGGCTCTCAGCAGTCCTCATTGCAGCCCCTCCTGGATGTCAGTTCTGTGTCATAAATTTGTAGTTACAAAAAAACCTCCATTTAACTTTTCTCTGAGCAGATCTGGCTCTGCTGCTCTCTCCTGCTTCAATACTGAGAGAAACACTAATAAATCTGCACTTTAGCACTCACTAAAACAGAGATCAATTTGGTAAGCACCAATATGGAAACAAATAGGCCCTTTATAGCTATTAATAAAGAAGGATAATTGCTGGCATTAGTCACAACATTTAATTTCACCAAAGTAGTAGCTGGACAGTTTGCTTTCCTCAAGGTGATGATTTTCTGTGAGGCATTTTCAAGCGCCATGGCTCATGTTTTATAAATAGGCAAACTTTGCTTTCAAATTATAAACAAATAAATAAATACACCACCACCACCACTACCCCCAATAATCCCCCTCTCCTTCCCCAACAACATATTCAAAACGCTTCTGGTTTAAAACATGTAATAGAAGATTGGAAGATAACAACGTCCAACAATTTGAAAGCTGCACCACAATACTAGTCTGTGACTCTGAATAAATGTGCTTTTCTTCCTCTGAGAAGCATTTTTTTTTCTTCAAAACATAGTTTGTTAATCTGCTCAGAACATAGTGATAATTGCTGGAGAGCATAAAAATGAAAGCAGGAGAATCTAACGAGATAAATGAAAAACAGCTTGATGAATCAGTAGCCCATATTGTATGTCAGGAAGATAGAAAGACGTTTACCTTTATTCTCACTTAAGCTCACTGATGTCATTGCAAAGGTAACTGCTCCAGGCACTGCTCCATTTCCTTACCAAAGACATAATCCTTGTTTCCAATGACTGCAACACAAGGGAAGACCTGCTTGCTGTACTGCCAAACTATGTTATATCCAGCTGATCATGTGGACTTAGGAAACTACAGGTATGACCAATACATAATGGGAGACCATCAAGGAATTTTTGGGTACTATACACACAAACCAAGGAATCATAGCCAAAAAAATGGTGATTACCATACCACCAAAATAGGAAGAATGGATGTGTTTTGGCCTTTTTTTGCTGCTGAGACTGAGTTGGTGGATTGGAATGAAAAAAAAAAAAAAAGAAAATAGGCTCACACTTCAAGAGGCATGAGGAAATTAAAAATACCACAACTTCTGCATGCATGATAAATTTTAAGAAACAGTGGAAGCATCTAACTTGGCATTTCAGAGTATCAGAGTTAGGATATATATTCCAGAAAAGGCCTCCTCACATCCCTACTCCATGGCGTGGCTTCATATGAGTCCTAATATCCTCTCGTCTTATCTTTGGCTTGGAATCATAAGGTTTATCTCTATTTTTTCCAAAATTCTTCTGTATCAGGTACCCTCATTGACAAAGAAACAAGTACTTCCATTATCTCTTCATCTTCCAAATCACAGATTCAAAGATATTGAAAATAAATGTATCATGTACTTCATTTATCTGAAAGAATTGCACAGAAATATCAGATCAGGTATGTCAAAAGGTTATAGCAGCATCTAGGCCAAGGTCTCAAAGGGTCATCAAGAAAAATGTATCTGTTGCAAACAATGATATTCTATTCTTAGAGCTTCTAACTTAAATTGTCTTCAATCTATCCTGTAAAGGAAACATATTGAATTTCAGGTTTTCCTACCACTATACTTATCAAAGGGACCTTAATTACCATTTAATATTTGCTTTTGTTTTCAAAAAAATATGGTTCTACATGGACTTCGTTGAAGATTGGTCAGAATTAAGCAGCACTTGCTTTGTTTTTTGAGACTTCAAGGGAAATAAAGGACAACATGGTCAATGTTGATTCAGACTATTCAGCTTACATAGACACTACTGTCAATTCAGTAGATATTGGCAGCTCAGAGCATTAAAGAAAAAGTTTGGACATTACAGATTTTTCTTTTGGCAAGAAATGATATGGTACTACTACCAAAATGGCGATGTGTTTGAATTAATTATAATGGCCATCACTTAAACAGAAATCTGAAAGAGTATAAATTTGAACTACTTTGGTTTCTTGGACCACTGAATCCAGTCCCAAAGGGTTGATTTAGTATATATAAAAGTTACAAGGTTTCATTAATTTTAAAAATGCAATGATTTTTGTGGATAATTTATTAAAGCAGAAATCCAGACTGCTTTATGTGAAAATAACCCTGCTCCTCCAACAATAAAATATAAAGCCTAACTGGACTTTTTATAAATTCATGGGTTTGTTGGAATTCCTTACCTAAGCCATCAGAGAAGGAATGAGAAGTTGGGAGGCAATATAATGCATTTACATTAAAAATTCTCATGCTGTGTCACTTTTATATAGAAGAAGCTGCCTTTATGTCAGAGAGCACATGGTGCTCTATTTATGAATAAAACATTTCAATTACAAGAAAAAATGAGTCATAAGTCTTTACTATTTGTTTAACTTGAATAATATGTTATTCAAGATGGCCTGCAAAACCACAAGTACTTTGTGGAAAACTTATTCCATTTATTTACTGGTTAAAAATAAATTTATTGGTCTGAATAGTACCCATAGAGCTCTTTCAAATTTTACGTCTATGACCAGTTTTTGATAGTCATGTAATAGATGTTTACCTTATTATAGTAACTGGAAAGATTTCATGCCATGAGAAAACCATTATCACCCCTTCTGTACTTTTGTGCAGTGTATATATATATAAGACAGTGCTGGAGTCATAGTTTGTCATGATTTGGCTGGCATACACTCACATAATAGGAATGAAATAGATAAAGCTTTATGCCTCTCTCTTGTATTTGAATACTAGGAATTATCACAAGGAGTATTGCACTGTTATAGAGTACACTGTTCCAAATGTATTAATGAGATTGTTGTTGAATTACTCTGTAAGATGCCTGCAGAAAAGTAAGCACAGTTTATTTTTATTGTATCACTTGTTTTCAGCTCTGATAGAGTGAACAGATCTTCCACAACTCCCTAGGACGATGTAACACTCCTGTAAGAGCTTTAGCAATAAATTCCATAGTAGGTACTGATGGTGGATTTTAACCAAAATCCCTGTTCAGGGTGTCTGAAGCAGTTGGTCCTACCAGGGAAATAAGCAAGCCCAGCTACTGACTTGGCTTACCCTGCAAAACAGGATAGGCTCTAGGGGAAAGTGGCTGTGCTGTTGTAGAGCAAAATTAAAGATTGTTGAGTGTGATGTGGAAAATAAGAGTTTAGTAAAAATGAAACATGGTAGGCATTGTGATGTGTTTGAGGATTTTTTTACTTTACCAGCAAGACCACTAGCTGTATCAACAGCTTTATATCTTCTGCAGAAATGGTAATATAAAAAGAATCTTAAATACTCTTGGAGCAGAGACATTGGTCTGTCTCAACCTCTTTTCAGCTAGGTGCAACGCCTTAAACGTAAGACAACAATTAAAAAACTGAAACATTACCAAGCAATGAAGAAAGTTCACATTAGATAAGCTTAAGCTAATACCAGATGTTTTTAGTGAAGCTATTGTTTCATGTTGAATCCTAGCTTTTCTCCACCTGGCTAGCTTTTGGTGTTTGGAGAATGAACAAAGTCTCTGCCACAGTAATGGTTGGGTGCCATTATATGTAGGCATTTGCTGCACTTCAGTCCTTCTCCTTTGCTTCTTTTTAGCACTTCGGAGTGCATTGGAAATACTGCAAAGCATATAACAGCAGCAAGATGAAAGTTCTGAACTCCTTCTTGAAAGTGATAAAGATTGTTGCAAAGGGCAAGCATGTATGGATCTACCCTTTCTGTTAGGGAAGGTTATAGCTATTGAATTGCTCATTGCTTTCTGTTAGTGAATCCAGTAAAGACACTGTTTGCCAGCTTCTCCCATGGGGGGTCTCTCTATATTTTTAGGTCTCTTTGTGCACAAAATTGTGTCTTACTCTGGACAGCCCATTAGCCTCCCTCTCTCTCACTTAAATACATGAAACTCACTTTTTACCTAGTATTCATTGCAGCTGGGCTGATATATTGGATACTTTATACGTATTTATTTCTTTTAATATATACCACATGAAAAAGGTCACCCCCTATGTAAAATACCTGGATGAGATTTAAATAATATAGACCTGCTGTCAGATGTACCCTTTTGATCTCAGACATCCAGTGTTTCTGTTCCCTGCATTTTGTATTTGTACACAGGTACCTCCCCCGTAACAAATCATCTTGAGTGCCGCTATGCAGCAAGTGCAGGACAACCGGGGGATCAGGCTCAGCCAGCATGGGTTTATGAAAGGGAGGTCCTGTTTCACTAACCTGGTCTCCTTCTATGACAAGGCGACCTGCTTCGTGGATGAGGGGAAGGCTGTGGATGTTGTCTACTTGGGCTTTAGTAAGGCCTTTGACACTGTCTCCCACAGCATTCTCCTGCAGAAGCTGGCTGCTCACGGCTTGGATGGGTGCACTCTGCGCGGGGTTAAAAACTGGCTGGACGGCTGAGCCCAGAGAGCGGTAGTAAACGGAGTCAAATCCAGTTGGTGGCCAGTCACGAGTGGTGTTCCCAGGGCTCAGTGTTGGGGCTGGTCCTGTTCAGCATCTTCATTGATGATCTGGATGAGGGGATTGAGTGCACCCTCAGTAAGTTTGCAGATGACACCAAGTTGGGTGGAAGTGTTGATCTGCTGGAGGGTAGGAAGGCCCTGCAGAGGGACCTGGACGGGATGCATCTTTGGGCCAGGGCCAACTGTATGAGATTCCACAAGGCTAAGTGCCGGGTCCTGCACTTGGGTCACAACAACCCCAGGCAACGCTACAGGCTTGGGGAGGAGCGGCTGGAGAGCTGCCTGGCGGAAAAGGACCTGGGGGTGTTGGTTGACAGCCGCCTGAACATGAGCCAGCAGTGTGCTCAGGTGGCCAAGAGGGCCAATGGCATCCTGGCTTGTATCAAGAATAGTGTGTCCAGCAGGACCAGGGAGGTGATAGTGCCCTTGTACTTGGCGCTGGTGAGGCCGCACTTTGAGTACTGTATTCAGTTTTGGGCCCCTCAGTACAAGAAGGACATGGAGGTGCTGGAGCGTGTCCAGAGAAGGGCAACGAAGTTGGTGAAGGTTCTTGAGAACAAGTCTTATGAGGAATGGCTGAGGGAGCTGGGGTTGTTTAGTCTGGAGAAGAGGAGGCTGAGGGGAGACCTTCTTGCTCTCTACACTACCTGAAAGGAGGTTGTAGTGAGGTGGGGGTCGGTCTCTTCTCCCTAGTAACAAGCGATAGGACGAGAGGAAATGGCCTCAAGCTGCGCCAGGGGAAGTTTAGGTTGGATATTAGGAAAAACTTCTTCACTGAAAGGGTGGTCAAGCATTGGAACAGGCTGCCCAGGGAAGTGGTTGAGTCTCCATCCCTTGAGGTATTTAACAGATGAGTAGACGTGGTGCTTGAGGACATGGTTTACTGGTGGACTTTGCAGTGATAGATTATAGGTTAACGGTTGGACTCGATGATCTTAAGGGTCTTTTCCAGCCTTATTGATTCTATGATTCTATGATTCCATGAAATCAGAATGATGCCAGAGCACCCCCAGACCCAGGATTCCAGAAGTACTGGTGATTCATAGTCTGGTCACGGACACTACTGTTGCAGGATGTGAGTACTGCCCCTGAGCTGCCTTGCAGCCAGGCGAGCACCAGCATTCCCTCTGGCCTCCTGCTGCCGCCCACTGCAAGGAAACCCATCCCGTGGACACGGGACAGGCACACAGCCCAAGGCTCTGGGGGACAGACAGCTGTGTCCTTTGTCTTTGAAACATCTAGCACAGGTTTGGGAATAGCTGTATCCCAATAGAAAGTATAACAAACAATTGTCTCGGAGATCATGTATTTCTGATGATGTTTTGGGATGTACCTTGCACAGCCTACTGTAATATTTCACTACGGAGCCAGACATAAAACATTAAGTATACTTCTTATACTTCAAAGATAACACAATACCTAAACCAGTCAAGAAAGGTGCAGTCATAATTCAAGCTACAATGACTAACATTCAGTCTTACTAGCATAAATGCACGGAAAACAGAAACTTGTTTCAGATAAACCTACGTGTTTACATTTTTTGAAGCTTTACTGATAAAGTAGGAAATGTCAATGTATAATGACTTCAATGTATAATAACTTCATCCAAAACACAACTGAATGTTCACTGTCTTGGATATTTTCACCACATTCCTCTTATCCAACAGATAAACAAGCAATATCCCCAGACAAGGAAGATGGCTGTTTATAGTTTTCATATAAAGGATGAATTCTAATACTGAGTTATGAGCTACAGAGGGAGAAATTCAATCTTTGTAAGAAGGCAAAGTTATTTAACTTGATCTGCAGGTGGAGAAACAGTTGAACGTATTGAGACAAATTAGACAAAGTCTGTTCTGAAATCTGCTACAAACCATTCACAGCAATTTTTCAAGCAAAAGGACTGAAAGAAAAACTGAAGTAGAATTAAAATAAGTGTTTTAAAGTAGTATTAATAATATAAAAAAAGGGAAAAATAGTTTGAAGGAAACCATAAATGGCAGAAGTAAGTAAAACATTTAGCACATCTCTTTCAATAGGCATAGGTATGAAATTAAAATAGTTGGATATTTGTCTTTTTCCCTTATTTAGTGTTTATAGCTGATTACCACATTTGAATTTTTATCATACATCAACACTAGCTGTAACTGGAAATATTTTAGTGGTAGAAATCCATCCTCCAGCAGTGCCTCTTTTTGTTTTATTCTCTTTCTTATCATTGTTTCTATTTTCTGCTTAAATTATCAATATATATAGATTAACCCCCCCAAAATTCAATATTTTAACACTTCAAAGGTTCCTAAATTAAAGACTTACATAATTTAACCAATTGTTTGGCATCATCTTAGAATTTCAGCTCATAGTTCTTCATCATGGAAGAAACTGTCCCTTTTTATACTCTTATATGATAAACAACTTGTTCCGGAACTAAAACTTTTCTATTGTCCTTCATAAAAATATCTATTTTTGATTTCAATACTTTAAATTATGATTAAAATTCACACTACTTTATTTGTTATTTTCAGAATTAACCAACACAGTTCAAATCAAATATTAATGTCTTCCAACTTTTTTTTTCCTTAGTTGAAGTTTCACCAATCAAAAGTTAGTTATTCCTTTGCTTGATTAAAGTCTTGCCTATTGATAGATGTCCTGTCCCTCTGTACATGCCTAAAATTGTAATGAAATCCCCTTTTAACCTTATAATAAAATTATATCATTCTAATCCTGAATCATTATTGTAACTCTTCTTTGAACCCTCCACTGCACTTTAACATCTTTTAAAAGGGTATAAACGAAATGATATTTCAGTAGGCATGTCACTGAAATCACTTCTATATTCACATTCATTATTGCGGGCTGCAAAATGTAGTATGGATGGAACCCCATACTTAGTTGCATCCAGAGATTTGTAACCACCTTTCAGTATCATTTTCCAAACTAATAAAAATAATGGATATGTTCTGCATCCCCTGTCTGTATCTGTAAGGCCCTGCATTTCGGTGAATTAAAGCTTAGCCGTCAGTCAGTCAAATATTAGGAAGTCAAAACAGAGCTGTATCCCTGGTCTGTTCTTCGTCACTGTTGCTTTTATGTCTTGAAGATGCTGGGTGAAAGCAACACATATTCAAGGAAACATATTAGCATTTTTACAGGAAAAATCAAGACCTTAGGTAAATAAGAATGCAGTTATCAAATTTTCTAGATGAAATGTAGAAATGTTTCTTTGTAATCTCAACACAGTTAGCACACGAAAACATTTCTTGTTTCAGAATAAAGCAAAATCTATGTTTTCATTTGACTTCTGTATCACATCTGTGAAATCAGAGTATTTCTTGGTAACCTTAAATTTCTATATATGTTATATTAGCATGCTCAAATACTAAGCATGTCTGTATAGTTTTAAACAATCAACCACTACTAGAAATATTAATGTGTCATGTTTCTAGGTGTAGTCAATGTCAGATACCTTTGAAATCTCTCAATATTAACTTCAAAAGCTGTCTCATATATGATTGGGAAACAATAGAATTAATTTTGTGTTTGTATCAGACAACCTAGTATTGCTTTATACTTTGAAAGAGTAAGTCTATTTTTCACTCATGTCCCAGTTATAATCTTTATTTAAATGCCACTCTTAAAACATCATTTGAAAGAGGGGAAAAAAAAAGATCAGAGACTATCTAAAGGTTGGTTTCATTATTAGTCTGTGCAAGCAGAAAGCAAATCTTTAATAATGCTGGCAAGAATCTATTGGCTCCATCTTCTGATAAATAAGAGCACAGGAAAGAACAGAGGTATCCAAAAAGGTTTAAAGAGGCTAATCTACTTTACAGAAGAGGAGGAAAGTTAGTTTCCTCTAGAAGACAATTCACAGCAGCTGAGTCAGATACTCGGTCCGAATAGTTGTCTAGTGGAGTTTTCTTTCTCTCCCTTGATAATAAAGAATATGTAGGTCTAGCTTGCATAGGTATATACATAGGTATAACCTTTGTGAATGCTACTTATTTTTCACCATAAGTCTTCAATTTTCCTTTCACTATGGGAAATTTTAAGCGCCATCCAATTAATTAGCTCTCAAGGAATCAAAATCTTCTTCGATGAGCTTCATAGTTCTGATGTATCCTTAGCTGTTCTATCATAGCACATAGGAACTTATTCCTATCCTGTTGTCTTAAAAAATATTAATTTGTTAAAAATATTTTTAATGTCTGCATCTAATTAACAGAGAATTATATTGTTGCTGCTGTTTTATAATTATATAGTTTTCTTAAAAATATCTGTAAAAAGTATGTAATTCTCTCTTAAATTTTATAAGCTCTTTTGGAAAGCCCATGTTGATCTCAAACTAATTAAGGGGTATGTTAAGATATATCAATGCTTAAATGATTGCAATTAAGTGAAAGGATGAACAATGGAGGAAAACAAAGTGTTAAAACTAATGATAACAGGCAAGGGATACTTCTCATGAAAAGAACAGTATAAATTTAAATCTGGTTGATTTAGGTCTCTAACTGAAGTACCTTATTGGTAGTAAACCATCCTTAGGGGTTTGTAAGTATAGTATATACAAGTACGCACTCGTGTCATTCAGTAGTGGTTATAGTTATATATGGTTATATATGGTAGAAGTACAAAAAACAAAAGGAAAAACTGAGTTCACCGATTTAGGCATTTCCATAATTAATGGGGATTCTGTAGGCACGGGGGGATACCATGTCGACACCATGCTTTATGATACTGAATTACTCAGAATACTGACCACATTTAATATGGCAAGAATGATCAACTGAAATCTAATATCTGACCACCTAAACCTGGGTTACAATGAACCAGATGAAGTCACCTAGCAAGAGCAGACTATCTGAGCGTGTGTGAGAGACCAAACTAAATGCACAAAGTGCTTTCAGGCTAACTATTGAAGCAGCTAATCATACGGGTATTTGCAGAGTTATGTAGTCTGGGAATAGCTCATTCTTTGCATACAAAAGAACAGTTGCAGTTCTTCTATTTACCTTTCAGTACATTGTTCAATATAGTGACACATGAAATTGGAGATGCCATTGTTTAATAAAAGTAATAGAAAATTGTGAGAAACTGGGTAAAAAGCTTATAGCTTAGAAAAGGAAAGCACTAAGTTTAAGGAAGGTTACTTGTAAATTTTATTAAAGGTCGATTTCAGAGGTGATTTTGTCCAATGTTCTTATTGTGGCAAAAAAATTGTGAGTGTGCTAAAATAAAAAAGTTTGTGAACTGATATTGAAAGGGACTAATCATGCTTCTTCATTATATCCTTACACTTAGAAAAGGTAAATTCAAATCACATATGTGTTCAGAGACGGGCCACTGCAGTGATGAGGAGAAAGAAGAAACTACATAAACTTTGCTCTTGGAATCCAACAAAGTGAAAGCTTAAATGTGCTGCTCTCTGACATGTAGCACATCTGAAGCGTATGACACATAAACATCAATGAGGGAGAAATATTTAAAATAAAGAAAAAGTTGGCCAAAGAACAAAGGATTATAAACTGGTCACAGATAAACTTACATTGAGTTAGAAAATATTTTCTGTTACTAATGGAAAGTTGAAGAATCAATGAAAGAGATGAGGAAAAGACCTAACTAGTTTGAAGTAAGATCTGGATGCATTAATGGAGAAAATTACTTTAGTGTTACTTGTGAGAGTAGCATGCTGATTTAGTGATTCAGATGGATCCTTCAAGTTCTTTTGAAAGTGGATGCTGTTCTCTTTAGGAGATAAGCAAACTTTTTCCTATAGATGTCCCAGTTCATCTATAAAGAACAGTTCAAAGGACACTGAATTTGCCAAAAATGCAAGAAAATAGTCCTTACTGTCCTAAGACTTGAGCACAGTGTTTTAAGTCTGTTAGAAGATTCAGAAAATATTGGATCCATTTCTAATATAAACGGTTCCTCCAGTCAGTCTGTCCTTACCTCATGTAGAGTAAGCATAATGCACTATATTCGGTTTTAGAGGTTAAACGTGCTTCATCAGTGCTTATTTAAAACACATAATTTTCTTAAATCTGCCACATCGGTTCACCAGGACTGAGCCTCAGTGAATTTGAACACAATCCAGAGTGTGGTTGATTGATCCTGCTTTTATTGAAATTCAAGTCCACTTCACATAGATAGTCAGAGTCATTCATTGTATCTAGAGAAAGCCTAATGGAAAGATTTTCAAGTATGATTAACATACCTGTGCTTTTAAATGCATAAAGTCTTCTATACAACTATGGGTCTCATATGATGTTAGTTAATGGTGATATGCCTGCCAGATGACCATAAACCCTACCACTTTTGGTACACTGGCCTCCTGAAGGGTTAATTTGTGAAAAGGATTTCTTGTAAATGCTACCACACAAAGCACAAACTTTTCAAAAATCTGTTTAACTGTACTATACCACGAAGAAAAATAACAGGTAGTTTAAAAATCTGTTGATTTAACCAAATGAGGCCTCTTTGCCACACATTTAATTGAAGAAGTGAAAGACCTCAGGGTTTTCTTTCTGCTTCATTTCCTTCTCATTTTTTCTGCATAGGGAAAAAAAATTAGAAAGAGAACGTGCTTCATAGATCCCAGCATAGATATTATAGAGTATGTAAAAGAGACACTCAAGGGTAGATTGTTTGCCGAAAAACACCCTTTGCAAAACCAACAGTATTTTATCTTTTCTGAACTTGTGATGCTAATTTGACCCCAAGCTTCCCTCTCAAACTCTTTCAAACAGAATTTTGCAACCACAAAAGATAGCAAGAAGAGTCACAGGGCTTTTAGTGCTGTGACAGAAAAAGTAGATAGGTAATGAGAAACACGAATTAATTTTAAGAGTGGGACAATTAATATTCACAGTAGAAAGAACTCTTCCATTTTTCTGAGGCAAAGACAATTAAAGTCCCTGGCATTTATCTCTTCATTTGAATTTAATGACAATGCAGTTGGTTTAAACCTTTCTGGAGGACATATGTTAGGCGCAAATGGTATCCTGAGTCCTGGAATTTAAATTCAGTTCATCACACAATGTTTGAGAAAACTCCATTTTGCTGATTGGAGTCCTGTAAGACAGAAGCCAGAATATTTGAGGGTGGCTGAACACAAAAGAGCAAATTTTTTTGCAAGTGAAAAATAACCTTGAGAATACATGGAGTACAATTAGTAAACTATCATAATACAGTGCATTTCTGTGTGTGCTGTAGAATAAGCCCAACTGCAAACACATTCTTTTGAAATGCAAAGTCCTAAAATGAAGTAGGTTGTCCAAAATATTAATACAGTATAGGCTTCCTTTTGACATTTTGGCGAGTCTGGTCTCATCCATTCTACACTAGTGTTGTCATTACCAAATCCAGAATATTAAAAATATTCAGAGCATAACAAACAGTAAAAAGCTTTGAATGAGTCACAAATGATATAACCATTCAAAAGAAAGTATTAACTTTATGAGAATAATCTACTAAGGGTTTGGGGCTTTGTTTGTTTGTTTGCTTAAATAAGTAGAAAATTATGGTCATCCTGTTTAAATAATCCTTCTAGCAGAGCCTTTCCAGCTCAACCCACACAGCTAAACACTTATTCCCTGTTTTTGATAACATATTGCTACAAGATGAATCGTCATGTACTACTGGATGTAATATCAGGAGGAGTTACAAACTAGAAGATAATTCTTTCTTTACTAATTTTCTAAATAAAGGATATCTAGTAAATGCTTTATTAGGTTAAAATAATAATAATAATAAAAAATATATTTCCTTTGCAAAGGAATATTAATCATGGGTCTAACCCAATGCCAATGAGAAGACTCTCATCATGGACAGATCAGGTTTTAGGAGAATTTATTGCATTTAATGAGTGGAAACTTACACTAGCCATCACATAAACAGTGATAAGTAAATATATATGCAACCTTCAGAATACTGAAAACAATTTTAAAAGTTATATACAATATGTCACTTGCACAGAATGGAAATTAAGTTAACTAACAATGTCATGAATGCTGGAAAATAAACTTGTGGAATTGCAAGGAAGACAAAGGAGGTGCTGTACTGTTAGGGACAGCAGTGCCTCTAGATCTAGTAATGGAAGGTATAGCTTTGGTTATTTTCATAAGTTTTAAAACTTTCTACTTCCAAAGTTTCCCAGGAAAAAATAATTAATAGATTATATGAAGTATTTATAAATAATTTTGATTCTACAAAACATTCTTTCTTTCCTCATTAATAATATTTTTTAACATTTTCTCACTAGATTTTAATTTTACATTTGTAAACTGATTGGACACTCATCCTACAAACACTAAAGTCTCGAACAATGATTGCCTCCTTCCCACTTCTCCTTACTGAAGAAATTCTGTTGAAATTGTTTTGAAGTGTGGTTTAACCCTGTTGGGCAGCTCAGACCCACAGAGCTGCTTGCTCACTCCAACAGAGTGAGATGGGGAGAGAGCTAGAAGGGTAAAAGTAAGAAAACTTGTGCGTTGAGATAAAGACAGCTTAATAGGGAAAGCAAAAGCTGCACATGCAAACAAAGCAAAATAAGGAATTCATTCACTACTTCCCATCAACAGGCAGGTGTTCAGCCATCTCCAGGAAAGCAGGCCTCCATCACGCGTAACGGTGACTTAGGAAGACAAACGCCATCACTCTGAACATCCCCCCCCTTCCTTCTTCTATATGCTGAGCATGACATCATGTGGTGTGGAATATCCCTTTGGTCAGTTGGGGTCAGCTGTCCCAGCTGTGTCACATCCCATCTTCTTGTGCACCCCCAGCCTACTCACTGGTGGGGTGGCGTGAGAAGCAGAAAAGGCCTTGACTCTGTGTAAGCGCTGCACAGCAATAACAAAAACATCCTTGCCTTATCAACACTGTTTTGGTCACAAATCCAAAACTTAGCACCATACAGGCTTATATAGAGAAAACTAACTCTATCCCAGCCAAAACCAGTGCATAAGGAAACATAACAGGTTTTGCATAGGATAGCAAGCACTGGAACAGATGCACTCCCAATGGAATTGATTAGGCTACATTTGTGTACAGGGATTAAAATGTTTAATGGTTTAAGGAGAGATCATGAAGTGATAGATATAGTCTTTTAATTGGCAGTTTTGCCAGTGTGGAAGAGTCTTAGCAAATGCGAAATGAAAGAAATACCTGTTCTTGTGTGAAAGCTTAAAAATATAAATTGCCAGCAATATTTTTTTTCTCTAATAATGAATTATTTATAATTCTATAACAGGACATAATTTCCTAGGAAATATATTGGATATTTTCAGAAACTACAGGAAGTTAGTTTTCCATTCCTCATATATTTGTTAGTTTAAATATCTGACAACTAGCTGCTACTTCAGGGTTAATAAATCTGAGAGTATGTTTGTAAGTATATTTTCATTAAATATTTAATATACTTGCTTGTAACAAATTTATAGAGTAAGTAAGTTATTTACATTCCCATCTATTTATTGAGGGAATACATATCCATATTTTAGCAGATAAGGATATTTTTAAAGACACAATACTGATTTCCAACTGAAGGTAAGTGGGAACTGATGTCCTTGTCACTTAGAACCAGGAGGACTTTATAGTGTCTCTAGTAAAACACCTAAATTTAAAGTGAGGAAACAAAGAATGGACGTTTTAATAGGAAACTAAAAAATAGAAAGAAAATTAAGGTAAACTGCTTTGTATATACATAATGAAAGATACACATTTTGAAGCTATGAAGTGGTGGAGCTTCCACCCTATTTTTCACTATTAGGTAGTGTAGTTTTGATTATTTGCTGTTGAAGTTTTCACTTCAGAATTCAGTCAGAATATCCATTTCCTTGATTTCACTCATTATTTCAGCAATGTGACTATAAGATGAGCAATTAGAGGTGCTAAACACTTCACCAGCTGCTCATGCAAAAGTAATATTTTTTTGAGATATGGCCATTGTTTTATGTTAGCGAGCAAGATATTCCAAAGCAAATGACCAGTCTCTTCCCAGCATTTCTATAAATCAAAATCTAACTAAATCACCATATTGCAGCCCTAATTACAGAAAATACTTAATTGTGCACATATTTTTATTCAGTATAGCACTTAAACACATGCTTAAAATTATATTAATTCTTAAGTTCAACTGGTTTCAGTAGGGCAAAGTAGATATTTAAAGTTATTAATACAGTAGAAAGTCTATTTAGAACAAGTTTTCTAAGTTGATTCCTTCTGCTCTCTTTCCAGTGTTAGTGTGATTTCTATTAGAATTTCACTCTGTAAAATCTTCATTAAATTCAGCTATATTTTAAAAAATATTATTTTTGATAGTAATATCAATGATATTATTATTGAAAAATAATAATGCCTTAATCTGATGGTATTCTTATGTTTTTTGAGATCCATTCATTTTTTTCAGTCTTAAACTGGTTCTGAAATCTAAAAGGACTGCTGCAGACTCACACATAGAAGATTATTACACCCAGTTGTGTTACGGAATTTTCTTGCATACCCAGAAATATGACAGATGATAACTTTAATATTATATGAAGAGCTATAATATTCCATCTTTAGTAATTTATTGCATGGATTCTTAATAGATGCAACAAGCTTTGCCAAAGCGTATTTCCATTTGCATTTTAATGAACAATTCTCTTCTAAGAGGTAGCAGAAATGAAGATGTTAATGAGCTTTTTGCTTGTGTTATTTTAGACAAAATGAATTGGCAGAAATCAGCAGCTCATTTTCTTAAACAGAAAGATAAAGCATGCATTTTATTTTGAGCCTAAGATTATGCCGTGTATCAGGAGAAAAATTAAGACTATAACACTTCTATGAGTAGTAGAGCAGGTGATTCACTATCTAATATTCTGCTTTGGAAAAAGACTTCTACATATAGGAATGAACAGTTTCAAAAGATTTTTCAGTTCTGGTTTCTTATAGTATGCAGTGCACATAAACGCACACATACAGACATACTTATAGTGTGTGTCTGAAGTATAAAACATATATAATATATAAAATAAAGCATTTTATATTAATATAGAGGTATTATATAATATGCATTACATATGTAGGAATTATATATAATAATATGCATATGTACTTGTCAAAATCATTAGCCAGTCTAAAGTGACTGAAAATTTAAGACACTGACCTAAATAAGTCAGCTCCTGGCACTAGACATTATCTAGAGATGGCAAAGCAAACAAGAGAGTTACAAATAATACAGATTTTGTTTTGCTCGAAATAAGTCTTTAATTAGTACATTAAAGCAGAAAAATTCATATTTGCCTATAGGAGAACCGCTATTAACCACATACTCGATTAGCAGTTCTAGAGGTGTTCATAGACAGGAATTGTTGGAGATTATTATTAGTTTTTTATTACCTTTCATTTCTTGAAAGTTGTTGAAAACCCACACTGGGTGCATCATCACACAGAAAGGAAGCCATCCTGACCTTGCATCAGTAGGAAGTTGAACATACTTGTGCCAAATTTTCCAGAGGGTAACTAGAAAGTGACTGTTCTGGGTCAGTTGCTGTCTTTGATTTATCTCACTGAAGCAAGGTTGGTATAGACAGCACCTGTTCGACTGTAATGCTGTAACTACATGAAAGTGTCAGCCCTTCTTATCCTAAACTTATTCTGAAATATTTCCCCTGATAAACTCCTAATAATATGGAAATACCTCGTCATCTACTTTAGATAGTCATGGTTACTTTTACACAGTCATTCACTGCATAATAAAAAAATAAACGAAACCGATGATTGCTTGCATTTAATTTCAGCCTTAATTAACCTTTTAACCTTGAAGACTGAACATTACCAAGCATTTAAAATTATTCACTCTTCTTAATTCATTAACTCTTGATCTCTTGATTGACTAGCTTTTCATTCATATGATGGGATACACTAATACACTGATATACACTAAAGTGTAAAGAAAAATACCATTTTGGACAGAGAAGATACTGGTAACTGTCACAATGGTGATTAAACTGTCACAGGAAAGAAACCATGACTCAGAGACATGTAGATGAGTCAATTAAAGGAATTTATATATCAGTCAATCTAATGGATATTCAATAAATAAATACTTTTTCTTTTTGATGAATTGCAAATACCTCAGCCTGAAGGAATACTAATTATTTAAGGACAGTGTAGTTGCACAAAACATTGAATAAAAAGCATCATACACTTAAATTTATTAACAGTTATGTTTCTGTGAAAAAGTTGTACACAAAGTGGAAATACTGCTGACATTTTCTCACAAAAGACTCTGTAAAAAAGCCAGATCTTTCAGCATTTTCATTAATTTTTGCTTGATGTTAATATCCAAAATGGAGTTCAGAGAGGAGCTACAGAGCTGAAATTAGCTTACTACACCCATTGGGCACAGTATGCTTTCACCAAATGCAATTATTCTTCAGTGTTCATTTACCTAAGTGGTTGAACTTGCCTGCAGCAAGGAAGGAAGGAATACAAGGCTAGACCTCAAGCGATCATACAAACTGATTTTAAAATTAGTCGTCAAAATTAGTGTTCTTCAGTGAGTAGAAAAGCTAAGACTCTAAATGAAAACTTATAAAGAAGGGAATAAAAAGCCTCATCAAAATGCACTGAAAACCATTCCTAAATGTCTAAACCCATTTTTGAAAGTGAATCCACAGGTGTTTCGGACAAATCACTTGAGTTAATTAAACGCTCTGGAAAAGAAAGGATAATATTTTTTTCTGTTCTCTGAAAGTGTTGTGACTGAGCTATTTAAGTTTCCGCTGATAAAGTGCATTGAAGCCCAAATGACTATAAGTATAATTAAATAAAATAATAATAAATAAATCCATGAATATACTTTCTGATAGTACAGATATATTAACTCCCTATCTTTCAAATTTTACACACAGAAAATTTTAACTTACACATTCTTGAATCTATTTGTTTTTCCCTATACAGCATCACCCTTTTTCTCACTAGCACTGATACTTTGTCTTCCAAAAGAGTGTTTGAACGTTTTATGTGCAAAATTCATGCTTCTACTCATGCTAAGATATGATGATTGACTTAGGCTTTATGTAACTATTTACCTCTAATAGGAAGGCTTCTTGGGTGGAGGTCAGAAAAATGTTTTAATTTGGTTTGTCTAAAAGCATGCAAGACAGTTCTTACTTTCTATCTGGCACTTTCCTACTGTAATATGCATTATTCTTAGCCTTACCCACCTGCTCTGAAGTTCCACAAACACATTAAAAATTTTCAGAATAAAACATAGAAAAGTTGTGGATGTTAGATTATTTTTTTTTTCCTAGAATAAATCTTTTCATTTCAAAATATATTTTTGTTGCAGTTTGGATCAAAATTTAGGATATCACCATATCTCACAAAGCTAAACTTTTCTATAAACATTACTAGAAATTATCTAAATGCTCTCTGTTATCTGTTAATATTGAATAATTTCAAGTTTATATTCAAACATAAGCTCAAAAACCAGGATAAATATAAGTGTAATTGAAACAAACTGTTAGAGCATTTTCCCATGGAAAATGTAGCCGAACTCAAAACATTCAAAGTAAAAGTTTAGATCTGAGAAAAACGAGTTTTTTTAAGGTAAGTATATTTCTATTAAACTATTATTTGATAAATTCTGCTTGCAACAAACTCACTTTTAGGCAATTTAACATACAGCTTGTATACTGTAGATGGTTTGAGCTGCTTTTTCAGATGTTTTTTTAATAGCAATGGGCAAAGGGCCTTTGTAGTATTCTGCCTCTCTTATTTTTTCTCCCTAACATTAGGTATCAATGGTTAGGAATGGGTTAATAGAAATTAGAGAAATCAACATTTGTCCCTAAATTCTCTCTCTTGCCTTTTCCCTCACATTATTATTCCCTATAAGTGTCATGGTTTGCATTCACTAATTTTTCTTTTCTGTTCTTTTACCTTTCCCGGATTTAATGTTGCCTACCTTCTTTATCACTGTTTTTTTAAGCAATATTGGAAAACTCATACCTATCTTCCTGAGTTGCTCATTACATCGTTTTGCAACTTAAACAAAGTACTTCTGAGCAAAAGAGAGGGATTCCTTGCCACTTTTCATTTGCTGTTATCTTGTCTGCTTCTGTGCTCTAGTAAAAGCGCTTGAATGAGGTGCTGCAATGCTGGGGTAAAGCTTTCTCACAAGACACCCTAGTTTGTGAATGCCAGTTTCCTCTGGCATCCTTGGGCTTTCCTGTTTCATGCACGATGTGCAGGTTTTCAGCTCATTCAGTATAACCTCAGGCATACTCTGAAAATGAGCTTCCAGTAGAAGCTGTGCTGCTTAGTCAAATTGAAGAAGCCTCAAACTGTGAATGTTCTGGCCCTCTGTTGTCTGCCATAATTTGCATTCTCAAATCCCCTCCTGAGCTAACAATTTTCCTGAGTAGTACTCATTCATACAGCACTTATTTTTCTCCTGTTTTCTGTAGCAGAATAAAGGTGCCTTTGCACACACAGAAGCAATGCTCTCCTCTGCCTGCTCATTTAACACATGACCATTCTGTCATCTGCTCTGCTCAGTTTCTAATTATTGATATACAAATCATAACACATCCATTTTGCAGCTTTCCACCTGAGCTTTCCACATTGCCTTTTCCCTCATTTCTCGTGGAATGAAAGCACTAAACTGGCAGGAGCCCCTGTGTGTGAAAACAAAAGTGTGAGGACTTGTCTGTTCTTTCTTTCTTTGTTTTGATGAGGCATGCAGAAAACAGATTTGAAAGCACTTGTTTAGAAAAAGGGAACACCAATTTTAAGTTTTTGGTCATCCTCATTCAAAGTGATAGATAGACTTTGGATGAAGACATTTGCAATGATATGAGAACAGAGATGATAGAAACATGCACCCTAAATTAATTCCCTCCCCTGATCACCCCCATTTTCTTTCAAAAGAAAAAAGATGCCTCAACACATTACCATAACTGTCAAAAATGCCCTAGTCACAAAATTATGAAGAGTGTTTAGCTGTCCCTCACCTACAAAAGAAAAACAGCAGTTTTAGGCCCTGAGGGCTCTAGCTGGGCTGGTCCAGCCCAGCTCCCCCCCGGGGCTTCCCCTGGGGCTCCCCCCCCCCCCCCCCAGCCCACAGCCCAGGACCCCATGTCAGGCCCTTGGGGCCATCAGCCCCTCCCCCAGTGATACTGCAGCAGGGACAGTCTCCAGCCCTGTTCCTGAGACGCTGCTTGGATCCTCTGGACTGAGCATGGACCCAGCTGCTGCCTGATGCTCACAGATGGCCCCCTGGGTGCAGGTGCTGCCTGGCTGACACTGGAGCCACCCATGACTCCTGCTCCCTGGCCCTCAGGGACCAACTCCTGCAGCTCTTGCCGCTCCCTGACAATTAGTTTGCTGTGACTTCACTTCTCTCCCTTTCCTTTTTTATTTTTCCCCCAAAGAAAACTTCATGAAGATTTCTTTAGTCAAACAATTGATAAATCATATGTAATCAAAGGTTCCAAACAGCTGTATTTACAACAATAATACTTTATTTTTTTCAATTTGCCTCAATATGAAAGTTACAGGAGGGGATTCAAATACTTTTTAGCACCATAGATGAATACAACAGAGGCTTTCCAAAAGCTGTAAAACATGTGGCACAGGTAACCAAAATAAATATTCATTGGGACCCTGTCTCATGTATGATGAGAGATTGAAATCAGACAGCTGAAGCAAGCTTCTGCCATGAGCCATACACCCTGTTCTTCCAATAGAAACTGATGCCCTTCAGATAGAAAGGACTGAATAGTCATGAAATAATTCCTGAATCATTGTAATATTCACTTCAGCACATGAAGGCAAAACAAGCCTGATTTTCAGCTTAGTTTAACACAGCAGATGAAAAACTGATGGTTAGGATCTTCTGCAAGTAGGGATGTCACCCTGTGAAAACAGCCATCAGTGGGGCAACGTGCACGGGTAAAAGCAAAAACATCTTCAGCCATTAGATTTTAATTCACAACTCTAGGTGAATCAGAGCCCTGGAAGAGCATTATACTGAGTCAATATATTTAGGATGAATAGTTCTGATATTTATCTTAGAATTCTTTGCATAGTTAGAGGTGAAGTGCATGCATCATCCAATGTTTTTGTCATACTGGTACTACTGTCATTCTCTTAAACTGTCCATGTCAAATCAAGCACATGTTTTCTTTAGTAATAACATGCCCAGCCTTTTAGGGGTTTTATAGAATGTAACTTCTCTTTTTATCGTCTTGGACAATGACTGAAATGCTTTCTAATGGAAGGAGAACTCCTATATCTCTAATTCCTCTCTGCAATACTGTATGTGTGTTATGTGTGTATCTATGCATAAAGGAGAGTTTATGTGTGAATTTATGTGTGTGAGAAAGACTTCTAGCTTGTGTAATTGTGGATAAATTCACAGGGCTCAAACCTGGCGAAGAAAGAAAAACAGAAGAATAAAAGGAAGAGGGGCCTGGGGAGTCCTTAGTTTTGCCACATTTCAAAACTGGAACAGGAGTTCCTGAGCTGGAGTTTGGATTCCTATCAGATCATTTCTATTAAAAGTATTGGATTTTTTGTTAAGCGTAAAGGTATTTTGAAGGAGAGGAGAGATTAATAGCTTGCAGGACAAGAATGGACAACACAGGATGGGCAAAGGGGAAAAAATCCTAAAAATCAAAGGTAAAAATTGTAGTTCAGACAACATCAGAACCATAAATACATTTATTTATTTGTCTGATTGCATTAATTGTTGTACATGAATTACTACAGAATTACTGCTTAATGCAGGGCCTAGTTCTCAAATGTCTACAGGCATAAAGCCCCTTTAAACATGTAACTCCAGATTTTACATACAATGATGTTTAAACTGGAGTTGTCCAAACAAATAACAGGATTATCCACAGTCTTAAAAAGAGCTTCTCTGACTTGGACAATGAGGACACTGGAACTAGTGCCTACTTTGGAGTTCACCGTAGTGAGATTCCTGGTCCATGGCTGTTTTACTTATGCTACAAAACTAAACGTGCCCAGGGCTGTTCCCTGGCATTGTTGTTAAGTGCCAAAAAATGTCTCATGTTTATATTATTCAGTTCTTTCTTCCCTAAAACAGGGTGTGCACTTCCAAACTGCGCACTGGGAATTGGTCCTGGACTGTGCTGCTGCCAACATCATGCCCTGGAATTGTTTGGGGGAGTGACAGTTGTCTCTGCAGTAAATTATTTCAGGGATCATTCTTAAATTTTCAGAAGTAATAAGCTATTAAGAAGTTCTAGTTCCTGGAAACATTCCCTGATGCCTGTTAATTTGCTAGTATAGAAGTACCTATGATACTTCCTGTTCACAAGAACTATTGTATCTCTGTGGAGGATGTTTTGTCTTCTTTTTAAATGGAACCTTCACACAATGTTTCACTTCTTGTGGCATGTAGTATCAATTTCAGTTTAGACTAAAACACATTATTGTTTGTCAAATAATAGACCATATAGGAGAGGGGAAAAAAAATTGTGCATCCAGTGTATTAAAGAAAGTACTTTGAGATGGAATGATGTACAGCTTCTGAAACCTTTGAGCATAATGAATAAGACCTAATTCTTTTACTCACCAAGTAATGTAACTAAATTAATAGAGCTGTTTTGATACACGATATTACTCAAAGTGACTGCAAGATGAACATTTGTATGATAAATAATAAAAACATAGGTTTAACAGCTTCTACCTTTAAAATTTGATGAATAAATTTCAGGCAACTAATATTTAGAGAAAAATAAAATTTCAAATAAAGCAGAAGTATGCATGACTTTTTGCAATGATATTGATAAATTTTTAACCAAACTCTTTTGTACATATATATTGGATAGAGGACACCCTCAGCAAGTTTGCAGATGATGATACAAAATTAGGATTAGTTGATTCACCAGATGGTTGTGTTGCCATTCAGAAGAACCTTGACGGGCTGGAAAAATGGTCCAGGAGGAACTTCATGAAGTTCAACAAAGGCAAATACCAAGTCTTGCACCTGGGAAGGAATGAACCCAGACACCACTACACACTGGCTGAAGAGCAGCTTTGCAGAGAAGGACCTGGGGGGCCTGGTGGACGCCATGTTGACCATGAGCCAGCACTTTACCCTTGCAGCAATGAAGGCCAACAGCATCCTGTGCTGTATTAGGCAGAGTGTTACTGTCAGGTTGAGAGAGATGCTCCTTGTTATCTACTTAGCCCTGGTGAGCCACATCTGATTCCAGTGCTGGCTCCTCAGGACAAGACAGACAAGGGCATAGTGGGGCAAGTCCAGCAAATGGCCGTGAAGACAATTGTAATAAGATACATATTACCTTTCTGATTAAACTTCCCTTCTGTTCCATTTAGTTAAAGATATAATTTGCTATTCAAAAAAAGCTCTTATTTTTGTTTTTTTTTTTTCAGGCTAACATAATTCATTATAAACAATGTGTGCAATTTTGTATATATATGCATATATGTGTGTGTGTGTATAAATTTACATCATGCCCTGGAACATACAAAATATGTTCAGCACAATGTTTTTGATACAGTATGCCTTTTAGTATAATTATCATGAAGATACTTATGAAGGATCATAGTCATTTCCATCTAATACTGAAAAAGGAACTTTGGAGGCAAATAGAATTGTTCTTGAATCTATGCTTTACTACATGTCTCCTTACACTTACTTGGGAATAGTTTATTTATTTCTTTAACCAACATTGTTCAATAAGCCTTACGTATATTATCAATGAGAGCTACACTTCCTGTCCAGAGGTGATTTAGGTGAAAACTGAGTCCAGTTATGCTGCTCTTTTTCCATATAGAAATCACCTAAGTAGCTGTGTTCTGTAAGGTTAAAAGTACACGCTGATTATGTTGTATCTTTCAGACCTTTTCTGACAATAGATAGAATGTATATAGCCTGAACAGTACAAATAGAAGAACTGCTTTCATAGCTATACATTCATGGTTGTATAACAAACTCTGCACAGTACTTGGATGCAAGACTTGTCAATCACATTGTTCCCCTACTGTGATGTACCCAAGCATTATTTTAAGAAGGAAAATGAGCAGTTCCTGTAAGAAAAGTACATGCAGATTACCTTCTGGCCTCTGCAATTCTCTGAGGAATTTTAAAAATGCAGATAAGTGTTATTTCTCCAGCTCTGTCAATAGACTTCTAAAGTCACCTGGAAGTCTGTCCTCACCTCCTGCAAGGTAGTATTGGGCAATAAATATATCTGTTTCATGTTGCTGAAGTCCTGTAACCCAGTTTCTTCAGTGCATCTCTCCAAAGAAATTTGGTATTCGCATTTTTTTCCATGGCAAAAATAAAATTTGACAGTAAATTTCTGAGGCTTGCATCAGCCCATTAAGTAATGGCACTTACAAATTTCACAAACCATCTGTAACTACTAAAACTCCCTTCACTGTTCCACTGTAAACCTAATAATAAGACAATCAGAGGTTAAGTATCCTTCTGTACGCTTACATGAGAGTGGAAAGAACATCCATTATCCAGGAGGACAGTGCAATATACTATGCTCCTGAACACAGCAAGGAAAACAATAATTTCATTGATTATTGTAAATGACATTTTAAAAAACCATGTGTACAGTTCTTCTGGTAATGTATTATCTGACCTCCTCAGATCTATAGGTGAAGGGTGTATTGAACATTTCTGGTCAGAGAGATTCAGCCTGTAGTGACAAAAGTCTATGGCAGCAATTGAATGCAGATAGTAACTATGCAAACAGGTGAAATTTATTGAACTTGACATTTCTAATAACAGGAACTCTTAACTGTGTTTGTTGGCCTTACAGTTATTGATATCCTTAACAAAATAAGCTTTCCATTGGCTGTTCTTATTTTATCTCTATAGTTTTAAATGCAAATTGTTGAAACAGAGAAAACCTGCAAGGAGTCTTATTAAAGAGGCTAAATGAATCAAGTCAAGAGAGCATGGGGAAAAATGAATGTCCTCTGCATTAGGGTTTGTCTACAAGAGACTCTAAGAGCACAAGAAGGATATTAACTTACAACGCACAAAGTGCTTTTTACATCCTCTGCACATATACTCTTGTGGTGCATGCTAAGGCAGAGAAAGCTTCCTGAAGAAAAAAATCAGGTGTTTAAAGATCTGTCTGCTCTTTCTAAGTCTGTAATATATTCTCTATTCAAATGTAGTGTGTTTTGTACCCTTCTAGTCATCTGCCCAGCAGCACCACCTTTGAAGACAGGACTTAAAAACCCCAAACTTGTGGAGATCAGAAGGTGCTCCAGAACTTGTCTTCACACGCTCCCATTCTGTTGACTGGCTTTTCTCCCTGTGATAGCGGCCCTCATTTGAATCATTTAATCCATAGATGTCCCCAAATTCATAATGAGTATATGACTCTCTTCAAACCCTACTCTTGCAAACATTGATCCATTTTTTTCTCTTCAACCCCTTTGACTAAAATCTGTAAGATCGGATTATCAGGTGTTACCCACACCATACCTCTTGCTTTAGTCCTTTCTTCAACATGATTCAATTCTACTACATACACAAATATGGATGTGTTGTATCAATGTTAATGTTTGTTGTTATTTTTCTCTTATGAGTAAGTCCACGAGTAGATTCCAGAGCAGGCGCTTCTTTTGCCATCTGCAGTCCACCAGATTTTCCTATGATGCTTCATTTATATAAGCATAACAAGAAAAAAAGATCTAGCAACCATGTTTCCTTCTCTGCAGTCCAAGTTTGGTTTTGTTCTGTTTTGCTTTATTTGGTTTTTCTGTGGCATTAGGTAACCCTCTGCATACTTAGAAGAGCTTTGGAGTTTAAAACAACAGTTATAACTTTGCAGCTGTTAGAAAAAGAGAGACGGAATGGCAACCACAATGATTTCTTCCTTTTTAGGGGCTTTGGCACAGTCAGCAGCAGTACCATAGCACTCCAGTACTGACCTCCAGCTTTGAGCCAACACAAAATAATTTAAATAAAAATCTCAACAAAATATGTTTGTGTCTGTCACCTCAGTGAAGACATAACTGCAACTGATCATCAAGCCAGGTGGGCAGGCGGATTTTTTTTAAAAAAAGGATTTTTTTTAATGAAAAAAATCAGAATGTATACCAGGTGAATTAAATCTTTTCAAGTCAGTGTAGCAATCGCAACTTCTCTTCTGGAAAGCCAGAAGAGAATCTTCTGGAAGGACATTGGCAAGAAAAAATAAATTAAATTAAATTAAATAATGCCACGAAAATGTTTAATAAGGTGTACCCATGATTCAGGAAATGTTGAATATTTATGTTACCATATCTATGGTTAAACCCAGGAAATTATTTCTAGAATTATGTTCATCTTGCAATGGGAAGAAGGAGAACATAATCTTCTTATATCATGAGAAAAAAACAAAACCAGTTTGTTTTTTTTTTTAAGGAGAGAATTGTATGTAGATCATCAAAGGTCATAGTGATGTTGCTAGAAGAAACATGGTTTTGTTAGCATTTCATTTTAAGAAGTGGTCTCTCCATTTGGTACGGTGTGTATCTCACTGATGGAAAAAGGACCCAGACTAACACTGAGTTATTTGGAACTTCCACCCCATGGGACTACCAATGTGTTAACAGGTGGAACTGATTCAACACGATATATCATGTTCTAGGTGCAGTGGGAAGAATTCAGTTTCACCATACAATTACTGTTGTATCAGGAGCTTGCAGACACAGTTCATGCTTATATTACTTGAAAACAACAAATAATAATACTTTGGATGAAATATTGAACAGCGCCTGGAAAACGAAGCTGATCATACCTAGAAATGCCTGCTTCTTGGCTTAAGGAGTATTTTAGTCTGATGTGGCAATTTCTTTTTTTCATTTCTTGTCTAACAATAATGAATTAATTAGGTCCTGTTAGTCTTTCTGGCATATTTTCTTCATTTTTTTTAACACTGTATGCCTTCCCAGCATTTTATTCCTTCAGCATCTTATTTTTCTTCTGACAACAAAGCAAGTTGCTGTGATTTCATCATTGCTGCAATGAGTGAGGATTAGTTTGTTCTTCGTTACAAGGTTGCAGAACATTTCTTTGTGTCCAATGCTTAGGATGTTGTTCCTTCATGGGATACTGTAATAACCCCAGTAATAAACCTATTATTACTATACGCCCCCCCCCAAACACACACACACACAGACACACACACACAGACACACACACACGCACACACACACACACAATTTAATTAAAACAGAAAGATGGCTGTTTCATATATTAATAATTGAAAATAGACTATGATTCTCCATATTATCTCTGCCTAAATGCAGTTTCCAAAGAACATATCCTACTTCATGAGATTATGTTATAGGATGGTTTATCAGCAGTTTTTAAGACCATCAAAATGGTGGTAGCACTTCTTTTAGTGAAGCTGATGCAGAAGAACAGAACAACAATTCATCCTATCACATCCATATTAGCATTCTGAAAGCAGCTGCTATACTAATGACACATCTATAATTCTCCAGAAGAGAGATAATGAAAACATAAACTTCAAAGGCTCTCTTATAAAAATGTTTTTGCATCTTTGTGATACATTCACTGAGATAAGCTATGGAACCATTGTGGGTTTATTTGATTTTTTAATTTTTTTTTTTTTATACTATCATAATAAAATGGATCTTGGTGACTTCTGTTTATTTTTCGTGTGGTGGGATTTGTTTGTTTGTTTCTAAGGAAGATCTTTAAGACAAAACCTTTTAAGTCATTCTAAAGTGAAAATGGTATAATAAAAGCTTATAAAGAATCATAGCCTTCTTTCATAGGTATGGGTGACATGTATGCTTCAGTTTTGGGGTGGGTTTTTTTGTTTTTATACTGAATTATAAAAGTACCCTAAATAAATCAATGTTATGTAACTATGACTTCAGTAAGTTGTCTGACACTACAGATGATTAGTGTATTCCTCTTTTTTACCTTTTTTAATCTCCTGTTCTTAGATATACTTGTCATCTCAGGCATTCAAAATAGAGTGGACAGATGAAGTGTATAGATCAAGTCTTCCATCTCTTTATCTTGAACATGTATAAAAATCTGTTACACTTCCAACTTCCAGTCCTCATGAATTTCATGACTGAGATGAAGTTGAACCTGATACCACTCTAATTCCTTGTTTCTAATTACTTTTCTGTTATACATGCTCATTTTACAGATATGTCTGCTGGAAAGGAATCTACAGGAATTTTGGGAGAGAGTTCAAGTTAATTCTATTCTCTTCTTTCCACCCTATTGGTTTTTTTTTCCCTCAGTATTTATCTATAATTTATCTTTAATCACAGTCTTAGGGTCCTTACACATGCCACAATTGTTTCTAGAGTTACCCAAAGTAATGCATGATTTCCAGAACCTCTTATATTTTTCTGTGTATTACTCATACCACATTTTGCTAAATAAGTATTCTAGCAGAGTTGATTTGAACTTTGATTTTGGACAGAAAGTTAATTTAAATTTTTTCTAAGTATATCTTACACTCTCCTGTTTTAATTAGTCTTCCAGTAAGATTCTATCTCATTGCAGCCTACATGATCTGGTTGATTACCATGAGTGACCCATGTTTAGAATTTGACAAACGCTGTTACCATAGTGTCTCATATCTCAGTATTAGACTGACTACTTTAAATTTGGAAAGCCTTGGTTTACAAACAGTGAGCTGTAAAAAATTTCCTAGTATGTAGAATATTCATCACATATTGTTTTATGTGATGAATATATTATAGTTACCATATGTATCATCATTATATTCATCATATATATATATTATATATATATTATATAATTGCCTGCTTAAAAGTAGTAAAGTTTGGTATTCAAGAAGAAGAAGAAAGAGAAGATGAGGAAGGGGAAAAGGAAGAGGAGGAGGAAGAGAGAAAGGGAAAAATAAAGAAAAAAGAAAATTAATTTTTAAAAAATTAATAAAAAGACAAATAGAAAAAGAGAAAGAAATAGAAAAAGAACAATATTAAGAAGAAAAAGAGAAAAAGAAAGATGAAGAAAAACATGGAAAGATGAAGATGGAGATGAAAAAGGAATGAAAAAGGGAAAGGAAAAGGAAAAAAGGAAAAGGAAAAGGAAAAGGAAAAGGAAAAAAGGAAAAGGAAAAGGAAAAAAGGAAAAGGAAAAGGAAAAGGAAAAGGAAAAGGAAAAGGAAAAGGAAAAGGGAAAAAGGAAAAAGAAAAGGGAAAGGAAAAGGAAAAGGAAAAGGGAAAAAGGAAAAAGGAAAGGAAAAGAAAAAGAAGAAAAAAGAAAGAAAAAGAAAAAGAAGAAAAAATAAAGAAAAAGAAAAAGAAAAAGAAAAAGAAAAAGAAAAAAAAAGAAAAAGAAAACACGAAAAGGAAAAAGAAAAGGAAAAAGAAAAGGAAAAAGAAAAGGAAAAAGGAAGAAGAATAAGAGAAAAAGAAAAAGAAAATATTAAGAAAAAAGGAAAAGAAAAAAGCAAAAAGAATTTATATGGAATGAAAAATGGACTTAACCTTCTACTTACTGTTAATATTTTTAGAAAAGGTACAGCACCATATTATCCTTTACTTCGGCTTTTCTTTACTGATATTTCCCAGACCATGTTCTGCTGTCTCATCAGACCACTAAAATCCTTCACAATTTGTCAGCATATAGCTCAGAAACTGTTCTTTCCATCTGTGTCTGCATCCTGATGTGCCCTGTCTGAATAAAGAGATCATCTAAACATGCGAGAAGACAACTTGAAGGAAGATCTGGTGGGAATACATATTTTAAGGGCAATTTAAAAAAATTGTTAGGAGAGCTGTATCGGGGAGCATCTTGACAATTAGAAACTTCAGAAAGTTATAGCTTACAGCAATACAATTATCATTTATGAACAGTTCTGTTTAATGTTTCAGCAGTTCAGATTTTCACTAAATTATCACACAAATGGAATGAGTCCTTTGAGAATAGTTGGCCTGTTCAGCATCAAACATCACTATTTTCTTTGTCTTTCAAACTCAAACAGTGGCAGCCTTGAAGCACTAGGTCCATCTGTCAAACCCAGTTGACCTGCAGGATTAGGTAAGCAAAAATGTAAAGAGAAAATGAGACAGTCAAAGTTTACTTAGAAAGCAGCAAGTAGAACTGCAAAACACTGATTGACAGGTTAAAGATGCATCACATAGTTTTACTGACTGAAGAATATAAAAATTCCTGAACTTCACCATTTTTACGTATCCATTTTCCAAGTTTTAACACTGAGCTGTCCAAATTGTTCATTGTAACTACATTGTCCCAATATTAAAATCTTCTAACTCCCCAAACAAATGGTTTACAAATTCAGCTTGATTTAAGCAAAATTATTCATTACTTTCTATTCCTTCAATGTTTTGGTTTTTTAAAAAATATAAATAAGATTTAAACTATGGGCTATTATTTATTAATTTTCTTCTACCATACTGTTGGTATTACTTACTACTTGCAGTATCTGATTGGCCAGATATAACAATTGGCCTTAGTCTTTGTTTTTTACTGACAGAATAATAATGCAGAAGGAATAAGTTAAGCACGATTGTGAATTACGAGAAGAAGGGTTGCCTTTGTGAATATTCTATTTCATAAATATTTTCATAGACAAAAAAAGCATCATCTAAAATCTGAATTAAGTTATTTTATTTCTTTGAGGGTTTATAACCTTGAATGGTTTTGGTATTTTTATTTAACATATAGTACTTTTTATGCCTTTATCTAAAATGTAAGTTTTCATCTTCTTTTATCTAGTCTTTGTGAGTAAACAGTAGAACTGTAAGAACTGTAAGAACTTCAGCAAATATTTAATATTGTAATACCAATTTATGCATATTTTTCCATCTAATAAATTCCCTAATCACAATGTTAGTCATCAAAGCAAACTACGCAATGCATGAATGAGTAGAAGTTATATCCTGGATTCTCCCAAAGACATACTATGCTGCTAAAGTAGCCTAGATAGCATGAAGAGACCAGTAGAAAGGTGTTTTTTTCTCTCTAGAATTTAGGAGTGTTATTCTGGTCAATGAGGATTTTTTGCCATTTAGACATCTGTTTTAAACAACATTCACTGAAATACCTGAGTTTAGTATGATGATATGTTTCATTATTGAAATACTGAGTTCCCGCAAAAGACTATTGCTTACCTCATTTACACTCCTTGCATTGAAACCATCTTTGAACAGTATTTTGCAACCTCTTTTTGACTCCTTCCAATCTGCAAGGCCTTTCTTGAGAGTTAAACAGTGCTATTCTGGCCTATTTAGGAGTGCTATTAAGACCTATTAATCATTTTATGCTTCCTCCTGTATCAAAGTACTTCCATCAGCATTTTTCATCAATTAAACCAGAGATGGATGAAACCTAAACATTTTTATGTGGGACTTCTTCTGTCTTTGCCAAACAATGTTCATTTTGTTATGTAAAATGGGACAATTCAGTGGGAAAAACTGAGTCACATCACAGAAAATATAATACAGAGCATTTGCTTACTAGGCAATAAGAGTTCAAATACCCCCCTTGACAGCAGAGAATGTAACCTTATCTCCCACGTCCCAGTTGGGACACTAAAATCCTTACTAAGAAGAATAGCTACTGCTTTATCTGACAGTGCTGTTGTGGGGTTTGGTTTTTCATTGATTGGGGTTTTTTTCTTCTTTTTTTTAACTCCCAAGCCTAATTTTGTGATTCATATGGTGAACATGCCTGCCAGACTGGGATCGGCAGTGAGCTGGGAGATGCCTAGCTTGTAGATCTTAAGGAAATCATGTGCTAAGTATTCAGCCCATAGGCAGCTGTAATCATGCCAAAGTACAAATCTTCAGGTGCCTAGGAAACTTTAGGAGTGAAAAGTCAATTACCTACATACTGTAGTTTCCTGAAACACCAGATGGCACTTGATCATAGTTTATGATCATCTAAATATTGGGGAAGCAAGGCAAAATAAGGGGGCATAGATCCTCTTATGGATTTAGCAGTGGTCTTCTTTCACAGAATGTGCAGTTTGAATTCTGATATTATGTTTGACCAAAATAAAGCAAAGAAGAAAAGAAAACATAGAAGTGTTTCTGTTGCTGTTAGATTTTCAGCCTGAAATTCAGATCAAAGAATGTTAGCCTGGAGTAGCTTTATTCTTGTATCTGCAAGTTATTCAAAGGAAAAAAGAACAACTCCCCAACCTATTCAGAGTTGGCCTTTGATATCTTGAAGCCTGTTTTCTTTCATGGGATCTGAGAACAGAAGATATTTTTAAAGAGCTGCTGTAGAGAAAGAAAATAGCTTAGAATGGTAATAGACATTGAAACACATTTTAAAATATGCATGACTACCATTCATGCAGATGCATATTCTTTTTCACAAATGCCAGCCTATATAAATGGTATTGCATTATATCAGTTATCTATGGCTGAATATTTTCTGTACAAGTTTTGGTAACTGCTATATTTGGGATGTGGACCCTTTCAAAGTAGCACAATCCATCCAGTTAACCACATGCATGTATACTTAAATGTTCTCCATCCACTCTGAATACCTATGTAAGCTGTTCATTGCAGCAAAGATGTGTGTTATAAAAATATATGTATAACTTGCTTTACAGTGTTTTCCTACTTGACTAGACACAGGAGTGGATAGCAAAAGCAGGGCCTCTAAAGAATATTCAGGCCTATAAAGAATAATAAGCTATACCTTTAACAAAGTACACGTACCAAGGTATATATCATTTTAGTCTAACTATCGATCACAATGGACTAACAATTTAACCCTTCTAAAATTAGCATCTAAGATATCATAGTGCCGGGGTGAACTTTTTCTAACAAAATCATATTTAACAAGAATTGAGTGTCACAACTTTGAGAACTAGTGGAGTAACTGAAAGTCAAATCTGCTGTTCCTCTGACTTATTGCAAGTATATTTTAGTTCTTGTAAAATTTTAATTGCATGTCAACTGTGTTTGAATTCTGCTTTCCAATGAAGACTATTTGCCTTGATTGTAGGCAGCACTTTATATCTTTTATTTCAGAAAACCTGATCTCTTAAACAAATGTCATCATTTGATTCTTAGCTGACATTCTTTTCTTACACCTTACTTGTATGAACTTAATTTTGCACACTGAATAAAGCAAGTGTCGTATTTAATTTTTATTTTAATTGCACATAGTTTTCACTTGTAAAAGAGAAAATAATCCACGGACAGAAAAGGAAAATTAATTTCATTAAATTCTGGTTGAAGCAGAGAGCTACTCCTTGACAAAGACCTCGATCTAAGGATAATGCTTGGTCTGTTCCTAACTTGAAATATGTGAGTTGTTTCTACTGACAAATTTCAGATTTGCTAAAGTGCAGTGTTGATTCAGAATCATTATTTTTAAGACCATAATCCTTTGTGGCACAATGAGCATTCAATGTTGCCTGCACATTTGGGTGTAGTTAAATATAGATTGGCTCACCAACATAAAGCTCAAACTGTATTATACTTGTCCTTTTAGCATAGTAGACATATAACTCATAAGCAAGCAAATTAAGTAGGACATCACCACCCTCTTGGACAGGGTGATTTTAAGTATCCTTTGGTGACTCATTCTATCCTATTTATAATAAACTTTTATATAATCCTGTCCTTGAATGTGCGATTAAAGGAGGATGACAGAAGGTAGGAGGTGAGAATGACTAGATGAGTATTCAGCACCAGATTGGTATTCCATTAATATGAACTACCATTTCCTTATCATCAAAGAAAGACATTTGCTTAGATATCCATAACCATAAAGTTTTATTTTTACTAGAGTCTCACATTAAAATAACTCTACATCCTACTATTTTATTTCTTTAAACCGATATTTTGTTTATTTATTTATTTAGTGTTGGCAGAGATTCAAACAGGAACATGTTTTCTCACCAAAGGTGCTGTAAAAAGTATATTCCTTTGTCCTGTACAGGACACAGAGTATCCTGTACCCTGCCTTCGCTTTGCTTCAAACCCCCAACCAGGAAAAAAACCCCCATCAAACGCAGTCTTGTATTAGTTACATTAAATTTTATTACATAAATAAAAATGATGTTTGTAGCTACAATCACACAGTCAGAAAGAAACAGCCAGAATTGCCAGTAATTATAAATCCATAATGAAAATATGCTGCTAGTGTTTTGCTCCCTGTAGCATGTTTCTGTAAAAACAAGTGATCTTTTATCTGGCCATGCAATCACACTAAAAAAACTTAAAATAGTGTTTTTGCATACAAATCTAGTGAGTATACTGGCTACAGTGAGAATAGGATTTCACACAGAGAGTTTTTTTTTCCCAGATTAAATTACATATCTTGAAGTAACAAGGTTTCCTCTTTCTAAAACCTTACCTGGTTAGGTTTGGATGCATTTTCCGGGAAAATTTATAGAATTACATATAGATCAAACCAAGAATATTGCTGAGTTGTAACTGATTTACCATTATTTTGTTCAAGACAGGTAAGATGTTCTTACATTTTGGTTTCAATATTTAAAAGGTAATTTTAGATTAATTAATCAACAGATTAATTAGTTGCATCAGCCACTGCTACCTGTGAGGTAGACACCAATATCCAACATTTCAATTTTCCGAGATTCATGTCTATACCATAACAACCTTTCTGTTGCTGTTCTTTATCGTCTCCACTGTCCCCTACTTTCCTAATCCTCTGAAGAGAGTAGGTGGGTAACATTCATTCTGGTTTTGGATATTTATTTAGTATATGTTCAGCACATTTTATGTGTGGCACACTTAGACTGCAATCCAATTGCTATCTCCAAGGCAACTGGTCAGTAGCCTGGTTGTATTTATGTTCCTGGAATGGAGAACAAAGGAACACAGAAGAATGTTTTATGGTGTTTCTCTTGTTTTGTATGGCACAGGTATATAAAGAGAGGGAGAGAAAGGGAAGAAGGGAGGAAGGAAAGTAAGGGAGGGAGGGAGGAAAGGAGGGCAGGAAGGAGGGAAAGAAGGAAAGAAGGAGAGAAATGAGGGAGGCAGAGAGGCAAGGTGTTTTTCTGTGATAGTCTGAATAACAGCATGGATATTGATCATAAAAAAATAATTTTGGATTTGGATAGATTTATGAATTTAAATATCCTTGAAAATCTTGTTGTTCAAAAAATAAGCTTCCACTGAGTTATGCCATTCCAACTAATACTTTTATTAATAACACTAATTTAAATTTTGACAGATGAATGTAGAAAAATAACCTTACAAATGCTTTGCTATCATTCAAGAGAAGCAGTTGAGCAGTGCAGCTTCTGTTTCTTCAAGAATTAAATTGGCCAGCAGAACTTGGAATGTGTTTGTAGCAACAGAGGTTCAGCTCTTACCCTTATTGTGCAAGCAACATTACAATCAAATAGGAGTTTATATTCTCCTTTGGGATATACTGAATTATGCCAGTTCCAGGGGTAAAGGGATCAATTTCAGCGTGGCTAACTCCTCCTTACATGAGAGGGGTCTGCTGGATGAAGCTCTTGTGCAATTGCTGGCATTTTCAAATCCATCACCATGCGGTCATGATCCTACGCACATCTACGTCCAGACTAAGCTGTTGATCAGTCAGCAACCATGTACTTCACAGTGGGTCATCCTGCATACTGTGGTAAGAAGTTCCTTACATACTGGTTCTTCGAATTCAACCTATTACAGTAAGAAGGATAGAAGGAAAAGATCTGATGTACATCAGAGAGGGGAAAAAACAGACAGACCTGAGATATTCTCAGGGAGAAGATATATCCTGTTGTGAATAGACTCAAATGGTTAAAACACCAAACTTCACACCATGGAATAGGATGACATTTTAGCAAGGCATAATTCATAGAGGATCCATCACTTGTTTCTTTAAGTAGAAAAAACCTATGTATTCCTATTTATGGTTGGTCATCGTCAACTATAAAATTAAAATCAATGGAAATATAAATTGTGCTTTCCCCATTTTCTTTCTCAGTTCTCGTGTACTGTATACTTTCCCTTTAATAGTGGGACTCTTTAAAAAGAAAAACAATATTCTGTTCTTTTCATTTACCACTTTGTTTTCCAGCTTTTACATGTCTTAGCCTCAAGTCTACAATAAATGGACTTGAGGGACTTTAATTATTTGTTTCAGTTTTAATGTAAACAGAGACAATTATGATAGCAGCAACTGAGGCTTTAGGAAACTGAAATATCCTGAAACTTTAATAAAAATCAGAAGAAAGTTTAAAATGGAAGCATTCACTTTGCTTTCAGTGGATTCACTTGCTCAGCCTTCTTCTGCACTAATGGTAGTAACAGTGACATGGAAATTAAAGTGGCATCAAGTTTTGTTTGCTTGCCCAATTTATACAAGGTTCACCAGTTCTGAGTACAGATCAGATATTTACAATGAAACTAGGCAAAACTTGTTAACTTAGTACAAAAATAAGTCTCATATTCCCTTTATTAACATTCTGCGCACAGCCTTCTGTGACAGGTGGAACTCAGGTCGAATGCAAGGTCTCATTACCAAAGATATAACAGATTTGGTTTTATGATAGCCTTTATTCTGTGTTTGATGCAAACTTGCTGAGCACATAATGGTTCCAAATTGTCTAGGCTTATCTGCATTCCATTTTTTCTTAATTTGATGGTGGCATTAAACTTCAAGATGCTATCACCTGAAAGCTGACAGTTGCATTTACAAAGAAGTGTATCAAGCATCAAAGAGCTGATGCAGCATCTTTCATAGTAAGCTTTGCAACTCAGATTATGATATAGTTTGAAAAGTAAACTCTCATTAAAGTATAATGTGGTAGTATAAAAGCAAAATTACTGTATCAACATTTGGGAATGTGCATACACAGAAAATGTCATTTGCAATGGGTTTCATAGCAAATTTGGAAGTGCAGGAGGGGCACAGAAGATCTAGAAGCAATTCTTTGATAAGATTTCCATCTGAAATCAATGAAAATTTGCCCATTTACACCAATTAATTTTTTTCTATAAGATACATTTCATGTAACTCTAATACAGTTATTTTACTGTAAACAAGGAAGTAAAATTCCAGATTTGTCATCAATCTCACGCTGACACCTACCTTATGATCTGAGAAGAGAAAATTATTTTAATTTTAAATTCCTTGTTTACAATAAAATAACTCTTATTTTCCAAGTAAATTGGAAAAAAATATGTAATGCTTCCTTTTAGAAATCTGGTTTGAAGTACATGGTGTTCACAGCATTTCCAAATGCTTATTGATTAAGACAATTCACTGAATATTACTTCATCAGTAGATTAATCATTATGATAATCTCGCTTAATGTATACTTAATTTCCCCAGTGTAATCAACAATAGAAATACAAGACTTTCCCACACATTTTAAGATTAAATGATTTAGTGCAAAGAAAGAATGATTTATTTATCCATAAATCATTATAACAGGCAGAGTTCAGTACCAGTGAATTTGCCTAACAGTGCTATTATATGTCTTTGTCATACATCTTCATAACTAGTGGCACAGGGTTGCACAAGGAATCTCAGTTCTTCTATTTTGTCCTACTTTGAATGAAGGATTTAACGTAAATATATCAATTTAACATATCTGAATGTATGTTGTTATTGGTGAAATTCTGACTTATTGAAATCAGTAGCAAAATATATATTGATTTAAATGAAGATAGTATTTCGGGCTTTTAAAATACAAAAAGATGTGGATTTTTTCAGATCAGTTGCATAGACAGAATAGAAAGTGGTGCAGGTGGAGCTGCCATTCTGTCAACTTCCTTTCATGTACCACAGACATGTACAGCACAGCTGTGCAGCTAGGGGTACACAGATATAGTGCTGAAAGTAAAAAAGTACTTGATCTATAACTACCGTGGATTTCATGAAACCGTAAGGTATTGCCAATTTTTAAAGCTATTGAAATTATCCTGAACTGCGTGCAAGCCTTTATTGCTTTATTAATTTATTTTTTAAATTAGTCTGATGCTCAACTTGCATAAGTTAATGTTGACCCTTTGAAACCGTACAAAATCAGGTCAATATCCAAATCTATAATAAAACACACAGCTTACATACTTGTAAGAGACGGTATATAGAAAGAAGTGCAGAGCGGAGATACTAATACTTTGGGTATCCATTTTCTCATCCATTCTTACTCCAGTAAAACATTCAATTTTTTTGCTGTATATGCTCAAATTGTCTTACACATCTTGGGCTCAGATACATTACATGGGCTGACTTAAAGATCATTTGTTTCCTAAATTCATATGATACATGAGTTTTAAAAGTTAACTGTTGTTGCCGATCAATGCAGAATTTATTATTAGATGGTTTTAATTTACCTTAGTTTTATAAAACCACTCTGTTTATCTCTGTGATCGGGTGACTAAACTAGGCTAGCTTAGAAAATTGACTTGTACCCTATAAGATTTCCTTCACCTATGATGACTTAAAAGGGTGATTTCTGTGTTTCAGATTCCCCTTCCTATCCTTGCTCCTAAAAGATGTCACTGAAGAAGACCTATTGGTTTGCCTTGGAGTGGGGCCACAGAATCATAGCATCGTTTAGGTTGGAAAAGATCTTTAAGATCATCAAGTCCAACCGTTAACCTAGCACTGCCAAGTCCACCACTAAACCATGTCCCTAAGCACCACATCTACCCATTTTTTAAATAACTCCAGGGATGGAGACTCAACCACTTCCCTGGGCAGCCTGTTCCAGTGCCTACCTACCTTTTCAGTAAAGAAGTTTTTCCTAATATCCAACCTAAACTTCCCCTTGTGCAACTGGAGGCCATTCCCTCTCATCTTATTGCTTGTTGCTTGGGAGAAGAGACTGACACCCACCTCACTACAACCTCCTCTCAGGCAGTTGTAGAGAGCAATAAGGTCTCCCCTCAGCCTCTTCTTCTCCAAACTAAACAACCCCAGCTCCCTCAGCCATTCCTCATAAGATTTGTGCTCTAGACCCTTCACTAGCTTCATTGCCCTTCTTTGGACACGCTCCAGCACCTCAATGTCCTTCTTGTCGTGAGGGGCCCAAAACTGAACACAGTACTCAAGGTGTGGCGTCACCAGTGCCCCACTCACTTCCCTAGTCCTGCTGGCCACACTATTTCTGACACCAGTCAGCATGCTATTGGCCTTCTTGGCCACCTGGGCACATATTCAACCAGCTGTCGACCAGCACCCCCACGTCCTCTTCTGCCGGGCAGCTCTCCAGCCACTCTTCCCCAAGCCTGTAGCGTTGCATGGGGTTGTTGTGACCCAAGTGCAGGACCCAGCGCTTAGCCTTGTTGAATCTCATACAGTTGGCCTCAGCCCATTGATCCAGCCTGTCCAGATCCCTCTGTAGAGCCTTTCTACCCTCCAGCAGATCAACACTCCCACCCAACTTGGTGTCATCTGCAAACTTACTGAGGGTGCACATCCAGATTGTTGATAAAGATATTAAACAGAACTGGCCCCAACACTGAGCCCTGGGGAACACCACTTGTGACCGGCCGCCAACTGGATTTAGCTCTGTTAACCACCGCTCTTTGGGCCCAGCTATACAGCCAGTTTTTTACCCATCCAAGCCATGTGCAGCCAGTTTCTCCAGGAGAGTGCTGTGGGAAATGGTGTCAAAGGCTTTACTAAACATCTACAACCTGTTCCACATCCAACATCCACAGCCTGTTCCTCATCCACTAAGCGGGTCACATTGTCATAGAAGGAGATCAGGTTAGTCAAAGGAGATCAGGTTAGTCAAGTAGGACCTGCCTTTTATAAACCCATGCTGATTGGGCCTGATCACCTGGTTGTCCCGTATGAGCTGTGGGATGGCACTCAGGATGATCTGTTCCATAACCCTCCCCGGCACCAAGGTCAGACTGACAGGCCTGTAGTTTCCTGGATCTTCCTTCCGGCCCTTCTTGTAATGGGCGTCACATTTGCAAACTTCCAGTCAACTGGGACCTCCCCACTTAGCCAGGACTGCTGACAGATGATGGAAAGTGGCTTGGTGAGCACTTCCACCTGCTCCCTCAGTACCCTTGGGTGGATCCCATCCGGCCCCATAGACTTGTGTGTGTCTACGTGGTGTAGCAGGTCACTAACCATTTCCGCTTGGATTATGGGGGCTTCATTCTGCTCCCCGTCCCTGTCTTCCAGCTCAGGGGGCTGGGTACCCCGAGGACAACTGGTCTGACTATTAAAGACTGACGCAAAGAAGGCATTAAGTACCTCAGCCTTTTCCTTGTCCTCTGTCACTACGTTTCCCCCCACATCCAATAAAGGATGGATATTCTTAGCTCTCCTTTTGTTGCTAATGTATTTATAAAGACATTTTTATTGTCTTTTACAGCAGTAGCCAGTTTAAGTTCCAGCTAGCCCTTCTAATTTTCTCCTGCATAACCTCACAACATCCTTGTAGTCCTCCTGAGTTGCCTGCCCCTTCTTCTAAAGGTCGTAAGCTCTCTTTTTCCTGAGTTCCAGCCAAAGCTCTCTGCTCAGCCAGGTCAGTCTTCTCCCTTGCCAGCTCCTCTTTCAGCACATGGGGATGTCCTGCTCCTGCACCTTAAAGATTTCCTTCTTGAAGAATGTCCAGCCTTCCTGGACTCCTTTGCCCTTCAGGACTGCCTCCCAAGGGACTCTGTCAACCAGGCTCCTGAACAGGCTAAAGTCTGCCCTCCAAAAGTCCAAGGTAGCAGTTCTGCTGACCCCCCTTCCTTACTTCCCCAAGAATCAAAAACTCTGTCATTTCATGATCACTATGCCCAAGACGGCCTCCAACTGTCACATCACCCACCAGGCCTTCTCTGTTCACAAACAAGAGGTCCAGCGGGGCACCTTCCCTAGTTGGCTCACTTACCATCTGTGTTGGGAAGTTATCTTGACACATTCCAGGAACGTCCTAGGCTGTTTTGTCTCCTCTGTACTGTATTTCCAGCAAACATCTGGTAAGTTGATGTCCCCCATGAGAACAAGGGCCAGCAATCGTGAGACTTCTCCCAGCTGCTTATAGAATATTTCAGTTGCCTCTTCATCCTGGTTGGGTGGTCTATAACAGACTCCCACCATGATATCTACCTTGTTGGCCTTCCCCCTGATTCCTACCCATAAACACTCAACCCTGTTGTCACCATCGTTAAGCTCTAGACAATCAAATCACCCCCTAACATACATGGCTACCCCACTGTTTCTCCTTCCTTGCCTGTCCCTTCTGAAGGGTTTATAGCCGTCCATTGCAAGCACTCCAGTTGTGCGAGTCATCCCACCATGTTTCCATGATGGCAACTATGTCATAGTTTTTGTGCTGCACAACAGCTTCCAGCTCCTCCTGTTGTTGCCCTTACTGCATGCATTGGCATAGATGCACTTCTGTTGGTCTATTGCTCCTGCCACCTTTTTGGGGGTAGAAGCCCTAATTCCTATGTGACCATTCTCAGGTGCTTCCATGGTTTCTAACACATCCATAGCCCTTGCGTCTTTGCTGCCGCATGGCTCTCCATCCCCTACCTCCACTGAAACAGCAGACCGAAGGACCTTGCCAGCACGCTGTCCCTCAAACACTGGCGTGCCGCCCCCAGGCTTATCTCTAGCAAACCTGGTTTTACCCCTTTCCCCCTTCCAATCTAGTTTAAAGGTCTTTCAATGAGCCCTGCTAACTCCTGTGCTAGGATCCTTTTCCCGCTTTGAGAAAGGTGTGCCCCGCCTGTTGCCAGCAGGCCTGGTGTGTAAACCAACCCATGATCAAAAAACCCGAAATCTTGCCGGAGACACCAGGCTCAGAGCCAGGTATTGATCTGCTGACTCCTCCTGTGTCCTCCCACATCATTCCCTTCAACTGGAAGGATAGAGGAGAACACTACTTGTGCTGCTGATCCCTAACCAGTCATCCCAAGGCCCTGAAGCCTCTCTTGATTGCCCTTGGACTTCTAGTTGCAACTTCCTCACTGCCTACCTGAAAAATCAATAATGAGTAGTAATCTGAGGGCCATACCAGGGTAGGAAGCTTTCTCTTCACATCTTTAACCTGGGCCCCAGGGAGGGAGCAGACTTCCCTAAGAAGTGGGTCCAGTCTGCATATCACGCCTTCCGTTCCCCTCAGGAGAGAGTCTCCTATGATAATGACCCATCTTTTTTTCTTTGTGGAAGCTGTTTTGATGCAAGGCATAGGCCAGCTTAACCTTGGCGACACCTCCAAGCTGGATGAACCATCATCCCCATCATTGTTTGGTTCCACCTGCAGAGCTGTTTTGTAAGGGCACCTGGGAAGGTGGCGCAGTCACTGAGGAGACGCGCCTGCTGTGCCAGGCAGGACCTTGTCACCGTTGCCCCATATCATTTAAGTCACTGTGTTCAGCCAGGCAGAGAGAGAATAGGGAATCTTCTGTGTCATGGGTCCTGTCTGCCTGCTGGGCCTGTCTCGCACTCCCTGATACTTCTCAGTCTACTCACCTCCTCCCAGAGCTGTGTCACTAAGTGGAGGAGCTCCTCTACCTCGGTGTACCTCCCACAGGTGTGCTCACTGCTGCCATCTGATACTGGCGTAAGAGTAGGGCACACCCTGCTGCCTCACACCTGGGTGTCAGCATGTTCCCACCAGAGCTCTGTCTGGGCAGCTGCATCAGTCGTGGTGGCTGCAGAACTTATCAAGGCCATGGCTTTTTGCCAGGTGGAGACTATTGCTCCCTGGTCAATCTTCAGTGTCCTTCCTGCATGCCCTTCCTCATGAACTGCTGCACAAACTGCCGCACCACGCCCTTGCTGATGCGCCACACCCTGTTTGCCCACCCTGTTCACGGCACTTCTGGTCGCTTGTGCTCCCTAAGGGCTTCCTTCATACGTGGGGGGGTCTTGGTCACTGTTGCTCCTGGCCCCACTTGGGTCTCATCAGCTGCTGTCACGTGAGCTGCGGGCTCCTGGCAGTTCTCTTGGCTCCCCTGAGGCTCCCCGGGATTGGGAAACCCCCCTGTGCACTGTGCTAGATTACTCTGCTGCTGACCCTGCTGGCTCCGGAGCTGCTCGCCTCTGTGACTGAGTGCTTGTTTCAGTCCCCATCCTATAATGTAGTTTTTATTCTGCTGAAGGTAAAATGAATGAAAGCAAGGCTGAAATCTGATCAGATTGATGATAAATAAATGTTGCTGCTTTTAACTACAACTTAGTCTTGTCCAGTAGCTCACTTAGTACCTTGTTCATCATTACCAACTTTTCTTATTCCATCAAGCTGTTGTGAGCTCTGTTACTTTCAGCAAGTATTGTGCTTTGTTATTCACTTCAAGTTTCTACAAAAAGCAAGATACTGAATTATTCTGAACAAGTAAATCTATCCTACAAAGTGGCTTGTGACAAGCTGTGGAGCAGTTGTGGCAGTAGTGAAGCTTAACATCCAGGATCTTAAACGGTTATCTTGAAAACAGGGTTGAGTGGCAGGGAAGCAAGGTGAAGGGAGATAATTTAGACAGACTATGACAAATTAACTGAAAGATCCCCTTGTACTTAATCTGAAGTGATCACACTTGGTTTACTCTATAACTTATGTGACCTGATTTGTAGGTCAGGCTTGGACTAGTAGTACTGCATTTTCCTGCTCGGTTCTGGCAACAAGTAGAGGAACAAACAGAGACAGATAGAAACACAAAAGACGAAACTCCATTATAATTACTTTGTACAACACAACTACCAAGGATACAATTTAAAAATAATTCTCTCCTACAACAGTACTAGAGATCCATGTTTTCTATCTCTTCTCCCTGTAAAATATAGTTACATTAGGTTTTGAATTTTGTTAGTAATAAAATATTGTACAAATGTATATACAGTTAAGTTCCCTTAATATGTATAAAACTAATTTGTATAGATTACATGATTCAAGCAAATACATAAAATTGTTGCCTATGATTTTTGCAGGGCTTCTGAAAAAACATGTACAGAATAGGTCATAAATTGCCTGCTGTAAAGCATGAGTATGAATATTAGATTTGCAGCTGAAAATAATCAGATTACATACAAAGTGAGGGATAAGACACACTGAAGGTGTCTTAGTGTATTTTTCTCCAAAATATTCCCATTATTTAAATGTTTTTAAACCAGTCACCCCTCAGTAATACACCATAATTAATTTTAGACTTGCATAGTTATTTGAATCATTGAGGGAAAATACTGGAAACTAAAAGTCCCATTCATCTGAAAGTTTACTGTTCTGCTTTTGACCATGGGCATTCTGCAAACTTTCATTTTTAGGTACATGAATAAATCCCGATCCAGATTCAGGACACACTAATCCCTGAAAGGAACATCTTTCCTTTTACTTCCAACTTTTCAGTGTCCCTGATGGCTTTAAACACTGCAGTATATAAAAAGGTGTTCTGGAAATATGTCATCTGACTAGTAATCTAGATTTTCACCAGAAAATTACCAGCATAATTTAATGAAACTCAGAACTGAATGATCAGAAGCTGATTAATAATAAGACCTGCTGGCTGGATTACTTAAAGACCTGTGGTACTGCTAATCAGTATTACCAATCAGTGCGCTATGACAGCTCACATATTTGCAGTCAGTTGAGTAAGATGCTTCTGAACAAGAATTACCATTGATTTTGATACAAATGAAAATTATTTTTAATGTCACAACTTACATGTAGTCAGACATTTGGATCATGGATAATCACTGCCATTATGAGCCCTTTACTACTGAAAACAAATGCTGTTGCTTACTGTTTAGAGCCCATCCTTTGTCATGGAAACTTCCTCTGCCTTTCACGTTAGAGTTCTCTGTCTTAATGACGTATCACATATCTGTTAAAGGTCTGAAGTTGTTTCACTTCACACTTCTGATTCATTCACACAGTAGGTCTCTACTGAAATTTGTTTCCATGCTTGGTATTACTCAAACCTTTTTTATTATTACAGGCAAGAAATCTTCCAGCAATCCTTTTTAGACCATAATGGTGACTGCTTTTGCATGAGTGACTCAGAGAGCAGGGCTCTCAAAAGTTTATTCACACAATAAATGAGGTGCACTAATCATAACCCTTCAAATGCTAAGCTGGAGTGCAGTAACACAGTACAAGCAGATCTAAGATCAGCCTGTGACTGAAAGAGGCACTTCCATCTTTTCATCCCTGCCACGTGTGTTTAGCCCCTGAGTGTTCTTCAAAGCAGGATTCGAGATGTAGGATCAGTTCCATTAAATTGCTAGGGGAAAAAAAGAAGAAAAACATTTGTTTTCAAATTTGCTGTCCATCAGATTAATGGACTCATCTGGTTACTGGTTGAATACTAATATTGGTACTGCAGAGTCAGTGGCTAAAGCAGGAAGATCCACTGCTTCTGGTCAGGGCTTGCAGCAAATTCAAGAGCAATGTAAGCCAGAGAAAACTATACTCACACCATCCCCAAAAGATAGTTTCCCGCTCAGTCCAGAAACGGTTGCACCTACACAACAAGGGGGTGATGTAGGGCACTGCAAGGTGAGGAGTCTGTGCTCAGGGTGGGGGACTTCCTAAGCCAAGTGTGTCATGGAGGAAGCATACATGGCACCACCTCTTCCTTCTGCCACTCCCCATGTGACCTGGGAAGACATCCTACTGCAGTCACAGTTGTGCAGCAGGGAGATATCCCCCTCCATCTGCAGCATGGGGACTGAAGGGTTGCTGTCTGGCACCCCCCAGGTCTGGCACCCTCCTCTGGGTTCAGTGCCCTTTCTTCACTTCTTACACTGCCTTAGCCCAGATGAAGGTGCTTAAAGAAGATCTACTATTAGAAGTGTTCAAACACCCCCCAACTAATTTTAGTGGAAATGGAGAAGCAGTTGTTCAAAGCAACAGCTCATCTAGCAGTTGGGAAGGGAAGGGGTGGTTACTCCCACCAGGGAGGTGGGAAAGATCAGCTGGGAGTGAGGTGGCATCGCTCCTCTCTGCTTCAGTCAGCACAGCTGCAGCCGGAAGAGGATGTCTTTCTCCACACATTGTACTTCAAATCAGAGGTAGACTAATTTCAAATCTAATAAGTAGCTTCAGTAGTCTCACAGGATGAATTTGGGGCTTGATGAAGCATGAGTCATATCCCATGAAGGAGGTCAGAAATACTGGTATTGATGCTTACTTCATGGAAATGATATGGGAGAGACGAGTTCAGGAGCCTTGGCTAAAAAGCTTTTACATCTCAGTATTTTTCTTGTTGCATACCTTGGTTGAGTGAAGAAGGCGAGTCCATTGCTTTGTGTGGACTACTGCAGTGCCAAAAATAATGAATAATTTCTGATAAGAAGTAAAAATTGTACAGCATGCTCTCTTACTTCTATTGACAAATGGTTTTGTATAAAGATAGAGGAAATATATACAGAAGACTCTGATTATAAGTCAGATATTCTCTATGTCCTTCTTATTTTCTCTTCAATACAGGAAAGTTAGCATTTGAAATTAGCTCTGCTTTAGCTTTAGGCATCAACTACTTGAATTTAAAATGGAATAATTTCATATTCCATTTAGTGTTAAGTTAAAGGGAACAATTATAGTTATGATTCCAAATAAGTCTAAGAAAATATTTTTAATGTTTTTTTGTAATACAGTGTGCAGTTTTAAATGAATGCTCTGGATTATATTTAGCTCCATTAACCTCTAGCAAAATAGAATTTATTTTCCTTTTTGCTCTTACTCATTTCTTTTCCTGTCATCATTAAATGCTGTGTTGCTCTTCTTAATGCTGGCATAAGGAAGGCATAAGATTGGAAGGAGCAACACTTAATCCAGATCAGGTACAGGCAGCATGATACATCTGACTGTGCCTTTAGCATCTGTGCTATTCAGTATTCTCAGCTGGTCAGCCATCTAAGTATTTACAAAATGTCAACTTTCACAATCAGACAAGAGTGGGTATAGTCTGTCTGGCACAGCCTTAGGCAAAAGTCTAGCTATCAGGGAGAGCGGGTGGGAATCATGCCTCTCCTCTTTATATTGATCACAAATATTTTGAAATATTTTTTGAAGGGCTTAGTAATGTGGTGTTATGTTTGGTGTTGAATTTCACTTAGATACTGGTTGTTCTTTTTCACGAGGTAAATCCACATGCATCATCGTCTAACAGGAAAAGAAGAACAAAAAGAAAGCAAGGAAAACGAATCTGTCATAGTATATTTCATACTGTGATAACACAAAGTACTTGACTTGAATTACAAGTAATTTGTCTTGCCTTAAATGTATTAGCCATAAATCACTATCAGGCTTTCAGAAAACCTGATGTACTATATGAAAAGATGATTAAAAAAACTTAACTCCTCTTCAGTCCTCCTTCTTTTATTATGCCATTTTTCCCTAATTACAACATTTTTTTCAATAACAATAATCACACTGTTAGGAAATATACAATAAAGAAAAAAAGACAGAGATATTACAGATATTTTACGCTGCCATTGTCATAACAGAGGTAAATGTTTATGTGCAAAGAATTGCCAACATAGGCAATTTGGGGGAAGGTGGAGAGTCAAAGAGTAAGGAACAATCTATAAATAGCACACAGATACAAAATCCAAGGATATGGAGTGGGGTCGGGATCTTTTTCTGATAGGTGCACTGATAATGCATCTAATTACATACTAAAGACATAAAGAAACGAGTTAACAGGGTATTTTGATACAATTTTATACTACAAGTTATAAATGCAATTCATATTAGACTGATCATTAGGTAAACATGACAAAGGAGAAGAAGAAAATCTTTAAAAAGAATAAAACATTCCATGTGTTGGTCTAGCAAAAAGTTCAGATACCCCCGGGTACAGTTGTATAACATGACTCTTATGATGACTCTTTCTTCAGGTTTGGCATCATTTTTCACCTGGAACTGTGCAGCAAAAGATCCAGAGGCAGAGACACTCATATAGTGTGGTCTAGTGTGGTCAGCTGAAATCCATTTTCTTGGGAATGGCACACCATCCAAGTGTTTAAATGAGCAATTTTGGACATGTATGGGTTGAGGCCACTTCATCCCTCCCATAAAATATTCTTTGGAGACTGGCTCTCCAAAAGAGTTTTGGAGGGAGTAATACTTTTAAGTCAAGGCTTAAACTTTATGCACTCTCTTGCCTAGGAAGTCATATTTTTCAGTAGGACTTCACATTCTTATGCTTTTCACAGGTCTAGTCTTACTAGATGTGTTTTTGGAGGGGGGAGTGTTTTTATTATTATGTGTTGGGTTTGGTCTAATAATTTGTTAAATAATATGTTAAACAATATTTAACAACAGGATTTTTCTCTGTCTCTTTATACAAATGTCCAATAATTTGAAAGTCCTATTAAAAGTTTGCCATTGGCATCTTCCCATTTTGCACAGGCCTATATGGAGATGATGCATGTAGGGTGCATATTCTTTTTCAGACTGTGACTTGGCATTTACAAGTGAAGTCAGTACTACACATCTACACTGATCAGTGTAACGGGCCCTGTGCACTGAGTATGACAATACTGCACTTAGACAACTTTCACTGATACCTGACTGATTGTTAAACATGAAATAAATTTCTCCCATGGTTTCTCAGCTTTCCTTTATGAACTTGCTCAAACTTAAATAACCCATCAAACTAAGGATTTATCCTGTTTTTACAGATGGACACCACTGAAAAATAAGTTAGTCTTCTTCTAAATACACATGATCTAAGCCCAGCCAAATCATAAGCTTTTCCTTTATCTTGACAGAACCGAAATTATAATAAATACTATCTCAACAATGTTATTCCTTTAGCTATTGGAAACCAGTACATCTTTTAACAAACATGATAATTTGTACTTTCAGAAAATAATTTCAGTAGAGAGCTTTTCAGCTAAAGATATGATTTTCAGTTCTTTGTAATTGCTCATTATTCCTTTTAATCACTGAAATATTATTCATTATGCACTGAAAAAGTAAGTCTAGAATAACAACAATAAATGATATTTTAAATACAGTTAGAACTAGGAATATTTTTTTCTTCTATTGACATAAAAATGCTCAGAAAGTGGTTCTAAGAAGAAAGAAAAAAAAAGAAACCAACAAGTTTCTGAGATTTATTCTTGTCCTCCAATATGCTCCCAAATCAAAAAGAATTGCTGATGTCAGGTAGGTCAAGTCTCCTGTGAATTAATTGGATTTTCTGCTAAGGGGTTCATTTCACAAGAGATTTCTGGCCATCATTATCATGTAAAAATCTTATGCTACCATACTTATGTGAACCTTTCAAGAGCACACAAAATAGGGAGGGGAGAGGAAAGGGAAAAGCAGTATAGAAAAGGAGTAGACAACTCACTGCCCTTTGGAGATTATTGCAGGACAGGAGTGTAATGATGCACACGCAGGGTATACTTTGGTGTTCACAAGAAGTGAAATCTCCCTTGGTCCAGAGTCCCGGATGTACAAGGCTTTGTCTTCTTCTCTTCCTGCATTTCAGCTCAGTTTTGTTTCTAAAACAGATCTGTGGAGTGGAACAACAAATACATTATGAATTCCTGTGATTCGCTTAGTATGAATTGTGGCAGAAATAGTTTTGGTACATTGTGTAGCAATTAGGCTGCATATGTGTTTTTTTTTTTTTACTTCCTCAAGATATACAGCATACTTCAGCTCATGAAACAATCAGAAATATTCTTAATTTTAACTATTTCAAGCTTTGTTTTGTGCACATGGTTTTGTTCTACATTGCAGGGTTTTTTTGTTTTTTTTGTTTTTTTTTTTAAAGGAACTGCAAATTAAACTCTTAATAATTATAATGATGGTAACAGCAGCTAGTCTTATATTGCTTCCCACTAGGCTCATGAGGTACATTAAGAGCAGCTGTACCAAAAAAATACTTACAATCCACAAATGTGAGTGGAACACACTGCTACCACATCCATTAAACATAATTTTGTTCTCAAACAGCAAATGCAGAAACACTGCAACAGAAGGAGAAAGCGCTGAGGATATTGTGGGCATCAGCTGAATAAGCAACCTGACTGGGGAATAGACATGAAAAAGAAATTGCTGTGGTGTTGGCAAAGGCAACCCATCTTTAAGCACATAGTTATGTCTCTGCTGCAAGTACAGACAGGCAAAGACATAGTTACTGGATGTGAAATGGCTCTTGAACCCATGGGCTCTGGTTTATGAATGCTAAGAAAGGGTGGAAGTGACTGGGCAGGTTGCCCCATCTCTTTCAGTTACTTTCATACAAGTATGTTATGTTACAGCAATGCTTTGAACCAAGAAAAAAAAGGGGGAAAAATATCCAGTAGTTGCAGGGAGAAGAGAAACAATAGGTGATTATTAGAGCTGCCATGTATCATAAGAGGTAGTTTAGAGCCAAAGCTTCATGCTGATTACTCTGGTTTCCTCAATTTACACTTAAGTGAGTGGTATGTGGATCTTTACCGTGAAAAGATGTCTTCATTGGAAAGAGATTGTAATTCACTATCATTTTACTCATTACCTCACTTGTGGCTTTCAGTGCTCTTCAAGTCCCGGTTTTAATCTTCTTACTAATTGTTGTCTGCAAACGGAATAAAGTTATACAGCTTGCATAAGGATTCCCAGAGAGCACAAAGTTTGCTTTGTGCCATAGATCCAAACTGGAATTTCCTCTTTTCCTGTACCATTATTTGTCTTAAAGAATAAGAAAGAATGGAATGGAATATCTGAATGCAGCAATGATGTGAGGGAAGAACTATTTTTACTATCTGTGTAATAAATAGTTGTATTTTCACTTCCCTAGTATTTTCTGTGAAAATATCTTCAAATGCTTAAGACTGTTAATTTTTTTTTTTTTAATATTAGGGTAAAATTACCTTCTCAGAGACAGCTGCTTGCAACTTAATTCCATTCAAATTCTCTTTTTCTGTATTAGAAACCTCTTCATTTTTTGATATTGCAAATTTCATTTTTTTAAGTATTTGCCACTGGAAACAGCTGCATCGGAGAATTCTTCTAGTATTTGAAACAGCACTTGTTTTCTTGATGATGCCCGGAAAAAATAACATGGTTGCAAGTGTTGTTTGTTCAGCATTACGTGTAGGCACAGTTGGAGAGACCTATGTCACAGTCGGGTAGAGCTCCTTAATACGACCTCACTACACTGCTGTATATAAGTCTCCCCATGTCCATGTCTCTGAAAGCTTTTCTAGGACTGAATAAAGTCACAGTACTTTCTCATTTTTGGTCTGTCATCTTTTCCTGGGCATATCATCATGGAAATGGGCTTTGTTGCCCCATCTTAAAGCTTCATAACTAGCACAGATCACACACACAGACAGACACACAGCCATGCATGCACCCACACACACAGTGAGCACCAGTGAAACTTTTTATAGCACCTTCCTAATGACAAATCTGAATTTACAGTTTGTCTTTTCAGGATATATGGCAGCTGAAACAAATGGATATATCTACTTCATAAAGATGCTAACGTGAGTGTTTCTAAAGATGACAAAAGAAATAGAACAGAATAAAACAAGTATTTTCATTTGTTTCCCTGTCCCAGTTTATCTCCTCCTTTTACATGATATTTGAGTCAAGAGACCACTCCTACATGACAAGAGCTCTCTCCTCTTTCTAATTAGTTTCTATCTTCTGTGGTTCACCAGACTGCTAATATAGCAATGAAAGCATGAACCACTATTTTTCTTCCCTCCTCAGCTCTCCCCAACTTTCCTTTCTCCTCAAAGTCTCAAAGTTTTGTCTTTCTTTGAAAAATATAGACTTTCTGTGCTTATTCGTATTCTGGAAAATTCCAGCTCCCTCTTAGACAACACACTTACCTAGACCGAGTTTTTAAAGATTCAACATCATGATCTAGAGCTGTTCTTTCTAAAGATGTAGGTCCTGCACACCTCAGACACTGCATGTGGGTGAAGGCTTATTATTCTGTAAAGAATAGGGTTTATGGTGGTTTCAAAATTAAAAAAAAAAAAAGGCAAAATCGTTCATTTATGTCTTCTGCAAAGTATCTTAAAATCCTTTAAGACACTTGTGAAGAAATAGTCTTTCCCTTCACAGTCTAAAAGCACAAAACAGAGAAATGGTAAGAACAGACTGAAAATAAAATCTTATTTTCTTTTTTTTTCCTCATAGGGGTATTTCCATTCCCCTTTAGACACCTGATGTACATTCTGATGACAGAGCATCATGTTCATCACTTATAAATGTAAGATTCTCTCCAAGATTCTTTTTCTCTATAATTATTCAACTAACATAGTTCCCCAGAAAGAGAGAATAGATGGATTAAATAAGCAAGCTTATTTAATGAATTATATAATAAAGTATAAATGAATATCGGACTTAAATAATGAGAATAATTTGCTTTCACATTGCAGTGCTTTTTTACATCAAAGGCAAAATAAAGTCTTTAATATTTCATTTCTGAATATTGTAGATGAAAAGATCTACAACTGTTCTCCACAGGACATCAGATCAAAACAATACAAATTAACCATGAGGTTAATTTTCAGTTAACAGCTAAAACTGTGGAGTTATAGACCATTTTAAAAAATGCATATTCTAATATACACAACAGATATTTTAAAATTGTAAAGCGCAGCTTGTGTACCGTTTGCCTCATTATAAAATAATTACCAAAATATAAAGTTCTACTGAATCTTTTAAAAATATTTTATTAAAATTCAATTTTATTAAATGTTGGTTTGATGAGCTTGTCAAAGTGTTACTGAAGTATGAAGGGGATGGAATCTGTTAGGGTTGTGGCATGATTAAGGGACAGTGATCCCTTGAGTCCATTCGCTAATCTACAGGCTTTATTTGGAGGCAATTTAGTAGATTAAGACTATTCAACTCAGAAATACAGAATGAAAAAACTTCAGCACCAACCCCCCCCGGCACTGCAATATATGAGTATCTATTCGTTTGGTGTTCCCAACTAGGAGAACTCCTTTGTGTGTAAGGTTACAATCAACTGTTCGCTGTCACTGGTCAATGGCAGTCATCTGAAATGCAATGCACTGCTTTCACTTTTCTATAACATTGGAGCTATTGCAGCAGATTATCCTTGGGGCTGATAATTCTGCTCCTTATTCTTTTTCCAGATCAAACTTATCAAATGTGTGTGTGTAAAAGTCAGCTATTGAAGTATAAGACTTTAAAATTGTTTCAAACCAGGAATAACTTCATAAAAGTGTGCAAAAAGCTCTCAAAGAAGATTGAAATAATAAAGAAGAATCCTCTCAAACAGGATTTCAGGGGGCTTCAGCAACAAAGTCCAAAACTTTCATGCTTACTAGTTCCCTATATTTGGAAACAAAACAAGGTGTCATGTTTTGTTACCCGAAGGTTTCCTAGACATCTAACTCTCTGACCATTATTGTCTGAGCTAAATCCTGCCTAGACCACATTTGGATCCAGTAAGTAGGTGCTCTGACAGGTTATAAAAGTGAATATCCCTAACCATCCTCTTTCTGACAGAGAACTCTCCTTTATGGGAAGGTTCCTCCTTGCTCTTGATGAATCTTCGCAAGATGGCTGCTGAACTCCGGATCTGGAGCAAATGATGGAAAGTGCCATCTGGGCCCCTACCAGGTTTTCAGAGACAGAAACTCAGATACAGCTGCTTTTCATTTAGGTGGGTGGTTGTAACTCTTCACTCAGCATGTCAACTTTTGGGTTTATCTTCTTGAGGCAGAAGAGGTACATCTGGGGGTTCTGTGAAGAAGTCAAGCATCTAAAGAAAGCATTGCAATACTTCATTTATAAAAGCCTAAGGGCTTTATTGAATACAGTACATTTATCTTATTGTGCCAAACTGATGATGAAACTAAAAGAACAGTATTGGCCACTACAGTGGTGGAGGAAGGGAGGGAAGTAGGTGCTGAAGAGGACAGAAAACCAAGGAGGCTCAGGTAGCTCCATTGCTTAGCTGTCTTTGCCAGGTTGTCCTGCCCCAGTTGTCCTACCCCAACTTGTCCTATCCCACTCATATCAGCCTTCACTATTTCACATGATTAATTTGCTCCTTTTTCTCTCTCACCCATTCACAAAGTGACCACTATTCCTAGTGCTCTCGTCAGTGCCCTGCTGCTACCGCTCCCTATAACAGAGTTTTGTTAACCAGGACTGTCCAAATCCTGTTTTTTTAAACAAAAGAAAATACATAAGGACAATACACTTCAAGAATTAATTTGCTCCATGGTGTCCAGTGCTCCTTGTGGGTGAAAAGTGAAGATCTGAACCACTGAAAATACAAACAGTAATGAAAAGAAAGCAGCTGACAATGTTAAGGTTAATTTGACATTGTGGTTCTTATTCCAGGCTGTAGTTTAACTAAAATAAATATGATTTCATGAACATGTCCAACACCCTATTGGCAAAGAGTTTTTAGTTTAGCTTTTGTATAATTTGCAAACTTAAAAAAGCACTTAAGTTTGAAATATCACATAATTTAAATTATGGTCTCTTATTAGCTATTATTATCAGATGTAACCAATTTGCAAATATAGGTTGATCAGCTTCTGACTTTAATAGGTTGGACTAGTTTAATAAAAATGACCCTTCTCCATAAACTACTATATTATTTCTAGAAATTTCTCAATTAAAGAAAATCATATATTTTTACAGGCTCACAGGGACTTGGATGATGTTTTCATGGCAGGGCAAGACAGATACAGGTAGCCTTAGAACTTTGGGGTTGCTTCATGAATCTTATCCTTTCCTTTTTCTTTTTTTCTTTTTTTTTTTTTACTCCAGTGTTACCCTCACATGTCTGTGTATCAACAGGTTGTCACTACTTCACTAATGCTGAAATTTGCTCTGGTGTAGAGGTGCATCGCTAAATGTATGGATATTTAATTCGTGTTTCCACCTAACTTAGAAGTCCTAGTACTGGTATTAGATTAATACAGCAATATTATTAGAAAACCAACAAAATATCTGTTTCATAAAGTATTTTGCCTATGAAATCAGCAATAAAAAAAATGCATGTTCAGAGGTGTTGATCTGTGAACAAAGAATGCATTTTAAAATAAATCACTTCTAAATTATAAGAAAAGTCCAGTCTTTTCTGATAAATCCTTTCTCCTCCATAAAGCTACAGTGCACTATCTACTACAGAAATTAAAAAAAAAAAACCAAAACCAAAATACACACTTACCTCTTCTATTATACATTTAGGAGGAAAAAACACAATTCCATGTACTCCTACTTTCATACACTGTTATACCACTATACTTCATTGGGATCAGAATTTCACACAGAATGTTGTGTAGTCCTCAGTGTTGCTGTTTGTGTTTCCCATCTTTGTGTTTCATGTTGCCTCCAAAGTCTCAACTTTGTCTCATATGTACAAAAAGTTCCACTGGATATTGTGCCTGGGAATTTTTTTTTTTTTTATAATCTTAAAAGCAATAATATTATTCCACTATAATTTTTTTTCCTAAAGGTGGCTCAGAACATTTGGCTAGAAATTAGAGATCACTAAATTTCAGTGTCAAACTATCAGTCATATTTTATAATTACTAAGAAATGTACTGAACTTAATGTGAAATAATTAGTGATTTCAGCAGTTTGGACACAAATCAATTACATGATTGAAGTAAGCTAATTCCTTTAGAGGTATCAATGTAGTATTCATCTTAAAACATTTTAAATTTTTAATTTATATGCACATTCACCAAATGTTTTTGAAACAGCCATTAATACCTTTGGAAAAACATTGTTCTGAAAAGATTTTTTTAAGAAATTGCTTAAATGCTAGGTATTATTTTGCCTGAAATTACTGTTTAATATATGCTGAACTATCCTAGCATCTCAGTCACCTTAGGAGTGGGATGGTGAAGTAGTAAATATTTTAAATAGCTTTTAATATTATTTTCAAACCAGTTTTCATTTCCTACTATTGACAGATATTTATTCTGATATCTTGCTATGCATATTCTGTATAAGGTACTACAGAAATGGTGTGCTTATGTCGCAGAAGGAAAGCATATAGATAGAAAGAGGTGTGCAGGAAGTATTTTTATTTCACGTTATGATACACATATAATATTGATATTACTATGTTTGTTTAACCCTGGTATTGAGTTTACCCTTACATGACTGTACGAAGGCTTTTTACTTTTCCTCTGAAAACACTGGTGATTTCTTATCTTATTTTTAAATAATAAAAATTTATAAAGACCAGTTCTTTTGTCAGTTGGATTCAGGTGATAGTAGAGACAAAATTAGAAAAGCTTGTTCTCTACATGCTGTCCTTAAATATAATAAGTAAATACAAGTTTTTCACTGAGATGAATCAGAAATACAACAGAAGTCTTTACTTTATATGTAGGTCCACAGTACTAGTGTGAGTACCATGAAAATTATCTCACTGGCATTGGTCAAGACTTCTGAGAAGACAACAATTTTTTAAAGAAGTAACAGCAATTACAGTTATATGTCCCAGACAATATTTCTCGCCATCAAGCTTTAAAAAAACCTCAAAAACAGGTATCTAAAACATTTAAAAGAAACTGTCAAATTATACAAATCCAATCTGTGGATTCATATTTTTTTACTTCATAATTCTCAAGCCATATTCAGTAGTGTATAGTTGCTTTTGAGATGCAGTCTGCCTCAACAGCTTTCCCTTCAAAGCAAAACCCTATTTAAATCTGTTATTTTCAATATATCAGCATATACTCTGCCACTGAATCATTTTTGCAATACTCATTTAAATCAGTGGAGTCCCAATGTCAAGCAACTTAATTTAGTAAGTCCTGGTGGCCTGACTGAGGTCTGTATCCACTGTGTTCACAAAAACCTTGCAAGGGAGAGATAAACATCAAACCACAAATCTATCATTTGCATAGTATTAGAACATAGAAACCTCAGCCATGGCAGTGGCCCCATGTCTGGTTACTGACTAAACTCACAATAAATGACAATTCTCATCTAAGAGAACAGAAAACATCAGCCCTGTGCAACACATGGGATAAATGGTTTCCTGATGTTTTTCTAACAAACGACCAGATGTTTAACTGATCATCAGGGGCATTTCATTTTCTAGTCATCAGTAGGACTCCATAGGTGTTGCGTTCAATAGTGATCCTGACCAGAAAAGCCTTGTGCACTGAGGAGTCAGTGATCCACCTAACAGTTAACCTGAATACGCTCAGGCCTGTGCTGTGCTGTGCTGTGCTGCGCTGTGCTGCACTGTGCTGTATGTACAACTTGGTTTTCAGGCTGTGCTGTGCTGCACAATTTCCTCAGCTGTGGGACAAACTGAGCTGACTCATTGTAATGGAGTAGCCTGCAGGTCGTTCCCACTTGATACTGGTGATTACACCTCCTGCATGGCCTTGTCTGTATCTAAAAGTGTGGGAAAAAGTTCTCATGTGAGCATCCTTTCTCTCTTTGACAGTACAAATTATGAATAGAGTTGTTTCCTTGTGAGAAAACCCTATAATAGCTAGAATGACCCAAATAGGTTAACCTCTTCTATGGATGGGGTCTGCAGAATGTGCTGTGCTTAGATTGGAGGGACATTTGTTGCAGCACCATTCAGGGTTCCCACCCTAGGACAAGAGATTATCTATGCTATTTTCTCTTTCTTTATAGTCTTAGCTCTAATAAATAGCACTCTAAATGATGGGCAGTTGCCTTTCCTATTGGGATCATCATGGACCAGCACCTCCTGGTGCAAAACACATGCCTGGACTGAAAGGAGGAGAAAAGTATTACTGCTATAATTAAATAAAACAAGCTGAACATTTCTTTGCTACTTTTACATTGGTGTAACTACTTCATGACAATTAGTGTTATTCTTCTAGATTTACACCAAGGTATTCGAGAACCAAAATCCTGGAGGAGGAACAATTAAGGCATTGGGCTGTATAACCAGAAGCATGAATGCAAATCTCTTTCCAGTTCTGTGCTGAAAGCCACCCTATGCATAGATCTGCAGGGAGGATGGTAAAGGGAAAGGGAAATTTAACCATTCTTATTGGTCTAGTGTAGATATGATTTCCATTCCCAGTGAAGAAGCACAGCAGCTGCTCTGCAATAGGAACAATTTGCTACCAGGGCAGCAGCAGGGGATAACAAACAAATGATAGTAATAGCAGTAAGGTCTCCTCCCAGGTCGGTAGAAGAGATGAGAAGAAGACATAATCCTTTCTGTTTGGGGCAGTTCATTCAGGCAGCTTTTTCTGCGTGCAGGCATTTTGCAAGCAAGAGACATCCATCTTCAAAGTATGAAGTAATTGTTTATTGGCTGATACACCCTACAGATGTTAAGGAAGAATGAGCTACTAGGCTAAACACTAACATGGCTCCCTAAACCCATTTTAGCACGCAAAGCATGTTTGCTCTCAAGGCAGTTGTCACTCAGGTAGGGATGTGTCAGCATCAACGCATCCTCAGTGTGGCTGAGTTGCAGTCTTCCAGATCCCTGTTTTATTTCTTTAATGCTACAACTTTTTTTCTGTTAGTATTTTTCCTTTTGAATCCTTGGCCTGATAACTGCCCCTTTTTCAATAGTCTGACCTCTGTCTGCCACTCTCACTGTCTTTTCTTGACCTTTTCTTGCTCAACTCTGCAGAATTTCTTGCAGCTCTTTTTCAAAACTTAGCAGCTTTCTCAGAAGTTTAAGCTCTGGCTGCACAGACTTGCTGCATGGAAACCAGGCCTTGGGCTCAGAAGGCCAGACCCCTGGGATGAGGGGAACAGGGAAAGGGATGTGGCATGTTGTGGCCAGGGAGCATCTCTATAGTCAGAACAGCGCCATGTCCCTGGGGAACACCTTGCAGCCTGCAGAAGCCCTTCCCCTCCTCCTTTTCTCCCACCAGTCATCAAGATTGTAAACCAGCCCATTGTCAGCCAGATTGGATAATAAAAAGTGATAGAAAGTTGTCTTGGATAAAGAAAGTGACAGAATTAACCACAGATACATTATGGGACTGCAGAACTTTGGGCCTTTTTCAAAATGAAACCAGGAACTACTAATTGATGGTTTGTTTTTTTGGGTTTGGTGTTTTTTGTTTTTTTTTTCTTCCTTTTCCAAGAGGAACGTTATAAAATGTGCAAGTGCAACAAGTTACATTTTTCTCAAGTTTTTCTTAAGCAGTGCTCTCCACACATTGAGTGGAGACAGGCAGGAGCATTGGCAGCAGCTAGTCCCCAGCGCTAGAGAAAAAGGACACTGTTCTTTTAACTTCTCCTTTTAGGCTGAAGATTTTCCTCTTCCTCTGTTTGTTCTGCCAAACCCTGTAGTCTTTTACCTGAATTTTCAAAAAATATGCATATAGCAAAGCTTTTATCAAAAAATCAAAAATATTACTTTTAAAACCACGCATTGTGGCAACCAGATTTGCAACTAGGAAGAAGTTAGCTGCTTCATCAGATCTTATATAAGTGAAGAGACATTAGTTCTAATCAAATGCTCGGAGAGCTTAGACGTTATTCAGTAAAATCAAAATAACATAAACACAGAACTGAAGTTTCTGGTGCTCCTATTGTGATGTCTGATTTATTTCAGCTCTCAATAATGCAAGTTCCTGAATAATAACATTGTGAGTTTATTGCTGTTTTCTGCTTGTTTCTGAATAGGTTGATCTTCAAGCTTAACTACTAAGAAACTTCTATGTTAGTCAAATTGTTCCTGAAAACAACTTTTCAGGAATTATGTTTGACCACGGTATCAAAAAATTATGTTTGACCAGTATCAAAAAAAACCTCAACAACATTATTTAGAATGAAATGCCAAAATGTCCCATTTTTTTAATGAGAGAGTCTCTGGTGCTTAGCACCTTGCTTTGTGCTCCTGAAACCAGGAAGATATTTGCCATTGTGAGAGCAGGACCAGGGTTTAAATGAGTACCAATCACTGTTAATCACAGTTCAAAAGCAAAAGTACAATATAAAGAAGGAAAATGTTACCTCAACTTTGCTTTTTTTATATGCATATTTTCCTGTGACCTGTTTCTTCTTTTTTCATTTATATGTTAACTAGGCTTACACCTGTGAAGTTTATTGTTTCATATTTAAAGGGAAACAAATCTTTACAGGTTGAAAAATCAAATCTTTTACTGCAAGAACCTTGTTCATAAAGAAAACTGTGCTATGGTATGTCAAGGGATGAATATTGGCTTTTTTTTTTGCCAAATTCTCTGATTCACTGTAAAATAAAATTTTCTATTCCTTTTCTCCTTAGGTTAAAAATTTTTCCCTCCTCTCCCTACCTCGTCTTTTGATTGTTGTGTTTGAACAATCTAAGTCTGCTGGGAGAGTATTCCACATCAGCATTTTGAAACTTTCCTGTAGGATTAATAGAGCTCCAGTATTTTGATGTTTCACACTGAATTTATGTCTTTAAAGAAAGGTGACCTGGTATAGGTTTGTAAAAGTCTGCTCCTTTTGTCTTATTTATTTCTTTACCTCTGAAGACTTTAACCCTCTGCTAAAGCTTCAAAAATTTCTCTTTAAGCAGGGAGCTAGTAGTTACTGCAACGTATTTCATATGATTGAAAAGAAGTTGAAGGAAGCTTTAAGGGTGTTTAGCAACATTGGCCAATTGACAGCTGGCAAACTACCTTGGAGTCCTCTGTGCCAGGCTGTATTTTGTTACACTTACTAGTAAATTTCAAGTTTTAGCATACAATGAGAACAAAACACTTTTTAAGCAGCTCCACTATCAATTATTTCTTTATGCAAAGAAGTCAAAGGGTTTTTTTTTGCTTTTCAGTACACAGGTCAGCTGTTAGTTTTTAAAAGCTATTGCTGTTATCAGGACCATTGTTCAAGTTATTTAATTTTCAGTATGCATGTAAAATTAAGTACCTGTGTATTTGCAAAGTGAGGTCATAAGTCAAGGAGCTAAGCCCCTAGGAGTGATCAAAGTAATGCTGTTTCAAAATCCTGATTAACTAAGGAGCCAGCATTGCATTTCTTTTCACAGGTCCATTGGGATAGTGATGGCTTTTGTTTGCTCTAATAACTCATGGGGCAATTTCTAATCAGACTCCTGTGGTGTCTTTATCCAGTGCAAGGTAACCTAGTAACACAGGATGTTGAACTGGAGTATACAATACAAATCATTCCTGGTAAAGTATTATGTGGAGGAATACAACACCTCTAAGATTTTAAATAATTATCAGAATTCCTCCAATGGTGATCTCTCATATACAAAAAACACGGTCATTTATGGTTGGTTACCCAATAGAACAGAGATTAAAATTAAAATAGATTTCAAAATGGGAATACAGGACATCACCAGTATAAATTTCTTATTTTCTCTTTCTTTTTCTATTATCTTTACTTGTGAGTCAACAGATGTGTGTCTGAAGGGAAATAAGAGTATGACTACTTAATAACTGTCTGAAACACAGATGGGACCTGAAGGTTTTTATTTTTACCAAGCCAAAGAAAGAAAATTTATCAGGTATACTGCATGTGCAATCTCCACTGAAATGAACCCATAATGGATCCTAACTATAAATTCTGAATATGCCTAATGAAAGCAATAGTTTGAATCTTAAATAATAAAACAGGAGTTCTTCATTTCTCTTTAATCCCCTCTGGGAAGCCCAGTTAATTAAAGCTGTTTATTACAACTTGATCAAAAAGTCTAAATTCTATGTGTCCTACATCTAGCTATTACAATATTCTCTGTCATTGAACCCTCACGAGGCCCTGAAGACTTTGACTTGGTAATGCAGCCATCAAAGAGATAGACTAACTCACTCTTCAGTCAAAGCTGTTTGTTTCAAGGTGCAGTGCGAAATATGCTCTAGGCTTTCCAGGGCTGCAGTCTATTTCCTCCTTAACTTTAATCCAAAAACCTCCTTGCCATACTTAATTTAGCATTTGAATCAAATTAATTATTTTGTAACAAGACTGGTGTGGAGGATGTAAATTTCTTCTTTAGCATGGAACATTAATTGATGCAGTGGAATTGTCTCTTTGAGCAGCTGCTGTTATTTATATGTCCCAAATAGGTAAATAAATGTAGTTCACACGTGCACACACACACACTCATGAAACATCAAGATGAAGCAGTGAACTGAGGAGAATTCACAAGTCAAATAGAAAAGGAAAAATGAATATTTACAGCTGCATTTCTGTCTTTATTATGAGGAGAAAAAAATTGCACTGACAGCTTTACTATCTCTACGTTATACAAAGAGAAGTGTGATTGCTGATGAATATTTTGTCACCTGTACTTGTTAAGTATTAACCAAAAACATGATCATTACGAGCCTAAGCTTAAAAAAAAAAAAATTTCATTTGCCTAGATTTTATTTGGCTCAACTGCCAGCTCATACTGGAAACAGTACTGATTCAAATCTAAGGATATAAAAGATAATAAAATTATTAATCTGTGAGCAATTTAGAAACTTTTTGCTACAAGCTCTCTACACTGTAAGAAAATCCTGTATTGAATAATAAATTTGGACAGGCAGCACTCAGAAATGATAATCAAGAGAGGGAGAATTCATCTTATCCTGTGTTCAACTCCCTTTTATCTCACAAAACACAATCAAAAAAATATAAAATACCTAACCCCTGAGCAACTTCTCTCTTGAAATTCAAGCCAAGAGAATGCGCGCATTTCTTATACCAGACATTTTTTTGTTTTGGACAGCTGAAAGAAATAAGCTTTCATTCAACGTAAGATTCTTGTGGCTTCTGTCTGTACTATACAAGGTATTATACCAGACAGTTTTAAATGTCAATTGCTGCCATTTTACATTAAAGATAAAGCTTGCAAATGAAGCCTTAATGCCTTTGTTGTTGACAGCAACTGAAAATGCCAGATTATTTAAGCCACCTTAAATATCTTCCATAGTAGCTTCCCTATACAAAAGGTAAGTGGATTTAATTTCCCCATTTTCACAAAAGCCTAAACCGCCCTTGTGACACAGCAAGTCCTGTATACATGTTGAAAGCTCTGTTATTTTTTTTTTTTAACTGAAATTCCTCCAAAATACAAACAAATAAATGCTCCTGGAAATACAGTATAACTTCATGGAAGCACATGTAAATATCCTGACTTTAAAAATAAAATAGCCCCTGAGTTTAAGAAGGACAGACACTGGGATAGTAGTTTCATGCTTTTACATAAGAGGTCTGCTTTGTCCCTAACAGCATGACCTGATACCTCTACAAGAAAACTTAACGTACTGTAGGTGCACAGCAAAAGCCATCAGCCCTGATTCACACCTTACTCTAAGCTTTCTGCCACCTGTCCAGAAATGTGTCAACACCAGGGACAAAGTCCTTCTTGTCCTCATTCTCTCACTGCACTGTTTTGAAACTTCTACTGTACAATGAGACAAGCAATGTGTATCCATCTGCATTTGTCACTCAGAGAGCCCTATGCAAAGGGCTCAATAATACACCAGGACTTCCCAAGAGAATCCCCTACCCTTCTGCTTCACTGGAATTAATGCTACGCCTCTGAGGTTTTTTACGTAATCCTGGCCATGTCCTCGCTTTTCCCAGTTCACCCGAGAACACCTGAGGCTCTCTCTGTGCAGCTGTTGTGTCTCCTTCCAAAATAAGGTAGCATTCAATTTTCTCCGCGGCTTGACATTATCACTCTGTAACTGCTAGTGGCAGGCTGAGGAGAAGTCATTCACTTCCTCACTGGAGCTCAGCCTCATTTCAACAGACAGGGAAACTGGTGTTTGTGGACCAAACCCAACAGATCCTGCATCTCAGGTCGAGCAGATAGAAAGGGTGGGTTTATATTCTCTTTTTCTTTAATCTCACTTTCAAGTGCGTTTTTCACATTAGCAACAGATGTTTCTTGGCATATATTTGTAATATGATTTGTTAAGGCAAGTCTCATAACATTGCTATTTTTGCAGTGAGTTTTTCTGTGTTTAAACTTATTTTTTGTCCCGTCATTTTAGCCATATTTAAATACATAGCAGTAGACTATTTAGTGAATTCATATAATCCCTAGGAGAGCATAAATGTCTTGTTCTGTCCCTGAAGGATATCCAGTAGATATACTGATTTACTAATATGTCACCTGACAAAAAGGCATTTTAGTTTCACAGCTGTCTTTGTAACTGAATACTTCTTTTTCAGTTTCATTCCCTTGACATTGCTTACATGCCACAGTTAACCAACAAAGCTTTAATCTATATCAAAATACTTCACCACAGGAAAAAAAGCATGAACATCAGAGAATCTACACATTAAATTACAGTGAACACAATGAAGAATGTTACAGTGCGTGATGCTACCTTTATTAAAATACATTTTGGGCTAAGTCAATCAGCAAATATTTTCAGAATTGCCATCCTGACATATGACATTCATGCTGGAATGATGGAAGATGGATAAGAAAGTGAGGATTATCCCCAAAGCCATAAAAGAAAGAAAGACTCTTTATTAGTTATCATTGGAAAGCCTGCTGTGGATGATCTATGAATCCATATTCTGACTGATCTAGAAAAAAGTGTCGTAATTTGTGCTGCATTCAGAGGGTAGAAACTTGTCTTTTTAATTCGGGATAATGAGTTATTCATTCTCAGTGAAGATTGTTACTTTGTTTTTGTTAAGAGTTGGAGAAGCAGAACATAAATTGAAAAAAATTTGATGTCTGCTAGAATGAAACTGAACTTCTAGGAAAAAAATGCTCAGGATGGCACTTCTTTTTTTCTACTTTTGAGTTCAAATATGCCTTCACAGAATTAATAATGTAATCAAAGGTAAGGGATCCAATGCCATCTGCAGTTGTCAATGACTGGAACACTTCAGAAAAACTTGCCAAACTAGAGTATCTCTAATCCTCTCTCTCCTTTTCTCTCCCCACTCTTCCCTTTTCTTTTTCCCCATCTACATTCTTATTTTATTTTTTTCCACCTTCTGTTGTTTGTAGATAGGAGCTTGTGATAAATGTAGCTAATTCTTTTCTGCTCTATGACAAAGAAAAGAACACACTAATCTCTTCTAAAACAAAGCCACGATGTAGTAATCTGTTCTGAAAATTATTTGTCTTCAGTTCTGTAAAGCTTTACCATAGACACTAATAGTGTCATTAATAGTAATAGCAATAGGACTGTTACTTATTTGTCCTACAAAAATGTTGACTGTATTAGTCATAGTGCAGATATTTGCCAAAACCTCAGGAGTGGAAGTGATGACTTACAATTCCAGTATGAAGCAAAAGGCAACAATTGGCTGTAGCAAACAAATAAAATGATGGCAAAGTACAGTAAATGAAGTTGTCACAGAAGAGTCTTATCATATATTCTGTCCATGGTTCTAAGCATTGAACAGTCTATGTAGATACCATAGCAAGAGAAAGAATTGAGAGACAATATAAAGGAAGTCAGTGAAGTGGTTCTCTGAGTATTTAAAAGGAAAATCTCACTTGTAGGGAGACACAGAGAAGACACTAATATACTTGTTTGAACATCTGAAAGGCAAGAAACAAAAGCTGGGCATTGACTGATTGGCTGGTAATTGGTCTATTGCTCTAGATACAATTAAATTTTTTCAGGCCAAAGCAGAGAGAGTAGAAATTTAAATGTGAGATAATAAAGGCCTGAAAAGGCAAGAGAGATGGCAATGAAAAGACACATTTTATTAATGGTGTGCAGAAAAATAGCAGTCTCTAAAGATTTAAGAAATCATGCATAACATCTAAGCAGTAAGCTTGGATAGACAAGATGTTGGTGGTGTTCACAGTATCTGTGAAATGAGGGAGAAGAGATATCTTAGGATGAAGTTTAAGGATTTTGACTTGACTCTGTATAGAAATTTTAGCTCAGACAGAGGGAGTCAGACCCAGAGAAGAACAGGAATTGGACGAATTTGTGCAAATGAAAATGAAGATGGAAAGGAATGTAGGATTTCAGAAAGGAATTTTGGTGATGTACTGCAGAAATTTTTGGGGTACCTTGAGTAAAATTTGAAGAGACACTTGAAATAGTAGCAGAATTAGGATAGCACAGAAACATGGAAGCTAAGAGAAAGTCAAAATTAACAATAAAATGTTAGCTTGTGGGCTCAAGGTCATCTAATAGACTAAGAAAAGCAAGGGTAGAATATTGATTCTGAACTTTGTCCAAGAGAAAGTTATGAAAGACATTGAAGACAGACAAAGGCTTTGTAATAGGATAGGTTAGTCTATGAGATTTTTTTCCCTGACATGAGAGAAAAAAAATCAGAGCTTGAGTTTTCAAATTTACCCACAGGCAGCCAGAAAGTATGATTTAAGTCAAAGAAAGAAGGAAACATGATGAGAAAAAAATAATACCATTATATATAATTTAATTCCACTGGAATAAAATTTCTACCCATTGTCCCTCCTGTTCCTAATGTTATCTTGCTATAAATGCCATTCCACAGACACACTCTATGCTCTATCATTTGCTGAAAATTTTCATGTCTTGTGCAGGAGATTCTTTTTGTAAAGTGACTAGACCAGTTTATAAATTCTAAATCTCAAAAATGTTATATTTTGGAGTAAAAGACTTTTTATTTCATTGAGTCTGAAGTCTAACACTAAGATTTTGTGTTCAAAAATGCTCTTGAAAGCTGAACCTTTACTCAACTTCAAAGAGGAAGCTGTGAGCTTTTGTTTGTAAAACAGGGTGGTATATATGGATGGCTTAATCATCCAGGTTTTTCATTATCTTAAAATCTGGGTGGCAGGAAAGAGCTTTACTGGTGCTTCTGAACGACTTGCTTGCCAAGCTTCTACCATGACTATGACTGCTGGTCATGTATTATTTCTGTTCTTGAACTAAATGCCTCTATTCCCTGAGTAGTTTTGTTTACTTATCAAGGTGTAAATGACCTGCAAGTGTTCCAGCCCTGTTAACCTTTGTGATCTCCACAGAACTCACTCTGGTTTATCAATGTCTTTCTTGTACTGGGGGACCTAAAACCAGATGCACTACCCAGATGTAGTCTCAGGAGTGCTGAGTAGTGGGGTACAATCACTTCATTTGATCTGTTGGCTGCACTGCTGTTATTGCGGTTGGTCATCTTAGCTTCCAGGGCCCTGCTGGTCCGGGCCTTTTCTGCAGAGCGTCTTCCTGGCCCGTCAATATCCAACCTGCAGCACTGTCAGGCAGTCTCTGCATTTATCCTTGTTGAATTGCATAAGATTCCTTTGGCCCATTCCCATGGCCTGTCTACGTCTCCCTTAATGGCAGCCCTACTGTCCAATTATGTCAATTGGTCCTTCCAATTTGGTGCTGTTTGCAAAACTGATAAACAAGGACTCATTGCCTCCAAGTCCTTGTTAAAAATGTTTGAAACAGGACAGGCCCCAGGATAGAGCATGGTGATACTCCCTGTCCTGGTTTCAGCTGGGATAGAGTTAATTTTCTTCTTGGTAGCCAGTATGGGGCTGTGTTTTGGGTTTAGGATGAGAACAATGTCGATGATACACTGATGCTTTGGTTCTTGCTAAGTAGTTGCTAAGTGGCGCTCACAGTGGTAAAGGACTTTTCAACTGCCCATGCTCTGCCGGGTGCACAAGAAGCTGGGAGGGGGCACAGCCGGGGGGAGGGCTGACCCAGACTGGCCCAAGGGCTATTCCATACCATATGACGTCATGCTCAGTATATAAGCCGGGGGAAGAAGGAAGGGGGGACATTGGGCGTGATGGCGTTTGTCTTCCCAAGTAACCGTTACGCGTGATGGAGCCCTGCTTTCCTGGGGATGGCTGAACACCCGCCTGCCGATGGGAAGTAGTGAATGAATTCCTTGTTCTGTTTTGTTTGCGTGCACGGTTTTTGCTTTGCCTATTTAACTGTTCTAATTTATTTTACTTCAATTATTAAACTGTTCTTATCTCAACCCACGAGTTTCCTCCCTTTTACCCTTCCAATTCTCTCCCCATCCCACTGGTGGGGAGTGAGCGAGCGGCTGCGTGGTGCTTAGTTGCTGGCTGGGGTTAAACCACGACACTCCCCTTGATGCTCACCTCCAGACAGAGTACGGCCCATTAATCTCTACCCTCTAAGCCTGATCATTCAAGCAGTTTCCTCCATTGAGGAGGATTTATGCCTTTTTTTCTGATTTAAATACAGTGGTTCAAGAACATTTTTGTCATCTGCATTACACCTGTTGGCACTTCTTTTGTCCTCACCTGTGTTTTGTTCCAGTTCCCTTTCCTTAGAGGTGCACCAATGAACCTAACTATTTTCTTTTCTTTGCAATCTTTTGTCTTCCTTTCTATTTCCATAGCATGCCTTTTTCACTCTTGGAAGACTACAAGTTTCTGTGTCCTTTGAACAACTTCCCTAATTGTAGGGAAGGAATTGCAGTACCAGCAATGAGCTTTCAAGTATCTGTGGCTGAAAAAAATAACTTGGTCTTATACAAGCAAGACTACCTCACTCTTTCCCTACTCTTGAACTATATTTGATGCAAAGCCTTTTCTGTTTCAGCTCCAGCCAAACTCTATGAATGTCTTTAAGCTTGTAGAAGTTCCCAGAAAATATTTATCAACAGGGAGAATTCACAGTGATGTGAAAGTAACTCTCTACACAGTTTCCACACCTAGTACAAAATGGCCTTAAATGATGCTTGAACACTGTGCCCCGTCTGCTCTGCTCCAGCACAGTCCTAACAGTGTTGACATTTGACTCGTCTGGCTGCAGCTCCCAGCTTGAGTGACACCTTCCAGCCATTTACCAGGCCTGCTGTGACCAGTCTGGTCTGGATTCCAGACCAGACCTTAGACACGGGTCTGGTACCCAATCTTCTTTTAAGTACATCAGTGACACACTGACATTTCCCTAAAGCTATCAGCCTTCCCTCTTTGATGTCCAGATTCAGGATTTCCTTACACAGCAATTCTAATTCTGTATTTTAAGCAGGGAGTATTAAAAATGCTCTCCTGCTCCATGCCATTGAGTTAAAAAGGTAGTCCTTTATCAGCTTGATTATTATCCGTTTTCCTGTACTCTGAAGTATAATACAAGCAACAAAAACTAGGGAGAAGGAGAAAGAGAAAGAGAGAGAAGGGGGGGAGGGGCGGAGAGGGAGGGAAGGAGAGAAAGAATTTTATATTTTTACAGTGTGCTATGAAAATACACCCTGGCAATTTTAACAGAATGAAAATCAGAAACACCAAGCCCCACTTTGGTTGAGGGTTGCATCTTCACAGTGCCGTAAATTGAGTCTTTTCCAGCAAAAAATTGTTCTTTTGTAAATCCCACTACCTGCAAAATTTTAAACATTTCATATTCAGAGACACATTTTCTGTAAAGGGAAACCAATGTATTTTTAAGGAACTGTACTTTGAAGACTGAGAGTGTTTTGCAGAGCATTTGAGGAAGAGAAATTGCAGCACTAGCAGCAGCTTATGAGAATCACAACAGGCAGTAATGCTAGGATGGTTAGAGCTCTGTTTTGTTGCTAGGTAAAGACTGTCCATTTTTGTGAAATTATAAGGAACACTACTTTTAGTTTATATTATTCTGGACTGCATTTTCCTTCAGGCAATTATATTTTAAGAGAAGAAAATGTCTTAAAAGTAGTCAGCTACAAAATTGCTATAGTAAATCATTTACATAACATTCAATGTTGTATCCAACAGGGAAAGGATGGTAAACAAAAACCACTGATATATCAACTACTCCAAATGTTTAGTTAGACATCATAGTTTCATTTAAAGTGTGCATGGCACACAGGATATACATGTCTGTAGTTTTAAAAATATAATTTCTATCAATCTTATATGCAGGGTAAATGAAGACTGGAAAGCTAACCAATTTTAAGACAGCAACATGAAAGTCTTAAAACATTATTCATTGCATAGGAACAATGTACAATCAGTCTCTAATATATTTAGCTTTTTTTTTTTTTTCTTTCAGGTCTTTGTATTTGAAAAGCAAATCAAACCAATCAATACATTTTCCTTTATAAACCATTGAGAGCTCTGTATGATTTCATAGAATCATAGAATCATAGAATACCAGGTTGGAAGGGACCTTGAGGATCATCCAGTCCAACCTTTCTAGCACAATCTAGATGAGATGGCCCAGCACCATGTCCAGCTGAGTCTTAAACGTGTTCAGCGTAGCAGAGTCAACCACTTCCCTGGGGAGATTATTCCAATGATTGACTGTTCTCATTGTGAAAAATTTACCTCTCGTGTCCAATCAGAATCTCCCTGGGAGTAACTTGTACCCATTACCCCTTGTCCTCACCATGTGACTCCTTGTAAAAAGGGAGTCTCCGTCTTCTTTGTAGCTCCCCTTTAAGTACTGGTACATGGTGACGAGATCACCTCTAAGCCTCCTTTTCTCAAGGCTGAACAAACACAGCTCTCTCAGCCTATCCTCATATGGCAGGCTTCCCAGAACCTTGATCGTCTTGGTGGCCCTTCTCTGGACCCCCTCCAGCCTGTCCCTATCTTTTTTGTGTAACAGGGACCAGAACTGTACACAGTATTCCAGGTGTGGCCTGAGAAGCGCTGAGTAGAGAGGGATAATGACTTCTTTATCTCTGCTGGTGATGCCCTTTTTGATGCAACCCAGCATCCTATTGGCCTTCTTGGCCGCAGCAGCACACTGTTCACTCATGTTGAGCTTCCTGTCCACCAGGACCCCCAGGTCCCTCTCCACGGAGCTGCTCTCTAGCCAGGTGGATCCCAGCCTGTGCTGCACTCCTGGATTATGTTTTCCCAGGTGCAAGACCTTACACTTGTCTTTGTTAAACTTCATAAGGTTCTTGTTAGCCCACTCTTCCAGCCTATCCAGATCTTCCTGCAGGGTGGCTCTCCCTTCCAGAGTGTCTACTTCCCCACTCAATTTGGTGTCATCAGCAAACCTCATCAGTGTACACTTGATCCCGTTATCCAGATTGCTTAGGAAGATATTGAATAGCGTTGGGCCCAATATCGATTCCTGGCGAACCCCACTTGTAACGGGTTGCCAGTTTGAAAAAGAGCCATTTACCACCACCCTTTAGGGTGCTATGTTTGCATGGAAAAGAGGGAACGTGCATAGGAGAAGACACTGTGTGTTTAGATTAGATTGGGTTTTGTGTAATTATTTTTACTGAAGAATATAACTTTTCTGACAGAAATGCATACATGTGGCTGTAGGTGGCATAGCAGTATAATTCATTGCATTATCACGTTACATACTTTGACATACATTGTCTTTTATTTAGAGACAATGGGTGTAACATTTAAAAATGCAAGAGAAATAGGTTTTCTGAGTTACTTCCTATAAGATCTGTCAGAGCTAGCAGAGAACTGGGTTTTTTATATCTAACTAGGGCAGCAGAGGCAGCACATTATATAGCGTGATCATTCCTTCATTACATATGGTCAATTTCTACATATTTACTTGCAAAAACTAAACTCAATGAAAGGAGTAGCAATTTAATAAGCTGCCTGGAAGGAACAATTTATATAGATACAATTTAGATATATAGATATCTACATATAAAGCAATATCTTATATATATAATTACCTAATATTTCCATGAAATGTTAAAATTATTATAGAAAGTAATAATATTAATGAATTCTATATTATTAAAAACAAATCTAATTCATCTAGAACTTTTACTAATTAGCTAAACAAAGGCAGAACTAATATGATGAGGTATTTATCCAAGAGGATGTTCACAAGTACTTCTATAGTCACACAATTACGTTTGAGACATACTGTTTGGCTATTACCTTTAATACTACCAGATTCCCAAGATTTTCAAAAGTTGATTATAAATAGCTGATTTAAACAGTTGGATGGAGATCTGTTTTTCAAAGCTGTATGTATATTCCACCATTTCAACTAGAACTGAACATTCAATATCACCAACCATGTTATGTCTTGTGAGGGTACTTGAATTTAAAAAATTGTATTCTCCATTCAGAGAGGAAAAAAGATACAAAATAATTTCCATTGAAGAATAAACAGAATAATTCTAAAAATTATATTGATATGGAGTTAAAAGTCAATGATAGGATCACTGTGCCTGTCCTCCTCTTCATCGTGTGAGCACAGGGGAAAAAACGGGGTTTGGAGGGTGTATGGGGTGCAGGTGTCAAAGTGTTGGTAACAGGGGGCTGAAGGGGTGGCCTCTGTGAGAAGAGGCCATGGGCTGCCCTTCACTGGATAGAGATGGTTCCAGCTGACTTCAAAATGGACCCACCACAGGATGCAGCTGAGTCCATCAGCCAAGCCTGTACGACCTCTGTGAGAACATGTTTAAAGGCAAAAAGCACCACAGGGAGAGAAGGGAAAAAAAAGGAGTGAAAAACAGCAGAGGGAACGCAAGGGTCACAGTAGGAGGAAGTGTTCCATGGTGGAGCAGGTATTCCTTGCAGCCTGTGGAGGACTTGTGCCAGAGCAGATGGATATTCCTGAAGGAACTGCCACCCAAGGAAAGCCCTTGCCAGACCAGAGGAAAAGTGTGAGGAGTGGAAGAGGGAAACTGCTATGTACTGACCCTAACACCCTCCTTTCCTGCACTGTTCACTGCCTTGCTGAAGGGACTGAGCATAACCTGCCATGATAACAAGAGGGAAAGCGAAGAGTCCGGAGTGAAGGAGTGAAGCTGAGTCTGGGAAAGGGGGAGGAAAGGTTTTTTCCCTGTGTTTTAATGTTTGTAGCTTTTCTTTTCATACCCAGTTAATTAAATATATATATTAATTACCAATAAATTCAATTAATTTCCAAAAATCAGGTAATAGATTGCCTATTTTTTATCTTGATCCCTGAGCTTTTGCGCTCCTATTCTTTCTGTTTTCTCCCCCAAACCTTCTGAGGGCAGCCAGTGAGTGAGTGGCTGGGTGGGAGTTTGGCTGCCAGTTGGGTCCAACCCCCCACAGAGGAGAAGGCAGGCTGGTGCAAAGCCTGAACTACGGCAACTCAAGAGACATCCACAAGTGCATGGGAAAATGACAGCTTCCTGCAGTTCTTGATAAGGCATTTCATAGCTGTCATAATTTTTGGCATACTGCACTGTGTCATTGATGGTAAGCTTTCATTATAGACATCATTTTTCCTTGAAAAGGATATAGCCCTTAGCACTTAGGTTTCTTCTGTAATTAACCATTGATGATCTAGCAGCCTATTTTGGCTTAAATAACTTTGGTTCCAGTTATGAATTTTAACTCAGCCTTTTAGGTACACTTTGGACTCCCAAACAGTGATTTTCAGCCCCTGAACAGAGGTATATCAAAAATCACACTTGGGAAGTATAAATTTTTGTAGCAGTAGGTATGAAACTGAATACAATACATACAGAGGCTTTGCCAATGGTCATTAGTTGTATCAGATGGCCCTGATCTTCTGCATGCGTGCATTACTAATAGGATCTGACTAACACTACTAGTAGTGGGAACTGACTAACAACTGTGTCAGGTACATGGAGGGAAAGCACATCCTTTATGTATTAGTGGAATTCATTTTCAGTTGTCTGTCAAAATTATTTTGATCCAGTAGAAGAAAGATATACACATTTTAAGAAGAAAATTTTAAACTAGAATTTTCATTTATATTTATTTACAAATAATTGTCTAAGCTATGTTCATACACACACAAGAAAAATAAATCCAAACCAAAATATAAAACCAAAAAAAAACCCCACCTACAAGTAAATACAAGACAAATTATATTAGTGACTAGACTTGTTAATTCAAGAAGAAATTTAGAGGAAATGAAAAATGGTACTAGAAAAACAACTGAGAGCAACCACTATGAATATTCTTGCAGAAAACAGTAATATAGTCATAGGTAAGGGAGGGAATGGAAACCAGCTGTCTGATGTGGTTATTCTAGAACATCTACATAAAACGCCTTATTTGAACATGTTATAGCAAAATATCTAGAGCAAGATCTGAAAACGTGTTCTTCACATGATATAGACTCTCAGCAACCGTTTGTATCTGTCATAACAGCTGAAAGCAGAATCAGCCAGAAAGGCAACACAAGACTGAGATGCCACTACTAGAAAAAAATTCAAAGCTTATCATTTGTGTCTTGTGCCTGCCAAGCTCATCTCTTTAGTGGTGACCAGCTCAGTCTTGGAATAGAAAGAGGACTATAGAGATTAGTGAGCCTTATAATGTTCTTTGTTATAGGTAGCTACATAAAGAGATGGCCCAAAGCATTTAATACTGTTTGCTGGTATTGAAAAGGGACAATGTGTCTAGAAAATTCCTTCTTTTTTACTTTTACGCACACTGTGCATGTGCATGCCAGGTAAGATTCAGGTACAGATTTAGAATGTCACTTTACATATGATCATGCTCACTGAAGAATGTTGAGTGCTGTTACTTTCTCTACTACAAGAACTTCTCTACTGCAAAATATGAACAAAACTAAAGAGAAATGCCGTTGCATATTTTGCAATCTGTTTTCATTGATAAGGACCAAGTTAATTTTTTTCCTTGACTCATCAATTCCGTGTGATTTCCTATGCAGGATCAAGAGCAATATCTGTAGTTATGGTTGCATACATGTTCTCATTCCAATAATTACTTTTCGGTGGCTTCTAATCTTATGCAACTTTTACCTTTTCTTTTAAAATATACCAAGCTTCTGCTCCATTTGAAAGGAAATTGCCTCATAGGTTTTGGAGAAGAAGTAGTTCAGCCATTTTTGATAATGAAGAATCATTTTCTCATATGTTAAAATAAGTTTTTTTTAAAAAATTTTCAGCAGATATTTGAGTTTTGAAAAAAATCTTACATTTAATAATACACCTCCATAAGGTTGCATTATGTTGAAGAATACAGTGGAAAAAAATGAATATTAACTGACTGAAATTTTATGAGACTATGAAAATAGCATTTGATTGCTGAAAAATGAATTGTAATAAACAACGTTCATAAGTTCTGTTATTGTGTCTATCTCAGCTGCATTGTGGAAAATATACTGAAGATATTAATGGGTGGAGGCAAAAGTCATATTTTTAAACCTGTGCATTTTTCAGCTTTCAGTAAATTCGTCAGGCTCTCAAAAGATGTTGTAATTTACTCATATCCCACTCCAGCTAGCATCCATATGAGGGATTCTGCAGCTAGGAAGACATAAATAGTATTGTTTAGTTTCTGTAACAACAGAGATACCCACACCCACTAAAAGATCTAGGCTGAGAAGACAGTAATAGCTGTCATGCAAAAAAAAAAACAACCAACCAACCAAACCACAAAAAACCCACCAAACCCAAAGCAGTACACTGTAATTGTCTCACAAATTACATGTAAACACAAGATTATAAGAATATTACTCTGCCATGCAATTTAATTTAAGATTATATGCAAAATTTCTTGCAATATTACTTTAATTTTGATATTTTATGAATCCTGAATAATCAGGACAGTCTTTTGATCCATTTCTTTAAAAGATTTTTCTAGTTTTTCAAAATCTCCAAAACTTTCAAAGGGACTTAGAAATGTTATTTAAGTGTGATACTACCTTTGCTAGAAAGATTCATTTGATAATGACAGTAGTCTTTGCCCCTTGGCCAGTATGAGAAAGCAGACAGTATTCAGAAGACCACTTAAGAAGATAAATGCCAGTTATAGACAACTTTGCTCTTTAATTACAATCTTTATCCACACATGGTGCAGGACCTGTCTGCTTCATATAAAAATACACATTTAGAGATTTCAGTTCAGCAAAATCAACTGCAGTAAATCAAAGTACAGGAATGTATTTGTCAAAGCCAAAGTCAACTAAAAACACTTGTGCAGAAAAAGGAAGGGTGGAGCCTCTGAGGATGAGGCTCACCTGCTCTGAGGTGGAGGCATGGTTCCAGGTATGATGGGAATGTGCCTGCCAGATCATAGGGCCCCTTTGTGCCTGGCAGATAAGCAGTTACTCTTCCACTGGCTACTAAAATCAGACAACATTTTTTCTTGTCAGTTCAAGAATTGTGGTCAAATGCTTCTGTTCGAAAAAATACCCTCACTGCCCCTCTCCCCCCGCGCACCCCCCCCCCCCCCCCCCCCAACTGAACAACCTCTCTTGGCTTTTTCAGGAGTTAGTTTTTCTAGATTTTGGGCAGCATACCAATCAAAAAGTGTAAATATGAAGGTTTTCATATATGTGGAACCAGAAGTAGAAGAAATAGATTATTGGTAATGAAGACCATAGTATTCATAGCATTTTGGAAACACCATTATATTACCTTTATTTAAAATAATGTTCAGGTTCTTTAAATAAAATTTGAGTCCTTGCTTGAAATATATCTGCAGCATATTCACTTCCTAAACCACTTTGCTATATGTCTGTAGGTTCTTAAAAGAGGATTTTCTCCCAGAAATTTAATATTGAAACCAGTGTCTGGTTAATCCTGTCATATATTGCTATATATGGAATATATTTGTCAGAAGAGAAATAGAGCCAAAGTACTTCAGTAATTTGTCCAAGGTCTCAGAAAGATTCTGTGCCTGCCATGATGACTGAACCTTTGGCTGGGGCTGCACGGCTAGAAGGCACGTCCCCTGGGTGGTGGATAGGGGATCCCTCTCTGGAGGGTGCACCGGATAAAATTGAAGAAGGTGCCGCGAACCAACGCAGCCTAAGGGAAGGCCACCCTGACAGAAAAACCACTGGCCCTCCAAGTCATGGGGGTTGGGCAGGAGGCCAACTACCTCCTCCCGGAAAAAAAATAAAAAGTTGCAGAAACGACGAGCATCAACTTTCAAAAAAACCGAAATGGCGGAGATGGAGAAAATCAGTAATGAAGTGAGGAGGAGATGGAACTGGATCGGTCATGTCCTGAGGAAAAAAACAACAGAAGACTGTGCTGTGGCCCTTGGGGGACTCCAGAGCACACAGCCGCAGACCGATCGAAGTGGAAGAACGATGTTCGCGCCTTGTGTGCCTCCTGGCACTGAGAGAATTCAGATTCAGATGATGACTGAAACATCGTCTTTCCTTTTTATCTAGATTGTGCATAAACAAATAGTATGTGAAGAAAATAAACTCCAGGACCCACCAGTATTTTAGAAGATGCATATATATTTCTTCCAACAACTGCGGGGTTGGGATGGGGCTTTTTTTTAACTGCTCAATAGCCACAGCTCTGCTTCTTTGTTGCTATAAAATGTGTTTCATGCCATATATTCAGAACAGTACTCCACAGACACTTCAGTGACTTCTTCTCCTGGTGGTCCATTTGTCATTGGACTCTGTAAGTGCAGTTTGCAGGACTCTCTAATGTCCTGAGAGATTCTCAGACTCCATAATGGTTATGTTGCATATGTTTTGCAAGAGAAACAAATCAACAGCATATATGAAATTTTCTACCACTTTTCACAGTCATTTTGGACCCTAGTTCTTCGCTTTGTTCTTGGATTGTCAAAAATCAAGTTCAGCATCCAAATTCTTGTGGTGGTGTCACGAAATTACTAATTTTTAAATGGTGTCTTTTAAATTATTTCAGTGGAAAATCAAGAATGCAGACAGTGCAATAGCTCCTGTTATTTATTTAGCAATGAAGTTTAACTTCTTTTTCACTGTTCATATATTTTCAACTCTTATAGCAAAATGTTTCCACAGTGGAATTTAACCTGATTTTTTCCAGCAAATAGTATATTCATTTAAAAAATAGTCTCATCAAAAAAATATTGTGAATTTGAAACCCTAATGTATGAAGGGCTGTGGCATTTTATTTGTAGCCTTTCTCAGTCGATGCAGCCCTGCTCTGGAGGTTACATACAAAGTTTATGGTCTCTCTTTGCCCTGAGGGCCTTGCATAAGAGCTAGTGTTATAGCACAAGATTGTTTTTGGAGCAAAGTGTTTCCATTTGGCCTGTGCACTCCAGACCATGCAGGATGATTCAGCGGACCTTGAGATGTTGCTTACTCATGGCTGATCTATAATCAGAAGCAATATAACCATGTCAGCTGTGCCAGACTTTTAAAAATGTTTCAGAAAATGCTATAAGTGATCATTTGATTTCCTCTCACAGATCACCTTAATAATAGTGTCCTTCTAAATTCTAATTGCAAAGTAAATATACAGCTGTCTCAAAAAGAAAATAACAGTGAGCATAAATGCATACAGAGTAGGAATCAGAAAAAGTTACTAATTATTTGCAGCAGAAGTGTTGCATGCCTGCTTTGTGGAACATGCCGTATATTCACCACCTGCACATCAGGCATCTTGCAGCCTGTCACTTGTTACTTCTAAAGGACCTAGCCTGTATTTCTGTGTTGTTACGAAGGGGGCTACTACTAACTACTTCTGTGTTATCCGGAGAACTACAGGCCTGTCAGCCTGACCTCAGTGCCGGGGGAGGTTATGGAGCAGATCATCTTGAGTGCCATCACACGGCACGTACGGGACAACCAGGGGATGGGGCCCAGCCAGCATGGATTATGAAAGGCAGGTTCTGCTTGACTCACCTGATCTCCTTCTATGACAAGGTGACCCGCTTAGTGGATGAGGGAAAGGCTGTGGATGTTGTCTACCTGGACTTTAGTAAAGCCTTTGACAAGGTTTCCCACAGCATTCTCCTGGTGAAACTGGCTGCTCATGGCTTGGATGAGCATACTCTTCGCTAGGTAAAAAACTGGCTGGATGGCCAGACCCAAAGAGTGGTGGTGAATGGAGTTAAATCCAGTGGGTGGCCAGTCACAAGTGGTGTTCCCTAGGGCTCAGTATTGGGGCCAGTTCTGTTTAATATCTTTATCAACAATCTGGACGGGGGGATTGAGTGCACCCTCAGTCAGTTTGCAGACGACACCAAGTTGGGCGGGAGTGTTGACCTGCTGGAGGGTAGGAAGGCCCTGCAGAGGGACCTGGACAGGCTGGATTGATGGGCTGAGGCCAACTGTATGAGGTTCAACAAGGCTCAGTATTGGGTCCTGCGCTTGCGTCACAACAACCCCATGCAATGCTACAGGCTTCGAGAAGAGTGGCTGGAGAGCTGCCTGGCAGAAAAGGGCCTGGGGGTGTTGGTCAACAGCCAGCTGAATATGAGACAGCAGTGTGCCCAGGTGGCCAAGAAGGCCAGTAACATCCTGGCTTGTATCAGGAATACTGTGGCCAGCAGGACCAGGGAAGTGATCGCCCCCCTGTACTCAGCACTGGTGAGGCCGCACCTTGAATACTGTGTTCAGTTTTGGGCCCCTCACTACAAGAAGGACATGGAGGTGCTGGAGCGTGTCCAAAGAAGGGCAGCGAAGCTGGTGAAGGGTCTAGAGCACAAGTCTTATGAGGGGTGGCTGAGGGAGCTGGGGTTGTTTAGTCTGCAGAAAAGGAGGCTGAGGGGAGGCCTTATCGCTCTCTACAACTACCTGAAAGGAGGCTGTAGCCAGGTGGGGATCGGTCTCTTCTCCCAAGTAACAAGCGATAAGACAAGAGGAAACGGCCTCAGGTTGTGCCAGGGGAGGTTTAGATTGGATATTAGGAAAAATTTCTTCACCAAAAGGGTTGTCAGGCATTGGAACAGGCTGCCCAGGGAAGTGGTGGAGTCTCCATCCCTGGATGTATTTAAAAGAGGGGTAGACGTGGTGCTTGAGGACATGGTTTAGTGGTGTACTTGGCAGTGCTAGGTTAATGGTTTGACTTGATGATCTTAAGGGTCTTTTCCAACCTAAATGATTCTATGATTCTATGCTTCTATGAAGAGATGGGTTTTTTTGTTTGTTCTGTTTTTTTTTTGTTTTTTTTTTTTTTCCCCAGATGGAAATATAGCTTTAATAATGTAAATTGTTACTGGCTGAGTATGGCTAGACTGGACTAATACCAATAAAGCCAAGAGAGGTGTAAACTTCCAGCATTCGTCTTTGTGGCCTAGTAAGTTTGCAGTTTAAGAACCATGTGTTTCGTCACAAACTCAATGCATGGCTCAGTAGTACTCCAGTGTTCTTCTGAAATGATGTCTGAATTCACATCAGGCCCTGCAGGAACTAAAATAAAATTAATTTAATAGTAAAAAATCCCAGAGTTCTTGATGTTTCTTTATTGATTTGTTTCTCCATTCTTCACATTTTCTGTTCCCAGTACTGATGTATCCTGACCCCATTTATTTATTAAATATGCTTTATTGTCATAACTGAAATAATATCTGCCTGAATTTACCCATCTTTCCCTGAAGTACTGACATTCATGCTCTGCTTCACCCTATATAAGTTCCTTAAGTGGGACATAAAGATTCCATTTTAAGTATCAGTATCTATTACTATTCTGCCCTTGGCATTGTAAGTCACTAAGTCTTACTTAAGTTTTGTGAAAAATTTGATGAATTTCTGCACACAGTGCTTCTGTGTATATAAAACCACACTGTAGGTGAATGGGCAACCTAGCTTTCACTGAATTAACCCAGTTAACATCTTGTAAACTCCTGACCAAGGGAGGTCTATCCAGTTCAAGATATAAGGTGCTCAAACAGGAAAGATGGAGGGTACAATTTCATCATTAACTCTATCATGAAATTACAGGCTGAAAGGGACCTACACCTCAGAATAACAATAATTTAGTTGTTAAAATATTGTCCCAGTCACCTGGAATTAAATCCTGCTCTAAATAACATCAAGGATGTTCTCTGACTTTTCTTACTGTGGGGTTTTTGTCCTGACCAGACGTGCCCTGATCTTTTCAATTGAGCTATACAGAAAAACATCTACTTTACAAATCTGTTTGAGAATAATTATGAGACAGCTGCTAAAGTGTTGGATGAAAATTATTCACCTTATGTAAGTTTGTTGTCTGTTTTTCTTAGTTACACTCCTTTGCTGAAGTCAACTACATATCATTTAAATTAGATGAGTGAAATAAATGAACACAATGTCAAGTATTTCTGTACTAGCAGGAAATATTTATAAAGGTGAGATGTTATTATGATATGTCACTTTTTATCCTAAATACTTCATTAACCTTACATGAAAAAATCACTGAAGGGAATAAACTCTTCTCCACTTCTGCTGTGGGTAGGACATAAAATAATAAATTCTAGCATGGGAAAGGTAGGCTTGGCATTAGAGAAAAAACATTAGAGATGTAAAGGAGTTGTATGCTGGAATAGATTTCTGGGGAGGTTGTGCATGTCCAACCAGCTGGCCCATGGTCCTTCATGGCTACTCCAGCACATGCATGATTCATTGTTATTGATTATTTGAACCAAATTCAAAACACCTCTTAAATACCCCTTAACTATCTAGAAAAGATGTGACCCTTACTTCATCTTTAGGAAGAGTTTTTATTGATTAATTACATGGGTCTTATTTATGTACAATTTGATCAATTTTAGAGGAGGAATTGACTAGGAGAGTATCCAGAAGGAATTGCCAGATTCTAACACCCAGGGTGATAATCACTGCATTTAAGCATACAAACTGGTCCATTAAGAGCAGGAAGCTGTCTTGGGAGATTCTCTAGAACTCTTCAATATTCCCAGCTGGAGGGCTTCTTGAAACAACCAGTCAAACATTTTATTTTTTACGTGGCTTGGAGTGCAGTCAATCATCTGTTTTCAGATCTGTCTGCTATTTCAAACCAGTCCATTGTCACATCTGTGCACAGAATGATCGGGACATTCCTGGGCCACTTAGGGAATTAACAACTTAATGCACTCGGTGTGCATATAGGCACAGCCCTGATACTGAGCTACACTACAGTTCTAACTATAGAACAAACTTGATTTTCATACTTAAATCTCTCTTATAACATAAGTCCCATAGCTTTTGCTACACTAAACTTGCTGTCTTTGGAATTAGAGCAATGACTCTCTGTCAAGGAGTTGATTTAAGGAAAAAAGTCAGCCTGTTACATTCCCAAACATAATATTTCATCACTTGTCCTTCAAAACATCTCTCAGAGGCATTTGACTGTGTGTTGCTTATAAATACAATCAGCACTAGCTGTGATTTTGGTTACCTTTTAAACTGGTTACTGAAAATGTCACGGATGCTTTTTTTATATCCTTGGCAGGACTCAATGACATAATTTTTATAGTAGTTCTGTCAACAAATAGCTTCCTTTTTATCACCATGATGTGTTCGTTTGGATGTTACTTGCTGATAGTTCTGCACTCATCTGCTTGGACACTTTTGAATGGAATAATCATGTGCAACTTTTTCTCAGTAATGTGTACCTCTTTGGAGATGCGGTTTATTTCCTTTCACAGTTCTTTGCTCTACCAGGGATGATAGGACCTCAAAAAGGATGCTTGTCTTTGTTTCTCTTGTTCTTGTTCAGTGACATGAACAAATAATACTGATTGCCCTAAGGGATTGACACAATATGCAGTATGCAAACTGCAGAGTAAAATCAGTTCAAGAACAACACAATTCAGTTAATAATGCTGCTGAAAGAGAGTCACGTGCTGTATCTAAAGAATTCAGTAGATAATATTTAAAAGTCTTAATCTCCTCGAATGTATATATCCATTAATAGTTTATGTAGCTGGCTTCCTTTGTAACGCAGTCTGAATACTGCTTCTGAATTCTTAATTGAATAACCCTCAATAAGTGAAACCTGTACTTTTCTTTTCTTACATATTGGAATGTATCATACCCACCGCTCCCCCAAAAAACCCCAAACAAAACACCTTGATTTCTGATTGGTTAATAGCTTTGTTAACAAACTTTGTTTTCACTATACCACTCTCTCTATAGGTTTTCTTCTTATATACAAGACAAAAATTTACTCTTCTTGGCTGTTTTGATCTTCTTGTCTTTCTTCTTCCTTCCTTTATCTGATTTCTCCTTGTTTTTTGTTATTTATTCTGGTCTTCTTCCTATTTCTTTTTCCTTTTAGTACCACTTTTTCCTTCCTATCTTCTGGTTTCTCATAGCTGCAGTTATTTCATTTAAACTACCACAGCCATTTATGAAACAATGCTAATTCTATTTGACTGTAGGAGCCTGGCCTATATCTAGGGGATGATGGAAATTTAAAAAAAAAAAATAAAAAATTGTATGGTTCAATACTGTTATTATTGCTTTTCTAATCTGTTTGCTGCAAGAACTTTACTAACTCTGTCCTCTGAATGTGTATTTAATTAACAGCATAGGAAAACTCAACTGAAAGAGACCTCTTAGAATCCAAAGCCTCTTAGCACAGACAATCAGGCAGCCATGTTATATAATTCTTGCCATAAGCTTATGTTTTGTCTTTCTCATATAGCCATTTTCAGTTTGTTGATACCCAGTTTCATTGGTTGTCTCTTCATTACCTCCTGTTAGGAAAACAAAAAGAGACAACTCACAGGTAGTACCTGTTCTTTATTTTTATTAAGTTTCTTCATACAGCAAAAAAGTCCCAAAGCCTCTGGGAATTTAGGATGTATTTCTTGGCTATAAAAAAAAAAAAAACCTACAGAAAACCAACACCTACTTTTGAGTATGTTTTCACTTTTCAACATTTTTGGTTGCCTGTTTAATGGATATATCCAGCAGAAATTTTCATTTCTACAAGATGCTACACCTGTTAGGTTTTGCCTACTGCTCATTTTATGAGTGTATTATAGTCCACTTATTGTTGTTGACTTTCACTATACAAATACTGATTTTAACTTTTTTATTTTCTTTTCCTTCCCTTCTTAATTTCATTCTGTTGGTCTCTATTAACACAGCAATTTCCACTGATAAGACATTCACCAATATATATGTGTGTAAAACATGAAATTATTACAGTTATCTAGTTGTTTGTCATATCAGACATCAATATTTCAATGAAAATTGCTTCACTACCTCAATTACCTTTTTGAACCCATTCTTACTTTTCTTATAGTTTATATTAGTGATTGTTTTATCATATTATTTTCCTGTGCGTATAGCTTATACCTTTTACTTTAAAACATCTTTAAGTAAGCCTCTTCATTTCACTCTTTAGTTAGTGGAATTATATAGTTTATCACTGAAAATAGTCGCATTTGCAATACACTCAAGCGTTCTTTTTCTTTCCAAAGCCTAAGGGGATTTCCTTTTAAATATTTGGCTCAAAATATTTCCTCGACCATAGAAATTTAATAACTAGTTCATTATAAAAAAGATATATCCATCTCCTATCTCTCTGACTCATGTCTCTTTTTGCAGACTGAGAATTAAAACCAAGTAGACTGGTGCAGTTAGAGAACCAGATTTCTTGGAGGTGATACAAATGAACAGTTGGACTGCAGAGTTGGATTTTCAAATACATAATTCACTTAACTAAGATGAAAGGGCATTTTGGCATTTAAGAATTGAAATTACAAGGAGTTCTGTTACTCATTGAGAGAGAACAGTTGATTTTTAGTGATGTGTTTGAAAATATGGTAAAATATTCACACTACATTAAATAATGCATACCGGAAAATGTACTACTGTAAAAGATAGACAAGAAAATATGTTTCATGAATATGATGTTTACAAGTTGTTTTATGGGCTCATTTAGGGAGTAACTTGGAAACTTATCTGAAATTTAAGAAAAAATGTGAAAAGTTCTTCATCTCTAAATCTATCTAGTTGCTTCCCTTAGTTCAAGATTACAAACAAAGCTTCAAAATCACATTATTCAAAGGGCCTTTCTTGTCTTTTATACTTTGCTGCTGTAGCAGTTAAAAAACTGAGTTCCCTATTTAGTTACAACATAAACTTACATAATGTCTTGGAGGTTATTGTGAATTGTTGTCTTTGAAACTCCATTTTTCATTGCTATTCTTCTTAAGAAGTGGGGGGGAGGGTGTCTTCAAGAAAGAAGGGGCACAGAGGATAAAATCAGAACCTGAGAATGAGATGGAAACTCAGCTAACTTCTCTTATAAACCCATTATTTAAATAACTTAAGGAAGCCAACTTGAAAGCTGTAAGACACAGAGAAGTGGTATGAGCAGGAGTATCCTGTGGAACAGGAGCCTGGAGGACTATAAAAACTAGAAATAGGGAAGGTGCTGGAAAAGCGAATAAGAACGTCAGATCAAGTTTATATTATTCTTCCTGAAGTGCAGTTATATCATGTGAAGCAAATTAATGACGGTTTAACTCTGCAGCATGAATACAGATTTCCGAAGGCAGTGAAGCAAACTGAGTGCAATGCTATTATTTCTTGAGTTACTGCACAGAAATGTGAGACACTGCAAGACAGATTTAAAATTCAGAGACTAATTAGATCTTCAGTAGAATATCTGATGTTGTGCTTATTTTTACAGTATCGGTGTTTTATATCTAAGGAATAAAGCAATATCTTATTTTGGTTGAGCTAGGTATACCAATAGCTTTAAATCATATGGGAAGCAGAAGAACTTGCAGCTAAGGTTTCATGGATTCCATGTTTAATCCATCTTAACTGTTTTCTAATTTTACTAGCAATAAGATAATTAAGATTGCAAAGTCAAGCACTCAAATTTAAGAAATGCCAGAATTAAGATTGCCCATGCAAACTTTATTTGCCAACCCTTGTGAGAATACATTATGATACAATCTTTAATTTTTTTGACATGATCTTTAGTTTTTCCACAGGACACCTGCCTCACTCAGGGCACATTAAGTGAATCTTATACCTTAGACAATTTTTCAATATTTCTCTTCTGTCTCATCATTCAATATGTGGCCCTAGAGTTTATTTACCACATGCTTTCTGAACTCTGCACTGAAAACATGATTATTGACATTTCTTGATTTTTTACGGGTTTCGTTACCAGAATAGCTGGTACTTACCAAACATTAATCAATTTGTCTTCACAACTGTCTTTTTATAGACTTTCCAGGGTGCATACACCTCATTTTATAGCTTACCTTCTTGTTCTCCCCAGTCGTCTCTGCCCTGCCCTTTCTCTTTTCCCAGCGTTTTTGCTCTGATTCTCCCCCATACTTACTTCCTTTGCTCCGGCTTTCTCCCCTCCCTCCTTACCCATGAGACACTCTCTTGCTACCTCTTCTCCAGTCCTTACTCCCTGAGTGACAGGCTGTTTTGTTCTTCCTTTCCAGGCTGCATAGCTCTCCTTTGTTTACTGTTCTCTTCTTCCCCATTCCACAGACACACCGATCTATGACAACACAGTAGCTCTTCTGGTTGTCTTTACAAATGCCATCTTCTATCATGGCATCTGAAAGACAGATTCATATTTGGAAGCAAAGTCCTTGGCCAAACTCTGCAATGTAAAGCAGACACCATTTTCAGAGAATTTAATTGCCAAACTTTACCAGACCCCTACAGTTTTTTGAAACATGCATAAAGCAATTTTAGGAAGTGAGAAAATCAGGAAAAATTGAGGCCAGCAAAAGACATAATCTGCTGGATGATGGCTGGTGTTCCCAAATTAGCATTATACAAACACATACTCTGCGTAGTCCCATGTCTCAAGACACAGTTATAGCTAGGCGCCTTACACAGCCCTACTCCTTTTAGGCTCGGACTGCTTCCAGACATGTCTCCAATCGCTGCCAAATTTAAACCATTGCCACAAAGCAGGAAAACTAGAATTTGTCAGCTAAGCAGCAACACTTTGTAAACAATGCATCAATCCTTCAATCTCTTTCTTCGGAAAAATGCACAGGTTTTGATGAATGCATTTCAAATAACTAAATATAGAACATTTCAGGCAATGTGGTTAAATTTTGGTGAGTTTATGGCAAATATAAAATAAAGATTAATACTGAAAGTGTTAAAGAACTTTAAATATAGATGCTATTTCCAAGTCTGCATCTCATGCAAGTTAGAATATGATTTCATGTGTAGAATTATATTAGTTATATAAGCCCTTTATAATATATTCCTGTCAACCATGAATTCTAAGCATTTTATGCAGTGGTTTTCTATAGTAAGAACTGTGAGAGAAACTGAATATAACTGAGAGACCAGGATTAGAGAGAAAGTAGGGAAGAAAAAGGAGAAAGGGAGAAAGAGAGAAAGGAAAATAAGTATTTAGAAATACAACTGAAATGTACTGGTTTGTTAGAATGTCTGTTCTTCCTCTGCTCTTAGGCTGTTCCCTAAGCGTCTATATTTGACCACTGACAGGGACAGTGTACAGATGAAAATCAACCTTGAGTCTGACCCAGTCTCAGATCTTTTGGTCTTATGCAGGAAGGGGGAATAGCATATAATTATTCAGATTCACCAGGGATTGTTTTCTTGAATAAAAGTCTGGAAGAAAAATTAAGCTTTGCAAACAGCTCAGAATGAATTAAATACCCTTTGCACTGCAACACAAGCCATTGCACATGCAGTTTTTGAGTGATATTCTCACAAACCGGTACATTTCAGTTGCATGCTACTGGAAAGTAGGGAAAAAAAGGTGAAAGGGAGGGGACCATATACTGCTTCCAGTAGCATAGTTTTCTCCCAGTTCTAATTAGTGGTGATTTAAGAGCTTCCATCTTACTCAAAGCTTAGAAAAAGAGCAAGGACTCATTAGATTATAAATTACCTTTAGAAATTGTGAACTGTAGGCTAGATCCTTTTCATCCTACTTTGTCTTCTGAATGATATTTTCATCTTTTCCCTGTTCTTCTCTCTTTATCACAGTGGTTTTGAAATATATTTCTTAGATTGTTAATATTTATACAGAGTAGGTGACCTGGGAATACAATAAAACAAAATTATAGGAGGCACACTTAAAGGAATGTACAGGACAGCCTTACTGTAATAGAAAGATGATCGTAGAACAAGAACACAAGAAGAGAAGAAGGGAAGCAGAAGGTCAGTGTTAGCCACAATATTCAACCTGGAAAATTAGTCATCTTGGAAGTTTCAGTCTGTCCTGGTTTCAGCTGGGATAGAGTTAATTTTCTTCCTAGTAGCTGGTATAGTGCTGTGTTTTGGGTTTATTATGAGAATAATGTTGATAACACACTGATGTTTTAGTTGTTGCTAAGCAGTGCTTACACTAGTCAAGGACTTTTCAGCTTCCCATGCTCTGTCCAGTGCACAAGAAGCTGGAGGGGGGCACAGCCAGGACAGCTGACCCAGACTGGCCACTGGGTTATTCCATAACATATGACATCATGCTTAGTATATAAACTGGGGGGACATGGCCAGGGGGCAGTGATTGCTGCTCAGGGACATGCTGGGCATTGATCGGCAGGTGGTGAGCAATTGTATAGTGTATCACTTGCTTTGTATATTATTATTGTATTATATTATTATTATTACTATTACTATTACTACTACTACTACTATTACTACTCTTCTATTTCATTTTACTTCAATTATTAAACTGTTCTTATCTCAACCCATGAGTTTTTCTCACTTTCACCCTTCCAGTTCTCTCCCCCAACCGACCGGGGTGGGGGGGAGTGAGCGAGTGGCTGTGTGGTGCTTAGTTGCTGGCTGGGGTTAAACCACGACACAGTCCTTCTTTGCAATTCCTAGAGCAACATGACAAGGATCTATAGAAGTTTTCAATCTGATAGATATCTTATGAATATAGAAATAGCCAAAGATTCGTATGTAATATGTCTAAATGAACAGAATGAAACCTTTAGAAATGCTTTAGTGGCTGACAAAAGAACCAAATGCAATCAATATAAAGGGCTATTTAGCTTTATGGGACAGCACATTAGCTGAAAGGGCTCACTCAGAAAATGAGTCTCACTCAGAATAGTAATGCTCTACCTAGGACTGTCTCCTGCACCAGGAAAGCTTTTTCTTTTATCTTCTGTTTTTGGCCAGTGTGAACAGAAGAAACCTTCGACAAACAATTGCCTGAAACTGCCTCTGCAGAAAGTTTCTTTTTTGATCAATCATCATTTCAAAACTTTTTGTATAATCAATCAGTACTAGTCATAAATTGCTAGTCAAGGAGATTAACTCCTTGCCACACACACAAAAATAACCATCACCCAGTCACAGGATCCAATTTCCTTTTCAATATGACTTTTGTTCTATTCTTTAGAATAATAAAATTCTGGAATTGTGTATGTGTGTGTTAGATATTTTTTTTAGAATTTTTTTTTCTTTTAAACAAAAGTGTTATAACTTTTTCCCCACTCCCGGTAATATTATATTTTACAGACCAATTGCCTGGAAATCATATATAAGCAGGACTTTTCTGTTTGGTCAGAATCCTCTTCCTTAGCCCTTTCCAGTCTTAAATACAGTTGGACAGAGGTTTTCAACAAGAGTAAACTACTTCCTGGCTCAACTTCCTTATATGGAACCAGATTGCCACCTGATACCTTGCAATGGAAATATCAAAGCTTTAGATGGCAGTTCAATCCACTTACTGACTGATGAACATCTATGAGATGTTGGAGAGACAGCACTCAGAACTGAAGTGTACAGCCAACTCTTTTTAAAAGCTTGGATCCCTAATGCAGGGCTCACATTTTCCCACTTACGATTCCCACAGCCACTTCAGTCTTCTTTTAAGTGCAAAAGCAACCACAAAGTCACATATTTTGTCACTAATATTTCTGTAAGTCCTCTTAAGTCAACTGAATTTACAAAGAAAATTAGGCTCTAAATCATAGAATCATAGAATCATAGAATCATAGAATCATAGAATGGCTTGGGCTGGAAGGGACCTTAAAGTTCATCTAACTCCAACCCCCCTACCATGGGCAGGGACACCACCCACTAGACCAGGTTGTTCAGGACCCTGTCCAACCTGGCCTTGAACACTGCCAGGGACGGGGCATCCACAGCCTCTCTGGGCAACCTGTTCCAGTGCCTCATTAGCCTCTGAGTAAAGAATTTTTTCCTAACATCTAATCTAAATCTCCCCTCTTTCAGTCTGAAACTGTTCCCCCTTTTCCTATCGCTATCTACACTTATAAAGAGTCTCTGCCCCTCTTTTATATAAGCCCCCTTTAAGTATTGGAAGGCCACTATAAGGTCTCCCCAGAGCCTTCTCTTCTGCAGGCTGAACAACCCTAACTCCCTCAGCCTTTCTTCATAGGAGAGGTGCTTCAGCCCTCTGATCATCTTAGTGGGCCTGCTCTGGATCTGTTCTAAAAGGTCCACATCTTTCTTGAATGGGCAAGACCAACTTTAAATAATACAATTAAATGGATCTGTTCTCTTTCAATTGAATGTATAGAGTTAATCAATTCTTCACTTAATGAAACCCTTAATTTGAAAACCTGACAGAGAAGTAATTCTACAATATGCTAAGGATGTTAAATTTAGAGGAGTGTCTACTGTGTTTGAAAGCCCTTCAAGATAATTATAATGTCCCTTAAGTCAACGGGGTTTGAATAGAGAATTTGGCCCCAAATGGTGAAGAGCAATAAATCAGTACTGTGTTTTAGATTATCACATGCTCTCTACTGTCTTTTAAGGCTACGAACTGAGGAGGTAGATGACAGTAAAAATTTCAGAAAGTCGTAGTGAATAAGAAGCTGGGTTTTCTTCTCTTTTAACAAGACTTTGTGAAGCATACTTTTCTGCATTAAAAATACTAGCTCCTGTATCCATGCTTATGATGTTTAAATAGTGAGAAAATAAAAGTTTCTGAAATTTTGAATTTAAATGAAAGATTCTCTTATTTGAATTTTGTAACTTTACGACACAGTATATTAAAGATTAAGTCTTAAAAATTTATTACAAGATCACTTCAGATGACATTTAAATAATACACTGAAACAAATCTTCTCTTTAGCAGTTGAACATATAGTTAATCAATGCTCTATTTAATGAAACCTTTTAATTTGAAAACCTGATGGAGAAATAGATTTACTGTACACCAATACTGTGCAATTTAAGAGGTCTCCACTGTATTAGCTAACCCTTTAGCATAATTCTAATAAAATCTTCCATGCATTGCCCCATTCCAATCTTTTGCTAATTAACTCTGAGCAGAGCAACTGACACAGAGATCAGAAGAAAATATTAAATTACAAAGTAAGCAACTCTCATAACTTTGTAATGCCTTATGGAACATGAACATCATTTCAACCAAGTCAGATCTATCAAAGTCACCTTGCACGGACTGAGCAGCAGGAATAAAATATGAACTTCCAACCTTTAAAATACAAAGTGTCATTGTAAAATAACATCTTCCAAGTAAATTTTAATATTCATATACTTTCTGATATAGGTGGAATGGTACTGTTTTAAGACAGCCTGTAAAATTAAAGAGGGATGTGCATAGATACTTCTCGAAGTCTTTAAACTTCCCTGCCTTCAATTGCTTCTTCATAAAATCAGACTTAGATTCCTTCCACAGCCTTATGCTAGAAGGAAGTCATGTTATCCAGAGGCAATCAATACCTTCTCAACATTTTTGTTGGCCCAAAGTTAGACTGATCCGAAAGGCTCTTAAATCCTAAATCCACAAGGCTGGGGAAATTAATTTTTATTTTCTGTAGTAAATCTCAACAGCTAAATTAACTATGTAACATTTCTAGAAATATTGGTATTGTTCTCTTCGTATTTGTTATGAAGTTTACTGTGGTGTTCATTGAGTTGAACTAGTGAAATAAAAACAGGTAGCAATGTAATAAGTAACAATTCTTTATTGCAAAATGGACATTAAACATTTCGCTACTTAACTCCTGTGATTTAGATATTCCTTATCTTGGTGCTCTTTCTCATGACAGCTATAAGACTTATTGTCAAGAATGTTTCAGTAATTCCCAATGAATGATTCTTTTTCTTTCCCCTCTTTCTTTTGAATGCTTGAGCTTCTACAACTTTCTCACAGAAGATAGTGTAAAAAGAGGACCTTTTTCACCATTGGAGCTAATAATAATAAATAAACTCAGGTTATTAATATAAACTACAGATTTTATTTTTTTTTCATTTTTTTTTATTTTGTCCCCAATTATCAGTCTTATAAACTCTAGATTCAAATAGACTATTTCCTTTCCTACAGTCCTTCATTCTCTGGTTTTATCACTATTAAGAAAGAGTTTCTACAGTCTAAATTAGACCCTAAATTACACATCTATTTTGGAAAACAACCACAAGTGGATATTGCTTTCAATAAGAAATAATGTTTGCTTTAGTTTGGTTTTAGGATATAAACAAATAGGGAATAAATTCCTGTTTTTAAAGTAGAGTGCATTTAAGGATTTTAGGATTAGATTTTTATACATTGTATTACATTAAAATAATTTTGCCAACCTTGCAAATTGTTAGATAAACATATTGCACAAACTCAATAAACTCTCCTCTGAGTAATTTGCTCATCAAGAATTATCAATTTTAGCAGAAAGTCTGAAAGCGTCTATTTTACTGAAAGCGTAAACATTTTACTCCAGTTTTGTGCTTCTTTAACTTCTGCTCATTTTAGAACTAGTATTAAAATTCCAATTTCTTTGCAAGTAATATTCTAATCTCACAGTATACAGTGTTTAAACTCTAAGTTGCTTTCATTCCTATTAGTTTATTTTTATTCCTGAAGAAGTTCTTTTTGGTTATTTTGAAACTGAAAAATATTTCTTTCTCCTGGATTGTTCACACTTCCAGTTATCACACTTTCAGGAGACTAAGAAGTATCAACCCCCCAAACCACTAACATTTGTCACCACTATACAAAATTGAGTACAATGGAAATATGAGAAACCAAAATTTTACTGTAAAATACGAAAAAAAATACTTTATCCTTTTGCCTCCTACATGCCATGTATCCAAACAAAAAGCTGTGAAAGACTCTGTTCATCAAGTCTATTGTATCATTATGGTACAGAGTAGGTGTGTTTGTTAAACAGTCCAGAACAGAGATATCCCATCTTTAGACAACTGGAAGAGAGGTTGGCTGCAAGACCCACATTGAAAACATGATATATGAAAGGTGTTTTACCAGTGCAGCATGTGTCTATTCAACATAAGAACCTCACCTTGTATTTTCTTTTCTTTAATGTATCAGTATCAATATAAAGTATCTGAAGAAGAAGCATAATTGTTTTTTCCCCATTATGATCATAATGGTAGCACCTATTAGTTGCTGTTGACATAAACAGTGTATCAAGCACAATACAAGCACAGAAAGGAAAGGCAGTCTTTTCCACAAAGGTTTACACTCACAGTATAAAACAGGAGATAACCTGTGGAATACTGCTACAAAATACTTTATCTAAAATTGCAAAATAGTTTTTGCTCTCCCACTAAATAGTGAAATAAAAGGTTAATAATTGAGCCTCTGTGGTTATTATTATTATTGTTGTTATTGTTGTTATCATTATCATCATTATTACCACTACTACTACTCCTCCTGCCACTACTACCATTTAAGCCTATAGCAGCTCACTAAAATATTGAAAATTACAGGCAGGCAAGCAAACCAATGTTGCACATTCATAATAACACAGTATTAACAGCTTTTGTCCACCTGACCTACAGAAGGAAATGGATTTCTTATCTTTGGTATGTCTATTTTGCTGCTGAGAGAAGCCAGTAGTCTGGGTTCTTCAGAAGTAGCAGTATGTCATGTATTGACCAAGGTTTAAATGTTTTGAAGACTTAAGTTCATTTTCATGCTTCTAGTAGGACAGTTTTGGTAGGTTTATCAAGGTGGTTGCATATTTGTACTTATAACAGGTACATTGGCATTTATGGAGGTATCATAGAATCATCGAATACCAAGTTGGAAGGGACCCCAAGGATCATCTGGTCCAACCTTTCTTGGCAAAAGGTATCTCAAAATAAAACTGCAACATACAGTTGGGTAATGCAGATAGTTTAATTATTCAGCTGTTAACTTTTCTAACAGATACAAACGAACTTAAAAGTACATTGTTAGTCAATCTGATGGTGTTTGTCCAGATACATGATGACAATTTTTTCTCTTGTCTTGCTCTGTTCTTCCAGACTTGGGGTCATGAACTGAGCCTCACCGAAATGATTTCCCAGAAGCAAAAAGACTTGTCCTTATGCCATTATCTAACAAAAACATTAATTTAACCTACACACTATTCCTGCATTCAGCTAGTTTAAATTAGCATGATTACCTGACTGCATTATGTGATTTTTTCATTCTTTTTGTCTGATCTTCACTACAGTAAGCTACAGGGAACATTAATTCCTGCTTAAACAAAAAACAACTTTTGCTTTCACCCATCTTTCAAACTTGGCATCTTCTTGAAGCTACAGAGAGTTTGTGCAGCTCTGTCTATTGAATTCAACTGCTGATGACAGAAATAGAGTTATTCCTCAATTTGTTGTAAAAATTACCTAAATGCCTATGTACCTACTGAGGAAAACCTAAGGAACACTGTGTAAAGAAGTAAAAAGAGTAAATAGGTGCTGACATTGTTATTTCTGGACTGATCCTTTGCAAGCTTCCCACCTCCTGAAGGAATAGATTGGAGAAAGAGATTAGGATGTCAAAGGGGAGACTGTCGCAGTCAGAGGAAAGATTATAAATTAATTTCCTCTCTTATAGAAAAACTGTTGAACTTCTCCCAGAGATGTTTTAAAGGATAAACAGGAGCATAGGGAGCAGTAATGTTTAAAACAGTAACTTTGAAAATGGTGGAGAAAGCTCTGTAAGCTTCTTCCAGATCACACCAAAGGGCAAAAAGTAAAATAGAAGCAGATCTTTCAAGACCTACTTCTGGCACAACGGGGGTAATCTCCCCATCAGGAACTGGGAATGATTAAAAGGTAGGCAAACCCACAGGATCTTATCACATCTTAAGTTGGAGTATGTCCCAGGCTCGAGACTGAAAGCTCATGGCAGACAGACAGAAAGGAACTAGGAGGGCAGGAGGAATAGATGTGGTTTCAGGGCAGGCATGACTTCACAGGTTTGGGAATGACACGTGCTGAGACAGAAACAGGAGCTGGTCCCCACAGTGGTGGGACAGTCTTTGAGAAAGAAATGTTGTGGGGTGAAACATGAAAGGAGAAGCACATATGATGGATAAAAGCCTGAGTGAGCACACTAATTTCTGCACAAGAGACATCATTGATTTGAATGATAAGCACGGTTGCCAGCTTTGACCATCTGAACAGTACTTTCAGAAATTAGTTTCTGTGTTAGATATAAAAATGACTGCTTGTATTAAGGAGGACAGTATTAACATGAGAAACAAAATACTTGATTTGGGACTGTAAGTGTTTGGGGGGAAAACACTAGTAACTAAAAAAAAAGAGGACAAAAAAGTCTGAAAACAATCTGAAACAGAAAAAGTTTTAGGACTTCCAACAGCTATATGCAAATAACCAAAAGGTTAATTTATGTTATTGATAAATCTTGGAAGGTGATGAACTTGTTTAGGATGTCTTAGTAATTACTGTGGGACCAGTTCTGTGAGACTTCCTTATTTGAAATGAACAATGCTTTACTCTTTGAAGAGTCCTGGTAGGGCCAGGCCCTTCGCAGTTCTGTTTTAACATAATTTTGTTTTATTCCAGCTGAAGTAATGTATCTATACTTCAGAAATTTGTCGTACAATATTCCTTTGAAGATGGGTTTAAAATTAATTGAGATTCACATATACACAAGTAGTCTTGCATAGATTGAAAAGTGAAGGAAAGCCTACTATTAAATAATAAAAAGAAAAAAAATATTAAGACAACATAGCTACATGGCACAAAATGCAAGGGACAAGGGTTGATCACAGCCTTTATTAATGATGTGTGAGATGATTTGCAGTAACATCAGCTGCTCTCTGCAGTCTCTAGCAATATAACCAGCATTGAGAAGAAACTGCAATTTGAAGGGAAACACAATTGTTTCTATTCCTATCGAGCACCAGTGTTAAGTCATAACATGAAGAATAAAAACCCTCCAAGAAACCAGGAACGGCAGGAACCTTAGAATAAATTAGAATCCTAAAATAACTTAAATCAGATGAAGTAATTCATACTTGTAGGCTAAATAAAGCATGCTAGAACATAAGGTGTATAGCAGAAAACCACAACCTTACTTCCTTAAAATACAAAGGTTTGGCTGGTAGTGCTGCTGTGATAAGTACCTCTTCTCTGTTGACTCTGGAGCTGGTTTTCTGTGGAGTATGGGGCACAAATGGGGCAGGGAGCTCAGGTGGAGAAATCATGCCATGAATGAAGGTTGCAGAGCTTGAACTTTTTTTCTTCCCCCTCAGGGCATCTATTTTTATTTCTCATTTACTTGTCTAGTGCCTCAGAGAAAGTGCAGACAGCTTGTTCAGTATATCAAAGCATGATCTGTCTGTGTTTTAATAATTACAGTCTCTTGTAAAATAACTTTACAGACGATTCTCTGACACAACTGATACCAAATTCTGCCTTCAGATGTGCCTATTACAACTTTGCTGAGCTCCTCCACACAGAGCCTGCACAGGTGGGTGTGAACGGCTCCATACTGCCCCAATGCCCCTCAGTTACTGCAACAGGGAATGATAATAACTTCAGAGGTCAAACCTGTAATACTTTCTCAGTCTGCATTAAATGTGAAATCCAAAATAAGTCATTGAACCTGACTTCAAAGAAGGTTTTGCAGACTGAAGGCCAAATCTCATCTACTCTTCTGGAAGTACCGTGTTCCCTGACAACAACAGAGCTCTCAAGACATGACGTATGGTGACCGGGGGCAAGGGATCTTTGCAGTCAAACACAAAGGGCTGATGCTCCTGTGTGCTGGAACAGTATCTTTTTATGAATAAACCCCACAGATCCAAACTTACAGCAAGAGTTAGATTGTCATTAGGAAAATGCTTCATTGCTTTGTATGTGTAAGCATGTCTACACTATCTTTTTGCTACTTAGGTAAGGGAAATCAAAGAATTTAGTCACTGAATTATGTCAGCAAAGATCGGCTCCCAGAGCACTACTCTGTAAATGCTGAACAAATTCATTCTCCGATGAAATAAAAAAAAATATTTTGTTTGAAAATATTATCTTTGATGTTGCAGTATTTCAGGAATATAGTTACAGGGAAAGATTTTTCATATTGCATTTTTTGTCAATTTGAAATCGAAGTATTTATGGAAAAGCGGGATTCGTGCATCATATGGTTGTAAATGTGAAAATCTTAATGCATTTACATTCTTCAAATTAAAAAAAAAGGTAGGCAACATTTCTGCAGGGGTAGATCATTTCATTGACATATGTAATGCAAGAAGCAGCATACATTACTCACAGAACTGAACAGCACTGCAAGAACTGTATAGATTTAAGCAACATCAGAAACATCAATCAGTATCATTTCTTTTGAATCTGTTAATAAGAAAAAAAAGAACTAAAATATGTTACTTTAGCACCAACAGCAGATGTTATGAGGCACATTAAAACACTTCAAGAAAAAAAGAAAGCAGACAAAAAAAAAAAAACCCTAACCAAACCCACAAAACAGTTATCTGCCTAAGTATTTCTCCACCTGTCACAGAATGAAAAGATATTTTTACAAGTAGAACATGGAAAGATGAGAACATTATCCTTATATACTTAATCAAGATAAAACTTGGGCTTCTTAGGAGCATATGAAACCATTTTCTTCTTTTTTGTATACTTTTGATTAGGACAATATCACTTATATTACTACAGTCTGAAAGAAGCTGGCTGCATGTGGCACTATGATTAAGTGTATATCATGTTGCATTTTCCCACCTGAAATACTCAGTTGTCACTTTTACCTCCTAGAGGAATGATGCTTTTCCTTGTCTTCTCCTCCTTAGTGTCATCATAAAATAGTGACAGAGTAGTAATAATAACTAATAGTAGTCTTTTGAACTGACATCTGTCACGCTGTATAGATGTTCCTCTGAGTTTTCTGTAAGGACTGGATTTAACCAACTTCCTTAAGCTTTTTATTTCTCTTAAAATATTCTTAAGGTTACTTAGCTTCCTATATTTGAATTTATATCTTATATATACATATAAGTATAAAAAAAGTATACATATAAATACTAAATGAGAAAACAGATTGATTTGGATAAGGACAGTGGGGATAACATTACTAAGAACACAGATCTTCAAAAATATCTGTTCTGTTAACAAGACAACAGCACAGGAGTCTTGATGTTCATTAGGTATTTATAGCATGTTATTCACAAAGTATCTTACCACGACTCCTTAGCTTGTGTTTCTCAAATCCCAGCCACCCAGCCACTTTCCTGGCAAGCACTAGAGAGACCTGTGAGTGTTTAGTTTCCAAACTATATGACAGCTAGTGCACACAGCCAGCATGGTTTTAGGCAATTGTACATAATACTGGCAAACATATTTAAAGATATGATTTCTGTATCAGTGAAAGGTACTAGTTCTTGAACTGATCCTGTAAAATTTTATTGTCTCTTTAAATTTAATTGTCTTACCTTTATTTTTGGTGGAGGGCGGAGGGGGTGAAGAGGTCTACTCTGGACAAAATTGCTGTTAACTTAAACACACAAATTCCTTGTATAAGAACTTCACTTTTTCTATTTGAGAAAAATCAGCAGAAAAGTGGTTGTCAGTCAGCTGCTGGCTTTCTCTGTTTTCAGCTGTTCTTCTGCTACAGCTTAGGTAATTTGTCAGACAAAGAGAATTTCTTTCAATTTTAAAAATCAGGTTATAATTTTAATTAATTTCAGTAAGAGTATTTATATATACATTTTTCCTTATGTCAAAACAAAACTATTAAAAATTTTGTGCATAAGAAAAATTTAGAAAAGCCAAAAAAAAAAAATGGTAAAAGGGAGCGAAATCCAGCCTTTACATTAGACACGCAGAGAAACTGTTGTGAGTGTTCCATCCCAGAGAAAAACAGAAGCACATAAAAAATAAACTAAAAACATGTCCATTTTCTCTAATACTGCTGCAGGCTTGCAGCTTGCCTTAAACGAGACTTAAGCAGATTTCATTTGTCTAAATCTGACATTGTTGTTCAAAAACAATGCTAAATACAAATGACATCTAAATTCTTCCAGCACGTACAGGCTGTGTTCTGCACCCCTAACTCAAGTGCCCTAACCAAAGCATCTAAATTAAGAGGTTAGTAGCTCTAGGCTCAGTCTAGAGAAACAGGGATAGACTTTTCTGGGACAAATTACACCATAGGCAGATGATAGTTTTTATATAGTAGACTGACTGTATCAGTCCATTTTGGAGAAGTTTCAGATTTACCACCTGTTAGGTCTTACTAGGCAGGTGGATGTGGATGCCACTGTTTCTTGCTGCTTCTTATTCTGGTCTCTAATACAACTGGTTAGCAATGCTATTGTGGGGGTCTACCCTAGAGAGGAGGTAGAAACTTGCATAAATATAAGATTAAGTGCTAAGGGCTTCCTACTGGCTGGCTTCAGTGATTTTTTTCCTTTCACCTTTCTGAGGCACTTAATACTTCCCACAATCTGGACAGCTTATCTTTAATATCTCCTGGAGGCTAGGCCCTGGGAATGCGATATTCCAGCATCTCAATTCTTGGTGTCGTTGTTTGCAATCAACATCAGTGCTTGTATGTCAGGATGTGTGGTAAGGAAAGTCTAATCACCATAATTATTTTTTTTAATATCTAATGAGATTAACATATTTTAGTGAGGGAATAGAAAACAAGTGTGTTTATTTATGGGAATAGTTTAGTTAGCAGTATGGTAGCATGCCAGTCAGTCAGCCTTCTCTTGCTGGAAGTGAATGTCCTTGGAGGTTTTTTGGGTTGTTTGTTGGGTTTTTTTTAAATATAATTTTACATAAAGGTTTTCTAGCATTTCACCTGAACAGTCATTTCACCAGTAATAACAATACATTCTTGTTAGACACATGCTGTTTCCTGAGGAGAGGAGAAGAGAGAGTTAAAGCAAATTAAGGGCCTTCTATTTAAATGTTTGAGCTATATGACTCCTCCTCATGTTATGTTATATGTCCATGTCTCTGTACGGCAGGTTAGGTAGAAACTGAGCTTTAAAATGTGATATCACAGTATTCATTTCTAAGCATTATAGCACTCCCAGAAATTAAGTATCAATACTTACATACTTAACTCTGATAACTTTGAAATATTTTGTGTGTTGGATACAATTTGCTTGCAGAATCATAGAATCATAGAATCATTAAGGTTGGAAAAGACTATCGAATCCAACCGTTAACCTAGCACTGCCAAGTCTACCACTGAACTGTGTCCTCAAGCACCACGTCTACCCGTCTTTTAAATACCTCCGGGATGGAGACTCAACCACTTCCCTGGGCAGCCTGTTCCAGTGCCTGACTACCCTTTTGGTGAAGAATTTTTTCCTAATATCCAACCTAAACTTCCCTTGGCGCAGAAGAAACATCCATCACAGAAGTGTAGCAGACAGATAAGGTTACTGGTTTGCCAGGTAAAAAGTTCCCTTCTGAAGGATCTGGTCACAATGAAAAGAAATGCAAATATGAGTAGAAATTTTCAAAAAGTCATGGGTATACTGGATGGTTGGACCCGATTATGTGTGGTTTGTTGTTGTGGGTGTTTTTTAAATAAATGACTGTATTTAGTGCTCATTAAGAATCCTTCACATACCTAGAAATTATAGTTTTCTTCTGGTGAAGTATTCCAGAGAACCTGAAATGACATTATTTCTAGTGCATCTAAACTAATAGGTATCATGATATTTTCTGATTCATCTGTATTCAGGGGGATGCAATACTCTCTTCTGTCTGTCTTCCATCTATAACTGCTATTAACTCCTCCACTTTTTTTCCTTTCCCAAAAGTTATAAAAGAAAAAGGGTAGAGGAAGTTTCTCTCCCCCCCTGCTCTTCCCCCCCCCCCCCCCGACCAATTAATTAACTAGTCTCTTCTTGGAGGTTCTGGTGCAGTCAGGTAGGTTTCTCATACAAAAATACAACCTTGTCTCAAAGTCTTGACACACAGCTACAGCAGTTTGCAAAATCCTGTGTGAGGAGATCTGGTTTCATTACCCAAAACTTAAACAGCTTAAAAGGAAATCATACAGGTTTCAAACCCCTGGTGATAGCATAATGCTGAATATGAGCAAACCTTCAGGCATTATCCTGGTGTACAATCCCAGGCAAGTAGCTTAGCATGAACACTGACTAAACAGCTGCACATGTTGCTCCTCTACAGCCAGCTGAGGAAGGTGGATGCTACTTCTGTCTTAGGCACTCATAGTGAACAGGCAAATTTAATTTTCTCCCAGAGCATTTTAATATTGAAGTTTTGCTACAGTCACATAAAACACACTTGTGAGTCAATATTTCAAGCTGTTTTCTGTCTCTTTCCAACCCTAGTTCAAGTTCTCCTCCTGGACCACTCCTGTCCATAGCTAGAAAGACCAGAATTGTCATGTCCTCATGAGCCGCTAGAAGTCACAGCCAGGTAAGAGCAATAACCAGGGACACTACCATACTTCGCCCTTAGCTGAGAATCAGTGGAAGACACATAACAAAACCTCACCTGAGAATACAGAAAAATAAGGTCAGAAAGCTGTTTCAAATACCAAAAATTGAAATTGCAAGCAGGATCCTTGAAGACAAGAGAGGTACAGGAAAAAGAAAAGCAGTGTCCCTGTTTTGTTCTTTAGGCAACACTCCATAACCGGTCCATTGTAAATCACTTCTGCTTGAATGAATGAGTGACTGTTGTCCCTTGCTTGCACACCTTAGCTCTGAGTTAATATTACTTCCCAGTGATACTGCAAAGAGTAGCTGTTTTGTATAGCCCGTATACTAACTAGCCAACAAAAACCAAGAATCCTCTTACAAACCAAAAACATCGCCCTTCAAACACTGATAACTGGTTGCTATTTAATTAATTTTAGAAGTAAAGGCAATATTTATTTGCTTATTTGCAAATAAGCAACATTTTTATTTATTTGCTGACATTTTTTTCAAAGAATCTCTGCTTTACAATCTTTATGTTAGAACTAGAGCAGATAGTCATGTAAGTTAACATTGTTTTCACTCACCGAACACATTGCCAAGGTTTTGTACAAATTTGCCTTTTCTTCTGCAAATAAGCATTAGACCATTGTTAGGATAACAGATATTGATGAGTCAGATTTCTGTCCAACAAGATGATATACTTCATGTCCTGCTTGCTTGCAGCTATCAGGGGTTTTGACACAGTTTGAGAAATAAATAAAAAATTATTAACTTAAGCCAATAAATCCCAAAGCAAGGTATAACATGCCAGAATTATTAGGTATCAAATTTCAACAGTCTTGACCATGTTATAAATAATTCATTAATTATAATAACTATATCATTAGTTATAATTACCTGACCCTGCTGTTGATATTTAAAACAGTCTAGAACCTTCCTGTCAATGATTATTTTTTATCATGAGTTTCTCCCTTCTTAATAAATAATGTTTATGACTCAACAATACAACCTACAATATTACTCTGAAAAGCTCTCATTTTTTAACTTATACAATTCCTCTTTGATAAACATTAAAGGACAATATTATTGCTTATAATTAAAAGAGAAGAAAAAGAAAAAGAGATTGATCCTAGGTCAGATACTGTAATTCTCACCTGATTTTGGTGATTTTATTTCAATGCATAAATAAAACTGAATTTGCTGTGGATTGTTTACAAAAATGTATTTGTGTCTTATTCAGAAGGACAGAAATGGTTAAAAAAAAAAGAGGGAGAAAAGAGCAACTTATCAAATACTTCACTGAATAGATGGTACTTTAATATGTTGCCCAATAATAAGTTGAGAAACAAAAATAGTATGACATACTAACCTGTAAATCAATCAGTGTTATTGGAGGAAAAAATTAAAGAGCAGTATTGTTTTTAGAAACCTGATTGACATCAACCTTTTGGTGTGTTGTGAGAAGAATTATTAAACCACTTTTTTTCTTCCATAATGGAATACATCTATATGCAAGTTATCAGGAACTGATTGGCTTCAGTTATTCCTTCGAACATCTAAGACAAACCATAGACATAAAAAGCTCCTGATACTGTGCATATTCATAATACCTCAGTGAATCACCAGGAATGGCAATACTGCTATCTGAATGCTAATGTAGAACCAACAGATGAGTTGAAGGGCAAAGCAACATAGAAATAAGCCAGATTTTCCCACTTGAATGCACCACTTAATTGTGAACACTTTTTGTATTTTTCTTTTTCCACTGTTACTGCTTCCTTTCTTATCATGTTTTATTTGGAAAAAAAAAAATAATGGCTTAATCTACAACAGACATATACAATAACATGTACATAATTTTATAGGGTTTTTTACATCAACAATGATCAGTACAATAGATGTTATTTTTTTAAGAGAAAACCAAAGATATTCAATGAGTACAGGCTCATGCTTATGTCTTAAGGGTTAGTAGGTATGCAGAATAACATAATGCAACATGCCTTTTTACTCAGTCTAGCAAAGAATGCATGCTCATAGCAGGAAATCTTAATCATCACTTATCAGAGTAACAAGTATCTCTGTTTCCAAAATGTTACCTTCGAAGGACATACATCTAAAACACTTCTCAGAATCAATTTCTACTCTCCCATAAAATTAATTGGCTTTTTACTTTTGCTGAATATATCTCATCATTTAGTATGATTAAGATGAAAAATGTACTTAGAGCTGTTATAGATCAACATTTTTACACACAGATGAAAAAAACCCAAACAAACAACAACCCCCCCAAAAAAACTCTTTAAAAAGTCTGACATTCACTTTTCTTTATGTCTGACTGCAGCTGTCATTTCAGTGATATTAGTGGGATGCACATGTAAATTCAGGGTCATACTGTTTGCAATTCATTCCCTCAGATAACTTTGCAAATTACTAAGGCATATTTGGAAGATTTCTCTGGAAAGGTACTGAATATCTCAGGAGAACATATGTGCTGAGTGATGTCAATGCTATGCTAGGCACTAATTGTGCCATTACAACACAGAAAGTAGCTGTCTCAGCCCCTGTGTAAACATGAGGACTCCAGCCAACACCTGTCTTAAATAGAAAACATATTTAATACATAACTCAGGCTAGAAAGCTGTTAACTGAAAAAGGTTGTGTTGATGAGCAGTCACTAAGAGCTATATAGTTTGATGGAGAAGAGCTTCCATGTGGGTGTAAGGTCTCATTTGCCAGCTGTGGAGCATAAGCTTCTTCAAAACACACCAAAAAGTCCCATGGGGTTGATGGCCAAGCCTTTGCAAGTCCAGATCCTCACATCCTCCTTTCCCCAGTGGAATTACAAAAATTAATAACCAGCACTCACATCACACAAAATTGTGGAATGCTTTACCCAAGCTAGTTACTAGAGGGATTAACGTGATTCTTTGAGGTGCTGAGAATCTCCCTGGAAATTTCATCAGCACTGTTGTAAGGCAGAACTAATTAATTTGTTCTGGTGTTTTGTGTCCTGAGGCTCAGTCATCTCAAGCTGCTCTTCCTGCCCATCTTAGAGCTACTCAGAAATGGACTGCTCTCTACTTTGAATTATGCTTCTTTATGGGACTTAGAGGAAATTTTATTCATCCTTTCTAAGTATCAGCCTACCAGGTGTAAAATGATCAGAGCAGTTTGTATAAGTAAGTTTTTATGTCTGTAAGAAGATAAGAAGTGCCCCACCAGGCTGGACCAGTGGGCAACTGAGCCCTGAATTCTGGAAGCCTCTAGCAAAGGCAGAAGGAGAAGATGGGCTGGAAGAGCACATGTTCCTGGCTGTGTCTGCAGTCCATTTCTCATTGTGTTCCCAGCATCTAGAGTAGTTTTAGGGGTTTTAGAGGGTAGATCCCTGCCTAGTCCCTTTAGCATATGTTTATTGCCCTGTCTTCCAATGAGTTTATCTAATCCCTTTTGCAACTGGTGATAATGTTTGCCCTTGCAACAGCCTACAGCACCAAATAACAGAGGTTCACTACATACTATGAAAATAAACGCTTTCTTTTACATGCCTGAACCTGAATTTCCACGAGTTTCAGTGAGTGCCTTCAGTTCAAGTGCAAGATTTGATGAACAAATAGTCCAGCACAAGCTTGTAAACCTCCACCACACTGCTCCTTGTTTTTCTCCTGTACAAGCTGAACACTCCCATCCCTTACTGGCTCATTTTTTAAGGCAGCTGCTACATCCATGTGGCATTTTAGTTACCATTTTCTGTACTTTATTTGGTTTAGGTTTAGTTGCTACTTCACTGCAAGCAGTACTGTTATCACAGTATCATTTCTGGGAAACTAAGACACTTCTTGGGAATCCCCAATTTTTGTTTAGCTTTATGCATTTGCAAGTTCCAAAGTAGATTTACTGTTTCTACTACTCAAAGAATTCTTGTTTCAGCTTCTTATTGGATGAAATGTCAGCTTGGGACAAATCAAATTTTGTCTGTGAGTCTGTGCATTTCGACTGTGCCAGCTATGGAAGTGAACTCACTCCCCAGCCTTTTTCGTACGCTGGGAAGGTACCAGCCATTCTGTGTGGGATTCACTGCAGCTAACTTTAGACATCTACAGTTTAGTCGTCTAGATCTGAATTAGTCACTTTGGATTCCCTTTATAGTCACCAGAGAGAAAAGGCCCTTTTAGAGCATGATTCATCTGACCTATTTAGATACCTATTTAGGAATAAGATGAATCATGTCCTGTAATATTTTCCTCTCCCTTGACGACCAAGGGAACTAAAATGTTGACTTCTGCAGGTAGATTTCATTGCACAGATTCCTCTCTCTGTTATTTTGACACCATTTTCCAACAAAAAGTTAGACTGGCTATCATGGGATGACTCACGTGTCATAGCAAACTTTTCAACTGAATTTCTGTTAGACTGTAAGCCACTGCTAAAGTTGCTGTGGCAGGCATGATATGCCTAGCGAAAATAGACCTGATTGATAGGCATCACTAACTGTGTAGCTGTTGGCAGTTAAAGTCCAGCTAGAATATATTTTTCCAAACGGTGTTAATAACTATCTTTTGCTCCAGAAGAACACAATTTTTTTATGCTTTCAATGAGAGTTCTTTCACAATTGCTTGTCTCCACAGTCACTGGCCTCAGCAGCTTTGGCAGAGAAGCTGATCTTCAGAAGTACATATAAGATATTGCTTGTCTTTGCCTTAGATTTTTCACTCCCTCATGTGATGTTATGGCATGTCTTTGAAAACAATACTAGCAAAACTTACTATTCTTCCAGGTTCACTCATTCATCTATTTGCTTCACATAGGTGCTTAGTGAAGGTAATTCACTACAGTAAACTTACAGTTATATGCATATATTGTTTCCTAATTCTCCTTTCAGCATGAGTATCTTTGTCTCTAGCATTACATTGGTCTGCATAGCTTTATCCAACTTAAACCTAAGTTCTAAGCAAGTTGTGTGGACACACAGCAGGACAAACAATCCAGGAGGTTCCTGGAATGTATTGATGACAACTTCTTCCTCCAAGTGATAGAGAAGATGATGGGGAGATTTGCCCTGTTGGTCCTCATACTCACCGAGAACAAGGGTTCATTGGGAATGTGAAGATCAAAGGCAGCTTTGGCTGCAGTGACCATGAGATGGTGGAGTTCAGGATCCTGAGGGGAGGGAGGAGGGGAAAAAGCAAGATCACCATCCAGAACTTCAGGAGAACAAACTAGCTTCTTCAAAGATCTGCTCAGAAGAGTCCTGTGGGATAATGTCCTAGAGGGAAGAGGGTCCCAAGAAAGCTGGTAAATATTCAAGGATCACCTTCTCCAGGCTCAGGATAGTTTCATCTCAATGAACATGAAGTCAGGTAAAAATGCCAGGAGGCCTGCATGGATGGACAAAGAACTCCTGGCCAAATTCAACCACGAAAAGAAAGCATATAGAGGGTGTAAGCAAGGACGGGTAATCTGAGAAGAATACGGAGACATTGTTCAAGCATCCAGGGTGAAGTTAGGAAAGCTAAAACCCAAATGGAATTAAATCTGGCCAGGGATGTCAAAGACAACAAGAAGGGATTCTGTGAGTACATATGTGACAAAAGGAAGATTAAGGAAAATTTAGACTCATTGCTCAACAATATCAGTTACACAGAACACGGCTGTGGTACTGAATTCCTTCTTCACCACAGTCTTCAGAATAGAATAGAATAGAACAGAACAGAATAACATAAAACAGTAGAGTTGGAAGGGACCTACAGTGAGCATCTAGTCCAACTGCCTGACCTATTCAAGCACATTAAGGGCACTGACCACCTCTCTAGGAAGCTTGTTCCAGTGTTTGATCACTCTTTCGGTAAAGTAATGCTTCCTCATGTCCAGTCTAAACCTACCCTGAGGCAGCTTTGAACCATTCCCTCACGTCCTATCACTGGATACCAGGGAGAAGAGATCAGCACGTCTCTCTCCACTTTTCCTTCTCAGGAAGCTGTAGAGAACAATGAGGTCGCCCCACAGCCTCCCGTTCTCCAAACTACAGACCTCAGCTACTCCTCATAAGACATTCCTTCAAGCCTTTTCACCAGCTTTGTTGCCCTCCTCTGGACACATTCAAGGACCTTCACATCCTTCTTAAAAGGTGGGGCCCAGAACTTCACGCTCAAGGTGAGGCTGCACCAATGCTGAAAACAGCGGGATAATCACCTCTTTTCACTGATTGGTTATGCTGTGTTGATGCTCCCCAGGATGTGATTTGCTCCCTTGGCTGCCAGGGCACACTGCTGACTCATACTGAGCCTGCTGTCAACCTGCACTCCCAGACCCCTTTCTGCAGGGCCAGAAGCTCCTCTCCTAATTTATACTTGTGTCCAGTAGTAACACCAGCCTTTATGAATCCCAGACCCCAGAGACCAGGGGGAACGGCTGCAGCAAGCAGGATTTACTTCAGGATCAGGTTAGAAAATGCTTAAGCAAACTGGACATACATAAGTCCATGGCCCTGATGAAATCCACTAACAAGAGCTGAGGGAGCTGGCAGATCTCATTGCAAGGCCACTCTCAATTATCTTTGATTTATCATGGCAACTGGGAGAAGTGCCTGAAGACTGGAGGAAAGCAAATGTCACTCCTGTCTTCAAGAGGGACAAGAAGGAGGTCCAAGGGAACTGAAGGCCAGTCAGCTTCTCCTTGAACCCTGGGAAGGTGATGGAGTAGCTAATACTGGGAGCCATTTCCAGGCACATTAAGTGCATGATAATCATCAGCAGTAGTCAGCATGGATACACAAAGGGGAAGTCATGCTTGACCAACTTGATAAACTTCTATGGTGAAGTGATTGGCCTGGTAGATGAGGGGAGAGCAGTGGATATTGTCCACATGGACTTCAGTAGGGTTTTTGATACTGTCTCTCTTAAGATCCTCATAGACAAGCTGTTGATATATGGGCTGGACTAGGAGACAGAGAGGTGGATTGGAAACTGGCTGAATGGTCGCTCTCAGAGGATGGTGATGAGTGGTACGAAGTCTAGCTGGAGGCCAGTAACTAACAGTACAGCCCAGAGGTCAATACTGAGTCCAGTCCTGTTCAACATCTTCCTTAGTGACCTGGATGACAGGCCAAAGTGTACCTTTAGCAGGTTTGCTGCTGACACTAAACTGGGAGGAATGGCTGATATGCCAAAGGGTTGTGCTGCCATCCAGAGTGACCTTGACAGGCTGGAGAAATGGACCTCATGAAGGAACATGAAGAACAACCCCAGGCACCAGTATATGCTGGGGGCTACCCAGCTGGAAAGCAGCTTGGCAGAAAAGGACCTGGTAGACACCAAGTTGAATATGAGCCAGAAAAGTACCCTTGAGGCAAAGAAGGCTAATCGTTCCCTGGGCTGTGTTAGACAAAGGATTATCAGCATGTGGAGGAAGGTGATCCTTCCCATCTGCTCAACACTGATGAGGCCACATCTGAGTCCAGTTTTAGGCTCCTCAGAACTAGAGAGAGACAGACATACTGGAGAGAGTCCAACAAAGGGCCACAAAAATGATGAAGGGACTGGAGCATCTCTCCTATGAAGAAAGTCTGAGAGAGCTGGAACTGTTCAGCGTGGAGAAGAGGAGGCTCAGCTGGGGGTCTCATCAATGTTTACAAATACCTAAAGGGAGGATGCAAAGTGGACAGAGCCAAGCTTTTTTCAGTGGTGCCCAGTGGCAGGACAAGAGGTGATGGACACAAAATGAAATACAGAAGGTTCCTTCTGAACATCAGGAAACAATTTTTTACTGTGAGGGTGACTGAGCACTGGGGCAGGTTGCCCAGGGAAGTTGTGGAGTCTCCATCATTGGAGATATTCAAAAGCCATTTGGACATGGTCCTGAACAACTGTCTCTAGGTGGCCCTGCTTGAGCAAGCAGGGTTAGATCAAATGACCTGCAGAAGTCCCTTCCAACTTCAACTATTCTGTAATTCTATGACTGTGGAGTAGAAACAGAAATAAAAGGATTTTTTTTCCTTCAGACTGAGGATCAGTTAATATCCAACTGTGATGAGTTTCCATGAGTTTTATAAAGAATCTTCAGAACTAGTGGTGATGTTGCAATCTGTTACTACTGGTGTCTACAAAGTGATGCAGTGCAGTATAATTCTTGCACTTTTTCTCCAAACAGCAGATTTTGTCTTCACTCTTGTTATTTGGTGTTAACGTGCAGTATATTGTGTTGTTTTTGTGTACTGCAGGACAGGTCTTGACATACATTTTTGTTCAAGGCATCTTTTTTAATACATTTTAGACTCTTCACTTTGGCAAGATGTCCTGGTTTCAGCTGGGATAGAGTTAATTTTCTTCCTAGTAGCTGGTATAGTGCTGTGTTTTGGATTTAGTGTGAGAATAATGGTGAGAACACACTGATGTTTTCATTGTTGTTAAGTAGTGCTTACACTAGTCAAGGACTTTTCAGCTTCCCATGCTCTTCCAGGTGCACAAGAAGCTGGAGGGGGGCACAGCCAGGACAGCTGACCCAGACAAGCCAAAGGGCTATTCCATATCATAGGACATCATGCTCAGTATATAAACTGGGGGGACCTGGCCGGGGGCCAGTGATCTCTGCTCAGGGACAGGCTGGGCATCAGTCAGCAGGTGGTGAGTGGTTGCATCACTTGTTTTTCCTGGGTTTTGTTCTTTTTTGTTTGGTTGTTTTTTGTTGTTTTCCATTATTATTATTATTATTATTATTATTATTATTATTATTAAATTTTTAAACTGTTCTTATCTCAACCCATGAGTTTTCTCACTTTTACCCTTCTGATTCTCATCCCCATCCCACAGGGAGGGGGAGAGAGTGGCTGTGTGGTGCTTAGTTGGCGGCTGGGATTAAACCACTACACACAACAATATAAGCACTGCCCATCCTTAGCACACTCCCATATGCTGTACCTTTGCTTGTCAAATTCTATTGTTTGTTAAATGTTAAGTCTCAATTTCCTGATAATTTGTGGGATTTATTTTAATCATTATCTCACTCACAATAGATCTCTTTTACCCAAACCTTGAAGAGCTTAGATCAATCATAAGGCTTTCTGGTTCTTTTGCTTTCTGTAATACGTATTTTTCAAACATATTCTTCATATTTTTACACTGGGTGCCGCACTTCACATGTCTGTAAAGGGAGTTTCATGGTTAGCCTCCTCTGCCTGAGTTAACTGAAAACTGTTTAAAAAATGTCAAGGGCTTCAGAGCCAGCTATTGTCAGGATTAAAACTTACTTCTGACTACCTTCTCCTTTACTTTCATGCATTACCTTCAGTTACTGGATGAAGAACTGTTTAAATCTTTTTTACTTGTCTTCACATTTCCAGAATTATAGAGCTGGTGAGACTTCCATTCCTCTTTTCAGAATATCTTAGCAGTTTGCTTTATTCCTGATTATTATTGCTAAGAAATTCAGTTGTACTTAGTATTGTCATTCCCGTAATTTCTGCACAAAGGCTCCCACCCTTAGGATAACCTTTGGTTCTGCACTGTGACCCATAGACTCCCCGATAGCCTATTGCCCCTTTATCTTTGTGTTACCTTTAACAATCTGTTATATCCTCTCTTCTTTCTCTCCTAGTTCATATCTTTTTTATTTTTCTCTTCTTCACGAGCAAAGGCTGCAGAATCTGGCCCTAAATCTCTACTGAGGATTCCTCTCCCTTCCTCTCTCATTAAAAATAGTAATCTGAACAGAGTGTCTATTTATTAAGTAGTCTCATAGTATACTTTTTCCCTTGTTCTCTCATTTAAGCTTTTCTCTTTTAATTCTTTCCTATTATATCTTTAAAAGTTGATTTTGTATTACTTTAAGACTTAATTTCTTCTTATTTTGTAATGAACTAAAAGACCTTCCACTATTTTTTCAGTTTTCCCATAAAAAGGGACATCTTTTAAATTTATGTGTATAGCACCTAGCGCAATGATTTCCTGCTCCGTGTCAAAATTTCTTAAATGCAAAAGAAATAACAATGTATCAATCTTTTTATATTTTAAAACAATTAATATTGCATATTTCCATGTTACCTTAGTATTGCATTATCAGTAATTAACAGCAATAATAATGTGTTATTACAGCTGTTACAGTCTTTTCTGTAATATATTGTTCCTTAACAATTATTTTGATAATCAGCTTGGAAATGAGTATGAAAGACTAGCTACTAATGTACAGCCAGATTTATGGCCTATGGAACTAAACAGACTTTTTTCCTTACCGTCACGGGAGATGGGTAAGTTATCAGGTGGAATTAATGAATGTTAATTGGTTCACATTCCCTATGGAATCACTGTACAAATTAAGCGTAAACACAGATACAAACTGCCCCTCATCAAAGTTATTAAATATATCTAATGCGTTAGCATACTCATGTACAAGAATATGAGAGTTCTAAATCGTGAAATATTGTTCCCAATAAGTGATATTGTAGTTCACTAAACTGTCATTATGAGGCATATTCAAATCACGGCTAACATTTCTCCTTCATCTTTTATCACAGTTCAATGAAATATGACACTTCTCTCCCTGTTCCTTCTTCAGAATTTTTTGCAGGTTTGCCCTCATGCCAATATTTAGACTTTCACATTCTAGCATGGACGAATTTAACGTAATAATGCAATTCAACACAATGGGGTCAGGCAGAAATTACAGTTTCAGTGAAGTATTTCTTAATACATAATAAGATTTAACTTGAGTTAGACTGAAGTGTCATCTCTTAGAGCCAAAAGTGGCCTCTTTCAATTCTTTTAGCAGGCTTTGAAGCACTAAACACTGTTTTACTGAGCTTCCCTGTCTTTGCCAATCAGCCAGGGCACTCGCTTATAAATAAATAGAATGAATTCTGGTGGAGAACACCTGTCCCCAGCAACTGGAAGATCTCAGGAAAGTATGAGCTGAATAGCAGCTCTGCTCACTTCACCAGGTTGTCTAGCATTTCAAAAGCTTTTGGTGTTTGAAATCTTCTAACAGTCAGGGGAATCTCAGCAAAGACACCAGATCTACCAACAGTCGTGTTATCTGTGCTGTTTTCTTCTTGTAATTTTATTGGAAACCTGTCTTACTAAAACTAGATTCAGTTGGGCTGTTTTAATTGGTAGAAAGACCACTTCACTAGTAACCTCACTTAAAAATACAACATTATAATATGCTAGGAATTTGGCTAGGAGTTTGGATACCTATGCAGGCTTCTTGGTTTGATGAATGTCCCTTCTTCTACAAGGTTGTGACTACAACACTCTTCATCAATTAGTTTTACAATGAAGAATTCCTCTGAAATACAGTACAGGATTAGCTTATATTTGGGTAAAAGCCACTTTGGTGCTAGTCCCAGAAAAGTCAGAACATTTTAACAACCTTTGTTTAACAGTCACAAAAATATTCCTGCATAAGCACAGCCAAAATAGTTGAGAAAAGCATTATAAGGAGATTTTTGGATGTCTTGCATCTCTGTTTCAAGGATGCACCCTGTGGAAAATGCTGCCTGTGTTTCCTTAGCCATCTGAAAAAGAATCACAGTAAGAGATTTTCCCTGCCTTGATCCCAGTAATTAACACTAGTTTATATAACATTGCCAATCAAAAAGAATTGTTCATTTTTAGTAGAAATTAACTTATTCCTTCATCAGGTGGGTTGGATTCTACTCTCAGAGGAGCCATACAATATCCTGTGAGATCCTCCCCATGTGTCAATGAGATCTGTGAAAATTTGATGGGCTGCTTTGATGTCTCATCATTCTGCCAGTTCCAAGTGTGCTTGCAATATTACTACAGAGAAATGCAATTTAATAACAGTACCTGTTTAATCCTATGTGTCACTCCTGTGTGCTGATGGCACTTTCTGATGTTCATGTTGATAAGATTTTCAGGTTTGGTGGAACGTCTAGCTGAAAAGAGCCCTTTTTGGTTTCTAGCCATTAACAGTGTGAAAGTACTGTCATGATTCCCTTAAAAAGTAGCTGATGTTCTGGGGCTTTATCTTCAGAATGGATTTTTTTTTTTTCTTTCCACTTAATCTCAGGAAAAGAAAGCATGGGATATAGGGCAAGAACAACAGCTACCACTAAGAAAACATGAGTTGCTACCAGCTTGCACAAACTTGCTAACCTTTAGTGCAGGTGTTGGTGTGGGCACTTTCTCTGATTCTGGGCTTCTGGGAACATATTAAGGAAGCAAAGCCTTTCACTAGAAGCCTTAGATAGGACCCCCACATCCCATACCCTAGTCCTGAAATGAGTGCCTATTTTTCCAAGCATTTTCTAATTTTTTTCATATTTCCATATTGAAGCTGTGGACCCTTCATCTTTCCTTCCCTCTTGTTTTCTCGTAACAGTGGAGTTGAAAGAGTCACAGATGACTTTCAAGATGATAACTCTATTAATAGGCAGAAAACAAAGTTTATCAGTATGTCCCTGGGCATAAAAACCTCTCAGGATTTTATTAGGCTTTTCAGAGCTCTTCTGATTCTCCTGCAGCCATGCAGGTAGTGCCACGTGCACTTTCCTATGTTAATTCCACATAAGAGAGGGCTTACTTTGCAAATTTCTGCTTCCTAAAGTTCCCTCTACCAACCCACTTTTAGGTAAATTTTCATAATGACTTCAGGCTGCTTAAGAATTCCCATTGGTTAGATATAAGTTCATCTGGAAGAAATGTCTGTTGGGATTTCTAGCTCCTGGCTCATTGTGATAGGATACTTCTGTTTGAATTAAACACTTTCCAGGCTAATAAATTTTGATTGTTCTGCACTGTTAGCCATCTGCTCCCATCCCTTGGGATCCCAGTCCAAGATGGAGGTGAAAAGACAAAAAGACGAAACCCCTAACAGATATAGTGGGATATAGTTTGTACTCAAAATAGTAAGCAGAGAAGAACCTGGTGCATAGGATTTGATTAAGACATATGTGGACATGCACTGACTTTTCACATGGTCTGCTGACATATTATGAGTGACATGGTAGCTATAATTAATTTTTTTTAGCACTTCTCATTATAATACACCGTTTTCAGTTGTTTATGTATTTACCAAGTTTAACAAGTGGAAAAAAGGCAAGGAATGGACCTTAAAAATCAGAAGAAAGAGACATAGGGTAACCTTAACCATAAAAGCAAAAATCTTTATATATATGACCGGCGATCTTGAAGATCTACATTCCACTGCTGTCAACAAATAAATTGGTCTGAGGGGCAAAATAAATACATTTCTCTCTAAAACTTAACTAGAATCATCCACATGTACTGCTGTTAGACAGTCTTTTAGTTTAAATAATAAAGACTGCTGTGTGATGAAGCTACCATGTGAACTTTATTAATTCCTTATGTAGGTAACATATCATTAGTTGGTGTCTTTTTTTTTTTTCTTAATAAAGTCACACATTCAAAATTTTCTGAGAAGTCAGTGTAAGACATGCTGGATGAGATTTGTACAATTTACTGTTACAGTGGAAGTCAGGTAGAACTCTATTTTCAGCATGACATAGTGCTGAAAAGAGGTAAAAGAGGAGATTAATATATATTTTTTAAACTCAGTGTGTGTTTTAAACAGTGGGTGGTAAATAAGACCTTAGGCTATTACACTGGTGAAAGCAAATAATTAAAAACTGTTTATTTGCCAAATGAGATATACCTCTTTGGAAAACATAGGATGTTTCATGGTGTACACAAAAAAGAATGTATTAAATCTACAGAAGCGACCAAGAACTTGGCCTTCCTTAAATTTTAGGTAATTGATTTTGTAACCTCAACGCTCACATGATACAGAATTGTGGATGTAATGTAGTGCAAGCTTGTCATAAACAGCTGTTTTAATACGATAGTTTGGCAACATAATTTTGTAGTGCTATTTTCAAGATAAAGCAATTTGTTTCTTTTATATCATCTGGTAAGAAGCTGTATACTCTTATAGGAGCTCTGTCTTGCTTGAATTGGAGGGAGATTTAGCCTTAGAGTTGGCTGAACTTGCTCCTTATGGGTCAAATTCTTCACCTTCATGTAATGCCTGAAGGAACATACATGTTGTGTGCCTTCTTGATGTTCCTAGTTTGATGGCTATCCACAAAATGAATACCTCTGACATTTAGGTAGGCCAACCCCCAGTAAATTATTCCAGTCTCTCATATGGAACTGGAGTCACTCAGTTCTACACAGAGCAAGTCTCAATACTTCCAAAAGGAGAAAGTCTTATGTCTAAATTTAGCATTAATAAATTGGAATACTTCCATAAATTGTGTTATTCTGCTTGACTCATATCAGTTGTGCTTTGATAAATATACATGAATTCTGAATTGGTCCATATTTCCTTCAAATCTGGAGATTCCGCATTTCTCTGTTAGCTGAACTGGTCAAAATGTTTTATCAAGAAAATAACTGAGCTAACAATATGATGATAAAATAGATGTTTTCATGAAAAAGATACTCACTTTCAAAAATTCAGTTTTCATTTTAAGCACAACAAAATAGCAAAATAATTATAAATTTTATTTCATTAGGTTAATAGCAGAACATTTTGCATTACTGTCCCTCTACTCCCTCAAAATATGGCAGAATAAAAGTGAAAAATATAGCAAGGTGAAGAAAAAACGAACATACTATTTAAGTAAAAAGCTTTTTTTTTTAAAAAATTATGTTCCCTATCAAATCTATTTTCTTGAATTTGCTTTACTTTCCAATGACCTTTCATTATGGATGTTTGTTTATGTTCATCAATCAGACTAGGAATTAATTTCTATTACCTGCTATGTATTTGCTCATAAATGAGATAGTTGTATGAACTTTGGCAGACTTTTTTCATGACTCTCAAAGAATCCCCAGAAGACACCATCTTTTATAAAGAGTACATTTATTACAGTTTTAGTGTACTTTCTTATTTAAAGGAAGAAAGATATATTTCAAAGAAATTAAAAGATCTTTTTATGGGTTTTATTATTTAATTATCTAATGTATGCCTTAACTATTTTTTTCTCAGATTATGCTGGATAAAATGAAAAAGATTGAATAAGGGAAGGGCTGTGTTTTCATTTGAAACAGCACTGTTTTTTATGTGTGTGTGTGTGTGTGTGTAACAGCAGATTACACAAGTCTGATATCAGGTAATACACTGCTAGCTAAATAAAAACAAAAAATAAAAGCAGCAATGATCTATCAACTTTTTATCATCTTTGTGTTCAAGAACATACAGTCTCTGAAACAGTGTTTCATTGGTCCTTGTTCTGCCATCAGCAAGAAAACCTATGCCATATAGCAGCGTAGTAGGATTCACTATTTAAAGAATATCTGGAATTTGGGAAGACTGCCTTTATGACACTTATTTGATGACCTAGGTCAAGCGCTAGTATATATGTAATAAGAAAAAAAAATCCTTAGTAAAAGAGACAGATTGTGTTTCACAGGTTTCACATCACTAGAAAAATCAGTATTTAAAACCTGCTTTCTTTTTTGGAGGCAACAGTAGCAATTTTAAGAGGAATTTCGATATGAGTGTTAGCAAACAAAAAATTGTAGCCAAGGACTGAATAACAACAAGCCAAAAAAAAAAAAATTGATGCATTGATCAAAGAGAAAGAGACAATTTACTTCACAATCAGATCAAAATCTGTATTTGGACAATTTCCTAGGCTATCACATGTGACAGCAGTGTGCAAGGAGAGAGAGAGAGCTCGCAAATGATACTTTTCTCCCACATTGTGTTTCCCCCCCCAAAAAAACGCCCAAAACAACAAAAAGAGTATTGTGTAATATTTTTCATATGGTATGGAAGAATTGAGGAAGTTTATAAATTATTCCTGTATGCTTTTCCTCAGAAGAAAATCATTCCTTTACCCAAAAAGTCAACTTGATGAGGATCACCCACTGTACAGAGCGAAGAGGTGACACAATGCCAACATTAATGTGTGGTTGATAATGTTTTCTGAGACTTCCTACATGTTCGTACCTCAAAATCTCTGATATCTGACACTAAACTTCTAAATTATGAACAAGTGAAAAGTAAAATCTTCAGAGGAGAGACTAAAAATTTTCAAATTCATGTGTCGGAAGTTCCAAATTTATATTGTCTTACAGTGGAAAATGGATTCTTGGCTTCCCTTTATGCTTTTAATCACTTCTACTGGAAGACTGAAAAGCAAAGAAAGCAAGAAAATAGAAAATGAATGAAAGGCTAATTAAGTAGTTGCTAGAGATACTATTTGGCCACTTTACATTTGATTTACACTAGTGAAGTGAGCTAATCCAAAATGTAGGTAATGTCCCTGTTTAAAACTATAGAGATTTAATTACATTACATCACAGCAGATTTTACTCAGCTTCTACATTGTATACCCAAAGAATGGGAAAGGAGATGATCTTTCCCTAGGATTCACACTGAACTTTGATCTATGACCCTAATTAAAAGTATTAACTAATACTCCTGACATGGTTTTTACTTGCCTCGAACATCTGGAAGACCTCTAGCCCACCTTAAGCGTGGCATGATAGATAAAAGGAATGACATTTCTCCAGTGGTCAAAATTTGGTACAGCTGTGAGACAAAGCAGGGTCAAAAAATGGTAGATATTAAAAAAGAAAGAAAACAGAAGAAGAGGAAACTCTGAACTTGTCGCTCACTCTGTAAACGTGGAATTTCATGTCCTATCCAATTATTCATCTCAAATAATTTAAAAAAACCCAATTAAACCCATTTAAGAAATTTTAATATCCTTATAGAGGATCCTTAGCACACTGGGCATAACAGTAGGCTCCTATCCCAGCCACACAGTGATTTTGAATAAAGTGTTGTGCTGTGGACGTAAATATGGAAACGCGCTATGAAAAGCTAATGTGAATTTTTGTGCATCTGCAGGCAAATCATCCCACAGAGGCTGAAAAAGGGTGTATTAGCTTCAGGTGTAGGAGTGAGATGGAGCTACACTTCAAACTCTGGACTTCTGCTGAATTAAAAAAACAAAGACTAAATTTCATTCAAAACAAGGAAAACATATGCGAGCATGGGTCGCCTAAAGATATGCGAACTTTCTTTATATTCTGCTGCTGAAGAGGATGATCTGGTCCCAGAACAGATGGTTACACTGGCCACATCCTGTGAAGAGATCAGTGCCCTCATGTCCATTTAAAAAGCAGTTCAAGCAATCAGACCTCTGCTGCAGTCAGACCCCTGGGTTACAAATGATTGTTTCCACTAAGTGTTTCAGATAAAACAATGAGATGGGGTCATGAGCATATTCCCTTCTTGCACTGACCTGTGGAACTCAAATGGCAGTCGACGGACTTTTAGAAAGAAATTGCATCCTCTTTTTTCTCCCTCTTCTCAGGAAGTGCCATAAAAAGAAACAGACCCAGAGACTTCATAAAGTCTCCAAGGAAAATTTGTTGCTGCCATTTACTTTCTCAGGAAAATCTTCACATATATTGGTTGTAGATGACAGCAGAAAAGCTCAGGACAGGATGACTGATAGATAGCTGCTCTAAAACTTCTGACTTAGTCAGCAAGAATACTTCACTGACACTTGGACATGTGGAATTTTTCCACATGACATTTTTGTGAGTGCTACCCAAAAAATAGTCTCATTTTAAAGAATTTAGGAATCTCTCATTATATATTTTACTCCTGTTATTCAAGAGACAACAGAGATACTGGCTGCACTGCAAAGAAAATAACATAGTGTTTCTGATATGGTGTTTTTCTAACACTAGTATTTTTATCATATAAATTATTGATGCTATATATTTCTAAAATGGCTCCTTAGTTTGAGAAACATGTTACGCTTACATTTACTGTTCATTTCCTCTGTCACTTTACATGATTTCTGCTTATTCTGCTTTGATAACAGATGTACTGTCAAATCTAGTGAGACTGCTCTTTGCTCCTCTGATGTCTGGATAGCCTATATTATAATACTTGTAATATCTATGCCATTTGCATTTTAATTTGATATTGTATGTGTTTAGCAAATATTCACTTTTACTGAACTGAAGGTTCTAGTAATGTTTAACGTTTCAAAGAATTAGACAACTGAAATGGTTCCATAATATCCACAGATTTATCTTAAAACTTTTCAGTGAAGAGCTCTGCCATCTTTTTATATTACCTGTCCGTATTCAGAAATGTTGTGTCAAAGCGAGATCTATTGATATAAGTCAACCTACTCAGACATGATGCTCTTAAATAACAGTAAAGGCAAGTTCAGGAGTTGTTTGTATATTGGCCAAACAATTCATATAGGATAAGTAAATTGAGTAATATCCGTATAATTATCACAGATATCTTTCAAAATCAAGAGTCCAAGTAATGCAAAATGGCAGTCAAAGTATCCAGGTTTAGATGAACACAATTTACCAAAGAAGTTGAGAGAGTCCTTGTAGGACCATGCTGAGCAGCCACTAGCTGGTGGTAAATGTTTGAGTCCCATCACACCTTGTCCAAAATCAGCAGACCCAAATCAAGATAGAGAATATGAAAAGCTTAGAAAAAAGTCTTGAAAAGCATGATGTCATAGAATCATACAATCATAGAATGGTGTGTGTTAGAAGGGACCTTTAAAGATCATCTAGTCCAACACCCCTGCCACGGGCAGGGACATTTTCCCTAGATCAAGCTGCTCAAAGCTTTGTCCAACCTGACTTTGAACACTCTTCCAATGATGGGGCATCCACAACTTCTCTGGGAAACCTGTTCCAGTGTCTCACTACCCTCATCATAAAAAAAATTTCTTCCTTATATCCAGTCTAAATCTACCCTCTTTTAGTTTAAAACCATTGCCCTTTGTGCTGTCACTACAGGCCTTGGTAAAAACTCTCTTTGTCTTATAAGCCTCCTTTATATAATGAAAGGCTGCAATAAGGTCTCTCCAGAGCCTTCTCTTCTCCAGACTGAACAACCCCGATTCTCTCATCCTTTCTTCATAGGAGAGGTGTTCCGGCCCTCTGGTCATTTTCGTGGCCCTCCTCTGGACCCACTCTAACAGGCCCATGTCGTTCTTGTACTGAGGACTCCATAGCTGGACGCAGTACTCCAGGTGGGGTCTCACCAGAGCGGAGTAGAGGGGATGAATCACCTCTCTCGACCTGCTGGCCATGTTTCTTTTGATGCAGTCTAGGATATTGTTGGCTTTCTGGGCTACATTCACACACTGCCAGCTCATGTCCCGTTTTTCATCCATGAGTATCCCCAAGGTCTTCTCCACAGGGCTGCTCTCAATCAATTCATACCCCATTCTGTATTGATATTGGGGACTGCTCTGAAGGAGGTGCAGGATCTTGCACTTGGCTTTGTTGATATCATGTAGTGCATTTGTATACCTTAGAAACTGTTTTTCAGTTTAGTGCCTGTTTAACATGATCATACTGACTTCTGTTCATGCTGAAAAAAGTAAAAGTGTGTGTACAATGAAGATACTTCACACCTGGAACTAAACATGGGTGGGGTTGAGCCATCTTTGACTAGAACTTCATTTATATTACCTACATCAACAGCTTTTTGGAAGGCCACCACCTTTTGGGTCAGGAAAAAGTATTTAGCATATTCCAACAAAATAAGTAAAATACACTGAATATTGCCACATCATTTAAATATAGAGTCTTTCATATTTTTCAAGTCACATTCACAGACCTCCAATGATAGGCTCAGAGGTCTAAACCAATATTTTTTTCTGGAGTTAATGTTTCCTGACAATGAGCTCAGGTTCTATATTTCTTGCCTACAGTTCTTTTTCATTTATAAAAGAAGAAGTACTGCAATTACCTGTTGTTGGATTTCGCTTTCTTTCTGTTTATGTTTTTAAACATCTCTAGTGCCAAAATAATTAGAAACAGAAAGTTGAAGTTTGACCTTCATTGAGAAGTACCTTTGCTCCTGTGGAAATTGATTTTGCTTCAAGGGAGTTAAGAGGTTCTGCAAATTACACTTCTGAACAGTGAACAGCTCTTTGTGTACAACTTTAATACTTTTCTTGTCTGACATTTGTTATTAAAGAAAGTCATGATGATTATGACACGGGGCTATCTAAACTAAAATAGTAAATGCATTTTCTTGTAGCCTTCTTTTTTTCAGCCTGTGGTGTCATTGACAGTTTTCTTCTCACAATTCTACTATCAGACAGTAATTTCTGGTCCTTTATAGCAACAATATAAAATGAGGATAGCAGTTCCTCTCTCCTTTGATGTACAGATTTCTAGTCATGCAAGAAAGGTAGAATTTTAGATCTGAGTTCCATCACACAATGTTTCAGAGAGGTTTTGAGTTTCAAAGAGATTTTCAAACAGGTGCAGAACTATTAATATATAACTACCTACTTACGTAGGAATTCAGTGTTATTTTGTACATTTGTATTATAAATAATAAGAATATTATTTTACTTAAATTACATAATTAAAAAAATTATTGTATCTTCTAATCAATTCAATTCCTTATCTGTCCCATGTGTAACAACACAGATACCTCTGTAAATAGGGAAAAAAGTGCCTTCTGGCCTTCTTTTCTTTCATATGTGCATAATTCTCGTAATAACTAGTAAGTTAATGAGTGCAAAAGAGAATATAGGCCTCTCTGGGTCTAAAGTGATAGTTGTATTTTCAATGGTAAATTTGATATTGAACATTGATATAGAGAAGGTGTTTAGAGGAAACAAATACTGTATTTTAATGAGGAAAAGTACAACATGGACAGCAAAAATACAAAATTCTACACTTTGTCCTCCCACACTGACCATCACTAGGAGATGGGAAGTAGAATATTGAAATAGTCTGAGTATTAGAAAGACTAATGTGTCTTTTATGTTACTTAAAGAAGTAAAAATAAAAAGAGACAAATAGCTGAACAGTATATTTCAATGAGCTTCACTAAGTAAGTTTAATAAGCCCAGACTTCACCTTTTTTATTGAGGCTCTCCTTATTCAAAGAACAGTTTTGATTTTGTAAATAACTATCTGAATTTGCTAGAAGCAAGTCAGCTCAAGATCCTAAGCACTAAGCATGGTGAGTTTTGATCAACAGTGATTTGGACTAGATTTAAACAGATAATCTAGAAGTGGAAGTAGTATTACTGCCATTCAGCTCATCCACATCATTCAAGATGAACACAGAGAAAAAGCTTGGTAATTCCAGTATGTGTAAGCTGTGTGTATACTTCTGGTTTCCATATTTTTATATTTCAGTGTTCTTAGCTAATCTGCATGTATTTTCTAAAAGCAACTTCCTGAGAATCTGATTTAAAAGTTTATTTAAACAAGCGATATTCTATTTTACTCAACACATAAAAAGACAAAGCAACCTCCAAAAGAGGTTGATTTATTTTTAATGTGATTTCAAGTAAAAGCAAAATTCAGTAATAGTGCTTGCATATGACTAATACTTGTCTAAGACATATTATTGCAGGCTGTTATTCTAAAATACTTTGAATAACACCACTGACGCTACTACTCAGCATTGAGAGCTCAATCAACTGATAATGACATAGTCTGATTCCTTTCATCTGATTGACACTGAGAGATATATCTTCCCACTTATGTTTACAAGTAACTCCCTTCTTTCTCACTGACAGGGAAAGAAGCCATTAACAAGTCAAACAGCTAGCTGAAGAAAATACAGGAAACCCATGGTGGAAGCAGGAACAGGATCATGAACTGGCTCCACTTTGGATACTCAGGCCATAGCAATTAATTGTGTCCTATGTGACACTTTTTTTTTTTTTTTTTTTTTTTTTATGAAAAGCCTTGAATGCCTGTGTTCAAATTATGTGCAGTTTAATGTTACATAAACATCCCAGAACCATTTATTTCACCTGTAGAGAAGAATTCTTCATGTCTTATACAGGGAGACCACTAAGAGAACATAAGAAATGATGAATTGACTTGCTGTGTTAGAAAACAAATTTTTGAAGCCTTCTTCAAGCCTGAAACAAAACAAAATAAGTAAAAAAACCAAAGGAAAAAAAGGAATGCGGTTTGATTTTTATGATAGAACGATTTAACATATTGTGAAATCAAAATGTTCTGGAAGACCAGTTAAATGAAACTAAAAGTTAATCAATTAGATATCACAGGCACATTGGCATAAATATATAAGTATGTGCCAGCTAACACCATTCCAGGAAAAAAAAGTATGATTAGAATTTATGGAAATGATTAATTAGAAAAGTTTAAAAAGTTGAAAAGTTAAAAGATGAAGACCAGTGCAACAAAAATGACATAGAAAAAGTCTGAAACCACTAAGCACAACAGAAATAGTATTTACCTCAGGTGAAATTATCACAGAAAAACATTATTTTTATCAAAGAAAATGTAAGATATTAGGATTCAAGTTTTATCCAAAAAGCAGTTTGACAATGTTGTAGGAATTAAAAGCTCAGATAACAGAGCAGAAAACTTAAATTGATAAAACTAATAAATATGGGCTGGGAAAGCAAGCTCTATGATTTTTATCATGAAAAGCTAAGTTTTATAAAAAGTACTGGATAAGAAATTAAGAGGTATTCTTAAACTTCTTCCTTATATATAAATTTTAAGAATCCCTTTCAGGTTAACAATGGAAGACATAATTTCTTAACTAAACCTGGCATAAAACTGATTGTTCTCAAGTTTCAGAATGTGTCCTTCCCCTAGATTTTCTGCAAGCTGTGTATGCTTTCTCAATAGACGACACGCAAGTAACAGGAAATGAGCAACAGGGAGGAAACAATAGCAATTATTTAGCATCCATGTTAATTTAGTTGTTCCTTTATACCCCCAAAACATGTAATAATCAATGTGGTAGTACCCTCAAGGAACAGCTGACATCAAAACACATTTAGATATCCTTGGAATCTGACATAATTTTAATGTTTCACAAACCCATTGAAAATAATCCTAAATCACTTTCCAAGTTCCACTCCTAAATGATCATAAAAAGAGAACCTTATTAATAACAATTTGTATTAAATATCACAGAACTTTTTTAAAAAAAAAGTTCATGCATTTAAGAGAAACAGTTCTAAAAAGTAGTGGAGATATTCCCAAGAGCAAAAAAAATTCTCCCATATTCAAGGCATCATGTCCTGTTATCTTCAACCTTGGAAATAGTATTTCCTGAGGACAGAAACTATGTGCAATTATTTGAAAATAGGAATCAGAATGTGAGTGAAAAAGATAGAATACTATTTGTGGAGTTTCTGACACAACCTTTCACAGAATTAGGGCTTCAGGGGCTAGAAATCTTTATAGCAACTTTTTTTATACAAGCAAGGACATTATTGAAAGTTTAAATTAGAAACAAACAAGCAAATTAAAAAACCAACCAACCCCCCCCCCCAAATAAAAAAAGCCAAAACGACAAAACACCAGGGTAGTTATTTCTTTTTTTTAAGTCTTATACAGATTTCTTCCCTTGGTATGTCAAGGCATTTATCTGTCTAGAAATCAATTTGCAAGCACTAGAACATCTCCAGTGAGATTTTTCTGTGGCTTATCTTTCTGATTTGTTGGAATCCAACAAACTTTTTATTGGAAAGCTCATACTGGGAGGCATCTCCCAGTACAAGCTGCTTGCTCTGGCAACCCTGGTAGATTTCTATTAGAGCAATGCAAATTCACATTGCAAATTAGCTTTTTAATATGTGCAAATGGAAAGGACACTGGTGATACCCTGTGATTTTATTGCAGTCCATATGGAAGGCTGGACCGTATCACACAAGATTTACTTACCTCAAACAATAACTTCATAGTACCAAGAATAGAAAATGCCTTTGGGTGGTGCAGATTCAGTCTACACATAACTCTGTGGAGGGCAGTCACAGCCCTCATTATGAGGCTAGGAGACCTTAGCCTTATCATTATGATAAGGCTAGGAGACCTAACTTTTTGTGATTTACAATAAATTATTGCTTCTGTGCACTGAATCTTGGACTGCTTCCACAAAAATAGATTTTCACCATTCTGACATTCAAACTTCACAGTCCAGAAGACTCTCTGAATTATTTTAGAAATGCAGGTTTACCTGAGAACAGATGCACCTTGGGCAGCTGCTTAACAGCAGCACAGAGTTTGTCACTGTTTCAGAACTAGTTTGAGGAAATCCATATGAACATCCCTGCACTGATAGTTTGTGTCCCGTCATGGCTTTCACCTTTCTCATTTTTCTTTCAGATCTGTGTATCCCGGACAAATATATCGGATCCGGTTACATGCTGCACATTCCTTCTTGAGATTTATTTTAGTTTCTATGGGACAGATGACTAAAAACCATAATATGTGCTTTTAGTCTCTTATAATGCAATACCTGTCTATCCTAATATAAATTTCATTGTGATGATTCCATATTTACACCAACGTAATGGACAGTAGCAGTTTGTCCACGTCACATCCTTTTTTTCACAAAATCCTTTTTGGTATTTGTAGTCTTTAAAGCTATGCCAGTATTTTCTCCCTGTTTCTGCCCCCCCCCCCCCCCCCCCTTATTTTATTAAAGCATCCACATTTTTAATGAGCTTTCTGCAGACTTAACTACCTCTCCCCCCAGGAAATAATTCCTGTTCTTATGCCCTAATGATTTATTTTAGTGTTTCCATGGAATAATCTTATAGACATTCATTCATGGCTAGTGAAGTCAGTAGTGTGTTTTTAACTGCTCCATCCACCTCTGTATCAGTGCATAATGTTATTAACACCTGTATTTCTAGTTATGTACATATTTCCTCCACATCAGTTCCACTGCATTGCTTCCTTAGGATCAGTCTAATAAAGGTAGTGTAGTGTTTACAAATTCTAGGAAGCTTTTCTCATATGAGTTTCCTAGGGATAAGCTAAATAATAAATGAGCATGACCTTTATGCATTTGAGCTGGCTGAATATCCTGAAGGATTCCTGTCCTCTTTATTGTGTCCTGATTCCTCATGTCCCTCCAGTCTGAGCTCCAGCAAACAAAGCAAAGCCGTACCAACTGCAAGAGCAGCACCAGATATTGCCTTTCTTACAAACGCCAGGCCAATGAAGATGAGTGAGGTTAGTACCTTAAACTATGGATTTGAATGAGGCCTTTTACACTAGAGTTTGAAGCTGTGATGAACAGCTTGCTGGAGTTATTTCTTTTTTCACTTGGAAGAAATTTTGAGGAAAATGAGAAGGGAGACTTGAAATTTCTGTATTGCAATTTGTCACTCTAGAGAATTCATAATAAATAGACTACAAGCCATTGGCTCAGTTCTGATCTTTACTACAAGACCAGCTCGCAATCCCTTATTGCCCATGAAGTTTCATACATGTGTCGTGAATTAATATACGTAGTCTGACCATGCATGCAGTTCTATATCTAGCTTGCTAAAAACTATAAACCATTTTTAACCCACATCTATATATAAATATGGTTTTTACTTATATAATTTCTGTCTACCATATGTTTCATCTTGGCAGTCTTGTTATTTAATTTTAGAGCATGTAGTTTCATAGTTACTGACAAGAAATGATCCATATAACTCTATTTGACTATTTGTTTTCCAAACACACACATATATAGTAGAAGAACAAGAATATCATAATACTTTACATTACCTATATGTTATTTCTGACAGATAAAAATTTGGGTAACTGTAGTTCAGTTATTGTACATATAGTACTATCACATTAGCAAAGTCAGCATTTTGTGAGGACTAGTGTACCTCTCAGCAAAGTGACAGTTTGCAGGCTGGCTTTTTTATTTGACATGCTACATGTTCGAAGGCATATCTCAGATGAAATAAATTATTGTGCAATGCCTTTCACTTCCATCAATAATGGGTCACACACCAAAATTCCTCTACCCGTATCTATATTTCACTGAAGTCAAAATCCTTTTATCTACAACAGCCTGATACTTATTAAAAGCCTACAAAACTAGCCAATAGTCCTTAAAATAAAATATGTTGAAAATAACTTGATTAAGGTAAGAAATAATAGTGATGGTTGAAGAAAACATGAGAAAAATACAAGTGAAATTTTTGTTTGAAGACTTTTTTCCTCTTTTGTATGATTTGATACAGGACTGCAAGGGATTAGCAATAAAAGAATAAATAAATAACTAACTTCTCCATGATTTCATATTTTCCTCCATGTTCTCCATCTAACTCAGTTTTATGGTCTTTTCTCACAAATCAGTTCTTAAACCACATAACTCTCCAAGTTCAGGAACATTGTCTTCACAGTTCAGCTTGACCCAGAAAAAAAGGTGCAGATGAGATGTCCATAATTTCTTCAGATTTTTACTGAGTAATATTTTATAGAAAAATAGTTTCCAAAGCCCTTCCAAAGGCAACAATCAGAGAAATCATCTCAACTAGTTCTTTCCAGGGAAGTATTCAAAATTTGACCAATCACTAGACTGAAACATTTATGATTTTCACTGGAACTTGTTTGTTCTTGGATATACATTATCTTTTGAGGAAAAAAAAAACATTTTACTTCATTTAAAAATTGAATTCATAGAGCTTCACAATTAATTAACTAATTTTAATTAATCCTTAAATGGATTCTTCTTATTAAAAATAACTGTTTAGTGCAGGGACTTCTGAAACGGGTACAAGGTAGAAACAAAATGCTATCACCAGTGGTTTAAGAGATTTGTAATGGCATAGAGACCTTTTAGTTTCTTTGAATCAGATCTTTGTCCAGTATAAATCAAGGCAGGTCTACTGAGGGCAGTGGATATGTATGGATTTACAGCTGCTGAAAATCCATGGTTTTGGGATCAGAAAAGGCCATGCATTAAAAAAGATCTTCTCAACAGTACAACCATAGAACATCACTCATTAATTATCATAGTAACCTCAATAATTTACTTGTGGGTCCTCTTTTAAGACGTCATCAGGTTCGATTCACTTTGCTTTGCTTCCTTTTGCTTCACTTCTTCTCTTCTCTTCTCTTCTCTTCTCTTCTCTTCTCTTCTCTTCTCTTCTCTTCTCTTCTCTTCTCTTCTCTTTCTCTTCGATTCAATTCAATTCTGTTCTGTTCTGTTCTTTTAAGACTGAAAATGCTGAAAATACCACATCTCCGAGTAAGGGCTCTTTAACTTGGATGGTTCTGCACTACATTGCTGTTCAGTCCTGACCTGGACCAATACTGTTTTCTGGTGACTACCTATTTGTCAATGTTAACTTCGCTGATGAGTTTTCAGTCTCATTCTTGCTGTGGAAGCATAGAAATCATAGAAACTAAAAGCATGTTTGACACTCCAGGAGTTTGTTTCAGTTTAAAGCTAGTACTTTTACTGAAAAATCAGATCATGGAAAAAAACAACCAACCAACCAAAAAAGCTTGCTTATTCATACTGCTATACAGCAAAAGCCTGTGTAATGCAGTTAAACCAGTAAAAGGATGCTTTTGTCAGAGCGCAGTGTTTGTTGCTTAAAACAGTTAATGTAGCTATGTCATATTTGGTTCCTTTTATCAACGTGAACATCAGAACACATTCTACTACCCTAGTGTGGCAAAAGGTCTCTCTTGTAGCAAGTTTTATAAGCACTTTAATAAAGAAAGATACTCTTTTAACTCTAATTTATGTTGGCAGAGAGGTTATGCTCTGAGAACAATCTAGAATTCATTCCTACAACAGAAATGTTCAGAAAAAAAAATGTGACATTTAACTATAATTCTCATGAAAATAAAAACTGAATTCATGGATGCATTGCTACTAGAAACCTGACTTTCAAAATTATTATAATGTAAAAATAAAGCTAAAACAATACCAAGAAATTTTATGCATCATTTCAGCATTTCTCAAGTATTCAACAACAGTAAACTATTTACAATTAATACATACAATCAAAGTCCCAACAGAATTTTCTGGAAAATAATAGGAAATTATTCAATAATAGCAAATTGTTGAATTTATTAGTGAAAGAGATTGCAGATCACAAGAAAAGTTTGTATATGCATATACAAACACATGAAATATTAGATTTTTTTCTTCTATTATGAAAAATTTTGTATGATATTTTTCCATCTAAGAATGAGAAGGTATATGTCTTGTGATATGCCATAGGCCAATCCATTGAAATTACATGTGATCTGATTCTTGAAAAATAAAAGCAGCTGTGGCAGTCTGTTTATATTTATATAAACCACACCCAGTAAACACCAACAAATATTAATTGTGATTTTGTTTTTCCTTTAATCAATAAATGACGGGACATCTGTTTAAAATTCTAGGGCACAGAATAAATATTTTAGGCCTTTAAAAATGCCAGCAATTGTTAACAGAATGACATCTTTTGAAGAAACCTACTTTTGAAAATAAAAGCCTGAATAACTGATAACTTTTGGTGTCTCCATTTTCTTTCTCATTTCTTTTTTTAAATTCATCTTAAGTTAACTATAATTACAGTCGTGAGTTCCACCATCATGACATCCCAACACCTTCCTCCTGCTGTCCTACAGATAAATCTAGATTAGGTAGGGATCACTAGGATTTCAGCAGCACATATGAAAGCTTGGAGTGTTTTCTCAGAAAGAATGTTCACACTTAATGACTACTTTTCCTTCCACCCATCTTACACATTATTTTCAATAACAACTCTGGAGCAGAGATTGCAACACAACAGGCATGTAAATGATGATTTTTATAAAAATGGTCTGATACAAATTCATAATAAAATAACAGAAACATTAGGAAACGATCTAAAGAAAAGCAGAGACGTTGTTCAGAATGGTGTTTTCTCTTTAGGATGCTTCCTTCCATTACAGTTCAGTAGTCTATCATGTTATTTATGTTGATGACTGTTGGGCAAATGCCTCCATTGTATTTAACAAATTGGTTCCCCAATAAGCAACCTGAGGTCGGAGTTCTGTTTTCACATCCTACAAATCTGTTCTTGAACTTGTGTTTAATTATTATTTTTGTGGCCAAAAATACAGCACAAACAGACATGAAATTGAAGCAAGGATACTAAGAAAACCAGCATTATCTCAAAAGTATTTATCCAAAATATTCAGCAAGCATCTATGAATAATTAACATGTTTTTGAAATCAAGTCTAATTTACAGGCAATCTGGTAACCAAAACCAAAACAAAACAGAACAAACCAGACTGCAGTTCAAGAACATTTGGGGTGTAATCCTTTGGGGCTCTGGTCTGCTCCAGAGCACTTCAAACTCTGTTACCTTCACTCTTTCCTGCCGAAGATCAATCTGATCTCTGACACCAACAGCTGCTCAAAAGTTTTTGAGCTCATTATTTACCAGTTTAATCAGTAAAAGCAGTGCAGCACTGGACCCTGTCCAGACCCATGATCCTATCCTTGCCCCACCACAAGCCTCTCTAAATGATGCCTTTGTCTGCTTTGCATAATTTTACTACAGGGCTCCACAGGTACAGAGGTCCTCACATTGTCCTCCACACCATAGACGAATGCTGTCTCAAGGATTAAAGTATTTTTCATAGCAGACTGTTAACCATTGTCATTCTTTAACCTTCAGTCTCTTTTCATGCTTACTCTTCAACTTTTTAGAGCAGTAGGTCATAAAAAACTTTAAGCTGAAATACTGCCTTAAGCTGTTTAATTGTGATTTTTAATGGGTCATTGTGTTTTTAAATTCATCATGTACAAAGACTAAAAAAGAAGAAAGAAAAAAAATCTCTTTAAAAAAACTTACTTTTTCAGATGTGACTACTATTGAAAGATCTAGCGAGAGAGTGGGGTGAAGGAAGTGGTTGAGGAGAAGTGATGGACAGAAACGCTTTAGTTGGCACAAAGGGTGCCTTTACAATAGAGAACACAAGTGGCTTACTCTGGGATCCTTTCCCAGGTGAATAAGAGAGGTTGCTGTTGCCCTAAGAGGATCTTGATATGTTCTTATCAAGAAATCAATCTCCTTATATGTCCCTTGATGTTATTACGTACCTCGAGGGTTTTTTTTTCTTTTATTTCAAAGGAAGCCTTGTGAGTCACGTGCATGAAACCACGTCTTACCAGCTTATTAAGGCTTCATATAAAGAAATTCTACTTTAGCAGAACTAACTCAAAATCATTATTCCAAGTTGAGTTACATGATAAAAGATACATTTATTTGCCTTTAAGTAATGAGTTCTCCTTCAAGGCATTACACATTCATAATAAGAAACAATATTTTTTTCATTTGCATATTCTCATAAAAAAAATCCATTTAACCAGAACATTAAAATTTCTTTTTTCAGCTCTGAATTATTAAATATATTTATTTAAATATACATATCAATTCTTTTAATATCCTCCTCCATTCCCACTGATGTACTTGTGTAATGACAGTACAGGAAGGAAACGATAGGAAAGAAAAAAGGTTGAGGTTTTTTTTTTTCAGATCAATTTATCACCCACTCGAAAGAGCAGGTGTTTGGCACATAGCCTCAATTTCTGCAGAGCATCACTGATTTCCACATTTTTCTGTGCATACAGAAAAATATTTCATTATTCCAAACAGTTAAAAACAATCTTGTTCCCAGAGAGGAAGGTTTTCTGTTCAAAACCAAAAATTCTTAACACTTTTTAATCACAATAAGGTATATGTTTCATATTCTCCATCAGTAACAATTTATTCATATTCATCACAGTTTATTTTTTCTCTTTCTGTAATAAAATTTGACATAGATTGAGGCAAAACACTTATGTTATATTTTGTGGTGGTATTCCAAATTGAGGATGGGTACAGCTCCAAAGGAGAGTCTGCTTTATAATCAGGAATCAAAATTTGCCATTTTGGCATTCACAGCTTGATGGATCTTGAAAAGCTTTGCACAGCTGACTGGATTCAAGGGCATCCTAACATATGCGCACACACAAACAAAACATTTTTTCAAAATAAAGGTATTTACTAACTAATCCTGTAGGTTTAATTACAGACAAAGATGTCACACGTGGTAAATCTCCCTCTGCTGGGCACTCACTATGTGACTGCATTTGGACTCTACATAATGACCCTGGTGCTCTTTTGCCTTTATTGGATGAAATAAGCTGCAGTTTTCAGTAGTCACTTCGGTCTCTCTCCCCCTCCTCTCTCCCTCTTTCCCTCCCTCACTTTCCATCTCTCCCTTTTGTTCTCATCCAACCAAGCTTATGATGAATGTTGGTCCCTCTGAATACTCTCTCTGTTTTGTTGAACTTCCCTTGCTAATATTAAACCCTTTTGTCTTCATCTGTGGGGATTTCCTCATCTCCAAATCTCTTCATGCAGTCAAAAGCGATCAAATTATTTCACAGAAAAGTTTTGCCAATATGCACTTTGCATACCAAATGCAAAATAGATTTTCCTTTCTTTTATAAGTTGTTTAAAAAACCTGTTGAAAGATAAACGTTCAATTAAGTCAGTTGTTTTCTCCAAAAGAGACAAATAAACAAATGTCAGCAATTTCTGTACAACCTTTCTTCTAGTCCTAGATTCTACATGTATGCTACTCTCCCCAAATTTCATCTGAACAAACACAAAAATGTAAATATAAGGAGGTCTCCATACAAAATAGGACAAAGCTAGGTGCCAGAAGGACAACACAGGACATCTTGACATGCTGTTCTCTTTATACACCATCTACTCAGGAGAGACAGGGAAAAAATTTCCAATTCTTGTAAAAAGACAGAATTTAGAAAGTAATGGATGGAGATCTATGGGTAAGGAACTTAAAGGAACTGGCTTGTATAAAAGTAACTGTGTATAACAGGTCTACTCATGAATTCAAATGCTTGAGGATCCACAAGTGTTCCACAAGTAAGAAAGAGCAGTAGAAATGCTTCAGGATGTTACCATAACAGGATGTTACCAAGAACTTGTACTTTAATATGCCTAACCTAAAACAAAAGTTAAAAATTGTATGATAAGTGACATGTTAGGAAGTTACAATACAGAACAAAACATCAAACTTAGTGAAATCTGTTGGTTGGGTATAGAATTAGCATAGTACTGTTAGGATGTCAGAATGTGTCTTCTAGTGCCTCTTCCACTTGTGTCAGGTTTAATTAAGCATTAATTAAATCTTGATTTTATGAATGTCCTGACCACAATCTTCTTGGGAATCCTTTTAGAATGTTGGTTTGGTTTTTTTTTTTTTTGGTTGGTTGGTTGGTTGGTTGGTTGGAGGTTTTTTGCCATCCTACAAGATTGTTTCTCTCTTGCAGTTTCTTCTTCCAAACTTTCCACAACAAAGTCTCAGACGTTCACTTCTGATCAGGTTTGTTTTCAATACATACAATTCTTGTTCTCCTGCACTCATGCTTGTCCATCTGAATGTTCACCAGCTTTACTTGTGTCTTTTTTTCTCTGATTCTTTGCCTGGCATGTTCAACTCTGATTAAAGTATTACACTCCAGGTCAATCCAGTTGTTCATTACAGGTCAGAACTACAAACTGGTGGATGGAAAGTTGCACTGATGCTTTAATACTAGCAGCCTCAAGTCCATTAAGAAGACCTCAACAGTTAATAACTAGGGTAAGTGAGAAATTGCAAGTGTCTGAAGTGGGTATATTGATAGTAGCAGCAGTTGATTCAGAAAAATAAACAGAAAATATGATAGAAATATTTCATTCATTTTATCTTTAAAAAAATCATCATCCCTATGTAAAGGGAGATCCAGACTCCAAATGCGAATAATAGTTCATTCATCAATGTTTCTGTGACACCTGCAAGAAATTAGCCAAGTAATGATGGCTTGGTGCAGAAACTGCAAGAAAACGTCTGAGACTAATGTATATAAACAAACTGTAAAAAGAATATAAATAGCTCACTGATTTTATCTTCCTTTCTTGAGGCAGTCTGAGAAGAGGTTGGGATCAGGAACTGCATTTTCTGTTGTGTGTGGACAGAGCTCCATAACACAGTGGATGCAGTGGGCATGGCAAGCGTAGAAGTGTTAATAAACAATGAAAGATTTGAGCCAGAGAAAACTGCAGGGAGTGGGTGCCTGGTAGAAGGAAAGCTGTGATGATAGCCATCATGCCAGCATTTCTGCTCTTTCTCTTGTTCATTAGAGGAACTAAAAAAGACCTCGAGGCAACTTTGATCAGTCTGGTGTTTGACCAGCCTTGTCTCAGCTGAGAATTATCCTAACAACTTTGCTGCTGAACATTTATATCACTGGAAATCAGTGGTGTTTACCATGAAACTGCAATATATCATAACAAAATAATTGTAGTGCAGGGACAGTAGCATAAATACCTCATAATATGCTGGCTGTAAAAGGTACGGTACACTGGGCTATATTTTGCTTGTCAGCAGCCCTCTATTGCACAACTATTTGCAAAGTTTGTCTCTGGAGATAAAAACTTTCTTTACTGTTTATGTGGGCCAAATCAGTAAGCATGTAGACTCCATCTTGATGAAGGCAAGTATCTTGTTATAGCCTTCTGCAGATCCTTTAGATGGGAGAACTTGCATGTGAAGTAACAAAGGATACAGGGGAATGGAAGGAAACAAATTTTACTCTAATCTCCTACTGTTTTCTGAAGGTTTACCAGGATGTCAGTAAGTTTGCAGATGACACCAAGCTGGGTGGGACTGTTGATCTGCTGGAGGGTAGAAAGGCTTTAAAGAGGGATCTGGACAGGCTCGATCAATGGGTCAAGGCCAACTGTATGAGATTCAGCAAGGCTAAGTGCTGGGTCCTGCACTTCGGTCACAACAACCCCATGCAACGCTACGGGCTTGGGGAGGAGTGGCTGGAGAGCTGCCTGGCGGAAAAAGACCTGGGGGTGTTGGTTGACAGCCGCCTGAACATGAGCCAGCAGTGTCCTCAGGTGGCCAAGAAGGCCAATGGTATCCTGGCCTGTATCAAGAATAGTGTGACCAGCAGGACCAGGGAGGTGATAGTGCCCCTGTACTTGGCACTGGTGAGGCCGCACTTTGAGTACTGTATTCAGTTTTGGGTCCCTCACTACAAGAAGGACATCGAGGTGCTGGAGCGTGTCCAAAGAAGGGCAACGAAGTTGGTGAAGGGTCTAGAGAACAAGTCTTATGAGGAATGGCTGAGAGAACTGGGGTTGTTTAGCCTGGAGAAGAGGAGGCTGAGTGGAGACCTTCTTGCTCTCTACAACTACCTGAAAGGAGGTTGTAACGAGGTGGGTGTTGGTCTCTTTTCCCAAGTAACAAGCGATAGGACTAGAAGAAATGGCCTCAAGTTGCATGAGGGCAGGTTTAGGTTGGATATTAGGAAAAAAATCTTCACTAAAAGGGTAGTCAGGCATTGGAACAAGTTGCCCAGGGAAGTGGTTGAGTCTCCATCCCTGGAGATATTTAAAAGATGGGTAGATGTAGTGCTTGAGGAGATGGTTTAGTGGTGGACTTGGCAGCGCTAGGTTAACGATTGGACTTGATCTTAAAAGTATTTTCGAACCTAAACAATTCTGTGATTCTATGATTCTATGATTCTATTTACTGTCAATCAGACTTTGTCTTTGTATGCCTGAGAATACAGCTCACTGAGTTAATATAGTCAGACTGACAGCTTTGCCATAATAATATTTCTGAATTTCTGTCTCTTCATATAACACTGTGAGAAGTTTTGAAATAAGAATAGGGTAATAATGCACAGGAAATATTTTTTTCATTACTTTATTGCAGGAATGCAACTTCTTTATTCCTGTATAAACACCACTGTTTTTCATATTGTCACTGCTGTGTTCCCTCTTAATAGTAGTAAGATTTCTTGATACTTATTTTCTACACCTCCCCATTATCTTTCTTTGCCACTGTCTGTATACTTGAAGCTGCTTACCTTAATTACAGGCAAATCATACTTTGCAATCAGTACCTTACTGGACAACTTCACCAAGATATGTATTCATGTGCTAATCTTAAATAACCTTAAAGAACCTTAAAACAATACAGGGTTGGGGTTTTTTGATTGGATTTTTGGGGGGGGGGGGGAGGTGTTGCTTTTTTTTTTCTCCAGGGCCAGACAGGTTAAAGCAAAAATTCAAGAAAAGCCAAGATCCCATTTGTTTATGATGCAAAAACATACATTAGGAATCCTATAATCTATCAATAAATAGACACTATTTGTTCTAAGCTTCATCTGGAAAAAACAAGCTTTGTATTATAGCAAAGCCTTTCATTGTGGAATCCGTTTTGCAAGAAAAGTTATAATACACAATTAAACTGCATATTCATTAAAACTACTTATTACACAACGTTATTTTGCATAACATAGTAAAACTCTTTAAAATGCTGGAATACTTGAAAGGAACCATAATTGTATAGCTCCACTACAATGATATTTGCACGTCTAGAAAACACAAGGTACAAATCACATACTCATTTTTAAACAAATCCAAGTCTCCCTGAATTATGTGCCTAACTACTTTGCTGAATCATTGCCAAAATACTATACAATACTTCAAATTCTTCATTTCAGAACATTCATTTCTTAAACTTTTGGAGGAAATTCTGAAATTTCTTAAGAATCTCCTAATAATTCTTTTTTCTTGGTAAAGAGAGGCTTTGAAATGAATCTTTTATTAGATAGTAGAAATAGCAAGAATCTTAAAAAAAAAACAACAACCAAACAACACCCCCCCCAAATCTTAGAGCTTTTTGTATTAGAGTATTTTCTGTATTACAATATTTTTTGACTAATCAACCCTTTCGGCAATGAGTTAAGTGCTGTAAGATCAGAACGATATTTCCATAAATCCTAACTCTCTTTTCTCCCTCTAAAACAACTGTGTGTCATGTACAAATTGATCTGCTTAGTTAAAGAAATATTTCACAATTACATGTAAGTTAAATATAATCATGCTTTTTGTTATTAATGGTTATAGTGAATGGGGATATAGGTAGAAAAAAAGAAACCTATTTTTACATTAATATTTTCCTCACTAGATGTGGATTTATGGATATGTAGAATCCAGTTCCAAGCTTTCAGTGTATCTGTACTTCAGTAAATTTTATGAAAAATGTTAGCGATTTTTATTGCCTAAATGACTACATTCTGGTAAAAGCCACTGGGAAAATGTCAGTTCATACCCATTCCAAATTGTGACATTGTTTAATTTTCTGCTAGGAAGAACAGAAAAAAAGGCTTCTGTTTGCTCCACTAGTAATCACAAAATAAATTCAACGGGGGATCTTGTCTACTGATGCTGCAAGCATACTACAGACTCCTCATCCAACAGAAAGAAAGGTGATAAAAATGCATTTCACTAGGTCAACACCTTTAGCACAGAACAGGTAAACACATTCAGTTTCTGTCTATCAGAGAACAGTTTCTAATGGATCTTTAAAACTCTGGCATGTAACACCTTCACATCCTTAAAACTGTTAAACATTTGGCAGCATGTTATTAGCCCTGTACATACCAAAAATATGCTTTGATCTTTCCTTCCTGCTTTCATGCTCAGACGTTTCAAACAACCAAAGCATATGTAATAATGATGCAAATGGTAAAAGTTTAATACATGACTTTATTGTTAACATTCTAGCTTGTGTATATTCCTTTTACCATTTCGCAGCATAAATGCTACAATAGATGGGTGTGTATTTTGAAAGAACAATGTAAAAATGATGCAGTTAAAATGAAGTCATGTTTTGCATTTCTCTTTGATGACTTTTTTTTACATAAGAACCTAAAACTTTGTACTGAAAATGTGCATGTGCTTTTATTTTTTATTATTTCTCACTATGTTTGCTTTCACAGATTTAAATAGTGTCTATTTCCCCAAAACTTAGCAATAGAGTTTTTAGTTAAATTTTATTGATTGATCAATGATGGTTTTTTTCCCGTGATTAAGACCATGGCGAGTCACTGCAATAGTCTACAGTACAAAAAAATCACTGAAGTACCTTTATAGGGCAATGGATTATGAGACACCTTAATGATAAGAGGAAGGTAGGCATGCATGGTGCTTTTCTGTAGATTCTGAGATCATCTCTATAAAGGCTCTGTTGAGATAGGAAAATCTTCTGCTAGGCTGTTTACTTTCCCGCTTTGCAAGGTATGCTTGAGATTGTCTAATGTTTTTCAGACATTCAAGGGAAATGCTCAAGAAACTATTTGAGAATATTTGTTATCCACTGCATCAAAAATATTGTTTTATTATGCACAAATAATTATGTAGCAAGGTAACAGCTAGTAAATTGGCCTTCTTAGTATGGATGTTGGCAGCAAAGCACCGCTGCACCCTTTGTATTTACTTTTCACTTTTATTTTATTTCTGTTGCCTCTAATTATGGCAAACTGGTAACAGAGAGAAAAATTAATAATTAGTTGTAAAATCAATGCTGTAGAAAATGGATTTTAAAGGATAGTCTAAATGCAGTTAAATGCAGTTAACATTTGAATGCTGAATTTTTGTTGCTAAGTGTGAGAAAAGTGTATTAGTTCAAACTAGCCTCCATATTATTAGACTAGCGGTTTATTGAGTACAGAGTGCTATTGAGGCTCTCTCATATTCTTTAAGCCATTGCACCTTAAGTGTAATCAGTCACTTGGTGATTCTTTCAGTGCTGAAGAATTTCCTGATAGTTCTGATATTCTTTTCCATATACCTTTGTCTAAAGGGCTAAGTGTGGCTATGCTTAGGACAGAGCAGGACACCTTCATTCTTCAATACCTGATAATCCCAGTGGTCAAATTCATTTTGGTGTTGAACTGCTTTGCAGACCTCCTTGTAGTCTTCATAGTCTTCGCATGGAGTCAGCTAGTTCCTCACCGCAAGTCATCTGCTAGATATTTCACAAACAAGGTTGCTAAGAAAATGCTGTAGGGAACAGAGCCTTCTCAGTTTGCTTTTAGATGTTTTTGCAACAAAAGTATTGGAACCACTTGAGGACTGTTAATAAATCATCAACATTTCATAGATCATCAAGTCTAATATTTAGTCACATCACTATCAAGCAAGGAGTCAATATGAGAGGGAATTATCTGTGCATTTATGTAAGGACCAAGTATTCTAAGATTTTAAGTAATCTATCAAAAAATAGAGTGTTTTTTATAACTGTAAACCAAGACCAAGTGCACATTAATTCTCAGAAATCACAGACTTCGGGTTTAGGAAAAGGACATTCTCAGATAGCATTATCACCTCTTGATTTGGGTTCCCCATTGGCTTGCTGAAGCTTGAAATTTTTTTATCCTTAGTCAATGAGGTGACATCTGTCTAGCATCTTAAGCAACTTTTGAGATGTGACTCAGAGCGAGTTGGAAACAGGGATGCATAGTAATGCTGGACTTGGATACATTTTTTGTTGATTTTTTTTTTTTTGTAAAATTACTTGTTAGTAAAAAAGGAAATTAATCCATCGTTAATATCACACACAAATGTTAATGACTGGTCTAGGACAGGTTACATAAATACATTAGCAATACAAATACCCAAACCTAGGACATTTTTCTAAAATAAGATAGATGCCTAAAATAAGAAATGTTAGATACTGTACAGGCAGTTTAGATTAATAGGAAGTTATCTAGAGTAGAACCATGATCATGGAATATCACATTCAGTAATATATCTTCATAAAATAATCTCTTCTTGAAATAAGAAGCATCTTTTAGAATTACACGCTGCATTTTATAAACAGGGGAGGAGAGAAATGATCAAAGAGAGAAAAAGAGTTTGATGGTGTGGTGGGTTGACCTTGGCTGGATGCCAGGTGCCCACCAAGCTGCTCTATCACTCGTCTCCTCAGTAGGACAGGGGAGGGAGAAAATAAGATGGAAAAAAAAACATGGGTCAAGATAAAGGTAGTTTAATAAAGCAAAAGCAAAGGCCGCACGTGGAAGCAAAGGAAAACAAAAGATTTTATTCTCTACAAGAGAACAAAAGATGTCTCTACAAAACAAAATATTTTATTCTCATCAGCAGGCAATGTCCAGCCACTTCCCAGGAAGGAGGGCTTCAGTACACATAGCAGTTGCTCCAGAAGGCAAACATTGTAATAACAAATGCCCCGCCTTCCTCCTCCTTTCTTTTAGCATTTACTCCTGAGCAGATGTCATATGATATGGAATATCCCTGTGGTCGGTTTGTGTCAGCTGTCCTGGCTATGTATCCTCCCAAGATCTTGCCCACCCCAGCCTACTGGGTGAGGTGGGGGGAATGCTGGAGAGACAGCCTTGATGCTGTGCCAGCACCGCTGAGCAGTAGCCAAAACACTGGTGTGCTATCAACACCTTTCTAGCTACCAATACAAAGTACAGCACTATGAGGGCTGCTGTGGGGAGAATTAACTCTATCTCAGCCAGACCCAATAGAGATGGACAATTTGCTATCTTAATTTTAGCAATTATATGTATATACATAATGAAGACATTTTCTCTTAAGAGAATGAAGACTCAAAGAAATGAAGTAAAATTTTGAGGTGTGATTGCCTCTCAGTTTACAGCTCTGAAACATCCTAGCATAACAATGCCCCATAACAATGTTTTGAGAACAAAGTAGATAATTTTTAGAGAAGTAATTGAGAGAAATAACATCTGAATGCTTCTTCCTAGGCAGGTGTTACTTCTTCACCCTATAGAGACAGAAAGAAAACAAACAAAAAAAATTAAATTAAATCCAAATATGATAACGATTACTTAGTAACTGTTGTTTACTCACCCTGCAGATGCTTCTATATCCAAAGTCAAAGTTATTCAGACCTCATGAGAAGAAAATAATTAACATTCCTACAATAGATTGGAAATTAAATTTTAAAATGGAACAGTACAGTGGGAAAAAAAAAAAAAAAAAGCTGAAATGGCCAAATGGAAAGAGCAAACCCAAGCACAAGTACAGGAAGACTCAATCCTTTGAAACTGCCCATTGCCACTGTCTATTGCTTTTGGAGTCATGAAACAAAAGGGCATGACTGTTTACTTACTTTCTGATCTAACTGTGATTCAATAATTTCCCAGATCAAGTGCCTTTTCCTACTACTATTTTATTTTCAAATTGGAGGTCAGAATATGTTTAACCTTCATGTTAGAAAAGCAGTGAAAGCAGCTGAATAAATTTTTAATCTCTGCAAGTTAAAAAACTTCCAAAACCACTAATTTTATTTTATCTTTACAAAATAAACTGATATGCAACATATAATGTATGTTTTACTTTTTTTTTACTATACACAAATGATTCAGAAATAGAGTACAATTCCTTAAGTCTGTTCTTTGTTATTTTTCCTTTTTCTCATTATTATTATTCCCTCTATAATGCTGAGAATAATTTGTGACTGATGATAAGAATCTATTATTTGAGTTGTTTTCCTTTCGTCTAAGCATTTATGCATTTCTGTTCTATGAATGGATAAGAAGAAATAACTGGCAAAGATTTGCAAAGATGTTCAAATACTTGAAACACTGTACTGTCAGCATGCTCAAATACAAAAGGAATATTTTCAAAACTGTAACTGAAAATATTCAATTTACAATTTTTTATCTGCATAAAAATTTGCACTTTTTCTTAAAAAAGAAAGAATATTTTCTTAAAAAGAAATGTGAAGGATGAGCACAAAAAATGGTACAGAGAGGATGGACTTAATCCTTTAGGTACTCTGCATATTCAGCTGCTGCTGAAATCTATGTGGATCTGAAGGATGTTCAGGATTTGAAGGATCAGATATAAAATAAGCATGTTTAATTTTGAAGGAAATGTTTATGCTTGGTGTTTTTTTCTACTCTTTACCTTACTCCACTGAGATAAACAAGAGTATGTAGATGAAAGTGGCACAAAGTTAATTTCATTTAAAGTGTACAGAAAAGAGGATGATAAAGTGTGACTGTCTCTTTATCAACAGCACTTACTTTTAATCTGTAATAGAAAATATAATGGAACTCTAAAGAATGAAAACAGTAATGGTACCAGATATTTCACTGACTTACTCTTGAACGTAAATGTGTAAGTAAAATGGTTTAGTTATGTATTTAGAGGGCAGGAAAAATGTCACAAAGTCCTGATTTATTTTCTAAAACGTAAATATTAATTCTAGTTTTATGGGAGCAAAATGAATGGTCATTTAATTAAAAAGAGAACCTGAACAATTCTTTTACTGTACCTACAGACACATTTGTTCTAGAACAACAATTCAGCTTTAAAATATTCTGACCTCTATTTTTTCCCATTTGGCTGGGAAAAAATCAGATTTTTTTAGATTTGCAGACTGATATTGGATTTTCAAGCAAACCGAATTTTTAATTTTGTGCACTGAACTGCATATGCATAGTTAGAAATGTAAAGTTTCTATGCATGCAAATATATACTCTGATTACTCAGAGGCCCTCATGCAAATACAGGACTTACTCCCAGTCTTTCCATGAGGTATGTTGAATGATTGTCAAATAAGGAATAATTTAAATAAAAATACCACAGATCCTTTTTTAAGTATCTCACCATTACTGTCCTTGAGATTTTAAGACATTCCGCAGGTTGTAGACTTTGTATGTAATGCTTTGTGGAAAAATCAGAATCAGAATAGGAAAAGGTATTTTATATGTGTGTACCGTTTTTGGCAGTGATAAAGTTAATTTTCTTCATAGTAGCTGGTATGGTGCTATATTTTGGATTTGTGACCAAAACAGTGTTGATAACACAGGGATGTTTTAGCTATTGCTGAGCAGTGCTCACACAGCGTCAAGGCCTTCTCTGTTACTCACACTACCCCACCAGCAAGTAGGCTGGGGGTGCACAAGAAGCTGGGAGGGGACATGTTTGGGACAGCTGACCCCAACTGACTGAAGAGATATCCCATACCTTATGACGTCTTTCTCATCAATGAAAGCTGTGGAAAGAAGGAAGAAGGGGTGACATTCTGTGTGATGGTGTTTGTTTTGCCCAGTTATTGTTATGCGTGATGAAGCCCTGCTTTCCTGGATATGGCTGAACATCTGCCTGCCAATGGGAAGTAGTGAATGAATCCCTTATTTTGCGTTGCTTGCATGTGCAGCTTTTGTTTTACCTATTTAACTGTCCTTATCTTAACCCGCAAGTTTTCTCACTTTTGCCTTTCTGGTTCTCTCTTCTGTCCCACTGAGGGGGGAGTGAATGAGTGGCTGTGTGGGGCTGAGCTGCCTACCAGGGTTAAACCATGACAAACTGACAAGTGAAAATGGCCATTTCCCAGGGAAGTCCAGAAGAAAATTAGGCACATTGTTAAATTTTAAATAAAACTTGAAAACTTCTTATTGATATCTTTTTTTTTTTTTTTTACTTAGCTCTGAGAGAAGGTGCAGATATCATACACAATGTTTTAGACTCATCTGGTTTTGTTCACTGTTCTTTGTTCTAAAGGAGAAGATAAGTCTATCAAGCTGTTCCTTTATCTGATCTCTTCTGACTGTTTCCAGCTATTCCCTAACATTGATCCTCCTGATTAATATTGTAGCATGTTCCTTGTCAGTGTCATCACTGTTGTTTTTCTTTGCGTTGTCACCCCCTGCAGCTTTGGCTGTTTATTCTGAGCATGCCTCTGCTGGTGTGGGACTCTGAGGAGGCACTCATATCCGACATCCAGAAGTTGCTGAGGTGCAAGTGACCTTATCCATGAGTCAGACTTCACTTGGGAAGTGTTAGACACCACGCTGATTTTTGAAACAGGTGTTCAGTCACACAGGCACATCTACTGAGATGGGAGATGGAATTATTAATATGCAGCTGTCTACCTATACGGCATTTCCAGTGTGAGAAGTTGGTCTGTTTGTATCTATATATAGGCTGTATCAGTACATGATGAAACCAAAAGCACTGAGATACACTCTCACCATAAACCTTTATAGTTATTTAAGCCAGAGCTTGCCTTTATAGCATACTATTAAATTTGTATGTACACCAAATGCACAACTGACTGAGGCAAAAGGAAAGAGACTTAGATGAGTTAGGGGAAGAGAACAGAACAAGCCACAAAGAAAGCAAAAGCTAAGGGTGTTTTCTACAGGTATTAAGTTTGTGCCTGTTTTGATATATGACAAGAAGGAAGAAGTTTAGGATAACCACAGCACTTCAGGGTGAAGCAAGCAGAGGATGGTTGGGGGAAGACACCTCCATAGAGTTTTGTGGGATAATTGGTGCCTGCAGGAACAATGGGTATCTGACCTTGTCTCATTGTTGTCACTGAAGGGAGATGGGAAAATCAGTGGCTCAGGAACATATACCCTTGCGTTGGGTTCTTGGCCTTCTCACACTGTGGGACCCGCAAAGGATCTGCACCTCACAGGAGCACAACCTTCTTGTACAGACTTACTCAGGATGCCAGTTTGGCTGTGTGTGATCTACTGTACATGAGATACAGAGGGAGACACAGTGATCATGGACATGACTACCAGTCTTTTTGCTGCTGCTATTTTAGTATCTATAAGCAGATTCCAAGGCCAAAGCTGTGATACGAAGCTCAGAATAAATTAATCAGTTATGTCTATGCTACATGTGCTTATCTGTAACCTATGAGATTGTTTAAAAACCACAGAGGTAATGGCACCAACGTATTTCTCACACATGCACACTGCCCTTATAGACCTCACGGAGAATGTATTAGTCAGTTCAATTTCTTTTTTAGAAATCTTAATTTCTTTCTGTTCGGTTTACAATATCCCCTCAGAGGCTGGTCACAATAAGGTTTACAGTCCTATAATATTCCATGGAGAGAGATTAATTGGAGGGATCTCACTCCACTATATTCCCCTGGGAAGAAAGAGATGGAGAGGTTACTGCAACATCAGCATCAATTCAGGCTACTCTGCATCTTCCAGTATACTACAGGTCACTTAGGTATGCTGCTATTTATTATTATTTCCTCCATGCAATTTGTCAGCTAAGCCAAATGGTATCATTGGTACTTTCCTACTGTAACACCTAAGTTCAGCCACAGAAAACTCACTGCTTCTCAGGAAGGAAGTGGCAAAAAAGTCCAGCATGGGGGACAAACACCTTCAGAAATCGGGGGGAATTTTCCTGTCCTAGTTTGAGAATGACGGAAGAGTGCACTGTGAGTACTCATGTAACAAGCTCAGGTTAGAAGTCACCACTGGTCCTTCCTTGAGGAGACATTCAAACTATTTCTAGCCAGATCTACTTGATTTTGACTTCACTCAAAAATTTAGGCTAAATGAAAGACAAGATCAAGCATTTAGAAATATATAGAGGAAGAAGCTAATAGCACATCAGAGGAAATTAAAGAAAAATTTATTAGAAGGTTTGGATCTTGATGCCACACTAATTAAAGAAAATTCTTATGCCAAACATGTTAGTTTATTTAAGGAAAAAAAAAGATGACATAACAAGATAATAGAGATAAATTAGTAGTAAAAACAAGTTAAGAGGCAAGCAAAGATTTTAAGTAAGTTAGTGTAATGCTATCTTCAGTTAATCAGTAATAATTCAAATATGGAACATTTTTATGATGCAAAGAGGGAAAGCTGAAGTGAAATTATAATAAATTTGCATATTTTAATTACCTGGTAAATGTAGCCTAGACTAAACAATTGCAAGAATAGCATCAGTACACAAGAACCCCAATCACATGACCATGTTTTTTGTTCAAACATTCTACTTATTTCAAGAAACCAAGTTCTGCTTTCAGATATAACACTGTGACTTCAATAGCTTACCCAAAATAAAAAAAAAAGATTTTTTTGAAACAAATTTCACCTCTTTCTTTCTTATTATTCCTTAGATAGGGCATATTAGTCATTGCATGTTGATAATTTATTTTAATTTAGTCAAATATGCTTTATCAGTATTTTTATACTTTTTACCTGGGGCTCTGTATGTTCTCCTCAGTTAGAGGTTAATTTCTGTTCCCTCATCTTTATTTATATTAACTATTTTACTTGAATTTCTCAGGCCATACAGCTGTGGTAGCTAGAATGTAATCAGATTCATTCAGAAAGAAATTACTTAGTCACCATGGTCATGGTATAATGTAGATTACAAATGGTGTATGATTCAATAGTATTGTGATGGGCTGACGCTGGCTAGCAGCCAAGCTTCTATACAGCCACTTGCTCACTCCCTCAGCAGGATGGGGAGAGAAAATAGGAAGAACAAAAGTGATAAAACTCATGGTTTGAGATAAAGACAGATTAATATGTGAAGGAAAGCAGGACGGGGGGGAACCGAAACAAAAATACTAGTGGAAAAAAGGAAATCACTCACCAGCCTCTACAAGGAGACCAATGTCTAGCCAGTCTCCAAGCTATGGCCACCTTGAAAGCTAAAATGACCCACTCTTCTTCTTCCTCTAACTCAGTTTGTGTTGGTGAGCATGACATCATATGGTATGAAATATCCCTTTGGCCAATTTGGGTTAGCTGTCCCAGCTGTGTCCCCTCTCAACCTCTTACCCACTCCTAGCAGACTTGATGGGCAGGGGGCAAAGTGGGAAAAAAGAGAAAACCTTGATGCTGTGTAAGCATTGTTCAGCAAGCACCAAAACATTGGTGTGCTACCAACACCGTTTTAGCCACAAATCCAAAACATAACATCATACAGGCTCCTATGAAGAAATTTAACTCCTGCCCAGCCAGAGCCAGATCAAGTGTTTCAGATCCAACAGATTTAATTCAAAATAATCTTCTCTATGAATTTATTCAGCTTTAGTGCTCATTTGTCTTTGAGTTTTATATATTGACTCATATCTTTTTATGGATATATCAAGTCTTTTTCTAAATAGCGGCTATGCAAAGTCATCAAAGCATATGCTTTGAAGACTGATTTCAAATAGAAATAGTCCCATGCTAAAAAAGATATTACACAAGATTTTGGTTTTATAGCCAGTTGTTAGAAGGTACCAAGTACAATAAATTAATACAGGGGTTGCCCCTCGGTTATCTAATGGCTGTACAAGCAGAGCATTTAATGGGTACAATGACGCCAAATAATTGCATAAAAATAGCTGTGTGGGCTTAGACAAAATGTTATATCAGAAAAAATATGGAAAGGAATAGAATGGAAATAGTATTCTATTCTTGCCATACATCCTGCTGTATGAGGGACAAAGAAGAGTTATAAAAAGAGTGTTGAAATATTTTTAAGGTATTATTAGCTTTTTAGTTGTGTGAGCATAATCTTACCAACCAACCTTTCTCGACCAGCATAAGGCAAAAGACTAATGATATTTTGTAGATTAATGTGTAGAGTAATCATGGTAATCAACATAAGACTGTGTTTGCTAGCCACCGCTACTATCAGGATAGTTCCTACATTTTTCCCTTAGAAAGCAAGCTATTACCATTTCCATTGTAACAGACACAATAATATGTAAATCACACAGCTGACACTATCTACTCTAAGAATTTTTTTAAAAATTACCTTTTCTGTAATCAAATGCAATATGGTAACGGGGAGATTCTCTTTGCTTATGTATGACATGAATGTAAAACCCACAGAAACATGACCAAATTGCAAATCTTTTTATAGGTTCAGGATAGTGCATAGCTTGATAGGTAATCCTTACTCAAGTGAATTTCGTTTCATCTTATTTAGTGGGAAGAACTGCAGGTGCATTGTCTACATATAAAGTGGATGTTATTTATAAAGAAACTCCCAACTTTGAAACAAACTGTATTCTAAAAAAAAACCACCAAAAAACAACAAAAAAACCCCAACAACAATTGTAATCACTTCAGTCTAGGTTCCTCTGATGAACAGTACTATACAACTCAATTTTATTTGAAGCAAGGGAAGGGAAACATGATTCTGTGATTCTTTAGCTAGAAATCTGTCGCAGTGTGGATGGCTGCTACCGCGAAAGATGTCAAGGCAGATGAGAAGTTTGTTACTATCTTACTGAGGTACTAGCTTATCTGCTCTTCAAAGCTGTAACAAGCTAAATTGTCACCTGATGTATGCTGATACTTTTTCTTCTAGATACAAGTGTTTCCTTAATAAGTCCCACACAAAATAGCCTTTCACCTTTCTCCAGATTTTCAAAAACAGATTTTCAATCTCCTCTGATTTAGTGTTTAAAGGAAAATGTATCTTCCACAATCTCCAAACAAACAAACTCTTGTCATCTACAAAGTGCTCATTTTTTTTCTAGAGGAGATAACATCTACAAAGATTCTGCAAAAACACCTGCAGAGGGTGTTTCCTGTTATTTATAAAACAAATCTCTGTCATTCAGTGAAGAAGAAGGAAGAGACAGTAGTGCTCTTTAGTGCTATTTTAGTAGTATTCTTGGCTTTTTAAATTTGGAAAGCAGCAGGATACCGCAGTGAGTACACTATTAGCAAATGGTGCCTAAAAGTAGAGAGGCAAAGATGATTAAGCAATTCAGGGTTGACAACTCTGATTTATATATTACTGTAAAAGCTAGAGGAGGCTGGATATCTCTTTTGAAATTAGAAAAAGGAAATACTAAAAGTAGATGATATTTCAAGACGTTATCTAAAGAAGCAATAACATATTTCCTCTTCATTTCCTATAGTGATTAGCTTTCCAAATCAGATACTGTAGTACAGCCTTCCTCCTGTCCCATCTTTAAAGTAGTCAGCATATGATACTTCAAAAAGAGGGAGAACATAAATGGGAAAACTTACTTAGAGCTGAAGCTGTAAGAAAATTAGCTAGAGAAAATTATGATTTATTCTCCTGATCATACGATTTAATGACTCATATATTTTTTCCACCTAAATTGTTATCAATGCTTTAATCATCCATGTTCATGTCCTGTTTGAACTTCTTGTAAGCTGCTGTAAGTTAAAAATAATGTAAAGTTGTATTTATTTTCATAACTTTTAATTTTATTTTTCTGTTTCCTTGGATACCTGCTTATTTTAGAACTGCAGAATGAAAAAAAAAGAGACATTTTATAGTCCATTTCACTAATATATTCTTATATTTTTGAATTATGTAAATCAGCTTTAGGGTCCTCTGATACCGCCCGTTTTTTTAACATTTATCACCAAACTTTTGATCTCATTGCCTGCAATATAAATGGATTCTTATATTTATATTCATCATTAGAGTGTTATGGTTGTTAACTTCATTTTTTCTTATACAGTCTAACACAGGCTCTTTCTTAATCACTGATGGTCACTGTTTTACACTGATGACAGCATGGCCTTGATATTTTTCCCTAGTTGATTCAGCTAATTTAACATGATCAATGTATACAATTGTTCGACATTGTCTCTCGTTATGTGTGCTGCTGTGGTTTTGCCTCCAGTGAATTTTGACTGCTATCCCACTCATATTTGCTTACCATTAAATCCTCCAAAAGTCTTTATAGCTTTCTATGACTAATGTATAATTTTGTGATATGTCATTTTGTCAAGGTTTTTTTCTAGGTCATTAATTGCATCTTCAACACGAATCCTAGCAAAATAATTATAGAGAATCCTATAGAAGTCTTCTCCTAATGTAAGCATTACTGTCTGAAGTTTGGGGCTTAGGGAGTGCTCTGCTTAATAAAGCCAGAAGTATTCTCAGTGTTGTTAATTCCAAGTTTCCAGGCTAAGTGCAAACCTCTGGAGGTCCTTCAAAAACTGCTAACTCATTTGCTACTGGTTCACAGCTCCATATTCAAATCTGAGACATATTCCTTGGCACTAGCCCAGTGACAATATCATTCTTTACCTTTCCATTCACATGACCAGAAGTACTGAGTGTGTCCTTCAGCATATTATACACACACATATACACAGTGTATATGGTGCATAAGTGCATAAATTATAAGACTGGCCGTTCCACCTTAGTCACAAGACCTTAGAAACCAATTTCATAATTTCTCTTGATGAAAGCACCAAACAAGAACTTGTTCTTTTGGGAAAAAAATAAGCTAGAAAGGGATTTTAATTTTGCCAAAAGTTTTTTAGTCAAAAATCTATCAGTGTTAGCTGACAGTAATCATAACTGTACTTGAAGTGAGAACTGAAATGAAATGTGGGGGAGCAAAGGGTTCGTGAAATCTGAGTATGGTTCTGTGCATTTAATGAACAATATTTGAAGAGCTACTGTAAGAACTCCAATCACTAAGAGCAAATTAATGTATTTGGCTGAATATACTGTCATTTAACAGTAGCCTATTGATTTCAGTGTTACCTAAAAGGAATCATGAATATGTTGGTGTGTGCCTATTGAACACCCTCATCAATGCAAATGTGAATCAAGGAAAACTATGTAATGCCCGTGAAAATCTGTTACTTATTTTACTGTCTCCCAAATCCATATTATCCTCCTCTTTCCTTACAGGTTCCTGGCTTCTGATATAATTCACTGATTTCTTTATTATTTGAGTGTCTCTAGACAGTTATTTGTTATTCAGATTCCCCCTCAATTGCTTCAGGTGTCCTTCACTTTTTTTTTTTTTTCTTTTTTTTCTCTGTCATGAGTTTATTTTGGGATCTATTGGTTTAATTTAGGAAACATTTCTGCTTCTTTAAAATATATCAGTTTGGATCAAAAACCTCTAGCTGTTTTTTCTTTCCCTTGCTTCCTATCTTGTTTTTGTTTAAGTGTAGGGAATTCTGTTCCAACTTAATTTTCTCTTTATACATCTTTAATTAGCTGGTGTTTTAAGTCCAAGAAGTTAAATTACCTTATGTTTCACTAATAAATTTTAATTTGCGTTGTTATTTTCTATTGATTATCTCCTGCTGTTTTAAATTCCCTTGTGGAAGTTTTATCTCACAAAGTTAAATTTCGGCGTGCCTTGTCTCCATAAAACAATGAAATCAACTTAATACTCAAAACCAGTCTTTGACTAGATACTCCAAAAACCTACATGACTTTAATTCAAAGACACTCTCTTTTGTTCTCTAAAATATAATAATTCAAGAAGCAGCAATATAAGGTCCTGAGAAACTTGGTCTATGAGCCCCAGTATTCCATTTATGCTTAAAAATACAAAGAATATTTAGGCAAATAAATTGGTTTTGTACATAAATTCAGTGAAAAGGATAAAAATAAAAATAAAAATAAATTAGGGAAATTTTGAAAAGCAATATGAACAATCAGAATATGTATCTTCTACTCAATTGAGCAAAGACTTTTCTATCTTCACATTGTCCTTATTTTTGTCATTGGTCTTGTATATGAAATGTATCAGTCACACACATGTCTATGAAAAAGTTTGGGTTTTCCTTATTAGATGTTTTTATAAAGTGAACATAATTCCTAACCACAAGCAATTTTTGTTCAAGGTCCAAAGGAAAAGAATATAACTTATACATTTTCATCCTATCTACTTTAACATGAAAATATCTCACATTTTTTGTAAACTCTTTGACCTTAATTATACCTTATGATAGTAACTACGTAAGTTGATTATAAACTAAGTAAATCTTTCACTGTATTCAAATAAGACACCATTTGATTGCATTGAGTTTCTTTTTATAATATCGAATTTCTATTGCTGGACTTCTCTATGCTTTTCCATTTTTAAAAATACTTTCTATTTACTTACTTTTAAGCAAATATATGCCAATAAATATTTAGTGCCTATTGTAGCATTATTGTAGCATTAGTGTTCCTGGCACTTACGCGAATGCTTGGAAATTGAGCCTAATCTTCTTTTCAGAAATAATCACATAGACTTCCATAGATTTCTGACATAACCTAATCTGAAATACTTTAAGTTGGGGTAGAAAAAGCTCAGCTACATGAATTCAGTAAAAATCCTGAGCAACTTTAAAAATATTAAAATACACCAATTGTTTGCCTGTGTTTTAATCTGGACTAAAAGTGACGACCATCTTAAAAAAGTAAGCCATAATGGATAACCACAGAAATATTTCTGCTGATATTGAATGTGTTCTGAAATTCTATGATCAATGCTTGTTCACATCAGGTCTTTTGCTTTTGCTTTGGTATATTTTAACTTGAGACAGAAATATGAATACTTCAGGCAATGTTAAATGAAACTTGCCCTAGCTTAAGACTTCTTTTATGACTGTTATGCATCTATATTTCTCCTTTCAACTCCTGTGCAAAAGTTCCACCTAGATAAACAAAACCTAAGCAAAAACATTATGAAATAGCTGCACCATATACTTACCTTCTAAGTTTTGTCTTGGACCTTTTATAAATATCTCAGCATTATATCCAGTGAAAGATTTTTTTTTTTATTTTATGAAGTGATAAAAATATTATCATTTATTATACCTTTTTAAAAATCATGCATTTTATTCATTCGAATCGAAAAAAATAAATGTTGAAACAATATATCACTAAGTTATTTATTAATAGATTTATTAATATTTTTCATAGCATAATGTTCTCCTTGTAGATAGGCCAATATTCCATTGACAAAATGCATCTAAAATTAAGGAGAGTTAGGTACCACTTAAATCAATAGATTGCCAAGGGATGCTATAGAGTCGCCATCACTGGAGGTTTTTAAGAACATCTTCAACAAACCTGTCAGGAATGATTCAGGTAGAATTTATCTTGCTTTAGGGCAGAAGGTAGGATGAGATGATCCCTTGAGGTTGCTTCCAGTCCTATTTTCAGTGATTCTTAGCACCTTCAGCAAAGCTGTTTCTTTCAACAGTAAGTATATTCAAGGAAGTGGAATGACCTATACCAATAATTTCCAAGATCCTTTCCAAAGTCTTTATTAATCACTAAGATTTTGTTTTCTTGGAACTCCAGCAAACAAATTCAAAGAATAGACTGTTTATATATGCACACATGTGTATGTACTTATCAACAGTTGTTGGCACCGAATATATTATTCTCTATACATTTAGTCTTCCCTTTGTTTTTCAAGTAGGGGGAGGATCCACTGCAAAAGAAAGCCAACTTACTCTTCTGTAGGTTTTCTACTCTATGGTAGCAACAGTGTTTAGAGGTACACTGACGGCAAGGTGTGGTGAGATGGACTCATAAATCGCAGTGGGAGGAGGCAAGTGGTGCACTGAGCCAATGGCCACCCTCCTTCCCAGGATGTGCTGTGCATCCTCAGCCATCAGCCTCTCTCCACCTCTGTGGCCCTGTCCACCATGCAGGGCCTCTCATTGCTTGGAGTTCCTGGCATCTTCTGAAGCTGCAGCATCTTCTCCCCAACACCCAAAATGCCATGTCATCAGCCTTTTTTATGCAGTAGGGAGAAGTGGGGAGGGAAGAAGCAGCTCTAACTCTATTATCTTACTGTTCACCTAAAAGACCTAGCACAGTTTGCTCCTCAGTGACAGATCAACCAGGCACTTGAACTGCTTCATTTCTTTTCTGTTTTATTCTGTACTACCATGCTCCTCTCTTGATCTGCCTTACAGAAATATTTTAATAATATTTTTTCAGTCCAAACATTTCAGACTCCCAGAAATATACTTCTTTCAACTGAAATGTAGTCTCCCTTCTACCCATTTTTAATTCATTCTTCTATCAATTAAATTATATTTTGAAACTCATGAGTGGTACTTAGTCACTCAGCTCCACTGACTTTTAATTAAAGGTGGGTGTCTAATTGCCCAGAGTGCAACTGAAAATTGCCCTGAAGTATTTGTAGTATGTATTCATTCCTTTATCAATCTCAAAAGCTGCCTTCTTGTACGGTGAGTTGTCAACATAATTTTCTCTGAAAAATCCTTAATCATTTTCATCAAAACTAAACAAAAGGCACAAATGCAAAGAGGTCAACAAGACCTTCACACCTCTTCAAATTTCCCTGTCAGTTTACTATGACATTCGTAGAAAAGCTATGCTCTGCTTCTGTAGATATCTTTGCAAAAATTCATTTGACTTGATTAACATAAAATCAGTCCCTTAAAGGGTATAAATCCTCTCAGAAATCACAATAATAATTACTTCAATAGTTTCTTCCTACTAATTATTGCAGATCTTCCATTAGCTTTATTAGAAGTTCTGTGTTTTTAATAAAAGGGAACAGTACATTAAAATTCACCATGCACTTTTGAGAAATTATGTTCAGTTCTGCCTTACAGACTACCTTGGAGATTAAAAAGTACTATTATGAATGTGAATAGACACAGACAAGTTTGGATAAACAGGAAATGGTTTATATTTCTAAATTAGGCTCAATTTATTTAACTCAGGTTAAATTATTTAACCTGGGTTAAGTAAATAAGAAGGAAATAAATTTTGGTGCAGAACTTGAAGGATTGAAGGAGATCATAGAATCATAGAATCATTTAGGTTGGAAAAGACCCTTAAGATTACCAAGTCCAACTGTTAACCTAACACTATCAAGTCCAACACTAAACCATGTCCCTAAGCACCACGTCTACACATCTTTTAAATACCTCCAGGGATGGAGACTCAACCACTTCCCTGGGCAGCCTGTTCCAATGCTTGATAACTCTTTTGGTGAAGAAGTTTTTCCTAATATCCAATCTAAACCTCCCCCCTAATTTAAGGCCATTTTATCTCATCCTATCACTTGTTACTTGGGAAAAGAGACCGACCCCCACCTCAGCCACTCCTCATAAGACTTGTTCTCTAGACTCTTCATCAGCTTCATTGCCCTCCTCTGGACACAACGATAGGCCACAGAAGATTAATTTGTTTTATTCACCAGTGATCCACTAAATGGTTGGAAAAGATCACTGCCCAGCTTGTAAAAAAATGTCCTCTGGTCTTTGAAAAAACCTAGAATTTGTTAATTGTGGCCAAACGAAGCTGGATTAACAATGGGATTCTCAGCATACTTTGAGTTCTTCGAGCGACACCACCAATTATGTCAATTATCAAGCTTTGCTTCATATAACTATATTAAAGCATAGTTCCTACAGGAAAGCATTAGGCAACACAATGAAGTAAAGAAAGGAAGACTTACAGAGAAACATCAAAAAATATTCCATGAGTTCAAGATTCAAAAAGATACCTTGCGACGAAAGAAACACTACTACTACTCCTCAAAGCATTTATATAGGAAAAAACCAACACAAAAAGCCCAACAACAACAACAAAAAAAAAAACAGATACAATGCTAGAAGAGCGTATATTAGGCAATTATTTGTTGTATTTAATAAATGTATGAAGCTAATAGCACTCTCAGCAGCATTAAAATCTGTTTAGTAGTTCTGGTTATAGAAATTATATTAGCTGTCAAATATAGACTCTGTCTTTACTGCTTGTTGCTTGTTCAATGAGAACAGAGGGGTTTTTATGAAGTTAAGACAGTAGTGGCAAAAATCAAATATCAAAGCGCAGCAGTAATTTGGAAGGTAATGATCAAGACAGCCCAAAATAAATAGTGCTTTAATTTTCCTGACACTAACTTTTCAATTAAATATTTGGCAAACTTCAAATTATCAGGTATAAACTTGCTAAATTGAAATTGCAAAAGTTTTGGGGGTCTCTGTAATGGAAAGGGAGTTTTTGAAAGTCTTTAATTCTGTGTTTATCACGGTCAGAACAGTGGAAAACAATTCCAAAATCCAATGAATATTAAAAAAAAAACCAACTTACCTCAACATCTGTTATTTATTTGTGACTGATTTTGCTAGGTGTTTATTAATTCTATTCTTCCTTTAATTCCCATTTCATCTTACAGAATAATGATGACTCTTTTATTAAGGATTAATTTTATTTGCATTCACAAAATGTATGGCTTGCCAGGTGAAAAAATTTGTGATGCCTAAGGTCAGAACTTCCTTAACAACATCACTTCAATTGCTAATTTCTCCAGTGCCTACAGACCTCTTGCTTTGAAACATATCTGCTCCCTGGAGCACAGCATCTTGTTCTTGTTTTATGGTACCAGTAATGTAAGCACCAAGACTTGCTCTTTTTGAAATTAAGTAGATGAAAAAATCCACTGACAGAGCTGCCTTCTTTCAGTGAACATTTTTGTTTGAAACATCTCTTTTCCCATTGACGTAACAGTGAAAACTTACTTCAGAATAACTAAATATGTAAAAAACAATCAAACCCTAAACTCTATAACATATAAATTGAATGGTAAATATTAAGCATTTAAGTGTTTCTTGGAATTGTTACACTAATATTAAAATGGGATGAATTGAAGTTTAAAATTTTGCAATAATTTATTTAATTCCTCTCCTGCCAATAGCAGATGCTGTGATTTATCCTCGGTAGGCAGTTCAGCCCCACACAGCTGCGTGTTCACTCCCCACATTGAGAATGGGGAGAGAATCAGAAGGGCAACAGTGAGAAAACTTGTGGGTCGAAATAAAGACAGTTTAATAAGTAAAGCAAAAGCTGCATGTGCAAGCAAAGTAAAAGAATTAATTAATTCACTACTTCCCATCAGCAGGCAGGTGTTCAGCCATCTTTAGGAAAAAAAAAAAAAACAAAGCAGGGCACCATCACATGTGACGGTTACTTGGGAAGTCAAAATGCCATAATTCTGAACGTTCCCCCTTCCTCCTTCTTTCTCCAGGTTTTCTTGCTGAGCACAACATCATACAGTATGGGATATCCCTTTGGTCAGTTGGGTCAGCTGTCCCAACTTCTTGTGGGGCAGTTATCCCTTCTTGTGCACCCTCAGCCTACTTGTTAGCTGGGCACTGTTAGAAGCAGAAAAAGACTTGATGCTATTTAAGCACTGCTCAGCAGTAGCTACAGCATCCCTGTGTTATCAACACTGTTTTAATCAAAAATCCAAAACATAGCACCATACCAGCTACTATGGAAGAAAACTAACTCCTCGGCCAAAACCTGTACAGCAGCAAATACGAATAGGATTTTTATCAATTTGATATCTACTAAGACATCCTCAAATTATCAATTTTAATTTATTTCTCACTAAAACGAATTTATTTCCCTGTAGAATTCATCATTTACAAATACTACCATGTGCTTTTCACTATCCAATTTTTAGTATGGTGTTGAGCAACATAAAATGATCTCCTTTTATTTAGGGTATATAATAAAACCTCAGACTGTTATGCAGGGTGGTTATGTGCCATAAACCTTCCTGTTTACCATTATACTGGCCCAAAATGATTCTGTGAGGAGGTGCACATTTTATCTTGCTTTGAAATCAGGGTTTTTTGCAACACTCAGTAGACAAATTTCCAATGACATTCATAATGTATAGAACATGATGCTGGTGTATACTCTGAAGAGTGAAAATCGTACCATTTCTCAAAGTTTGCCTTCAACTTAAATAGCTAACATATTAAATATAGTTTCAGATTTCTTCTTAGGGTTCCCTTTCCCTTCCCCATCCCTCTGCACTCTCTCTATTTTCTGCTGCACATGATAGTCCCTATTCCTTTTTTTTTCAATTGAATGGGAGCAAAAGGCACTAATCTTCCACTAAAGGTGGAAGTCAGTGGAGCTCTGCCAACATGCAAAACATTCTATTGCTGTTTACAACTCATCTAATTAAGAAACAGAGAATCTGCAAAGAAACAACTATTGCCATTATCATCTATAATGCCTCACACTGTACATATTTCAAATGGTATCTATGGATATTCCTGTTTCCCCTCCTAATTAGTGATCTAGATACGATTGAAATGTATCATTTCTCAATTAGTACAATATGCAGTGGTTATTATAAATAAAAATAGTGGTTAATACATTTTTTATGTAGTGTACATTTTTACTTTTCTTAGGGGTTGCTGGCAGATTTTTTTTTATTCCATGCAATTCTAATTTGTAGGGTGGGATTAACAAAACTAATCTGACCTAATGTCAGAAAAGATCAGAAAAAAATACAAACATACTTCTACTGGATTTGGTTCTGCTTTCCTCTGCTGGATGCCACATCCTAATTCTTCATTACAGAACGTTTTCTTTAAAATAGGGCACTAGAACATGGGAAAAGTATGCTATGAGCTGGAATTTTTAACATGCATACTTTGAAGAAAGTCAAAGTTGCTGCTGACAACTGCACCATGCTTTGTATATTGGTGAAACCTGCTTGTACTAGGAGTGTAAAATTATTTTTCATTTCATATAGCAATGTGCCAAAGCAACACAGATGTTCTGTTCAGGAGACTGTGCTTGAATTTTCTTTTCAAAGAAGTACAGTGTTGTTTTCATCTTATACAATGAAGAAGAAACATCTGTCATATAAGACATTTGTTTTAAAGAATATGCTGTATTTTTTAATATATCACCTAGGCAACTTGAACTCCAAGGTAGGAGAGAATATACACAAATAAAGTTATCAGGTAATAGTAAAAATATTAATTTCTTAAAGATGAATCTATGAATATAACTCCTTCTGAGACTTTGGAAGAAAATTGTACTTCCCATTTCTTCTGTTGCTTTTTAATACATACTTGTGTATTTTACTTTTTTTACGTATCATTACTTTAAACATATTGCTATTGTTCTTCTACTGTCATATTTAAAATTTCATTCGCCACCCTCAGTACTAGATGACTGGACTATTAGTTCCTGATCTGTTATTAATCTATTTCTAAATGCTGAATTGCCTCTACCTGTTGCAGGCATTAGAATTACTTATTAGTTCTGTTTTCAAAGGAGACACCTTACTGGTCAATGCTACTCAGATGGCCTGTTATCTCTGGGCCCTAATCCCCTCTTTTTGGTAAAGGGCACAAAGTCATGGGACCACTAATGTAAAGGCACCATCAGAACGAGGTGTTGCTTGTAAAGTGCTGAGGAAGCCTGCTAATTGGAGAAATGCTGGTGCATCTTAGAAAGGAAACAACTTCACCTGATCATTCTGACCAATTTACTGCCTGACAGGCCTGACATCTGGGAAAGGTTTCTATTTCTGAGTAAGACTGCTAACAAAACACTACAAAGACAATCTCTCTGTTGGAACGATTCCAATCTCCTTGACTTTTGTCTGTCTAGGTTGACCCAGAAACTCTTCACTGGTTATGATTTTCCTCAAAATAAACATCAAACATAAGTTAGGATGTAATTGGATCTATCAAGTAACTTTGATGTCAATGACTGCCAGACACTGTTGATACTCTGAGTGCTCTAGTATGAGTAATAGCTGTTCTATCAATACTTTGTTTTTTCTTGGTCTCTTGAAGAGGCTGGGAAATAATCAGAACAGATTATCTTCCACAAGGCAGAATAGGTTCTTCAAAGATACTTATCACCCTTTTTATTCAATGTGTTTAGGAGGAATAGCTAGCAGGAACAGTGTTAAACATGAGTTTATTCTAGAGCGCTACTGTTTTATGTATTAGTTTCCTCTGACTTCAAGGGCTTTGAACAACATAACTGTGAAAATACGGTTATGAAAGCAAAGTTATTAACAAGGAACCCAATAGAAGGAGTAATAGTGATCCATTTAACTAAATGGCAATTGTCAACCATTAGTTACCTAACTCTGCAGTGAAAGGATAATGTTGACTTCACTTATATTAAATTACAGGAGTTAAAAATGTTTCTTTTCATGTTTGCAGTTTGTTTTCCTTGATGTACTTTCCTCTCTATGTCTTCATTTCCCCTTAACTAAATCTGAGCTGTCTTTTCACAGGAATAATGGTAGAGATGGACAGAACAGACCCATTTAATTTTACTGTACATGACATTGTGAGTATATGAACACCAAGATGCTCTGAATTGTATTTGTTCTTTCTTGTTTTCCATATGGACATTCAGGCTGAGAAATCTTGACCTCTCAACAGATGATATCTTTCCAAGTCTAATATAATTATAGATGCAATTGTTAGAGGTGGAGGGGGAGAGAAAACTATTGGTTTATTTTCCTGAGCAGTCAATAGCTTTCCAGAAGAATAATACTCTGAAATTTGCTTTCACCTTCTTAGTAAGATTTTGCAGACACTTGGGTTCCTATGTATTTGGAAAGAGCAGTGGCCAAGTGCAGGCATGTGAATTTTCCTGCACTGGAGTATTTATTGGGCAGCAAATTTAACCGTGTAAATATTTTGATGGTGGGGTTATTAGTCTATAGCAAGTTATTGTATTTACTGGCTAGACTTGTTTTTTTGACTTTTTCCCCAAAAGGCAATGCAGTATATTATTTATCTAGGCAAATACACTCTGGCACTAGCATACCACAACTTTGCTTCCTTTATCTGAATTATTACAATTTCAAAAAGTTCACAATGTAGCAGTCCACTTTTTAAGGAGTGCTGGTGCTTTTGATTCTTTGATGCTGCCTGAAATAAACAGAATCTCTTTTCACTGCAATTGGTGTATAGATAGGTCCCATCCAGTACTCTGATACCCTTTTACCTCCAGTTTTTTCCATCTCTTGTGCTAATAAAAGCAGATGGAATTAGACTGGATAATATGGTTTTGTGGAAAATCCATTTATCAGGAGCACTTTTTTTGTTTCCCCCCAAGCTCAAAACAGCCTGTTCTTTGGTCAAAAGTTTTATTATTTACAAACATATCCCTCTACAGTTCAAAATCTGAGAAACAGCAGAACAACGAACTGAAAAAATAGTTGAGCAACTCACAAAAAAAGTGAAAAAAAAATTCCAAAGGAAAAAACCCCCACATTTCTAAGAATTTAATTACTTAATCTGGCACCTTTCAGCTTTTACATATTTCCCTATATTTTTTATGACTTTTTAAATGCTTATTTTCTGCCAAATGATTCATAACAGGTTTAGAGAACAAGTGCTGTCATTATTTTTTATGTAAATTATTTGGAGGGAAAGGACTGAAGAAATATTAAGGCAATATAAAAGTATCTGCTTCTCTGGAGATTTATTTTTTAACTAATTAAAGAATCATGTTATAAATTGGCAGGTGAGTGCGGCATAAAAATATTGTGGATCTTCACTGTTCCCAGCGATTTATATTTCCAAGGTGAAAGCTTTACATTTGCTTTACTTCTTGCCCTACATTTGAATCCCACACAGCCATATTAATAGTGACCTCAGGAGACTCTAGTCATGCTGCAGGCCAGAAGATTCTTGCTAATGCCATGTAATGGTTCTGTACTGTCTGTCAACTCAGCCAAGAAATATCTTCCTCCCCAATGGGCAGCCTTATAAAGGGTGACACCCTTACCTGTTTTACTGAAATCTGGGAGTTCACTCCTAATTAGAGCTGACAAAAGTCTGACACAATCAGCAGCACTTGGAACTGAAATGAAGTTTCTTGAGCATAACAAAGCTTTCAGTTCTTTCATTTAAACATCATTAAGAGCCCTGAGGATAACAACAGAACGTGACGGAAGGATAATATGATCAAAAAGATGGAATTCTCAACCTTTTTTATCTGTGGCATGAACCAGGTTTTAACAAAAGTAAATTTCAGGAGTTGATACAGTAACAGTAGAAATGAGTACACTTTCATAGAACTGAGGAAATACTAGACAGAATGTTACAAATGTAAACTTCTATTTAAATAAGACTCATTTGCTAAATATTTTAGAAGAATAATGGAAAGGAATCAATACATATCTGTAGTTTGGATGAAGCAAATATACCATTTTTTTAGAATTATTTATAAAAATATACAAACGGGTCTCAGAAAACCATGTATTTATAGTAGGTGGAAATTGTCAGTCACCTTTTCAAAGACCGTGGCTTTTCACTGTGTATATGCAAAGTGAAATGGTTTACTCTTCTGTAGATGTTTAATGAAAATTACTGTGTCAAGACAGTCCTTGTCAGCCAGTTCTAGCTGACCTTGTTCTCACCAACAAGGAGGGGCTGCTGGAGAAAGTGAAGCTCAAGGTCAGCCTTGGCTGCAGTGACCATGAAATGATGGAGTTCAAGATCCTTGGGGCACCGAGGAGGGCGCACAGCAAGCTCACTACCCTGGACTTCAGGAGAGCAGACTTTGACCTCTTCGGGGATCTGCTTGGTAGAGTACATTGGGACAAAGCCCTGGAGGGAAGAGGGGCCCAAGAAAGCTTGTTAATATTCAAGGTTCACCTCCTCCAAGCTCAGGTGTGATGCATCCCAAGAAAGAGAAAGTCAGGCAAAAACACCAGGAAGCCTGCATGGGTGAACAAGTCGCTCCTGGGCAAACTCAAACTCAGAAAGGAAGCCTACAGAGGGTGGAAGTAAAGACAAGAAACCTGTGAGGAATACAGAGAAATTGTTTGAGCAACCAGGGATCACATTAGGAAAGCTAAAGCCCTGAGAGAATTAAATCTGGCCAGGGATATCAAGGGCAATAAAAAAAGCTTCTATAGGTACATTGGTGACAAAAGGAAGACGAGGGAAAATGTGGGCCCTCTCCGGAAGGAAACGGGAGACCTGGTTACCTGGGATATGGAGAAGGGTGAGGTACTCAATGACTTTTTTGCCTCAGTCTTCACCGGCAAGTGCTCTAGCCACACCACCCAAGTTGCAGAAGGCAAAGGCAGGGCCTGGGAGAATGAAGAACCGCTCACTGTAGGAGAAGATCAGGTCTGAGACCATCTAAGGAACCTGAAGGCGCACAAGTCCATGGGTCCTGATGAGATGCATCTGCAGGTCCTGAGGGAAGTGGCGGATGAAGTTGCTAAGCCACTCTCCATCATGTTTGAGAACTCATGGCAGTCTGGTGAAGTTCCTGCTGACTGGAAAAGGGGAAACATAATCCCCATTTTTAAAAAGGGAAAAAAGAAAGCCCAGGGAACTACAGGCCAGCCAGCCTCACCTCTGGGCCCAGCAAGATCATGGAGCAGATTGTCCTGGAAATGATGCTAAGGCACATGGAAAATAAGGAGGCGATTGGTGACAGCCAACATGGCTTCACTAAGGGCAAATTGTGCCTGACAAATCTGGTGGCCTTCTATGATGGGGTTACAGTGTTGGTAGATAAGGGAAGAACAACAGATATCACCTACCTGGACTTGTTCAAAGCATTTGACACTGTCACTTATGACATCCTTCTGTCTAAAATGGAGAGACGTGGATTCGACAGATGGACCACTTGGTGGATAAGGAATTGGCTTGATGGTTGCACTCAAAGAGTTGCAGTCAACGGCTTGATGTCCAAGTGGAGACCAGTGATGAGTGGTGCTCCTCAGGGGTTGGTATTGGGACTGGTGCTGTCTAACATCTTTGTCAGTGACATGGACAGTGGGATTGAGTGCACCCTCAACCAGTTTGCCAATGACACCAAGCTGTGTGGTGCGGTTGACACACGGGAGGGTAGGGATGCCATCCAGAAGGACCTTGACAAGCTTGAGAGTTGGGCCCGCGTGATCCTCATGAAGTCCAAGAAGGCCAAGTGCAAGGTCCTGCATGTGGGTCGGGGTAATCCCACGCACAAATACAGGCTGGGTGGAGAATGGGTAGAGAGCAGCTCTGAAGAGAAGGTCTTGCGGGTGCTGGTTGATGAGAAACTCAACATGACCTGGCAATGTGCACTTGGGCTGCATCAAAAGAAGTGTGACCAGCAGATCAAGGGAAGTAATTCTCCCCCTCTATTCCGTTCTTGTGAGGTTCCACCTGGAGTAGAGTACAGCTCTGGGGCCCTCAACATAAGAAGGACATGGACCTGTTGAAGCGAGTCCAGAGGAGGGCCACAAAGATGATTAGAGGGCTGGAGAACCTCTCCTATGAGGACAGGCTGAGAGAGCTGGGGTTGTTCAGCCTGGAGAAGAGAAGGCTCTGGGAAGACCTTAAAGCACCCTTCCAGTATCTGAAGAGGGCCTACAAGAAAACTGGAGAGGGATTTTTTACAAGGGAATGTAGTGATAGGACAAGGGGTAATGGCTTTGAACTGAAAGAGGGCAGATTTAGATTGGATATAGGGAAGAAGTTCTTCACTATGAGGGTGGTGAGGCACTGGAACAAGTTTCCCAGAGAAGTTGTGGATGCCGCCTCCCTGGAAGTGTTCAAGGCCAGGCTGGATGGGTCTTTGAACAACCTGGTCTAGTGGAAGGTGTCTCTGCCCATGGCAGGGGGGTTGGAACTAGATGATCTTTAGGGTCTCTTCCAACCCAAACCATTCTATGATTCTATGATTTTGCTTGAGCAGGAGGTTGGACTAAACGATCTCAAAAGATGCCTTCCAACCTCAACAATTCTGGGAATAAATAAATGAAAGTAGTGAAAGTGGATCAGGGGGTTAATGCACTAACCTTTAAACTCAGGATTATGCCTCTGAATTTGATCTAAAAAGAAGATACATTTGGTGCTCACATGTTACTTGTAGTTGCCCACGAAGTAAAAGCAACATACTCAGTTGGATGCATGATGAACATGCGGTATTCTGCCTCTCCTGACAGAAGTAAAGTAGAGGCTGTTGTCAACAGTTGAAGTTATTTTGGTGAGCTTTATGTGGATTGATATGAAAGCTCAAGGAGAGGTCATGATATGCCATGGACGCAAATGGACAGATTGGTTTCTACCATTGTTTTAGTACAGATGTCCAATGCCTTCAAGATACTAGCAGTTAGCTGAAAAACATCTGAGTCAAATGTATTGCTGGTAAGAGTAAGATGACGCAGTAGGGAAGAAATGACTTGAAGAGATTGCCAAGCTATTGATCTCAGAGGAACTTACACCCTGACAGTTGTGTTAAGATTCAGGTAATTGAACTCAGCTCTGCTTCTAAATGCATAGATAGAAGCTTGAGATAAATCTTTTTGATAAGTGCTATGGAGTATTCTTGCTGGAATAGAAGTTACCAAAATTAATATGCATTGCTTTAGAAAAATAATGCAATGTAAAAAGTAAATGTAATGAGGAATCTTAAAGCTAAGTGGTTTGCATTCATATATGGGTGTCATGACCAAATGTCAAATATGAGCAGCAAACACAGGCCGGAAGAACTCCTTGAATATTAAGGCCAATTCTCTGTAATTGCAAGCAGCTATAAAATATACATCAAGTTTGGAAGGGTCCATGGTACTTTATTAAATGTGGGGGTTTTTTTTCAAATATGTCTCTTAGTCTTCTGTATTATTCACAGACTGGAACAACCAGTTTAGTATTTTGATTGATGCAGTGAGAAGTGAAGTTTTTGACATTCTCAGTGAAGGACTTTTACCTCTGGAATCCTTTACTGAAGGAAAATAGAAGCTATTCGCTGAATAAAAGTCAAAACGTTCTTTTATTCAGCAGGCAAAAATACAACCATTTAACAGATGGATATAGTAACCATAATAGGATTTACTCCATGGACAAAGCAGAATGTCCTGGTCTGTAAGCCAATTAGTCTATCTCCAATTATTCTGTGTCTCAGGGGAAGACTGTTGATTCAGGAATCCAGTTCCCACTTGAGATTATTTAACTTCAGACCATTTTCTAAGGTCCTTCGGCTGGGGCTGCACGGCTAGAAGGAGCGTTCCCTGGGTGGTGGATAGGGGATCCCTCTCTGGAGGGTGCACCGGATAAAATTGAAGAAGGTGCCGTGAACCAACGCAGCCTAAGGGAAGGCCACCCTGACAGAAAAACCACTGGCCCTCCAAGTCATGGGGGTTGGGCAGGAGGCCAACTACTTCCTCCCGGGGGGAAAAAAAAAAAAACAAAACAGTTGCAGAAACGACGAGCATCAGAAATGGCGGAGATGGAGAAAATCGGTAACGAAGTGAGGAGGAGGAGATGGAGCTGGATCGGTCGTGTCCTGAGGGGGAAACCGACGGAAGACTGCGCTGTGGCCCTTGACTCCAGAGCACGCAGCAGCAGACCGATCGAAGTGGAAGAACGATGTTCGCGCCTTGTGTGCCTCCTCGCACTGAGAGAATTCAGATCGTTTTCTAAGGTTTGACTATTCCATCAAATTCCTTTAAGACTAACTGATATTATAGGATTATATACAGTTGTGGGAGATTTACTATTTCTATCTGTGCACAACTGTTTTATTCCAATTGTAAATCTGCACAGCAGTAAGAAACCCAACACGTTTTGTGATGCATGGAAAGTGAATATTTTGATTCTCTGACCAGATGAAAGGAAAGAAATCCTCACGTTGTTATGTTTTTGATTCTGTGGAAACAGAGGAAACAGCTTAAGAACCAGGGTGATAATATGAGGGAGTTTATCATAATAGAATAAAGGTACCTCACAAAAACTCTCACCCCATGATTGTAGGGCAAGTGCACACCAACATCTATAGATCTGTGTCAGGTGAATCTGAGTCAGTGTCTCTTCCCAACAGAGAGTGCAGGAGAGAGAGAATTCCGTCTGAATAAATATTTAGAAGTACACAATACTGAACTGAAGCAAAGCAAGTGCTCATAAGCACTTAAGAATACACACACACAAGCTGTTAAAAAGTGTTCCTCATTAATTTGATTGTCTTGATTTCCCTGTTGTACTTTACCCTCCAACTTGGCAACTTAGCACTGGCTCTTGCCAAGCTTCTCTTTTCCTTCTCCATTTTAATCCTTTATCTGGTAGCTCTGGGCTTGCCTAGGATTTAACCTTGTAAATATCTTTGATACTTGCATTTAGGTTTGACAGATCTCTGCAGAACCTCTACATTGACAACTCTGATTTTCACATTGAGACCCTTATTCAGGAGTAAATGCAAGATTTTTAATTTTTTTTTTTTCTTGGAAATAAACATTTAACTTCCAAATATGCATGCAGAGCTACATATATGTTAAAAAAAAAAAAAACAACAAAAAAACCCAAAACAAAAACAAAACAAAGCAACAAAAAAAACCAAACCCAAACCTACTCTTCTGTGCTGTCTATTTATATGCCATAAATGCCCAAGCTCGTTGGGAGAGTAATCGGCACAAATCTGTCTAGTACTACCACTCCTGTGGATGCGATGGAAAGTCAGGGAAGTAAACTTATCATTGAGTCCACCCCTTAATACATCATATATGTGTCTAAAAGTGACAAACTATGCTACTATAGAAGGAGAGCTGGAGAAGGGCTCTTCATCCCCAAAGCAGAGGAAACACATTTGATTTTAATTGAATTATAGGCTGAATTCCTGCATTTTTAGTGAGAAATTCTGTATTGCCCTCATAGTGAAAATCTCAGCTAATTATTAAGCACTGGGAGTATCTAAAACAACCACAAATAAAACTATGTGGTACCTCTAAGGGTAGTCTTTTCTTTACTATGAAATTGCGTGACGCTACTCAAATGAATGCAAAATATTTTTTAAATATCCTTTAATTAGGGAATGTTTGGGACTTCTTCTGTACATTAAATATTTTGTCATTCCACAAAATTGAATTCTTCATCAGAATAAGTTATTAATTTGTTTCCAACATACAAGCTGCTAAGAAATGTAAGCATTTAGAGGATAAAAGAAAAGATTAACTATTAATGAAATGTGTCGTCAGTATTTGACACCCTACTTAGCATGACCATTATCTACTACAATCTTCAAAATTTATTCTTCATGCTCCCACTGTATTGCTAGAGTGCCATATGGCCACGCTTGTTTTTCTTCAAATAATTTTTACACAAACAGCTGGTGAGCTGTTTTCATTGTAACATGGCACATATTTTCCAAGACAGTTAGGAAGGATTGATGTAAGACTAGTATCTGCAATGCTTTTCATGTCAGGGTTGTAAGGAAACTCATATGTATTATTCAAAAACTCCAAGCTCATTCTGTGTTTTGGTTGCTTTGAGGGGAGCCTTTTTTTTAATTGACTGCTGAGCAAAAAGATTACATTTTCCCACTTGCCACTGATATAATCTTTGAAATAAGACTTGGTATAGATAAATGCTTAATCACACAAAAACCAGTCAAATTATAAAGTCTTGTGGAAGCTCTTTAATATTCATTTGATTAAAAGTTGGAGTTCAGCTAGCCTAGAATTTGACCCCTGTCACCTTATATAAAGGTAAATCTGAGCTGACTGGCAGCAAGGGGATTATTTCACTTACATGGTAATCAATTTATTTAATTTGCTGTTTCATCCTATGCAATTCTGAGGGAACAGTACAGTATAAACAGTAACAAATGCTGAGTTAAAGTTGGATTTAAAATCTTTTCCTTAGCTATCAAAGATGATTTTTCAAGGCCATGTACCAAAGCCTGTTTCGGCCCGTGATATAAGTTTGCAACAAGCTTTATGCGAAAATTAATTTTCCCAACACGTTTTCTTGAAAAGTTTTGCAGTGTTCCTGCCTCTCACTTGTGAACAAAGACAAAGTATATCACAATTGTTTATAAAAACAAAAGGAAATTCAAAACTTAAGAAAGAGGACTAAAGGATGAGGAAGTACTTTAAAGATTTACTTTTAAAGTAAGGCTTTCTGTTGTTTTCACAAATATGAGGACCGATAAATATTTTCTATATTTTACTAGTGGCCAAAGCAAGCATTTGTGAAGGAAATATACACCACGTGGTACCTGACTATTGTTGAAAACAGTTTATTGAAATGTGTGGGGAATTCTGGACTGGTGATGTAAAACTTCAAGTGTGTCAACTGCTGTTAAAAATGTGGAGTGAGTTTCCATCCCTAATGTCAGACTGTCACAGCGAGTCACATGACACCAGAAAGATTACTGGTGGAATAGAGGTGTAGGACTACACTGAAATGGTCATTCAATAGCAGCTGAACAAATTAGTTCCTGTCAGCAAGAACCTATAATAAATTCTTCAGCCCGAGGATCTGGTACTTGATTTTTATTTTCTAAGTAGGTTTTCCTGCCTGTTTGTACACACATTATCTGCAGAATAAAGCAGTAAAGTGATGGGTAAATTTACAAGCTCTCAAATTCTACAGGGAACAGCAAACACTGCTGAAAATAAATTAAAAACATTACCAATAGCAGGCAGTTTTTAAAACAGATTGGCACTTGCTGTGGAATACTTAGAAATCCCTGGCAGGCTCATCCTTGCATTTTTTGGTCTATGGACTAGTTGCTGCTACTAATTGAAGCAATTGCTCATTATAAAGATATTTCAAGAATTAATAGTTAATCCTACCTGAATTTAATAATTTTTTATATATCATCAGCAGCTGACTAAGAAAGTTTGAGACCTGCTTAGGCTGATGGACAGAAGTTACTGAACAGCTAGCTAAAATGAATGAAAGACTGAAAATTCAGCAGGTCCAGTGAGGAAAAGTAAATGTCCCTGCTGCCTTTCTCATTCACCCGGCTCCAAACCCAGGCAAGCACCCTGGTAAACCCTGCTGCACAGAGATCCATATCACCGTTGGCTTGTCAAAGTAACTATGTGATTTGCTCTAGACTGGAGCCTGAAGCAGTCCACTGTCTCTGCTGCCAGAAGCCAAGCAGCTGGTAGACAAAAAGAAGCCTGTCTCCTGGATCTCTCTCTGTCCACACCATCTACCAAATAAAAGGAAAAAATGGGGCCATCTCTCCAGCTGCATGGATTCCAAAGCAAGTATAGTATTACCAAAGGGAAGAACGAACACTGGGAATGACAGAGAATCTTACCAGCAGGACATGACACAGGCCCGAATGGACCTTCTGCTCAATGGGTAAGTGTTTGCAAGTTCAGAGCATAAGGGGGTTGAGGATGCCAACTGCTTACTTAACACACATGTCCCAATTTTCTCTGTTGTTGCAGAACATTGTCATAACTGCTTAGTGTAATTATTTTGTCCCATAAAACCAAATATATTTGGTAATCTGTTGGCCTATTTTCTTCTTTTCTTTCCAAATAACTTACTACACATTTGCTATCTTATTGAAATTGTGCAGTAATACTGCCTTAAAGTGGTAATAATGATTATGTGATAGACCGCTTTGCATTGTTAAAACTGCCTTTTATGACTCTGTAACTGTTTTAGCCTGGTACTCACATTCTGCAATTTAACTTGTGTTTGTACAATATAGGCATTACTTTTTCTATTATGCCATACCAGCTATGAAAGACTAACGCACAAGGGATCAAAACTCTGGCAAACAGTTTATTACAGCTATGATAATAAATAAATAAATAAACTGAAAATATTTCTTAAGTAATGGAAAACTATGGCAATAAATGCTTGTTGAGAGAATTAGTGAACACTGGCAAGCTAAAGCAATCTCTAAATATTGAGCTTTAGACCAGATAAGATTTGCATCCCTATAAAGCAGTTTATTTTGGAAAATAAGAAATATTTAAGCTTTGAACAGCTGCTGTATTTATATAAGGTGTTATATTTTAACAGTTAAGAGGTATTTTGTTTTCTTGAGCCTTTTTGTGAAAGCTGAATTGTTGCTCTAAAAATTAGGAAAAATTGGGGGAGGTGAGGGGAAACTTCAGAAACTCTTTAGCATCAGTTTCAACTGGGAAATATGTATTTTAAATGATCCTTTAAATGTATCTGCTCTTACAAGCCTGTAAACATGCACCTTTTAAACAAGATGCATTCACTTAAATAAATATTTTGACACGAGTCAGACATTGATTAAACTGGTTCTCTCTAAATCATCATCTAAACACACTTCTGAAACAGGGCAAAGGGATTACAGCTTCCACACAGTAAATTCTCATTTAGTTCCAATACTAAAGGAAAAAACTAAAGTCTGTTATTGAGCTGCAAAATCTGAAGTCAAGGTAAAGATTAAAGCACTGATCACTGAGCTTATCTTCCCTCACCTTGTACTAGTAGGCATTGGAATTGCTACTATTTAACACCGTGTGAAAATAGCTCTGGTTTTGGTTAGGAACAATACATTCTTGTGAACAGTAAGAAAAAATACCTTTTCAGAGAGAAATAAAAGTGTTCCCTCAATATATCATTGAGACATTTATTTGCATTTTTTGTTGTGTGATATCAGGACAAGTGGAAGTGCCTATGCACACAACACACTCACAGAGGTATATAAAAGTTGCTCTTTCTTTATCTGACCAATATTAATCACATAATTAAAGAGATCTCACTATTTTGCTTCTAAGAATCTTTCGTGACCACGATTTATAATTTCCTTGATATTCATGGAACAGATATTTGTCATGGGCCTTTGCATTTGGTCAGAGGTCAGAATATGTTTATGAAGGAACATCTGAAAACATGGCTCAATTCCCATGTCCCTAAGACATCTGAGAACATCTAAGACACCTGAATCCATCCAGGATGGCTTTTTAGATCTGATCTTGATATGAGTATTCCCCTGTCCTATAGCTTTAAAAATAAATAAATTAAATAAGAAGATGTAAATTTCTACAGTAAAGAAAACTGAGGTTGAAAAAATGCTTCATGATCTTATTAAAAAGAAGGTAAAATATTTTTATATTCTGAAAATGAGTATCAGATTTAATCATTTAAATTCAAATTTAAATCTTTCTGATGTTCAAAAAAATGACAGAGTTAACCAATTTTGCCTCAGAAATGTTTCAATCTGCGCTTGTTTTACTTACACCATATGTTTTGGTAGCTGAAAGATACTCAAGATTTAATCAATGTTACAACAGAAAATGAAGTTCTATCAGCTTATTAGGCAGCAGGAAGCTGGGTTTCTAAAATCTAATCAAAGCAAAGTTTCAAATTATCTCATATTAACAAGGTCATATCACACTATTTTGGTACATTAAATACAAATTCATATGTGTGATATAGTGAAAATCATTGGATATTCTAAGCTTTGCAGAAGTGGAGATGTGACAAGGTAATTGAAGTAACAGCACAGGAAGACTTTTGGATCAACTGTGCAAAATGTGACATTCCTTTTTACATACTTCTCAACCAAAATGTTTTTTATCCACAGTGCTCTAGTGTACTACAACAGAGTGTCATTTGCTGTTGTATACACTTATAGACAAATACACCCCTGCTAGGTCTTAATGTAGATGGACAACTGTTGGGATAATATAAAGCCCTGAACTAACCCAGAATTCCAGTTGACTGTAATTTATTTGATTACTTGATCTGTGTGTATTCACGGTCTTTTTTTTTTTCATCAGAATGAAGATAAAAATGGCCGTACAGTGTCAGACCAAATGTTTAACTAGCAAAGTATCTGGTGCCTCACAGTATCTAGTTAGATGTGCCTAGGAGTGTGCCAGAACACACTAAGCAGGCACGAGCTGGCACCTTCACCATAGGTACCTGGCCAGAACCTATGGCCGGCACCTTAGCTTCCAGCGTTCTTCATATGAGCTTCATCGTGAGCTGGAAGCAATGGCTTTGAAGACATCTAAGCACGTATTGCAGTGTGGATCAGAAGTGACCTTCTGAAGCAAGTCTCCCAACCATCCCCACCCACTTTGTGGGCAGCAGTCTCTGAGACCATGAAATTTCAGATGAAACTAACACAGGAAAGGCTCTCTGGGACCCCACCTCTTATACTCCAGCTGCTAATGGGATAACACCAGGCTAGAGCTTGTACATAGCACGAAGCCACTGCAGTATTCATGGTGTGGATGCCAGGTCCCCAGCAGCCGCTATTTTATCCTGCAGAGCTCTCACCAGCGGTACCATAGCTCTGCATGCACCAAATGGCTCTGTAGCCTATCCTCCATTTCCCAGCCAGCCCGAGGTCAGGTCCAAGATGGCGGCACTGCGGGCCAGGGCCCGGCAGCAGGGAAAGCTGCAGCGCAGTGAGGAAGAGCATGGGGAAGCCTCATTGGGAGCCTCAGACCCAGGCCATGAGCAGTGTCAAGGGAGGACCCAGGCCTAGCCTGGGGCCTGGCCCGCAGGACAGCCATGTCAGCCTTGAATTCTGCTGCCCCCACCCCCACCTCACCCACCTGGGCCCTGGCTTGGCCTTGGAGCCACTCTGTCCCCGTAGCCATGCAGGTGGTGGGTCCTGGTCACCATCCCTGTCCTGGTGCTTCTCACTGCTTCTGGGCACAGTGGGTCGGGGCTGCTGGGGGAGGTCCCTGCCCCAACCTGCCCCACTGCCCCACCATTGTACGCCCCAGCCTTGCTGCAACCTGGCAATGGGTCCTCATAGCTTGCCAAAACTGACATCGACTTTTTGTTTTTCCATCCTCAGAGTGTTCCAGGAACCTGTTTTTGTTTGAACCCATGCAAAGTTCTCCCATGCACTGTATTTTGTAACAGTAACTTCAATAGTTTACCTCTTCAGTGTGTGAAAATGTGCTTACTCTTCTTTGTCATCCACATTATTTTTGTTTAATGCAAATGGTCTGTCTTGACTGCTTTGCACTGTATATTGATTCAACTGGATTCCTCTCAGGAATCAGGCATCTGCAGATCACCAGAGAGCTGCTCTCTCTTTCCTCAGAAATTTGAACACCAAAGGAAGAAGAAAACTAACAAAACCCACCTTAAAATGCTTGAGTGTTCTTTTTTACAAACATTTGGTAGCTGACTCTTGAAGGGCGACTTATGAACATAGAGTATCTCAATTTTCAAAATTCATATCTCTATTACTTGCAGTAGTAGACTTCTCGAGATAAACTGAGGATCCTTGAAATATATGTGAAATGGGCAAGTAACAGCTTGGGAGAGGCTTGTGAAAACAAAGAAAAGAGCAGCACTTATTTTTTGTTCTTCTTAGTGAGTAGTATGTGTGTGGAAGGGAAGGCTTGATGGATCAGCTTAGGGTACCATTATGTGGTGACCTGAGGCAGGACTGGCCCTGCTTTCCTACTGTGGCTTTCACAGATATAATTTGCTATTCATTCAAATGAAAAAAATGCTAGAACTTCTGAAAACTCTTATTTTTAATTTAATTTTTTAGTATATGTGTATAAAACAACAGGTTAGGGGAACAGTCTTTGAAATTAGGGATTTCATGTTTGCAAGGTCACTTCATCACTGTATTCAAGAGTCAAAAAGGCTGGATAAGCTTTTCTTTATGAGTATTGATTCAATTGAATTAAACAGCCAGAGAAGCTGGAAACAGCTGCAGCAGAAAACAACACGAACTATATGATTAGTGCTTGGTGCATCCTCCGGTCCATGCTATTTTGGGCAGAAATTATGTCCTTCCCACAGACCTGCAATACTTCCAGATAGTGATTTGTGGACAATTCCATAGGGCTCACTATAGAAAAAGCAACATCAAATCACATTTGATTTCAATTACACAGTTTTAAATCTAGAGCAACATATGCTTTTCAGTTGATTTAAGTCTGTTTGAGAATCTAGAATAACATTGTGGTTTTATATCGGACAAAGGTGCTGCTTAATAAAACCATTCAGCTCAGAATCAGCCTATCGAAAGAATAAAAAATCACCAGGAATTAAATAAATATAAATTAAAATACAAGACAGTATAAATTGTGTAAGAATAGAAAGTGAAGGCATTTTTGCTTCAATTTTATGCTCTCTCAAAAAAAGCTGGCTTGATCTGAGCAAAATATGGAAGTGTTTGTAGGCCACTGTAGCTGTGTTGTTGGGATTTTTGATCACCAAACCTTGTGTTTTCTCTCTCCCTTATTTTTGTATGAACAAAACCCTACAGATCCTGTTCCATTGCCTGTATATACAAAGGGAAGGATTTAGCTTTCCTAGAAGGAGAAATAGAGTTTGCAACTGAAATGTCAATATTTTTTTATTGTTAAGATTGGCTTATATTTTTTTATTGTTAAGATTGGCTTATATTTTTTTAGTAGTGGAATTTAAATAGATATTTTAAATATCTATTTTAGATTAAAATAATCACGCCTTATGTCTTTCCACTGCTTACAAAGGGAGCCTGAGGAGTTTCTTGTAGGTCTTAGCCCCATTTATTCAAATGAGATCAATTGAATTAGATGCTAAGTGTGTGCATATGTAATTATAGATTTATGAAGAAACTTCACAGGTAAAAGGAAAACACTAAGTTTTTATTTGCCTTGAAAAGATTCAAACTCCTCAGCTGTGTTAGTTTTGACATTGAGAAACAGCTTTATTAACCTGAACTGTCTTCACTTATTAATGTATATAAAGCTCTTAGACATCAAAGGGAAGTTGAAAAAACACTTTTTTGAAATATTTTTGTGTCCTGAACTTTGTTTTGGAACTGTGGATATATTTTAGTTCTGATGAGCATTGGCAGCAGTCATCCTAAAAAATGGAAGAATTTATAATGAAAAGAATGGGCAATATTTGAACAATTAAAATAAATAAAGACGTGTATATGAAGATAAGGAGAAGAAACTGAAGGAGAGGAAGTAATGTTTATCAAAATACTTAGTAAGAAAAAAAATCTTGGTTTTTAGTTGCCAGTAAGATGGGGATCTAGAGAGTTTTTGCAATAAAGAAGTAGATTCAAAGACTTAAAATAAATAAATAAACAAATATGCCATCTGTGTTAACAGTCACTGTTTTTCTGACAGAAAAACATGGGAGGAGATAGGAGCAGAGTTCTACTAGAAGCGCACATGCCAATATGAAGGAGTGCACAAGTGGTAGCAGTGACTAACATTATGCTTATAGAATCATAGAATGATAGAATCATTTAGGTTGGAAAAGACCCTTAAGATCATCAAGTCCAACTGTTAACCTAGCACTGCCAAGTCCACCACTAAACCATATCCCTAAGCACCACATCTATATTTCTTTTAAATGCCTCCAGGGATGGAGACTCAACCACTTCCCTGGGCAGCCTGTTCCAATGCCTGACTACTCTTTCAATGAAGAAATTTTTCCTAATATCCAACCTAAACCTCCCCTGGTACAACTTGAAGCCATTTCCTCTTGTTCTATCACTTGTTATTTGGGAGAAGAGACTGACCCCCACCTTGCTACAACCTCTTTTCAGGTAGTTGTGGAGAGCAATAAGGTCTCCCCTCAGCCTCTTCTTCTCCAAACTAAACAACCCCAGCTCCCTCAGCCATTCCTCATTAGACTTGTGCTCTAGACCCTTCACCAGCTTCGCTGCCCTTCTTTGGACACGCTCCAGCACCTCGATGTCCTTGTAGTAGTAAGGGGCCCAAAACTGAACACAGTACTCAAGGTGCGGCCTCACCAGTGCCGACTAAAGGGGGATGATCACGTCCCTAGTCATGCTGGCCACACTATTTCTGATACAAGCCAGGATGCTATTGGCCTTTTTGGCCACCTGGGCACACTGTTGGCTCATATTCAACCAGCTGTCGGCCAGCACGCCCAGGTCCTTTTCTGCCAGGCAGCTCTCCAGCCACTCCTCCCCAAGCCTGTAGCGTTGCATGGGGTTGTTGTGACCAAAGTGCAGGACCCGGCACTTAGCCTTGTTGTACCTCATACAGTTGCAAGGAGAAGGAAAACATAACAAATCTTATTTTATTGTCAGTTATTGAAACACTAGTCAAATGGAAGCCAGTTGAGTAGATGCATGCAGAACCAGTCTTCGAGCAGTCAGACCTCTGTTACTTCTTGGGACAACAGGAAGAGATGCCTTATCATGCAGTGGAATGTTCTGTTGAGATAGCAGGAAGAGAATGTGATCCCTACTGTTACCACAGACACAGGGATGGATGTACATATGACAGACAAAAGAGGAAATAGGAAAGACACTAGCCACACATTTCATGTTTCTCTTGTAGTGCAGTACTTTTTCTCTTCCTGTTTTCCTATCTCCTTTTTCTTTTTTTTTTTCATATGCACATAAATAAGTTTAGCTCTAGGTTAAAAGTAGAGACTGCAAATCTGTTGGAGGGCTTTGTAAATAAACAGAAGGAAATTATAGCAATAAGGCAAAAGTGCCCGCTGAAATTGGGGGATCATCATTTTGGGGTACATGCTGAAATCCTTACAGAAACAAGACAAGCAGGAAAATACCTCCATTTTGACAGCAGCTGAAGGGTCAGAGGCAAAAATTACTAATAGTTGCACTAGGGACTAAGAGTAATATTCTAACTGCAGCAGCAAGTTATGCAATAGATATGCATATCCTTCTCTGCTCCCTAAAACCAACATCATCTGTGCTGCTTTCTATCACTCCTCTGTACTGCATGTGTTTATATTACCAACACTGCCCAACACTGCCCCATGACAAAAACTTTATTTTGTAAGGATATGTCAGGGCAAGCTTACCTATATAGACCTAACCTGTAATTGCATAGAATACATACAGCAACAAATATATATTTTTGTGTTCTGTTTAAGATTAGATAGTTCTTGTTTTATATTGAAAATCTAAGCACTTTTCTTCAGAATAAATAGTGTGTATCTGAAACATATACACATATACACACAGAGAAAGATACGGTTTTATTCAAAATTTGACACAGGTTGGATTTGCTGCTACCAAAAAGGTGTAAGTTTAAAGTTACAGGCTTTCTTTTCACTTCTTCAGACTCCACTGTTTCAGAATAAGGACTTTTGAAGTTTGTTTACTATCAGCTGAAGTCATTGTGTCATCCCATCTTCAGAAACCAAAAAGTAAAATTGTAAATAAAACTGCAGATAAAAGGAACGTGAAATAGCATGAAAGCAGCAATATGAGAGGAAAAAATTAAGTGAGATAAAGGCATCTTTTCACACAACAGACACACAATTGTGTAGGTATACACGTGTGTGTGAGTATGTGTGTAAAATCCAATTGCATAGAAACAAAATGTATGAAATCTAATCTATTAACACAGTTATGTGTCTGGCTGTTAAGTGATAAAATGAGAAAATTTAGAAAATAAGCCTATTTTATGCCCAGAATATTTAAATAGTACGAAGAGAGTAGGAAAAAATATATTTATTTGCTTAGTATGTCTCACCCTTCTTCATAATTAGAGCATTAGAGCAATCCCTTTGTCCTGCTGTAAAATTACCTTATTAATTTGTTGGAGGTTTTTTTCTTCTTTTACTTACAAATCATAGAAGAAACAATTTTTACACTCAAGTGCAAGTACTCAGAAGACCTACTCTTCTTTCTTATGCTATCCACTTTCATTAACCTGTAATTTTCACCACTTGCAAATTCCATCAGGTCTTCCTCTTTTTTCTCAAACTGTTCTCTTCTCTTATAACATAAATTTGATAGAATTTTAATATGATGTGTGTTGGAGACTTAGGACTTTCCAAGACCAAAGAGTATAGTAGAATATATAGTGATTGGGGACAATGTGGAGCATGAGTTAATTGAATAGAAAAGCATAAATCAGTAGGTTAGCTTCATAGATTTTGACTCACCACCCACTCAGGGTGGCAGAAAACACTGTAGGCTTTGTGGAAATTAGATATGATCTATATAGAACAAATATTTTGCTGTGAACCATGGAGGTGTGACTGTATGATCAAGAATTAAGTCCTCCACAGCTCTCCATCAAACAGGAACACTTTATCATAATTAGAAGATTAAGAGGTAGGGAAAGCAGTTTTCAGAAAATTTTGCATGTAGGGGGGAAACTGGATGAATAGAATTTAACCACAAAGGGAACAACAGCAAAAATAAAATATGTGTTATAATTAAAACCATATGAATTGTTTTCTTCTCAGGACAACGAGAGTCTCCCTACAGTGGTGGGGAAGAGGCATATTTCAGACTGATGGTTAGCACAGAGAGACACTCTAAAAGCCCAAGGAAATCTTGTCTTGGAGAAGTGAATGTCAAAGAAACATTTTGGTGCTTCAAGAGGACAAAATTGCTCTTAAGGAAAGGGAAAGCTGAGGCAGGATTTTGTGTACAATTGCTTCTTTGCCAAAGGCAGGATATTGTTTTTATTGCCCAAATTGCAGAGTGATTTTTGTTGTTGTTGTTGCTTTACAACATCCTCTAAAAATCCATCTCCTCACTTCAAGTGTTAGATCTGGGTCTGCAGAAATAAGCTACAAGCCACCTTTGAAACTCCAGGATTTGGCTGAAGATGCTACGGAGATGTCAGTGGTGGTCTTTGCAGGTCTACTGCAGTTGGCTCACAGGATTCCTTTGCCGTAAAGGGGAATTAAAAGACAAATCAATGCCTAGAAATTGTGCCAGTGAAATTACAAAAGAAGCAGACAAGCTTAGACCCAGGAAACTTTACAGAGAGATGGAGTGTTAGGTACCACAAAGAAATTTGGTAATGCTCCAGGAGAAAGGACTGGGCCACCATTTAAAACAGACACCTGCGGTTAGTTCCTATAGTTTGGAGGAAAGGGAGGGGGGTGGCCAGCACTTTGCATAATTAGATATCTTTCAAACAGTCCATCTGTAGCCTTTTAAAACTGTGAGAAATATTTGTGCACACAGTCAGCTTCTGAAGAATTTTAAATTAAAGTATTTGTTCTTGGGAAAACCACTGTGCTCCTAACTTGACAATTTAACTGATACGGCCACTTTGCAATTCATCCATGTAATCACAGTATAACAGGTGAGAATTAGTGGATCAAACTGACATGTTCAGGAATGCACAAGCTATCTTTTGAGAGAAATAAAAACAAATTGCCTCCCAGCTTAGCACCAGCAGAGATAACTGTTCTTTATATACTGTCCAGTGAACCACATGCACTATTTAGCAAAGAAAATATGTTTAAAAAAAAAAAATCTGTCTTTGAAACATTATTTGACTATTACTTGATTTTAATTTCAAGAAATAAATAGCAATTACTAGTTTGAAAAATTGCCTTACCAGCATCTGCTGATGTCTTTGTACTTCTGGCTTAAAAAAAGAAAAGCTCTCCTGGAGTGAATTTTACATCAGATTTACCACATAGGAATGCACTTCAGAAAATTAATGTCTCATAGATTTTTCTATTGAGAGAAGCACTTTCTCTGTGCAAAAAAAGATGATTTTCATTAAGGACAGAATAGGAGAGCAATCCCTAAGGCATCTGTTTGTTGACGAATAAGGAAATGTAAATAATTCAACATGGCATTTAGATTTTCCAGTATATGTTCGATATTCTGTATCTGGTTTCTGGTTTAAATGTTCCATGTTGTATATTGAGAGTTGAGAGAAAGTTATGACAATTAACACCTTACACATATTTTCAGAGTGTATGCAGGTAAGTAAAAGAGTACACACATATATGTAAAAATATTTTATATTCTCTATGAATGACTTTAATATCTAAGTATGGTGTATGTTCATGGGAACAGAACTTTTAAAGTTCTTTCCTTTTAGCTTCCAAATCAGGTCTTTATGCTAACAAGTGTGAGTAGCTTTTATAAATATAAGCAGTAGCAATGGATAGAAAATATGTGTCTGAAGATTCTCTGGTGGAAAATATCCTGCTCGCAAAACTGAAATATTTCAAGGAAGAAGTTTCCTTTCTGGAAAACAATTATTAATTTGGGATGAGAAACACTTTAAAAATTATAATACTCCTTGGAAGGGATTACATTTTTGGCCATTTAAATAATATAATAAAAGCATGTAATTGCACAAATGAAGCACGGAAATAAGCCTTCTGCTGCCCATGCTGTCTTCCCCCAGACCTAGACCTCCTTGTCCTCATATTTGAAATACAAATCAGATAAAACAGTGCAAGCAGCAAAAACTGCAAACTGTGACATTCCCCATACTATAAACATATTTTAAATAAGACTAGAATTAAGTAAGTGTATTTAGATTGAAAAAAAAATAATTGAAATAAGGGGAGGAGGGTTAGGTTTTGTCTTCAACTTTGTCTCTTTTCCTATGGGTCTATTTACATACAGTTGCTTGATTTTTTTTTTTAATCCCTCAACAGGGTTTGCTCCAAATTACACTAGATTAACCATCAGAGATGGGATTTTTAATGTTACTTATATCCTCTTCTGCTATTTTTAATTCTTTTGCACTGTATCTGCTGAGATTAATAAGAAAGGAACAAGGGATAACCTGTTCTTTAAAAAAAAAAACAAAAACAACAAAACAAAAACAAAAAAACCCCCACATTTTTTCCACAGAGTCAATATGTCAGAGTGTCAGCTCCTGTTTATGTTCCCTGTTCCTCCTGCTTGGTATCATCCCTCTCCCCCACCATGGAGCCTCATTGTTACAGCTTCATTGACTGCTATTAATACTCAAGCTTTTTTCAGAATGATTCTTTCTATACATCTAAATCAGAAAGATGAGGACAAAGTATTTAATGCATTCAGAGGACTTCATGACATGAAAGTCTTATGCTGGACCCACTTTCAATTCCCTACATAAGACAGGCTCAGGAATTCTCCTCCTTCATACCTGTCACTGGAGGTCAAGTTATCTTCTAGAAAGACATTTCCTCTCTGTTTTAAACACTTCAGAAGGTGAAGGTCCATTCAACTAGCCAGCATTCAAATATCAGATTGCTAAATTTAAGGTCAAAGTCAAGTTTTCACTCACATCTCATCCTGTACCCAATATACAGATTCCTGTTATCTTTCTACTCCTTGTATAAGACCGTGTCAGGCGATCAGCATGAGAAGTGTAGAATACTACAGAGGAGAAAATAATTTAAAGTGGTGAAGTTAACTTTTAGAGCCTTTTGAGGCTTTTTACTTCTTTCAAAATATCACTCGAAAGTGTTTGATGGCTTTGCCATGGAAAGAAGTAATCTCATACTAGTATCATGACTAAAAAGACCATCATCTCGAAATTCTATGTACAGCAAAATATAGTCATACTTTAGTAACCCCATCCTGCATCTCACCAGTACTTATTTTCTAAATTTCTTCTGAAATTGCCTATTATTGCAGCTCTACAGTACTAAAAGGGGAGAGGGGGGAATGCCACCTGTTTCAATGGACTGTGGGTGGGGTCATATGCTATTACAATGTGTACAGTAAAGCCCTATTTTGGTAGAGCCTGTAGATGCTATTATAATGGAAGGGTGCCAAATGTGTTTTTTTAATCCTAATGACTTCCTTTCTTGGTAAAGAGGAAGTATTAAACATCTGTAAAATTATATTAGAATTTTATATGAAGAAATTAAAGTAAAAAAGCTTGATGTAACTTTGCATTAGCATTTAATGAAGTAATAATTATGAAAATTCACAACAAATTAAGATACTTCAGTTACGTCCACAATTTAAGAACCCTTCAGAATTCTGAAAAACTTGGCAACATCTACAGCTGGCACTTAAGAAACTACAGGACATTTAAAATCAATGAACTGTTTAAATTTTTTGTACATTCATGTGGAAATGATTACGGTGCTATTTTTGTAATGCAAGATAGTGGCAATTAAGGAAAAGAATTTAAATACAGAAAGAAAATTCAACCCATGTAATTAAACATAAAAGTGTTCAAGAGAACATCCCACATTAGCAGAAAATCAAAATACGTTTGCTAATTATTAGAAATATAAAGAAGGTGGGGTGCATTTATGTCTTGTTTTATATCTAAGTTTTATTTGTGCTTCTTGGCCTGTTTTACCCTACACTGAGCTAGCAATTAGAAGTCAATACATGTGCTAGAAAACCTACTAATGTAATCTAAAAATAGAAACTGCATCTTTGTTACTTTAGTGATATTTAGAAGTTTCTGGTAATAATGAGTGCTAGCAGCTGGGATAGAGAATAAAAATTCATAGGGGAAAAATAACTTGAGAAGAAAAGATATTCTCTAGGATACTCAAGGAATGCTATTGTGATGGTGACAGTGACGGTGAGGGTTTGTGTCTGTTTTCCCTTATTGCTTTCTCCATGCAAAAAATCTAGACTTATCCATCCTGAACAACTGATAAAAATCATCTGTCTCTGATGTTAACTCCAGTTAATTCTGATGCCAAAACTTTGTTACTGCCTCTCTGAAGTTACAAAACTTGGCAGAGAGACATCTCCTCACTTTTGCAGAACTAGGGATTTCATAGTCCCCACTATATTTACAGGCAACTAACCGCATGAAGGCTGCAATGGGTCACCTAGTCAATCTAAAGTAAAATTGTTTGCTTTTCACTCAGAATATATATATATATATAAACCTAAGTATAAAAAGACTATTGATTTCGGTTGTGTTCTCTGTCTCCTGAGACAGCCTACCTAACAGCAGGAACTTTGGTGCCTGTATTTGACAAAACAGTTCAATGACTATTTTACACTTTAGGTTTTAGATTTCATTAATCTCGGGGAAATGAACTTCTATCTATCTTCCTCATCCCTAAAAACTGATCAAACCACCATACCTTTCCTCTCAGGTAACACTCCTCCTCTCCTAATGAAGCTGAACAGATATGCAAAAAGAAATTTCAAACAGAACAAATATAGAAATCTCTGACTATCCCGGCTCTTAACGTAATTACCTATGCTGAGTTCTGTATCTGTGCTAATAGCTAGACAGTTACATGTATTTTCTTAAACAAAAAATCCCCTATCCTGGGTTTGAATTTAAACATAAACAAAATTAGATGATTCTGGAAAGTGGGGAGAAATATTTCTCAGGACTGAATGGGTTTTATCAATGTAGTTCACAATTTAGGCAAAAGTAGGATGTATCAGTTCCCACCCTCTAGATTTTAATAAGTGATTTGCGTCTTTTTTTTAGTCTCATTAACTAAAAATTAATAATCAGTTTGCTAAAAAGAAGGTTAATTATTCACATATTTAAGCAATTACATAGCTTAACTTATATTTGGCTGTTTCAGTTTATGTATTTTTAATGTTGAGAAAAGATGAATTAAAAATGTTATTTTAAAGATTTGTAGTGATTTTTATCAAATTCTTTCTGAAAGGAAATTGTATTTTAATTAAAAGTGCAGAAAAAATAATCCAAAATTTTATTCTTGTTTTTTCAATAAAATTTAAACATGCTGGATACAAAACAAATGCAAAATATATTTTGCTTTCAAAAACATAGAGTACTTAAGAGTAAACATTAATGAATTCATCTGTTTTTGAGGGAGTTGGGTTACTTTCAGTTTTATCATCACATAATTCTACAAATCTAAGTCTCAGCATTTCTAACCTACTTTTTATTCATGGATCAGGAAAGGAAAGCAAGCTTTCATTTTCTGTGTGTTCACAAGAAGCTTTAAAGCTAAAAAGAAACAAAGATCATGTCTTTACCTGAAGAAGAGCCTACAGCTTTCAAAAACTGGGCTGTGTAGGCAATGATAGTCTTAATTTACTAGGCTTATTTCTTCAAAACTATGGTGGTTTACATGCTTTTCTTGAATATTATTTTTGTTAAATTTAAGATTTTACCAAGGACTTTAGAATAATTCTATATCAAAATACAGCTTGTCATAATTTCATTTTTATCTTGAAGTTTTGGGATTTTTAAAAAAGAAAATGTGCATTTAATTGAATTTAAAATCCAACTGAAATGAGGTTTTTTTGTATTCTTATGCATCACATTTATTTCAAGCTCTTAATCAGGAATATTCACATTGATGAACATGTAATTATTTTATGTTCTGCTATCTTCACTTTTTCAGTCTAAAACCGTTCTGTGCAACGTTTTCTATTGAATATAAGTAATAGAAAAGAAATTCAGAGAGTCAAACATGAATTTAACTACCTATGAAATAAAGAAAATACTCTGAATTTGCTGAAGTGCATTTACAATTGTGTCACAGCAATGAATAACCCTATTTTCTCCAAGAGTATGGCACCTGGATCAAAAGAAGCGGATGTAGGTCAAAAAAAATGTTCAAAATTATAGACACCTTGCAAACCCATATTGCATCTGGGCGCCAGTCTGACTATAAATGTGGAGATGGGTAACACTGGAGAACTTCAGGTTTGAGCCCTGCTGTTCACTGTAAAGTCCTGCCATCTGCTCTGCAAATATTGGAATGAAGTATGTAAAACTCTTCTTGGATGTACAGAGATGCAGCCGACTCTGTGAGGGAGAAGCACAGAGAGATGTGGCACAACTCTGTGACATGATGTGTGCCAAAGCAATCCTCATACCACTGAAAATCAAGCCACAGATTTGATGGTTGGAACAACTTCAGAGCAGCATACGGGTTTTATCTCCTCAGTTCTACACATTGGAGTTTTCTTAGATTTTGCAATGCTTTGGGCCACTTACATATCTTCAGCTTTTAGACGGAATGTGTATTATCTTCAGTCACTTCAGAAATGAATTTACTTTTATGTGCTGTGAAAAAGAACTTGAAGAGTATGTTTCTCTGTGAAGAAATTAATTCTTTTGCCTTTGCGTATCTTAGTGATAGTACGGGTGAATAATCATCTAAGCCTAAGTCCCGTCCCTGAGCAGTATTAAAATAATGTCAGTGCTCCCTGGAAATGCCAGTGTTCTTTTGGTATATTCTCCTGTGACACAGTGATTTAGATATCCCTCTTGCCTTCACACCATGGATTATGTACCTTGATTAGCACAAGATCCCAACGCTAGGCTTCTTTAAAATAAGACAGCTATCTTGCAGCCATTGCAGCACCTTTGGAAAGACACATCTGTCTTTCCAATAACTGCTCTGTAGCATGCTATGACCCGCACGCAATTAACCACAGTGAAGGTAAGAGTCCTTGTCTGATTGTCCTCTAGTGTTCCTTGGCCCAGAGGCTGAGGGGAGGAGTGAAATCATGGACCAGGAACCAGAACTGAACCTGTAAACATAGCTGTATCAGCCAGTTCCAGGGCAGTTCCAGAGTTTGTCTGAACCTATATATTTGGCACATTATTACAGAGTCACTTCTTCCCAAACTCCAAAGCTGGGTCACATTGGCATGTGGACATACTTCCTTTGTCATGTCCACTCCTTGTAGGTAGCCTACAGCTTGTTCCAAAATCACCAGAGTTTACCAAGACCCAGGATGAGCACAGACCATTCACAGAAAGGGGAAAAATAATTTCTGGTCTATAGGTCCCTAAATGGAGAAAGCTCCTGTGCTGGGTGACCCTTTCCAGGTTTCTGGTTTATGCCTGTCCCCAGCCTTGTCTCTTGAATGTATCTCAGACAGATGCTGGAGGTAGCTTGTTTCCCAGGTGGACCCCTTGTATGTATATTGTAGCTTGTCTCCAGTTCTATATCAGGCTCCATCTCCTGAGTGGACTCTGGATCATGTTATAGCCTTGTTTCAAGGCTATGTTTCTATGGGCCTGTCACTACTTGCTCCTGACTGACCCCCCCAAAAGGACTCCAGACCTGGTTCATCACTTGCTCTGTGTATGTCCATTACTAGCTCAGCCCATCACATTCAGACCCAGTAGGACTGCATCCCTTTGTTGAGGACACTGTCGAGGCTGGTGTCTTGCTCAGCTTCTGGCTCTCCATTCACTAGGGAGAACCCCACTCTAGTTATTCCCTGACAACCCCTGGCATCAGGACTCTATGACAGACACTATGACAGACTAAGAAAGATAAGGTGAGCTTATCAACATATGACACTCAAGAGTGGTTATCCAAAACAGTTGCACCCTTTGTGAAGAGCTTTGGCCTTACAAAACAAGAACTTCAGCAAAGAAGGTCACAGCCTTTCAAGTCTTCTTCATCAGCCATCCCACCAACATTGACAGTTGTCTGTCCTTATTCTCAGCTAAATAATCTAGATAGAAGGACACATCAAATCTTCTTTCAAAGTGAATTTCAAAAATACCAATGGTTTAAAACATTTCTTGAGCCCTGTAGGCCTCTGTCTACTGACCTCTTTTATGACAATCCATTAAAAGTCATGCATTCTGGATTTTCTCAAATCTGACCAGCTAAAGCTTGCTTTGGAGAGTGTCTCAGGCAAAAAGACTTTCTTAAACTTGTATTTCCGGTGAATCCACATAATCCCTGAACTCTGCTGCTTCTGGATGTGAGGAGCATAGCTGCCAAATTTCTTTCCCAAGCTACCTCCCAGGCATAGGCAGTAAAGATAGCTATAAAAGGTAGCTATTGTGTATTTCCATATGCAGAACTGGTAGTACATTTTCCTTGCATTTAATAGGAAAGTATGGCAGGTCAGTTAATTGAGAGCATGGCTGGAAACATGGCTGAAACTAGGGCTGAAGAGTCAAGTGTGATATAATAATCATTGTATCTCATATTTATCAAAGTGCAAATGTCTTAAATTTTTTACACATGTGCTATAGCTGATGCTGCCCTGAGCAGCACATATGAGCACTAAGCAATCTTGGTATTTACCTTGTAATTACTAAATCAAATGCATTGTCATAGCAAGGAACTGGGGAGAGGAGGATTAGTGAGAGAAAGGGAGGGAAAAGGTAGATTTTATCTGAAAACAAAAGGCAGAGGGAATGAGGAACCTGGGGTTGTTTCTCATCACAGCTTTGGGCTGAGATGGGATGTTCCTCTGACCATAGCTGTATGCAGAGTCCCTTCCATAGAAAAGCTTCACCTAGAACAATTGTCCTGGACAGCACACCAGCACATATGGACCTTTGGTAGCTCAATGAATAAGAGATGTAGATATCCTGGCTATAGGAAGCCTTTCCAAAGAGGGAATCTTTATAAGGATTAAGTTACAGTTGGAAAAAAAGAAATGTAATGCTATTTCTTAATGTGACATGTATTCCTAAATATGGAGAAGTCCAGGAATGGGCATTCCAGGGGCTGTCCAGATTCCATGTGACGGGGCTAGGGTACAGGACTCATAAAGGCTGGTGGTTTATGCTTTGTCATATCCATATGTAGTCCTCCCAGCTGTACTCATGAAAACCCCAGACATATTCAAAGATGAAGACAATGCAGACCCTCATGGAATTTGGCTTCACAGGTACTTACAGAATGACATAAAATGACTGTAAGTTGTGCATCCTAATGAAAGTTTTATTCTTTTTAATTCATAGAAGAGTAGATTAAATGAAGGTGCATTGGTCCTGGCAACTTATTTGCAGAAATGTCTTTGGCTAGAAGAAAAATAAGGTAAAAACTCATGGGTTTGGTTTTTTGGGAGTTTGTTTTGGTTTTTGTTTTGTTTTGTTTTGTTTTTTACCTCCTATAACTCTTGTATTACCTTCTATGGGTAAAAAAAAACCCCACATAAGTATGTACTGTATAGCTCCAGTACACTTCATCAATGAGTAGCAGGAACTTAATGTCTTTCATGGCTGAAATAATTTTTTATTCTGCTGTTGTAATCAGTTGATTGGAATTATAAATATAATTTCACATGACTATAGTTAAGCTTTGTCAGTTTTTCCATTTTATAAATATGTATATTTATAAATATACATTTATACCCTGTATTTTTAGCAGGGTCTACAATTCAGCCAATAAGATTAACTTCAGGTAGAAACCTAAATGGCTTTTTTTTTTTTTTTTTTTCCTGTCTTTTGTTGTTTCATCCTGCCAAGCTTGCTCTTGGACATTTTGGCCATTTTTAACATGAAGAAACCAGCCCTTAAAATTAAATTAAAAATTCCATCTTTTCATTCTGTTCAAGTGATTGTGTTATTCCAACTTAGTTTTAAGCTAATTAATAGCAAGTCATTTGTAATGAGAAAGTATTTTCTCATTCTAATTAAAAACTTGCTAACAAAAAGTAAATACAGTTCTAGCAATCAACACATTATTTCATTTTGAAAAGTTCATCATGATTATTAGTGAATCAGATGGATGCTTGTGGGTTGCACTTACATTAACAGAACAGAGACCTCATTACAGTAGCATACAGCATGACAAAATCCCTTATCTGGAAGAACTTCCAAAGAGATTTTGTGGTCCACTGCATCAGAAAAAAAAAAAAAAAAAGGAAAAAAAGCATTAATAAATGCATACTTGGAATCACTGTTGTTCACTAGCAATATAAGTCATCATGGTCAGTGAATGTACAAGTCTCACACTTCAGTCTGACACGGTATCAAACAGCCTGGGCAAAATCAGTTGCTGAATTAGAATTAAAGATAATGGAGTCTGCAATCTGAAAAGGAGGTTCCTTACCTAAATTTAAGGTAAAAATAAAGCTGATTGATAACAAAAAAGTCATTTTTTTTTTATTTGGCAGCTGGGAAAACTCTTGAGAAAATGTTATATTCAGCACTTCTCTGACATACATTATGAAAGGTGACAACCTCAACAGCTGTAGGTGGAATGTAATTAGGCTTTATTATCCCCATTTTACAGATGGCAATCCGAGACATATAGCAATCAAAAGCTACACAATGCAAAGAAATTATAACACAGAGTCCTATTTTCTGGGATAAAAGAACTTCCACTGACTTTAATAAGCATTATTTGTATCTCACAGTGAAAAAAAAGAGCTTTTAGTTTTCACGGCCCTCAGCCCTACACTAAATCCTCCAGTAGTTTATACTGCCATTCAGGAAAGTCGTCTTTAATTTATCAGCTACAACGAAACTAAACTGTTAAAGACACTTTAGACAGGTTTTATGTGTTATAGCATAAATGAGGTGATCAACAGGGGTTCCCTCTGGGATCTGGGTATCCCACAGAGCTAAATTCCTAAGGAGTGAATAATTGCAAGTTCCTTTCTGTCTGGTTGATCTAGGTGTGAGAAAAGGCAACTAAAGTGCTTTGTGATTCAGTTAGTGTGGGCAGATGTGTTCTGTAACCCTAATGAGCCAATTAAGGAGGCCCCTGAAAAGGAAGGGGGGGGGGGGGGGGGGTAGGTGTGTGTCTAGCTGCATTTTTAAGGAAAGAGGGTGCCAGAGGAAAGATAGCAAAGCTCAACTAGAGACCATGCTGAAGTTGTACTGGACAGTTATATATAGTAGGTGTTTGTTTTGAACAGGGTTTACTTGTTTTTTTTTTTTTAAATGTTAAACCTGTTTTTAGTTTCAGAAGATGCAGCTGTGATTATTAACACCTAACTGTGGCATTTTGAAGGGGGAAGGGGAAGCAAGAATATATAAAAACATTGGGAGATACTCTTTCTTACAATTTCACTACTTAAAAGTTGTGTGCATCCACCCATAGTTTTCCTGCTTGTACAAAACCACTTATGTTCTTTAGTGTCTTTACAAGAAGAAGAGGAAAAAAAAAAAAAAGAAAAATAAAAGCTAAATCTCGTGTATGGAAAAGGCCTACTTCTGGGAAGCTGCAGAAGACACAAAGTATTGGAGATGTTGCTCATAAGTTTATTTCTACATTCTTCTGACATTCAGTCTTTCTACGTTTTGGATGGTTTTTGGTTGCTGATTTTTGGTTTTCCAAGGAAAACTTTCCCAGGGGATTATACAATATTTTGTGGATAGACAGTTACTGTTCCTTGCTCTGTTTCACCCAGAAATATACATTTGGTCCTGAGCTGTCATCAGAAAGTGTTGCATCCGTTAAAAAAACCACTTCAAGCTCTCTAGTAAACATATGCTTGCATAGTTCCTCTTTAAAGTTACACAGTCCCCATAAATAGTATGACTTATATAAATAAAGCATAATAATAGGATCTCTTCATTCACTGCTGAAATGCAGCCACCCTTAGATGGAAAGGAGATACTGTTCAACAGTACACAGCAGCAGTTACTGCCAAATGGAATTCAAGGTAGACTAAATGTAATTTCTTGCATTGAAATTTGGCAGACACGCTGCAGACATACTATGCATTTTGTTTTGTAGGAGCCATATTATGAAGAGCACCTGAAGATGATATTAGCACTTCTTTCTTCTTATTGCTAAAAAAAAAAAAAAAAAAGGTACTAAAGTCATCTTATTCATAGCATAAACTGCCCAATACAAGCCAAAGCATGCTCCTGGTTGCAGCAGGTACTCTCTGTTCTGCTTATCTTAGCAGAGGTGTGTGTCAGTTCAGCAAAGACCCTTGTAGAATCCAGCTGCCTCCCACATCTTTGCAGACTAATAACAGCTACTTTACACCCTAGCCTCTGTCTTGTCAGATGCAAATCCCTCTCTTTCCATAAGACTAAAGACGAAAATTAAACTTACTAAGAGCAAATAAACTGAAGAATTTTTACCAGAATAATAATTGTTTACTAGCACAAACTCTTCCCAGGCACTCCAGTTCATACAGTCTCCCTATTACCATGGCTCATTTTCTTTGGCTTGTGCTGTTTCCCAGAGACCCCTTTTCTTCCACAGTAATTCTTGCATTAACAGTGCTCAGTCACAACATTTAAGGGAAGAGATACTTTGTTACCATTGAATTATGCTTGAGAAAGTTTTGAGAAGCTGAGCAGTGTTTAATATCAGTTGTCTTGTACAAGGGTTACCTAATAATGGCTGGTTGCCTTGCAGTCAGACTCAAATCGGTTAGGTCAGTTTAAAAAAAAGGCTTATTTACTAAATTCAATTAAAACCACACTGGCCCACAAAATTTTCTAAAGCTATAGGCAGCACTAATGAAGAAAAATGTTTAATATTCTGTTTTAAGATCATATCTGAAAATTTCCTTTCGTTCTAGATTTACTTGAGCTTCTCCGAGGTATCTAATCTAAATGATATTAACTCAACTTTCCTACACCTTGACTAGTAAGCCTGCATGTCTGCAGAAGCAGTGTTGTTCAATTTCTATTGCGAAGTGCGGGCTCCCCAAGCAGGAGGTCTAATACACTGAATCCAAGGTTTTTCTTCTTTGGCTCCCAAAGCTCAGTGCTCCCCTCCTTTTTCCTAATTCATCTTCATATCTTTCCAGTGTCAGGTTGGCCCTTATCTACCACATCAAGTAGAATCCTTGTGCCCTTACAGTCCAGAAAGTTTATATGCCAAGTTTTCCTTCAGGCTCAACATCCCACTCAATGATGCTGTGATGAATGTCAAACCTGAACAGGCTTTGTCTATTTTGGTTTCTCTCATGAAAATTTCAAATGATGGCAAATGTATGTCCTCAATCATCCACACTGATCATCCCTTAAACTGGCGTTTGTTGTCTGAAAGACCATTGCCCTGTATGCTAAAGTAAGGAAAAAAAATACTTCCACATCTCTCTTCTCCCCTATCCAACTTATGCCTGCATATAATTTCTTCTTTCATCATAGAACAAAAAAACTTATTTTATTTCAGTGTGTTTCTTGGTTTCTTATAATCATTCGTATGTGAATTATTTTGTACAGTATTAGTTGAATTTAAATTTCAAGATTGTTAGTAAATTCCCACATGGAAAGACATGTAAAAACATATTTCTTCTTAGGAGTGTTTATAAATACTCTGTTACTTATCTCTTTCTGTGTATGGGTATTATTGTAATGTCATCACTGACAGCATCAGTCAGAACCAGAGCTGCAGAAATCTGGTGCTACCCTGGAGAGAAGATGGAAATTCTTTAAGAATTAAATATTTTATGGAAAATGTAGATAAGTAAAGTAGTTTTAGAGTGATGCTGAAGCTTCCAGCAGCTTTTGTGATTCATAATGGAAGTTTATCTCAGTTTTAATTTTGAATTTCAAACCTTTGTTTTTCTGGGTGTTTTCATTGGTGTGTTTTTTTCCTGGTTTGCTTTTGTGTTTGTTTTTGTTTTTAATGGATTAGTTTTAAATATATTTCAATATGTGGACATACAATTTAATTAAAGTTTGGTAAACACTTATGAATTATTTAGGCCAGGAAAAAAATTTACCTCACTTTTCGTTAATTATAAAAAATATCTCTCACTCTAGTCTTTTACTCAAGTTCAGGTTGATCATCCGGAAAGTTTGTCTATTATATTCTTAGGCTAATCTTGCAAGCACAATTATCACTTCTACTGTGTCATGATTTTATATCCGTTATCTACTAGTGGTAATAAGCTGATTTTCATCCTTTTATATTTCTATTCAGCTTCTGTTTTTCACTTTGTCTCCACAGTTCCGAGCTGACTTAATTCAGGACATGAAATAGATCACAAATTAAACTACGTAACTTCAAAAATTACCGTTGTTTACTTCGTGAGTGGCCCTGGAGCAATGTGGCTAATCAAACACTTGATTAAGCTTGACTCAAAGTAACTGTGTTCTGCAGTCCCTGGATGGAGAATGCAATGTGTGCCTCACATGTTCTTTGTTTTAAGGATTGCCTTTAGTTCTAGTTGAAACTCTGTTGGTTTTATACATTTAAGGTGCCCTCCACAGTTACTGTTCAAAAACAAACATAAAGAAAATAATGGATGTTACATTCTTGTTAACAAATGTTGAGTTTCCAATATGAATAGTGGCTTTGTATAAGAATTTGAGAAATATACCAGATATTATCCCATTCCTAGATTTTGCAACAGTGTCCAAAGGAAAATGTTCTACCAAAATTTCTTGCTTTCATTGGCTTGATAACTCAGTAGAATTAAAAATATTAATCAATAAAATCCAATATTTTCTTTAAGGATATTCTTTTTTTTCTTCTGAGACATGCATAAATTAAGACTGTGAGGATATATGAATACTAAAATATATCTATTTAAGTAGGAAAAAATAATTTATGTAATCCTTCATATGAAAAAGATGTTAAAATATGTAAGTCTGCTATCAAGGATACTGTTGAAAGAATCTGGCTTTTGCTTTGTTTTCCTTGGGGTCAGGAAGAGCCTTTGGAAGTTTCTTCAAATATTCTTATGAAAAGAAATTGATAAATAACCTGATTGATGAACACTGTAATGTCAATGATCATGTCAATAGTTAATTGTGGTGAAGTGACTAAGTCTATAAATGACACGTTAAATACATGAACCAGTGGCTAAAGATGGAAAGAGAAACCTATACAGCATTTTTTACTCCTTTGTAATATATTTTAAATCAGGAACACTTATTTGAGGAGCTGATTGGCCTCACCTTCCATTTGGAAAACAAGGTTTTCAATGAGGAATATCTAAAGTGTTCAGTCTTTTCTTTTGGTCCCCTTATAATATAAATACATTATATGCCAATAAATTTAAATTTGATTAAGTACTCTTGTTAATATTCAGCAACATATTTGTCATGGTATTTTTCTATAAAAACTGTTCATGGCTGCTTTAAGTCTATACTAAAGAGACACAAAGGCTAAGTGGTCAGTTTTACAGATCGGAGTACAGAGGCTCATGAAAAATTAATAAAGACACAAGGACACAGCTTTTGAATTTCACTCTGATCTCTAAGAGGTTATTGTATTGTCTTAATCACCGGAGTATTTCTTTCAGATTCAAGAATAATATCAACTCACAATCTGTATGAAAAAAAAAAAAAGAAAAAGTTGAGCATGTAATAATTCCTTGATTCCTTTATATGGGATGCATAAAAATGAATAAACTACAATTTGAAATATGACAATAGAAAGGCGTTTGCTCTCATATTTTGCCTCTGGGCTGCTAGTCCTTTATTCTAACATTCACTGGGCTGATTCATTCTGTGACTTCAGGCAAGTTGCTTTACTTCTTTCGACTTTCCTCAGTTTAGCTTCAGCACTGAGTAACAAGACTGCAATGGAAAACCAGGTGCTGCATTTCCATTAGCATTCATGGATGTATAAAATAACAAAGCATGAGTTAGAATGGCTGTGTATTGTTTAAATGTGAAAGAGTTAAGCTAACAACTCACTGTATTCATATATAAGCATTAAGGACTACGTGCTCAAATTACGGGCAGATAAGCTTGATGTCACTAAGGACCTAAAGAAATTTTTAGCCCTTGCATAAAGAAAAAGACCAGGCAGGGATACGTTTTCATGAGAGTTCTGGGAATCCAATGTAAGAATTTCCAAATTATGGTATTTTATACTAATAGGAAAATTAATGGTGAATGTTGAAAGAAGCTTTGTCTTTGCATTGGAGCAGCTAATTAGGCAATTAGAGCTGTTAAAAATTGACATAAGACTAACCCCAGAGGAACAGCATCCCAAATCTCAGAAGGGAACAGCAGAAAGTATAAGGCCTTTAAAAATTATTTTTAGTTACCTCTTTGGATACCAGCAGATTACATCTGTCTTCATACTTCCTGTATTAAATAATATTTACTGAGTGCATCGATGATCCAACCAACAGTCTAAAATTCTGAAATCCCGCTCATGTATGCTGTCAATATAATTTAATAAAATATATGCTGCTGAGAAATAATTAATTCACTTTATCTTATAGTTGCAAAGCGCTACGAATGCTTGAATTTTCTCCTGATTTTTTTTTTTTTGTTGATTTTTTTTTTTGTAGTGTAGAAAAATTTTTCATCACTGGAAGTAAAAGTCTCTCTCTCTCTCTAAGTAGAGACTTCAGCCAAGAATGACAAGCTACATAATGTGTCTTAATAAATTTGCACGCTTTTTGACTCTGAGACTGGGATTCGTCTATGCATGTTGATGCTTAGGATGACATTCAGCACTTTGCTTGAAACTGCAAATCACTATTTTTACGAATGTAAAACCAGTAAAGCATCTATTTACCCTTTCTGAACCCACATAACCTTTTTGTATTGGCATATTTCATTTTCTTCTGAGCGGAGCATTACGATGCTATCCCCTTTCTCAGAAGGGGAAAAGGATTTTTGCTCAGGAGCTAGCAGGGCTGATTGGTAGAACTTTAAACTAGATTGGAAGGGGGAAGGGACGATACCAGGCTAGTCAGAGACAAGCAACGGGATGGCACGCCAAAGTTCAAGGAGCTGCATGCTAGTGAGATTCCTCAGACTATTCCACGAGGTAATGGGCACAATGAACCGCACTTGAAGTGTTTCTATACAAATGCACGCGGCATGAGGAATAAGCAAGAGGAGCTAGATGGCTTGGCCCAGTCCCAGAGGTATGACATCGCAAGCATAAGAGAAACCTGGTGGGATGAGTCCTGTGACTGGTGTGCCATGATGGATGGTTACAGGCTCTTCAGGAGGGATAGGCAGGCCAGGCGAGGCAGGGGGGTGGCATTGTACGTAGTGGAGGGGCTGGAATGCATGGAGCTAGCAGCTGGCGATGGCACAGCTGAGAGCCTCTGGGTAAGGATTAAGGGACAAACAAATAAAGTGGATGTCATTGTGGGAGTCTACTATAGGCCACCCAGTCAGTATGACGACACTGACGACTTATTCTTTAGGGAACTAAGGGATGCTTCTAAGTCATCTGCCCTTGTCCTTTTGGCGGACTTCAACTTGCCAGGTGTCAACTAGGAATAGTACACAGCTGGTACAAGCAGGTTCAGAAGATTCTCAAACCATCTGGATGATAACTTCTTGGTACAGGTACTAAGGAAACCGACCAGGACACGTGGCTTCCTTGATTTGTTGCTTATTAACAGAGAGGGTCTCATGGGTGAAGTAATGATTGGTGGCTGCCTTGGCCACAGTGACCATGAAGCAGTCAAGTTTAAAATCTATGGTAACAGGAGGAAAACTTCCAGCAAGACCTCAGCTCAGGATATGAGGAGAGCTGACTTCAGGCTGCTCAGGGAACTACTTAGTAAGGTCGCCTGGGAAAAAGCTTTTGAAGGTGCTGGGGTCCATCAGTGCTGGGGTCCATCATCAGTGCTGGTCACTTTTTAAGTACCACCTCCTAAGAGCACAGGAGCAGGCAATTCCAAAACATCGGAAGTCAAGCAGGCGAGGTAGAAGGCCAGCTTGGCTGAGTAGAGATCTTCTAGAACTAAGGCAAAAAAAGAAAATGTATGGCCAGTGGAAGCAAGGTCAAGCGACATGGGAGGACTACAGAGATGCTGTTTGCCACTGTAGGGAGGAAATATGCATGGCCAAAGCTCAATTAGAGCTGAAGTTGGCCAGTACTGTGAAGGACAATAAAAAGGGCTTTTTTAGATATGTTCATAGCAAAAGGCAGGCTGGAAACAACATTGGCCCATTACTTGATGAGCGTGGTCACCTCACGAACAGGGACACAGAAAGAAGCAGAGATGTTTAATGATTTCTTCACCTCGGTCTTCAACACCGATGATGGGCTCTGGGACACCCAGAGCCCTGGGCTAGAGAACCATGACTGTGAGAATGATAAACTCCCAACCAACCCCAAACTTGTGTGGGATTTTCTGCTCCAGCTGGATCCCTATAAGTCAAAGGGGCCCAATGGGATTCATCTGAGTGTACTTAAAGAGCTGGCTGATGTCATAGAGAGACCTCTCTCAATGATTTTTCAATGCTCTTGGGAATCTTGAGAGGTCCCAGTTGACTGGAAGTTGGCAAACGTTGTCCCAGTCTTCAAGAAGGGCAACAGGGATGACCTCGGTAACTACAGGCCTGTCAGTCTCACCTCTGTGCCTGGCAAAATTATGGAGAAGATTATTCTGGGAGTTATTGAAAAACACCTGAAAGACAACACAGTCATTGGTCCCAGCCAGCACGGGTTCACAAGGGGAAAGTCCTGCTTAACAAATTTAATTTCTTTCTATGGCAAGGTCACCCAGCTAGTTGACCAAGTGAAGCCAGTCGATGTAATCTTTTTGGATTTCTGTAAGGCTCTTGATACTGTCTCTCACAGTATCCTCCTGGACAAAATGTCCAGCATACAGCTGGATAAACACATAATGCAATGGGTGAGCAATTGGCTGATGGGTCAGGCTCAAAGGGTTATAGTAAATGGGGTTACATTGGGCTGGTGTCTCATCACTAGTGGGGTTCCACAGGGATCCATCGTAGGACCAGTGCTCTTTAACGTCTTCATAAATAACTTGGATGCAGGATTTGAAAGTTTGTTATCAAAGTATGCTGATGACACAAAACTGGGAGGAGCCGTTGACACTCTCAAGAGCAGGGAGGCCCTGCAGAGACATCTGGACAAATTAGAGAGCTGGGCAATTGCCAACCATATGAAGTTTAACAAGGGCAAATGCCAGATTTTGCACCTGGGACATGGCAACCCCGGATGTACATACAGACTGGGGAATGAGAGGCTGAAGAGCAGCCCCACGGAGAGCGATCTGGGGGTTCTGGTCGACGGCAAGTTGAACATGAGCCAACAGTGTGCCCTGGCAGCCAGAAGGGCCAACCGTGTCCTGGGGTGCATCAAGCACTGTATTGCTAGCCAGTCGAGGGAAGCCCACTCTACTCTGCACTGGTGTGGCCTCATCTTGAGTACCTTGTGCAGTTTTGCACGCCACAGTATAAAAAGGATACGAAGTTACTAGAGAGTGTCCAGAGGAGAGCCACAAAGATGTAAAGGGTTTAGAGGGGAAGCCATATGAGGAGCGGCTGAAGTCACTTGGTTTGTTCAGCCTGGAGAAGAGACTGAGGGGAGACCTCATTGCAGTCTACAGCTTCCTCCCAAGGGGAAGAGGAGGGGCAGGCGCTGATCGCTTCTGCCTGGTGGCCAATGATAGAACCTGAGGGAACAGCAGGAAGATATGCCAGGGAATGTTTAGGTTGGATATTAGGAAAAGATTCTTCACCCAGAGGGTGGTGGAGCACTGAAACAGGCTTCCCAGGGAGGTAGTCACAATGCCAAGCCTGACAATATTCAAGAAGCATTTGGACAATGCCCTCAGACATGTGGTGTGAATTTTGGGGTTGTCCTATGCAGGAACAGGAGTTGGACTCGATGATCCATGTGGGTCCCTTCCAATTCAGGACATTCTATGATTCTACGATTCTATGATTTTTCCAGTGAAATCTCAGACAGCTGCACCATGTCAGGAGACAGTGAAGGTTGGCTGCCTGACATGAGAAGGAGAGCTGGGAGCCAAGCAAGACAACAAGCAGCAGCCTCGTAGGCTCAAAGTACCCCTGTGAGGGAAGAAGAGCAGGTTGGTGATGGCAACCATGTGCAGCTTAGAGTCAAAACTGCCAGGCAACTCCAATATAATGAGGCCAGTCCAAAGGCAATCTGAGAAGACAGCCCATGGATCTGGGTCCAAGCACACTGTGTTTCAGGTACCATTTTTGTAACTCTGTGTGAGCCATCACAGTTATGACACCTTCTTGATTTTCCTTTTGGAAGCATCATACAGAAGACATTAACCAGCCAGCTCCTGAAGCAAAATGTTTACTTAGTAGTGAGTCATGGAAAGTGCATACATAAATGCATATATAAATATTTCTGTAAAACAATGAATAGCTTGTTTACACGTTTAATTTCTACTCTTCTTTCATTATTAGAGAAAAATTCTCTTTGATTTCAGGACCCTTCTAATACTACTCCAATTATTTTACAAACCCTAAACCCAGGACTGACGACATTTTTTTGCCTGCTGGTCAAGAGGATGATCTCAAAGAGGATGTTTCTAATGCTTGCTGCATTGTTTGTGAACTTGGACCAATGCATTTTCAAAGAATTGTATCCAATGTTCTGATGACCGACTTGCAAGGATTTTGAAAGTATCTGAATAAGTGTGATTCTTAGCTGCCTATATTATTTTAAAACAACTACTATGGAATCAAGTACATACATGTACTAACATCTCAAAGTACTCAATCAACAATGATATTGATAAGACATCACAGGTTATATATCGTGACTAGAGCTACCTATATGTCATGTATTCTCATCTATATTAAGACAGATCCACTTTAAACTAAGCACCAAGTACTCACCTAACACCCATTCAGCAGAAGTGGGTTCTTGCAACGTGCATACTGTGTATTGTACACAATTTTAGTGCATAAAATCCTAATTTTTGTTGTTGTTGTAGAAATTCAGTCAGTCATTGTCTCAGTGTGAGTGTAATAGATATGTAATGCATGTATCAAGTGTATAATGACTGCTAAAAGATGAAGATAACAATCACTTTGGTTAATCCTTAAAATTGAATGGAATGGTTATTATGTACATTTATTTTTCCTCCAAAATGTAGGCTGTTACTGTAACAGTAATGACCACCTCTTTACCATTCCATTATCTATGTAAACTACTTAATATTACAGATCTACTAAAAATGATAAATTAAATGGAGACCTGTAATTTCATAACTTTAGAGAATATCTTAATAAGTCCACTGAAAATCAAAATGTACACCTGATTTTTAAACCCCTGAAAATTTGAGGTTTTTAATAAAATCCCCAGTAAGGGTGGCATGTGAATTGAACAGGTGTCAGTAAACATTCGGAGATACTGTGCTAACTAATTAGAGAACAAAAGTTTATAACCGGAAGTTGAAACATGGTTTAGTCTGCATACATTTGAGAAGTTGTACCCAGATACTGCTTGGAGTACAGGGCACGCTATGAACATATTTCTGTGTTCCAGCTACAGAACTTAGAAGCATGCTTATCAGTTTAAAGCAGACACATTTGGAGAGGACTAAATGCACAGATGTTTCTGTTAGCTAGATTATTACAGTTATAATAAAACTAGTCTGTCAGTATTTAATAAGAATGTATTTATTTAAAATTCATATCTTCAAGAGCTACAAGTATGAACTAGTGAATCTTCATGAATCTTATGATATGGGTAGTTAAGCATGACTACTACCTTTTATGCCTAAAGTAATGCTGATGATGAAATTCAATGACTTGACATGGGCCACCCCAAAAGAATCAGTATTGGAGGTGATGAGATTACAAACAAGGTCCCTTGGCTTTGTTCATCCTTCAGTAACACATCTGTACTTCCCTGTTTGTTTTTGTTGTTGTTTTCTATTTTTTACCCATGTATAACATTGCAAATATGGCAAATTATTCACTTGAATTGATTTATTGAATATAGCATTCTGAAGTTTGGGAAGTACTGAGATGATTATTTGTATGATTGATTTATTACTCATGTCATACATTTCCATGATACATAGATTGAATCCTTAACACCTTAATTTAAAATAGAAAGGACACATCAAAAGAAGAGAACATACTGTATAACTTTTCATGTGTGTGAAGAAAAATTATTTGTGAAAGTATTTCTTCATCAGAAGGGAGACTATTCCAAGGATAGAAACAAAAGGTTTATCAGAGCATAAGTCTGAATCTGGAAGCTGAAAACTGTCAGAAAACTCCTGAGAAGTAGGAAAAGTAAAAGACGTGGAGAAAGCATAATATGCAAGGGAAATAAATGCAAAAAGGGTGGAGGGACAGTTTTATTTATGTCCTTGATGATCAACAGCCTTGAAATACACAAGGTAAGAAACAAATTTAATGGAGGATGCGGAAGTGACATATAGCAAGTCCACATATAACAATAATGAATGACAAAACCCCTCCAAAAGAAGATAATGAGGTATTCATGTGGAAACGGAAAGTACAGTTGTATTCTCTTCTATCAAGTCTCAAACAAAAGCTATTCTTTGGGAGAGATACCTCAGGTATGCTTTAGCTTAGCTACAAGCTACAGTATTTCTGGCCAATTTATTTGGTAATAAAAAATTGTATGTACAAACCACAAATAAGTAAATCCACTGCACTGCCAAACATTATTAATACCAGCCACCACTTGCATAGTGTATTTTGCCATATACCCACAGGCCATTGACAGAAACAGAGGCTTTCATTAAAACCTGAACATTCCAGTCATGTTCAAGAATGTTCAAGAATATTCAAGTATTTTACCATTGTTGAAACATTTACCAAAACCCCACATCCCATCCATAGTGCTTACATTTTAAATAGTCTTGACTAAAACTGCTTATAACGTATTCTCTGGGGCATAGAAAGGTGTTTTGTTGATCTCTGGGAATAGGACTATGCATGCAAGCACAGCAAATGAGGCTTTTTTTATGACTAGTAGCTCTGTCTGGTTTTATCAAAAGCTTTACATGGCTAATTGTCTCATCACCAGCCATGCCAATGGCCAGGAGCACAAACCAATGAAAGGAACTTATTTCATCTGTCAAACAGTGCATGCCAATGTATAATAATATGATGCAGTGAGAAGTTACACAGATAATATTTAAATCACATCTCTGCAACCTAGGAAAATAAAATAGAAGAAGCACAAAAAGTAAGTGGCTTGTCACTACAGAACACTGCCCTCAAAGCTGAGGAAGAGCCGGGCATGCTTTCAAGCAAGGCATCTGAGCCAACTGACCCTGACCCATGCAAGACCACCAGGATGAAGTGGTGAGTGATAGTAGCGAGTGACTCCCTGCTGCAAGGGACAGAGGAACCCATCTGCCAACCAGACCTGTTGTCTAAAGAAGTTTGCTGCTTGTCGGTGCCTGAATCCAGGATGCTGTGGAGAGACTGCTGAGGTGTGTCCAACCCTCTGACTATTACACCCAGATGTTCTTCTTTGTGAGCAGCAATGGGGCAAGCTGGAGAGTATCAATAATGACTACAGAGCTCTGGGGGCCCGGGTGGTGTTCTCAATCTTGTCTGCTGGTGAGGCTAAAGGGTGCAAAGAGGAGGGGACTGATACTGTATGCCAACAATTGGTTGCAGACCTGATGTCAGGCACAGGGTTTAGCTTCTATGACCCCAAACCCTATTTAAGAGTCAACATCTGCTTGGGATACATGGGATGCACCTCACTAAGCAGGGGAAAATTAACTTTGCCAGCAGGATGGCTGACCTAGTAAGAAGACCTTTAAACTAGGAACAGAACGGGAGAGAGAGAGTTACCAGCAGGCCTGTGAGGCAGTGATGGGCAGGACTGACAAGCAAAGGGCCTGGGGTGATGATGGGCACAAAATGGAATACAAAATCAAAAAAGCAGGGCTTAAGCATGGTAACCACAAGCATTGACATGTAAGAAAGGAAGTGCCTGCAAGCCATTATTATGGAAAAAAACCCAACAGACCCTTTATGTGAAAACACCATGTTGGGGTGCCTCTCTGAAGTGCTGGTACAGTAATGCATGCAGCATAGCCAATAAACTTGAGGAACTATGCACAGTTGCAGGTCTATGATCTTGTTGGGATCATGGAGCCTTGTTGGAATGGCTTACACTACTAAAGTGTTGCAATGAAGGGATATACGATCTTTAGGAAGGAAGGGCCTGGAAGATGAGGAGGTAGAGTAGCCATTTATGTGAAAGAGTACCTGGGATGCATGGAGCTCTGCCTATGGATGGGTGATGGGCCAGCTAAGAGCTTATGGATGAGGATTAAAGAGCCAAACAGTATGGGTGACATATTAGTCAGTGTCTGCTATCAACTGCCTGCCCAGGAAGGACAAGCAGATGAGGCCTTCTAAAGATGGATAGAAGTAGCCTCACATTTGCAGACTCTGGTACTCATGGGGGACATCAATCACCTCGATATCTGCTGGAAAACAAAGCAGGGAATAACCTCCTCTCCAGGATGTTCCTGGAGACCATTGATGACAGCTTTCTGACCTAAGTGATAGAGGAACCAACAAGGAGATGTGGTCTGCTGGACTGCATACTCATTAGTGAGGAAGGGCTCATTGGGGATGTGAAGGCCAATGCAGCCTTGGATGCAGTGACCATTAGATGCTGGAGTTCTGGATCATGAGAGGAGGGAGTAGGGCAAAAAGTAAGATCATAACCCTGGACTTCAGCAGAGCAGACTTTGGCTTCTCCAAAGATCTGCTTGGAAGAGTCTTATGGGATAAAGCGAAAGAAGCAATAGGGGTCCAAGAAAGCTAGTTGATATTTAAGGATCACCTCCTCCAAGCTCAAGGGCAGTCCATCGCAATGAGCAGGAAGTCAGGCAAAAATGCCAGGAGTCCTGCATGGATGAACAAGTTGCTCCTGGCAAAACTGAGGCAAGAAAAAGGACTACACAGAAGGCAGAAGCATGGACAGGTAACCTGGGTGGAATAGAGAGACACCGTCCAGGCATGAAGAGATGAATTTAGGAAAGTCAAATCCCACCTGAAGTTGAATGTGGTAAGGAATGTCAAATAAAACAAGAAGGGCTTCTGTAAGTACATAAGTGGCAAAAGGAAGACTAGGGAAAATGTGGCCCCACTGTTGAATGGGACAGGGACATCAGTGACATGGGATACAGAAAAGGCTGAGGTACTGAATTCCTTCTTCATCACAGTCTTCAGTAGTAAGACCAGTGTTCAGTATTCCCAGGCTCCAGAGACCAAGGGGAAAGGTTAGAACTAATTCTGGAAACCATTTCATGGTTTCATTTCATGTATCACAAGAAAGTCATCAGGAGTAGTCATCATGGCTTTACCAAGAGGAAGTCATGCCTGACCAGCCTGAGAACCTTCCACAATGAAATGCCTGGCTTGGCAGATGTGGGGAGAGCAGTGGGTATTGTCTAGCTAGACTTCAGTAAGGCTTTTGATATTGTCTCCTAGAAGATCCTCATAGACAACCTGCTGATGTATGGGCTGGACAGGGAGACAGTGAGGTGGACTGGAAATGAATGGCCAGGCCCAGAGGGTGGTGTTCAGTGGCACAACGTCTGGTTGGAGGCCAGTATTAGCAGTGTAGACCAGAAGTTAATACTGAGTCCAATCTGGTTCAAAATCTTCCTTAGTGATCTAGATGATGGGCCAGAGTGTACCTTCAGCAGGTTTGCTGCTGACACTAAACTGGGAGGAGTGGCTGATATGTCAGAGGGTTGTGCTGCCATCCAGAGGGACCTCAACAGAGTGGAGAAATGAGCTGTCAGGAACCTCATGCCATTCAACATGGGGAACTGCAGAGTCCCACACCTGGGGAGAAAAAAACCCATGCACCAGTATATGCTGGAGGTCAACCAAATGGAAAGCAGCTTTGCACAAGACATCCTTGGGATCCTAGTGAATAGCAAGTTGAGCACGAGTCACTGATGTGCCCCTGTGGCAAGGAAGCCTAATGTTATCCTGGGCTGCATTAGACAAAACATTGCCAGCAGGTGGAGGGAGGAGATTCTTGCACCCTACTTAGCATTGGTGAGGCTGCAACTTACTGTTCTGGGCTCCTCAGCACAAAAGAGAGATGGAGGGACTGGAGCATCTCTCCTATGAGAAAAGGCTGAAAGAGCTGGGACTGTTTATCCTAGAGAAGAGAAGGCTTTAGGAGTGGATCTCATCAATGTTTACAAATACCTGAGGGGAGAGTGTAAAGAGAACAGAGCTAGGCTCTTTTCAGTGGTGCCCAGTGACAGGATGAGAGGAAATAGGCACAAACTGACACACAGGCAGTTCTGTCTGAACATCAGGAAACACTTTTTGACTGTGAGGGTGATGGAGCCCTGGCACAGCTTGCCCAGAAATGTTGTGGAGTCTCCCACCTTGAAGATATTCAAAAGCCATCTGGACAGAGTTCTGTGCAATCTGCTGTTAGGTAGCCCTGCTTGAGCATGGACATTGGACAACATGACCTCCAGAGATGCCTCCCAACCTCAGCTGTTCTGTGATTCTGTGATTCTGTAAACACATTTAGAGTGACAGGATATGCAAGTAGTTGCTTTGTATTTAGAAAAGGAAAAAATATAAGCAGGCATAAATTCATCCAAAATACAAAGTGGCTTTTTTCATATATCTATAAAGTACTGTTAATTATTAGCCAATAAATAAATTTTCTGTCTGAATGTCACTGTGGTCAGATCTCCTTTTAACTCTCTTGACTGTTGTGTTTGGTACAATACATCAGAAAAACCGTATCTAGTACATTTTAGATGTCATACCAAGTCTGATACGTGTATTGATTTCTAGATGTCATGTATCCGGGTCACTCAACTACAGTAATAGAGTCACAATAGATCTTGGTTATTTTTAATTCAAAATATTATCATTGTATAGTATTTGGGAAACAAGCCTGTAGGTTTGATAAATGACTTCTAGAACTTCTACAGAACTGCATACACCACTTTCTTCGGTCTTTGCCCTGTCAGCATTCAGTTTTCATGCTCCAGATAGCTCAAATCTAAATGAGAAGGTCCTTCAATGATCTTGAATGCATGTCCTGCCAGACCCTCTCCTGCCTGCTATCTGTCTGCTAGTAACAGACAAGCATGAAGATAGTACACAGACAGGAAACATTCCTATATCTCTGTTTCTTTGACCTAAGTAAAAGATCTGTAACAGCTCTTTGGACCTTGTTCCTACATCTTCTGAGTTACAATATTCTTCACTGTAGCTTGTATCCTTAGTATAGCACTTGCACATGTAGTATCTGATTGCTAAGTTTCTCTGAAGAATCCTCATTCAGACTGTTCCTTATGATTCATGCCTGCATACCCACAGATACAGCATTGTTGTAATTATCCAAGTCGGGCTCTAAGATTTCTGGGGACAGGTGTCAGTGTTCAGCTACCCTCAGCCACTCTAATGGTTACATTGTGGAGAACTGTGGCAAAATGTGCCAGTTATTCCAGAACTCAGCATAGACCCACAGACAAATCTTCACTGACATGTTTCCACTGCCTCTGTATGCAACCTCCCCCAAGTTTCCAGTTTCCAAAAGCAAAGTTTTTGATAACTGCTACTTCCAAGAAATTTTGCCACAATTTCTGTCTTCAGTTAAGCTTTGCACTTAACAATTTTCATGTAACTACAATCTCAAAATTGTAACACATCCATGCTAATTCAGCTTATGAAAATGTTTTTTCAATGCTTGACGTGACTTATGGCTTCCCAGAAACAGCAATCCTTCTTTCTTTTTTTTTATCTAAACAAGGCTGTTTGTGGCAGAACTAAGATATTTTACTGTAAAAGAGAAAATGCAGTGTCTTCTTTTCCCCCTTTCCCTTCAGTCTAGCTATTGTGTCACTCATTGTGTCTGCCTAGAGTGACAACGAATTCACTTCATCATACAGCAAGAACAGGTGCCTCTCTGTGTGTCTCACTACTATCAGTTCCTGTTAGAGACAGGGGATTGGATTCAGTTGCCTAACTAAAGGCACCTGGTGCCATTTTAGACATCCTATGGAATCCCACCTGACCTTCATATACTGCTCTAGAGAGGAGCGAGTCTTTTGTAGGTCTCCTATGTCACAAACATCAGCTACATGCACGTCCCAAATATCAGCTACATGCACATGTCACAGATACTTTACAGCTTCCAAAATACAACTTGACATGTATATTTAGGCAATGAAATACCACCCAATGAGTCATACTTGTGTGAGATGGTGGCAGATCCCGTTCATAGGATTTGCCTTTATGGGACTCTTGCAAAACCCTGATTTCTTTGCAGATACTGTTACAGACCATTTCACCTTCAGTTAAACAAAATTAAAAAAAACAAGCCTTGTTTCACTGGTATTAGCATGTAATTTAACAAAGCTAAAAAATACATACCTGACTCCCCAGAGTTTTTCAATCAGGTATTTTTATTATTTTCATGCTATTTTCTTGTAACTCATTGAATTTAATATGATGGTGGCTAATGAGTGCATGTCTAAATCTGTACTTACTTGCAAAATCCTTGAACCTAAACTTCCTAAACTTCTCTGCCCCTTTCAGACACTATTTGCTTCAGTATAGCACTCCTAGGGAAAAAAAAACCAAAACCCACAAACCACAAAAACCCCACCAGATGTAGTATGTACAATCTCATGTATAGTAACTATATATCCTTCAGTAAAGTTCTTTTAGGAGGGTGAAAATAAACCTGGGAATCAGTCTTCCTTTTCAGTTAATGAAAACAAAGTTATATTATTCTGCTATAGACTAACATCTTTTACTTGGTCTCCATTGATGGCATGTATACAAAATCATTTCAGTACCACTTAAAATATTTCTACCATTCACTTATTTTTTTAATTGTTAAAGTGACCCTCATGTAGTTGTTTTTATATACTTCAGCCACTTAACCTGATCTTTTTCACTAAAACCTCATTTGAGTTGGTTTTGAAGGTAGGGAATATGTTCTCTCAGCCACCCATCTGGCACTCTTAATGTTTGTCTGAAGCAGGAAATTTTTTTTTCCTGAAAATCATATTAATGTATACAATACTGTGTTCAAGATTTTTCTTTACTGCATATTTTTCAAGCATTTTGAGAGTTTGTTCAAAGTCACTGTGCCTCCCCTAAATTTTGATATCATTTGTCATTTGAAACAAATTGCTTGATATTCAGTAGATTAATTAAATCTAGTTTTCTATGAACTTGTGTCCTTTGCTTTTGTGCCTGTTCCCTTTCCATTCACAACCATGACACTCAGCAGGAGCCAACATGTGCCAAGGCTAATCCAGACTACAAGTCTGCAGACTGCTGCTGCCAAATGAAAGGTTGAGGACTAACAAGGCACTGAAAATGAACTGATTTGCACCTGTTGGTTGTCACCTTGTTTCATGGCTGAAGAGTTCTGCACTAAATGTGAATCACAAATGCTTGTCAGTCTAAAACATCTATCAGCATATTTTTAATTAGATTAAACAGAAATTCTAGACGAAGCAAAACATGACCTTTATTAGTCATATCTTTCACTTGCAGATCTTATTTCAAGGCCTAAGAAATTTCAGGAGTGTCAGCTTTCTCCAAACACCAGCAGATATTGTTGCTAAGGCATTCACAGTATTTCTGGCCCCCCTCCCCCAGCTTCATGTCATCCAAATATTGCAGGGTTGTCCTGTGACTTGGGTGATAAAACAGCCAATTCTCTTATTTCCACAATAAATCACAGTTATATAAACCACAATTATATCTAGATTTAAAGACTAAAAGTTACTGTTTGGCCATTTTAAATAAGTCTATGTCAATCAAGAACCGGCTTAGGTGGGAACTCTTCTATGCAAAACTAATAAATCTATTTAAAAAAACCAAAATGGAATAGTAACAATTTCTCAAACCAGGAAGCTGTTTAAATTTTTCATACGTGGACATCTGTTTCTTAACCATAGCGAGAACTGTTCTTATCAGAGCTATATATTTGCCTACATGCTATAATGTGCCTAGTGCCTCAAGAACAAACCATCCATAATTCCTTTATTTGGGAGCTCTCCCACCAGTATCACCAGCAGGGAAAACCCACGATACCTCTCACATATAGGCTAAAGGAGGGACATTCTGTATGTTACCTGAAATTTCTGAGTCCATCAGCATATATTCTGCCATGTCCTTCCTTGCCTGTATGGCCAGGAATGCTGAAGCCCCCGTGTGTCCTGTAAACTTATGGGAGGCAGTCTCACAGACTGTTTTAGTGACAGTTTCGTCAATAATTGAAGTTCTGACTGAAAGGGGTCACATACGACGCCTGAAAACATTTGCCTGAGCAAACTCAGTAGAGCTATTGAACCTGTAGTGGTGGATCAGGAAAAAGAGCACTTGCTGGTTTTGGAGCTCCATGGGATACCTGAGAATATACTTGGGGTTTTTCCTCCCACTGTGAAATTACCTTATCTCCTTTCCATGCTCTCTCATGGACAATGACATCCTGAAATCATGTTCCTGAGATTCTGGCCATGGCCAGCCAGTGAGACTCATAACAAAAATCCAGAAAGTATTAGAAGTAGGAAGTACAAAGGGGAAATGTCTTGGAAAACATAAGGACCAGATGATAATTTTATTGTCACCTGAGTACTAGGCAGTGGCATGGCTCTCCCATTTCTCACCTAGGCCAAAAACTGAACCTGCAGTATGTGGAAGAAGGGTAGGCAGATTGGCTGAGTGTGAAGACGGTTGGAGAAATTTGCAAAGCCAAGTGTGTCTTTTCTGATGAAGTGCTGTAAAGGAGCTCTACCCAAGATACAAGCAAATTACTCTGGGAATTGAATGTCCCAGACACTGTGGTGGGGAGGTTTCCATCAATATCATGGAAAGAGAGAAGGCCCTCTATCTGCAATGAAGAAGGGAGAGATGAAGAAATGTGTTTTGAAGGGGAAAGAGGATTTGGGAGAGGAGGTTCATGGAGAGCTGTGGAATGAAATGAAGACATAGGTGTGAAAAACACAAGTGGTATGGACTTCACAGTGTGTATGTGGACAGTGCCAGATAGAGCTGTCTCTTCACAGGAGTCACAGTAACACTGCAAACAACTTTATTTTGGGACAGTTCAGGGGTCCTTTCTTGCACAGCTTGTGAACAGCACAGCTTTCTGTGGTGATCCTGTTGATATCTGTGCCCATTATATACATTTATGTTGATAACAAAAAAGTTTCCTAGGTATTAGATTATGTGATAAAAGTTTGATCCCTGTACACTCAGAGGCACACAGGCAGCTGGGGGGACCCCAGTCACATGTGGGGTCATGGATCCACAGCAGCCTCACCTCTATCAGGCTGCCAGATTTGGCAGCTCCTAACACTGAGAATCTGCAGCTGACTTTTATATGACCAATTATTAATTCAATTGCAGCAACTGAGGATGCACATGAACTACTTGTGGGGATAGTAAGGCTAGTACAGCAAGGTGATAGGACAAAGCATTATCACCATTGATGCAAATAATTAGGCACCTTCTAATTGCTGATTTTGATGTCATTTTGTAGAACATTGTCCTCAAACATAAAAACTGTGCTTTTGAAACAACTGTCAATCCCAAAGACATTTTAGCTAGCACTGGAAAGAGCAAATGGCCTCTGCTGACTGACAAAATACTGGAGACCAGTAGAATACAGCCTATAAACCCATTTAAAACAAAAATAATTACAAGCCTGTTCCTGTATGTAATGTATTGATGGATTTAAAGTGGATTTACTAAGGCTAAATTATTGTTTCACGAACTTGTATGTGTCTAGTGAGTCTGGATTTCAGCAGGCACTGATTACACTTTCCAAGGCTGCAATAAGGTACCAGAAACAAGTATGCTGCTGTTCCTCAGCCAGTTCCAGCTCTGACACCTGACCTCATATGGTTTTCTATATCCTGAAATTAGTTGTAGGCTCTTGCTCCTCTCACCTTGGTCAAAAGCAAGCAGAGGCTTTCATGCACGACCTGAATTGTAAAGACATCTCAGGTCTAAGCTGAGTGACAGTAGCATTCAGCAACTTGGCAAAGATACTACTTAAAAGTTGAAGAATAGCAAAGAATTGCTTTGTATGATGACAATACTAATCACAGCTGGTAGAAGACGACCACAACAAGCATGGCAAAGAAAGAGTGAGAACATCCCATTTGCCAGATTTATTTTCTTCTCTGAAGCTGCCTTTTTCCTTCTTCATATTTTCTCAACCTTGTAAGGTTTTTCAAGGACACTGTTGTATGGGGCCCTTTTTGAAGGGCTGCACATCAGAGCCAAAGGCATAAATGAAGAAGAAAAGGGGGTGCAAGACGGACTCCTTAGCACTACCACAAGCTTCTGTTAAATAAGTCTTGAGCTCAGCAATGACACATTTTCCACACATCCCGTTTTGTTGCTGTTGTTTTTGTTGTTTTTAACTAGAGCAGTGGGAAAGCCTCTTGTAATGTGGACATGACTGAGTGCTCCAGCACAAGGAAGCAGTTTGGGGGAGCATATGGACAAGGTCACCAGATTTCTTAATGTCATAGTCTGTGATATTCGGCAGTGAAGTTTGCTAAAAGTTGGCAGTTTCACAAGCTATGAATAAGAAATTCCACTTACCCACACTGCCACAATATCTGAACAGCCTGTTCTATATATTTCTTCAGTCCTTTGTGCTACCAGATGCCATACATATATTATTTTTGCAAAAAATGCATTCTTTTTAGAGAGGTGTTTCCCATATTCTGACAGTTACTTGCAATACAACATTCATCATTTATTTAGAACTTGGTTTTCTGTAGTTGTGTACTTTTTACGTGTGTTTGTTGCTGATTTATTTTAAAGTGTGATAAAGTCTTGAAATTTTTTCTTTCTTCATCATGGTAGTTTTAGTACTTTTATTTCTGTACATATGTAGTTAACATGAGGTTTAATATATTTTCTTGCATAGTAGTTATAATAGACAATATATGTATCAGCATAACTAAAATGGGTTCCAGTGAAAAGATCTTCTAAAATAATAATATGATATGGTAAAATTATTTAAATGTGCTGGAAATAGGATATACATACCAACTTTTTAATTAAATGCTTCCAAAATGGAAGATCCTGTGGCTTAATAGATGATGTATTTTTAATACATTTTTTTGACTCATTTAACCAGATTTGTTGCTCCTATGAAATAGTTTAATTTTATCCTTCCTGTGTTGAAGTAAATGTACATTTTCCACCATGCTGGCTAAACTAAGTCAACAGAATTTTTGTGGGTCTGTTTTAAGATGCTTTTGCCTTTCTGCAGCTTTTCCTACAAAGGTATTTATTTCCCCGTATATATACATCACAGTTTGAATTAATGCTTGCCTTCTACAGCAAATGGTTTTATTACTAAAGGTCTCAACTGGAAAGCTATGTAGTTGAACTTGGGAAGACCAAGTTTCCTATTTTTTTTTTCCTCCCACTAGGTAGCTGGCCTTTATCTTTACTTCTCTATAAACTGTTTTATCCATGGATGTCTCTCTCACATTAATGCCATATATGTTAATTGTAACTTCTTAAATTAATATTAATTTCTTGGCAGGAATGTCATTTAGGCTAGCAACATCCATTTTCACTTAATATCTGTGCCATTAGTATAGAATTAACTCAACAAAAGCTGTATGGACAATGCACGAGTATTTGTTTAAAAACAATCTGTAACAATTTTCTAACATTCAAATTCATACAGCTATTTTAATGCAATTTTCCTAGAGTACTTATGTTAAACAGTGTCATCAGTTTGAGTTTTATAAGGAATGGGTTTTAATATTAACATATTAATATACCAATTATTAATTTTGCAGTCAGTGATTTCATGCATAGGGAAAAAAGATATATTTTTCCTCTTTTTGGTGTGACTATGTATTTTTCTATAAGCAATTAAAATTATAGTATTTCTAAAATACTATAATTTATTTTTATAGTTAAGGCCTCAAAATAACCTTTTCATTTGACTCAGTTAAAGGTCTTTTGCTTATTTTTTCCCATTACCTGAAAGCGTAAACTATCTGTATTCCTAACATAGCAATATTATCCAAGCAGTAGATCAGAAATGATAAATAAAAATGTTACTGACATCTCCTGCCTGAACCAACCGCTATTTTTTAAAGCTGGGAGATGATTCTTTTTCTTCCTGTCTGTTGCTGAGAAAGTATGGTAGATACTCATTCCTCATTCTTACTACTCAAAATGAGAGCATGAAAGACAAAGTCAACAAGGTGAAATAGCTCATTTCAGTTTTGTGAGAGGGGATATGTGGTGGCTGTCAGCCTAATAATTGCAGACCGCCCAAATGGATACATTTGAATCTGTGGATTTTTAACCCTAGTAAATGGTTAGCCTTTTCTTTCTTTTTTTTTTTTCCCCCATTTAACAAGCTTCAATAAAAAACACACAGCAGGTCGAGGAAGGTGATCCTGTTCAGCACTGGTGAGGTCACACCTGGAGTGCTGGGTCCAGTTCTGGGCTCCCCAGTGCAAGAGAGAAATGGACATACTTGAGAGAGTCCAATGGAGAATCACAAAGATAGTGAAGGGACAGGAGCATCTCTCCTATGAGAAAAGGCTGAAAGTGCTAGCATTGTTCAGCTTAGAGAAGAGAAGGCTTAGGGGGGGCGTCTCATCAATGTTTACAAATACCTGAAGGAAGGGTGTAAAGAGAACAGAGCCAGGCTCTTTTCAGTGGTGCCCAGTGACAGGATGAGAGCAAATAGGTGCAAACTGACACACAGGCAGTTCTGTCTGAACATCAGGAAACACTTTTTGACTGTGAGGGTGACGGAGCCCTGGCACAGCTTGCCCAGAGATGTTGAGGAGTCTCCCTCCTTGGAGATATTCAAAAGCTATCTGGACATAGTCGTGGGCAACCTGCTCTTAGGTGATCCTGCTTGAGCATGGACGTTGGACAACATGACGTACATCTATCTTTATCTACTGATTAACTCGGCTGGTGATTAATCCAGTCATGGGATAGGGTTATACAGGGACAAAATGAGCAGTGTAGCATGGACTTAGATAAAACACCTGTAGTTATACATTTCATGTAATTTATCTTTTCTAAATTACCCTATACAATAACTATTCTTAAATGCACAATAATATTCAAAGCCTCGATTAACTATTTGCTAACATTGTGTCAAATGTTTTTCTTAAGAAAAGAAACTGAATGGAAGTAAGCTGTAATGGAGAAGTCTGAATTAGGAACCCCTTGTGGCAATCATCACTTCTGAGGAGACAAAAAGGTGGTGTAAAAGCCAAGTAGGTTCTTCTACCTGCGTGTGTTGTGTGTTTGCTAGAAACTGAATATTGAAAGGACTGAACTAGTACTGATGAGAAAACATTTATACTAATCATGACAATCTTAAGGGGAAACTTTTTGAGTGTCTGGCTTTGCTGTCTCTTTTTTTTTTTTTTTTTTTTTCCCCTTTAATGGTAAAGCTAAAGGTTTTAATATTTTGTTATAGAGTCAGGGGAATAGAGGTTTTTTGCAGGTATGGGATGTTTCATCAATTCTTAGTCTAAAAATCTATCAGTCTATGTTTCTACCAGCAACTAGGGAATGAGGGCGCTGGGATAAATTAGCCACAGTCACTCATATGGCCCTTTCAGTCCCACATACTTACTTTTCTGTCCTTTAGCCCTCTGCAAACTCAGGTAGGGCTTAATAGCATCCCTCATCTTACTTATATCCCAAATGTCTCAGTGCTGCCAGGTACTTATCCACTTAGCTTTGCTTTATTATTCATCATCCTAGCTTTACTGTTTCCTTTTGTTCTAATTCCTCTTCAACAATTCCCTGCTAACAATGCAAACATGTTGCTGTGGTATCTTGTCTTTCTCCAAAACAGTTTAATGATTTTTTCTATATTTCAAAAGGTAAAAGAATCATATATAAGGCCATCTGTTTAGCAGAAATCAATTTCATTTGATTTATTCCTTCTATCACAAGCTGGTAACATTTCAATTTTCAGGGCAAAAGTCACATTTTGGCTTTAATTATCTTTGAAGTGTAAGTTTGGAGTGATGATTTTAAGGAGAAATATGCACTATGACTTCTGTTGAACTCAAATATATTATCTGTAAATAAAGCACATAAAAATACAAATCTGCCTTTAAACAATTGCTGTGGTGGTTTCACTCATCATGACTTTTTTTACATATTCAAAAACCTTTGAAAAGGATGACATTTTCCTCAATCAAAAGTTTTCAGGAGAAAGAATATGATGCAGAGTCCACTATGCTTGCCAGACAATGGAATTGGAGTTATTAACAAAAGTCCCTTTTAATAAAAGAGGTTGACAAAGATGGAGTCTCCATCAGTGGGAAGAACAGGAAATATCTGCACGTGAGGAAACTGATCAGAATTCACTGTTAATGGAAAATTCCATGAAAAAAATAAATGGAACAGAGTAGTATTTTTAGGTGACATGCTAATCTGAAATAATTACTAACTCAACAGGTTTAAGGAAAACAGGAGGTGCGGATTATACAGATGGTTGTACTGTAGAACTGAGTGAAATGACAGTGACTGAAACCTCTGATAAAATTCAGTTTCATCTACCAACTTGAAAAGTAGACTATCCATACAACATTGATTTACTTCCTTTGAGCCTTTATACATTATGAGACAGGAACATCATTTGATATAAGAGTCATAATGGTATTAGCTCTTTCTTTCCCTGGCTATAATGACAAGAATATGTGTTGATTTGTGTTTGAGTTTTATGTAAGCTTATATAGTTAAAAATGTGAGTAGAGCTAGTAGTGTTCAAACAACCCCATTATTTTAGAATAATTACCTTCTGTGATCTTCTACTTGAGATAAAACAGAAGAGAGCACAGCAAGTTATTTTGCTTCTGTAGTGCTTACATTAAACAATTAGCTGTTATTGTTGATTGCCTCCTTAGAAATAGCCAGGAACTGTTATCTTATGACCCATTTCTGTAGTTGTTCTCATGTAGAATATACCCTTATTGTTTTACATCTTGGATATAGAAAACCTGTTTTTCTGTCTGTTCCAATATCATTCCTTCTTGAGATTGCAATAGAACTGCAATGTGTGCCAGTACTTGCTGTTGTGATGAGCTTTGCAGCACAGTTTGTGCATGCCTTCAGGAACTGGAAGATGTAGCCATGTATAGTCAAGAGCCAAAAAGTCTCTTCCTGAAAGGTCTTATATGACTGAGGCTTCCGCTCCAATAAAATACCGTGTACAAGAGATTATGGAAATGGTTTCCCAACCTCTCTTTTGCTACCACTGAAGTACAGTAAACCTTCACTAAATCATCTCAAAATCCTATGGCTCTGTTTATAAGAGAACATGCTCTTAAATGGTAAAAAAGGAAAAGCTGTACATTCATTGAAACACAGGACTTGTGGTTATATATTCAAATAACAAGACAGATTAGAATGCCGTACCCATAAAAAGAAGTAATCCTGTTTATTTGAGGTGGAAAAAGGGAATCTGAAGAGGAGCATCCAGTCTCTGAAAATTTCTTTGTGCTAATGCCTTTCTTCATTCTATGATAAAGTTGGACGTCCCATGAGGACAACTGTCCCCCACAAAATAATAGGACTATACTTTCCTTATATATATGGAAACATCACTAGTGTTATTGTTATAGAATTACCAAATAATGAAATAATAAACTCCTACCTCCACCAGTTCCTGCCTGTGGTGTGGTCACAGGAATGGTTTTGAATATGGAAAAACTATGCTTAAGTATAAAAATATATAAACTTTTTTTTCCTCCTGTTTGACTATGTCTTTCTCTCTACTTTTCAACTCTGTCCTCCATTGGTTCATATCTCTACAGGTATCTCTGTGGCACTAACTATGATAGAATCTGACTGTCTCACATTGTTGTGGTTTAACCCCAGCCAGTAACTAAGCACCACACAGCCACTCGCTCGCTCCTCCCCTCCCTGGTGGGATGGGGGAGAGAAACGGAAGGGTAAAAGAGAGAAAACTCGTGGGTTGAGATAAGAACAGTTTAATAATTGAAGTAAAATAAAATAGAATAGTGGTAATAGTAATAATAGTAATAATAATAGTAATAATAATATAATAATAATAATACAATAATAATATACAAAGCAAGTGATACACTATACAATTGCTCACCACCTGCCGACCGATGTCCAGCTCATCCCCAAGCAGCGATCACTGCCCCCCAGCCAACTCCCCCAGTTTATATACTGAGTGTGACATCATATGGTATGGCATAGCCCTTTGGCCTGCCTGGGTCAGCTGTCCTGGCTGTGCCCCCTCCCAGCTTCTTGTGCACCTGGAAGAGCATGGGAAGCTGAAAAGTCCTTGACTAGCATAAGCACTGCTTAGCAACAATGAAAACATCAGTGTGTTCTCAACATTATTCTCATTCTAAATCCAAAACACAGCACTATACCAGCTACTAGGAAGAAAATTAACTCTATCCCAGCTGAAACCAGGACACACATATATTAACAGATGACAAAATTAAGATAGACAGATAATCTTCCATAAAATAATATTTTTTTGTAAAATGGACTATGAACAATTTTTTTTTTTATTAAAAACAATTGGTAACCATTTTTTCCCGAAAATAAAAGCTGAAAAAGATAACATTTTCAGCCTTCAGATTCTTGACACATATCCTAAAGAAAAAAATCAAATTAAAAAGGATTAAAATTAGTCATAGGGAAAAAAAATAATTGCCCAACCAGGTCTAAGAGGAGAGCTCAGTCTAATTCTCCTTTCCCCTTTGCACAGAGACACAGAAGGAGGTTTGGTATTAGCTAAAATTGATGTCCTGGATAATCTGAATGGACACTTTCATTTGCTACTGTGTTTTTAATTGTGAATGCTGACCTCAACAGAAGTAAGACAGTTATTAAGACAGTACTTTCAAGCAGCACTTTCAAGAAGTGAAAGCCCTTCATGCTTAACCAATGACATATAGCATATCTTATTGAAAGACTTGTTTGTTTGTTTGTTTGCTTTTTTGCAACATTTTAACACTCTTCATCTCTGACAGTTTATGTTGGCTTTCGTTCTGCCATGTATTGTCCGGGGAAGACAAACCATCAGAAGTATGAGACATATTTATTTCTCAGATAAGAAGAAAAAGAGAAAGTTAGAGAAGAGAGATGAAATACAGAATTTGTATTTAAAGTTTAAATATTTATCAAATATAAAATCACCTTGTTTTTTGTCTTCAGCCATTTCCCATCAGATAAGGTTGAAATATTTCCTTTTATTCCCTGCCTCAGGTCACTTGTATACATGTTCTTTGGAATGACTAGTAGAATCATTTAATACTGCTTAATTTACTTGCTTCAAAGAAAAAAAAGACAAGCAATAAAACACATGCATTTTACTAAAAAAGAAAAACACTTCCACCCTTATATGAATTTATTATGCTTTATTGCTTTCCCAGCCTTTTAAACTCTGTTATGCTTTATGAAAACTAGCACAATGAGACCTCATCTCTACGTTTCATTGTGAATGATTGAGTAAATTAAAATCTCTCCACTGGCCTCACTTGTGATAGCTGTAGTATTCATTGCTAGTGATCACTTTTATGGGATAAAAAACATCGATTTAAAATCAAGAATGGAAGGACAAACTTGCAAACTAGGAAAGACAAGTGTGAATACTAAAGAATTCAGGCTGAAAGGTTTAGAATTTCATGGTCATTTAAAACAGTTTTGGTTCTGTCATAGAACAATTACTCAGTGAATTTGAAACTGTTTTTCTCTTAATATGGATCACATAACAGGTTAGTTGTGGTTTATTTTCTCTTTCTATTTCAAAGTGACATTTGCAAAAAGATTTGCATATTTTGAAAACACTTCCTCTCTTTTTCCATCATAATAAATATTTTATAATCACAAAAATATTAGTGTATTGCCTGATGAGTTAGTCTCTCACTGCTGGAGTAATTCTCATTTGTCCTTATAAAGTCTGTTTGCAAAGCCAAAACCACTGAGATAAATTATTATTAATACTGTGTTGTCTCTACCAATTTTAGAATGAAACTGAATTGAAAAATTGATTAGGAGTCAATTATCTTGCTCAGGGTAGGTTGTTTCATTTAAATTGGTTGTGTTTGAGCCAATGTGCAAAGGTTCCATTTTCCTGCCTAATGTAACCCTATGGCTGAAGCCAGAAAACAGGACACTTATTTATGCCTCTAGGCATTCCAAAATTGATAATTCACCCATATATGTAAAAAGCTGGAGAGAAGAAAAATCTCTTTCCATTTTGGGTTGGTCCTAACCAAGAACTGACTTCTGAGAGATCAAAATGGCACCAAGTAATATGATGGTGTTGCAGATCACAAGTATGAAAAATAGCATTTTTGAAAAATAGCATTTCCAGCAGGCTATTATTTCACAAGTTATTTCCACAGGAGATCATGTTGCCACACAGTGAAATCTAAAATCCACTATATAAGTGGAAACATACCGGTGATTTCAGTGAGCGGTAGGTCAGCCATCACCCTTCATGATAGTCCCTCTACCAAGTAATAACTTGTGTACATATTCTTCTTACACATAAAAAATGACAGCTTAAGTTTCTAAAAGATAACAGGAATGTTTTTTTCTAGTTTTGTTCCATGCAAGTAAATGTCTCCTTAGTTACATATTGAGATTTAATTTGGAACATTACAAAAGCTTAAAACTCTCTCTGTACTGAGAAAATATTATCCTTTATTTTGTTATTTGCAAAACAGATAAAGTTGTAATATGATTGTCACTGTGGCCAACTTGCATCTCATCTTCTGTCTCCCTAAAATTGCTTTAGCTTATTTAGCAGTTCAAGGACCTCCTCCTTTTATTTAGCTTTCTCAAGTTTTAGGTTTGTAGTAAAACCTCAGATCACCTGGATTCCGTGGTTTGTGATCTCTTAGCACTCCAATTCTTGTAATATCAACCAAAGGAAAATTATAAAACAGCATGTGTATGTACACATGCATATATAACATATTGTGCCCTAGCAAGTAAACTACCACAAAATCAACACTAGCAAGTATATCTATGATTATCTTGATTTATATCAAGCTATTACAAATTACTATCAGAAATCAATAACACAGTCAATCAATCAATATTATAGCAACAACAAAAAACAGCAAAACCAAGAAGGTATATACTATTGTAGGTTACTACAAACTTATCATTAGTGAAGCAAACTTATCAGTAATATAACAGCAGATATTCATATGATAGATTACTTATATGGATATATAGTACTGATATCAAATGAATTAGACAGATTTCAGAAGGGGCCAAACCATCACAAAGGGGAGGACAAACTGGTCCCAGAGGGGGACCCAGCCATCCCAGAGGTGAGGAGAAACTGAACCAACTCCAAAACTGGGCTCAAAGGGGCACCAGGAAGACAGAAGGCAGAGTCTCATTTCAGAGGTGATCCGTGTCACAGGGCCTGGAGTCAGCCGGGCATCCCCAGTGTGATTCCAAGATCGTATTGAAAGTTTTTGTGGAGAGCTTAGCCTGTGTAGGAACGGAAAAGTGTGTGTAGCATGGGAAGTTCTCAGAGAGAGGCTCCATTTTGGGTAAAAATTAAATCCTTGTTATAAAGACATAAGGGGGCGTAGGACATCACCACTTTGAACAGCCAATAGATGCTGTTAATTTTTATTTTTCACCTGTAATGATGCTGTTTTCTGTTCTTTCAGACCCATTTTATTTTCCCAGACTGTTTTTACTTTTTCAGACAATAAGTTGCCATTGCAGTTCCTTGGTTTTGTGCTTATCAATGGTATCTGAGGATGTCTCTGGTTTCGAGGTACCCCAGGTACTTTAAAGAGGCCAGCTGCATTTTTCAAGGACATTTCTGGTTCCCAGGCCCAGTCCTGGGCTCATGGCTCCCAGGCTGGCGCTAGTTTCTCCGTCAGTGTTTTTCAGCAGACATTTTCTTCTCATCAATCTCATTTTACACATTTAGTTATGCCTGCATAAGTACTTCACTGATCTGCAGTTCAGAATTTTAATTAGCATATTGCACTTTCTTAACCTAACACACAACTTTAGGAAGTCTTAGCAAATAGTATACAAACATCTTATTTGAAAATGTAGACACAGATTTGGTTTCTAAACACTAGAATTTATAGATTGATTTTTTTCATCCTGAAGTCTAATTTTTAAAATAAAACATTTCAAACCGTATTCTAACAGGTTGTAATAACTCATTGTGCAAAATAGTAGTGTGATTCATTCAGCATGTTCCTTCCTGGTATTTGGAGGGTAGGAGGTTGATTACTTGTTTAATGGATCTTCAATCATTCTGCATATAAATCTTGAAAATTTGTTCTGTTTGTTGCTATATTAACTTCTTCCAAATGTATCTACTGTTTGTTCTCTACACACCTCCTCCCCATTCCCTTCAAGAAATTCTGGGTAAACAAGAATTGAACACTATATGAAGTATGCAGCATAACACAAGTAAAATGTCTTGTACTGGATGTCAGTAAAAACATTCCTAAGAGTACCTGAACAGTAAGTATGATTGTCCTCCGTATCCTGTTACATGTCCATGGTAGTTTATAGCTTCAAACTTTGGTGAAACACTGACTCATGCCAATAGTTGTTTTATACTCATTTCTCACATGTGTTCTCATAAGAAATGTAATGATAAGTCCCAATGCAAAGTGCTACTTTCCTATCCAAAACCTGATGACAGGAAAACTAGGTCGGGACTGCAGCCACAGTTGGAAAAATATGTGCATTTGGGAGAGGGGGAAAAAGCTGTGTGGATCATCAGCGGGCTTACGATGAAAGTAAACCTCTACTTCTAAAGGTCTTCACCTTACAGTAGCAGAGGTTTTGTGAAGACCATCTGTGCCAGCAAGTGGTAGCATGTCTCCAAACAGCATGACTGCTTGCACTAATTTTGTTATGAGCTGAGGTTTCTCAGGGAAGCAGGCTTTAGAATTATCAAGTCATAAAAGATGCTAGAATATCTGCTGATATACCCATACTTTGTTCACCTCAAAAGACCCTCATGTTGGGGCAATGTAAAGTCAAACAAGGACAGTAGGAAGAAGACATCACAATTAGTGAAGATAAATCCATCCTGTGAATTAGAGCAAGAACTTGAATTTAGCTCTTATAAGGAGGTGTTCTAACCCTTTTTAAGCTATCATTTGCCTTGGATTCCTGTTTATTCACTACAGGTTTGACCAGAAATCCTATTCCAGTAATGAAAAGTCTATAAGAAGTGTCAAATTTGAAGCAAACCGCTTGGTTTTCTCATTCATCATATTTAAGTACACATCACAGAGTAGTCTCAGAGTACGCTATCTGGATTTCTTTTGGATGCAAGTAAATCAGATGTTCTCCAGCAGCACACCTAGAGCAATTCCCCTAGTCATATCTGTCAAACCCAGGCCAGAGACAACAGTAGTAAAAACTCTCTGAAGTTCTGATAACATGGATGTCAAGTCATTAGCACTAATTGTTTTGTTCTACAGATACAGTTTTATTGGCTGGGACTAATTTCCTTCATTTCCAGGGCAGAGGTAAAACGGGCAAGCAATCTCTTAATGGACCAGCCTAAGTTTAAGAGAATAATAGTTGTACCTTTTATATGAGTATATGAAGTCACACATAAGTTTTAGTTGTGACCATCTCCCAGTAACACAGTGGCATAATACTAGTCACATCTTTTCATTCCCTTTATCAGAAATTTGTATCTTTGAATAATCAGAGCAACTTTGAAATCAGTCCCCAGGCTCACTCTAGATCCCTAACCACCTTTCATACAACTAAGCAACGTTGTTTCCCAGAAAAAAAAAAAATATGAGAAGAGTGTTTTTATTATTGCTGGAAGAAATTATTCTCTCTTCTTTATTCATTATTCAAACATGTTTGTATACTGGGAAAATTCCTGAAATGTTCCATGATGATTGTGTATATGGGCATTTCTTTTGTTTGTTTTGGTTTGGTTTGGTTTGGGTTTTTTTTCCCCATTACTATTCTGATAGCTCCATACCTTTTTTTTCTCCCTGTTTTTATGAAAATGTACCTGAAGTCACTAGTTACTGCCAAAAATTGGCATGTCTTTATTTTTAAAAATACTAGTGTTAAGTCCATTATACTGCTGAGCAGAAATCATTCCATCCTTTTGTTTAAACCTTGCATTATTAACATCTTTTCAGACAAAGCCTGGCCAACCCTATAATATATCTTCTAGTACTAAATCTTGCCTTCCCAAATTGTAAAAGTAATAGTTTTTAATTCTTTTGTAGAATGACACTTGCAGGAGTTTATTATCTTTAAGAAAATTAACTTTTCCGAAATAATAATTTCTTTATTATATACAAGAAGTAGAGGTCTATTTTTCAGTAATCTAACACTATTCATACAGAACTTATAGACTTTGAAGTATTTGATAGAAAGATGATTGTAAAAGTAGTTTGGCCCACTTGACACCTTACAGTAATCCAGGCATTTTTTGAGGTTGTATTTAATCCAGTTGCCATCCTTTTTGTGTTTCTCTGAGTGAAGATAGAAATATGGAGAAATCTCAGGTTGCCTCACCTCTCAGGGAACGAAGTTTTCTTCTCAGTAGAAGAGAAGCAATAGCAAATTGCCAGCACAGATGGGAGAATTTTTGATTAAAAGCCTTTTCATCAAAATATGCTGAGGTTAAGATACTGAGCTTTCAAAGCTCATAAAACTCAGCAAGGTTTCAAATAGAAAGTGTCTGAGGCCCAAAGTAAAGTCCCAGTGTCACTTCTCCAGAGAGAACTGAGTGAAAACACTGATTTTTTTTCAATCTGGAGGTGTACACTTCAAATCTCTTCCATTTTATGAAAATGTTGAAATGTTGGGGGGGTTTATTCAAAGAAAAAAAGGGAAAAAAAGCAGCAAAGCAACACTTTCTTGAAATAGGGAAAGGAAACAAAGTTTTCATTCTCTGGTCAGCTCTAATATGTAATTTACTTATTAATGCTCTTTGATCCATGGATGACATTTCTATATAGGGATTAGATCATTAGATCACTTGGAATTGCTATAATTTTTCGTTCTATTGTCTGAAGGAAGCCATCCTTCACATTAGAAGTATTTTAAGAGAAAACTAGAGCCTACAGCTGTCTGAAATAACTAGTACAGCAGAGAAAAGCTGAGTAACAGACTGAAAACACAAAGGATGGCTAAACTTCCTCTCTCAGACCTTCAGAACTAAATAGGCATAGCATCAGAGATAATTTCACTGTGATGATCCCATCTGTGTAGTAGACCTTTAATGTTGATATTACAACAGTAACTCAAAAGATTTAACTCTAAGATTTAAATGTTTATTGCTTCTTTTTAAAAGGGAAAAATGGCATTTTTTGCTAATAAATATACGTAAATATTATCTACAGTGGAAATGGTCAGAGTAGATAAAATTAAGCTGTGATTATCTTTCAACAGATGCAACAACAGACAACTACATAAAATGCAGTTCATTGGAGAAAATTACTTTTTCTTCATAGCCAAGTCACCTGCAGAACCACAATACACATTATAAAACATTTATATTTTTTTCTGTGAAAATTATGGTAGCTATTTCTACACAAGTTGTTTGATACCTTCCTTTCTTGCAAATTGATTGAAGTACTCATATTGTTAAAGCCTTCAATTTCCCAAATTAACATATGTAAATGCTGAACTCCCCTCCCCAAATGGCATCTCTATTTAGTTATTATTGTCTCTGTAGCATCCAGAGATTGACATAAAAGTGGAGATTCTACTGGATTTGTTTTTGTAGCAATACAGAAGAAAATATGGTTCCTGCTTCAAAGGGTACAGCACAACATGTTGGAAGAGCAGAAGTGAATAGAATAGCGGTAGCTATAAACACACAATTGTATTGGCTATATAATCTTGTGCATTTGTATTAGTTAGTTAAACACACCTTTATGGTCCCCACACTGCTTGGAAATCAGTGGTTATACACATACATATATATACATACATGTATATGTGTATATTCCACTGGTTTTCTGGCTGGCAACTATTATTAGGTATTATTCTTAAGTGTCAAGCATGAACAGAATAATGAGCAGAGAACTCACTGTGAACAGGGTATCACGCAAAATTTGCTTTGGACTGAGGAGGTAAAATCAAGTGACACAGGCTGACAAGTTTCACCAGTACAGCAGTTGTAATAGTCAGATTTAGTGGACTGTGTAGACTAGCATTAGAAACAAAGAAATTATATGATGGTAACAGCAGACAACAAGATAATGGAAGCTATATTTGAATAGACTGGAATATGAGTACCTAAGGTTAGTACACAGACCAAGAAAAAGGAAAGTTGATATGTGGGCAACAGTCAATTGTTTGCATGGTTATTATTGTTTATTCTGAGTAAGAAAATGCAAGTATGCAGAATTACTCTCTTCAAAGCATTCAGGATTTCTGGAGGTGTGTGTGTGAACCAACAGAGCAGAAGCCAAAGAGCTGCATGAGCAGTGACAATGATGTTGTCAATAATGACCAAAAAAAAAAGTAAATGGAGAATTTTTTTTATAAAGACCATCAGTGGGTTTTTTTTGGCAATGTTAAATTTAACTCACTGAAGAAGCCTTCAGGAGTAGGCATAAAAAAGTTGGGGGATGGATTAGATAGAGGAGAGGTATATAAAACAGGAGGGTTCAGAGTTGTAGAAACAATATCGAAAAGATGATAAAGGCAATATCTGCATTCTCATAGCACACATCAACAACTAGAAAGACTGGAGGGGAGGACTTGTATCAGATATGCAAATGATAAACACAAAATTTATTCATGAGGAACTTTCTTTTCTTTATGAAAATAAAATTATGATATATAGTTGCATTAAGACAGAAACTGCCTCTGATGTGAGCAATGTGAGTTTCTCTGTTGTGAGATCAATGGTTAAAGGCTACCTTGCGTGTGTGTCCATGGATACATGCAGGCACATAGGTTGTGTGCCTCCTTAGTGTTCCCATAAATATTTTTCAATGTTTTTATTTTTTAAGAAATTTTCCAGACTCAAATTCAAGAGTTAGAATGTGTGCATTTGAATTTTGAGCTGACTGATTGAAAGTTACTTAGATAACTCTAATTTTATTTCATCTAATAACACTACAGACATGACCCAGGTGTTGGTAGTTGCCTGTGTTACTCAGCATAAAAATACTTTGACAGTTATATTGGTTAAACTATGCTTTATGGAAGATGCCATTTATTGCTAGCCAAATATTCTGGGCCTTGTAAAATACTCAGGAGAGCACTGGTAAAGTCAAAGGTGCACTGTAGCACTCACGCACTGGGTCCCTTTTGTTCAGGGATGCACAGTGAAACTCCTGAAGCAAATATACGTAATTTAGTACACCAAAATACGTAAGGTTAATGACGTAGTAAGCTAAAGATTAACATGCTGACCCACTCCCAGTGAGATAGCCAGAGAGACTTTGACAGCCAGGAAGTCACCTGGGAAAGCGTTTCTCTTTCCCTTTGAAATGAGCTGAGACTTAGTGATGCTGAATTGCCAACTTTAAATTCTAAATTTTTTTCACAATATATTTCATGTCTGTATTTTTCCTCTTGAATCCTTGAGCTCCTAAGTACTCTCTCAGCAATGACACTTATCTGTGGTTTTGTCTTTTTCTATTATGCAGGGCTTCGACTTGCACATCTCATACTGTAACAATAATTTTCTTAACAAAACTGAGCCAAGGTCACAGAGCTCTGTGGCATCAAACTAAACCTTGTATTACAGACACCTGAATTACGGGAATGAAGATTACATCAAGGTTTTCTAGGCAGCCAAAAAACAGGATTTTTGCTGAAAACTATATTTTCTTAAAAGGGAAATTTCCTTTTCTGATACTTTTTGTTGTCGTTCACTCTAACAAAAAGTCAGCAATTCCTTTCCCCCCCGGCCCCACCTGCCCCTCTAAACAGTAGCTTCTCCAGCTCTCAAAAGCTTCAAATTCTGAATAGGAAAAAAGTTTGGAGAAATTTAGCAAGCACAGATGCAAAAAGAAAGTCAACGTCTTTCTGCTGCTGTAAGTTCACTCTACCTGAAACAAAACTTCTTCAAGTTCCAAACTGTTTCTACATTTTTTATTTTGCTGCTGAAGTACCTTCCTCAAATTCATCACATTCTATGTAATGAACAGATCTATTTATGACCTCTTCCAGGCTTGAATTCTGATTGATTCAGTTCTTAAGCAGCATAAGATGAAAAACATTTAGACCTGCCTGTCCACAATCATAGATTTCTAAACAGGTTCAAGGAACTTCTTGAGGACTTCCTGTTCATTCTTCTGAATATTTCTGGTCCCTTCTAGCAAAGTTGCTCTGCTTCACTCAAATTTACTTTGCTTTATTTCAAATGTTCTTCCCTAAAGTTTTGTGTTCTACTTTTCTTAAAAAAAAAAAACCTACAAGAAAAAAAAAACAAAAACTTTTTATGCTCCATGTTCTCTACATGGAAACATTAAGTGGTGTGCACTATTGGGGAAAACAAACAAACTAACAAAAAAACACTTTGATAAAGTAATTTTGAGATATATAGGTGGAAAAGTGCCAAAGTAGAAACTGTTCTTCACAAAAAACTGAGAAAAAAGTACAACTGGAGCAAATATTTGCTGCTTCTTTGAATCAGCAGCAGGAAGCCAGAGAGGAGGAAGAGGGAAAAAGTTGCCAACTGGGCCTGTGAGTTGTGCCTTCCAGGTGCCATGAGTAAATGATCTGAAGAAGTAGTTTGTTCTCCCTTTCTGCATCCCCACATAGAGTATTACATCTCCTCAGTAAGCTGACAGTCACACTGACCGCTCATTCAAATATTCAAGGGAAATTTCAAGGGTGACTATGTCTTCCACAATGTCAAGAATGAGAAGCAGTGGAGAGATGAGTGGGAGTCCTGAAAATGACAATAGATCAACCAAATCTGATTTGTTAAAGTACGGAAGAATAATTGAACTGCGTTCCAACACTTTTCTAGGAAGGCAGTTCTTTAAAATATAGAGAGTTTTGTGGTCAAAGTATTTGTTCTTTGCATTAGTAATTTCTTTTAACCCTAGATTTTTTTATCAGTCATGGGAAACCATCCTATATCCCAAAGGGTGGTTGAACACAAACAGAAAAGTATGTAATTCAAAGACGAGCTCTAGTACCTATGTCAGCTGGAATTATACCACTTTCTCATAAGAAGCTATTCTCCCATCAATTTCCATTTCAAAACTTATCTCTAGGATGCCTATGCTATTAAAATAGTATAAATTATGTCTAGTATGCAGAATACATAACCTTAGAAGTAAAAATTAAATTATATAAATGGGGCACGTGCCCATCAGAAGACTCAAAACATTTCCAGACTGAGACTTTGAGGGGTAATTAGGAATCCCTTTCGTACTGATATGTGACCACAAACTGGGACAGAGTAAATTACTTTGTTCCAGTAAATCTCACAGTGCCAAATGCCCCAATATCTTTTGGTTATCTTACAGATAGGCATGAGCATGCATGAAAACTGTTTTGCATATACCTTGCATGTCTACTGCCTTATTTATACTGAATTCAATTCAATTAAATTGAATTAAACATTAATTGCTTACTTTATAAATGCTAATTTATAAGTTGGCTTGAGGATGGGATGAGATGGAAGCTTCATCTGCAAATGTCAGAGAAGGACCAGCAGCAGAATAGAAACAGGAGAGAATCAGAACATTGTATAGGATTTTTGCTTTTCAAAAACCGGCTGTTGGGAACTTTGTTTTGACCTTTTCCTTGTATCGTACCTGCAAGAAGAAAAGAACAGAAGTTTTATGCCAAGTATTTTCCACATTGCTTTCTAATAAAAATTATTGTACCATCAGGAAGTTTCACACACTGGTGTCAGTCAGAACATAACTAATTCATCAAAAATATCTTTTGAGAGAACACATTGCTCCCCTTCACTCCTGTTTTAAAGTTGTATTGCATTGTATTTTTTTTTATTGCTTTGCATATTTTTCTGGCATGGTGTGTATAATAAAGACATCTTAAAAAGTACTCTTCTGCTCTCTCTTTTTTTTTCCTTGCACAAAATGCATAATCAACACTGTGTAGAACTGACTGGGTGCTTCCAGCTCTGTCAGCTATGCAGAGAATGCAGGTGCATATAAAACAGCTCTAACCTAACTGAAGAGTTAGTGCCTCTCTTCATCTGTGTGTTGAACTGGAGGCTGAATAAAGAATACGTTGCATTTTCTTGCTGTTCCAAAATGGGTTTTATTACAGAACTACAAAGGCATTTCACAGAAACAACATAACATAGTTACAATACTTACTAAGTCCATTGATTGCTTAAGTTTGGTTATGTGTATGTTGCTTAAATATTTAAATATATCTTTTAACACAACAGTGATTCAGAGACTTTATACCTTATCTTTGGTGCTGTGTTTGAAAATTATTTAGTGTTTGCAGGTGTTGTAAGATTTAGCCAATGCATTTGAAGTCCCCTTGGCAGAGGAAAAAACAAAAAGCATCAATTCAGTTATGGAATATTTAGGTATTAACTCAAGAAGAACCGAATTGCATTTCCCAAAAGACTTTTATAACATCTGTGTCCAGGTAACCCTAGCAGAGAAGATTGCATTAAGAGGGATGTAGTCATTTGAACGTTGTCTTAAAGGTCATTCCTGCTGTTTACACAGTCTCATGGTATGTCTGTGTCTTCAAATATGCTATATTCCCTTATTAATGTAATTATCCAGCAAAAGGTACATTTTACCATTTAGGCACTAGGTTTGGAGAAAAAGTAAAATTGTTTCAGTCTGCATTGAAAGGTAAAGTAGAAGGTCCGTAGGTTATCATATAGTTACCAGCCATTTCCAGCTATCCAGCCACTCTACCTCTACCCACACCATACTGACTGCAACCCTTATTGCACACTCACATGTTCTCTTCTAAATGCAAATCTATGTATAATTACAGGTAATTTAAGAATGCAAGTGTTTGTTATGCCAAATTTATTTCCCTGGTTTGTTTCAAGAAGCTAGGTATGTGCATATGGCAGAATTAATGGAGGGAAGATATCAAATTAATTTTCAATAAGAGCTAGAGAGTTTGAGTATCTCAGTTTTCAAATGCTTGACAAAGATATTTTGAAAGAACATTTAGAGGTTTGTTTTCAACAATATTCAGCTTTAGAAAAACAAAATTGTATTACTTATTTCAAAGCAAGTTTCTAAGACCCGAGATATGTAGAACAGTAGAATTCCCTATCTCTTCCTCTGCTTCATCATTTACATCAACAAATATTTCATAGTATTAATTGCTTAACTTAGTCAATTTTCGTATAGTACATAAATTTGAGAAAAGTTGTTTTTATTTATTACTCAGAGCAAAATAAATCAGTATTAGGCCTTTGGCATGTGACTTATTACTGATGGCAAACAGATTTTGCAGGAATTTATTACTTAAAATTTTTGGCTTGTTTATAACAATTAGGTTTCTAATGTAAATGTGCACGTTTAAACTCCTAAAACAGCTCTACCTGTGTATTTTCACACGTAAATACACTGTTCCTACAAGCTTGCAAGTTTTTTGTATAGCAAACATAGATCATAAATACTGTCTTTGCAAACCTGGTTTGAAAAATTGAGCAACATTCTGTACTACTGCAACTACTACTGCAACTACTGTAGCTGAATCTGTCATGTTTTCTCTTCTATGGTAAAGCATTACGGGAGGGAAACAAAATAATCAGAATTATAGTAATAAGGGTTTGACAAGACAACAGAGGCTTTTCCAGATGCTGAGAGGCTTTTGCAAATACTTCCACTAGCATGCTTCATTAGATTAAATTATTTTGTAGAAGACAATAACAGTTTCTGGAAAACTGGTTACTTAGTAGGCATAATGAGTTTTACCTTTTTTCCACCCAGTATGCAGTCGCTAAAACTTGTGGAAATTTATGGTGACTTGCTACTCCTGGCAGTTTAAGTGACAATATGAAGTTATAAGGAGGTGAAGAGACAATATTGTTTAATATAAAGCCAGTAAATTGCAAGTTCTCTTTTTTTTGTGTATTCTTAAGTAGTTTATGAGCCGAATAATCAGCTGGTAGACAGTATGACTTTGCTGAAGCTAACTCTGGCTTATTGGTCTTACTTATTTTAGTTTGATCACCATCAAAATGACAGCATTTGAAAATTAGGTTCTAGTATACATAGATTTGTAGATGTCTTGTAGTAAACACACAACTACATACAAGATTATGCATTCTCTAAGCAACTGAGATTCATATTTACTCGGAGAAGGACTAAAAAACCAGTCTGTTTAAATATGCAGCATTAAAAGCAAGTGCTGCTGACAGCAATTCCAGCTGTAGCTCAGTATGTGAAATTGTAAGTAAACTGACAAGTAAATGAGCTTTGTGGTAAAAAAATAAAATAAAATAAAATAAAATAAAATAAAATAAAATAAAATAAAATAAAATAAAATAAAATAAAGAAATCAAGGGAAAATCCTGTGTAAACAGCAGATCTCTGTTACTTCAATTCCATAAAAAGTATATCTATTTATATGTGAGCCATTTTTCAATCACTGAAGCAAAATGTCATTTAGCTAATACAACAACAACCCTTTCCAGATGAGGATTTATTCATTAATTGCCATTCAGTCTGCAAATAAAGCTCTTGGTCAGTTATGATGGACATACTATATTCAGTGATATTTAATTACTTCAATAGTGATTTTTATCTCCAGCTGCTTACAGATATTATCGCTCTTCTCTTTAAATCTATTTCCCATTATTAAAGTGTCAGTCTTCTGGGACTGTGTTGTTGCATTTTTCAAACTGAGAGATGGCTATCTGACTATTATTTTATTTAACATTTTCAGCACTCTGGTTTAGATAATGATAGATTTGTTTAAAGCTGCCCCTTTTCAATATGTAGTTTGAAGATGAGAAATCAATAAACTCATGGTTACACTATGACTTGGACTGAACAAGGTAGCGAAGGATAGTGAATTTATTTACTTAGAGATTATTTACTCTGACATTGGAACCAGTTGCATCATTACATATTTGGCGGGGAGTCTTTTTTGTTTGGTTGATTTGTTTGGTTTTTTGTTGACTTTTTTTTTATGAGCATTGCATAGTTGGGGTTGAGAGGAGTGCAAGAATTTTGTTCTAGTTTCCCAATCTCTGGACAGTTCCACTGAGATTCTGCAGCCTGAATTTATGTTTCTGCATGGAATTGTCAATGCATGCTCCTGTGTATCTAGCCTTTCCTTACTCCCAGTGGAGATCTAATCATAGTTGTCAACAGATCCTTGAGAAAAACTTTCAGCTACCTACAGGTGACCTGAATAGCTGGTCAACCAAATGCCTCTTCAGCTAAATTGAGCCTCTCCTCACTAATTATAACAGAGGCATAAAGACTGTACCCACTTGTAGACACCTACATTAATGATACCTAAATTTAGCTTTCCAGATCTGGAGGTGAAAGCCAGAGGTGAAAGTCTGTACTCAGATAAACCCTTCTTCTTCAGATTACCTGAAGATCCACAAAGTCTCTGCATGACTATGTTTAGTGATGCTGCTGACTAGGATCATACTTCTTTTCAGTGGCATTTATACCCTTAAACCTTATAGAAGCATTTTAAAACAAAATTTCATTTATTGCATGGATCCAGAGCACATTATTATGCACTAATTTATTACACTCAATAGAAAGTAAATTATTTAAAACAGTTTTCGTTGTGTCATTCGCTGTTAAACAAAGTATTGGAACATGTGTACACTGATCAAATAAACAATATTTCACATTTGTCGTAGTCAATGATCTTTTATTTCCAGTAAAAAATATGATTTTTCTTCTATATTTTAATACATGGTAGTACTTAACTTTACAGTCTAGGTAGTTAATTTCCATGGGTATGTTTCATCCAAATGAATTCATGTAGTTGATTTACATTTAGATAAATTCTATATTTTAATGTGGTAAACTTCCAGTCTATATTTCAGCAATCTAAACTCTGGTTTGGCAAGTGACAATAATCTAACGAATAGCTTGGGCTGATATAAGTCCATCATATAGACAATTTAAGGACTATAAATTTACATAATTACTGATAAACTGTTTAGTTAATATTTGTTCTCCCCAGATGCTTACTTCACTACAGAAGAAATTGTTTAATGCTTTAATACTAAAATTTTTGTCAGTCTTTCAGAGCAAGTATTAGTGAATATTTTTACTCCACAAACACATCTATTACTTTGGTACTTCCAGTTTTCTCTAGCAAAGTGAAGACCCACACAAAAAGATATGTTAATTATTAAAAATAACTATATTACTAAAAGCAAGTGTAAGGATTTTAATGGAAATTGACACATCTTCACCTGGTATATTTTCATTATTCTTACTGAGGAATGGAAAATATATTGGAAAGACTGAAATAAAAGAAAATGTTTGTTACTGATTTTTTTGATACAGACATAGAATGGGTAAATCTTTATGTTACTCTCTTTAAAGAAAACCTTCAATATGAAGTGAAAGCCAGACTTTTATAAAATTTCCTCAGAAACTATTTTAAAGCTTGACACCTTCTGTCTAGGAAAAATTTGTGTTCATATAGAGTTCGTACTTCTGCATATACAATTCTGGAGTAGCAGAAGAGGTCATACAAGTAATTTGCACTAATTTGTCTCTGCATTTGATGTGTATATGAGGAAAAGAAAAATTTTCATTTCAATCATTTCTGAAAGCTATTGAGAGTTTATAAACAGTTATATGAATAACCAAGGGTGTTCTCAAAACACAGTTTTAATATATTTTTAAAATTAGATCTCAAAATAATCTGCTGATTTTATTTCTAAGAATTATGTAAATAGATTGTTCCAGAAATCTTATGAATTTAAATTTTATATAGGATAATGCAGACCTCTTTAGTCCTCTGAAAACCTCTTCGTTTTTCTATCACCACAATCATTATTCATTTTAATCTTTGTAGGTCTACATTGAATTAAAGTCATGGTACAACATAAATGGAGGATTGCAATGTTGGAGTACCCCTTGTCTGGGGAAAAACTTACTTTGACACATTATATATTCAACATGTGAGTTAAATCTTCTTCTAGCAGTAATGTGTATCTACCCAAATAAATTACCAAAAAAGGGCTCTCATTATATGTACATGTGGGTATTTACTTTTAAACACTTGAGCAAACATTACAAATACTATCCACTGACCATCTTCTTCAAATGCTGCCCTTAATCAGCCTTCCTTAATCACAAAATGGTGAAAAGTTTGGTGATCTTTTGTTTTGGTTTTTTTTGTTTGTTTTTTTTTCCTGGTTATTTTTTGTTTGTTTTGCTTTTGGTTTGTGCATTGAGAGAGTCCATTGTTCATACAAAGGTGTTTTAACTCTGTTTTACTTCATTTCTTATTTGCCTTATGGAATTCATTAACCTATGTTTCCACTTTTTTCTAGCATGTGCTTGGGGTGGGAGAATATGTAGCTCTGCAAATAATTTAATCCTATGAAACAGTATTAGAAGTATTAGGAAAAAAATATAAGATTTACTTGAAACAATGAGTAACATTTTTTTTCTGAATTATTTTAGCATTCTAATTAAAAATAAGTATTATTGATACTGCTAATAGACTAAACATTGGTTTTTTTTCAATGAATTGAAACACGTTGAGCAGATTTAGGAAATTATGAAAGTTGATCCCACTTGAGGATTAGGTGTTCAATTACAGTGTAACATTTTAAGTGATAAGCCATATGTGAAATATAGTCTATTAAAAAAAGATTTATACTGTGTTTTTTTCTAATTATGTTTTCCCACAGATAAAAATATGGCTGTAAAGATTAAATCAAGTATTTGCTCTTGGGCTGTCTTGGGTAAGCCACATCATAGCAACATATAATTTGTGTTTCACATGTTGTGAAATGTTGGGGCTCCATAACCAATGTCAACAATAATTTATTGCTGTTAATTTATACATATTTATATAAAACTCATGCTGGTTTTACAAAGCCATAAATTACTGTATCAAACTTACATCAATAACCTGTACTTCCATCCAATTATGCTTGGAAAGTAAACGCATAAGGCAGTGGATTCCTCTGCTATTTTTTCACACAGCTCTAGCTGATATCAGGGAAATATTTTTTATAGTCCTTGTCCAACACAGAATTCATTCAAACATAAAGAGATGCAAGGAGTGATTGAGCTGACATTGCCATAGCAGAGTGCATCTATCTCTTGCCACATCCAGGAGCTCCGAGTTTATTTGTCTCTGTTCTAACTGGCCTACAATGATGAGAAACACGTCCATCTGAGGAACTCCCTGTCATCAGGTTCCTCCAGTCTCTTTCCCCCCAAGGACCTCCTTCTGGGAAGGAGTCAATATAATTGAGACCTCTGTGACTTACTCAGAGTTAAGAAATTTGCACATGATTTGGTTATCGAATCTAGGTCTTAAAAGGTTCACCTTAAAGACAAATCCATCTTCCTATCCATAACAACAGCCACATTTGCTTAGCTCCAACTTCCTTTTGCGTCTACCAGCTTATGCAGTGAGCACAAGGTAGTGGCCTGTCACACAATATTCAGCTGGCAAAAGTCAATCATATCATAGTAAAAATAAACGTAACTGGAGAAGGAAAGATTGCTGCCACTGAGACTGAGAAGCAGAGAATGGCAGTGAAAGGGTTATTTGTTGAGCCTTATTCTAAAAGGCAGTCAGTGGAACAATCCTTTCAAAACTGTGATTGTAGTAACAATAGCTAGACCTCACTCTTATGAGTATGGCAGTTAGGGGTCTCAAAAATTAACTTACCACTAGTAACTCAGAGATGACTGGTAACTGGAGTGTCTGTCTTTGTAAGGACAGTGACAAGCTATGTTCTGGATAGCTTGAACCCAAGGTCCCTTGCTGGAATGTTGCTCCAAGACACCCAGAAGAGAAAGTCAACCAGACTTATGAGTGAAAATATTATTGGAACAATCACAGTTGGAGATATGAAAAAGTAAGATATGACAAGGTACAATATCACAATCCCTTCTAATTTGAATCTCCCCAAACCTGGCATGTCAGCATCTCTCTGCAGTCGAGTTGTCCATGCAACTCCTCAGAACATGTTTTCTTTAAGGCTTGTTCAATTTAAGATTTATTGCTCTCCTTCCTAACTTTCAGTCGTATACATATACCAAGAAACTGGTAACTATATGGATGATTATGTCACCTTCCTTTGGGTATTGAGATGAGGCTCTGGAACACAGTAACCCTAGACTCCCACTAGTGAAAACTCCATATCTTCCAAATTATAAGGAAAAATTGACCTGCCTATTTTTGCAACACAGGCAAAACATTTCAAATGAAATGGGTTCTTTCTTTTTTCTATAGTAGCCCAAGTAGTTTCGTGAGATACTAAAAGAAGAATAGCAAGCATAAGTTTTTTGGTTCATTGAGCAAACTGAAAAATTATTCAGCTCAGATCAACCCAAAGATAGGGAGGTACTGTATCATCAAAACAACAGTAAAATAAAGAAAATAAACCCACAATGATTTCAAAGAGTGCACATAGTTATTTTTATTTCATTAATAAACCTTCTTTTATTTTTTTAATTTTTTACTAAAATCTTTTTCCATTCTTCATAGAAGAGATGGAGACATGAGACATTCTAAATTCCTTTAAAAGAAATCCTTTACTTTGTCTGAATTCAATGAATTTCACCCTCATAGTAAATAATTTTGTTTCTTTCAAAATGCTTTCATTTGGTGAATAATACAAGTCCTAGGTTGGAAAAGAAAGAAAATTATTCCATTTGCATAGTAGTACTCATGACAAGAGTTGCTCTAAATGGAGGTAATAATGAGTAGTAAAGAAGAGAAATACAGGCTTTTTTTCTGTGTTACAACTATTTAGCTTTAAGACTCTGAAAGAGTTCACATTTGAATTTTGTAATCCCTACCCCATATATATGTATATATGTACGTATTTATGTATGTATTAGATTGTCATAATACTCACCCAACCCATCATTAATTGGCTAACTTCTTTTGGAAACCTAATCAAAAATGGGTCTAGAGGAAAGATTGTGTTGCAGTGAAGAGGGACGTCAACAGAAAGAGGAACGGCAGACTGCTGAACTCAAGATAACCTTGATATCATTTCTATGCCTACTTTATCAAGTACACCACATTGTAGCAGCCAAATGAAACACGCTTTTTCAAAGCAATGCCAGCTGAAAGAAAGACCTTTCAAGGCAGTGTAAGTTTCCATACACACATCTCTCAAAACATTGTAGCCTCTAAGCTTTTCACATATATTACAGAATTTTTGTTCTTGGTAAAGATGCCTAAGGACATAGTGAAATGTTTTCATTCCTTGATTACAGATGATGCAGAAAAGCAGATAAGAAAGAAAAAAAGGAAGGGAAGGGAAGGGGAGGGAAGGGAAGGGGAGGGAAGGGAAGGGAAGACAAGGGAAGGCAAGGCAAGGCAAGAGAAAATGCAATGAAGTGCTTAAAATAGCATGTTTCAGAAAATGGGCGGAGTGTCCAAACCGAATGTCTTGAAAATGCCTTCTCACTTGCCTGCCAGCTCAGGAGGCCCTGAACTCCACATTTTTTCACCTTAATATTCTAACACACACACATCCTCAAGAATGTTTAGGGGACCGTGATTAGAAATTGGAGGATTTCACTCTTTTTATTCATTCAGTTAAATTCAAGTAATCCTGACAGGCACATCCATCATCCTGCACTGTTAGTCTGCAAATGAAGTACATGGGAATGCTTTGTGCTACAGTTCCAGTGGTAGACAGGCATACGTTGTTCTAGGCCAGAAATCATATGCCTGCATTAGCGTGCACTGCCCAAATAATTATGCACTGCTGTTTCCTGCTGCAAAATTTTCAAATCAAATCCAGTTTGGATCCAAGCACAGCAACCTCAGAACTTTGCACCACTATTATATGGAAATGAGTAGGATAATGCTTATATACAAATGTCTCTAATAGGACAAATTTCCTGCATCAGAGAACCCTTAAATTCCATATTACACAAAAGCAAACCTATTTGGAGCAATCTGTGGCATCCTTGAAGATTAATCTTGAAGTTGGAAGATGTGTATGTGAAACTCTTCAAATTTTCCCCAGATTTACTATTGATCCACAGTGAGGATGGTGACCTAATGTTTTAGCCATTACACTGTTATAAAAGGCCGTCTCAGATTTCTTTTCCTTCCAGAAATATCTTAAATAGACTGAAATCTCAGGTAACTGAAAAGAAACTGTGCAACTGTTTTTCAAGTCCATCTCTAAATGATGTATCTTCAGTGACAGAAGCAGTAGTTGGCAGAGGAAGAAGCTGGAAACACAGACCAGATTGTCTAGGTCCAAGTCTGTCCCTCCCGTCTGCTGTAAGTCTCAGTCCTCATGCTGATCTTCAATCCTGATATTGTTCTTTTGGACACCTTTAGCTTTCTGGAACTGAGTTTATGTTCCAATTCTGTTATTCTGTGGCCTCGTTTTTATCTTTGTTACTCGTTTCTTGATTTTTTTTTCCTGTGTAATCATCTTCGCAAACTTCTGAGCATTTCTTTCCTGATTGACTCCAATATTTTGTCAATATTTATTATTTCCTCTGATGATTTCTTGATGGTTTCAATATAGCAAGGAAAAAAAACAGCCTATTTTACCACACCAATATTCTTGCAATCTGCACCATAACGCTTTCGTCCTTCTGCAACAAGAATTTTGCATACAGTTAGAGAACTCAAACATGTGAAGCCCTAAGATTTTCTTCAAAATAGCCAGAGGATACAGACAGTTAGAGAAAAGAATGAATATCACAGACTTCATTTTTGGGGGCAGCAGGCAGTAGATAGGTCAGAATTCCTAATTAGAAAAAAAGAAAAGATAATGAATACAGGAATTCTTTACTGAACTGAATTTCCAGTCCCATATGGCTTTATTTGCAATAATCACAGGTTGATCATTGTAAGATTTTCTTCAAGGTCATTAAAATACTGAGCAAAATAATTTACCTATGTGAGTATAGAGAGCTCTGCAGTGGTGTATCTCATTGCTCCCACCAACACTAGGTGGATGATCCTTTTTTTCATATTAAACGACAGAAACTGAAAAAGAACTTCCTACTTATTAATTTATTAATGTGGAGGAACTTATATTCATGATTTAACGGGGAAACATATCTATTAACTGACCCCTATGTGGTTCTTCCTGTGGAAAGGGTATTACTTTCCATCTATATGACTACTGCTGCTAATGTCTGAGACTGTTGCAGCCTTAAAAATGCACAGTTCATTCTGCAGATGGTGATAGCTCTACTAACACTTCTATTGTTAGTTTGAAAGTCAAGTGATGATATGTGTAGGTGTATGTGTGGGAGCAGTGCAAAGAATTACAAGGATTTTCTCCCACACTAACGATCCACATGGAAAAGAGGGCCTTATGAAACAATGTTCTGTTCCTCTGGTATTTTTAATCAGTCTGATATTTTGTTAGAATAACATTTTATTGCACAGCTTGTCATTTTTCTATCTAAAGAGTATCTTTTTAAATAAAAAAAAATCTTTTCTGTTTTTTCTTCACTTTTTGATATGTCATCATTTAAAAAAAAATTAAACTGTCAAAGCAGAAAAAATAGCTGGAAAATTAATGATTTATTCTGACACTCATGTAATTTACTCTTCTGGTTTTTTTTCAGCAATTATGCATTTGTTGGACCTGCTAGTAATCGGAAGTTCCTTAAAAGACAATGCATGTCAATTTTGTAATCTCTGTAATTTCAGTGGTTGCTGCAAAATAGGAAATGTATCAGTATTTGATTGTAAACACATCCTTCATGTTACAGTCAGATGAGGATAAGGCAGTTGACCTGGACAACCCAGATAAATACTTCAGCCCCAAAATGGCTTTCCGTTTGGTTTCTACAATTCATTCAGAATGTTTTAGTATCCTGTTTAGATTTTCGTAGGTTCTGATTACCCACCTAAATTTCCTGTTCACTTTCAGTTAGGAAAACTTTTTTTTTTTTCCTTCAAATAGGGTATGAATTCCTTATGTATCAATCTCTGGTTTTTTGTTTTGTTTTGTTTTTATACATACATATATAAATGTATGTGTATGAATATGAACATATATTTTTGTATGTGCATACATTTTGTGCATAGGCAAGAATATGCATGCACATGCATATGTGTATTAATTTTGCTTAGTTTTTGGCTGTTCTTCACATATTATATAAGCTTAGGTAAGAGGAAAAAATTACTCCATTCAAATCTTCCCTCATCCTCCTCCTCTCCTTCATTCTTCCATTGCTCTTGCTCCTGGGTCCAGCCATTTTTTCTTAATGCTCAGAAATAAGCTGCTTATCTGTGCATTTTGAATAATGAGGGCTCAGAGAATCAGCCTTAGGTGATCTGTACTACAGTAATTATTTTTTTCTTTTGATGGCAACTGTGGTTATATCCACTGAGAAATGTCCAACAAAACCCTATAATCTATTAGAATTAAAAGAAATGATCCAACCATCTATCCCCATGTGACTACATCTATTTTAGGTTTGTCTAGTTTTTGGTTGAAAAGTTTTGTCCAAGTCCATTCAAAATGGTCTTGCACATGCCCATACTGTGAAATGAAATATGTGTTTTACTGTTTTGTATGGGAAGGTCAGTTGTTTCTGTTTTTTTCTGGAATTAGTATTTTATTATTAAAAATGTTGATTTCATTTACATTGATGCCTCTGTTAGAAAACTTTCTTTAGGAAATATATTGTTCATTTAATTACAGACTCCCAAAATGCAGGCAACTGACAATTTGTCTTTTACTTGAATTGCCAGGAATATCAACAGAGTAGTGCATCTCTCCTGGAGCGCACATTGTTAAGCGGCACAAAGTAACTTAGTACTTAAAAATTATGATATACGGCTGAATGATTCACTGTATATTGCAGGTCCATCTTTTTGTAGACCTGACTGAATCAGGTCTCTGCTGGCACATAGGGACTGTTTGGCATTTTGACTGTGATCTTCCATAAAGGAATTATTTCACCTATTTCTATATACTTTTTAAGTCTTTTTAAGTCACCTACTTGTCTCACTCACTAGTAACTCAATATACTTACATTTTTATATTTAATTAATTACATCATAAAATATATCTGCACGGTTCTGTATGTTTTCCAACTGACAGAATAAAACACAATTTTCATTTGATGCTACCAACTATACATGTTAACTTTGCATTTGGTTTTACAGTCATGAGTTTTATTTTGCATAATTATTTTTTGTACTCCTGTTGGGTTGGTGCATGGATTTAGGAGGGATTTAGGAGGAAAGGAAAGCTGGTGCTCAGGAAAGAACCTTGGATAGCAGGTTTATAACTTGTATATAAGAATTTTGTGTCAATGATATGTGGAAACAATTTAAAATGTGGTCATACCTGACTATAAAATGAGAATGATATCTAGGAGTAGGGTTTGTGTTTCTTTTTCTTCTTTTTTTTTTGTTTTTTACTATTTCATTGTAATGAAAGAAATATAGTAGGAAAAACAGTACAATCAAATATAAATAAAATAATGTCTATCATCAGTTAAATCTGTACAAAGAAAAGTTCCTAAAGGAGCCCATATATCAACAATATTCTTGTCAGTAATGTGAAACCAGCCCAATCAACATGCTTTCTCTTTTGTTGTTCAGTTGCTGTATTTTTACAGATGGTGACCAGAGAGTGACAACTATTGTGTTTTACAATAACTTTTGAAGTTTTGATTGTCTTTCTCTATTTTCTCCTTCTCTCACTCTGAAAGTAAAGGCCTTCAGGGAAGGAGGATCAAGAGAGAATCATGTATGATTCTGAGACATGTCTCAGACAAAATGAGAATAATTTTGTCATCTTCTCCCATCTCCCAGCATTCCACAACTAAAGGGATGTAAATAAAACATTTTGTAAGTTTTGAGTTATATTTCAGTGTTAAGTTTTGAGAAGAAATACAAAAAAACCCAAAAGAAAACCAAACAAGAAACAGTTTTGCAGAAATGGGAAATTGAAGTCATCTGAAAAATCAGTATTCAGAAACATGATTTTCTAATAGATCAGAATCCTTTGACAATTATCATCTTGATTTCTTATTCATTATACAATGCATGTTAGAAAGCCTATTGAGATCCTGTCTCCTGGGACTAAGCACAACGTAAATGCATAGTAACATTAGATTGAATTCTCAGTCTGAAGGTGACAGTTTAGTCCTCTAAATGTACCTATTTAGAGAGGTAAGAGATGGAAAACGTCATCTTTTTCTGTCACTTGCCAGCTGCATCCCAGACTAAAATGAGAGAGAAAGAAACCGCTTACTGACAAGGCGAAAAAAGAAAGGGAAGACCAGGCGAAAACGTACATATATCCAGTGAATGCCCTGACACTCTGAAGACCTAATCTACATCAGGTAATTATCCGAGACAGATAATACCCTCTCAGTTCAGAGTAACAAAGGAGAATATGACTGTTATTAGTAAAACTATTGCTTATCTTTCTGTCTGGCCTTGTGCAAACGCTAGAATATGACCACTGAAACATAACCCAGACAAAACAGGAGGAATGTAGCTGTCTTCTCCCATTTTCCCCACAGGGAAGTGAGGCTTTGTGAGTTTAAACTGGAGACTTGGGCAAAAGCAGCCTGTGACACCTCTGAAAAATGTAAGCTACAAGACACCTAAATATTATCATGTCAGAACCTTGAAACATTTTATATCTCCTCCAGCCTCAGCTGTTTGTCACTTTGCCAACATTCACAGAACCTTGTAGATAAGCATAAAGTGTATAAGGTTCATCAGATGCTTCCCTATCCTATCTTAGTTTGTCTGAATTCTTTCCTGCTAATATCATACCATTTCTGCCAAAACTCATTAATATTCATTGTTGCAGCTGATAAGTAGTAGGAAATGAGCCCAGAAAAAAATGACATGTGATAAGTGGCTCAGAATTGCTTGCCACAAGCATGTGGGTTTTATTTTGCTTTGCCTTGGTTTAAGATTCATATGTTATGCAGGAAAAGCAGAATTTATTTTCTTTCCCGTTCTTGTGTTTTATGTTTCTTTGTATTGGTTACAGCAGTTGCTTGCTGTTCCTTTGTGAAACGAAAGGGAGTTCTAATGCAACAACTTATAGATGATGAACGTTTAAAGGTTTAGAACATCGGTTACAAAATATTGTACTAGATCACAGTTCATTGAAGCTGACTGTTTTTTTAGAAAAAATTAATAGAAGAAATTTCACTATTGAATTCTCAGTGATTTTTTTGACCTGAGTAAAATCAACTTCAATTGGTGATCCTGTTGCTTTCATTTTTATTTGTCTCACAAATTAGAATTTTTTTTCCTAAATATTCTCATTTCCAATTCAAATTTGAAAATGAAAGTCTCATTACATCCTGGAACAGTCTTCTAAATACAATAGTGCAACCAAGGAATTAAATATTTTTTAGGATGTAACTTACAATTTCATGGAAAACAGTGCATATAAGTTAAAAGGAGAATGCCTGAAGATGAGTTACATTTGGGATATTTCCACTGTGATGTTACACTCTGAGTAGTTCTTGACTGATCTGCATTACATTCACAAACTAGTAAACCTGTTCTTTAAAGGTTTTATTGGTTTTCTGGAGAAAGAAGGAATCCTCCTTTCCTTGACCCACAGTGATGTTTCTGGGTTTTTTTCCATCTCTTCTCAGGTACTCGCTGTTGTCTACATCTATATATGTTGTGGACAGGTGTTTCTAAAGAGATTTAATTCTTATTAGGCCTCTTACATCCAGCTCACAAACTTCAATTGGAAGCTAATACCAGATTTGTAGAGTCAAAGTGGATTTTTTTCCCCTTCTCATATTCTACTCATAGGTCAGGGTTTTTTCCATCCTCTGGGCATAAAGTATTAATGGATTATGCCCACAATAAAGGATTATGACCACACGTCCTAGATTATCTGGGTGTGAAAATATTTGTGTTTTCACCTTTTCCATTGCACATGTGCCTTTACAATTTTTTGTTATATATTGGGTATTTTCATCTTAGCTGCTGATCCTAGAATTAAGTAGAGCATACTTTAGTGACTTTTACTGTTGAGAATATTATATCAAAACCATAGTATGAGACATAGAGCAGAAATAAACAAAATACTTAATTTTTAATTTATCATCTTCCTTCGTTTTTTCCTTCTTATTCCATGTTTATGAACAAAAGCTAATCCATGAAAATTAGAGATTGTTTCTGGTTGTGAATGCAAAGGTTCACAGAGTGCTGAGAACCTACCATGTAAATGTTAATAACTATTGTATAAAAGCTGTCAGTTTAATTTGAAATGGGATTGCAAAGTGGCTCATATGCTAAGATATGCAAGAAAATAATTCATGTCTCAGTAATGGTAGAATACCAACATGCTAATATTCACCCAGGAAATCTTCAGCAGTTAGATGTGTTTAGGTAGGTAAAAAGATGTTAATTCAGTTGTAGAAGATAAAACCCTAGTAATTCTTCTTCTTACACTAGGCATTTACTTCCAATGGAAGAATTATAAAGTCTTTTCCAGACATAAAATAAAGCCAATGAAGGAAGAGAAAAAATTCCATTGTATTCCTCTAGCAAAATCAGCATTTGCTCCATAATTTCTTCCATGTTTTCTCTCATCAGCAATGCCTGGAATGACTCAGCTGAACAGTATGATTTCATAACATGTCCAAAAATTAGAAAGGGTGGGGTTTTTTTCCATTGGTGTTAACTAGAAACTTTGTAATCACATAAATAGAATCGAATCGAATCGAATTGAATCGAATAGAACAGAACAGAACAAAACTGAACAGAATAGAACAGAACAAAACAAAACAGCTGGAAGGGACCTACAAGGATCATCTAGTCCAACTGCCTGACCACTCCAGTGCTGACCAAAAGTTAAAGCATGTTGTTAAGAGCATTGTCCAAATGCCTCTTAAACACTGACAGGCATGGCGCACCGACCACCTCTCTAGGACACCTGTTCCAGTGTCTGAGCACCCTCTTGGTAAAGAAATGCTTCCTCATGTCCAGTCTAAACCTTCCCTGAAGCAGCTTTGAACCGTTCCCTCATGTCCTATCCCTGGATACCAGGGAGATGAGATCAGCACCTCCTTCTCCAATTCCCCTCCTCAGGAAGCTGTAGAAAACAATGAGGTCACCCTTCAGCCTCCTTTTCTCCAAAGCAGACCAGCCCAAAGTCTGTAGCTGCTCCTCAAAGGACATGCCTTCTAGCCCTTCGATCAGCTTTGCTGCCCTCCTCTGGATGCATTCAAGGTCTTTGTCACATCCCACCTGCGGAGGAGGGGAGACGAGTGACTAAGGTTTGCAAATCCTCTCGGTGTGGATTAAGGTGGGCCAACACTCAAGGTCCGTACACAAACATCAGCTTTAATAGAACTATTAAACTGTACAGAGCACTTTCAGATGGGCTTTTGGGAAATCTGTAATGGGAATCTTTCCACTGCTATTCTTTGTATTGTTGAGATACAAAAAGAAGGAAAACACTAACATTTAGATTTCCTGGGATCTTATTTTAGATAGCAGTCTGAGGAGTATCAAGAAGGATTACAGAGCCCTGGGAGCGGTGGTGAGGGACTCTGGTGCATAAGCAGTTCTTTCATCAGTCCTCCTGGTCAAAGGGGAGGGGTTTGAAAGGGCCAGTTGATCTGGTGATTTGATAAATGATTACAGGACTGGTGCCACAGCTAGGGGCTCGGCTACTTAGACCATGGGACTCACTTTGAGAAACCTGGTCTACTGGGCACTGATGGGGTCCATCTGTCAGAGAAGGGGAAGAGCATCTTCGGTCTTAGGCTTCCCAAGCTGGTGAAGAGGGCTTTAAACTAAAGTTGCCAGGGGACAGGAACCTCAATTCATCCCACTCCTACCAGTTTGATGCCTGTGCCAGCAATAGCTGCCCAGAGCCTGGAGAAGGATCACAGGTCAGCAAGAGAGCACCTGAAGAGTAGCACAAAGGAATTCCAGCCACTCCAGCCAGTGAGTCAGCTTCATCGGGGGCCCAACTTAAATGCCTCTATGCAAACACACGTAGCATGGGAAATAAACCAGAGGAGATAGAGACGTGCACACACCTGCAGGGCTATGATCATCACAGAGCTGTGGTGGGATGGCTCCTATGACTGGAGTGTTGGAATGGAAGGATACAGGCTTTTTAGGAAGGACAAGCAGGGGAGATGAGGAGGGGGTCTCGCCCTCTATGTCAATGACCAGCTGAAGTGCATGGAGCTCTGCCTGAGGATGAATGAGGAGCTGACCGAAAGCTTATGGGTCAGGATTAAAGGGAAGGCAGGGACAGGTGACATTATAGTGGGGGTCTGCTACAGGCCACCCAACCAGGAAGACTGAGTGGGTGACGCCCTCTATAAACAGATAGAAGCAGACTCATGTTCACAAGCCCTGATCCTCATGGGGAACTTCAACCACCCCAATATCTGTTGGAGGGACAACACAGCAGGGGGTAACCAATCTGGGAGGTTCCTGGAATGCATTGATGATAACTTCCTTCTCCAAGTGACAGAGGAGCCAACAAGGAGAGGTGTTATGCTGGACCTTGTTCTCACCAACAAGGAGGGGCTGCTGGAGAACGTGAAGCTCAAGGTCAGCCTTGGCTGCAGTGACCATGAAATGATGGAGTTCAAGATCCTTAGGGCACTGAGGAGGGCGCACAGCAAGCTCACTACCCTGGACTTCAGGAGAGCAGACTTTGACCTCTTCGGGGATCTGCTTGGTAGAGTACCAATGGGATAAAGCCCTGGAGGGAAGAGGGGCCCAAGAAAGCTCGTTAATATTCAAGGTTCACCTCCTCCAAGCTCAGGTGTGATGCATCCCAAGAAAGAGAAAGTCAGGCAAAAACACCAGGAAGCCTGCATGGGTGAACAAGTCGCTCCTGGGCAAACTCAAACTCAGAAAGGAAGCCTACAGAGGGTGGAAGTAAAGACAAGAAACCTGTGAGGAATACAGAGAAATTGTTTGAGCAACCAGGGATCACATTAGGAAAGCTAAAGCCCTGAGAGAATTAAATCTGGCCAGGGATATCAAGGGCAATAAAAAAAGCTTCTATAGGTACATTGGTGACAAAAGGAAGACGAGGGAAAATGTGGGCCCTCTCCGGAAGGAAACGGGAGACCTGGTTACCTGGGATATGGAGAAGGGTGAGGTACTCAATGACTTTTTTGCCTCAGTCTTCACCGGCAAGTGCTCTAGCCACACCACCCAAGTTGCAGAAGGCAAAGGCAGGGCCTGGGAGAATGAAGAACCGCTCACTGTAGGAGAAGATCAGGTCTGAGACCATCTAAGGAACCTGAAGGCGCACAAGTCCATGGGTCCTGATGAGATGCATCTGCAGGTCCTGAGGGAAGTGGCGGATGAAGTTGCTAAGCCACCCTCCATCATGTTTGAGAACTCATGGCAGTCCAGTGAAGTTCCTGCTGACTGGAAAAGGGGAAACATAATCTAGTTCCAACCCCCCTGCCATGGGCAGAGACACCTTCCTCTAGACCAGGTTGCTCAAAGCCCCATCCAGCCTGGCCTTGAACACTTCCAGGGAGGGGGCAGCCACAACTTCTCTGGGCAACCTGTTCCAGTGCCTCACCACCCTCATGGTGAAGAATTTCTTCCTTACATCTAATCTAAATCTACCTTCTTTCAGTTCAAAGCCATTACCCCTTGTCCTATCACTATGCTCACTTGTAAAAAGTTCCTCCCCAGCTTTCTTGTAGGCCCTCTTCAGATACTGGAAGGCTGCTTTAAGGTCTTCCCAGAGCCTTCTCTTCTCCAGGCTGAACAACCCCAGCTCTCTCAGCTTGTCCTCATAGGAGAGGTGCTCCATCCCTCTGATCATCTTCGTGGCCCTCCTCTGGACTCGCTTCAACAGGTCCATGTCCTTCTTATGTTTGGGGGCCCCAGAGCTGAACACAGTACTCCAGATGGGGCCTCACGAGAGCGGAATAGAGAGGGAGAATCACCTCTCTTGACCTGCTGGTCACACTTCTTTTGATGCAGCCCAGCATACGGTTGGCTTTCTGGGCTGCAAGTGCACATTGCCGGGTCTTCTTGAGCTTATAATCAACCAGCACCCCCAAGACCTTCTCCTCAGAGCTGCTCTCTATCCATTTTCTGCCTGGCCTATATTTGTGACAGGGATTGCCTCAACCCATGTGCAGGACCTTGCACTTGGCCTTGTTGAATTTCATGAGGTTTGCATGTGCCCGCCTCTCAAACCTGTTGAAGTCCCTCTGGATTGCACCTCCAGCATGTCAACCACACCACACAGCTTGGGGTAGTCGGCAAACTGGTTGAGGGTGCACTCAATCCCACTGTCCATGTCGCCGACAAATATATTAGACAGCGCCAGTCCTAATACCAACCCCTGAGGAGCACCACTCATCACTGGTCTCCACTTGGACATCAAGCCGTTGACTGCAACTCTTTGAGTGCAACCATCAAGCCAATTCCTTATCCACCAAGTGGTCCATCCATCGAATCCATTTTAGACAGAAGGATGTCATAAGTGACAGTGTCAAATGCTTTGAACAAGTTCAGGTAGGTGATATCTGTTGTTCTTCCCTTATCTACCAACACTGTCACCCCGTCATAGAAGGCCACCAAATTTGTCAAGCACAATTTGCCCTTAGTGGAGCCATGTTGGCTGTCACCAATCACCTCCTTAGTTTCCATGTGCCTTAGCATAATTTCCAGGACAATCTGCTCCATGATCTTGCTGGGCCCAGAGGTGAGGCTGACTGGCCTGGGTCTTTCTTTTTTCCCTTTTTTAAAAATGGGGCTTTGAGCAACCTGGTCTAGTGGAAGGTGTCTCTGCCCGTGGCAGGGGGGATTGGAACTAGATGATCTTCAAGGACCCTTCCAACCCAAACCATTCCATGATTCTATGATTCTATGATTCTGTGATATGGATTCATTAAAAAACAAAACAAAGCAAAACAATCATAAAGAAAACATAGAGCAGGTAGCGAGAGGATAGAAAAGACAATCAAATGTACAAGAATGGGAACAAAGCAAAAATATAAAGAGAGGAACTGCTCCCACACCATACTGCCAGCCCACTCAGGTTGCTGTGTCTCATCAATACCATTCCTTATTCACTGCAGGTCCTCCCTCTACTCTGGTTGAAAAAGGGCACTGCTTTTTCTTTTGCCATGCACCACGTTTTGTTACTGCATTTATTTGAATAGAATCATAGAATCATCAAGGTTGGAAAAGACCCTTAAGATCATCGAGTCCAACCATTAACCTAACACTGCCAGGTCCATCTATACCATGTCCTTGAGCACCACATCTATCCGTTCTTTAAATACCTCCAGGGATGGACACTCAACCACTTCCCTGGGCAGCCTGTTCCAATGCTTGACCACCCTTTCGGTGAAGAAGTTTTTCCTAATATCCAACCTAAACTTCCCCTGGTGCAGCTTGAGGCAGTTTCCTCTCATCCTATCACTCGTTACTAGGGAGAAGAGACCGACCCCCACCTCGCTACAACCTCCTTGCAGGTAGTTGTAGAGAGCAAGAAGGTCTCCCCTCAGCCTCCTCTTCTCCAGACGAAACAACCCCAGTTCCCTCAGCCGCTCCTCAGAAGACTTGTGCTCCAGACCCTTCACCAACTTCGTTGCCCTTCTTTGGACACGCTCCAGCACCTCAATGTCCTTGTAGTAGTGAGAGGCCCAAAACTGAACACAGTACTCGAGGTGCGGCCTCACCAGTGCCGAGTACAGGGGCACTATCACCTCCCTGGTCCTGCTGGCCACACTGTTCTTGATACAGGCCAGGATGCCATTGGCCCTCTTGGCCACCTGAGCACACTGCTGGCTCATGTTCAGGTGGCTGTCAACCAGAATACTGTCTGTAGTTGGTCTTGGTCTGGTTATATACTTTTATATGTCATGCTTATATGGAACTTGCACTATTTTTTTCTGTTCCCTCCCAGAGTTTTATTCACCTTTAACTTGTTTTCTTTGGAGGCAGAGGTTGCTGACTTCACTTGTATGGAGTGTATCACTTTAGGTCTTTGCATTATTGCATGCTTGTTAGGTTTTACCTTGTCTTTAGCTTAAGTCTATGGAAATAGTTTTGGGGGTTTATATTCTTTTTTTTTTTAGCCTTCAGCAACATAGTTTTGTTGTGATTTAGATAAAGCATGTATTTCCACAATAGGATGTATTTATTCCAAAATCATTGCCTTATTTGATGCTTCTAATTCTTGCCCATATTTAGATTTTCTGTCTCTGTACACATTAATGCAAATATGTCAGAGAAAACTTCCCATTCAGTAACTTACATGTTCTTTATTATCTGTTTTCTTCTCCTACATATGCATTAATGTCCAGAAATACCATGATCAAAATTTCCCAACTATTTAAATGTTACCGTTTCACGTAGCAAAAGTCACCATACTGACACACATATACACCTAGAAACAAAACCCTTCAGAGTGATAGATCGTACCTTCTTGATATCAAGGACACCCTGAAGGGGTTCCCACCATACAGGAATATGTAGCCGTTATCTGTGAGGAGCAACCTCCTTGCAGGCTTGATGTCTGGCAGACTGTGCTGCAGTTGAGCTGCTCAAGGGAAGGATGTGTAACAGTGGTAGGTCCAACATCCTAATCCTCAGGTTACTATTCTGTATAGTTAATAATCATTCCACATTCACTTCATACCATATATTCACTCCAGACTATAGCATATTTTTCTCCTAAAAGTGGACAGAAGGAACAAAGACCTGCAATAAACCTGCTAGATATTTTACTATGGTACTAAATGTAATAGCTATTTTTTTCGCTGTAATACCAAAAGATTATTTTCTGTTGTAAAGGAAGGAAAGTAAAGTTACTACTTGATATTTTCTTTGTCTGTCTTTTAGAGGTATTCCTTTCCATTCACTCAAATGAATCTCCAAAGGATTTGTCAAACACAAAGGTCACTTGACATCTTTAGGGAAGTTCACATATAGACAAATGAAATAAGTTCTGTGTAAGCTCTGTATTTCTCAGCTAACTTTCACACAGCCTTACCTTTCAGCTTCTAGGAATAATAATTTAGGTCCAAATGAATGGATTATGCATTCTACCATTTAAATCATTACAGCTATGGCATGCACACCGTCATGTGAAATAGATGGAGGATTGTAGGAGTTCTTGTTTTTTTAAGCAAAAATACTTAAGTCACTTTTGTTATGTACACTAGTTTTTATGCACATTTCTATTGCTAATCATTTAAATATCTATACTTACTCTTATTATCATTGTGCATCTGCCCTGATCCTTATAAGAACATTATACAGATTTGCTAACATTCATTTATATACTGTCATTGTGCTAGCTTCATTTACATGTTAATTATGTTCTTTAAAAAATACGAGCTGTCCATTTTGCATGTAAATATGGTAATGAATCATTCATCTTAGGAGTATCCTAGTCTTACTAGTAATTCAAGAAATCCAATACAGTAATTGAAGCATAGACCAGGAACAATCAGCAATCAATAAAGATTCTCACCAAAGCAGATTATAAGCAGATAGCTGTTTCTTTTTTAAGAGGCTATATGACTTTATTTGCCACATTCTCTGAGAAGATCACAGCCAATAATAGGCATTATACACACAAAATGTGGAGAGAATATGAAATAATAATTTATTTATTTCCAACAAAATAAACTAACATAAGATAAAACATAATATAGTCACAAGATTAAGTATTCACATACTCAGGTCTGAAAGATTGCTGAACTGACGTTGAAAGTTCAGTGTTAGCTTTGTGCCCTAGTTCCTATTTGTATAAAAAATAATTTATATATAAGAAATGCAATGTATTGCAGACCTCTGTAAATATAACACCTATGATGACAACATCTTATGAGGTAATTTGGCATTTTCAAAATTAAAAATATAGAACATGAGTTCTACAGGATTTCAGTATCATTTGTATTGGTACTTTGCTATTTAAAAATCTTCAGCCATTTTATGAGACTATACTATCAAGTCTTAGAAAAAGCATTGAATTAAAAACATTATCTACTTCTGTATTACTTTAACATTTTTCATTATGTTTTTCAAGATATTTACTGATTTGATTTATATTATTTGTGCTGGAGTCTAGGGTGTAGGACAAAATGTTTAACCACGGTTTGTATCATGTGCTTGCATACAAAAGTATTTGGTTTATTGGTAAACAAAAACTACAAAGTCCAAGTCCCTAGTAGTTCATCCAGCAGCTGATGCTAGCCTGTCTTTCTCTCTTCGGTCTTCGTGACACTCAGTCATTTTTTACTAACAAACACTTTCATGTCAAGATATTTTAAAATATCACAATTTAAATATTGCAGTATGATATTTGAACCTCTTATCTCAAGTTTACAATCTTCTGAGCTTTCTTTCCACTGTTTCCAAGCATGCATCTATGTCAAACTTTTCATCATCTAAGAGACAAGCAAGTACCTCTTTTGTGGTGGTGCAGAGTTCGAGTGCCTTCAGAGACTGTTTATAAATGTCTACAGAGTTTATAGTACCTTACAATACATACTGTCTGTCTCTCTTTATTTGTAAACACCTACACATATATAAAATCATATTTCCAAAACCATCAAAATCTATATGTTTTAAAATACATATTGCCAAATATACATTTTCAAAAGTGAATTGCTTTATACACTTATTTCTCTAAAATAGACGACTCCGTTTTGTTTGCAAAATGTCATCCCTTTAAAGTCTTACAACTGCACTTAGAGGCAAACCAAATGCAACACTGTCCCTTCAAGATTTTCAAAATTCTTGAATTTGAAAGAGGAAGAAATAAGCTATTTTTAGCACAAGGAAATTAGATTGCACACAGAAATGTACTCTTCTGCTTGCTACCTAGTAGGGTGCCTTTGTAGATGCTGATAAAATGTATTTATTCCAAACATTACTGTTTTCACAGCTCATTGCCTAACTGAAAATAGTTTTCCTCAATGGGTGCCATTCTGTCCAATGTAAATTCAAGCAATTCATCTGATGAATTCAAAGATAGCACTCAAACTATGTAATGGTGAATTGTATATCAAAGTTATAACTAGTCTGAAGCTGTAATGTGCAATCTGTAAAGACTTAATAAAATTATTAGAAGCGAGGAAAGCAACTATCTTTACATCATCACATGAAAACTTATTTGCTATTTTTTAAAATATGTTTACATAATTGCCAGCTAATTAGCACATTCTTCTTCAGTTTGAATAGAACTTAGCTGTGGACATAGACACATCATCCTAATATTTCTATGGCAGCTGTATGAATCCAAAATTCTGTATATCTTTATACTGATTATATTGCTTAGTGTATGAAGGACTGCATTCTGCAATCTAATTCCCTTCTACTAAATTTATCTAAATATGAATGGAATAGATAAAACCAACCTCATAATTTTGTTGTTTTCCTATCAGTACCATTAGGTTTTACAATTTTATTGCCTTTTATTTTTTTTTAAAAAGAACTTATATTGGTTTATAAAGCTGCAGATTATTTTCTTCTAACTGAGAACTTATAGTTTATGGCATACAGTGTAGTATCTCTTGTGTATATACACTTTACCAGGCTACTTGCTTGAAACTTATCTTTTTTTTGTTTTCCATAGAAGTTGTCTACCCAAAAAATGCTGTACTAAGTGGCACATGCTCCAAAGAGTGAAGAATGGTATATTTTCCTGGAAATATATTTGTATATATGGCATCTACAAGATGTACATAAGTCTTAAAAGATAAAAGTCAGTTACAGTTTTGACACTCTATCATGCCTATTGGACTGAATACTTTGAGAGACTTCTGACAAGCATCTGAGTCTTTTCTTTGGTGAAAATACCTACTGAAATGTAGTCATCACATCAGGTCCCATGCTGCTAATATATGTAGGTAGCAAATTCCCTCACGTGTATTGAGACACTAAACCCAAATATCATATTTTAGGCCAGAACTGTTCGGATACCTTTAACAGACACTAGAGGAAAATCCATTGTTTATAAGCATTGATTGTGTTCGTTGTTGGATTATGTTTTTCAATATATTTTTTAGTCCTTAGTAGCACTGTTTAGAAAGCAGTACCTAGAGAGCCCAAACATTACTGATCTTGTGCAAGCAGAACATCATAGTCAAGTATGGGGTAATAAGGTGAATGCCAAAAGACATTTTGTAATACTATCTCCATCTATTTAAGAATTTATTGCAAAAAAAAAATGTTCTCTGTGCTAAAATGTTTCTGTGAAAAGAGAACTCTGCAGTGTGGTTCTGGTCTTCTGCAGTAGTCTACTACTACTGCAAAAGCAAGTTTCTCTTTCTAGAGAAAAGGGAAAAATTTTCAAATTATGCTGACATTGGTTAGGGCATGCAAGTAATCTGAAGAACATAAATGGGCTATTATGCATGTGTTGTCCTAAAAATGGGATGCACCTATGTAGAATCTGGGTTTTATTTATTTGTTTGTTTGTTTGCTTGTTTATGTATTTATTGCTTTTGAGCATAAATTTATTTTGTATGCCACACAGGCTGCTACAAAGTAAGAAGGAAGCTTTGTTTCCGTTGTCAAAATCTGATCTCCATTATTTTTATAAGATTCAGGATACAAAAAGGAGGATAATACCCTTGTAATCTCTTATTCTGCTATAGGATAGTTATGTGAAACTTATAAAATAATAGTAATAGTACAAGACTCTTAAAATCAGTGTTCCAAAACTTTCTGTATTGTTTTGTGCAAAAATAATCTTTTTTTCTTGTTTTTAGCACTGTCATACCTTTAAGTTTAGGCACCTGATGTCCAAATACTTTGAGATTTGGGAAGAAGATGTCTAGGGATATGTTCTTTGGTTTGGGAAGAAAAATGAATAATACATCATTTTAAATGTTGATAACTGTGCTGAACAGGGACAAAGGTATTGAATGAGTGCTTAGGAAAGCATGTGATCTAATGGGCAGAGTCAATACGCAGCAAAGAGAGTATGAGATAAACTTTTAAAGATTATTTTCACACGTGATACCTTCTAACAGAGGGAGGTGTAAAAAGTCATAGGTAAGCATCATATGGGAACAGTAGAGGACAGAGAGAATGGTAGTAGTAAATTCTTATGCATTCTGAAAAATGACAATTATTCATCTAAAATTTCCAAAAACACATGCATCAAAATCTAATCTGTCTTGCCGGTTTTCTCCCACTTCTATGGGAGTCACCAGCCATCTTTCAGCAGTTGTAAATTACTCAGTTACTTCATACTATAAGTCTCTATTGCCACATAGTCTTGCTATTCTTGTTTTTTATGCTGCTTCTTTTCAAATCCTTGCTCCTATTGTTTATTGTTTCAGTCCAGTGTTAAGAGTTGTGTACAAGCATCTTAAACTCTGGGCTGGAAGAAAGCTCACTACCAATGAGCAGCACTCTTCATTTAAAACAAACACAGTTCAAGTGCTGCTGCTGCTGCAAGAGCAAGGTTTTCTTCATTCTTTGTAGCCAATACTGCTCAGATCATTAGCCTACTAATTCAGGATCTTTTAAATTTTTTTTTTATTGTCATTAATACTTATTAACCATGTCACCATTTTATAAGTTTATATGAAATTGGTAAAAACTATTAGACTTCATAGTAAATTCCTGTATGACTCCACGTCTGAGCTCTGAGTTCTCATTAAAGTCATTGAAGAGCTACTCAGTGAATTTACAGTCTGTAGCACGGTTCAATTCACCCTAAAGTAGACAGCTGCGTTTGGTCATACAATAAAATAATCTGTTTACTGCATCAGCAATATCTCCATTGAACTTAACAGGACATAGACCACATGAAGACACTCAGGCTTCAATTTAGCTGCCTAGAGAGAGGCATTTAATGCCATCTGAAATACACTTGGGAATCCAAGCCCTTGATGTGACCCTGACAAGTATGACTCAGAACCTGCGAGAGACGTGTGCCCTCCTCTGGTGGTGGCTGAAGCTAGGAGAGATGTGTAAAATGGCACCAGACACCTGAATCCTACCCCTGCATGGAAACGCATGTAGATATCTTAATTTGAGATCTGTTTCTCTCCTAAGCTGAAGCACTGGCTTCCAGTATCACTCTAGATGCCTTAGATTCTTCCCTCTTGTTTCCATATGCCACTCCAGAAACATGTGAAACACCTAGCTACTCTAGTAGTTCCATGCAAATGGCTTGGACACTTAAGGACTAGATGTCAACCTTCAGGCTGAATCAGATCATAGATGTCCATGTCCTATATGCACATACACACAGTATGGGCCAATACCCTTTCTGTATTGCAGTGGCTCAGTGTTATGTTCTTTTCAATAACGTGGTTGAAGAGCTTTTGAAGGAATAGCTTTGTTGGAGAAGCTCCTTCACCTTAAATATATGTACAAAAAAATCATAGAATCATGGAATGGTTTGGGTTGGAAGGGACCCTAAAGATCATCTAGTTCCAACCCCCCTGCCATGGGCAGAGACACCTTCCTCTAGACCAGGTTGCTCAAAGCCCCATCCAGCCTGGCCTTGAACACTTCCAGGGAGGGGGCAGCCACAACTTCTCTGGGCAACCTGTTCCAGTGCCTCACCACCCTCATGGTGAAGAATTTCTTCCTTACATCTAATCTAAATCTACCCTCTTTCAGTTCAAAGCCATTACCCCTTGTCCTATCACTATGCTCACTTGTAAAAAGTTCCTCCCCAGCTTTCTTGTAGGCCCTCTTCAGATACTGGAAGGCTGCTTTAAGGTCTTCCCAGAGCCTTCTCTTCTCCAGGCTGAACAACCCCAGCTCTCTCAGCTTGTCCTCATAGGAGAGGTGCTCCATCCCTCTGATCATCTTCGTGGCCCTCCTCTGGACTCGCTTCAACAGGTCCATGTCCTTCTTATGTTTGGGGGCCCCAGAGCTGAACGCAGTACTCCAGATGGGGCCTCACGAGAGCGGAATAGAGAGGGAGAATCACCTCTCTTGACCTGCTGGTCACACTTCTTTTGATGCAGCCCAGCATACGGTTGGCTTTCTGGGCTGCAAGCGTACATTGCCGGGTCTTGTTGAGCTTATCATCAACCAACACCAAGCAACAAATAATGCTTTGCTTATTCATTCTTCCTGTTATCTAGGTTTGTTTTTCCAAAACTCACTGAAAATGGAATCTAGAGTGATTGCATTAGCATTTCCTAATGCAAATCCTTTTTTTTCTCAGGAGAACACACCCAGTTCTGGGGGGGCAATCAGGAAAGAAAAGTTTTCTCAAATTTTCAGAAGAAATCAATAAATACAGTTCATAAACATTCTTCAACTATGCATTTATAGCATGCTAGCAGAAGCCCCTGCAAGTACATACCTATATGCTTTTTCAAGCTTTTTCTAAACAAAATAGACTACTACTTTCCCAGGATGTTGATTTCTCTGTGTTCTGCACTGACTGATGCAGGTTCTTAGCAGCATAATTGCAACTGAGAGCAAATGACCGGTTCTGCACAGTCTCAGCTCTAGAGACAGAAACCTGAACAATATTATGGGCCTATCTAGGTTTTTTTGTTCAACTGAAACTTCCATCTCTGACAAATTTACAGCCAAAATCAGTATATTAACAAATACTAATTAACAATTTTAATGGATAAGAAATACAGACATATTTGAGATATACCCAGGAAAGTACAAAAGAAAAAAGTAAATTTTATATATTGAATAATAGATTTACATAGCAATATTAAAGGCCTCTTTTTAAAAATCTGTTGTGAAGATCTTTGTGTGGTCTTTTCCTGTAGGAAGCAGGTGAGAAATGTTTTTGAGTGAGTTTGTGAGGGGAACAGACAGTCTAGTATACAGAAAATTATATGACCACTTCCAGTTTTTCAGGATTAAGGAAAACAGGTCTTGGCTCTATGACTGCTGCTGAGCAGAAGGGCTCCATACCATGCACTAAATGGCAGACAGAATTCCAATGCTCTTGAATTATATTTTTCCCTTTAACTGCTTAAGAGTGAAACAAATAAGCACAAATCCAAACAGCAACCAAAATAAAATACCGACTTAATTTCAGCTTTCCAGCTAGAGGAAAATTAATCTTGGCATATTCAAATCCATGAAGCTGCACTGCAGATATTTGGATACATCCTGCATGATGTGCAGAAGAAGCGTCTCTGCACCAGTGGAAGTTCCTGGAGTCTTTCCTATTTATTCTGCCAACATTCTTCTAGGACTAATGGGGTAGGACACAGCAGAGCATGGGCTTCTAAACAGACTGAGGTATGCATTCATAAAAGAAATATGTAGACTTTTCAGGATACATAAACAGTAGCTCTGCTTCTAGATAATGCATAAACTCCATAAATAATTGAAAGAACGCTCTGAAGAACTTTATGCAATGCACTGTAGGAGATACATATATGTATTATATTTGAAATAATAAGTCTTCCTGTCTCATGGATTTCACATGCTAGACAAAGAAAATAAACAAAGGTAGGCAGAGGGGAGCATGAGTGTGATTTGTACCTGGCAGGAACTGAAGCACCGAGAATTAAAAAGACCTCATCAAGATCCATAAAACAGACCAAAATGTAGTATTAAGTAGTTAAATCCCTGCCTAAAATTTTGTTTTCCCTTGATGAGGAAAAATAGTCTCCCTCATCCTTTTTCTCATCAGTCCTTTTGATCCCATTAATATTGCTAAAAGGATCCTTTTGATTTGTTACTTTAGGGATTGTTGTGTTTTGGGGGGTTTTGAGGTTTGGTGGTTTGGGGTTTTTATTCATAGTTCCTTAAGCCTGTGTTCACATTACCTTGCATTTCTAGGTAGTGACCTGTATAAGAGCATTAACTAAGCACAAGACTGCTTAGCTTTCAGAGTGAATTTTGATTGGGATGGCCAAAGCAAGGAAACACTGTGCAGCTAAAAAATAGTTTTTAAGCCATACTATTTTCACTTAGCTGTAAGTACTGTGTATGTATTGTTAATGTAGATTATGATAAATGTAAACAAGATGCTTTTGCGGAGTATAAATGACCTTCTGTGCAACAAATGCCATTCTTTTTATGACCATTGCTACCAAAAATTTCCCTTTATGTAGTTGTCCAGGAAGAGTGAAAGAACACCAGATGTTATTGTACGGTATGGGTATGCCAACAATTTTGCTATGTGGTAACTTCTAATGACCACAGCTCTTATCAAGCTTACAGGCTTATGATAGAGTTGTGACACTGAAACATTTTCAAAATGTCACATGCATGAGTTTGAGTGAATAGAATCATTCAAGACTCGTGTTTAGAAGCTTTCAATATCAAATTACGCTTTAAAAACAGGCTATCACAAGAAAACAATGTTTTACTATGCATTTCATCAGATAGCTTAATCATTTATTCACTGCTCTAGATCACTAATATTTCAGCTAATACACAAGACAGCTTATATTGCATATGTGCTTTTACTAGAGGTGAACCATGAATGTCAGTTAGGTTTAAAACAAATCTACAAAGCTGAATAATATTCAGCAACTCTTTATTTTTCATATTTAATACCATTTAGGCAACATCTTCTTGCAAGATACTCACTACTCAAAGAATGACTATAGCCTAGGTACAGCATTGCATCTCTAAGGAGCCTGCAGAGGATATTGTTCCTCTGCACCACACCCTTCCTAGAGTCTAAAGCCATACAGTAAAACTAGGCTAGAATCTAGGTTCTGCTATTAGTATGTATTTAAGTATTTTAGTACTCCTTTATTTTGAATACTATTTTTTAATCATCTCTTTAGTAACACATGACAGAGAAAGGAAATAAATTATAGCTTATAAATGGTTCCAAACCAAATGACTTTGGAAATTGTGGTACACAAATAGATTCAAAAGAAAATGTTTCTCTGAATGTTTTATTGCTTTCTTCTTCATATCCCTTGAAAGTATGTGTTGTTTATGTCAGACAAGGATCTTACCTTCATCACCTTCTTCTTGAGTATCTTTTTTCATCTCGAGCCTAGAGTAACTGATCTCTTCTTTCTGCAAAAAGAGGATATATGAGAATTCCTTCTTTCTAAGCTCTAATCTCCTTTAAGTCTTGATTCATAAGAGTAGCTTTATAAAGTGTTCTAATTTTATGATAAATTTTGTGTTGTTTATTTAGCAGCAATAGAAGAGTTCAGCTTAAACAGTTATTTTTTCTGGGAAGGCAAACTATCGCTTGGATCAAAAGTTCTCCAGTTAAATAAGTACTCCTAAGAGTTTTACAAAAAATTCTTCTGACACTTCCTTTGAAGGGAGATGACCCTTCTGTCCTCTTCAGCACTGATGAGACACATCTGGAGTGCTGGGTCCAGCTCTGGACTCCCCAGTACAAGAGAAACATGGTCTTACTTTTTTGGACAAAGTAAAGAAACAAAATTTAAAAATTTATAAAAAATAAATCTGTATCAATCATTTCAGCAAAGATCATACAGAAATATACATATAAAACCCCCTTCAAATCTCATCAATCGTGTAGTCTATTTTGTAAGTAGATAAAATTTCATCTCTTGAAAGACTCATTTTAAAGACTCATTGAATGTTACCAGGGGAAGTTATTTTGTCTTAGTCTGTGGGTCTCCATTGAAACATTTTATTGATATAAGAAGAGCTGCTGGATAGGATAGATCAATGGAATTGAAAGGTTCCTTCCTGACAATACGAATTAAGTTATTAATTAAGATTACTTGCTAAATTTGGAACAACAGTATGTCTTAAAGAAGAAAAAAGTAACTAAATGTCCATCAGCATTCATTAGATTTTTCTTTTAGCATTATTTTCTTTTCTTCTTTAATTAAAAGAGAATCATTATGCTGCACATAATAATGAAAATTCACAACCTAAAGTGCTCAAGTATTAAGAATTACATTGTATTATAAATTTGTGCATTTAGATTAAGAATAAAACTGTGGAACACAATTTTATTATGTTTTATTTATTTTGTGATGCTCCGATGATCTATTAATTTGTTGTTTCTCCTCCAGCAGAGTTTGTCCTAACATAAACTCCCAGCTAACAAAAGGTGAATGGAGTGGGTACCATGCCACAGAAACTTCTTTTGTAGGATATGTACTGTAAGTCAAGATGGGTGCCACTAGTTCACCACTGCATCTATTTTCAGTCGGTAAACTGGCCCTCTGTTGCTCTAATAAACCAGAACTATTCTGAAACTTGATTGAGGACACATCAACTCAATCTGCATGCCACTGACATTGTGTGCAATGTATCTGGACAGTTATCTCAGTACATACAGCCCCTGGGAAATGTTAATTTAAAATGCAGTCCTGAAATGGTGCTAATACTAACTGTCCTGTGGGAAATTATTACCAGTTTTACAGACACTGAAAAGTATTTTGCAAAGGAGGACATGTCAGATTAAATAAATGCAAAAGGAATATGGTAGCATATAATCAAGAAAATGTGATGAAAGTATAATTGCCAAAATCCATGGGGTTTGGTTTGGTTTTCATTCATCTGACCAAGATGGCTGGATGTTGTTTGCTTGCTTGTTTGTTTCCTCCCCTCCTCTAACATCTGAGATGCGGGTATCTGCAAAGTATAATTCTATGTCTTTATGGACTACTGTATATTTTGGATACATTTCATTAAAGTTTTTCAATTCTCTTGAAAAGCATAGAAAGTAGATACCACTAAGAAGGTAAAAGAAGAAAGGAAGCAAAGCAAAGTGTTCTGTGAGGTAAAAGCTCCTTCACTATTATCTAGTATGTAAAGAGCAAAGAAAGATGGTTGAGATATTTCTACAGGCTATATAGAAGCAGATACTTAGCACTGATAACTTGAGATCTGTTTCACTTCAGTTTAATGTGCACTTGAGATTAGTGCCTTGACTTCCTTTATAGTTAATGAGAAAGGAATGAACATGCCTGCAGTACAACAGATATCAGTCTAAGATGGGCAAACAGCATAGATGAATCAGCCCCTCGAAGTCTCCATGGAAAGTAAAATCAATCAGATGATTAGTATCTTTGATGTAGATGTCCAAATCTGGCTAGATGAATCCTACCTATGTTGCCCTTTGACTTGCTATATGTCCACTCCTTGCTTCACCAGCTTGGACTAACTCATCTTTGTTCATGGCAGAACTAAAGGAATGTACTAGTTAACGTGATTGTGGGTCTACAGTACAAGGTAAGCCAAATACTTTCTGCTGTCATAAGTATTTCAATACATTTGCTCAAGCATACTAGACACAAGTACTTCTTTTTACACAGTAGTGGAAAATCTAAGGCACTTTCTGAGGTAAGAGATAAATTAGACTATTCAAATGCTCCAGAATTAGAATAAGTATGGAAATACTAGTAACCCAGGGTCAATTGATTCATTGTTTTATCAGAGACAAAGAGGGGAAAGCATTTGTTAGGAAAAAATTAAAATGTCCATACAGCTGACAAAAATGATAGTGAGATGGAGTGTTATTAAAGTGATTCCTTTTAGCCCAATGACATCTTATAAGGTATTAAATAGTTTAGAACTCCTTCTGAGACCAGACTGATATAAAATATTCAACATCCCTCCACTTCATGCCAAAAATATTCCACTAAAATTAGAGTTAGACGTCTTTAAAATAATAGGCAATATCAGCTTTGCACAAGGAAGCAAAAGGGCTAGGAAATTTAATAATACTTTCATTGATCTTTGCATATGAGAGTAATCCTCTTGGGAAATGAGGTTGTTAATGCAGGAATGAGCCTTCTTTTTTTCTGGGTGTGCACAGATTAACGATCAAATGCTTCTTCACAAAGTATTTCCTGTTAAAAGGAAACCAATGCACTGTATACGAGAGAGGTAAAAAGAAGCTGATATCTGGTTAAAAAAAATCAGATATATCTGACTACTCAAAGAAACATGCCGACAGGCCATATACCTTTTTGATATAATTTTTTCTTTTTTAATGCCACTTTTACAGTTTTACAGGAAAGTTACTCCTGACAAAGTCAGAATTGAAGAAACAGCTGAAAACTTTAAATTCTGGATGAACAAACTATTCTGGAAAAACAAAATTAAAACAAAACTTAATTTAAGATAAAATGCCAGTGAATCTTTAATATGCTATTTATTGATTCATTTGATAAACATCTTGGCACTTCCTACATGAATTCTTGAAGCTGCCAGAGATTGACATTGACTTTTCCAAACAACTAAGCAGACTCATGAGATTCCAAATTGTGTTGAAAAGACATCAGACTTGTAGTATTTATTCAAGCAGTATCTCCAAACCTCAATAAAAAGGTATACAACTATTTAAGATGTTACATGTTTGTAAGAGTAAGTGAAAAAACACAGTGCATCTTGAGCTGAGAAAGGACAGCTCTTCATACACTCACACTAAGAACTCTCTGGCAGAAAAGCAAACAAGCTCAGAAACCACACTGGGCTATCGAAAAAGCATTGATTGCCATTACCTTAACATTTCCAGTAGTTACTATGCAATATTATCAGTGCTTACAATGTGCCAGAAGAAAGTTTTCATTATCAGAAACAAGGTGTAACAAGCACTATTCCAGGACAGGCTCTGTTTGCTCTGCTTTATAACTCTGGTCATTGCTGACTGTTGCTAATAACACTAATAGTCTACAGTATACACACCATCTTTCTAGTCCAGGTGAAACTAGCTTTTACATAGACATGTACTGCATCTACATTTAAAAGCTTACTTGCAAGCCATATTAACCAAACATAGCAAGGATGCAAGAGAAGGACACAGTTTTTGGGAGCCTAAGTATACACAAGTTGAAATGAATGTGAACTTCCATGTATTTACTCTATGTACATTTTTTTTTTTTAAGCTATTAGTAAACAATACAACATATCAAGGTAAAGATATTTTGGAGTGGGGTCAAAACTATGTTTTAATTTTAGCTCCTGGAGAACTCTAATTTAGTATCTGTGGTTTGGCCAACAGTATTCCAATAGCCTGAATAAAGGAAAAAGTGATAATTCTGGTGTGAAACTTTTGGCTAGCAAGGTGAGAAATTGCAGGAAATTAAAAAAAAAACAACTAACCAACCAAACAAAAGCTATCAATAGAGGTGAAAAGACAAAAAAATCCTCATTTGAAAAAAGGCAGACCTCAGAAGAGATGTAGAGATGATCTAAAGCTGATTAAAGAAATAAGAAACTTTGTTTTGGGGAAGGCATGCAAGAAGAGAAAAGGGAACATTTCACAGAGGCAAAGGCCTTATATTGGCTATGGTTTAGTCATAGTGACTTGGCATTTGTAGGTCATTACACTCATTGAATATATATTTTTTGAACTTTAAATAGACAATTTTAATGAAGTTTAAAGCAATTGTTGGTATAATGAAATGGGCACTCAAAACTTAAAGAAAGAAGAAAAAGCTGAAAATAATGCAGCATTGTTCAGCAGATGCCAACAAAATCAGTAAAAATAAGGTAAAAATTCCTGAAAGAGAAGAGAAAAAAACAAGTGAAAGAAAACCAATGACTAATAGAGTTAAAGAAAATAAGAAAGTACTTTTAGAGGGAATAACATCAAACAGAGATTTGGCCTCATTAGACAACTGGGAAATTGTAGATCATAAAATTGAAAGTGGTAAAGAAAAAATCTTTCACTATATTCTGCTTTGTACTTGGATGAAAATGTGAGAACACATCCATTGTGGATGACGTTATGAATTAAATAGGAAGCTCAGAGAAAACATGATGGAAGTGCCCTAGTTGAGACTTAGGAAAGTGTCAAACATCTATTCTCCATTCAGATTAAGAAATTTGCTCTGTACCAATTGTTCCAGTATTGCTCCAATACTTATTACAATTTTTTTGAAAAGTAAAGACTGAATGTTGCGAATATTTAAAATATTTAGGATGATAAGAATTAATGTCAATTTAAACATAAACAAAACAATAAGGTATTTAATTTTGAAATCCAGTGGTAACCTGTGGACTTTTAAAAGCCTTATTTCACAGAAGACCACTCTTCATAAAGAATCTGATTTATAATTTGGGGAGAGGCAGTTTGTAACTTCTTCTTAGAAGTCTTTTGATGTACTCTGATCAGGTATCTCAAGGTTCTTTTAAAAATTGCCATATACAGACGTCAGAGGCATATGTTCGATAGTTATAGACCTGGGTATTCCATATCAAAAATGTCAGTAACTCAAAAATTTAGCTAAAACAATGATGATAGTGGTATTACTAGAGATGTATGGCATAGTTTGGTTGTTTATCCAACAATATTTTTTGTTATTGGAGATCTGAACAACTACATGTCCTTTGCTGTTAAAGTATATGGAAATTCTGTAAAACATTCAGAGAAAATTGAAAATAATGATTGAAGGGCTAGGAAAATAAATTTTGGGATGTCAGATTTAAGAAATCTGTTCAGACTACTGGAGAGAAGACTTGAAGATGACTTGATCTCTGTGAAAATGATGTCTAATAATAAGAAAGCATTTCAGCCTTGCTGACAAATGCATAGAAATGTCTGGACATTGAAATTAGATGAATCAGTCTTAAAAGAAGGTTTATTATCTTATCAATCAGTGTAATTGTGTTTACAGCTGTAAGATTTTGGAGTATCTGTTAGTTATGAGAGCTTAAGATTGCAAGATTATTATTTTTTTTAAATATATCTTTCCAGTATATACATATATGCTGCAGTTCAGCAATGGGATATTTATCTTCAGTTCACCATCAGCAATACCTTTGGCTTTAGCATATCTACTTATTTTCTTATTTTTATATTTCTCACATGTAATAAATTGTATTTACTTTTGAGATGCTATCTGCAGACCATGAAACATGGTGAATTAATATTCTGAGGTAGAACAGGAAATCTTCCTTCTCACCTCTTACACATCTTACTTCCTTTTTCAATGTAAGAATAAAACTGACGTTTGTATTTGAAGAAGAGAATGGTTTTGCTGTAGGCTACATTGGAAGGCTTTGTCTTCATAAGCAGCACAGACACGATCTGTGCAGATCATCAATTGGAATAATCCATGCACATCTCATCTCATGGCTTCCTTCTATGCTCTGGTGCCTTCTAAGTTTGCAACACTTCAGTCTCTCTTGCGCTTCGGAACATAATATTTTTGTTGTCTCAAATGCTTTGATTTACCATAAATTACCATGGATGATAGCACTGTTAGGTTATGTGATAAAAAGTTCATCGCCATACACATGAAGGAGGGCAGAGGCACATGGGCAGGGGGGAACTGCCTCAGCCTCTCCTCTCCCCAGGATGTCACAGGAGGTGACCAGCCCCATGGCCAGGGTGAACACCCATCATCATGGGGCCAGGGAAAGGCTCACAGGTACCTTTGGGATTTAGAGTGGTTGGGAAGGAACAAGTGTGGGAAAATAGAGGGATAAGGCGATAAAAGAGGTTAGTCATGTATAAGCAGAGGCTGGTTACTGTGCTTTTCTGGCCATGCCCTGTGCCTGATCCGCGCAGTCTGTCCTTTCTTTTCATTAAACTCCATTTCTGACCATTTTCCTGAGTGAGGGGCTCTCTATAGGTGTGCACAAAGGTGTGAGAATTTCTGAGTGACAGCAGCCAGAGTGGGACCAGAGCTCACAGGGGCTGTGTGCCTGCGGGCCACCACTGGAGTATGTGTGGGTGTGTGTGTCAGTGCATGTCACCAGTGAGCATCAGGCTGAACTGGCCAAAGAGTAGGTCAAGTAGCCTGTGAGGCTACCAAGTAAAGGTGTGCATGAGACAACAGGAATAGGTGGCTACCAGAGGGACCAGAAGGTCCATGCCATCTACTGGAGAGACCACAGGGGCTCGGGGGTCACCTGAGAGACCCATTTGTCTGTGCATGAGGTGACTGGAGAGGAGAAGCTGCAAGGGCAGGTAACAGGCGGACTAAGTGATGAAGGCCAGCTGCAGTGGCATCAATGCCTGGTCTGCATGCGTGTGGGTGCATGTGTGTATGCACCATCTGTGTTGTGTATGAGGGGATCTGCTCCAGCAGCTGGAGTGCAGCCATGGGGACTTGTGTGCCAGGTGCCAGCAGCTGGGCAGGGCAAGGGATCAGGGCAGCCCCTGGAGAGACCACGTGTCAGCCCAGCTACTGGGGTATCCACACTGGATATATATGTGTATATATTCCCACTGAAAGACCTTCATCCTGATGAAGGAAGACCTGCATCCTAATTCAGCCGGAGAGGAGGATGGGATGAGGCCGCTGGTGCTGTTTGTGATTGCATGTGCTGTGTGTCCTGTCTGCATTGATCTGTGTGGCAGCAACATATGTGCATTCGTGTGTGTGCCTATCAGAAAGATATGCCTAGCCTCACCGCTGACTGGACCTTGCGGCGGGGAGCTGCAGCAGGGCTACCAGATTCAGCAACCACTAACAAGTGCACGGGTAACGGGTGAACTAATGCCCACCTCATGTAGTAAAGCATTTTCATTTATCCTTTTTTTTTTCCCAAACTCTGTAAACTTCTAAATATTCAGCACCTCTGTATCCGCATTAAGAAAACAAAACCTAGACATCTGTGATGTAGTCATAGTGTGCTTGTTTATTGCACCCAAGGCCAAGTGCAAAGGGAGGTTATACAGTTGAGGGGTTGAGGGTTAAGGTTAAGACCTAGATACGTGAAGCAAAGCAAATCCTGTGAATGGATTTCTGTAAGTGATTTATTGATAAGATTCCAGTTCCTATGGGGTTAAAATTTAATTCTTAGGACAACAAGATAAGACTAATCTTTAGATGCAATTTTTCCATTGTAAACAAAACATGGAAAGAAAATACATTATCTGTGTCTCCTATTATACCTTCGACATGACTGGAAAATGTATGAATTTTTGACTATACAAGTTCACATTCCTCTATTTTATTTTTATCTCCTTTTCTTATGGTACTTACATGTGCATTTCACTCCTCTTGTTGTGCAGAAGAAAGAGCAGGACACATTCACTGTATGATAAAGTTTATCCAGTCTTACATTTTATAAAAGTGCTTTCAAGGACAAGTGGATTATTTTGTTGATCTATTAGCAACACCTCATGCCTAAGGTTATTCCTGAACTTGATATTTCCTTAATCTCAGAATGGAAAAGGTTAGAAGCACTGCCATTGTTCCTAATGCTGAAATTTCAGCATATGTACTTGTTGGTGACGCTCAGATCAAAGTTTTCCTTTCTGTGGTCAGTCCTAATACTCAAAATGCTCCATAAATACCCGGTCAAGTTAATGGTTTATTACTCAAAAGAATAATCCTCTCTGTAGGGACTAGAAAATATCTATCGCACAGACTATCTAGCTGGTCTCATTTCTAGAGAGGAACCTTCCCCAAAAGAAACTGAGAGAACCCCTCATCAATCATTCAGTTTGATGAAGAATAGTTGATTGTTATGTATAGATTCAGTGTTTTGCTGAATTAGGGCTTATGAGAGAAATGGCCTATGTTTAAAAAAAAAATGCCCTTAGTGGAAATAAGAGGCAAGTATTTGTATTGCCTGCATAAGTTATCAGGCATGGTACAGATGGTGAGGGACTTTGCACTGCAGATGGGAATGATTCAGAAGATGATAGAAGTGCTAAATCCAAACCCTTGCTCCATCACTATCTAGGGATAGACATTGTTAAAGGAAAGTTTACATATAAAGTTTACTTTCAGCAAATATGCATACTTGTGGGAGTGAAAGTTAAATGACAAGAAAATGCAAGCTTATCCAATGGTTATGGGAATGTTTTTTTGTACTAAAATAATAAGTAAGCTGTTTATAGTATACAGCTAATACAGCTCTTGAGATGCAGTGAAGATGATATTATCAGCAAAATGCTTTGGGTAACTCTAACCTCAGCAGTTAGTGGTTTAAGAGCATCAGGATGAAACTCTACTCAGCTCACTAATATGTCAAATCTCCACGATCTCTACTGTGCTGGACAAATCTGCAAGTTAAATACACAGGTAAAATACAGACCTTTGTATGGCAACAGTTATATCATATATAACAATGCTCTGACTATTAATACCATCACTTACCTTCAGTTTATCAACTGATTGATTACAATGACAGTTTATATGAAGAAAAACAATCACCCGTATTTCATGCCAGCAATGTCTTCTAAGAAGACATGCTATCGAAAACAACAGTACAACTATATAGTTTGTCTCTTCTTTGACTAAAATAATAATAGAATCGTTATACAGAGATTAAACAAAGATTTTTCTTTCTTATAAGAGATTAAACAAAGATTGTTCTTTCTTAGGTCTTTTCTTGGCCAAGACATACAGCTGCCCTAAGACAACTACAAACTTGTACTTACAAAAATTCTTTCTTAAATTAATTTCCTTTTCTTAAATTTTTTCTAGCTGTCTTGTAATATTACTGAGTTTTAGAAAGTTGAAAAGACCATTCTGAATTGTGAAGGTGAAAAATAAACCAAATACCTTGTTCAGGTAATTTAGACATCTTAGTTTGCTTCAGGGCCCTCCAAAAAGTCAAGAGGTAAGTATGGCAATTTTTTCACAGTAATATACTCTGCATGGGGATAATGACAGTAGATTTTTCACTATTTTGCTTGAAATTGGAAGCCTGAGGTTTCTTAGAATTTCTGTTTCATGTACAGTTTAAAATTTCTTCAGTTTCTGTTTGTTAATTTGCTGTGTGCTATATGAGTCTACGTTTGGAAAAGGTATTATTTTTTATTTTCTAGAAATAGATGTCCAACTTTCTCTTTAAATGATATTCATGACTAGAATGGGGTTTTGCCAAGTTTCTCATGAAGCAAAAGATTCAACAACATGAAACACTTCTTAGGAAACTTCTGTGTTATTATGGATAAAATAGTTTATGTACTAGAATATATTAGCAAAACCATCAGTTCTTACAGTAGAATGCCTCAGTGATTTTTGAGAAGTAGTCTTTTCTCTGACCATTTGGTTAGAACTTCTGGTGCACAGATATCCTTTTCTTTCTGGGAACAAGGAGACATCTCTGAAGTTTATTAGCTGTGGCTCATATAATTCATCTATTTTTTAATTATTGAGTAGTGAAATCTAGGTATACAAGCAGACAATTAAGATAACAAGTAACATTCAAATACAGCATTCCAGGGACTCACATAAAATGTTTTCTTCTGAGGAGCAAATTGTATTTTATTTATGGAGATACTTAGAAATCTCTTAAGACAGGAGTTTACATAATCAAAGTGGCTACTTATGCAGGCCTAAGTGTACTTACTCATAATCAAAGTGCTTTGAAACCTTAAGTAAAGGGCACAGAAAATAGTGACATGAAAGACACTATTTTGTGGTATTACAGAACTGTAAAAAAAAGAGCATGTAAGAAAGGATGGTCAGTTAACAGTCAGAAAGCTAACAAAAAGCCTTTAATAACCTCTATTTGAGTATCCTGCCCACGCAAGCTCTGTGCAAAGCTCTACATAGTCAATATACAGAAAGAAGTTCAAGATTCACATAGTTCCAGAGAAAGTTCAAATACCCTCTGGTTTAGTTTTCTTGGCACTTATGGATGAGTATAGGAAGAAACTGGAGAAGATTGTGTTAGATTATTATTCTATTCTTGTAACCCCATAGGCATGGTAGTCAATGACTGCATAATGTAAAATTCAGAATGGCTATTTTCATGACCACAGTTCTTGAAGTCAGGTGCCTAAAACATTTGTGTACTACCTATAAACACCTTATGAGAAGACATAGAGTAGCAGAATAAATTAGCTTGCACAGATCTACGCCAGACAGGTCTACAGGATTGCAGCTTGTACTAAAGATAGCTAATTAAAGCCAGCTCAGATATCTCTATAGTAGGTTATTTCTGAAACTGCACATTTAAGCCGTTCCCTACAGCTTTCACTGACTCTGTCTGTAAACCTTTATGTCTCCATGAATAGAATGGGGTTGCATCACTTCTCTAACCCGGAGGGATTAGAAGATGTTGTTGAGTCTTAGCTAGCTGGTGTTGCAGAAAGCTTACATTTCAGATTATAGGGTGTCAAAACTCTTGGATGGACAAAATAATATAAATATTTTACATGAGTAGAAAAAAGCATAAATAGAATAAATCAACCAATTAATCAATCAACTTTAGTCATTATAGACTTAAATCCTAGGTAATTCAATCAAATCTGTTCCAAAGAAATTAAGTAAATGATCAAAATAAGCAAGTAGCAGACCTTAAAATTATAAAATGTATGACTTGAGCTGTTGTTGGATTCCACTACTCAGTGCAGCTTCTAGCTAAGAGCTGTATTTATATTTTCCAGTTACTATTTGCCTCTACATAATCTTCATTATTATGTTGCAGTCTGTGTTAGCTATTTTAGGCATTACTGCACCAACATCATTTTCTATAACTAGCAGATAACCTCTCCTAGAAAATTCCATGTTCCTTTCAGTGATATACTTCAGTATGATGTAGTACAGATTTTTGGAATAAAAAAAAGAAAGGATTTAGCAAATATGTCAAGAGACTGCAAATCTATGATCATTTTATCTATGTACACTCAATGTATTTCATATATTGCCTTCTCAGTCAAGACATCCAGATATCTCAACCATCAATTTTGCTCTTTCATTTTCTGTGACACACTGAAAATCCAATCCACACCTCTATCTCCAGTAACAGTGGTTCAGCTCCAGGTGTTACATCCAGATTTAGAGCCTGGTGAAATCAGGTGAAAACATTCTCCTGAAGATCAGAGACATGGTTTTAAAATTCCTTAGGGGCAGAGAACATCTAGAACCCATCTTCCGTTTCTAGGATAACTACTCTAGGTGCTAAACAGTATCACAAGACTGAGTTGTTATGAATGAGTTCTACCTGGTGGGTTTTTTCCTAAAAGAAATTTTTAGGCATGTAACACCAGTGAAAGTCACCATCACCATCTATGACATGGACGTTGATATCGCCTTTGCTTTACTCAAGTGTTTGATTTCTGTAGTGGGGGATCAGCTAACCCTAAAAAGCTCGATCACAGTTTTCTGCACAGTATCTGCTTCCCTCCATAAGTCAAGCTGAGAATTTACACACTTCATGGCTCTGGATTTCACTCGAGGTCCAGACATTTTACACCCTTTATAGTGAAGAGAACTACAGGATCATGTAGACTGGAGGGGACCTCCAGAGGCTATGTAGTCCAGTCTCCTGCTCAGAGCATGTCTGGTTAGAAAAGGTTGCTCAGGGCTTTATCCAGTTCGGTTTTGAGTACCTCCAAGAGATCCCAGAACCCCTCTCAGCACATGTTCTGGGATTTTACTAACCTATGATTAACCTTGTTACTGCTGTTACCTTGTACATCTGTTCCTTCTTGTTACTGTGCACCTCTGAGAAGACTCGTCTTCTCTATTTCCTTCCATTAGGTAGCTGAAGACAATGATATGATCTCCCCTAAGCACTCTCTTCTTCAGACTGAGAAAAGCAAGGTCTCTCAGACTCTCCTCATACATCATGTGCTCAAGGACCGTTTGATCTTGGTGGCCTGCACTGGGCTTTAATACATCAAAGTTTTTTTTCTACGGAGGCACCCAGAATGCCTCATAGATGCTAGATAAAGGGAAAGAATCATCTCCTTGGAACTGCTGGCTACAGTTCTGCTAGTACAGCCCAGGATGTGGTTGGCCCTCTTTGTTGCAGGGTCACACTTAGTTCATGATCAGCTTTGATGTTTACCTGTCAGTAACTGTTTCCTAGTCAGTCTGCCTTACCTTGTACTGCTAAACGGGATTATTTTGTCCCAGGTATAGAGCTTTGCATTTACCTTTGTTAATCTTCACAAGTTTTTTGTCCACATTTTTTTTTTCTTCTTCTTGAGGTCACTTTAAATAGCAATAAACCACTTCCCCCATTTTGATATCAGCTGTGAGTTGGCTGAGGATGCACATCATTCTACCATCCAAGTTATTAATAAACAGTATTAGTTGCAGTACTGATCCATGAAGTGGCTGCCAGTTGGACATTGGACCACTGATGATACTAAGCTTTAAGCCTGACAGTTTAGCCAATTTTGTACCCAGTTATTAGTCGGTATTTCACTGAGTTGGCTATGTGAATACTAGTGAATATTGAAGGCCTAGCTGCAGTAAAAGCCTTTTTGATTCTGAGTTTTCAAGAGTAGCAGGCAGGGCCTGTGGAGTAAGAGCATGTTGGGACAATCACAATCCTGACAGTACTCTACATGAGTTGACCTTCATAAAATTATGTATATGTATCGTGTGCCGACCAGCTTCAGTGTGGAAAATAAATAGAAAACGCATATAAGAATACTTACAATCATAAAAATAAATATTTTCAATATCACTAAGTGCACAAGAACATCCTGTTCACAGCTATCCCAAATTATTATCTAAGGAAGAATATATTTGTGTGTACAGAGCAAAAATAGAAGCCTTATTATGGCACTTTTCTCCCAGCAATGATTCAAAGCTAGAATATGATATGTTGATTATCTGTCATTAGAAATTTCATCAGTCAAAAACATTCTCAAAGGGTTAGATATAACAAGTTTATGGCTATTCTGCATCATCATAGTAATGAAAAACAAAGAGAACAGGCCCATGTTGTGATATTCATTACACTATCTTTTTCTTAATATATATATTTTCCCATAAAAAATGTTTAAGACAGAGTTAAGTGGGTAGTCCACATCTTTTCTCTTTGATCACACTATATTTTATGTCTGTTACATGAAAAACACAGTGGTAAATGTACTAAACCTCTTTATATTCCAATTAGGTAAGTGGTCTGTTTTGCAAGTGGAGATGAGTGTTCATGCTTCACTTACTACAAAGTAATATGCCAGTAGAAAGTGAAAGAGGAACTGGAACAGAAAAGAAATAAATAATACAGAGAAAAGTGATAGAGCTTATGTTGATGACAATGCTCATGCAGGTTAACACTATCTTTACGACTGACAGCTTAATAGAAGCAAACATATTCTTAAATATTATTGCATTGCTCAATATGTCTAACTGTTATTGTCAAGGAAACTTTCCATTTTCATTTCTAAACAAATTGGGACCCCTCTTTGGACTACTGCAAACATTTCATTTTCATTTATGTAGCCTGGGTACATGGAAATAAGTCAGTTTCTCTCAGTTAGGAATTTGTCTCACATAGCTTTAGTTCATTTTGTTCTCCCAAAAAGAAGACAAAAGGTTTGGACCTGAACCCAGAATAAATATGAGACAAAATCTGTAAATGGGTTATTTCAAACACAGTGATTTTTCAGTGGTTACATTAATGGTTAGAGAATCTACATAAATAACATTTACAGCTCAGCTTTCTATTGTTTCTCATTGAAAAATAAATTAATACTCTACAATAAAAAACCTAGTAAGAATCTTGACATGAATCACTCAAATAGACTGGCTCAAGACATGAAAGATTGCAACAGCACCAGAAGGGTTGATAAAGCCTGGCATTTTGTTCAAAATTGCGGGTGTGACAGCCTAAGAAAGATGAACTGTTAGAAAAAGGCCTCCACAACATCACGTCAGAACAAATAAAGTCAGCACAGATAAATAGAATAATAACCCTGACGAATATGAAAAAACACCCACAACCATTAGGTTATAGCCAGACTGAAATTTGATTATGGTATATGCCAAGTAAGACTGCACAACATAATCTGTATGTAGGAGACAATTTAAAATTTTGTATAAAATCAAGCTTAGAAAGAAATATGGGATCTTTGACTCTGAAAATTTCTTAAGGCTTTTCTTTTTAATATAGAGAGCAATAAATGAGCTAGGAAACTCAGCAGTTGAAACATTTGAATGCATTTGTTTATGTTTCAGACTGTCACTGAGAAAAGAGAATTTAATACCCAGTGTCTTCGTATGCACAATTCAATCAGTATCAGAAATTCTTCAGAAGAACTTTTCAAATCATTACATGTGCTATACAGAATGGAGACAAATTAGACACCTTGTAAAAGACAGCTAGCACAAAGCATTAGACAAAAACTAATGGGAAAAGCTTTTACAGCCTTCCAAGTGAACATTGAATAAGACTAAGTTCTGAAATGTCACTTTCTCAATGGACTGGAAACCATTTGCATTGATTCTACAATAGACTGAGAGCATCTAAAAGTTTTTAGTGTTTGGATGGCTGTTGGGGAGTTTTATAGAAAATTGTTTTATCACAGTAACCAATGGATAGGTCCCTCAAATTCACCATTGAAAATAGCCCTAATTAGCAAACTCAGAACAGTTTATAAAAACAACAGGTTCAACTGAACTAAGGAAAAGCAGACTCCTTCTGTGGTTGGGACACTAGTCTAATAGTGGTAAGAATTCCTGATCTGTTAGGTTTCCTTCTGTAATCTTACCAAATTCACTCAGACCCAGATCCCCACAAGGATATAGGTAGAACTTCAGCATTGAAAGCTTAAATTCTCAAAAACTCTGCTTACTTGATGGCCAAAGACGGAGGAATTTAACTTTCTTAAAATACTTACACTTGAAACATTAAAATTCTTCCCTTTTGCCTCTGGAGACACCCAGAAGTGTCTCAGCCTGGAGAATATTTGAACAGTTTCAGATACTTACCTCATTTTATTTCCTGCTGGAATCAAAAAACACAAAGAGTGACAATACAAACCAAAACAGGGAACTTGTGAAGTGTTAGTAATCAGTGATAACGCAGAGATATGGGAGATACATAGACTTATGTTGAACAAAGATTACTTCAGATGAAGTTCATGTACATGCGATGTAACAACATTTTACTTGTCTTGCCCATTCAGTAGATAAACAACAGACATCAGTATGGGCCATAGCATTAAACAGTGGTAAATTAATATTTGCCTAGAAAAATAAATGAGGTACACATGCTGAAAACTCTCACCTCTGAAGGCAATTATAAGAAAATTCAGATATGGCGCAGAAGAATGGTCTGGTGTTAGCAGACTTTATGCCAACATGTTACCATAAATAACATAAAAAGTTAAAGGCATTTCCAAAGAAACTGGAAGTAGAGAAGCAAGACTCAGTTATCCAGTTTGCTTCTGTTTCAGGACCTTAAATTCCGCTACTTTATTTTACCTTAAAAAGGAATCTGCTGCTTGTATGTACACATTTATAATAGCAAGTAAGTTCTTAGCTTACCTATTAATCAGTGTCAGTTTCTACTGAGAAAACCTATCAATGTGTATCATGAATCATCATGATCAGAAATTATTCTAATAACCCTTAGCTATTAAACAAGATTTGAAGTTATATATATATAATATATATGCACATATATATAGATATGCATGGAACGTCAAGAAGATCAATGATAACTAATTTGTACAGTCTAGGAAATTATATCTCTCCACCTCAGGCAATCAAAGATTTCTTTAATAATTGCACTGGAACCTGTTTTTTAAGCAATTAGAACTCAGTTGCCAGCAAACATCTTAGATTAAAAGAAATGGCATTTTAAAATTACATAGATGAAAGTTAAATGGAAATTAAGACTACCGTTGTCTAATAGGCAATCAGAAACAGGAAGATAGGAATTCCCAAGACTATTCAAAGAAGTTTGGTTCTGTGTTTCCCAAGTCTTTTGGAGTACTGTTGAAGTGATATCATGGGACTGATCTTGTATGTACTCGTTAGCAGCAGTCCCAGTGTCTTCAATGGGAATTCTACATACCCTGTACCTAGAAAGATGAGTCTATGGGGCATAAGGTTTCTTGTCAATACTTAGATGTGTACAAACCAAAGAAATGACACAAAAACTTTTTTATTTTGATTTTATTTGCTGCTGGGGACTTATCACTCCTAGTAACCCATGTTGGAAATCTATACGTGCTGCAACAAGTTTTGAGAATCCTGCACTGAAAACTGAACTTAAATATTATTTATTGATATTAAACTTGACAGTCGATAGTATAAGCCTCGATATTATGTTAAATACATTGTCCCATAGGATACTTTGAATATTTTCTTTAGTATTTAATATGCTGTTAGCATCAATGCTGCAGACAGAAAATGAATATAAATTCCTAATGAAAATTGGGAGGTTTTAGATAATTCTCCAGTGGATTTATTATCTTATAAAAGTGGTGTTGTGAGGCATTTTGATGACTCAAGAGATCATCAATAAAATGCAGTTCCTCTTATGTTTTGGTTTCCAGATGATTCCATGTTGTTAGGGCTGAAGTTAGCATATAACGACTATTTAAGACCTGTAAGAACTGAGCAGTGATCTTGATCCTATTCCTGAAAGAATGTATTATCTAAAAGGTGGGGAGATACTAGGAATTTAAGAGTTAGTCTGAGCTCTAAATGAACTGTAATGCTGAGGACAAATCTGACTGACAGAAAATAGTCAGATGCCAAGGCAATTTGTTTTTTCCAGGCTTTAGTTGAGCTAAATAGCAAATGTGGTGCTATTTTATTATGAATGGATTCAATTCTGATAATGGATGGACTGGTGTTTATTAAGCTTTCATATTTATGTAACCTCCAGTTAGGCGTTAGAATGTGTATGGAGAAAAGGCAAATAACTACACATGTTGTAGAGACAATGAAAGTTATTTCCTGCTTTTAGAGGAACTGAAGTTTTTATATCATGCTTAACACTTAGGCACTTGCCTAACAGTGAAGTCAATAGAATTGGTCACACACTTAGAAGTTTAGCTTGTTTTTTAAGAAAACATTTCCATGGGTTGTAGTGAAGAAAATAAGTAACATGTAAAGATTAAAAAGAGAAAAATTTCAATGGGCTTCATACATAAGTGTATTTTCATTTTTATGATAATGACCAAGTAAGAATCCATCAGTCCTAGCTACTGGTACTGCCCTGAGAGCTGTTATTAATAATGGCCTTAACTTAGAATAACGATTGCACAGCCTTTGATTATAGCTGTGTATGATGATTAGAACGAAAGTGTTCAGATTATTATAAGCATGTTTAATTTTAAAACTCAAACTATCTAACTGCATTTTGGGGGAACAGGGTAGGAAATGAAAGAAAGAAATGCAGGAGGAAGCATGTGCAAGGATATGGATACTAATAGAAGTTAAATAATAATTTTCTCAATAAAAGAAGTATACAGAATGAAATTCTAGATCAGATTAAGCCATTAGACATTATGTCAGCAGCGTCAGAGCAACCACAAGGTTTCTTATAATGAAGCTTAATGAGGTTTGGTTTTGTTTACATTTCTAGAACATATCACTTCCCAAGAAGATGTTACAGCTCAGGGAAAACAAGAAATTCTTTCAGAAGTAAGATGGTAAATAACACTGGTAAGTGTAGCCTACTTCCTAATATATACCCATAGTTTCTCTGGTCAGTCATAAATTAGCAGAAAATAAATGTTAACAGAATGACTAGTGTCCGATACTGACGTCCCATCTCAGCTGATTCAGAATACTTTTTGCTATGAGTTTTAATAAATAACACCCTGACTGTCTTTTCAAATTTCATCTGTAATTTATACAAACTGTCACCAAATCCTTAATTTGCCTATTAAATAAATTTCTGACTACATTCTGCTTTCTGATAATATTTATAAAACTCTACATATATTCTGTAGATATTCTGTGCCTCACACCTTAGAGAAAGAAGCTTGTCTTTCTAATGATTTAGGGTATAAATATTGGCCTGTAAAGAGTTAATTCCAAAACATATTCCTTGCTGGAAAAAAATGAGCCCCTTTCAAAATGCCTGTATGTCTTTCCCCAAACAGGTAAATTGATATAACTCTTCTGAAAGTGACTGACAAACCTGATCTAAGGGAAAGATTTGCAGGCAGATATTGAGGACATTAAAAAAAACAAAAAGAAAATAGAAACTATAACTCACATGTTTCTGAATCATCTACATCATGCGGTTCACCTGCTTTATTTATTTTAATTGTTAACTCTCAGGAAACAAGTATGTCTCAATAGGTGCTAAAATTTGATCTAGTAGGCTAGCATTAACACTCCTTGGAGTACGGATGGAAGAGATTTATGTCATGATACACTTAAACACCCAATAAAATTAAAAATTCTGTTTCAGTATGGAAGGAAATAGACCAATTGTCTGTTGTGATTATGTGGTTTGAGAGTGATGGCTAGCTTGAAATCTGCTAGTGGATTCAAAGCAAAATCTAACAACTAAACATGAATTCTGAGTGCAACTTGGACAGTTAAGAGATAGTCATTACTATTCTCATGCAGCAAAGTTATAAAAGTTGGTGAAACGCATTTTTTTCAAAGGGTTCATTTTTGAGGACTTTTGTCACATACTTTAATGTTTGGAAAATGGACTGTATTTATATTCTGCTTAGCTTGATGAAGAGGAGAATGAGGGGATTACAAGGGACAAAAGAGACTGTTTTGAGATGAGCATTGTGCAAATATTCCAGCATCAGATTTCATGATGTTCTTCATTTGTTTTACATATGATAACCAAAAGAATTAAAGTAAGAAAACCAAAGACACCCACAAAACTGCTGCTCAGAGATGCATTGTGGAATTACTAATGTAACACCAAAACCAGAGAGAAAGCAGAGAAAAATATTTTCTCAGAAATATATGTAATATAATATTAAATGTATTTACTGTGTCAACATAATACTTACTCTAAGACTCCATTTCCAAGTTGTCACTTCAGAACAATTAAGTTTTGTCAAAAATACTGCAACAGAAATAATGAGCTAAATCAAATCTTTTAAAAAAAAGCACAACAGCAAGTGCTGAATAGTCATATTCATAATGTTCACACTTTGTTTCTCTACAGCTACCCTATGTGTTTGAAAGATATTTATAGCCATAAAAATTAAAACCATTATACACTAAGTTTTCTCCTAATCTTGATATTCACAATCAAACTAAGATGGACAAATCAATATACATTACCCAGTACACATGTGGACTTAATTCATTGGGATTTTTTTATTCAGAAAGATATTTAAATGCACAACTAACTTTACACAAATGGAAATTATGGTTGAGAAAACAATATGAAATCTACTCTGTGATTTTTCCCCTTAGCAAAAGTGGTGTTTTATTGTTTTACTTCTTTCTTGCTTACCTAGATAAGCCTAATATCTGGAAACACTTGATCATTATCATAATATTTTTCCTGTTTTAAACTTTATGTATGCTTGCACAGAGATACATTTTTGCACTATACAGCTGTTATAATCCTTCATCACCAGGTGCTGTGTCTTTATGTCGTCTCATCACAACCCCAGTGTCACTGTGTGGGTATACCTCTTCATATTCTTCTGACTGGGATATATATGCTCTGGTAACCTTTGGCATGAAAGATTTATCTTTTCTTCAGGGAAATCACACAAAAGCAGCTGTCTTAGTTACAAGATGTTTTCAAAGTATGGGTTAAATGAGATGATCTTTTTTTAGACTGTCGGTAACGTTCTTAGATTTACCATACATCCAACCTGCCAGTGCTCTCTTAGCTTCAGCAGAGAATGACAAGTGGTTACACCATTACCTCTCTAAAAAGGAAATCACTCTTTGCTTCTCTCTGAACAGGATACTGCCTTACCTGATAAGAAGGGAAAGGTTAAGTGAAGAAATTGGTCCTACTTTGAGGGTTTAGACAGTGCCTGGATTCATCATTGGTAATACGTCCTCATACAGACAGGGCACATCATTGTCAACATCTTTCTTGATAACCTTCAGGCTTTGCTCAATCCAGGGTAGACATGGAAATGTATTTTCATCTTCTTGTCTTCAAATATAGTCACAACCATACACGTTCCTATGCTATAGGCAGGCAGCCTTACAAGTCAGATTTGACATAATTTTGTTCTGCATCTTCCTTATAGTCATGAGATCATCAGCCCAGCTGCTTCCAGGTACTATGTTCACCTCTTAGAGGAAGAATGAGAAATTTAGTATAACTTATTCAAGGTCTTTTTTTTTTTTTTAATTTAGTATAAAATACTGATTGATTACTGACAGATCTCAGACCCCCATCACACCAGTGTACTGACTATATCTCCATACCAAGCTGAGGTAAGGTTTGCATTTCTAAGTAGCCATTTCTTTATATGAATTATTGACATCCTATCTTACATTTAATCATGCTTCAGGACATCATTTTCACCTCTTGCTGTTTTCTCTATTGTTTTCTTTTAAAAATTGTCACTCTACCTAATTCTCCCTTTTTTCCTCCCTTCATTTAGTTTTTTGCTACACTTCTATTTTATTTGTTTTCTGCTCTGAAGAACTTCAAAAAACTTGTATCTGTGCATTTTCTTCTTTCCTACTGTTGTTTCTTGTTTGCAATAATCTAGATGGTGACAGACAAACATTGATATTACATTAATGGCTGTGCAGAAGTATGCTAATCTAAAATTTGTGGAGTCAGGTGTCTAGATTATTTCCCTAGAAACACAGCATTTATAGGAGGTGCTGGTTAGGAGGCTGGTTTGTACTCTTGTTATTGTCAATAGCATGATACAGGAATCTCAAGGCAAATCATCTTACCAGTACCATGAACTACCATGCATTTTTTCATTAACTAGAAATGGCCTGAATTCAATTCATGGTCCTTAAAGAATGAAATGATCCCACTAGACGTCCAGATAGAGCGTGCCTGCTGCCTTCATGGAAACACTGTTGCCGGCTGATGTAGACAATAAGCAAGATTCCTGAACTGGTTTTGAAAACCTAATATTGCACATTAGACCTTCTTTTCCCATTTTAGTGTCCCTACTGCAAACATATAAAACATAGCCCTACAGGTAATTTGTAAAAATGTCTTACATTTGGTTAAAAAAGAACTGGTTTAGATCATTTAGGGCACTTCAAATTTTTCCCCATTTTCTCAATTCTGTTTTTATTTATTCTCCTGTTTCTCCTCCTTTTCTGCTTCTCCAGCCAAACTTCTTTTGGTTCTTCATTATCTTATTGTTTCTTTCTCTCTTTGTCTCCCCATCTGAACTTAAATTGATTTTATCACCAACCATTACACAGAATATTGGAAGAATGAGATTTTACCATGATATATCACTGAAAACACCACAAGAACAGTTTCTCTCATCTGTCAGCATCCAGCTATGTCCTTTTTCCTGAGTCAGCCAGAAAAGTCAACCTGGAGAAAAGAAAGGATCTTTACGCAAAAAGCACTGTCATGTTTACAAAGAATTTGCCTAGCTCCTGGGATAAATACCTTTGGTATTCAAAATATTCATTCTGTTCCCATGTAAAATAATTTTTAAGTTACCAAATTAAACTTATTATCATTAATTTTTGCATTAAAACACCCTTCCTTCCTTCCTTCCTTCCTTCCTTCCTTCCTTCCTTCCTTCCTTCCTTCCTTCCTTCCTTCCTTCCTTCCTTCCTTCCTTCCTTCCTTCCCTCTCTCTTCCTTCTTTCCTTTCTTCCTTCCTTCCTTCCTCCCTTCCTCCTTTCCTCCCTCCCTCCCTTTCTCCCTTCCTCCCTTTCCTGCATTGTCTTTCTCCTTCTTCGCTTTCCCTTTCTTCTCCTTCCCCTTCCCGATCCCTTTCTCCTTCCCCTTCTTTTTCTTTCCCTCTTTCTGTCTCTCTGTTACCCTTCTTTCTTTCCCTCCTTATCTCCTTCACCCCTTTGTTCCATATCTAGTTCATTCCATTTTTGATGTTTTTATCTTATTGCAAAGTTTACAATGCTGTTCTATGAGTGGCAGAGCTAATATACTCACTTTTTATCTGGTATTTCCTTTAATGCTGTGCTAACCTTCTAGTAGGCTAGTCGTGCATCTGATCTTATAAGTGCTCCATACTATTGATGTCTTTCCTTTGTTGTCCTCGTGCCCTGTTTGATATCATGGCTTCCTGGGGAGAGCAGCTCTGCTTGAATCTTTGCATTTTTCTGCTGGTGATATTTTGTTAAATGTTGTTCAATGATTTTTGGTATTGCTTTGACTTTGATGATATTCTGAGTATCTCCTTTCCTTGATATTACTATGTTTATTAGAAAAGTTCAGTTTCTTTTTCACCTACTTTTTTTACATAAATTCACCACAAGGTTCTGTTTCACTCTATACCTTTCTTCTTTTTTTTTTTCTACTTATTACTGTTGTCAAACATATTGTCTAAATTGTTGAGGTTTCTGCCAGTTGACTTATGGCCCTCATACACTCTGCATTAGCTTGGACTCTGTGACCTGCAGTATTTGCCAGTGGGTATATTTTTTCTTCTTCATTCACTTCCTTTTATTGAGTGACTGTGTGCTCACTTAGAAAGCTGAGAAGCTTTTGGAGAAAGTCTGAGGAGAGTTTTTCTCTAGAGAATGTGACTCAGGCGCAGAAGAATGAATGAGCAGGTTCTGAACACTTCTAAACAGATAAAGTCCTGGGAAATATGATGACGACAGATAAAGAGACAGTAGGAAGAAGAACCCCAGTCTGAGAAACTAATGGTGCTAAACATATATGTCTAAGCAACAAGAACAAAACATTTGCTGAGTGGGGGTAGGGGGTAGAAGGGGGCTGATTGGCCCTCATGAAACACTGTATGGAAAAGAGGAAAAGAAATAAAATATATGAAAGTAATGCATATAAATCATAGCTTAAAGGCATGTGGACAACAACAGGAGATGTTAAAATGCATGGTGACTCAAAACTGAAAATATGATATTTAAAGATTTTTTTCTGGTTTCTGGTTATTATTTATAATTATTTCACTTTTCCTTTGAAGATATATAATCCATTTTTCAGCTTCATTCTTCATTAATTATTTTTAAGAAAGTGTAAGACAAAACATGATTTACACATATAGCTTTTGATTTAGAAGTTGTCCTATGTCAGAAGCATTCACAAGCACTTCACAGACTTTATATAAGGACTATTCTTGTTCTTCAAAAAGGCAGTGATGAGATGAAATATGTTGCAACACTTTTCAAGAAGACACTGATTTACATCTTCAGGGAATTTTTAACGGGTCAGGTTTATATACTACAATCTATGATGAAATCAGAATCCACAGCTGGATGTAAAACGTTTGACCTTGTTACTCTTTATAGGAAAAAGGTATAAAAGTGTCTGTCAACAGAATGAAAAGACTTCCTTTAACTTCCATGAGGTTGGGATCACCATTCAGTCTTGATTTTCTGTGGTGTACCAGCACAACAGAATGAAACGAGAGGGCTGCAAAATCAATCAAGTGAGGTGGTTGATATCTTTATATAATACTTAAACATTGGCATAGGACTACAAGTACAGTTTGCCTGTTTTCTTTCACTTTTATGTAAAAGAGTGAGCTATCTTTTCTCCATACTTAAAAAGAGATGACCAACTTATATATCGTGAATTTTGTGAATATCACATTAATAAAAAGAAAGTGGAGTATTTGCTTTGGATATTATTCTCTAGTTTACTTTCCCCCACATTCATCAATGAGATGAAAATGTTCTTCTACCTTTGGACAGACAATGCTGAAAATGAAGGAAAAAAAAAAAGTTTCTGCTTGTTCCAGCATGTCTGTCAGCCTGCCTGCCTGCCTGCCTGCCTTCCTTCCTTCCTTTCTTCCTTCCTTCCTTCCTTCCTTCCTTTTTTCCTTCCTTCCTTCTTTGCTATCTTTCTTATAATTGTAGATAATTATACTGTAGAAGTAGCAGTTTTCATTTAAAATGACAACCAAATGGCAAAATATAAATTATGTTTCTTCTTGTAGCATCACTTAAATGAAACATTTATTTTCCTAATGTACAGTATCCTACCTCTAAACAAAATAGTCCCACAATGGAAATTGTAACTGCATGAACATTCCCATAATCATGTTTCATCCTGTATGTCTCAATTTAATACTTATTTCAAATATTCAGGTTCATGCATTTTGTGAGTTAAAGTTGAAACGTGCTCTAAATATATTCCTTTTTAGTGATATTTAAAATTATTTTTAAAGTTTCAGAGATTGAAAAAATGTGTTTTTTTGAAGAAATAGTTTCTTTTGAAATAAAAATTACTGATTTTTTACTTCTCTCCCCCAACTCATAGTTTACACTCTAAATATGAAGCTAGAGCCGATGTGTAGCAGTCTACTATCTGTAGACAAAACTAAAAATTAATGGAAGTTAGATATCTCAGAATTAGGACCCAAACCATTGAGAGAAAGATCACCAAAAATTAGTGAACTCAAATTCCAAGTTCCAAATTCCAAGTCAAAGAGACAGCTCCTGAAAGCACATGACTATGACATTTGTGTCAAAAAATTAAACAGGATTTACTCCTTATTTTTTGAGTACAATCACTAGTATAATAATGCCAATGCATTTACATATGTATTATACTATTGAACTGCAGTGTTCATTCTGTAGTCTGAGAACATTTGGATTCATGCATTACTTACAAATACAGGCACAAAGATCACAAAAAAAGCAAAACATACTACCACTACTTTTAAATGTAATACATTGGAGATTGTACCTCTACTGTAAAATTGTTAGTTGTTCACATATTTGAAAAAGTCAGAAGGTAGACAGCAAGCGGTGATATTAATTTTTCCTATATTAGATAATATAGTGCGAAAGTTTGTCTAATCTAGACATCTGATGTTACGTCTATAGTTAATGGAGATAATCTGCTATCTTCATAAGTTAATTCACTCTGTTGGTTAAGGCATCTGTCTTAAGGAAAGACGAAAAACTTTTCAGAGGTGTATATCTGACCTCTGTTGTCCAAATCCTGTTGGACATTGCCTTAGCCTGGGCTTTGTTTCAGAGCAGGTGCCACCACAGTTTCACATCAGGCTCGCATCGCAATATCCTACTGCTTTGCCACTTTACGGAGACTCTATTCATGATAGCGTGCTTAAAACTACTTTAAAAATTCTGAGAACTAGACAGCTGTATACTAAGTTCTTAAAAATTTGATTGGGTGTTTGTATGAACGACCAAAAGAGAGACACTACAGGGCAGCTACAGAATTAGAACTTTGGGGGGGCGGGGAGAAAGGAACTGCAGCTTCTGGGATTTGGGGGTTGTTTCACATGCCCTTATGGACCTAGTTGCTTGGGGTTTTTTTATATAATAAATTATTTTGTTTGTTTGTGTAAGGCAATGCTCCCATGAGGAACTGACTATCACAACACTGTACGGATACTCAGCTACCTCATGACTAGCTGAATTTCATTTTTATATTATAATTATTTTTTACATTCCATAGATTTAGTCACAAGGTAGGCTAGGGAATAGGTAATACCTGATTAACATTTTTCAGGATTGTAGTACTAACCATAGATGGCTAAACTGTCCATATCAATAGGCTTTTGTTACCTTTTTTACATTTCAGTTTTAAATTGCATTCACCCAATACTAACTGTGACGAGAAAATCAATTTGGGGTAGGCAAGATTTCAGAGCATCATACATTCTTAATGACTGGTGTTTTAGTATACCTTCCAAAAACATCTAGTAATTTTTTAGACATGATATATAGATATTTGAAAGTTACCTGTGAGAAATGGGTGAGAAACCTCTAGAAAAATAAGGTTTAAATTATTTGGTATATGGATTTATCTTCCAAGTAGGATCTAAGCAGTGAATTGACAAAATGAGTATTTTACCCGCAGCCATATTTATGTAAAAGTAAACAGCAAAGTCAAAGTCACTAAAAATGGGAAAAGATCCTTGAAATTACTGACAGGCTCCTGAGAAGAGCTGATTACTTTTGATTCTCATTGAAGTTCAAAATTACCAACCATGAAGTCTGGCTCTTTTTGTCCTTTTTCTGCAAAAATGAATTCAAAGGTCTCAGGTGTTATCCTCTGTAAGTTGCTGTACTCTTGCAATGAGCTCTGCTTTCACTCAGTGAATTCAGCAACATCTGTTCTCCATTTTTTGTAGTTTCTAAAGGATTTGACCTTGAACCAAAAAAGCATTTTTAATATTGCGTTTCATTAACATGGAATTAAAAAGTACTTCATGCTACTCTTGGTGCAATTTCTGCTCCAACCCCTGAATTCATCTTTATGGGATACCAGGCAACTACTTGGCCTCTTCAGTACTAAGTCACCCTAAAACAACAATGCTGATGTGTATTTTATAGTCAGAACAGATTCACTGGGTGGCTGATTTTGGATTGCTCCATTCTGTTTGCTGCCCAGGAACAGATTCCACAATGAGTTGTATAAATTCCTGACCTGATCAGAGCCCTGTATAAAACTGACAGGGCTCTGCCAATTTATTCAATTCCACTATATGCTCAAAAGTAGTTTCCCTTCTTTTTACTCCATTTAAAAATGTAGACACACTCTGCACCGAACAGTTGCTGTGGAAATAGAGTGTTTTCATAAAATTTCTACACGCCTAAAAATGTTGTCTGCTAGTTTATTAGGAGCTGCTAGGCTACACAGCAGCTTGTAAGTTTTAGCTGCCATTACACTTCACAGAATCACTACCTTTTTTCTCATGGGTTGTACCAATAACCATTACCTATTATTCCAGTCTTTCAATTATAGGTGATCATCTCTCAAGCTATCACAAAAATCCATTTTCCCCAGGTGTCAAAAACCGTAATCCCTATTTTTTAAATGGAACAATCACAGCACCTAAATTTTGCAGCTTCCTTTTACTGCCTGAGTCATTATATCAACTTTCAATAGTCACTTCTGTTTCACAGCCCTTCTGAAGATCCTGTCCTCCTGTCTCACCTTGTCATGCCCTTTGCAGAACAAAATTATACTAATAACCCTATGTGGCAGAGTGGAGCCCAAACCATTACAAACTTCACTGGTTGTTCATTTATCTTGGGACTTAGAGAACAAAATAGGAGGACTCACAGCTGCATAAAGAGATGGTAAAAATGTCCTCAATAGCCCATGTAAGTACTTATTTTCCAAAGTTACTATGATTTGATTTGGAAGAAGTGGGTAAAGCATTAGGTTATATACATTATGTAACTTCATTGTATGAACAAATGAATAATACTTTTGTTTTTCTCTGCTTAGCAGAACAAAAATAAAATGATCAAATAGAAATACAGCAGTTTTTGATGCAACCCTTCATGATGGTGTTGGCAATCAGTGGGCTTAAAAGTAGCCTCTGTGCATGCTATGTTCTACAGATAAGCACAATACAATCATATGCATTGACTGGAGATCAGATGAGATGACCAAGCGTTTATTATAGGAATGAAATGAAATACTGTAGGAACAGTATGCAACTGAAAAATCTTCAACCCCAAAATGCTCAGCAGTTCTCTCAAGAACATATTCCTTTTGTATTCAGCCCTCTAGAAGGCAGGGTAAAAATTGTGCTCTAGAAAGTTGACAATTAAGTAAGACTAGGCACTACAGCAAGGGTACAAATTGTTCAGAAAAAATAGGCCCAAAAGTCAACTAAATACTGATGGTTTATGATGTATATGAACATAAGTCATTCTTACAGTGCGAGTAAATGAAACAGTATGCTAAACCACTTAATCTGGATCTAAACTTTTATGCAGTTGGTGGGTCAAAAAGGGTAGAACAGTGCCAATTTTTGTTGAAAGTTGATCCATACTAACACTTAGAAAATTTACAGGAAAAGAAGTATCAATTATTTAAATGCAACGCCAGACATAAAAATATAATGGCACTGTTAATAAGAAGATTCAGGTGGAAATAATACCTTTAATGATGTGATTGGAGGGTTTCTTCTTTGACTTCACCTTTTTAGCTAATTTTATTTATTTATTGGTTTTGTATAGAATGGTATTGGTTTTTTTCATTGGTTTTGTAAGTGCTATCTTGGGCTGCTGCTTGGAGGCTATCTATCAAGGCTGGATAGATTTTGCTTTATGGGCACGGCAGGAATTGATGTTGGTTAGCTGAATCATGCTACAGCTTTTACTAGTGTGCAACATCACTGCACAGCTATTCAGTTTTAGATTACTAGACATAAGGTTACTGTATGAATAATTGTTTGGTAAACAGCTGTTATCACAAAGATAGCATTATAACTAAAGTCAGATATACATTCCTTTAATCTTTCACTGGCATTGTTCGCTATTTTTGTTAAAAATACTACACTTTTTGCTTTTGGTAGGAGAAGCAAGACATTTAATCTTTCTCACTGTGTAAAACTGACATGAGTTAAAAAGTTACATCACTGCAACTGAGATAAATTTCAGATACTATAGCATGCTATTTTGCCTTTGCTTTTTTTTTTTAGTTGTTTGGTTTTGTTTCAATGTTTGTTGAAGCTCATGCTAAACATGCCTTCCAAACGTTAAAGCACCGAATAAATGCTTATTGCAAGTATAGGCCCAAGCTTGCAAAAGGTTTCAGTTTCTTAATAGCTATTTATTTAAAACACTACATAGAATGTTCTTAATTTTAAGAAGAAATCATAACTTTACATATCACATTTGAGAAATGAGATTGATTTTATTATGATACAGCCACCCAATACACACACAGCATGCTAGCTAGCAATCCAAAAAGAAACACAAACAAAGCATATTTATGCATGCTTCATTAAGCAACTATCTCTGCAAAAATAAAGTGATTTATTTTTTAAAAGGAGTTTTAGGGAACAATGTTTACTTAAATGTACATAAGTACACCATGTAAAATAGATGGTTCTAGCACTGTGTAATGTTATTATGTTTTTAAGTCAATAAAATTTATTAATTGACTAATCATATTTGCTCAGGCTTTTAGCCTGGAGTTAATTATTTAAGGCCATGGAAAATGTCACACCTCAAAACCTGTTTTTCAATTAATACGTGTGATAAGTAGAGTAATCAACCTTCTGTTTTCCTTTTATCTTTTCCTTTTCCATTTTCTTTCCCTTTCTTTTTATTGAAACTGTACATTCTATATGTAGAAATAAAGTTGTAAGACAAAAGACATTTTGAAAGAAAACAATCTACACACACCTTTCATATTTAATGCTTAATCATTTCTCAATGGCAATTTGACAGACAGTAGTTTGAGTCTTCAAAACTGTCTTATTCATAGCAGAGGGTCAGTTTGAATTCTTCCTTCCACTATTGTCCTGGATTTAAAAAATTTGATCTTTTTAAACAAAACCCATTTTTTACAGTTGGTTGGAGAAGAGAATAAGTCAGTGTTGTTTCCTTTTTTTTTATTTCTACTTTTTTTCATTAAAAACAATGTTTCTGCTATTGTTTTCAGAAATATCTGAAGAGTTTGATGAAAAGTGATAGCCATTAGTCATTCCTTTCTTTCCTGCCTGTTTTCTTAACCTAGTTTCCATTGGTTAATGATAGATCTATGTAGTAAATATTTCATTAGCCATTGCATTCATTGGTAAATATTAAATTTTTATTATAAAATGTCCTTCAATCTGACAGAAAAAACCCAAAATGATCATCTGCCATTGCTAGAGAAAGGCCATTTTTAGGGATATTCACCAAGATTAATTTGTTTGAATTTCTTTCTTAATGATTTTTGTATTTGCTCCTTGACAACCTGTTTCTAATTTTGCTGGCAACATTAGCACCTGTAGTTTTGATTGATGATCATGCTTTGGGAAGGCATTTATAATTTATGTCATGTCCCGTAAGTGAGTACCTCACTGCCAGCACGATATTCCTGTAATTTAAGACAGATCACTTAATAATTACATAAGTGTTAAGTACATGTAATAAATACTTAGATACCTCCCTAATTACACTATTGTAAATGCTTTAAAGTATGTGTTAATTTGACATTGACATTGAATATGAAAATGCATGGATCCAGGTTCGTACATGACTGCAGACTATGCTAGGAGAAAGAATATTCTTTACACTTCAAGAAAGCGGTTGTGACTTCTGATAATGCCTATGAGAAAAACATTGTCATTGCATCTGAAAGGACTTGACAGAGCTTTTCGGAGGTCAAGGCAGCCCGGCTTCTGTGAAAGGGCGGGATTTTAACTGAAGCCATCCATAGAGAAAAAAGAAAAAAATATTGTGAGGTAAAAAGTAAGTCTTTTACAGAAGTAAAACAAGGTTCTGAACCAGTAGTATTTGATAAATCATTTGAGTGTGCTCAGAAAAGATGACAATTCATTGATTTTTTTTTTTACTTTGAGGAAGAGCAAAAGAGTATATGAAGGAAACTAAAATGTGATGGAGTATAATATGAGGTACTGGATGCAATTGCAGCAGATAGAAAACAAAGAAAACGAATCATTCTAGCTATGAAAAATGAAACGTATATCTCAGTTCTGTAGCAGTAAATTTCATGCATGTTGTTTCTGTCATTTGTCAGCAGTCTGGAAAAGTATCTGACCGGTGACACAGTCAATGAAACAAAAAAAAAAGACAAACTGGACAGGTAACTAAGGGACCCATCAAAATGAAATGAATGAATACCATCATGGCATGTAAAAGTGTGTGCTTAGTCATGCCAGATAATTCATATTGGAAAGAATACTTTATTGTAAGTTGTAAATTAACAGAAACTGGAGAAATACAAGAGATGTGGGCATCATTCTAGAAGATTATTTAAAATGACTCTGTATGTCTAGCAAAAATTATGACAGTGATGTCATAACAGATAAGACAGATGTAGAAGACCATAGAAAATAATAGTAATAATGGTACAGGTTTATCCATTATGAGGCAGCTGCATCTGAAATAGATTGCTTAGTTCTCATTCTATTTAAGGAAAAGTGATACATGAAATGAAAATGTTTTAGGATCATGTGACCATGTGAATAAAGGCCTAGAGGATCTCCAGAAACTGAGATGCTTGAAATGTTTACCACAGGGAAAAAAAGAGATGCTCGTGCAGGCTATGTTTGTATTAGCAGTTCATTGAAATCAGTTAGTCCTGATCCAACAGGAGCAGATCAATACATAAAAGTTGATGGTTCTGTGGTTCCTCATGTTTCTATTGTATGTGGTTCATGGAATTTATATCAGATAAAGCTGGATACTTGGGCCAAATGTCTCTTTACACATATGGTTTGAAGTCCTCTGATGAAAATTTATCCTGCAAACCTTTGTTTCCTTGACTGCACACACTTGCTCAGATCTGCTGAGAAAACACAGTGTCTTTTCATCTGTTTCATATGGATGACTAGTACATCAGTGCATTTGTGTATTCCCACCACCATCACCTTTATAATTCCTATAGAACTAAAAGCTCATTTCTGTTCATGCTCTTGCTGTTGCTAACCAATATTTCAAAATGAGAGTGTATGTGGCTGCTGCCCAACCCAACTGACCTATTCTAGTTTTGTCAGTGTCCAAAGAGTCAGAGTGGAGCTTTCATCCTTTGACTGCAGCAACTAATGCAGGACACTGACTTATTTGATGCCAGCTCTGTTATATTTCCTTTAGTTTGAAAAGCAAAACAGTAGTTGCTAGGTCTGCCTTTCTAGTGATTTAGTGGAGGTACTGGCTCAGTGTAGAAATGTTTGGCAGTGAGGGAACAGTTGAGGTCCCTTGGTCCCCTGGTCTTTGGCATCCTCCCTTCCGATTTCCCAAGCCTAAATTTCTCTTCAAGAGGGGGACTGCTCTCCTGGTGAATTTTGCAGTCCATGGCTTTTATCACTTAGTGGCAAGCCAGCTCAGAGTGGGCAACTCTATCACAGTCCAAGTGATGACCAAGGTCTCTGAGATGGCAGGGCAACTGGAAGGGCAGTTCCAGGCTCATAAATGAGCTGAAGGCTGAAAGATGATGAAGGCTGAAAGATGATGAACACAGTACTTCCCCCTTTTATAAACCACAAGAACCTCTTCGAGTTGTCACAGGAGCATAAGAGCCTTGAACTGGCATGTGCACAAAGCCTATGTCTGAGTACCCAGTGGCCATGTGGCCATGACCCAGTTCACAGCCTGATGCCCCCACTAAGTGGTAGAGAGCATTTGGATTGTTTTTTGTGGCAAGATTCCTGTTTAGCTTCTTCATAAGGGAATATATGCCATAGAGCAAAGCTGCTCTGCAAGCACACTCTGCAAACGAAATGCAGAAAATGGAGATAACTGCGGGATTCTCTTCAAAACCATACTATTGCTTCATGCCAAATTGTTAATGTAGACAGGTCTATAAAGCTATAGAGGTTCAGAAATGATAGGTAAATCTTAATCTAGTTCTTTAACTTTTTTCATTTTACAATGAAAAAAAGAAATTAAGTGAAAATGGAAGGTAATACGTTGAAAACTCATTGTCTCGAGATATAATTGAGGTCAAGAGCTTAGCAAGATTCAGTGAAGGGTTAGACGCATATGTGGATAATAAGAACATTCACAGTTATTTCACATAGAATAATTTTCTTTTTTTAGAAGGGCTTTAAACCTTAAAAATTCTATTAACTGATAGGGATTAGGAAAAAGAAAACTCACCTCTTGGCAGATTATTTCATTACTGGCCACTACAGAGTTTATTTTTGCATATTCCTTTCATGACTTTGCCACAGATCACTGTCAGAGACAGAATACTGGGCTTGACTGGTTATGCACACAGTGTAGTACAAAAGTTGATATTCCAATGTGCACTTTACTATGTCAGGTGTTCTATCAATACTGAAAATTTTAATTACAAACTGAAACAAATTTCGTTTACGATATATTGAGATATGCAGAATAAAATGTGAACCTTGATCTCAATATTCTGAAATAGTTTTTATATGATTCCTCCCTCTTCCTCCCCAGTTCTCTAAACATCATATAAATTACTTTTGTGGACAAATCAAATAAGGATAAAAATGGCTGCAGTTTCTAATCCTGCAGCGATTACATTAGCAGGGCATAAAATTCTACCAAATGCTTTGCTGCAGCTTTAAAAATACATTTTCATCTGATATCTCTTTATTTCAATTTGCAGAGTTCTCTACCCTGAGAATTCTAGATATTTTAGAGCTAGTGCCCTGAAAATTATACTGCTAGTGGTTTTATTTTCACAAATTGTTTTGATCTAAGTAAAAATCTGGAAGTTTGAACTGTAAGTAAATGGTCCCTCAGAACAGTAAATTAATGTAGTTAAACATATTTGTCAGTCATAATTTGGGATTTTTTTTTAGAATGATAGATCATACATATTCTAATTCATTCAATAGTATTCTACAAGTGTGCAATTTCTTGTGTATACCATTTTTAGCTTTTTATTCCTGAAAGAAAGAGCATAACAGTATTAGAAAGAAGTTTCATCGTGAGGTATAAACAAATAACAGAAGGCAAGGCTTGCTACTCAGTATAAACATAAAGGGGGTGGGGGGAGAAACTCAGTCTCTCTTTTCTCCTTCTTTTGTGAGAATATGAAACAATCCACAAACATAGTTTTTTGGGGTGGAAAATAAATAAAATCATCCAGTTCTGTATTTAAGGTGGTAATCTGTAATGAGAATTTTTCTCTCAGTTTTCATAATGAAAAATCTATTTTTAGAAATGTTGCATTCCTGTGAGCCTCAAAAGATCAGTCAGCACTCATAATTCTGTTTAGGAATACATAAGGGTGAAGTCTTTGCTTCAGGACACAAACTATCTTGAGAGTGAAAACTGTGTTCTATTAAAGTCAAGTGAAGTTTTGGAGTTTGGAGCATGGATAGAATTTTAAGAATTTATGTGGCATTTTTTGTATAATTATATACTTTTCAGTGAAACTTGCTTTTTGAGTTCAGAAATAAAACAATAAACAGAAGTCCCATCAGTTTTGTTATTACGCTTCTACCTGGTAAGTCACTCTGTCTACTTACACTATATCATTACTGGAAAGCATCTTCATTTATTAAAAGCATATACTTGAATTTAGTGCAAATGAATATACGTTATTGGAAAGGAGAATGCAGAGATGACGATAATACTGTTGTTTAATTTTCCATTAACTCTGGAATGCGAGAAATTGGTTGGACATTTCTGCTACTGATCTACAACAAAATGTAAAAAAACCAAAACCTTACTATGTGATGAAAAACAGGAACACAGTGAACCTACTTGCATTAAACAACTGGCTACAAATATATTAGCCACTGATACTAATTTCTGAGCCTAGACTGTGAATTTGTTTAGCAAGTATGTTGATTAAACAAGTGCAATGACAAAGGCAGGCTGAAAGATTAAAAACCGCATAATTTTGGCTTTAAAATAAGGGGAGCAATCAGGTCAGTTTTGGGTTTTGGTTTTTGAGGTATTTTTAACTAAAAACATAGGAAAATATGTGTGGGTTTTATTATAAAAACCTATATAGGTATCCACAGATATGTCAAAAGTCACACCTATCTTTAAATCTTGACAACAAACAAGATGTTTTTGCCTATAACATTAAGTTTATAACATTCAGGATCTCTAAGTAAGACCCTTTAATTTTCAGGTTAGTTAATAAATTGTGAACATTGACCCCAGAACTCAGCTATTGATTAATCCTTGAGTGGAACTCATTTAATTCAGCTTTTTAAAGGTTGTACATCTGGTCTAAGCTTTTTAATCAGTGGAAAGAAGTGTCCCCTCAAAGGCTTATTATTTCCCTCCTAAAACAGTTTAAATTAAATACCTTCTGGGTTACCTAGGTACTCTTTTAATCCTAAAGAACTTGCCTAGCATCACCCAAGAAACTATTGACATAGTAAGAATTTAAACAGATTTTCCAATTCTTCAGTTTTAGACTGTCCATATACTTTTAATGGGAGCTTTTTTTTTTCTGTAAATGCCGCTAGATGTATCTTTGTATACTTAGATACACAGAGATCTTTCTAAAACTGGTCTTAATTTAGTAAGGCTTTATTCCCTTTTTGTGCCTACTTCTATTATTCTAACAGTTTTCAGTGCTTCTGTTTCATCATGCATACAAAGTATTTAAAAGTTGTTCATTTTTTCTTGGTGTTTTGGGGTTTCTTTGTGTTGTTTGTTTGATTTTTTTAATTAGACGAAAGCCACGTTTTCAGATTGGTCTGTTGTAGGACTAACTACTATATTAGCTTGATATATATGAGTGTCCTTAAATGGATAGACTTCATAATTAAGAAAAAAAAATATTAATTGAAACCTACGTTTCTGATATTTATCCAACTTGAACTTCTGTGCCACAAATTATCTGTCTTTCACCAACAAAAATTCGAGATTTTTTAATAAATTCCATTTGGTAAACAAAAAGAGCTCTGAATTAGAAAATAATACATAAATGTTAGCAGACCTTTAGACATCAGTACTTCTTCCATGTTTAAAGATTTATCAAAAATTAATGACCCTTATGCCAAAAAAGGGGTAATAAATTATGAGACTTCCCGAAATTCTTCAGTATATAGTTATCTGTTGTTTTGATTTGTACTTTCAGTGCACTTTTGATACAATACTTTTAAGATAACATTTTTCCTTGAGTTAACACAGGGGGACAATGAATCTTTTATTCTATTTCTACTGTTTATTTACATACAAAACCAGCAATATATTTGATGCTTTAGAAAGGATATATGAAATCTAAATCTCTTCCCCTAAAGGTGTATAATCTATGGAAGATAGTCATGCTGTCTGTGCTGTAAAACTACCATTGATTTTTATGATGATCATTAGGTGCTTTTGAGAATCTCATCCAATAACTGCAGTTTCAAGGTATTGTATATTCAGTTGATTAAAAGCAAAGTTTAGTATGTATTGTGCTTGTCTCATGAATTTTATACTAACTTATTTTCATTTATCTACTCACTTCTCTCTCTAGAAAAAATATCATAATGATTAAATACCATGAGTAAGACATGTTGTCAGGTCTTATTATTGGAGAAGAATTTGTGGTGAGGGAAATAAAATTACAGTGTGTACAAAAATAACATAAATAATGCTAATGGACTTAATCATAAATCTTAGTGAACACTTGGTGTTGCCTCTTCTTAGTCAAGATATTAATCTCTGACTCTCACCATCATCACTATCAAAAGGTAGTAGTGTTTATTATTATTATTACTGTATTACGGTCACTGCAAAAACCAGAACTGATGTAATTGTCTCTCTGATGTAATTTCTTCCCAAACTGGGAGAAAAAAGCACAGAAACTGCTAAACAGCATAGCAGTAAATGAATACATCAACAAAATTAACAACTTTGTTAACTAGAGTTTAGTTTGGCCAAAGAAGGGCAAAAGGAGAAGAAAAAGAAGAGGTTACTGTACCCATCTATGACTCTCTTCCTGATTGTTCCCATTTCATGAAAGCTTCTCAGGATCTAACTGGAAAACAGGGGACTTAGACTGCAAGTGTGCTGGGAAACTTCTTTCTATGAGTCAAGGTTCCATTACATTTTTTCTTGTAGTATAATCCATATTTAATTGCAACACTAAATGTGATATAGGTCTCTTGGAAGAAGAGCATATCACAAAGAAACACAGAGAAAAGGAATGAGGCAGAATGAATCATTGTAAAGAGGAAAGAGCTCAGAGATGTCAGAATATGGTCATCATATGGTCTCTGAGAACTTACTTAAGAGAGAAGAGAAAGGCCAATCAATAAATGTAACCAATATTCTTAATGATAATAATAATAATAATTAATAAATAATAATAGTAATAATAATCATCATAATCTCTGAATGCATATCTGCAATTTTTATTTACATTCTATAGAATACGTTCAAAGGACATAGAATACATGTGAATTTGGAACAGGTTTTGGAAGTTTTCTTTTGCTAACATAAGCACTATTACCTAGCACTATGTATATATGTAAAAATACTTTTATGCATATGTTTACATATATATACATACATATACACAATAATCAAAGTTTTCAGATGAAACTGAACTTGCATTTCTACACTGCTCCATCCGGAACAGATAATCTCATGGAATTTTGTATGGCAACATTATGCAGAATGTTTTCTGCCTGCCAACTAGTAATAGAAGTATAGATTAACAATATATAGTCAGTAGTGTTAGCTTATGAAACAAAAAAACCCTCTGAAAACACATTTCAGACAATCAAAACCAAATTTTATTTGTGTTTCAGCCCCATTTATAGCATTCCCTGAAGACTACATCCTGAAACAACCATAGATTTTGTGTATCTTACATCTGACTCTCTTCAGAGGCAAGATAAGACATGTAGTTCTACACATATTTGCATAAAGCATTCTGGATTTTTTTTTTTTTTTTTGGTATGTGATCAAAATCAGGAAGCATATTACTGAAAAATATCCTTTATTTATAACTAAATGCATACTTCCTGACTGCATATATAACTCTCTTATGCTGAAACATGAAAATTGGATACTATTTTTCCTTTCTGCACTTGCCTCTGGGAAAAAAAATATTGGAAAATTTTCAAAACTGCATTTCAAAACATGGCTTTGATACATTCATGTAGGTCTGCATGCATTTAATATACAGAACTTCTTGTTTTGCTCTTTGGTGTAATGTTGTGACTTGCAGTTGCTAGGGAATGGAAAGCTCAAAATCAAAACTCAAGAAATGCACAGGTTGTTTTGCAACCACGTTATTCAGATCTTAGTTTCTGATTTGTCTGTCTTTAATGATTGACCAAGACTTCTTTCAAATGTGGACTGTACTAGCTCTTATACATACATTCCATTTGTTATAGGAAGTATAAAAATAAAAATGCATGTATGTATTTTAATTATATAGCCAATGCTATTTAACATGTTGATTTGTTTTTCCCCTATTTAGTGGTCAAAGGAGAGGAATGTGTCAAATTGTTGTCATAGAGCATCATACTCAGAGTAGTTATTTTGTATCAACTTGATGAGACTTCACTATAGTGATAGTTATCAAGTCAAGATAAGGATTAACAGTAAAATTCAAACACTAGCATGTTGGAGAAGATCCAAGCAAACAAATAAACACAAAGTCTAAGGTTCTACAAAATAAATACTGAAGTCCAGTTGAAATACACACATCTGTATTAAAATATGGCTCTGCCTTTCCGGATGACTCTTGTTTACCTGCTGGATGAGGATCACATAAACTAAAAATAGTTGCAAAGCTGGGAAACTGCTAATCATTCAGTGTGGTCCACTCGCTGCAGGATCTAAAAACAATGGCCTATGAGGAAATGAACTGCAGTTTAGTCTAGAGAAGAGGAGATGGAACACAGACATGATAACAGTAGGTGCAAAGATGAAAGAAAGAACCTGCTGGCCATAAACCCTTCTGAACGGGATAAGCAGTAGCAGCCAGACTTACGCTGAGGAAGATTTTGAATATAACATAACAAAATGTTTCTAAAAGTAGGAATAGTTAAGCACTTTAATATACAGTCCAAGGGAGCCCACAGAATTTCTTTCTCTCAGAAACTTGTAAGAGCAAATTAGGTAAGTGCCAGCTCCTTCCAGACGTCTCAACGATTCCTTAATACAGTTCAATAATATAAATTTTGAGTACTATACAGTTATGTTATATATTACAAGAGTTTCCTCTTGCTCTGTTTGTCCATAGATGTGTGATGATAACAAATAAGTAGATTCTAACCATCTACAACTTTGGTGAATATTACTTGTGACCAATTCTGGCAAAAGCAGAAATGATTGACTGTCACAAATGTAACACAGTGACACATTTTATTCTCTTCTGAATTTCCATTACAATTCCTTTTATCTGATTTTGTTCCGTTTACTTAGGCTCAGTAGGTAATGGCTTTCTGGAATAAAATCGTACATCGTTTCTATGACTAGTAAAGAATGTAAGCAAACTGAGCATGTGTTAGTAGTAGAAGCAGTATTTGTTAAGCTTCACTGAGATTCTGTTCAAATTAAATAGAGATTGTTGGAACTGACCTTTCTCCCCCTACAAAACTAAATTGTTCAAATAGATTAAAATCAGACTGGTAAATCCTCAAGGTCAAAATACGTATCTGGCATACATCTTCAATTCATATAATATTTTCGTCAATGTGTGACTGTTAGAAGAAAAAAACTCAAACAACAAACCACTAACAAAAAAACCACAGAATCTTTCTTTCACAGGTGCATTAAACTGAATATCAGTTTCCATGTTAAAAAATGTATGGATGTTCTTTTTTTTTAATTTGTGCACTTGCTTTTGTTACCCATAACTGTACTGAAATATAATGTGAATAATTCATGAAATTATTAAATTGCCCAATGTTTAAAACTGTAGTATGTTTGTTTAGATATTAAAATGTTTTACTAAAAACATTTAACTGTACGTTCCATAGGTCAAGAAATAACATGATTTCTCTAACGATAAAAACAATTTACTTTACAAAGTATTCAGATATTTTTTCATACATAGATAGTATTAAACTGTACAAAGCTAGGCTATAATTTGTATTCCACATAAGGGATAACAAAAGGAAAACTGAACCCTTAATAAGGACCATTTAATTAAAAATTAAGTATGATTATGCTCAGTATTGCACTAGAAACAGGAATCTTCAAATATAGTTTTATTCTGAAACTGATGTCTAATTCAACTTAACAAAGCTTTAAATATAGCTCTCTAAGGATACATCTACAAAATATGTTTTAGCACACAGACACAAGGCAGACTTGAGCACAACTCACTGCAAAGTCATCCTGCTTGAATTACCTTGGATAAGATCTGGAGCTTGATGGAGATTAAAGCAGCCCCCAGCCTGCATTTCAGCTTGTGCACAAACTCTTGGCCCAAGGTCTTTGGCACATCAGTTAATATTTTATAATGAAGATTGAGGAATAATATGAGGCAGCGGAACTGCCAGGGATTGGATCTGAGGATACAGTAAGAAACATCAGGACTGAGAAGTGTGTGTGTGTAAGTGGATTGGAAATAACACTATCGATACACCAGATGCAGATCAGGTGATACTTACCCATACAACATGCTCTCGTGCCTGTGCTCTATCAAGCAAGAGAGACATATTGATACGCACTAACCCTAATCCCACCAAAGTCAAGGACAAACAAATTGGGCAACCAGAGGAAGGTTAGAACCCACTGGCTGTCATGAACTTCTGACAACATTTATGCCAGATATTATCATGAAATGGAATATAACAAAGGACAGGCTGGCCAAAGGCTACACAATGTCTTCACATTGTAAAGCTTGGTGGGTATTGTCAGTCTTCTTAAAAAATGGTGCTAGCAGGAAACACTGTCCCTTTGTATTGAAATCCCTATAAATTGTAGCAGAGGTGAAAGATTAGATCTTGACAGTATCATGAGTTTTTCTCCAAATTTCAAAACCTCAAAGGTAATTCTAGGACTCCCCTGTTCAGCTTGTTCTCCAAGAAAGGCAAAATGTGGAAATGCATGGATTCCACAGAGAAAGGAATTGGCACTAGAGTGGAGCAAAGGCAGATTTCTGACGTGTACACCCCGCGCTGCAGGGTTGCAGGCCACCCCTCACCTGTTGCCCAGCTCTGGAGTCCTCTTAATTCTTGGCCCAGAGTTTCTATGATTTGGACATTTTGCTCAAAGCTTTCTTCAGCTCTTGACTCTTGTACTAAAATCTAGTACCAAGTTTCTAAGCTAGTAATCTTCTAGCAAGTTGTTATATGTATATCAATAAATGCAGAACTCATTAGTTCTCAGTTTGGGGACAAAGAGATACCTTCTAGATTTTCAGCACATCATTGAAGTTCAGAGATCCTTGCCTACTGGTACTATGCTCATTATTAATACGACTGCTTTTGTTTGTACCTCCTGTGCTCCTTCGCTGATGAAAAGAAGGGTAACCACTTGTGGTGGGTTGATCTTAGCCAGATGCCAGGCAGCCAGAAAAAGCGAGACTCAGTGATGCAACAGCTGATTTCAGTGGCATCCTTTGAAGCAAGTAGAGAGGTGTTCGGGGCCATGGGAAAGGAGGCAGGAAGGAGGGGATGTCGAGAACACCAGGAGAAGAGAGAGAAGGAGGTGCTAAACGTCTAAGCATAAGTGTACCCACTGCAAACATAAATTTGAGCACAAACTTCATGGTTTTGTTACAGAGGGGAGACAGAGCCAAGGGGTAACATTCCCTAACAAAGGGCTGCCCAGACACTCACACACAGAGAATGTGTGAAAAAAAGCAGATTTATTGGTATATTTACATAGGATAAACGCCTCCTGCACCTCCTGGCAGGAGGAGCATCAGAACCGTGAGCAGGTGCTGAAGGTGCGAGGAAGCAGGGGCCTGGCTTCAGGGGCACGAGCAGCAGGCAGTCGATGATGCTGTCCTTGTGGGCGCTTAGGTCTTCGTAAGCGCTGCGCGTTGCCATGGCTGGATGCAGCCCCGTCAAAAAGCTGTTCTTGAAAAGGTCTTGGAAAATGCAGAGAAGGGAAAGTCCCCATCATCCCCTCCATCACCTTCGGCATGTCCTGCACCAGCCACTCGTGGCGCTCATCCGAAAACCTGACTTGATCCGGCATGTTATTGCAGTCTGCTTTGCCCCACCACTTATTCTCTTCCACCTCCCTCTCTTCCTCCTCACAGCTGGAGCTTCCCTGCTGGCTGCTGCTGTCAGAGTCAGTGCTCCTGCGCCTGCGCAGCCAGTAGAGCCCGCAGAGCACGAGCAGGGTTTCAGCAGAGGCCCACAGCCACCAGTGCTGGCAGGCAGCGAGGAGCACGCCTTCCTGGGAGGGCCCGCGCGGCTCCTGGCTCCTCTGCTCCAGCTCCTCCAGTAGCCAAGTCACCTCCCGACTCCGCTGCTCCTCATGCTGCCGCAGGAGGTCTTGCGTGGCCGCATCGGGCCAGTCACCCGCCTTCAGCGTGTATTGCAGGATGCTCAGTAGGGTCAGGATGTGGGTGATGCCCACAGCCATGGCCTGGAGGAGGAGGGAGTGAAGGGGCTCAGTGGTGCTGGGTGGGAGGGAGACGGCGGCTGGGGTAGCGGGGGCAGGAGACGCGGGGGCCCGGGGATGGGCGGGAAGAGGGGGAGAGGGGGAGAGGGACCTCAGAGGCAGCAAGGGGAAGGTTGGTGAGTGCTGTGAGGACAGGGGCACATCCCCACAGGCCCCCGGGCACTCGCCATGGCTGGCAGCCCCGGGCGCCTCTGCACCCAGCCCCGAGGGCAGCACCTGCCCTGCCCAAGGCACTCCCCGCAGCAGCTGCACCCTCGCTTCAGCCTTAGAAACCCCTTCCAGGGGCTGGTGCTTCTGCCCTGTTCCTCGTCCAGCCCAGCCTTCCCCCCACCTGCCGCACTCACCGCTAGCCTGAGCCGTACTGCAGTGGTGGGGCTACCGGCTGGCGTTCCTGGTGACACCCCTCTGTGACTTGTCCTCTGTGCTGTCACAGGCGCCAGAGCCCCACGGCAACACCCCACCCAGCCAGCCACGGCTCTCTGGCCCCTGCAACGTGCAAAGCACAACCACCCGCTGGCAGGACAGAGTTCCCAGGGCCCCTAAACCTCCGAGAAAGAGCAGCGGGGGTGGCACAAGGGTGTCCCTGGCTTGCACAGGGAGCTCCACACCCAGCTGAGGCCCGTGCTGGGGCTCCCAGCTCTCTCCACGGCACCAACAGCAGCAGCAGCAGCAGCACGGAGCCTTTGGGGAGAAGTTCTTTCTCATGCTTTCATACATGTGCGTGTAGCATGTGCACTCACGCTTCTCCTACTCCAATCTATGTTGGGTCATTCTATACCTGCATTGCACCCAGCGACTTTTGACTTCCCACTCTGATACTAAAGCAGAAATCAGAAGAGTTATGGAAGCAAAGCTACTAGTGGTCATATTACTACCGTCTCTAACAAGAAGGAAAAGTAAATACAAAGTAAAGGCAAATCAGATCGTTTCCCCTGGGGAGCAACCTGGCTGAGCCCCATGGTTGGGCTCCCAGTCCCGGCTGCCTTCACAGCTGCAGCAGCCGCAGCAGCAGAGAAGAGCCATTGGCAGGGACAGAGCGGAGCAAGTTCTGCTCCCGCTTCCCCGTGGGGTTTGCTCCTTGTGACCCCTGCAAGCCGCCTCCTTCCCTCTCCTCCCCTCGTACCTCTCCTGTTGGGGCAGGACTTTGCCCGGGAAGCCCCAAGAATCAAGGGGAAGGAAAAGCGTGTCCCCAGGGCAAGCAGAAGCTATCCTGCAGCTCCTGCCTGCAGGTGCCCGCTTTCCCCCTGCAAGGACAGGCCAGGGGCTGGAGAGAGCATGTCAGGGCACCTGGCTCTGGTCCAGATGGAGGGTTTTGTGGTGGCTGGAAAACAGGGGCTTCCAGATGCCCACCCAGGTACTCGCTCCTTCCCACTTCTCTGCAGGACAGGGAGAGAAAATAAGAGGGAATTCTTTTAGCATTATTTAGCACTGGTGCGGCCTCACCTTGAGTACCATGTGCAGTTCTGGGCCCTACCATTAAAGGAGGATGTGAAGGTACTTGAATGCATCCAGAGGAGGGCAGCAAAGCTGACTGAAGGGCTGGAAGGCATGTCCTGTGAGGAGAGGCTACGGACTTTGGGCTGGTCTGCTTTGGAGAAAAGGAGGCTGAAGGGTGACCTCATGGCTCTCTACAGCTTCCTGAGGAGGGGAATTGGAGAGGGAGGTGCTGATCTCATCTCCCTGGTATCCAGGGATAGGATGTGAGGGAATGGTTCAAAGCTGCTTCAGGGAAGGTTTAGACTGGACATGAGGAAGCATTTATTTACCAAGAGGGTGGTCACTGAGTGCTAGGAGTTTTTCAAGAACACTCTCCTGGAAGCACAAAAGCAATTCATCCTCTTTAAAGGTAAGGGAAATAGGTGAAGCAAGAGACCCCCTTGGCTTAACTGCGAGTTTTTGAGTCTGCTCAAAACCAAAAGAGAAACATACCAGAGATGGAGAAGTGGGTGAATACCTGTTGAGAACTACAAGTGCATTGACAGAGAGTGCAGAGGTGCAGTTAGAAAAGCAAAAGCTGAGCTCGAATTTAAATTGGCCAGAGATGTCAAAAACTACAAGAAAGGGTTCTTCAGGTACGTTAACAACAAGCAGAAACGGAAGGAAAATATTGGCCTGCTGCTAAACAGGAGAGGTGAATTGGTCACCAACAATGTTGGAAAGGCAGAGGTTCTCAACACTTTCTTCACTTCTGCCTTTACCAGCACTGTTGGGCCCCAGGCCTTGGGAATCCAGTTTAATGCAAACACAGACCCACCAGCAGTGAAGGAAGAGTTGGTATATAAACTATTACAGGAGCTTGACCCCTACAAATCGATGCACCCTGACAATATCCACCCGAAGGAACTGGCTGACGTTGTTGCAATGCTGCTCTCCGTAACCTTTGAGAAGTCATGGAGAATCATAGAATCATTTAGGTTGGAAAAGACTTTCAGGATCATCAAGTCCAACCGTTAACCTGGTACTGCCAAGTCCACCACTAAACCATGTCCCTAAGCACTACATCTACACGTCTTTTAAATACCTCTAGGGATGGGGACTCAACCACTTCCCTGGGCAGCCTGTTCCAATGCCTGGCTACCCTTTCAATGAAGAAGTGATTCCTAGTATCCAACCTAAACTTCCCCGGGTGCAACTTGAGGCCATTTCCTCTTGTCTTATCACTTATTACTTGGGAGAAGAGACTGACCCCCACCTCACCACAACCTCCTTTCAGGTAGTTGTAGAGAGCAATAAGATCTCCCCTGAACCTTCTCTTCTCCAAACTAAACAACCCCAGCTCCCTCAGCCACTCCTCATTAGACTTGTGCTCTAGACCCTTCACCAGCCTTGTTGCCCTCCTCTGGATACACTCCAGCACCTCAATGTCCTTCTTATAGTGAGGTGCCCAAAACTGAACACAGTATTTAGGTTTTGGCCTCAACAGTGCTGAGTACAGGGGGGTGATCACTTCCCTGGTCCTGCTAGCCACACTATTTCTGATGCAAGGCAGGATGCTATTGGCCTTCTTGGCCACCTGGGCACACTGCTGGCTCACGTTCAGCTGGCTGTTGACCAGCACCCCCAGGTCCTTTTCCGCCAGGCAGCTCTCCAGCCACTCTTCCCCAAGTCCGTAGCGTTACATGGGGAGATCAGGGCGTGTCCCAGAAGACTGGAAAAAGGCTAATGTCACCCCCATCTACAAGAAGGGCTTAAAGGAGGATCCAGGAAATTATAGGCCCATCAGTCTTACTTCAGTCCCTGGGAAAGTTATGGAATGAATCCTCCTGTGCGCTATGACAACTCAAATGAAGCAGGTGATTAGGAAAAGCCAGCACAGATTCACAACGTGCTTGACAAACCTGATTGCCTTCTACGACAGAGTAACCTGTTCAGTTGATGTGGGGCAAGCGGTGGACATTTTCTACCTGGATTTCTCCAAGGCTTTTGATATGGTTTCCCACAGCATCCTCCTAGAGAAACTGGTGCATTACATCTAGACAAGTGGTCTCTACGGTGGGTGGGGAACTGACTGACAGGCTGCACCCAGAGGGTGGTGGTAAATAGCTCCTTTTCAAACTGGCAACCTGTCACAAGTGGGGTCTCCCAGGGATCGATATTGGGCCCAACACTGTTTAATATCTTCATAAATGATCTGGATGATGGGATCAAGTGTAGCCTGATGAAGTTTGCCAATGATGCCAAACTGAGTGGGGAAGTGGACATTTCAGAAGGGAAAGTCACCCTGCAGGAAGATCTGGATAGGCTGGAAGAGTGGGCTAACGAGAACCTTATGAAGTTCAACAAGGACAAGCGTAAGGTCTTCTACCTGGGAAAACATAATCCAGGAATGCAGCACAGGCTAGGATCTACCCAGCTGCGGAGCAGCTCTGTGGAAAGGGACCTGGGGGTCCTGGTGGACAGGAAGCTCAATATGAGTGAATAGTGTGCTGCTGCAGCAAAGAAAGCCAATGGGATGCTGGGTTGCATCAAAAAGGTCATCACCAGCAGAGATAAAGAAGTCATTATGCCACTCTACTCAGTGCTTGTCAGGCCACACCTGGAACACGGTGTTCAGTTTTGGTCCCTGCTATGCAAAAAAGATGTGGACAGGCTGGAGAGGGTCTAGAGAAGGGCAACAAAGATGATCAAAGGACTGGGAAGCCTGCCATATGAGGATAGGCTGAGAGAGCTGGGTTTGTTCAGCCTTGAGAAAAGAAGGAGAACTTATCACCGTGTTCCAGTATTTAAAGGGTGGCTGTAAAGATGGAGACTCCCTTTTTCCAAGGAGTCACATGGAAAAGACGAGGGGTAACGGGTGCAAGTTACTGCTGGGGAGATTCCGACTGAACACAAGAGGAAAATTTTTCACAATGAGAACAATCAGCCATTGGAATAATGTCCCCAGGGAAGTGGTGGATTTCCCAATATTGGACACTTTTAAGATTCAGCTGGACAGGGTGCTGGGCCATCTTGTCTAGACCATGCTTTTGCCAAGAAAGGATGGCCCAAATGATCCTTGAGGTCCCTTCCAACCTGGTATTCTATGATTCTATGAACACTTGAATTTCAAAGAATGCTGCTATTATAAACGTATTTATTTCTTCTTAGCTTAATTTTTAAGCCTTTATACAGGCAATATCCAGGCTTGAAAAAGAAACTCTAGGTGAGTTTGGGATGCCAGCACTCATAAATAATCCGTCAGTATCCTAAGTGAACTTTATTATGTTGCTGGAACAGCATTGCCTCCTGTAGTGCCCCCCTCTGTGGTGGGGACCCAGCAGGCAGAAGGCAATTCTGCCAGTGCAGGCAGGTTGCCTGCTTGGGCAGCCCCCGGAGGCAGGGATCGCTGACTGAGTCAAAGGGCTTCTCCGGACAGGGAAGGACTCTTGGAAAAATCATTCTGAATTAGTTATTAAAGTGATGTGGTTAATCTGCATTGAACCCCTGATTGGACAGTCTCATAGAAAATTGTAATGACCTTAATTTGATTTGACTTGATTTACTTTGGAAGTGATTTAAACTCATTGAATTAAACCCTGTTTAATTTTCATTATAGGTTTCACACAGGGATTTTATGCAGTTTAACTAAACCACTTGTTATTTACGCAGCATGTTAACTTGAATTAAGTAACTTGAATTACCCTGTATAGAGGATATGTAAGTAAAATCAGAAAAATTTACAATTACTTTCTTCATTGATACTAATTTCAATTGTATGCAGACACACCACCCCCAAATGCACACATGTACGTACATGCGTAGAGATAAGTAAAAATATCTGCTTGCTTTTAGATTGACAGTTTTGTAAAAGGAATTCTTCAGAATTTACCAAAAGTTTTAATAAAAAACATTTCCAAATTTGGTGAAAATATTATTTTTGTCTAATCCTAATCCAAGAATTTTTTTTCTCAAGAAAGTTTGATCTTGTGTCTGGATGTGTTTAATAAGAAAGTATCAGAAACCTTGATAATGATGCTGATACTCTAAATTTTTATTACTCAGCATAAAAGAAATGCAAGTTAAACATAAATTCAACATATGTATGTTTTTATTGAATTTTCTTAGTGAAAATCTGAAATATGACAAGTATCACAGACAAGGATTATCTGCTTACTTTGAAATACTATTTAAAAGTTGAATCTTTAGTTTTCTGCAGTGCTAGAAGTGTTCATACACTTCATAAAAATCATGAGGTAGTTTGAAAATTAGCAAATAATTAATTTATTTTCTTTTTCTTCCCTGCCCCATTAGCATCCAGTCATGCATAAATCCCTTATCCTTCAGTTTATCCTTTTCTGGAAGCTCTCCTGCTGTTTATTCTTTTCACAGCCAAATGCAGTACTTTCTGCTCCTTCCAGATTTACTCTCCAGTCCTCCTTTACTCTATTCCCACTTTTCTCCCGAAGTCTCAATGTTGATGCTGATCAGACAAGACCAGTGCCTGGAATCATGTGATCCAGTATTGTCTCTGAACGATCGATGGGCAATAGGAAGGGAGCTTGCTGGCTCAAGCACCTCCGGATATTAAAGGATCCAGATGAGCCATGGTGGTGCATGACTAAGTTGCTGAGGCTTTGACACTTGGTTTTCCTGGAGCCTGCAGTTCTGAGGGAGGAAAAACATCTGCTTAAAATGAGCTCTAACACAAAAGGCAGTGCTGGCTTTTTAAAACTAGCCCTCGCAGGAATCACTGGAATCTGGTCTTAGATCTCAGATAGCATTTGTGTGTGTGTGTGTGCACGCTTATGCATGACTAAATCTATAAAACATTGGCAGGGCAGGATTATTACACTCTACTGGAAAATTCTACTTCTATATTATGGATATACATTTCCTAGAAATCATGTTTTCTGCTCAGGTCATTATTTACATTATTAGCTCATGCTTACAAAGGAACAGTTTTAAACCCATATACTTGTTGTCATTTGGTTGTTGTTTGGTTGGTTTTTTTCTTCATTTAATTAAGGCTTTTGATGATGGCAAAAGTATTGGTCCTGAAATCATGTGTGAGAGTGCCTGAAAAGACTGCATGAAATGGCTGTTGTGAGGTTCTGCTAACCAAGCCTCTAAGCAAAGTGCTGTTATTGTACAATTCACGACTATCACTTTTATGTTTCTGTAGTTACATGCAGTTCTGAATTTGATGCAGGAGACATTCAAATCTATAAAGCAGAAGAGGATTTAAAGACTTCTTAGTGGAAAAATGCAAGGACCTTTGTGCAATGTATCACTAACCTCCCCATGTTATATTTTTACTCACAGGTACACCCTTAATAATGACCATCTTTCACATCTCTAATGGAATGTTTACAGCAAAGATTTAACATTAAAAAACAACAAACAACCGTATTGTAGTCTGCTATAGTAATCCTTGCTAATTAAAACTGCATGAGACAAACACGCACATTTTGGGGCTACTTTCTTTTTGGCTTCAAAAATATTTTTGCCAGGACCTCAAGTTTAGTCTAACAGACAAGACTTCATGATGTCAGACTCTTCCAGCTGAGTGTGTTGGACATCTGCAGCTGCACTAGTGAAGGGCTGATAAAGATTTTCTGTCACGGCCACTTCCACTCATGAAGAAGGAGAGGAACTGTCATGCTTGGTCATTGTAGGAAGCCTGCAACTCCCACAGCAGAGGCATCTCTTTAGGCAGCAAGGAACATAAGAATTAGGGATATCCCTGCCAGATGATCTGTCCCAGGGGTTAGAAACAGGCAAAGCAATTCAGCTGCCTACAGAAAATATAGGAATGTATAAATATCTAGGATGCTTATGTGGGATCAGGAAGAAGATCCGTAGCACAAAATATAGTATAATGGAAAATAGGAGTTAAAGAACACTTTGTTGCCACTGTTGTTTTGTTTTGTTTTTCAATTAGACTATGGAAATTAACTGAGATAGGATAACTTAAGTTTTGCTTGTCTCTGAAGTGTTAATTTGTTGAAACACATTTTCCCCACTATTCTGTGTTGCTATTCAGTGGTATACAGAGGAACATTATGCTCTTCCTTTCGAGTATGGTTATCTCCCTGTTTTGACTAAAGAGAAATATTTTCAGCTATAAAGAAACTGATTACATGCATGTGGAAATTCTGTTGTGTAAAATTGGTGTTTAGAGACAAAAAGTACTGCAGACATATCATACACAAAAAGTAGGAGTAAGCTGAGGTTATATGACCCTTTATGGGTAAAGAATATAGCTTAGTTTCCTTGACTATTTTATATAAGACATAGTTGTTTGGGAATGGGAGATACTTTGCTTCTACATCAATCTCTGAGCACATTATTGTTAGAGAGAGGAGACTCCTTCTAGCCTGGGGGACCTCACAGCTGTCCATCACACACTCAGCTATTTGGGCTCTCAGGCTATGAAATGGATTTGTAAAAGGAGGTAGTTGTTTTTTGGGAAAGAATTCTTACCAGTGTTTCAGCCTGAACTCTTTTAATATCTCTTCTTGCATAGAAGGATGATTTCATGTTTGTTTTTTTGACTGATTCATATTGCCTATTTAAAACAAAAAGTGATAGTTTATTATATTATACTGTATTATATTATGCAGGAAAGATTAGCAATATTATTGTTGAACTCATGGGCAAACTGAACATAACAGTGAATTATGACCTAGAACTGTATTATGATTTTTTTTTAAAGTAGATGAATATCTAAACATCTGAAATAAAGTGTATGCTAATGCACCAAAACATTCATGAGAGCATCTCTAACAGCACATCTCTGCTAGGTATATTTTCCTTGATGACTAGCAAACGAAGATCATAAAGAGTTGAGATCAAAGAGAAAAGGTATTTCTATGATGTAACATCTCCTTTCATTAAACCATTCCAAATGTAACGCTTCTAAATATATTTGCATATTATGACTAAAGAGCAAGATTCATAAACGCTGTGAGCCAGAGAAAGTTCCTGAAGTGAAGAAGTTATTTTGATTTACACCAGCTAAAGTCGGGCCAGAGGTGCAGTCTGCAGAAATCATTGATTACTTTCATCCTAGCCTCTTAACTATTGCATATTTTATTGTACTAATGCTTCTTACAGTAACTACACTATTAAATTAGAATTTTAACATTACAATCCATACATAGCATGAAATCTTGTGTATATAAATCAGACAACTAAACTGAAAGTTTAACAGGAAGATTTATATACTCACATACTAAATCAGTACTCTGAAGTTTAAGATTTTTAAATAAGTTTTATATGCAGCATACATAAATCAGAGCAATATACCTGATTCTGAAAGTTAATGTGCATAAATCAAAATTCTGACAGTATATATTAATGAATCATGGAAAATACATTATACTTAGAAAGTGTTTCTTAATGTGGCAATTTTCAATTTTATTGCACAGCGGATACTAACTTTTGAGAGGCTTGCTTAAAGCAGTTCTTTCTCTTTTATACTTTTGATACAACAAAATATCCACTGTGATCATCATTCAATCGAAGAAACTAAGAGTCAAAAATTTAAAACACCAGACATGGATCAAATGTTTAATACACCTAGATTTTCAACTAACATAAACCCAAGGATGTACAACAATTGAAGATCAAGTACCCAGTCCAGATTAATACAGTTTAAACTGTATATAGTCACTTTTGCTATTGTTTCCTTTAAGCTAAGTAATTTTAAAGGCCTAGAAACATCCAGTTAGAAAATGAGTTGACTGAGGTTCAGTGAGTGTTCAGTACTGTGTTTAGTGCTATCATTATTTGTGCCACTCACAAGCCTTTCCCATAGCATGCGTCAGGAAGTAAAATTATGATCATTTCTATGTCCACTGAGAATTGACTTCAGTGCAATCTTTTTGGGTGGAGTTATGACCTGCACCTAAGTTAGAAGACAGCTTAATATTTATTTCACAAAAAACATCCCTTAGGACAACATGTTATTGCTTTTATTATAGATTTATACTAACATACCAGACAGAACAGAACCCAGTAATGATCAGCTATGCAACCTTGTCACTGGGGTAAGCTGTTTCATCATCATCCACTCCAAGGACACTTCCCTTCCATGCATTGTTCTAACTTCTTTACTCTGACCTTCATATGTGCATCCTTAAACTCTCAATTTCCCCATCTCTGTTGAGTCAAAACTCTCACATTAGATAACTCTACAATCCCTCTGCTTCCGTCTACCTTTATTTCTAATTATTATTCACACTTTATGACACACAATTTTTAAAACCAGTTCAGGCTCTTAAAACAGGAATTGCATCTGATTCAATGAGCCTATGTGAGAAAGATCCTGCTCATTGTGATTTTTTGTAGATTATTGTCCTCACCCATGATGTAGTGAGCTTCACAAAAATGTTTTGCATTCACTGTATCCTGTGAGCATGAGGTTATAGAAAGTGTAACAAAGCTTATTGTCGGGAAAATTCAGTCCCTATGAAAACTCTGTTCACCTTAACATTAGTCAAAACATATATTAGAACCTGAGCTTTGTTTTTGAAAAACATGAATTTATTTCAGAACTACTTATGCTCCACGACCATCAACACATTTTAGTGTTCATGAGTGTCACTTCTTACCAGAGAGGTGCTTTCCCCCTTTCTGTGTCTCTTGCTCTGTTTTCTTCTTCAATTTGAAGAAATTCAAATCCTACAATATTTACACAGCAATTTCAGTAGAAATCTAAATAGTGATCAAGTATAAGCTGAAGAGATTTGGGGCAGTTATTTGTAACCCCAACAAATGGTTGATTACAGTGTGAGCTAGATACTTACATAGTTTTGCAAATCTAGTCCTGGGTCCTCAGTGGAAAGCAGATGACACATGGTACTTTTTACAGATGGATCATACAAACTGTGCATCTGTGAATGAGTGTCACAGAGGTATTTCATCTTCCTTTTGCCAGCTGACAAATAGAAATCACGCGCAGATGTTTCAGCAGGAAGAGGGGGAGAGAGAGTGAGAGAAGTCAGTTCTCAAGGAATATATGGACCCAGCCTAACCCTCTGGTGTATGGGTTAGAAAAGCAGGCATAGGCATAACTGGGAAATTTTTCCAGACTCATTTAAAAATATATGATGAGCTCAATATTGGCTGCAGGAAGCTGAATCCTTCTGTAAATAACATTGGAGCTGCAACATCAGAGGTGAATTCACAGAGCACAGTGAATAGGAACAGCTTACACAAGAGATTTTTATCATACATAATTTCTCATCTTCCCTAAGCCTTCAAGATAGGAGTGCATTGCTAAAGAGTAAGGAAAAAGTGCAGCGTTACATGACTTGTTTTCATTTCTGTTATTCTTCTGTCTTTCCACTATATGAAATCAAATTGGGAAACAGCAAAAGAAAACAAATAATAGGTTGAATTCATAAAAGAAAATTGATTCACCTGTGTTCATGACTAGAGACGAACAAGTAGTGTATGTCTGGATATTCACATATACATAAAATCTGGAAAAAAAAGTAAAACGTTAAATAAATATATTCAACATTGACAATCAAGAATTTTGGTGTCTTTTTAAAGAAGAAACAGTAGAAGATATCTTTGTATTTTTTCCTCTCCTGGAGGAGAAATAGGAAGCACTTACTAGGTCATCTAGTCCTTCATCTTACATGTGGGGGAATCATTCTTTTTAAATTACTCTTTCATATTTGGTGCAGCGATACAATTCCTTTTGAGAGTCAGCACAAAGGAAATGAGAGAGAGGGACACAGGGAGAGAGGCCATCATTTCTCCACAGGGATCACACGAGACTGCTGAACTAGCTGACATTTCCTGGGACACCTTGAGTGCTTCCCTATGGCACAGAAAATATTTATCTCTTACTAAAGGGAAAAATAGTACACATTCATGAAGGAGTGAGTGAAAATGTTAAACCCATATTCATTAATTTTCATGCTATCTGTATGCCTGGATCTACTAACTTCCCAACACTGTTGAGCTGCCTTTCATACCTAAGTCTTAGTGACTCAGCACAAGACATGCCATAACTCTACTCTCATACCACCTTTCCAAACCTTCCTTACCAAATGCTGTGTGACCTCTGTGCAAGTTCTTGGGAATCCATGTACACGGGAATACCCATACATTCATCTCCCATAATTAGCCCTCTAACAGTAACTGTGGAAAATGTAGGCAACATTGATGTTCAGGAGACCACCTCTACGGACCCATTCTGAGAAAGAAATTGTCCTTTATTAAGTTGAAGGCATCTACTGCTAAAATTAAAGCACATCTAGGGTAAATAAGATAAATTCCTAGCAACTTCTTGTCATATGAACAGATCCCCAGAAGTTCCCTGTAAGCCAAGTCATCACAATAGAAGTTACAGTCTTGCAATGGAGGAGATTAGTAGATGAGAAACATGTGATGTACAGAAGAACAAAAAAGAGATAGCTACTGTGCTATGGGAAATATGTCCCTGGGCCCTATAGACAGCTATCTCTTGAGCCACTTTTGACTGACTTACTTTCGTATAAAATTGTAAAGTTTCACATCAGCTATTTATTTCTTTTCTGAAAAAAAGTATGTAAATTGCATTTTCTATTTATTTTCCCCATTTATTTTCAAGGTGAGACCAAGTCAAGTGGATTAACCTCTATTATCACATAATTATTTGTATCATAACTTTCTTCGGCTTTTTTACTTTCTTTGATAGTGCCAACAAAGTAGATCTTACATTTTGATTAAATTAATGTGAATAGGAGAGAAGCAATGAAACAGCAGCACGTGCAACACATTTTTGTTTTACCGCAGAGTTTTAGTGACTGGGCTATAGTCCACCAATTTAGAGCTCTAATCTGGCTGTGCTAGTATAATATGAAAGTTTGCTTCTCTGCATAAAATAAATTGAATGGGACTGACACAGTTGCGCTTTCTTTCACATGGAAAACTAGCATTCTTTAGGCGTTTTGTGGATATTACCCACACTGAAAATCAAAAAGAACATACAAAGATATACAGAGATGATAATATGTCTTTAGAAAATATAATAACTGTAAGGCGTATGAGGTTTCATGCATATGGATGGCATAAAATCCTATCTATGTCTGTAAAAAAGGTGAAGCATTTTGTAGATGTAGCTTTTTTTCTTCAAAATTTGGTAGCCTCATTACACTTCTTCTTTTCTTGAACAAACACAGTTAACTGAATGATCAAATTTTTACTGCAAGTTTTAATGCCTTATTTTAATTTTAACCTTTTTTTTTCTAGTGCTCTATCCAAGGGCATCTGTTGTTTAAAAAAAATTACATTACTTCTTCTCAGATTGTCTGGTTGACTGGAATGTAGAGGCAGAAATTCTAAGAAAACGTTGTATGTTTCTCCAGAACAAGGGATACAATATTAATCTATTTAAAAATCTTGCTTACATAAGTATTTACCAAATGTTTTCCTAAAAGAATACACCTCCTGTGTATAAAATGACATAGAGGCATTCAGTTCCATAGAATGATATTCATTTATATTAACCAAAGTTTTTGCCCATATTTTAAAGAAATGTTTTAACAACTCCTAGAACAGCTGAGGCTGCAAGGCACCTCTGGAGGTCGTCTGGTCCAACCCATTGCTCAGAGCAGGGTCAGTGAGAGCAGGTTGCTCAGGACCATATCCAGTCGGGTTTTGAATATCTCCAAGGATGGAGACACCACAGTCTCTCTGGTCAACCTCTTCCAGTGTTCAGCCTCACAGTAAAAATATATTTTTTGTGTGTTTAAGTGGGATTTCCTGTGTTTGTGCCCATTTCCTCTTGTCCTGTCACTGGGCACCACTGCGAAGAGCCTGGTTCTGTTGCCTTTACTTTCCCCATCGGGTATTTATATAAATGGATAAATCCCCCTAAGCCTTCTTCTCCAGGCTGAACAGCCCCAACTCTCTCGGCCTCTCCTCATATGACAGATGCTCCAGTCCCTGAATCATCTTTATGGCCCTTTGCTGGACTCACTGCAGTATGTCCATGTCTCGTACTGGGGAGCCCAGCACTGAATGCAGAACTCCAGATGTGTCTCACTAGGGCTGAGTAGAGGGGAAGGATCACCTCCCTCAACCTGCTGGTGATGCATTGCCAGGATGCTGATGACCTTCCTGGCCATGGGGTGAATGTGACAGCTCTGGAACTCTCTGCAAGACCACAATGAATGAACTCCCACCCCCAGCCCTTGGATTCTGCCTCCACCATCCCACTGTCCCCGTTTCCCAGGTCCATCCAAGAGGAAAAATCAAAACAGCATGTCCAGAGCAGCTTACATGTTTGGTGAAGTTATAGAAATATGATAGTGATGGAAGTGTAATGCTAAACAAAGCCGGGGCGGGGGCAGTCTATTGCAGGATCCAGTTGTGTTCAAGGAAAATCTAGGAGCATCTTGATCACCCCTGAGAATAAAGCTATCTACTACATATCTTTCAGACAAAATGAAACAACACAGTATTCAGCAGCATGTGTGGCAATTAGCAGGTGCAGCAAACATCAGCTGGTATTTCAGCCAGTCCCCTGTGGCTTCAGATTTGGCAGCATCTGCACAAATATTATTTGTACATTAGTTTTTTTGCTCATTGGGGCACTTAATTTGATATTCTTGTGATGTTTGTACTGTGGAATCATTTTTCCTTTACTCTTGTGGGGAATGGTGGCTCCAACACTTAGTCAACTTTTAGTAATACATTTATAAACATCAAAATGTTATGAGATCTAGGCCTCAGGAAATGAAATATGTTTGGAATCTAGCTACCATGATGAAAATTAAAGAAAAATGTCGTTTCCAGAGAATAGTTATTTAGTAAAGGAAAACACAGTTCTGTATCTTTCACTTTACTCAGCACATATTATCTAATGAACTCATTCCTTTCTTCTTTAGCTACTGTAAATGTAAAAGCAGATTTGGACGTACAATCAAGGTCTGTTAAAGGGACACCACTGTTTATGCCCTGCATTCCTGGTGCGTTTCCCCCATTTCAACCTCAGGCCCCATAATTCAAAAGCAATGGCTATTAAAACACAGAATCAAGACTCAAACCACCTTCTTCCTATATCTCGGTCAAACTCCCTTCTACCCTGGAAAATATGAGAAGTGAAAGAGAAGAGTGTCAAAAACGGTGAAAGACTGTAACCTTCAGAGCGGACCTTGACAGGCTTCAGGAGTGGGCCCATGTGGACCTCATGAAGTTCAACAAGGCCAAGTACAAGGTCCTGCTTCTGTATCAGGGCAATCCCCAACATCAGTACAGACTGAGGGATTAACGGGTTGAGAGCAGCCCTGCAGAGAAGGACTTGGAGATACTGGTGGACCAAAAATTGCATATGAGCCAGAGTGTGTGCTTCCAGCCCAGGAAGCCAATCATATCCTGGGCTGCATAAAAAGAAGCATGGCCAGCAGGTCAAGAGAGGTGATTTGTCTCCTCTGCTCTCATGAGACCCCACCTGGAGTGCTGCATCCAGTTCTGGGGCTCCCAGTACAAGAAAGTCATGAATCTGTTCGAGGGAGTCCAGAGGAGGGCCACAAAGATGATCAGAGCGCTGGAACACCTCTCCTATGAAAAAAGGCTGAGAGAGTTCGGGCTGTTCAGCCTCGAGAAGAGAAAGCTCCAGGGACACCTTATTGTGACATTTCAATATATAAAGAGGGCTTATAAGAGAGTTGGAGAGAGACTTTTTACCAAGGCGTGTAGTGACAGCACAAGGGGTAATGGTTTTAACTTAAAAGAGGGTAGATATAAAGGTTTAAGAGGGTGGATATAAGGAAGAAATTCTTTACAATGAGGATGGTGAGACACTAGAACAGGTTTCCCAGGGAAGTTCCGGATGCCCCATCCCTGGAAGTGTTCAAGGTCAGGTTGGACGGGGCTTTGAGCAACATGATCTAGTGAAAGAAGCTCCTGCCTATGGCAGGAGGGTTGGACTAGATGAGCTTTAAAGGTCCCTTCCAACCCAAACCATTCCATGATTCTCTGATACTAGGTCTAGCTTTTACTTTAGAGTTGGAGACTTACCCATTGTTATAAAAAGGGGAGTTTCTAGAATGAAACAGAGATGACCTTGAGAAAAATGGCTTCCCTATCATATCAAATCTAAGACACCATGATACATCTTCAACTGGAATAAGGTAAGCAGTGGTTTCCAGGTGGGCCTGATTCCAGTTAAATTAGAAAATCCTACAGGTAAATGTGTTAGTCCTCAAGTTATACTTCCTACATCCCTGAAAATCCAAAAAGGGAAAAGGACAATCATATTTTGGGAATAAATTAGATGGAGCAAATAGAACTAGGATTTAAGGGTAAAATGCAGTGGCAAATTCAAGCTAAACATGAAGAAAATAATCTTCTTAACAATGAGACCTTAAGACAGTGGAATGTTCTCTTACGAAAGTGATGGAAAGCCTCTCGGTTTAGCAATGTACATGGAAATGAGTTTTAAGTGGTGTTTGATGTGTGCTAGAAAGAAATTGGTGAGTCATTACACTGTACTTTGAAGACCTGAAGAAGTTTTTTAAAAATCTATGCCTTCCAGTCAAGTGATATCTGCTTCACTGCTCCGTTCTTGATCTGGAGATAACCACAAGGATTTTCAGAAGTGATTTTTATGTGATGCCAGAGTTACCACTAGGATCAGAAACAAAATTATATGGACAGATGAACAGGTTTATGTGGTTATCTTACCAGCAACCTAAAGGGCCCACTGGGCAGTATAAATTACTCCATTCTGCAGCTGCATTTGGCCTCCTTTCTGCAGTGAAATTGCCCTGCATACGTCTGTGCTGAATGCAGCAAAAGAGCAGCAAGTCATGTATATAACTTGAATTACTCGCATTGTTTATTTAAATAACTATAATCCACCTGGCCCAGAACTATTAGGGATGAAGCCCAGCCAGCATAGGTTTCAGTCACAGCTGAGGCCTTCAGGGCTACACAGAGGTCTATGCATCCCCTTTGGGAGTCCAAGCTGCCCCGATGCCCCCCTCCTGACGCAACTCGTACTGGCCAGATTGCAGCAAGGTACTGTTCCTCATCCTGCAAGCTCTTCTTCTGGCTACATGGCAAAACTGACTGGAGAGCCAGTTGTGAAATGTGTTTTACCCAGATTTTCTTGAAAGTAAAGAAAATAAATATTTTCCTAGCCCTTTTGCTGAAATTTTGCGTGACCTTGGTGAAAAGAAGAGAAATAAGTGGAGGTAAAAAACATTCTTTTCCTCCTGGGAAGAAGAAAAGAGATGAAAATTCTATTTTCAAATGAAATATTTTAACCAATTCACAAATTTAGCTACTTGACCACTTAATGCCAAATGCCACAAGTGCCCATCCTGGTAACCTCAACACAGAGTGAGAAGTCGCACGCTGTTCCTGTGGTGCTCAGTGAGGGGGTGCCCGCACAGTCCACCTTTGGCAAATGACCTCTTCTGGTGAGAATGTGAGTGTAAGCAGTGGAGATGTGTGTGTGCGGATGCGCACGTGTGTACATACTGAATGCAAAAACTCGTATTGTGGAACATTCGCCCCAAAGCGATCATGCTCAAGAAGAAAATGGATTAAATAGTAAGGGGGGAATTATAAAGAGTCTTTTGATACAAAGAAGGAGTCATTGGGAGTAGTATAAAAGAAACATGAAAATTCATAACTGGAGGGAGAGAACTTGCAGTGCAAAGGACAGGAGTGAAACCTGATTTGTCACTGCCAGAAGTCGCCCCATGGCACCACAGCCCCTGCCCAGGCCAGAGAGAGCAGCCTCCCTGCCCAGTGCCATGAGGGTCCTGCCCCAGTGAACGGCTGTTCCCCACGGGGTAGGGACAGCAAGTGGGGACCCACCGCAGGTGTGTGTAAGTGACCTCGCGGGGCCCTTTGCCATCAGTGTGTGTGTGTTAACAGGTTGTAGGGGGCAGCAGGGGTACGCACAGAGCTAGGGCTTCCATGTCTCCCACAGGAGGGGAATGCAAGCAGGGCAGCCCCCACGCCTGGGAGGGTGGGGGGTTACCGGTAACCCACATGTCCTGGGGAAAGTGAGCTGTGAACATAATTGTGTGTGTGTGTGCATGTGATATGAACTTTTTAGGATTTTAGAAGAATGTTTAAAAAATTGTTTATTATTATTATGCTGATGTTTTGTTTGTTAATATTTATTTTGCAAGTATTTAATATTGCAGATTATCTACTGTATAACTGATATCAATCCTGAACATATAGTTCACTGATTGCCAGTTATTTACATGTTGTTCAGAAATCAATAAACTGCTTTGATCCTGATTTGATGTAGACTCTGTAAAATGAGCAGTTTTTCCCTGTGACTATCAGAAAGCATTAAAAGACTTGCTACTGGCCAAAAGAAAACCTGCTAAATTTGAAGATTTAAAAAAGATATTCTTAATGGCACAAATACATATTCATTTACGTCAGATTGTTCCTGCTAACGCTTTTGAAAAATGATGGATAAAACAAAAAAAAGGTATCAGGATATATAAGATATAGTTTTATATTACTTGCTCTCTAAAGGTTTTTGAGACTTTTTCATGGTAGATATTGACTTGTGAATGCAAAAAGTAACAATCCATCAGATTTTGGCAAAGATACATGTTTACCCACAGACACAATATGAGGTATGTGGTGTTAAAAGATACCAATATTCTATATTTTATGCATTCAGATAAGTTCCTCCCTAACTCAGATGGGTCTAAAAAATGAAAAAAAGAAATGGAAAATGGGTTTAAATTCTGTGGTCACAAAAAAATTAGATATTTTCTTTCAATCTTTTTGTTACAGATTTTTGCAGAGTGAAAGTGTAAATCATAAGACTTATAAGAGGATACATGAGTTTACAAGAAGTCTCAGGACACCTTTCAGTCAATCTAAATTGGCCCCTACTAAATGAAATCTAGTGTCATTTCACACCATCCTGTGAAATTTTATGCTAAGACTTTGTATGACAAATTGTAACAATATGAAATCATTCATCTAAAGAATTCCACTGGGAAATTCATTTTTCCATTTTCTCTAGCTTTTGACTGTATGTAGTGATTTTAGAAAAGTCTTGTTTGCAAATGACATAAAATAGGAGATATGCTTCGAAGACATTTTCATATGAAAGAAGAGAAAAAGGAGCTCATTTGTCTATAGAAGTCTGTGTGAAATCCTTGCATAAACTGAAAGCAGTATCACATATTCAGGTAATTGTCTTAGGAGCACCACACTTTTCTTGTAGGAATGAAATAATTTGCTTGCAAATGACTCAGTAGGGGAGGTTTCCATAAAAATCATGCTCTGTTAAAAAAAAAAATCTTGAAATATCTAAAAGAAGTTGTGAGAAGTAATCATCAAGATATCATTTCAATGCCATCTGTCTAACTTTCCAATGCCTGATGCACTCTACAGTGGAATGAGCTCAAGTGAATGGTTTATCACTCAAAAATGACAGCATTTTCTTCACCCTTTGCTCAATTTGATTTTTGTCAATGTTTTCCAGCTGTGAAAAATCCATGAAATCTATGAAATCATCTTAAATGTTATCAATTTCCACTGGGCAGCTGAACATTATCATTCAAACAAACAAACAAACAGACAAACAAAAAAGATAAAAAAAAAAAACCACACCTCTCTGCACTCAAAAATTCAGTATGTTTATTTTTGAAAACTGGGGCTTGTTCCACTTCACTAAAAATATTTAGCTCACTGGGATTTACAAATACAACTGCTTGCAAAAAGATTCAGAAGTACAGGATTTCATCTGGCGTAAATGCATGTGTTGCAGTATAAATGCTCAAAGAAGCCACTTACAGTTTTACGAAAAGGAGAATCTGGTCCACAGCCAGAACACACAGAGGCACCAAATTGTAAGAGTCTGATCCTGTCCCAGATTATTCATGATCAGCTCACTGTGTATGATTAGTCTAACTGCAAGACAAGAGTCCAATAAGATTTTCAGTGGGTTTAGTAAGCACTCAGAAACTAGAACTGAACAGAAACATTTTTTTTTTCTCCAGGAGTTGTTTTAATTTAAAACACAATATTGTGATGGAAAATTTTGCTCCATTTTTATTAGAATATAAAGCTTTGTTTCATTTCTTTAAAGTTTAAAAGCAGAAATGAATTTCTATTTCCTTTGCAGGGTGCGGCATATGTGCAGATCAGTATGTTTTAAACTCACTTCTCTTTCTCTTTTTTCACTTTTAATGTGGTCCCTTTTTTTGCATATCATAAAATTACAAAATTACTCAGATGGGAAGAGACCTCAGGAGGTCTCCAGTCCAGGCTTGTGTTCAAAGCATCGTTAGGTATGAGATCAGACCAGGCTGCTCAGGGTTTTTCCTTGAAAGATCTCCAAGGATGGAGAGTGCACAACCTCCCTGGACTACGTGCTTCACTTCTTGACCACTACGACCATCTTGAACCTCCTGTGCTTCCTGCCCACTGTCCCTCATCCTCCTGAGAAAAGCTAGGGTCCTTGGTCTCAGCAGCCTCCCCAGGGGTAGGGGCAGGTGGCTGTTGGGGTCCCGCAGCAAGCCCAGCTCCCCTGGCACCTTCTCACAGGGCCATTGCTCCCACCCTGACCATCCTGGGGGTTCCCCTGGACTTGCCTTGGTTTGTCCAAGTCTCTTCTCTACTGGGAGACTCAACCAGAGGCAGCACTCCAGGTGGGGTCTGAAGAGGGATGGTCCCTTCCCTTGATCTGCGGGCAGTGCTGTGGCTAATGCAGCCCAGGTGCTGCTGGGTGCCCTTGCTGCCAGGGCATGCTGCTGGCTCACGTCCTCCTTGGTGCCGGCCAGCATTCCAGAGCCTTTTCCACAGAGCTGCTCCCCAGCCCCTCAGCCCCCAGCCTGTAGCTGCCAGGGGGTTTTCCTTCCTAGTGGCAGGACTTAGCATCTGTCCTTGTTGAATTGCGTAAGGTTTTTGCAGACTCATCCCTCTGACTTACTGAGTTTTCTCTGAACAGCAACCCTGCCCTTGAGCACTGTTCCTCCTGCCCCCTCCAATTTGGTGTCCTCTGCAAACTTCATGAGTGTGTACTCTATGCCACCATGCAGGTTGTTGACAGAGGTATTAAGCAGGACAGATCCCTTCTTGTTCCCTTTTTTCTTATTGCACTTCTTTTAAAGTTGTTTCCTCAAACATTAAAGTGAGGGAAAAAAGATGAGTTTCCACACTTTCAATGTTTATGGGTTTTTGGCTTTTTTTGTTGTTTCTTTTTTCCTCCTTTTTTTCACTTGGAATAAAAGGTGAGAAGTTGAATGGATGGCAAAAGGAGAAAAAAAAAACCAAAACTATAACAAAATCTTGACATGGAAAACCAAGGTTGCTTTCCAAAATATTTATGTTGCAAAACACAAATGGATAGGAAGAGAGCCTTGCAAAATGAGAGAGCTTTTGACATGATTTTTCAAATCAAACTTTTTTTTTCTTCTTTTTTTAATTCTTATTTCTCCCAAAACAACATATATCGCCCCTCTGAAAACACTAGATTTAAATTTTAGATTTACACAGCATTGATTAAATTGAGCAAGGAACCAGCCACACCCAGAATAACTGGGGCCTCAAACTCTCATGCAATTACTCTGGATCAATGATTGCGATAAAGACAAAAAAATATAATCCTACTAATGAAATACCCTTGATATATTTTCTGTTGGATGGAAAAATGCTTTACATACTGTACAAACTGGGGATATGGGCCTGTTGTCATTGCCAAAGAATTAGCACAGAATCAAACAAATGAGCCAGGCAAGAATGTTACTGAACCTTTTGTAACCAGGGAATGTGCAAGCAATTATTTTATCTCAATGTGACAAGAGAAAATTACATTTAAACTGTACTGCCAATAAACATAGCATCATTTTTTTCCAGGACTGGTGCCTCAGGCAAGGCCTGTGAGATTCAGACTGGAAAAGTTTCTAAGCATTTTAAAAATTCATTAATCCTGATTATCTGATATCTCCCCTGATAGATTAAAGGCCCAAGAGGATTCTTCAACCCTCTTCTTCTACGCCAGAGCTTTATTTTAAGCCCCAGATTCACAGAACTGCCCAGGACAGTGGGGACACCCGGAGAGTACCTGGTCTGCTTGTTTGTTGAAAGCAGGGTCTTAGATCAGGTTATCTGTGGCCCTGGCATGCCAAGTACAAATATTTCCAGTGAAGGAGATACCACCTGTTCTCTCGGTAACTTATTCACATATTTAATTGTTCTCACTGTGAAGAATTTATTTCATGTATCCAGACAGAATTTCTCCCTGTGCCCATTGCCTCTTGTCCTGTGCATCCTTGTGAAGGAAGTAGCTCCTCCTTCTCTGTAGCTACTTTTCAGGTATCAGAAGGCAGTGATAAGATCCCCCTGAGCTTTCCCTTCTCTAGGCTTAATGGTCCCATTTTTTTCAAACTTTCCTCATATGTCTAATTCTTCAGCTTTCTTGATGGCCCTCTGTCACACCCTTTCCAATTTTTCTGTCTCTCAAACTGAGGGTGGACCAAAAGTGGAGGCTCGGTTTCATGTGTGGCCTAAATAATCATACCTCTTCATCTGCTGGATATATCCTTACCGATACATGCAGCCAAACATACAGTTTGCCTTCATAGCAGCAAGGGCACACAGCTGAGTCATGTTCAGCTTGCTCTCCACTAGCCCTCCAGGTATTTACCAGCAGATCTACATCCTGGACATTGATCCCCCAGTCAGTACTGCTGCTTGGAATTATTCCATCCCAGGTGCAGGACCTTGCATTTCTCTTTGCTAGACATCACACATTTGCATGATTTGCAGATGTTCCAGCTTGTCAGTCTAGTCCTGTATGATGTCTCTTCCTTCTGGAGTATTCACTTCTTCTCCCAATTTGGTGCCTACTCACCTAGTCATGGACCAGAAGTCAAGCCACATCACCAGTTCCACCTACCCAACATGCTTTAGATTTGAAAATCTAAAGAAAAAAATACTCATAATAAATGTTTTGCAATCAGGAAAGTATGAGCAAAGAGAATAAACAACAATTATATGGTAAATTTGAAGAAACAGCATGGAAGCATCTGAAGACAATTTGAAAGCATCAGGCAGAATTTTAGACCGATGCAATGTATTCTTCCATGTAAAAGATAATAGTAGATTAATGATATAGAAAACAGAATAAAAATAGAGTTTACACATAAATCTCCCGTTTATAATCAGTTATGGCATTGTTACGACAATTAGCCTACCTCAGAAAAATGCCCTTATTAAGAAGCAGATAATATGCCATTGAGTTAACAGAGGAGAGAACCAAGGGTGTGGTGCTGCACTTTCCTTCAGTTGGTGGAGAAATGGCTGTACAACTGCCTCTGGCCTGACAGAAAAGGAAGGAATTCACACTGAGGAAAAGTCACTGTTCTTACCCCACCTGCTCTTGCAAAAAGAGATGTTAAAGTATGAGCTGGAAAAGTACATGGTGCCTAGCTCAATTGAATGCTGAAGCACCTGCTGTCCAACAGGTGCTGTAACGTGTTCTGTTTGGAATCAGGAGCTTCAGCATTGCCCCTGGGATGCCTGGCAGCCAACACCATCTTCTTTTGGTAATTATTTGCACCTATATCTTTCAGTAAATTGGATTTGATGACCTTTAAATGCCAAGATTGTTGTCTAACTGAAATATGAAAGCTAAGAGTGTAGTCTAGCATACATGAATTAGAAGTCTAAAATTTAGGTAATCTGTACTCCAAAAATTCTTCAACTTTGGAAGTTGCTATCTTCTTGCTCAAATGGCTTTAACATCTGTCTTTTTCCCCAAAAAAAACCCTAGAAAACTACAATCTCAGAAATACTTTTCCATATACAGATGCTCCAAATTAAAAAAAAAAAAAAAAAAAAAAAAATTGACACTCATGAAAGCCTCGGGCATAAACGTCTTTCAAGTTCTTAGACACTTGCGTTTTTTTCACTGCTGTCTTCACTAACTTTCTACAGGTGTGTCTGGATTTTTTGTTTTATTTGAACATTTTCTCAAACAAGTCTAATACTGTTAAAACTACATAAAGTGTATTAGAAATGACAAGTGTAGGCACAGCCAAATTGTTTATACAGTTTTGCTTCTGACTTCTCTTCATCATACATTTCTATTCACTCATTTGGCATTTAATTTCCAGTCAGAGAAATCTTTAATAAGATTCACTCACATAATTGCTCAGTCTATTGCTGCCTCACCTTATCTGGCTTCTCAGACACATTAAAGTTTTTAACAGGGATTTTCTGACTACAGGATATAAGTATTGGGCAATGAATTTACCAGTAGTACCCATAATAGCCAGTTTACTTCTAAAACTTGCAAATTTTCATTAGGATAGACTAGAGTTACTACTCCAAGGTTCTCTGTTTATCCAGATAACTGAATGTCTAACAGCTTTCTAGATTAATGTAAATAAATAGATGTAACTCTAAATGTCCTTTTTCAGGCAAGTATGTAACACATTGGGAACTGTTTTGGCTGGACATATAGCTGGTCAAACATAATTTGTAGTTTAATAATTGTACAACAAAATTTAGCATGGAAGTGTGAGACAATCAAGAAAAAATAAATAATGCTTAGAATTATTCACCTTAATATCCTATTTCTCTTCCTTGCCACCAAGATATTAAGAAAAAGGTGACTCTACAACCAAGACTACAATTTGGAGAATATCCTATACTAATTGCTTTCAAGACTTCATACTGCTGCTGCTGCTGTTGCTACTCTTCTTTTTTCACAGTAGAGAAAAGGAGCATTTTATGGATAACTATTTCCGGGGAAAAATTTCTTCTGTCTGACAAAGAAAGAAAACTACACCACTTCAGAAAATATTTTTTTGCTACTCATCAATAAACATTATAAAGACCTTTTTCATATATTTAGATTTTCTCATATTGCATTAATATTTTTATCTTTAGAGAGATACATCAGAGGGTTATGTTAGCACAGAATGACAGTCATCCTGGGACTTAGGAAACAGGGAGCATGCTCAGTCAATCCAAAAATATTATTCATATGAAAAAATTCCCAGAGCAACAAACACAAATTCTGGTCTGGAGAGGAAAAGTAGTACAACAACAGCACACCTTCTGATGAGAAAAGACAAAATATTGTTCCTGTGTAGTTTCCTGTTCAGCGGTTGTACAGTCAGAAATTATGTTAAACTGACTTTGGTGGAATAAAATGATGGAGAAATTGATAGGTTTGAAATGTTCAACAACTTAGTAAATGAGCCCTGCTGAAAGGTTTCTTTTTTAAAAGAAGTATCCACTCGCAGTTAAGCAATGATGACAATTCATCCAAAATGAGTGATGTGATGCCAAGAAGGAGTCACCTACAAGGATGTGTCCCTAAGACCCTGAGAGGATTCACATGGCAGTGGTGTATGAGCTGGTGGTGTCAGAGACAGGGAAAGACACTGAACTGTGCTCATGTGCTGTTCTGAGTAAACAAAATGATTTTGACAAACATGAAAGAAATTGAAACACAGGCACAGGAACGGATTTAAAAGTGCAAAGTTTCAGCATTTTAACTTTATATTTTATTAGAGAAAATGAAAGAGTGGCCCACCCTACCCAGACTTCTGTAGCACTTTATGGCGTTCGTATTTGTACTAAGTATGCAGCACAACCTGGGGAGAAATAATTTTAATGATTTTTGGAACTTGAATGCTTTGCATAACCCACCTACTAGCAGCCTATAGAGACTTGCTGATGTTATAGATAATGCTACAACACAGAAGAGGATTATCAGTCTTTGCGCATCATAAGTGTGTCATTTATCTGTCAGACAAAGAATGCAACATTGTTCAGTAGAAACACCTTGGAGTAATGAGTCCACTTAACCTAGGAGATGCTGTTCCCCTGGTTTCTCTACGGGGAAAGGAAACGGCACTAGAAAATGCACAAAAGCAAAGCAAGGAAGCAAATGTGCATGATAGGACACAAACCCAAGTGGCTGACAGAGTAAGCCAGGAAGCTTTGGGCAAGGAAGAAGTCTACACAAATTCATGCTGATTAACTGTGACAGTATCTGCACTTCTGGGCTTGGAAGTGTTTTTGAGTTGTTGGTTCTAGGGCCATATCCTGTCTGTGTCTGCTCCCATGGCAGGGAGAGAGTCTAACACCTTGCCTTCTCTCTTTGCACTCTGGTTTCCACATAAGGGAACTCCAGCCTTCCTCCTGCCATGCAGTAGCCATAACTTACTATCGGGGGGCACCGTGACGGATCCCAGGATAAGCAGTGGCACACATGCACAGATGCCTGAGGAGCCAGCTGCCATCAAAAGAAGATGCTACGGTACTGAGACAGGTGACAGGCTCAGTGGTTAAATTTAAAACAGGAGCAAGCCGAATGCTGTGAGGCTGATCATCCCTACAGCTTAATTACTAACATATTGACGAAGCACAAGTGTGGTTGAAGCAAACTAGCTCTCTGCAGGACACTGCCTGGACATGGTTCACAGAAGAGCGTGCACCAGTAGGGGCTAATGGATGGGACATCAGTTCTTACTAGGCATAGTGGACAAGTGCGCACCAGATTTGTCTACCTTTGCTCTATAGTATCTTTTAATAGTATCTCGGGATCTTAGCACACCACTTCATGCCCTCCCTTTTGTGTCAACACTTGGATAAGCTGAAACATTGTCCTCACATTATTGTAGGTGTGAATGTGTGCCAGTTTATGTCTCTCGGGGTCAGAAACAGAGAAGAATCCATTTATTTAGTGGTACAACTCCAGCCAATGATTTGGATGTAAAGTCTGTTATAGCTCTCTGTAAAGGTAAAGCTGGGAAAGTAATTATATTTGAGGATTCTTTTTTAGGTCATGAACCTGTTCCTAAACTATAAATCCAGAATATCCTTATGGCTGGAATTGCTGAAGAGAAGCTACATAAACAACATTAACTAAAGTGAGCTGGGGAAAGTGAATTGGCGTGCTCCACAAAGGCCTGAGGAGTCAGCTCTAGAGTCTCATTTTCATAAAGGGATCAGAAAAACAAAGCTTATACCTGGGAATGGAGCCAGAGGAACGCTTACTAATCTAGGCAAACATACAAAGATTCAGTGCTTGAGGACCCAATACATCAGCTTGATGAAAATCCAACAGTTTTTACCAGGATTGTGAACTTTCGGTTCAATTCCTACTCCTGAGTAACTTTAGACAGGCTTTGAGGAGACTGGGAAGAAAGTACAAATAAATAAATACATAAATAAAAGCACTGGAAATGTTACACATGCTGCTTTCAGTGAATTCTGTCCTGAGTCTGGAATCTTGGTGCTGGACAGCACTGTGATATACCAAAAATGTAATTCAAAATATTTTCCAAATGAAGGGCAGTAAGGCTGCTCCACAACTTAAGAGACCTTCATACTCAGAAGGGCAGATGTACAATGGGCAACTGCCTCTTTCCCCCAGTACAGTTAGCGGTAGCAGAGGAAGGTGCAGAAATGCTTTTTCCTTTCACCACCCAATATTCAAATATCATCTTCTTCAGAGTCTTGCATGCAATGGAGACTGAAGTATAAGGAAAAGTCTGAGGCTATTTCCTTTAACCCACACAAATTTCTCAGGTCCCTTTTCCTTACTGGTGTATATCTCTCCAGAAAAGATGGCAACCATGTTCATTTTCACCTTAAGACAGAATCCTGAGAAAACAAACCGATAAATTTCCTTGACAAGATATACTTTTTAACTGCAGAAAAAGGAAGATATCAAGAATATTTGGCACTCGATTTATAGTAGTTTGAATAATTTTAAAATATAAAAAAAAACATTGCAGAAGCTTGACATTATACTTACGTCAGTGCACTCCACCTTTCAAATCCCAATACAGAAAAAAAATCAATTATCCGTGCACTGCATTCAATGTTCAGAAGCTATGAGATTCTTCTCAAAGTCAGGCATTATATAGCTCTTCTGTATTTAGTTCTCAGGTGGAAAGGAAAGGCCTATGGGGACAGCAACAATGTGTGCTACACAGTGTTTAAATTTTGGTCTGTGTCTCCTTTGTTGTGCTGGATTAAGTGCCACCATGAGGAAAGATGAGGTCAAGGGGAAAAAATTGTGCAGGATGCCACAAAGCCATAGCTTCCATTGAAGTGCAGAAGCTCAGACTGCATCTGTGAAAAAAGCTGTTGCACAAATACACAAAGGGCATTTTAAAATCATTTTAATAATAAAATATCAGAACCATACTGAAAACTAGATTTCAGCTCAGTGAACTGATTTTTCATGCATTATACAATGCCAATTACCATGTAAATAGCTATAAAATAAAGTAATGTATAATTTAGGAGTTCTGTGTTTCACAAAGTAAGCATCAGAAAGCACTTTGATGTATTAAGTTCCAAAACCAAGTTATGACCTTTAACATTCACATATACAGAAAAAGCTGGGGGACAGGAGAAGAGACGATTCAAAGTCCACTTTGAATTATGGGGCAAACATTGTCTTCAGCTCAACTATTATCTTCAACTTCAAAAAAGATTTTTTTAGGTCGAAGACATGCCTGAACCTTTAAGAATTACAAGGAGTGAAACCTACTGAAGATTTGGAGACTCTTTCCGGTAACAACAAAGGATTTGAGGTCATGTTTTCAGGTACAAATTACTTCCTTATCTGGTTAGATGCAATAGAGATGGTATCTTTCAGGGCAAAAGTATTTATAGTTTGGTTTTATAGTATGACATTAGGACTTGACTTTTCTCCTCACAGCATCTGTATCATCACTGTTCCAGTCATGCATACCATCTATCTGATGTGTGCTTGGCCTCTGCTTTAGCTTACACCAGCAACCTCTCACGGCAGAGGAACCTGCGTGTGCTGGAGGTGCTACTTCGCTATCCCTTTGGGTAGCATGGACCTGACTGAAGCAGGCCTGGCACAAACTGTTGCACCCAAGTTTTTCTAAAGACTCTTCAGCAGATCCTTTGCCCTTACATATGCCTCAGTGCTGAGTATTTTCACTCTGCACCACTGCCGGTGTCTCACTATAAAGACAAAGAGGGCAGAGAACCTGTGTCCACTAAGAAGTGTGAAGATGCCAGGAAGGGATCTCCTTTCAGATAGCCCTAGCAGTGTGCACCTGCCTAATGCCTTCTGCTAGGAAGGAAACCAATTTTGCCAGTTGTGGAGATTTCTTTTTCAGTTGATTCAAAGAAACAAGAACTAAAAATCTAAAAAAAAGGGGACAGAACTAAAGGACTCAACTGAATAGGAGAAAACAAAAACAAAGATATAACGCCTCTCCTTTCTTTAGGCTCATGGGTCCTAGCAGTCATTAATGGAAAAATACATTCTTGCCTTTTCAGCCATCTTTAGGTGCAAATTATTAGTGTCAGGATTGTAGTAAGGTAAGACAAGTGACAGGACAGTCACTCCTGGCACTTGGCAAACATTGAAGTGGCACATGTCAGTCCTGAAGAATATTGCAGCTTTGGACTGCTATTTGGGGCGCAATGGGCACACAGCATGTAAGAAAAATTATACTAGGAGTTCCCGACCGCCTGTTATTCAGGCAAAAATCAATCTCAACTGAATGCAGAGCGAAGCTAGACACATCTGCTAAAGCCATCATGGAAACTATAGTTTCAGAAGCAATGTGTGCTGAGAGAGGAAGAGAAATGGATGTTCAACAGGTTCCTTGTGGAGATGAGAGGCTTTTTCAACATCTTATAGAAAAAAAATTCGTAAAGACAAGTAAGTCCAAGAAAGTGTGTGATATCAAAAACACTTACTTAAAACAGTTCTAATACTCAGAGCAAAAAGTATTTGCATAAAGAAGAAAGTTCATATCTTGGAAGTCTTATGGCAGATGGATCAAAACTACTTAAAGGTCACTCAGATGCATATGTCAAAGGCAAAGTTCAGGTAAAAACAAAGTCAATTACAGGCCTGAATGACAGGAAAATGGTGTTAGAGACAACAAATGTTTGCAGAATTCAGTTGATAAAGATGATGTCAGAAATATTTTGGCATACTAGAAATCTAGGCATCATCAATATCATAGAATCATAGAATCAGAATCATAGAATCACTAAGGTTGGAAAAGATCCTTAAGATCAATATGATGGTAAAAGTCATAGAATGGGGTCATCCCTAATATAGCTAATAGAATAACAAGTTATGGAAGAGTCATTGGAGCCCCTGGTCCAGAAGAAACAAAGAAATTAAATCCAACAGATCAAGATATTCAATAATATTATGGGACAGATACATACTGCTGGGTATAGCTCAGTTTGTAGGAAGAGAATATGGTTAAAATTCAGATTTTTCATAGATTTAAGAGAACAAAACTAAAATGGCTATCCTTGAAATTTAGTCAAATCGTTAAAGTGGTGATAATGTGGAAATTGTCACAAACAAAATGAGGAACTGGAAGAAAAATGACATCAGTGTTGAAGAATAGTCATGTGTAGTTGCATTTGGGGAGAGCAGATCTCTAATTTTAATTGATAATTTCTCAGTAAAGTCAAGAATTATATTTCTTGACCTAAACATAAGCTGGTGCCATACCTAGTGTTGACTTCCAGCATCCTTTAAGATCTACTTTGAACTATGCCATTAACTTGTGCCACAGTTTCTGTCAAATAAAATTCTTTGTTAGGTCTTCATTACTGCATTACATCAGTACCACATACCAACGAAAATTAATGTCACAGATGGATAACTATAAAATTATTTAAAGATAACAATCTTCTTAAAATGCCACATACTACTATTGTAAGTAAGGGGCAAAAGGCATCTCACAGGAAAGTGGGTTGGTAAGTAACAAAGCCTATTGTTTCACCTTCTGATAATAAGAGATAGCTGCACAGCCTGTATTTAAAGAAAGCAAATTCCTCGTCACCTTTTTTTCTATGAAGAAGATGAAGCAAGACAAAATTTGAGCTACTTATTTCTGTATTAACAGTCAAGTTGAAAACAGAGCAGCATTTTAAGAACACCCTGGAAGTGCATGTTTCATTTCTGTTTAGCAGCTAAGCCACACAGTGTGAAAGTCTTCACTTTGGAAATTGTTATTGAATTATGCATATGTCACTCTACAGTTCCAGAGGAAAAGATAAACTTATCACCTTAGTTTTTATTTTATTTGTTTCTATATTGGGACATTTATATGTCTCCATCCCATTGCTTTTTTGTAAACAGTTACACTGCATTAAATGATAAAGGACAGGAGAATAAATAACCTAACTTTGATCTGCCCTTGAAATCATGCTGCATTTAAGCAAGAGGAATTTAGGTGTTTCCACTCTGCCCTGAGTAACTTTAAAAGCCAGAGTGGAAGGTGACAACATAAACTGTTACAATAACTCTCTTAGGAGCTGCCTTGCTACAGATGGATTCTGCTATTAATGTTTTTGTCAGACTTCTAGCACTCCTACAATCCATCAGCTAAGGACTGTCTTGGGTAAGTGTCTTTCTTGAGTGTTCACAGCAACTGCACTAGTAAACTGTTTCTAATCTGACCAAATGGCTGTGAATAGGTTTCATTGCTTAATCAAGAGATTACGCTATTAAATACTCCAGCAAGTTTGATTTTTCTATTTTTGTTTTCCTTTTCTGAAACACTGTATTAATGTGAATGGCAAATATTTGTCATGTCTGAAAAATCAAGGTAATTGCAAAAGGCCAAGGCCATATCATAATCACAAATTGAAAAATTCTGCTACTACAGATTAGATGCCTGGAAATCATTTGAAGTTGAATAAGAAGTAATATCTTTTTCCTCCTGCCCCCTAGGACAAAATATTGAATAAAAAACATTTAATTAAGGCTAATCTCCAGGGTACTGAATTGTTTCCATTAAATGGCCACCTCTGCTGACTTCTGCTCATTTTGGGAAAATAATTGAAAACAATTATGTCTTAGAACTGTTTTGTCTTTTGGTTTTAATCAGTCAACTCCTATGCAGGTCTCCCACCTCTTAATGATGATATTTTATCTTGTAATCAGTGTGTGAGATGTTTTTTGTATTGATATGTAGTTCAAGCTGTGTCTATTTAACTTTTTGTAAAGTTATAGAGCATCCTATTTGAACAGGGACAGAGTCTACACTTAAAGTATAGAAATGTAATGTAAAGTATGTTGCAGAAGCATAAGCAGAGATATTACCTGACTACATTTAATAACGGTCCAATTTTTTTTTTTTTTTAAAGTGACATTGTGGGTGTATGTGTGTGTGTATCTATGCAGCTGGAAAGGAAGAGAGTGAGAGCGTTGCAGTTAACATCTGTAGTTCAGGAAAAGACACAGCACACTCGTAGTATTTAATGTTTTGGAGAGGGGCACTACCTATAGTCTAGATCTGGTCCCTGAAAAATGACAGAGGTCTTATTTCTAATTTCAGATAATATTGGTTATTATTTCTAAATTGCAATTTTTTTTTCAAACTGGATAACAACCTCATCAGTGTAAAATTTTAGTACCTTTATATATTAATATATCATATCTCAGAACCAAGACTCCTTTCACTGAAAGGTCCCTGAGGAATACTTCCTTGGGGAAGTATTTAGTGTCACATCTTTCAGCACACACATAATCTCAGTGACTTCACTGGAATCTCTGACTTGCACATATAAATTCAAAACTCTGAAACAGTATGAAAGTAAGTATTCTTATCAGGCTCATATTTGAAAGCCCTGTATGCTCTCCCAAATCTTACCTTTCATTATATTGTAGTATTTTTTCAGTTGTAAGAACTGCAAAAAATCCCTTTAAAATATAAACCCAAAATGGGTGTTACAAAATGTCAACAAGATTCTAAAGTGCAGTGAGACAGGACAATAGACCTGGCAGCTGAGAACTGTCTTAGATGTTTTAACTGTAGTGCCTAAAAATAATTCAGATGCAATTCACCATTTTTTCATATAATGAACAGATATTACTACTCTGTGAATAATATCCCAGATTTAACACCAAAAAGGATAGCTACCTCATCTGATGATGCTTTGCTGGGGGAAAGCTGAATGTCCATCCAAAGTACAAATACATACATAAACTATTATAAGAATAATATTTTCTTTGTGATTCACAAAAACAGATTCTCCCTCAATACACATCACAGTTTAACTTTTGCTTAATTTTTGCAGTATATTTAAGTACATTGCTGAATCAGGGCCTCAATCAGAATAATTAAAGTGATGGCATTTGAGTTGTATCAGCTGGAAGCCTGAAGGCAAGGGTAAAAGAAGTTAAGTGGAATATTTAAGCAATTAAAATAAAACTAATGATTGAGGTTTTCTCAGTCATCTATGCTAGGTATTTTAGTCAATTTGTATCTTTTTTTTTTTTTTTGTAAATAGACACATTTTGTGGTCTGAACACTAGAGCTTTGGGCCTACCTCATCTTTCAAGATGTAGTTTGGCTCTTACCTTCAAAAAAGAGATACAATGATATTGAGTAATGGTGTGAATCAGAAGAAGATCAGTTGGTTCAGTTTTCCCCAACACTACCCTTGAATTAACTGCACAGGCTCGTTACTGCTAGAGGTACCCAGACCCAGCGGACTCCAGGATGTAGGGGATTTTTCCCATCCCCATCTGATGGTTGATTTAAGATTCTCAAAAGAGTACAGTAGCAGAGAGAAAAGGTTTCTTTTAGCAGCTTTTATTTGGGAAACACATAGCCTCTTAAGAGTGAACTTGGCAGCTTGCATCTAGTGTAAAATGATTGAATTTAACTATTACACTGAGAGTAACTGAAGTCTTTGAAGCTTTCTGCTTCATATTGACTAAGGATGCCCAACACACACAGACACACACACACACAACTCTCTGGTCTTGAACATGCAGTCTAACCAGTTGCTGGCCCCAGAGCCGGGGTGTCTCCAGCTGCTGGCCTGGGTCCCACAGCCCACTCAGCCCGTTGCCTCTCTCCAGGGCTGGCACTCAGATTAACCTCCCACCCCCCTGCTAAGCTGGCTTGGTGTTCATCAGTGCTCCTGCACACAGACCCATAACACAGAGTGCATGTGCACTGAAAACATTTGGAAATGGGATTTAGTGAGAGGATAGGATAAACTGTGCTGAAGTGCATGGATCAGTCAGACAAGCATGCTGACCAGTAACCTGTTTGCACATCACCAGCCCCTTTTAATCTCCTTTTCCTCTTATTTTCTCATATTTGTTCCTCTCTTATCTATCTTGCTCCTTCCCCCAAACAATCCCCTTAAAACATCCCATAAAAAGTTTTACACAATGCCAAAATGCTCTTCCCTCCTGCATCCCATAGGCAATAGTCCACTTTAGTTTACATGGTACTGCAAAGAGAGTTTCTTTCACTGATTTATATTGATGGGTTACACACCAGGTTCGGTTGCCCAGTCCTTCTCCTTTGATCGTTTTAGGAGCAACTGATTCAGTGTTCTGTAATTTTCACTGGTAAGATCTTCACTGATGAGGTTACTAGAGGTCCTCCACCCATCACCCTTCCCCTGATCCTTGCAGAGTCTCTGTGTCTGATCTGCACAGCCTTTCATCAGATAACCTAGCCATTATGCTCTTTCCCTTCATAGTTTCTTTTACCGTTTCTTCACCTTTGTGCTTAATGGTGGACACATGCTTGTACCACAGATACAATATTTGCACTTCCTTACTTCATCCATGTGTTTTAGTTAGGTCTATAATTTCTCAGCCATCCTATGGAGTCAACAGAAGAAGATAACTAACATCAGAAGATACCTCCACGCTACTTAAACATGAAGGTACTGCTTAACTTAATTGATCTTCATGCTCTGACTTTTGTAGATGGGGGCATGCTTTGCTCTGTCCACTGTACAGATGGGGTGTTTTAGGAACCTATGTTAGGCAAAAGAGATAGTAGTGCACGTATGTTTACTCCCAGTCTACACTGGTGAACTGTCATCATAGAAGCTTTCAGTAAAAGATATAAGAATATGAGAAAGGCAAATAGTTGTACAATATTAGCACTTTGGTAAATTGTCACTGGTTTTGCATATAGTCAGGCATTTTGCCTTCTGTATGACATCATTTACATCTCCTAAATACTCCCAATCTGGACATACACATTGTAAGCACCCCTTCTGAACTTTGGAAACGATTTAGGTCAGAGGTTAATGTACTTCTGGAAGAAAAATTATGTTAATCCTTGCAGTATTGTCTATTGATAATTTAAAGAAGCCACGGAAAAGGAATAAATTTTGCTCTAAGGAAAAAAGGCATGGGAAGACAGTATCTTTTGTCAGCCACCACCCTACTAGGCTGAAGCGGCAACTACAGAAAATAAACCAAAGTGATTCTCACTGATATCCAATTTTAATTCTATAGAGAGTTAAAAGAGATTATTTTAGTTTTGATTTTTTTTAAGCAATGAAGGATGTGCTGTATAGACATACAAAGACACTGGATGTGCACTGTTTTCCTTTCCTCGTTCACTTGGCTAAGACATTGTCAGTGGCCTCAGAAAGTGGGAGTTGCTGGAGTGTAGCAGATAGACTCACAAAAGACAATTGTACCTTTAAGCACTTTTTAAATACAACCTGAAGGTCACAGACTATAGTACCAATGACATTCTATACTGCTTTGGTGGCTCTTATTGAGTACTATTTTCCTCTGTAGTTTGCTAATGTAACAGGAAGTCATTTGAGAAACTAAGACAACAGAATCGTTGCTAGCTTCTGTAATATAGAGAGCAGCTTAAACCCACTGAGAAAACATCAGCAATAGCACCATCAGATACCAGAGATGAGGAACAGTTGACAGTGCAGTGTCAAGCTATGCGATAACTATTCTGTCATGTAATATTCCTTTGAAGTTGCTAGCAAGTTAGAGCACCAAGCTTACCTTTATAAACTTGAAGTGTTCATCCATACAAGGGCTAAATTTTCAGCTGCTTTAACCTGCACAGCTTCATGGGCAGCACTGGAAGCAACTGAATTGTGCTTACTGAGACCTACTTTAAGTTGTGACAACCTATCCTAGAAGTAAATTCTTTTTTACACTGTTATGTTAGCAGAAAAAAAAATATATTCTCAACATTTACTGACAAAATATCCCTTTTTCAGTAGTGTGTGTGTGCACATGCACAAGTTCAGCAAAAGCTGAGTTTGCTTTGATTATTAATTGAATAAATGGTACTAGCATAGTTTCTCTAGTTTCGTATACTTATGTTGCATAGTTTCTAAAAACTGCATTTACCACTAAAAATAAATAATACTTTTTTTTTTCAATCTGAGCTTTAAAGAAGTCAGTGATTCCCCCACCTCATAAATCTCAATCTATGTACTTTGTAACCCAACAAGAAACAGGGTTTAGATGTTTGCTTTAACAATAAGTACAGGATCTCTACAGATCGATTTTTCATGGTTGGAATCATCTGTGATTCAATGTGAAGTAGAAAGCTTCACAGACTTCAGTTACTCTCAGTGTAACAGTTAAATTCAATCATTTTACATTAGATGCAAGCTGCCAAGTTCACACTTAAGAGGCTATGTATCTCCCAAATGAAAGCTGCTAAAAGGAACCTTTTCTCTCCACTACTGCACTGTATTGACAATCTTAAATGAACCAACAGAAATGACAAAAGGTTGTTCAGTCAAAGTCAGCACATATAGCCCAATGCACTTGAAAGGCAGTAGATTAATTCCTAGAATTCTAGTCAGAAGTCCAAAATAGTTGAAGATCACTTCAACTTTGAGACTTGATATGTATGAGGAGTGTTCTTTCAAGCAACTGCACATAGTGAGGAGTGTTTTCAAGCCTCAACCACTACCTCAGTTGATGAAAGCTAAAAGAATAATAGTTGACGCAAACTGCACTCTTTTATACAGAGCCTGCAGTGGAGTTGCTGCTCTGCCGTTACTAGTAAACATAACTTTGAGCACCATCAAAAGTGATCAATGGCATAAATAGAGAGTAATAAAAAAAAGGAAAAAGAGGCAGGACAAAACCTCATCCATTTTACATAAATCTAACATTTCTGACTCCTAGGGATCAATTCTTCATTGTCACATGCATGAAAAAGAGTACTTGGTTCCCATTAGTAAAGTGCATGGGAGCAGTGGAGGGATAAATTCTAGCTAGGGTGAACTTGTTGCAGAATTAAGGATAAAACACCAATAACCTTTTTTTCATGCCTCTGTCGTGATCTTTTTTGTGTAATCTTTATACACCTAAAGATGTGTTCAAGCATCACATTGGCTTGAATTATTCAAGAATCACGTATGTATACATGTATTTATATGCATAAGAACCATGTATCTGTAGAGATATCAACTAATTTCTAGCCTTCTGCTATTAAAAACAAGTTAGTATGTTTCCCTGGAATCTATTAGTAAATTTGACTTCAATGGGCCAAGAAGAGTCAGCTGAAAAATTATACTGGGATTAGATTTTTGAAATTGTGGGACATAAGGTATTCTCTACCTCTTGAATTCCCAGTTTAATTACATTATACTGTGCGTGCTGACAACAGAAAAAGCATCTCTTCAATAAACACTTTTAATCTGTAAAAAACAGAGTAGCAATGGAGAGCTCTGTGGTGCCATAGTCTTTTACACAGTGGTTTGAGGTTACTCCTGCTCATTAGGAAAACACACATGAATAGTTAAGCAAAAATGAAAAGAGAATCTAGGCTTCCTGTATCCTAGCTGAACATACTAATGCTTTTTGTTGGCATGTAGTAACCACTGCCTACTGCAATGGATATTTTAGAAATATGACTATGTACTTTTATCATTCATTGAGTCAGCCAGAATACATTTTTGGTTTTGGTTTTGACAAGAAGGCTAACTTCATCAGTATCTCAGGCAACTAGACTTATTCACACAGTCTTATTTAGGTTGATTTTTCGTCAGGAGATCTCACTGTGCTTTGCAAAAATGAGGAAGCCAATCATCAACTGCAAAAACTAATATGGAAAAGAGAACGTCATTTTTTTTTCTTTTTAAGCAGGGGCATAGACCTCAAGACTAGAGCATGGTAAGTATAGATGATAGCATCTCTTCAGTACCAGTCAGAGTGCAGGGGACAAGGAGCCCTCCTCCCTTTAAGTGGTGAATTAACTTAATCCAAGCTCCACTGAGGCAGAGCAGACTCAAATTATCAAATTAATCACCCAGAAGGTGAAACATATTGCCCAAAACAGTTCCTTTTGCTTGCAAAAGGACCAAATTTGCTAGGCCATGCCAGCAGGAATCCATTGTTCTTGTGACGTAGCAGCTGTTGCAAAAGTGTGTATCTTCAAGTTAGGCTGAGTTTACAGATACTTTGCACTTGGAGAACAGAAATGCACCATCTATGACACCAACAAGCACCAGCATAACACATGACACTTCATATCACAAGGGAGGAAGCGACTTTGAGCCGTCATCCTGACGCATTCAAGTTTTCTACAAAATTTCCAGACAATCTCTGCTTCTGCACGAGCCCGGAAACATGATTCAGTCTTCACAGATGCTGACATGTTCCAGTCTAGTTCATTCTCAATTCATTTTGGGTTTGCTAAATTAGTTTTCCCTCTGCAGCCCCTTCAGAGCTCAGTTCAGAAGGATTCTTTTGCCTGTTTCTCTTACAACACCAGAAAAAGCAGAAAGTGTGTCTGTTTACCTAGCAGTTTAGCTTCATTTGATCACCTCTTTAGAGCACTATTTTATAGGTAAGCCTTATGATTTTCCTGAATTTTCTTAGGTGAAAGAGGAAAATGACCCAGGATGAGTGCTTTAACTCTGGAGAAAAAGTAGTGATGATTTCTTCTTCTGGCTGTTGTGAAGTAAGTACCTACTAGATAATAAGTCTACCGAAACTGGGGGAGCCCTGCCTTTTTCAGTATCTGTGAGAGAAAGGAAACACTTTATTTTAGATATTAATGGCAGAACTGCTAGTGATGTGAGAGAGGCATGGAGGATGGAAACTTTTTTCTGTAGTTTTCTGTTTTTCATTTTTTTTTTTTCAATTTGAATAAAACTTTTAATCCTCAATCAAAAGCTTTTTGTGCTGACAGATGGACCTGATTTTTCCCCAGTTTACAGCAGGTTAAATCAGGTGATAAAAATTATTATACACTGAGTGATAAGAGTGCAGATTAGAGTTAAAGGAGACTTAATCACATAATTTTTGAAGGGGTATTTCCTTTGATGTAGCACCTGGGGGGGGGTGCCTTCCCTCTTATTTTCCCTTTTTAGGTTTCTCCAGATTTTTTCCTATAGCTTTAACATTAAGCTTTTAAAATCATAAGTAATTTGACATTTTTTTCTTCTTCATTTGGACTTCTATTTCATTAATACCTGCTCAATAGTAAAGACTTTGCATGATTTACCCTCACTGAGTACTAGATTTTCTTAAAGCAGCAAGCACTGCTTATAGGCATGTATATTTGGCTTTGTCTAACAGGCTTTTTTGGTCAGAAAGGTGTATGGGATACTTCCTTGACTTACAGAGATGGAGAAAAATAAGATAAGTGCATCTTACTGTGGTGCTGAAATGAAAGTCTGCTTTGATGCAGGATACTAGAATACATATGAGAGAGCACTGTTCTTGTCATAAAAGCTGGCAGCTGAGCTTTCATTACCTAATCACAAAAAATGACATCTGAACAGAGACAAAGTCAGAAGCATAGATGAAGAACAGTTAAAAATCACTAGATCAGAGATAAAAATTGAGGTAAAACCGTGACCAAGAGGTGATAAATGCTAAACACAAGGGGAGTAAATTTCCCTGCCAAGGGATAGAACCATGAATAGTGAAGAATTCAGGTCTCTAAGGCCTACAGATAAACTATTTTCTGTATGAGACTAATCATAAATTTATCTGCGTCAAAATAGATAAGAATGCGTGCATCCAAGTCTCAGAACTCCTACAGCTACACAATAGAGCTCTGCAGTGCCCAGAGCTAACTTTCAGGCCAACATTGCTCGAGGCTAAAATGAAATTAGCAGCATGGGCCTGATACATCTCCTCCTGAAATGAAGTGGAAGTTTTCCATACACATTTCTGAGACCTAGACCGGGCCTGATATTTATTTCTGAGATCCAGTATGCTAACCATGATCAGTATTGCCCTTTTGGTACAAATCCACTTCATACCTAAGCTTTTAATTTACAAGAGACATGACTCCAAAAACTACCATGAGAAAAGGTTCTCTACCCCTACCTCTCCACCCAACTTCATGGGACCAAGGTATAAATTAAAGCTTAAAGTAAATTCAGATATTAATATCCTGAGTCTTCTTTGCATCTATGTTTATCAAATATTGGAGAAATGTATTTCACAAAGAGGAAAGGTGCATAAACAATTGAACCATAGCACCTCATAAACTGAATCATACAAAATGAAAAATGTGGTTTGAGATAAAATACCAGGGAGGCTGGGGATTAGAGGGAATGATTTTGGATTTACAAGTCAATGTTTTAGCATGTAACTATAAGCAACAGCGCACCCAATAGTTGTATTTATTCCTGGATTTTGTTATCTAGTTACAAAAACACAGTAATGTTAACACTTTAGGGAGGGAACAGGCTCCCATTCTTGTCCAATGTTGCCTAAGTTATTAATATTTGGGAGGGGAGGTGTTGTACGAGGACCCTATGTGTATCACCTCTATTTACATTAATTAGCATCTTACACACAAAAACAGCCTCTTAACCTCTATCCAAACGAACACTCAAAACAAGGCAGACTGTAAATATTGGGTTCAGTGTTGTATTTTAAGGACTAGCAAACTATTTCTAATTTTTTTTTTTAATACTAATTGGTATTCTTTTCTTCACAATCAGTGAAACAGTTCATTGCTTATGTGGAATGAAGTACTGTTTTACCTACAAAAAAAGATGTTATTGCTTTAAACAGGTTTGGCCAAATTAGCTGCTTAAATCTTAACTGTGTTAGGCAAAAGGATGAAAGATAGTTTATCACTGTCTGTAACAGGTCCACTACCAGCCCATTTAATTCTTGTTCAGCTGGCATTCAAGTATTAACTACAATAATGGAAAAATATTCTTACTTAATTTGTAGTCCAACTAATTGGTTCATGGTTTACGAGTTCAGCGTTTCAATGAACAGGAGCACAGCCAAATTCTTTTCAGAAATTACCTGCTTGAAAATAGGTATTGTAAGGGCTTCAAAATTTAGTTTTCTCATCTAGTAACTAAAATGAGATTTTAATTATAATCAGGGCAATTATTTTTAATATTCCAATGAAAAGTTCTTCTGCCTTAAAATCTTAGGGTGGAAAAAAGTTGCAAAAATAATGTTTCAGAAACATTAACAGCTAAATGCAAATCTTATGGTGAAAATGTCTGCTTTCTATAAAAAAACCTAGGGACCACATGATGCCTTCCTGGGGATAGGGGAGGAGGTGTTCTTAAAATAAAATTGGGCCAGTTTCACTGACTTATTCAACTATGGTCTAGAAATGCATCCAAAGCCTTCAGTGATCACTCAAACTAGCCCAAACCCTGAATATCACATTGTAGAGTCTTTCATTTGCCAGTGAATTCTCTGTTGCAGTCAAGCACTGTAATCCAGGTTGACTCAAATGCAGTTGTCAGGTTCAGAACCTGGAACATCCTCTCGAAAGGCAACTTTCTGTTTTTCTTTTATTTTTAAATACCATCCAAACAATAATCAGGGAGCTGTTTCTCTTCATTCCTTGCCCAGAAATGTAAATACAACCACAGTAATAAAGCAATCAGGAGGTGCATATGTAGTCAGTACAGAATGTAGGAAGAAGGCATCAGGAAGAGGTTTACACTTTTCTTTGAAAATGTCTGGATAACAAGAGGTCATAGTACAGCAATAAGGAAAGGGATGTGCACTTATGGCTGCCATTTGTAAAAGTTGCTACTAGTCAAGAATTTGTTAAGCAAAGCTGGTGGTAAAAGGAGGAGATACAACCTATGAATATAACTGCAGCCTAATGATTCAGGGAACACCTCTGTGAAAGGGAACAGTCCTCAGCCATAGGACGAGAGGAAATGGCCTCAAGTTGTGCCAGGGCAGGTCCAGGTTGGATATTAGGAAAAATTTCTTCACTGAAAGGGTAGTCAGGCACTGGAACAGGCTGCCCAGGGAAGTGGTTGAGTCCCCATCCCTGGAGGTATTTAAAAGACGTGTACATGTAGTGCTCAGGGACATGGTTTAGTGGTGGACTTGGCAGTGGTAGGTTAACGGTTGGACTTGATGACCTTAAGGGTCTTTTCCAACCTAAATGATTCTATGATTCTAAGATCCAGACCTTCTCCGAGACCTAAGTAAATAAGACTATAATAGGTAAAATGGAGTTCTTAGTGAGGACTACAACACAGAGCTGTGTCTCATGTTCCCACCAAGTGAAAGCCCTTCAAAAGGCAATAAATGCAAGGTTATTAAAACAAATCCTCTGGGGGAAATAAAAAAAAAAAAAGCAGCCAAAATACATCCAAAACAAGATTTTTTTATTTTTTTTTTTTCCCATGGCACAGAATATGAGTGCTTTGGAGCAGGATAACTGATCTGAAGGCAAAGGTACTGGTGCTCAGTTGGCAAAACTTGTCTTCATCTGCAGTTTTTGGTAACTGTTGCTTAAGTAAGAATTGTCTCGGCTTTGAAATATGAGCCTGTGCATTCTTGCAATGCAGAGCAATACATTTATCTGCTGCTTTTAGTATGGCTCTAGAAGCTAAACATCAAAACTATATTTCAATATTGCAAAGGTGCTTAGGTTAATGACATTTAGAATGAATATAGTTAAAACTATTTCTTAGTTTAGGAAATCAAGGCACAGATGGCTTGCTTATTTGCATATAAATTACATTAAAAATTGTTTATCCAAGACTTTTGGCCCCATAGAACATTAAACAAAATTAAACCTTTTTTTTTTTTTTTTACCTACAGGAAGAAATCTCTGTGGTTTTCGTTGTTGTATTTGTTTCTAGATGACAACTTGAGCTTCATTAGAAGGCTGAAGATTCAACATCAGTGAGACACTTAATGCTTGGAATTATTAATTCGGGTCCCTTGTCTCAAGTTATTCACTTTGGATGTCTGCATCTTTCCACAAGCATCCTTTGCTGATTAAGTCACACAAAGTTAGGTGAGAGAAGCTGTGAAATAAAGGCAGACTTCTCTGTGAGAGGATAAAAAAAACTTAATTTGGAGATTGTCCTTATTAAATAACACAATTTGTCATTCTCAAATAAGCTCAATTTAAGCTCTAAAGAACTGATCACACAAAATGGAATAAATGTGGTTCTCAAACGGCATTTAACCTGGAAGTTAGCCAATGGCAATGGTAATTGTCTACAAACCTTTGTTTGCTTCTAGTGGGTGTGTAACACATTTGGTTGTCATTGTTACATGCCTGTGTATATAGCTCCGCTGGGAGACAGCAGCCTCTGACTCTATGAACATATCCTGATGTAGTTTGAGAGAATATAATGTTGTGTTTAGATTAATGTTTTATACTTGAAATTATTTATTTCAGTCAAATTATTTGCAATTTTGGTGTGTGGCTTTCATAGCATTAATACGTTGTAGTAATAATGTATTCAGACAGACATACTGATATTAGTAATAGCATCTTGTTACAGCCATTATGGCATGGATTAAAAAAAGCATTTATCATCTTTCCCAATCATCATGATCACAATTTACCAATATGTTTTCAATTACAAGCATAAGACTGTTTTGAAAGAATTTTCCCAAAATTGTTGAGCAGTCAGTTCTTTCTAACCTCACATGTGAATATTTCTTTATACAGCTCACTTCCACTTGGTTTCATATCACTCTCTAATCTATTCCCAGTGAATGTGCTTCCTAAGTCAGATAATAGTCTGCATTATTGTATACCAGTATGAACTAGAGATGCAGAATAGAGCTACACAGAACCAGATAAATTTTTTTCCCAGTGCAGTCTTGCATCCTTTATCCACAGTAAATTCACACACTGAAGTGACAAAGACCTCCCTGACCACTGGAGAAGTATTGCCCAAATCTGAATTGCTTGAAAAACCAAAGAAATTTTCTAATTACATTAATGATCACAGATCTGGGGGGGGGAAGTTATTTCTTTAAAGGATTTGATAACTTACATTTTTTATGTTAACTGTTTACTTCTTTGTATTAGTCTCTGCAGTTCTGCTGCAGAGAATTTGAAATGGCTCTTTGAAATTCATTTGAAACTATTTCTTATGCTGAGCCCTTGTTTGCATATTAGGTCATAATCTAGCAAATATTTAAGTGTCCTCACCCTGATTAACTGTACCTAGTGGCATCAAAACACATTAAGCTAAATATTGAAATGTTAGTAAAGAAGTTTTTTATAAGTTTAGCTAAGATAATTGGAAAGAAAAAAACCCACACCTCTTGGGCAGAAAGCCCTTTTTTCAGGTCTGCTGAACACGTTTGCAATTCTTTTTCAGCATTAGAATTGCTTGGCATTTGGTCAATTTTTCCTCTTCTTTCAACAGACTAGCTTTTTCTCTAAACAGGAATCAAGTCCCTTACTGTCTTAAGCTCTGTCTTCAGTCTGCCTCTCCCCTTAAAACAGGTATTTCAGATTCTTTGGTATACTGAGAACTAACAAGAGAAATTTCTTGGTTTGTTCTTCATTCATATTTCCAGTGCTTTTTCTGTCTTTTCTAAAATATTGTTTCACTGTCCTTCCTGTCACTTTCACAATTTTTCAATATACTATTGCAAAGGTAAATGGAACAGGTGTGGTCTTAATATTTTTTTTAAATATTAACACTGTACCATTTCAGTCATGCAAAATAACCTACACAACAGAACTCTCCAAAACCTATATCTAGCAATAAGGGGATTAATTATATTAAACACATTCAAGTAGAGTAAGTATGATTAATAATTTTATTTTTCCACTACTGTTTAGGGATTTGAAAGCTCTTGATTAAGTGTTAGGATAAAAAGATCAATGATTTTATAAAAGTGTTGCTTTTTAAAAAATACACACAAATGCACACACGTTAAAATAAGCACAAAGTGCCATTCAGGTTCAGTGAGGATGCAGACACTATGCTTATATATAAACTGCTTACAAAATGTAGTAGCAAATGGTATAGCTAATTAAATGCATTCTAGGGGAGTTCTGCTTTGTTACCCAAACAGTCTCAAGTGCCATAAAACACCCAAATGTATTTATGCAAGAACTGAAATCAGCTTTTATGAGTTCCATCTTAATTTTTTTTCCTTCATCGATGTTTTATATTTTCAGTTTAGGAAAAAAAAAAGTATAAACACACTGGCTAAAACTTATGCAATACATAGAATGTTAAATAAAAACTAAATACCTAAATAATATGAATATGCAAATCGCCAACCTTATCATCTTTAAAGAACAAGCCTCTTATAATAAGATATTGTCTTTTAAAAGAATAATGTATAATCAAGTCAATAAACTATGTAGGACATTTCCAATACAAATATATATATATATTCCAGTTAGGAGTGAAGAACCTAAGCATCTTTAATTTACAAAGAGAAAATTTGTGGTGAGAAATGTTTCGCAGATGTTGATTATTTTACCTGTTTGATATCTCTGAGCCACAGTGTAGTTCTTAAAAATTCCTTTGTGTGTGAGATAGCATCCTTTCTTTAAAATGTATAAATAATTGTATTTCATCACAGCAACATTCAAATTTTAGTTTTCTCATCATCTGTGATAAAAATGAGTTGGTTTATGTACATTCACATACAAGTCACAACAGGTGGTTTTATGGAGACATTTAGGTAGAAAACTACATTATTAATTCCTAATGATAAAAAAAAATATGACAACACTTAAGCCTCTTACTTCCTTTAGAAAAATTTCAGTCACCTCCACATAACGAGAAGAAGGATACTTTAAAGAAATGTTTTAAGTACGTATTGTATTCTCCTTCACTCTCAAGGACTTTTTTTCCCCAAAGATTATAAAAGATTCTATATAAAGGTAAGATTGTTTGGACTCACTGGAAATAGTTTTTTCAGTTCCTACTGAAGTTTTGAGAGTAAGAAATGGCTAAAAAAGAGTTTATTTTCTTTCATTCCTTTCACTTTTGAGAATACCTTGAAAACTTTCTGCAAGAACAATGCCTATTAAAAATCAGCTAGAGCATCATTAAGCAAACTATATATTCATTCATGTGCTGGAGATCTTATTAGAACTAAAGGGAATTACTTTTTTCCCCCCTTCTTCTCACATACTTCTACCACAGTTACATATTTTCCTGAAAATATGCATGTGCTACTGAAAAAGTGTTAACCCCTAAGAAGGTGTTGAGCTAACAAGAGTGAAAAAACCTAATTCTGCAGCCAGTCTAGTATGACACAGGTGTATCTTTCTTTCTCCTCTGTAAAAGACAAACAGGTTGGGAAGAGGCTATGAAAACTCTGAATTCAACAAGAAGTCTTTCTTCTGCTCCTACTTTATACTCTACAACATTTATCAAAGCTCATTGTATTCACTGGTCAGCAAGCAACAACAAAGAAGGTAAAAGAAGAGAGAATAAAAAAAAAAGGTACATTTCAACATCAAGGGAAAGCAACTTCCTGGTTCAGAGCATTGCTCGGACCTCAATGGTGCTGCTTAAGATGAGGCTGCAGTGCATTTCCATAGCACTGATTTTTGTTCTTGCCTATAATAACTACTTAAATACAGAAATGTTACTGTAATTTAATAGAGAACATTTTAATGTTTCAAAAACCAGATTAATTTACATTTTGTAATCCTGGAGAAGGTATATGAAGTAAATTTGGAAGAAAAGAAATGGTAAGATTTTAATTTGAAATTATTTCTTTTCTTCCCCTCTTGTCATCTCAAGATAATGCTTTGTGTGACTTATTTTACCTCCATTTATACATCCTTGATGATTTTATACCATTGAATGAGATTACCTAAGGATTATAGGTTTTCAGGTTACTTCAGATACTCCAAAAGATATTTCAGTAGTGACATGCTCAAATTGAATATTTGAAAATTGGTTTATTTCCATATGTTATGTTTTTAATTGCAGTCTACTAAATCTGACAGTGAAGTAGACATGCCAATAGTCTCTCTGGAGACATATACAAAGAGATTGCAGTAACTTTATTATTATTTCTGGCTTTCGTTATTTCTATTATTTTTTCTTGAATTATGTAAATTATTAGGGTAAATGTGGTTATTTTTGCATAGTGCTATCTATGACATGTAATAACCCCATGAGACCCCAGAGATGTTTGCCCTTGAATAAATTTTAATTTACTAAAGCAGTTATTGGATTGGCATGTTCTTTCTTATTATTCTAGTCTATGTATTTTTATTAATCGATTACATTTTCTATGTGTTTTTATTAATTTACATTCAAGTCTTCAGCATTCAGTTTATAGGCAACTAGTAGTCAGCCTGCCACCCTGTGAGGATGACTGAGCACTGGAACAGGTTGCTTAGAGAGGCTGTGGAATCTCCATCATTGGAGATATTCAAAAGCTGTCTGGACAGAGTCCTGGGCAACCAGCTCTAGGTGGCCCTGCTTGAGTAGGGGGGGCTGGACAAGGTGACCTCCAGGAGCCCATTCTGTACTTAGATTTGCTCAGGAGTTATCAACAGGTATTTAACCAATTTGCTTTTTCTTAACAGTTAAAAAATTTGAAGTTTTTATATTTTTTTTGTGGAAATTAGGAACAGATAATGCACAGTGAAACAAGTCCAAGCTAATGGATGGGTTTCTGTACTAGTGCCCTTTTTGCTCCTTTACATGCGGAAATTCTGTTGTGATGAAATCTATCCACCTGTCTTTGGAGAAAAATGGGAGAAAATGAGTAGGGTAGATACAGCACGTATTATAAAACTGAGAAGAAAAATTATGAAGGCAAAACAATTTACAGAAAGAGTGTTCATTATCACAAAGCAGCACAGACAGACACTGAGTATCCACTGTAATATTTTTGTAATAGATCTGGAATTCCTCAGACTAGGCTGACCAATTTTACAGCTATTCCGAAATGGTATTATTAATTCTTATGTTTAGTGATTGTATGGTAACAAATTCCCATGAAACAAAGAAGTAAAACTATGCAAAAAAGGCAAAAATGAACCTTTGTTAAAGGTTCTTAGGAACATGGGAGCCACACTGAGATTTTGGAACCAAAACCAAATACAAACAGGTGTGGTTGTTTCTTTTATCAGAGTGGGGCAAAATAACTAAGCACAGAGTCATCTACTCTAATTTCCGAATACCAAAGTCTGAACTAATGACCTTAGATTGCCTTCAAGGATACAGGGAAAATGCATTTCCAGTAAATAAGCCAATGAATTAGCATATATGAGTTTCTGAATTCAGAAATAAAATTTATGTGCCCAGTTTGTAAATTGATGGTCTAAAATTAAATAAATCTACCAGTTAGACTAAAAATATGGTCTTAAAGCAAACCTTCTTTGTCCAAAGTAGACTTTCAGTGAATTTAGCTAATCAGGAAAATATTTGGGAGTGAAAGGATCAGAAAAAAGCATTCATATGTTCATAAGCATACATCCAAAACATGTTTATATACTAAACAGATATAAAATTTTAAGTCCTTTGTGTATTTAACAACTTTTAGTCCAAATATTAATTTTTTTCCTATTTTCCACAAAAAACCCCATAAATCACACTGTTCCAATAAAAACTCATTCAGAACAGCAACAGAACAGTTTCCTCGCTAGCGTGTCAAAATCCACTAACTGCAAGATTTTCTGTATTTTATCTGACAACAATATACATTTTCTTTCTTTTATTTTCAGTTTTACCAAGTCAATAAGAGTCTTTTTAGAATAACTAACATGGGATGAGAACTATAAACAGAAGCTGATATTAGATGCCAAGCACCTTTGGATGTTTATACAATATGACTTGCAGATCAATACACAACTAATATTTTACAGTGAGATGGAATGTAGAAGCTGTTTCATTTTTCTGTTATATCTCCTGTTATGTTTCTATTATTGCTCCTGTTTTTCATGAGAAATAGTTACTAGAAACACATTGTTGATGCATTAGACCAGAAATCTTTGCAATGGGATATATTCTCATCTGATAAAAATCCATATAACTTAATTAAAGTTGATGAAACTGGCCAATTTCTGTTTGCTATATGTGCAGCCCAAAATGAGCTTTCCTACTTTTTTTTTTTTTAATTCAAAATTAACAGTAGACATCTTAAAGCAAAGGATTTATCAGCAGTCTGTCTTAGTTTTCTTCTTCATTTGCCACAATGGCATGGAATGACAATACTAAATATTTGTCTTTTTGCCTCTATTCCTCTTACTCATCTTTTCAGTCAAGGATGGCTGAATAAGGAAATATGAAAAGTTGACTACAAATTCACAATTCTTAGGGCTACCATGCAAAGACTTACAGAATTTTCCATCTGTCCTAGCAGCTGGAGACTTAGTCAGATCACTGGCAGGAACTGTAATCTTTCCTTTCTAATTTTTTTTTTCTTTGTTGGAAGATTGAAGAGGTCCATAATTTACCATGATTGCTTTAAGAAATGATGCTGTGTAATAAGACATTCTGGCATTTTATTCTTTAAACATGGGAATAGGAAGTATTCAGGGCTACCCATGATTAATGAGAAGTAATATATGATAACAGACCTGAAAATTGCTCCAAGAAAATTTTCAGAAAAACAGAATTATCATATTCCTCTGTTAAACAGTATATAAGAAACTAACTATATTCCTCCTCTTTTGCTCTTTCATGCCTGAACACAAACAAAAAGCACAGGAATAAAATTAACACTGAGCTGGAAGCCAAACGCTTTTGTATAGGGCCGGGGAGTGGAGGTTCAGGTGGAAAGCAATATTGCATTTCTTATAAATGAAAATATATCACAATTGTCTTTTTGATTTTTTTTTCCAGTTTAAATGTATAATTAAGTAATCAAAATTTTCTTTCTATATTTCTATTTCTACAACAATATTTTATATTTTCTCTCTCAAGTTCAAAAAAAAAAAAAAAAAGATGGAAAAGGCCACTCGTGAACGCTGTGATATTTTATACCTAAAGTCGCAAACACCTCTTTTACACTCTGAGTTTCTACAACCTCTATTCCCAGCAAATAATGTTGGTCAATGTATAATTTCATCAAATTAACAGGAATGTTTTATAAGATAACTATTCAATCACCTGAAGGTAGCTAAATCTTGCCTTTTGTGGTTTCCTTTTAGCATGAATATTTGAAAGGTTATTTTGAACATTAGAGATATAAATGTTTTATGGAAATTTTGGGAGAATGGGGGGTCAAACCACTCTCAGAGAAAAAATCTGATGAATAAAGAACCAGAGAAGTACTTCTTTCATAATTAAACAAGCATTGTTTTAAAGTCGATAAAAGCACTGGAATGTATAAATGATATATTGCTAGTCAGGATACCTTGTGCTACAGTACTTCTACTAAATATAGTTAAATGTACTAATTAAAAAGCCAGGTCAGTCAGGGCAAGGTTCAGTTACTTTTCTGCTACAGACTATTTCTCTTACATTCAGAAAATAATATCCAATCTTTTTCTTACTGCAAGCTTCAGAATGTTTTTTATCATACTCAGAAATAATGTATGGCAAACACAGGAAGGATCATACTACATCAGTTGGGAGAAAAAATGACATGACAGGCAGGCATTTTGTTGTTGTTGTTTTTTCTTTTCTTTTTTTTTTTTTTTTCCCTTGCTTACAAAAGGAGTGGATTGTGCATATATACAAACTGAAGACATATATATCTCTTCACATATATATATATACACACACACACACATATCCATGAGAAGACCAATTTTTTTATCTTTAGTACTTAGGTAATAATATTTTTAGTAAAGAATCTGTCTTTGTGACTATTTCTGAAAACCTTCCTTTTTTTTTTTTTTAATTTTCCTTTCTAATGTGAATGGGGAAAAGCCTTTGTGTCCATGCATCAGACATCATGGATGTAGTATCTCCAGTCAGATTGTAGAGAACATTCAAGGTACCCTGAAGCCTAATTTGATTTAGAATATAACTTCAAGTGTCTTTATGAAAAGACAGTGCAGAAATACAGAAATATATTTTAGTATGTTCTTAAAAAAAAAAAAAAAGTGAAATATTTACCACACATAAAGAAGCTTGATGTTTTGTCCCCTAACACAAACAGTTTTTTCCTCAACACTGTTTGCTTCTTCTATTAGCACAAACAAGCTCGCATTTCTTGCAGAGGGAAGCCCACTAAAACTGCTGGTGTGCACTGAATAAGCAGGGTCTTATGGTACTGAATCCAAAAAAGGACCACGGCCATGATATTTGATCATGCATCAGTTCCCAACATGGCATTGTACAACCTGTGTATGTATCTGTAATGCCAAAAAGACATTTTAGTCAGGCTAATTCTAATTAATTTAACTAATCAGAGAAAACATTTCTGGCTTACTGTTTTATGTTGCTGACAGGAAGTACAACTGATTTTCAAAACTACAAATCATTGAATTTATGTATAACAGCTCAAGGCTTAAAAGCAGACAAAGTAAAAAGAAAAGGCATCCAGTATTTCATCATATGCATACTTTTGATTCACTCTTTTCAGACTTTATTTCAGCCTTTTAGCAGAAGTCTACATCACTTCATTTCAAGAAGCATTAGAACCGATGGAGTGGTTTTGCCCTTGGATATTGGGTGTACTATAACTGCAAGGAACCAATGTTTGATACAATCAAAAAATAAAAAAACAAAACACAAGCAAGAAATGATTTAAAGGATAAGGAACAGCTAAGTCTACATGGCTTTGTTTTGAAAAGCTTGCTTTATCATGCATACTGTTATAAACTTAGGGGAGGATGTGTTGTCAAAGAAAAGCCCACTGAGATAATGGGTAGGCAATCCAGCTTTCTGAATTTTCACTGTTATATAAAGGCTTACTTATATTAATTTAAGTCTAAAGATTGATGAAATTTCCCCATTAAAAACAAAATAAAAACATTAAGCATTGTATGGAGTAATGAATTAGAAGCCAAGAAAAGCTCTTCCCTTAAAACTTCATAAGGATTGAAGCTATGTATTCACATTTTTTAACATTTACTTAATACCTTATCCTTGAAGTAAACACTTCAATTATCAGGCAAGATGATTTTTTACTTTCCCCATTTACAGTCAGATAAATAATAACAAAGGATAAATAATTCACGAGACAAATATCTTAATGAAGATGTAGAGCTGATTAAAGATATTACTTCTATTTGTATACACCATGCACTAAAGGATGTTACCTTTCTATACCTTTGGTAGCATAAAATCTTCTGTGTTCAAAGTCAAGTAAATTAGTCAAATTAGCTTTTTGGTATATAAATGTAGCTGTCTGACTTCATGTAAATGAGGTTACAGACTGCTCATGTGATTCTTCTGCCATCACAGCTGAAGATGATAGGCATATGGATGGTGTTAAAGACTTTAACTGAAGCAGCTGTTTGCAAAATGAGCACCTGTTGATGGCAAAAGGGTAGGTTCTCACCTTCATTATTTTGAAATGTGGAGAGAGATGTGGCTAAAAATTTTCAGTGTATAATGAAAGCTAGAAATCTTTAAGCTCTACATTTGGCTCAAACTTGCAAACAATCCCACAGCTTTTTGACTTCATGCACAGACTGAAGTCAATGAGTGTGATTTTAAAATAAAACATACTCATGGTGGAATCAAAAAATTCAAAAGCAGACTGAGACATTAATTTTATCACAGACTTTATGCTTCTTCATGTATTTTTATTACATGTAATACTGTAGGACAAGGGAAACCAAGTGCAAAAATATCACTAACTCAGGATGTCCTTCAACTTGTTATTCACTCATACTATAGGGCCCAATTCATTTTTGCTCTCCTGTCCAATTTCCCTCTGTGAAGCTTAACTGGTAGCTTTCTGTCTGTGTTGTAAAGAGAGGCTCCAGCTACCTTGTTTCCATCAGGTGACAAATCCCACCCACGAAACCTCCAGTGTAGTTTAGAGCCCCACAAGGTTAAAAAGGTCAAAGTGAACCCAAAGGAAGACTAAAGTATGATGCTGTCTGCCATGCACTCCTCTAGATGCAAGCAGACAGTGTTGCAGAGCAGGATAAAAAGTGATTATGGAAAACAAACCTGTTGAAAAACTTCTTTCACAGAAACATAGGGCTAGAATTTACTAGAAGGCTCAAGGTCTCCTGCCTTTTGCAGTCATGGGTGATGATGCAGGAAAAGATTTAGTCCAACAAAGTCAACACTTCCCAGCTTCCATTGATAAATTTTAAACTTAGGACACAGTTGTAAATGACAGCATTTACAGCAAAAGACAGCAAGAGAACTCTCCTCAGTCTTGGATAAAACAGCTCAGTAGATACCCAGGGGCTCAAACATAGTCTTAAAGTCCAAGCAGTATAAAGTTCTACTTGGATAACACCTTATAGAGGGCACTGCAGGCTTTCTTGTCATAGGGAATAACGGGTAATGAAAGGAGAGACCTGAACATCTGTGCCTGCTTCAACTCCTGGTCTTGCTACAAACTATCTGATTGACCACTGGCAAAATGCTTAAACATTCTACAAAATGGGGATAATCCATCTGATCTCCTAAGGACTAGGTGAAGATAGGTTCATGCATTCCTTAGGCTTTAAAACATGCTATACTGAGGGAAAATTATAACTTATAGTAATTGATTTGCTCTGTGTGTACATATGTGTGGAGAGAAAAAAGCATGCACAAGTGTGTAAAACTGTTCTCTGGAATATATTCAACTCTTTTTCATTTTTAAAAGTCTTTGGGTTTTTAGAAAGAAGCTCTTTTTTGTTTGGGGGTACTCTTGCCTGTTTATGACAATATAAATTGAACATGAATATCATAGTAAGCATATGTAAAAATTGGTACTTAGGTTTTAAGTTACAGCCATGCATTTTCACATTTCATATATTCGTTTGTTTGTTCATTACGTGATCACCTGTGGTAGCATCCACGGGGGTTGAGGCCAAAATGGTATGTTCAGGCATAGAGAAACTTTCAAATTGAATGTGGTCAAGATAATGTGCCCCACAACCTTATTCTTTTCGAAATGGTTGGACATCTTTAATGACTACACATCTTAATAATCTCAGTTTTGTATCTTAGTATTTTTAAAACAATGGCTGCTCCAACACCAGGCTGCCTTTTCTGCTCTTCTGGATTCGGTGCTAAGCCAGAGGGAAGAGTGCCACCTAATGATCTGTAGGTAAGTGCAGGTTACAGCCGGTATCTTTTGGTTCCAATTTTTTGCATTCTCCACTGCCTGTAGGCTTAATAGAGATTCAGAGGTGGCTAGCTGATTTCACAGTTTGTATTTACAAACACAAATACGGAGCTGTTTGTATTCAAAAGCTGAATGGAGAACAGTGATGAGCTTTCCATTTAGCTTTCTAAATACAAACAAGCTTGAAAGTATCCCAGCCTGCCTTTGAAGGGCTGTTGAGTGCAGCAGCCAGGCAAAGGCATCAAGGGAAAAAAAATGAAAATCCTGAAGTATCATAGTTTGTTTTGCTAAATTCATGGGAGTTAGGCAAGAAAATTATGACAGAAGAGTAGGGCACATGAATGAGGAAAATATTACAATCTAATAGTAGCTTCATAGAGAAAAGCGCTTCTTCCCCATCACAAAACTGAGAATTACTTGGTGGAGTGAAAAGGTAAATACTTTCACAGTACATTTGAAAAACTGCATGTAAATTGCACAGTTGTATTCAATGGGAGTTGTATTTTAATATATTGAGACATTGCAGGGGGTGTCAGTCACATTAATACATGCCTCGGGTAGTTGAATGTTCAAGCACTCCTTGTCTCCCATTCCACCAGAGGAATGTGTTAAGGAGCCCGTAGAATATAATCCTGTCATATTTTAATGCGATGTTAATTTAAATGGCTGTGGAACAAATCCTGGGGCTAGGAAGATCCATAGCATGGAGCCAAATGAAGCCATACATTTTGTCTTGATCCCCTGGTCACACGGGCCTAGTTCTCTTGAGTGAGAAATTTCTAAAGACACCTTGAGGGAGGGAGAGCTAGTAGGTAGCTACCTTACTCTCAGGTACCTTGTGGTCAAGGATGGGTGATAATAAAACTGCTCTACTGAGTATTATTTGGAGATGGATTGAGCATGAATTTTTGGCAACGATGCTGCTTCACAGAAAAGTTGAAGGATGTTTTATATCTTCTTTGTTGTGTGTTCTTAGCTAACAATTCCAAGGGAAAGATGAGGAGAAAAAGGATTAAAAGGCCTTCGCTTCTCAGCAGTTCAAATGCAGCCTTTTAACAAATGCTACAACCCGTCTTTTCAAAATGTAGCTTATTTTAAATATTATAAAAATTAGAAGACCCATTCTGGCTTCAGCTTTCCCACTGATCTAGGGCAGGTATGACTGCTTAACGGGGCCAAGAACATCCTGAGTTACACTGGGTTTGCTGGAGAGTGACAATGATTTGGCTGAATCTTTTTCTTGTAAACAGAGATTGCCTACTCAGTGTTTAGCTGACGTGGGGAATACTTGGTTTTACATTGCTGCCATCAAATTCTGTCATCCTCTTGGGTGTACAAACAAGGATACAGGTGTCATCCCCTAGTCCCTCTCCCATTCAGAAGCTCTCAAAGGAGTTGTAAGTAAATGTAGTGAACCATACAAGGTCTCTGAAGAAATTGCAGCTCCATTTTAAATATCGAGCGCTGAACATGGGAATGAAGACATTCCCAAAGACAGTAGTAGTTGCCTCAGTCTGGACCTTTCCACTTGCATCAACAGTACGTATTTGTGGAGTAGTTCTGAAACACTCAAGGCACAGCCCCTCTTGGTGCAATACACACTGCACAAGCCTTTCTGGCTCCACCAGGAAATCCAACAAGCACTTACGCTGTACTCCACTTTAGATCCATACCTAGTCCCATATCTTCCCCTGTACAGAAAATATTTGCACATCAGTGTCTTCACAGAACTTGCTGCACACCCTTTCTGTGACAAACTGTCATTTGGGAAACTGCAAAAGGACAAACAGGGACAAGAGGCTGCCAGGATCCCTATGGGTTTGGCCAGGCAGAGCCTGTAATTCTTATTGTGGGCAAAGCAGCAGCATTGCCACAGTGTCTTCTGCTCCCTTTTCTCCAAGGTGAGAGAGGTGGTCAGGGACACCAGCCTGAACACCAACCACAGAGCAGCCACTCTTCAACCCTGGGATGGGCCAAGTGGCTAGCAGCCACTGTTTGTCTCCCCTCTCTTCTAAGAGATGGGCTTCCCGCTCATCCACTCGGGTGGACTGATGCATGACTACAGGCTGTACACTGGACTCCCTGATGGGGACCTCCTGAGACATTTCGTGCTCACAGTTTAAACAGTCTTACACTTTTTCTCTTTTCTCTGGCATTGGCTTAAGTATGGCTTCCCATTTTCCCAGAGCTCATTTAGCCCAAAGCTAGATAGTAAACTCTCATGACCCTGTTGAGGGTGCTGTTTCCAAAACTGAAGTCCTAAATTCTCCTTCAGTATGGAGGAGACTGAAAAACTGTTCAGCACTTTGTAATAGATTCAATACTGTCAGAAACAGAGAGAGAGAGAGAGAGAGTGCGTGTGTGTTTTCAGAGTTCAAAAAGTGAGGAGGAAGGCCTGACTTATAAAAATTTCAAATGTGAACTAGGGATTTCCTTAATTTCTTTTTCTCTTTTTAGACATCTGCTCCTGATGAGAAGCAGACACTCATTTGCAAGAATCAGTTTTTTCTCTGCCTTCTCCTGTTTAATAGAAGAGCCTCTCTCCACCTTAGTCTAAACTTGCTGCTTTTACAGGCAAATTATAATCAACCAAGCTTTAAAAAATCAATTAATGACCAAGTAGTTGTAACTACAAGAAAAAAAGAAGTGCAGTTGTGAGAGAAAAGGAGATTGATTACAATTCAAAGATATTTTAAGCTCTTTCAACCACTTCTTGACAAAAAAAATTAGTTACAACCTTAATGTTGATGTCTTTTTTCTTCAGTATCCATTAAATTGGCAGTTTATTGACAGACTCTAGCTTAGTTAAAATTTATTCATGCTATGTTGTGTTGTCCTTTTGGTGAGGAGGGAAATTTGGGGAAAGATTTTTAATTAGTTGTTGTTTTTTTTTCTTGGCTCTTATGGACAAGGTGACATCCCCTCTAAAAAGTGAGATCCTTTTCTCTTATAATTACCTTTGAGAATATCTGCAAATACGGCTGCGGGGAAAAATTACAGTGACAAGTGTCAAAATGAATAATCTCAAGTAATAAAACAGATTTAAAGATTGCTAATTTCTTCGCAATGAAACAATAGCCATAGATGCCATTAGATGCCAGTATTATATCATATGGAAGTATAATCTCAAGTATCATACCTTGGTTATATGTGCAGATTCCTATCAGCCCATCACACTCTTAATATTGCATTATAACATCAAGCAGTGATCATCTCTGAAGCTAGATAAATGTTTTGAGCGCAAATGCAAGTTCAGTCTGGAAAAGAGGGAAAAGAAAAAATTATTCAATAAATATTCCTTATTGTTGAAAGTTTACCATTTTTTTCTCTTGTCCCATTGAAAACTGCAACACCTTGCCACTTAAAAGAGAGAAAGAAATTAAAATATATTAAAATTAATTAAAATATACCAGCCGAAGTGACATAACCCTGATGAAAAGTAATGGCTGTTGATTATTTGACTATGTCCTGAGAAGTAGGCATAAATAAGACACGCATGAGTCTTTCTCCAGTTCTGGGTCTATTTTCTATCATCTCTGACATAGTTTAGATAAGTGTTTAATCCCATGCAAAACCAGAAGTGTGTCATAATTAATACCTACTTTCTGATGGAAGCCATCCATGCAATGTGCTTGAGCATAAATATAATTTAAAATAGATATCTTAAGCTGGTTTGTCTTGACTTTCTTGCATGCTCCGTGTAAACAATCTGTTAAGGGAGTTCCCGTGAATGGAATCTCAGTACAGGAGCTGAGGGCAGAATTAATGACATTCCCTGGCCACAGCTAATTAAAACAGAAGAAATCAGGGAAAGGGCATCAAACAGCTTGTTGCTGAAAAGAGAGTGACTTCAATTGTTTCCCACTTGGAGATGCAGTAAGCACTGAAATAAGTGAAAATGCGTCCCTGAGTTTCAGTGATGCCCACTGACATGGCACAGTAGATGCTGGAGCACACTCAACTGTGAGACTCCTTACAAAGAGTTTATAATCTATACTTTCTTCTCCTTTTTTTAAGAAATACATAGGTTTCTCCCATAAGACTTTGAGCATCATGTCAGATGCAATCAGAAGGTATAGGAAGAGATCTATTTATGGATTAAAAAAAAAAGTCCTTTTAGGTTTATTTTTAGACCTGATGGCCATTAGTCACAATTCCCTGTTTGCTCTTCAGGTGTTAGAGATTTCAGGATATCAGTATTGAGTTGTTGTTTTGCAAAAGTTGTCGAATGCCTGTATAAGGATGCTATCATAAAGCATCATAAAAAACAATAACAAAAAATTATGTTTATCTTTTTCTATGTTTGTAGGCATAAAACAAGGTATTTCTGCAAGTGAGTACATTTTTTATCAACCCTTTGGAATCCAATAGAACAATGTATTGTGTGCAAGGGCATAAATATAGGACAATTTTTTTTTAGTAATCACCATAAATTTTACTAGTATTTCTTGCTACCACTTTGGGTTTTGTCTCTAAGGTATGTCAGATGCATTGCATATGAGACAAACAGAGTAAATGAGAAAAAGCAGTGGAATCCGTGGTCATTGCCTAAACACATTCACATCAAAACGGTTTAGGGTCATGCCCTAACAGAGGCTGAGCTATAAGTGCATGCCTAGGTGGCAGTTGGCCATATAAAGCAGCAGCTCTTATTTTGATCAGACTGTGTGTGGAAGCACTGGTTCAGGGATACAATGGCTTCAATTTCTGACTCAAGAGTCTGTATCTTTAATGTCCTGTAAAAAACCTCTTCAAACAATACAAGGAACCAAGAACTATCGGAAAATCTTTTTTGTGTGTGTGTGTAATGCCTTACTTTCTAAATTTACAAGTTCACCTTTACTTATTATTTTACATCCTCTTTACATATTAACGACAGGAATAACCTCACACAGACTTAGGCATCTGTCATATACCTTCTATTTCCAACCTTTTAATCCATTTTCCTGTCTAGTTGAGAGAGTGAAATAGGTCCTTCAAAGGTGAGATCCACGTAAGATGTCTACACTAGAATGAGCTGAATCATTTTAAAACTGCTCCTGTTTCTCCCCAGTGCCTACAAAGGTAGTCTGGATGATGAGCTCAGGACGATGACACTCTGAATGCCTAAAGTTACAGAAGAATAGTTCTGCCCTCATTACCAGAGTTAGCATCACCAATTGCAGTGACAGAAAATTTGTTTTAATTTGTTACAATGTATTGCAAAGTTTTCTTGGTATTAATTTTGACAAATCTTTTAAAACCAATTTAAGTAACTATTCAGTTTGTGATCCTCTAAAAAAGAAGCTTAATTTTTCACTGCTGTTAATGATAGTCATGCCTCTATTTAAAATTGAAGACTAGCTTAAGAATGTTTCACTTTTTCTCTTAAGAAACTGCCTTATAATTTCTTTATATATGTGTGTATATATATATATATGTATTTGGATTACACTAGAAGCCCTTGTGGAAACACCTGCAACTGTCTCCATCATTGCTGATATAGCACTAAACTAGACTTTGATTTGTGGAGGAGTTGGGTTTGGTTTGGGTTTAGGTTTGGTTTTTTTTAATTTTGTTTGGTCATTTTAATATAAGTATTTCTGTTTTAAAAATTCATAGAGATGCGGTCAAACATAAGTCATAGATTCAGAACAACCTGGCAGTAACATCTTGGTCATTTATTTCAGTGGTTTTATTTTTAATGTAATGTCAAACCACACAAAATAAATATGTGAGAGATAAGGCATTGTGGGGAAGAACTGCAGGGAAATGAAACAGGAGGAAACAAATGACCTGAAAACAACTCTCAATCTATAATCCTTCAATTTATCATTAATGCTAAATCCTTCTCTATTGTACCTTTGTGTATCAGCAAGAACAGATCCCTACTACACAATATGAAAATGTGATTTAGTGTGAATGTACTGACCAGAGATAGTAAAAATATTGCACATGTACTGTGTTCATTGACACATGAATTCTAAATTCCCACATCCTCAGAAAATGCATTGCTAGTTAAATGCTTTTTGTACCAAACCCTAACATTAGGTGCAGTTAAAAAAAAGATATATATTTTATCTTTTTGTGATTTATGCTTTTTTTTTTTTTTTTTTTTTTAATGGGATATTCCTATTAAGTGTTCTCAACCTGTCAGGAATTTTAATTATCCTTATTATAATTTGATATAGAAGACAACAGCCAATTTGATGGCATTCTGCCTTTTAACACTAATATTTGAATTTATGCTTCCACCTGACAGGTATTCAGTTCAGAATTGAAAATGTGAATACGCATTAATCCTAAGAAACAGGCTTTGGTTTGCGAGTTCTTTTGCTGTATTTTCCCTGTCTTCAAACCAGGTTTAATAACAAAGATTAGAATTTCCTAATTATCCTAATAGATTAAGGGTTGCATTAAAATTAACAGCTTAGTTTGTAATTTATGCCTTTTGCTCAACACAGGTCTGATCAGATTAAGATGTGACTTGGATAAGAGGCTGCCCTAATCGTACTGTAAAACATTGATCTTCAGTGTGAAAGGAGATGGAGGCGAAGTTAGGCAGTTAAAGTTTCTGCTAAAGCAAATTTATGCTTCTCAGTGGAATACTTAATTTTGAATTTTATTCCCCAAAAGATGAGAGGCCCAGACACAAAGCATTTCCACACATCCACATTACCACACGGTCACTATCAGCAGCAAACCTGGCTTTCCAAGGCTCTAACATGGCAAAGGAGGAAGCAAGGCTACAGCCATTTTATAGTATCCAGAAGTCTGATGCTCCAGGCAACTGCCTACAAGCTAACAATTTTGTTTGGGTTGTCCTAACAATTTTGCATCCACTGCAGTCATATTTATTTTTTGAAACTGCACTTAGGCAAAGTTAAACAACCTTTTCTTTTTAATGCTGAAATAACAGTTTACACATGGATATATATCAAGGTAACAAATCTGCTAATTAAAACCAGTTTAATTGCTTTGATTCGGTCATCTCAGTATATCAGACTTTACTGCATCCAAGACCTACTGAATTTCAGGGAAACCTACCAGAAGTGCCTTTGAAAAATTCTAACTAAGCTGTTCTGCCTAGTCCTTACTGTTAAATACGCAACAATTATCAAATGTACTTTAACTTTACAAAAAGCTACACAAGTATTAACTAACTAAACCTCATGACTCCTATATATCATGCAGATAAATGTATAATTTAATTTTTACTCTTTACTTCTTAGTCAGGCAAATTAGCCACAAAAGCGAACAAGCTTTTTACGGAAGAGTGCAGGATTTGAAATAGCACCTTTGTTTTCTTGATTTTCATTACTGATTCCAGTGAAATCACAGTTTCCCTGTAGCTGTACTACAGAGGGGGGAAAACTAAAAAACTTCACATGTACTACAAAAAGCCATTATACAGTAGGACGATCAAGACGGTACTACCTCAGATAGCACGTAAACATTAGAAATTTTTTTTTTTATCTCACTGTACAATTTTGTGGCCTGTATATTGCATACTTCACAATATGACAACCCATTTAGGTCCACGTTATACACATACTGATATATGTCACATATTTGGACCTACACTGTGAAAAAAATATTTACTGGGAGAATACACACTGTCTGAGCAATAGCCACACTCATCTGGAAGACCCTGATTCTTTGAAAGCCAATGGCTCAATGGCTGGAAGACGACATTTTCCCCAATGCAGCAGCATGTGTTGAAGCAAGAACTTCAGCAGTTCTTGGTGTACCTAGTATAAAGGTGGTTTATGTTTTTTTAAAGTTTGTCAACCTTTTATTTTCAAACATGACATGGCTGCTCGTTAGGTTTTTTTTTTCCAAAACAGGATTTCCTCTGAGTGTTGACATCCAACACAGAACTATATTACATTATGAATAAACTTAAATGACATATAAGTAAAATACCTAATGTATTTAACCATACTGTATGTTTCCCTGGAGAGTGGATGTGAATTGTCAGCATATAACCTCATAGAACTCCCTTATTTGTAATCAGCCTGAGTTACTCAGAGAATAATTCTCAAATCTTGATGAAGTCCAGTTCCATGGACGGAAGGGTCTCAAAAAGTGCGGGAGAAACAGGAGGGAGCTGCTGAGCCCTTCCCCTTGGCAAGTATCTGTCACAGGGGCTGTGCCACCACCACTGACCGTGAATCCTGTTTGTTTCAGTTTTGCAATATAAAAAGAGCGCAAGAGCGTGTCAACAGGACAGATTTTACACACTGGAAATGAGAGGGCAAGAGCACGACAGAGAGAGATCTTTCATCTTGTCAATGCCTTTTCATCAACATTCGGATCACATTGCCTTCATTTCAGAACCCGCCACTCTCCTCTGCCTTTATTCTTCTTTCTTGTTGCGATTCATCTATCTCCACTGCTGAAAACAAAACTTTCTCCTTTGCATTGACAGTCATCTCTCTTCTTTCAGGAAATGCTACACTGTCACTGTTGCTCTCATAAGGAACAGCTTTTTGCCCCCTGTAAGCAGAAGGATGCTGGCCTTTGAAACAAACTGGCATTTTTAAGATAAAGCAAGCTAAAACTACACATTGAAATGGAAGCTATGTTTCTTCCAGGTCCACAGAACAAAGTTATACAGGAGCGTTCTTGTAAATCTTAGTAATTGCTGATCCACCATTTTTCATTGTCTGCAGCTTGTTTTCTGTGCTGTCACAGATCTTCTGTAACAATCAAGCTAAAATTGTAGCACTTCTTTATGCTGCTTCTTATTTCAAGAGGATATTTAACATAAGAAATAAAGACAGAAGAAAGAAAATGTTGGATCCGGGAAATCTGCATTTCAGAATATGGATAACAAAAGTTTGACAAAATTGTTTATAGATTCACACCAGGAAAAGCTGGCCCCCTGTGTGAGGCCTCAAATTTGTTTATGCTCTAAAGTTGTCCTGTAGCCACATAGCATTTCAGTAGTGCACAATCCTCTCCCACCAAGGCTCTCCTGTTTCTCTATAGACTTGAAGAAAGATTCAGACAGCAACAGAACCCCTCGCAAAGCCATGGTAAAAACAGTTTCCTTTAACCCCTTTGCTGCTGATACCACAGAGGCCCTGCCATGCTGCCATCACCTACAAATGCATTTTTTAGTCACTCCAAACCTGAGGGAATGCTAGAAGGTTTCTGTCCTACGAACAGCACTTTTAACCTTCTTGAAATACTACCAGCTCTGCTAGCAAGGTTACAGGTTGTAGAGCAGGAATAAACTGATTAAAAAAAAACATGTGAAAGTGTAACTTGAACCATTGAACTGACTGGTATACCTAATACGGCTCAATATCTTTATCAACAGTGCCTGACAGGTAGGACTGAAATTCAGCCTGAATTTCCTGCCTTTTCAGGATCTCTTGGCCTTCTTCCTATTGCATTCATAATATCTGCTTACTTACCTTTAACAATGAGCATTGAATCAATGCAGGAATTCTTACCTGGTAGCAGTTTTTTAATCGCTTTTTAGCTAGGAGTAAACACCAATGGAAAATTAAATTCCTATACACTAAACCCAGGCAAGCTACATTCCTTGTCATTTGTTTCCAGATTCTGTGTTGCATTAACCCTGCATAATGTGCATTAACTCTTTCAATAATGCAAAACCTTCACAGTCCATATAGCATAAAAGGAAAAAAAAACGTCCACAGGGAGTCAGCACAGAGACCTAGCTAGCCCGCTGTTTTGTCTTTCATAATGACTAGTAGAAGATGCCTAGGCATAGAGTGAAAGAAACAAGTGAAGCAGACTGAGATCTTTCTCTGGTGTGCCCTTCCACCTTGGTCATACGTAGTTTAGGCATTTTCTGACTGGGAAGTTGTACTTAGATTATTGTTTAATACAAAAGAGGGGCTGCTCCAACAACAATGTATTTAATCTTTTGGAACTGATTTATACTTTGGCCTTCAAAACATCCTGAGGCAATGATTGAATTATACAATTTACCTATTTGTTATGCATCTGTTTTGAACATGCCACATCATATTTTCACTGGCTGCCTCCTCATTCTTGTATAATGAAATCATTGGTCCTTACACTACTTGTAACTTTACAGATCTCACTTGTATTTCCCTCTGTATCATCTTTTGCAAACCAAACAGATCTACTCTGATCAGTGTTCCTCCGTCTCTCTGAGTAAACGTGTTGTACTTGTCTATTCCCTTGCTAACTACTTTGCTTAATGCTAATTACTAATTATGCCTTTTTTGAGAAAGGGTGACCTAATCACGTCATAATCAAGATCAAAAAGTGCACTATGGATTAATAGAGTGGCATAATGTTTCTTTCCAGTTTTGTTTTTCGTTCCTGTCCCAATCACTCTTGATGTTTTGTTTGTTTGTTGAAGACTGTTAAACACTAAGCTGACATTTCTGAAAAACTTTGATAGTGATATTGATAGTTTCCTTTGTGAGTACTACTAGATTCTTGTGAAAACAAAACCAGTTCAAATTATGGTAGCAATAATTGTTTTAACATCCTTAGGGTTATTTATCTCATACATACTGGAACATTAAAGATATTATCTATAAAGTTAGTATTTTGCAACTTGTTACTGCTCTGTTCACTGATTTCTTCTACTAATTCTCATCCTACTGGATCGTCTTCTGTTACCGGTGATGACAAGCTTCATCTTCTAATGAGTTCAAAAATATTTTTTCTCTATGCTGTATGCTGTTAGTGGGTTGATTCTCAACATCTTTTTCTGGGCTGAGTTGCTATAGCTTTACATTTAAGATACTACATGCAATTTTCAATTATCAGGCTGTGATTTTCATATTTCAAATATTTTTTTTTTCATTTCTAACAGACCCTGTACTCTTTTGCTGAATCAAACTAGCCCTTTTTTAATGATCTGATGGATTCATTCACTGAGCATGTAACATGATGACTCTGAACAGTCTCCTTTGCACCAACTAACATTTTTACCCTTTTGGGTGTTTTTTTAAACTTCATTTTAACTAACTTCCATGATTTTAGTTATTGCCCCTCTTTACTGTGAAGCAACACTTCAGTAGGAGAAGGTGAGGTTGCTTTGATATCTTTTTGGAGGGATCTGGGGAGATTTGCTCCTGGAATTTGAGTATTTCACAGTGATTATTGTACAGTGGCACTTAAATAATTGGTTCTTGAACTGGGTCCTGTACACTGTTCAAAACTAAAGAGCTGCTTCTCTTTTTGTGAGTTTTGTGCTTAGTTGTTCCAAAGAGCAACTATTTATTATGTCCTAAACTATAATCATCACGTCATGTTCCACCATAACACCTACCTACTCCACATACAGTAACTGAGGTTTTGTATCACTACCTTTTTTTTTTTTTTTTTCCTTCATAATCTTTCTAGTCTCCCTTACAGTCATTGTCACCATCTTAGATAGGTGGTCTACAGTATAGCTGTACTAGTACATTCTTCCTGACCAGGTATTTTAATCAAGATCTGTCATACATCTAATGAAGACCTTGATTTTCCCCTCCCTTTTTCCACTGTGTGTGTTGTCCCTGTCTTGCCCTTAAGTAAGTTATTCCCACATGCGCAGGCCATACCTGAATGTGGAAGTCTAGATTTCCCCACGGCATCCAAATGGCAAAATGAAGCTACAAAACATATTGATTGCAGATAAATCCTAATAATTTATATTAGTAACTGGGATAAATCTTTGCAGGTGCTAAATCGGGTGCATTGGTAAGCACAAAACCAAGTGCCTCTATGCGCATGTGTGCACATGTAGAAGGGAGACAGAAAATCAGCAACACTGAATAACAAACATTTCTTAGGTTAATTAATTTTGACATGTATAGCTTTATTGTAATTGATTCGTGAGCTCTGTGAGGTAGGTAATTCACACAGCTTTGATTTTAGTGATCTCTTATTCTGCTTCATAACTTTCCAAAGGATATTTTTACTCAGGAGCGTTAAACCAGTTAAATTTCAGTCTGTTCCTGTCAAAGTGGTTTACATCTACTCAGGCAGTTTCTGGATTTGACTATGTTTTTGTCAATCAAACTCTTTGATATATGGAAGTTTAGTACTTAATGTACTTCAGGATGGAAGTAACCATACTTCTTTGGGAGTTTGCTCATGAAGAACTGCACCCGAGTGAGCACCTTACTGCCCTGCTTCTGGCAGTCCCACTGCTACGCTGATCTACACGACTTCACGTTTTGGTTGGTCTATCTGCACCGAGACTTCAGAAGTCATTTTAGTGCTGAGTGAGTGCTTCAACAGAAGACCCTGCAGTCACAGGAAGAAAATGTGTATTACGTGCCCATTAACTACATGATGAGCGCCTGAACCTCATTCGTGCAAGCAGTACCAATATTGCATCTCAGAGTGACAGTGGGCAGGTTTTGATAGACGTCCAGGACTCCATAACAAATATTTATTAAATTGTGTATAAAATCCTTTATGCATACCCAGGCATCTATGCCACTGGGCCCTGAGGGCGCCAGCAGGCCCGACTGTCCCTGCCAAGCCTTGGGGGTCCCGGGCTTGCCTTGGGCCTGCTCCAGCCCTTGCCTTTGCCTGCTGTTCACCAGACAGCTGGCAGGCCCTGGTTACCTTCCCTGTCCTGGCTGTGCTCGCTGCCTCTGGGCTCAGTGGGACGGGGCTGCTGGAGGAGGTCCCTGTCCCGCTGCCCTGCTGCTGCCTGCCCTGTTGCTGCCTGCCCCGGCCTGTCCCGGCCTGCTCTGCCACCACCCGGCCCAGCCTGCCCTGGCTTGCCCCACTGCTGGCTGCCCTGGCCTGCCCGCAGGCAGGCAGGAGGCCATGAAAAAAAATCCCTTCCCTCCTGAGAAAATCTTTCTGTGACAGAGGGGTTCAGTGGGCCGGAGTGGGCGGTGGAGGAGGTGTTGGGCAGTGTCCCAGGTAGGGGAGCGGCACAGCGGGACGGGAGCTGCAGCCTATGGGATCTGCTCTCCTGGCACATTTTCCACCTTCTGGCAATTTTTAGAATGAAAAAAAAATTAATAAAAAGACTAAAAGTCAGTTTTTCACAAAGCAGCTGGATGACTCAACAAGCTTTTGCTTGCTTTCTTTTTTTTTTTTCCCCCTTTTTTGCAATTCAGATCACATTTGTCTCTTAATTTCTAACACTTTTCATATCCATGACTGGCATTTTCTCATGAAAAAAAAGTGAAAATCCCTGAACTGACGGTTGTCACAAGTCGGGAGGTATATTATGCAAGTATCATTTTTGCTTTTCAGCAGCCCTGCCTTTCTTACCCACTGTTGTTCAGTCCTGGCTACTGCAGGGCGTACATCGCTGGCTGAAGTGGATTACCCTCCTGGCTCAGGTCAATCGCTCTTATGCAACTTCTTTCCAAATAATGCTTATATTTAAAATCTCCAATTTATGGTCTTTGAATGGATAACAGTAGTGCAAGACCTGGTGTAACTGCTATTGAAGTAGTAGGAGCCTTTCTATTGACTTAACAGGAATAGGATGAGATTTATATTGCTGAATATTCTAAAAGTAAACAGATCTTCAAAGGAAAATAATCCCTCATTACTGCCTTCTGTTAGGACTTTGGGAAAAAAAAGGCAACTCTGAAATGAAACATACAAATCTTTTTTAATGCATGAATGAACCCCATCTTTTTATTTTTCTCATCTTGTGATAGATTACTATTTAATTAAATAGCTGAAGTATATGTTCTAAGTAGCTTATGGATGGATATTATCTTCATTTGAGATACCCTAATGAGAGAATAGAGGAACAGCAAGTAACCATTTATTCTACCAAATTAAAAATGTGCAAGAGATGAGCATTTAATTATCTTGACATTATCCTTTGCTAAATTAGGTTAAAGCAGTAAGTTGCAGGACAACCAAGCTAATTTTTTTTTATGTATCTAATGACATCTTCTTTAAACATTAAGAATCAATGAAAAGCATGTTTTGAAGGAATGGCTTTCTGAATGAAAGTATCCTCCCACTCAAGTAGTAACAAGATGTTTAGCTTTTATGTAATGTCATTTTTCATCTATAGGTGTCGTAGTGCTTTGTTCAGGCCACCTACAGCTGATGCTTACCCGACATAGGAAGGCTTGTCTCAGCTGCATATAGAGACAGCAAGGCCGTGGCAGAGCTGTGTATCAAATAGCCTGAGCTGTCTGACATGCTCTGCACAAAGCTGCTGGATTAGTCACGCAAAAATGGTACCAACAAGAAAAGCATGGTAAAACTGTAGCATCTGGGACAAGATAGCTCAGCAGCAAGTACAGACAGCATGCTTATACTTACAGAAAGGTATATGTAATTCAGGCAGAGAAAAAAACAATTTGCAGTTAAGACTGTAAACAAGAATTATTGTGATTAAATGTCTTAGTTACGAGATGAGTATTATTCCCTGACTAGATATGTACTCTTTAGAGTCAGGCTTCTCTGTAAAGGAAATTGCTTTTGAAATTTTCACATGACATGGAATTATGGATTATCCTTTTTAAAATATCTGCTCTCTTGAACAATCTTGCCTGGACCTATTAAAAAAATACATAATATATAATATACAATATATAAAGCACACAACATAAATAAAATGTAATATATACGTAAACTAAAAATATGAAAAATACACAAGAATTCAAGGAGAATCAGGAAAGTTAACCAGATAGCAGTTTTCAGGTTTTACCTTGTTCTCTCTGAAGCATTCCAGACTACTTAGTCATGCCAAAAGTGGACAAAAAGGGAAGCTGTTTTTTAATAAGGTCAATGCAATTGTGTTTTGAAAAGGAGAAAAGAAAAAAATGATAGATAAAATACTGACCTTTTTGCTTTACTGAAACTGTTTAGTAATTAGATTGAGACTGCATTTTACAGGGCTCAGATGTGGGTTTTTACATGAGCAGGGCTTCTATTTGCCATTTTTGGTTGGGGGTGAAGGTGTATTTCGGAAATTTTGATTTAATTATTTTTTTTTCATCTAGAAAACTCTGTGCTTGTTTTCCATACTGTTAGATTCATATCATGTCATAGTTCTATTATGTATGCACAGTAAGCAAGAGAATGTGCAAGTGCTGGTGTTTTGTGCTAGCCTGTTTCTCCCATTGCATTTGTTAAAAAGTGGGAAATAAATACACAAATGGAAACATTATTTAATATCTGAAGTCCACAGCTAGGTAGCGAGAAATCAAGACCTGCCAGTCTTTGGACTCTGGACAGACTTGCCAGCAAGGTGAGCACGAGGCCAGGAAGTTTTGAAGGACACCATGCAGCTAAGGGATGGTATTAGCTCTTGAGCACTACCCATTCGAGCAGATTGAATTTACTAACTGAAAGCATGCTGCATGATGTTAGCACTCTTCAGAGCCATACACTCTGTCAGCCCTTTCATTTTAAATATGTATTAGTTTTAGAAAAGGAAGTTTACTTTGACTGCACTGTTTCGCTTTTCATAATTCACATTAAATGGGATAATCCTTTTAAAGTCACTTACTGAAGTATAGATGAAGATGTGGTTTGTGCCTCTTCCTTACTTCAAGGGACACGATGCCTCAAGATTATACACACAGTGCAAGTACAAGGTACACTACTCGTTCATATTAACCCATTCAGTATGCACTGAATGCCACAGAATTAAAACAATGTTTAGAAAACAGGTAAGATTTGGCTTCTATCTTTGGTGTAATGTCTTGAAAACACTAAAGTCATGATGAGGACAAAAGAGATTCCCTGCTATGTTTGTCATACACGCCATATTTACTAATGGGAGGACAAAGCCAAATAGAGATTCAGTGTGTGGCTGAGAAAAAAAAAGAATCTAAAATCTCTTTTACTTGCGTCCATACAACTGCATTGCTATTCATAGCAATTCAGTAACTGAAAAATGAAGTGAATCCAGTTTCCTTAACCCAGGGATGAATTTAACCCAAGAAAGCAGGCGGTTTGTATTCTGCACATGTGAATGGTCTACAGATTTCTGTGTTATTAGTCTGGCTTCAGCCATTTTAGCAATTACACTGTACTTTGTTCACATCTTTTGGCTTGCACCCTTTTTCATTTTCCCTTTCTCCTGCCAGACTCTTAATCAGCCTCTCTGGGAACTTACATAGCTCCCTTGACCACTGTATGCGAACACCTCCCAAACATTAATGCCTTTTTATCTTCACTGCACCCTTGTGAATAAGAACAGTGTTAACTCACAATATACAGAGAAGGAACAAAAGCACAGAAAGATTAAATGACTTGCCTATCAGTGGAAGAGAAATCTGTAAAACATCAGGAACTGAACGCAAATGTGCCGAGTGCCTGGCCAATGTGTTAACTCCAAGTCCCTCCTTCCTGCTCTCTGCCCGTTGCAGGGCATGAACAGCCTCCAGCACTCATCATTCTGTCCAGGCGTGAAGAAGACTCTTGATTCTGTGTCACGTAATGGAGATGCCTGTGCTGGCAGTCTGGGATCGCTCCTCAGTGGTAAGAAAGCAGCTCTCCCAAAGGATAACGGTGAGAATCAAAGTGGGGAGCCCCTCTCTCGTTCCCTCAACCAGCTAGGATGCCCGGGCTTCTAAATCAAGCACTCAAAACAACTTTCTAAAGTAGATAGTATGAGTCATTTAGCTAACTTAAAATGCCCTGTACTGATCCACAAAGAGAATCCCACAAAGTTTTTCATATCTCTTTTACCAATCCACTCATATGGATCACTCACCATAGTAGTATCTGAACGCGGGTTTAACCAGCCACAATAATTTCTGTGTTTTAAAATTGAATTTTGACTACTGGTTGATGCATGCATTTCTAGTGTCTTCTATTTCTTATCCAACACGAAGAATGCCGTTCTGTTATCATAAGGGAAAGTGGGGTGGTGTGTGAGTGAACTCCATGAATTCTACAACAGCTCCCACCTCTCCTGCAACCCACTGACTCTGCATGGCACATTATCTGCCTATCGATAATCCTTTATCATGATCCGTAATGAAATCGCACTTTCCCATACGCTGCTTTTCTTTTCTTTCCCTCTTTTCTTCTCTTGTAACATGTTGGGGTAGCAGTTTGGATTCTTCTCTATGGCCCCACAAGGAAGGCAGGATGGATTTAGTGGTAACCAAATGTTGCCTAGTCTCTTTGTCCCTGTTTTGGAAATCGCCATTTACACGGACATAAACATATATGTAAGTGTACGCGTTTAGCTCACATTGCTCGGCTGTTTCCTCTCCTCCACCCTCCCACCCCACGCAATGGGATGTAAGAGTGTGAAATGCCTCTGACCCAACCGGCTATCTACATACAGGCAACTCTGGGTATCTCCTCCTGTGAGCGTGCGCCTGCGGGGCTAGTGCTGGGGAAGAGGGGGTGTCTGCTCCCCGCCGCCTCTGTGCACGAATGTGATCAAATTTACTGGGGGGAGCGTCAGAATTTTACAGAGTTACATTTTATAGAACATTTGTTTAGTATTATAAACATCTGCAAATGACTATTTATTTCATGAAGTAATTAACATTCCTAATTAGATGCACCTTGCAGCTGCTGTTAATCTTAATTGGCAATAATGCAGTTACATTTTGATACATGTCTTCAGAAGAGTTACAGAGGAGAAGCAGAAAAAAAAAAGAAAAAAAGAAAGAAAAAAATCTGAAGGGAAGGAAATAAAACTGTTCCCACACAGTTCAGAGAGTTCGCACAAAGAAGATCCCATGGCAACAGCGAGGCCCACAGTTTGCCTTATAAAAATCCAAGAATAGATAATGTATCATCTCTCCTAAAACAACACTTCGCTTGGGAAACCGGAGGGGAAGGGGGAAAAAAAAAAAACCAAAAACCACAACAGGACAAGAGAAGCAGCCCTGACCTCCGCGCACGTTGCGCGCCCGGCGTTCAGCCTCCGGCCCCGGCCCCGGGCAGGCGCTGCGCGGCGCGGCCCCAACGCTGCGGGCCCAGGCGGGCGGCGCTGCGGCGGAGGGCGGGGGGGCGGGCGGGCGGCTGCCCAGGAGTTTCTCCAGGATCCCTTCCGAAGGGCCTCCCCACCTCGCTCCCTCCTCTCCCCCCGCCAAAAAACCCCTCCTCCGCAGCCGGCGCCGGCGGAGCGGGCGCGGTGCGCGGCCGGGCGAGTGCGGCGCCGTCCATCGGGTGGCGGTAACGGCCCCTGCTTGCCGGCTGGCGGCCCGGCGGAGGACGCGCTCAGCCCGGCGAGCCCAGCTCGTAGAAACACAGGAATCATTTATGCACTGCAGTTTCTCTCGCCTCTCTCCCTCTCTCCCTCTCTTCCTCTGCTCCTTAGGATATTTTGGGTGGATTGTGGTTATCAATCAAGACCTCCTCTTCTGTGCTGATCACTTGTCATTTTCACCGGGGATTAGTATCGTTCGGGGCAAGCGGACAACCGATTTTTTTTCCTTTCTTCTTTTCCCTTTGGAGATTTTTTTCCCCCAATTCCCCCTCCCCCCCCCCCCTTTTTTTTTTTTGGCGCGGCGGTGAGGGTGCTAGGACCCGGGAAGCACCCTCCCCCCGGCACCCCCCCCGCTCCCCCCCGCAGCGCTTTCCCCACAGCCGCCCAGCACCAGGAAACCCCGCCGGACCGCCGCTCGCCGGAGACTCGTGCGCGGCAGCCCGGATCCGGCCCTCGGCGGCGGCAGCGGCGGCGGCGGCGGCAGCGGCAGCGGCGGGCTGGGCGCGGAGCTGCCCGCGGGCAGCGCGGGGCCCCCCAGGCCGGCCGCCCCCCCCCCCCCCCCCCCCGCCGCACCTGGATGGTACCTCCCGCCGGCGACGCGGGCACTTTCTGAACTAGGAAGGAAGGGGCGACTCGGGGGGGCGGGGGGGCGCCGAAGTCTGTATGGAATTACCTGCGCCCGCGGCGGAGCTGGCACCGGTGGATGGATGGGCGCCGCGTCCGCGGCACTCGCGGCCAGCTCAGCCCCAGGAGTAAACACGGGGCTTCTCCGGCCGAGTGCGCAGTGTGGTGCCCGGCACTCGCCTCGCTGACGGATCGCACCGGAGGGATATTTCGGGAGACTCCTGTGGGTAAGGTCATTTTATCCAGGCAAAAGCCCGGCATAGCTAAACTTGGTGGCGTGTGATTGAAATGGGTACTTTCGGGATTGCTGCATTACCCTGATGCGAGGGGCTCCAGCCGTTATTGGCAGTTGAGTGGAATAACTGCAGTAGGTCTTCTGGTGAGTGCTTTTTGCGATAAATGAGAAAAAAAAAAAAAAAATCTCCTCCTCCCTCTGTATTCTTGCACCCTCTGGATTTGGAGGAGTACCGTAAAAGCAAGGAGCCTTTCATTTTCCCTCTTTTTCCTTTTTTTCCCAATTGTAATGTTTTTGACTGAAAAGGGTCTGTGATAGTAAAGCAGCTCTCCGTGATGCAATCTATTTAATATGAGATCAGATCCCATCCGCTGGTTAAAACAAATGTTTCCAACTCTGTGCAGCGTTCTGCTGCATTTCATAGCTGCAATGGAGGCAGAGAAATCTTGCTTTTCAAGTTGTTAAACTTTACGGTGGCAATCCTTATTAATCGTGGTACAGTGCTCTGGTGCCAAGGGGGTTAAATGCCACCAGTTATTTGGGATTACAACTGTTCCTGTAGATCCTGCAAAGAAATTATAAACTGAGGGACAGTGAGGAAAAAAACCCCTCATCTTGATAGTAGAGAAATATCGTAAATGTCACTAGCCTGAAAAATCTCTCATCCACCTGCGCTATTAAATATTTTTTTCACCAATAACTTACCTACTGAAACCTCAGACCACGTGTATGGGAGTTGAAGATTTGCAAACAGAGATGCTATCTTCGGTATTTCATACATATATGCATCTGGCTGAGGGACTGTGTGTGAATTAATTCCTCTGTTAGTTGTGGTGTGAAGCGAGAGAGGGAGAAAAAGGAGAGAAAAGATCGTCTTCTTAAGAACAGAAGCGAGCAAGGGAAGCACTTCAGCCTTTAAAGATTTAAAGGGATCCAAGCAATGCACATTGGTAATCTTTCTCTGCAAAATCAATTCTGATAGAGGGAAGGTTGAGGGAATCAATAGTGATGACGTTGTGCAGTGCAATGCACTGCAATGCTAAAGTTATGTAGTGTGTGCGAAAATATATACCCTTATGTACTGCTGGTGGGTTCATGCATAATGGATGGAAGAAGATATGCAGATCTATCTGTAGGAAGATGGATGTATTCGTGCAAAGACGGTGATTATGTAACTTGATTACATCAGTGGCATCAGTCGCCGATAGTGGAGTAATATGCTTATATAGCGTATCGATCAGTTGGGTTAACTTTGTGGCACTCCCGGCAGCAGGGGATGGAGACATGGGCAGAGGAGGGGAGATCCTTGCTCAGCTCCTGACAAGGGGTTTGCCTCTTGCAGGCTGCCTTTTGCATCAGTGTGCTCCTGGCGGAGTTTCCCCGGGACAGGGACTTGACGAAGGAGGAGGCTGCCTAGTTGCTAATTCAGCCACACCCACGGAGAGGGCTCCAGAAAAGCCCCTGCAAGGCTGCACAATGGTCCCATTGAGCAGATCCGGCTGCGTGCTCCTCGGCAAGGTCACACGGCAACCTGCGACTTTAGAGCGTGGCAACAGCTGAGCGGAGGAGGAACAAAACTGAAATTAAAATTGATCTTCCTCCCCCCCTCGCCGTCGCCTACCTCCAAACACATCGTTCTGCTGACCCCTCTTCCAGTGCTCAAGGCAGAGCTGGTGCTGTTTTGCCCTGAGTATGTGCGGCGCTTAACACGGATAGCGTTGTCTCTCTCGGCGTGTGCAATGACTGCCTTGCAGCTTGAGCAGTATGCTGCTACTGTGTTTTAGAGTACAGCATGACTGACTTTAGAAAAAAGTATTGTCAGATATAGCAGCCTAATCTACCTGTTACATTTACGGGGAACCTAAAAGGTGGTCCGTTAACACACTTCAAGCATCTCAGAAGTGAGTAGGTGAAGAGCAAAGGTGTGACAGGAGTCCCATCAGTTTAACTCAGGACTTTTTTAGCGAATTGTCCACAAGATAGTAGTACCAGGATATACTTTACTTTAATATCCATTTTAGAACCATAAATCACTATTCCTATCTGTTCGGGGAGGGGGGGAGGTTGTTGAAGAATACTCCTTGAAGACAGATAAGCTTTCAAAGGCACTGCTGAGGCCCCATACCTCTAATGGATGCATTTTCTGAAAAATGTAAGCCTGATGAAATCTTAACTCAGCTGAAATGAGTGATCTTATCATCACTGGCCTATGTCCTTCCTCACTTCACTCTGAATTCGTCCTAGCAAAATTTCACTAAAATACTTTTCAGTTAAGAAGAGGTGAGGGCAGAGTAAGTTTTACATCTCTTCATAAACATGATCTTCACATAACTACTAGATTTAATGTACTATCAAACTCACAGTAATTTTACCATGGAACCAGCCTGAAAAACCATTTTTTCCTCTGCTTCCCTGAAAACATCAGTATTTTAAAGTTGGTTTACCATTAATTCATGACTGTTTTCATATTTCTGGAGGGTAAGTCTGGGCAAGAACTAATAAATCCTGCTAATGTAGTTTAGAGTTTGACATTCATAGAGTATACTGAGTAAACTGAAAAAAAGGGATATGAAGTTAACTCTGTTTCCATCCTTCAGGGGTCAGAATAACACTATGGCAACTCCTATGCATTGCTACAGCTCTTATAATTTTCAGAAATGTCCATGGCATACTCTGTTCCACCACGCGCGATTACAGGCAGACTCTTTCCCTTTAATTCCTTACAGGACTTCTTGTGACATACAGGCTACATACCTGTACCACCCATCTTAAAAGAAAGCACAGTTGTCTACAGAAAGTGTTATAAAACTGGTGCTGTAAAAGAGTAGGCATTGACAGTGTGGAAATATATCACATGGTACATGTAAACTGGCATGCAGCATGCAAGGATTTGCAAATTTAGGGTAATAGAAAGTGGTAAGCAACAAAATTTTATTTATAGATTAATTTCATTGTTGTAGTTAGCAATACCCCCTTGGTAAAAATAGAGGGTTTCAGCTCCAATGCAATATCCATTCAGTTTGCACCAAATATAGCTTGTTCAAGAGGCAACTTTCCTTGCTGAAGTAAAACTGTAAATCACTCGGACAAATGAAGAGAAAATGTGAAGAGAAATATTTACATAAAACATTCCCAGGCTCCAAATCTCAGACCACTGAAAGCAGTGAGAGTTTTGCCACCCACTCCTCGCTAGCGCTGGGAAGCTGGCTTTTAAAGAAAACAGCAGTGCGTGAAGAATAGTCTCAGTGCCTCCCTCTGAAAGAGCAGGCTTCTGACTGTCGTTATCACTGAAGACAGTAGACTTGTTTTACTGCTGATAGGAAAATTTGAAACATACGGGGCAGATCTTAATGAAGCTTTTTTACTATTCAGTGATATTCTTGTAATGCATTCAGAGTACTTCCTGTGGCTATTATGTCGAACCCATGTATTGGGAAACAAAGCAAAAAATGCATAACCGGCTGAGGTTTTCATTCAGTGTATTTGCACTTACAGAGAAGTGTTTGGATATGCTTCTGTGTTTCATAACAGCTATGATCTTTAGTGGCTGGGAATCTTCTTATTTTTATAGCGCACGCTGCATGATAATATATGGCAATTGAAACATCCAAGCTCTGATTAATATGATTAAAAACTAGCAACTTATCGTGTGGTACTCAAGTTGTAAAGTTTAATTATAGCGGCACCATTTGCACAGCTATAGATAAGGTTGTGTCAGCATTTCTATTATAAACCTCTATCTCGTTGCCATCCGTTGTGTCAGGGGTCCATAAAATAAAAAGAATTTACAGTAGAGACCATAACAGCTGTTTTGGTTTACTATCACGGCCTGTCAGGTCAGTAATCCATGTGTTTCTTTAAGTCTTTACATGCACGTCTACAGCAGCACCAAAGCAGCCATTATGCTCTATCAGTTCAAGTGTATGCTTGTTTTATTTTAAAATGTAATTAAATATGAGATGATGGACCACAGTGACTCAGGAGGGATCATTTAACCTATAATTTTTCATGCACTTCTGTATCGTTTTCATATTCATAAAACAAAAACAGATCAAATATAGCAGTGAATTTTACTTGAGATAGCTTAAAATTAATGCACATTTGGAAGGAAGCTCTTTTGGAGGGGGGGAAGGGAAGAAAATGAAGATGAAAGGTTGTGGGCTTTTAATCTTAATATTCAAGCTTTGCATGTTCCTCTAAGGTAGTCACATATGGAACTCCATTCTATTGCAAAAGGGGAAAATCCTGTGTTATTTGCCAAAGCTATGTAAGACCAGGGCAAGGAAATCAGGTAGTGCTGGTTCTCTGTTTTAATGTTGGGTACTCTGTTTTTCTAGGTCTCACTGTACCTGTGTATTATAGGTATTCCTAGGTCATTTCATGGTGTTATACAGCACACTATTTATCCCTCAATAACTGGGTCTGAACAAATGAACCAAGGACATCAGTCTTACTGCTTTCTGTGCTGAGAAATTTTATAAGAACAGCACACAGACATATAATAGTCCTTCAATGGTCATAGCATCAACTGCAGCAATTACCCACAAAGATTTTTTGATTGGGGATGAAGAAGAAGAAAGGGAGAAAATTAAAACATTTAGATTTTTGCCAATGCTATAGATATTATTTCCATTTGATTTTTAGTTTTGGGCATAATTTAGGAAGTGCTCAGTGTAGCTTCTGAAAAGAAACATGGGAACCTAATTAATGCATTGAGAAGACCGATACAATCTATACAAATCTATACGATCAGCAGGCAGAGAAGGGGTAGTACTACTTGGCAATTGGATGGCTAGTGGTGTCAGAAAGTTTTCTGTTCTCTGGTCTTTCACAGCTGTCCTCAATGAATAGTGCATTGTAAAAGAAGAAGATGGAGACTAGCAGAATGGGTTAAAAAAGGGGGCAGAAAAGCATACAAATATACAGACATTGGTGATGTAGCTCCTGTCTCTTCAGAGATGGGGTATATTTCTATATTCCTTTTCTCTCTTCTTCACTAGTGAGACCCAGATGCTTAAAGTTATTGCAGTTCCCAGCTCCCATTGCTCTAATATTTTGGGGAATTCTCAAACTCTTCAGTGCAAGGGCCACCACCTTTTCATTTTCATGCATGTTTCCAGTCACACAATGAGACTGTGCTCTTTCAGTTGAGGTAACTTGAGGTGCTTCTCCATAAAATAATAAATTAGTGGCAGGAACATAAGAGAAAGAATGTTTCCTGTTGGCTATTTCAGAAAAGACAGATATTTTACACAAATCAAATTTTCCTCTGACAAAGCACAAATTGATGGAATTTCCACCAAAATCTCACAACGCTCTTACAAGACTGCCTCTTACAAAGCTAGTGCAACTGCCACGTAAAACCTCACTATCTCAGTTTCACCTATTAAATTCCACTTCATAATGTGTGCTTGGACTGTCAGTAGCAATTTCAGTAAACTCAGTCCCAGCCAAAAGTTTAGACTGTTTCAAGGAAAATGAAGTCGTACTAACATGTATCATTATAATGCACAGGGAAAGGCTTCTGCTGGTGAGGAGTGAGTTTAACCAGCAGTGACCTGTCTGGGTTCCCAGACCAGTTGCCTCAGACTGAGAATTGCTGTGCCTGCACGGTGTAAGGGACCTGCAAGTACATTCATCCCTGCCTACATCCATTTGGCAGCACATCTCTACTGGATTTGACTCTCAGCTCAGTGGATCATATGCCTCAAGGATAATTCCTACACCAGATCTTCTAGATCTGTCGGTATGATGGAAACCTTGGGATGGAGCCACTATGTCTGCAGAGGGATGTGTTTGGACACGATGCTTTTGTGTGGCACTGATCCCTGGCAACAATTTTAGCCCTGTGTCTGTCAGGTTGCTGTTCAGTGCACAGAATTTCAGGATGGCAGCAGAGCACAACTGTTACCATATAGCACCTTGGCATTCCTGCATCCTCAACTTCTCTTCAATATTTTCTGGCTGTCTCCTCCCAGATTTAAACTTTTTCTTTTTTTCAGGAAATCTTACCTTTGCTCATTTTAGAATAACATAAGTGGAAACGCATGGCATTTCTTTTTCAACAAGTTGTATGCATAATGGAGATGTGTGTGTATGTCTATGTATCAATCTATCAATAAGATCTGCATATTTATTACACAGAGAGTTTATTTTACTCAACATCTCCTCTTACAAAACAGAAAGCGCTTGTCAACTTCCTATTAGACATTTCTTTGGGGGGTCCTATAGCTGAAGTTGGTGTGCTTACACCAGTGTTAAATCAGGTTCACTGACTGGCAATGTCTCTCTGTACATATATATATATATTTAGTTATGTACACACACACATGCACAAATACATGTGCCTACATATGCATACATATGCATTTACTCAGATAGATATGCATTTACGCACATACATGCACAGAGGAAGACTGAGAGCAAGCCATAAAGAGAAAGTACTCCAGTTATTTCTTATGCTAAATATGGGAAACAACATGATTCAAACATACCATGAGATGGTAGCTGTTTTGAAGGTTGATTTATTATTAATTTATTTTTTAATGATCCGTAAATGCAGCTTATTTGAAGACAATACAAGTTTATTTCGTAATGCCAAAACTAAAACATACTTTGAAAGGACTATCAAAGATCACCAGTCAGGGCTATATAGCATCATCTGTTATTTTAGAAATATACATGGTAACAGTTTGGAAGGTACAATCTGAATGTTTCCTGTATACCTCTCCAACAGAACAACAGCTACTATCGAAAATCTCTTGTCCATTGTTACGGAAAAGCTCGATCAGGGTATTTGCTCAGTTCATAGCAGAAGCAAGCTATATATATTATAAAAGGAATGCAAAACTTTGTTTAGTATTTCTTGTGTAACACTTGCTTTACCAACTGTTGACTGTCATATTCAGTACGAATAATGTGTCTGCCTTTGGTCACTTCTTATCCAGAAAGCTATTAAGGAAAAAAGAAAGGACCAGAGAATGACAGCAAAAAGAAGAGACTTCTACATGAAAAGATTCCCACCTGAAGAAAGAGATAAAGGTTTTGTGTTATTCAGAAAAAAAGAGGAAGATATGATATGGGAGGACAGGGGATGCAGTGGGGAATACTGAAGGCTATTGAAAGATATTTCAAGTTCTCTTATATATTGTTTTCCTGATGACCAATAAAATTAAATTGTAACAAATCTAAACTGACTAAAGAAAAGCACTCCTTTACACAGTTCATTCAAATTCTTCGTCTCTTATTGGCAAGGGTACAGTGAAGAAAAAGGACTAGTAGAATAGAATAGCTTGAGTAAGTCCATGAATAAAAACAAAACTTTAAAATTTTGCATTGTAATAGACAGTTAGATAAGAAGATTATCAGCCTGTGTAACAGATAGTTAGATAAGAAGGCTATCACCTTGTGTACTGCCAGGACCACCTGCTAACTTCCAGTTATAGTGTAATGAATGGATGTGTGCATCTGTGATTTCTAAAGTGTTAAAGGATGCTTCTTCCAAAGGATTTCCTACTGTCTTCCCTTGGAGGTCTGCTGTCTGACTAGATGGACTGTAAGTGTGTTCCTGTGACCGTAGTTCTTCACCATCTATTCAGTTTACAAATCCGGCAATTGCAGTACTGCTTAATAAAGACTTTATTAGTGCTGACTGGGCAACCTAATTTGGCTGTTTAAGTCCTCATTACTAAAGTCTTGATCCAAAACCCACTGAAGGAAATGGAAAGGTGCCCACTGTACTCAGCAGGTTTTTGATCAGTCTCCAGCTTTATCATCTAATTTTCTCATTTGTGTTAGTTTCTGTGAAAAAAGCCTCATGCTGCTTCTTATCTTTAATAGGTTAACATTGATTAGAAAAATAAAATCTTGTAAACTTTAATAGAATTCAATAAAGCTTCACTATGTTATTGACAGCATAGTCAGTCCCATCAATTTATATCATTAAAAGGTACGCGACCCTCATATTTTATTTCTTTGTAGAAAGGAATGTCTGGATTCTTGAAACGTTGTTAGGCCATCACTGGTCTCTGGTGCTTTCAGTTGCTATGATGGGAAGATCATAAAGCCCTTTAAAAATAATCACTAAAAATATATGCAGTATTGGTATACATCCTGAGCTAGTCTTTCTAAAAATTTGGCAGGTTAATCAAGTTATAGATAAGTTTTAATCTTTAGTTAGTTTAACATATCCTCCTTCCTATTGCCTCTTTAGTGCTTTATAAGGTATATTCTATTAAAGGATAATCACATGGCTCAATGGACAGACACTGTACATCTATGGCTGTTCATGTACAAGGCACCTTCCTTAATTAGTGTTTTCTCTGGATTGTGTCTGTTTGTGGTAGTACTTAGTTTTTAAGACTTCCATATTAGCTAATGTAATGTATGATGTCTTTTATTTCTTCAGCATCCTAAATTTAGTTTTGCAGGTTTGGAACAAAGATAGAAATAATTAGGGTAGGCAGCAGAGGAAGATGGGTTTCCACAAAGACTCACAAAACTTGAGGAGCTCTCTGTCGTTACTGAAGGGAGACGTGCTTCCAGGGGCAACTGAGAGCCAGGCGCTAACTTTAGGATCCATGGTATCACTACAAACTTTGCCCTTTCTGAATGTTCCTGATAGGAACAAAGAAACAAGTCCTTAGCGATGAATTTTTAATACTTCAACATAAGGCAAATAAAAATAAAATTACAGATGAGTGACACTGAATTCCAGTTACTGCTTTACCATACTACTTTCCAGGACTGTTGATATTTAAGAAAATTAATTTGAAGGTATTGGATATCCAGGGCCTGAAATCAGTCCCTTTCACTAGTTCCAAATATTTCTTCTCTATAAAACTTATCCATGTAAAATTTATCCATACTTCAGTTTCCTGTCTCTAAACTCTGGAAGACAAAAACACCTCCTGCCTTCTTGTCTTTTTAAGTGTTTCATCTATTTATAATATAAAGTCTTTATTTAAGATTTCTATTTTATTATATATGGAGTAGGGTTAGAGGAAAGGTTAATATCAATTTCTTCTCCCTACCTCAGTGGAAATTCCGTTTTCTTCGAGCCCTTGAAAATCATGGGAAGTATTTGGTTTCCTCCAGAAAAAAAGTATTTTCCACATTGGTTAGAGGGTGGGTTTTTTCATTTTTTTTTTATTTAGTACTTAGATTTTGGGAAGATTGAATCAAAAGATGACATTTTACACATAAAATTTTAATGAAAACATTTTCTTTTCTGTAGAAAATTAATCAGGGAAGATAATTTCAGAGTACTTAATGCAAGTTCTTAGCAGAACAGGACTCTCAGCTAAGGTCTTTAAATGCTAAATAATACAAATATGAATATACTACTGTGAGTCATACTGCTGGGGGTGGCTGGGTCAGCTGCCTGTTTCCTAAATACTAATCAGTCTTTTTAATTTAAGGTTACCTCACTATTCATCTTCTTCTTTTTCCATGTTGCCTGAATTAATTGTATGTAAAGTATGGATGGGCATCAATCAAAGGTAGCTTGTGTTTTTCTTCTTTGCCAGAGTTCAGGTGTAACCCACCTAGTTAACAGAACAAAAACATTAATAGTAATAGGTCTTTCTGGTTTAGATGCTGAACTTTAGCCCTGTGTTTGCTCCTATTCATCAAATCCAATGCCTGGGGAGTTGCTGAAAAGACTGCTGTTGGTCTCAGTGTATAGTGAATTAGATTTGGGAATCTTAAAATCTTAGCAGCGAGTTTCCCTCATTTCATGCGGTGCATTTGCCTGTTGGTGCAGGACCATCACCTGCTGTACACTCACAGGTACTGCCTTTGTGGTTCCAAAGGGAAAGCCGAAGCAGGGCAGTTCCCGATTCGCAGAGGGAGAATCCCAGAGGCGAGGGGATCCCGGGATTCATACACAAACCCTCTGCCCTTTGTTTTAAGTCTTATTACTAGAAATGACAAGCCGTGCTCAGTGCCATCCTTTGGGCTAATTCCAGCTGATGGCTTTTGCTGGCGGCTGGACCACAGAGCTCAGTGGTGACGCCGGCAGCATTTCCCCCGTCACAGCCGGCCGCAGGAATGCACCCGGCCAGCGGGCTCTGTGCCCGGCATGACCTATCGGCTGGAGGCTCATGATCTCCATAGCTTTGTTTAATACAAGACATTTTTGTCTGCTCTGAAGATACTCGTGTTTGCTGATGGGGAATAATATTAAGCGAAGCAAGGGTAAACCGATTTCACACAGAAACTCCTGTCAGAGGTCTGTGTTACATCAAGAATAAGCTTAGAGTAACTCCAGTGAAGCCGTTTCATTCAGCTTGCCAGACTGAGTCCAATATGAACCTTCAACATAGATATTATTGCATTAATTTTAATGAATGAAGATCACAGACACATTACTTACTTAATTAACATAGCAAACCCCATTGTCAGCAAGCAAAGAAGTTATATTGTGCAGCCACTCTAATGCAATCAGAAGAGTATACTTTATGGCTGTGAGAATATAATTTTCTTGTTAAAAACCTTTGATGTTTCTTCAGATATATAAAAACACAGGAAATGTGTAAATAAGGCTTGCCAGCCATCTCAAACACCTCCTATCAAGATGAATCTTTTAGCTTTAATCTGTGTTTATTTTGACATCTTTCAAATAATGATGATGTATATATATAAATATAAGGAGAGGTATACATGTATATACATGTCTTTTATTATAAAATCATAGGTGTTAATATTGAAAAATACAACCATAATGTCAATTTTCATATGTTACCTTTACCATTATTTTTATCTTTGTAGTTACACACTTAAGGGCTGTTTAGCCACAAGAGTTTCACTTTTCTTGCGCTTTCCTGCCTGGCCCAACTCACCATTAGGCAGAAAATGCTCCTTTAATTCGTACTCATGGAATTCAAGAGCACTGAATTAGACATTGCAATACGTGACCAGGACCCACTGCACAAAGTCTCGCCTGCGTGTCTAGTTTAGACCTACATGTGTTTTTCCATCTGAGCTCCTTCATGCATTACCACATGAGCTGGTTCAAAGTTTCTGAAAGTCAGGGACTCAAGAGGCCACCAGTCAGGTGAATGACAGTATCTTGACATGTGCAAGATAGGCCGCTGGCTCTATGTTAGTCCTGAATTTATAACTCAGAGGGAGTCTGTGTTTTGTAAAATAGGGGAAGCTGTGGGCAGTATATCTCATAGATTGGCAGGAGCTGCTTGCTGTGTAGATGGGTTTAGATTACAGTAGGAGTCAAGATTTTAACACATATTTTGGTGTGCTTAATCCCACACTGACACAGACTATGAAAACCGTTGCTTGAAAGCAATATATATACAGACTGCAGTTTATCTAATAATATAACTTGAACGCAAAAATGGAAATGCAAATATAATGTAGTCCAAAGTGTATCAGGCTCTATCAGTGCCACCTGGAACACGGAAATAAGTACATTTATTGTTTGTTTGGCAGGAACTGTAGTTCTACAGTCTTTGCCTTTATTATTGGTTTTGGTGCTGTGATTTTAACCCCGCAGTGTGCTCTCAAATAAGCTTTTAACCTTATGCTTTATTATGATAAATGAGGATGACTAAATTTCTAACTAGAGACAGTTTCCTATAGCATTACCTTGTATTTTTTTTCTACCAAAATTGGCACAATATTCTTAGCTTAAAAAGGAAGGTTTTGTTTGGTTTTTTTTTTCTTTTACTGAAAATTTATAGTCTAAAGGTTATTACAGGATAGAGGAAAAATAGTAGAGCAAGATTATGTTCCAATAACACCATTTTTTTTACACCCACAAAGTTTTGATTTTGTTTTAGGGATTATCTATTAAGACTTAGAAAAAAACCCACACAAAAAAAATCCCTGAAGACAAGGGAAAGGGGCATGCCAGAAAAGAGACAAGTTTTTGTAAGTAGATTTGAAATTAAATTTAGATACACATTTCTTTAAGTCCATAACTTGTTTTAAAGTGCAAATTGTCTTTCTGGTTATCTTAGAGGGCAGACTGTCCCTCTTACTATTTTTAAAATAGCTTTAGTATGAAGGGGCACAATTTTTGCTCAGTCCTTATCAAAGAATAAAATCAAACAAAACATGCTGTCCCGCAACACTTATTTTCCTTTAGATGTTAAGAAATAGTTAAAATACAGAAGGGAGTGCCATCAGTATCAAAACAGTGTATACTTCTAAGGGGTGCTGTAAAATTTATGGAACTCAATTAAAAGTTTTATAACACACAGAGTTGTTGGTGTTTGACATATGGAATCACTGATTTCAGCAGGAGGTTGTAATTCGTTGATGTCTGGAAATCTAGCCCACTTTTACTGTTATATGAGGTGCATAGTGCATAGCTTTTAGGGCAACCACAATCTGTAATACATGGATGAAACAAGAACTATTTTATCAGTTTCCATGAGCAAACGGGGACTTCACTTTCTCTGACTGTCCACACCTCCTTTTAAGTGAACGCTAAATTTCATTTGAAGACAAAGGCATAGGGGAGTAAATATCCTTAAATGATCCTATATTTTATGTGCTATGGTACGCAAATACATTATCTTCAGCAAAGTGGAATTTATTTAACTCTATCAGTTGAGACATTCTGGCTGTCACCAGTCACTGACAGTGATAGTGACTCCCTTCTGCACACATCACTTATGTTTTATGATAATACTGTATTTAGGTAGTATGTTGTTCCTGACATTTCATAACCCAAATGGAAAATTAGCTGTATACCTGCCAGTTAAAATAATGGGAGCTCTACGATTAGATCGTGTGGCTGGCTTTGACAAAGTTCAACCTCTTTCTAGAGGCAAACTGTGGACTGGCAGTGCCTGGCTGGCAGGGAGCACATCGGGTGCCCCAGATGGGTAGGCACAGGGTCTGCAAGCAATGCGTGTGGGTGCTTGGAAAGCTGCAGGCAGTGGTCAGCAGAGCACTGCCTTCCGCTCTTGTTCAGCCCTGTAGTTACTACATCTGCTGTGTAACAGCTGACAGGCATGGAGAAGGCTGCTCTAGGATGGATATTAAAGAAAGGTTATTAATAATTAAGAAATTGAGAAATCCTGAGTGTTGGTCAGTGGCCTCTGGCATGACTTTGGATCGATCGCATAATCTTTTCTGTTGCATACATCATCCCTAGGGAGAGATCCCTGCCTCCTAGACCAATGTCGAGGCTTGGCTTAACATCCTTAACATCAGCTCCCAAGTGAAGGAGGGGGCTTGGCTGGGGCGGCTGTCCCTCCATGGCAGCTCTCCGGGCCCAGCTGGCCAGGGGCCGAGAAGACAGACAGCACGCTCCAGGCCGTGAGAGCCAAGTGGTGGAGAACAGTTCACAGGCAAACGGCACAGCACCCATCCTCTCTCAAGCAGGTTTGCCAGGACCACAGTATTTATCACTTGGCCTTGGGTCTCAGCCACCTGTGGTGGTCCCAACACTTAGTTATTACTATTACTGTTGTTTTCTGTAGGTTTTGGGGGTATTTTTAGTTTTGGTTGTGTGAAGTGCAGCCCCCCAGCATGATACTTTTTTCATGCACAAAACTGGTAGTAGATGTTGTGTGCCTATGTGCAGGAATAAGCTTTGGGATGGGATGGTATCAGAGGACAGTTCAATACAGACTGAACCAAGCCTGTCACCTTGGTACTAGAGACCATCCTTGGAGTCAGCTGTCTTCCCTCATCCGTTGACTCCAGACACCAGCAATGAACTCGCATTTTGCAGTGTAGATGGTCTAGGAACCACGTGAGGGAGTTTACTCAAGGACTGCATTACTTGGCAGTGCAGACGTATTGCCTGACTTCAATTCCCACGAGCAGAACGGGATGATAGCACTTCTCACCTCACTGGCTCACTAAGGGAACAGATACATTAGAGACTGTGAGATGTTAAGATGTGGTAAGATACGGTGTTTTGCGGTGTGAGGAGGGCACAAAAGACAGACTTGTGTCTGAGAAGACGGATGGGTTTCCTTCAGTAAAGCATTAATGCATGCTGTATTCTTGCTCTGAAATGCGTGCTAATAATCACAGGCTCTGCAGTTGTTTCTGAGGATTCTGTTACGCAGATGGTACTTTCTAATTATTACATTCTAAAACTCATGGACACGTGAAAGGGAAGAGTGAAATAGAGAGGGGTAATCTAACTAAATATGAAAACCATATTTATAAACAGACTTTTTTTTCCTGAGAATAAATTAGCTCACTCTTAGCCTTACGCTTTGGAGCTCTGTCTGGCTATATCTATGTTTATAAGATGCCTATGCCTCTTTTTTTATTGCCCTTTGAAAAGCCTCAGAAACCTGGTTCCCATCACTGACACCCCGTCAAAACAGGTCAGTGCAGAGCTGTGCACTTTTCCCCCTGCCTGCTTCATCCCCATCAGGATGGGCAGGTGTGCGCCTGCTGCTCTCTGAATCAGAACTGGGAAGGCAAATGGGTCTCCGGTGCGGGTCTCCAGTGCAGGTCCCATTTGGGGTGTCACTCTGTAGCACAGCTGCTCTTCAGAAGTAAGCTACAAACCTTCTTGGTCTTGTATACTCCCTTCCACAAATTGTCCTGCCAAAAAAGGGCTGGTGAAACAAAGGTTTGGTGAAACAATTCCATTGAAAACCAGAATTTGTGACAGCCATGTTTCCCAGTTGTAGGGTAACTGAAATGCACTCGCCAGTCCAGCAGGTCATGTTTGATCAGCAGATTTCAATTAAGGGTATTATTGCTTTTAAAGGCCAAGCTGAACTTTTTCCATAGAAGATTTTTTTCTTTCCTCTCCATACATAACTCCATACAATGACTTTATAGAGACAAAATGTGCATCTGCCTATATCTGTGGAAAGCTTTTATGATGGAGTTGTGGAAAAATTTCTTTTACCTTGCCCTGTCTGAATTGGCAATAGTGTCTGCTGTGGGAGGAGGCAGGCATTGTGGTTGGGGTTTGGATGGGAATAGGGATTTAAATGTTGGTGGAGGAATTATTATTTCGTTCTATTACAAGATTGCCCATAATCTCCCAGTTTCCATTTCCCTCTGTGTTGTGCATGCTCAGAACCCGTTCCATACAGCTTACATGAGATAGAAATTGGATAGGGGCAGCTGGGGAGCACAAGGTAATAACAAAACCATATTGGCAACCCTATTGACAGTAGCCGTCAGCTCCCTCTTCCTTCTCATTTTTTTCGTAGGCGTCACAGTAGAGAAGGGATTTGAAGGAACAGAGGTTGGAGTTCACTGTCTTTTTAGTCTGCTTGAATGATTGGGGAAGGCTATAAAAAGCCACCTCAGGCTTAATTTCATAGCAGCCAGTTCTCACAAAGGGTGAGGTCTGACTGTAGGAAGAGCACAAAGCTTCTACGATGGCAGACCACCTGCAGATGTCACCCAATAAAAAGCAATCAACAGCCCAGTTTTCATTGGGCTATCAAAACTATTAACTTGCTCAAAATCATGTTGATTCTGTAAGGTGATTTTACCTATGGAAGAAGAAATTTCTGCACAAATTCCCATGAGCCTTTCAGAACTCTGTGGCATAAGTCTTTCCCCCATTAGTGAAATCCCAGCATTTTAAGTTTAGAAAACAGAAAACTAAACTATCCCTGAGGGGATGTAAGCATGTTACACATTATTCAGAGAATTTAAATAAAATATTTGGGCTCTTAGTTTGAATTTGAACTTTTGACCTCTTATTAATAAGCAAGTTTTAACCTATTTGAATTTGAAGGATATTTAATTTTTAATGCAGACTTTGTGTCATTTTACTTTCTTAATAGCCAGAAGGTCACATGGTACCAAATGAAACACCTTATGACAATCTAAATTGAGTATATAATCATTATTACCTTTATCAGTCAGAAAGAATTAATTGAATTGTGAGTATTGCTCATAGATCATGATGTCTGCTTCTGAAAAATGTATTGACCTATAAATTGTCCTCCAATAGCCATCCCCAGACTAGACAGGAGTTACTAAAAGAAATTTGTAGAAAGATGTCTTCTGAATGATGGGTGTTTGCACAGTAAAGCTGAGTAAGAAGGTGACTATTCAAAGCCCCTTTTTAAATTTTTTTTTGTTAGATCTTTAAAAAAAATACAATTTTCTATTTCTAGTATGAATTAACATAATTCACTTATGAGATATATTTAATTTCTTTTTTCTGTCTAGTTATTTCCATGTAAGACAGGACACTGTTGGAACATACACTAATCACCGCATGAATTTATAGATACATGTTCCTGGTGCCACATTAATTTTTGCCCAAAATACAGTAAATTCTTCAGCAGATGAATGATTCCTGGAACAAGTTATTTTGTATTTATTTTTTAAGATCTATTTTACAATGATTCATAAACTTTAATTGTGAATTGTTTCATAAATCCTATAATTTGCTACTGAGGATATACTCCAATTCTGAATTCTGAATCTGTACCCATCCTTAGGAACAGAGGACAGGTCTTTATTGTTATGCCATCCCTACTCCCTCCTAAAACAGTTTTCTTTTGGGTTTGTCCTTCTACTCTGGTTTCTGCTTTCAAGGCCAAAATAATTGCTGGACCGCTCAGATTTAGTGCCCTTTAATTGACATGGCTTTTCTTTTGACTCATGTCTATTCCCTGGTGGCATACGGAAAGCAGTCATAACTTCTCTGATATTTATTCCAATAAACAAGCTAAAATTTTCTCTTCTAGTTAGACTTCCTATTCCCCTTATGTCCTTTAGCAGGTGTCTTTGTACTTGTGATCTGAGTTTATCTTTTGGAGAATACCATCCAGAAGCGTCCGCATTATGTCAGAATAGTTCTCGCTAGTGCTGTATGCAGTAGCTCTCCCACATATCTGTCTTAAAATACAAATGCTAAATTTGCAGATATTCAGTGATATGTCATTCTGATTTGTCATTTAGAGGACTGTACTTATCCCATACAGTTTTTCTGATACCCAGTGTATAGTGGCGTTCTGCTTTACTGGGAGTCTGTGGCTGCCCCAGCCAATTTGTAACGCTTTACCACTCTAACTTAAGTATGTATTTAACGCTGAAAATCTGCCTAGAATCTGAACAGTAGCCAAAAGTATTGCTCTCTCTGCTCTTGTAAGCGTTCTTAACAGTGGTCTTTCTTCTGGCAATGTGGGAAATGGCATTAATTGTTCATAGCTCAAGCCTGCTTAAAAATTCATACTGGTACCAGAAGGATTGCCTATTTCAGTGCTATTTTGTATATATATTATAAAGTATATCACAGTAGCTACTAATATATAGGTATATAAGATTGAACAGGTCAGTTTTACTCACGGAGTATGAGCACATTCACCGACTCACCAGAAATAGTGATATGTGTGAGGCAGAGACCTCATAGAATATGTCTTATCTTACCATAACAAGATACTGTATTTCTCATTGGTTCCTATAGTTATCAGATACTATTTAAAAATCCCCTCCTTTCAGCCGTAAAACCATGCCAGCAAATCTGGCATTCCAATGCAAGTCACAAATGCAGCTAAGAAAAATTCGGATTTTTTTCTTTCATACTTAAAGAAACTTCACATGGCATATGCTTAGGACAGGCGATACTCAGATACCTCATTATTAAAAAGAAATGGAAGAATAATGGAACTGGTGTAGGAAGAGTATTAGCTTCCAAAAGAAGGGATTCTAGGAAAATCATGAGATGGTAAAGTGTAATATCAGCATGATTTTAAGTATAAAAACCAGGTTTTCACTAATTTTAGATAGCAGTAATGTAAATTAGCTTTTATAGAGTATTTGTGGCGAACACTGTGTTTGGTAGCCTAGATATTTCATTTCATCGTTCCTCAGCCTCTTGGCCTTATCATGTACCAATTTTTTGTTAAAAAATTCTGTCTTACATACAATTAAGCTTTAGTGAGGATGTAAAATTACAGTATAGCCAATGTGAGTTAGGATCATCAATGACAGTGACATCCATCAGACACAAAAATAAAACTAGTTTAGGAACGCTCAGCCTTGATTGTATCATCTCAAATTTGCATAACCAGTGTTAAAAAATCCAGTTATGTTGGGCACTTAGTGTTTCAGGATGGATTTTAAATATACGAGTAAGCCTGGGAAGGGTATCATAATTTTAAATTCCAGGATTAAGATGCCAGAAACCCATCTGGAGAAGTGGCCGTGCCTGTACTGCTGAATAAAACAGAGCCATGGACCATTCCGTAGCCCTGAGGCCAAGTGACTAGGCCACACCGTATTTGTGCTCTGTAATTTATGGCCCAAAGGGGTAATCCTGTGAGGAAGGCTTCTGTTGCCTAAGACGTCATTATTGTGAGGGTTTGTTTTCAGTTGAAGATGTCAGACGTGATGTGAGGGCATTGTTGCAGCCTGCCAGACTATGCTTCCATAGCATAAATGGAAGAGTTGTGCTGTGTAACGGGATGACATGCAGGGATGTTTGTGTGCAAAGCCTTTGCGGGGTGTTGGTCAGGGAGTCTGTAGGGCAGAGGGACTCTTGTCCCAACTGCCACCCAGCTGGTGCTGCCCCCTGCACCCTGCCTGCACATCGGGCAGGGAGCCTCAGTTCCCCCAGCCCAAAGCCAGGCTGGCAGGGAAGCAGGGGCACAGCTGCAGGTCCAGCGCTTGAGCTTTCTTCCTGGCTTTATTTCATTTAGCACTGGTGCAGCCAAGGAATCTAGCTGACTGCAAAAATATAATACACGGTTAGCTTAAAAAGGACTGCAGAGCACCAACCCCACACCACTTACATGTCACAAGCTCCAAGCTAATAACTCCCAACATCCTATAATTAATTAGAATTTAAAAAGCCCCAGAAATTACAATGTACCACAGAAAGAGAGCAGGAGAAATCAAGGGCATTAGGGATGTCCTAATATATATATATATATATGGTGCAGCGGTGAGAATACTGACGTAACATTCTTTATTAAAGTAAATGAGGAAGTTTTAAAGAAGAAATTACTAAAGATATAATACAGGAACAAGTCCCATGTTGCATAAAAATGGTATCATTTTTCTTCGTTAATGTGTAAGATGGGAAAGGACACATAGGAACAAGCAATCCAGAAGCAATATGTTCTTAGCTACATCAGACAGAGGAGAGCCAAATGAGACATATCTAGATGGGAAGCACCTTCACAGGCCCTTCTGTCTCACTACTGGGCACAAAGCAAAAATTGCTTTTCTTACTACTCTCAGGTATATTTAATCAGCTAGGCAAAGGTGTATTCATCCTGGCACAAGACGGAATAATTGCCCAAGGAAGCAGCAGGGGAGGAAGGATTGCTTTAAGGCTGCTACTGCAGAAATGTGGAGGAGCTAGCCAGGGGTGAAATAGTATTTCCAGAAGTAGAAGGCCAGTAATTTTTCAGGCTTATGTCTTCTCCCCTTCCCCTTAGGTAAAGCTGTTTTGTCTCTTGCTAGTAGTAATACAGCCATGCCAAATTAATCTCCCCAGACACCACCAGAAGAAAAATGACAGGATAAAAATAGAGAGATGTTTGTTAAATTTTATTTTCCTTTGATTTTACTTTCCACTGCAGAAATTAATATTGTGTATTAAATCAAGTTAATAAATGCAAGACTATCATATTCGTGGCATTTACACATCATTTTGAATATTTTCAAAGTAAACAACATCCACATTTCCATGTCATTAGATGAAACAAGCTACATGGAGAATATAGGAAATGACTATGTTTCCCCAAGTAGTAATTTCACAGTATTTCTTTTCCAGTTTGCAAAGATGAGAGAGGATTTGTATTGTTCAATGAAATAAAGTTTAGACCACTCTTGTATACAAGAAAAAGTGAATTGTTATATTGTAGGTGAAGCACGATGTTTTCTCTCTAAAGAGAATTCATGCACTTCTCACTCAGAGATAATTTCTTCAAAATTCATAAAAACCCACATTCTTGAAACAAATCCCTTGGCTGTTCCCACTTCCCACATGTCAGTTCAGTTTCTGGGGCAGCTTTTGGAGCATGCGAAGCAGGTTGCCTTAGAGGATGGAGCACCACTGGAGGCTCCCTCCACCTCTGCACCTTGGGCACACGTGGATCGAAACCCCTGACTGAACCTCCAAACAGCCTGGAGCTAGTTTCAAGGATGAGATTAAATCTCTTCTGAAATGCAATCTACTGCACAGTGTAGAAATTGGGGCTTCCATGCCACATGATTTGATCTAATTAGTGTTTCACTCTTATTGCCATGAATTAGCTGATAATATGGGAAATTTTGGGGTTTTTTTTGTGAAAAAGGGGAAAAGCTCAATGGTACGAAACCAGAATACGTGAAAAGAGGGCAATTTATGGGGATAGTGGTAAATGCAGAAAGGGTATCATATGTGGGCTGGTAAAATAAAGTGAAGTGAGTTGAATAAAGAACCACCTTTACCTTTATGGAAGAAATTAGCTTCCTAGTAAAAAATGAAAAAGAGTAATAATTAGTAAGTGCTTTTACCATTCACATAATCCTGTAAAACCATCTGTCAGCAAATTAAATAAAAATTTAACGAAGTACTAGCCATGTGGGCTATTAAAGTGCTCAGCCTGAAGTTTGTTTTAGAGCTGCCATTGCTCCTGTTAAAACAGGAGCATCAACTGTGTGCATGAGTGTTCCAGCCTCCCCCTCCTGCCCTCCTAGGTTAACGGAGGTTTCCACTTCTTCAGCTGGTTTGTAAATCTGACAACCAAACTTTTCTAAGCAGAAACTGGTTAATGAATTTGGCCCAGTTTTGCAAATAGTTTTAAAACAGCTGAAATCACACTTTGGCACAAGAAGAAAAGAAAAGAAAGAAAAAAAATTGAAAAATGGAAGAGGAGATTTACACATTTCATAGCACTATTTTGTCAGGTTTTGTAAGAAATTCATTATATAATACAGCCCTTTAATTCATAACAGGATTAAAAATAATTATTTTCCCATTTTCTGCTTTCCTCTCAAGCTGGTTCAGTACATATCCCATTGTTTGTGTAGTCTTGCATTATTTAGTACAATCCTCAGATATTGAACAGCTGTTTGCTGGTTTTGACCTGCAACATTAGAATAACAAAGGCAACAGATTTTGGCAGCTGTAAACTGTGTACAGCTGAACTATGATATTTGCAATTAATATGTTACTTGCAAAATTGCCTCTGCTTGTTTTCATTTCTGACTGTTTTTCAAGTAGCACCACTTACTAGAATCTACAAAGACCTAAGAAATTTTGGAGATGCATATGCAGATATATAATAAGTTTGCATTTATTTGCATTATATGTTTCATATCCAAATTTAAATTTGGAGTCCTAAATTGGTCCGTAGATTAGGTCCACATGAATTTAAGAATTAGTCAATAGTCAATGCTGTCTTAATAGCAAATAATGTCTTAATAGTAAAAAAACAAAGCTGTATTAAATTTTAACTTTTCTCCAGTAAACACATATTACATATATGCTTTTTTCAGATGGCAGTTGTCCCTGTTATTTCAATTGCAGTAATTGCTTTATTGAGTGTCATAAGCTGAGTCCAGATGCAGTTACGTTAATTTAATGGTATTTTATGCATAAGAATTTACTGACATAAATTCTGTTCACTACTTAACTCTAAAATGCCATTTGTCTTAATAAGGTTAGTTGACGGTCATTCCTTTACTGAAGGGAAGCCAGGGAAAGAGATGTTAGAGTAGAAACTGGAAGACGGCAACTTGAGGAGACTTCGCCAGCTGCATAGACAAACAAGGCTTACTTTATTATTGCCTTAATAAAAGCTATTGAGCCCTGAGTACATAGTAGTTTCTTGGCACCTCGTACCCTGTGTGTATGGAACATCCGATTCTCCCGTTAAGTGGTCTTTTCAGTTACACTTGATTTCTCCGGCCCATTTTTCGTTGCTTTCCAGCCATGCTGTAGTCTCACTAAACAAATTCCTAAGCAACTACTATAAAACTCTTCCAAAAAAGAAAAATATCCAGAAGGTAGGTCCCACTCCTGCCCAGTACTGAACAGCCTGAATTCCTGTGCAGCCCAGCAGGAAAGGGGTGCACCCAGCACATCGCGGGAACAGGCAGGAGCTTTTCTGAGCAGGCCTGGGTTTAGCATTGCACGCCCTACTGCCTCTTGCTGGAAATCAAATTTGCACGTGCGTCAGATAGCTCCAGGAGCTAAAAAATCTGCAAGACTGATTCTCTGTGTCTTTCTTTTTGTTTGGTTTCTACAGAAGATTTTGCATTACCGAAACTGTATTTACATTGGCCAAAAATTTACCTGGATCGTAAGCTCCTGAGCTTTTTTGTGTTGTCTTGGTGTATTGTTTAGTCCTCTCGGGGTCTTGGGATCTCCAGTATGATACATTTCCAACTAGGAAACTTAACCATGACAACCATTTTAATGAGTTAAAAAATGCTAATTCATGGTAACAAAACAAGTATTTTTTAAAGAAAATTTTAGACAAAAGTAAGGAAAAAAATGAACTGTGTGAAATTTGTGTAGTATAAAAGCGAAAATGTATGAGATTATTGCACAAAATATTCAAAATAGTTCTCGTGAATAGTTTTTTTGATCTAGGTCACAAATGAAAAATACAGAATCGGTGCTTACCTATTTAATAGCCATTCAGAGAAAGCTATGCCATACTTGATCAATATTCTTGAAGAAGGTTGATGAATATTCGTTATGCTTGAAAATCACCAATCTAGAAAGAGGTGATGAATAGGTCGCAGTCCTGAAACAAAAGATAGTACTCTAGGAGTCTGAACTTAGCCAGCATGTCTTGGTTAATAAATCCTAGTTAACTCTTTTTGATTTTTAACTGTAACTGAGGTTGATTATAACTATTGAGTAGAACAAGGGATTTTGTTGTTGTTCTTACATGTGAAAGAGTGATTCTACAGGTTGCCAAGTGCTCTAGCTTTCATGCAACAAAGCACATACTCAAGTCATTAAACGGCTTCACTCAAGCCTTCAGGCATTCTTTGTGGTTAGAGTTAAGCAGATGAAGAAGAATTTTGCTGGATGGAGATATGAATAAAGTTCTCAAAAAATCATAATCCTAACATATTTCTTTTTATAGTTCATATACTAGAATAAGCTTGTTGTATTTATTCTGCTGTTTTAGGATGAGCCATTTGACAGAATCACTTTAGCTTCTTTGACTTTAATTAGTCAAGGATGGGGATATACTTGGTGGTTCCCTCTTATTATCACAAAGCAGAGCAAGTGACTTGCAATATCTGATCCTGGAGAACATTTTTTTTTTGCTGTATTCAGATTGGAAGTACTTCTAAAAGACTTTCTCAAGTAGTTCTTACATTATATATTGAAGATGCATTTTACATTGAAGATGGTCTGTTTATGCTCCCAAAAACTGGTCTCTTGCTGAAAATGTTTCAATGTTTTTACAAGTTTTATTGTTCTTTGTATAGATAATGGACAATGAAAATACATCATCCTTGATGAAACGTGAAATTTAGTGGAGACTTATGTTCTGTAGAACTACAGAGTTTATTTTAAATTTTGTTTCCAGACCTCAAAAGGTGACAATTTTGCTGATTTAATTCAACTTAAAATGATTTAAGATTGAAAGTAAGTTTTGAATAGTCGGCCCAAACAAAAAAAAAAAAAAAAAGAAAATGTTTTTTGCAATGGGAAGAGTATGAATTTCCAGATTTATGTTAGAAAATGGAGTAAATGAATGCTTTTGTGGCTGATGGGTTCACAGGCCACAGATTCACATATTTCTATGTGCTGATACTTTTTTAAATCTGCATTTGATTATGATAATTTTTTAAGGCCGATTTGTTTTTAACCTTAGCTTTTGTTTAATTTCATTGGACACTGAGATGGTTCAGGCCGTAAAGAAACAGCACATCGAGTAGTAAAGTACAATCCATAGGGTTGTGATGAGTCAATTCTACGCAAAATGGTAATGTGAGATTATACCCTTTATGGCACAATATCCCTTCACGCAAACTGCGGGTGAAGTGGTTTAGATGGGAAAGAGGGACTGGGCTTGCTTCTTGTGCTCATTTGTGATGTCTGAGTGTATCACACTCTTTTGCACAGTAGTGAAGGGTAATACTGATTAGGAATTAGCAAACCTAATCAGTTTACTTCATTTGAAAGTTTCACAATTGTGTATAACTCACGTTACCTTTACAGATAGGGTAAATGACTTTATTTTGCCTCTGGCCCCTTAAGAAAGTACTTTGACCTATGACCTTTAAGACATGAGCAGGATACCTTTGTTTAAATAGCACTGAAACTTTTATTTTTATTTACTTACAATAGTAAATTTCTATTTTAAGAAAGTAGAAATTCTATTTTAAAAGTAGGAAGTTTCTTTTCACTTTCATATCCTATTATTAAAATCTTTAAGGACACTTGGAATTAGTTCTTCGTGCTGGTTTTAGCATCTCTACACTGCAACACAATTTGCCATGCATATAAGTTTTACAGATGTGTCTGTATTTGTTATTGCATTTTCTATGTAGACATATCTCTTTCCAGAGAGATAGTGAGTCAGTGAAGCAATGTAATGGAAGGCAAACTGGGAGGTGAAGAAGCAAGGACCGTGCTGTGTGTGCCTCCTTCACCCCAGTTGACAGCCTAACAGAGGAAGGGCTAAGGGCAAACAGTGCCATGGTCTGAGCTGGAAGAAGACCAGGCTCACTCCTCCTCCCACCCCAGCAGGAGCATCCCCAGGAACTCTTGCAACTCGCTCTTAGTATGGCAGATGATCCTGGAAAAAGGCAGAGGTGTTTTAATTAAAACAAAAGACAGCATCTGTTACATGTCATCTATTTATAGATTAGGTAAATATATTAATCTTCTCATTTGAGATTTTTGAAAAACAGTGAGGATCATTACTATTAACATAGGAATATCAGCTTGGCTCTCGTGTTGGCTCAGAGCCAGTTTTATGAGATTTTAATGACATTGCCAAGTTCATCACATTCTGTCATGTAACTGAGGTTATTCATGCGGATAAGTGGTTATAGGGCCAAGGCCTGGTACCTTTACAAACACCTAAGGCCTTCTGAAAGAGATTTAATGGCATGACTCACAGACACAGTGCCTCCAGTCTGAGTGCTTTAACGGTTACCTATGTAGCTGAAGACGTTTCATCATTGATGACATTTAGTAAATGAGAAATTGCCCTTTATTTTCATGCAGTACAAATCAGCAAGAGTACAATATTCACGTTTTGGATTCAGTGAGCTTCTGTTTAGCTTGCATCAATGGTAAAAGAAAAAATAAAAAGAAGAAACAAAAAAATAGCTGTTCCTTCTTCCCAATAATTTAACTGGGCTGCAAACATTAGTGCAACAGTATGGCAGAGAGTTCGACAGGTTATTTTTTTTTAATTGTAGGCTGGGTTCCCAAAACAGCTTAATTGTAATTCACTGGAAGTTAGGTTTCTTTCATTTAGTCCTCAATTGGTAATGCTGAGAGTGAAAGGTATCTGAGGATGAGGACAAACTGCTTGTATAGAGCCTGTCATGGTCAGGAAGAACCTTATGCACTAACAATGCAACTAATAATATTTGAAGAAAGAGGGTGTTTTTATCTATGTTTTTATACTATTGTTATCGGTATTTTTTGAAAATAGGAAAAGTTATGATTTCAAAAATTAAACACCTTTAATTGAGATGCTCAAACATTCAAATATGCTCATTTAAAATTTCAAAAAAGGAAAATGCAAGGCATCTTAACAATGATCTCCATAGTATTTTTCTTCTACAGCATATGTTTACAGCTGAGTTATCAATGAAAATTTATAGCAAAAAAGCAGAACAGGTCAAAATATCTCTGCTATAGCAGAGAAATTATAGCAACATACACTAAAATAATAATGAATCATGATGCTTCATTGGTTCCAACTTTATTATACTGCTGCTTAGCAGTGTTTCCTGTCCAGGAATATGCATATTTATCCTATCTTAAATACAAGTTCATATAAAATATGATCAATATTTACAAACTGATTTAAAACATCTACAGTGTTTCATGGACAACACGGGGCTTCAGCCTTACCTTTCTTAAAAAGGCATGCAATCATGTCATTTTTAAAAGGTACATTACAAACGATATTAAAGTATGCTATCTCCTAATCTTTTCCTAAATGTTTATCAATTTTAAGAGAAATCTCTCTATTATTCCCATACTTGGATACCTATGCTAATGTTTTCAAAGCATCTAATGTGAAATATTAGAGGCTAGAGTCTTTCATATGTTTTGCTGTAAGCATATAAAGCAAAGCAATCTTACATACCAAGCTGAAGTATCATGAAATTGATGATGTAAAGATCTGGAAAGAGGGAGGTGTGTCTTTTGTTAATGGCCTGTGCTCTAGAGCAGTACTTTACCTGGAACATATGACATACAGTTTATCAGGACTTACAGAATCTTCTCTTCTTTGACCACCGTCTATATTTTGAATAGGTCTCTGGGGGCAAAGAGGATCATAGAATCATAGGATCTCTCACATCTTCCTAGAAAACGCCAAAAGAATGTGGCTAGCACTCCTAGGTACTGATAGGTATTAAATTCATAGAAATAGTGCAAATAATAGCAGGGGGTTGTTCCCCACACTAGGAAGATAATACTTTCCTCCAGCATTCAGGAATTTTAGAAAGGAAGGTACATTCTCCAAGCTGCTCTGGGTTACACAGATCACATCAAAACCAAAAGAAAACGAAAACACTGAGATCCTTTTCCCAGTGCTAAGCACCAACAGTTACAGCATGATTTTCAAGAGATGCTTAGATAAGGTGGGAATTAGCCTTCCACAAATGCAAACATTTATAGACTGATGTTCCAGGAGATAATGCAGCTTTTATTATTTGCATACATGTTGTGCATGTATTGATTGGTTTTTGCTGTTTCTTTCCCTCTCACCACTTTTTTAATCAGCTTGCTATTTATTTTGAGCTTTCTAATTATGAAAAATATGTACCTTTCCCTACCAGAACACATTAATTGCAAATATTGGACTATCTTCCAGCAGATAAAACTTCCATTTCAGCATTTGTTAACATTTTCCTGTTTGCCATATTACGGCTAATTTTCATTGCAACATATTAAATGCCCTGATATTGTTTTTACACAGAGCATATATGATTGCTAATGTGGGGACATCAGGCTTTCAGTGCAATTTCTACAACTTGCATTAAGGAATAAGGCTTCATATACATGTATCAGACCCGACTGTTGTGTGTCCAGAAGAGCCAGCGGACCACACGGAAAGGCAGCTCTCCAAGGATAGGATCCCCATAGCTTGGTAAAGATCTTAGGGGATCCTTTTCTGCCATCACAGCTGTCATCTTCAGGGCCATTAGGGCTTGAACCTATAAACATGAAACATTTTATTACACCTTTAGGTAAGAACTCCACTTTGAGAGCTGGCAAAGATAACATTTTTGATCTCTATTGATCAAAGAGTTTCTCTAGCAGAAAGGCTTATTTTCGTGTAGTCATCTACAGCAAAGTGTGTGCTTAACTTTCTTTGCATTCTGAATCAACATTAACATATATGTGAAGGAAAATGTGGGTATTGGTAGATGGTAAAATTAAAAGTATGTAAAAATCAATGTATACACATAGTGTTTGTGGAGACAACATTTGAGGAAAAGGTAAGATCCTGATAAACCCCACTTTATCACAGAATCGTAAAATGGTTTCAGTTGGAAGGGACCTTCAAAGATTGTCTAGTCCAACCCCCCTGCTATAGGCAGGGACATCTTTAACTAGATCAGGTTGCTCAGAGACCCATCCAACCTCACTTTGAACACTTACAGGGATGGGGCATCCACAGCTTCTCTGGGCAACCTGTTCCAGTGTCTCACCACCCTCATCGTAAAAAATTTCATGCTTATATCCAATCTAAATCTACCCTCTTTTAGCTTAAATCTGTTTCCCCTTTGTATCTTTTGTTCCAAGTAGCAGTATTTCCTATCCTTGTACAGATAAGTTAGAGGATCAGAAAATAAATTAATGTGTTTTTTTTTTTTAGTAAGCCAGGCTCATGCTCAGGAATGTATCAAACTGATCCTTGTTGCTTATTGACAAGGATCTCCTGGCTGTAAGGAAGGACTGCTTAGATAGTAGAGGAATTTCAGTAGTGTGTAGCTTTTCCAGAAATCTTTAAGCCAAATCGGTTTGGTCTTACTCTTAAATGTTGGATCAAACTGTTTTTGTTGTGCAAGCTTAAAATCTCCTATCTACATGCATTTACTTCCTAGAACTGTCAGTCATCTGGTACTACAAATACCATGTTGATATGGATTAAGACAGTAGCAATAGTATTTTTTTCTAATAAGCTCTCTTTTTTTTTTTTTTTTTTTCTGAGAACATATGAGCAACCGTGTTCTGCTTCTCTTTGAGCAGGAGACGTTTTTTCTGGGGAAGTATTTTAATCTTCCTTAGATAAATACTGTACAAAAAGTGAATCTTCTACAACAGGCCTGTCCTTTGTGTTTATGTATGTCACCTCTTCTGACTTTGCTGAGATAGTTTTGACTATTTTTCACTTCTGGCACTATGGATTCAATATAGTTCAGGCAAAACTATGGGATTCTATTCTAGGCCACTGAAATTAACTTCTGGATAAGATACTATTACAAAACCTGCAGAAGATGGTAAGTAAGGAAAGGAAAAAAAATAGGTTAGGGAGATGTGGAAGAGAGAAACAGTCTGACTCTCAGATTCAGGAATGTATATGCAGGGCCAGCAATTCAAAAAAGCCATATTTCTAGTTTAAATCCAAGAGTTTTTGACCTGGAAGTAATTGTTAAGAAAATGACACCATTTTAATGACTTACTTAAATTGCAAATACAAGCAGCTATTACCTAGTTACACTAAATTAGAAGAAGAAAAAGGTAAACTACATCTAAATTGATAGGGATGTTCATCTAATCCCACAGCTACAACTTTCTGTAGAGTTCCAAGGTTTGGGGTAAAGCTGACTCATCTGATTTGTGTCTTTCATTCATTTACTTTTCCATTCATTTGTTTGTGTGTTTTTAAAACATTTAAAACTCAGCTTCTCAGTTTTCTATCAATAGGAATAGTTGTGAAGATACCAATTATTCCTGCTTTCAAAGTTATTTAAAACCTGAATTTCTCTTATACACACTTGCTAGCTAGGGTTCCAATATTTTCTCGTAACATTTACCTTTTATTGAATAAAATACACATTTTGAGTGGACAAATTATCATTGCATCCCCAGGTACTTCCTGCAGTAATTTCCATTGATTGGAGCGCATGTGCTTGTGAGAACAGAGATGATCAACTGCACTGAGTCAACAAGACACTCATTATACTACCAGATGCTTTTATTTTCACATAGCAAGAGGAGCTTTATGGACCATTGTTTTCTTTTTCTCCCAGAAGGATTTTCCAGTGTACTTATAATTCCAGAAATGGATGCTCTGTTACATGTTTAAAGAAATTCCTGGCAACACCTTAAGAAATACAGGCTATGCTACACAGACACATTCTTTATGAATGTACTGAACTTTCAGCATTTGTTTTAAGAGGTAGTTCTGTGGAAAAACAACAGCAACAGCAACAACCAACAAAAACAACCAACCAACACATCTCCTGAAAGAGATGACAAAAACACTCATTGTCTTTCATGTCTCACTGTATGGACACAAATCACAACAGCTATCTCAATACGACCCCAGAGGTTATTTCTGTGCTTTCTCTATGTTTACAAACAAAGTGTGTTGTTTTTCGCCACACATATATCGTTCTCTTTCTCTAAGTGCTTGTTACAAATTGACTGTTAATTTATCAAGTACCTGTAATGGATGTCGCATATTTGAAATATAGTTGAACTTCTAAAGGTTGTGGTTATTCTTTGGGAAGCCCATCGCCAAAGTTTATCAGAAGCCTTTCAGACCTGCCAATTGGCATGGCAATATCACCCGATTACTAAAGTATTCTGCTTCTGTTGGTCTAGTTAGCAAATGAGAAATGCACACCTCTGGTATTTTGTACTTCAGGTTGAAGCTAAAGCAAGAAGCGCAGAATGAGCATGTTCTAAAAAGTAGACTGTGTCCTGGTGAATGCTAAAAAGCAAACAAACGTGTGGATTTGAAAAGGTGTTGTTTGAATCAAGAGATACAGTTTTCATTTCTCCATTCAATAGGACATTTTTTGCTGTGTCACACATATACTTTTAAATATTTACTCATGATTCTTACTAGCCTGGATTAAATTCAGTTTTCTTAGTACAAGTATAAGAAATTCCATCACATTAAACTAAAGAAGACAGGGAGAAAGCTAGTTTTCTACATCTGTTAGAGAATTTATAGAAGTCATTAGAGCTGTAATAATGGATAATTATATAGTACTGACTGCAGTCAGAATCAAGACTAGTAAATGCTGGTACACTAATAGCGTTTCCGGGGGGGAGGGGGGGGGGGAGGGGCGGAGAAAAGAAAAAAAATCCTAGTCTTTTTTTAGTTTATGCTCCTCAAAAAGGTCAGCCAGCCATGTATGGGTGTAACAACAGAGGAATGTGTAAAAGCTCCCTTTCTGCAGACTAGCCAAACAATTTGTCTGTGTCACTGTTTAGCTTGTAAGCAAGCGTGATGTTTCTAGCATTTGTTAGAAATGGAACCAAATTCAAAATACAAGCATGAAAAGCACTTTTCAGAATGTTTAACCAGGAAGTAGAGAGTAGCTCCGCCTTCTTTACCTGTAAGAAGGATCTCTTGGATTTATGTACTTACTCTCTTCCCACAAAAGAGAAAGGCATTTTTGTCTTACACTCCTGTGTGGCTTGGAACACTTTAGAGTGAGCTTAGACTGGCTGCTTGTGAGAGACGAGAAAATAGTTATTTTCTTTCTACATGAGGCTGAGCTTAATATTGCAGATATACATATGAAGCAGTGCCTAGCAGCAAAGCAGTGATTGCATAGCACCACACAGAGGGCAAGTATATTTCCATTTCTTTTTCATGCATCGTTTAGTGCTCGATGCAGTGAATTTGCATATCCTTTATGTAATCAAGGTGTACAGAGAGAAAGGAAGAAAGAAAGAAAAAATAAAAGGAGACAGAAAGAAAGGAAAGCAAGCGAGCGAGCAAGCAAGAAAAGGAAAGAAGCTTCAGCAAGTCAAGTAGCTGTTGGAACACTGAGCAGCAATGACATTGTCACTCTCCTGCACTCATGTCATGTATCCTCAAGTTTCAGACATAATTTATGTGTCCTGTAATGTAAAGGAGGCAGAAAACAATGGAAGGCAATTACATTCAGTCCTTGGTAATTCCAGCTTCTGCCAGTTAACTTGTATGGGATAGGATTTCTGAGACAGTGAAAAGCTTAATGGACGAAGGATCACAGTCAGGTGGGCAGCAGCCTTTCACAGCCCTAGAAGTGCCATGCCCTTTCACTGCCTGGGGAATGACCAAAGCAGTAGTGTCTCCATTCCTTGCAATAGTCTGGCTTGAAAATTCATTTTAAAAATCTCCGTTGTAACTTTAAGGTACTGTCTAATAAAGGAATGACTCTAGAAATGAATCCTTGAAGGTAAAATTTCCAGTTCTCTTATCTCCATCCAGACCTCTTACATTTCCTCATATGTACTTTGGTTGTGTAGACTGAAGTCTAATAAATATTTCTGATTTCTTTGTCATTCATTTTGGGATCAATCCACTACGAACTTTATCGATAACAGTCACATTAAACCTCTTAATTCAACATTACGTATTTCTAAGATTTTTCAAAGCATTAACCTAGTGGCGATAGTTTGAAAGTAACATGGTAGTTTGGAAGTAACAAAAGATCTTGAAGCTTATGTTCCTGCCATTGAAGCCCAGTGTCAAAATTCCCAAAATAGACGGTCCACTTCACCTAAACTGTAGTGAAGGCAAATTCAATAGTAATGAATCACAGAATCATAGAACATCATTGTTTGGAAGGGACCTCTGGAGGTCATTGAGTCCAACCCCCCTGCTCAAGCAGGGTGAGCTGGAGCCATGTCCAGAAGGCTTTTGAATATCTTCAAGGATGGAGACTCCACAACCTCCCTGGGCAACCTGCGCCAGGGCTTAGTCACCCTCGCAGTAAAAAAGTGTTTCCTGATGTTCCGAGAGAACCTCCTGTGTTTCAGTTTGTTCCTGTTGCATGCCCCTTAAGGAGAGCATGACTCACCCAGACACAAACATTCAGGAGATGTAGATGATGAATTTCTTCATGTTGTGCTTCAGGCACTCATATAGAATGAATATGTCATATCCCTTCTGCATAGGTAAAGGAGCAAGTACTGTGAAGCAAGTGGCTGAACTTGATCACTGATATCCTAAATGGTTGCCTGTGTAGCAGGATCTTCTGGGTAGTAATTCCTTAGTGTTACCTGTTAAATTTAATCTCCATTGGATAAAACACTTAAGTATTGCTTGTAGCAACAACTGAAATTCAGGGCTTCCAGAGATGTACTATGACTAAAAAATACTATCTCTCAGGCCCAGTGGGTCAGGTATGGAATATTTTAAACAATATGAGAGTATTGTAGGGGAAAATGGTCAGAATATACTAACTGTTTGGTGGTTAAACCATTAATCTGGCAGGAGAGTGATGTAAACTCAAAGTCTGTTTTCCAGTTTAATCAGAGATGGGATCTAAACCTGGTTCTTCCCAGGTTTTAACTGCAGCTTCCATATTTCAACTTTAATATCTTTCCTTAGTTGTGGTCCCTAAATCCAAGAGCAGACTAGGAATACTATGTTCCTCTTACCTTTTCCTGCATGCAAGGCTTAAGATTCAAAAAGCATCTCCTTACATCCATGAGGAACCTGTTCATTTAAGTCAGGCATGCAAACTCTGCTAGGCAAGAGGCTGCCAAAGGGGAAACGCTATAAGACTTGGTTTGCAGTGACTGAATATCTTTGTTGACTGGGCTTTCTCTCTGATTTGGTCCCGCCTTTCAATATGTCGCCATCTAAAGATGATTACCTTCTCTCTGACTATGCAGTGCTAAAATCCTTTCCAGCTCTTAACACCTTCCAGCTCTTATCAGCCAGTCTCTAGATACCAGCTCTGACCTCATGACCAAAGCATTTGCTAGGTGCAATATAAAGTGTGTTCCTTGCTTAGTCCCCTTTAGATGTAGAGTGTGATAAGACTGGAATAATATTCATGAGCTGATCATATATATATGTATAGAGTTTACTATAGGGTTTTTTTCCATTTTATGTAAAATTTGTGGCCTTTTGTCAGAGTTGTCGGAGTTGTTAATGATACATTGATGTACTTATGTAGAAGTGTATAGAATCTATCAATTAATGGAACCATGTTCTTTTATCTGCAAGTCATTTATAGTATTGCAGTGCCAAATTTTGATGACACCTGATATATATGATATTTTAGACTTTTCAGATTAAGCAACATATGTTGTTATGACAGGGAATATATACCATTATGCTAGCTTTTTGAAAAGGTTTAACTAAGTCTAGTGATCTTCATGGTGACTAAGAGGTTGCCAGTCAGAGCCCTTCCCTTTCCCTCCTTACACCCACCCCCCCACCCCCCCACCCCCCCCGCCAGTATAAAAACTATTACAAGCCAGCTAATGAAAAGACAGTATGTATGGGATTCAACTCCAGATTTAGATAGGTTGAAAATCTATGCTTCCAGTGTAGTCAGAAGAGAACTAGTCAACACAGTCAATGCCAACTAGAGAGCAAGTTGGTGGTTGGATGGAAGTGTCTGCATCTGGGTGAGCTGAACATATATTTGCAGCTGGTCTGAACTTCAAGAATCGCCCTGTAAAGGGAGCTATCGAAAATAGAGACTGATAAGAAGAGAAAGCTAGCTCAGCACAGAAATTATTTTCAGAATATTTCACGGAATATTTCTGATGCAGGAATCACAAAATGATTCTCTACAACCTAATACATGCTATCTGATCAGGAATCTGGAGAACGTGGGCCTTATTAATACAGTTTTGTGTTAACAAAGCTGCAGTAATGTGCTTCAGTTCAAAATCATTGTATTCTACAATATGTGGGTCTGTGATAAAGTAGAAACTTAAAGAATGTCTTCTTATGTAGAAAAATAAACTGAAAAACTTGCAAGTCCATTTCTATCAGAACACTCAGAAGTTCCTTTTTTTCCCATGTTTTCAAAACTCTGATGGACTGGGCTTCTCTGAGGAGAAGGACTCTAAAATTAAGGGAAAGCTACCCCAGCCCCTAAAAAAGGAAAAGTATTTATAAAAAGATAAACTTAGGATATATTGGTTCATGAGGCAAAATAGTATCTGTGAAATATTATTAGATTATTAAATCACAATTTTGGTGCAGATGGATTTCTTGATTCCATGTACGCCATCCCTTTACATGATATTACTTTCAGAGCTACTAAGGTGCAAGGTCTTGCTCCCAATGAATCCTGTGGAAACACGAGAAAGGAGCATATCATGGTATCTACATGTTCATTTGATTGCCTCATAATAAACCTGTGGCTTTCACTGACTCTGAAGGCATAGTTTCTAGGAGCGAGTGACTTGGAGGGACTTCTTGGATTATCAGAAACAGTTCCTAGCTATCAGATCACATCTCTCAAGTAATACATTTGTTGTTCTACTGACCTTGACTAGGTTCTCCACAGCAATCACTGAAAGGGTAATTACAATTTAAAGCTCTTTTCCAGCAAATGTATCAGTAGAAATGCTGCTAGACCATCACTGATTCTAGAAATTATATGGAGGGTTGCCCTCTCTGATCTTCCATCCTTATTCATGCTTACAACCTTCTTTGGGCATACTGTCTACCCTTTCCTTGCCACCATTTAATATTTTGAAGAGAAATAATCACAAATGTGAAAATTAATTTACCAGATCTATTCATGAGATGCAATACCTATAGAAAAAGATGATTGATAGCTTTTATTCTGTATAACCTTTGTCTTATATAGCCTATATTTAAATCAAAGAGCTATGCATTGTTGACAAGCATAAGTGCAAGGTAAAAAAAAAAGTAGAAAAAAAAGTAATGATGTTTGTTAGTTATTCCTCAGCTATGAAACCTTCTCGTGGTCTTCTCATTAATGTCTATAGTGCAAACTAGAGAAAGGGTGAATAACAAAAGAGCTATTTAATTTGTTTTGACTGAAGACAGTGCTTTAAATTATTTAATTTGATCCAAGTTGTCTAGGCACTAGTAGAAACAAACGAAAGATGCTAAGAAAAGCTTCATAATATTTGAGTTCAGCTTAGACAGTAAAAGAAACATTTGCTTCTTCCTTTAAATATAGGTATATCAGAGATATAAACAGGAGGTGGAAACAAAGAGCCTGCATTACAAATTTCTTGGGAGAAATCCTGTCTTTTCCCTGAAAACATTTTTATAGAATTTAATGTGAAACAGTTTCAAGAAAATTTATAGGGTTTTGCTTATATGTTAGATAATGAATAAATGATTGTAATTCATGGAGATCTGAATATTTCAGTATATCCACCTGACAGACTGAAAGAAAAAGCTTCCCCAGTTTGGTAGGTCAAGGTATATTCATTCAACCCAGTAGCAGCCCTGGATACTATCTATAACTGAATCTATAATCCTGAGAAATGAGTAGTAATCTCTAGATTGGGAGTATTATCTAACACCTTACAAACATACCATGTATTTTGTACTTTCAATTTTAATCTCCTTTGATAAACACTATTTATGTAATGGTGAAAGCCAATGATGTGATGTGTTTTTCTTCTGATAATCTTGCTGTTGTCTTTACTGCTAAGGAGCCATGATGTAATAATTTCTACTGGACCTGTGGAGTTTTTTTAAGAATATGAGGTGAAGAATATGGCAAGCCACTATTTGACAAATGGCCTTGGGCTAATTTTGAACACTAAATCAAGGAAAATAAATATAGATGCTAAATGGATTATTTTGTAAGGTAGTCTTTGAAGTTACTGTAGAAGTGCTACGGTTTTGGAAGGCTTTTTTAACTTCATGTAACTAAGAGTACATATATTTAGCACATAATGTATCTACATCCTGAAGCAGTATTTTTTAATCATGAAAGAGAAACTGATTGAAAACTAAGGTCACATGTCCAATATTTCATTTTGAACTCTTTATAGAAGTTTCAATAGGATAAAAATAAATCAATTATTTCTTTTTTCTTTTGGTGATGATGTTATCCTGCCTGATGAATAAGTTTAGCAATGAAAAATTTGGACTTTCCAGTGCTTAAAGGATGGGAAATGTTCTCAGGACTTAAGAGGAATAGGGACAGAAAGATTCAGTAGGTGGCAGTCTTTCCTTTGAATATTTTCAGCAACAAATTTTCTTCTTAAGTTTCTTCTGAAAGCTGTTGTCTTTTAAAAGGACCTTAAAATAAAGAGGTCCCCACAAGTGGTTATTATAGATTGTATGGGATGCTTTAGAAGAATAGTGCTTGCCCTAACCAATTATTATGTCAGAAAATTATGTTCTATTGACTTTCATTTCCTCAGTTATGTCAATTGAGTATCATTCCTTTTCCAAAATCTGGAGAAGTTTTGTTCTCTTTGAAACAATGGCATTACCTCTCAATACAGTTATTGCAATGAATTTAAGAAAATGCAGGTCCTTGGAACACTGTAGTTATGAGACTGTGTATTGGCTGTTTTTAGGATCACAGAACAATGAGTGGATTACAACAGCATACTATTTTTGTCTGGATAGGAGTTGCACAACCTTGATTCACCTTTTCTTAGCAAAAAAGGGTGTTTGCCTCAAAGTAATGAAAGTGAACTGATATTTTAAGAGTTGAGAAGCTGTTCTGGTAACTAACAGAAATTCAGGCCTATTTCACAGACCCAAACACTTTGTAGACAATTTGTATTCTTATTTAACTAAACAACATGTAAAAAACAGTACGAGTATAAACACAAGATATTTGTGACTGGCCAAATCAGACACACTAATCTTTAATGCCATCAGTACTGGGTGATACATGTGTTCTTAGAAGTGAATGCACATTTGCATACATACAGCTTTGAAATATCATCCGTTAAGTTTTCTTATCTTTTTTCTGTTCATCTTCATGATTTTACTTTTCATGTATTTACCAGTGGTAAAAGAAACAAGAAACATACAGTTTTCCTGCAACAATGCACACTGGGATAAGGTGTGACCCAATGGAGTGCTCTAGGAGGAGCGCAGAAACAGATCAGGAGATACATGAAATCTCAGTATACAGCATAGTCATGTTTCCAGCATGGCTCTTGTGTATCTCTCAGTCTAGCTCTCCTGGTAGTTGGCAGCACTCAAAGACTAAATGTGACTATCAGGCATGCTCATCCATGACAACAACTTTTGCAGATTTGCCATACCATTCCCTTATGGTGTTCATATTGTAGCTTACCCGAATTACGATTCCTATACTAATAGTGCTACAGGGAGAATGAGGTTCATTATACACTCACTTCTCTTTTACTCCTGTAGGCATTGACATAATTTGTCTATCGAAGAGCAGTTTTTCTCTAAAATTCATGTTATAAAGATGGCTTGCTGTTACTTTGATTTTCAGTCTTAGCAGTTCATTTGAAGGACAAATACACATTTGTTCATGCTAATTTTCCAGAGACAATATGGTTTGAAGTGAGATATTATTCCTTCTCATATACAATTAGTGTTATATTAACTAAGTTTCCATACTAAGATCTAATTTTTTCCCTTCATAAGAACATTTAGGAGAAGAGAAGGATTACATTGGATTGCATAAATGTAGGAGCTGGGTTAGTCCGTTTTTACTCTTCGTTGTTGTTCTAGCAGGAAAGGATGCTGCTTGATCTCATGGCCATAATTTGTAAGTGCGAGAACCAGATTTTTTTCAAAATAAATGTATTAATACACACTATATGATCTGTGAGGTATTGAGGGAAAATAGCTGCTTTCACACTGTAAGAATTCAGTTGAATATACTTGTAGCGCCTTTCATCTTTGTACAAAGTGGTTAGATAACATCTTGGCACTGTCTGGGAAATAGAATAGTCAAGAATACAGAAGGCCAGTTTCTAAGGTCTACTTCACATAATGCTGTGTAGCTTTCACTGACTGCCGATTAGATTTTGGATAGAGGTTAAGATGCCGATCTTGACCTATGGAACCTGATATGATTTAGGGCCTGGTTTCAGGGCTTCCCATGTGGTGCAGTCATAGCTGAAATTAGTTCCCCTGCTTAAGAAAGGATAAGTTGCTGGCAAGCTATCTTTTTTTAAATCATTATTATTTGAAGGTAAGGAGGAAAGGCTTGCTTTCTAAGGAATTTGCTCCCTGAATCTGTTGGAGCCTGCATCTGTTGATATGTAGGACTCAGCAGTACCTTTTCCCTTTTTTTCCTTGTCTTTAATATTTTGAGAGAGAAGAGGAATTCTAATACCTTGTTCGATAAAGATGCTGGTCTCACTGCAATGTTTTAGAGTGATGCTTTATTATCATGGGATATGTTCATTTATTTTGAGGGAAAATTGTGATTTACAGTTTTCCTTTATGTTCGGCAAGTATTCAGAATATGTAATATGGTTCCCCATCCTGAATGGGAAAATATTAACTAAGGACACATAAAGAACGTATGATTCCTGTGGGTAATCCTATATTTCTTCTGGTTATTCTACTCTTTGAGGGAGCAGCTGTCATATGATGCTCTTGTTCTGAGCTGGGAAAGTAAAACGGTGTGTGGCTGCCCCATGAGAGGGATTTTTTTATATTGAGAGGACCTAGGAAAATATTGTTACTATGATTCAGATTTTCCCTATCCTCTGTGCAATGGCTTCTACTGACAGCCTTGAGATTCATAACATTCTTCTTCCTTTCTTAAAGTCTCTCCCTTAAGAGTCTTGTTTTCTTTCTAGGTTCTCTTTCCCACAAAAGGTTGGACCAGATGATCTTTTGAGGTCCCATCTAACCTGGGCTGTTCTATGGTTCTGTGGTTCTAAGTCTGAAGGAGAACTACAGTACTACGACAGGAAATCAGAATGACAGTGCCATTACCTGAAGTTCAGCTGCAGTATTTGATAGAACCTAGTAGAGAAATGAAGGTAGGGTGGCTGCCCTTGGAGGAGAAGGTGAAAAGGGGCTTTAAGATGCTAATCAGCTGACCTTTTGGACCTACCAAGGGGTTTCATTTGCTTGAATGTTAGACCTGAAGTTAACAATATGAATACAGACTGGGCAAGATACTGGATCAGGAGGTGTTTGACCACAGAGAAGAAAGGTGGGCCAAGAAGAAGCAGGATTTCAATGGGGCATAGTCAAAAGAATTGGATGGCAGGAAGAGACTGACTTAGCAATACCATTCCTAGAGAATGCATGTTTATAAGGCTGATGCTCAATTTATCTGATGATGTGAACTGTCCATCCTGTGGTCATAGGGGGCTTATTGGTATCCAAATACCTTAAGTAATTTTCCTTCTCAGCAGTTATTCCCAGCACTCTGTGAAGAAGCTGGAAGATGGGGAGATGTAGCTAGATATCTTATGACTTCTGCTGTTTGGGTGCCTGTCTGCCCACTCCTTTCACAAGCATTTCCCTGTGGCAAGCAGCTCTCTGAAAGCTGGTAAACGGCTTTGAACTGTTTTACAAAATGCAGTTGGCAGAGGAAAAGTGCTTTCCATCAAGAAAGCTGGAGCACAGTGTTTTCCCAGCTGCTCTGAGGCGCCATATGTTTGCTGCATGGCTACTAATGCTACTCCTTATTTCTTTAGGAGACTTTACAGATGTAACCCTCTGTAGTGATACTTGTATGAGGATAAGCAAACTGCTGGTATGTGTCATTATTTCACTGGGGTTAATGCCAGGGTCAGCCCTTTCAAAGTAGCTGCCACAAGGTGCCTTGAGGAATATGGAGATCAAGACCATCAGTATTACCAGTCTCATTTGACACTATAAGACCTTGGGAGCAAGACTCACAAATCGTTCTGACTTCGTCAGCACAGCAACTGAGATTCAGCTGACCAAGATCCTAGAAGGATGTTCTTCCAACGACATTTTAGATGTGGTTGTTGCAATTTCCATTAACTATAACTGTACAATTCAGCACAGTGAAATCGCATGGTGTATAACCAACCAAATGTGCCTCCCCCATGCTCCCAGACCTTCACTGGGACAGCTATTTGTCAAGCAGTCAATCCATTCCTCCTCAGGGTGAGAAGGTATGCTTTTCTGCCCCAACTAGTAGTCCAGACAATAAACAGTAAGTCAAAACACCAGCTGCTGAGCAAATGCAGGTAGGGCTCAGTTTCAGAGCTTTCCCTGGGGGATGGCAGGATGACAACCACCAGGAAGAAAAAAGTGAAGAGCCAAGCATGTGGGAGAGTCAGGGTGAATGGCAGTTGCCTAGGGTTTGAAAGGGATACAGCCAGGACAATATAAGACAAGACCAATAATACGTGGTGGACGGAGTGTTGACAAAACCAGATACACTAATCTTCTCTCTATTGGCAGGCTTTTAGACAGTCTTATATAGCGTAACGTGAAGAGGTCAGATGTCAAATTATGGCTAGAGATTTGCAGTCAATGGAAGGGCTAAAAACAATAGGACACCGAGAGAGTATGGGGAGAGGTATCTGTGGAGAGGGAAATTGGTCAAGGTTTTAAAGTTACGAGGCTCTGGTTTCCTGAATGACACTGCCCATGTTCATTCCTTACCTCTACAGATCCTCAGTAAATGATAGCATTGATTCACAACTGATTAAGGTTATTACTCATCATTCATTGACTTGGCTGCAGTTTCAATCAGCAATTGGGGTCCTGGTGAAGTGCAGCGCTAAGTCTCTGTTCTGCTTCCTACAGAAGTCAAACACAGTTCTGGCTTTTAATCTGTTTGGATGTCAGACCTCCAGTTAGCATCCTGGGAGGAGGGCTGGGCTCAGTGCAGTCAGAGCACTGCTGGAGGAAGAGGAAGAAAAACAGGGAAAGAAGATGACAACTTTGAGGAGCCAGCACAGAAGCAAATAGGCAGGAACAGGGTTGCAGTGAACACTGGATGACCCACCTCCTTCATGATGCACATTAAACAACTAATTTTCAAGGTGGAAAGCAGTTAGGAAACTCTTCACCAGCCACAGTAGTACTGGGGCATTTGCCTGGTAGTATCACTTAACCAAGGCAGGCTGTGCAGATTACTGACTACAGCTGTTGCACAGGGATACATTGCCATCTCAGTGTGACCAGTGCTATGAAGGATGATAAGGAAGCATGGGGTTCCTCCTGAGTCAATATAATAGTGTTACCATTATAATATTATTTTGTGTAATAAAACTAATGGTCAGATTTCGGTGGGGATATGGAATTTCAGGTCATGCTGGACTTTAAATTTCTAAAGAGGAATGGGATGCTCATGAAAGGCCATCATTAAGCAAGTGAATTAGAGATGCTTTTCTCCGTTTGATAGCAGGCATACCTTGGTAGGAAGAACTGGATTAAAAATAAAAAAAAAATATTACCCTGTTTTTCCTTAAACATAAAATAGTGATGTGGCTATATGGCTGCACAGGGCTGCTGAGATCACAGGCCCAACATCAGTATTTACTGCCATGAAGTCCTATAAATTACATAGATTTTCAATGGGATGAGAAAAACTTCAGAAACCTAACTGGTATGGAATTAAGTGTGAAAGAAAAGAAGTTTCCTGGATTGCTCTGGATGGGTTACATTAGTGCTGTAGTATCTGATCCAGGTGGTGATATAGTTGAGAGAGGTATGTAACATATTGTGCTGGATGACAAGGATTCATCATCAGAGTGTGACAAACAGTCAATACTAGATTGTGAACATGGCTGAGAGTACAAAAATTGTGCTCAAGGAAATACACTGTGGTTGACTGGATTAATTTAGTAATGATGGAGTTCATCTATCAGCTAAGATTAAGCAAAAAAAAAGTCTTTAAATTGTGTAATGACCAATTGAACTTACTAAATATAAGGAAAAAAATAATTTAACATTTTCCAAGCATAATATCAATAAGGGGGTCTTTCTGTGCAGTATACAGTGCATTTCAGCTGAATGGCAAAGGGCCAGCCCTAAGACGTAAGAGATTCAGTAGCAGGCTTATGAGCCAAGATACAGACAATAGAATAAAATGTTGGGAAATTGGGTAGTGGACTTTTAATTTTGCTCAAAGAAAAGGAGAGGAGGGAAACCTCAGGAGACACACAGACCAGCTTTTCAGCTATGTTCATCATCTATGCTCATTCCATAAGGCACAGGACTGCTTGACTACAAGTATATGATGATAAAGCTGCAGACTGCAATATAGTCACACCTTAGTTTCTGTCATTCAGTGTTTGAGTGTCTGAGTCAATGTCTGTGTAGGCTTAAATCTAGTTATATAGAAAGTGGATTTTCCTCAGTCATTTTTCTAATGAGATTTTTATTCACTTGTCATTTCAGACTGGCAAACTGGATAAAAAATATTTTAAAACTGTTCCTCTTTGTTGCACATATTAACAGACCAGGAAAAACAAACAAACAAACAATCAAACAAAAACTCTTACGTATTTACAATGAACTATGATATTAAGAGATATCCATGCCTACCAGAAAGACTCAATTGCAGTGCTGAAGCAATTAGACTCTTCATCTTTACTTTTTTTAAAAAGCTAACACTCAACGTGCAAATCATGGTTTTCCACTGCAGCCACACAAGACCAAAGCACTGAAAACCAAATACCAACATATACCAACTACATACATAAAAAAACCCAGAATATACCAAACGTTGAACACAATTATCAAGTAAATACAACCAAGATGAAAATCTTACTATATTGTCTATAAAGTCTTTATATGCAAATTATCCTTTAAGTCAGTTTTGGGAAAGTAGAGTAGGAGTAGGAACTGTTTTAACATTAAAGTATAATAAATTTGAACTTGAACAATCTTTTTCAGGCAATAAGGGGTGTGGAATGAGTTTCAGTGAAACACTTACTTAAAATTTCAGCTGTTCCAGACTGTGCAAACTTCACCAGCATTTTAAACACCCTGAAACCAACAAGGCTTACGCACATGCAAACAGAAAGTGACAGGGAAGTACCTTCTCCAAATTATGTCTGTCAGAAAACTACCAACTGCAAATTGTTCATGTAGAAATTGAGGCTCTAACTTTTTGCAAAGATCTCTGTGAGCAGGACTTCGAGCTCAAAGGAAATGAGCTTTACTTTGCCTATTTAACAAGTTACAATATCCTTAAAAACTACAGTAAATGCTCTTACAAACATAGTCTTTGGGGGCCTATTTCTAAAATGAATCTCTGTAGTACAAAAGAAAGAAAGAAAAGATGTAAGAAAAAATCTTTTCCTCCCTAGCTCCTCTTTAATTTATGTTCATAGCTCAGGGATTAGGGTTATCATATTTTTTCCCACTTACTTGAATGCCAGCCTGATTTAAGGCTACTGTTGCTATCAGGGTGATTGTGAAGAAGCTTCTCTCTATGCTTTTCTCACCTCTTGGTTTCTATGCTGGAAGAAAATTGATTGAACATAGAAGAAAGTACACAATAAACCTTAAATAGATGAAGTACGGCCACACCTGCCCGATGAACAAGAGAGACGTGAATTCCACTGGACTAGTATTTCAAAGGACAAGTACCTACGTGATGTGACACTGCTCACTAACAGGCCGTGCTATTTTTTTCTGGTTCTCTATGGGTTAGATTTTTTTTTTTTTATAGTTGGTTGGGTTTTTTTTAAGGATCTGAATATATGTTTTAGAATTTCACTAACATTTTATTTTCATTGAAACTAATTGCTCTGTGTGATGTTGATTTTATACTGCAATTATTGAAGTGTTCTTTAGCAGCACTGGTTATATGGATGTATCCACAATCTGCAGTTTCTTTTGTCAAAATACACCTTCAACTTAATTGCCTTTAGTAAAAACTTAAATTATCACACAGGGGTCCTTTGGTAAGATCTTTCTTCTGATCTCAGGGCATTGCATTTCAACCGTTGTTATAATTAGCACAGTGTTATAGATATATTTTGAGACAACTCTAACACATGTTGGCTTCAAAACCAGTTTTTATGAGAATATTTCGCATAGCTTGCTACACACACAGAGGTATTAATTCTGTAGAATTCATAAGGTCAGTAACTAAATTAAGAATAAGACATGTAGAACATAGAATTTGCTTTAGAAATGTAGGAAGGATATCTTGAAGAGTAATAGTGACATGCTAGTGAGAAGGATAAGTAATAGTGTAAACCTAGTGAGATCTGGAAAAGCATATTGTCAGTGAAGAGAGGGAGCACTATAAAAGCCCAGTGCAACAGCTTTCAATGTGTAGGTTCACTGTGCTGACTCCCAGCAGTTAGAAGTCCTGAGGCACTGTACAGAAATTAGATGGATTGTTTCAGCAGTGGTACATGGGTGTTTTAGGCCCTATATTATTCTTTACATTGTGGCCCTGCTGCCCCACTGTAACAGAACATGCAAATAAGTCATTAATAGGTAACCGAAGGCCTTTATAGGTTGACATAATTTGATAATACGTAAAACCACAGGAAATATAAAAAATCAGCTAGTAGATAAATCCCAAGGAAAAATATCAAATTACTATAACTTAATTATCTCAAAATTAAGAAAAACTAAGTATTCATGTTCAAGTCTTTACTTAGAAAACTTTGAATTAGATTTTTGTGCAGCTACTGTCATGAACATGCTTTTCTTGATGAAGTTTTAGTGCATTTAGGCAAGAAGATGAGTTTCAATTTTAAAAAACGTGATATGAAGAGAATTGAAAAAAAATAAAGATAAAAAAATACAGATCTTGCTGAATCTATCTTTCAGATGAGAAACTGAATGAATTTGTTAGAAAAAAAAAGCCAAGTTCTTGATGATGCAGTGTTCAGTTTTGAAAAGCTGAAGACCGCTCTTTCCTGTCCCTGAGCGAAGTTGAAAGGAAATCATAAAATCATTACTGTGCAAACTCTGTTTTGTTACTTCATGCTGTCACTGTTCTATTGAAGCTTGCTTTTTTTCAGTGTAGGGCGACCATGTACTGATGCTGCTTCGTGCTGCTGGAGTCTGTGTGGCTTTTCAGCTTCTATTTGATGTATTATCTGATGTCTCTCTTCCCTCTTCTCACTTCTGTCATTTTACTACTTTTCTCCTCAAAGAGACACTTGTATCATTTTACTACTTTTCTCCTCAAAGAGACACTTGTATCTTGATCAATCCTTTAGGCACATGTCAGGAAAAGTTAAAAAGAGAAGGCTGTGAAAAGGGACATGCTTGACATGTTTGCTTATATCCCTGCCACAGAAGAGCATGCTCTCAAAGTGACCTGAATCGCAGTTTAACTATCCAAAACCCTTTGCTCCACAAATAAGTCAGAGACACACAAAAGCACCTGCATTATTGCATGCATGTTTGCAAACACCCAATTTAGGTTGGTAGTTGACCCACTTCTAGGCTAAAAACCTGGTTAACAGCAGAAAGAACGCATTTGACTGGTAAAGTGTTAAAGCAGTAAGCTGCAGAAAGTCTTTTACACGCTAATCTGGAACATAGACTAAGGGTTAACGATTGCAGGAATATTTGGAATTGGGTCAAAAAAGGGCCATTAAGCAAATAGAAATGTCACTGTGAAGTTAATTATTGGAACAATATATAAACAGGAAAAGGAATGAACTTTTTCCTGATAAAAAGCAAATAGCTCTGACTGCAAGCAGATAGGCCCACTAATGCTTGCAATGCTCCACCAGTATACATCAGCCCTGACCTGCAAATGTCTTAACTTTGAACCTCTGTTGAGGAGATACTGCCAGAAGAGTCAAGCTGAGTCACATTATGTTCCAGTCTTCTGAAAGTGAGTACACGGGAAGGAAGCAGAGATAAAGTGACCTGAATTAAAAGCTGAATTTGTTTTCTCTGAAGTGAAACCACTGTGCGCTAATTTCTACATTTAACTTCCAAATCAACTAAGGATGCTCAAAGATTAAAAGATTAATTAAAAAGAATACTAAGCACCCTTTCCTATCAAGTATCACATCTGGAATAGTTTGGCACTTCTTGGAAATATCTCAATTCATAAAAGCCAGAATCATTCATTCTTTCATGTAGGTATGTTGAAAATTCTGAATTTAAAGTAGGTGACATTCTTATCTTTTAAATAATATTTAGTTCCTGGAATAAGCAGCTGCAGAAAGGGAAATCTTAGATAGCTCTCATGTGGATTTGTTATCTCTGGATGACTTGAAGCATGAACAACAATCTGAATAGTACAGTGTTAGCAGTAGTCTGTATTCAGATTTTCAGATTCAGCCTGGTAATATACTTTGTAATACCATCAGTGTTATGTCAGTGTTGTTATTATTTTCTCTTACCTTTTTTAAAAGGAAAGGATTCTATCTCTCTGTCCTGAAGGCAACAGTAAATTATGTTGTGGTTTTTTTTTTTCTTTAGTTCAAAATAACCCAACAACTCAAAACTCCCCTAACTGTGTGTCCCCTCTGGTCTGGTGCCAGCTGTTTAAGAAGGCTTCTTACTGACTTTGCTGCACTGTTGATCAGCTCCTCAGCGAGCCTGGAAAACTTAGTGATGACGCTGAACTTCACCCATTCCAAATGAAATGGTTCCTTCCTTCAGTATCTGTTTGACTGATGTGAAGCAATACACCTTAGAGACAGGCCAAGATTTTTTCCCAGCTGGTGGTATGGGATGTCAGATGTTCGACACAGACATGTCTTCATCTCATAATCATTTCTCTATTCTCTCAAAGTTCAAATATATGCACCCATGAGTGCCTGTTCAGATCAAACAGATTCAACTAAGCGCTCACTTTGGGCTTCAGGAATAATACCAGAAGTTAATGTTAAGCTCCTATCAAATTCAACATAAGATAACTATTTAACATTCTTGGCACTTGTGGTGCTATACAGGTAGATTGTAAAATGCGAGGTGTAAAATGAATGCACAGTGAATGCAAGGAAAGGGAACCTGACTATAATTGGCTTCTCCATATCATTGGGGGTAGTTTTAAGTGTGAAATGCTTCACACACTACTTCATTCCCTTGGAATTTAATTCCAGGTGGTTTACAATTTTAAACCTTTGAAAGATCTACAGAAAAATTGAGGTAAGTACAGTTTTTTTATTGTGACAAACAGAAGGATTTAATAATAAATCAGCTATTCTTCCTGACAAACCCAAAGGACAAGGTGTTGAAGGCAATATATTGAAATCTCCTTTAAGAGCAAACACAATGTTCATGATGCCTGATCTTGGTCAAGTCATACTTACGAAAGTCCTGGAGAGAAGAAATACTTTTGTCATATATTAAAAAGTTGTGGGGTTAGGTAAACATGATTTTTAATGCATTCAAAATTGGTATCTAAATTGGTATCTAAACATTTTATTTGAATGTATTTCAACTTGGGAAGTGTGACACTATCTCAGTTATAATTCTAGACTACTATTACTTATAATCTGCATAGCCTTACATAACATCTCATATTTTTTCTACATGTGGGAGAAAAGGTTGGGAATGCCAGCAAGAGGAGTATTTATGAGAACAGAAAGCAAATTGTCCTCTGGTGCAAAACTTCATATGGATACTCATTTCTCACTAGACTGTTTTTGAATTCAACACTTTTTCCTATGTGAGTATCATCTATGGGAATATTCAGTGATTGGACAGTATCATAAATAGCACAGAGGTGAAGTCAATATTTTTTTCCAAAAGAATATAAATGTGTTACCTATATTTTTGCCCATCTTTATTACATTTCAAAACTAGTAAGAGTTGAGTGTTAATCAACATGTCAGCCTGCCCATTTTAGGTACTGATAAAGCAAGGAAGATTTGTAAGGTAAGCGAATTAGTAATTTCCAAAAAATTAGACAAATGGTTGGCTGTATCGTCTCCATCTCTACATATCAAGATTTTAATAGAAGCTTAGTATGTATTTTACACATCCCATGACTTTGCATTGCCTGACTTTGAACTGCTTTGAAACTTGATGCACAAGAAACCCTCTAACTTCTGTGTGTGGGTTGTAGAGATGAAATTTAATCACAAAATACAAATCACAAAGTAATTTAGAGTTCTACATTGTAGGTGCAATGCTCTAACGCAGAACTATTTTTCCTGGGTTAGTGTACAGGAAAAATGACTTATTTTGATCTCTGTATGAGGGCTAGAGAGGTGATGGTTCAGGGAAGATATCCATCTCTGATTCATCCTCCTTTTAGGGCAGGATGGAACCGACAGAAGTGTCTACAAGATAACAATAAGCTGTTTTATTTTACCTGATAACAAACAAAAAAAATAGCAAAATGACTCCTACCCTTGTCACTGAAAATAGAGAACTTTAGTTGCCAAATTCTGAAAGATGATCAGGGATAGACTTAATGTGAAAGATTCCAATAAACGATTTGGAAAGATTATTGGCTATAGACTAATCTGGCATTATTTGCATGAATATACCATCCTCTCAAGATAAAACTTTGTTCCTGGACATATGGAGAAAATGGTCTTTTATGTAAATACAGAAATAGATAACTGTTTAGCCAGATATACAGATAATGCAAAAACCAGTGAGGTGATTTCATGACAGGCTGACTAGTGACTAGTTCTTCCACCCTGAAACCTGTAGTTTCTGAAGGCTGTAATGACTAGAAGGCCAAGTCTTTTATAGCTGTTAAACCAGATGTATTGGGTGTACCTGGCAAGGTTTTGGTAGCAGGGGGACTACAGGCCTGGCTTCTCTGAGAAGATGCTAGAAGCTTCCCCCATGTCTGACAGAGCCATTTCACCTGGTTCCAAGACAGACCTGCCGCTGGCCAAGGCTGAGCCTATCAGTGATGTTGGTAGCACTTCTGTGATAACATATTTAAGAAGGGGTAAAAACCACTGCGCAACAACAGCTGGGAGAGAGAAGTGAGAATACGTGACAGAAACAACTCTGCAGACACCAAGGTCAGTGAAGGAGGGGGAGGAGGTGCGCCAGGTGCCGGAGCAGAGATTCCCCTACAGCCCGTGGTGAAGACCATGGTGACGCAGGTTGTCCCCTCGCAGCTAATGGAGGTCCATGGTGGAGCAGATATCCACCTGCAGCCTGCAGAGGACCCCACACCAGAGCAGGTGGATGTGCTCTGAAGGAAGTTGTGACCCTGTGGGAAGCCCACGCTGGAGTAGGCTCTTGGCATGACCTGTGGCCCCAGGGAGAGAGCAGCCCACACTGGAGCAGGCTCTTGGCATGACCTGTGGCCCCATGGAGAGAGGAGCCCACACTGGAGCAGGACTTCTTGCAGGACCTGTGACCCCGTGGGGGACCCATGCTGGAGCATTGTGTTCCTGAAGGACTGCACCCCGTGGAAAGGACCCACGCTGGAGCAGTTTGTGAAGAACTGCAGCCCATGGGAAGGACCCACATTGGGGCAGTTCATGAAGGACTGTCTCCCACGGGTGGCCCTCCACACTGGAGCAGGGGAAGAGTGAGGAGGAAGGAGCGGCAGTGACAATGACTGACCGCAACGCCCATTCCCCATTCCCCTGTGCTGCTCAGCGGAAGGAGGTAGAGAAGTCAGGAGTGAAGTTGAGCCCAGGAAGAAGGGAGGGGTTTTTTAGTTTTGTTCTTGTTTCTCATTATCCTACTCTCTTATTAATTGGCAATAAATTCATTTCTCCAAGTCAAGTCTGTTTTGCCCAAGATGGTAATTGGTAAGTAATCTCCCTGTCCTTATGTCAACCCACAAGCTTTTTGTCATATTTTCTCCCCCTGTTCTCTTGTGGAGAGGGCATGATATTGTGGCTTGGTGGGCACCTGGCAGTTAGCCAAGGTCAACTCACCACACTAGAGAAGAGTAACTTCACAGGAAGTAGGCAAATGTAGGGGTTGGGACTCCTTTTGTTAGAGATTTCAAGTAATTCACCTTTCACGGTCAGTCACAGTCAAGTATAAATACCTTACTACAAAGTATTAAACTTACCTTTTGCTTGTCCAAACCAAGTAGACCATTACTTGAATTCCCGTGACTGTCATGCAAAAGATGGAAAGGCAAATATTATTTGAAACTGCAGTTCAAAGTAGTCGGTATTCAACATATATTTAAGCAAGCATGCTAAGAGAAAGATGTTCAGCTATAATAATTTAGAACTATTCAAATTCTATAGCTTAGCTTATTGTGATAAGTCAGTGGGATTCCTGACAGAAATCATATTCAGGGTTAATACAGCATACGGAACAAAGGCTACTTGATCCAAACTACTAGACATCTCCAGGCAGTTTTCAAAGAAGGTCCTAGTCACACTGTTAAGTACATTCAGCCTTGCTAAACTGTCTCCTAGTTTCAACCATTTAGTGCATTTTTCTCTTTCTGACTTGATAAAGTTAATGTCTTTCCTATGTTCCTTAAAACACACATCATCTAAGTACCACTGATTCAGTTAAATTCCATTAAGTCACAAAAAATGAGGCTGACATTAGTGATCAGCAAAATTCTCGTTCATTTCTCATATTGTACATTGTAAAAACACTACAAAATTTGAATTCTGATTTTCAGTTTTCAAATTTCCTCTGAAAATTAAGAATTCTGATATTTTACTTCAGTTGTTATACTTGTGAATTAAATATTTCTCATATGGATCTTGATTCAGGAAGTGGCTTAAAATTAAGCACACGAAGCTAGCATAGCAGTCCTAGATGCAGGGTAGAAAGGAGAAGAGAAGGAGACAAAGCAAGTGCCTTAGGCAGATAATAGTAAAAATAATACTGTGTAGGAATTATGTCATAGAGGAAAGGTCATGACTGATGCAGTGATCTTATGTTGAAGTAATTTATTTTTGCAATAAAACTTGAGTCTTTGAGAAAAAGGAGAATGGGCAGCAGATGAATAATTTTCTCTGGATGTTTAGAAATCTTGCCTATTTGTAGGCTTCTGGTTTGTTTTAAAGATTAGGTTCTTTGGGATTCTTCTCATGTAAACATAACATCTACTTATTGGAATAAAAATAGCAAGTTGTTTGCTGTGGTATTTGGAAATTTTGGTGATGAGTGACATATACTAAAAGAGGTAATACCTGACTCAAGAAAATATGGGGAAATAATTACAGTAATCATGTTCATGGAAGAAAAAAGGTGATCAAGAAAATGTCTAATGACTGACAAAGACAGATGAGGCATATTCAGAATGCCAAAAAAGTTGCAGCAACCTTTGGGAGTTACCCATATATATATAACATTCCACCGGAACTAAGCAGTTTGCAGGGATACAAAGACCCTTATTTGCAGTACAATGGAAGAAATAAAGAAATATTCAGGGACCACAGTATTCCACACCGCCTCCCAAAGGTAGGATATAATGAAGGTGAAGAGGTACAAAATGAACAGAGAGACTCATGTTTAACAACGCTTGTGTGCGTGCGTGTGCGCGCACGCGTGTACATGTGCGCAGGGAGCAAAGGCACAGGAGAGCATGGACAGAATGTATGTGGACTTTAAAAAGCGCTGATACAGTGCTGCACAAAAGGCTTGTGTGGCAGGCCAGTAACTATCATATCAAGGATGAACACCTAGGATAACTTAATGGAGACATATTTCATTCATAGTTCTGAATAAAAACTTTATTGGATTGCAAGTGCAGAGAAATACAAGGTGACTGGTGAAATGTCAAAAGAATGAATATTACGGTCATCATTTACCTTTCAGAAGAAAGGCAAGAAAAGCTGCATCATTCAGCAAGAAGAGCTTTGTACTTCAGAAAAACTAAGCAAGCATGGCTGGCAACTGAAATACAGGTTAGGCTTGGTTAGATTAAAATCTTAACTCATACTTAGATTTGAAGTGCTCAGTTCTGGGTTTCAGGCTTGTCCCCGCTGGGATCACAACGAACAAAAAGAAAGGAATACAGTCTTGGTGTTATTCTTACAAAGGATTAGTATGTTCCAGCATCTGAGTATAATTTAAGCTTCTTAACTATGCACATGTCTTCATTAGATTATGAAAACCAAACTCAATTTCCCTCACCATTATAAGCTATTAACTACAGATTGCCATTCTTTTCACACAACAATGGGTATGAGTGAAGTCATCTCTGGAAGAGTTTTGTCATAGATTATTCGAAAAAGTAATGTATGGAAAGGGAGAAGTGGGAGGGAAAGAGATAGGTATATTACCAGGCAGCAAATTGGTAACAGAGATGTATGAATTTTAGATGTTCAAGAATAATTAATATAACAAATAAGTCTGCATGGGGAGAGAAAGGGAGAGAACTGTTCCGAATAACACACATTTCTCCAGGAAGATGGGCTGTAGCATTTCTAAGCATAGGAGTTAGTTTCAAATGAAAGCAACAGTTGTTAGTTTGGTTTATGTTTGTTTGGTTTTTTTGGGTTTTTTTTTTGAATGTAAATTAAACATTAAAGAAATGTAATCAACATTTATAGGAAGATATAGCTGTAGAAAAGGAAGAAAATAAGGCTGAGGCTCATAAATCTCCTGTTGATGGAAAATTTAGACAACAAATTGACAGATAGGAATAAAAAGCCCATTAATATCTACATGTAGCTCAGAAGTTGTTATAAGACAAAACCAAACATGTCTACTGCTACAACTGACTTCCTGCAACTGACTCCCGATATTTTGGCTTCAGCTCATAGCACTCAGCACCCTGGCAATTCCATGTTTATGAAATCAGATACATCATCTTTATTAAAAGACTCTGACATTCATATACAATCATAAAACAACACTTACAAATGTGCTATTTAGTGCAGAAACAGAATAATAATGGGGTTGGATTTGTGGTACGCTACTTGGAGAACACCTTACTTCTCAGCCAAAATTTTCCCAATCCTTCCGAAGCTTTCAAGAGGTTCTGAGCATTCAGTACTAACAATAGCCCCAGTCAAGAGACAGAAGAGCTCAATACCCATCAGGATTTGGCCTGGTTTGTGTTTCAAAATTCAAGGGTGGGCAAGGGTGTCTTTTTTTTTTTTTTAGATCTTCCTTTTTTTTTTTTTTTTTTATAGCAATAGGGAATAACAGTGTAGCACTTTTGAAAGTGTCTCTAAGAAATATGAATTAATCTGTTATGCCTCTGTGAAGACTTCCTCTACATGTGTCATATACTGATAACACTACTCAAGTCATTATCATTATCTCTGAGCAAATGTTTTCAAACATTAGGTATCTTTTAATAAGGAAAGCATAGTGCATTTTGTATAAAAGAGCTGGCAAAATTCAGGTGTTATGGTTACCCAAGAAGAGAACTAGGGGAACAGGAGAAGTATTGGGGATTAAAAATCAAGATAAACAAAAAGAAGACATTCCATGCGTAAAAGAAGACCCCTCCTGCATAGCATTATTGGTTAATAAACGTCATAATGTTCTCTAGAGATATTTACCTATTCAAATGTGGGATCATTGAGGGTAGAGCATTTTAATCTATTAATTTTGTAAACTGAATGCATCTGAATTTATCAAAGTGCTAATTAGGTATATAAATCTTTGGCCAATATTAAAAAAGCATAGTAGGGGACCCAGATCTTTATCACATAAGAGGAAGTATTCAAATCCATTTTCTGTGAGGCAAGGTTGTTTTCCCATTTGGATGCGTCTTTCTTGGCCAACATATTTATCTTCTCCCTCTGCCTCCTTGAAAATATTCTGAAAATATTCAAATAATCGGAGAAAGATTCCATTACCAGTTTATGACCAATGTCCTACTACTAAGTAGGTGGTAAATTTGAACTCGGTTTCAAATACATATAGTGTTTTATCTTTTAAAATATATTATAGTTTACTGTGCCCGTAGGAGAAGTTTATAATGTTTGGGTGTTGTTTCTTTTCTGGTAAATAAAGAATATTAAACTGATACAAAAAGAGAATAATGTATACATTGTTATATAATGTATATACGGAGTAATTGGATGTGTCATTGAAGTTAATGAAATCCAGAAAACCAAAACTTCTCAGGCTTACCTCTGACTTTGGATAAACTTATGTATTTGGCTACATCTTTTATGACTTCATAATTTTTAATTTAAGTGTTTAAAATAGTAACTTTAAACCCACCATTATATAAAAGCTGGGTTTTTTTTTCCTGAGCCTTTTAATTTAAAATAGTTCATACATGGAAAAGTGAAAAAAAAGCCAAACAAAAACCACTGTTCTTTCCCAGTAGCTTTCCAGCTCTCCTATATACCTGAGCTCTATTAAATTACATGACCAACACTGTACATCCACTTGTAAATAGCCTGGAACAGACCAGACCAGACCTGTGAAGTCTGCCAAGAACAACATAATCTGATGGGTTTGACACTGGAACACCGAGTAATAAATTCTCATCTTCTTCTATGGCGTTGCTGCGTATAGGTTAGTTGGGCTGCTCAAACCACTCAGACTTAAAATAAAAAATAATTTAAAAAAAATCATCTGCAGCAACTCTATTTATAAGGTAGTGTCCCGATCCAATGTCGGGGGAGGTTTCGATACGATCCCAAGGATGAGATTAAGATGCTGGAAGCGGTCAGATGTCGCACAACCTTTTACTATTTGAGGGGAGAAGAGAACGGAGGGAGGAGGGAGGGCAAGGGAGGAGAGGAAAAGAATAGGGGAGAGAGAGTTAGAAAGAGAAGGAGAAGTTTATCACCACCACTTCGAGTCCGAGGATCTTCCGCTGGGTCTTCGGTAGCCTCAGGCTTCGTCGGGGACCGAAGCGGGGGGAGGGGGGGGGGGAGCCTTGAGGGTGCAGGAACAGAAGGAGTGGTCTCCCGCGCGGCGCCGCCGCCACCGCCCCCGGCGCGGGGCACGTGCGCTCCTTATGTAGGGGCTCTCACGCATGCGCAGATCACAAATGTGTACGTGCAGTTCGCCACGGATGTGCTGCCCCCGCCTCTGCTCTCTTCGCGCCTTTTTGTCCCCGCCTCGGCTCTTTTCGCGCCTTTAGTCCCTGCGCAGGCGCACGAGGTTGTTCTTTCTCACAACTGTGGAGAAGAGGGTTTTCTCGAAGCGCGACGCTGGATGGCGCTACAGCGGCAATGTCGAGACAAAACCGCATTTGGTACCGGTTCTCTACAGGTAGAATACCTTATAAATAGGTATTATTGGTAGGTAGGATACCTGTCTCACAGGGGTACTACAGAGATTTGGAAGTGAACTGTAGTTATTCATTGGATGTAACTGTAAAGCATAGTTCACAGAACTGTAAAACATAGTTCACAGAGTGGAACATATCAATAAATTAACAAAATACCCAATTTACTGAATATATGGATAGCATCATTTTTAACTTGTTTTCTTCACAAAAGGACTGTAACAGTTTAATTATTTCATTTTCACTTTTGGCGTAATTTAAGTTTTAACACTCCAGCTGCAAAAATGATTAATGAACCTGCAACTAATTCATGTAATGGTACAAAATACTAATGTATAAAGTAGTGTGAAAGCACCACACTGCTTTTACCATGTTCCACAGATGTCACGCTTTCCTGGGAAATATTTTACAGTATATTAACTGCCTGATCATTTAGAATTAATTATGAATTAATTTGTCTTCCTTTGCCTTTTCCTAAGTCAACTAAAACAGTAGATGTGCTGTTACAGAACTGTGATTTGGAATGATATAAAGGAGTGTAGCAGACTTCTGATTGCTCTTTTTCTTCAAAACTATAAGCTGAAATAGTTGTAATTTAATTAGGAGAAAAAAATAGTTTAACATATCTTGTTTATAATCGGGACCACAGTGAATAACATTTTACTATCATTAACAAAAAATAGGGATTTTTTTCGTCACAATAGCTAATTCTGCCACTTACATAACTAAATCATTGATTTTTCAATCTCTGGGAAGGAAAATACAGTATTATTTCTATTTCTTCAATTCTTTGCAGGGTCTGAACTTGAAGGTGAATCAGACAAGGTTTTCTTCTGGCACTGTTATTACCTAAATAGCAGTGAGGTGGATAGCTCCACAGCAATGCTTACATTTCATTTGCTTTAGCTTTAAAATTTTGCTTGATAGGGAAATTATTGAAGGATCGCTTTCTCCTTTTGTTGTGTATAACAGCAAGTTTGAAAACCAGCCTGCCCCATATCAGCTTTGTCATGGCAAGGAAAATCCATTCCTTCAGTCTTGGTCTCAGCGTGAAAACTTGCTATGACTTTCTAGTTTCAACAAATGCTGTGCCATGCCTCCAGCTCCATAAGGATCACACCCTATTGCAAGCAGTACTCTGTTTCCCTCAAAAGTCCCCCAGTTCAGATAAGCAGCAGGAGGGGCAGGAAAACAGCAGTACACACATGGATTTACTTTAGCTCCTGTAGCACTGTAGTACTGTCCATACCTCCAATACAGACCATCTGCTTGTTGCACCTCCCAAGCAGGTTTTGCCAAAGGAAGGATGCACAGACATGCAAAGTTGCTCTCAGGGTGGCAAACTCTCCACTGGACCAGAGTAAAAGGAGCAAACCAACTGTCCACCTTCGGCTGTGCTGCTATTTATGCCTTTTCCAGTAGAAGGAAACATACAATAGAGGTACAGTGAACTGTAAGCAAGCAGCATGTTAGACCAATTGCTGTACCATCCGATGTAGATTACATGCCCAGTTCAATTCACTGTGGATTGCTGTTTATAGCACTGATTGATGTATCACCTCTGAATTAAACCTCCCTACTGACATCTTACAAGACCTAACACTTAAATTGCCTGTGCCACTGCACAGGTATGGCTAAGCTTTTCAAAGAGTGAGCAGGTCCAGGGGCTGCCAGCACTGCCCATTTACCAGGCTCCACTGTGAGCTAGCCATGTTTTCCTGATGAATGGCTTGGAGAACATGTGGAACTTAATTTCTTATATTCCTACTGGGGTGGGTATCTTAAATTGTGAAACGGTACTTCAAAAAGTAAGGGTTCAGCGGGAACTGGGGATGCATTTGTGTGCTCTGTTCTCTGTGTATGATGTTAAATAATAAGTTTAAAGACTTACTGGGTTCCTGCTCTTCTCTCCTTCCTGAACCTCGGAAACAAAGACAGGGCTTTTGAGACAGGTGGAATTCACCAGGAAAGAAGGTAAATATTTGGGAAGTTCAATGATTTAGGCCTTTCAGAGTGAAGCAATGAAATAAAGTCCTTCATCTTTGTCAATATTTGTTGGGGAAAAAAAAAACCTGACAGATAATAACAAGCCCTCTCCTTGCTTGCCTTCAGTGCTGTTGTTGGGGTGATGTGTTATCTGTTCTCAAGAACTTCATTCTCTGGCGTGTGTGTAAGCTCCCCCTCTCATAACCATTTTGTATTGAATCACAGGAATGGCTCTAGTAACAAATGAAGGCTACACCGTTCCCATTACTGTCTACTGATCCTTGCCAGAACTCATCCTTCTGCAATGTGTGCTGAACTGCCACAGTTTAAGATAAATCTCTATTGTTCTAAATCACTCAAATAAAAAGAGAGTGACACATTACAGCGGGAAAATACAAAAGAAGAAATATTTTAAACAAGCCTTATCTGTCAGAATTAAGCTTGCACATCCATCCAGGTGTGTGCAAACACCTATGCAAGTTACTAAACAGTGCGAGAAGGCTTATGGGAAGCCTTATGGCTGGCCTTAGCCCCTTTTGTTGTTGATGATGGGCATGGCAGATTGTAATAGCCTTCAGGCTTAGTTACAAGAAAAAGCATTTTTTAGTGTAAAGAAAGCATGGAAGTAACAACAAAGATAAGGAGACATTGTACTTCCCTTCAGGGAAGAAAGCTGGCTAAAAAGTTATCAGTGAATCATGAGCTGATGACTGAGAAAGACCATGAGTGGTCACTGACCTGGAAAAAAAGGCATTACATTTAAATCCTCTGCCTTCCTCCTTCTTCCTCCTCTCATCCAGCTCCCACCCCCACAACCAAGAATAAGGAACTGGAGGAAAAGGGAAGGATGGTCTAAATGGGATTTCTGAGCTCACTGAATTAGCTTTAGTGACACCTGTGACTCTTGAAATGCTGTGAGGCTCTGGAAGAGGGGGAACAGTATGGAGAAAACAGGCATCGTCCTCAAAAGGACAAGATTTGTAAAGTCTAAATGGAGGCCAAACTATGTTTATGAAAATCTGATAATAGCTCTTAAGCTGTAAGGAAAGAAAACTAATTGCATTCATTCATTTGCTTTTATCTCCAGTTTATGCTAGAGAGTCATATCTGAGAGCGTTGACTAGCTTGATAATGAAAATCACCTTCAGTAAGGCTATGCAACACTTCAAGTTAAAAAAAAAGGTTAAAAACTGCATATGTTTTTACATGTTCTAGTATCTCCATGCTTTGGACAAGGAATCTGAAATTTGCTAAGTGTAGTTTCCTCATATATAACATGTCCTATGTGAAAGTGCGTATTATGTTTAATCAGTCTGCATATGCTACAGAGCTACACAGACTTCTTATAATTCAAAGTCTCTGAAAAATCTACTGATGCTTCATGTTTGTAGAGCATTTTTATGCTGACCTGACATGGCTTATGACTGCAGGAGTTGAACAGCTCTTCCTTGCAGTTGTTCCTTCCAGGACATCCTGCACTGCTTGAAGATCTAGGCAAGGATATTTGTGGTCACACAGAAAAAAATAATTGTCTAGTGGCAGAAGAAAGGGAGGAAATATGAATACTATGGTAGATGGAGACAGAAATGAGATCAGTAGCAAGTGCTTCTGGGAATACGGACAGAAGTACAGAAGACTAAGAAGTGCAGATGATATAGACTAAGCAGGAGCTCTGGATGTCAGAAAAGGTTAGGGGAAAAAAGTTGAAGAAGAGCTTTCTATAAATAATAAATCACTGATACTTGCAAGTCCTGGAAATGTGGAGCTGTGAATAGGTCCATTAAAGAGCTGTCATACGTACTGGCAAAACTCATGTTGCCACTCCAGCAGATCTCTATGAAAGAAGTTAGCAACTTTGTACTGCTACCTTTTACTGCCTTTTTGACATAAAGTCCACTGACCTGATTATTGAAGGTTAGGATGTTTCTATGTTAACAAAGTTATTGCTTCATTTTGCCTAAAACGGAAAAGAAAGAATATAAATGTTATGTCCCAAAAGTCTTTTTAAACAATATTAAGATTTCATTTTAGCATGAGTAACTAAAATCTTACACTATTCTAGAATATAGCCAATTGTGCAATGTTTGTTAGTATCTAGTATCTATATCCATCATGAAAAAAAATTCCATTACATGTTTCCAAACAATTTTTGGGTAAGATCTAGAATTTGCTTTACGAGCTCCATTTACATGGTTTTGGAGAGCCTAGCCATTGAAGTAAGAAGGCCACATTTTTATAGTGCCTCCAATCTGCCTTACTGCTTGAGAGCTTTGGAGGGAGTACTTACAGGGGGACTCAGGTGGGAGCTTGAGGGGTATTGTAGGGAAGCCAGGTAGCTGCAAGCAGTGATGCTGAAGCAGCAAGGTCAGATAAAAATGAAATAAAGTCTAGAAGTATGTTCTCATCTTCTACTTTTCTTTTGTTTTCAATATTCATTTCAGAGCTTGTGTTGATGAATTATAAGTAAGAGTCATCTTTCATACATGTTGATAAAGCCATCTGTGAATGGCCTGATAAGCTCTAGAGTATTCCAGTCCTTAGGATACAGAAAACAAAATGAGGTTTTAGTGAATTTCTCAGACATAGCTCAGCTCAGTTCAGCTCAGACAAATTTATGGAATACTAAGTCTGGAGTGCATTCAACCCCATCACACACATTGACCTACAAGATTAAGGAACATAGTGACACTGCGGGCCTTTCTGCTTCTCAGCTGCTCCAAGCTGGAACAGGAGGTGCCGTGGAGGTAACAAGGCATGTATCACAAGGACGTATGAAAGCAAGAGAGGTCTGGGAAACTGATGGATCATGCAGACATGAAATGATAAATAGAACATGAATTTAAAGCTTTTGTAGTTGTCTGGAGATAGAATTTCTCCAGGATTTGTAAGAATTCACTTAGGAAATATTTTTTTTATTTGCCTTTTGTGCATATTAGGGAGAACTGGAGTAAGTACTTTTGCCCTTTGAGATGTTCCTGGTCACAGGAAGAACAGCTGTCATTAATAGACAAATACTTGTTACGCTTGCATTTGTAGAAATGCTTCATGAAAAATATTTAACCTCTGAGGAGAGAATGCAAATTGTTACATCATGAGTCTTAAAAAAAAACACAGGCAAACTTTATTTCTCAACAGACAAGGGAAAAGAAGAGTTTGTGGAAAACACCGGAAAAGATGAGAGTTCTACCCCAATGCATACTAGCTTCTAGTTCTAATTCTTCTGTCTGACTGTATCAATTCTTATTTTTCACCTTTCTGTGTACTCACTTTGTATTGCTGTTTCAAGGTGAGGAATTTACTTTCTGTTGAATGCTATATAGCTTTTCCCAGTGAAAGCACTAATTTATTCCATGCTAGAGGGACGCCATATCTTCAGTTTAATTTTCATTGAAATCTTTTGCTTTGTTATCAACACTACTCTGAAAGCTGAGTAAAATTAACGTACACAGAAAATTAAATGATTTACTCAGTGCTTGTTCAATGTTATCTGTCTCGTAAAGATGCATAACATATGAGGCAGATATATGTCTATTTCCCCTCTCCTAATTGCTTTCAAAAACTTTATTCCTGTCTCCTTGATACTATCATTTCATGCCTACTGAATGCAGAAAGAACATATTTTGTGCTGGTTCATATCCTCTGCTATCTCACCGAAATAGGTGGAATTCTGGAGATCATATACCAGTAATAAATTTGTCTCAATAACTTTTGTAACAGTAAAGTGTTAGAGAATATTTTCAACATGTTTGAAAAAATATCTCTGTGATACAGTTTCTGATAACATGATAATTTCATGTAAAACTTTTGGCTTTAGCACATCTTCAAAGTTGCAACCCCCCCCAGTATATTTCTGCATGCAAGAGACGTTTTCCCAGTTCTGTTCTAGAAATGTATACTCTTCAAAGAATATACATACTGGGACTGACTTACCCATGCTTATTCACTTGTATAATCTTTACTTGCACAAGCAATCCTGTTGAAATTAAAACTCCCAGATACAGTGCAATTACTCACATGCTTTAAGGTTGCATGGATCTTGACAATTGTATTCTGCCCCCCAGCTAAAGGCTTGCTTCAGTTTCATCTAATAAAACCTCCCAGCTTAATGCTTCCCTGCTGTGAATATATATTTTGAAAGCTGACAAGTATATAGCTTAAGAACTAGAGAGCCAATTATAAACTGACAAACAATTTTTATGAAAAAGCAAATCTAGCTTGCTTTTAATGTTGTAACTTTTTAGAATGTTGCTGTTTACCTCACTTTACAGCATTTGTTCTCAAGAAAGACATGGCTGATTATAAATTTCTTGCTGATTGTAGGAGAAAGAAGAAAGAAAATGTGAACATTGTCAATACTAGCCTTACAGTCACCTTCGTTGTTGGGGCAAGAACTGAGGTCATATTTGGCACTTAGCCCCAGACTGTTCTGCAACAGTGCTCTGTCCCAGCATAGACTTTACCAAAGAGTTCTGCTCTCAGAACTGGAGACAACTATTTGCAAAGCACCAGTGCCAAAGCTGAATTTTCTAGTCTCTCAAGGACAATACATAGTCTGGCTGCATTCTAGATTATATTGTGTCATGACTTCTGGGTACCTACTGTACGTATGCATACTGAGTGTATATTCATAATATATCTTCCTTATGATACTAATGATGACTAAACTCTAAAAGTGAATGGTGCACAATCTATTGCATTAAACTGGCTTGGCTTTGCTAGGACAGCTGTCATAAATTGATTTTACATGTCAGTAGTGGCTATTAGCTAATTATATAATCTGGCTTTTTGATGTGCTTCACACGCAGCCTTACTTTTAGACAAAGCTGCCAACTGAAGAAGAAATGGAGTTTCCTTTTTTTTTCGTCCTTTCAATTACTTAACTACATACCCATATACTCATCTTCTACTGAATGTAATTAAATGATTCTTAGAAAATTATTAAGTCAAGAAGTCTTTGGAACACAGTTATGCTTGTGAGTGCATGAGTGTATATGTGTGTGAGACAGAGAGGGAGTGATGCTGGGATTGTGGGTGTCTTCTTTGTTATTTGAGCAAACTGAGTTAATGAGTGGTTTCCCACAACTATCCAACTCTAGAAGCCAAACCTATGAAGCATTTCCCCTCTGAGAATTATCGTAATAGGCATTGTCTTTCGGGAACTCCAGTTCTCCATGCTGAATTTCTCTCCACAGTGCAGTGGGATTTTTGGCAGGAGCTAGCAAGGAGCATATGGGATCTCAGTATTAGACAGAGATGTACTGCTGATGGAGGAAAGTATTGCGCCCTTACCTTGCAAGGATATCTTATGATGCATGGGAGTTATCTTGAGGCATCTAAACACCATTCCAAATTTGGTCAATTCCAAAGGAATGATATAGAAGTATATCTGACAAAATGTTATGGAAACAGATTTAATTAAGTGTTTTGCTACCTATTTGTATTCTGTAAAGTCAGCTTATAGAGTGTCTGTTGTCTTTGCAATGGCTGTTTGAATCAAATGTATATTACTTCACTGTAAAATGAGCGTGTACCTTGGCTCACACTCTAGCTCACAGAAATTTCTGCAGCTCCATGCAAGTCAGCAAAATAGCACAAATTTATACCAGTAACACTATGACCCAAATATTTGTTAAGCTAGTACGTGTCACCTCATTAGATGTACACTTTCTACTGTGGATTTTTAATATCAGCTGGCTGCAGCATGTTTTCTGCTATTTAGCCCATGTATCTATTTAGCAGGCTATATAATTACTGCTGTATGTGTCAAGACTGTCCTAAGGTGATAATATCTTGTTCCTCTACTCCATTTCCCCCTACAAAAACAAAAAAAAAGGAAGTTTTCACGACAGAAGTGATTGTGATCCTTGATTTGTGTTATGCAGGCCAGCACAAAACTTTCGACAAGCATCATTTTATTTTTCAGCTATCATGAACTATCCTTGTTAGTCTGTTTTAAGTGTGACTGCTGTACTATTGAATTCTGCTAAATTACCTTTTCTTTGTCTATGTGTGTGTGCGTGTGTGCGTGCGTGTAAATGCTAATCACTGAAGCTTGGTGTTATCCTTATCTCATGCTGATACACATCAAGAGCAACCCTCCTAAGGTGAAATTGCCATTTTACAAATAATGCCAATGCTGAAAAAATGCACCCTCCTGTTCCAGGTCACATGCAACATTATTGCCCTTCTCTTCCTCTCTTTGCCTCTTGTCCTACCCACAAAACTAACTTGGTTTTCTTGGTGTAATAAAGCCCATCTGAATTAAGTTGCAATGTACTGTGCTCTGTAATTCAGAAATGTAAGTTTTATTGTTTTAAATATTTTTTTTTTAAATTTGACATATAAATGAAAAGCTTCTAGCCATTTATTTACTTCATGAAGAATTTATTATAATAGTCAGAAAATTGTGTATAACATAGGAAAGAAATACTGTGTAAGGATAGTTGAACTACATTGTTTACACACATCAGGTCTCATTCACTTGGATTCATTTATTGTTTGTTCAATACGAGTCCTTTATGTGTATTAAAAATCATTTGATATAGCTTTTTCTGGCTCGTCTGCACTAGACAGTTCGTAAAATGTAATTTGCAGAGCTCTGTGACCAGCAGAATTGCTTAAGCAGTCTTAGTATATTTTTTTAATGAATGCCAGCCACCTAGCTTCACCTAAATAATACTCTTATCTTTTTAATGGTTGTGATATTGAGTTCTATTTGCCTTTAAAACTTCAGTAAATATCATAGGCCTGCAAGAATAATCTCAGAAAGATTATTTACCCTTACCCCATTCTTCTTTCTCTATTTTTCTTTTTTAAAGAAGATAGGCGTGGCTACTAAATAGGAATATTAAACTGCATTGAAGTTGAGACAATGGATAAAAGGTCATTGTTTCAAATCTCAGCATTTGTGGGGTGGACCCTATAACCTCTGAAGTGCAAGAGAAAAAAGTTTTTAGGAGTGCTTAATAAGGGATGATTTTTTTTTTCCCAGACACTTAAGAACATTTTTAATTTGGTTTTGGGGAATTGTGGTTTTTTGTACAATTGGACTAAACAAGTTTTCTGAAGCTAGCTATCTTTTCTTCCAATGTAAAAAAGTCAGGAAATAAAGTACATTGTCTTTGCAGTATCTGTCATGGGTCAAAATCAATCTCAAATTGAGGGATTTCACTTAATTTAATTTAATTTACTTCCAGTTAGCATAAACTTTTAATTACTGATTCTGGCATTAATAAATTGATAAACAATTAAACATTTAGAGAAAAATACCTCAGCTTCACTCCAGACACCTCTCCTCCCCGCTTCCTGATCTCCAGTCCCCTTGCTGCACTTTACACTCCATCCCCTCCGTGAGGTGACAGGCAGCACAGGAGGTGGGGGTCAGTGTGTTGTGTTTCCTTTGCTTTTTGCTGCTCGCTGTTTATCACTCAGCTCCTGCAGCATGGGTTCCTCCACCAACTGCAGTCCCTTCAGGGGCTGTATCAGCTCAGGTGTCTCCTGCTGTATCTCCACTTCTGCATCCCCCTAATATCTTCTTTAGGCCTACAGGTTGACCAGGGTGATTTTCTGGTCTAAACTGTGGTGCTAAGACCTGGTGCTATGTCATACCTTACATAGCATTTGATGTTGTAGTCCTTCCTCTCAGTGCTTGAAGCGGGAAAGTATAGAAAAGAAAGTATTCTGACAATGTAATTTTTCAGGTTTCTACGGAGAAAAATGAGCATCAAAATACAAATCTCAGAATATCAGCCTATTCAGTGAGGAGTCACTCAATGAAAGACTGTTATATTATGCAGACTGGACTCCCATATGTACAGGACAATACACGACATGTAAACATGTAATGTAGTACAGAGACACACGGCACTGGGCAAAGGGCTGAAGTGTCTTAAATACTTGATTATGTGTTTCCTGTTGTAGCTTTTCTTACCTATATACCAGATAGTTAAATACGGTTTCCAAGCCATCTGCATCTATGACAAGTATATCCCTTCTGACAGGGTGTTACTCTTTTGGTCCACTTCCATTTCATCGGCATTTCATGATGCAGTATGATTACTTTGCACTAACACATGGGACACACACTACCAGGGATATCAGTCTGGGAATTTAAAGGGTTGGGGAGAACAGGAACAACTGTATGTTATATAAACAACTTCTAAATAAGATAGCCAGAAGTCAGGAAGACAACTGCTAGTCCAGGAGCTGGGAAGCAGCTCTTCATTTGAAAAAATATCACAGAAATGTGTACAGTTTATTCCTCTAGGTTAGGAAGCAACTAAAGTATTGGAGAATCTCATACCGTATTGACCTTCAAAAATATCCAACCCCCATTAAAAAGTTTCATTTTTTTAAAGGAGGGCAAGGAGGTCTGACTGTTTTAACATTATTTTCATTTTCTTGTCTCCTTGGAACAATACACAGAGAGAGAGGAAAACAAATCTTTCTGGTCAGATTCCCATGTAAATGAAAGAAAAGGAAATATACTCAAGCAATTCACTGTATGGCTTTCTGTAGAGGACTATATTGAGATTGGTCCCTATCCTAGAAGAACATATTATCCAGAGGTCACCAAAGAAGTGGTATTGGTGAAACACCTCAACTGCTCTACCAGACCATTATCTGACTCTGCTCCCTCACATCTACTGAGGTATATGCAGGGCATGTTTTTTACTATTTTTATTCTGCTGCAGGAGTTAAACATACAGTGGTCTTCTTTGGAAAAAGGAATGAACAAAACCAGATTGGTCTAGAAACTATTTATTGTCTGAAATGAACAGCTATTGTTAGTGCTGCCATAGAGATTATACCTTTAAAAGACTAGCATTTCCTCTCTGCATTGTTGTTTGTTTGTTTTTTTTTTATACAATCCTGTGGAAAGAAGCATTTTGAAAAAGTCTCTGGAATATCACGATTCCAGCTGATCTCCCTTGTTCCTGTTATTAGATTAGATCTCTCCAGCCTCATCCTTCTGCTATAGCCCTTGGAAGAGTACACAGTTGCTAGCGTAAATGTTAGACATTCCCTATGTTAGAAAATTATTCTCTGCTTTTATGAGAAGTTGTGTATCTTTTAAACATTAGAACTCTGCTGCCAAGTACAGTTCACAGCATGAAAATAAATAATGCTATTAAACTAGAAAACCTTTTAATGATTGCTGGCTATTCAGTGGTCTTAGCAATTTAAACTAACACTTCCTTATAAAAATCACCGCAGTTATTCAAACTTCTAAGCCCAGCAATCATTTCAAGACAAAGTGGTAGCATTCTTTTATAAAGTGGGTCATTGGTGATTTTCTGAAAGCTTACCCTGGTAATTTTTATATTCTTTTTATTGCTCTGTACAAGAAAAAATACCAGATGTGATTTGGGTTGTTAAAATGGCATAACATTATTTCAATTTAGCAGGGACTGTCTAGGAATAAGGCACGCTATGGAGGTCATTCTTAATTCCCATGAGGACGGTTGCTGTGAGTTGACAAATATATACTTTGCCAGCCCACCATTCTGCCCTTTATAATGGTCAAGGAGCAGATTAAAATGACGTGGCTTCTCTGTTGCATCAAGCCAACGCTGACTAGAGTTTTTCTGTTCACTCCAGTTTCTACTGTTGACTATGTCTTTTATCACTGAGTACCAACAAAGTAGAGAGACTAGCACTTAGCTCATGTACTTTCCTTTTTATACCTATATAGTAAAATATTTTCTATCTAAAAATGGCCAAAATATATGTACTCTGTAATTGGAGAGATGTTCAATAAATCTTAAAGCACAGGAAAACTTTTTAAGGACACAGAGAAACATTAAGTGGAACATTCAATGCTAAAATTAATAACTGATGGGTGCACATGTGCAATTTAGCCAGAAATTAAAATTAAATCCTTCTGTGATCCTAAACATGAAACTGAGTTCACCATTTACTCATTTTCATTTGAAAAAAGCAGGAATAGGGAATAAAAAGTTTGAAAAGAAACTTGCTTTTTTATTGTTATTATTCTAAATGCAGAACATCTTTCCTAAAGTTAGGTCAGAATTTGGCAATTTAACATGAATCTAAAAATCCTCTCCCATTTGTATAAGAGAATGTGTACACAGAACTATGCTAGGTATAAAAGATAAGTTGAGAGTGCATTCTTGCAGATGCCATAGCACAGCCTGCAGGGAATGATGCACTATAATGGAGATGCCCTGCAAGGCTCAGCACGTCCCTCCCCTTAGGTCCCTAGTAGATCTGACAGATGACATCCTTTTGTTATTTAATTTCTTTTCCTTCCACACACACTTACTGCATTCCTACAATCTAAGCAAGAATGGGTAATTGAATTCATCATTTTGTAATCATTAATTTATCAAAACACTTTTACAATCTTAAAACACATTAGTGTTTAATTAAAGCTTCGGAGAATTTATTCTCTCTCGTCCACTCTGCTGTAGCACTCAGAATTTATTATGCTGGTATTAAACACCAAAATCATGTTTACTCCAGCACATCCTAAAAATATAGATGCAATTGTAAACAAAGCATTCACTCTTTTATAAATAATTGATTTGGTTGAAAGGTCAGGGATTGTTCCAAACAGCATTATAGCAGAATTATTCAGGATTTTCCAAGTTTAACCTCATAGAAGTCATATGCCCAAACACTGAACCATCTGACAGCTTGTAAAGGTTTTATTACTCTGATCTTTTCTAATTCAGACTCCTAAATGGCTCATTGTTTTTTGATTAAGAATAAGCGATGCTTATGTATTTTTCTATGAAAATGCAGTCTCTAAGTGGGTTCTCAGAGAAGTCTATACCTCACTGACTTTTTGCCTAAAGTATAAAAATCTAAAGGCAGAAGACAGAGCATGGGAAGAGTAAAAATATTCTGGCATGGTGTACATCTTCTGTGAAGGTTAATTATTAAATCTCATTAACTCCTTTCAGTCCCTCACAAGGGCTGTCATTCAAAATATATTCAAGTAAGCCTTGCTCTTATTTTCCGACCTTTGAATAAGCGTGAAGCTGGCAAATATTGTTGTTTGAATTTTTTTTGTTAGGGGTTTTCATTCCTTCTTATTCTTTTTAATTTGCCATTTCTGGTTTAGCTATCAAAGAGTACTTCCACCCTCTTTTCAAGTCTGCCCTTTGTGTTCTGGATAGAGGCTGCTATTTATAATAAAGAAGAGGGTGTGCAACCCTTATAGAAATGAATAATGGATTTTTTTAATATTAAATAATAAACATTATGGATATAGTTATATTTCTTGGGAGCATTACTCAGCAGCAGAGCTATGAGCTAGTGGCTTGAGGGTACATCTTTGGATACATATGAACCATAATGACTGAAGGAAATGTCTAGATTGTCAGAAAAACATTCAGGTGTACCATTGATACTTTAAAAGCTTTCTTTCCTTATCAGATTCCTGATTTAGATGAAGGGTAAGAAACCTGGAAAACAGATGCATTTGAGAACATATTAATTCCACAAAATGATCATGACAAGAAAATAAATTGTGAAGAAGCCCTTGAGATTTTATGTCTATGCTATCACCCAAAGTGGGTGATTATTTTCTGGTGGAGTTTATACAGATGATTGTCTTTAGAGACTTTGGTGAGCATGCAGATTGTAGGAATAAAACAGGAGTTCTCATCTTCTTGGAAACAATTTGCCTTTAAAAAAGGGTAAGGAAAAGCAAGAAGAGAGATCTGTTAATCTTAAAACTGTTCTTTTCTATTCTAAGAAGTGACATGGTTAAACCGAGATATAATCTTCTGAGTAAGAACCTCAGATTTTTTTGGGGGTGGTGGTGAGAGGGTGATACTTTTAAGTAATCTGGCTCCTTGTCTTGCCTGTTTTGGTAATCAAACTGTGCTGAGAGTAGGATTACAAACTGAAGCCCTTTTGTTTCAGACAATATTACACAAGCATCATCTGTTGTTAGGGAGATAGTCATCCAGGGAACAGTCATCAAAAGATAGCATGATGTCTTTTCCAAATTCAAGCCCGTAAAGACTGTTCTGTTGAAAGCAGAACGGTCCCTTCCCATTTTATTTTAAGCTGCACTAGCAGCTGCTGTAATACATAAAACAGCTAAATGATTTCATAACAGTATTAATGAATTTAAATGAGAGCTGCAGTCTACTCTTCTCCAGTTCAAACTTTCAACTAACTGGGATGAACAGAGACTACAATTTGAGGCAAGTCATCCCTTTTATCTACAAAACTGCCATTGAAAACTAGACATAGTCACAAAGAAAGGATAATTAGCCTTGTTGAGAACATTGTAAAGCAAGTAATTTTAAACTAGCAACAGTCAGAGGAAGGACTTTCTTGGCTGTAATACTGTTTTTTTCACAGGGGGGACACAAAATTATTAGTAAATTGGTGTGAAAGATAAACCAGAGAAGATAATATATGGATGTGATTTTTAACTCTTGTTGGCAAAAATCATAACTAACCTTTACTGATGACAGACTTAGAGTGGCAGAAAACTCAAGATAAACCATTCAACCCAAATCTTAGCTAATATTTAACTGGCATACTTAACTGAATGTCCTTAGCATACAAGCTGCATATGCTCAGTATACTTAACATATGCAAAGCTTCCATTTAACGTGCAGAGTTTAGAGGAAGAGATGTACGAAACATTCCAGCTAAGGTAAACTTAACACAACAAAAAGTTTGTATATTTTAATTCTAATACATGTATTTAATACTTCAGTAGTAATTATTCCAGCAAAGGAATTATTCCATTAAATTATGCCAGTAAAGTTTTTGTAGTGTATTGGCATTGTAAGAGAGTGTGCAATACTCTTACAATGCTTCTTACCACAGTAATAACTTTAGATACATGCATGTCACAATTTTTTTCCCCATCTAAATAGGTTTGTAGTGATAATCAATTAATTGTTAAATGTCTTACTCAAATTGCGTATCTTATTGAAAAGTAAAAATTCAGTAAAGAACTATGACTTTGAAAGCATTCTGATTTGATCTGATTCATACCACTATAAAATTTCTTTAAGCCACATCTATTGAAAAATACTTTGTCTCATCTACTTACAAAATGGAAATACTACAGACTAGTCAAACTAAGATTATTTAGTTTGTTTAATAATGGTCTAATTAAGCATGCCCTTAAATTCATGCTAAAGGGCTTTGCTCAGTCAGTCCAAATGCAGTCTTTTAATTTCAGAAACTGTACTTTACAACACTTACTGGATGTTTGGGGAGAGTTCTTTTTTATGTAGGTGGTCTGGGCCTCTGAGCAAGCTGAAAATGTAATTCTGTTCCAGGGTGACTGTTTTGTCTGAAGCTAACTTCATGTTTGTGCACTATATAGACAGTTCATTGCTGCCTGATATCACAAGATACTCATCTAGAATTAACAAATGCATTGCACACTAACCTAACTTGCTTTGCTGATGCAAAGCTATGCTCAGACATTGCAGTAGGTTAGGTTAGTCAGCAAGATAAAAGGATGGCATCATGAACTTTGTAGGTGAGTTAAGCCCGCGGTTCAATGACAGTCTAAGCAGACCTAAGTGCTGATGGTGGTAGCTATGCTACCTGCTTCCATCTCCTCTTTCTCTCCCACATCATCTGGCCCTTCCTTGAAGATTCCTTGTTCACAGCAAAAGTGAATAGCACGCTCACACAGCTCAGTGAAATGTATGCTAAATGCTGGCACAGAGGAGGGTGGAGAAAAAAATGGAAGTAGAACTGCTAAGTAGATATTTTTCAGCTGTAGAATCAAATGAGGAAAAAATTAAGAGGTAAAATCAACAGAAGCTTTTGGTCCCTTCAACAGCATGCTTGAAAGACAAATGTCTAATAAAGTAAGCACAGGGATGTACCTACACTATAATCTTGATGTCGGATCTGACTTGTTTTACTCTTAACAAATCAATCTTTTAATCTGCCTGTGACAATTTAAATGAAATTTATTTTGCTGGACACCTGTCAAACTGCTGTAGAGTTTCATCATATTAAGTCTCTCTGCTTCAAACTTTATGAGTCCGAGTGGCATCTTGCGTTGTCTTCTGCCATACCTTCTGTCACATGCAATGCTAATTAGCCACTTCATTTGAAGTGTGATCTTGCAACCTGATTTTCCTGCCTTCCACCCTCTCTTTAGACCTCTCTGCAAAGCTGCTTAATTACCTACCACACCACCACATTTATCCCTGTTGCATCTGGTGGAGACTTCTCATATCTTTGGGGATGCACCAGAATGCTAGCAAAGAAAATAGTTTCAAGTGTTTAGAACTTCTTAACTAGCACAAAATACATATACACGATGAGGGGAACCAGAGGTAGGGAGTGATGGAGCAAGACACCTTTTTAACACTGCTTAACTGTGCAGTGTCTGCAGCAGTGCCTCAAGCCTACATCTGCGCCTCCTCTGTTTCTGCCATATTCATCCCTACACTGTGAGAGTCCTTTCTCTCAGCCTTTACAAGTCCTATAGTTTTTTGGGAGGGGGGGGAGGATGTCTTTTTCTTCAAAAGAGCAGTTTTTAATTCTCCTTTGAGGGAGTGCTGTCCTTTGGAGCATACTTGCAGACACAGGCTGGAGAAAATATGTTTTCTTTGGAATGTGGTTACTGCTTTTATTCTCCTAGCTCCTGAGTAGGCCCAGGACGCAGCCAGGGACGGCCCCTTCCTGCTGGTGACTGTGGGGCCAGACTCCCAGACATGATGAGGGGAGTCCAGGGCAACGCCCGGCCCGTGGGAGCTGCTTCCAGGTGAGGCTCCATCGCGGGGCCTGGTGTGGCCTGAGCTGCACCTCAGCCCTGCCTGGCCATGGGTCCTGTTGAGCTGGGCCCACCCACAGGCCCATGGCCCAGCCTGGCCCCACCCAGGGAGGTGCCCAATGCCAGGGGCTGGGGCTGCTCCAGTGCCCACTGGCTGCCCTGCCCCGGCTGAGGCGGTGGGACAGGCCCGGGCTGCCAGGCCCTGCCCTGATGCTCCCCAGATGGGGAGCCCTGCCGTCCTGGCCCATGGGGAGCTGCAGCCCTCACGATGCCCGGGGACATGGGTGAGTCTGCGCAGTCAAAGCAGAAGATACTGTTTCGCACAATTTGCTTAATGTTTTTGAAGAAGTAAAGAAATGCAGTTTAGTAAACGATTTGAAGATTATTTTGATGTTCCTTTACCCCTTTACGGTCATATATGTTCCTCTAGTCTTTGTGTCACCATATCATAAAACTGAGGAGAAAGTGAGGATTTCTGTCTTAATGCAATCTGGGATGCTTGCTTTGTCACTGAAACCGTAGCTTTGCCCTACGTTAGCTATACCTTAAACATGTTCTCCTGAAAAAAAAGAGGTAAAAAAGGATCCTTTCTTCAAAATAGCAAGGGATTTTTGTGCAGGATGCAGCATTTTTATTAATTGCCTGAGCTGCAATAAGTAAATAATTGAGACCCCCTGATAATTCATAGCTAATTAAATTACTGTCGTGCGTCTGTGTGGGCATCAGAATTAGTAGCAATGCCCAGCATAAGCCATCAGCTCTCTTGGTAAGTAGGAGGCATACATACACTCCTCATCCACCCCTACACTCTCAGGACAAAGTAATGAGCATTGACAAGCCCTAAAATCAGCAGCATTGAAAGGGGTGTATTCTGCCTAGGTAATATTGAACATGCTTAGCACTAATACTTGCTTAAAAATAACCTAACAACAAAGGTTTTGTTGTCAGGGTAGACGGCTTCTCCATTTCTTTGGGAATCATCCTCTGCTCATGCTAGTATGCGTTTCAGCAAAGTTTTTTGACATTCGTTCATTGACCAAGTTCGCAAGAAATGCTAAAACTTGTGCACAGTATAAAACTAAGAGAATTACCTTGCCTGTCCAAATACATATACTTCGAAGACAAAATTATCCCTATGGCAGATTAATGTCTTTTAAATATTGTAGACTGTATGAAATATCTTGAAATACTGCATATGCTGAGAAGATTCCATGTGAAATAGAAAGTTTCAGTGACTATCTGACAGCAGATACAGAAAACAGAGTACACCATAGAATGCTAAATCCTTATCATGTCCCCTACTGTGAAAGCAGGAGATGAATTGATTCATATGGGACCGAAACACATTTCATTAAATATTTGTATTAAAAACTGAAGTTCAAGTTAGTTGATTGGTACAAGATGATAGCCAAAACTTTGACAGTATCTAATGGCATATATATAATAGAGCGAAAAGCTTCTCCGTGAGTATCTAATACTTATTCCATTAGAGCTGTGCTAATATTCTGCACTTGCTAAAACCTCTGCTTACTTCAGGATTTTCTTATTACATTTGACAGTTCATTTGCACATAATTACTAACAATGCATGCACATTAAACAGAAAATAGGGTTCTGTCCTGAATGGACAAAAGTCAGCAAGGAATGTACTCTCCTGACTTCTTCAGCTTGGCCCCACTGTATGTGATGATTGCGGCTATTAAGCGTTACACAGTAAAGTGTGTGCAACTGTGAGCAGGACATATAAGGCAATGAGCAACAGGAATGGCTAGGTGTAATATCAAGCGACAACATGTGATTTAACAAGGAACAAGGATGTTATACTTACACCTTTTGTTTAAAGTGGATCTAATGCAGATCTGCAGGGCACCTCACCCTGAATTCTTAACATTCTCCCCATATTCTCTCCAGCATGTCTAAGGATGGAAGTTACTGTGGGGGCATTTCAGGCATGATGGTCTCTTCTAGACACAATACCCACAAGTGAAAACCTCATGTTTTGTTTATCTGTAGTTTAGCAGATCTTTTACTTTTGATTTTTTCACTCTCCCAATTCACATTTCCTCCTTGCTACTTAATCCCTGATTCACAGTTCCAGAGCTAAATGCCTACTTCTTCACCCACTAATTATACCCTGTACACTCTACAATGCCTGGGCTTAGAGTACCACAGGTTCCTGTACTTTACCATGAACCAGTGCCACTGATGTAATGATCTTCGTTGAGTGTCTTGTCATCTCCTCTAAGCCATTCTTTTCCTCCTTTTCCTTTTCCTCTTTTCCTTTTCCTCTTTTCCCCTTTTCCTTTTCCCCTTTTCCTTTTCCCCTTTTCCTTTTCCCCTTTTCCTTTTCCTCTTTTCCTTTTCCTTTTCCTGTCTTGTCTTTTCAAGAAACCCTGTCAAGGTCATCTTACTACTGCAAAATACAAGATGAGCTAATAGTGTGGATATTGCTGAGGTGTGGTGAACTACCTAAGCTGCATAGTTCACAGGCTTTAATTTCACAGATAGGCCAGGCATTGAAGACTTCCTTTATTTCCACATTCTTTGATTTCAAGATAAAGATTCTTTGTTTTCTAAACAAAGAATTACCAGGATTCCCCCTTTTTTTAAAAAAAAAAAATCTTGACACTGTCATGAGCCACGGTGCTATAACAAATGAAACACATATGTAGCTTTTAGATCCACCTCAGAATTTCTTATCCCAAAACTGTGGGCAAACATCAGCAATGCCAATATCTATTCTAGGAATGCTTATTGTCTTTGAATAATATTGAACACGTCAGACAAAACGAGTATTTCAACCCATGTTGGCTGCACTAGCTGTTGAATGAGTCCTCATAGCACCATCAGTTGTTTCTAAACGATACATTCTGAGCAGTGGCTACTGCCAGTACTGGTGAACTGATGGTTATCTATGCTCTACACTCTTGCTCTCTCTCTTAACAGCTCTTTTATTCCCTGTTTGTTTGTTTTGAAGAAGTATGTTCCAGAGCGTGTTCACTTCATAGACATCCCACTGTTATTTTCAGAGGAAGGTTCATAGAATCAAAAGCATGGCATAAAACTATTCCACTGCCCAATGTCAAGGTCAGCTGTACTGAGGCAATGTGTGTAAACATTAAACGTACTTTTTTAAAGATCCTTAGATCTTTAAAGGTAAAGGTGCCACAATTATTCTGCTTTGTGCACATCCCAGGATGGCAATTCACTCTTTTAGGAAATGTAGTATGACTGGCATTCAGCTTCTAATCTACTATAATTGATAGATCCTTTTCTACAGAACCAATACCTAGCCAGCTGTTCTTCGTCCTTTCTGTATTTGGTTCATTACATCTGATTAATTTGATAATTTACACTTGTTTCTCTAGAGTTTTATCTATTTTTTCATATTATATCTGTGGTCTGTCAAGATAATTTTCAATACTGTCCCTGACCTCAAATGGTTATGCAATTCATCCACCTTGTTTAATCTGGAAATGTAATAAACAAAATATTTTTCACATCACGTAAATGATTAATGAATAATCCTGAGCTAACAACAGGCTGTGTAGAAGTCCCCTTGGTATCTGGCCTTCTAAACTATTATCCTTTGGTCATCCTGATGAAACAATGGGAGACTTCCATGAACTGGTTTTTGGAAGCCCTAGGTCAAACTGCTTCCTCAGAATAACCTCCTTTAAATAAATGTAAAATGAAAAGAAAAAAAAAAAAGAAAGAAAAAGGACTGGAACCTCATAAACTGTTCTACTTCTAGCTTACTTAATACCTGTAATAGCTCTTATTAATATCCTTGTGTTCTAACCAATGAAGAGTTAACAAGATTTGTATGTATGGTATCAAATTCACTACCTGTGAAATAAATCTACCTTGCATATGCATCCACTTCTAATCCCGCAATTAATGTGTGAGCACAACAGCCTCAAACAATCGAAAGACAGGACTAGGCAGATGACTGTCACTTCTTGTGGGTCTTCTGCTACCTCTGAAGCAACCCAGAAAATACTGCCTTCCCAGTTCATTGTCTGAGGCTGGGATGGCTGCTATTAGAGGGTGAGAGATGATTTTCTTTCTTAGTGTGCATGGGGGGAGTATATGCTTGAATTTAAAATCCTGTGGAAATAATATAAGCTTTAGCTGTTGATGCATATATTTTTAGAATGTACCTAAAATCTTACATTTTAGACGTCCATTTTTCAAAGAGGTAAAACCTCAGCGGTGTTATCCTGAATATAGATTTTGTATATGTAATTTATTGGTATAATGGATTCATGAACAAATACATTTATGCTCAGTTTTGAATTCTGTGGAAACTAGGTGCATTTCTAGTGAGCTTTTAAAACTTCCTGGGGGCTTTCCCAATAGCAGCTGATAAAGTTTTATGGAATGCTCTACTTTTATGTTTAGTGAATATGATGAGAATCATTCTACCCTGTACAACAGGGTAGAAATTAACTGAATAGTTTTGAACGAGCTACCCATAAACATTTGCTGCATTTATTTTATGCGATAACATTTTACTCGGTGCAAACTACTCCTTTGAAAGCACACAATGTGTATATATGTTATGGAGTTACAGCACATGCTCAGGAAATGGGAGCATTATTTTGTAAGTCTTCTTGATTTGAAGGATTTGAACCCACATCTCTCAAATGCCTCATCCCATTATTTTGATGACAGCAGTCTCTCTAATTTCTGGGGAAAACAAGGCACTCTGCAGCTGTGCATACTAAATTCAGGGACCTGGAAAAAGAAGCAAAAGGAGACAAATTCTGGCTTAATAGTTATAATGCTTCTGTAGGAAAGGAAGAGTCCCAGGATTCCAGTCTCTTCTTCTGTTACTTCTGTTGTGCATGTCATCCATTTTAAGAAAAAAAAACCCTTTGAATTAGGGGCTTGGAATCCCAGGTGTGATCTACCACAGCTGGGACCAGAGTGGTTCTCAATCCCCTCCTGATCCATGAGTATTTGAAATCCCTGTTTTGAAGGGGTAGATGAGTACCTGTCATGGTGGAAGACAATGTTCCTAATTTCCAGAGGAAAGTTATTTTTGGGAGGGTTTAGTTATTTTTGATCATTATTCTCAAATCAAGATTTTGAAGAATGTCATTATAATAGCTCCCAGCTATGAAAATTGCCAGAAACATACTGAATGTACTGCAATTACAGTGTAATACTCAGCCTGTGACCTGGATATATGTAAATCTTTACTTGATTTATATTTTCCATTGTTATAATCTGAAATTAATTTTGGAAGGCATTGGAACAGCCATTGTTATTCATCAGGCTGTTGCATTAAGCAAGTTTGGATATCACATATTTCGTGTCTACACATTGGTAGTACATCAGTGGTAAATAGGAAGCTCTGCCTCTTCTGAAAATGACCTCTTCCTCTTAGTGTCAAATTGTAAATTGCAGCTATTAATAAGCAATACTATTCAGCAGCACTTAAAAAGTTGTCGTTGGTTAGGCCACCGACACCCCTTTCTGACCTTGGATCTCAGTACAGTTTTAGATCACAGCTGAAAGTAAGCAATAGAGTCATAGGTCTGCTACTTTCTACTCAAGCAATGAAAGTTTCTTTAGCATTGGGATTATTAGGTAGCTGGCTGGTGCTAGAGCAGTGAACTAGCAAGCAGAGTTTGGCTAAGAAATTAAAGGCATTAAGACATGCTTTTCAAAAACTAGCCAAACAAAGCAACAACATCACCACTAAAAATGAAGTAGGATTAAGGAATGTCATTCCAAACTGAATGATGGTCCTGGGCTGTTTTGAAGTTACCTCATCCAGTGCAGGTAAACACTTTCCAGTTTTAATGGGAGAAGCTTTAGCACCATTTACAATCCTTTCTTCCTTTTACTCTTCTGCTCTTTTTTATAATAAAAGATCAGGACTTACAAAATTGTGATGTGATTGTCAGTGTTGTACGCAAGCTGGCTCACAGTGATGGGGTGCAGAACAGAGCAGAAAGAGCTGCTGTGATGATGGCTATACCCACCATTGTTGTAGGAATATAAAAGAAAATTGAGACTCCCTCTCCTTCGAAATAATTATTATCTCCCAGCCACTGTGTTGGGGCGTCCTACGTGGCATAACAAGTTGTCATGTAGACATAACAAATTTTAGTCATATCCAGTCTTGAAGTTTTCTCCCTATGACTTTAATAAACTGCAAAGGAATATATTATAATTATATATCATCAATGCTTGAATCTTTTACAAACCAATTTAATGATGATAATCCTTGTAGAAGTTGTTCTGCTTTTAATTATTATACACAAGATGCTGTTTCTGAATGGTAAAGCTGACTTATCCTTTGTACGCATATTTCTCTTCAGGTCCTTGTTGTTCTTGTACAAACAGTAAAGCCATCATATGGGTTCTTTTGTCTTTATCAGGCAGTAGCTTGCCTGTGAAATCCCATAGAGACGCTGAATTGCAGCTACCTGAATGCTTTTATATGTGATCTTCTTTCTTATAGCGAGCTGACATCTTAAAATAATTTTATCATAGATAAAGAAATAGGTAAAATTGTGAACTTCTAAAGCTTTTTATTTTTTCATTTCTGTAAACACAAAACTAATTACAATCCCTGCATTTTCAAGGGGAAGTAGTGACTCTTCCCAGGCTATTTATAGCATTAAAATGTGAGACATGTTCTCCACTGGAAACAAACAGGTTTGAGACAGACATTGGTGAAGAGTTATTTTGGATGTCAGACCCTATTGAGGAGCAAGGTGTCAGGATGCAGTGAGGGCTGACTGCTCCCCTGCAGTGGGAAGCCGGGCCCCGAGGGTGATGCTGGCATAGCCCATGCCCTCACCCAGGGGGTTGCAGTTCCACAGGCTCTGAGCATGGCGGCTGGTTATGGGGTCTGTTGACAGCCCCTGGCATGGCAAGCGGTGAGCCAGGGCCAGGGTCCATCCAGGGGCTGTAGCCAGGAGCACAAGGAGATGACGCCAGAGGCAGGGCTGGAAACAGCATATGTATGAGGGGCCCACGCTGAGATGGGCTACCTCCAGTGTTGATACCAGGAGGCAGGGCCGGCGATGGAGCTGGAGACCAGCACTCCTACAGTGTCACTGAAGCAGGGACTGGCAGCCCCAGGACAAGCTGAAATGGGGTTCTGGGCCCATGGGGGTTGGCCCCAGGGGAGGCTGGGCAGAGACAGTCAGGCCCAGTAGTGCTCTCAGGGTCTGACAGCAGGTTACCAAAATCTGGTTTGGACAAGTGTAAAGGGCTTGTCAGTTAGCCTGTGAAAGAGAAGGGGTATATGAAACACATTTCATCCTTTTCACAACTCCTCTAAAAGTACGAAGTGAGCTCATATAATATGAAGGGTAATGTAAATTACAGATCGCTTTCCTAACATCTAATATGGCAGGGTAGAGTAAGCATTAAATTAGAAACAGGTCATGCTCTAAAGGTCTAAGATTACATTGCATTAGTAAGATTGTGTTACAAGTATCAACTGTGTAAAAAGGAAAATATATAGCCTACTGTATATAACATAAAAGAAAACCATTGATGTTAGTGTTATGTAAACCGATAATCTTAGTGATGGTGAGGGGGTGTATTATCCTGTGTGTAAACATTCTGTCAGAATATCCACAGTGGAGCTTCATCCTCCACATCCTTCTGTCCTTCTTCATTTTAAGGGAAAATATCTCTCTCATTAGTGAATCAGATAGGAGATATTATTTAGAGAATTTTTGGAATTAAATCATTCTTGTAATGCTTATTGCTAGTCCAAGTCCCTAGAATCTTCTGTCAATGTCTGAGGAACATCACACTTATTTTATCAAGTATCTGTTCAGAAAATTTCAGGAAGACTGAACTTTTTAAGAAGTGCTTCTATCGTAACTTAAGCTCAAAATAAGAGTTCTTCTCTTACTTTAAGTTACATCTTGCAAATCTATTTTTGAAACATATTATGTTGTTATGTAACTGCTACTCTTTGCTAAGTAGAAAATGGGAGAAAACTACTCATATAGGAAACTACAGTATTCCGGCTTTTCTGCTGTTAGTTTTGCTGCAAATAGCTAGTTGTTGAGAATTTGCCATATGTAGGAAAAGAGTTTGAATTCCACAAACACGTATAGTGAATGTACTTAGCAGAGCAAAGTTATTAGATATAAGAAGTTCTCCACCATGAGGGTGGTAAGGCACTGGAACAGGTTGCCCAGAGAAGCTGTGGCTGCCCCCTCCCTGGAAGTGTTCAAGGCCAGGTTGGATGGGGCTCTGAGCAACCTGGTCTAGTGAAAGGTGTCTCTGCCCATGGCAGGGGGGTTGGAACCAGATGATCTTTAAGGTCCCTTCCAACCCAAACCATTCTATGCTTCTATAAGTCTATGATTATTCTATCACTATTGTAAATATTTCAGGAGCTCATTTTGTTGCCTGAAAACACATCCAGTTAGAATTATCCAATAAAATTATATTTGCAGTATTAAAACTTTGTTTTTTCAGTTTTGGCAGAGATGGAATTTCAGCTTGATACAAGAACAAGGCTACCCATCCCCAAAAAGCAAAGATACAGAGTGGTCAAGGAACCAATGCAAGAGCAGATAGTTAAGATTAGGTATCTCACATGCCAAAATCATGCCATAATAAATTGAGTACTGGTTACCCATGCACATGGATTTGGAAGGAAGGCTTTTTTCCCTTTTGGAAGGACAGCATTTCAAAGCCACACTGAAGATCTTCTTTGAATTTTTCCTCTTCATCTAACTTTACATACTTAAGACTATGAAAAGGGAGAAGTGTTTTATTTATTCTCTTCTACTCTGCTAGTTTAGCTCCCTTTAGAAACTAAGTAACGGTACAACCATTTTCCAACTAGCTTTCTTTAAACATTGCTGTTGAGCTAAATTTTGAGTATTGTCTGTAACTTTGCTGCTGGATTACTATCATTTTTTTGTTTTCTTTCCAGAAAAAGAAATTATGGTTTCAAATTTTCCATTAATCCATTGGCCTAATTAGCATCATGAGCACACATTTCTTATGTATTATACTAGATATGTTGTTTCCATCAAGTATTTCAGTCCAGTTTGGTTCCACATGTTTTGTTGCAAAAACCTTTCCTCAGTTTTAGATTATTTCTTTGTAATCATGAGTTGTGAACTATTAAGAGGGAGGCATCTACTTGTACTAACAATACTACATTGTTTTAAACCTAGACTGATGTATTTCTTTATCTCATGTAAAGGCTCCTAGGAATGAACAGAGACTCATGTCCATCCATTGTTCCCTTACCTTGAGAGCAAATAACTCTGTGGCACACTATCTAAGGCTTTCCTTTCCTGCCCTTTTTGCACCAGCACTTCTGACTGATTGAGCCAACGCTGGTGAATTATGTGGAACTGGGAAGGATGCCCTGCTGACCTGGATCCCACAAGGTGCTATGAGACCATTGGAAAGCCACTGTTATATCCCTTTATATATCTCCTCTGAAGTTGTGCTTTCTCTTCTTAGCCACAGCAGCTCCCCAAAGTATGTGTCAGATAGCTTTCAGCTATGTAACTATTTTAATCTATGGTTCAGAGGGAAGATGTTCAACTGTTTCTTCAATAGAGGATTCTCAAGCATATGATGTGCTACATTTCAGGTATCTGCAATCTGCTGCAATTTATTTGTCTCTTAATAGAAAAAGCACTATCCAGAAATCTTATCCATTGCCTATCACGCAAAAAAGTAACTTAATGAAATAATTAGGAACACGTTAAGCAATGTAAACAGTGTGCAAAATATGAATGTTTACTAGTCCATCACGTTAAGAGCAAATGCTATTGTTGACATTACTGTTTCACACAAGATGGGGAAAAGAAACATTGAGCCAGACATCAGGATTCTTCTAGTTCTGACAGAAGGTTTCTTGCTTGTAAAATCATTTTTAACTACTTTATATGTTTAAGTGATGCATGTCTCTTAATGGAAACTTTTGGGAATGGCAGATTATATTTTTATATAAAGAGATACATGGAATGATCTTAAATTTCTCCAACCAAATTGCCATGTGTACTGTACCTTGTATGATGGATGGAGTCTTAAGGACATTAAAATCTTAGCAATAAAAAATATCTTTAAAAGGAGGCAGTAATGAGTGCCAGGTTTAATGGGAAATGTGATGATGCAGTTGGTTGGAAACCTCTCCAAAGGACTCTGCTGAGTGCCTATTCACAGACTGCTCTGCTGGACAGATGGCATATTGGCTTTTGGTTATTGCTGCCTAAAACATTGTCACCATCCTTTCAACCCTTACTGCTTTTTTAATCATCTCCTTTTGGTTTTTTGCCATGACAGTCACAACTTTCTTGAACTTAGGAATGCTGCTTAGCATGGAGGAACAGGGGTGATTTGCAAAAGAAACCCAGCACCTTATTGCCTTCCTGGTGCTTATGACTGGTTTCTCCTGAGTTCTTCAAAATTTGATTGCTGAATCTTTTTGTCTTCTGGGACTCTGGAAAGGACTATTTTTATGGAGTTTTGTTGTTGAAACAGGTGTATTTTCCTCTAGCTAACGTTTTAAGTATTGTTAGGGCTCTCTTTCTGTTCTAGGACAGTAACACAGCAGATCATGACAGTGCATTGACACTTGTTTATGAAATCACAAGTTCTAATTTTACTTTTTCCTTGCAGTTTAAGAATCTAAAGCAATTGTTTTCAAGCTCTTTGAGTTGTGTTCTGGATGTACCAAAGATACTTACTAATACTATACTAATATTTTGTACTGTCCTTTACACTTTGTGAGATCTAATGACATGCTGTTCAGGGATTTGTAAAGAACTGCCACATAACAAGAGACTTACTGAAGAGGCATTTTTGTTTGTTTGTTTGTTTCCTATGTATTCAGGTGATGTTTCTTTGTAATTTTGTTACTCGTCCATAATTTACCAGGGACAGTTTTATGCCTTATTCCACAATACCGGCACCAAGAAAGAAACTTCAGTGCATACTCCAGTTACCACTTGTCAAGAAGGGAAATTGAAAACTGTGAGATTTTGAATACAGTTTAAAGGCTTTTCTGCCACATGAAAATACACAGGCTTAAGTGAAGAGTTAGTTTTGTTTTCTCTGTTTGTTTGTTTGTTTGTTTATTTTTTTTAAAGCAGACTGATCTTTCTAGCTAACACAGCACTTTCATGACATCGTCACAGAACAGTCATGAAGTATTTTGCAGGGTTCACAGGATCCTGCAATTTTTTTTTTTTTTTTTTCTTTGAAGGGGATATAATGGAGGAAGACAATGAAGTATTTTTGAACATGTAGAAAAGAACAGTCTTCAAAGTTAGAAAGGCAGCACAGGAAGAAAAATGATTTTCAGATAATTAGGTAATGGAAGCTAGCTAGCATTTATAAGCTAACTGAGAATCAACCCCTTATTCTAAGGGACTGAGACAATGGAAAATTTCTTACTTCAATTAAGTTTAATTCAAGTTTTGGGAAAGGCCCAAAATGAACATAAGTAAAATTAGGAAATTAGAATTTTCTTTTCCATTTTCTTGCCTTATCAGGAGTTGCCTTACTATTGTTAATTTAATCTCTGCTGAGCTGTTTTGGGAAGCATGTGTGTATGTGTATGCGTTTTCCTCACAGTGACTATTTATGACAATTTAAGAAAAAAAGGATTCTTGGCATTTCCCCAAAGAATGTTAGTGTTGAGATACAGCTGTATTTCTATTTCTGTCTCCACTGGAAAATGAGATACTTGGTGGTACAGATGCTAGATGCTTTCTATGTCTTTTTTTTTTTTTTTTTGTCAAGCAATGACAGCTTCTACAGAAAAGACTTTTTAAAAATTAATAATATGACCAGTTAAAATTTGTGTGCAATATATTTATCCAGGAATATTCAACATGTTTTCGGTGGTGTGGTTCATGTAAACAAACAACCCACTACTGAAAATCTGAAGTTGTGAATACTGCTTAAAGATGAAAAATATCTCAGTTCTTGCTATAGGGTAAAGAAAAAGCAACCAAAAATCCCTGCTTCTAAAAGATTTTGTTAGTCTACTATTCACCCATGGAGTCTAGCAGTCTTATAGCCAAAGAGTATGTAAAACATGCTAACACTGATGCAACTTAAAAAGCAGCAACTGAATTTATAACTGCCATACATTGTCTTAGCTTTTTGGTGGAGGTAACTGAAAATCAGAAAAAAAAAAAAGTAAAGAGGACTTTTGTAGATGTGTATGTAAGCTGTTTATCTGACTATTGCTAAAGAAACAGAAGACTGGTACTTGTTAAAATCAGAATTTCTTAATGTTATTTTAAAAAATTAAATTACAACTAGGTGACAGGTAAAACAGTCTCTTCCTTAAAAAAAATAATTTCTGAAAGAAGGCTGTTTCCAGTTCATGAGATATCACATTCCAGTTAGTGTTAAGAACTTGACTTGTCAGAATTATGCCTTTTATTTTGTTTTTCAGTTTAAAACCTAACTGAATATGTTACAGTATTTAGGCCTCAGGCATACTCATTGCAGCAGTGAAGGCATTTTCTGTGGACTTGTTATAGGATCCCCCTTGGGATGTTCATTTTTTATTTTCTTCTGACTTGCTTATTTTGTTTTTACAACCAATTTCACTAGGGTGACATTTTCTAAAATAGTCAATTGCTAAGGCATTCACCTGGAACATGAGGGGACATGAGATGTTAAGTATCTGTTTTGAATCAGCCATATGAATGACATGAGGCAGATTTTCCATCCTCCCAGACAACTTCCAAAGCCGTAAGGCACCAGCTCCACTATACTGGTGTTTAAAACTCTTTCCATTTTCTTTGTTTGAGCTTTTGATTTTTAAAATGAAGAAAAGACCAGATAAACTCCTCCTCCTGCAGAAAAGGGAGTGGAAACAGAAGAGAAGGGTTGGAAAACTCTGGGGAGAGCCCGTGTAAGATCTGATTTGTTGCTCATATTGCTGCAAAGAGGCAATGGCTGCTGCTGGGAGCCACCCCTCCCTTTTTTTTCACCTCTAGCAGTAAGTGCTTTCAGATATCTCAAAGACAGTAGCAGACTTTACTTTCTAGGAATGTACCACAAAAAATGTAGGCAACAGCCAATTTTGCTTATGCCTTTGAGCTAGACCTGAATCTCTGAGCATAAATGTACATGAGAATGGCTTCTACAGTGGCATCACATGTTTAAAATCCAATCCTTGCTACACTATTGGAATTAAATATGGTTCTCCTTGTTGGCTTGACAAATGAGTGATATATGCATGGACCAAAAGAGGGATTTAGTTGGCTGAACTGTTTCTTACTGATATTCTTGTATTTACTGAGACCTTCTTTGATAACTTCAAGCTTTATAGCTACTGCATGGTTTCCCTACAAAAATATGTATAAATACATATGAATACATACATACATATATACATACATATATGCAAATGTATGTATGTATATATTTGCATTTCTTTCACAGTAATCGGCAATATCAACTTTTGATGTATGGTCAAAAAACATGTGTTTGGATCTGCTTTCACAGTCAAAACCTATGATGTAGTGAATTTGTAATTTCATAGTAAGATCCTGTGGTTCTTTGGACAGTATTTATTAGGCTCACACAGAGCAAGGAGCTGACTCTCGCTAGTACCCTGGAGGCTGAAGATATCAGCTTCAGGATTTCCTGTGGCATCAGTCAGTGCAGTGACTGAGAAATGAGATTTTGATTTCAGAAAGCTTGACTCAGGTCTGCAGTGAAGTGTGGCATAACACTTTGTGATATCTACTTACTGTGCCCCTGGAAAATTAACTTTCATTTCTAGCTTCTAAGATTTTGAGGGTCTATATTATTTATAACTGGCAGTGGTCATGGTACTTAGCTAAATTTTAAACTTCACTAAAAATGTTAGCATTGCACATAATTTAACTCACAGAAATCCCATATTTCATATTTTAATTTCTATGTTGATAAGCAATTTATTGCCTAGCTTCTCTGAAGTTGCATGTGAATGTAGGTAAATGATAGTCCTTCACCTGTGATGTTAAATGCTGAAGTTTGTTCACAGCCAATGAATGAGCAAACGTATTAATGCCTGTGTGTTTCTCTGTGAGTATAAATATTGTTATAAAAAATAAGATATCACAAACTGTTGTTGTCAAACTATATTCTCTCACTCCTTCATCTTTAATAAAGTCATAATGATGAATGCAGTAGGTTTGCACTTAGTTCTCAAATGTCTTGAAATGTAAAGCTATAAGATGGATTCTATATGAAGTCATCATTGTTTAAGTAATTCTTCCCATAATGTGCTCTTTTACACCCCCGCTATTTCTTATTTCTAACCTGTTCTCTTCTAAGATGAAGATATTTTTAAGATATTGCTTTCAAAAAATGTCTTGGTTACTCAGTAACCTGACTGTCAATGGAAGTGCAAAAGATTCATGCTGTCTTTTGAAATCAAAGCTTGTACTATGTGGTTCCTTTTGAGATTTTTTTTGGTTGCTGCACAGTGCTGTGATTAACAGAGGTCAATATCAAACCCCCATTGGTTTCATCTGGGTCTTTATTTATAATATTAAAGAACCATTGATCACAGCCCTGTTCTTCCCCCTATTAGATAAGAATATTTTTGCATAAAATACTATAATGAATATAGATAGCATAGATAGACTCTACTGTCTATCTTGACTAGACAGAAGATTTGGCCTCCCTTTCCGCTTTTAACACATTGAAATGTGAGATGTTAGTCCCATCCACCATTCCGAACAAAGCTGATAATCATCATGACTAGATGACACCCTCTTAGTTATATGGGGAATATATAGCAGCTGCTTCCACCAGCTGCTCATACCACTGAATCCCCAGAGGACACAAGTAATAGAAATGCAAAACTTCTATTCACATCTTAGAGGTGAAGGCTGAGCGACAACCTGTGATCCACCTCTCTCCCATCCTAATAACATTCATTTCTGATTTAGTGCAGTGTGTATGTTAGTTTGAACTTGCTTGTGGGATTTCAGCTCATCTAAAAGGAAGTTACAGGACTCTCTGCTGGTTCCTCTGGTGCGCTCTTATGTTTCCCCTTTCGCTGTTCCTAAGAAGATGACCAGATTTGGTTTTAATTAATTGTTCATTGCATTGTGAATCTTGTGCTCAATCTGTGGAATTAATAAATGGAAGCAAAACTAATGAAGGAAATTATTTTCTTTTTCCTATTGGGGGGAAATAGATTATATGATAAAAAGAAAGAACTAGATGTTATTTTGCAGGTTTAGTGAAAACATCACACTTTTTTCATAGAATAAATTTATCAAAGTTGTTTCATTCAGGATATCTGTTAGAAAGTTTTTACTGGGACCCAATGAATTTTCAATGCGTAGACAAAATTGGAACTTAAGCTCCAGGATTAACTGTAGTGTGTGCATGTGTTTGTTTTATGGTGATTTTAGTTTACATTTTTTTTTCAGGAACAATAGATCATTTTTGGTGTATTAAATTGCTCACAAACACTGTATTCAGCTTTTCCACAATGTCAGTATTATGATTAGTTACTTCAAGGCTGTTTCAGCACCAATATAAAATCACTGTTTCTTTCTTCTTTTTGGTACTCTAGGAAGCAGCCACGGAAAGACAGAAGATGAAAGCTCCTATTCCCAACTTGATTCTCTTGTATGCTACTCTAACTCAGAGCTTGAAGGTTGTGACCAAAAGGGGATCAGGTAAGTAAATCTTTATCTCTGTGGTTATGATGTGGTTTGGAAAGAAGTGCTTAATATTTGCAAGTATATACTAAGATGTTGTTATGGTGGTTTGGAACATAGTTAAGACAATTTCAAATTCTGCAGCAACAAAAGTTAGTACCTTCTATACGTTTTTAGACTAATGTGTCATGTGAACTTGATGGAAAAAACAAAAATGTTAAAATCACATATGTAATGTGAAATCAGTGTAACAATTTATCTGCTGAAGGAAAGTTATTCCCAGAACTATTTAACTTAGAGGACTTTGTTGCAGTCAGTGTTGTTAATGTGAGCTACTAGGTTTATCTGTTTGATGAATTACTAGATTTATCTGTTTGACTATATGGTGAAGAATCTCTTGGATATGAAGATCATGCAGTTTTGGTTTAGGCTACGGATTTTTGTAATACAACAAATAGAACAAGCACGTTAAATTTAATAACCATGAAAAGTGAACAGCAAAATGTGTTTTTGAAAGGGCTACGTGATACATGGTTGAAGAGTTTAATTCAGCAAAAAAAGTACAGGCAGTTTTTCAGAAACCAAGCAGAGGGTAACGTTTACCAAACATCTTTCATACTGTTACTATAGATGAATAAACTTCATATGTAAATAAAGGGAACACCTATACTGAGACAGTTGGGTGGTTTTGGGTTCATTTTTTGTCTGTCACCCCGAAATTCTAATTTTCCCATCTTTCACTTTTCATTGGATAATGAAAAAAGTTATAGGATAATGCTTCTGCAAACTATCTTGCTCTATGGCACTAATGGACACTAAATCCTTAATAGAAGTCTTAATCCCATGTTAATGGAATTAGTTAATTACGTTTGTTGTTACTAGTCATTTTCCTTTTGGCATTGGAGTGTTTTAGGTAGCTTTTGTTGTACTGTTCCAGAAGTGTGGCTCCGATTTCTTTTTGTATTTTTTTTAAATCTGTTTCCAACTGCAGTTGGTTGGTAGTTGTTGTAAACTGGTGCTTAGGGAGGACACACGTCTTTATACATTTTGGCAACAGTTTAAATCATATCTTGTATTTTCCATGTATTATATTTGTAACAACATTATCAAACTGATTATGTCTCCAATATTTTAGTGACTGGAAATGTAGATGGAGGGAAGGCAAATAAGGAGTACCACTACAAAGTAAGGTATTCCTCAACCAAGGAGGTTGAGATGAAAATATATTTGGGGTTATTTAAACTCAAGAAAACTGGAATATACAGACTGTCTGCAGAGCAAAGGAGTTGGTGGTGGGTTGATGTGTTTGTAATATGATGTTGAAGGCTAGATAGAACAACCTCACCCGGACGTATTCAAAGGATACCTATGATATCTGTTTGATTAAGATTTAATACTTGTAAGCTTTAAGTTGAGGCCCCTTAATCCAAATTTAGTATAAACATTATTGATCATCTTAGAGTAACTTTTACAATTACATCCATTTTTAAGGAATCAAAAAAATAGCCAGTCATCAGATAACTGTTACATGAATGTGTCAATAATGAGAACTTGGGTTGTCTTTGCATTTTATTTCATCATTTTTGCCTGTATCCTCTTCCTCTGATTGACCAATGCAAGGAAAAGTGGTAAATATACATTTTGATTTCTGTTTGGGAAAGTAATATAATTGCTGTCCAGCAAAAGAAAAGAACATAAAATACTGTTTAAGATGTAGAGAATATATTCTCATCCTGATGCTGTAATAAAAAGGAAAAGCTGTAGTGGAAATCTTTGGATCATACCTTAGAGTAACGTGAGGTTCTTGATGTTCTCGCGCGAGATCTGCTTGTCCTGTATATAGTTTCAATTAGCTGAATCACCAAGAGGCTGTTTGTAACACTGTATGTACAAAGGAAAAGTCTCTGATTTACTGAAATCTCAGATCCTGCTACCTTTGGTCTTGTTGTTTAGTGACTTTAGACTTGAAGAACTTCCAGAGGAGTAGGTGGAACGTAGTAACTTGTGTGATGCTGCTTGGTTTGTTTTTGTTGTTATTGTTTTTTAGGTTCCGTTTGTTTTTTTCCTCCTTTGGGTGCTTGGGAGGCCTGTTTTGCAATCCTGAAGTGTTTCTACAAAGAAAACCTTATTTACTTTAATGGAAGTTTTAGCAAAATAAGATTCACTTATCTGTGCTTTGCAAATAGAAATGGAAGTAAGAAAAAAAAAATCAACTTGGAAGAGAGAACTTTAGTTTTATGTGAACATGTTAACCAGAGGCTGAGGATGGTGAGGACATGGTTTACGTCTCTTTAGTCAGTTCTACTTGTGAGTTCACTTTGTCCTTGAAATATCGGCATGAAAGTAAAATGAATAGCAAGATAAAGATGTTGGCATATTTTTATACTTACAAGATGTTATAATTATAAATATGGAGTAGTAGTATCCACCTTTTAGAGATGTATTGCTTTTATGTACTTCCTTCTCTGCTATGAATTAAAGGAATGTATTAAAAGTAAAGTTGTTGCATTGGTATGTTAAATAGTTGTCCTAATTGTAACTTATTCCTTCTAATCCACTTTTGTTGAGCTTATTTCTAAGTAACAAACCTGAAAACACAAATCTTGTGTTCTTTATATATTTAACTTCAGTATTTTATGTTAAAAAGAGATCTATCCTTGGAAATATGTCTTTTCTATACTGTCAGTTGCGTTTTTCCTGCTAGAGTACTTCAGCTCTCTTCTTTTGTAAGTTTTTTATCAGCTGTGCTAAAAAGATAGGGATTAATAAAAGTATGAGTTTCTCCATCTGGTAGAAATACATTTCCAACCATTTCTCTGATCTGTCAAGAACATGAGAACCTACCTTCAGAAAGTCAGCGAGGATTCACAGCATGCCAAAAATGTGGAATAATTTGTAGGCTCAAATTCTGGTTTTATTTCTAAAAATGGATAACAATTCTGACCATCTATTGGCCTTCAGGACAATTAGCTATATGTGTAAACAATTAGGATCAATATGGTCTTGTCTTTGTTAGGTTAAAAAAACATTGCAAGAGAAAGCTTAGCTTGTGTTGCGTTGGATTAAATCTCTGATAATGAGAGCTGTCATTTTGCAAAGCACTTAAATGACATTACTTAAAGGCAGTCCTTGAATCTTTCTACCACTGTGTGCTGTTCATCAGTTAAATATAATAATATAGGGTATAAAGGGAAAAGTATTAATCAGATATTTATTACATTAGCAGGAAAACATGCTTTGAATTGGCTTGCTTACAGCTGTGTGACGTACCTGTTTAACGCTTTATCTTGCATGTATGATTCTGTTTCTATCTGACAGAAGATACATCTTTTTTTACAGTTAATATTTTAAATAATTTCTGTAATACAATAAGCAGTTTCAAATGACTCTTTAACATAGAATGGATTTATTTTACATTTAGAGTGTGTAATAACTGTGTGTGTTATGTAAGAATGGCTGGATGACCAGTTCCAGTAACAGTTCCATTAATAAATAAAAATGATGCAAGAAAATTCTTCCTATATCCACATATGCAAAAACTAAATTAGACTTAAGCACACCTAAACTTTTCCTGTCAATGATAGTTGAATGCACAACACCTACAAGTTGTAATGCCTTCTCAAGCAAGAAAGAAAAGATCCTTTGCCTTTAGGTTTGCTGTTCCAACCATTGACTTCAACATAGACGTAATGTTTGTTAACTGGGTGTGTTAGGTACTCAGTGAAGTCCCCATTCTTCTGGAGAGGCTTCAGAGCCTGCAACAGTAACTGCAAAGATGAACTTTGATTTGGCACATAACGGTTATCAGATATGATCTGCTAAATGGGAAGCTGACTCTTGCACTACTTGTCTTTTTGAAATATCTCAAAGAATCTTGCTTCATGAAACGATTCCTCTGTTTGTTCACCATGTCCTGCTTGATGCAAAATAAGAATAAATACTTAAAGTCTACATATTTTGATTCGTTCAGCACATGGTTTTACTGGAATTGGCTTAAACCTCAAAAGCTTACGAAATAATGCCTGGTTTTTAGACTGATGCTGAACTTCATATAAATTTACAATATACCTGAAAAGTGCATAGATTTACTTTTTGTGCAGTCCACTGAGTATCTGTTGCTCCATGCAGTCCTTGATAGTATTTTGAAAACTTTATGGTAATACATTTCTAAATGTTTTCCTTCAGTGATTTTTCCTGAAATTATCCTGTTTCATAGTTTGAACTAAATTGTAGATAGTTTTTTAGCCACGTGGTTTTACATCCTTAGAAACTTGGGTTTCTTAAAGTCTGTTCTTTTCAGGCTGAGTGGTATTTGATCACTTACTTGTGGTGAGTAGAGTTTTTGCTTATGAATTATTTAATATTCATCAAAGAGGAAGTAGGTTAGGAAAGAGAGCCTCATGCTGATCCATACAGGTTTTTTCCCTGCAACATATATGTTAAATAAAATACTTGAACACTACATTGCCATCTGGTGTTTTTTTCCAAGGGTGCTGAATAGACAAAGGAAAGAAAGGGGTTTTTTTGTTAAAAACCAAAACTGTTAAAAGGGAGAATGGGGGGCGGGGGGAAGTATGTAAAAATATTTTATTACATAAAGAGTTATGGCTTGATCAGTATAATTAGACAGTATTAGTGTAGTGGCATTTTATACACTCACATTGCCTAATAGCAATCTGGTCTTGCCTTGTATCAAAAAAGGTGAGAGCTGTTATTACTGTTGGTAGTTCTCTGTTTTTCTACACATTATTGTGCATTATGTGTTAATGAATTAATATTCTGTGTTCAGTTCTGCTATTGTGAATGGAAGTTTTCTTTTCTAGGTCAAATTTATTCTATGACGGAATAATTTAACTGGAAGGACAATCTTTCCACTAATGGGTTATTAGGATATGTATGAGATCCTTCACATCATTATGATGAGATTAAAGTCTATAGATGGATTTTACCACATAGCAGGTGATTACTTCTCTTTTGCTCTAGCTATTATGAATGAATATGGGTGGTTCTAGTTGTATGGAATATCAACATTATGAAAAAAGGAAGTAAAGAGCTTTGACATTGCAACATTTCTGAATTTTAGTTTGTTTTGTAGGAGCAAAATATGAATTTTAACTAGGTAAAAAAAAATCAAGATTTTTTTTTTTTGTTCTAAAACAAGTAGAATTCTGAGGAACAGCTGGAAATATATACTAAAAATCTCAAGTAGTTATTCTGTTTGACAAATTCAATATTGATAAAAATGATAAGCAGACATTTTTCTAAATTATGGCCCTGTATGATTTTTTATGAAGTATATTTTAGAGAATAATATCAGATGTATGAAGGATATCTCTGCACAAACAAGACAGTTTTTATTTTTAAAAAATGTTCCTTTTAATTGGAAAAGGAACACATGATCTATGCAATGTAAGCCTTAACATCAACAAAGCCAAGATTTTACACCTCATGACAAATGTCATAATGAGAAATCAACAATTTATTAAAAAAATAAAAAAAAAAATAATCCATGTAATGAAAATTCTTCACCTGTGCTATATGTAAAGGATTTATCTACAGAAGTCAAGACATTTTGATAACTTTTTTTCAGGTAGGAAGAATTTTTGAATTTAGTTTACTCCTTTGTACCTAATGATTGAATTGTCAATATTTTACAGAAAATAGTATATATATCTAGAATCCAGCTTACGTGGCAAAAACACTTTGAGAATTTGCACACAATTAAGTGCTGAGTCTTAGCAGAGGTCTGGTACCTAGTATTTGAGTATTTGTAGTTTTTATTCATTTATTTTTTATAACCCTTCTGGGTGAGACTTGGTGTCCTAAGTGTGTAGTACTACATAAATCATCCTATTCTTCTTAGTGTCTTTCCTTCAGTGGTGCCGTCCTCTTTTTCATTCTGACTGTGTTTTGATTGCCAAAGTATTTTCTTTTTGAATTCTTGTCAAAAGGTAATTACCTCATGAATGTCATATTGGATCTGATATGCACTGAATAGCAATCAGATGGTTCAAAAAATAAATAAATAGACATATATCTGTTGTTCTTTTTCATATACAATTTATAGACAGAACACTCGCATATACAGTACTCCAAGTACACTGAGCTTGGAGCAAAGCATTTACAGCAATTAAAGGATACGCTTGTAAGCCATAGGAGTTTGTGTCAATTGATATTAATGGCCCCTAGCTGTTGTTTTCACTCTGTTACAGAATGTTAGTTTTCCATTATTAATTGATGAGGCTTGTGGCTTGTTGGGTGGTTACACAGAACCTGAAATAATATTTAGAGTCTATCTATATCTGATGTACAAGATTAACTTCTATGAGCAAGGATTTTTTAAGTTGGAACAATTAAAACTACTGTTATGGCTATGAAAGCCTTTTTCGCTGTTTGGTGACAAGAAGCAAAAGTATAGTGAAAGTCAGTCCTAAGCAAAGATGTATGTACCTTTCTTATTGTGTTGGGGGGACGGGAATATTTTTGCGTCATGACCTGTTTAAGAAGTGAACATTATTTCATATGAGGATTGTTTCAAAAAACTAATTTTGAATTGGCATATAAATATGCAGCCTTGTTTGTGGTGGTAGCTGTGGGAGAGAAAGATTAGAGGAAACCTTTACAGTTAAAAACACAATGGAGATAAACAGAAATCCCTGTTGTTCATTCTCAGGCAACTTTCTTATGTCCTGATTTATTCATTTGTTCCATATTGATTTTATTAACACTAATATTCTTCTGCCTTCTATCCTAAAAATATGTTTGAGTTTACTTTTTGCACCTTTTTTGTTCTGATTTAAAGATGGTTGTTCCTCCCCATTTTAATGTGTAGTAGAAATCATTAAGATTTATTTTTAATGTTAAAACTTCTCTTCATAGTTGAAGAATGAATTAACTGGTGTAACTTCCTTGGATTTTGCCTCATTACTTTACAAGGTATACACCTTGTATAGTGTGTGTCAGTGGCAGAAGGTGTTATTTGCTTTCTTACTTGCAAATTTCTTTTAAAGACAGAAAATCTTCAACAGCAATACCCTTAAATATAGAGTAGTGAGGTCAACTGAGATGAATGATTGCTTATGCCTGCTGGGAGGGAGGTCTAGATGATCTAGAAATGTGAAGACTGTGTAAATGCTCTGCCTCCTTCAATGCTTTCACTCTGTCCTGAACTTTTGCCATCTATCTGACAGAACCATGAGGTCTCCTGGAATTACTATAGCCCACAGAAAAGTTTTACAGCTTGCTATTTCTACATGACACCAGGATGTTAAAAGAGTGATTAGTGTCCTTGAGCACCTTATTTAGGCAGTAAAAGTATCCATATCCCCATCCTGCAGCCAATTCTGGCAAAGCCATTTACACCATATGTGATATGATCCTCACCTTCTTTCTCAATTTATGAAGGAAAAAAACCACCTGATTATTGTTAGGAAAAAAGGCATGACTTGCTTCTTGTGAATCAAGGAATACTGGAAGAAAGTAGGAGTTACCAATTAACTTGTTTAGTAATATTTTGCATATTCAGGAAATTAGAGGATTCCTTTGGTATATGTTTTTGAACCTGTTTTTTTGTTTATGCCAACTGTATATAAGAATCGTGATTTTTCTTTAAAAGAATAATCCTTTACAATACTGCATGTTTCTTTAGCTGCAGAATGTTGTATATTTTGCATTGCTATGGAGTAATTTTCAATGTACAGCTTTCATTTGAAAAACCCCGAAGAATAATCTTGTTGGAATGAACGCTAGTTCTGTTAGTGAGCTTAAACAGATGCTTGGCCACAGGGATGGTTCAGCTCCAATGGTCTCTATTTTTTTAAGCTAAGCACACTGTTCAATATGTCAGATGAACAGCAATGATGCAGATTGTTTACTATAGGGGAGGTGGGGGCTATATTAGAAAGAAAGAAAGAAACACAATTCTGTGCCGCCAGAGGATTTGGGCAATAAGGAACGATTGCATTGCAAGCATAAATCCTTTGTGACACATTACTTATTTTGGAGACACTATGAAAGCAGTAACTGTTACTTGTCCTGTGAGCATTTATGAACAGGATGGCTGGCATTTTAAAAATAGTTGTATGACCTTTTGTTGTTGCTAGGATCCATACTGATACGTTTCAGAGTCCTGGGAGATGGTGAATAACACCACAGTATGTGAAAAGACTGTCTGTGCGGTAGCAAAGGGTCAATGTTTTATAGTGTGCAATACATACTAAGAAATGACTAATGATAGTAAAGGAGACAAAACAAAAGCTAAAGCCAAAAGGACAGTAATAGATATTCTTACATAGTTTGGTCATTGAGTTTAGTTGCTGTTTAGAATGACTCTCTGCTTCCACAGTCCATGTTTTCCCTGGGGAATGGTTAGTGGTTGTTTCACTGATTGACATCTGTTGGCAAATGGCCTAGAAGATGTAAAAGAACAAGTGACCTTTGATCAGAAATAGCTGTTGCAGAAGATTTATTTATTTGAGTATATGCTATCAATTTTATATAAAATAATGACTGGAGAATAAGGAGACAAAAAAACCTCAAGGAGAAGTAATGGCCATCTGATAGATTTGTCTTTTTTATTTGTGTACTCAATTGTGAAATATTATTAAAATATAGAAATAAGAGCTGTGATAATAAGTTTTTCCTATTAGAATATATTTTGTTGCTACACATAAAGCAACGTAAAATTGATGAAATCTGTCCTAGATTAAAATACTTGCTGACTTGTTCTTTCTGAAAGATGAAGGGAGAAAGTGCTATCAGTGCTGCATACACAGATATATGGGAAGCAACTTAGCATGAAAAGAGAAGGTCGTCCTTTAGATTGCAGTACTGAAATCTTCAGCCATTCTTGCTCAGACTTGTTTTTGCTGTTATGGTCTTTATTTCAAATGCAAAATGCATGTTGTCCATCATTACTTTAAGATCTATCTTTTTATCTGTTTTTCAAAACAGTTTTTTGCAATTACAAGGAGAATTATTAGACTGCTACAATGGTAAATTATGACACAGTTATGTTAGTTGAAAGATGAGTGCGCCTGTAATTTTATCGCCTTGCTCTGAACGCTTAACGCATTTCAGGAAACTATCGGGTGTAGAGATGCAAAGCAGACAATTGTGTTGAAGCAATCTGCAAATCCATTTGGAGTAGTCCACTTCCACAAATGACTCTCTTTCATCCTTGGCAAAAAGGAGCAATTTTTGTTCTCTTTTAAATCAATTTTAATTCCAATTAAAATAGTTCCAATTGATAATTCCAAATTTAATTACAGAGTCGTTTAGGTTGGAAGGGATCTCTTAAGATCATCTAGTACAACCCCCGCCTTGTTCAAGCAAAGTCAGCTACAGCAGGTTGCTCAGGACTGTGTGCAGTTGAATTAAGTGACTTCAGGACTGTTCTTTAAACATTTTTTTAAGGAATTTAGGCAAACCTTTTAGAGGCTGTATGTACATGCTGTAGTCCCTGACCCTCAATTTTGCCAGATTAGAACTTCTCAAATCATCTCTCTCATCGTGGATTGCCTCATCTCCCAGTGAAAATTGTGGCATGTTTAGGATGGTAGCTCTGAATTGCTCTAATGTGGAGTTGCAACATACCAAGAAAACACCTGGAGCTATTGTCTTGTCAGGTTCTAAAATTTGACCTACCTGTAAGCAGCGTTAGTTAAAATTACTTGGTACCTGTTCAAGATGTCCAGTTTCTTTCACAGTAAGATTATTTATTTGTTGGAAATTACAAATGTATTCAAACTCTATTGAAACATAAGCCAATAAATAAGGCATGTGTCAAGCTACATGGAAAAATGAGTGTATGTAATGTGTGTTTTACCATTCCCTTGCCACCTCACTTTTAACCATAGTTAATATCCTTGATAATACAAGAAACAGTATTTTCTTATAGGAAAAGTAATTGGCTAATACTAGGCATGCTACCTTCATGCACTTTTATATAATTCACTGTGATTTTTTTTTTAATGAGGTTTGTCATAGTGCGTAGAACAAGGACAGTGACTTGGGATATTAAAAATTGAAGAGGAGGCCATAAAGTCAACAACTTTCAAGAAAACCAGCAACATACATGGGTTGTCCAGATAAGAGCACAGCCTGAAGTAAAGCTGTTGTTAGTACTATTTTTTTTTTTTTTTAAAGTACAAGGTTGGCTTGTCTGAAACTCCAAATTTTCTGCTGAATGTCGTTGGCCATATAACCCAGAGTGAATCCGGAAGGCAAAACAGAGATACAGACAAGGAACAATGCAAAATCTATCTATATGCATGCATAGATATCCATGCTATGAAGGAAGGCTCAATTCCTTCCTAGGGATCATGGAGCCTATAGAGATGCTATTCAGCTGTTGCATAGGTGAGTGCCTGGGTGCAGCACAGCAAAGGAGAAGGGAAAACATGGAGCAATACTGTCAAACTCTGAGCCCTTTCTAATCAAACAGGCTGAGCCAAGTATGACAAGGACTCAAGCTGCCTTTTCTAGGAGTGACTAATGCATACCTCATGATTTCACAAGGGGCCTCCTGGAGGCCAGTGAATGCCTTGCTTTCATTCTGCTGACTGTGCCAGGCCACTTTAAGCACTCTGCCACAAAATCCCTTTTTCGTTATTATAGGTTTATTTTTGCCATTGGCAGTGTTTTAAATATAATTTATATTTTTATAATTTGAGAGTCAAAATCAAATTTTAAGCTTTGTATTTTTCTAGGAAATTGAATTAAGGTCAGTAACAGAACATTCTAGTTGGGTAATAAACATTTTTTGAAACAATTATTCAACAGAATTGCAAACTGGTAAAAGTTTACAAATATGTACGCATTCATCTTATAGTATGCTACTTGCTGTGAAGTTTTAGCAAAATGGGACCATTAATGGATGAAGTAGGAAGCTTAAAACAGACAGAAAGTCTGGGAAGAAATCATGGCAATCCATGTTTGTCAGAAAATGGATTTTTATTAGAATAAGTAGCTGTTACATCAAGGAGAGGAGGAACAAATTGCTTCTGGTTATTAGGAATGATAGAATAAGATGGCTTATATTTTTTAATTATAATAATTTTTCTATATATATTTGAAATGTATTCCATAAAAACCACTTGAAAATAGTTCATATGTGAGATTAGGGATAAGGAAAACATCTATTATTTCTTTTTCTCAAATTTTCAAAGAAAACAAATCCATGACATAGTTCAGTCTATTAATAAATTTTATTGATTCCCTTGAAATAGCCACCAACTGTTACTATTATTTGAACTTTTTTTTTTTACAATTCCTAGTTAAATTATCAGATGTCTGTGCAATGGCATAGAAATAATGAGATGATTTAACAAAAAATAGTTTGGACAGGGTGTCATTTAACAACCTAAAAATTTATCAGTGCAAGAGTTTACTACAACAGTACATCAAAATGCAAGAGGTCATTGCCCCCCCCCCAAACAAATAGACAAACAAACAAACAAACAAACAAACCCCACCCACTTAATCTGCTATAAAAAACGGAGGATAATTTTTAGGAGGTAATGCAGTGATTGAATTCCAGTGTGATTACACTTTTACAGTGTCTAGAGAAGCTGTTAACTCTCCTTCACAATAAGATTCTGCTAAAAAGCAGCTGTCCTTGCTGTCTTCTGACTAGTGTCATGCTATCTGTAATTGAGGGCAAACTTAAAAGAATTGAAATTTTATTGGTATTTAACTAGGTGGACTGCTTTATTCATTCATGACTTTGTTTCACTTTGTCACTGTTAAGTAATGCATGTGTAATAAACCTGCATTTCAAATTAGCTCATGCTATTCTCATACATGTACAAAGCCAGCGTGTTTTGTGTGTATGTTTGGTATTAACGACAGTTATGTTAAAATGCTGCTATTGATACCAAATCTAGAATAGGTGTTGCACTTAGGATTTACAATAGCTTATACCTACAAATGCTATTGTTTTCAGTGGGGAGAATCGGTCATTCGTTTCAAACTGTGCTTGAACAAGACCATTCAACAGAGTTGCTTTCTCACTATCAACGTATTGTGTGTTTGAAACATCTGAAATTTTCCTTTCTGGTAAGTCTAGCCATGAGATCCAAAGAAAATACTGAACTCCTGTGCTAAGTCTCCAGAATTAATAACTTTGGGGAGAGAAGAGGCTTGATTTTTTTTGTTGTTGTTGTTTTGTTTTGTTTGGTTGGTTGGTTAGTTTAAGTTGTTCTGTATGACTCAGTCTTTCACTACAAGCTAGATGAGGAAGAATTGCACACTCAATGGTACTTTAAGACTTTTTCCAAGTTCCTTTCTTCAGTATAGATACAAAAGGTGAAAGATGTAACAAGGTATGGTAGTTGCCCATCACTCAACAGCAAACTGTTAGATGTTCCTGAGCTGAGAAACTTGAGAAAGGGCTTAAAAGCTGGTTTTCTGTGCCAAGATGTATTCATCAACTTCAAGTTATTGACAATTGTGATCAACAGAGAGAAAGAGGCCTCTGTGTCCCGCACATAATTTCCTACATAGCTGTAGACAGTGCAACAACCGTCCTCAAGACATTGCTGTTGAGGATTTTATGTCCAAGTTCTGAATTCTGTCAAGCAGAACTTTGGTTTTATTTAAACTGAAAATCACAGGAATCTAGTTTTCTGATAGAGGCAGTTGCAATTGTTAGTAATATATAGAACTCTTGCAAGTGAATTACTGTGACACTGTGCCATGTAATTTTAAAAGTATCTGATTCTCTAATTTTTTGCTTGCATTAAAGCCGCTTTGTTATGCTCTGAAAACTTCACAGTTCCTTTCTTTTCCTACATGCAATTATTAGAAATAATTTAATTTAATTTATGTTTTATTAGGTTGATTTCATTAATATGTTCATTGAAAATAGCTCTTTATTTTCTTTGCCATTTGCCTGATCTTAATTTCTAGGCTGAATTTAGTATGAAGGCTTTAAATCTTGTCTCTCTCTTATGGGAAAGGTCACGCATCAAGTTCCATTACACTCTAGAGAGCAGAATAATGTGTTATGTATGCTTTATTCACAGTCCTTTGCTGCTGTGATGAATTCTCAATGATAAGTCACATGTGAGAGTAATTTCTGTTTACTTTTACTTCAGTAAAAGCAAAGGTGAACTTGCTTTTTTCTCCCCTTCTCGAAGACCTATTTCTTTCTTGCTGGGTTTTGTGGTGTGTTTGTGGTTTACTTTTGGGTTTGGATTTCTTTTTTATTATAGTTAGTTTTGGTATAAGTAATACAGTGCTGTATATTTTGTTTATTTTGGGGGGAAGTTGTAATACCTGGTGAACAAGTCTCTGTTTGACTTATAGGAGCATAATAACCTAATCTAAATATGAATAAGCAAACATAGTGTTGATAAGATAATTTCCATTTGAATGAGGTAAAAAATGGAGAAAATATTTAATCTACCACAAATTGTTTAATTTTAGTTACTGTTAAATCTGCTCTCTAATTTTATAATTTTACTGAAATAGTGGCATGACAGGTTCTTGTGTAATACATTTTTTATTTTGTACATTTTGTACTTGTGATGGTTAGTTCCACTTTGAGATACATCTTCCCTTCAAAACACATAGGAAAACAGTTGTCTTATACCTATTGATAAATTATGCATACTGTGTTGCTTTCAGTCCTGAACCTGAAGGCATGAGTAACAAAAATTTACACAGCAAGCTTTAGGACAAAAAGATAAGATATACAAACAGCAAATATTCTGAGCAAGAGAGTTCACAAAGATAAACATTTTTTTTCAGTTGTTGCTGACCTTTTAATGTTGTTTTTTGCAGACAGGATAGTAAATAATCCATTACTATTTTTTTGGCACATCTTTGGTTATTTAGCGTTTTATTTTAATAGGTGCAGACTGATTACTGTTAACCTTCTTACTTAGGTCTGTTTTTACTGCAAGTCTGATCTCTTTATTAAGATTAGTTAAGTTTTTTAAGTATAACTTAACTTCAGTAGGAACGTTTATACTTGGTTACTTAACCTGAGCAAGAGGTCCACGTTCTGACCCTGAGGATTTTTTTTCTAACACTTGTTAGGAATGTTACATTGATGCATTGTTCCCTGTTCAATGCATTCCAATTTTCAACCTAATGAAGTTGAACATCTTTCAATATTTTGAAACCTAATGAAGTTGAAAACAACTTTCAACATTCTGAAAGACTGCAACTGTGATTATACCTACTTTTAGATAAGAAAAAATAGAATACAAAAATATAAAGTTGGTTGTTTGTGGAAAACTGTACAGCTTTTAGTATTTCAGATTAAAAGGAGTTGTACGACTATATATGGTAGAGCTTACATGTTTTATACTTATGCACAGCACTTTCATTGAAATAAAAATATTAATTTTAATTAGAATCATAGAATTATAGAATGGTTTGGGTTGGAAGACACCTTCAAAGACCATCTAGGCCAACTCCTCTGCCATGGTCGGGGACATCTTTCAATAGATCAGGTTGCTCTAAGCCCCATCCAACCTGACCTTGAACACTTCCACGGAGGGAGCATCCACAACTTCTCTGGGCAACCTGTTCAGTATCTTACCATCCACATCGTAAAAAGATTCTTCTTTATGTCCAATCTAAACCTACCTTCTTTTAGTTTAAAACCATTGACCCTTAGCCCGTCACTGCAGGCCCTGGTAAAAAGTATCTTACTGTCTTTCTTATAAGCCCCCTTTAAGTATTGAAAGGCCACAAGAAGATCTCGCTGGAGCCGTCTCTTCTCCAAACTGAACAACCCCAACTCTGTCAGCCTTTCTTCATAGGAGAGGTGCTCCATCCCTCTGATCATTTTTGTGGCCCTCCTCTGGACCTGCTCCAACAGGTCCACGTCTTTCTTGTGCTAGGGACCCCAGAGCTGAACGCAGCACTCCAGGTGGGGTCTCACCAGAGCTGAATAGAGGGGGCGAATCACCTCCCTTGACGTTCTGGCCACTTTTTATTATTTTTTATTATTTTTTATTCTTTTTTATTCTTTTTTATTCTTTTTTATTCTTTTTTATTCTTTTTTATTCTTTTTTATTCTTTTTTATTCTTTTTTATTCTTTTTTATTCTTTTTTATTCTTTTTATTCATGTTCTCAATATGAGTCACAATGGTGTTAAAGAGAAAACCAACCTGATGCATAAGTAAACTATTTGAATACTCTTTGAGAAACAAGATAATGTAGTGATGCCAACTATATAGAAATATTCCCCAAAATACTAATTTTAAGTAGAATATCTCAGATTTTGAAAACATCAACAAAAGTTGCTTATAGAAGAGTAATTTATCATATAGTGAAAGAAGAGGTGATTTGTTGTATTACTGTTCTGCACAATGCATCTTTATTTTTTTGTCATGAGGGTATGATTAGACAGCATGATTTAAAGATAGGCCTGTGAGGAAATGCAGCTAGACGTGAGATACGTAACTGGCGAGGATTTCCTGTGCTACTGTTGTTAGTAGAATAATATTGAAGTGCTTTTTGACCACAATAGAAGATTTTCTTCAAATTCAGGCGGTTTTGTTGGCACAAAGATTTAGTCATGCGCTGAAGCTGGCTAAGTCAAGTAATACTTTTGATTTTTCAGATTTCTTTTGTAAGATAATTCAGGTTGGAAGAGACTTTGGAGGTCTCAAGTTTAAAGCAGGGTCAGCTCTGAGATCAGGCCATGGTTGCTCAGGGCTTTATCCATGTTAGTCTTTTAAAACCTCCAGGGACAGAACTTGCACAAATTCTCTGGGCAATTGACTCAGTTACTTTTGGACTCTTGCCTTCTGCTAGGGCTCTCCTATTACAAAATATTCTCTAATAGTTCAGAATGAACTAATGCATGAATTAAAAACTATGCCTGATGTAGACCCCCAAATACAAAAAACCCTGAAAACCCAAGAAAACATGCAAAATTGGTTAGTTGATAAAAGGCTTGATTGATAAAACTCATCTGCAGTAAAATACCAAAAAAGAATTAATATAAATAAAAACAAGTAAATTAACTTTTTCCTTAAAAAAAGCTCTATGATAATGAAACCAAAAGAGATAATTTAATAGTCAGTTAGTTCATTCTTCTGCATAATTTTTTCCATATGTATATTTTTCTTTTATCTGAGCTTTTTTCTTTCTTTTCTTTAAGGCAATTTATTGCTTCTGTTAAAGGCTAGTGGAAATCAAGTTCCTGGTGTGAATAAAAACCTGATGGACCCCTCAATTTTTTTATTTTGTTGACCTATAAAGGTATTCAATTTCATTGCAATACCTTCAAAATGTATTATATGAAATGTGGGGGGTTTAAATAAATCACAATTCTGATTTCTCTAATATATTAGTGGTTAGAGTAAGACCTTTGAAACACACTGTGTGATTGGGAAAAATTTTAGAGAATTTTCAAAAATGCTTTCAATTTCATAATTCTGTTGATCACTGGAATACATACATTCTTTTTGATTCCATGAAATGTAGCTAGCTCTGTCAATAAAACCTCTACTATCAAAAACCTGTTTTTAAGTTGATATATATCTAGCGTACTAGAATACCTCATTGAAACAATGAATGACACTAATTATTGAGTAATAAGCTTAGGTTTTCATTAGCTAGCTTACATGACTTTCTGAAAGAGAGCAATAATAAGCATCATTGTACTTTGTCCTTTGGAAAAAATCTAACCTAAATAACTACAAAATCAAAAAAATTTTTTGCATGGGATAGAACTCTTAACTTATATTACTCCTTTTAATTAGGAAATAGGTACAAAAATTCTAAATCACACAATTTTAATAATTCAAAAGGACCCATTCTTATCATCACAGGAATCCAGCAATAATGTTGGCAATAAAGTATCCAGTTATAATAAGAGCCTACAGCTATATTAACAGCATCAGTTACTATTGTTTCAGTAAAGCTTCTGTTCATAATTTTTAACAGGACAACAATACCAGTTATTGTTTTGAGAAATCCATTATAGCTCTTAATTAAATATGTAAAAAAAATTTTTTCATGTAAATTCTAGTAACTTCTAGTGATACTGTTATAGCCCTGGTCGTTTAAGGATATAGACAAGGAAATGTTTGTTAAGAAGCACAATATCTTTTATTAGATGAATGGGTGCTGTGTTGAAGAAGGTCATTTTTGTCACTGTCAGGTCATGTGGGGAAGCAGATCACCTGGAGGAGAGTGTATATAACTCAGGGATGTACTGAAAAATAAAATAAATTGTTGTTAAAGAGTTAACCCAAATTCAATGGAGACAATAATTAAGCTGGACTGTCATGAAACTATTCCATTTCTATTGGGCTTTATAATTCAAAAATAACCATGGTCAAGTTTACGATTCCTTAAGAGAACGTTATTACTGTAAGGAAGACTTTCCTGTCCCTAAGAAACAAAATTTTCCCATTCTTCAACATGCAAAAGCTTACTTACTTTGAATATTGTATAATTTATGTTATAGTTGCCTGCATCTCCTGTATATAGAGAGGGTAAGTATTTCTGAAAGTTATTTTTCTGCACATTATATTTTTGAATATCCTAGTTTTTCTAATAAAATACTGTTTCTACCTACATGCTTAGGCTTCTGTTTTCCAATATATGACTTAAAACTATAGAATTACGCAGACTGATGGAAACTGGGGGGGTGGGGTTGGTGGGGACAGAGAAGTTCCAGCATGCTTAGGGATGTTGTCTGTTTCAGATGGGATCAATGGATAATTTTTTTCATGGTAAGCACTAAAACATTTGTAGATAAATCTCCTTGGCCACAATTGACTTTTCAACAGCATTTTAATCTATAATTTAAACTTTGTTTTAAAGGATAAAAAGAGCCCTTTTTGGGTCTTCTGAATGGGATGTTCCAGCTTCTAATACCTTCTTCAGGACTCTGCTGGGCATCTATAGGATATCATGCTCAAGGATGGACAATTGAGACAGTGGTCAGATTCTGTGGGGTTTATTTTGTTAGTTTTACTTTCCTTCTGAGGTTGACATCGAAAGGGATTAGTGTGTCAGCTCAGAAGCTAATCACAGGTAATTAAATTGATCTCTATATGACTAAACTCAGAGTCTTAAAGAAGGGTTGAATTGCTTCCACTGAAAAAAAAGAAAGCTCTGGCCAGAGGCAGGAGAGGAGGCAGTTTAAAAACAAAAAAAAAAACAAAATGAAAAAGCAAATTCTGCATTCGTTTTGTGTAACATTCTATTTTCTTCAGTTTCCAAGACAGTTCTAGAGCTGTGTCTGGAAAGATGCTTTAAAATAAAATACAAATGTGATAAACAAAACAGTCCTAAAGTAGAGTGGTTCACATTTAAAGCTGAGACTTCAAACTGACTTTTAGAAGCGTTTAGTTACTGACTTTCTCTGTCTTGGCTGAATACAGCTAGCATAGGATTATGCAGAGGTGAAGCACTCTGAGATAAACGGAGGGCTGATTTTTTAAAACAAAGTCTGGATGAGCACTTTAAACTTGGCTTGTACTGAATTACAAGTCCCCCACAGAGCATCAGTAGCATGAATCTGCTTCGCGTATGAGAAGGATCTATGTAATGAACCAGGTGCAACTTTAGAGAGAGAGACACACACAAAGGTGCAGCATCAGTTTGAAGAGATCTCCAAATACAATAATTTGGAATCTTCCAATCAGTTGTGTACAAAAGCCAAGCCATCCGTATTTAAAGCCAGCTATGTTAGTTTATTTCAGATGTTGGAAGATCTGAGAAACATTATTTATCCTGAACAAGTAAAAGATGTAACTTACATATTGACTTTAGTATAGTTAAACATGGGAAATATATTCCCACATGAAATATTTTATAAGGAAAATGTTAACTTACTAAATTAGGTACTTCCACGAGGAATTTGTATTTAAAAAAATGATTTAAAAAAAGGCAGAGAACATAAAAATCTCAGTCTTTACCAAGATAATTTCTTAGATGTTAATTAAATGCATATTAACATTCTTTACCTTTTCAAATGTACTCTTTCCTCCTTTCTGGATACTCACTTGTTTGTGTCCAACAATAGCTCTATCCAACAATTCAGCTCTTTTGGCAAGTTTCCCTCTTCACTTCTGAGTTGTTATTGAGCTTCTCAACTTGACAATCTCTGTGAATAGAAAGTACTTCCTCTAGTTACTTTTCAAGATCACTGCTCTTGACAACCAAATTCATCAAAAGTCTTTAGAATAGGTTCACAACACATGTAAATCTTTTCAGTTTCAAGAAACTCAGTAGATTTCCAGTAAATTGTATGCCACTTTGTTATTTTACTTCAGAAGAAGAAACAAAATGGCAAATTACTTGTCAATTATAGCCCCTACGGATCATCCATATATTTTAAAATAGCCTGAACTTTTATATACTTTCTCCCAATAATTGATTCTAGCATTGTATTGCCTTTATTAAGCACAGAAAATGCAATAGTTGAACTGCCTTATTTCATGAGATTCCCTAGAGGCATCAAAATTCGGACACGTATCTGAGTCACAGCTCCTGTATCATTCTTGCTCTGGGCAAGGAAATAATTTTCTGCTGGCCTAATTTTACTAGCACAAAGTTTCCATTTTCTCCTCTACCATCTCTTCCTATCTGTGTAGCTTCAATTCTCTGGCCAGGAAATGCGCCCTGATTCAAGTTTTCAACAGACTGAACAAAGAATGAGGGGAGATGTTGCATTGCATTAGTCTTGAGAAAGTGCCTTGTTCGGTAACAGTTGAACCCTTCAATATTCACTTAGTTCCAGTAGGAGCTCTATTGTGTTTTGCCTTTTATAAGTGCATATCAAAAAATTACAAATAATAAAGTGGTGATGTTGAAGTTAAATTAGTTTTGCCTGCAGTTTATCTAGATTATGGATGAAAGTTCAGCTTCCGCACTTTTCATGTGTTTACTTAATGTTTTAAAGACAGTTTCTAATCTTTAAGGAGGGCCTAGGTTTCCTTCAGTGTTTGCAAAACAGCATATCCAGATTTAAATCAGTGGAGCTATGGACTGAGTCCAACTCACTGCTACTAAAAAAAAATGTTGTTTTAGATGTCAAATGTCAGAAGTCAGTATTTGACTTGTGAAACTCTCCTTTTGACCATCAAAGAGGATTTTTCTATTTGTTTGTTTCTCTATGCATGGCTGTATACCTTTTAATTTATTTTACTGTGTGATTCTGCACATCCCTGATATGCTGACTGAAAAATCTTTCTAAAGTAATAAAACATTTCCTGTAATGCTATGTTTCTAGCAGAGATTCTATTATACGGCATCACATTTATTTCTTCTGTTCAGTGTAGTGTATATTTGTGCCTTCTAGTCTGAAATATGTTAGTAGATTAAAAATAACACAATGGGATAACCTGTTCAATTGGTGGTGGAGAGGACTGGTGGGGCTGCAGTCAGGCAGACTGCATGATATGTTTGGCGTTACTACAAAATCCTTGTATTAAATGAATAGCCATGTCATTTTTAGTCCCATAAAATGTGGCTCCACTTTTAAATTTATGTTACGATCACAGGGAGGAGTAATTGTCTTTTCTGATGTTTGACTTTTGTAAAGGTACAAAAGCCATTCAAAGCCATGACCATGTAGTATTATATTACTAAGGAATGAAGTAGAGCAAACAGCCTTCAGCTGAAGGCAGGTTCTACAAAATACATTGAGACAAAATTTAAATATTAAAAGTTACATGCCACATAGCATTTTGGAGTCAGGTGCTTCTCAGTTTAAATATCTCACACAGAACATGCCTCTTAACTATTTTTGATCCTTTTCTCATGTGGAAGCTCATATTGTAGAGGTCCTGCCAATTACCATCAGCTAAAGAATTGGTTTATATTAATTTCTAAAAATAAAGATGGCAGTCAATTTAGACTTTGTATTCAACAGAACAGGGAAGGAAAGATTCATGGATACATGGATTTGGGCATAAACTTGCAGTTTTATAAAAAATTGCTGTGAGTATCACAGTCCACATAAAGTAGATACGACACTGAAATGTTAAAAGCTCTCCTAAAACCAACAGATGTTCTTACTGTATTGAGTTAATTAATGCATGAAGGAAAAAATCTTGTTCAATGCCACTGTTTTTTTATACATTTCTGAATTCTCTTACTTCTCTGTGTATTACTGCTAGGATTCAGGATATGGACTATTTTTGGTCTAGAGATAAATTTTATCAATTCTGATTTTAAAAAGTTAAGCAGGTAGTGTTGTAGCAAATTTTCATTTACAATGATGTACTAAAACCTATGTAACATAGTTAAGTAAGGAAGGCTTCATACACAAAGAAGCATTTTTCACTTTTTGAGAGAAGAGTTAAAGATTACTTGGCTTAAAGGCAATGATTTTATTTTTAGGCCCGACATGATGAACTATGTTATAATGCATGTGGCTATCATACATGTGAAACTCTTTGGTCACCTTTAAAAATTGTATCCTCATTTCAACAGAGAAAGTTCAGAAATGCAGAGGAAAGTGATTGAGGTCTAAGCTATGGTAGTTTTGTGGAAGCTCTTGATTTTTACCATCAAGAGCATAGGACCAGTTTACCAGGACACTAACATTCAATTCCACAAAGACTAAGAGAAGCCATGCAAGAGGCACCTCGTTCAAAAGGGAACATGACAGAAAACTTCTATGAATCTTTAGCCATAGAGGATTCCCAACATCCCGTAACAAATCTAAGCCTCATTGATGCCAGTATCATATACTTCCATGAATGGTTTGAGGCACTTCTCTCCCTCCCTTCCTCCAATATTTAGTCAGTTCATATATAACCATTTGATCGTCTGCAAAGAAGACACATTTCTTCCATTATGTATGTGCAGAGCAGAAACCAATGCCATTTATTCAAACTTATTTTTCATCTTTTATCAGCAATGTGAGCCCTACTAGCATTTTCTAAAGCATCTAGCATCTGTCTCATTGCACATAAGAACCTTGAGTGGTCTAATGAAGGTGATGTTTTGCTGAGTAATATGGTGTAATACTTCATCTCAATGTTCCAAGAAAAAAAAGACTTTGTTTTTTTTTTTTTTTCCTCTGACCTCCTGACTGCATTGCACATTGCTTCATGTTTCTTTTCCCCAAGAAAAGAAAATTAAATATGTTTGTCTTCCTTTGTTCAGCTACAGTTTTCACTTTGCTTGCGATGAATATATGATATTATTTCAAAATATTTTCCTGGACTGTAATTATATAAGAACTACATCCATTCCTACTTACTTAAATGAAGTATGCACAGATTAAAGAGAAGATCAAAATCACAGAAAATATCTCATTTTTATTTTCACTATCAGTTATTCAAACCCTCAGAATTTGAGTTTAAATTTTTAAAATCCAGGCTTTCTTTAAAAGGTTGAGAAATTAAGTCAGTATTTTCATTTCTTTGATTACTTAATTCATCTGTCTTTGAAGTAAGAATGCCTACAAAACTATCTTTAAAAGCTACATCTTTCTATTGACATCAGTTTTTAAATTCTGCATCTGAAATAAAAAACAAATCACCTCTACAAAAAGTATCTTTTCTATTTTGGAAAGATTGATGCTTATAGTTATCTCTCTACTTCCAAGCACTGTAAGAAGCTTCATTGGGTGCTACTGTGTATAAAATTCCAATAGGTTTACAATCCATCCAGATTTCTGTCACTTGTACGTCCTTGGTATTATGTTGCCTAATCATGTCTATTTTGGTGTATTCTGGGAGTATCTGTCCAGTCCTCTCTCACTGCTTTTGGAAGAAATAGAATGCCTTTAATTCAGTCCTATCCCTTAGAAAAGGAAACGTGTTTAACTTTATTTTCCCAACACATGCTTTAGTGACATCTCAAGGTAATAAAATGCCAAATTCTGAAAACAATTTTTTTTTATTATTATTTTTATTTAACTGTATTAAGGTAGACATTTACCTTAAAATTTCCAGAAGAATACACCTATCTGTGATTGTGTACTTCCTCGTGTATACGAATGAAAGCAAAAAGATTCTTTTCAACAAGGTTGATGCATGTTTAACCTGCAAACAAAGAGAATACACTTGAACACTCACAGGCATTTGTGCAAGAACCTTTCCAAAGAATTTGGTAGAAGCTAGATCAAAGGCAAAAGACATCATCTGAGCACTGCTGTAAATAAAAAGAGATAAATACTTGAAGCTATATATGGATTCATCAGAGAACCGCTTGGCACATTATTTTAGTCAGAAGTAAAAAATTATGATTGATTCAGTTACAACATACTATGTCGCATTCTCCACAGAAACCTCTCATTCAGGTGTTGAATGGAGGACACCACCCATTCTAATTTCCACTAACTTCTTGTAAATCTTATTTCATTCTTTAAATTTATCTTCAGCCAATGTAGCTTCATCACAAGACCAATGTTCTTCTGAATCATTCCTGTGGGGATAATTTTTTACAGTTAATTAGGCATTCAGTAGCTACTAGCCAGTAGAATGCAGGAAGTTTCTTGGTTTAACTGTTAATCAATAGATTAAACCTGTTCTTCCTAGTTCATTTTTTAGACACTGAAAAATTCACGGAAAGATCCTTTCAGTCTTCTTGGAAAAATACTTATGCTGTAAACCAAATGCTGAAGAGGGCAAGGCACACATTTCTCCCACTGATGTCAAAATCAGTGTATAAAAATTCACAGAATTATGATTTCTTTAGGTTTAATTTTTCTTCCTTGACTATGTTGACATTATATGATGTCTGTTTCTATATGCTGCTGTATTTAGTTCTCTATTCTGGAATCAGTATTAGCATACTCTTTCACTTAAGTACATTCGCTGAAAATAATGGAACACTTTTTCAGTTATGTGGATTACTTATATGTGTAAATATACTCAAGTAAGTTTCAATAATTTCTGCTTTTATTTCTGGCAATTTTTATTTTCCTATGTTTTCTTTTCCTTCAACATGGAGATTTTTCATGTTTATTATGCTATAATGGAAGCCAGATTTAGTCTTCTGATTTCTACTTTCCCTAGAGCTTCAGAGAGTTGAAAAGAAAAATAATTGAGACTTGTTTTGAAAGACCAGTCTAGTATAAGCTGATTCTCCTCATTTGCACCAATTTAACAGGGTCTTCTTGACTCTCATAGAGTTATTATCTGCTGATTACTCATGAGTCAGACCCTCAGACAAAGGTCTGATATGGCAATGCTAATAGGAAACTAAATTGTTATTGTATTGTTATTAAAATGTATTTTAATGAATGCTAGAGACAAGGTAATGGAAATTACTGTGATACCAGTGAGCTGGTTTTTTCTTTTTTCTTTTTTTTTTTTAAGTCTAACCTGAATCTTTACGGTTTTTAAATGAATTGGAATGGCTTGCAATCAAATAATGTTCAAGCAAGTGTAATTTAAACATGCCATAGTGCATTTCAAGGATTTGTCTAGGATTCAGAGGAGCAAATTATACAAGAAATAGAAAAGTGAAATGGAATATGCATGTTTAAGGCATGGTCTTCAAAGACAGAATGAGATTTTTTTAACATAGACATACATTGCTTCTTATTATTGCTACTTTTAAAATGTATTTTAATAGAGACAGTCTGAGGATTACTCAACTATTCTGTTTTGTAGTTTAACTCAGGTCTGATTTTTCTACTTTTGGATGCTTCTATAAATCATTTGGGAAACTGTTTCCATTATTTCATTGTTTTGACACCCCAGTGCTTGATTCCAGGAATTTATCTGCTGTATATCCAAAAACTTATCCTAACACTGGGAACTGATCCTGTGCCCTTCTACTGTGGGAACACAGTAGAAGGCATTGAAGGTAGTCAAATAAGCACAGTTCTACTACGTATTATCAAGCTTTCAAAGGTACATAAAGACTCATCCTGTGTTTGTGTGCTGTAGTTCGCTCTAGATGGCCCAGGTAGTTCTTCATAGCTGTGCGCAACCATTAAAGACCTTTTATGGCGTAAAGGCACAGTAGCTGTAGGAACTTTTCTGCCACAGACAGGTTTACTTATGGTTACAGGATGGCATAGGCTGGAACTCCTTCCTCTCTATATTTTGAACTTTGCATTGCGTTGTTCTCGCCTGTGTCTTGGCAGGAAGATCTTGAATTATTAGGCTATTTCTTTTACCTTTTTTTTCCACAATGCATGCAAAGTATCTTAAAATCTCTATTAACCAGCAGATATAACACTGCTAGGGTACCAGTGCACTTCCAGCGTTCTCATTTTTCTATTCGTCAGTGGTAATCCCTGGGATTTCTTGTAAGCATCTTCTAGTAACTACATTTAGTTTCCAAGATTTCTAGAAAAACTGGAAAACCTCTTTAAAATATCCTATTTCCTTACTTAAACTTGAGTTAGTTAAAAGCCTCTATTTTCTGTCTTCTATGCTATTTAATTATATGATTTTCATTTTAATGTGCATAAACACACATGCCAAAACTGGAACATAGTATTTCCTGGTTTACCTGGCTACTCTTAGAGTCCTAAAATAGAATGGACAAGGATATATTCAGTATTATTATTTACTCATGCTAGAATTTTGTTGTTATTTTATTCACTGCTGTTATGCACTGTGCAAAACAGTGTGAATTTTGCTTCTATTCCCAAATCCTTTTTGCTGTCTTCCGGTATCTGTCTGTAGCGTGAACAATGCATTCATCTCCTTCCCCTTTTTCCTCCAGTCTCCATTAATTTCTTTGTGATGATTTGTATAAGCTGCTTATTTTCCTGTGCTAAGTAACTCATTCTGTGTTTTTTACTGCCTCTTCTCTTTTCTTGGTCTGACTGCTGTTTTAGTATCATCAGCAAGTGTTATCATTTACAGCATGATCCCTGGCAAAACTTTGACTTGTGTTGCACAGATTTAGTCATGCTTGATCCACTCTCTATATGGGTCTTTACCTTATTTTTCTTGCTAAATCAAACTCTGAACATCTATGTGCACACTTCTGAATAATCCTTTTAACAAGGATAAATTTAAGACAAATAGCAAGCAACAAATTATTCTGTGGAATTCGTTTTGAAAGCAACGTAGTGGTTAGGAAAAAAAATTAAAGACTGTAAAGGATACATTAATATAAATACTTTCTTACTATACAAGAAAAGAAATCTTCGGTAGTATGATGTTTGTTTCCAACGGATTTAGGTAATGCGAACTCAGTGTAGAACTCTAGAAATAAACTCTAGAAATAAAACAATTCTGAGCTCTTTAGTCGTTAATGTTTTAGTGAAGTAAGAGATGCTACAGTAAATGCGCATCATATTTTTTTTATAATAGAATGACTTTTTTTAAAAAGTCTTTGAAAGCTAATGGAAATTGGAAAACGAAATGCTGCAGCACCTTTACATGTTATTCATTTAAGGCGAAGACTAATTCAAATTTACAGGAAGAATAAATCACATGTTTTGCTCTAATCATTCCTTCATATTATTTCTTTCCCTAAGGTTATTATATGATAAGATTATTTAATTTCAAAGTTCCTCTTCTAGAAATGGGTTAAGTCACACAACCAGTACTAGTTCAGCCATCCATTAATGTGTGCATCAGATTTAATTTTTTTTCTGTGCTAGTCAATTCTGGTTTTAATTTTTACAATAGAAATAATTTAATCTTCATAACTGTCAAAACAGTATTGCAATAAATCCAGGTTGCTCTATACCCAATAACAGTCTGAGAGATCTCATTAACTGAGGACTGGAATGAAAAGTGTTGTAGTCTTGTCCATCTGAGTGAAGCAGAAATGTCTGCAGAATTTTAAAGAATCTGAGGACAAATCCAGACTGTTATCTCTGCTATTTAGTGCTTTTAAAGATATCATTGCAGTTGAGATTGTCACTGTCCTATGTGTATAAATGACAAATCGTTTCATAGCAATGTTTCCTCTCAAGGATTAAATTAAAAAAGGGGTTAAGAAGAAGAGTAAAGCAGTTCCTGCTTTTTGCAGCATAATTGTTTTCACAGTTAATTCCTCAAAACAAATAAATTAGTGCTGTGTTTGAAAAAAGACACATTAAAAATTTGGTGTCAAAATAGTAGAATTAATTACATTTTTTCAAGAATCAGAATTTCTTTTTTCCTTGCCCACAAATATAAAACTTTGCAATAGTGGTAGGACAATTCAAGACTTGGCTGAATAGATTTTGATGGGAGCATGGTCTTTGCTTTTGTCAGTAATTAATGTTCATATTTCAAAGCAGAATTCAGCTCTTTGTCTTGGTGAAAGTGAAAGCATTTGAAAAACAGAATGCAACTGAAAATTATAGTAAATGCAGTTAAATGTGAGCCTTATACCTGACCTGGAGGTGCCATTTGTGGAGTATGAAACTAGTAGGACTTATAGTTTCAGCTTTATCTTTTTAATGAGAAATATCCTGTGTTACTGAGTACGTTATCAAGATACACATTTATCTATCATTAACAAGATCTCTGCTCAAAAAGGTATCTGCATTTTTGTTAGCATTGCATTAGTGAAACTATTGACTTTTTTTTGTTGATGGATCATAGAAATTGAAATGAGTAAAGTCTTTTTACTATTTTTTCAAACTCCAGTGATTATTTACTGAATGTCACTAAAAGCCTTTCCCAAACTCTTTGAAAACACTTTTAAAATTTTTCTCAGCTTCATTTGAGTTTTGCTTTTTCCAATTGTCCATAAGAGAGAGAAGAAACTTGTCAGTTTTCTCTCTAGCACAGGGAGAAATTGAGTGGCAAAGGTTGGGGAAGTGCCCCAACCTTGAATCATCTATTTGCTAATCTGCCCTCTTAGAATTGTTAAAGAGAGATTTTCCCAAAGAGCAGGAACCAGCGTGAATTATCACAGTCATTGAATAACACCCAGGAAGAGCTTAATTTCCTTTCTAGATGGCAGTGAATGTCAGGAGACTGGCCAGGAAATTAGGTGCCTAAGTACTCTGGAAGGTTTGCTGTTCTTTCACAAAAAGATCCCTTAGCATTTCATAAACCGATAGAAAGGATTCTACAAATGTATGAATACACATTTTTTTTTTTTTTGTTTTGAATACTAGTCATGATATTGAAGAACATAGAAAAATGGAAGAAAATATTCTGGCTATTTTACTCACTCCAAACTTGTGCACAAGGATAGACTAAGACTGAATTTAGGGAGGTATGTAAATCACTTAATTTTCACCATTTTGTTTGTGGTCAGTAACTGAACTGAAAGTAAAAAGAAGCTGTTAGTCATTGACCACTTTTCGAAAAGTCAGGCTGTGTGTTTAGATACTAAGACTTAGGACTAGGAAACTACTTGAAAGAAACTTTAAGAACACAATTTAGCCTAATTTGTGCCCCATGGAACTGTTGCCCAACCATTAATATGATAATAATCATAATAACAGACCTACTGCAGTCTTGTTGAGCAAGCAAAGACCTCTTTGAAAGTATACAGCAAATCTAATACTATTACCTGTTTTCATTCATTCCTTTTATGATTTTCCTAAGTGTAGAGACTTAGAATAGAATATTATATAATATGTATCCATAATTTGTACTTGTTCTATCAAGAAGTTTGAATTCAAACAATATTCCTCTTTCTGCATGTGTTTTTGTGTGTATACAGATCTCTGGCCTGCTAGATCCTATTTTCCCACACTGAGTTTTTATATTAAGGTAATTCCACCATATAGCCCCCAGACATGAGTGTAATTTTGCATAATTTAAAGGTTCTACACTGAAAATAGCAAATCTTCACTTTTTTGAAAAACATTTTCGTCTTGATTTTTTCCATGGAATATATGATATCTCCTTCTTATCTTTAGGTGAATCAGTGCATGCAGTAAAATAAAAACTATAAAGACCATTCACTCAGCTCAAAACTGGCTAGATCCTGTTGGTGATTTAACTTGTCATCACAGGGGAATTTCCTTTTCATGTAGTTTAAATGGAAATAATTCACTCCAGGACCCACACAATATACATTTTTCTCAGCTGCTTTGTCAGTCACATGTCTTTGTCGTTTGGGTATAATAGAAGGAGGAGCATGTTTTTCTGTAGTCTTTATTATAGTATCTTCCCCCCCCCCGTTTTATACAATACTAGTGACTCCTGATTTCTGAAAGCTGAAGTGGTTATTCAATATCTTAAAGAAAAACAACAGAAAGTAACAATCTTTCCTTACAACTTTTTGTAGAATGAGAATTCAAAACCCTGTGGCATAATTTGAAAGGCAGCACTTTGTTATTGACAGTACCTTCTTGTGAACTTCTGAAGATATTTTTTATTCTTGTCAGTATTGTCCTTCCAGATATGGTAAACTGTCATCTTTCTAATCTCATTTTTTTCTGAAGGAACACAAATCAGCAGTCACTTAGAACTGCTTTTTTCCTTTTTTACATCCTGGTAATATAGCTCTGAGAACAGGGCATGAGCTTTTACTGCTGACTGTGCATGAGCACAGAAAAACATTTTGTTTTGACATAGCTATTTGCCTCAACTTTAAAAGGGGCAAGAGGAAATTGCTGAATAAAGGCTTGGAGGTAAAGAAAGCACTGCTCCACTGACATGCACAACAGAAAATTGACTATGATCTTACTCATACTGCTGCTCAGTAGTGAAAAGGAGAAAATAAGGAAGATAAAGCTCTTTCTAAGTCTTACAGTATTATGTTGCCAAATATGAGAGCCTAAAATGCTTACATCCCCTTTTAGTTTTCAAAATGGATTTACTTCACCTTTTCCCTGTAGTATACAATTGTGTTATTTGCAGCTGACTCAAAATTAATGGACACTACCAGTACATCTTGTAATTTTTACTAGGATTTTTTTTTTTTTTTTGACTAGATGACAGGGTCTAAGAAAAGAAAGAAAGGGGGAAAAAAAAAAAAAAGATAATTCGATGTATGTTAGCCTCTGAAGGGTTTCAGTTAAGGTAGAGAACATTTAATGGACAGAAAAAAAAAAAGTGTGACTCATATACATGAATACTGAGGGTAAAAAACACCCACCAGACTGTATGTCTTATATCAAAGTTGTTATAAAACAGTCACTAAATGAGGATACATTAGTTATCTGCCTTTCTTCTCTTTCAGATTGTAAAGCAAAACATTTAAAGAAATTGTTCTTTTCTTTTTTTAGAAAGGGCTTACATGAGTATCATTTTACTATAAAATGAAATTAGTTTATTAATATGAGTCCACGAATGCAGAATTAATTATTTCCTTCATTTATTTGATGCATTGTGTTTTCAAGATTATTTTTTGGCAGATGGAGGTGGTCTCAAGCTTAAGGTAAGAGTAAATATCACAAGGAAAGACTGGAATCTCAATTGTTCTGATTCCCAAATTCCATCCATAGTTGACATCATTAAAACCATCAAAATCTTTGTTTATTTTAAAATTTATAGCAGATTTCCTTATAAAATTTGCAAATAGAAACAGAATGCATTTTTATACTTCACGTAATTCCCCCTCTCCTGTTCCTTCACCTTGATCAAGGGCACAATGTGGGTACACTTGGTTCTCTTGGTTATGTCACAGCTGTGTATCTGCTCTTTCCAAGAAGCTGATAAAGTAACACAGCAAAATTAAGTGGAGGATAACTTTTTTTTTTTCTTTTAACATGCTGTATGAAATTTCTTCAGCTCACAGTAAAGCACAGTGAATATGCAATTATAGCAAAGACAGACATTTCCCAAAGTATCCTCAAACTCCTAAGGAACTGCTGGAGGTGCTGCAATAAAAATATTTATAGTCTGTTCTTATTGGAGATACTGCATAATTCTATGTTTTTGAGTGATTCAGGTGTATCAGTTTTTAGGACTCTAGTTTTCAGAGAATGATGAGCACCAGTAGTCAGGAAATCGTTTCATGGAAAGAGGTGAGGCATGGGCTTTTTTTCAGCTTTAGAACAAGTGGGACAATAGTGTGAACTGCTGCCAGAGAGTATTTGTGGATCCTAGCACCTACTATGAGAGAGAGAACAGGTACAGTATAAACTACTTGTGGCACTTGTTTGTTTTATAGTTTTTGGAGGAGGGTAAGGGATTTCTTTTCATTAGGACCCTGAGCCACTCCCAAATCATATGGAAGATTTTCACTGATGCTGGATAGTATAATATTCTTTATACAATACCAAAGAAAATAATAGATTCATTTAACTTACAGTGTTTACTATATGGATGTTATCCATAGTATTGCTGTGTCAAATTAGTTGGTATACACTTTTCTGATAGTGGAAATATTTCAGATATTTCTAGTTATATTCAGTGGAAATAAAAATAGAGAATTGGTGTTTGGTCATGTTTTAAAATATTTTATGCTTTTATGCTTAATGAATAGTATAAGAGTAATTTAGAAAGGTATCTAGAAGGTAGGGGGAATTTAAAAAAATAATTCTTGGCAAAATTAAAATTCAAATCCTCTTTAGCAGCATCTCAAATGATGTATAGCTAGTTTGGTGTTGCTACATGATCCTCATAACCTCTCCTGAGATTTAAAGAATATATTTCAAGAGTATTGCACTGCAAACCCTTACTACTGTAAAAGTGCTCTTTCTTCTGCCAGAAAACAGACAGTGCATTTTAGCTCTGTTGGAAAATGAATAGCTCAGCAAGATTTGCTCTAAGAAGGTCAAGTATTATCTAAGGTTGTATCTCTCATTCTACCAATACATTTTTGCATGGTCTGAGAATTATTCCTATATAAGGCCTAATACCCTGAGCTAGTCTATAAATAAACTAAGTTGCAGCCAATACTTGTTGAACTCCAGATTTTTAAATACATTCAGTTCAGGAGATAAGTATTTCTGGACAAATTTGTTTAAGGACTGAATCACAGTAGCTTTGCATAAAAATTTATCCTAATACAAATTGAATCTTATACATGATAACAAAATGCAATTTTTAACACTTACATGACACTCTTTGCAAGAATCAGTATCAGAATCAGTTTATGTATTACTATTCTGGTAGAGTTCACTTGGTGAGACTGACTTTTCACAGTTTGGCAGTCTGTAAGTATCTTAGTTGTGTGAGATCTATGCAGTAGTAAATTAGCCTCTCCTGTCCTTTTAGACTTTGCCACTACAATACAAAGTTGACTACACATGCAATTAATAATTAAAGACTGTTTACTTAGATTTTAAGAGCTCTGTTTCAGGATTCAGTGTGTAGTAAGAATAGATTCAATATAGTATGCAGAAAGCTTGCATAACCTAATTAGCTGATTCAATCCTTTGTTAAAATCAAAGGATATGAAGATGTCTTCATCTTTGTTCATCATTTCCCTGAAATCTGGAAAAAAAAATCCCATAACTTTACATTTATTGGCAAGGTCTTTGAAAACATTTTATATTATGCTCTAGCTATACATACATTTAATTAAATCTTCCTGTCAGCAGTATTGAAAAGACTTATTTATTGGTAAGTGTAGCTAGGATAAAGTTAGGGAAGTAATTACAATGCAGACTCTATAATCTCTTACTACAAATATTGAATAACGTTAACATTTTAGCATATCTTCTCTCTCTTTTTTTCCTAGCTTAATTAAAAGTAACTCACTTAAGCAATGTTTGTCAGATTCAGTAATTAAAATTTCATTAAGTAGTAATAAACCCCGTAATGACCACGGTGGTTGTTTGTTTTTTTTTCTCCACATGTGGAAAAAATATTCTTGTGGTGTCATCTTTTCCTGCCTGATCCTTCTAATTAGACTGCTGTCATCTGGCATGATGATCAAAATACGCTTATTGTTGCTTTTTTCCATCTAGTAGTGCAGAGGAAATGGATTCAGACAAACTGGTTTTTTTGAAAACAGAGTCCTCAACTGATACTTTGCTTTTAATAAAAAAACTCTATATGGAATAATTGAAAAATAACCTTCTCTAGATAACTGTGTGACACCCCAGTGATCACTATGAGACTGGACAAAATTTTTTAGTTAAAAGATTTGTTTTAATAAAATTTATGAAATGAAAGCCTGAAGGGGAATATTACATAGTCTGATCTTTTATGGTGCAAACTGTAAAATTCCATGTAGTCGCTTCTGCACTCAGTTGTATACTTGTGTAATGAGAATGTATTTTCCAGAATTATAGCTACTGTTTTGTCTTCCTCTGGTTCTGAATTTTCAGATTTCAATTTTTAAGCTCTTCTCTGTAATCACAAAAGTTGGTTTGGTGTTTGTTTTTGTTTTTTGTTTTTTTTTTTTTTAACAAAGGAAAGAAAAAATAAGAGAAAAGCATTATTTCTTAAAATTGCTGAGCTTTGAGGAAAAGAAAAACAATGAACTGATGAATCAAGGGACAAGGAAAGTGTGCTCTTTTTCTTGATCTTTTAATGGTCCACTAACAAGTTAAAAAAGAATAAAATAAAAAATAAAGTCTCAAAACATCAAAAAAGGGTTTAAGTTCTGTTTATTTTGATGACAGGACACATCTGCAGCTTTTGGTGCAGTCATGTCTTGTATAAATAGTAGCAGAAAGTTAAAGTACATTATGTTACTGCTTTCTGAATACATTAGTATCTAGTCAATAATCTTTTCAACTAATAAGTTGCTGTTTTTCCACACTTGAAAAATAAATGCATTGTGTTTTAAATTGGAATATGTCTGTACATAGGTCAATGTATGAGGATTTGAATTCTATTATAGAGTTGTTAATGAGTCTACTTAGGCACTTCTGTCTTTCTCTTTGCCTTTTTTTTTCTTTTTTCTTAAAAGAAAAAAACACTTTTCCTACAAGTGCAATGGGGAATTCATATTTGTCACTTAAGAAATCTAAAACCCCTCCCCTACTTCTAATTCTAATTGTTTTAAGAACATATCATAACCAATATGCTGTTCAACCTGCTACATTCCCAACTCCAAACCAACTCCTTTCATTGTGAAATCAAGTAAAAGTATGAACTTGTCAGCTTCTCAAAACCAAATTCTTTAGCAATATCAGTTAATTTTTTCAAACATAGAAATCCATAAAAGAATCAAAATATGTTCTAAAATACATGTAAGGTTGCAGTTTAGTTTAATTATTTTAACTTATAAAATCTCCAAAGCAGGTAGCTAGGACCAAGTGAGTACTTTATTGGTGAGAGGTGTACTTAGTTAACACTCTAAAACTGTGCCTTCCTTAGTATTTTCTCTTGGTGTGAATATGGCTTTAGGGAACAGCGTATGATGCTAACATATACTTTGAAATACTAAAATCAATAGTTTTAAAGCGATTTGACCTAGCTGAGGAGCTGAAACTCATTGTTTTTAAATCCCCAAAATTTACTGGTGGTTTACCATAGGCTGTCACAAAGAGATGGGTTTCATTTTCTTTCTTTGCAGTTACTTAAGGCAGTTCCAGAAAGAGTATAATACACCTGTTTTGAAGTACTGTCAGACTATGTGTGTCAGGGTATGACTTCTGGAGCAAAATCACAGGCATATGTATACCACGAAAGTAAAAGGAGTTACAGAAAATAAGTTGCTTGCAGAATTCCCAAAAGATACTGAGCTTTTTGCAGCAGTCACCTTGGCATCAGTTCTCATGCTCTTCAGCAAGACTAAATGTTTTATTTCTTTATCTTTCACTCCAATAGAAAGCATTGTTTTAGTATGTTTCATGTTGAATTCTGGATTGTTCTTTTCTCCCAGACCCATGCTAAACACGTTTTGAGAGAACTGCTGAGAATAGATTGAGTATCCTTTAACTGGGCCTTTTCTACAGTGTGATTACACTTTTGGCAGTGCTTGGGATCTGTGGAACGTCCTCCATGCTCACTTCTGAGGCTCTCAAAACTTTTTAAATCTGCCATATGGTGATATTTTGATTTGAGTTAAATTAGATAATGTAACTGAGCTTGTTTAATTTATGTACTCTTTTTCATGAAACACGCATTACTTCACTCACAAAGATTGTAATGAATTATTTTTATTTTAGCTTCTTGAAGTAACAAGCTATGAGTATAGCTGAGGTGGCCATGAAAGGGCAAAGTAAATAAACAGAGTTTTTTATGAAAGAGTACAGACTGAATTTTGTTCAGACCTAACTTCTACAAATAATTATTTCGATTGACAACTGATGTTTGTTCTGTTGTCAGTATGTGCTGCAATAGTGGTATTGGTTAGGTAATAATTACTTTTTTATTGTAAAACAGAACATCCCAGATTATGATGGTGTTTTAATCAACACAGAAAGCATAAGATATGCTGCCCAATTATGTTCTTTTTTTTTTTAAACAAAAGAAGGCAGAATTATAAACTTTACGTTCAGCAGAAGTGGTCTTACTCTACAGTTGTACAAGATGAAAGGTTTTGCATCAAGAAATTATACTAGATGCTTTAATTCATGTTATGCGTATTGTGCCTAAAAGTTTTCACTGCTATGTATATTCTACTCACAAAGGTGTTTCAGGGGTGCCTGGGCCAAATTAGGGTTTTATCTTTCAGAAACTTTTGGGTTCTTGTGGATGTTTTGTAGCATGTTTTGTGAAAATTTCTATCTATCTAGAAGGTTTCCAATGCCATAAAGAGGAATAAAATCCGAGTGTTTCAAGAAAGACTGGGAATTTAAGAGCCTAACTCAGTACCAAATACATAAAGATTGATGTTATTTGTGGACGTATTGTTATCAGTCTTTTTTTGGTTGATTTTTTCCTTTTGCTTAGGCTCCTTGAAACTAAACTTGATTTGTTACTTTTTCTGCCTTGAAGATTATGCAGGTTAGGGCAACGAGAGGGAGCTTTTCTGAGAACTCAGCTCAAAGACTGGAAGGATTAAAAATATTCACAATCAGTTGGAGGAAGTTTTAAGTAATCTGTGTAAAGTTGTAGAGCTGAAGTAATCTGTGCTTCCAACAGATTTCCAGAGCCAGAGAGAGTTGTTTGTCACATGTTATACAAGGTTTCTTTTCTAAGCCAAGAATATTCTTTTTGGCCAAGGAATCAGAAATCTTCAAAACATAGAGCAAAGATTTATTGCTGTATCTTTATTTATGGTGGATCTCAGTTAATAAAATTACACATTTACGAAGATAGTATAATTAAGATAATCAAATGACCTGATAAAAATTTCTGGCTCTTGTGCAAAATAAAATCAATGCTTAGTTCACATATCAACTTCTTGCCTTCCTTTCCTTTTCTTGTGTTAAATGAAGTGTCTATACTTGAAGTACTGCTACTTAATTTAAACAGTGGTGTAATTTAATTTTCCTCCATGCTGAAAGAGCCTTAACATGGAAGGATTTCATAAGTAAAAGTGTGTTGTGTACCAGCATAATTCCTGTTCCCATATGAAAATACCTATGCTTCCATAAAGCACCATTTAATAAAAAATTAATCCCCCCTAGGCAGTGTAACTATACTGGCAAAGGCAAAGCAATGCTACATTTCAGTGTGTGTACAAAGCTATAGGAGAGATGGACACACAACTATTTTTCTTTCTTCCTTCTCCTTGTGCTGTTGCGATGAATTAAATGTTTCGCCAAAATACCATGCTGACTGATTTCCAGTCTCTTTTTTGCTCTCTAATTCATACTGTTAAATGGCAGTGCTAAAGCAGGCTGCACCTCCCTCGCAGGAGGAGGCACTGAGATGATAGCTATAGAGTCTCCCAGGGAGGAGCCAGCAGTGTTGAGACTGGAGCTGGAGAGTGAAATAGGAGAATAGGGAGGCTGTCATCTCAGACAGAGCGAAAGACAAATGCTTCTTCTGAAATAAACAAACAAAAAACAAATAGACAGTCACTGACTAATAAAATTAAGGGAAGTAATCGTTTAAAAACTTTGCTGGGTGAAGTAGATCAACTAGGACTGGGAATTCCCACCAAGAATCCTGTACATAGTACCATCTATTTTTTTATATATGACTTCTTTTATTTATTTTTTTTTTTTCCCCTAACATGTAACTATTTGCTTTTGATTCATGAAGGTGAAATTTCTTGCTGTAGGTCAACATATTTAAAATTCTGTAATTAAAATATGCTTTTGAGCGCTCTGGAAAAATAAAAAGAAAGGCCATGCATATTAAGTCTCTTGCAAGAATTTCAGGCTCAGTTTTTTGATCAGTTTAAGTAGACAGCATATACACTTAGAGATTATTTTCAGTAACATAGGGAGCAGGAACAATAATAATTTTAAACAAGAACTGTGAATATGCTCTATCCTGAAGCCACATCTCTTTAGGGAAAAAAAAAAAAATATATATATATATATATAGGCAGGTATTTTATCATAAACATTAGCTGCACCCAGCAAAGATTTCTTCAAAATGTATTTATAAGTTAATGTTTGCATTGCAGTTGTACAAAAAGAACACTTAGGTCACTAAAGTGGATGTTTTAGAAATATTGTCATCCCTCTCCCATCAATAGTTATATTGAATATAATACTTTGATAATTTAATGCAAAAGCTTGTTTATGTAGATTCTATCCTATGTAAATTTTTCTGCTTTTCAGTTTAGTGTTTCTTAATAGCCCATTCCTGTTATCATCTATTGAACTCTTCAGTGTCATAAAATAATCCTGTGGGATTGGAGCCAGTTCAGGAGAACAATGACCAATGGTGCTCTGACTATGAAAAACTTCTAGGTAAAATGTAAGAGTTTCATGCCATCCAGCTTACTAACTCTTCAGTTAAATGCTAGGCATTTTCTTGACCTTTCACAACCTAATTTAGAATATTATGTGATGATATAACAAGATAAAAATTGGGATGATACTCTTATAAGCAGAATACTTCAGGATAAATAAGTTTTTAAGAAAACCCTGATAGAAATAGCGCTCTTCTAGAAGTGCTGCTATGAGGGTAACAACAATAAGCACCTAGATATTTGAGTTTCAAAGGGCTTTTTTTTTTTTTTTAAAGCCTTTATGTGTCTTGCAACTAAGAGGGTGCTTAAAGCTGCTTTCAGATTGATTAGAGTGAATCCGGGAAGCCTAATGTAACTCTCATGTGAGTGTGGTGAAGGCAATTCAGAGTAAGTATAGTCATTACTAAGACTGTCAGGAAGTATGCCAAAAGGGTGGAATGTTGTAAAACTTTCTTCTGCTTTCCTAGTTTATAGCCTCTTCGCTGTTAGTGGATATGCTGTATCATCTGTTGATGTTTTCTCTTGTTGAATATTCCTATAAATATGTATGTATGTTTGTAATTATTAGTATTAGTTGGCATTTAAGTACATAGACTGAATAATACACTACTGTAAACACTGTGTATACAGATGCATATTTGCATTTACTAATAGGGAAAATGAATAATTGAAAAGTTACAATTTGGAAAAAGGTATTTGAGAAACTTCTGAAGCTATATGTGTAACCAAAGAAATACTAAAGTAGGGAGAAAGATAAACTGAAATGCCCTTACGACTCTGAGCCTTTTTTTTGTCTCCACATATTAAAAGTGAAAAGAATATTCTCCTCAGAAAATCCTCTTCTTAAGTTAAACAAAAAACTTCATTGTCAGCCACCTACCAAAACAGAAATTGTTAGGAATAGGTTTCCATTTCCTGATGTTCCTGGTGTCACCCTTTGCTCATTGCTAAATCAGTGGCACAGCCACTGAGAATCAGCACTGGCAAGTTAAGAGTGCCAGTTTATCGGCACTAAATGTTGGAGTGAATGAGGGAATCCATAACTGGGAACCAGCCTGGGATGTGGGGAGTCTTGGAGCTGATTGCCTCCTCCTCCTAGGCTGCTTGTAAGAATTGTGGCACATCTTGCAATCTAAAGGCAGTTTTTCAAAGCTGTTTAGACACCTCAGACTAATAGTAATTAGTGGTGGTAAAATATCTTTTGAAGAAAGTGTTGTTAATTTCCCTCTTTCCCGTGGGTGGTGTTGACGTTAGGGATAATGGTACTCCATGAAGAAAACAAAGTTGGAGTATTTCAATTGGTGAACAAACAAGAGGTCTCTGGGACCTTTCTTATTTAAATACATTTAAGAACTTTATTTCAGTTGGTGTTACTGATGGAACAGTCCCTACTCAGGTGCCTGAATGTGAGCGTGTAGCACTGTTTGAGATACACTGAGAAATCCAGCCCAGCCTCTAGCTGCCCATGCAGAGAAGCAGAGCCTCCCTTCACTGCTGCATCACATCTGCCAGCTGCATGTGGGTGGTAAATTTTGAGTGACTGTAAATGTGTGAGCCTCTGCCTGACTATTTGACATGGCATACTGGAGAAAAAAAAATTGTTGGGAGAAAGTTGGTAGAGATAAGCCTGACATTTTCTGTGTTATATTGTGCTAACATTTTAGTTAGCTTCCAAGTAACAAATACAGCTGGTAGGAAAGTTACCGTTGCTTTTATGTGAGGAGGTTGCATATATGTGTATGCATATAAGTGCATGTACGTGTGCGTGTAACTTTTATATGTAATTTTTTATGTGTGTGTCTGTATATATAAACTTTTCAGAGTTCAGGTTTATGTTTATAATTTGTATGTAAGGGAGTTGTTTGTAAAAAAAAATGTTCTTTCTGGAATATACCTCATTTTTTTCTGCAGAAAATACATCTTGTAGGTTGAGTCATTATTTTGTTGCATAGAGTCAAGACATTATCATGACCAATGGTCGCACTGCCCTGAGTTAGGTTCTACAAATGCCCTAGAGAATTCAATGTTTCTTCTGCCTTATTCCTTTATCCCTGATGCCACAGCTAAGGTTGGGGGTTTTTTATTGATCTTAGGCTGCTGCTGGAAGAGGAGGTTCTACCTCACCTGCCACCTCTGGTATCGGTACTGGCAATTACATGTTCATGCAGAGGGTCACATGCAATGACTAACCTGACAGGAGGGAAGAACCCAAAATATAACATGAGGGACAGATGGGAATTCATGGCCAAGGATTGGGAATAGGGAGAAGAAAGCTCACAGGTAGATAATATCAAACCATTTGTAAAACTTTGTCTCAAAACGTACGGAAACAAGAAAGTATCTTCTTAGGACCTGTCATAATTTAGTAAGATGGTATTTTTACATTTTACTTCATAGATTAATGCCACCATACTTTTCCATTCTTTGGTTAAATGATGGAAGATATAAGACTAGAGTAAGGCACAACTCAAAAATGCAGTTGTACAGATCAAAATGGAGAATATATACTTTGCTGTAATGATTTCTGTTTCTTTCTGAGTGAAACAGAAATGGATCTAAATACATACAGAATATTTGGAACTCAGAGTGTATTTCAAGTAGGATTATCTAGTAGTTTTATAGCGGAAAAGCTAACACTTGAAGGTGTAAGAATTCTGACATTTTCCATTTAACAAAAAATCTTGAGGCAACTAATAAAAAAGAAAAAAAAAATTGCCTTTTCATCTTTATACCGAGGATAGAGTTTCATGCTATTCATTTAAGCAACCTCTAAGAGATAATGACTAAGCCATTTTGTGGCTCTTGCGGTTGTACAACACTCTTAAATCAGAACAGATTTGCCAGTTAACTAATTCAGTAATAATTTAAGTGTGTTTCTCTAACATAATTTTCAGTAAAAGTCTACAGTCTTGTCATGCACTCTAGGATTCAGTTTTAGCCTTTTCAACCTTTGATATACCCCCATCATCAAGACACCATCCAGATAACATTATTCTAATCTAGTTTGTGCGTACTTTTGATTCCCTTAACTAACTTATGTTATATATGAAACACAAGAAGGAAGACAATCTTTTCACCTAAGAGCTATGGTCTCTGAAGGAAAGTATTGACGAAAGTATTTGTGTATTACGTTTCTCTATGGATTAAAGTTCAAATTCAGCACCTTGAATTTAGAACAGAATTATACAACATACAAATGTTCTTAAAAGCAATTATGTAGGAAGGATTAAAGATGTAAAGGTCTTTAAAAATATTAAGTGCTACATAAATGTACTATTGTGGAGGAGAGCAGGAAGAGGTGAAAGAATAGAGAGTAATACATTGCCTTCTATTAGTCTCATTTCCTCCAGTTTATTAATGCTTGAACTTAGATCCTTATAAATGGAGTAGAAGTATGTAAGTAAATTTATGCACAAGACTAGGTACATTTAACTTAGTGGAAGGAAAAATAATATTAGGTACATGAACTCCTGCAGTGTCTGGCTCTTCCTTGCAAATTGCATTGCAAAAAGGAATCATTGGTTTTATATGTATTAACTATGAATTTAAGACACAATTGTTACCCAAACCTTGGGTCTCTCTGTTTAAAAATCGGTAAACAGGTGATATAGTCACATATAATTGAGCATGAATATGAAAAATATCTTTCTCAGGAAACAGAATTATTTGCAAAACTAAAAATCTTTAAAAAACACCTTACTGTTTAATTACAATATAAAACTAATCCCCATCTTTTATGTTAGAAAGAGGCAAGCTTTTATGTTAGAAAGAGGCAAGCAAAAGAAAAAATTCAAGTATTAAAACATCGCAAAGCCTGCAGCACCTTAAATATGATGCATATTCATATAGCTTATGTTTACAGATTCAGGTCCTGAAATAGAAAGTGTAGAATTAAAAAAAAAAAAAAAAAAGTGCAAATTGGGAATACTTTATTTGACTGGGGGGGGGGGGGGGGGTTGTTCTGAGTTTTTTTGGTGGGTTTTTTTGGTTTTGTTTTTGTTTTTTTTTAAGCTAATATATAAATTTTAAACTTTGACTGGAAATATTTTCAGAACTGAATTAGACTATTAGTTCAAAAGAAAGAAATATGGCACAGAATAGCCAATACCTTAGTACTGCTTATGGCACTTATTCAGGATGCAGGAAATTTTTAATTGGGTAATTTAGAACAGGTGCATGAATATGAGTCTCCTATGTTTTATGTAAATGGTTGAGGCAGTAGGCCTTTTACAGAAGGCTAAATTCGAAACAAAACAAAACCCACCAATTGTCTCTTGTTTTCTCTTACCAATAATTTATAACAAAGTCTAAAATGTTGATATTTATTATGTAACAGAATATTTGTTTTCTGGTCAGTTCTACAACTAGGCTTTTTTTTTTTTTTTTTTTTTTAATTCACATGTTTCTAAGTAAAGCTTGTGAGATCTAAGTTTCTGCTGAACTGTGTATCTGTATGTCTGTGTATATACACACATTTGTGTTTAAATATTCCTCTACTAGCATATGCCAGTCAAAGCTTGAAAAGAATTCCTTGTGGATATTTGGCAGTTTATAGGATCTGTACTTCCGTATTCATAATGTACATAGGCCCTGTCTTTTACTCTGAATTCAATCATCATATTTCCTCAAAATGGAAAGTTGTAGATCTCCAGGATTCTTGAAGGGATAAAATGTAGATTACCTAGGAAGCTTACTATATAAAACAGAAGAATGGAACAGCAAATATGTGGTTATCTGAAACTCTACAGCAATGTATTAAAATAGAAATACTAAGGAAAAAAAATAGCTTGGACATTTCTGTGTAAACTAGATACTTGCAATTAAAACAAATAATTAGAAAACTAGTGGGGAGGGGATTAGCCAATTTTTTATTCATAAATCATATCTGTTTGGAAGCCCCTATTCAGAGAATTTGTGACTTCCCAAGGTCGAAGAAGTAGCCAGAGGACTCTGGCTGGATAGGAAGCACATTATCCAAAGTAACTGCACCATAGTTCTTTCACTATGAAAGAAATCTGCTCTATAACAAATGGATAAAATTGCGGTTGTAATAGAAAATGAGCATAAAGGCATTTAAAAATAGAAGGCATAAGTAGAATTTGTTGTTCTTCATTCCAATTAAAAAAGATGAAATTCATTCTGCTATGGCCCTTCATAAATGATGTATTCATAGCCACCACTTATCTGGCAGAGATATTGCCATTATTAAAAGGAATATTGATGAGTTAGATAAAACTCTGAATACATATGCAAACAAATGTGATTCTTTCCCTTTTTTTTATTATACATCTTATTAATGCAATTTGTGTCAAGGAGGCTTGTATATTTCAAGCATGTTGTCTTGTTGCATATGCGGTCATATTCTTGTATTAAATTATTTTCTGTTTCCATTGTGTTTATTATGTTGCATGTGACATGCCAGAAAATTATCATAGATATTTAGAGAAAGAACAACTTTTCAATGAGATGGAAAAGAATGTTTGGAGTTCTAGTCAAAATGTGGCTATTTGAATATTTTTGATGCTTCAGCCTTCTAAGGAGAAGGACCTTTATTCTTTCCTCCTTTTCCTCCAAAATGTCTTTTTTTCTGTATCTATTGTATTGATGTCTACTATGATGCTTAATATTCCAGTAGACTGCAGAGTAGACATGGTTACAGTTATTCAGTTCACCCTTGAGCATTTTATGAAGTTGCAGACTGTGAAAGCTTTGTAACTACTATATTGTACTGTAAGATTTAAACACTAAGCATACTTTACCTTGAGAACAAATGCTTGCTGCAATTCCTGATGCGATAAAAATGCTGTTTTCGCTCTACTACTGCAATAGTGAGGCTTGCTTTGCTAGTGTGGTGATCTGAATTTTTTCTAGTTTGATATAATTATTACACCAAAATTTGTGGAAAAACAATTGATATAAGAGCAACTGATGTTTTGATCTCGCTTTTTAATTACAAGTATCTGTGATCTAAGCTAAAAGAAGACTGTTTTACAGGTGACCTTTATAATGTTTTCTATATACACTCTAATACTACAGCCTCATCTGTATAAGCCTATGATTAGTACCTTCTTAAAACAGAAAAGAAAGGTCTGGGTACCATTGTTTTGGAAAGACATGAGTTTCATTGTCTCAGATGTAAGAAAACGCTGACTTTCTCATCTTGTGACTTAACTCATACTTAGTGGTAGATACCCACTGGGTGCTTAGTTGTCTTTCCTCTGTGACAGAATTTCTATCTGGCAATAATGACTGCACGATAACAGCAGCATCCTTGCTAAGATGCGTTCCAGCTAATAGTTGACCCCTCTGGCCTAGGACTGGGTTTCTCTTGTGTTTCATTTGGGGCACGCAGATGCTTCTCCTCCCACTGAAGGGCCATTCGAAGCGATGGGATTCACCAGGATCAGGGATCTTGATGACTTTGTGATATAGTAGCTGTGTGTCATGGACTTGTGTCTTTGTCTTGAAGCAAGTTAAGATATTTCAGTCATGCTGAAGTTAATGTCTGCTTTGCAGGAGTGTCTTTAGACTGGTAAGAAGTAACATTGTAACAAATGTGTTTGTTTGACAATAGATGATGGAAACTAGTATCGAGATCCATCTGGAATAAAATTCTGATTTTGGCAGCAAATTGTCAGAGACTGGGCTATTAGCTTTCATCCTACAAAAAACATTTTTCTTGTTGCACACTGGGTGTCCGTGTTACTTCTGGGAAGAAAAAAGCCAGTTGGTGTCCTCAGAGCAAAATTCCTTTCTCTTGGACAACAAATTTACTTATTCAAAATTTGCAGTGAATGTGTCAGAGGCAAGTTTGCCCTGAGGATGCTCAAGGTCAAAAGGCTCACATTATGCAATCCTACAATATGGACAGATGTGAAAGTTTCATCCTTCAAAGCCTGTCTTTGTCCCTGCAATACTCCCTTTTATTTCACTGTTAAGAGAATAATAGTTTTCAGGAGCAAATTCTGACCTTTTCTTCTCCCTGCCTCAAAGGCAGATCTGAGCTGCCCAGACCATTAATGAATGGGGAAAGGAGGCTCTGCCAAATCTTCACTCTCTGAACTGGGTGTTTGAGAGGAGAATGAACAAGGATGGAGTAAATAAAGTGCAGCAACTGCTTTCTTCCATGGATCAATTAGTATGGCTATGAGGTGTAGAGTGGACCCTACATCCACACCTTGGACTTATCCTGAAGGACGTGTATAGTTAAAATCAGGATCTAGCTTAATTTCTGGATGTGAACCTACGGTGGTGTAGCATGTAATGCTTCCCTTAAGCCAGTGCAATTATCTGGGGAACCATCCGCTATTTCTTGTGCTGACAAATACTTTTTTTTTTATGTCAGTTCTTTCCAGTAAAGGTCTAAGGAAGTACAGGTATTCATTAAATATATATTTTTCATAGAGAAGCCTCTGTAAAACCCAGTTAGCTTTCTTAGAAGGAAAACTGAAAAAGTCACAGTCAATCTGTAAGCACCATGTTTAATGGCAGCTTGAGGAAATAATGAAAAATGTAATGCAAGCATGAATCACCTCAGAGAATACCAATCTACAATCAGTAATTTTACTGTCAAAACCTAGAGATTTAACCAAGAGGTACTGTGCACACATTAAAATTAGAAAAAAATATTAGGCACTTTGAAACGGTATTTCAGACCCATAGATTACTGATGGCTGTATTATACAATATTTACTTAGAGTTTACCTCAGGGTAATAGAATTGCTGACTTGATATGGGGGTAGTGATTTATTCTTACTCAGACATCCTTAATGTTGACCAAATATTATTTTAGTGTATGAATTCTTTTATAAATCTACCAACTAAAATAATTTATAATGATTGAAATTCTAAGTTTGGGTAAATTATCACTGTTGTACACAGAGATAAGCTGCAGTACCACTGGATACTGATGTGAAAAATGCAAGGAATAAAATTACGAGGTCTTGAAAGTCTTCCTCAGAGTCAGGAAGAGTTTGAATCGCTTTTCCTTGGTGATTCACTACTCATGCTGCTCAAAACTATTCATTTTTCTGGATTTACCACCTAAAGAAAAAAAAAAGATTAAAAAATAAAATATGCTTTCAACTTCTGTCATTTTTACACTCAGTTGTTGCCTTTTGATGATTTAACTGGACTTAATTTGGAATATAATAAATATTTTCATATATTACTGATACACTGAAAATATTCTGACATTTATTCTCTTTGGGTGTTTTGTATGACATGTTAATATTACAACCTCTGCATGACTTAATCCAATTTATGCCTAAAAGCAAACTGGGTCTGTCCATCAAAGAAAAGGTCCATCCATCAAAACCATTGTACTATCCCCTGTGGTATCTCTGTGTTGGTTTAGGTCAGCAGGAGTGAATATAAATGAAACAACAGACAGGCATATGTTGACTACCAAGTGATTAAGATTACCTTAAGTGATGGTTGATATTTATATGTATTTTTTTTATTTTAGTAAAGCCAGCAATTATTGAAACAAACATTATAAGAAAACTTCCTATATTACAAAATTCTTGTAACTGAATAAGTTATTTAGTTTGGATCAACTTATCAATCAGTAATGAAACAAACAACGAAATGAAGATTCAGTGCTATTTATAGGAGACCTGTTTGAAATGGTGGTTGAAAGACTGAGACTTTAAATTTTATAATCAGTGTTCTGTGAAAAAAATAACCTAAGTGTGCCTGTGTTTTTTCATCAGCTAGTATGCAAATAGTTTTAACAAAACTTTTTTTCTTTTTTAATGTATGATTTTTAGACAGACAGCATGTTCTTAACCTTAGGACTGTGGCAATTAGAGTTAATTAATTTAAAATAAAATATTTAAACTTCCCTCCTTAATCTTCATAGCTCTTACTGATCTAGAGTAAAAGGGAGCAGTAAGAAAAATAATTTTTCTTCTGAAGTGAGTAATGAGAGAAATCTTTGGACTGCCTAATTTGTGAACTAGATTGTTTTCACTCTTTTGCTAACTTCTAATTTGCATAAAATATTTAAATCACAGGCATACTATTCAAATAGAGAAGAATTTCAAAACTGTTGGAAATAAGAGCAAGACAGGAATTACTGCACTCTGAGTGTTTCCATGTGGTTTTCCTATTGCTATGGAAACTAAGTGATGATTTATTTGTCTCGCTTTGATTCCGAGAGGAAAGGAAATGCTATGTGGTTTCAGGGAAAGAAAGAGGTGAAATAAAGAGCTAATGATTATCAGAGAAATTCTGATATTTAGCTGCATGACACAAGAATGCAGTCTTTGCTAACTTTGGTGACATCTGTGAAGTACAAATTCTTTTTGGTTTGTCATTGTGGAAGGGCTTTCTAGATAAAAACTTCCAAGGAAAAACAGGAAAAAGAAGGATGCTGATGTTATATAAACTCTGAAAATATGTTGGGTTTAATTTTTTTTTCAGTGGAATATCTGTGCACATAAAGGCTCCATGATTCTTTTGAGAATGGCAAAAGGAATAATTTAAAACTATTAGGTTTGCTCTTAAACCTTTTTCCATTCCTTTAGATCACAGGTCTCTAGAATATTCCCAAAGGCTCCATTATTAGGTTTGGGCTATCTTTTTCAGAAAATTGGGTCAAATTGTGTCACTGTTTAACTTCAACTGGGCTGTCTTTCCTTAAAGGAAATAAACTTGAACTGCTGAAGACTTTCTTGCATGCATTGCTAAGTTCCAACTAGGAATCTGAATAGTGTGCATACATTTTCTTACTGTACAGCTACACTAGTAGTCTACCTAGTAAACATGGCTGGCAAGCTCTACTAAGAAATTGCAAAGAGCTTCCACCCTTTAGTATAAGAATACAAAAGCTACTTTCTGGCACTGTATCTTCTGAATTAATTTGAGCACATTTCAAAGCTGTGTCAGTGACAAGTAGTGAAATACCCTGCTGACAGTTCCATGCTTTGGAAAGATGATGATGATATTATTATTATTATTATTATTATTATTATTATCATTATCATTATCATTATCATTATTATCATTATTACCCTTTAGCATATTATAGCTATGATTTTCTCTAGGGCACTTCAGCAGGCATTGGCCCAAGAGGTTAAGACCCTGAAAATAGTGTACAAAATAATTCTCACTTCAGTTAAACCTTTCTACTAATTACTTGAAGTCATTATAAAGTTGTTTAATCTTCCATTGAATAGATGAGTAAAACTTTCCTTTTAACTATAATGTACATTACATAAGCTACAATTTGGATGTGAAGATTTTGTTACATTTCTAACAGAATTCTTTTCTTATGGCAAAAAAGTAACAAAAGCAGTTCCCCTTGAGAGCAGAGTATGCTAAAGTAATGGCCATAAGGTGCCATTTGTTTCCTCAGAGCAGCTGTGGTTTTACTTTCAATTTTACAATTATCTTCACATTATTCTTGATTAGTCATTTTACCTATGCTGTCATCATATTGGGAATAAAGAATTCAAGGCCGTGTTCAAAACGTTGAAAGATAAAAGGAAATACAGGCTTTTCTGTATAAAAAAACTCAAAGCATTGTCAAATTTATGACATGAGTCACAGCTTTGCAGATAGGAAAAAAAAAATTTCTTCAAGCCAAAATCTTAAATAAGCATACACTCAGATGGTTATCCTTTCATTTCAGGAAGGTTGCATGAAATGATTGAAACTAAAATCTTAACTGTTGCTAGCATACAGTTTTCTTTATCAAGATTCAATAAAATGATTAACTTTTTTAGTCCTCCTTTCCCCACGCGCCCTTCCCAAATAGGACAGATAGGATTTGTTCAAAATTTTGAAGTGGAAATTAGAAGATTGGTAAGGTAAAAAGGCAACATTACTGAGCTCATTCAAAACAGTTTATTTCTCTCCAAATATGAGAAAATTCTGAAGTATTTGAAGATCTAGGTTGAGTGTGAAGCAGTATTATCATATTTCTAGTTCTAATGGCAGACTGAAATATCTACTCTAATGTTTTAAAATACTTCTCTGAAAGAAATTAATTTTCATGTATTAATAAAAACCTTCTACAAAAGTCAGGCAATTTGCTTTAAAACCCTATTGTACAATTATTGATATGTGGGTTTTCTTGATTTTAGTTTAGGAAAGAAAATAGATGTAGTGGAATTTAGAAGCATTTGTATTTGGCCAGTTGTGTTGATCTATAGGAATACAGGAAACGCAAAGGATGCCAAAGTGATATAGGTGTACAATCCTTCCCAGAGATAAATATTAAGAATTTTAACTCAGAGGAGTGCCTAAAAAACATGTAATTTGCAGTTTACTAACACTTAAGCAGTAGAAATAGATATTTTAGAAGGTACCTATCCTTCATTGAAAATAAGTTTGTACATATTCAGTTCCAATGAATAGCATATTTGTATTTAAAAAAACTACACTGATAATAGGACACTTGATAAATTGGCAACAGAGTGGTTTTCATGTTAATGACAGAATTGCCAGAGCATTCTGTAAGTGCTCAGGGTAATTTCCCTGAAGAACTGTGTAATATGTGAATAATTTCTCAAAAAAAGAAGATAAGGAGGATAATATAATTATTTGGAACATAGCCAGTAGGTAAGAGTTAAGATTCCCAGTCCTGAAAAAGTTGATGGAATTGACATCACTGATTATTCACAAAGTAAATAAATCGGAATAAGTTTAAGGCTGTTGGTGAAATCTTCCAAAAGCAGATGTTTTCTGCTAAAGTCACTCAGAAGTTCAAACAGTACACCTGATAAAGTGTTTTGCCAACTTTGATATTTAAGAAGGTCTGAAAATTCATGTAGTTTATTCTGCTAGTGTGGAAGGTTATTAAATTTAATGTGAGCATCTAATTATATCTAAGAAGACAAGAAACCTTTCTGTCTTAACACTAACCTCTAATCAAATACCAAACTTAAGATTAGGGCAATTTACTGTGAATAATACTGTTAGTTTAGCACATCTGGTAAAGCCAAAATGTTGCAACTGTTGGCCAGTCTTTCTTGTCCTGTTAAGCTGAAATTTATAACAAATTTAATGTTTTCTCCTTTCAATTCTTTATCAGAGAAGGACCATTTGGAAGTCTACTAGCTTTGTTGGTCTGTTAGTTCTGTGTTGTCCATCCACTGCTTTTGTAGGTATTGATCCCAAATATTTAATTTTGATTTTGGTTTTAAATAGAAAATTATTTTCTAAAGCTTTTTGTTTGTTGTTTCTCCCTCTTGATGAAAACTGAGACCTTGAAATAATGTGGGGGAGGGGTTAGGAACATGTGATGGTTCCTTCAACAAAAAAATAAGCAAAACCCAACCAGCCAAAAAAAAAAGGGTCTTTCAGTTAGGGTAAAATGCTGTATTATGGTGTTTGGATTATTGAAACAACTGGAATATCTGGGAAAAAAAAACAACTAAAAAAAGTCTGAAATAGGTAAGTATTCTGTTTGTGTAGTTTTGCAGTTTTGCATCATATTGTAATTCTCAAATTTCTAAAGTATTGAGGTAAAAAGTGTTCTGGCAAACTTCCATTCGTTCAGGTCCTTTCAAGTAAACTGTTTTTACATTACTTCAGCTCCTCTTCTGGCCTGTATATCAAATGGTCAAGCTCTGCTGGAAACATTACTGAAGTAACCACCTGCTTATATACACTCCGAACTTATTCATTGATATCTCTCACTTGTTTGTTTTGTACTGTTTCTTCAATTCTATATAAATATTGAGACTTTTTTCCTTTGCCTCCATTTCTACTTCTTGCCATTATTTTCCCTCTCATTACCTTGATTTTTGCCTTTCATTGTTCTTCTCTCTCCTTTCTTTGGTAGACTGCTCAGTATGGATCCACTAGAAAATATTCCTCTGCCTTTCTTATAATACTACATAATATCTGAATGTTCTTGATTCGTCATCTGAGGAAGTATTTATAAGTACTTCTGTTACGTGCAACTCCATGGAACTCTGATCCTTGATGGAAACACTAATAGAGAAGATTAAGTAATTACTTATGAAGCCAATATTAAAAGCTCATGTATTATAATTTCACTGTGTGTTCTTAGCACAAATGAAATGAACATGTCACATCATCAAGAAATGGCTGAGGATCATGCAATAAAATGCAGTTCTGCTATCAATATTGTATTTCCTGAAAGAAAGCAACACATTCTTAGATGTAGAATGCACACTTGGTAAGTCAGCCATCCAGTATAGGTTTGTTTTGAGTAACTAGGGAAGAATTGGGGAACGTGGGAAAAGGGCAGTCTCTGTGTGACACTGTCCTAAGCTCCCAATCAAAGTAGTTACAAAATCACTCATTGCCAGTAGATTTAGTCTGCTGTATTCTGTTTTTTCTAGATAATATTTTGGTAGGCAGAGTTGAGCTCTTCACACTTCATGCATTGAGGATAAATTACTTCAATAAAAATTCTATTAAAGCTCAAGAAGGTTATCTCTAAGATTCTGACACATTTGGGTGGATGAGTGAATACATGTAATCTGGTAATCCCTGCTCTAATTGGCAACAGTAGAGTTTTAGGAGCCTTTATTTTGGCCCAGGTTAGTTAAATGCTGAGAATTACATTTAACAGAGCAATAGCATTCTTCACAGCTGTAAATAGTTGCTATCTTACATTAATTTATGTCACTGTATAAGTCTTTTCCTTGGAGCTAGTGGAAAGTGTTTCTCTTGCTGTTGTACCTTTATCTCTGAAACACAGGTATTTTCTGTCTTAAGAAGAATCATGTGTTGATTAAAATATTTTTAATATCTGATTATCTTAGAATGATCACTCCCTTATGATCACTTCCGTATGTTCTTTCTCTCATTATACCCAACAAATTCAACAGAGTGCTGCCCCACAAAGCAGGATTACATTTGGTGCATTACTGCCTCTGTACCTCCCTTCTCTTCCTTTTCTGAGAAAGGGAACAACAATACCCAGCCCTGTGGTCAGCTCATAAATAACACACAAGTGCAGAAGCCTCAAGTTCTCCCCTTTGACCTGAAATTCTGTCACGTAAGTATAAATAAGTCAATATAACAAGGTAGACACACCAGAATGGTAACATTTGGTGACTGCTGACATTTTCTTTCTGATGGATGTCATACTTCACCTAACTATAGATTATGGTAGCAATATTTGTAAATGGAAGAAGAAAAAAAAAGCAATAATAAAAAAAATCAATAAGTAAATGCAAGATTTATTTGCTGAAACAGGTACCTGAATACTGGTGGTGCATTTTGTGGTGGTAGTATCCTTACAGATGTCTGAATACTTAACTTTTTTAGGATGCTACTTGTTGGAAGCACGTACAGCAATGCATTTTTTTTTAGGGTAAGTTATAATTAAGAAATATTGCTATGTAGGATCTATGGCACAAAGTACATCAAACTAGTCAGATTGGATTTTCTTGCCCATGATGCCATTTTACCAGCTCTGAGTGCATTTTAAGAAAGTTAAGAGATTGAGTAATGAAAACAAGGATGTCATTTATATGAAAGTTAAAGGAAAAAACTAGATAGGGAAATAAATTTCGTTAATTGTGTTTAGCCAACAAAAGAATTGGAGAGGAAAACCTGAGATGACTACAGCATTAGATGTTAAGAAGTATAATCCCAACATCACTATCATTCATGGTAATTAGTTGGTGACTACTGTTCAGTTTTTGACCAATCTCAGATTGTGAGCTTATTTTTTTATTTTTTTTCAGAAGGTTTTTTAATGTTTACAAATTTATTTACAACTTTTAATTTGTTTCTGTTTTTTTGTTTTGTTTTGTTTTTGTTTTTTTGTTTTTTTTTAAATTGCTTGTACCCTATGTGTATACATGCTTTATAGATCAGTCACAATAGAATGATCACAAGAAGTTAACACTTCATAGGAAAACTTTGAGTTGCTCTCTCTGACACTCGCTAGAGTGAATGTGCTCACAGTGGATGTTCCCATGAAGCCAGGAAGTTAGGAATTTCTTTTACATTGATCAGTAAGGAGGCTGCCGTAATTTCCTTCCTCCAATGAAAGAACTGCTGAAGAAATGGTTGGGAAAATAGAATTCCAAATGAATTATGTCCAAGAGCATATTACTTGTATATAATGAGCTATCTAATGTCAGAGGTATAGTACTGTTATGTTTTAGAATATAATAGAATATTTTAATACTCTAATAGAATTTTTTAAAATAAATAGAATTAATAATTTGATATATTTTCACTGAAATATAATAATTTAATAAATTTCCTGTACAAACCTAATCATTAAGACTTCCAGTTGTGTAATTCCTTAGTAAGTACACCTGTTCCTGAAGCAAAACACATATTATCTACATGCCATGTGTTCAATCTTTTACTTATGAGAGTCAACGTGACAGTATCACATTTATGATTTGAAGAAATACTGCTGCAGTTTCACAAGAGTAAAGATGAGATGAAACATATTCTTTGGAAAATAAGGGAATTAAAAATGCAAAACCTATAGTTTTCTGTTTCCCAAATACATAGCTTGTCAGAAGCTCTATCATAGCAAATTACTCAAGACTGCTCTGCTGTGATTGATGAACTGTTTAATTTCTATTCCTGCTTACTCCTTGGGCAGTTTACTGAAACCACCCAAAGAATTTTCATTTAGAATCAATTTCTAGCTGTAACTTCAGTGGTAGAGGCTCTTCCCTGCTCATAAATGGACAGAGATCAGCTCCATGTTTTGGAGCTAAACAAGCCATTTCCTTTTAAAACTCCCTGGTAAAATTCTAATCACTAAAAGAAAAATACAAAATGCTTCTTTCCAGGTTTCTATATAGTTGTGTAAATATAATTTTCTTCATACCGTAAATTTTCCAGAGGAAACACATATGCCCTTTGCCAGCGATAAAAGCGATGATAGTCTTACTTTTGACATTATAAATAGAAAAATTTCAAAAGACAAAAAAATCCTCTAATATTTATATGGGACTGTAGACTAGAGTTTTTGACTTTTGCATGAATCTGTGTAGAGAATGGCAAACAAACAAGACAAAGTCATGGTACTACCCTGAAGTTCTTAAGTAGATGGAAAGATCTTAAAGAGCAATGGAGCTGGAAGTTCAGTATAGTCTAGGTAGCACATCTACAGGTCTGAAGGTAGTATTTTGGGATCATTGTGATGCCAGCAATTACATCTGACCAGTATAGTTTTGTACCAGATGTGTCATCATCATACAGACCCTGGTACCTCCTGTACCTTTCAATGACAATGCTGAACATGGAACTTTTTTACCTAGCGTAGTTTATAGTTTCAATTTAAAGTGTTAGAAGACCCTGTCTATAACCTGATTAGTTTTATCTTTTTTTTTTTTTTTTTCCTGCTGTTATCAGTGTTTACAATCTCCAACAGTGTATGAATATATTATTGGAGAGTGAATTCTGCTGGCTTCAGTTTCTTGATTATAATTTTTTTTCTTCAAATAACTTTTCAATGCTTTCAGTGTTGGTGAAGTCTCCACATTCTTTATATTAATCTTGATCAGTTGCTACTTACCCAGTTACTGTTAACCAACAGGCATTCCCATGGAGGGGCTTGTTCTGAATCAGTTCAGTTGCTTCTATCCAAGTTAAAATGTGGGTGCCGCTAGAGCATATAGCATTAATGGTTGTAGTTTTTATTTGCTATCCAATATAAGTATGACTGCTACCTATCATTAGAAGAGGTTTTTTGGTTAGATTTTGTCAAGTTGTATGCACTGCATGATTACAGGATTTCCTGATATTTACATATCTTGAATGTTTTAAGTCAAATGTTAAAATCAATCCACTATAAATATTTGTTTCAGTATTCTCTGTCATCAATAAAAAGATGTTCATGGACTTTGCTAAATTACCTGTGAAACTTAATTCCATGATAAAATTCCATTTCTTAAAGTAATGATGAAGATCTTAATTTTGGAAATAATTCAGCTGAATTTTTTGGTAAATCAAATTTGATACTAAAATAAATCTTTGACTTGAAAGTTTATTTCATCTTAGAAGTGCTCTTTGCACGTTTCTGAAAATCATATACTTTACTAAGCTTCATAAATATGGGCTAATATTTAACTTTCAGATGCTTGCTTCTGGGGAAAAAAAAAAGAGGGGATGAGAATGAACACAAAGTTTTATGTACTTTTATGTGTTTTTACATCTGGATCTATAGGTCATTACATTCTTTTAGTTTCAAGTGCTGTTTATACAATTTCTCTTCTAAATTAAAATACTTAAGGGTAAGCTACATCTCTACTACGTCATTTACTTCATGCTTGGTCAGGCCCTTTGAAGTCAAATGTGGCATCTTAAGGTAAATATGCAAAGCAATTTTCCCAGTGGAAAGATCTCAACTAAAATAAATTCTCTATCCTTATTCTTTTTTATAGGTATCAGTGAAAGAAATAACATTTTTTTATTGATTTCAGTCATTGAAAAGATCACCATCTGACCCATGCTAGAAAGAGGTATTAAAGATCAATAAGGGAAAAAAAAAATAAATAGCAGGTGCTGGTGGGTGTGCCAGCAGTTAAAATAGCCAGCCTTTGCGCCTCTTCTTTTCCTTTGCAAGTTTCTTTCTGCATCCTTCTTTGATGTCAATATGCACTGAAATTGATACTAATATTCACATTGACTTGTATAAAATTAATATGTTTAACATGACTACTTAATGATAATTCAAGGTTCAGGATTACCTGCTAAATGAAGTCCTGTGGAGCGTACTCATTAAACAGGTAGGGATTTCTTTTCCTGCAGATTTGTTTTGTTTTTTTTGAAAAAAACAAGTACTAAATTTAAGTTATTTTTTCCTTGTTTTTGTCAGCTGGATATTGGCAGTTGGCAGTCACTGTGCCAAAAAAACCTTTAGGAATATGGATCCAAAAGATAATAGAGGCCTGTTGGAAGATTTCTGGTCTTTAAAGAGCCTCCAAGGTTTTGTAATACTTATGAGGGCTGTATTTAGGGATGACTGTCAAAATGCTTACTAGTGTCTTTACCAACATTGATGAAAATACAGTATTTAACAAAAGAACATGATATTGCCTGGAATTTCACCACCAGGTGGTATCAATTTACATACTTAAAGATATCCCTGGTATGTGGAGCCCCTTACTTTATTGTCGTGATGAGTAAATACAACATTTTTGTACCCCTTTATTGAGATATAATGCAACTTTGCAGCCTGAATTTGGCAAGTACATTTTCTTATGCCAAAATGATTTTTTAAGAGGAAATGTGTGTTGTGCTTTATATTATTTTACCATCTCAGGCAGATTGTACAGAAGAGCAATGAAGTGTGTGAGAAGGTTGGAGGAAGAAAAATAACAATACTTCCATTTACTAAAGGGAACTGTCTTGGGAATATTAGTGAATAAATAACTTCTTGTGTTAGTCTCTCCTGCTCAAACTCTGAAATGCAGTTTCTCTCATTTTATCTCTGACAGACCATTCATTTAATATCAAGAACAGCTTTAAGCGTGGCTTGAGCTGTTTTTTATCACAGGTAAATAGCTGAGAGGACACATGTAAATGATATATATTTACTGATTTTTTTATACACTGGACATGAAACAACTGCACGACATGCTGAGATCAAATGTGCACATAGACAAAAACAGAGAGTAAAGCAAACTATTCAGTTTTTCAGTAATACATACCACTTTTAAGGTTGCTTATGTATGGACCCTAAGTCTTTATGGGAATTTTTACTCATTTTGTACTGGGAGAGATGCAGCGACATTGTATAGATACTGGAAAAATAATGAGGTAGTAGTGCTTGGGGTTTTATCTTAGCCCTCATTACATGCTACATTTTTTTGGGTATCTTACATTTTTTTCATTCATCCATGACTCACTTCTCAAATGAACCTACTGTGGCAGTAATGCACGTATATTTTTTCTCACTGTCTTGGCACAAAGAGGATGTTGGAGTTAGCCACAAATATTTACTTCCTAATAGGTTTGACTGTATCAGTGAAATGTATGGTATAATGCTCAAAATATTATTTTTTTTTTTTTCTCCTTTCAGGTTGTCTGAAAAATAATATTCAAAAGTATTGTCGGTTAACTTAAATATTATAATCATAGATTACATATTTCACAGAAAAGATGAACCTCAGATGTGATTGGGTTATTGATGCCTCAGAACTGACAACTGTTTACTGCGTGTATAAAATGAGTAGAGCCCACTTCAAACAAGCATCCTAAAAGAAGCCTTTAAAAGGAGCCAGGAATCTTGTATCAAATGCACTGATACAGACATTCCTCCCAGATATGGCTGGTATGAACGAACCCTAAGGTGTATCAGCAACACAGAGAATAATTTCTTTTTTTTTTTCCCTGAGAGAGAAGTTTTGTGAGCTGAGAGTTTGATCAGGAAGGTTTTTTTGCAGACATCCTGGAAAGGCCTGAAATGAAAATAAAATTGTAAAGAAAATATTAAAATTACAGAGAAATCATCTCTAGAAATATGTATTTGAAATTGTGTACATGTATTTGAAACTATACCTAAATCAGGATGTCTCATGACTGGCTTGATCAGAGTGGTGATACTGATCTCCCCTAATTTTGGTTTAAGCAAGTCATTCCAGCTTCCTGTTTGAAGTATGGAGAGAGAAAATTATATACAGAGGTGGAGACTCCCCTGCTCCTAGGATGGAGTGAATCATTCTTTAGTGCCTGTCTCTTTCCTTATGCTGCTTGCAGACCAATTTTGTTACAGGTGAATACTTGGAAAATACAGAGTTGGCTAGGAAAAAAGGAGTGCTAACAAAAATGGAAAGAGACAGATCCTGTTGACACATCCTAGTAGGAGATCATTGCTTGTAAGACTTGTATGTATATTATTATGCCCATACAACAAACCACAAAGATTCAGCCTGAGGCTTATCAGTCTTTGCTTGGATGCCAGGTTGAAGAATATAACTGGTGGTGATAGTGGTGCCTGCAAACTGTTTTTCTGCTCACGTTGTTCGTTTCATGATCTTCCAGTCCAGACCACAGCGTTTGCTAATATATTATGTATCAACTAAAACATCAATATCCAAGAAGACCTTAGGTTTGCAAAGGTTTGATCAAGAGCTTATCCATGTTTGGCTTCTGCTGCAGCGCATTGCAGCACATTGCTGAATCATAGACGGAAAAATTTTTATTATGTAAACCACTTGTATGGAAAACTTTATGCAGTTGTTCTACAATATTTTTTGCGAGAGATTTGAAGCCCATTTGAAGAACTCTATTCCATAGATCAATCTATTACTGTTCTGGCATGGAAGGTAAGTGTGGTAGATTTTCCAGTACAAAAGGGTCATACTGACTTGCTGTTCCTTACTGTTGGATGACAGATAGTGTCTGGCCAGCTCATGACTGCCATGGACAAACAGATCCGATGCAATAAAAATGTATCTACCTCATGAGTTTGATTTCTTTCCATGGCCTTCTCGATACAATTTTGATATGATAGGAGTCTTACGAAAAGAATTACTTTTTGCTTTAGTTTAGGATGAAGTCAACATTCCATACTTAGATATGAGGAAAGTCTTTTATTCAGCAGTGTGTCAGATTGCTTGTTTTCATGTAGAGCTAGAATAGGAATTCTTTTAAAAAAGTTAGAGTTTAGTATAAAAGGCTGTGTAAGTATTGTTATCTAGGATGAAGCAGATTCCAAAGCAGACTCTTTACCAACTGCAGTATTCATAGAGGTTATTGCTTTCCCAAGCTTTTCTCTCAACCAATTTTCTGCTTTTCTTCTGTGAATTCCCAGCTTTCACATTGATTATCCCTTGACTTTGTCACATTGTCCTTAATGTCTTCAGCTTGACATCAAGCCTCATTGCAACTCCTTCATTATGAAGAAGTGATCTTCTTGTGTCATGAGTAAAGTCTAAACACATAAACTGATATTATTTTTCTTGGAAAAAAATTGTCTTACTTTTGTTTAGCTAAAAAATAAAAAATTAAGGATAATATAGGGAGATTTTCTGTTTTCAGAATAGATTCTTACTTTTAATTTCTCACAGCCCTTTTCTGGAAAGGCTTCTTATGCCAGCGTGCACACGTGTTAACTTACCAAATCTTCCAGTTCATTAGGAAAGTTCTTATCCTACTACTACTGATGTGTGATGGGATCATGAATCATCAAATTTTGAAGTGGAAGAGCCCCATCTTTTCTCTTAAGTATGGAGGTCAGTAACACTGTGAAAGGGGCTAATATCCAGAAGTGCATCTTTGTTAGAAGTCAACCGCAAAAGGCAATTTTGTCAATAGACAAATCCTAGATCTTCTGGATCTGACAGTTTAATACAAGACTTTTGAAAATAAACCTTTCCAATCCACAGTGTTCTTTCAGGAGAGGCCCTTCTCATTCCAGTAGTTTTCAGTGGCTCATTGATTTACAAAAATTTTGTAGTATCCTCTGGATCCCTAGGAAAATTGTATAATCTTCATTACTTTTGAGACCTCTGAGACTGTTGGCTTTCACAGGACACTTCTCACCTGCACTGACTCTACTGATCCCATGTTTAAGGTTTTTCTTATGCTGTGCTGTGCATCTGTACTCAAATTATTTCCAAGCCCACTCAGTCACTCTCAAGATGAGACCTATGCCCTTTCCCCCAGAAGTGTCCCATTTGAGCCACAGGGCAGCAGTCAGGATAAAGCAGCTTGCCTTTCTGGTGTCCAGCTTCACCGTTAAAAAGAAAAACAAAATCAGTACTTACACAATGGATGCTGAACAAACAAATAAGGCAGATCTATATTCCGACTCAGTGAAATGTCAGTGAGATAAACTTCCACTCAAGTGCTGTTTGAGCAGTACCAAATGCGTGGGCAGTTCATCCATAACATGGAGGTTTTGCATTTTGTGTTTTAGAGTTTGATCTGTGTAACTTTGTTGACTTTTTCAAAAATCAGAAACATCAAGCCCTGCTGTGGGTTTGGCTTTATTTAATTTGGTGAACTGAAGAAATCTTACTGTGGCTTCTGTATCCTTCATTCCTTTCCTTTGCTGTTGATCAAAGAAGCAAGATGACTTTTATACAGTTTTTTATTCTCACTATTTTATGCAAAAATGTTGTGAATATTTCTCAGTCACTGCAGTTCTGAAGCTAAAACAGCCCTTCTAGCATTTCAGTCTAAATACTACCTAGAAAAGAAAGGATGATTCCTTGAGTACTGTGTTTTTCCTATCTTAATCAATATGTGCAAATGGATTATAAAATACATTGCATTGTAAAATCAGAGGGCAAAACTGGGCCTTTAACTTTTGACTCATTTCTTGTTCAGATTTCGACCTTAAAATTACTAACTTTTGAATTAATTTTACATTATTTTGATCTACCACTACTATCTATAGTTGGGTTGATTTTTTTTTCCTAACGAATTCCTCAGTATTAACAGTAAGAAAGAAAAAGAAATGACAGGCCTCTAATGGGTTAGTCAGTGAAAGATGTTGGGGTGAAAAAAGGCTATTACCATCACAGAATTTTTTTAAATGTATCAGTGTCTTATTGATGTGTTCTCTAAAATGCCACTAAGTGCAATTAGTTCCTGGTGCAATATGCATACATACCGTAAAAATGGACAAAGTCCATTTTATATTTAAGGGAAAGAGAACATATAATTTTCTCTAAAAGCTGTTTGCTATCTATCTGTGTAATTTTGTAAATAACTGAATGAAACTGGTTCCAAAAAACAAAAAGAGAATTTTGTTGTATAATCAGTGATATAGACCTAGGACAAATATGAGAAAGCCAGCAAATATGCCTACTATCTTGAGCAATCTATACTTTTCTTTGTAATATGAGAGTGCATCATGCATAGTAAGGAACACAAATAACACCCCCTGTGTCTGTTCTTTGGGAAAGTTAGTAAATCAACAAAACATAAGAAATCCGAAGAATTTCATGTGAACTAGTAGAGATAAAAGTATGAAAGAATAGTATTAGAAAAAACAGGTGGGGGGAAAAAGCAATACTTTCCATTTCATTTGGTTCTGGACAAGCAGAGGGATGTAAGCCAACTCTATCCTACTGCCAAGAAAGTTCACAGTCTTACTAACAGTCTTTCTAAGTGTTTAGTGAATTCATCTTGGTGGCATTACTTATTGACCAAGGCCCAGTGCAGCATGAGCTGGAATACCAGAATGGGTAATTCATTGTAAACATGACTAGTTTATGTCCATTTTTCACTGTTTCTTGGCTGATGTTTAGTATTAATACTCTAAAGTAATTGGCTCTCTTCCTGTCTTCTGGCTGTGGGGCTTGAGGGATTTTTTTTTTTGTTGGTGAAGTGTGTGTGTGGTGTATTTAAAGTGTGCAATTTGAGCTTTGCGGGAAATTCCTCCTTGTCATAGCAAAATATCCACAAAAGATCTGATTCCAAAGTATAGCAGTCAAGTTTCAAATTCAGAATATTAGACACAGAATCTGACTTTTTAATACTTTCTCGGAGATGATAGTTTGTATAGTGAAAAGTGGAGACAAAAGAATGTGTGTTTAATGTGGAAAGTGTCTCATGACAACCAATGAAATAATTGAACACAGAACAGGAAAATGTAGAAGATTAACAGTATGATACTGTGGTGGGTTAACCTTGTCAGATACCAGGTGCCCATCAAGCTGCTCCATCACTCCCCTGCCTCAACTGGATAGGGGGAGAAAATGACAAAAAGCTCATGGGTCGAGATAAGGATGGGAGGTCACTCAGCAGTTACTATCATGGGCAAAACAGACTCAGGAAAATGAATTTAATTTATCGCTAATTAATAAGAGAGTAGCATAATGAGAAATATAAACAAATCTAAAAAACCACCTTCCTCCCACCCTTCCCTTCTTCCCAGGCTGAACTTCACTCCCAGATTCTCTACCTCCTCCTGCCAAGTAGCACAGGGGGACAGGGAATGGGGGGTGCAGTCAGTTCATAATGCGTTGTTTCTGCTGCTCCTTCCTCATCACACTCTTGCCCTGCTCCAGCGTGGGGTCCCGCCCATGGGAGATAGTCATTTATGAACTGCCCCAACATGGATCCTTCCCACGGACTGCAGTTCATGAACTGCTGCAGCATGGGTCCCTTCCGTGGCATGCAGTCCTTCAGGAACAGACTGCTCCAGCGTGGGTCCCCTGCGGGTTACAGGTCCTGCCAGAAAACTTGCTCCTGTGTGGGCTCCTACCCACAGGGCCACAGGTCCTGCCAGGAGCTTGCTCTGGTGTGGGCTCTCCATGGGGTCACAGCCTCCTTCGGGCATCCACCTGCTCTGGCGTGGGGTCCTACATGGGCTGCAGGTGGATATCTGCTCCACCGTGGACCTTCATGGGCTGCAGGGAGACAGCCTGCCTTGCCATGGCCTTCACCATGGGCTGCAGTGGAATCTCTGCTCCAGCTCCTGGAGCACCTCCTCGCCCTCCTTCACTGATCTTGGTGTCTGTAGAGTTGTTCCTCTCACATATTCTCACTCCTCTCCCAGCTGCTGTTGCGCAGCGTTTTTTTTCCCCTTCTTAAATATGTTATCCCAGAGGCACTACCAACATTGCTGATGGGCTCAGCTTTGGCCAGTGGTGGGTCTGTCTTGAAGCTGGCTGGAACTGGCTCTGTTGAACATGGGGGAAGCTTCTAGCAGCTTCTCACAGAATGCACCCCTGCATCCCCGCTGCTACCAAAACCTTGCCAGGTACACCCAATCCATATACACTGAAAGAATAACCTTCAGAGACAACCCTCACCCAGCCTAGTACAGATGTAGCCTCCTTTCCAGCCTGCTGTGCGAACAAAGCTGTCACCAAAACAAACTATGCTTTCTATATGGTGAAGCAGAGTCTTTCTAGAGATTAAATTTTCTGTTATATCCTGCATTTTTTCTCTCTCTGAAGAATGGGAAAAGGTCAGAGAAGGAGAAAGAGCTTCTAAGGTCAAACTGCTGGGTTAAATATGAACATGATCAGGATGTTTGGGTTTTAGGGCTTCTCTATGGTAAGGATCAAAGAAAACACAGTTAATGAAATTAATAATACTTACAATGTACTGCTGCTATGTCATTGAAGCCTAGTCTAAAAACCTTATTCTTAACACAGCTAAAAGTTTCCCATCCTTTAAACATTTAACTAAGGTTTGTCTATTTATTAAACCAAGGTCTTATACTATCCACTTTTCATATATGTCATATTTTCTTCATTGTAAAGAAATTTGTCAGAGCACATGCTTTACAGAAACTTAATCAAGAAGTACCATTTCCTAGGTGGTAATAGAGGGTGTCTTTATGAGATGAATGCATTCAAGTGGATTCTTTTTCTTCATTTTGCAGAATGGGAAAAGAATAGGCTTGCAGAGCACACATAAGATACTAGCTCATTTACAAAGTATTTTTGAACTAAGGAGAGTGTAGGAAACAAAAGAAACTGGTGAAAAATATGTTCTTTTGAATCTAGTTATTTAAAAGAAAACTTTTTTGCTAAAAAGTTCAATTCCTGAAATGGTACCTGTCCTTTACTATGTTATGGTTCAGCTGCAAAAATGTATAAATATCTGTCACTATTTCTATTGTGGTTTTCCTGTTAAATTTCATTGCTCTTTTCTCACAGAGGAATCTGGTATATTTTCAAAGCATTAAAACAAAGTTTATAACTAGATTATCTTAATTCCTATATGTGTTACATTATAAATCAACATTTAAAAAAGGTAGAATGCATCTTCGGTTGGTATATATCCACTGTCCTTATTGGCTGCAATAAATGTTGACAATTTATGTTACTAAGGGTCAGGACAGCAAGCTTTCCTTCAGCTGTAAATATAAAAAATAGACCATAATAATATAAGATATAGACTGTAAATCCAATCAACGCTTACCTTTACTTGTTCAGAAAGAAATATAATCATGTGTTTAAGAGTACATGGTGTAACTTACTTGAAGAACTTAATGTCCAATGTGTTGTCATAGAAGGCTCAATGATTACAGTTTATTCACTGAAGTAATTGTGAACATATAATTATTTCTTCCATTACTAATAATTACCAACCCATTTTACTTAGACATAAAAACCAAGACAAAAAATTAAATTAAAGCAGCCTGAGAAGGAGGAAAAATTTATGTTCTTTAGTTATGAACTCTATAATAAAATATACAAAGCCAATGGGCCAAATAATTGCTTTTGCTGAACAGTGACATAACCCTTGTTTCTTATTTCTACTTTCTGTAGAATTCCAGTCAAATGGAAATCTGCATCTTTAGCCTTTTTTTCTGGCATTCACCGTCTTGCCTAGTATCTTACTATGTTTTGCAACATAATGTGTGTCTGTGTAGAGTGCTGGTTTTGTATCAGTGATTTTCTCCTGTGAATATTGATACCATTACCTGTGCATAGAATTGCTGCTGTGAAGATGGCATTCTAAGGGTATCTGTATTGCTGAGAGTGCAAGTCCTACCAAAAACCTTGGGCTTTGAACAGCATTATTATCAGCTTGCAACTAATGCCATTACAGGGAAATGTAAAATAGTGCTATGAAAATCGCTGATTAGAGTGTACATTCTTTGGGACAGGGACTCTTTTTTTGGACTTGAAAAATGGGAAGCAAGTTAGGATTCACAGTCTGTAGTTTAACTAGGTTGGAATATTATTAACTTCTTTCACCTAGGACCCATTTGACAATAATTCACATACTACTAGAGATACATCATCACTTTTTTTCTGCCTGCATAGTGTTTGCTTTCAGACTTGATGTTATAGCGCAGGTGCCTAGGCGGTCTCAGAAATAATAGATAAAATAAATGAACACCCCAAAAGAAAACATAAGAGACTAAGTCCCTGCATATTCGTGCACACATTCCCTTCTCTTTATTTTAAGATGAAGGGTTGAGGAAGCGAGAAATGTCTTTACTAGACTAAAATTTTTAGCTTCTGACTATCTCTGCTTTCTGATAAAGTTGACTTCCACATCCTTGTTATGAGAGAACAGGCACATCCTCTGGGTATATTTACTGGATCATGCCACAGGGTTTGTTACCTCAATATAAACAGTAGCACGACAGAGTTCCCCGCTGACCTCCCACCCCCTCCGCCTAGTCCCATGATACTGTGCCATTGAGCATTATTATTTGTTTTTCATGCAGGCATACAAAATAAAAAATATTTCAGCATCTTCCCTAAAGCTTTCTTTTCAGAAACATCTAAACTGAAGTCAAAGTTAAATGCATGCTAGTCAGATTTTTGCATATCCTAGATCCAATCAGTAACTGCTTGGAGTTTGTCTGTGCAATACAGCGAAGTATTTATCCTGAAAAATAGGACAAATCATAGCTAAGCTTTCTTTCCTCTGAAATGTATTAAAACCTATTAAGTACTAAACTGATTGTATAAATGTGATAGCAGTATAGCTCTTTGGTGTAAATTAAAAACAATTATGTAAACATTTTCAAAAGGCTCACGGCAACTTTTCAGCATCATTGCTAACTTGATAATCCATGAGTATTTATCAGTATAACTCATGCTGAACACCATGGGACAAATCAGTTGTGAGCAAGTAGGAGGACTAGTTACTGAGACTTTATCAGATTGCTCATAATCACATATTTTTCCTTCTGGATATGCAGTTCACATTCTTGAAGTCCATTCACATTTTAATTTAATTAAGCCTTCTCTGTATCTATTTGGTAGGTCATATTTGATTACACCAACTATCTAGATTTTAAAATAACATAATCCAGCACAGTCTGATAAACCTAGAACATATTCTGATCTGTTTCTGACATTCATGCTTCTCATTCTGCAAAGTAAATTTCCTTAAGGCAACCTAGGAATTATTCCCATGCCCCAAATTTCTCTTGTTCATTCTTGCTTGTGCATAGGAGTCAAAATGCTGCAGCTTCCCTGGTTCTTTGAGTAGTGCCAACTGGCCCAGTGGTTTAGGTCATGCCTCTCTCTTTTTCCAGATTTATTCCCCAAAGTTAAGGAGGAAATCAGAAATGGAACCACAGCTTTCTCCCTCCACCACACTCCTAATGTGGTTTTTTTTCCCATCCCTGAAGTGCTGAAGAAGCATTTTACAAAAAACACCCGGTCAGAGACAGAGCACTTTCAGCAGCACTAAAAATACGGGGGAAAAAATAGTAAAAAAAAAAAAAAAAAAAAAAAATTCCAGGCATCTCACCTTCCAACAGATACTTTTACTATAAGACAATTCTTCATCAGAAACCACTCAGCATTTCTGCGGTTTATTGTTTCACTAGAAAGAGATAGTTGTTCATCAAATGTTAATTTCCTTTGGAGAAAAAGCAGAATGCAAACAGAAACTGTGCTCAGATTGCAATTTTTCCTCTTTTCCTTCATGTTTTCCAGATCACTACAAGGTCTGTCAATTATGAAGCCAAATCGTGCACTCTCTATGACAAATGCATCAAGGCTTGATACCTTATCTAGTCAGGTTTCATTGGTGTGTGCTGAAATTTCTTCATTTATTCAGACAAACTGAAAGCATCACTATTGATTAGTGATTTTTAAGCAGAAGGCTTTCATATTGCAACGGTGTGTCTGTGAATTTAAGTGAGGTTTGTGTTACCTGTAACAAAATCCTTGAAATTCTCTGGCTTATATAAATTAAATCTGTCATAGAAATTATTTTTTATCATATAGGAAACAAAAGGAGTAAGAAAAATAAAATCCAGATAGGTTTGTTGTTAATGATCCTGTATTCAAGCAATTATTTGTCATTATATCTGTGATTTTTTCTACCTTCATAAGCTGTCTCATGTCTCTCTTTCCTCAGACAATACTTAATTCCTAAAGAAAACTAGGCAAACATCTTTTTATCCAATACCTCCATTTTACTTTAACATTAGAATTACCTTCAAACAAAGAAAGTGAAATCTAAATTTGGGGGGTTTGGCTTAATTTTCCTTGGGGGAGAATTATATATGGAATTTGGTAGATTCCTTTTTTGCAGAAATGATAAGAGACAGTGATGCAAACAGTTGATACAATATATTCTGGCTTCTTTGTTCCTTGTCGGTCATGATTCAATAGATTCAGCAGAAATTATGCTACTTAGAGATCCACTGGAAATCTGAAATGTATGTACATTTCAAATAGATTCCCTTCTCATAAAAATACATTGCAACATGACAGCACTTATCTTCATAAAAGGTAATATAATTTGTATTCTGTATTTACCTTTCTAACAGCGTACAGGATCCTAATAGATCTAAAATAGGAATACCTTCAATTTGTTTATAATTTTTTATTGTTTAATGTCTTGCCTATTAGTACGATTAATGTGGTCTTGTTTCAACATTTTCCACTAGCCTAGTAGTATTTTAATTTGCTAGTATTTTTCATTACGCAGAAAATAGCTAGGTTTTTTCTGGCATCTGTCCTGTCCAAATCCTTTAAGTTCCCACATCTTAGCAGCTTGGCTTTAGATCTGTGTATCATGAAGGAGAAACTTTGCCTATGTAATGCTATGTGTTTGTAAAAAAATAAAAAACAGAAACAAGCAAACAAAAAAGCCAAACCCCAAAGCCCCTAACTTTTAATCTGATTCACATCTAAAGAAAGGTAATCAACTGTGACGCAAAATCCCGAGCTCTTGCAATAAGCATATAGTAATCTTTAAACAGGTGTTCTTGTTGGATTGACAATACTCCGCTGCGATCTGGGACATAGGGTATGTTAGTATTCAGAACATCTTATTTTATCATTTGTATTGATTTGGCAGAGAATGGAGTGCCAGGTGTGGGAAACCTGATGCTTTTGCCATTAACAGAAACCCTAAATCATAAATATTTCTAACCAAAATTATTTAGTCTGAACATTCGATTCTATATTTCATCCTTTCAACAGCTGATGGATAGTTTATGAAACTTCTGAATGACAATGCACAATAGCTAAGATACTAAATTAGTGGAAATTTAATGTTAAAGTTATGCAACTCAAATTTTAGACATTTATGAAGTTCATTGGTTATTAACAACTTCAGGCACACAGGCTGCATTAAATCTAAATTCTGTAATTATACATGATGTTCCTAAGTAGTGGAAGAATCAAATAGATCCTCCTGAGACACAGTCAAGTTGCTTGCTTAGAAAAATTTTCACTTAACCCCACATACTTCCATGAATACCTGAAAAAAAATTTCCATTAAAAGATGTAGATGTCCAGTCAATCAAAAACGTCCACAGTGGATTGTAGTAAAAGAAGTGTTCCTGGATGGTGTTAGATAAGGCTCTGCTTCCAGCCTGTTGTAGTAGCTTTCCTGCTCAGTGGAGGTGTCCTTATCTTTGGAAACCTCCCATGAAAGCAGATCCACAATCTCACCATTGTAAAAATTCACATCCTCACTGTTTTGAATGTGAGAAATTTTTTGTTGTTGCTCTATTCCTTCCTGTACCCCCAATATCTAATCTCAATAATCATTCGGGTCACTGAAGTACATTATGGTTTGTTCTGCTGTACTGCTTGTTCTGTGGACATGCAGAACTGATTGATCCTTTTGTGGAATTATTGCTACTTCTTGTCAGTCTTAATCATGTGTAAGATTCGTATATTTTTGTATCCTAATGATTACTGTGCTAAAGAGATGATAACTCATCCTTCTAAATGTTGTCACTCAGATTATACTCTGACTCTTCAGAGAAACTAGTTAACCTGAGCAATCTGGCATGAAATTCTGGTTTGTTCTTTTTTTAAAAAGCTTTAATCAGTGAATCATTGAAACAGCTGGGAGAGGGCAGTTTTTTCCTCATTTATTTTACAACCTGATTTCTATTTCACTGACTGTGTGATGGTGAAAGATTTAGTTAAAACAAGCATGACATTGACATTTAAATCATTCTGAAGAGCTGGTAATTATGTATTTTTTTAAAAAAAAGAAAAACCCACAACCCAAAACCTTCTATTCTGCTAGCATTTAATCTTTTTTTTTTTTTTTTAAAGTGACAAAGTTTGAAAAAATATGTTGAAGTACTGGGAGAAATTTCAAGATTGAAAAGTCTCCAAAAATGCATCTCAGAGATGTGTCATCACTTTTCTACAGTATTTAAAACAGGAGTTTTAATGATCCTTATTCCTTCATTTTCATTAACTTTTTTTCTTAAACAAATTGCATTTTTGCTTTTCTGCTTGTTTTGTTGTGTTTAAAAAAGAAAGTGTTTGTGTGGCAAAACAGTACTTTCTTCATTAAAGTGGATGTGATCATTGTGAGAAGGGATCTTTGGAGTTCATTACAGCCTCAGAGGAAGGGGCAGATGTTGTATTGCATTTTAGTATTTCAAAGCTGACAGGATGATGATTCTATATGTATGTTTGCAGACTTACAGATTTGTTAGGCAGAAACTGAACAGACAGGGATAGATTTTTGAGTGTTACAGGTTGTTTATTTCTTACAGGAAATTCTTCCAGAATTTAATCAGTTAAACCTTCCTGATGGTAAATTTTGAGATGGTCTATGCAGCCTCTGTGGTATCATTTTTAACTAATAATCAGGCAATGATTTGCTTACATTACACATCTACATCATAAATCTTTATTGAAGTGTCTGGTGGCACCTAATTTTAATAGCATAATAATGCTAGATTGGAACAAAGCTTTTTGAAAATAGATATGACATCCACATTACTACAAAACAAATTTCTTCCGACTACGGTTACTGCAGTGAATACCAAATGAATTTATGAAAATGAATGCTTAAAAGCATCATTCTTTCTAATACACTCTGACATTTATTAATACAAATATCCATGATGTGGCAGTAAAAATCCTGAATACTGGAAGTTCCAACATGACTGAAGGTTGAAGCTGGAAAACTGCATTAGATACCAGGCAGACATCTTTGTAGTGTGAGTGTTTAACCTTTTGAAGAATGATTGTGGTGGATTCTTTTTTAATGAAGATGGCTGCATGGGTGTCTGGCAGTCAAGGTCAACCCACCACAAGGAATTTTTTCCTCCTAAAAATATTTTCCAGTTCAAATAGGAATTATTTCAAAACTGTCCTGTAGCTAGTTTTATGTATATGTTCCCATATTAATGGCCCTTTTCTGTTTCAGGATTTATGAATTGTTGATAAACACAGCACAACAGCACATTTTGACAGTTTTAGGTTGTCCTCAAAGCTGAAGGTGGTACTCCGCAGTATTAAATAACTACATTTACACATTTCTTCCAGTATAATTTAATCCCTAATACAGTTTTTTTATAATATGTTAGTTTTTAAAAAGGTAGAATGTATACAGCATTACTTTGTCTACTCTGCCCAAGATGCATAGAAGAGTTTCAATAGATCTGAAAAAAGTTTCTGTATTTGTGTATTTTCAATGGGAATATTTCTAATTGTCAAAGAACTTTTTTTCTTTCCCAATTCAGTCTGTTAATCTTTTGAAAAAGTGTACTTATATTTAAGTTGTATAATAAATACTACATTGATGGACTCTCAGAATTTTTTCAAAGGTCTGTGATTATCTTACAGACCTCTGGAAATTAAAGCTTTTATTAGAAATATCAAGCTTAAAATATATCTGCTTTTTTCTATTCATTCTACTGAATTTTTGGCTGGTTTCATTTAATATCTCTCTCTCCTTTTTTCATCTTCATCCCTGCATTCCCCCATATTTCCAAATGCAAGTGACTAAATGCATTGTTAGACTTGGAGTAGGGGCTCAAACTCTTCCCTGCCACCCCCTTTTCTCTCTCCTTCTCAGCCAGATTAGAGGTCTGTCACCTTTTTTCTTCCTTTTCTTTTCAGGTCATTTGACTTTAGGAACTCAAAGTTTGAGATTCAGATAAAACCCTAATGATTGAAGTTTGTGATATTTTCCATTTTTGCTCTGCTGTAGTGTTACAAAGAACAGTGGAAAGAAGTTTCAATGCCAAATATAGGATATGTGATCAATTTGTGTAAAACAAATAGATATTAGAAGGGAAAAGTATAAGTAAATGTGGCTGAAATCTAAACCCAAATGTGGGTAACATCTGCAGGCCTGAAGTACAGCCTTCCTTCTCTCCTGCTTTTATGTATGACTATTTGCTTGGTAAGTGTGCCAATGGATGTGTAATCACAAAGCGTGTACCTTTTCTCTGAGTAAGAGGATTTAAGTGTCTGAGGAATAGGAACTTCTATATATTGTATATAAACAGCCATTTGTCTATTAAGCCAAAAGAATTGTACAAAGTGCTAATCCCAAAGGTGTCTTTCATGCCTGCAAGCAACTGTTAGTGGCTTTTATTTGGTGGTTGTAAATGGAAATCTATCCATCCACTGCTCCTGGTTATTTCGTCGTCTTTGGGCAAGGACCAAAAAAAAAAAAAAAAAAAAAAAAAACAAAAAACAACCAAAACTTGGCACTATCCTTCCTGTATGATGATGAGAATGAATGAATAAAAGAGTTAAAGTTTCTGTTCAAACTTTTTCCTAGGTTATAATTGACATGGATTTTAAATACACATTTAAAATTTTTGTATGGGTGTAAAAAACTTTCTGTTGAACATATTTTGCACATGAAATCCTAAAGTCATTCTGAACAGTAAAAAAGTTCCTTTATTACAAGACTATAATGGCATACCAGCGATGTATGTTAATTGGGAGTCTTTCTATCTCAGTCACCTTTTTGCACGTGACCTTGATGAACTTTTTTTTTTTCTTTTTTTTAATATGGGCTCAAACTGTGCATTGTTTATACATACTAGGCTTTCACAGTTTTCTTTTAGTCCTCTGACATTCGGAGTTTACTAATTGGGTTAACATTTCTAAAGATTCAGTGGCACTTCTTCAGATATCTAAGCAAATATAGGCCTATATCACTGTGTGTTCCCATATAAAATTTGAAATTCAGAAAGAAATAACAATAAGTAATGTCTTTGGTTGCACAGCACTCTATGTAATGTCAGTTTATTTTTTATTGTGAAATGGCAATATGGCTTGTGAAGCACAGCTTGAGCATGCAAGAGAAGTGTGACCATCTTTGTCTATTGTGCCAACAGTCTGCTGCATCTCACAGGAAAAACCACCAGACTGGAGGTATCTGTTACTATTTGTAGGATTGACACCCCGTGCAAATTCCAGCTGTTGCTCATGTGATTGGTCTTCCTGGTAGCCACATGAGTGCTTCCTGTGCCCAGCTAGGGCAACTGTGTGTCAACTTGGCATTTCAAAGTCCAATTTGAATTATTCAGAGAGATGATATCTCTCTGTGTGCATCAGAACTCTCTTTCCTACGTATTTGTAAGAGTAGAATAGTATGAATAGCTTAAACGTCATGGTTTGTAGGTAGATCATATGTTGCTTGTTGTGATTTCATTCTTCATGTTAAAAGTGATTGTTTTTCTGCTTTTCATTTCCTCATCCAGCCCAGTTTCTGGCTTTTCCTGCCTAGGTGCATAGTGTGTACAGTGAGACATAAAGAGGATGCTAGCGAAAACACGTTTCATTCTTTCCATTTTGCATCAGTCTGAAGGACTGATCTCATCTGGATGGCAGAGAGTCATGATATCATCAGTACCGCTGAGCCTTTCTGAGTGCCAGAGGCAGTCTGAGTGACTCATAGCTGAGACAGTAGGGCTTTTGAGAGCTGCCTCTGGGGCAGAGCCACATGGAGTCTCACAATCCCTGTGCTATCAAAAGCAACAATAAAGCTTCACAATGCCTGTGTGTGAAAGCACCAAACTCTGAGCGGGTTGCATTCACATACTGATAAGAGCCATGAATGGTGCAAAAGTTCAAACTCACATCCTTGGATTTATTTCCTTCATCACTGAAATCATAATAACAGATTGCAAATCTCTGATTTCATTCCCAAACCTGGCTGTTTCAATGATTCCTTCTAGATCTCCCTGTCTTTATCACAGTTGCCTCCAGCAATAGAGGCACACCTGCCAACATGAGTCAGAAAAAGTTAGCAGTCCAATGCTAATAAGAAGCACTCTATTAATCACCATCTTGCTGACAAGCTTGTGTGTGATGTATGTGTGTGGGCTGGTAGCAGCTTAGTACCTGGTATAAGTACATACATAACACACAAGCTGGGATTTAATTAATATCTATGAAATTTCTGTTACGGTAAGGAGTCTCTTTAATACAGCTTATTATACTAGACACAGATGTCCTAAACAAAAACCAAGCTAACGAACAAAAAAAGCTCTGTTCATCCTCATATTCTATCAGTGTCAGGAAATTCTGTGTTTTGTACAAACTCTTTTTTGTTTGTCTTTGAAAGCCTTTTTGCAGAACTATTGTTAGTCCTCTAAATAGATAATTCAAAATTTCATGTGATGTTTAGGCTTTTTTTGTTTATTGAAATGTTTAATTCTATATATTCTGCAAAGTCTTTGGGGTAGGGAATACCTCTTCCTTGTCCTCCTCCACCACATTATAATGGGGGTCTATATTCACTTGAATAATGCAAAAAATAAATGTGAAAATTTAGAAGCCTCCCTTCCACGTGTTTAGTTTTCCTGAGTGACCTGATATGTCCTTAAATCCTGCAGTTCTGTTTCTCTTTATTCTGCCTTTGCTTTCTTCCTTACCAATAGACCTTTTGGTTTTATCTCTTCTCTAATGACAGTCATTTTTTATTTCTCTGGCTAGCGTTCCTTCCTGAAATTAAACTCTTACTCATTTTGTAGATGGGAAAATACCAAAAAGAAAATTCCACAGACATAGGGTTGGGCTCAATAACTGCAGATGTGTGTGCAGAACTCCAACGGTGGTACATTACCACCAGGAGAAACAAATCGCCTTAATCTGAAAAACAAAAGAGGAAAATTCCAAACCTGAAATAGCACAGTGTGGTATTCTGCTGTATGACAAAGTACCCCAGCATGAAGAGAAAGGTCATCATTGTTCGTGCAAGCTTCTCTGTGACAGGATTGTGTTTTTCTGATGGTCTTGAATATTATTTTAATTCTCTACTTATGATTCAGTTTACTTCAGTTTCTTTCAATTCCTGTATTTAACATGTGATGTATTTCTTTTTTTTTGTAAATGAAATGCCAGGGTTCTCCTTGTGATGTAGCTGAGGAAAACAATGAGGCAGATTCAGCTCTGAGGGTGAGGGATTTCCAAGACATTTGGAAGCGGACAGTCTAGCTTTTCCTTGTCATAGCATTGAAATCTTGAAAACTGGAAATGCAACAGATGAGTAATTCTGATAGTCTTTGCTTCTTAGATGTGCTTGGTGTAAGTCTAATCTGTCACTGGCCCAGTATAGCTTTATCATGGCCAAAATAAAGCATATTTAATTTTTTTTTCCTACTCATATTTTATCATTATCTTTTTTTAATTTTATCATGTTGAGTGTCAAAAAGTAAAAAAAAAAAACAACAAAACAAAACAGAAAATTCACTTGGTTTTAAGATATTTTGTTTTGTGTAATTTTGGACCACAAAACTACACAATGGAACCATTCTTATACCTGTAGACAAGCATCTACAGTTGCTGATAAGCACCCTAGAATAATAACAGAGAAAAATATTAATAGTATTTTTCTTCAGTTATTAAATATTACTGTAAATATATTCTTAGAAGAAGTAATGTAGGAGAAAATAATGTGATATTCCAACAGATATGGAAGTTTTTTCAGGAACAAATAAAAACCTTAAATTGTTAATGGATTGTATAGTTTTGCTTTGATTTTGCTGCTCTCTCATGGGGTAAGAAATTGGAAAAATACTTCCTTAGTGTTATTGTACTGCTGTCATAGTCAAGTGTAACAGCTTCATTGTGCTAGGTGCTACCTATATAAAGAGCAAAAATTTTATCCTGTTTCCATGTATGTGCAGCTCTGCTAAGATAAATTATCTGCAGGGAAATAAATTCTATTTCAGGTTGATATTGTGGAAAAAATTCATGTAGAGGGCTACGTTATGAAGAGAATGGGAATGTATGGTAGTCCCTTGGTGTAAGGATCTGTTCTCTAAAGTCAGCTAAGCCTATACAGAACAACTGATGATTTGGCTCTTGATATAAGAATCAGAGCTCTAGGGATCTGTCACTGCTGTTGATATTTCACCCAAAGTGATTTATATCCAGGCAGTTATGGACTCAGATACACTGACAAAGGAATATCTAATGTAAACTATATTCTTGGCAGCATGCCTATCAAGCACTGATTATCTCTTACACTGTGCTAGTTCATAGTGATACAATATATTTCATTATAGCCGCCTTTGCTGTTTTGCACCAGGTTAGATGATATGTCTGACATCATGATTTATTCATTAATAATGTTAGGAAGAAACAAATAACTTAAGAGCATGTTGAGAATGAATTCTATATTCCTCCAAGTTACTTATGTATAATTTTCTCTGCTTTTAAGTTGTCTGTTGCTACTATCTGGTAAAATATGCAAACAAAATGTATCTTTCTTCAGTGATGAATGAACTTAAGTTGCCGCTTGGAGTTCTGCTATTCACTTTGCTTCATGCACACTCAACAGAAGGCTTTCCAGAAATGTTAGTGATGATGATCTATGGCAATCTCCTGCAATGACAGCAGTACTTCAGAAACATATTTGGTGAGATGCCTGTGCAGACGATGCTTCATAACAACTTTGTTAATTATGATTAGGATGTTATTTTATTCCAAATAGTTTAGGGCAATAAAAAAATATCCACTTGAATATTTCTGGAGCTAAGATTGACTTTCAGATCTTTACTAACACCAGATTTTTTATATATGTTAGTCATTCTAATTAGTGCTTGAGATGAAAAGGAGAAGCTCAGAACTTTGATGTTTTCATATGTCAAACTCAGGCCATAATACGTTCTTCCATAATATTTTAAAGGAAAATCAAAACAGAACAAAATAGGTAATTGGAAGTTGGGTAGTTTTCCTTCACTGTAAAAATTAAATTAAATTAAGTTACATTAAATTTTAAAAAGTGAATATGATGCATTTTCCCTCATTTGGCCCTACCTCTTCCATTTCAATTTTATATAGCACAGGCACATATGCTTTCTGAATCTATGAAAAACAGACTATCAATATTTTTCTTTATGTGTTATTATTCCATATTTTCACTAAATCTAGTATTTCCACAATCTCATTTCTCTAATACGGTACCTGCCTTTTTCAAAGAATCACCTTAATGTGAAGAAATCCTTCTTTATAAAATTCTGATTATTCATTAGCCTATGTTTTGAACATATTAAATGCCCAGTGTCCAATACAAAAATTACTGCTGAATTTTATAATTGCTCCAAAGAGAATTAGATTAACTTAAAATAAAGTGTTTGGTTTTAGCTTTACCCGGTAAATGTTAGGAGTTTGTGTATTGTAGTAATAAAGTTTCTTAAATATTAACTTGTAATTTAATTATAAAACCCTCTTAGGATAAGCCGATCTCCAAAACAATGGAAAGAACCCCAGGAATAACTAGAGACTAATAACTAATAACTAAAATGTAACTAAAGACATTGTATTATGAAGAGTGAATTGATATTAACTTTGGTAAAGCAATCATACATGGAAAATGCGTAGATATATATTATACTGTTTATGAATGTGTCTATATATATGTATTTCTAATGCTCTAATATATATGATGAATTACCAAATTTATTTTAATGAAAAATAGTTCAAATCCCAATTAGACATTACTGAAGAAGAAATAACTACTTCTACTACATACTTATGCAAACTTTAACCAAGTTTAACAATTAGAAGGCCCCTGTTGTTTAGACTTTACACGGAAGCTGTGAAGACTGAGCCTTTAAGTAAAGACTCAAGGCCAAAGGCCCAAAAACAACATTTCAATGAATTCCTTCTGACAGTAGCAGTGGAACTAGGTCTTTCACACAACAAATATCTAACATTAATGAAATAGCTTCTCTCTTCAAAAGGACTTTTCACATGCAAAGGAAATCAGACATCATTCAATTAATTATTTTTTGTAGAGTGACTTTATATAGAGATTGTTTGATGGCACTTTTCTTGACCTCCCGTTTTATGTATGCATTTTATTTATACATTAATGTATACATTATTTTTTCTTTCAAACAAAAAAAAAAAGTGGAAGTTATAATTTCATTTTATCTGAATAAGAAATCATATATGTTATGTTGATTGTTTCTCTTTGATTTACATAGACTGGTAATGAACCTTACATTTTCTTACTTCAAAACATATCACTTTTCGTTTTGTTTTTTTGTTTTTTTTTTTTACATGAAGACTTGCACGTAGTCATAAAAGACCTTGGAATTTATAAGCTAATATGGAGGAGTAAAGCAATATTGAGAAAAAATGTATATAAAATATATATGTATGTATTATATGTAATATATAACATGCCTTTTTATGTAAATGCATATGTATTGTATTTGTATGTATATTATATTATATTATATTATATTATATTATATTATATTATATTATATTATATTATATTATATTATATTATATTATATTATATTATATTATATTATATTTGACCGCGGTGCCAGGAAAGGTCATGGAACAGAACATCTTTGTGCCATTATGCAGCAAGTGTGGGACAACCGGGGGATCAGGCTCAGCCAGCATGGGTTTATGAAAGGGAGGTCCTGCTTCACTAACCTGGTCTCCTTCTATGACAAGGTGAACCGCTTAGTGGATGAGGGGAAGGCTGTGGATGTTCTCTACTATGACTTCAGTAAGGCCTTTGACACTGTCTCCCACAGCATTCTCCTGCAGAAGCTGGCTGCTCACGGCTTGGATAAGTGCACTCTGCGCTGGGTTAAAAACTGGCTGGACGGCCGAGCCCAGAGAGTGGTGGGGAATGGAGTCAAATCCAGTTGGCTCCAGTTGGTCACAAGTGGTGTTCCCCAGGGCTCAGTATTGGGGCTGGTCCTGTTCAATATCTTCATTGATGATCTGGATGAGGGGATTGAGTGCACCCTCAGTAAGTTTGCAGATGACATCAAGTTGGGTGGAAGTGTCAATCTGCTGGAGGTTAGGAAGGCCCTGCAGAGGGACCTGGACAGGCTGGATCGTTGGGCCGGGGCCAACTGCATGAGATTCAACAAGGCCAGGTGCCGGGTCCTGCACTTGGGTCACAACAACCCCATGCAACACTACAGGCTTGGGGAAGAGTGGCTGGAGAGCTGCCTGGTGGAAAAGGACCTGGGGGTGTTGGTTGACAGCCGCCTGAACATGAGCCAGCAGTGTGCTCAGGTGGCCAAGAGGGCCAATGGCATCCTGGCTCGTATCAGGAATAGTGTGGCCAGCAGGACCAGGGAGGTGATAGTGCCCCTATACTTGGCACTGGTGAGGCCGCACCTCGAGTACTGTGTTCAGTTTTGGGCCCCTCACTACAAGAAGGACATGGAGGTGCTGGAGCGTGTCCAGAGGAGGGCAGCGAAACTGGTGAAGGGTCTAGAGCACAAGTCTTAGGAGGAGCGGCTGAGAGAACTGGGGTTGCTTAGTGTGGAGAAGAGGAGTCTGAGGGGAGACCTTATTGCTCTCTACCTGCAAGGAGGTTGTAGCGAGGTGGGGGTCAGTCTCTTCTTCCAAGTAACAAGCGATAGGATGAGAGGAAACGGCCTCAAGCTGCGCCAGGGGAAGTTTAGGTTGGATATTAGAAAAAACTTCTTCACCGCAAGGGCAGTCAGGCACTGGAACAGGCTGCCCAGGGAAGTGGTTGAGTCTCCCTCCCTGGAGGTGTTTAAAAGAAGGTTAGATGTGGTGCTCGAGGACATGGTTTAGTGGTGGACTTGGCAGTGCTAGGTTAAACGGTTGGACTCGATGATCTTAAGGGTCTTTTCCAACCTTAACAATTCTATGATTCTATAAACACCCGTGTGTTTATATATATATATATATGTATGCATGTATCTCATGTAATGCCCTATGAAAGAGGATCCCATCGTGGTAACTGAAACATCAAAAATGAAGAAGAAAATACCAGCTTTTTTCACCATGTCATTTTTCTTTCCTCTTAGATTTCTGTATAAGCAACAGAAGGCTTATCGCTTTCTACACTGTTCTTGATAACTGTCAGCTCAGCTTCTCCAAGGACATTGACTGTTTTAATCCTGATGTGTAGGTTGGTGTGGATGTCTGCCATCATAAAAGGATGCATTTGCTTATCTTCACAATTCTCTCGACTGTATTTTACTTAAAGAGGGGAGTAGCTCTGCTTAATACTTACTGTGCTGCTCCTTAGTCAAGAATTCTTCTTAAAGCTACTGTTCTAACACATAGAAAAAATAATGTAACTTTTTTGTTATTTACTAGAATTAATATTTTCCCATGTCTAGATGCTTGTGACAGAATGATGGTTATATGGAGGTAAAGTATTTGATTCCATATTAAGTCGTGCTCTCTTTCTTCTTTTCATTAATAGTTTTTTTCTTTATTTTTTAGTTACTTAAAATTAAGAACATGTATAAACCTCTTTATGAACTACATCTTTGATTATCCCATTCTCATTATATTCAGAAATATTTGTTTCTCAGCACCGTTCACAGAAACTGTTAAAATTGTTTGGGGGGGAGGAGTTGTGGGTTTGGTTTTTTTTGGTTGGTTGGTTGGTTTTGGTTTTTGTTTTTTCCATAAATGGTTTTTAAGTAACAACAAGCAGAAGAGGCTGAATGTTGCTACCAGCCAGAACTGTATTACCAAAGCTCACAGTTGAGAGCTGGTAGCAGGAAGCAGTATATTGTGAGGGGACACATAAAATCTGTTTATATGTGTGTGGATAAGAAATAAAAAAATTAAACAGGAAATAAATGTTAAACAAGACCTAATGTGCTAGTTAAATAAATATGCTGTTCATAAATACAAATTTTTATTTTCTGTTGGATACAAACTATTCCACTAGCTCGTGACTTCATTGTCAAAAATGAGAGTATCAACAACAGAATTAACTTGAAAAAGACTGGATACAATTTGTGGAAAAATTGTGTTTTGGAGTTTTTCATGTCAAACAGAAGTGTATGGATTAAATGTTGAGTGTCTCTTTCCTAACGCTAATGATTTAAATACCAAAAAACGAGTAAAGTAGTATCTTTGTGCAATCTGGTATATACTAATGAGCTAGTACCAATATTTTACGTTGTATAACACAGAATTTTAAAATTTTCTTTCTTTATTGTCACTTTAAAAATGTTTTAGTGGTGCTGATAGTTTATTCTAAAATGGAAATTCAGTTTCCATTTTTCCTATGACTTTTTCCTTTAGATCTTAAATGGCTTTCTTCTCCATATCAAGAAGAATTTCTGTTGGACCATATCAGTGTAATAATTTAATATCTTGCAATATGTGTTATCCAGTCTTCTAATTTTGGTAAGCATGATAGGGCTAGTAGGGTTCTTCCTCTGCCTTAAACTATTCCTAAGCTGATCTGTTACAATAAAAAGAAAACCAGGATTTTTTAACTTAAGTTTGTAATAAGTTAACAATAATAGTAGGTGGTAGTTACTCAGTAGTTGTTGTGATTAGTCTTGTGTTTTTGAGAGAACACAATCCCTTAAGGGTTCTGAAACCAAAATGGGATCTTACTTTCTCCCTGCCTTTGGGTCCCTTTTCTGCCTCTTTTCCTTCTCCTTCCATTATCGTTATTCCAAGGAAAACAGCAAAAGTGAGCAGAAACTTGAATCATTGCATCCTGAAAGACACACTGACTATTTAAGATAAAGTATTTTCATTCTAAAGCTTCATTTATTAGTCTACTATTTATTGCTTATCTTGACATAGTGACTAGTAAAGAGCATAGCAAATCTGTTTGGAGCATATAATATTCATTGCTTATATATATAAAGCATGGTAAAAGCGAGAATTTTTTCCCTCCATCTTTTACCACAGAATCCAGAATCACTTTTTAAAAGGCTATGATAATCTCTACATACTGTATAAAAGGACACAGGTGTAGTGGTTTGGATATCAGAGGATATCCAAATAACTGTAACAACTAAATGATGTTTTATGGAGTAGTGCAGCTGTATGTGATTGCTCTTATTATTTTGTTTCATTAACTGATCTAGAATGTTTTCTTATTGACCAACTTCTGTAGGCAAGTTCTGCTTTTCCTGAGACTTCATATAAAAATACATACATTTTGAACAAATATTTGGTAATGATTGGAAGCTGATGGTTAGAGAAATAAAAGCATGACATAAAGGAAGAAAAAAGAAAGATACATCCATTAAAAACGACAAGTGAGTAGAAGATTCATCTGTGATGGCAAGGTTTCAGATGTAAATCCACCTTTGCCTTGCTTTACACCCACCTGAACCCGAGCCTCTGACATTCTGCTCTGGGTTTTTCTCTCCTCCACAGCCCCAGTGGTTTTTGCTGACTTGAGTGTTTATGTTATCAGTATGTAGTAGATTACACACATATTGACATAAGAAGGACTTGTAACTTAAGTGCAGTGTTACGCCAATGGCAGTCTACTACTGGAGGCTGGCACGAGTCCAGGCAACCTTGGAGCACACCAAGTACAGCTGGGACCTGGCTGCACAGAGCCATGCAGGCGCTTCTCTGGCTTTGCTATGAGCAGGACACTCCTTCAGAAGATAAAGTTCCTTCTTTCTTCCTGGCTACCTTTTCTACTGGAATGATTTTCATTTTTACCTTGTAGGCTCTCTTTCAAAAGGTTACATCCCACAGTTTCTTCCTAGCTTCTGAGGAAACAATGCAGTGAAGGACTATGCCTCAAAGAGAGCAGAATTTAATCCAACCTCACATGCTCAAGGCTGTTAAGTAAATCTGTTATATAACCAGAAGTACAAAGTCATCTAGTTCTTTTAGGGATGCCTTTGAAAACTACCTCTGGCCTTTACTTTCTGTCATATAACTGCATCTTTCCTCGAGCAAAGGAAATCCTTCAACAACCTGCACAGTGCTAAACGTCTCTTTGACTGTTATGTGAAGAGTGGTAGCTAGTGTATCAAAGATTTTCCTTATCTTACTTTAACTGAAATTGTGTCTCAGGGCATAGTTATTAAGAAAAAAAAGCCAAAATGCTTTTCTTTCTGATTTTAAATGTTAAATAAATCCAGATGATTATTTTAGATGGTCCCTGAAAAAAGCAGGGACAGACAGAACACGTTATGATCCAGGGCTCTACTTTATGTTCAGTTAAGTAAAAGATGCATTTAATTAAATGACTACTTAGCCATGCCCTTCCCACTTGCCCACTCTCCAAATTCAAGTGATTATAAGTCAAGGAAATCTATTTTTCTAAACAATTAAAGTTGCTGTAAATTAATTTAAAAAAAAAAAAAATCAAGCTTAAACTCAGTTTGCATGCAAAGTTGTTCTCCATTTCTGTTATTCTATCAAGTGAACAGCATTTTTTCTTCCTCCAGTCATCTTAAGGAAACTTACATAAAATCTCTTCCAAAGGAATAAAAAAGGGCTGTAGACCGATGGTCTGAAATGAAAGAGATTGCCTTGCTCATGTGGACACTATAAGTGATATCCCTTCCTGATTGTCAGTTGATCTGACTGACTTGTAGGCGTGTAAAGTGGGATTGTGCTGAGCAATATCTAACCAGACTGCTTTAAATCCAGCCACTGGGAAAATATGTGTATATATACAATTCTCCTACATGTTATTTCAGTTAATCCTATCATAATTCTGCATTGTTTCACGTAATAATGTTAACAGAGCCCGAATCTGTAGACAGTTCTGATTGGTTCTTTCAAGATGCAAAGCAAAGTTGTGCTTGTATGCATTCATACTTTTATCCTCTATTTTCTGTTTTTTTCAGACATTTTGCTGACTTGGATGCTCTTCATTGTTACAAAACGCCATGCTACCAGTCTTTCACTTTGTGTTCACAACACTTATTGTCATGAAATTTTCAAATATGCAACATATCAATTTCCTTTTTGTTCATAGATCTTGAAAAGAATAATGAAGTAATTAAGAGAACATATGGAGAGAGATGATTTTTCTGTATTATGCCATATTTCTGACACATTTTCTTCAAGTTGAATAGTCTGCTAGGATAAAAGAAATCCCAATAATGTTTCACATCAAATGGAGAATAATGTATCTACAGTTCTGCATTTCAATAATGCCAACCTGACTGAAATATCACAGTGCTTTAAAAAAGTTACTTTCTTTCTAGGTGTGGGAGAAATATGAGCTTTATTTTAAAGGAATGAGTCACTACTGGTGCTAGAGTCATATCTTGACACAGGGTAAATTCGTACTTAAATAAGTATTTGGGTATCTTTTAGAGGATGCCTGTGAGAGAAGTAAATAACATGACTCCTCTTTTGCTATTTCAGCACAGAAAGGCATAAAAAAAACAAAGTGCAATTCAGACTCAAGTTTCTACTAGTGGACTTGCAGAGATTTAGGTGTTGCTATGAGAGTATGAGGAAGATGGATGACTAAGATGCTAGTGTGGGCTGAAATAATTCCATGAATTAAACTGAAGTGCTGAAAGTTATACACATTTTAAAAAAAAATGCTACCTGTCTATCTTTCTGTTAATCTAATACGTAAGCACGTGTATGGGGTAAACATTTATATTACATCTTCATATATATCATTAAGATTGTTTATGATACTTGAAGCTATCCTGTTCTGGTGGAATGGTCTTTGGAACTGAATCACAGGTAACCATTCATGATAAAAGGCATGTTTTGAAAATGTCTTATTTTTGCTAAAGAGCCCTGACATAGCAATTTATTTGACTCATCTGTGCATGAAACTCTGGGACTCAAGTTCTCTTAAACGACAAACTCTGTTCTATTTTAAGTGTCAAGGTGTATTGGAACATGTGGTTTCATTGTTTCTCTTGAGAATTTTCACATATCAGAGAAAGTACCGTAAATTATTTCTGTTGTTGTACAATTTAAAACTTTAGCTAACTCAGGGATTTTTCTTTTGTAAGTAAGTCTATGAGTGGCTGTTTAACCTCCTAACTGGAAAACATGAGTCACACTGCAGTTACCTATTATCAATACCATTTAGAAGGTATAGAAAGTAATTAATCTCACAGATTTGTTTCCATTACAAATTGACATGAAATAGAAACTACTGTAAATTTAAGAGTCCAGTATATCTTAAACGAATTTACCAGCCTGGGTAGCACCTTTTGGATGACTGATTTTTTTTTTTTTTTTTTTTTTAATTTCCCTCTTAGGAAAGTTATGTAATAAATTGTAAATCATAACTTGGAATGACTGAAAGGCTAATTTTAGCTCTGAAGGGTTTTTACATCCAAATTGATCAATAAATTAGATGGATTAATTAAATTCTGCTGTCAGGGCCAAGGACTCTCACTGTATGTAGTCTTGCTGCTCTATCATTTATTAGTATCTCAAAGGACAATAACTTTTTAAAAATGTCTGTATATCCTTTCCATTTTTAAGTCCTTGAAATGGTCTGCCTATTTCAAAGAACAAAATTTCATCCTGTTAGGGAAAAGCTGAAGTTCCATCAGTAATACAGATGAGCATGCACCTGCAAAAGATGAACAAATTCAGGAAGAATGTAATTTATTTCTGATAGCTGCATAAATTAGAAAGAAGTTTCCTGACAGATGAACATGATTACATTTTCTCCATATAGCCAAAATTTCAGCTGATCAAAGTGAAATAATGTAGGTGAAAACATTAGAATTATTGACACATGAACAATACACATGAAGTCCCATTCACTGAATAAGAAGTCATCTGTGGTCAGTGCAGCCCCTTGAAGGTCTTTAGCATAAAAAAGACTTCATTCTCCTGTTCAGAATTTCCATAAGGCATAATTAATTCTGAAGAAAAATATGGCAGTGCCTAAAGGAAGACCTGGGCTCTTTCCACACACGACTAATCCTGGAATATGCTAAACCACCAGAATTCTTATAAATCATGTCTAGAATTGTGCTACAGGTTCTAGCGTTGTATGATACAATATATTTTGTCTCTCAGTAATAATTGTCATCCAGATGATAAATCCATCAGAGAAATGGATGAGGAATAAAAACCTTTTTCATTATCACTGACCTTTCCCTAAGGAAGCTATGAAATGCATAATACGTATATTTTCATTAAAAGAAATTTTATTTTCTTTAATGTTTTTCAGAGCACAGCATGATCCCAATCTTACTGTAGAACCAGTATTGTAGATTATAGTTTAGAACAGCAGTTAGATTGGTATATTGACCGTGTTTTCACATGTATTCATACAACCCATGCACAGCTGACAGATTCTTCTACTGGGTTTTTACCTATAATTAATATTAAAATTAAAAAAAAAAAAAAAGGAAGAAGAGGAAGAAAAGGTAATAGATTCATTGAATATAGATAAAATAACACTGACTTTTAAAATTATCGTCCTGCTATGATTCATTCCTATAAAGAATAAATATATCTTCTAAAATGTCATGCTCCAATGACAAATACATAAAGGGAGATTAAACCGTAGACAACTTGGGGAAAAAAAAAAAAAGGCAAAATTGAAACAATTCTACTCCAGAAACCAAGTGTAGTTCCTCCAATTTCATCTCTGTAATTCCTGATCTTCAGTTATGCCTCTTTTTAATTAGTCTGCATTTGAAACATCACCAGTGCATGAAATCTAGATAGGTGTAGAAATGTGTCCACTTTTTTTTTTCTGTAAAGCAGACTTCCCAGATATAGTTATATTAAAATAAGTTAATTAAAAAAATACATGACAAATCATATGAAAAATTACTTAACGTATATAGAGTCCAGACTATAGCTTGAGAACTAAAATGAACACTGAAGCAGAAAGCCAGAACATTTAGAACTGTAAAAGGAATTAAAGTACTCCAATCCTACTGATGACCACTGTTATTAGGACTTTTATGAAGTGTACCTTTTAGACAGAACGTGTTTATACTGCAAATACTGCTTAATAACTCTTAGCCTATTACATACTCAGAGTAAATTCTAAACCAAAGTATAATTTAATAATCTCACTGGCTGACTAATTTTATAGTTTCTAATTATTTTGAAGTTATTTGACATATTATGAAGTTAGTTGGCCATCCTGAGACAAACTGCGTTATCCAGATTTTTTTAATACGAAAACAAAAAAAACCTTATGTAATTGTAATGCCCAAGGTAAGTTTTATATATAATGTACCATTTTAGAGTCATCTTTTATATCATCTTTTGTATCATTATATTTGTTGTTTCTTCATTTTTCCCCTAATGGTTCCATCATTTACTCCTGAATCAGCAAACAACAATATTTCTGCAAAATTACTTTGATTTGGGCTTCTTACTGAAAACAGTTCAACACCTTCCTCTGCATCTTCAGTATTTCTTTCTATTAATCAAATCTCTTTAAACAGAGTTAAGAACCCTTTGTTCTACTGATCTGTAAACCCCTTAGAGTAAGTTGATTTATGATTAGTGGTCAGTCCAACAAAAGCTCTAGTTCGCATGTTTGCTTATCTGTGTTTTCAGAGCTGATAAGGGGCATATATCTCCAGCAGGACAGTTTGCTATAATGAAAACTGACTGATTCATGCATCCGCAGTCTTTCTCTCCTCATAAATATGTCATTAAAAATATGAGTAATCTTTATTTCTTTCAATTTCCACTTATAAAAGCAACAGGAAATTTCTATAGGATTTATGAGGATCTGATTATCTTATGATTTCTGTAAAGTGTAACTGGCTTCAGTAAAGGTGCATGGACTTGTTTAGGGATGTGTCTTGAACAGGTGATCAAACGTAGACATACAGAAACAACACGAAATGAGCTGGTCTTTGGCAAAATGTATTGCTTAGCAATTTCCTCTTTACATCCTTCCCACTTCCATCCTACCCTCACTTCTTACGCTTTTTGATTATTAGTGAATTTTTGCTCATGAATCTCTGGTTGAGAAAGCATTTGAAGAATATCATTATAAACTCAATACACTGAGGATTTGCAAAGTACTTTAGGTTTATTCCTAGTTTTAATACTGGAAGAAGTAGAAAATAAATGCATGATGACAAGTGTTCATTTGGCCAAATCTGAGTGAGCAGTTGTGAAGTTTTATGAATTCATGAACACCAATAGACTCCAGTGCACTCCATTCAAACAAAAACTTTGCTACATGTGATTTTTTTCACCGCATTTTGTGTTTCATTTGTTCTATTAGTTACAACAATACAGTGTCAAGATCACTAATTTCAACGCAAAGTATCTATTTACATCTCAGAACAATGTTTTCTACTTACAAGTAATTACGGACTGTTTCTTTATATCAATGTTTCTTTTCATTTATATCCACTACTTCAACTTTCTTTCAGAAGGTTTATATTTGATTTAGAACCTCACACTCAGGTAATACCTTGTCAGGGTTCAAGTTCATGTTGCCACTACAAGATGTTAGATTTCTCCTTGCTTCAGACGAAAACAAGAAAAGACAGATAAGTACCATGTGTCAGAGTCTATACTTGACACTGCATTTCTTCTAATACAGTGCTGCTGTCTGGTACGCTGTGGAAACAAGTAGAATAACAAAAGCAAAATCTTAGGCACTTAAAAATTACTAGAAGCTCACTGAATCATAGATTTGCAGGAGGATTTATACACCTGAAGCTTCACATGAAAATGGTAAAAACACCATAGTCTATTAGGAACCAATTTCCTGCAGGCAGCTACATGTGGGAATCTGACTTTCATACTTTCAAAAACCTAGCAATGGCTGAATAGCATCATTAAGTGCCTAAATGTCTTTGACAATCTTGCCCTTGTTCCTCCAGAATCTATCTAGTGAAAGAAACAGGTGCAATGAAATGACTCAAGAAGTGTATGTTAATGTGTACAAAAATTATATAAATGTGCATATATTCATTGTAGAGGTGTATGATTGTTCTGTCAGTTTAAGGACAAAAATATTATGGCATGTAAACTGAAGTTTCCAAAGCCACTTAAACACTCATGAGCTCATCTCTCAGATGACCTTCAGGAAGACATTTCACGAGTACCTAACTAACTTTAGAAAATATTACACTGTGACAAATCTAGTTTTCATATTATAAATTAATGAGTTTCTCTTTTAACTTACTAAATTAACATGAACACTGCATAAAAATTTACAATGGCATGATAAAAACTTTAATTTAGTCTTAATTATTTAAAATGTATTTTATAATCTTTTGACTCAAAAGTGAGAATAGGTGTAAAAGTAAATAACATAACAAGGTGAACAAAGCATTTCAGAAGAGTATTATATATTCTTATATTTCTGGACGTGAGTGTATTCTGTAAACATAGTCCTAAACTGTGCCTCCAAGATTTCTATACAAAAATCTGTTACTGACTTTGTTTCCTCCTTCTTCCCCCAGCTTTATATGCTGAGCATGACGTCATATGGTACGGCATAGCCCTTTGTTCAGCTGGGGTCAGCTGCCCTGGCTGTGTCCCCTCCCAGCTTCTTGTGCACCTCCAGCCCACTCGCTGGTGGGGTGGGGTGAGAAGCGGAAAAGGCGTTGACTCTGTGTAAGCACTGCTCAGCAGTAACAAAAACATTCCTGTGTTATCAACACTGTTTTCAGCACAAATCCAAAACATAGCCTCATACGAGCTTCTCTGAAGAAAATTAACTTTATCCCAGCCAAAACCAGCACACCACGTTATTGATATGCTTTGATTTTTTTTTAATCTTTTTTTCTTCTAAGAACTAGCTGCAAAATGTGCCCATAAATCTGAGCAGTAAAATGGATTTATGAAAATACAGCCCATGCTTTTGAAAATACTAGTAACAATACTGCTTCACTGATTATCCTAGGATTAATTTGTAGTATATGCTATAATCTGAAATGATCTAACTTTATTTAATATTCTGAACCAGAGCCTTCTTGATCCCAAAGAAGCTTTGAAGTTGTTAGGGCATTAAGACCTCCTGTATACCCAACATACACATTTCTGCTTAACCAGTGGTTTTTTTTGTGTTTTAAAATCTTCTTGCTTTCACGGTAGATGAGAGCTTTTAATAGAGTTGCAAAATTACCAAAGCTGCAACTGCTTTGCCAATTAAGTTTCAAGAAATTGGATTTGGTTCTACTTTATAAAACTTTTCAACATAATATAGTTGCAACAGTATGAAGTTTATTCTCCACTTTCAGCTGTCACAAAGACCAAGTTATTTACATGGAGGACCTCTTCAAGCTTGATTTGTTGATAAGTTTGCAATACTACTGTTCACCTTTCTTTAGCTGACTTAGGCACACTTCATGGCTTCAAGCTGTTAGGTAGAAAATAATTAGGTGTTCGAGTTGCATTATGAAAGAAAAACTGCAGCCCATAGGTCCTGAACACTGAAAATGTGAAAAGAACTTCTCTCACTGATTCAGGGAGAAAAGTACCCTCTCTGCCAGCCCCCAACCTGACCATTTTGGTTTGGGATAAGAACTACATGATAGCAGGCTTACTTAGTCTTTGCTGTTGAATTGTATTATCTGAAAATGTTCAGTGGTAATTGAAGAAGTGTGAAAAAAATCATTGTTACAAACCCCAATATTTTGTTTAATATTAAGTGCTGAAATGTTTGTAATTGTTAAGCAGCTTGTAAAAAATTCTTTTCTGAAAAAGGAAACACTACATCCTTAGTTACATGCAATCACTGAAGACAGATGCTTTCTCTCATTTAAAAAGTTACAAGCATAAGTTTACAAAATATTTCATTGTGAAACATTGATGCTTAAAGTGTTTCTCCTGGCAAATACAGTTTCCCCTTTATTGTTGAAAACTTAGGTAAGAATGTTTAAATTACAGTCTATATTCTCTTTTTCATAGCGGTCCTTCGTGCCTATTTAACATTGAAAAAAAATTTTGTGTGGTGTTGTTTTTTTTTTTTTTAAATCCATTTGCTTTAGCTTATACCAGAAATTTCTGCTCTTTGGCATCAGTAGCAGAACTAAAGTCCTTAGCCAAAGTCTTGGATTAAAACATTGCTTATGAAATTACTTTTTTTTAGTGCAGATAGATTTTGATTAATGAGAGATTTTGAACTGTGGCTGTCATATGTTTGATTTTTTTTCAATTTTCCATAAGTGTAGTAAGTTCTATTTTTTCCTAATATCATCTGAAAGATTGTCACAAAACTGAATCCTCATAGATTAAGAGTGTTTCTGAAAGCACTAAAACTTTTTGGATGGGTGAACTGAATCTGTAAACAAGAAAAATCAGTGAGATGAGTTTGATAGAAGGGAAAAATCACCCATGGCTGCTTGATTTTGCATCATGGTAAAAAGAGTTTGTTTGTACTCATGGGTGAATTCCCAGTAATTAGATTTAATCGTTAATGTTACATGTGAACATAGGTATAATTAACCAAAGTAGGGACATTGATTTCTCCTTCATTTGATCATCTCCGGTGATGTTTTAATTTCCATTTTTGCAAATAAGTGAATTAGTGAATTGCAAATTGGAATTTTGAGAATTAGTGTTTGGAGCAGACATGCACACAGCCAGACTTATTGATTCCATAAGGTGTTGTACAGACCTGAAGAGCTGTGCAGATCTGTAATGTCGTGGCCTTATAAATTGCAAAAAAATAGGTAGTAAATACAGGGGAAGAATTTGTTTGGTTCATTTTATTTAGGTAAAGTTGATTTATACATTCAGATTAAGAAAGAATTTTAATTTAGAAATTAGGAAGATAACTGGTGGAGCAATGCATTGCTCCTCAGAAGAGTGCAGAATCAGATCCGAAACAAATAAATACAAATTTTTAGGGCACATCAACGAATTTCCTGGAGTAATCAATGACTATGACAATGTAGAATGTCTTAAGTGCTATCTATCTACATTGCATTATGTTTTCTGTATTTATTATATATTTATTCATCTAAGAGGTGGAGAATTGCTTGAAATACTTCTTTCCAAATAACAGATTATAGAATTGATGTACCAATGAATGAGCAGTTGTGTTCCCTACTATATGGAAATGCTTAAAGCAATGAATTGTACCAGAACGCTTCATCTCCAGTGCTTTCAGTACTACTTGCTCTGTGATTTCTTGAATTATTCATTAATTAAGGAAGCACAATGCAAGTTATTGAATTTCAGGCTAAGACCAAAATAAATAAATGTGCCTTTAAAAGGGGAAAAGATGCTATTATTATAACACTTCTGACTTCTTAGTTTATTTTAGTTATTTGCATAGCTGTAATTAAGCTATAGTGTACTTCATTCCTGCATTAAAATTAAGTAGAATAAAATTATCACTTTTTTACTAACATGAAATTAAGTGTCATTAATGAGGATTTAATTACCATGTTTCATATTAGATATAATTAGCTAACGATCTATAAATCTATATGAAGCACAACTTAACAATATAACATTTTACATAATAAAATAACTAATCTAAGCCCAAGAAGTAATTAAGATGTCATATGTGCCGTATTTCATAGTCCATGAGGGAAGACAATTAAAGCTCTGGTAAAATATACAAGAGTAAATTTGAGTTGGCCTGCCCAAAGCCCTCTCTATCATTACGTATGCTTTTATTTTGTAGTTTGTTTAAATGATATAAATAGTCTTGTATTTCTTTGCCTTTGTGTTATTACAATTGGTAGCAGGTGAAGAAATAGTGTATGTTGAAGGTTACTCCTTTAAGCTATTGAGCAGACTTTGCTGGAAATGTTGGCTTTAGTTTTCTTGTTTTGTTCTTTATATTAAGAATTTTCACCAGACAATTTATTTTATTAAAATGAAAATTTCCTAAGAGAATTTCAAGATTTCCATGATGAAGCTTCTCAGATTCTCTGAGTAGAGTTTCTGCTCGAAACCAGTGAGAAAAGCAAGGTCTGTTTAGTTCATTGCAAGAGTTATAGCTTAGGGTTTCAACTTTGATGTCAGTATGACCTAAGCTATCATGCAAGTCTGCTGGAGTCCTGTCATCCTTATTCTCTCTCTTTCCAGTCATTTAAGAAAACAAAGACATGTGAAGCCTAAGAAACAAAATTCCCACACTTCTTTACTATTCCCCTTTGGAAAAATAAATATTGCTGGAAAAAATTAATATTACTGGAATGTAGTTTTTAACTTGCCCCCTCATGTTCTTGGTTAATGGACTTTGTGATATTTATAACTCAGACGAGAAGACGTGGGAAATATAAAATTATCTATTCTGTGTATTGTATTCAATATGTGAATTGATTACTTAAGTATGCAGTGGAGTTCAGAGCCATGTACACATCTGAGTCTGAAATGTCTTTCAAAATATTTTATTGTACAAAATATTTATAGTAAAGAGCCTATCATTTGTTTCTTGAAGCTAGCTGAGAATATAGACTTTTTTCCTAACTTAAATGTGTGTATATATATATATACACACATATATGTATATAAATATAAATAATAATCTCAGTCATATAATATGTCTTAAAAACAGGTTCCTATTCAGGGACCTTCAAATCCTTGAAATGCTGGTAGCCACAACATTATTAACTTTGAAAATTGTCAAATGTGCAGTATTTAACACATGTTCACTGTCCACCGTATACCCAGAAATTGTGCCAGCCACTAGTACTTTAAGTTGCCGTAAATTTTAAAATTACAATTTTCTGTAATATGTTTGCTAAAAAACAGTATTTGTTGTCTTCAGAAAGGATATAGGGATGCTGTTATTGTTAAAAAAGTAGAAAGACAACTTTTCACTTTGCATGATACCTGTCTGCATCTGTAGTATTTGTATTGACTTCAGTACAGTTATTTCTGATTAAGGAGGTCATGCATGCATGCATGTAATAATAATGATGCATTATAAATTTGCTGAAGGAAATATGTTCAAGACTGTAAGTGATTTTTAAATTAAGATCTAGACACTTTAAATTAGAACTAGACCCTATTAGAGTCAAAAGGAGTGCAGGCTATTGTGATTTGCCATGTGGTTTGGTGTTACTTTCAGATTTAACAACTGGTACTTGTGGGCAGGGTACCAAAACAAATATCTTGTCTAATTTATGGGAACTAAAGAAACATACTTTGTATGCAAAGCTGAGAATTTAATTTTATTCTAAACAAAGAATTATTATTAGTACAAATTGCTCCAAGCAGTGCTAATTTGAATAGACTAGGTTCTTAGGGCATGGGGATGCTCTTAACTTCAGGATCAAAGGAGATGTTGCCATGTGCAATTCATGATTTTTCTGATGTTCGGATCTTGTTTGCCTGCACCCCAAAATCCCTAGATCCTTCTGAGCTGTGTGGGCAAGCAGAGCCTCAGCACAGCGTGAGCTCTGCAAGTTGTTGTATGGACAAGGTTTTATATCAATCCAGACTTGATCTGGCTGAGGTTTTGTCCTCCTTTATTTGCTCCTTTGCTTTGTTCATAAGTGGTCACCATCTTCTCATTGCTTCTCAATACATTATCTGATTTCTTGTGTTGTTCTGCTGGTGGTTAACACCAAACAGGAAAACAGATTTTAATTGTTGCACATAGGAAATGTGCTGCTGTGTGCCGTTCTGCTTTAGGTCAATGTCCCCGTGCCACAGGCCTTAGAAGGCAGGTGGAGGTCAAACTGTTCTAGAGCAAGAAATTACAATGAAACTATCAAATTCTGAATTGTCTTGACTAATAATGTTGTTTATTCTAAACAGTGGTACAGTGAAAACTGATAAAATTTTTCATATTCACCCTTTCTCTGTCATGATGCTTACCCTTCTCATCCTCTGGGTCCCAAATTCAATGGCAACAGCCTTCTCCATGGAGAAGCAGAATTCCAAAAAGGCAGGGTTTCAGCAAGTGGTCTGTGTCCACAGTCTTTCGCCATTAGAAGCATGATGTGGCTATAGGGTGTTGCAGACTTACCTGTGGTTCTGTTTATACTGTTGATAACACAGCCTGGTTGCTTGATCTTTCTTTAACAGTTATGCTTAAAACCATCTTTACCAAGTCTCTCAAGGTCCTTTATGAACCAGTAATTAACCATTTGTGATTTATGTTTATAGCCCTGGGGCCTCTGATATCATCTTGTGTTTGCAGGTTCGAAGCCTTTGCCTGTATCTTGTACTCATACTTTTGGGGACTACAAACCTAGTCCATCAGAAGACACATAGAAACAAACAGGTACAACAAGTTCAGCAAGGAGAATTGCAAAGTCCTGCATCTGGAGAGGAACAACCCTGGGCATGAAGATATGCTGGGGGATACCCAGCTGAAAAGCATCTTGGAAAGGACCTGGGGGTCCTGGTAGACACCAGGTTGAACATCAACTAGCAATGTGCCCTTTGTGGCGAAGGCAGCCAATGGTATCCTGGGCTGCATTAGGCAAAGTATTGCCAGCAGGTGGAAGGAAGTGATCCTTCCCCTCTACTCAGCACTGGTGATGCCACACCTGGAGTACTGCGTCCAGCTCTGGGCTCCCCAGTACAAGAGAGACGTGGACATACTGGGGAGAGTCCAACAAAGGGACACCAAGATGCTTAAGGGACTGCAGAACCTCTCATATGAGGAAAGGCTGAGAGAGCTGGGACTGTTCAGCCTGGAGAAGAGAGGGCTCAGGGGGGATCTTGTCAATGTATATAAATACCTGAAGGGAGGGTGCAAAGATGATGGAGCCAGGCTCTTTCCACTGGTGCCCAGTGGCAGGACAAGAGGCAACAGGCACAAACTGAAACACAGGAGGTGCCATCTGAACATCAGGGTGACCAAGCCCTAGCACAGATTGTGCAGGAAGGTTGTGGAGTCTCCCTCCTTGGGGGTATTTAAAAGCTGTCTGGACATGGTATTGCGCACTTGGCTCTAGGTGGCCCTGCTTGAGCAGCAGGTTGGATCAGATGACCTCCAGGGATCCTTTCCAACCTTAGTCGTTCTGTGATTCTGTGAATGCTTTGGTATCATCTCATTATTAATATCTAGTAGTTACAGCAGTACCACTGGTGCACTATCAGAATTACAATGTGGGATAAGCATGTTCTGTCAATTATCTCAGATTAGCTGCTCTGAAGTAACATGTTAAAACAGAGAATCTTGTTTGCTTTTAGTAAGAGGCACCTGTCCTTGAAGCAATCCCATGAAAATATAGAAGAATCATGTAGTAAGCATATTGACATTCAGAGCAGAGTTTGTGCTGATATTTCATCTTTCTCTTCACCTCTACCTTCTTTTATACATTGATTTATCTGTCTTTGGAGACAGGGATTGAAATTGAATCTTTCCTTTGCACATGCTTTACTATGTTTTAAAGTTATATGCAGCATTACATACTTAATAAAGATTTAAAGAAGTAAAATTCGTTCATTGATCCAGACATGTTAGACAGTTTTTAAAATGTGTATTGTTATATCACTCATGTCAATCCTTTCTTAGGAAGTCTTAGTAATCAAAATCAAGTCAGTCTTAAAGAAGTGCAATGATTTGCTGTTAATATAAATGTCAGCTAAAAATCACTGTCACATTTTAAATAATTCAGAATTATTTTTCAGTTAAAAAATCCTTAAGATTGCTGCTAAATACCGACTAGTACTGTACGAAGTTACTTTTAGACAGAAAAGAATAATCAAATTACTTTTTTTTCTCTCAGAATAAAGCATGGTGTTTCTTCATTGTTGCATTGAAAGTAAAGCATCTTTAAATTCATATAATACTTTCTCACATCATAAATATTTTCTATGTAACTCCCACATTATAGAATGTGTAGCTATATAAAACTGAAACAGTACTACTAGAATTTCACCTCTTCATAATAATTGAATTGGATGTCAAAGTCTTCTTTGGGTTTCCATTCATTTCACACTGCTTATAAAAGTTTTCTTTGCTTCTATAAAGGTTGTGCTTAGATCCTTGATCACAAAATATGACATTCTTTGACTTTTGTGAGACCCTCATCACCATCCTCAGAGATCTTTTATCACAGAGCAAAGGTACAGGAAGCATTTCATTACAGAGCATTGTTAAAGTTTGCCTGGGTGCAAAAAGATTAGCGCATAAAAGAGTAGTCCATTAAGGGATATTAAAACCAAATTATATAACCACTGGCTTGGGAAGTCCTTGAGCCACCAATGGCTGGGAGCTGACAGGGTTAACTGGAGATGTGCTGGGATATGGCTGTTCTTATAGTGTTCGCTGGGTACAGGCCACTGGCCAGCGATGGAGACTGGGTGCTCTGCCAGCTGAGTCCTTGCTGTCACAGTCTTACCCACATGGAGAGAAGCCCAGCTCTCAGCCACCTACTGATACTGCTCTGCTGTTTGGGGCTCTCGATTTGTAACAGCTGAGGATCTTCATTCTATATTTCTATATGAACTGTGCACTTGGAGACAAAGCATCTGTACTCAAAACATGGATGTAATCAGCAATCACTCAATAGAGAGTATGATGATAACCATTTACTCTCATCATGGACTTTTTCTGGATTTGCAACAAGAGGTCAGACTTATTTCCTCTCAAGACATTTGAAAGGTGCAATTGTATGCATTGATTAGGGTAAAACTAGCTTCTGTACTATAGAATATTTGAGAAAAACTATGAAAGGAAGCTTTTCTCTGATCCAGAATGTATTTTTCACCTTCCAAAAACGAAAAAGGGGGAAAAGATAGACACCATCATCTATTACAAATTTAATTATATTCAAATAAATATTTGCCATTAAACTAGGAACACTGATTTTATATAGCTCTTTATGAACATTTTCAGAAACTAAAATGAGAAATAATTAATTTCTGATAAAGTTTAGCAGGAGAAAAAGTAAGACATACATTCATAATTATATGTGTGTGGAGATCAGGGATAAGGTGATGGCTGGGCACAAAACTTTGGTCCTTTCATTTCATAGTTTCTTTGACGGGATATACTTTTTCCCGTTCACATCCCTTTCTGGGGCCTGAACTTCTGGTTCACCATGGGAGAGGGAAAACGGGACTGGGGCTGGATTTTTCCAAGCAAGAGGAGGGAGTGGGCCTGGAGGTTTTGGTGTGAGGTGTTGGGTGTCCAGCAGGAAGAAGCAGATGAGGTGAAAGGTGTGAGAATACACTTTAGTATGTGTGGTAGGACATTAGGCACTGCTGTCTGAGAAGTCAGACAGTACAGAGATATTTGGCAGTATCATATTACTGTTGAGATCTTCTAGACAGCAATGTGCATACCCAATTTGTTGGTGAAAGTTGAGCTAAAAGTTTCTAGGACACCCAGACTTATCACCAATGTTCTCTGCAGTTGAATTTCCCACATATTTAAGAAATGTCTGTGATTTGTTGATTTTGAGATGCCCAATTAAAGCTACAGTGCAAGTGCTCCAAACCAGCTATAAAGCTGGGCATGGGATTTCACTTCTTTACCAAATAATTTTGAATGAATCCTAAAAGTTAAATGATGGCCAAATGTTTAAAAATAGATACTTTAGACTAATTCCATCAGATATTTTGGTTACAGATATTATAAAGTCCCAGCTGCTTATCAGATGAGGCATATCTCTTGACATGGTGGTAAGGAGGCTGTCATTTCCATCTCCTGCAACTGGGAGCTGCTGGTAAACACCTGTCCTTTGAAATTGGAATGGTTCAAGTTATACTAGCTTGATTCTTGCCATTTCAGCAAAGTAATCTTCAATTCTTCCTAGGCCAAGACTGTCTGAACAATATACATCTTTTCCTTCTGCTCATTTCCTTGTTCTGGAAGTTTCAACAGAGGTTAGTCAGAACTATAAATCACAGCCAGGCAGTCATAAGAAAATAATTGTACTGTCTAGCCAAAACAGTCTCTCAAAGAGGTAGTGTACCAGAGTCAGTGGAGAAGACTTGTCTTTTTAGTATTCACAGTATGTGAATATTTAATCTGGGTTTTCTTCATGATGCTTCTGAGAGTCACAACCGCACAAGTTCATGTATAGCCAGGTTTCTCCACCATCCTGGGGGTTAAATTTAATGTTTACCAGATTTATCAGAAATTAGTTTAACACTGTATAAATTATAGGTTAACATGGCAGTCCTAATAAAAAAAAAAAAACAAAACTCACACTGTTTTTGGTGAAGACCATACAGTTTGAGTATTTTGTTGTCAGTTTGATTAAGTCCTGCAATACGTTTGTTTTTTGTAACATTTTTCTGGCAGGTAGTAAATTGTTACACACTTCAAACTGTAATCTCAGACCTCTTCTACCTTTTTCCCTTGCCATACCAGTTCTTAACCGTATTTATTTATCGTAAATTATCAGTTTTGAGTCCTGCTGTGTTCATTAGTAGATTAGAATCTATTTGGGATAAAGACTGTCATTTTAGCATTTTTATACTAGCTACTCTATAGGGAACAATTTCTGATGTGGGAAATTAAGTACTTCTATAGCACACATTTTAAGTAATCAGACCCATTCAAAACTGGATCTGGGGGGATGTTTCTGAATCACAAAATGCAGATTGTTCAAACTTTCATTGAAGGTTTCAGCTTACCTACTGTTTGTCTTTTTTGAAGCTTCACCTTATATTTAACAGTATTTAAAAAATAGGAAACAAATAATTTGGAGAATCTAAAAACTCTATTATCCCTTGAGAATCGTATGTACAATGTATTCTTCAGATTGTCTATTAACTGGGAGTCAGCTTTATAATAAAAGATAAGAAGAAAGAAAGGACACTAATTTTCAACACCTTCCCTATGTCATTTAGGAGAGCTTACTGTGAAGGAACAGTGTTGTAAAACCTCAACTGCTGTGTGCCAGGAGCATGGATTTGTTTGCTTAACATGAATTGAATTCTGCTTACACAAAACAAGCATCAGTATTTTTCTTAAAAAGCAATACTTTTTCTGAGCCCAGCATGAAATGTTATCTCCTGTATTTCTCAGTATTCAAGTGAGTTTCATAAATTTTTAACATTCTTTTTCTGTAGCACTTTAAGAGTAACATGGTGCCTTTAAGTAAAATTCTCTTATATTTTGCTCGCTCTCTGTTAAATTGATAAAACAGGCATTCTTTACAGCTATCCCTAATTATTTTCTTCAGAGTTCCATCCTAACTGATTTACAGGCAATAACAGTCAAAACAAAGAGATTTTATTTTTCCCTTTGTGTTGGAAGTGTCCAAAGCCTAGCCCTGAAATTTGCTCTTCTGCTCTTCTGTCAAACACTCTTTTGTGTGATTCCTTATTCCTGCCATATCTCTCCAGAATTCAGCTGTGAATCTATATTTAAAAAAAAATACTGGTCTCTAGCCTTAAAACAGGTTTCCTAGTTTCCTATTCTAGTAATAGTGCTGAGTGGTTCATAGTCACTTAAACATAACACATAATTAGCATAAGAGAAACAGTCAGTGTTTATGTTGTTTGGCTGAAAACATTTGACTTCAGGTAGGTGGACCTTCCCAGTTCTGCATGATACTGTGCTGAAATTTCCTGATTTACCACGTGATAGCTGGAAATCTCTCCTCCTGTCTCATGCATTTTGTAAACATATTTCAAAGAGAAACCATCCTTTTAGTGAAACAAAGAATTAGACATAATTTTCTCTCAGTAACATGTTCTTCTTATGTATTTTTGCAGTTTGCAAATTTCCAATGTATTTTCCCTAATTGATACCTCTACACATGTTTAACCCAGTTGCCTTTCACTGTCTTTTTTTCTCGGTATTAATATCACTATACACTAGCGATATATGCACTCACACTATACGACACCATTCCATAATGGGATGTGTGTGGCTGGTTTACCATATCCTCACCTTTGCTGAAGCCCTGTCCATTCTTTCTGTGGAGAGGTCTTTAACCCAGAAACACTGTTGTCATGCTCTTTACCAGTGATACGCAGAATTTGCTGAAGCTTGCAAACCCTTGCAAAACAGTTTAATCCCATGTAGCCCTAGCATGCTTTTCCAAATGCAAGAATATTTGTTCATGTGGCTTGCCACATCACAGGCATATCCATGAGCTATGCTTTTGTGGAATCCAACTGAAAACTTTACATATTTCAATTACAGAGTTCTCTTACTGAGCTTTGAATCCTAACAAATTTACAAAGATGTCAGAGCATAAAACACCGTATATGAACTTCGTTCTAGAAATGGTGACTTATTTTTCTGAGAAAATTCATATATAGAACTTAATATGATTATTTACAGTTCATCCATTATTTTTTTCTGATTTTTTTTTAGATTTAGCTATGATGCTGACTCTTCTTCAAAAAGAGTCTTCAAAACTGAAAAAATCTCTCTGTAACTTTTATCTGTTGCAGACTATTCCATGTGCTGCTACTTTTTGTAAATTATCTGTTTAACAACTATATAGTTGCAGTATAATTTCAGTATCAAGTTATTCAGATAGTTATTGGGAGAAACATGTATTTTATGAGTATCTTTCTTTTTCTGCCCTTTCTGGATTGGTCTTTCTAGGATCTCTTTAAACTGAACTTTTTTTACAGACATGGGCAGATGGGAAAAATACTTCTTTCTGTAAATTTTGCTGCTCTGTGTGCACAGATTATCCATGACACATGAATGAAGGCAGATTTTTTTTTCCAGACTTCATATCCTTGATGTAATTTACATTTCAATTAGTTTAGGATAAACTAGAAATAAAAGCAGAAGAAAGCCCCTGAAGGAAAGCAAATTAACAAGTTAGGCATTAGGTCAAACAGAAAGTAAATGTACAGCCTATAGGCGCACCAGAACCATCCTAGAGAAACAAATATAAGCACGCATGGGTACTCCCATATATTAGATAGTGACAAAAATAATAAAAAGAAATCAACCTTGAGCCAGCAAGGTTTAAATAAAAAAAAAAAAAAAGAGAGGGAACTAAGGAGGAAAACATATTAGAATATGTTGTTCTTTTCTTAAGTTGTTAGTATATTTGTTCATCACTAGGCAAAAAGAAGTCTATAAAAAAAAAAGCTTTTAGTAAACAAATGTACCATTCAAGCTTTTGTTTCCATTTCAAAGCGTATAAGAAAACCTTATTTTTTTCTCTTCCTTTATAAGTATGTTCAGTGCTCATTATATATGCAATAGATGTTAAAATGACATTAAAAAGTACTCAGTTTTCTTACCTCTAGTCAGTACATAATGGATTTAAATAAAAAATTCTGTTTAATCTACATACATGTGTTTTTTTCAATGTTGTAAAGCTTGTGATGAAGTATGAACTTCTGGAAACTTCATTTTAAGAAGGAAGCCCGAGTATGGCTCATTAAAAAAATAACAAAACAAAACAAAAATCCAATAAAACCAGCCAATCAACCAACCAACCAGAACAAAACCAAAGAAACCCCACCACCCAAACAATAACAAAAAAGCTTTAAATTAGAAATTAAAGAGTAAAGTTACATATAAGAACACTGTGGTATTACATATGCATTAAACCAAGAAACTGATAGAAACTTAGAAACTGATAACATCCAAATTAATTTTTAATCTGTGATTTGTTTTTTGTTGTGTTTTTTTTTTTTTTTTTTTATACACTTCAACCATTGTACATTTTGAAACAAAATGCAGATTGGAAAATATTCTTATTTAAGGATACTAATTTCCTGTGGAACTGTGAAGCATGCGTATTCCTCTCTCCTTGAGGGATTTGCCTGTACTTCATATGCTAGTTTTGTATAAATCTCCATTGCCCTGGTGAAACAAAGAAGAAACAGCAATGTTTAAGGCTATCTGTCAAGTACACTGGTAGAACTTGGTTTTGGCAACCTCTGCTCATGTACTGCTGAGCCATATTTTATGAGTGATTTTATTATAGCATGCAGATGTCTTGGTATTAGTAGGTAATAATCAAATGCATAACTATAATAAAAACCTCCCTGTGAACATCAGTAGTAGGACATATCGTAAGTGCAGCTATTTGGAATCCAAGACTGAAAACAGAATATGAATTTAAAATCACGTTGTGAAAACAGAATGTGAATTTAAAATCATGTTGATGTTTTTTCATTCAGTCAAAATCACATTTTTTTCCATGGGTAAGATTTAGAAAGGAAAGCCAAATTCAGAAAGGCTAGCAATGGGTTCCTCCACTCGCACTGATTCTGCCCTATTTCTGTTGTTTTCTATTGAATTTTTGACTGTGATTGCAATGTAGCTGGCTGCAGATACTTTCTTTCTGGAGGGCCCAGAGACATGTTCCTGAAACACTTATGAATGACAGTGACTCATTTGTTTCCATATTGATCCAGCTTGAAAAATGAAAGTACCAGTAAACATAACTCTGTAGTGAATCATCTTTTGTTGCTGAAATCGCATACCATAGTGTTTAAGTTTGTATCATCTCTGGCTTAGTTAAAAAGAAGATGAAAAAAACCCCAACATATTTTTGAAAGGTCTAGAAAGACATAAGTTTATTAAAATTACAATTAGAGCTGCTTATGTATTAGAGCAGCATGTGCAGTGTAAAATAAGAGAGCTATAGAAACTAGTTACAGAAATGGACCTCTCATGATTAAAATAGCAGAAAATTCTAAAAAAAAAATCAAAAGTACATTCCTATGGTTGCTTGTAATCCAGTTTATGTATGGGGAATTCCAAGGCAGACAGGTTTTACTTGCCCAAGGCCAAAGAGTAGATCAGTGGCACAACTGAGAGTAGCTATTAAAAGTTCCTCAAAAACTTATTCTGACTATGTCTCCTCTGGGACATAGAGTAGTGTATTTTTACAACAATATACAGTTTAAAAGAACATTTAACATATGTCTGGGGATTGAACCAGAATAAGCCAAAGCCTGGTTTTAAAAAAATCAGCATATAAACAGAAAATGATGTATCTTTGCTTCCCAGAAGGTGAGTTTCCATAATGAGATTATAATCAAATGTACAATTTTAAAAAGTTTTTTCCTTAGCTATGCATCATTTTGGGTAAAGACACTGTTTGGTTTAATAAAAGTGTTCAAATACTATGGTGATAAGCATTTCAGAAGATACTGCATAGAAAATAATTTCACTGTAGGAACTAAATTCAGAAAGCTCAAAAATTATGGTACACTCAGTAGATAAATTTTTGTAATTATGGAATTATTCTTAAGAGTAAGATCAAGGGCAAGATTACAAGGAATACAAACCTTAGGGGAAATCCCCAGCAATGTTTTGTTACCTAGTGTTTAACTCTGAAATGAGTTCCTCTTTCTTCCTGCTGCTGATGGCTGACTACTGGGCAAATTAGAAAGAAGGAGCAATATATGAAAGGAAGTGTTTTACGCAGCTAAATGAGCTGCCATATAAACGTTCCAGAATTAGTATATCTGTATTTGATGCAATATGTGCATGCTGCTATATAAAAAACCCTCACAGATTAAAATATTGATATTTAATAAATGCATCAAAGACAGCAAAAAATATAGAAAAACATATTTTATATTACAATTTATGTTAAACAAAAGGTCAGTTGGCATACTTTTTGTGCTACATTTATTGCTAACATGCTGTGCTTCTTACAAAATAAATAGAATATTCCTATCTTTGAGTCCAATCTTGCTTGCAAATCCTTTAAAAAAATATTTTATTCCAATGGACCACACAGATCTCAACATACAAATTTTAGACGTTTCAGCTACTCACATTGGAGCCAGCATTAGAGTACTTTTATGGACCCTAGCCCAAAAGAAAATTCAAAAGGGGATGATCCATAATACCAGTATAATTAATAAACTACCAAGCACAATCTCTCCCTTCTTTTGTTTAGATGTATACTTGGAAGACTTTGTCCTGACATTGTTTAGGCATTAATAATTGAAAGGCAAGTACTGAAAACTGTGGATAACTATGTTCTAACCATGGGCTAGTCTTTAAATTGGTATGCATTTTCCTCTACAAAATAAAAGGGCAGAATCACTGATAACTTGTTCTTCCCCCCCGCCCCGCAGTTCCTCATCTTCATTTCTCACATCCTATTCTTTCTGTAGAGTTGGTGAAAACTCACTCACACAACCCTCTATAGTTGTTATCATAACAAAACACCTGCAAATTATAAATTATATATAAATCATTAAACTATGAACTGCTTGAGAGAGGAACTATCCATTTATTTTGCATTTATTTGAATCTTACTAAATGGTTATGATGTGTTATTTGAGGTTGGAAGCAGGATTATGAAGTTAAGAATTAAGCAAGGAATTAAGCAAGGAATTCCAAACTTCCATTTTATCAAACAATTTGTTTTATATAAATGTGTTTCTTTATATGCTAGGATCATTTATTGGGTCCAAGATGGAATTTTGTAACTTAAATGTAAATAAGGATGTGGAGCGAGAATAAGAAATTGATTGAGAGTCACAATACTCCATAATCCTTCAGTGTGGTGGTCAGCAAGATGTACTCAGGAGGTGGATCACTGGTCCCTTTTTTCCCTTTTACTGTTGTTGGAATGCTAACATATTTCAAAACCTCATATTGTTCATAAAATTGAACGGTATTCTACTAACCAATCAGTCACTAGTAGTAAATAAAATATCAGGGCTTTTTTTGAGATGTTACAGACTTTGGGGACAATCCGTACACTCTCAGTAGAAAATATGGTGAGAACATCTACACTGAGCTTTGTTTATGCCATCTCTTGAAATAGCCAGCTGAACTTTTTTTATGTTGTCAGAGGAATTCTTAAGCCAAAACAGAACTATCTCTCCCATTGCTAGTCTATCAGATACCTCATTTTATCAAAATAGTTGACACAGGGAGAAGTTTTTATGGTTTGTGTTATTTTCAGAATAAATTACGAATATAAAATAATAAAAAATTTTATCAGTTTAATCTCAAGCAAATAGATTTTCTGTTTTCCTCAATATAGTTGACACATACAGTAATTGCAGCTTGAACAAGTAATAATAAACAATTTATTCCAAAAACTGGGAAGGTAATATCTTCCCTGAATAACACGATTTTTGAGGCATAAAATTTTCCCCTCAGGTAAAGTGCCTGCATGCTTGACTGATTTTTAAAATTTTGCTCTTTTCTTTCTATAGGTGTATTTCTATTGATACTGGTTTAAACTGTATGTCATGATAGTTCTTCAGATCCAGTCTTCCAAGTTTGCTGTGTCTTCTTCATCACCTATGAGGCTAATTATGGGATTAACTATTTTAGCACTTGTTCTCTTGTGAGGAGAATAAACGTAAACACACCTTACTGTTTGGTCTCATTAAGACCAAGATTCAGAGAAATCAGATGAATTGCCTTCATGGGTAAAGTCAATAAGCCTAATTAAAATTATTTTAAACACTCAAGATATGAAGTGCACATGCATAAATTTAAGCATGTTTAAACATATGTGGGCTATCTCATTCAGAATTGAAGTGACTTTAGAAGGCTCTAGTTTATTATTCAACAGAGTGAACAGCAGCTGGGCAGTTACTTTACATAATAAATATCTCATTTATCAGTAGAGGTAGTGGTGCTGGTGTGGATGCACAGGGAGCTGAAGGAAGCACAACAGAGCTCTCAATCTGCTTCACGCTTCCTTCTCCAGCATCCTGCCTGCACAGTTTAGCTTCACGCTCCCAATCCCTAAGGCTGATTGTAGTGAGACTGTAAGCTAGTCTTTTCTGCTTCCTGACAGATAACTATCAACCAGCTGTAAATTAACCTGAGGATGATTTTTTAACATTCGCGAGAGTCTCCTTTAATACTGATTTTTTGTGCCTTAGTCATAAGTACCCCTTTAAGATGTTCTGAAATATTATCCAGGTGAGACATCTTGATAGCATAAGATTGCACAAATATTGTAAGAGGGATGTCTTAAGTTAAAACTATTTCTTGTAAGGAGAGGTATTGTGGTTCTTTGCTGTTTGCCATATTATTTAAAGGTCTGAAAAGCTCAATACCTTTTCCATGGGAAAATAAGAAACTTCAATATAAAGTTGAAGAGAAAATATAAGCAGATAAATCTGCACTGTCAGGGGTTTTTAGAATCATGTTTTTTTTAGAACTGAGCTGCCTTTGAGGTAACACTGAGAAAGTTTAGCTCCAGAAAAGACAGGCATGCAAAAATTGGGTTGGGTTTGGGTTTTTTTTTTTGATTCCCCATAGCCCTCATAATATAAATACTAACATCATGATAAATTAGCATGCAGTCTGTAATAGCACATATTGTGTATCAGTTTTGTTGAAACATTAGTATTATAAATATCTAATAATGAAATAAGAGAGGGATTTAGGGACGTATTTAAGTATTTAGTCTTTAAAGAGTCTTCAGAAAACTTATTCTTCTAAAATTTTTAAACTATAAAATTGCTCTAGTCTCCAAAAGATGCCTCAGTTTAATTAATTACATCAAAGTGCTTTCAGATGATTTTTCAGTCATGAACTGTCATTACATTTTGGTAATGCATATTTTATTTTGATTTTTATTTCTTTTTTCTGTCTGAGTTGATTCAGGTAACAAGCAAGTATTTCTGATTCAGCTGTAGTGCCCCATTCCGTAAAGATACTGTTGTTCCCAGTGGGAGCTGTCATAGTTTGAAGGTTGTTGTTCCCATAGAGGATTAATCTATTGACTCTAGAATATAAGAGAGAAGGTCTCATGTCTGTGGTCCTGGCCACTGCAGGACAACTAACATCATTGTCAGTTAAGTGATTACATCCATACTGTGTGTAAATATTTTTGTATGGTGCTTCTCATCCACTTTCATTTATGATGTTCTTATTTTTAAAATTTATCCCAGTCCACACTTTTTCTTCTGTGGGTGATTGTTCTTTATTTCACTGTTTCAGAAATGGAATAATTTATTTCCTTCATTTGTATTGTTTCCCTGAAGATAGGATCCGTCCCCTGGAGTTTTTGGGTTTTGTAGGCTACACTCTGTTCCTTTATGTCTCAGTTTTCCTCACACATTTTATCCTCTTTATCCTTTTTGGTTGCTATTCTTTTTATTTTATCTAACTCTCCTGTAGTCGTTCTAAATTGTGCAATGAGGCATCACAAAGTAAGACTTAAACTTCATAAAATTCAGGAAAAAAAGCCCCAAACCCTAAATCTCTACACTCAAGCTTAGGGATACTTAACCTCACTGGGAATACCAGTCCTCAATACAAATTGATGTGTAACCATGGCATTTTCAACCTCTGACTTTTAAGCAAACTTAATCGAAATGCAACAGAAGACTTCTGAAGCAAAGTGCAATGCTTTTTCAAGTGCCTATGCTACTCTGAGACAACATTGTAACCAAAAATTTATGGGAGAAGAGTAGAGCAGCACTGACATCTAAACTATGAGGTGATACCTGGGAGGTACCTTCCTGATGAGAAGTTATGTTCATCATCACTGGATCTGCATGTAAACTATTATGATAAGATAAGGGGAACACACTTCTGTCATTTTTTTTTTCCTAATTTAAATGTAGAGGTGTTAAATCACATGCCAGTAAAAAAGAAAAAAAAATTGGCAATATTTTCAGAGTATGCAAATACCAGCTAAACATTTCTCTTGCATCAATATATTTGGTTAGTGTTTCAATGAGATACATTTATAACTAAACAACGATATAGTTTAGAAGCCTCAGTGGGTTTATTCAAGCTTGGATATTTTTTCCTATATAGGAAAATAATGCAGTCAGTTATTTAAATTAGTTTTTTGTCCACACTGAAATATAGAATAAACAAACATGGTTGCTATTAGGCCATAAACCATCATAAATATAAAAAATTCCCTTTCTATGAAGAAAATCAATGACTGTTTAAACATGACAATGCGACTCTCTCTTACTAATCAAAATGTTATCAGGTCTTATTTTTAACAATTGGTTTGATCTAAATACCAGGAGAACATACTATTTTGATGTCCTCTTCATAATAGAGTGAAATAATTGTATTTTCTTCTATTTGTTGAAAAAGCCATGAGTATTTCTATGAAAAAGAGAATAAAAGGCATTCAACTATGGTGATTGCTTACCTCCTCAGCATTTCAAAGTGAGTGCCTCCATCACTTCTTCTTACAGGTATTTATTACAATAGGAAGTTAGGAGCAGATAATGAATATTCAGGACAGTTTATAGGTACTTGGAAGTGTGTTAGTGGACTTTGGACTACGTACTTATTTTGAGTTTTGTAATCTTTTTGTGCTGCCTTCGGATTTAATGGGAATATAAGAACTTTATGAAAACATTTTGAGAACTAGCATAATGTATCACTGGGTATGAACAAAGTACCAACAAATTCCAGAAAACACTGGCGCTCTTCCTGAACTTTAGGCAATATTGTGGGCACAGTACATTGTTCTTGTAACAATTATTGCAATAATTGTAAGACTCTTATAATTATGAAATCTTTTCACGTTTGTTTTAGATATTTTGGAAGACAAAAGTATTACTTTTCAGAGCACTGACTGACATAAGTTAGAAATACTCTGCTGACTTCACTGGAGATCTTAATGCTTGTGTGAGATTGAACAGTGACTCTGGAATTTTTAAACATCTGCTGATTTTTATCTTTATTGACAACTTTTCTTTCTTAGTATTTATAGCTGAAAATATATAAAATGATGTAAATTTTGCTTGTAATTAATTTGATTGTAAGTATTTGATAAGCTAATGTGAAACACTTTTCAGGTTTGACAGTTTTACATCTTTGTTCTCAGATTCGAATCTGTACCAGCTTTCCTGAAATAATACTCAAATACTGAAAGAAAAAAATTTTTGCTTTATTCTGCTTAACGAAACAACAAATGCCTGAGTCAGGCAAACAGCAGAATAAAAATTAGCATAATGCAGAAGAATAAATTCACAAAGTCACCAAGAATTCATCAATAAGCTGAAACATATGCACACACACACACATACACACACAGTGGAATCCCTGCTTTTTGCTCACTGAACGTGTTGAAATATAACTAGTAGCTTATGAAGACAGTCATTAAAAAAAAAGATTTCTGGATTCATATTGAAGATTTGGTATTTGACTCACAGAAAACACATACTGAAAATATATTTTCTTAAAAATATTATTTGGTTGTCAGAATATCTGTTTTTATTATGTTTGCATGTTTTGAATTTTGAGCTTCCATTTTAAAATTTCATAATTCCCTTTTCTTTTTGATCAATCTCAACAGATTTAGATCATGCATATAAAAACTGATAAAGGAAATAACGTTAAAGACTTGGGAATTGAGAAGATAGACTGATAATACCAAGTTCTTTGGAGATCCCCAAGTGCCTTTCTTATTCTGAATGATGGGGAAGATAAGCAAAAATTTAGAAAGTCTGAAATTAGAATTTTGATCATTTGCATTCCAGCCAGGGAGTTATAAATCATAGAATCACAATGACATAAATATATAGCCACCCTTTTATTCCTCCTGAGCCCAAAACAAAGTGAGAATAAGGAGTGCAGCCTTTCCTTCCACTTCATAATCTGAGATGTAGTCAAATGAGAATACAGTGCTATATAATTGGGATTGTCAGTGGAATTTGCAGAATATTAATTACTGCTTTTTGAATTGTTAACCATTAGTGAGTCATAGGACACATCTACTTCAAATTATTCAACCTGCAAATACTAAATTAAAAAATATAGACTATTATCTTAAAATAATAGTGGGGCTAGAGAGAAACCTGATTCTTTTTCTAAGGCAACTTAGAATTTGCTGACAGTAATGGAAATATCTTGAAATTTCTAAGTTAGTTTTTCATGAGTATGTAGGCAAAGCAAAATGCCTATAGCAGGGTGGTCATGGGAGGTTAGGTTAGGTTTTGTGACTGAGGAACATGTACCAAAACTATTGACATAAATCAGTGCAATGATTAAGAGAAAATATGCTTCAGAAAATAGCATACACTCAGTAGCTGAAAAAAGGGAATGCTGTTGAGAGAAGAAAAAATATTAATGCTGTGAGGACCAACACCAGTCTGCTAGACTTGAGGGGAATATGCTTTATGTTTCATTATTTTTATTTTAGCAAAGGAAGTAAACTCCATGGCATTTCTCTTATTCTGCTGAGTAATCCAAATATCCCTATAAAGAAGAAAAAAACCCCTTAATTTCAGGCCCATGCACCCCATAATCCTGAAACTGAGTGATTTAAGTGAAAACAAAGAAACAAAACTTAACATTGTGTCTTTATGTAAAGCTGATACGAAGCAAACCTCGAGACTCTTTAGATTACCAGTTATTGATCCAGTATGCAGCTACTATTGTTGAAATGGATGCATAGGTTTTATAGGTGTACAAGTGTTATGTACGGAGTAAATACCTAAGAAAAATGAAATTGGCTCTGCAGTGAAACGGAGGAAGTTCTCTCCTTCCCTTCTTACTTACTTTCCAGACTCTGTGGCACAGGGATTAGTGCTCAACTGCTAATCTGCCTCAGGGCAGTTTTGACTCATTTTGGTCCAAACTGGTGAGCAGATTTCAAGACAAAAAGCAGGGAAAAAAGATACAGCTTTATCCGTTTAAAAGTAGTAGTTCTGGCAGCTGTTTGTTGGAAAGGTCTAGCATATGTTACAGAGGAGAGACTTGAACCTTGCCAGGGATTTTGTACAGGGTGGCACTCTTGGCCTTCCCCAGGACTCTGCAGCCCGGCTGACGAAGGCGTGAGCTTTGCACAGGGCACAGCCAGCGCTGATGCAGTGGGAGCCCTGGACTGCCCGGAACGTGGCCTGCCAGGGCGGAGGGAGGCTTTCCTTGGGTCATGCTGAGTCTAGATTCAGGCATCTGAACCAAAAGCAAGTAAAAGGAGGAGACACACTCTTCTGTGCTGGCAGTAAGAGCCTCTTTCCTAAGTAGTAGGCAGCCTTATACAGACAATACATTCATATCCTCACTCTCAGTGTACATAATACCGGTGACAATCTGGTGTATTAGATATTGACGCTATTAATAATGAAATATTATTGCTTGCAGACCTCTTACTCTCTTGCTGTACCTACCCAGGCCTGATCTCAGCAATTCTGTATTTTTTCTGCATGGCCTCCCTGTTTTCCAAAGCAACCCACCCCATCTCTGTCGGGTTACTGTGGAGCTACATGAACTCCTTTTCTACAGCAGAGAAAGGCTGTAGGAGGGTCTTGTCTCCTTCCCTCTCTGCTGCAGCCATTGATACTTTTCTCTGAAGTGTGACCGGGAGGGGAGGTCTGTGGGTCCCAGGGGAGAGGCCATGGGGAACAGCCCACCCTGAGGCAGCCTGGGGTGGTGTGAGGAAATGGACAACACTTAAAGGGACTGAAAAACTCAGGGAGCAATCTTGGCCCTTTTCATGGGAGGTGAGTTGGAGTAGGGAGACAGGGGAGATGTCCTTGAAATCCCACTTGGAAGGCTGAAAGAGAAAATTAAGAAAGAGGAGAAAGAGAAGGGAAGAAGGCACTCAGGTGTGTAGGTGTGATAGAGAGACCCAGGAGGACAAAGGTACTGAAGGGACTGAGTGTTGTTAGTGGTAGTGCCTGGAAAGGGAGATGTGAGCAGGAGTGCAGCTGTTGGACCCAGTTTTGGGAAAGTAGATGCAGGAATGGGGCATCTGGGCAAGTGAACATGGGTCAAGGAATTTGGGACAGAAATGGGGGAATGACTGTATAAGAAAAGAAAGGGAGAAACTAGGAAACAGAGTATGATATCTAGAAAAGTGGTGTTTGGATGAAGCATATAAGGAAAAATGCCTGAGTGAGGCAAGGAGTTCAGACTTGAGTCAAAGGTCAGAGAAATGGGGTAGAAGACTCTGTATTTATTTGAAGACACTTGTAAGTCCATGTTTCACCATTCCTCTGATGTTAGAAGATAGACGTTTCTTTCAAGCACAATGTCTCACTATGTAGTTTGTAGACAATAGCTTGCTACTATTGTCAGTTACTCTGTTTCAGAAATCTGTGAATAATTCATATTTTTAGCCATGATTAATTTGGTGTATTTTGTCCAACTCACTGTTATTAAAACCATAGAAAGTAAGTGTATAAAATGTACTAAAACAATAGATTTAATGCTCTTTTAATTAATATTGTAGAAGTATCAGAAGTTATTAGGAAATTCACAGCTTCAGTTCTGCTGCATTTGCGTGTTTATTATGACTCTTTCATAAAAACACTAAATCTGTACAGATCTGAGTGGTCAGTATGGTCTAATTTGGGCTGAGCCTGCATTCAGGAGTAAGAAGAAAGATATTTGGAGGAGGCATTTTTTAAGCACATGACTTTAATGATTGTTGAAATAGGAGCACGTCAGTAAACAATTCTTAAAACAAAAAACCCACCTTCATCTAAATAAAATGTGAAGATAGTTACTGGTCTATGGGTTTGTATTGATGATTATTACTGAAAAAGTAGTACAAGAAAAAAAAATAGAGGAGATGGTTAAAGAAATCTAATATTGCCCCGGAGAGCTAGATTTTGTCCATCTCTGCCAGTGCGTACCTATGTGAGTAGATTCTAAAACCACTTTTTTTCTGTATATTAATGAATGATTCCTTATTTTCAAGTTTTGGACTTCGGATCTTGAAGTCTGATTAGTAAGCAGTGGGAACGTATCACTGAAAATATCAAGTGCTTGTTGTAAATTTAGACACCTGAAATTAGAAGATACTTCTAATTTTCTTTCTGTGCTTTTATTTCTCTTCTGTAGAATGGGACAGTAATGCACTCTTGTCTCATAGTGGTGCAGAAATTAATTTATTGATAGCTATGAAGAGTCAAAAAAGCTGGTGAGATGTTGCAATTTGTTTTTGGAAAATGGTTTGAAGGGTCTAACAATGAGAAGGAAAGAGGATGTTGAGTAATTTTTCATTAAACAAGCACCACCCATTATATGATTGAATGCAGCAGGGATTCTATGGAAAAAAAATACTATATTACCATGTCAATAAAACATATATATGCAGAGGGGTTTGAATATTCAGGCCTGAGTTAGTTTTGCAATACTGTAAGTGTTCTTTTAGAATAGTTGGTTTATATCTAATAAATGTATCTTTATTCATGGTTTGTGTTCAGAGGAGGAAAAATTGATTTCTCCTTTACACAGGCACAACTGAAGGCACAACTAAACAGACACATGTATAACAGAGGGAACTGCTAATACCTCACCTATAAATCCTGGTTCCATTGACATCCATGTGAAACTTGAAACAAGTTACTAGTACCAGGGTTTCACTCCAAGAAATCCTTTTTCTTACTGCTTTTAGAATGTGAAAAACACAAAGACAGGAATTACACATTTTATATTTTAAATGAATGAGACTGCATCTTGGGAGCTATTCAGGTAAACATCTTTTTGATGTTATTAGTGTTTCTATTGTTAATAATTTCTAATTGCAGTAAGAAACACAGCTATATATATTTATATATCTTTAGAATACAGATAGGGAGAGTTATTTTTTCTTGGATAACCTACATTATAAAACATGCAGGAAGTTAAAATTACCGGGACATACTGTGAATATTCAGCAATTTGACCTGTATGTGCATTTTTTTAAAAATTTTGCATAATATACATTTCAGGCCTGATTCTGGAAGTTCTAGTATGTTCCTTTTTTTTTTAATAGCGCTCATTTCACTTTTAACTGACTTCAGATAGACCTGCATTAGCTACATGCTCCCTGTCTCCCTCATTTCCATTAGCGTCATCTGACATGACTTTTGGTCTTTTTGCTATTGAGTTGTCAGCCTGGTCAGCAGCTGGCTCACACCCTCTAAATTCCATGTTTCACCTGACTTCATTTTTCCTTGCTAGCTACCTTTGAAGGCTTAAAGCTACAAAGCAAATGCAAAGACTAGGTAGAATTGAAACTGTTTGAATCAGAACCTTGGTGTTTTTGTGATTTTTAGTATGATATTATTGGTGACTCCTTATCTTCTTTTGTGGACTCCTGCCCTCTCTTTCCCTTCTTCCACGGACACAGTTGCTGGTTCTTTTTGAACTTCATGCTGATCTGTCTTATGCCTTTCTTTCTCTCTCCCTTACTTTTCTCCTCAATATTTCAATTTCTCTTGGTACTTTTCTTTTGCAAGGTAAACATGTCCTAGTTTCCCTGGCTGAAAAGGAAACACACTTGACCGGACTTATCTCTCCAGTGACTGCACCATCCCTTTTATTGATTTAATCTCTTAAATTCATGGAACATTGTTATTAATGGATGTCTGGAGCTCCTCTTCTTTCATTCCCACCCAGGCCCTCTCCAGTCTACCTCTTGTCCCTGGCACTCCACTCAAATGACCTCTTCGTCATCAGGTAGCAGAACCTTTACTTCAATCTCATCATTCCTGTGCCTTCAGCACACTTGAACATGCTTCTTGTCTTGAATCTTGTTCTTTCATGGCTTCTGTGCTTTTGTTCTCCTCATGTTTTTTCCCTTCTCTAATCACTCCTCCAGTATGTCCTCATATTTTTAACGTGGCTGTGCTTTAGTCATGTTTCAATAATTATTTCAAATATATATACACAAGTATATTTTAAATGTATAAATTATAAAGATAATAAAGAAAAAAATCTACTTTATGGGTGTGGAAGAGAAGATTTGCCTCATAAGGGAATGCCTCCTTAAAGTACCCTTGAAATTCCTAAGCTGAGTTAAAATTTAGTATTTTCATCGTAGTATATTGGCAGTAAATAAATAAAAGCTTACAGATTTGCTATTAAAAATATTTTTCCTACCTTAAAGAACTTTTTTTTTGTGTGTGTGAGATTCTCATCTCTGCTTTTTGCAGAGTAAAATATTCCAGCAAATATATTTTCTTACTTAATTCTCTATTTTTCACATCTGCAATCTTTTTTTTTCTAAACCAATATCAATCCAATTCCCTCTCCCCAGAGACCTGGACACCTAATGAAATCTATCTCCACCATGTCTCCAGAGGCGAAAGACTTTTTCCAATTCTAGTAAGACTTGTGATCCTGAGAACAAAGTATGCAGGATGGAGATCTAAAGGCTGAGAAAACAGCCAAGAAAGAGAAATCTATCCACATATTTCTGCTTTAATTTTTTTATTTAATGAATAGATCTTATTTAATGTAATGTAAGATAATATACTAGTCTGTTGCTTATTTTAATCCTTATGTAGCAGATGAAAAGCAGAGGATTTCGTAAGGGTACAACATAAAGCCATGATCTGCTTCAACATGAAAGGTAGCTAGCATTCAGATATAATGATGGCGATCATAGTATCAGATCAGAACTAGACAGATGTTTTAATTTTGCAACTGATATGTGTGAAGGACCAAAACCCATTAACCAGTCAAGCACACAAGCAAAATACAAGATTGTTACTCTCTTGTTCAGCAGAGTACTTCAATACTTAGTCCAAGTCCTTCAGCAGAGAAGTCACGAACTAAAGTAACTGGGCAAATCCTTTTCCAAATCTGAGTCTAGCTATCTGCTACCCAAGAGATTTCTCATCACCCTCTGAGGTACTTGCTCTTTCAGAGGAGGCTGTTGATTATATAGAATAGTCAAGCTGAATTTACCTTCTTGCTACAGGAATGTCAACTTTTTTCTTTAGAGTGCTGGTAATGTCTGGCAAAACTAACATTTTATTATTAACTGATTTAACTATTAACTGATTAAGAAGCACTTCTCTAAATATTTAATTACATAATTTTCTTTTACTTAAAAACTACTCTCTTTCAAAAACCTTTGACAATGACATTTCACTATTTTTCTTTCTTTCTAAAAAAGTACACACGGGTTTTTTTCACTGAAATGCTTTGAATTTATTGAATTGGGAGAAAACAGCTACCTATCTAATTACATTAACATATAGGGAGACATTTTTCTTCCGTTGTTTGGTACTGATTTTTGGAATTGTATTTATTCAACATTTCAATGTCCTGGTTAATTACTTAAGAGAGAGAATAGGAAGAGAGGAGAGGAGAGGAGAGGAGAGGAGAGGAGAGGAGAGGAGAGGAGAGGAGAGGATGCCAATTTCTTTGCCCCTTTGAATTCAAAATTTTGGTCACTAATCTAACAGTACAAAATTCTCTTTGCAAAGTATGTAATTGGCCTGACTCTTCTTGTTCTTGTCCTCATCTCGTCCATTCATTTCCTTTCACCTAGAAACCAAAGGTCTGAACTAAACTCTTCTTTCCATTTCCATCCTGTCCTGGTTTCTGCTGGGATAGAGTTAATTTTCCTCTTAATAGCTGGTATAGTGCCGTGTTTTGGATTTAGTATGAGAATAATGTTGATAACACACTGATGTTTTAGTTGTTGCTAAGTAGTGCTTACACTGGTCAAGGACTTTTCAGCTTCCCATGCTCTGCCAGGTGCACAAGAAGCTGGGAGGGAGCACAGCCAGGAAAGCTGACCCAGACTGGCCACAGGGCTATGCCGTACCGTATGACATCATCCTCAGTATATAAATCTGGGGAAAGAAGGAGGAAGGGGGGAATGTTTGGAGTGATGGCATTTGTCTTCCCAAGTAACTGTTATATGTAATGGAGCCCTGCTTTCCTGGAGATGGCCGAACACCTGCCTGCCCATGGGAAGTAGTGAATTAATTCTTTGTTTTGCTTTGCGAGCGTGCGTGGCTGGTGCTTTCCCTATTAAACTGTCTTTATCTCAACCCACAAGTTTTCTCACTTTTCCTCTTCCCATTCTCTTCCCCATCCCACTGCAGGGGAGTAAGCGAGCGGCTGTGTGGTGCTTAGTTGCTGGCTGGGGTTAAACCATGACACAGCCTTCAACAATGAGATGATGGGCTTGATGGATGAGGGGAGAGCAGTGGATATTATTTACCTCAAATTTCGTAAAGCTTTTGAGACTGTCTCTCATAACATTGTCATAGACATGCTGATGAAGTATGGCTTAAATGAGTGGACAGTCAGGTAGACTGAAAACTGGCTGAACATCTGGGCCCAGAGTGTTGTGAAGAGTGGTACGAAGTTCAACAAAAGGAAGTGCCAAGTCCTTCCCACGGGGAGGAATAATCCCAGCCACCAGTACAGACCAGGGTTGGCTAGAAAGCAGCTCTGGAGAAAAGGATCATGGGTTCCTGGTGGACACCAGGTTGGACATGAAGTTGCAGTGTGTCCTTGCAGCAAAGAAGGCCAACAGCCTCCTGGGTTGCATGAGCCTGAGTGCTGCCAGCAGGTCAAGGGAGGTCATCTTTCCTGTCCTGGCCCTGGTGAGGCCACATCTGAAGTGCTGGGTCCAGTGCTGGGCTCCCCAGAACGAGAGAGGCATGGACATACTAGAGTGAGTCCAGTGAAGGGCCACAAAGATGATCAAGGGAGTGAAGCATCTAACACACAAGGAGAAGCTGTGAGAGCTGGGACAGCCTGGAGAAAAGCAGGCTCAGGGGAATCCCTTACTGGTGTGTATAAATACCTGATGGGAGGGAATAGAGAGGAAGCCAGACTCTTCTCAGTGGTGCCCACTGACAGGGCAGGTGCCAATTGGCACAAAACAAAACTCATCAGATTCCTTGTGAACACAAAACATACTTTTATACTGTGAGGGCTAACACTGGCACAGGTTTCCCAGAGAGGCTGTGGAGCCTCCATCCTTGGAGACAGTCAACACCGAATGAACACAGCCACGAGCAACCTGCTCTCACTGACCCTGCTCTGAGCAGGGGGTTGGACTAGGCAGTCTCCAGAGGTGCCTTCCAGCTTCAGCCTGTCTGTGAGTCTGTGACGTGGACTTCAGATAAGGCTTATAGTACATCTCTGTGAAAGATTGATCAGAACTGAGGCAGATTCTTGTCCCTGTTAAAAATTTCTTTCTCTTCTGACCCACACTGCTTCCTTTTCCATACATTGGTCCCATCCTAAATATCTGAAAGATTACACCTGTGTGCTTGTTGTTTGTTTTTCTTATAATGTTCTTGTTGCTACTTACAGTCAGACAAAAAAAAAAATATGGTCACAGATTTTCAAATGACCATAGAAGACCTAATCAAATGGTCATGTTTGGAGACCACATGTTACTTCATTACCAGTTAGTTCATCACTAAATTGTCCCCTACCTGGTGAAGACAATCGATTTAGGTTTTATTTGCCTTTGAATTGATATATGTACCATGTAAGTAAAGCTTTGTTAGAAAGGGGAGTAAGGTATGCTATTAATTTTCATTACTTCTATTATCATGTCAGAAGCTCCAGGCACAGAAAAAATACTGGAGGGAGAAAGAAAAAGCAATTCCTACTCTGTGCATTCACAGCCATGCATTGAGTGTGCCTTTTGCAAGCATTAGGACAGAAACTGAGTGTGCTACAGGCAAGTATGACACTGGGTATGACTTCTTAATTTTTAAGCAGTTTTCCTAGGAGGTTTCCTAAGGGTGCTTTGTATTTAAAGATGGAACAGTCAAGAGGTTTTCAGACCAGCTACTGAACAGTTAATGGAATACATTCATTAAGTCTTATTTCTAGAAAAACAAATTCAAGGAAAATTTTGCCCCATTATATGTTATGAACAAGTTGTCAAGCAATCATTATTTTAACCTGAAATAAAAATTAATGTTTAATCTTACATTGTATTCTTCTCAAAAGGATATGAGAATATTGTATCTTTAGATTTTTTGAAAGCGTTGTATTGTGTGGATTTTTTTTTTTTTTCTGTTTTCACTTCTTTTTATTACTTGTAGAGCACAGTAAAGAGGAAAGGCATTAAATTTACTCATAAATCATAAGAATGCCATTTATATCTGGGATGCAGAAGTAATAGCTCATCCATTCTGGTCTTAATCTCACCTGGTTTTGTAGGTGCTGTTAAAATGTCAACATTTGGTATCAATTACCCCAGCATCGTATTTGCAGCATTTCTCAACAGCTAAAATAGGAAATAGCGGTAGTATTTCAGATACTGTAGTGCTGAAATTGTTAGAAAAAGTCTGCCATAGTTGACACCTACAGGATTCTTGGAAATTATAGGAGGTTAGGGAGCAGTAATCGTAAAAGAAAGATCAGACAAAACACATATATGGTTAGACTTCAGGTTAGTGACATATTGTTGAGTTTCTTATTTGAAAATCAATAACAAGTTTAGATTAGAAAAATGATGAGATGTTAGGAGAATTAGTCTTTCATTTATGCTATGTTGCCCAAGATTTTGAATTATAGGACACTACCAGTTTTGCAAGGTTCTTTTCTAATGTTCAGTGTAAGCATCAATATTTTCCTGAAAATTATTCTTCTTTAAGTTATTAAAATAAAGTCTCTAGCAATATTTTCCTGAAACTTAACATTTATCCCAAGGAGGTAAAGGGGAGACAAGAGGGATAAAAAAAATCAGTGTCTATTTGAAGTCCATCAGCATTATTCCTACAACTTAGCCATGAACATGATTTCTTTGTGATTTTTTTATTTTATGTTTAATTTAAACTATTATATAAAATAGAAGCAAATCTGAGGAAAGGTTTAGGAATAGAAAGGAATAAGGCTATTGTGATACACTAATATCCTAAGACAGCCCAAGACCCTTTTTCTTTGAGGAACTGGTGCTGTTGATATTAATGTCAGATGAAATATTGTAATCTGATTTCAGTGGAAATAGAACGGAGCCCTCATTTTGAAAGGCCTCAAACATCTGTTTTTTTCACTCTCTGTATAACCATGCAGTAATTACGATAGCGGAGAGAAAAAAAAAAGTCTTCCTATATTGGCACTTTACTATTATGGCAGGTTTTGTTTGCTTGTTTTTCAAGCTAGTAACAAGCATCAGACTGTTCACTACAGGCTTTCTAATATGATAGAAATGTTACATAACCTCCCCTGTAGGTATGTTTAGCTCTGCAACAATAACATGAACAAACCTTTGCTGTACATTGTTTAAGCCTTATCCAGAGACTGACATAGGTTTCTGTCATTCAGTGTAAAAATGCTTTCTCTCTTCTAAGTTGATTTATGTTCAAGCAATGAGTTTGTCTTGTCTATGGCATTTTCTTAAGAAAACTGGATGTGCTGTAATTGTTCTGCATGACAAATTGAGGGATACATGTTTTGTAAATAGTTGCCTTACTCCTTTGAGCATTCCCTTCTTTACGACTAGGTTCTTTTAGATATTCCATGTGTGGAAGGATATCGAATTTACTTATATGAAGACAGGTGATGTTACACAGGATTTCTGATTTAACAGAACAATACAAAATATATTGTATAACACAATACAAATGTAAGTTACACAGCAAAATATAGCAATATAAACAGTTTGATCACAATAGCAATGTGATTCCCATTACTGGTCTCTACAACTTGCTCACCATCATGATGCTGGGCATCCCCACTTGCCAGGAAGGCATACGTGTGGGTTGAAGCCAGGTTAAGCTCGTTGCTCTTTTTGAAATTCTTTTGTTAGTTTTTCAGTTTTTATACTCTGTATTGTGCTGAGCCAGGTATTCCCTCCCCCCCATGCTGGTCTGGCTAACTCAGGGAGATGTTCACACTCTTCGAATGAACTCAGGGAGAAACATTTACACCACCAGTTGATCCACTCAACTGTTGGTAGCTGTTTATCTAAAGGAAAGGCCACTCTCTGGTCCCCTTGCAGTTGAGGTAAGTCAGCTTCTTTGCAACAGCTGTGGTCAGTCACACCCTGCATTATTTCCTCAGCTTCAGGGCACATCTCTTTGCCCTTCTCCTCTGAGCCTTCTTCCATTGTAGGGATTTATCGGCCAGTCACAATGTTTTTAGAAAAGGGTCTTGTTATGAAGTCTGGATGACAAGGTAGTCACATAACATTTTGCAGTTGACTTGAATGACGGAAGGATTTCATTTCAGGAACATATACTTCCATTTATAAAGCCCCAAAACAGCCAGCCACATTAAACAAAATTTAATTCCTTAGCTTCTTCCTATAGTACTGATGTATTTGCCAGTTCAACAAGACATTTGGATATAAGAGCTAAAGTAAAAGGACTTTGATATACGTTACAAAAAAGAAACTCTTTTGAATAAAACTCCTGTTTGAAAATAAAGCTGTAAGTTTTATTGCTTTGTCATGTAAGCTTTTGAAATGTCAGTGCTCTTCCTTGGTATTTCCAAAAAAAGACTAATCATTCTCAGAAAAGTAGACTTAAGCTTCTGTTTATGTCAGACTTGGGGACTTCATTTGTAGATCCAGATGCAGTTCTTACATGACTGTTGCAATGTAAGTGATGACTTCCCACATCTCTCCTCAGAACAAGCTTCTGCTGCAGCATATTCTTTCTCTTTCTCTGTGCACAAAGACATGCACACCCATGCAAGTACATGTATAAAAATAGATAACCCAAAATATCTCTACTGTAATTTCTACTTCAGCTTGACTTGTGTTTGTTATATGTACTTCAGCTTGACTCATGCATATTATTTCATAAGTAAAAAAATATTTTGTACTAGGTAAAAACACTTAGAAATATTTGTGAAAATTATTTCAACTTTCCACATGACTTTATAAAAAGAGTGACCTTAAGAAAAAGTTGGTTTCATAGGTTTAAGGCTTCCCTTTTCAGAACATTTGGTAATAGATAATGTACTCTCTATGAAGATGTGCATTTAATACTTGTGAAACAAAGATTCTGTTAATACAGTTTCTGACTGCAGATAATCAGTGTGTGCATCTATGTGTGCATGTGTATGTGAGCCTTTCCCTTCCTGAGGTTTCTTGCTATCTTGAAATAATGTCTCTTTGCTTGTTTGCCAAGAAGTCTGATGATATCAAGCTATATCAGGATGTCAGTGACTGCTTCTCTTCGCATTAATATAATTGGAACTAGGCTAAATCAGATACTCTCAAGACACAAAGCAGACATGCTAAAAAATACGCAATCTATTTTCAGAACTTGTCTCTAATAGTGGGAATGTAGAATATTTCCAAATTGTAAGATGAAACACTTAGCTTATTTCCCCTCTCTCTTCCTCATGTTTTTTCCCTTCCCTTTGCTTTTTATTCATTTCCTCATCTAACATGTTTGCCCAGGCCTTCAGAGTTGAGCAGAGAAAAGACAAGAATGAAATAATCAACCTTCATTCCTACTATTCTCTGTCTCTTCCTGGTATTTTTCTCTAGGGTAACTGGAAGTTTTAAGGTTCATTAGATAACCAGACAACTCAATCTTTGACAAATGATGCCACAATCAAACAATTAGCCTTTGCCAACAAATCAGAAATCTAACATAGGGATGTCCCAAGTCAAAGTGTCAGCTTTTAGAGTTTCTTAGTTGAACTTGTGACATGGTGATTCCTCTGAAAATAAGAAGATTTCTGCAAAATGTATTCATCAACAGATTCTCTGTTATAAATGCAAAGAAATGATGACCAGAAAATGTCATGCATGCAGAAGCCTACATGTTTTATTATCAGAACAATAAAAGCCCATTTTCTGTAGCGTCATGTCTTAAATCTCGTTATGTATCAGTACAATTTGTATTTTTTAGAAAAGTTAATTTTGATGCTCTGTTAAACATTGGGAAGCAGAACATCCCATCACACTTGTGAATTATTCACGCTTGTGGTAACAGAAGTTTTTATGTTAGTTTCCCTGACTTTGCAATTTTCAAGTAGTCCCAATGAATGCATGGGTTGTGAAACTAAAACATTTATTCCCCTTGTCAAAGGCAATCTTGAAGCCTCTGGCTGTAAAGGAAAGACCCCAGAAACCCTAAGCCTCCAGCTGAGTCTGTCAACCTCAGCACTTCCACATTCTCTCATTAGAGAACACAGCCCTGGATCATGAGAGCCTCAGGCTTTACAACAATTGGATTAATTTTTTTTTAGGGTTCTGGGAAAATTTTGGCACCTTCTTTTGTTGGGGCTTTCTGGTACTCTTGCCACACGGGAGAGGCTGAAAGTCTTAGCTTGACGGAGAAGTCCTGAAAACCCCAGAACTGGGGAGTTGTGCATGGATAAAGCGTAGAACCTGAGTTGTTTCCATGCAGCATTTTTGTCAACTTAATTGACTGAGAAAAAATTGTTATTAAATTGTTGGAGAGTCTGAGGAGTCATAGGTCAAGTGGACCTCAAGGTACCATATCTATGAAACAGTAACAGATGGAGGGTATCTGTCTTGGAAGCCTGCCAAAATTATAATGATGATGATGGGCAGACACCTACTGTGAACAAATAGCTTGATAGCTGCCTAGATTTCACAAAATTTGCAATAAACAGTGCTGCTTTAGGAAAAAAGAGGATTCAGTATTTTGATGTTCAAAGAGAACCTACTAAACTAATTCACAACATCTCTTGAAAAATTTTTTATTTGTACTTGTGGAAAAACAAAAGGTAAAGCATTATTATTATAAGGAATCTATAATTATATCAAACTAATTTTTACATGAATGATTCCTAATTGTGTTGGATAATGCCATCATTCTTCTAGACATAGACCAAAAATGCTAGCAATTTTCAGATCATTTTGCAAAAAATCCCCATAGGGTTAAACAAACATTATCTATTTGAAGCCTCTTGAGAAGATACATGTTACCTCTACTTTCCTTACTGATTGTGTGACCTTGATCTGTCTACTGAACAATATAATGTAATATTTATCTTAATCATGTAGATTTTTTAATAAAAAATACATATCTCTGCGGCAAGGAGGTACAAGATGAAAAGTTGAACTAATCAGCTGCATTAAGCTCAATAAAGCTTATATGTCTCAATAAAAACCAATGGTAGGTTTTGCTTTATAGATTTGGATTCATATCAGTGAAGCAAGGCAGTGACACAGGAATGAATTTGCATATCATTGATATAGCTCTCAAAGGGAAATTCCTGTAAACAACATAGTAAAGCTGGAGTTTAGAATATGCTAATTATTTTATATACTTCATCAGTCCTTTGAACGATAAACACTTCACCCCAATTAAGACACCACCCTGGGGATATGGCTGACCCTTTTAAGTGTGACAAAGCGAAGATGCCATGGATAGCAGCAGTGAACATGGTGGTGACAGTACATGTAAGTGTTCTTTTCCTCTATTATGTGGCAATGGAATTGCAGAAAATAAGTTTAAATACTTCTACCCCAAGCAAAATTTTCTGTCAGCTAATGTTTCTAGAAATTTTCTGTATAATTCACACGATCCTTTGCCATATAGCTTCTCTCTATCAGTAGTTTAAGTAAGCAGTAAAAGGGCTTTGTGTTGTTGGGTGTGGTTTTTTGTTTGTTTTGTGATTTTTTTTTTGTCCAATTCTGGTATGCTTATAAAAAGCAAATCCTTTGCTTAGACATAAAAATATTCCAATTAATAGTAAGAATAACATAGGTTTGTGTCTTCTTAACTTGATTAATAACAGAGAAGGTGAATTACAAGAGGTTGGGGAAAGGCGTATAATTAACAGTATTTTTGAAAACCACATTACTCTGTTTTCTGGGCATTTGTCTGTAGACTGAGACAAAGTCCTGTAATGGAATCTTTTTTCTAAGTACTTCTGTATTTTTGGTACCTTGAGCCTAGAATTTGCACAGCAAAACTTGTGAAAATTGCTACTGAGCAGTGAAATCAAACACTAGCACCATCTATTCCACCCTTTACTTCTGTGTGCATAGGCATACTGTTGGTTGTACTGAAGGACATTAAAACATGAATTTACTGTCCTGGTTTTAACTGTACATATTCTCCCTTTCAAATATACATCTTTTCCATTTCTGTTTTTCTCACCTTTTCAGTTAGAGGGAAGACAGCCTTTAGGTCTCTGTAATTCAGTCTTAAAGTGTACATATTATCCTTCTACATATTCTTTGGGCTTTTTTAACTACTATTATTCCTTTCTTACAATGTTTTAGGGATAAATGGTTGGTTGGCTGGACAGCTATTGTACATTTGGTCTTAACACATCACAAAGTTTTTTTTCCCATGAACTTACTGTGGGAATAGGTAGGAGACAAGCAAAACCGACATTCCTAAGCAGTGTACTAAGGACATTGCTACTATGTCAAAGCCCACCTGGCTCTTGAACTTCTAAAGAAGTTGTCACTGTCACAGAGAAAAGAAATAAAGAATATTTGTTTTTGCAATTGATAGTCATGCTTCACGGGAAAGACTGAAGATACAGATATATATAGGAGATGTTCTAACTGCATAAGCTAGAAGGAGGTCCTGGTATCACTTCCATGAAAAAGTAAAAAGTCTGTAAGAAGTCATCCACTTGCATGCATATTTAATGTTACTCTGCAGAGACCATGGAAACTCCTCTTCACTGGACTGTGATATTATGGGGAATACCTTAGTGAAGCAAAATGCATATCTTTTAGCATTACTCTTCATAATACTGAATTACTCTTTAGTACTTCATAATTCGTAATTCCAAGAAATCTTTTGTAGCCATGTTAAACACAAAAAAGCTAAGATTCTCAGTGAAAAGAGGTGATGACAGCCTGCATTTTTCACATTTAACTATTTTACAAAAATCTATTAGTTGCTTCTGTCAGTTATTAAAACAAGTAAGCAAGATGCCCTCTGCATGTCTGTCAGGATGACTGGCCTAATCAGGCTCAGCAAATTCAATGAGTATTTTGCTAAGCTTAATTAAAATTCAGCCCTGCATTTGAGCAAGCCGCAGTGGTTTGGCAGACCTTCAAAGGGCTATACTGCAGCACAACAATAAAAATGATAAAGGCACACAATAACAATAAATATAATGCAAATGTTCCCATTATTCACAAATCAGTAAAGAAGTTGCTCCTTAAAATATTTTCTCCTTTCTGTGGTGATAAAATTCAAATTTGTTGATTTTTCATTTTCAATCTCTGCATGTTATTCTTATCAACATACCATTTTATGGTTTTAATGAAATGAAATAAAATAATTCTAACACTTAAGAACAATACTGTGTGTACTTTATTCCCAATACTGAGAGAATTGCACATGGTTTTGTTCGTTACTCATGGATTAAAAATTGCAAAATGGGACTTTTGATTTGCAATGGCAATGCTGTCCGACCCTTAGTGGGTAATGCATCAGCCCGACCAGTTACTCCTTCAGTTATCCTCTTTATCTACTGTTCTTGACTGTATGACCCCGGCTCTAGGTTTCTCCTAACATTATGTAAATTACAGTTCTTCAGCATTAGACATGAAATGGAGCCTTCCCTGCAGGTGGTTCAGTTTTGATTTATAAGCTAGAGTTGTATGTCTTTATAAATACTTGTTTTCTTTTGTTACAAAATCTCTACTGTTCCCCACATATCTTAAGTATCTTTGGAATGTTTATTCATCACCCCTTATTAAAAATGTTATTTAGACCATATTATTTCTTCAGAATTAGACTTTCTTTTTGAAGAATAATGTGTTATGGTCACTTTGAATGTCCAGGACTCTGTATCAGAACTAATTTACAGCATACACCTATGTCTTGTACTTCATGATAGTCCCATTATCCTTGTCCCATTAGCTTTGTAACATGGTATGTGCTACTGATATTTTAATATTTTGTTTGCTTTCTTAGCAAACACTACACTGACAATCAATCTTGGCTCAAGATTTTTTTTTTTTTCTCCTTCAAAAAGGGGACTTGGAACAGTTATGCCATTCCTTATCTTCTGCAACAAAGTAAACTGGCAACTATAGTAACAGATTTTTCTAATACCATTGAGAGAGCAAACTTTGGCAAACAAAGCCATTTTTCAAAAACTAGAGAAAGCAAAAGAGGAGAAAACAGCATAAACTGAAGCAAATAGCTATCACTATTGATCAGTATTTCTGGAATCAGAATTTTGTTGTAGGAAATAAACCTTGGATGATTTAGAAAGAAAAATGGTGATTTAAAGAGTGATAGAAATATCACACAGGGGAAAGACATATTCCTATTTTATGATGTATTTTTTGCTTTGATGTTTAGTGTTTGCTAAAATTCATTATCTCTATAGCGGCTTGTGCAATCAGAATCATAAATGTTTTGCAAGATAAATCAAAATCCACAGAAATATATAATTTATAAGAAAGTATACCTAACAATAAGAATAGCGTAAAGATAATTTTTCGTGGGAAGATTAAAAATTCTCATAAATTTAAATTCTTTGACTGAATGAGATTAAAAATGTTGTTCAGTAAAATAACTTAACATGCTCCTAATAATACCACTTTCACAAATAAACAGGGAATAAAGTGGAGTCCTTATTTATGTGAACTCCATAAACCTTGACACAGCAGAACAAGTAAACATGAAGCTTCTTTACTTTTCCACAGGAACGGATGACCTGTCTGCCATTTTTTCATTTCTATTTTCTGCAAATCTAATCTGGACTTTGTTAAATGGAAACCTTTGCTTTTCTTAAACAGATTTGCAGAGCACAGATCTTTCACTAGGTAACTGTTCAGCTATCAGTCACTGGTCATTTCTCCCTTCCCCATTCAGCCTTACTGTTTTACAGTCTTAGGAATGCTTCCAAAAACAGTTTGCAATGGACAGTTAGGATATTTACAAGTGATGGTAAGAGTAATAAAAGGGGATTGCAGAGCTTATGTTGGGTTTTTTTTATTATTATTTTGTTTTGAAATGTAGGAAAAGATCTTGTTAAATGAGAAAAAATGACTAAGCATCCAAGCTGCTAAAAGATTATGAGTAATGCCTACAAATTGTCACTAAACATTTCATTCAGATTAAAAGCTATCCTTTATCATTCAGTATTTTTTTCCACAAGTCGTGACTAAAGATACGAAGTCTTGTAAATCTTTATAGATGAAGATTCTTTCTAACTATTTTTCCTAAAATGCCTTCTGATAGCATGCACAATTAATCACTATCAGTAAAAGGATAACTTTTTTGCAAGATTTTTCTTCATAAAAGTGAAGACTCAAAAAGCGTCAGATTGTTAAAAATAAGGCTTACCTCAGTTCTCTTTATGCCTTGAGAAAGATAGGAAATAAACTGTTACTAACAGATTAAATATTAAAAATTGGTCATAGTAAATTAGAATATTTTCACAGATTCTTATAACTATTTTTACACATTTATTTCAGAAAAGTTTATTATGGAATTAGCATAGGTCTAAAATAACACGTAATTTCCTGTTTCTCTGAGCATTTAAATAATATTAGGTTGGATGTTCCTGCTTGCTCAGTAACAAAAGCACCTTCTATAAACTTACATTAAATATTTTGTGATAAAATTTTAAAATAATGCAGTTCAAAGAAGTTGAAAAAGATTGTTCAAATAGCTTAGTGGAGAGCTGACTTAGCATGCCTCAGGAGTATGGAATGTAATATTCCAGGCTAAAAATTCCTCATTCATACAACTGGTTTCTTCCTAAGCATGAAATTCTTGAAATAGGATTTTTCTTAAGTAATTACATCAGGACCCTGTCTTTTACAAGCTAAGAGGGAGACATTAGTGGAGTTGAGGAATGGAGTTAGATCTAGCCTTTAATACAGATGTAGTAAAACAGTGAGGTATGTATGTATATATAACATTTAAACTGAGAGATGGTTGCATTTAATCAGACTTTCCTTGCACAAGAACGGAGCAGCATACAAAGAGCAATGTCACTGATGGAGTTTCTTGATCTTTCTATATTGAGCCTTTCCCTTCTAGTTGACCTACAATTTATCTTAAATTAAACATGATTACTGTATATTTGTATTTGATTTTAAACAACAGAGGATTGCCTTGCAGTACCAAACTAGATGCATCTGATATTTGAACTTAATCAGTCCCTCATCTGCTGGCATTTGGGTGGGAGGCTTCTTGGAAATCCTAGATAGCGAAAACAGAAACCAGAATATGTTTTTCATTTTTCTGCTTTTTTCCCCCTTCTTTGTCCTTCCCAACTCTTCTCTTTCCATGTCTTTACTGAAAAAAAAAAAAAAAAAAAAGCTACTACTTTTTACCAATATGCAAAAAGTTCTTTTTATAAGGCCTGCAGTCTTTCTTGAATCTTGTATTTCAGCCATCTCAGTGATAGTATTGTTATAGACTGGTGTGCATACTTGTGAGATACTAACGTCAAGCTGTAACTGTGATTCAAGCAGAGATAAGTATTTAGATCTTTACTTACAGTCACGTAGTCTTGTAGCATTGTTACGTATAAGTGTAAAAGTGAAGAAGTCATAGAGATGCAAAATGCTACAATGAGCAAAATCTAACATAAGAAATAACACATTGTTTTGTTGTCCCTCTGCTAAGGGGCTGAATACTGTGGGGTCTCACTACTGAGTTGTTGTGATGCCTCCCTTTTGCAATTAGCCTTTCATCTTGATCCTTCCTAATCTGCTGTTATGAATAACTGCAGCGCAATAGGTACTGGATCAGTGATTAACAATTTGCATCTGAAAGATCTGTTGCAACTTAGACCTGCTTATGCCAGAATGTGCATAAGAATAAAAGGTTCTGAAGAAGTAAAATCAATTAACTAATAAATGAATATACCATATATACATTTTGTTTTCTTGAATGTTAGGTGAATTGCATATCTTCAAAAAAAATAAAAGAAGTAAAAAAGGCTTTTGATGTCCTAGTAGCATTTAACAAAAATGTTGTACTAACCACAGAAATTACTATTTTGTTTTCCATTTCAGTGCTTACAATTGCTTTGTTCTTTTTCCTTCTATGATTGCAGCAGATGTCATCTTTTAAAAGATTGTTTTTTACCAATCAGATGTCCAGAGTTTCCACAGTAATTACATAAAACAATATATCCCAAAGCGTTTTACCAGTTTCTGAAGCTTTTTTCATTCTCTTCGTCTGCTTTCATAAAAGCATTACAAAAATTTCATAACTGGTGATGCTCTCTAACTCTTTCGGGTACATTTTTTGTCTGAGATTAACACATATAACTTCTTGCAAATTATGAAGGAAGAACAGTGTAGGCCTTGTGGCTGAGTTTTGTTTTATTCTTAGGTATTATTTTAACTTTATTTTGTCCGAAGAGACTTTAGTAGAAAAACTAAATTGGAAACTAAAGAAGAAATGAAAAAGAAATTAAGATTATTTGGTACCATGTCAAGTCTCTAATGTGACTTAGTGGGCTGGTGTGCAAGTGCCTGTGCCAGCACAAGGGAAGAAGTCAGATTTTACCTTTCGGTCGACACTGTAGGTGTAGATGACCTTAAAACAATAGGGCAGCCACCATCAATAAGTTCTCAAAGCTGACTGGCTGCAAGCAAATCATCACTCACAGCTGGAATTATTATAAATCACCAGTATAATATAGCCAAAATATGAAATTTTGAATGACAGTTATTATAATTCTTGGCACCTTCAATTTCCTCTATAATTCACAACAGCTAATAGCTAAACATCCCAATCTCCATCACAGTGCTGGGAGATGATTAACAAAAAACTGTTAGTGTAGTAACTTAATAATAGTTAATAACAGTTTAAGGTTTAAAGGAAAAGTGGCAGTTGATGTACAGAAGCTGAAAGTAGTTCCTAGTTATTCCACTAGCATCACTGTTAGAACTGCAATTTATATCTTGTATTTTCTCTTATTTCTGAAATTACAAGAACAATAATGAACTAAACTCAGAACTGGACAAAAAAGACAAAGTTGTTCCCACAGCACTCACACATGATATAGGAAAGTCAGAAAGAGAGGTGTGTGGTGAAAAGCTCTGGCAGTCAGGGCCATGGATGCCTATTGTTTATAAGGTTACTACTACTACTACTACTACTACTACTACTACTACTACTACTACTACTACTACTACTACTATAATCTTTTTTTTTTTTAAATAAAATACATGTTTGGTTTTTTGTGGCTAGTTTGAGGTTTGGTTTTTTTTCCAAATAAAAAATCTGCATTTAGGTATGGTTAAAACAGAAAAGAATGTATGGCACCTGAAAGCACAGCAATGGAAAAAACATCAGGTAAACATGGGTGAAACAATAAATAAGTACTTCAAGCACTTTGAGTATTTCAGGATCTACAGTTTAATAATCACCACACTAGTGCTTCAGAGTATTTTTATGGACTTTAGTAAAATCTACATCCCCTCCTAAAATTCTGCTGTATATGCAGTACTCCATAATTGCAACAAATCCCAAGGTGAAACAAAAAAACCCTGCAACCCTCTGTATTCATTTTCATACAGCTCCAACACTGCGCCATATTCACATCTGTGAATCAGTTTAGCAGTACTTAGGAGAAATTTGCATGTGTACAGGCTGCCTGAGCTAAACCTGCATATCTGTTTATCATATGTGTATCATGCATGTATCTCATATATGTGCATATGTACCATACATATGCATATCTATCACACATGTGCATATGTATCATGTATGTTTAATATATATGTGCATCATATTGCATATCTCTTTAACTGTGCGAGGCTTTAAGCACGAGGCTTTAATCTACCTTCATGTGCATCACAATTTCTAATTCCTTATTAAATTAGTTATTTTATTCAGATGCAAGGTGAAATTTGACTAAAGTGTATTTCAATATGTATTTAAGTGTTCGATAGCTGTAAGTGTCAAAATCAGTGTGTCATTTTAGGGAACATGTTAGCTTATTGTACCCCAATATGTACAGCTGGAATCATTTAATAATGCCATAATTAATATTGATAATTTTCATTCCAGTTCAAATGATCTTAATAATTAAGAGCTGAGTGGATTGGCCAGGGGAAACTTGTTATATTGCTTGCTTATTTTTTGTCTGGTACTGTGGCAAGAAGCATAACAGCACTGTGATTGAAATAGTTTTGACTGACTAAAATACACACTTTCTTCTTTTTTCTTTTAAACCTGATATGTTTGGCAGTGACCTATGTATAGCTCATTTTACTTAGTGTTACTTTTTTCTGAAATTTTGAAAATTACATTTTTCAGAGAGCAAGAGGGAAGAGAATTGTTTCACAATTAGTTCAGTATGGCTTTAAACTTCACAACTTTGCTGAAACACATGGACATGTGCAGAAACTTAAGTTATTTTATAACCTTTGAAACCAAGAATATGTCAAACTGACTACATTCATTCATTTGTTCTTGTGCCTTCTATTTAATGCTAGCATCTCATGTTTGCACACTTAAAGAGAAATAGTCGAACTGTTAGGCTCTAATCCTATAAATTTCTCTTTGTTCATGTATTTAGGTAAAATGTGTTGCTATGAGTTTCTGTGTGGCATTAGGTCTGTGGCCCTATATGATAAGCAGCTAGAGAGCCATAAGAAAAGGACTTTGTCTTCTTACTCTGTTGATCACGTAATTTATTATAAATTATTGTTTTGAAAAATCTTCTGGCTGATTGAAGTGCATTTTGATATGTGGGATTAAAATTATAGTGACAGTGCTATCTGAATAGAAAAGTATCTGAAAACAGTATTTGAGCATTTATTTCCCTGTAATTTCACAAACTGGTAAGCGGGCATGTCTCCTTGTGCTACTTTGTTTCTGAAGTTATTATTTTCTTTTCCAGAACCTCTTTTAACTTTTAGGTAGAGTAAGTAAGTCAAAAAAGTCTTCCAGTGTTATAGCCATGAGGAAAATATGCATGAAGGAGGCAAGTAACGTGGCTGTTTTCATGCCACACACAGGAAAAAAAATTATGTGGCTATAAGATTATATAATGAGATCTGGAATGGATTTTTTTCAGGAGTATGAATATTACTATACAGTGCAAATCCTGCGTATCTCCTTAGGTTTTATAGCATCACAAGTCTTTATTTGGGATCAGTCGTGTATGAATGTGCCTTGTTTGCATAAATGTGAAGAAAGGGGCGATCTGTAACTTTGTGGATCTCACTGTCTTAGGCCACCGACTAACTCTTGTGCATGAGTGTGAAGAACTGATCCTCACAGTGAGCATTGATCTGATCCTAAACATTGTTCTTGGTTGGGAGATGCTAAAGTACATCTTATTGGTGTAGGAAACCTAGAGAAACTGACTATCAGTGATTTGCACCAGGCTGCGTGGTAAATGAGACAAAGCTAGAGCTCCTGAATCTCAGTCTCTTGCTAGACTTAGAAGTGTGAACAATTATGAAATCATAATACATTTTATTAAATTGTTAATATTGTTAAGTATAATTCAGTTTATATATTTGCAAAACAGCTTCTTAAATTTTAAGTTATACCAGTCCTTCAGTTACAGCCTCCTGATGTAACTAGCTTGCATGCAATAAAAAAAGTGCCAGGCATATAAACGTTGGATGCTTAACTATACCAAATTAACAGCCTTCAGAAAGTGATTACCAGGAATTCAGTTAATATTATATCTTTGCTGTAGATTCAAAAATCACATAAGGTAACATTAGTTGATTTATATGTTGAAATTCAGTTTTTTCTGAGGGAAGTTTTAGAAAAAGCTCTTTCATCCCCTTTTGCCTTCAAATCTTCACTTAGTATTCTGTTCATATTCAATTTTAATTGCCACTTTATAGTTTGCAAAGATGGTATGCAGCTGTAAAATACTACACTTTATTGCAGCAAGAGGAATATTTATCTGAACAGATACATTACTGTTACTGTAAAGAATGGGCCTATTTTACTTTATCAGCAACTAAGGGAAAGGTTAATGGCTATGATGTATCTTTTACGTTGTGTGTGAAACATGGAGTGCTCTGCACTGTTAAGATTTACAGTGTGGAAGATAAAGTGTGTGCTATTCCAAGCACTCTCTTAACAGCAGACTGTAAACTTGGGAATTCACTTCAAAACCCCTAAATATGTTAAAACAACATTAAGATTGGAAAATAAAATAATTTCTTCTTATGAATTAACACTTTTAAGCTTATGTGCATGGGAAGGCCTTATAAATTTTCTGGATGTCCTAAACAAGTAAAGAATGCAAGTAACTGGGATGTTTTCAATATTTATTTTATTTCTATCTACAATGTGGTAGGAATCAGGAACAGAGTCATAGAAAAATAATGTTCATCTTTTTGAGAAAGAATCAGTGCCTTCAGAAAGGACATCATCATCATCATTTAACATACTATTGGGAAGTCAATCTGTTCATCAAGAAGAGCCAGATCCCAGCTTAGGGCTACATGAATACTGTGATAAATATCAGGCTTGAGGAAGATATTCAGCTGTTGGGTTTCCCATCCTTTCTGTCCGGTAGCTGAAAGGTAATAGAATGGGTGACATCCCATCCCACTGGGCTAATGTATCCCAGTGACTGTGAATTGGACCGCTGTAGGATCACTGCAGTTCTGGTAGGACAGCTTGTGATGCCGTTTGGTACAGGAAAAATTAGGATTTCATCCATTAAAGATTCTGTATTCTGTAAGCTAACAGAACCATCCGAAATGAGTATGTTTAATAGAAATATCCAGTAAGACACAAATGCAATATGTGTTTCTGTAATTCCTTTTTCCAGAGTCTAGATAGCTCCTTTATATGGCTTGACCTTTCATCCAGGAGGCTCAGATTATATGTCTGACACATTTAGGAGGGATTTCATCCTACACCTGTGTTCAAAAAGGGGTACTCTGCACCTCCTCTGTGCAGCTCTTCTGTGCTGGAGAGGAAGGAAAGATTAATTAGGCTAGGAAGAGAATATGAAAGACAGTAATTTTCCCAGCAGCATAATGGTTGGATCATTCAGGTGACTAGGAGAGTTATCAGTTGTACTCTTTGCTTCCAGGGACATTGATAAATTTATACAAATTTAGTCATTTAATTTGACACTAGTCCAAGAGGCTAGGAATCAGATCCCATGTCTTCCTCCTCCCAGATAAAGAGATTTACCACTAAGCAACAAAGTCAAATTCCTGTTTGTCTGCTATTTGTAACCCTAACACTTAAGTTCCTTTTGGCAATGTGACCCAACTTTAATTTTAGACAGAGGAGTGATATGGATTTCCTGTATAGGACAATACTAATTAGTAGTTATAAACATTTCTTACAGCTTTGCTGTAAAATACACCTGTATCTCATACTACAAGTTGTCACAATACCATACCACATTGCCTTAGGATTAAAATTTAGGTTCCTGGATCATGTTCTAATTTTACTCCTGATCTAGGACCAAGGTATTTCTGAACAAGTTCAAATGTAGAAAGAGCATCAGAACAAGAAGCTCCTATGAAGCTCCTCAGGTAATAGTAATGATACTAATAACTAAGTACAGTATTTCAGGGTTAGACAGAAGATAAGCTGAATTTCCCAGAATCATACCTTTTGTTTTAAGATGTGTCTTTAAAAAGGCACTCCAGATTATTCTCATTATATGGTTATCAGAGCATGGCTTTCTTTTTGTCAGATAATTAGCTGCCGTAAACTGGACTACCTTTCTTACCTGCAGGGGAAAATCTACCCATGAACTTTCAGCTATGTTAGCAGTACAGTTCTTGTGCATTGTGGGCACAGGAGAGAGTTGGAAGCATCGTAATATCTCAGTAAATAATTTGATAGATTTTCATGTTTTGAAATGTAAAGGTTCTGAGAAGTGAAAGGAATGGTGCCACTAGGTTGCATTGATACTTATTACTTATAAGAGTTTGTATGTTGAACTCTGTGACTTTCTGTTTCACAGCTAAGAGAATAATGCTCAACAAATTCACATTATTTAGTCTGTTATATTTTATTTACCCATCTGTAATTTACACTAAAATGCTTGTGTACAAAGCTAGGCATTTCTTGATTAAATCTGTCAATTATGATTCATTTTATTTTCTGAAAGATCCTGTATTTTTTTTTAAGCCTGAAATATCCTGCTCAGTTTGGTTAGGTTACCAAGATTCTTTTCATATATTGTACTTTTCAAAATGCAAGCAATCATGATAGCTTCAGAGCTTCAGATTGAGTATTTTTGTGATGGAGTATAGTACCAGGGAAGAAATAAGTACTTATCTAGTAATTATTTTATATTTTCCTTTTTCTTTTTTTTTTTTTGTTGTAGTACATCAATCAGAGAAAATTATATTTTGTTTCTATATACTGAAATAATCTTTCCACTAAATTATAAAGATAAGTATAACTTTCTACTTAATAATGAAGCTTACTGAGTCCCTAGGGAAGATATCATTAGTTACCTGTTTTTCTTTTTTCTCATTTTATTATTTTAGATAACCTTCACAGACACAGCAAACTTCAGATGAGAACACCCTTCTTTTCTTTGTAATAAAATGTTAAGTACATTCAGAATGTTCCATCTGCAATGTTTTGTAGTCTGTCGGACTAATAGAGCCCTAAAAAAAGATAAATGTTTGGGGGTCATTCTGGTAATACTTTCCATTTTACATGAAATATCTTTTCAAAAAAGAAGTGTAATAGCTAATATTACTAGACATATATATATATATATATATATATGTATGCGCTAACATAAATGTGTTAAATACAGGACTTCTTTGATCATGTAACCACCCATCTTATTTATTTATTAAATATATTATTTTTTTTCTCATATGCAGTGCTCAAATGAGAAGGTAGGTGTGGGAAGCAGCTGACAGCTTTGGTTGTAGGTGCAAGTCTGAGATCCTAACTTAGCTGCTCTTCAATTTTAGGAAAAGTTCACACTGCTTGTGTCTCACCTTCACATTTGCAGACCAGAGTTGTTTTAAAAAAAAAAATAAATCTAACTATGTCCTAACTGAACCAGTACTGTGTTCATAGAATCATAGAATTGCAGAATGGTTTGGGTTGGAAGGGACCTTTAAAGGTCACCTAGTCCAACCTCCCTGCAATGAGCAGGGTCATCTTCAACTAGATCAGGTTGCTCAGAGCCCTGTCCAACCTGACCTTGAATGTTTCCAGGGATGGGACATCTACCACCTCTCTGGGCAACCTGTTCCAGTGTTTCACCACCCTCATAGTAAAAAATTTCTTCCTTATATCTAGTCTGAATCTACCCTGTTTTAGTTTAAGACCATTACCCCTTGTCCTATTGCAACAGGCCCTGCTAAAGTTCTATAGTTCGACTGAGAAGCAAAAGGAACAATATCTATATTACTAATTTTTTTCTTCTCAGAAGACAGATTTAAATGTCATATGAAGGAGTACTTGTGGAATACTTTTAAAGAAGTTTTTATATTCCAGGACTCATATGCATTCATCCTGTTCGTATTAGAAATGAGTATCATTTAACTACTTTAATCAAAGTGGAAAACAGTGGTTAACTTGATAAATATTTAAGAAATGAAGATGAAGTTCCCATCAATTAATCCATGCTTAATTTTTAAGTTTCTCAAAAAAACCCATTGTTTAATAAGCCTTCATTGAAAAATGGTTCTTACAATGCTACTTTCATATAAAAACTGATGACGGGTGTTAAGACCTGAGACAGGTGTAATGCCTTAGCCAGGTGCCATACACAGACCCTCCTTGCATCCAACTCTGGCTACTTACACTATATATTTATTTCCCAGTGTCCATTTGGCTAGGTGGCTCTTCCCATGGTAATTTTTGTTTTGTGGTAGCTAGAGAAAGTCCTTTCCTTTTGTCTAGAAGAAAATGGAGTATTTAAAGATTCAGTTGTCCCTCTTTGTTGCTTCTGGTGATGTAAAGACATCCTTTCCTCCCCATATTCTAACATATATTCTACCTCTTTTTTGTCAGGGATCATGGCATGATATTTGCTTGAGAACAAAGTCACTTCCTAGAAACTGGTTTAAGTTTTGTTTGTTTGTTATTATTTGCTTGGTTTACTGCTAAGTTAATTGTCTGTTGAAATGCTCTCTGATTTTGCTAGGTCTAATATCCATATAGCTCAAACTAATGGCAGGATTCCCAAAAAGTATAACATTTAGACACTTCTTTGTGGAAATTGTGTTCTTCCGACATATTCCGAGGAGTTTGGTATCTATACAGTTCTCCAGTTCCTGCAGCCAAACTGAGAACATGTCCTTCCAAGATGAGTGATGATACAAGTAAACCATTTGTGACCCCTGCAGCAATGCCAATACTGCAAAAAATCCTGTTAAGGCCATTAACAGCCATAACATCCTGGATTCATAAATCATCTGGTTCTGTTTCTAGCTGTTTCTTTTACTCCAGCCCCTAAGGAAAAGAAGCTGCCACAAAGCAGAACTGTAGAAGGTTTAGGTGTGAATGCCCTAAATTCATCCCACTGCTCCCTGTGTCTGCTCCACCTTGTAAGGCTACCTGCAAGCCTGCAGGTGAGAAAACAAGATGATGTAAGTGAAAAGACACAATTGTGTACTGCTGGCATAATGCAAAGACCTGATTTTTCTAAATTTTAGAAGTAAAATTCAAAATGTAATGGTATGTATTGTATTGACCTCAGAGATTTCAGTTTACATAATGACTTCTAAAAGAAATTAAAGAACAGGATTTAAATAATGAAAGCTTACACTAGAATTGCTACAGATTCAGATGGTGCAGCTAGTTTCTGGATGCTACATAATTTCCTTCAAACTAAAGCTATCATAAGCAGGTAGAACTGGCGTAAAATATTAATAATGAGACCACTTTTGGTAACCCAGAACAACTCACTCTTCAGAAATTTGGATCCCAAGAATAAGTTTTACAATCAAATTAAAATAGTCATCCTATCATTAGTCAGATCCAAGCTTTGCCTCACACTTCAATGGTATTGAAATTTGAAGCAGAAATATATGACTATTTCTGATATTATTTTTTCCATATCTTGCTGCTCTTTTAAAGGCCTCATTGTATTTAGATTTTATTTTCATTTTTCCTTTTTACAAAACCTCTCTCAGTCCAATGCGATCAGTCGGAAAAAATTCATACCATAAATATGGGATAAATAATGAAACTTGGAATTCCCAGGTCATGTTCATTTTTTATTTTTTCTTCTGAACACACATTCTGCAGAAGTCATATCCACTAACCTCTGGCTGCTGTACCTAAATGGACTATAGCAGTGGTTATTACTGGTAGAGCTATATGTATCACTTAGGTTTTTGTTTGTTTGTTTGTTTGTGGTTTGGTTTTTGTTTGTTGGTTTTTTTGGTTTTTTTTTTTTTGGGGGGGGGGGGTGTCAGTTGGGCTTGCGAAAATGATTTTTGATCCATGATGTTATTTGCTGTATTTCACTTTCAAGTATACAGTGAGCATTATCATAACCTGCAGCATGGGTGCTGATGGCCATACAAACCGTCCAAGAAGACAGAAAATTCATAGTAAATAAAATTTTTCTAGGCAAGTTTACTCTTCATGTTTACTAAAACAAATGGTTTGCTAAAACAAATGAGATGTGTTAAGTGAAACTTTTAGAAGTAATATAGTAAATATTAGTGTAAAAGAAGGAGATAATGAGCTCTGCCCTCAGATAGTGTCTAGTGTCATAGATGCCCTAGGTTATCCCATCAGGATTCTGTTTTTTCCAGAGCAGTGCAGGTCTCTCACAGGTTCATATCTGCCAGACCCACACAGATCTCTTGTAAATCCTAGGACAGTAAGACCAGCACTGAACAGCACCTTCTATCAAATTAATCCTGTAAAAGGCCTCAGAGTCCATCAATACCGCAGACTTTCCACAGAATTCATACCTGATGCTATTTAACAGAACACCTTTTTCACAATTTACTTTAAATCTAACATGTCATTTCTGGATTCAGTTGACTTCTGTCCCCACTGTGATAGTTTGGGAAAGCAACTTGAACAATTCAGCTCTCTCAGAATCCTATATTCTCTCAGCTCAGCAGGTTTTTATTATTTCACTTATTGTAAACATAATGTAAGGCAATGAAGTTGCTTGCCCAAGGCTATACAGAAGTCAAAACTAACAACAAAAGCCAGTGGTCTTGATTCTTAGCATCTTGAACAACTACAGTTTCCATGTTGCTGCTACAAGTGCCACATCATCTCTGGTGCGCTTGCTCTTGAATATCTCAATAAATTACTTCCAGAAATTCATCAGTGAAACTAAATAGGTATTTCCATATGTCACTGTTTGAACTGTTTGAGGTCAAGACCTATTTGTCTTGCAGGAGAAATGAAGAATAAAGTTGTACATGAGGCCATACATATCATTTGTGATGCGTATGTGTTTTCAAAGACAAGAGACTTTGATCAATATTTTTAAAGAGCTACGCATTGTCTTTTGGTAAATATGTATGTGTGCTTTAGAAAAATAGGCTTTCATATAAGAGAAGTTTTATTTAATTAACTCTGCCACAACAATAATAAACATTTTATTAGCCTATTTTTTTTCCTAGCACTAGCTTCTAAAAGTTCATAAGTATTTACTTCCATCCGTAAGTTATGAATGTAGACTAATTAACAGTGAAGTAACAGGGCTCAGAGTACAAGTGCAAACTTTGTTTCAGTCATCACAGTATTTGCCAATCCAAGTATCATAGCTTGGATACGTACATATGTTGAACTGAATCAAAACTACTGCCATATTTCACAAAAGTAGTGAGGCACAAATCAGCAGATTCTGACCCACATATTTAAATTTAAACACATACTTTTGCTAATAGCTTTGTGATTACTGAACTGTTAAGAGATTGAATGAATTGTGCATGACCTAAACCAACATTACAGAAAGTTTTGGTTACCATCTATTGATCATTACTTTGATTGTTTGTAGATCAACTGTTGGTCACTATCAGCTGTACCCATGTAGCTGGGAAACAAGTTTTATGGAATAGAAACCTTTCTCTCTAAACCATTTAGTGTTTCAATATAATTAAGAAGGGTAATCTATTTGTAAAATATAATGTAGTTGCTTCAGTATTTCTTCTAGATTTATGAATCAAAAAATTTATTTCACAGAGCAAGTATGACAGAGCTGATAGATCCCCAGATCATGATGTGTTGGCTGCTGATGTTGGAATAAATATTCCTAAATTTATTACATTCCAAAGTGTACTGACCAAACCCGTAAGATTGCCTTTTGTCTACTGTTAAACTTTTTATAATGTCACCAGCCTCATTATTTGAGCTAAGATTATAATCACTATGGAAACTTAGATTTGTAACTCAGTTTTTTAGATTCAAAGGCCTTCTTTCATCTAATTCAGGTAAATAAGATGAGAGTAACGTCTCTCCTGAATAACAATAGTAACTTTTTGTTCTTTGTCTGCTATCACAGATATATCTAGTATTTTTTAAGTTTTCTGTTTCAGCCATGGATTTAAATAATCTAATACTAAAAAGAAACAAAGGACATACAGCATGGAAACAATTCCCAATGCACAATACAGATGGTTATATTAGTATTCATGACAAGAGAAAAACAAAGACATAATATATTGGTAGGCAGACCCTATTATAAATATTGAATAGAGGTCAAGTTATTTTGAGAGACATTTTACATCTGTTAAGGTTTGTTTCTTCCATTCTTCTTGCCTTTCCTTCTTTTCTTCCCTCTTCTTAATCCTTTTTGGAAGATAAGAAGAACCAAATAAGATAGCTATACTATCACTATCACTATCACTATCACTATGACTTCAGTTTTTCTTTATTGTCAAGTCTGAGGACCTAGAATGTAATGTAAAAGCACCATACATCGACTTTTTGTGTTTGTTTTTAAAAGTAATTTGTAATATTATTCAGTTCTGTCTTGGTACAATCCCACCATAGTATCCATCCACTCTTGCCAAATGATTTCCTGAACTTGTTCTTTGAGACATTTTCGTTCTAGAAGTTATTCATTATGTAATCCAAAACCATTGACAAAATTCAACCTTCCTAACTATGGGAAGGGTGAGATAGTCTTCCTACGTCACTTATGTTCAAAATTTATCTGCTTAAAAGCAGAAGAACTTGCCTCACCCTAAAAGCCCACATCAATAGTGTTTCTCTTAACAAAATATGTTGGGAGATCATTTAAAACTCAGTCTCTATACTTAATTAAGTAATACAGAATTCAGACATATCAATTTTGTATAGTGGAGGCATGGGGAAGCTGTTTCAGAGATAAGTTAATAGAAATGTGTACAGTATGTTCCCCGCAATAGACAAGCAAATTAAGAAAAGAAATGACAAAGATGACTCAACATTCATCTTTCTTCATCTTTTGTTTGTTTGGGGGCTGGGGGTGTGTGGTGTGCGTGCATGTGTGTGTAGAGTTGCTCTTTCCTCCTTTAACCTTAAGGTGCTGCCTCTTCTTTCCCTACAGTTGCATGACTGTTGTACAGAATAGAAAACCACACAACCCCAATGAAACAAAATTTAATTAGGTCCTGCTTAGAGAATTGTGAGATTTTAAGGATTTGCTTGATAGGTTTTTGATGTCACCCCAGGTCTCTAGTGCTTTTTTGTTATAATAGTTTTAACTAACTCTGTGAAGGAGAGATACATGGGGACAAAAAGTCTGAAGTTGATATAAAACCCCTTCCAAAGGAGTCATCAAGTCCAGTTTGCTACAACTGTATATATTTTCTCCTAAACTTATCAAACTCCATTGAAAATCAAATTGTCTCTCACAGCGTTCTCCTGGAGAAGCTGGCTGCTCACGGCTTGGATAAGTGCACTCTGCGCTGGGTTAAAAAATGGCCGGACAGCTGAGCCCAGAGAGTGGTGGGGAATAGAGTCAAATCCAGTTGGTGGCCGGTCACGAGTGGTGTTCCCCAGGGCTCAGTGTTGGGGCTGGTCCTGTTCAATATCTTCATTGATGATCTAGGTGAGGGGATTGAGTGCACCCTCAGTAAGTTTGCAGATGACACCAAGTTGGGTGGAAGTGTCGATCTGCTGGAGGGTAGGAAGGCCCTGCAGAGGGACCTGGACAGGCTGGATCGTTGGGCCGGGGCCAACTGCATGAGATTCAACAAGGCTAAGTGCCGGGTCCTGCACTTGGCTCACAACAACCCCATACAATGCTACAGGCTTGGGGAGGAGTGGCTGGAGAGCTGCCTGGCAGAAAAGGACCTGGGAGTGTTGGCTGACAGCCGCCTGAACATGAGCCAGCAGTGTGCTCAGGTGGCCAAGAGGGCGAATGGCATCCTGGCTCGTATCAGGAATAGTGTGGCCAGCAGGACAAAGGCAGGTGATAGTGCCCCTGTACTTGGCACTGGTGAGGCTGCACCTTGAGTACTGTGTTCATATTTGGGTCCCTCACTACAAGAAGGACATCGAGGTGCTGGAGCGTGTCCAGAGAAGGGCAACAAAGCTGGTGAAGGGTCTAGAGCACAAGTCTTATGAGGAGCGGCTGAGGGAGCTGGGGTTGTTTAGTCTGGAGGAGTCTGAGGGGAGACCTTCTTGCTCTCTACAACTACCTGCAAGGAGGTTGTAGCAAGGTGGGGGTCGGTCTCTTCTTCCAAGTAACAAGCGATAGGATGAGAGGAAACGGCCCCCAGCTGCGCCAGGGGAAGTTTAGGTTGGATATTAGGCAAAACTTCTTCACCACAAGGGCAGTCAGGCATTGGAACAGGCTGCCCAGGGAAGTGGTTGAGTCTCCCTCCCTGGAGGTATTTAAGAGAAGGGTAGATGTGGTGCTTGAGGATATTAAACCATGTGTGGTGGACTTGGCAGTGCTGGGTTAACAGTTGGACTTGATGATCTTAAGGGTCTTTTCCAACCTTAACGATTCTATGATTCCATGATTCTATGAAATTAGTTTTTTTTATGCCGCTACTTAGAATATGCATAGTAGACTACCATTTGTCATGCATTTTTCCTGGGCTTAAATAATTGTGATTATGTAAAAGCAAAGACCTAGTGATAATATATCTATTAAATATTGTATTTTTAATCAAGCATTGTCTGATTGTTAAAGATTTAAAAATTACAAAGCTAAGAGGAGAAAAAAATTAATTTGTTGCAGTGTTCATAGATTGGTTAGTGTGGATAGTCTCCAAAATTAGAGAATTATTTTAATGTTTTAGTTAACAGAGATGATAATTCAACTTAATTATTACAGAAACAAAGTCTATTGAAAGGAATGGAAAAGTGATACCAAATATTCTCATTCCCAGTCAAGCATCACTTCCACAGGTTTACAAAATCAGATAATGTTTTTAGTACGTAGTTTAGACACAGAAACATGGAAAATAACAGGAAAACATGCCTGAGAACGTTTTATTTTATAAGGTTGAAATTCTCTAGTGCAGAAAGGTGGATTTTGTTTTTGTTCTTGTAGCTTTTTTTAAACAAAGAGAAGTACCCCTTAGGTGAATCTCTTGATGAGGAAGAGGGCTTACTTAACTTACTTATATACCTAGAACTCCATGGTTACCTTCTAGACCCACAATCATACATAATATGAGGATAAATGAAAGGATGTATTTCATAGACCATGGTCTCTAAGAAAAAAATCAGCATTCTCTCCTCTAGGTGAAGTAGTTAATTTTTTTTCGTCTTTCTTTTGGTATTGTTTTTATACCTATGATCTATCCAGATAAAGCTATTTAACCTTTTCCTCTACCCACATGTGTGGAATCTAGAATATAATCTTTGACCATTTTTATTGCAAAGTACATGAAGAATTTAAATGGTATTTTCTGATTCATATAAGTGAATCATCAGAACTGTAAATACATCCTGTCATGGTTTAACCCCAGTCAGCAACAAAGCACCACACAGCCACTTGCTCACCCTCCTCGCACACCCTAGTGGGGTGGGGGAGAGAATCAGAAAAAAGTAAGAAAGACCCCCGAGTTGAGATAAAGATAGTTTAATAGGACAGCAGAGGAAAGAAAAGAAAAAAAGATAAAAGAATATATAAAACAAGTGATGTACAATGCAATTGCTCACCACCCACTGACTGATGCCCAGCCCATCCCCAAGCAGTGATCGCTGCCCCCCTGACCAACTCCCCCAGTTTATATACTGAGGATGATGTCATACGGTACGGCATAGCCCTGTGGCCAGTCTGGGTCAGCTGTCCTGGCTGTGCTCCCTCCCAGCTTCTTGTGCACCTGGCAGAGCATGGGAAGCTGAAAAGTCCTTGACTGGTATAAGCACTACTGAGCAACAACGAACACATCAGTGTGCTATCAACATTATTCTCATCCTAAATCCAAAACACGGCACTATACCAGCTATTAAGAGGAAAATTAACTCTATCCCAGCTGAAACCAGGACAGTCATTAATGTTCAAATGAATAAACAGAGACTGTTCTCATAATGAGGGCCACCTTTTCTTCTGACCTACATTTTCGTTAGTGATAAGAGATCTGCACCTTACCAGATCTTCTGTCCCCATCAGGTTTTAAAAGTTTTTTTTTTTATGGAGGAAGATTCCAAGACTGTTTAGGGTGCTTGGGGCATAAAGAAGGAAATGTAATTTCAGCTAGGGCTTGAGTCCAGGATGCTCATAGCACCTTATTACATGAAAAAGGGCTTTTAATTGTACAATCTGAAACATGCAGGCAGGAGTCAGAAAACTTTGAAGTTCAAGGCAATTCTGCACTTCACATTTGCTGAGCTTTTTACCGCAACAGTGATCTAAGGGCATTTGTACTAATATCTGCTTTTGATCTAACCAGTGACATTATTTTGAAATGTCATTGCTGCCTGATGAGGTTATTTAGACATGCATTCTAGCAAGGTGACCATTCCAGTATGCAAAAATTATCTAAACCACAAAAATTTTTTGGAGTTGTTCAGTACTGACTGATTAATACCATTTAGACTGTGAATGTTCTTCACGTTCTGAGGCTGGAAGAAAAACTTTGTTTTGCAGATTAACCAGTGGCATCCAACATCTAGGTAGCTTAATCAAGTCATGAAAATAATTTTCCAGAGTTGCTATGTAGAACTATGAAAGGAGTTTCCAAGGATTACAGCTGATGTAAGCTTGCAGTTTACTTTATCTGAGAACAAGAGACAATTGACGGTGTACTATCTGGCTCTTTAATGATTTTGTCAAAATTAATTATGTCCTTGTTAATGTAAAAAGGTAAACTTTGTCATCAATCTGCTATGAAATAAACAAATCTGTGTCTAGGTGCTCAGCTACTAAATGAAAAGATGCATTATAACTTTATTTTATTTCTTGTGATACTTTTATTAAGCAAATATTGCACCATTATATCTCTATAAAGTATGCTAACATTTAAAGGGAGGATTTTCCTTTTCTGCCTTAGTTGTTACAAAATTTGTTAGGGTGCATTTACTAGTAGGCACTGTGTAAAGGCAGCATGTTACGCTGAGCCAGCAGAGATTAGACTAAATGAGAACACACTAGCTGTAAATTTAACAGGATTCATTTTCTAAAGTGACTGCTTTATGCATCTGCAAATGGAAAGAAATAGAGCATCAAGCTTTTAGTTTTTTCTACACAAATAAAAACTGAAGTACTGAATGTCTTCATTTAACATCTTCAAAGCAATATTATTTTTATTATATGCTAGAGCAGAGTACAATGCACAAAAAAGCAGATGACGTAGGATTTTTGTATTATGCACCTTCAGTAAAAAATAACTGTTTTTTTAACTCTCCATGACATTTTTCTAAATATTTCTAAATATTGTGGCACAAATTGCTGGATTGTAATGTTCTGTAAACTTCTGTATTAGTGAATGTGTGAGGGTAGGGGGTAGAACGTTTCAATGGTGCATGTAAAATCTGTTTCTACAGTATGTTTATTCGATATTAAATCCATTTCCAGTTCAAGTCACTAATAATAATTCTACTGACTGAAGTGGAACAGGATCAGTAGATTGCATATCAGCTGCTTTTAGCACGTAAGGTGACTGAGTTTAAAGGCAGGAATAGGCTTTCTAGCAATTGCGTATTTCAAAACTAGCCCAAATAGGCAGGTACTTTAAAGACAAGTACCATTTCACAAAAAAAGAACAAATTCTCTTCCCATGCAGTTCCTGCTTATGAGTTAGCTTTTGGGGGTATTTAACAGAGTAATGCAAAATGTAGTGTGTGGTCATTAATACTTATTGTAGACTTAATTCTTCAGAGTTCATTGTGTTAAAAAGTATTACTTGCCATGCGTCTGAGGCTTTTAAGTCATATGATACAAAGTCAAAGAAACTACTGTTAACATATAATAACATGTAAAAGAAAATATAATAAAAGTCAGGCTATTCTAAAAAAAAAGATGCATGTCTATATAGGTCTCAGAGGAAAGTGAAAAGAATGAAATGGCAAGAGACTAAAGAGTCTATTTAATGCATCCAAAAGATAAGCAAGATAGCTGCCTTGCATAAGGAAGGTAAGCACTCAAATGAAAGAGATGTCTGAGAGTAACGACACTTCAAATAGCAATAAAAGAATATCTAATTAGCAGAACTGCAATTAAGGCTTTGTCAGGCCAGATAAAAAACTTTCTTTTTTTTTTTTCCCCCTAGTAGTAACAATTAAATACTTGGACAGCTAAACTTGAGGTGGCACTAAATATTTTTTTATTTATTTCTCAGAAACTTTCTGAATGGTATGTTACATTTTAAATAGAAATTTTCAACAGAAAAACAGAAAAGATTGTCATAATGGTATCTTCAAAAAATCTTTCAAATCTATGCATGGGTCTTCATGGTAAAATTTCATAAGTCTTTTCTTTCTCTTTAAATCACAGTCTAGTATAGGGGTAGAATATCTTGTATAGAATATTGATAATAGCCAGAAAAAATAGTGATTCAGCACTGTATGACAATAAAGTTTCAGTTTGGTAGTTTGTTACATTTTGTTGTGACATTAATATATGGTCATTTCTCCCTAGGTATAATCTGACTATCAAATAGAGTTATATTTAGTACTTTTTTACCCATTAACAATGAGTCACGTATGTAGGTCTTCTGCGAGGAAGATTGGTTGAATAAATAGAAACCAATATTATTAAAAGATATATGTGTGTGTATGAATGGCGTATTTATATTCTGGAAGAAACTGTTGTTGCGGAGTTGTGTTACTAGGAACTGGAACATGTAACTTTCAAGGAAAATGTAGCTGCTAGTTCTTTATGGATGTTTTACTGTGTGCACTACCTTTATACTGTTCATGTCTATTTATTACATTTGGGTTGAATAATACTATGAGTACTTCCACTTGAAAAATAGAAAAGAACAAACCAGATGCTTCAAATCGCAGTCTTAATATATTGTACTCCGAAGTTGCAGACAGCAAAATTTACGCAATCTATACTATTTTATAAGAAAGAAAAAAATGTGGGATATTTTAGTTAATTGTGCAGAAGTAGTTTCATGCTACCTTTTCTATTTTGCTTGAATATTCTGACTGAGCATCCTTGTTCTGGAAGGGGAAATTCATTATGAAAATAGCTGATTGTACTTTTTTGCCACAGCCAAAGTGAAAAGAGGATAGAGCAGGGAATTAGCTGTAATTTAAGTCTAAAATGCCAAGAGAACATGAATAGCAAGGCTTCCCAAGATCTGGGGGCACTAGAAATGTGTTCAAGGCTTTCAATATTTTGGCTTCAGTGTCTTAGATTCTTGGGCCAGGGGGAAGATCTTCCCAGCTCATAGCATGGAGTTTGGAAGTCCACTATGGCTTCAGGGTGTGTGGAAGTAAGGTGTGAAATATTAAAATTCTAGAGGCTTGGCTGAGCACATGGCTCCATTGCAGACATTCTAAAAATCCTGTGCTGGGGCTCCTAACTCAGTGGGGCCTCTGTAGCTCCCAGTCTCTGGGTTTAGTGAAATCTGTTTTCATTTGAAAGTCTCCTGTCACTCTAAGTTGCACAGTTTCATGGCATCATGAAAATGACTATAGTCAATAACTTTATTTTTTCTCTGTATCAGTTACCCCGAATGATATGCTGACCTGTAAACAATTGAAATGTTTCACAATCAAATCATAACTGATCTCAGTTCTCCATCCCTCCAACTGACATTTAATTACATGCCATTAAAAGTTTTCTGAACATGGAGAATAATTAGGACCCTACTACTACCTTTGAAAAGGCTTGTGCTACCTTTGAAAAGGCTCAGTGCTACCAACAGGTACTGTCCAGTGAAGTGCTACCAAGTAGGAAAGAAGTTCTATTTTTCTCCTCTTACCCAAACAAACTCGCGCATATTTGATTATATGAGATCGTGCTAAAATTAATTAAATGATCATATCCTAATGTCTGTAGAAAATAGCAAAATGAAAGTGTAAATATTTTATTCAGTCTTTAATATGACTTGGGATGCAGATAATGATGGCTCATTTCACTAAATGTTCGGACATTAATTTGCTTTTGTCCTGCTGAACTGGACATCTATGTGATTTTATTCAGCCTAAGTAGACGTTTTGCTTAGTACAAGAATATGGAGGGTTGGATCTTTTTTGGCAATGGAAGAAAAAAAGGAACATCAAATTACTCTTTCCAATTATAAGGGCATATGCACACCATTACAGGCCCACACAGCTTAGATGACAGCATGGATGCACTCTGGGGGGATGGCATATCATGGGAATATGCTCTAGGCCTTGGGGCATATGCTTGACTGGAAGAGACTATTCCAGAAAATTTGGTGATATTTTCAGGAGAAGATTAACATTTCAATTTGTTATACATAAATTTGGAAATAGATAATTGATTTCAGCAATTGTTCTGAGAAATCTAAATCTTCCTTTTCTTACCTTTTAAAGAAAAATTAGTCTTTTCTTATACTGTCTTCATGTAGTCTCATGTTTAGCTGATTGGTGCTTAAAAGCAGAATTCTGAATTACAAATAAAATTCAACATATTGTTTTCAAAGTGGTTGCCATTTTTTCTGTCCAAATTTGCAAGTCTTCAGACACTCCAGAATTTGAGAGTATGGATCTTATATATACTTGAAGATGATGATGTTTACTCAGGTATTGTGGCTTTGAGCCTTTGCCCTGATAATTTAAGTGTCACATTCAAAGAGGTATAAATAGTCAAGAGCTGTGTAATCAAATGCTGTTAACTGTAATTGGTTAGAATAATTCCCCTTTCATTAAATGCATACCAAAGCTAAATGAAATAACTTAGTGAGGATGTTTTGTTTTACAGTAGAACTAAAGCAGCAATAAATATAGGAGTTGTTACGTTAATTAGTCTGCGTCTACCTTAGTGTTTTAGTCCAAGTTAGGAGGGATCTTTTTTAAGTGATCTTTGGACAGCCTTGGAATGAACAGTTGGGCTTCTTTGTGCACGAAACTAAATGAAAATCTCCAGTCATGACTGTGTGTTCCACCTGCGAAGCTAGGCTAGGACCAGTCTAAACTAAAACTAAAAAAGTGTACATCATAGATGCCAGTTGCACAACGCAAACTATTTTCCTGTCCGCATCAACTTCTATTGGACATGTAGATGTATACTAAATACTGTGTTTATTTGTTGTAGCATTAAGAAACCAGGTTTTTGTCATTTCAAGGGGGTTTGGCCTATATTTTATTTTATTTTTTCTTTAATGATTGAAACTAAGAATTTGATAAAAGCTGTATCTTTTGTGCTTTTACAATTAAATCTGTTCCTGCCCACACAAAAAGTAAAGGAGTAAATTAAATTATTGCATTAGGTTGATATTATTAAGAAAACTCTCTGATGCATTATTGACAGTCTACAAGGTCTTTGGAACTTATGGACTCTTAAATTAGTTTTAGTTATTAGACAAGGTGATGAAGCAAACATTCCATAATGCAAGTGTAGTCTTTGGAGAGCAGATTGCACATGAAAGCTTAGATTGGAAACACTGAAATAACTGTTTCATTGGATAAGTTTTGGCGGTATGCGTGAATATAAGTATGACATACATTTTTATATTTCTGTAGTCACGTCTTCTTACATATATATTTGTATGTATAAATCTTATATGTATAAAAATACATTTACCGTTCAGAGTCACAGCTTCCATTTTAGAATACTGCAGATGCAATAATCTCTCCTTCCTATTTTTTTATGGATATCATCTTCTGTAAACATGTATATGTACAACTGAGCAAGATTATTGGGTGCCCAGAAACATTAATGGTGTGTAAGATGCACAGAACTTTACAGGGTCTATTTGGCATCACCAAGGTTGTTTAAGGAGGTTTCAGTGTGTTTCACACTGCCCAACTCTTGGTAACTGAATTATGAGTCTAATGTCACTTCAGTCTTTATATAGACAATGGAAAAAGAGGATCACTTCCATAATGGAAGTGATGGAAATGAATGATTTAGTTTAGCTTTTGAATTCAGGCACCTAGTTTAGGGTGATGATAAGCTGTCTTTTTCTTCCCCCCAGATGTTACGAATGTGAAACATTTATCTAACATCTCAAAGAAAGAGTATCAAGCTTATAGAAGATACATAGAGAGACTGGAGCAGTTAGAGAGCTTATATAGGAGATATTTTAATTATAAACTCCACTTATTGTTTCTGTTCACAAATCATTGCCATTTTGAATTTTTAAACAACTGTGTTGCTGAGAAAAGAGAGGTGCATATCAAGGTAAATTCTTGGCGTTAATGGTTTTCATTCTTAACAAGGAGACAAGGACATGTAAAAGCAGCAGCTGATTTTTCTATGCAAAATACAGGTCCCAATGTCCCTAAAGGCTCGATCTCATTTTCATAACAGCAGCAACTTTAATAAAAAAGAGAGGGGGAAAAAAAAAAAAGGTAGGACTATGAGGAGAATCAGCAGCACAGGATTTTATGATCTGACAAAACTTTGAATATAGTGTAACTGAAAACATTTTTGTGAAGTTGTAAGCATTTCAGAAAATAGCTTTACTCTCTGAATGACAGTAGACCAGTACTTTAAAATAACAGTTTCATAGTTGAAAATACAGCATAGAATTAGATTTGCATCCTAGTATTCACTGGAATACCAGGAGGGGTATCAATGGCCTAACCATATGCCACAGTTTTCAGTGATTTGATTTAAGTCCATTCTAAACTATATCAGCAGGAGTACTGTATTACATTAAAAGTTGACCTGAATGAACACGCAGTGCCTGGAAAGCCACAAGGGTCTTCACAGTTAACACTGCCACCAGCACCAGCATTCTCTTCCCTTCCGTGCTGTGGCTCCTCCACCAGGATTTTGACAGGTAGATGAAAACCTGTGGGCATAACACTGCTCCAACATAAAAAGTTAAGAAATAGCTTTTATCCTGGCTGTTTTCCTTCCCCTTTAATATAGACAACATTGTTCTTAACACATGTTGGTGTTCAATTCCAGCTTGGTGTTAGTTAAAGGAGGCCAACAATTGCTTTGTGACAGCAAATACTTAAGTGGCTTCATATACTCAACCTAGACATTTTTTCTTTTCTCATGAAACCTGAACCAAAGGTTTCTTTGCAGAAGAGCAGAGCTGGAGGCTGGAAGAGTACTGACATACACCATGCTTTCGTGCCTTTTTTTCTTATTTGGGCATCTGCTATCAGCCACTGTGGGAAGGAAACTGGGCTTGATGTGCTTTTGATCTGACTCAGCACAGCCATTTCTCCATTCTATACCTTCAGAAAATGTGTTAAGTACAATATGAACAGATCTTTCATCAGCATCTTTCATGAGATGACAGAGAATCCAGAAATACCTAATAAAGTTCTGTGGCAAAAATATCAGTAATTTCTCCCCACTTTCTACTTCTTCATGAACCTTGTGTCTATTAAAAATGCAAAATACTTAACCATTCTGGAGCTCAACAATGCATGCAGCACACTGGCTCTTAGAGGCAATATTTGCAAATTGTATTTCTACAATAGGTTAATGTTTAAAACATCTAAACCAATCTGGAGTTAGCTGCTCTGAGTTGCAAGGGCCTATTTGACTAATATTACTGAAAAGAGGAAAAAGTTAAACCTCTATAAACTGTACTATAATGTTAATTGTAAATTTCATTAAAACAATAAATAGCATCTTGAAATGATACTTACAGAATCATAGAATGCTTTGGGATGGAAGGGACCTTTAAAGGTCATCTAGTCCATCCCCCCTGCAATTGGCAGGTACATCTACAAGTAGGGCAGGTTGCACAGAGCCCCATCCAGCCTGGCCTTGAATGTTTCCAGGGATGGGGCATCTACCACCTCTCTGGGCAACCTCTTCCAGTGTTTCACCACCCTCATTGTAAAAAATTTCTTCCTTATATCTAGTCTGAATCAACGCTCTTTTAGTTTAAAACCGTTACCCCTTGTCCTATTGCTACTGGCCCTGCTAAAAAGTCCATCCCCATCTTTCTTATAAGCCCCCTCTAAGTATTGAAAGGCTGCAATAAGGTCACCCTGCAGCCTTCTCTTCTCAAGGCTGAACAACCCCAGGTCTTTCAGCCTTTCCTTATAAGAGAGGTGCTCCATCCCTCTGATCATTTTTGTGGCCCTTCTCTGGACCCACTCCAACAGGTCCACGTCTTTCTTGTGCTGAGGACCCCAGAGCTGGACACAGTGCTGCAGGTGGGGTCTCACCAGAGCAGAGTAGAGGGGCAGAATCACCTCCCTCGACCTGCTGGCCACGCTTCTTTTGATGCAGCCCAGGATACGGTTGGCCTTCTGGGCTGCGAGAGCACATTGCCAGCTATGTCCAGCTTTTCGTCTTATCAGTACCGCCAAGTCCTTCTCCTCAGGGCTGCTTTCAATCCCTTCATCCCCCAGCCTGTAGTGATACCGGGGGTTGCCCTGACCCAGGTGTAGCACCTTGCACTTGGCTTTGTTGAACCTCATGAGGTTCACACAGGCCCACCTCTCCAGCCTGTCCACGTCCCTCTGGATGGCATCCCATCCCTCAGGCGTGTCGACTGCACCACTCAGCTTGGTGTCATCTGCAAACTTGCTGAGGGTGCACTCGATCCCACTATGTCATTGATGAAGATATTGAACAGCACTGGCCTCAGTACAGACCCCTGAGGGACACCAGTCATCACTGTTCTCCACCTGGACATCGAGCCATTGACCACTACCCTCTGGATGCGACCATCCAACCAATTCCTTATCCACTGAACAGTGCACCCATCACATCCATATCCTTCCAATTTAGAGAGGAGGATATTGTGGGGGACCGTGTCAAAGGCCTTACAGAAGTCCAGATAGATGACGTCTGTAGCTCTTCCCTCATCCACTGATGTAGTCACTCCGTCACGGAAGGCCACTAGGTTGGTCAGGCAGGACTGGCCCTTGGTCAAGCTGTGCTGACTGTCCCTAATCACCTCCCTGTCCTCCATGTGCCTTAGCATAGATTCCAGGAGGATCTGTTCCATGATCTTCCCAGGCACAGAGGTGAGGCTGACAGGTCAGTAGTTCCCAGGGTCCTCCTTTTTTCCCTTTTTAAAAATGAGTGCAATGTTTCATTTTTTCCAGTCCCCAGGGACTTCACCTGACTGCCATGACTTTTCAAATATGATGGAGAGTGGCTTAGCAACTACATCAGCCAATTCCCTCAGGAGTCTGGGATGCATCCCATCAGGACCCATAGACTTATGCATGTTCAGGTGCCTCAGGTGGTCGCGAACCTGATCTTCTCTTACAGTGGGAGGACCTCTGCCCCCCCAATCCCCATCAAATGGCGCACTGACCCGGGAGGTGTGAGGAGAGAGATTGCCAGTGAAGACTGAGGCAAAAAAGTTGTTGAGTACCTCAGCCTTCTCCTCGTCTGTTGTTATCAGCTCGCCACTACTGCTCATCAGAGGGGATACGCTTTCTTTAACCTTCCTTTTCTGGTTAATGTACCTGTAGAAGCTCTTCTTATTATTCTTTGCATCCCTCGCCAGGTTCAGCTCCAGCTGTGCCTTGGCCTTCCTGACCCCATCCTTACACAACCAGGCAGCGTCCCTGTATTCTTCCCAAGATACCAGTCTACTTATTTCTTCTTCATTGTTTGAGAGTCACTTCAAATCTTCACGTATTTTCACTGCAGAGATATTAAAAGATATAAAATTGACTTTTCCAACACAAAGATGTATTTTTAAGTATAGATTTTAATTACTGTAAGTCTGTAGATTTGTAGCCAGTCTAAACACTAGAAAATTTTAATCATTAAGGCAACATACATTTCATAATACTTATCTCCTAAGAGAAAATCCTGTAGTTGCTGTGAGGCAAGTATTTTTCTTGATTTGTTGGGCTTTACAAATCCTACACAGAGTCCAATAGAAGCCTAGCAATGCCAAGTTGGCAGTGGCTGCAGTATTAGCTACAAGAAGGCTTAAGAAAGAGACTGTCAACATTTCCTCCTACAGACCCTAAATAGCTATGGGACATGAACAGAGCTTTGTATAAAAATGTGCTCTTGTCCAGCAAGTAAAGAAAATCAATTCTGAATTCATGCTATGCTGTATCATGACAGTGCCTGTACTCCTCTTCACTAGGTTTTCCCTCTGTAGAGTTGCAGCAGAATATAATCTCAGTCTGCCCTTTTTTAATGTTCATAATTTCAGTCAACTGAAATGTTTTTGAGTAGAAAGACAAAGATTAACCTTTTAGAGAATAATATCTTCTCTCTCCTTCTCTCTCCTCTCCTTTCTCAAAATAAAGAGACAGACATACTAGAGCAATTTCCTGAGAAAATGCAGATATTTTGGGACAGTGAAGTACTTCAGGCTTAGAGAGCACTGGATCATGATTCCACTTCATCATTTCATTTTAGGAATAACTCACATTCAAAGTCTGTGACTTGAGGAAAAATGCTGCTGCTTCTGGACCAGTGGACATAAATCCATGTATCAGTGCTGCTTTTCCTTTTTCTCTTTAAGCAGTCAGATCTTTTTGCGATGAATGCCTTTGTTTTCCTCCACCTGTTCAGTAGAGTGGCTGTTATATATTGCCACAGAACATCATCTCATTTTAAATAGAATTCAAGATATTAATCTTTGAAAATAAGCCAGTATAGTGTCACAAGATCACACATTCAATCTTTTTCTATGACAACTCCCAGTCAAATATTAAAACTTATACACAGTGACAAAACTTATACAGAAAGTGGGGTACTCCACAGCCAATACTTGTCATAAGTGAGGCATTATTTAGTTAATTTATTTGTTGTAGTCTATAAAATGCAACAGCTACCTGAGAGAAACCAGAGATTTTATGAGATTAAACCTCAAATATTAGTCTGGTAGCTACTGAACTATTATACAAATCATAGAAGACAACTAAATTGGGGCAGATTTTTTTCTGGCTGTGTGTAAGTACACATATTTGAACAATATAAGGCTCTTTCTGCTGGGGTATTTCAGCTACTGGGTAAACACGAATATTTAATTTCTAGAAGAGAACATTTCATAACATTTTTCTTTTTCTTAGCACTACAGAGGGAGAGCTCTTATAAGTTCTGTTTCAATACGGAGATGTTTGTTTTAGGTGCTGGTATGTTCTCACCAAATGATTTGTTAAGTTTTGTGTCAAAAACCTGAAGAAGCTTAGCTAGAATCCACCATTTGGATTTGCATCAAATTAACTTTATGCATAGTTTATGTGCTTCTACTCTTTAGAAGAAAGAATTTTTCCTTTTTTTGAAGACAGTTATTTTGACAAATGTTAGTGATATATTGCAGCAAGAACACTTTTCTGAAATTGAGCTTCTCTAATGAACTTCTGATGTGATATTTCAAAATTAAGTTGTTCTTTAGACTTAAAATGGTAAATACAACTTCTGTCTTCTCCTTCATTAGGAAGAAAAAGGCACTGGGGAATCTACTTTTGACCTTTCAAACTCCAAATGCTTACATTTTGTAAAACTTCTGAAGATAAATAGAATAAAATAACACTTCTTTTTCTACCTCTCAGAACAGTAGTTTTTCCCAGCTCCTTCACAATTCAACAATTACATTGATAATTTTCATCAGATTTTTCTTCCATAGTCTGGAAATTGTTCATTCTTGGGGCTTTTTGTTTTCTGTTCATTTCACTTAGGCTTTCATACTCATACTTGGTATTAATAGAGATTCCAATTTATATAATTTCACTTTTCTTTTTGATACATTTTGTAAACATTTCATTAATCTTTATTGCATTTAAGATTCATTGGCTGGTGCTGGTATTTATTTTGGGGACTCTCGGTAGGCTACTGAGCCACTGGATGTCTGAGGCAGGGAAACCATTCAAGAATAAGATACCTGTCTTCAGGTGTCTACATGAGTAACTACAGTTCTGCCATGCATTCAAAATTTCATTATCATCAATAGAAACGTGCTAAATAAAATCAGCACATTTAAAGAGCAATTCCTCTCCTTCTGAAGTGGTCACATTAAGTAGTAAAGTGAATCTCTGCCTCAGTCCACTGCCTATATTGATTAGGGGTAGGATTTTCATGTAGCCATCTATTGCCGTTTGAGGTGTGGTGGGATATCTGAGACATCCTGATGCTGGCGTGCATGACACACAGCCTACAGAGACTTGCACCTCTCTGAGAGCAACAGGTGATGTCAAGGAGGGATACCTCTCATCTGGCAATAGATGCATATGCTTAGGCAGTTGAATCAGATTATTATTTAGGGTTTCCTGACTACCGATGCAATGCTTGATCCACTGGTTAATATTGCTACCTAATAACATCTGTTTAAAGGTATATGACTGTTTTGTGGTAGAAGCTTCTGTCGTTGTCGTTAAACAAGATTGTTCCTCTCTGAGTGAACGATGTTTGTGACTTTAGAATGAGTTGTGAGTTCTTACGAGAAGCACATACTGCAGCATCTGTAAGTGTTGGTTTCTTATGTTTGCATGGTTTTATATTCCTGACTTCATATTACAACTGAGGGACAGACTTTACAACCTATCTGGGTTTTCTTTTAGTACAACGGCTGAGTTAGTTACTTGACTAGGTTTAGAATATTTTTGACTTTGACTTTGTTTTCTGTTTCAAAAGGTAAGATGATGAATTACTAATGAAGCCAAGTAAATAAAACAGATGGAAACTTTTCTAATGGATACAGAAAGATATGTCTGATTTTATTACAATCAGCATTCAGTCAGGCTATATTACTGGGCTTTATGTACAGATAATAAGAACTCCTGTAAATGTTACTTTGAAAGAAATTTAGTATTTACAGTGTTATCAGCTAAAGTCACTTGTTTCTAGGATGTGCATCTGTCTATTGAGTTGTCAGAAATTTCTAAAATATTATTTTATGAGCAGGGATTTTTTGTTTCAGATGCATTTGCTTTCAATTAATAAGACCATATTATGTGTGGGTTTGTGTCTGTGTGGGTTTGTCCCTGCATGAGATTGTAAATGAAGAATGACAGAGGAAAAAAGCCCTTTAGTTATATCATTTTAAACCAAAATAAAGCTGTTTGACGAATGGCAATAAAATATTACACAACTGCCAGTGTTAATTAATAGGCTTTAGAGGTTTTGGTATATTCATCAGTATGACTTTGTTTGTGGCTAAAAATGAATGCTAATGATCTGTGTAGTGTTACAATACAGATAGCACATTGTCAAAAACTGTTATAAATGCAAAGTCTCATTTGTGCAAAATCTGTAAGGACAAATAAATACAGCTGTAATTCTCAAATAAGTGATTATACTCCCACTTATGTGTGCAGAAACCTAATTCCAAATCAAAGTGTGGCTCTTTTCATATGTTACTTTTCATATGAGTTTCTTGACTATGTTTAGAAGATTTTGTACTTTGATTTTGCTTTCTGTTTCAAATGAGGATGAATTACGAATGAAGCCAAGTAAATAAAACAGAAGGAAACAGTTGGACATTCAAGTTCAATGTTCTTTGAGAACCCTTTATATTATATGTAAGTATATATAATATCTGTCTATGTATCTATCTTATATTTACCAGTTTATCAAACTTAGGCCCAGCTCTACTCCTACTGAAATTAATATCAATTTCCTCTTTTATTTTGCTGGTTATGAGTTTCACATTCCTTTCTTCTGTTAATGATAACTCCCCTGAAGATCAACCAATAACTTTTGTTTTCTACAGGAGTATAGGTAAGACATAATGGCAATTTATTTTTTTAAACAATGAACTCAAACATCTTTTTAACTGCACATAATAATCCTACATAAAATATATACATAAAACTATGTATGATAATAGTACATTCTTTCTTAGACAGAGACAATGCAGTCCAGTTCTTGGTATAATTCATCAGCTTTCTAATTTTCTGGAACCCGAGTGAGTCATGGGAGACAAGCATATGTTAACTCGAAGGTGCAATCATATATCTGACATTTAACCACTCACAAATAAAAACTCTACTTAACAGGAAAATGTAAGGATTTAGGAGAAAGAGATTGAATAGGAAGCTGTTGAAATAGAAGTAGAGACGAAAAAGAGACTCTAACTCAAGTTTAGACTTTCCTGGGAGTTTACATCTTTTATAGGAAAAGAATAAAGGAGAATCAAAGATTCAGAAGTGTCAGCCATATTCAACTGTCCTTCAAACAGTCAATATTCTAGCACATTTTAAATATATCCACTGGGATTTTTAGCACCAAAATATTCTCAAGCTTTGAGATATTGATACATACCTGAAAATGATATTTATCATATGTCAGTACTTAAAAAAGACTAGTATTTAGTTGAAAACAATATTCTAAACTTCTGTAAGTCCAGGTTTGTCTGTCTTTAAACTTCATAAAACCTTGGAGGAAAATGATCCAAAGACTATTCATGATGGAAAGAGGAAGAATTGACAAGATCTTACATTTTGGTTATGTTGATTTGGGAGAGTAAATGATATTTGAGAGACAGGCATAGATAAAGTCTGAAGGAACTGAAAGTCTGACTGAAGATAGGAACCTTGCTAAGGAATTTAATGAGTAACATTTCAAGGGCAATGAGGACAGTTCAAGATGGCAAACCTACAGGAATTAGGGAAAAAAAGCTGTATTGCAAAACTGGGAAACCTTGGACATAGGAAATCAATCCAATGCAAGCTACAGGAGCTTGTGTAAGAAGCTGAAAGATAAGAGGAGGAAGAGATGGAACTGTCTTAGGAAGGGATTAAGCTTTAGATAAGGTCACAAATGTAATTTCTACCTGTCAATGAGTTTGATTCAGCTCTCTAAAAACTCATTTGTCTATGACAACCTATTACAGACATATTACTCTAAAAGCAATAAGGACTTTTACATATAAAGTTAGATATCGTAGAGTTATACTGTCTGTCTTTCCTTCCTCTTGAAGAATTCCCTTGGTTGATTCATACAGACCTTTGACTAGATCTGTAATACAGTAGTTTTCTTGTATTTGTTAGAATGAAACAAAATATATTAAAAAAAAAAAAAAACAAATCGCAAAACAACAGGCAAACCACTTTCTGTTAAATCTTCAACATAATTAGACAGCAACACATTCATCTTGAGTTAGGGGACTTGTAAGAGTTAAATAATAAGATGTGAGAAGAAGACAGCACTGAGAAATGGGGATTAGTAGCAACCATATGAAAAAGACAGAAAATAATTTCCTTTGGAAAGAAAGATTAAACAAGACTTGATTATCTTATAAGTATTATGAATATTTATCTTTTATGGAAAGAATACCAGTCACCTACTATGCTTGCTGCTAGTACCGGTACTCCTACCAATACTGAGTTGGTACTTGGTTCTTGCACATGCACTGTCTAAAATCTGAACTGTATAAATGAAAAGCTGCCTTTTCAACTAGCATTTTGATGAAACATTATCTCTAGAGGTAACACGATCTCTTTTTCTTTGCTAAGCAAGGATGTTTCCTTTGTATTACTAAATGACTTGGGACCTAGTGATCCAAGAGGCAACTCCCCTCCCACGGCATGGGGCTATACTGCAGCCAGTACTTCAAGAGCCTGTAGTATATCTAAAGTCTAAACCCTATCTAGAATAAGTGTATGGAAGACAAGCTTTTAGCACAACATTTATCAGTATGTCTCTCTTCACAGTTTTTGAAAGTGAGAAACTACATGTGGGAGAGAAGAAATCTTTGGAGAACTACCCTTGAGTGCAATGGGGCTTTTTTTTTTTTTAATATTACTTCAAAAATTAGGTACAATTTAATAGTTGGCATTTACATTCTTGTTAGTGAAAGGACACCACAAGGGTCCCATGATCATGAGTCAGTTCCAGCAGTTATGAAATTGGGCTCCCTTTGCTGTTAGCATGTGAAGGGAGGAGTTAGGCGTAAGCTATTCTCTCTGCTTTCTGCTCAGGTGAGGATAGAGTGTGTGTGTGTGTGTGTGTGTGTGTGTGTGCAGTGAGGGCACGACTCGCAATTGCATATCCTTAACTAAATAAATCATCAGTCAGAGGAATGCGGTGGAGGAAAATTATAATACAAAACTCTTCGTAGTCTCATCCCTAAATGTATGGTTGGCCAAATACAGGATTATTGCCACTGTCATGGATATTTTTCATCAGATTTCAAAGGTTCAGAAGATAGGCAAGCTATTGACTTTCCTTTCAGAATGTAATATGTGTTAAATTATATATAATTGCTTGGAGCATACAGTAGAAGAATTTCAAGGAAAAACTGAAGCCTTTGCTGGTTGCCGAAAAAGCCATTGCCGCTTTCGATTGCAAAGATATCTTGATATCAGTTAGATTGCTATGCGATTAAAATATTTATGAGAGAAAACTGGTTTTGTATATGGTAAAGCCTGCTTATACAAGAAAGGATGTAACTGAAATAATTTTATGGAGTCCTTATAGTTACTGATCCTGACTGTACTGATCCTGAGAATTGTTGACTTTCAGTTACTTCAGTGGGAGGTAAATGCACTCGGGATTTTAAGAGCAGTACATTTGCCAAATATAAATATATGAGAGCGCCACTGTATCTGGAAGCACTAGTTTTTATTGCCAATCACTTTACCAGCTGGACTATTTTAACAGAAAACATGTTCATCTATATAGGAAACTCCCTGAAGACAGCTGAAAACTCTGATATAGTGACTGGGAAATATATTCCCTGAATTGAGCTATTTAGAAGTTAGTTATCTATTCAAATTTAGCTGTGTAGACATCTTTTAAAGTCAAGGAGAGAGACTAGAACTTCCAAAAGGCAAATTTATTTCACTCGCTTTAGATACCTCAACTCTGCTTTCCTTGCCTTTTTGGTGCTCATTAAACAGCTAGAATACTTAGAGAAACAATTTAGACTAAATGGTTCACAAAATAGTTAGTTAGATTAAGTGAACTAAGCTAAGTTGATATACAGTACACTAGCATGATCTAAAAGGAGGTGAGATGCGTTTGACTGGGAGCTTTCTTATAAGTTTACTGAAATCTTCACACATGCTTTTGTGTCTATTATAGATTATATTTACTGTTGGGAATTCGCTTTAATTATTTACACTGAAACATCCATTACTCTGCATTTTTATTAAGAAGACATTCTTTGAAAATTCCATAATTACCAGTATGTATTTGTAGTTATGTGCTTGTCATATTTCATGGCTCAGTGCATATGCATGATCTAATGCATATGAATAAAGTTTGGGGATTTTTTTTTTTTTTTTTTTGAGAAGCTCATTTCCATATCATATTGCGAAAGCAAGGATTAGAAGTTGGATAAAGGCAACAGAGAAACAGAACATTTTTGGTGTTTCACAGTAGGGAGTCTTGTAATGAAATTCTAACAATGCTTGATTAACTTTTACTGGTAGCCATGTTTTTTTTTTTTTTTTCCCTGCCTGGAGTAGAACAGTTTTCACCGTAAGTAAATATAGTACTTTTAATTTTCAGATTTCAGATTTTTCGGCATCCTAGCATTCATACAGGCACATTCCTTTCAATGCTTATCCAGTTTCATAGTATCTAAATGTCTTTTCTTCACCTATAGCCTATTATTGCTAGCAGAGCAACAGATATATTGTCAAGGTAGCACTTTCTGAGGGTCTGAGGATGCACAGAACATTGTCTGCTTGGATCCAGACCTACCTGTTGGCCTCAGAGCTGAAGACACAGTAGAATACTTCTGTTGCACTTGAGATTGTATTTAATCATTTACTTGAACTAATATAATTTTCTTTATAGTTAGATTAAAGACTAGCAGTTTATAAGTATGTTAAATGATATTTGAAACTAAAAAATAGACTTGCCTGAGTATGATTTTCCCAAATATTGTTTTAAATACCATCGTATCCAGTCAAATGAACATCTAATAAGAACAAATTACCATTTTCCTTACCTATGATAATAAATAAAAGATGGAAGAAAAAAAAGCAGCATGAAAGGCAGTCAGAAGTGTTTTAGAGCACAAGCACATGCCATTTTCACCCAAAAATAATATTTTCAGTTTACGTATGTGTGGAACAGAGGGACTCTGAGTTTACCAACTCTTCATGAAAATAATATGTCAGTAGTACCTTTCTCAGCTTTTCTCTTAGTCTCTAATGAACTTCTGAAACTGCAACTGCTATCGCTCATCCTACTGTCTATTTAATAAAGACGAAAAGTATCATGACTGATCGTACCTATGTATAGTTGATTCATTAGGATGAAATCTTGCCTTGTCTCTTCAGAATCCTGCTCTAATTACTCAAAAAGAAAGGGACGGTTCCCTCAACAGCAATGGCAAAGGTCCAATGGCTTTAATATACTTACTCTTTTGTGGTATTATTCAGTGCAAGCAAGTTTACCAGCATCTGGCCTTTAACACGAGATTCATTTACTACACCCTAGTTTTATATCCTATTAAAAATAAATTACTATATCACACCTTTTCCCAATATGTAAGTAACATAACAACTGTTGTAAGTTCCAACTACCACAAAAGGATAAAATAATAGTGTAAAAAATCACATATGCACGGCAGGAAGATAGAATGACTGTGGTCCAGATGTGGTGGTTATTATTGGACCAGTGATTAATTTTTACTTTATATCTTCTATATTTTGTATTAGGGAAAATGATTCATTGCTAATATAACTCTAAGCGATTTTAACATCTATCCTAGAGGTATTACAGGTGTTTCAGCTGATCCCATTTATTAGAGCATTTTGTATTTATCTCTCAAGTATCTTCCTCCAAAAGGGATATCTGCTGCACTTCTGCGTCATATCCAGCATCAATCACTTTCATTAGGGTCTCACTCCACAAACCAAACAGCTTTTCTTCCATGGCAGCTCCATATGTTTGCTGCAGCTGTTACAGTTTCCAGGCAGAATGTGACTGTACTCTGTTCAGAGTTTGTGTCCCTGTCAAAGAGACAGGAAATTATTCCTCTCTGCTTTGATTTGCCTTGAAATCAAGTGGCTTGAAGTCTGTCCCACAGTTAGACTATAGTTGCCTACAAAAACATACATGAAATTGCATCTATATTATATTTTTATAACTATGACTCTGGAAAGCGCACACTACCAAGGTTTGTTCCCACAGCACTGTGTGAATACCAAGTCAAAGGAGTTTTATTGCTGGAAAGGTTACTCCAGGGAGATTTTTAACATGGACCCAATGATAGAAGACTACTATCAGTTGCAGACTAGTTTCTTAATAGCTATGAGCATGAAATATACTGAGTTTTATTTATGATTTTATGGTTTCTGGCTTGGGAAAATATTTCTGTTTTGTTGATTAAGATTTTGTGATCTTGCACTAAGGCAGTGTGTAGAACTACATACTATGGTACACTGTACTGCAGTACAGTAGTAGTACTACTGCAGTATTCTGAATGCAGTGCATAGAATGTACAAGTTAGGAGATTCATCTCTGTTTGCAGAAATACTAAATATTTCCATGAAGGACACCTTGAAGGTCACCAACTCACTACAGTTTTGTTACATCTAAGAAATACAGAGAATGCAAGTTATTAAAACATGCATGTATGTGAATAAAACTCCACACCAGTAAGGAGAGCTGAATTTTATTTTTGATCACTAGCTAAGTCTGACAGTAGTCAGTATTGGAAGAACTTTATTAATGCTAAAAACACATGCATTTGTTCACCAACTAGGCATTGCTGTGTCACTTTTCATTGCATTTGATTAGCTGGCTGCCCAAATAAATATGCAATGGACCATTAAATTTTGGTGACCAAGAACCCAATTTGGCATGTCTTAAATATGCTTTTAATGAAACTTGTAATAGTGCACATGTTCAGGAGACAAGTATTTTTAAAAGCCCTATGCAGGTTGACAATTAAGGTCTGCCATAGATGAATGAATGTAATGTATTCACTATACTAGAGATGTTGAAAATGACTTCAATATCAGAATATCTTATTGTTCACTGATCCTCTACCTCTGTGGTTCCACATTACTGCTCCAGTTTAAGCAACCCAGTCCCTGGAGAGGCAAGTTGTTCCCGACACTGCCATCCACTGTTCCTCATACACTGTTTCTCTATGTATGACTTCAGGATGACTTTAAGTGGTTGAGCTGTCACAGCAGAGAAGCTTCCTCTCTTCTACCAAGAAAGAAAAGCAGAAAACACATGCAGACTCTCCAACATATGCACCATGGTAGCAATACAATTGCTCTTACAGGAGCTACGACTGTTGTCATAATAAAACTAGCTTAATGAAAAATCCTTCAAAAACCTTCTAAGACAGCTTGCTTTCTCAAAGTACAAAAACCCTGTCTACAATGACTACTTGACTGAAGTAGGTCTTTGTCAGATAGTTTTGTTCCCTCCTTCCCATGAAATGTAAATTTTAGCTGAATATTAAAAAAAAAAAAAAAACTTAAAATATTTTTCTTTGTTTTAATGTACCGAAAACAGGAACCTAAAAGCAGAGGACTACAGTATGAGTTTTGGTTTTCAATTTTCTGATGAAATGCTTAGCCTTTTCACTGAAGGCAGAAATTTTCTACCCTATTTCTGAGTCAAAATAATTTTTTGTTGTTGTAGTAAAAAGACTTTCTAAAAAAATTTTTTTTAGTTATTCCAAAAGGAAGATTCCTGAGCTGCTGAATGGGAATAGGAAAAGTAAATTTATTATCTGTATGAAGACCCTTGTTCAACAAAGCACTTTTAGCTTTAAACTGTGAATAATACCACAGATTTCAGAGAGACATCTTGAATGTTTAAGTGGTTTTATGAACAAGGTTATAGAGGAAATAGTTATTTTTTAATAACTAAATTAGCAGATGGCCATATTTAGCTTTATTAGAGCTATAAAAATTATTAGTTGTGCTCTCTACTCCTCACTTGACCCTTTCCCTAGTCATTAAGTGCTAAAATGAGGGCTGTTGTTGTTTAGGTGTGGAATAGGAAATGGGAGGAGTGAAAAAGCATTGGAAACACTGAGAAGTGGGCAAAAGCCTGTCTGGGGAATGGCAAAGCACTGGTCCCCAGTATCGCCCTTGAGTTTCAAGGGGCTCAGGTCCTATGCTAAGTCTTTCAGTAGTAACTGCAATCTGGCAATGTTGGACACAATGTGAAAAGCTAATATAATTTCTGGTCCCTCAGGAAGATTAAATGCTTACAGATTTGTGCCAACTATAAGCCAGTTTGTGTTCCAGATTCAAGCATTTGAATTCTACCTAAAATTATATTCTCTCTGTAACTGTGACATAAATGATATTAGGAAATCATATTTTGTAAGTCGGTTGTGGTTATTAGCTTGGACCTCAAATGCTAACATCTTATGGAACAGACCCCTTCCCTAACTCAGACTGAAGAGTATTTTTGAAGCAGTAGACACTGTGTATAGCTTGTTAGTGGAGAATCCCAGTAGCTGTATGATAAACATTCTCAGAATGTAATTAGTGCTTATTTTGGTTAGAAATCGTTAATGGTGAGAAACATTGCAGTGTGTATGAATAATTCTAGACATCACCATAGAATCTAAATGTTGTCCAGTCATTTTTTCCAATTCAAAATAAATTTACCTGTATTCTACTGTAGGTGCTGTTAGTTGTTTTAATTGCAGTGAGTCAAAATGTAGTCATAGAGACACACAAAAAGATAAAGGATTTTCTGCCAGATTTTCTAAAATATGAATAGTCTATGGATGTATATTGTATTCTTATATTTGTCTTTTTTTAAATACAAAAGTAAACTTAATTTAACAGTAAACTTATCTGTGTACAGAGACAATCAGTCACTCATACTTTATCCAACAAAGTGCTTTAGTTGTACTCATTTCAAGAGGTAGGAATGTCATTTTATAGTAGTGAAGGGTCTTTTAAAGCTTTCCAAACCAGAAATGGAGCACAGTACTCCCCCACGCACAACAGCTGACTAAGGTCGTTCTTCATTAGGATCTAATATATAATATATTGATCTCTTGGATTTATTGTACACCTAAAGCTTGGCTGTACTTTGTAACATAATATTGGAATGAAACAAACAAAAATCTATATTAAGACAGACAGGAGCAATGAGGCAGACTGCTTCCAGATTAGACATCATACATCCTAGATTCAGGGGTGGTAGTTAACATGAGAACTCCATAGGTCTTGAGCACTTGGATCCTGTATCACTTGATACAGTGTCTTGGCAATTTTTTATTTCATATGTTTAAATAAATTCTCAATAGCTGTAATGAATCCTTTCCTTTCTGGCAGGGAATAATATGATTCCCTAATATTGATTCAGTTCCCTTGAATAGTCAATGCAAAATCATTGGAGATTTGTTAATAGAAGAATTAACATGTACCAAAAAGGAAGTGCCTCAGGGAGATTATATTTGCTAAAAGATTTTTTTTTCTGCTATGCTAAATGATGTTCTTTCTCTATAAATCTTTGTTAGCACTGCCAGTTCAGCATCTTTAACCTGATTGTTTCATTTGCATGCTTTGCCTTAGTGATCGGATTACAGTTTGTTTTACTTTACTCTTTGTTATTAGCTCTCTGGATATGTAATTATGTTTTATTATTTAACATTCAATTTACTTTCATCAGTACTTGAGTATAAGGTCTTACACAAAGGCAACAATATACAAAAATATTTTTCTGCTTTTGCAAGCCCTTCTGCAACCCATCAGCTCAACCTCTGTAACTTTAGAAAAAATTAACTTGCAAATGAAATATTACTGCTGCAATAATTACAGTCAGCTAAAGAACTTGAAAATAAGTTTCAGTTCATATCTGAATTGGTCATATCATCTCATATTGTGAATTGACCACATCATTTATGAGCTGATTAAAGGCCCCCAAATGGAGCTTTTGTATCCTCTATTTTGTGCTTCCCCAAAAAAAACCTTAATGAAATTGTTTTCAAAATTACCATTATTAATCTTATTTTATATAATTTTAAAAAGAAAATAAAGACTCAAATTGGCCATTTTTCATAGAGACTATTACTGAAACAAGTCTACTTTTAAAGAAAAGTTTACTTAAGAAATGCTATCTATTTTGAAAATGATGAAAAACTGAAATATACTCATTGGATGTATTTTCCATTCCCCTCCCCCCATATTACTAATTAAAAAAAGAGGAAAAAAAATGAAAAAAAAATCCAGTTAGAATTTTTAAAATATTTCAAATTTTTCAGAATAAGGTCATTAGAACCTGTTAGTTCTTTTCCTGCTGCTTCTTTAACTTGGATTAGTATTTGACATCTCATGGGAACAAAACCTTTTTTTATAGTCACTGGTGACTACTGTTTAGAAGAAACTTGCAAAGAACTATTGGCAAATAGAATATTACAAAAGTAAAAGTAGCAAAAAACAGGTTAAATTTTTTTGCTGTTTCTTCCAGCCAGTTTGTTATAGAACAATGATTAGAAACAAGTCAAATGGTAAAAAAATAAAAAAGAAATATTTGCAAATATGTTTGATTCAATGGGTTATAATATTTATTATTAAAGTATTTTTAAGAATAAGACTTTATTAACCAAAATAACTGTGATACTCAAATTGGAGCATGCAATCTTCGTTTGAAAATTCAGAATAGACTGTTAATTTTATTTGAAGTGGATAATTATCATATGAAGACATTGGTCATTTAATCAGGAATCTGAAAAAACACATTGATTTTGAAGCCCAATTTTCAAACACCTTTTAACAGATTCTAAAGGAGAGCAAATGAGCACAGGGAAACACATAGAAAGTGTGATAAAATATGCAAGATTATATTAAAGGTAAATGACATCTCATTATTTAAATATGCTTTTATAGTAACAAAAATAACCTCTGAGACAAATATGATGTGGGGTTTCTAATGTACCTAGATCTAAATAGATAATTTACTTAGCTGCTACAGTAGAGTGACTTAAGGTGTACCTGATGGAAATAAAGAAAGAGAAGAGCTATAAAGGAGATCAAGAACTGGCTAAGCAAGAGACTGCACAGGGTTTATATTAAAAGAAGAGTTCTCCAGATAGGGATTAGTAATGACATTTTTCAAGGATAATTTTTCAGATTCATCCTCATTAGTATGTTGATTAATGACATCATTACAGAAAAAACAAGAAATATGCCAATGGGGACTTTGGTAATATTGAAGAGAACTGGGGCAGTTCATACCTAATAATTACAAAAAATAATACAAACCAAAAGCACATCGATTAGAGGTGGCAGTTCAGGAAACAGCTCTGGTCAAATCAGTCTCTTATGGATGACCAAACTGCAAATATAATGTACTTCTCAAAAAGTCTGTCATGTTTTTAGGCATTGATAAGGCTTCATTTATAGAACTGTGTATATTCCAGTCTCTAAAGCTGAAAAAGAGATGAACTTTAACTGACAAAGGTGCAGATGTGGTTGAAAAAATAAATTAATCTAACTAATTTGAAAATAAAAAAGAAATAGTAAATTAAAATACTAAGACGTTCAAGGGCTTTGATGTCACTTAATCTTGTTCCATGTAGACGCATTTGATACAAAATTATGGAAAGTGAATGTAATGTAGTGTGTTGGACAAGTGCACGGAGGAGCAAAACCAAAATACTTAAAGAGTGGCCACAAAGAGGATGGAGGCTTCACAAGGAGCTCCTCTTCACAAGGATCCACGTGGACAAGATAAGGGGCAATGGGTACAAGTTGCACCGGGACAGGTGTTATCTTAACATAAGAAAGAAATTTTTACAGTAGGAACAATCATTCACTGGAACAACCTCCCAAGGGGCATGCTAGAGTCCCCATCACTGGAGGTTTTCAAGATGTGACTGGAGAGGGTGCTAGATAATCTCATCTAGACTCCCTTTCCCATGAAAGGTTGGACCAGATGATCTTTCGAGGTCCCTTCCAACCTGGGCAGTTCTGTGGTTCAGGTAATACTCAATATTTTTCTTACTATTTGCAAAGAACAAGATTTTCCATATGATTATATTAATTAATATGATAAAGAATAATACTGATTTTGCATAATGACTTGAGGAATCTGTTTACATTCCAGTTTCAAATTCTGTTTTATCCTGGGAACTGTATATGCATATCCATTATACTATACACTGCTATCCACATATGATGCTAATGGTCTTCTCATAAATGATGTACTTTCAAGTCAAGATGAAACCCATAGGAAATGACAGGAGAAATTGCTCTACTGCTAGACCATTCTCTAAATCTTTGGCTTCCTGTATCACCTGAAAGCCCTTTCGGTTAAAGAACTGGGCACTGACCAATGTCTGGACAAACTGGAAGAATGGATCCGATTATCTAGTTCAATCTCATATATAAATTTCTGAGCCTAATCAGTGAGTCATGTGGCATTAAGATGGATGGTAATCTGTTGGGTTTTTTTAAAGCTCTTCTTCAGTAGCTGTTTTAAGGTCATTTACTCATGGTTCTGGAAGATAAAATATTCGTTACAGAGCAAGTGAAGAGGAAGTACCTGGAACTTCTTTGCAGACTTGATCTCAAAATTATGCCTGGAAATCAGCTCTGGATTTAAGTAACAAAGCTGTAAAGTCTGCTGTCTTCAGACCCAACTACAGCAAGCTGGTAAACATTTAACAGTTTGCTATAAAACCTGTGAGATTAAGCAGCATCATTATGTCTAGCCTTCTGTATCGACTGCTAATGAGTGACTGTCTACAAGAAATAAGCACATAGAAAACTGAATTCTGATGCTGACTAGGCAAAGCCATTCTGCAAAACAATAACCAAAATAATTTAATCTGAGGCTGCTAACTTTTGAGATCACTTCTGTTCTGAAATTTTAAAATTTAGTGAAGAATGATATTTTGCACTCAAAATGTTAAGGAAGAGTTAATCTTAAACTTTTTCTAGTACAGCACAATAAACTGCCTGACAAAGGAAATTAGATAAACCGCCTCAGTTTTTGCAGCCAATCACTAACAAACATGGATTTGTACAATCACTGATTGGAAAAGCCATCCACGTTATCTTTAACTTTGTTACATGCACTATTGATAAAACTCTTTGTGGCAAACAAGTGTCTTGCCTGAGGTTGTTGTGAATGAGAAAACCTTTTTCCTAGTATTTCATTTTGGCACGTATTCTGTTACTTTTCTTGCTCCTTAAAGATACTGTGCTTCCTGTCATAGACTGCAGCATTGCTGTAAGTGATCATCCTAAATTCATTTGGTTAGTGTTGCTTTGGTGATGATTTAGGGGTCTTCATTGCAGCGGCAACAACAACAACAAAAACCCAGCCCTAACATCTTGTGTATATCTATATCAAAACCAGTGAGTATTGTTTGGATATAGTTTGTACCTGTTATTCTGAGCTTATGAGCACTGAAGTGAATGCACCTTGCTGTAACAAAACTTCCCATTATTGGGGAAAAAGAAAAACTGATTCAGTAAAATCCATGCCCTCATGTTTGTATTACAAAAATAGTTTGAAACCTTAAAAATTAAAAAACCCTCACCTTTCAACAATATTAAATTACACAAGCATTTAAGGGAAAAAAGGTCCCTTTTTATATTATTGAACATAATAAATCTTTAGTTAGGAAAATTACCTTAAATCATGCCCAAACTAAGATTCTTTCCTTCCTTTTTTTTTTTCTTTTTTGTTTTTTCCATTAAGCATATCTCTTCAAAAATAAGTATGAATACCACACACATTTCAACAGGGGAGACATACATATCTCTCTATATATATCTGTAGGTGAACCCACACAAATGCACACATACCCCATATACATTTAAAGGATCAGACACTTTGCCTTCCATGTTACTATTGCTAAGCAACCAGTTCCTCCTGCCTGCTGCTCTAATGAAAAGTGTACTTATTAGAGCTGCATGAAATCTTATTTCTCCTGAGAAGTCCTTGTGGTCAATCTAGGAGGGCTTCAGTCATAGGCTTTTTAAGAATAATTGGTGGCACGGTGTTAGAATCAACACTTAAACAATATTGTTGAGGTATCCCAAACGGTGGTTCAACAAGCTCACTTCACCTGCCTCTTGATAATTTCAATGAATGGAAAAATAATCTTGAGTGGCTTTAAATTTTATCATCAGAGTGATCTATGCTGGTCTGAGACTATAAATGGGTTGACTGACTTTATTGTATACTGATATATGTGAGTTTGCAGTGCAATCTCAATGTATTATCTAGAAAGTCACTACAAAGATATGATTGTTACAGAAACGTGTTTCCCTATTACCCTTGCACCTTAAGGATTTTTCATTTTATAAACAGTTCCAGCTGTTCATGGATCTTCTCCAAAAATGAGCAAACCAACCACAAATAAGCATACAGATTATTTTCAGACAGAACCAATTCTTTTCACTTCCTGGAAGTCAGAACTTAGAATTTCCCATTGTTCCTTATTTAAAAATAATTTTGCATATGAGTGTTTTGAAGATCTGTTCTGCATTGAATAATAGATGCTAAAATAGGTAGACAAAAGGAAAAATTGTTGTCTACTAGGACTTTAGTAAGGCCTTTGACACTGTCTCCCACAGCATTCTCCTGGAGAAGCTGGCTGCTCACGGCTTGGATAAGTGCACTCTGCGCTGGGTTAAAAACTGGCTGGACGGCCGAGCCCAGAGAGTGGTGGGGAATGGAGTCAAATCCAGTTGGCTCCAGTTGTTCATGAGTGGTGTTCCCCAGGGCGCAGTACTGGGGCCGGTCCTGTTCAATATCTTCATTGATGGTCTGGATGAGGGGATTGAGTGCACCCTCAGTAAGTTTGCAGATAACACTAAGTTGGGTGGAAGTGTCAATCTGCTGGAGGGTAGGAAGGCCCTACAGAGGGACCTGGACAGGCTGGATCGTTGGGCCGGGGCCAACTGTATGAGATTCAACAAGGCCAAGTGCTGGGTCCTGCACTTGGCTCACAACAAACCCATGCAACGCTACAGGCTTGGGGAGGAGTAGCTGGAGAGCTGCCTGGCAGAAAAGGACCTGGGGGTGTTGGTTGACAGCCGCCTGAACATGAGCCAGCAGTGTGCTCAGGTGGCCAAGAGGGCCAATGGCATCCTGGCTCGTATCAGGAATAGTGTGGCCAGCAGGACCAGGGAGGTGATAGTGCCCCTGTACTTGGCACTGGTGAAGCCACACCTCGAGTACTGTGTTCATATTTGGGCTCCTCACTACAAGAAGGACATGGAGGTGCTGGAGCGTGTCCAGAGAAGGGCAACGAAGCTGGTGAAGGGTCTAGAGAACAAGTCTTATGAGGAGCGGCTGAGAGAACTGGGGTTGCTTAGTCTGGAGAAGAGGAGTCTGAGGGGAGACCTTATTGCTCTCTACAACTACCTGAAAGGAGGTTGTAGCAAGGTGGGGGTCAGTCTCTTCTCCCTAGTAACAAGCAATAGGACGAGAGGAAACAGCCTTAAGCTGCACCAGGGGAAGTTTAGGTTGGATATTAGGCAAAACTTCTTCACCGCAAGGGCAGTCAGGCATTGGAACAGGCTGCCCAGGGAAGTGGTTGAGTCTCCATCCCTGGAGGTATTTAAAAGAAGGGTAGATGTGGTGCTCGAGGACATGGTTTAGTGGTGGACTTGGCAGTGCTAGGTTAATGGTTGGACTTGATGATCTTAAGGGTCTTTTCCAACCTTAACAATTCCATGATTCTATGATTAAATATAAGCTTTCCTGACAACATAAATCAGGGTATTGCACCAAGCAACTCTTCTTTTTCTCTCTCTCCTTCTTTTTGTGTGTGTGTTTTAAATAGATTTGTTTCTCTTATTACCAAAGGAAGGAAAAATTAATTTATGTTAATATCAGGATTAATAATTAATAATAATTAATAATGATTAATAAATAAATAATGATTCAGTAGGAAAGATTAATTTCTATTTGTGAAAATTAAAATAATAGAAAAACATTATAGCGACAGTGACATTTTTGTTATAGTTTTCTCCAGTCTGTTAATTCCTTGCCTTCCACATATGCACCTACATCCCAGAAACATAATACTTTTTAAGAAATATGTAAATATGTAGTTTGCTAAAGCAGATTTATACCATTAAAATTTGGAAGTCTAAAAAACATTAAAAAAAAAAAATGCCATTATGTTTACTTACTAAGCTTTTTCTTTGACTACTTGCAGGAATGAAGGTTGCTTACGTAGATAATTAGATAATTAGTATGGAAACATCCAAAGCACTACTTGTTATGATCAAGGTCCTATGCAGTTGCAACTAAGTGGCACTTCATATAAATCCAAAAATTTCTATAAAATATATCCTCAGGGGACTATATGCTCAGGGTTTCTATCAGAAAAAAAACCCACCTACTTCCTGTTCACTGCCTAGTAGTTACAGCTGTACTTAATGGTAGCTTGTCTTCCTCCAAACATTTGGAGCAGGTGACTAACCAAGCAGCACACAATGCCTAGAGATACAGCTGAGCTCAGAAGCTTCAGCCTGAGTTAAGAAAAAAAAAAAGCATTTAAAAGAACCTCCTTGTAAATCCTTCAAATGCTAGAGGAAATGATAAATAAGTGGTAGAGCAAAATAAAAGTAGGCAAAAGGTCCCTCTGTTATTTTTAAAAATACAAGACCAATATCATCCATCTGGGGAATTTAGACTCAAAATATCAGGTCTTGGTATGTCATTGGTATGTCTCATTGGCTTCTTCAGTGAGACCTGCATGTAGACCCTAGATCTGAAGCAATACTTGTGTAAATTCATAATATTTCACAGTGGTCCAATTACAAATCCTCAGTTATCTCTGCACCATGTTCATGGACCCCTCCTGATCTCTCACAGAGGACCTATTTAGTTGTTCTGCACAGGATTTGTCATGTCCCTAGCAGAGCTGACCTGCTCAGGTGCTACTGTTAACAATTTTTTGAGCTTTTGCTGATGGAGGAGTTTCCACACAAGTTTTTAACTCAAAGATGCTTGCATCCTAAACTTTTAAAACTGGAATCGTTATCCCAGTAGCATCTCTATGTGACAGGTGGGTGATAACAACGTATGTAGGAAAATGAACATTCTTGGTATATGAAATACTGTGTCCTGTTCTACGACCTCCACTGAGCCATTCTGTGATGGAGAATAAGCCATTTAGTGTGACTGTGGATGAAATGTTTAATCTCTTCATGCAGCAGCTACTCTGTATTCAAAAAGAGAATGCAGATTACTTACCCATTGTTGTATAGTATATTCAGACCTCTGGACTAAACTGTGCTGTATGAGTAGAAGCATTACATTCACCATCACTGCATATATAATGAAAAGACATTCATAGTAGCAATTTCAAAGGTATGTAGTGCCTTTATTAAGCTTTTAGGAGATCAAGGTTTCCATTTGCCTACTACCTAACCAATTTTCTAAACATTAGCATACTGTGATGTCTGTGTCATCACATAATACTTTTAAAAAAAAAAAAAAAAGCTATACTATACATTATTAATAATGTTAGCTGCAATTTGAAAATACCTGTCTGTTTCTTGGATGAAAATCAGAAAAGCTACTCTAGTGGCAGTAATTTAAATACTTAGGAGGAAAGAAAAGAGAAAAATCACCAGACAGGTGAGTTTTTTTTTCAGGACTTTCACTTCAGCATCCTTGCCGTTTTTAGCTGTTTCCATGTGAAGAAAATTGCCTATTTTTATAGGCAACATACAAGAGTTTTTGAAAGTATAAACTCCAATATACCTTTCTTTTAAATTAAAAAAGATATTTTTGCTTGCTTTTTGATTAAAACAGAAATATATCTGAACTCTGTTGTGTAATATGTTTTCTTTCTACTTAGAGACTGTTACAGACTTTACAAATTTTACAATGCGCTATAGTACAGAAACTGCAATAGTTACACTTTATTTAAAAGGACAAAGCAGATATTCTAGTTTTGAATGTTTTTTAGAAAACAGTGCCAAACTGCGTGTGTGTGTATGGGGGGACGTGATCCTAGGGCTCTCAGGATGTAAACAGTAATTCACTTTTGTAAATAACTTTATCTGTAAATACAGTTAATTGTTTAGTATTTTAGTCTGGTCATTTAGTCATTATGCTTAGCTATATAACATTATATTTCTTTTATCAACTGAAGTGACTAGATGCAAGAACAAAAATACCTTTTGACTTTGAAACAATTACACCTGCTGCTTAGATGTAACAGGTGTAGTGTTAGCTAAAGCTTTGGCCTAAGAAAACATCAAAATCCAGTGATGAAGTGACAGACAGAAAGCAAAATGCAGGCATGAAAGAAAAATGTTTATTTTCAGTAGCTGGAGAAGAACTCAGTTATTTTTAGGCAGGTGGAATTTAAAAATACTGTTTAAGCTTTTAAAGTTTCTTAAAGTTTGTATTAAGCAAATTTAAGCATTGATACTTATGTAATTAAAATGTTAATTAAAATGTTAATTACTTTTCCAATTAATTAATCTAATTTCAATAGTCACTTCCTTAATGCCTATTTAGGCTTCTTTTCATATCTAGGTAAGTATTTGATATACTGCAAAGCACAGAATCCCTGTCAAATCTCCCCGTTACTGAACTGCCAATATGTAGTGCTCTTCAGTTCAGGGAATATAACAAATGCAAAAAAAAAAAAAAAATGAATGTAAAGAATTATATATTTTTTGCTTTCTGAAGATTCTGAGGTTGCTCACTGTATTTCAGCTGGTTATACAGATCGCTCCATCCACCACTGAAATGCAAAGTGGCAGCTGCTCAGGCGTGCATGGCAGTGTTTCCTTTCTTACACTGCCGAGCAGAGAATACTGCATCCAATTGAGATTGCAAGGGGAGTTAGGAAGACAGAAGGTAATTACTCAGGGTATCTTGGGAATAACACTTTTAATCCTGTGAAAAATGTTATGGGATACTTAGTGACCCACATGGTTGAAGTGTCCATCACACCTGTCTTCCAGCTAGAAGCTCAAGGCAGTCTGTTTGAACAGTTTTTTTGGTGGACTCAAAAGAAATGCTGTGCCTACTGTGAATTTAGATTGCATCTTGGCCTTTCTAGCTGCACAAACCCATGAAATCCATCTAGGAACCCATGAAATGTATCTTGACTTTGGATGTACAGTGAGAATATGTAAATTGGTTATAAGGTAATCCTGCTTTAGGTTTGAAATTGCATTAGGACTTGTCTACATAAAGGCAATCAGGAAAGTTAACCCAAATTGACTAAAGTTGTGAATTCAGAGCACCATAGTTAAAGTAGATTAGTGGATTCACATCCTGAATAAATTAAATTAAACCAAATGCAAGCCTTTTTAATTCTGAAGGAGAGTGTCCAGGCAGGAGTTTAATATAGTTTAACTAATCCGTTTTAAAAGTTAATTCTGATTGATCTTGATGGGTGTCCATGAAAGCAAGGCATGCAAAGGTGTGTGTCTGTATGTGTGGGTGAATACATACAGAATCTCAAAGAAATATAAAAAAATAAAATATAACTTTGTTCATTTACATTTTCCATTTCACAGAGTACACAGATTAAATGTTCAAAATCATGGAAGTTGTCAAGATAAAAGAGTTCCATGTTTCCAGAGATACTAGGTCTCTAAGAATAATGAACTTTTGAGGTCAAAATGTATGTAGGAAAACATCATTCACTTTTGTGTGTGGATCAATCTCATTAAGCTTCCTGCTCCCTTTAATAGGTATGTTAGACTACAGAGGCAACATGAGTAGTGGTCTACACAAAAAACCTTAAACGAGGTAGCACTGCACACAATAAATAAATAAATACATAAATAAAATAAAACTTGAACTTGTATGTCATACACATACTATTCCTTACATAAGGCATAATCTATCCTCAGTGCTGCAGCTACGTCTTCAAATGGAGACAATGAGCTGGGAAAAATCAGAGGGGATAAGGAGTTGAGGTATAAGGACAAAATAGATTGCAAGAATGTCATAGCCTCCTGTTTATTTTTAATTTCCTGTTTCATTTGCAATATAGATTCCCTTTCCAGCTTTTACTGCCGAAAACTTTCCTTCATTGTGCAAATTGCAAGTCACGTTTTCAGCACACTTGGAAGTGTACTACACTTGTATTTCCTTGCTATAAATGGTCCTTTATACTTATGTAGTGACTTACACAAAATTTGTTATTGCAGTTTCTACTTGCTGTATAATATTATTATTCATAATAATAATTTCCTATTTGTACAGAACATTTTTTCAGCTGAAAAAAATTAACTGAGGAAGCAAACTTTGTATGCTGCATAGCTAAATTAGTGATAACATGAGGAGTTTAGAGTGAAATGAATGATTTATTATTTTATAATATTTTCTACTAATCTCAAATTCATTATTCTTTTCTGATGCAACAACTTGCAGCAATGAAATAATGCAAGCAAGAAATTTATTCTGAATGATTGCAAATTTGAGCCAAAAATCAGGGACATTTAATGTAAAAAGGGAATATTGTCATATGCGAATTGATAAACTACCAAAAATAGAGTGGGTGAAAGAAGGAACATTTCAATTCCTGTGCAGAATATTAATATGTTGTACATCTGGATGACCTAATCATTAAAAATAACAGTAATGTGTAATGTGGGAAGTTTAACACTCAGTAATGCGAACAATGGGAAAGGTCAGATATCTAATTAATTACTGAGCTTGTCATTACCTAGAAGGATTTGTAGGAATGATATCGGTAAAGTTTCTTTTCATCTTATGACTGGTCCCAGTTTTTCTTTCTGTGTTTGCTAAGTTCCTCATCATTGTATATTAGATCATACTTAAATTTCTTAAGAAAACTGTAATCTCCCAATTTGGGGCTAAAATGTCAGTTAGATAAAAGTGAGAAATGTATTAATACTTTCCTTTTTAGCAGAAGCTGATAGCTGATCAATTTCTAGCTTTTAGTCTGTGCAGTACATTTGCTTTAGAATTATATTATATAAAACAGATAAGAGAAATGCTCAGCTATACTGAAATTCTGAAGTTTCACCTGGTAATTCTTGATACTGAAATTTTAGCCATATTAGCCTGTTAATAAAACCATATTTCTATAATATTTTTTTTTTAAAAATCTGATTCTCTAAGATTATATTTCAACTGGAACAGTTTCCAGGTTCTATCTCTTAAAATAATATCTAGGTTGCATCCTGTCCCCATGCAGGCAAGACTGGATGGCATGAAATCTTTTCTCTTTTCCCTGGTTTGTGTGGAAAAGACAGAGAGATGTGTGAGCCCAAAATGGTCCACAGCTCGTGAGAGAGCAAAATTGTGGGACAACAGACCTGCACTTGCTTGTACAGATTCAGTAAACCCTTCCTGCCTTCAGAAGGTGACTTTTGAGAGTGTTTGGTCTGACTGTTTCAAGAGCACTGAGAGACTGAGATCTGCGTCTATTAACAGGTTAGGCTAATTAGGTTCTTTCTAGTGCAAGGTCTGGAAAGTGTTATTTCAGGGAGAAAGTTGTAACAGCTTGTATGCTAAATTTTCAGTCAATAGGAAATGTCAAATACAGAGGTGCATCTTGATGCTTTTTGGTCTTTGAGGGTCTTTGGTATAGTACTTGTGAGTGTAGAAATAACCTGTACTTTTGGGTAATTGTCTCTATTTAGGCACCGAAGTTACTTCTTTTAAAAATGGAACAGATATTACGTGTCCCTTCTAAACCAAAATGGGAATTTAGTACTGTTTTTCTTTAGTCCTCTCTCCCTCTGCTATTATCTGAAAGCCTCCTGGTGCATTACAGTTACCCACCCTGTGGGAGACATGGACTCTGCCCTCTGCAGTGCAAGAGTTGAAGCCCATACCTGCCCCCTCTCTGCTCTGAGGTGGGAGCGCTCATTCCCCCATGATACGTGACTATTTTTTAGAGGCAAGAATGCAAAGCATTGTGAGCGAAAGAGAAGAGGCACAAAGAAACGTGGCATCCTAGGCCAAGTTTTAGAGTTATCATTTTAGAAGTAAGTTTTGGAGACTGCAAATGGATTTTGTCTAACAGGTTTAATACACACAATCCAGGCTTCGAATAAATGTGTACGCTGAATACTTTTGCTAAGTATGTGTTGAACTCCTTGACAAATGCTTCCTTTTAAGTAAAAATAAATAGTTTGAAAATATCTGCAATAGATTCAGAGTCATTTAATCTGATGTAATCTCATAAAATCTGGGTTTGTGTACAGTGTGCTATCTAATTAAAGAATACTTGAAACAAGGACAGAAGCTATTTATTTTTTTGATGCTTTAAGCATATTAGGAAAGGTTAAGCACTTAAAATTATTTTGTTCAGTATGACAGAGAAGAATTAGTTTTCTCCTTTGCCCTATTTCCATTTTCACAAACAGAAATGAAATGAAAGTTTAAAAGAGAGATTATAGAATCATAGAATCATAGAATCATTAAGGTTGGAAAAGACCCTTAAGATCATCAAGTCCAACCGCTAACCTAGCACTGCCAAGTCCACCACTAAACCATGTCCTCGAGCACCACATCTAACCTTCTTTTAAATATCTCCAGGGATGGAGACTCAACCACTTCCCTGGGCAGCCTGTTCCAATGCCTGACTACCCTTGCGGTGAAGAAGTTTTGCCTAATATCCAACCTAAACTTCCCCTGGCGCAGCTTAAGGCTGTTTCCTCTCGTCCTATTGCTTGTTACTAGGGAGAAGAGACTGACCCCCACCTTGCTACAACCTTCTTTCAGGTAGTTGTAGAGAGCAATAAGGTCTCCCCTCAGCCTCCTCTTCTCCAGACTAAACAACCCTAGCTCCCTCAGCTGCTCCTCCTAAGACTTGTTCTCTAGACCCTTCACCAGCTTTCTTGCCCTCCTCTGGACACGCTCCAGCTCTTGTAGTGAGGGGCCCAAAACTGAACACAGTACGCGGGGTGCAGCCTCACCAGTGCCGAGTACAGGGGCACTATCACCTCCCTGGTCCTGCTGGCCACACTATTCCTGATACAAGCCAGGATGCCATTGGCCCTCTTGGCCACCTGAGCACACTGCTGGCTCATGTTCAGGCGGCTTTCAGCTAACACTCCCAGGTCCTTTTCTGCCAGGCAGCTCTCCAGCCACTCTTCCCCAAGCCTGTAGTGTTGCATGGGGTTGTTGTGAGCCAAGTGCAGGACCCGGCACTGAGCCTTGTTGAATCTCATGCAGTTGGCCCCGGCCCAACGATCCAGCCTGTCCAGGTCCCTCTGCAGGGCCTTCCTAACCTCCAGCAGATTGACACTTCCACCCAACTTGATGTCATCTGCAAACTTACTGAGGGTGCACTCAATCCCCTCATCCAGATCATCAATGAAGATATTGAACAGGACCAGCCCCAAGACTGAGCCCTGGGGAACACCACTTGTGACCAACTGGAGCCAACTGGATTTGACTCCATTCCCCACCACTCTCTGGGCTCGGCCGTCCAGCCAGTTTTTAACCCAGTGCAGAGTGCACTTATCCAAGCCGTGAGCAGCCAGCTTCTGCAGGAGAATGCTGTGGGAGACAGTGTCAAAGGCCTTACTAAAGTCCAAGTAGACAACATCCACAGCCTTCCTCTCATCCACTAAGCGGTTCACCTTGTCATAGAAGGAGACCAGGCTAGTGAAGCAGGACCTCCCTTTCATAAACCCATGCTGGCTGAGCCTGATCCCCCAGTTGTCCCGCACGTGCCGTGTAATGGCACTCAAGATGATCTGCTCCATGACCTTCACCAGCACCAAGGTCAGGCTGACAGGCCTGTAGTACCCCAGATCCTCCTTCTGACCCTTCTGAGCCAAAACTCTCTGTCCAGCCAGGCCGGTCTTCTCCCCCGCCTGCTCAACTTATGGCATATGGGGACGGCCTGCTCCTGCGCCTTTGAGACTTCCTTCTTGAATAATGTCCAGCCTTCCTGGACTCCTTTGCCCTTCAGGACTGCCTCCCAAGGGACTCTGTTAACCAGACTCCTAAACAATCCAAAGTCTGCCCTTCTAAAGTTCAGGGTAGCAGTTTGGCTGACCCCCCTGCTTACTTCCCAAGAATTGAAAACTATCATTTCATGGTCGCTGAGCCCAAGGCAGCCCCCGACCACCACATCGCCCACCAGGCCTTCTCTGTTCGTAACCAGCAGGTCCAGCAAGGAACCTTCCCTGGTTGGCTCGCTTACCAGCTGCGTCAGGAAATTCTCTTCCACACACTCCAGGAACCTCCGAGACTGCTTTCTCCCTGCTGTGTTGTATTTCCAGCAGATATCTGGTAAGTTGAAGTCTCCCACGAGAACAAGGGCTAGAGATTGTGAGACTTCAGCCAACCGCTTGTAGAATACATCGTCTGTTTCCTCATCTTGGTTGGGTGGTCTATAACAGACTCCCACCAGGATATCTGCCTTCTTAGCCTTCTCCCTGATCTTTACCCATAAGCACTCAGCCTCATCATTACCGTCGATGAGTTCTAGACAATCAAAACACTCTCTGACGTACAAGGCTACCCCACCACCTCTCCTTCCTTGCCTGTCCCTCCTAAAGAGCTTGTAGGCATCCACTGCAGCACTCCAGTTGTGTGAGTCATCCCACCATGGTTCCGTGATGGCAACCACATCATAGTTTTCCTGCCGCGCAATGGCTTCCAGCTCCTCCTGCTCATTGCCCATGCTGCGTGCATTGGTGTAAATGCACTTCAGTTGGGCTATAGCTCTCTTCTCCAACACAGGCATGCCACCCCTAGGCTCATCCCTAGCAAGCCTGGTTTTATCCCCTTCCCCCTTCACATCTAGTTTAAAGCTCTCTCAATGAGGCCTGTTAGCTCCTGAGCCAGAATCCTTTTCCCCCTTTGCGACAGGTGAACCCCATCTGTCTCCAGCAGGCCTGGTGCTGTGTAAACTGCCCCATGATCAAAAAACCCCAAATTCTACTGCTGGCACCAGCCTCTGAGCCACGTGTTAATGAGATGGGTCTTCCTGTTCCTTTCTGTGTGCCTCCCGGCTACTGATGGGACTATTATGTCAAATAGGCCAAAATTATATCAAACCTTGATAGCATATGAAGCCAGAAATTTTCCTAAACAGGAAAACTAAGAATTCCTTAGAGGTCACAGAGTACTAGGCTAAAATGAAGGCATGACAGCTAATGTCCTATATACTTCGGTAGGTGAGGGCAATGTAACAGCCCCTGTGAGAGAATTACTAGGCAAAACGATTTGGAGCAGTTTTGTGGTTGCTCTGTCTTAGAAAAGAAATTAGACTGCAGCTGCCCAAGGGATCTAGACAATACAAAGGTAGTCACATTTTTCCCTATTTTCTTTCAGTTCTGACCAGAAAGTCTGCAGATGGGCTCAGATATCTGTCCAGTAGTAATTAGATTGGCATGGGAATTGGACTGTAACTCCATTTATTCAGGCAAATGAAGACTAACACATTTTTTCAACCATTTTTTTGTTCTTTTAGCAAATAGAATAGCTTATTTGATATCACGTTTAGTTGACTTTTTTTTTTTCCCAGATGCCAGATTTTTTGATGGGTGAGAAAGTTCCTTGAGGCTTAAAGGTTGTATCATTGTATATGAACATGGAAATTTTTTTAAAAAGTTTAATGATCTTATAAATCACTATTTTCTGATATTTTCTGTAAGATATACTACATCTCAATATGAAGGAAGCAGTATATACTTAAATGTATATCACTTTAGGATACTGTATGAGGCAATATCCTTTTTCCTTGGAATTTCCTCATTTCAATTATTACCTGGTCGTCCTGCAGATGTATCTCACAGCCCACAGCCAACATTAGCCTAATTCATTGTTTTTTTCAATTTATTTTGGTTATCTTTTACTTAATCTAAATCAAATGTATTGCTTGCCCCATTTTCTCAATAATGGAATGTACTCAGCATGACTTACAAAGTCCTGTACCTTTTGACTGAAAGGCGATCTGATAAGTTTTAAAACAGAAGCAAAGAACTTCCAGGAAACCTGATTTGCTGAGCTGAACTGACAATACTTCAATTCCTTCGCAATATGTATATGCTTATCTATCTTTTATTTATTTGTCTTTATATCATTTATAAATGTATTATGTGTATATAGTATGTAGGAATGGATATTATTTAACATACAAAATGAGCTGTTAATGCATGAGCAAACATGCACACATTACTGACTGGATATTTGAAATTTATTCCTTCTCCTTCTGTGAGGTAAGACTTACAATAAGAGGCCTGATGCTGTACTGTGCCAATGCTAGTGGTCCTTATGGATCCCAGTAAAAAAGGGACTCTATAAGGTATTGGAGTAAACTACTATTTATCGGAGCTACCATGAAAAAGAGGATAGTAACTTATGTCCCTTCAGATGCTGTGAACCCTGAGCTGTGCAGCTTTGGGGATGTAGTCAGGGCACAGCACACCGTGCAAACCCTGTCCAGGAAGGGATTCAGAATGTTGTGGTCTTTGGCCTTTTTCGAGTATTTTCTTAGACATACACAAATCTGAGATAAAGACGAGGGTATGATGTTGGTGTCATCGCCAGGTGCCAAGTGGGAGCTTGTATGAGATTAATTTCCTTGAATATCATTTTGAATGACTGGGGGGGGCCTTTTTACTTTTTGCATTTATGATTATGTATTTAGTGAGGAAAAAGTAAAAAAAATAGAGAGGATAATCACCTATTTAATTCTTAATCAGCAAGATTAGACGTGCCCTTTACTCTATTTTAATATTATATATTTGGCCTAACCCTGCAGTTCATGGGTTTCTGATCTGACTTCCTCCTTAACATTATTAGTATCTAATTAGCTGCAGTCTTCTATGAAGATAAATATTGGGTTTTATTTCCTCAGTTGTCATGAATATCTATACACGTGTGGTGGTGCATTTCCCGCCCTCCCCCCACCCCCGGCCCTGTTCTTCTGTTGCACCTGGTAGAGCATGGGAAGCGAAGCCGCTTCACAACCTCAGTAACTGCTGTCAAAACTTGGCCTTTGTGTAACGAGTTTGGCAGTTAAGTGTCCCTTGACCGTATCAAAACTTGTACATGGCTGAGGTGGGAGCAGCCCTGTCTGTACCAGGGATGCAGCCCTGACAACCTTGGAATATGTTTTTTGTCTGTACTAGTCACCACCGGGCAGCCTTGGGGTCTATCTTATCTAGGCTGTAACCTGGGAGGATCTGTACCAGCATCACTGGAATTTTTGAGAACTTTAGTAATTTTCAACATGGGTTGTGAAAGTAGAATGGAAATTTACTGATGCCTAAAGTCAACCATCTCATGACTCTATAAACAAAGGTATTAAGTGAGACCCTTTGAGCCCTCCTGGACTGCAGCAGGCTGCACAAGAATCTCCCTCTAAGTGGGATGCCTCTCGGATCTGCAAACTCTTAAGTTTGCATAAGCTGATCTCTGGCCCTTGATGCTGCTTGAGGTTTGACTTTCACCCGATCTCCAGTGCTCCTTGCTCCTCGAGGTTCGACTTTCACCCATTGAGACAGTCATTTAAAGTGAACTAAACTCTGCAGGGAATTTTTATTCGTGCCTTTAACTGTACATATTTCAATAGGTACCTTTAACTGCGCATATAATGACTATTTAGGCCTATTGTGTGTGTATGTGTGAATCGATTCAAATATTAGAGTAAACCTCATTTAATCACTTTGTAGGTGCTAGATTAATTAATGATTAGTTATTGCTAAATTTCTGTGATTCTCTCCTTGCTGCAAACAAACCTTAAACTGCTGATGAACATATATAATCCTTAGACATAAACCGTTGACCAAGTCTTGAGACTAGGATTGGATCCAGCTGCACCTAGGTTCCTCTCTGAGAAGGAGTTTAGAAAGCAAGGGGGTCCATTCTGAATCTCATGACTCAATGGGAGGACTCCCCTTTTCCTCCTTGTATTTTCTTCGGGATTGATTTCCTCTTTCTTTCTCTTTATATATATATATATATATATATTCCATTCATTTAATAAGTAATAGAGTGAACCTTGCCATCGAACTCTGTTGAATCACACTTTTACAGATTTCTATTAAAATCACTATTTGCAAATATCTTTGATGGTGATTTTTTTAAGCGGCCTAACCACTCATCTGTGACAACATGCACACATGCATGCATGCACGCGCACACATATTTCAACTCCAGTTGAATGAAAAAGACTTCAAATTATGCATTGCCACCTTCAACACATGAAGGACAGAAAATAAAACCCACCTGACAAAAAACTCTTGGATTTGTGAACATTTTAGGGGAAGGAAGACTGAAGGCAAGGTTCCTGTTGTTTTTTCACTAAAGTTCGTATTTTGATATAAGCATAGGCTGTAAAATCCATATGCCTTCAAACTGCAAATACAGAATTCTTGCAGATGCAATACAAACAAATACTTAAAGTGGTAAAAATAGCAGAAATGACAGGAAGAACTGCAGGGTAGATTTTAGTTGACAAAGTTGAAGAGGTTCTTGTGTTGTGGAAGAACGTCATTTGTGCAAAGTATGTTCTGTGTGAAGAGAAAAAAGGCTGACTTCGCCGCAACACCTTAACAGTTTGATTGCTAGCTGGGAGAACAATGTTAATAAAGTTTGTAAGAAAGATATTTATTTCTAGCTCTGTTGAAACAGAGTAGGACATGTTATCTGAGATCTGTGGTATCTGTGGTATAAACAAAGCTGTAGTCTTGCCCTTTTGAAAAGGTCAGGTGCAACATTTCCTAAGACAGAAGGAATGTGGGATGCACAACCAGAAACAGTATGTCAGCATGGCTGTGTGACCAGATTAAAATAGGGCAAAGAGGCATAAACACAATAGTCTGATGATAAGCACTTTTGACACTCCAGGTCTTAAGCAGTGGAAGATGGATAACCTCTATTGTCCAAATTAAAAGAACGGAACTCTTTTCAGAATTAAAACTTGATAATCCCTCTGTCTCAGTAGTAGAGGTCACCTGGCAAAGGATAAGGGGATAACCACCCCACCCCCAGTTTCCTGGTTGTAGGAAGTTCTTGAAATACAGATAGGATGTGTCACTTTGCTATTTGTCAGGGATTTTTTAAATTTTTTTAAGTGCAGCAATGACTAGACTCAAACCAGGTTAAGGTTTTCCCAGCACACACACACACTCTCATGTAAATCGCTGCTGATCACTCCCTTTTCATACATCTTGGACATACTTTAACAGGTACTAAATGAGTGGGAACTGTGAGATTTAGCAGTCATTTAATTGCTATTTTTGTGAGCAGCAAATGAGCAGCAACAAAGGAAATACCTCTTCTACATACCTTAAAAGTTAAATGCACTTTTATGCACTTTACCAAGCAGGGAGAAATTTAAGTTCAGACTTACAGTTTTGTTGAACTGAGGTGAATACATATGTGTATATTTATGTTTTATCACCAGTGAAAACTCTTCATCTGTCTTGAAACCTGATAATATTCTTTTCAGTTCTAGTAAGAACTACTGAAAACAAAGCATCTGTGCAATTACAGTATATTTTTTTCCCCAGTGTAAAGAACTGATTATAAAGTGTGAATTTCTACTGTGCGTTTTGCTTTTTTCCTAATTTAATTACTGGTGAATCTGGTTCTCTGTTTAATTTGATCAAATTTGAGGGAACCAAATGATTTGTATTAATAATAGTGTAACTTCCACATTTTAAATCTGATCAATCTTTGCTAATTAGGGTAGGTACTAGGATAATTCAATCACTGATTATAGAAAGGTACTGGGGGAACTGGTGTGCTGAGTAACAGAGGAACGCTCAAGAAGAGTCAGAAGGTGACCAGGTGACAGATTTGTTTCTCAGATCATAGAATCATAGAATTGTTAAAGTTGGAAAAGACCCTTAAGATCATGGAGTCCATTGAGATGTTGTTGCTGGTGCTACACCGCTGTGGCTCTCATGCTGTATGAGCTGTGGCACCATGTGCACTCTGCTACCCACAGAGTGGGAATGATCAAGAGCTTATTTTAATCAAAATGGTTGAAAAATAAAAGAAGGGCAAGATGTGAGCTTAGAGAATCTGCTTTTAGCTGTCTCACTGTCTGCTGAAGACACTGATTGCCCAAAGCCATGCTCTGATAGGTCAGCTGTGCCTTTTCAGTGGTGCCACACTCCTGAAACAACTGTCAGCAGTGTCTAGCTACAAGATTTCTATAACCATTATATTACACTATACAGTTTTACCTTCCCCCCCTGCACTGGGAAGAAAAGAGAACAAGGATGCTGGGACTACTTCACTCTGCCATGACCTCTAGAACCACAAGCCTTTATAATAAAAACGTCTTTTTAAAAGCTTGTACCTATTGCAACAATAGAAAAACAGAGTGAAAACACGTACAATTCAGTGTTTTGTTTTTAAATGTTTTTAAGTGTATTAGAGATATGAAAAAATAACAGTTTTAACCATACGCATTATAAAATGCCCAATTTAAAATATGTTGGACAAATCAAAATGTTTCATTGTATCTTCATTCAGCATTAAACTGAGCCCAGCATTTTTCTGTTAATAGTGTTTTTTTTTATTTTTTCCTTTTACTCATTATCTTGAAATTCAACCTTTTTTATTTCTGTTTTGGAAATGTCTTGATAAGATTTTAAATGACTTTTTATTTCTCAGTAATTTTTGAAAAGTATAGGTGTCAACAGTAGTCTTTCCCTATAAATTGTTTTGAAAATTTTTCAGAAAGACATTCATTACAGAATGTTAAACTGCTGTATTTCTTCAGCATTAAGTCCAGGCCTACACAAAACCCTGGGACTTACTTTGTGACCATCCCACATATCTTATGGCTATTAATAGTCACAAAGCCAATGACTACTGCCCGTCAGAGAAGAAAAAATAATACATCCAAAAATACATTAGAGCAAAGAAGAAGTTAAAGCACAACAAAGCAAAAACTCTTTTGATAAACTTGACACATGGAGGAAGAAGACAAAATGTCAAATGGAAAAGAAATTACAACATTAAAATTCTCACATGCTGAAATTCCCTTCAGTGCAAACAGTGTTATTCACTGTGTAAAAGTTCATCATTATTTCAATGCTGCATTCAAAATGAAATACAAGTAACATGATATTAATTTGGCTTTCAGGATGGCTTGTTTTTTTCTGTCAAGAAATACCCTAGATTTAGGAATTCACTAGTCTGCTGTGACAGACTCAGATCTGATGACTTTGAGGTAATAATATAACATTGTTCATTTTTCCCATGGTGGGTTGGAATGAGGTATTAAGGAAAATATAAAAGAAAAAATCCAGTTAGTCTCTGTGAGAAATAGCTTTATGTGAAACATAGTGGGGGAACAGTCAGTTAAAGGTGGTTGGTAAGTTTGTATGTTATGATTTTGTTATTCTGTGTTTTATAAAAGCATCCACGGCTTGGAATGAAGACTTTAAAAGTAAATCCAAGTAAATACAAGTGAGTGCAGGCCTTTCATGTCTGCTAAATCCCTGCTATTTTTAGTGTACATTATTTTCTCCTGAGCTCTATTTTATGCCAAAATCTTCTCAAACAGTAGGTTGTCTAAGGAACAAGCTGAGAGTAAAAATTGGTGCAAACCTGTACGAGGAAGAAAAAAAGCTGATAAGAAACTAGTTGTTTTGGAGTTCAAAAGTGGTCTCCAGGGCTTTGGTTGGATTTTGAAAAATAGCTCAGCTGCACAAAGGAGATTTTGGAAGACTAACAGTGACGATATTAGGCTTTCAGTATGAACTCTATCAAAAAAAATATTGCATTAGTGGGAGTTCATGTGCTGAAAATAAGCTAGAAACCTCTGTTTAGAGCAGAATTCTCTTGAATAGCAAAACCACTAATTTCTTTTGGTCCTTTTAAATAAAATCCAATAAATTTTCAATGACAAATACATTCTTCTTTCATAAGACCTATAGTACTTTTGAAATATGTCTCAGAAAGTGCCTCTTTCTGAGACTGATCTTGTTTAGGATATATGTAAAATGCATCTGCAAGGAAAAAGAAAAAAGAGAGAAGAGAGAAAAAAAAAATCTAGTGGTGTGAACTTTCTCCTAAAGTTTTTTTGTTTTTTTTTTTTTCCTTATAATAGTTTCAAATGACAATTAAGATAAAGCTACTGGAAATTTCCAAGCAGGTGGCAGTCCAAGAGACTAGTATTTCCTCTCTATGTCCAAAACAGGTTCATCTGTAACAGTCAGGGAGAGAGCTTACCCTGCTGATGCTCCTCACATGGTCCAAAGGGAATTCCCCTTGGGATAATTAAAAATAATCTGGTTTTCATTCCCTTCTCAGCCTCACTGTTGAGCCTAGAAAGATGGACCTTGCCACCTGACTGATGGCCTCTCTAGCCCAGTGTCCTCACCAGCTTCATCGGAGCAAGAAGCACATCTGCCCAGTATAGCCTTTTTCGTAGCCCATCAGGAGACAACTTCTTTTAGGGAAATTCTCCTTCTTGTCAGTTATCAGTTTTCAAAAAAAAGATGACTGTTCTTTTTAAAAAAAATTTCCTCTTTATTTTTATTACTGTAGTTCTAGACATTTCTCTTGTTTCTGTGGTATGTGCCAGTGCAGTGTTGCACTATTCCTATCATCCTGCCATTAATCTTGCTATTTCTACTTGTCTGCTAACCTAACATTGCAGAGCAGAAGCTCCTCTTCCTAGAAGATCTTCCCTGCCCTTGCTACACTTATGTAAACAACTGATGCAAAATCTACCATTCATTTGTACAGTTGTTCTTCTATTCATTCCTTGAGTCTTCCCTTTATTTCCTGTTGAAATTAGCAGCTTTATATTTATTTTGTTTTGCTTTATATTTCTGTTTTCCATTTATGTAAAATTAAAATGTGATATTTAAGTGGAACATAGATACAGAGCCTGGAAGAAGACAATTTTGTAATGTCAGAGCTGGAGTCAGGTCTAGGAATTGGCTGTGAAAAGTTGCTTGTTTCCTCTTTGAACCATGCATTCTTCTTTCAATATTCTGAGTATTGTCCTGCCATTTGTCTTCCTCATTAGTTTGCAAACCATTACCATATGATAGAATTTAATTTTAGCAGGGAAAGCATTGTTATAAATTAACAGGCCAAGGAAAAGGACAGAATACTGGCTGAGAGTGATGAGTAGGAATTTTTCAAACATATTTTTCATTGGAAAAGAGATTCCATTCATTCAAAAAGCCATTTTTTATTTAACTTGCAACTCAAGCCACCATTTTTAAGTCTTAAAGTCATGAAAATGAGAATTTTTTAAAATGAAAGTTTAATTTTATTCCAGATTACATTTAACTTGGTAGTATAGTTACTGCGTGCTTAAAAAAAAGTAAAATAGATAAATATGAATGATGTGAAACATTTCTGAATTTTAGTCACAGAAAATTATAAATTACTAAATTAATTTTATTTGTTCATTTTTTGTTACAGTTTGGGATAGCTGATCTCAAACTCTTTTAGGATAGGCAACTTTCCCAGCCTTTTTGCTTAGGGTGTTATGAATGTCTGAGGGACAAAAGAAAAGCTAAGAAGATAAAATAATAGGTCAGTTTTTTGATGAGCAATCTCTGTGATCAGAACATTATAAAATAAGTAACATCACGGAATATTTGTTCTCTGTGTAAAAGGTCTATGAAACTTGCTTAGAGTTTGCAAGCAAATATTTGAAAAACTACATTTGTCAGAAAACTTTGGATAAAACTCTGTATCTTAAGATTTTTTTCTAATGTTAGTATAAGAAAAATGTTGTATTTAAGCAAGTTTGTCAAAATTAGTCATGTTAAAATAGGGTTCATGTGTTCTGAGCATGTTGTTCCTGGCATATTGTGCCCTGGCAAGCTAAAAAAATGCAAGGTTTTACCTCATCCAGCAGCCTTTGACCTCTCATTGAATGCTCACAATACATTTGCTAGAAAAAAAATATTTGCCAGGAAAAAACGTAAGACACATAAAGTCAACTCACATTTGAGCAAAATACATTCCCTACCCTGTATATGTTTTTTCGCATGTTCTATTTCTGCTTTGCCTACTGAGCTTGAAATACCTGTTGACTCTGCTGCTAGGCTGCAAAGAGGTGGTCTCAGAGAAGCGACTCCACTTCAGTGTTTCTTTGACAAGGTCATAAAAGGGTTCAAAAGTACTTGCAAGCATTTGGAAAAGGTTTGGTTTTTTGTTTGTTTGTTTAAGAAAAAAAAAATATAGAACTTTTATCTATATCTATGTCTATATCGTCTATATCTATAAATAAAATATATATGAATCCTTAAAGTAAGCCAGTTCAAAACATGGTTTGTTTTTCTTCTCCCTTAATTATTTGACAGTGACATTCTGTAAAGTTTAGCCATTAGGAGGTTACAAAAAGATGGCAAGTTAAAAAGGGGAATCACACTTGCAGAAAGCTTGAGCTGAACTGTTCAAAATCATACCAAAAAAGGAAAATACTAATGTTCAGGAATCTCCTAGAAACAGAAGTGCATAACTATTATACTTGATAAATTAATTCCCTTCTCTGCTCCCTATTAATTCCCTTCTGGCTGCTATTCTGCAGGGTGGCTGGTTCTTCATCCAGCTCTACAGGTGTTTGCCAGTATCTGGAATCATCCCCGTCCCCATATATATGACAAGATCACTTTTACCTCCAGGACAAAAACGGTGCCTGCTTCCTACCACCATGTTAGCATGGAACTGGGAGCCTTGTTTGTCCTTTTCCTGGGTGATGGGTATTTTGAGCTACTGTTATTTTTTTCCCCCACTTATTCTCATTCTGCAAATCACAATTGCAGAATTGCAGATTTTCTCACATCCACCTAAGGACTCTATTTGGTGGTTTACTTGGTTACAAGTGAGGGTATTATAACCATTTAATGTTGATCATGTAATCAAATGCTCTGCAGCACCCTTCAAAAATAGATATCTCTTGCCATACGAAGAAATTGTAATACTGACTTCGTGATGTTCCTCTTTAATCATTTCTACAGCACATTATGGATTAAAATCCTAATAGAAGCTTGTCGTTTTGATCATTACTTTAAAATGCTGTTGACACAACAAAAATTGCTCAGTCATGTCTTGCACACTTAGAAGGCAAGAAGTTATTAAATTTAAACTTCTAAAAACCAGAAAATGAAATATTAAGGTAAGCACAGATTTATTCTGTAAGACTTTATATCTGCACTGACATCTTTCCCCACCATTAGTATTGCTCAATTACTTATGCTCTTTCCTATGCACTGTGGGAATATCTTCATGGCCACACAGCTTCACTATTCTCTTCTTCTCTGGGCACTATTTGTACCTCAGTTCAGGCAACACAAATGTAGATCTCCAAGAATACAAAGTTAGAGAAAACACTGCTCCTTCCCCTATACCCTCTGGAACTGGTACTGGGAACAAGAAGAGGTTCAAAGGCTGACACACTGCCACATGATGACAGGTTCTTCATCTCTTGCAGCCTTCATATCAAGAAGATAGGCTGTCAGAAAGTGGTAAGTTTAGCACATACAAGCAGTAATAATTCAACAGCCTCTGCTAAGGGATAGCATGAACTAGTCGTGCTTTCCAACTAGAAAAACTTATGAAGCAATGTGAAAAATATGCAAGGATATACAAAGAAAAGGCAGTCTTCTTTAAACTGATGGTAATATGTATTATAGCTATGTTACTCTGAGGTAAAACCATAATGAATGATGGGCTCGCTAGAGACAGAATAGAAGAGCATTTGCTGCAGTTGGTTCAAACATATATTAAGGGAGTATATGTGGCCTATTTCAGTGCTGGCTACTATAAATATAAGGATCTTAACATGAAGATTGACATTATCCAGGATTTAGTGAGCACTGAATAGAATATATATATGTGTGTGTGTGTGTGTATATATTTATAAATAAAAGACTAAAACCCAGCAGCAACTCTCAGTACAGCAGTGGAAGAGTATTAACATTTAAATTTGAGTGGTTTATGTGGAGGTTGTGTAGGCCAAATGCAGTCAGGAACAAGCCTGAATTTTAGGACTTTGTCCTAAAAAGCTCATGCATTCTGTACTGGCCTCATTCAGCAGTATATGTCAGATGAGTGTTCAGATTTAGGAAAATTGGGGCCTTGCCCATAGAGTACTACTGAAGAGATATTAGGCAAACTAAACTGAGACATTTCAGCTTGCCTTGCTATAACTTTTCATTTCAGAAATAACTTGTACATAAGGAATTGGTGGATGACCTTAGCTTGATGACAGTTTTTCTGCAATTGAGTTGGAGTGTAATAAAAATATTTTTATTATATTGTTATTGTCATTACATCATTATACACTGTTTTAAAAGGAGGTAAAGTGAAATTTGATCATTACTGATATGTTTCGATCTCTACTATTTTTATATTAAATCTTTGAAAATCTTCACTAAATGTAAACGGTTTAGGAACCAGTGTGGAAAACAAAATATTTGAAAGGATTAGATCATTGCCATTGCATGCTAAATTGTAAAATAATTACTCAATGTCTTTTTTGGACTGCAGGCCAAATATAGGTACTGACATTTCTCCAGCATTAAATTATGTTTGCTTGTCATTAGCATATATGAGCTGCCACAGAACTTTGTTGCTTATATGCCAATTTTGGCAACAGGGCTGCAGAGTCATCTTTATCCAAGAGCATCTTCAGGTAGAAAATTTCTCATTTATCAAAATACCTCTTCACTCAGTTCCACTCTATCTGACAACTTGCAGCTGTAAACTTATATTTGAGATCCTCTCTACAGTTCTGTGGACTCTCCCGCTTTTTCTGTCTTTCTTATGAGTAACGTACAAAAACTATTTTGGTGTAGACTGTTTTCTGCTTGTCACAACACAAATTAGAGTGAGGTCTTTTAGAATGATACTGATTTTTATAAACACAGTTTACAAAATTCTCCCTCATCTTTGTGACTAAAATCACGGACACTGCCACTTCTTCAGCACTGTTCTTAGCAAATCTGAAAAAAATTCCCAACTGTTACACAGAGCACTATAATTTTATACCAGAAAAACCACCAGTACTCCAACCATAAGTGAACTAAGGTGGAAGAAGAGACCAAGGATCTTTTATCTCAGGGATCTAAAACTAAAACTACCAGTTGGCAATAATCACTTATATGTGTGTGTGTATACAAATTTCTCCACAAAGTTATGTGGAGACAAGAAGAAGGGAAACCATGCTTTTAAAGAGGAGAATTTAGGTTACTACCTATAGTCTTAGTATTGTGTTCTCTTTTTCGAATGAACTGTTTCCCAAATAGCTCTCTGTGTTTCTAGGGTCATAGTCTTTGCTCCTGCGCTAATAAACTTTGAATTTCTTCTGTAATACATTTGCAGGCTTTCTCTTTCCTATTTTGTTTTGTTGAGCAGCACACTGGAACAGACTAAGAAAGTCAACTAAGAAATGACAAGCTATTTTTCTGTCACAAAAGCATCTCTAGATCCAGTCAGGAAGAGGTAGTACAGGCATAGAGAGTTGTTTTAGGATGGGTGGGGAAAAAAATAAAGATAATATGGTTACAAAGAGAAATCCTTAAAAGTAAAGCATTTCTTGAAAATGTTTGTTTTTTTAATAGCTGCATTATAATGTAATCTTTAATTGCATGATCATGTACTTTCCCCATCCATGAAAGTGAAAAATACTAAAACTTCACCAAATCTCAATGGGTTTACATGAAACCAAGAAATAATGTTTCTTAGATGTTTGATCCTAACCTTACAGAATGAAAAAGTCTGCTATCAGCTAAGGAATTCCTCAAACAGTTTGGGTTTTTTTTAAGAGTGGAAATGTCTAGGCACATGACACTTCCATTGCTATCATTCCACCTACTTCATAAGAAATACAAGGTTTATGAGTAGAAATGCATAGAAATTCTGACATCAAAGAGAGAATCCTAGATATTCATTATCCCATAAGCTTTACAGAAAGTCTTGCATGATATAAAACTCCCTGGTTTTGGTATAGTAACAAAATTTATACAAATAATTGCAACTAATTTCGGACATAGTAATGTTATGTAGCAATACATAGTAAAATAAAGACAAACATTCTTTTTCCCTTTATTGGTCAATGTGTTTTCCCATTTAAGAAAGTTCTTCAAACCTTTCTGCAGTTGATGGTTTTCCTCTATCTATAGACATTTATCTTGTTTGAAATTAGGCATGCATAAATTCCATTTGAGTCACCTTGGTGAATGACAACCTCTCACTTTTACACTCCTTGTGGCTGGTATCCTTACCTGGGCTGAAATGCTGGTGCAAATACTTCTTACCATTTTTGCTGGTGAGGAGAAGGACATTCAGTGTAGTAAAGTACTGTTTTTATTTGATATCACAGGAGGTTCTGGGAGTTTCTTTAAAATATGAAATGCACTGCCTTAGAGCAAATTTGGTACAACATAAGATAAACCAACCATCTGAAGAGAATGAGACATAAGAAAAAGTGGAGATGTGCATTGCAGCAGATATATATTTTAATTTAATAATTTTGCTATTAATGCAAGTGATAGAAATAACTTTTTCTTTGCTTTTATTTAAAAGAGGGACATTTACTTCTGATAAGCTTCATTTCATTCTATTAAATATGAAATTATCTGATTATTTGTTGGTGCCAAAATGGAGAAAAAACGGATGAAGGTAATTTCATCCTTTACAAAATGTTACTCCTACCATAACCCTCACAAAGTTAATAAAATGTTGGATCATCTGATGTATATTACCTTTACATTGAGAACTTGTTAGGGTTATTCTTGCATTCCCAAGAGCTTCTGGTTAGTGTGTAAACTCTGCGCCTTGTGAACACACAGGATGGTGTGAACTGAGGGGTACTGTGGAGGACTCGCTCATCCCTTCATCTTCTAGAAGGTATGGGAATCTCATTGCTATTCTTGCCCTATTGGAGTTCAGTTGTCATTTTCCCTCCTATGTTTTGACTTTTTCTTGATGTCAATATTTATTTTCTTTGCTATCTTTTAAGCAGTTGAGTCTAATTCTCTTCTCTAACTCATGGAAAAGACCCCACACCTTGTGGGGTTTTGTTTGTTTGTTTGTTTGTCAATAACTATGAGTGAGAAACAATAGGTTCTCTGTAGGTGTACAGGATTCACTCCCAATGACTTGTGTGGTGCTTTTTGTATTCACACTAACAAAGGAGCAGGGCATGGTTTTTGCATGTTTTAACCGATGAAAACATTGAGAGTTCTCACAAGGACAAGCCATTGCAGATGGTAGAACAGAAAGAAGCAATAGGAACAACTCCTGTCATAGGAGTTTCTGCTCTCACTTTCCTCCCCCCATATCTTGCTCTGTCCCACTGGCCTACATCACTTGATATCTCTTTTATTTATCTCCATCTCTTCTCCCAACTTTTCCATCACTGTGGCAGCAAATGTATGCCCTGTAAGGAACTCCTCCATTCCAACTTTCACATATATCTCAGCAAGTCTTATTATTCCCAGGCTGGTGTGCTTCATGATGTTATCTGCCTGGTTTGGGCCCTTAGCATCTCTCGCTCTCCAGACCCCTTATATATCCTAAAAAGGCACACATAAAGAACGTAAAAATCCTCTGCTAAACCCTGGTTTTGCATCTTCAGTTTGATTTTGCAGAACTGTGTTTTCATTACTCTGTTGTCTTTCCTTTTCTCTCTGAGTTAATTAAAGTTAATTGATTAATTGGTACTCTGCTATAGCAGCTACCCAACTAGAAAAGTATCAGTGTGCAGAGTGATCATATGTGTAGAGCATGTCTAATTTGTTATCTTACATAAAAGGGCAGAACTCCTTTTAAATTAGCTTTAGCAAGGTGCATTTTCCAGAAGAGGTAGTTAAGATGGAGTATTGTTTTCCCAGTGAGGCAACAGAAGCTCGGTACTTTCAATGATGGCAATTGAAATTATGTGTTTAGAGCCCTACTTTAAGTCCTATTTGCATGCTACAACCAAAGCAAATCCCCTTTATTATGGATTTTGTAAAAAATGTGGCTTTTTTCAGTTATGGGGTTTTGCAAGTATATGTAAAATCCACTGCTCCGACTGTTATTATGGAACAGACGCATTAGCAGTCATCCTTATGTACTGTATAAGAAAATGTTAAGTCAATCCAAATAAATCTTTACAATTGCTAAATTTATCAAAAGCATTGACATGATTTGAAATATATTTTTTATGTCATTTTGTGATCAGTTCCAAAATTGTACATTCCTCTCCTGATTCAAAAATTTGAAAATACAAATTCCAAATGATATTTCACCTGGGACAAAAAATCATTTTCATGTTACTACTGTCAAGATCTATTTGAGCTATCAAGTAAAAAAAAAAAAAAAAAAAAAAAGCCACCAAAAAAACCACCACAGAAATATTTTCTGGTTATCGAAGCATTTGTAGTAAGGAGGATTTGCTGTAGTTCAGAATATGGTAGGAGGATACACATCTCTTGTCACCTCTGTAAAGTTTTTCCAGTAAATCCCAGAGACAGGACATGAGTGTGATGGTTTTCTTTGAATCTGCACCGTAGTGCATTTGGTTACTGTTAGAATAGCTACTGTTTGCGCTCAGGGTGAGCTAGAAAACTAATTTCTGACAGCATGTTTTCCTTGTTCACCTAGAAAATGCAGTATGGTATATGGTATGTCTCTGTAACTTATAGGAAGAAGCAGATCAATGAAAAAGAAATGATGAAAATTGGGGAAAATTGTCAATTTATGAATTTTTTATTTTAATTAGCAGTAGATTCACTTATAATTCCTTTCTAAAACAATAGATTTTTGCCTAAATATGTGTCATGTATATTTAAAGGTGTAGCATCTAACCTAAACTTATCCAATAACTACATCACATCTATTGTATTAGGTAGGCAGAGTCATGAAAAAATTAATTCTGTATGAAATACAGAAATTTTCTCCACCCTATGCTGATGTAATTAATTTGTGGTTAAAATTTTTAATTAACTCATTTTTTTCCTCTTATTTTATTTTAGGATTTTCTCTAAAGCTTAAATAAAATATTGAAATTCAAAGGCATGAGTTGACATTTAAGCAAGTAATGATTAGTACTTTTTTCAGATAAGCTGATCACCAAAAGAATTTTATCTCATTCTTTTGAGCAGTCAACGTTAATATTTAGGGGTTTATATTTTTCAAGGCCAGTTTCTTGTTAGGAGTACTTGGGAACTTGTGAAAAGTTACAAGGAAATGCAACTTTCACAGCACAAAAAACTAAAGGCCACACCTCAATGTTAACATTAATACAGCTTCTGACATCTAAGCAAATGATAAGATAGATTTGCATATAGATTAAACTTAAAATGAATACAGTTTATTTTTTTAAAGGAAAATGAAATCAGTTAAAATACAACACAGAAGGGCATAACTGAAAAAAAATCAATATTCTTCCTATTTACAGAATCTAATGTAAAAATTACCATTTAGAAGAAAAAGTGTATTACTTTGGTGGGAAAAAAATCATCATCACTACAACCACCACCAACAACACCAGGTAGATCATACAATTTAAATAAATTATATTTCCTTAAAGAATAATAAAAACATTCTAAATTTGGATAGAAATGCTTAAGCATTTGCTTAAGCAATGTCTTCTTCAGTTTGTTGGGGTTTTATCATTTTATATTTGGGAGGACGTATTTACATTTTTATTTATTAAGTCCATGTAATTTCATTCAGCTGTATCTTCCTTGCAGACAGCAGAAATCTACTTTCTCTGAGACAACTTTATTTATTATTTGGTGGTGGTTCATGGAACAATAAACACAAAAGGGACTTTAAAAATTTGCATTATTGTCATGAAATATTTTGCTAGGTTTTGTAGAGAACAGTAGCATGTGGAATATAAATTAAGATATGATAGATTTGTTGGAAATAGAGAGTCTCAAGATTAATTGATTTGGAAAGATAACTCTTAGTTGAAAGGCACAGATAATAATTTTACCCGACATTGTTGACTTCATTTTCTGAAATGAATTCATCATTGTCTATATTCCTGAGTATCAGAGAAACATTCACACACTTATCTCAATGATGAGTGTATGAAGAGTGTGCACACTGCATGCAACAGGCTGGAATTTCTTTCTTTTTTCCTCACCATCAGTGCTCCTCATTAGTTGGAAGAATGGAATGTAGTTAATCTGCAGTATATTCCAGTGGTGTCAACCAGAGCAAACAATTCCAGGTAGGGATGACAACAACAAAACAAAACAAAACAAAGCCCCAAAAAACCACAAAACAACAAAAAAAAGACATATTCAAATTCGAATTTGTTTACCACCAGCTTTTACTGTCTTTGATATTTTATTTCTGCTTCAATATAACGTTTAACATAAGAAGCCATTTTTGTGATTAATTCCTTGTGGTATGGAAGGTATGGGTAGGATTCATTTGGCCAAATTTAATCATCTAGAAATACGATGTAGCCACCTGATGCTTACTGTGTAGTCCATTGAAATGAAGGCACCTCTAGAAAGTGGCTCATGTCACCCATAGACAGAGAGGTGAGCAGAGCCGCTGAGTGGTTTTCTCCACCTCATTAATTACAAAAGAAAGCTCAGACCTGAATGGCTTGCTTGAATGGGAGATGAACCTCATTCAGTGCCTCTGTGTGCTTTGCAAGTAGGATGTAACATTTCCTTTTATGTGATATTCTGTCCGGTGGGATGGACCCATGTAAATATGTGACATATAAAACTCATAACGGGGATGCAAACTAGTTACAATACTATGATGTCCTGTGGTAATACATGTTGAAAAAATGTGTGGTGTGTCTCCAAATACTACTACATAACAAATCCTCCATTGCTGTTGATATGCTACAAGCCCATGAAGCATGGAAGGAATTATTAATGAAAGAGCACTTTGCTGCATATTCCACGTTGGAAAAGATGGAGCTTGATGTATTATCCATTGGATGAACCCACAGTGGTTGCATTTGCTGGTTAAGTTTTTTGTGTGCAAAATGTTGTCAAAAGACCAAAATCTGTGGTAAAACTGGCACAATTAAATGTAATAGTTCCTTCGAGCAATTGTGGAGTGTTAAGTAATTCTGTGTAACCAGGAATTTTGAAATAAATGTGGTCTTTAAGAGACCATCTCAAATCAATCAATCACTTACAAAACCACTGGAGTTATAAAAGATGGACTGTAAGGGAGACCCATAGGTGGAATATCTAGTATCCATTGGAGGGTCACTCAATAACTTCTCTCTAGAGTCTTATTATTTTCTATTTAATATGTTAATTTTTCAAGGGGTTTATATAAACCAGTAAGAAATATTTTATTAAGGTATATTACTTGTTTTGTAGTGAACATACATTGTTGGTATCAAAAGTCAGATATTTTTTTCTGTAATTAAAATGAAATAATTGTGAAGTCACAGACGAAGTCTGTCAATGCACATTCCACTATGAGGTACTCCTAGTACAGTGCCATCTCTGCCAGATACCTCAGAAAATCTAAACAGCATCAGACATGCCTAATCTGTGCATAATAGCTGAACCCCACCCTTCAGATTCATCCTTGTGTCTTATGATAACAAGATACACATGATGGTTGTGTAACAAGCTTTGCTGCTTTATAAAAATCTGTGGGCTGCCTAGTGTAGGACAATAAAATGTGGCTAAATAATGGCCTTTGGTCACTTGTGTTTCAGAGACACCTAAAATTATAAGGCTAAGATTTTTTTTTTTTTTTCCAAAGTAAGTAGTAGGTTCAATCACTTGTATTAAACAGGGAATGAAAGATAGAAGAAAGGCTAAATTTTACAGCAGTAGACTTTAAAAAAGTATAGCTTTTAAAAAGGATTTTAGACTGAGTAATGAAAAATTTAAGCCTTTAATTCAAACACTAGTTACTTTAAGGCTAATTTGAAATGTGTATATGTTCATTAAAATGAAGGTAAGTGGATAGCTGTATTTTTCAGAAGAACTGAAATAGGGTGAGCAAATAATTCCCATTAAATCTTAGTAATTAGGCACTTTGGAAAACAGCCCAGTATCTAACTGTGTTGTAGTCATCTAAGTCTCTGCAAAAATATGACCTTCAGATCTCAGGAATCTTCCCAGCTTATTTTAAATCATCACAAAGAGCATCATACTAGATAAGTACCTAATGTATTTTTGTTTTCTCTTTGTTTTAAAGGTTTTTTTTTATTCAAAAAGCTTTAAAAACATGGGTATAAATTTTACGAGTTAGAAAGTCATGTGCATGCAGACAAATAATAATTTGGTCCAGAGAGTAATTGTCCTTAAAATCATACTGAATTTACTGGTGGAGGTGGGGCTGGAATCAAAGCACTAGGAAAATGGAAGAAGAATTTACAAATGCAGAATGACAGAAATGTGAAAATGTTGTTATTGGTAAAAGCTTTCTTTCTTGCAGTCCAAACTTACAGCAGCTCATCCCTGATGTCATGCTGAACTACTGACTGCCTGCTGTATAATAATATGAATAATGATCTGAACACCTTATTTTATTGACAAATCATAGGATCACTCAAGAGAGAAGAGACCACAGAAGTCTCTAGCCCAACCTTTGCTCAACCAAGGGCTCAAAGCAATGACAATACTGAATTCAGACCAGGTCACTCAGGGCTTTGTCTTGTCAGGTCTTAGAAACCTCCAAGGATGGATATTCCACAACCTCTCTGGACAACCTGATCCAGTGCTTCACTGTCCTCACAGGGAATTTTTTTAACTTAAATCCAGTTGAAATCTCACCTGTTTCAGTTTATTGCATTTAGGCATGATGTAAAAATATAAGACTTCATCTCCTTGATTGCTTTTAAAATATAAATTGTGTTTGAAAAATTAGGTTGGTTTTTTTTCACTCTCTCTCCATTATCCCCTAAGTACAATGCATATGTTTTTTCATCTTAGAATGACAGTAAAATGAGGGTTAACAGGAATTAATGTAGTTTATTGATCATTTTCAGCACTGGACTTTCTCAAGACCTAGTCCCTGAAAAAAAAAACAAAAAACAACAACACAAAATTGTGATAGCAACTGAGCTTTCCCTGAGATATCAGGGTTTGTGAAAAATTGAGGTGGTTTTATGATATATTATATTATGTCTTTTCCATCAGAAGGACATTTTAATCAATGTATTGTTAAATCCACTGACTTTCCATCTACTCTTCAGAAGGGTAAGCTGTTATGATTTATTCTCCAATCTACTTGGATGACATTTTGTCTACTAAAGCACAGGATTCACTGGTAAGGCCATTATAATTTAAAAAAAAAAATACTGAAACCCACATGATTACAATTTTGATAGAGGAATGTCATCTAGATCTGTATGTATTTGAAAAATCTACATAGTGCATAAGTAAGAAATATAGCATTGATCCTATCTCACTTAGGAAAGTCATTGGATTGTACTTCTGTGAGGTACTTCTGTGAAGTACAATGGTTTCTTTTCTCTGCAAAAACAAACCACGCAGAAGGAAATTAGTCTAGAAATCATACGTAATATAACATGGTGTGATAACAGAGGAAGGTGCGGTTTGTATGAAGGCACAACTGAAGTTTAGAAGGAGACTTTCCTGCGTGCAGAGTGAGTGGAGAATAATGCCATTTCATTTGCAGATCTATTTCTTCCCATGGTCAGGAGGAGACACTGCCTATATGATTAAGCTTGATCCTGACAACATGTACTGATGTGAAGTGTAATGTAGATGAAACTGTGGTAGGGTTGTTAGGCATTGCAGAATTACAGTTCCTGGCGTGCAAAGTAGAGAGGCATAATGAGTTCACATTTTACTCTGTAGTATTTATGACAGCTACTAAAATAATAATTAAAAAAAAAGAGCCTAGGCTGCATACGTTATGTAAGGATACAGTTATGATTTCCCTAATATGTAGGGGAAGATGTAAAAATCACAGTCCTCAAAATCTCACAAAACTCCATAGTGCGTTTTGTTCTAAAAGAGACCAACAGATAGATATGGTAATATGTAGCTAAACAACTACTTGGCTAAGCACCAAGAGAGTCTTGTTCAAAGAAACAGAAGCATCACCAAGATAATCCCTGATTTAGTCTTTGACAAGTTGGCATCTCAGCAGTCTCCACTGTATGAGCTGTTATGTGCTGACTTCAGCATGGGAAAGGTAAAATTGGGGCATGACTACACATTTCATTACAATTTCTGCTTTTTCAAACTCTTATGAGAAAAGTTAGTGGTTTTTTTTTTTATTTTTATTTTTATATATACATCTAAATATGTATATATACATATATATATAACCTACATCTAATAAAAAGGCTAACATAAAGCCATGCCTTAAATAATCATGTCATCATACTAGAGAAAAAGAGAATGGAGAGTATTTTACAGGGAATGGGTCTGGAAACACTCGACTCCCTGTACTAACAGTATAATTTGATTCAAAACAGCAATGAAATTATTTTCTCAACCAGTCAACCGTTCTTCCTGCACTAGCACAGACCAGGTTGCAAAAACCATATTAACACTTGATGGCTATCAAGAGTGGAATAGTGGAATAGCTCATGTTAGGAGGGAGATGAGCATTTTTGTCTGATGCTTGGAATTCAAGGCCAAAAAGTAAGGGCAAGGGTTTCACCACTCACATTTTTAGCACTTTGTGAATGTAATAATAGAAGAAAAAAGGCAATACATAATTCAGAGTAATATTTTTGAGTCAGTTTAAACGATAAGGAGAAAAACAGCAAACACAAATTTAACCTTTAAATAATAATGATAATCAGATTTGGAAGCACTGAACATAAATAAACCAGTGGGGCCTAGAGCATGTGGGATGACATTAAGTTGAAAAGAGCACCGTCAGGTTGAAAACATATTTAGAGCTGAACAAAGAATAAAATTATTTTGCTACAAATAGCTCTTAATATTAACTTAATATTTATCTGTGATTACGGAAAATTGTTTCTTTGCTTCTTTCTGGTTGTTTGAACTTGTTTCTGTGCATTTGATAACAAAAATGTCTCACCCATCCTTGCCAGTGCTAGATTGGGTGGCATTCGTTGCTTCTTCTGTGTCTGTTGCCTGATAATTCAGCGATGACGGGGGAGCTGACAAATGGGAAGGAGCTGGTCTTAAAGAAGGCTTTAAGGTTAACTGCAAACCAAAGAAGAAGAGACATGGAAAAAGAAGATAAAGAGACCAATACAGGGGACAGAAAATGAGGGAGGAATAAAAAAATCAGGAAGTGGAAAATTCAAGGAGCATAGAGAATACATGGAGAGAGGGAAAGAATATGTGTCGAAAGGTAACAAAGATGGCAGATGAAAGAAGCACCTATTTTTTGTTTTATTTTTCTGGTGAGTCTTTTTTCTTTCTGCTCATCTATCTCTAAAACCGCTGAGCTCTCATGTCATTGAAAGTGTTACTAGTAACAGCCCTTCTGAAAATGATGGGTTTTTAACTCTTTGGCAGTATGTTGGTTAAAACACAGAAGGTTTTGCTGGGATATTGATGTAAAACTTTTCAAGATGGGATTCTGAGATAAAATATAGTGTATTTTAGGTGTATATGATATTACACACAATGCCCGAACTCTTAAGTACAAATATGACTGTTGTATACACAGTGCTAGTCTTAGAGGATTCTGTTTAGCAGAGGTGCTGTGTCTTGGGAGTCAGGGAGTTCTAAGGAGAATCCTGTATAAAGAAGGAACTAATTCTTGTGTAGTTAGTCCAAAATGCTGAAAAGCAAGAAAGCAAAAAGGGAATCTTTTCTCCTCTCTTGTTCCCTTGGAGTATGGCCCCAGCTGCGGGTCAAAGTCCTCCAGGAGGCTGTGTCAGTTTTGCCTCCACAGTGTGACCGTATTGGCAGTAAGCAGTGAAGCTGAGGGAAGAAGAAGCTCCTGGTACTGTCCTCAGCCCTGAAAGCTCTTGTGCAAAATGGGTAATGCATTAGTGGGTGCTTATGGTGGATATTTTATTTGGTATGTGTTTCATGCAGAATTCAACTGGCATCTGCAGCATCATTGCAGACTGATTATGCAACTTGCAGAGTTTCTGGTGTATTTTTAGTTGTGCTTTTTTGTACAAATTAGCTTTACATCTTTTGGTATTTAGGCAGAATTTCTATTGTGGTCTATTAGTGCATGAACTTAAAGAACCCGACTATTAGCATTAGAAAATGAGATACTTTCTTATAAACATAGCCTCTGTTTTTCTTTTGTTTGGTATACTGAATAGAGTCCTGAACATATCTGAACCGTGTACTAAGTGAAGCAGCAATATGTAGCTCAAGAGTTCTGGAAAGAAGACTTAGGATAGTCTGAGCTCAATTCATTTCCTGTCTTTGCTAGAGTGATAAAAATATGAAGAGCTAATGACGCAAAAAAGTCTTTTTCAACTTTCAGGACATACAAAGACTTTCTAGCAAAAAGGCACACAGGAAAACTTAATAGAAAAAAAAGTCTGACTTTCTTTTACAATAGTAAATTTTTTGGAAAAAATGACTGGCTATTTTACATCAAAAATATCATGACCTTAAGTCTATGAAATTTATCTATAACTGCTTGACTATCACAAGTCACTGAAGCAGAGTGATGCACTTGTTAATGAAAAGAAATAGCATTCCCCAAAATAAAGTCTTTAAACGCAAGAAAGAGTTACAGAATTTTTTAATAAGTAACTCCGAAATACACTGTGGTCTAGTGATATGTCCTTTAAAATCTTAGATGCTGAAAAAAAATGCTATCTCCAGCAAGAATAGTTTTTCATGCTACAATATTTCTAAATTACTAGAGATAATTTCTGTATTAACATTAAAAAAAAAAAGTTAATATATTTTATCAACATTAGAATTTTCACCTATCCCTCCATCAAAAGTTGCATTATTTGTGTTCCCTTTAATATAGTTGAAGTTAATCAGCATTAGATGTGGCAATGCTTACCTATCTCAGTTAAAATGAAAATATCAGTATTGGAAGAAAGGTATTCTCAGATATGGCTCTGTTATTTTGGGGATAATTTAACTAATTTTTCTGAATATTTGTAAAAAAGTTGTTTATCTTCCTCTTAATATAGTCTATAGAATTCTAATGATTTATTAATGTATATAAATAAAGCATCCTTTCTTATAATAAATGAGAAGCCTAGAACTTCCTTCTGATTCCACAGGACCCTTTTAATAACATTATTGAAAATCCTCTGGATGCTTCCAGAAGGTCAAGTAATCCACTTTTCTAATTAGTTATCATCTGATTATCATTAGCTTGTAATTAGCTGTCACTATCATATATATTTGTCCTGTGACTGGACAGGAGAGTGGCGCCCACTCTGTCTCTTGTACTCTAGCAGTAGCAATATCCATTCCCAACAGACTGGCAGAGGTGGAGGTGAATGAACTGAAGGACAAACCGTAGCTGCCAGGTCCCAGTTATTTTGGAGTGGGCATAGCTGCAATGAGGAAATAGGAGTTTGTATTTTTTATGTGTGTATTTCTATTTGTTGAAGGTGGGTTTTTAAAGTAAGTAATACCCCAAGGACCAGAATGCAAAGAATAGTGGCCACCTTTCAATGTGGAAATCCTATTCTGCTCTTTGAGTGTATTTGTTTCATATGGAAAAACTTGCAGATTGAATTATGAAAATAAGGATTATAAATCTTTGATGTGAGTTGCTCGTACTCATTTCCCAGAAGTAATTTACCATAAGTGCATAGTTAAGTGATTATCTCTTATTTGTTATATTTTTGAGAGCTTTTGAATAAGTAAGCTTCCCACCTGTTTCAAAAATATGCCATCACCTGCAGTTTCTTCCTTGTTAGTGCCATGCTACCTAACTCTGGGCATATATTCCTTCAGTTACCACAATAAAAAAATATTTTAGTGCCTATTTAGGTTTAAAATGCTGAATCACAATATGGCAGGCTACCAATTACTTTCAAATACACAGTAGATACAAATGCCTTCACCATGGCTCTCATTCTGAGCCATAGGTTGAAATTTAGAAAGGAAAATTGTAGTCTAAATGCTGAAATTATGTTGGAAGTGAGGAATCAAAGAAATGGTCTTTAATCTTTTCCTTCATGACACACTAATCAGTGACTTTTATTAGACGCTTAGCAGCAGATACTTACAAGTATTAAATGTCAAAAATTCTTGTGCTTTAAACTGCTGTGCTGGCAGAACCGAGAAGGTTCAAATCTAAACTTCAAGTTATTTCTTCAGTATATTTCTCTGCTTAATAGTCCTTTTTCTCCTGTTGTTAGCTTTGTGATGATGAAAAAAGCATTTTGTTTTTGTGAGTCCTAGAAATAAGCCTTGCAATCATAAAATCTTTTGCCACTCTACCTCAGTGCCAATCAGACAAAAAAATTCAGTCTGCCAAATAATAGTCAACAGCCATCATGGCAGCTGATTTTGTGTTGACCAAAGCTTCTAGAGTCAAAGCTTGTTTTGCCCTGGGAATGCTGATATCCTCAACTGCCCGGCAAAAGATCAAGATGATTAAAGCTAAATGTAAGGTAAAATTTGTTATATGATGACATTTGCTAGACTGTAAATCATGAGGGGTAGAGAATATAACAGTTAATATAAAAGTATATATACTACAGTCAACATGGGTAACAGAAGAGGGATTACAATTTCTTAACCCTTTCCCTTCTCACTTTACCATCAATAAATCCATTAGATTGGAATTCTATACATGTTTTTTTAACTTAAAGAAAAAAAATAATCACACACTATGTTAGTGTATTTTCAGTTGTTTTTTGGGGTTATCTCGTGAGACAGCAATGCTATGGAAGTATTGTTGGTATAAGTTACTTCAGAATAAAACAAGTGCTTTATTAACAACATCAAATATAAGCTATTTACCTCTAAGTGGAAAGTCAGGCTTTCAACTGGAGAAAAAGTTGCAAAATTCTGGTAAGGAAACAAAGTTTTGGCATTAAAAAGCTGACAACCACTGACCTGCTTACCTTTTCTTCTATATTGCATTGAGATGTAAACCCACTGAACTGGCAAAACAAACAATAATTTAAAAATAAATCTTTTGAGCTGGAAAATATGCATTGGCCATGTCTCATTGCTCTACTATGCTGCTTTAAGCACTTTCACCCGGCCAGCATAAACTAGTTCAAAAACTGAGGTGGCTGGCAATAACATCTATTCTAGGATGGCCTTTGTGAGACTGTGTCCACCAAGCTATGACTGATATTTCTCAAAGAAAAGGAGCTTGCTGGATTTTAAAGGAGTTTTTACAGAGCCATGTATGATGTGCAGCTTGAGCACAGCTGAGTGCTAAGTTGGAGCTGGTAAAGAGAATTGGAAAGCTACAGGCCACCTGGCAAATAAACAATGGTCATTGCTGCTGCTGCAGCAGGCACTTAGGTGTCATGTTGGGTTGTCAGGGTTGAGGAAATAACATCAGTCAGTCTTTACTGAGGATAAAATTAAATATGAATTTCTTTGGGAAAAGATATTTAGCTGAATCAAAGCCAGGAAGAGACCATCCAGGAAACTAGATGGACTTCTTATTTTTGAAAGTAAACAAAACAAAACAACAATATGGAAGCCATTCTATAAACGTAAACATTTTGAAAAACAAGCCTCTTTAGGAGGGTTCTGGGGTGTCTTTTTTCCTTGCTATTTGCTTTGTGGTTTGGGGTTTTGTTTATTTTTGGCAATACTTCATGTATATACCTACAGAGAAAAACAGGCCTGCTGTAGACTCTTTATATGTTCTTGCATATTCTCAATAAGAACAAGGGAAGTTAATTTTTATAATCTTATCCAATTTTATGCTTTCAAATTCATTATGATTAAAAGAAAAAAAGTAGAAAACAAAAAGAAAACATTTGTGCTGTGCCAATGAAAAGCAGTTGCAAGGAAGTGGTGCATTCAAAGGCAAAAGTGAGGGAAGGAGCGGCAAGTAGAATGCATGGGAAGTTTCACAGGAGCCCTTCTTTTGGGTACACTCACCTACACACAGGTAGCGGCGACCCGAGGCCGCACAGCAGCCGGTGGGGCTGGGCTGGGGCTGGTGTAGCTGCTTGGAGGGAGCACGGTCACCATCTGTCGGCTCCCGGGCCGGGCAGCTGAATTAAGTTTAAGAATTTCTAAAAGGCTTTTGATTGGAACTAATTGGTATACTCTGAGGATGTAAGTGGGAGAGATGGAAAGGGGAGAATAAGGGAAGAATTCTTACACTGAAGTGTAGACCCAGCTTGGCTGGGTTTTTATCAGCTGGTGGGTTTTGTTCCTAGTGTAGGATGTTTCTGGTGTGCCTGATAAGGATGGTAGGATGGAGCTGAGCTCAGGCTAGCTGCCTAAGGATGTAATAAACCTCTTACATGATTGCATTCTTGGATCAAAATTTTGCTTTGTTCCAGGTAGAAGTGTTACGTTTAAGTTTAAAATATAAATTCTGCAAAACATGCTTATATTACCCATGTCTCATTACATTCCAGTATGAACAAAATGCACTTCAATTAACAGTCTTTGTATTAATTTCACTCACCATAGTTTCCCATATTTGGGTTTGAGTCATAATTAAAGTCTCAACCAAAAACATTCTTTTATGTATAGCTTGTCACTTATGAATGTGTATGTGTTTTGCTCACCTAATCTAGTTTGCACTTTAGTATATTTGAGAATGGCATCTTCTTGAGAAAGCCAAGTGATTTGTTTCTGTAAAACTTTAAGTGAATTCAGGTTGTTAGGTATCGTTGTTTAACGGTGACTAAGACACATATACTTGTGTGTTTATGTAAATGAAACAAGCAGTATTACCCTGTGTATGTGTAATAAACATCTGAATAGAGAAGACTTCCAGAAAACATAAGGTTCTTTAAAGATCATAATTTCACTGCCTCTAATGAAAAGATTGCATTGATGTCTTTTTAAATAAGTATGTATTGCTGCTTCTTCAGATTGTTAAAACAGTAAAGAATGGCATGTCTTGGATTACCGCAAATAGGATAAAGAGCACATTGAAGTCATACCTTCAAACACAGTCTCCAGAGCAATGCATCTGGCAACTTTTATAAGTGCCACATTCATTTTAAAACATAAACCAGAGAAACAACAAGGAAAATGAGATATTTGCATTATCTGATTAAAGCTGTATGTTGTTTCTAATTTAAAAATGGGCTCTTATTCCAAGAAAACAACAGACAAAGCTGGGAACTCCTACCTGAAAGGGGAAATGTCACAATAAAATTTTTGACTTGTTTTGAAGTCTAGAGTCAATGGAATAAATGTATTTTCTTTCATTCTACCTACAGATTATATGTTAAAAAAAAAGAACATTTTTGAGCTAGAAAAATGCATGTGTATCTTTTAAAATATTGGCCTAGTGTTTCAATTGTAGACATGACTAGATCATAAAACAGGAAAGTCATAAACCAACTCTCCTGCACGTCTCGTCAGAATTTAGGAAAATTCTGTTACAGGAAGCTGGAAGAATCTCCTTGACATTCATGGTTATTATTTTGGAGCAGTAATATTTTGCCAGAAGGCAAAATGCTTTGATTCAAATCAGTGTCAAGTTTTGCAGCTGAATCCAAAACTATCTTATGACTGAAGATTTTGTTTTTCTAAGTTATTTTCCTGGCACTTGGAATTTCAGTAGTTGATATAACAAGGGTATGAATTCCTCATTAAAATTCAGAACTGAATTCTATAACTGTACAACCTGTTATCGTTAAACTACCTAGTGGTTCCTAATGATAGGAAAATGTCCCTAAAACCAAACCAAAAATTCCTAAGAATAGTTACATTTGTATAAAGTTGAATCACACTGGAGTATGTGTGTATACACAATGTGTGTGTATATATGTTATATACATATATGTTTCAGATATATATATGTGTGTGTTCATATATATGTATAAAACATATATATATTAGTAAATGTATGGTAACATTTGAAAGTGAGACAGCCCTAAAGTCTGAAGTAAATACAGTATTTTAAGAAAATAAGAAGGAAATAAAGCAAAGATGATGATACATTAGTAGAGGGCAAGATACAGGAAGCAATCCTGGAAACAGAGACTGGGAAATGGCATTGCGATAGCTTAAACTTACTATAGTATTTTATGATATTAGGCATACCAGGTCAGAAAAAAATTACATCTAGTTCAGTACCTTACTTTTGACACCAGTCTGTGGCAGACAGGGCAGAGGCAAGGGGCAACTATATTATTATATTTTTCAGGTATACTCATACTCTCAATTAGCCAGCTGTAATTGTCTTGAATCATTCTTTATGATTTCTTTTCTTCCATGAATTAGGGGAAATGTTTTAGGCCTATGCAAACAACTGAGACAATCATTTACCTGCATGCACAGAGTTTAACCATGAGCAAAATGATAGCATATCTCCTGTTTTGAACATCCAGTCTGATGATTTCAGTCCTTTAATTCCATTTTAGTTTTATGACAAACAATAAACACTCATTCCTTATTCATCTTCTTCTTGGCATCCATGATTTTACAGACTTCTCTTACATGCCTGAGGTTTAAAGGTCAATTCTTGTACGAAACTGTTTGTATGCCTTTGAGAATGCTTGCTGCCTTTCTTTGCTTCTTTTCAGGTATTATTATCCTTTTGGGGATATGAGAACCAGAACTATTTTATCCTCTCTTCCTTTCCATATCATTCTTAAACATTTTGTTTTTATTTTTCACTCTCTAGGTTTTTTTTACTCTCTAGCTAATATTTTTATAGAAATCTTCACTATAATTGCAAGAAATTTGTCTAAGTAGTAAGGTTAACAACTGGTAGTTATTAACTAACGATAGTAACTCCTCTTCAGTGTTTACATGAAAAAAATCAGGATTGTTTTCTCCAGTGTGAATTATTTTATTATTTTCAGTGTTGGTTTATCTACCGTACTATCAAGTATTGTCACATTAATCTTCTGCACCTTTTGACACTTATTTCAACATTCTGACTACTCATTTAATAAAAAAATCCTTCTTGTTCATTTAAGGTTTGAATATGTGCTTCAGAATTTAAAAATAAAAATAAACAGAGGCATTTCTGTTCAGTGTTTTAACTCTGCCATTGGCAAATTTTTAGTGTGGTCAGTAAAGCAACATGGCATATCTTATCCTAGAAGATAATCGTCTACAAAATATTAATTCTCACCACCGTTGGCTACCCTATGAGTATAAAATTGTATAGTAAACTAACTGAAGGATAGTAAGTAATTCTCCATATTTTAAAGGAAATAGAAAGCAGACAAGACTAGACTAGTGTCCATCTCATCTAGTATTTTCTCTCTGGTACTGTTGAAGATAAAATGTTTCAGAGAGTACTGTAGCAGGCATATTCGTAACAACCCGTTTGGAGAGTATATTTCTTTTTATATTTGTCACGCTTCACAGCTTGAAACAAGAAGCTTCAATCCTTCATCCTTCAAGTCATTACCATCACTCTTCAGGGCACAAGGTAATCTTTAACTGACAAGAGCACAAAGATATGTTATAAGGAGGCAGATTACTCCATCATTTTCCACCATGGGTGTGTTGCATCTTTCTCTGATGTATGTGGCCCTGGCCAGTGTTAAAGACAGAGTGCTGAACTAATCACAGGTCTGCTCCAGCATAGCAGTTCCTATAAGATGGCAGATGATCCACTGTATGCACAGCATTTCCTGTCTATAATACGTGCGAATTTAATTCCAGCTGAAAATACATGGTCATGCATATCAAAAAGCCAATTGACTGTACTTGTAAGTCATTTTATACCTTATACAGTTGTATAATACTGGATTTCGTACCCTTGATGCAAGCTTTGCAAGTATTCATTAATACTTTTTTTGCTGGAAGTCAAGCTTGTTGTTTCTTCTATTTTCACACAACTTTGTTATGAGAAAAAGCTTTACAATTATTATTATAAATATTTTCCTTGTCTGTGTGGAATGGAGAGGACACTGCAGATGAGAATTGAAGATCGCTGTCACTGTCTCTTTAATTTTAAAAATGCCAGTCTGATAACTGAAAATAATAATTGTTCTTTGTCTACAAAATATTTTCAACAAACAAGTAAAAATTGGGAGAGTTCAATTTCCTGCTCCATCTTGAGTAAATCTCTGTTCTGTATTCAGTAAATCATTTAGCACTTGCTTGCCAACTAAAAATGGGGACAATGATATCTTTCTAACTCACAGAGGTGGTGAGATAGATACACTAAAGCCACTAACCACACTACTGATCATCTGATTAAAGATCTGAGACCAGTGATCATGCTAATCCAGCATGGTTTTCACAGTCAAAATCATTAACTGTCCTTTATTTAAACTGCTTCAGAAGAGACATTGATCCACCAGAAAAGTCAAATATATATTGATAGCTTGCTTGTATTTGGGGCTGTACTATGGAACAGATTCAAAGTGTTTGAAATGATCTTGACTCCTCTGTTGACTTTTTAAATTGTTTTATAGTATTCATAGTCTTATAGAGTTAAGTCCAGAAAAGACCATTAGGTCACTTCATCTAACTGCCTGTAAACAATATATCAAGATACTTCTTCAGGAAATCCTTTAAATTTTGTCCGACTATAGGAGGACTCGTGGCTTGGCTAGCATACATTTTCCAAAAAGACTGTATTTTGAATTTAAAGCCACTAGGAAATGGAATGGATGTGAATTGCAGGAGCTCGCGGGAGGATTTTTTAATATGAGGTTTTTTTCTACATAGTGTGACAACACTTCAAACAGGCACACTGCAATTTTTGTGGGAGGAAAAGGGGGTTGACATGGGTACCATTACTTTAAAATGTCCAGTGTGACCAATGAAAACGAAGGAGTACCACAGAAGATATAGTCCCAGCTTTACATGGCAACATGTCTACATTCAAAACAACATGAAACACTTAGGGTTGTATTTGTAAGGAATATAGACCTTTTTTAAGAAAAGTGAATTAAGTCCATCAGTTTCTCTTACTCTAGAAATATCTATATAACTTACTTAACTTCCATACCTTCCTTCTGTCTGAATTGGAAAATTCAGGTACTATGTACCTGAACAAGACATTTTTTTCCTATCACATTTGACTGTTCAGCTGTTTATTTTCTCATATATGTATTTCAAAACATATTGTTCCAGAGCTCTGCAAAGTATCTTCATACCTCTTGTAGATTAATTTGTGGTTAATTAAATTTGGTGTCCTTATAATGATGAAAGTTGAAAATAACTTAAGAGAGAGTTTAGGGCAGGGTGGAGCAGTCCAGTCCTGTGTTGAACTTCTGAGACTATTGACCCCTTTTTTAAAGCTGTGTGGATTCATGGAAATGATCAGTTTATTTCTATATAGATTTTCACCTAATTGCCACATCACATATTTTTAATTCTGCAAATTATCTTGAATATTAGATAATATGGGAATTTGAACAACTGCCATTTCCAGGTATCGTTGCCATACAGAATTAGGTATGCTTGTGAAGGACAATACTAGTCTCCCATAAATAAGGTACATCCTTTTGATCATCTGTATGGTGCCACTTACAATATTAGTGCTCATGTAATTCTAAACTGTGGGGTTTTTTGTGTTAGAAAACCGCTTATGTTCAGAGGTGACTGTCTTCGGTTTTGATTACACACTGTGTTAATTATTATTTTAAGAGTGCGTTATTATGTAATGTACTTTGACTAGCCTTATCTCTGTGTTCTCTAGTTTTCAGTTTCCTGTGATTCCACCAAAGACACAAATCTCTGGACTTATTTCTTCTATATAGAATGCAGAGAAAAAAAACATATCCAACTTGAATAAATGTTTGCAATTTTGAACCAAAAGGTACCCTAACTATCAAAGACTGACTCAAAGTCTTATTAACCAACATAGTGTGCACAGAATACCAAAAATTGTATAATTTCCCTTGTCAGTGAAGAAATACATCCAAATTCTGCTCACACGTGCATGTGTGCAAGGACAGAACATGCCTGTCTGTATGAAATTTCTGTAAAAAAGGCGTCTCTGCTGTGATGTTCTTCAATGAGTAGAGCAGGACAAGCAGCACAGCTTGAGTAAGAAACACGTCAGATGAAGGAAAAAAAAACACACTGGTGTAAAATAAAATAAAATAAAATTTTGTCATGCTGCTTCAGTCCTAATCTTTTTTAGAAGTGCTTACTGGAATGCTGGTGGCTCTTAGCAGCTCATGCATTAGAGCGCGCAGTCAGAACTGCAGGGATGCTTTTTTTGACAATACACTGTTAAGGACACAGACTGTAATCCATTGTTTTCTAAAATCTCTGACTTTATAGCAAGTATAATTCTCCAGATTAATCTCCAGTGAGACATTTTCAGCATTAGCGGGTCAAATCCTTATTTGGTTTAAAGGCAGTGTTCCTGTGACATATTTATCAGCATCATCTACAGTTCTAAAGAATTCAGCCTCTAGACCTGTGTAGACAAATATTGAAATACTTTCTCTTTTCTAATTGCCATTGGTTTAAGGAATGACTGACTTTTAAACAGTTTAGTGACCTTTTATGCTCTGGACTAATTTCTCTCAATATCTTCTGCAGAATGATTTGTAGGTTTGTTAGTTTTGCATTTGCTTGGTGGTTCTAGGGAGCTATACAGAATTCACCGTTCCTCCTGATTCTTCCTTCCTTTATCAGGGCATACCAAGTTTTTCAAGCATTGATGTTATTTTTCTCTTTTTATGTTTGTTACTGGAACTCCTCATGCACTTGGAGACTCTGCAAAGCTCCACATAATTGTATTCATCTATTTTGAAAATTCTTATATTTTCATGTATATTTTAGTTCTTTTTCAAGGATTTTATAGAAACTATGAACTCTTTTTGATGATTCTTCATGACCATTCATTGTGCTTTCCAGCTTGCCCTCTTGGATGAATATATACCGTGACTACATAAGTTTGTCTGTCAATATACAAATATATGTGTGTATATGCACACATATGTGAATGTATGCATATGTATGCATATGTATACACACTCATGCATATATGCATAACTTATTTAGAATATGCATTTAGGGATATTTGTAATAGCACATTTAGGCGTATAAGCAGGCATACAAATCCTAGCCACCAGGGTGGCTAGCTCTGTAAAACTATCATGGAGCATAATTTTCTTTCTATGCTCTTTTCAAGGACTGTAGCTCTTCATGACACTTTGGGAATTCAAGTGTATAGTAGTATCTGTTCATCACTGTGACAAAGCATTTTTTGTCTTCTGCAAATTGAAGTTCATTACATTAGTGCTGATGTTCTCTCAGCAGGTGGTCGATGTCAATTATTTTTTGCTTCTGTGTAATGAAAGCTGCTACATATTCATTTCAATTCTGTTACAGAGCTCTGAAGTTCTGACAAGCTGTGAGCAGTTCTTCAATCAGGTAAACTTATGAACAGCTTCATACTAGTTGGAATCATCATGTCCTGACTAACCTGGATTTCTCACAACTTGTCTCTATGTTTGCCTCATATGCAGTGGCTAGGTTGTCCTTTTCCTTTCTCAATTTTTAGAGCTTGTTGCAGAAGACAGATATCCAAACCTCACTTGATCACTTGCAACAGCTGTTTCTAAATGTTGGACAAGCTGATTTCATTTTAAAAGGTACATGTACAAGATAATTCGCATTGATCTGAGACTTGGACCATGTCCACATGAGCGACCTCCCTTGCCCTTGTCCAAGTCAGCTTGAAGTCTCTAGTCAGATCAAGCTAAGGTCCCCTCCTCTGGGAATAACAGCTCTGCTCTCAAGACTAGTGTCCTGGCTGCCCATATCAGTCAGATGGACACAGAACAACCTGGCTTAAATCTTGAATAAACTGCTTATTAATTGTACTGTATTCAGCTGAAAAAAAAAAAAACCCAGAATGTGATGTTACATTAAAAATCTCTGTCAACTCTTCCACCTGCTGTGGTGCTCAAATTCCCAATTTTACTTCCAGGAGTTTGCCATAACTTTGATATATTTTACTCATATAAATTTATATATGTATACACATATATCTTATCTCTAGCTCTGAATCAATTGAAAACTATTTTTAAATGTTTAGATATTCAAAAAATTTTCTGAAAATACAAAGGTTTGTTCTTCCAAAGTCTTTTTTTTATCTTACAACTCATTAGAGGGACAATAACTCATTGTGTGCTCGTATTACACTGGCAACTAAATCTGTTGAGAAAGATCAGTCATGCCCATAAAAGTCTGCCTTAGTGCCTACCTGAGCATTCCCTCTGCTATATGCACTTACATTACCAGTGACCACTGTGGATGTGGCATCAAAATACTGAAACACAAAGCAGAAATAAAAGAGGGTTAAAAAGATTAATTTCATGTTCTTCTACATAATAAGTCATCAGAATTAATTTCTACAATGGAAAGCAGGAAGAGTGTAGTGGCTGTGGAGCTGCCACTGTTTAGCAGAATTGGTTATCTGGACTTACACAGTTCTGTCTGCATTAGGTAGGTAGAAATTTGTTGTCAGCAATATAAAACCACCTGTCATAATGACAAGTTTAATGAGAGGGGAGCATGGAAGGAGAGATTGCAATTTAGAGATAGAATTACTCCTCTGGAAAAGAAGTTTAAGAGTTGTATATCTTGTTCATTAAAACATAGAATCACAGACACACAGATTGGCTGAGGCAGGAAGGCACCTCTGGAGATCATCTGGTCCAACCGCCTGCTCAGAGCAGGGTCAGGGAGAGCAGGTTGCTCAGGGCCATGTCCAGTTGTGTTTTGAATCTCTCCAGGGATGGAGACTCCACAGCCTCTCTGGCCAACCTGCTCCAGTGTTGGACCAACCTGACTGTAAAAAAGTGGTTTTGTATGTTTAAATGGAATTTCCTATGTTTCAGTTTGTGGCCATTGCCTCTTGTCCTGCCACTGGGCACCACTGAGAGGAGTCTGGCATCCTCTTTACTCCTCCCATCAGGTATTTATGATCCCCCTGAACCTTCTCTTCTCCAGACTGAGCAGTCCCAGTGCTCTCAGCCTCTTCTTGTATGTGAGATGTTCCAGTCCCTGTATCACTTCGCTGGATTCACTCCAGTATGTTTAGGTCTCTCTCATATTGGGGAGCTCAGCACTGGACCCAGCACTCCAGATGTGTCTTGCCAGTTCTGAGTAGAGAAGAGGGATCACCTTCTTCAACCTGCTGTTGGCGCTCTGCCTAATGCAGCCCAGGATACCATTACCCTTCTTTGCTGCAAGGGCACACAGCTGGCTCATGTCCAACTTGGTGTCCACTGGGACACCCAGGGCCTTCCCTGCCAAGCTGCTTTCCAGATGGGGCATATACTGGGACCTGGGGTTATTCCTCCCCATGGTCAGGACTTTACCATTTCCCTTTGTTGAGCTTCATGAAGCTCTTGTTGTCCTGTTTCTCCAGTCTGTTGAGGTCCTCCTGAATAGCAGCACACCAATCGGGTGCATCAGCCACTCTTCCCAGTTGTGTATCATTTGTAAACTCACTGTGTTCTCTGTCCTATCAACCAGATCATTAATGATAATGCTGAACAGTATAGGCACCTGAGAGAAGACTTGTGTGACGTTGTAGAACCAACATTCATTGCTTATGAAAAAAGTAATACTCAGACCATTTTATTACAAAAAGTCTGCCTGCCATCCTGCTTATCAGATACAAATGCTTCCATGAGTTTTTTGAGTTATCTTTTCCATTTCTGCCATTTTTGAGAAAGCCCTTCTTCCTCATGCATGAAAAAAAATACTGTCCAAAAATCACAAACTAGTAATTTTTAAACTAATTATCATAATATTGATCTTAAACTATGAAAATTTTAAATTGTTCATGCTCTTTGTGTTGGACTTTAAGCTTCTAGGATTTATGTTTTCTGTATTTCAAACTTTTACCCAAAGCTGTAAAAATTAGAAATTTAGCTTTGAAAATAGAAGCTCAGATTCTCATAGTTTCTATTTCTATGTTTGTTTTTTAAGCAAAAATAGAAAAAATATTTAGCTCTTGTAAAATGATAATTATTGACATCACTGGAACAAGTAAAAACAATTAATTTTGTTCACCATTGATTTTATGCAGGATTCCTTTTTTTTCCCTGGTTCTGGACTGCACTGATTGATTTTAGGATTTTATTTCTTCCTCTCCTTTTCTTCCATAACAATTTGACCTTGATCACTGTTGTGGTTTTAACCCCAGCCAGCAACTAAGCACCACACAGCTGCTTGCTCACTCCCCCCCGGTGGCATGGGGGAGAGAATCAGAAGAGTAAAAGTGAGAAAACTCATGGGCAGGCAGGTGTGGAGCCATCTCCAGGAAAGCAGGACTCCATCACGTGTAATGGTTACTTGGGAAGACAAACGCCATCACTCCAAACGTCCCCCCCTTTCTTCTTCTTCACACAGCTTTATATATTGAGCATGACATCATATGGTGTGGAACAGCCCTTTGGTGAGTTGGGGTCAGCTGTCCCAGCTGTGTCCCCTCCCAGCTCCTTGTGCACCCCCAGCCCACTCGCTGGTGGGGTGGGATGGGAAGCAGAAAAGGCCTTGTCTCTGTGTAAGCACTGCTCAACAGTAACAAAAGCATTCCTATATTATCAACACTGTTTTCAGCACAAATCCAAAACATAGCCTCATACTAGCTTCTATGAAGAAAATTAACTCTACCCCAGCCAAAACCAGCACAATCCCCTTTAACTCAGCAGCATGCAACAGTCAATGAGTTTTCACTAGACAGCCATCTAAAAAAGACATTGTTGTCAAATGATAAAGAGATAGGTTATTATAGTTTATGTTAGTCTTCCTTTTCAGAGCTCAGTGGTCACCCTATTTTTAGTTCAGAAGGCTTTTATATTTACTTTGCTCAGTTCTGCAAAGTGTTGTAGGCATTCTAATGAAGCGATGAGTTCCCTGAGGACCCTAGAGGAGGGAGCAGTTAGCATTTATTGGATTGGCTGTCTTTTTCCACTGTTTATAAATGTACATTAGTACTATTCTCCTGTATCCATCTAAGTGCAGTGAGCCAGTTTTACTTTTCCTGTATTGTTGTGTTGGATGATTATATATTTGTCGGGTTTCTTTGCACTAAGACACTTTTTCTCACAACCCTCTTTCTTATTTTATCATCAGCTGTGCTGTCATGTAGGAAGCAAATATACATACCCAGAGGCTGAAGTTCAATGATGTTTCAGTAGTGAAACTTCTTTGTGCTACCTGCTAGAGCTCTTGCCCTAGACTAAAATTCAACTGCTATCTTCTCAAATGACTTTTCTTACTCTTGTTCATATTGTGCACTTGGAAATCAAACGTTAGCAAAGATTTCTCTGTCTGTCAAAGATGACAATGTGCTAGAAAATAAGGTAATAATGAGGAGAGGGATGACATAAATAAATGGAAGTGTTATGCATATCTGTAAATACTGCTAATTCAGCATCAGGAAAGGTTTTAGTACTAAGCTTCAAGTAAGCCCTGCTCCTTGTGATACCCACGAGCCTTTTTTTTACAAAAGCTGTTGTTTCATCTACATGTATTATCCAAGTACGCAATGTATTGCTGTTGTACTGCATCTATGACTTACAGCCATGCAGGATCCAATTGCTTAAGGTAGCAAATCATATTAGGAAATTGCCACTGTAATGCTTCACATACACTTGTTAATTATAGTTCTGCAAGTATACTTAAATCAGCATAGAGACAGTCAGTATTCATGGTTTCTGTTGGCATCTAAAAGAGACACTCCGATAATCTTGCATCTTTAGGACAAGAGGACATTCAGGTTAATCAATTCCAATTATTTTGAACTCTGGGATATCACACCTTGTCCAGTTGGTAGAGCTCCACCTTAGTTTCATCATCTACCTGCCCTATTAGAAGACTCATCCGAAGTCACACTCCTGTCTTCCTGGCTATTTGCGCCCATTTATGTTTGTACCAATCTGGTCCTTTAGTTTAAGCAGCAGCTTTTTCTTCCTATTCTTTGTTCTTCCCTTTCTCTCACCCTCTCTCCTTCCCACTCCCTGGCAGAAGGAAATGTCACAAGCCATCTTTCCCCGTTGGTTTTGTAGCCTAAGCTAGCCACACATTGGCCTTCTAGCCACATTATTAGCCCTCTTTCATTTAATAGTGTTTCCTGATTCTTTAATCACCCTACAAGTCCTCCTCTGTACTGTGCCAGTGGCTCTGCACATGAGTAACATGTGCAAACAGTGAAGAACAGACACTGTAATATCATTACTAATATCATTTTTTGTGTATTCAAGTTTTTAAAAGACCTGTAGGCTAACAGTTAGGTTCCTATCTAAGAAGATGAACAGCATAGAGAAAAAAGGGGAGAGGAAGAGACTCACATTTGTAAACTTCATGAATATCTTTGCTCAGGATATCTGCAATTATTAAAAACTTGTAATCAAATGAAGTACCAGCACAGCCCACTGTAGCCATTTACCTTTGCTTGTTTTCGTAGACATAGTACAAGCATTTCTTTTTTTTTTCCTGGAAATTAAGCGGTGGTCACTCAGCATTTGTCTGTAAACTTTGAAAGAAATTTTCAAAAGATGCTAAGGGAAATATATGCCCCCATTTCCATGTACATCCCACCTTTATCCCTCCTTGCATCTAATCCCTAGTTTAGCTTCCTTTCCTACCCTACCGCCTACAGATTGTCATGGGAGACTGGTCTCTGTCATAGTCTGTGCAATGAGAAAGACCTGCAGGGCTTGCATAATAATTGTGTTTCCAAGCAGTTCGGTAGCATTACGTTTTGGATTGAACCTCAGGAATGCCATTCAGCAATGACAACTGAAAGATCTATTATGAAGGATGTATATAAATAGTGCAGTGTACTGGCTTCGTAGAGGGAAAAAATTGAGCTGCTTTCATCAAACTGTGTAGAGCAATGTTTATCAGGTTGTGATTTCTGGATGAATGGTGGTCCATAAGCTTTCAGAAGGTGTGCAGCAAAATGCCATTTTTTTTGCAAGCACATAATATGCGTTTATGAAGATGGGTAACCAAAACAAACAGAGGGATATGAAAGAAATACAGGAACACTGAAAATGTAACCTATATTCAGCGCAGCAGTAATTACAACTTTTTGTGGCGTTATTTCATACTATGGATGGATGTTTGTGTGTGTGTATTTGCACATGTGCACATCTGCATGCATGTACTATACATCTATGTGTGTATGTGTCTATATTTAAACTAGGTATCCCTCAAATTTGAAAAGAGTCAAAATCAAACTAGATGTTCCTAAGTATTCCTTCCATCTCTATCACAGCATGCAAGTGCTGTAATGAGGAAACTCAAGAACTGTGCATGCCACCAGCAATATCAGTGCTGAGGAATTCATACAGCTTGTCTAAGTCCTCATCACTTCTTTTCACCAGGTCAAAAACTGGTTCAAGAGAACTGATTCTCTTGAATGGCAGTAGATGTTCCAGGCACTGTGCTCATTCTTGCTTTTTCCTTTTAGAAAGGTAGAACCAAACATATTCCTGCATTCCCAAATGACCTTTTTTTGGGCCAGGTTTGAAACACATTGACAGCCATTATAACCGATGATTTCTCCTCATTTATAGGTCACAAATTATTGATAAACTTTACGCACAAAGCTATTTTTTCCAGCTTTAAGAAAGGAGCCTGTGTAAGTGTCTTTCATTTTTAGTAAAATGTATGTGTTTTGTTTTTCTATTTGGATCATAAGTTTGGAGAAAGAGAAATTTCAGCAGTATATCTGTTTATGAGACTCCATTAAGCCCATAAGACATTAAAAAGTATTCTAGCTTTCTTCTTCCCTTCACTCCACCCTCTAACTCAAATGACTAAAATACATTCTCTTGGACTTTTTCTTCACTCTACTCTTTTAAGATTTCAGTATATTCCTCTAAGTATTAAAATTATATAAAGAAAATTTATGCAAATTCTTAGGGGAAAAGGCCACACAATAATGATAATTCTCTTTTAATTGTTAATTTATCCTTTTATACTTTTATGTGTAATATCTATCCATCCTCTGTACATTGCAGTGTTGGTGCAATAGAGTTATGTGCAGAATTATATTGAGAGTTTTGTGTTTTTTTTTTTTTTAATTAAATTTCTGAAATCTCTGAAGTGAATTGAATAAATAGAGTTAAGAAAGATTAGGAGACTTCACATATTAAATCATGTTCAGACGCATTGTAAATTATAATTGAAAGTTGCTACTATCTGATTGTGATCCTATCATCATTTGAAATCCAATATGTTCCTGATCCATGCTATAAAAACCATCATCATAGATGTTTCTATTCAGTGCCATAGTGGTATTCTCAATAGTGGACCACAAGGTGTTTAGATGAACCATCTTTTGTACCTTATGTGTGGAAGTTGGAGACAGAATTGAACCTCTGGTACCTGGCTTGCAAAGTATATATGTCAGACTACAGGCCTGTTACTGTTGTGAAAGGTCTTCTGTTGATCAATATAAAAATTTGTTTCCAGATTCTATCAATCCAACAGATTTCATGAACAGTAAATTCATTTGGAATAGTTACAGATTTTTACGAGACCCAATGCTTTACATCATGTCTGTGGGACTAGCAATATTAATCTTGCATTTAATAGTTTTATAACTAATACTATGTAAAGTGACATAGAAATAAAAGGTGAATTTTTTTTTTTTTTTAATACATCTCCTGAGGACAGCAGTCATTCTTAATAAAGCCATCGGTAAACCATTTCAGAAAATACAACAAAGCCATAGTCTCTTACCATATCTGATCTATATATATTAGTGTCATCAACATTGTATTGGCATTACAGATGGAAGAAAATACATTTCTCTAAAAACAGCTGAAGTTTGACTTGATCATTCTCTACCTGCAAATATATAGCTTATATCAGTCTGGGCCCTTTTCAGTCCAAATAAAAGCATATGAAATTGCTTATGTCAATACTAAATTTATACGAGTATGGTTAGTAATAAACCAGAACATAAATTCATTGCTTAAGGGAACTAGATGACCTTACATGTTAAAGCTTCTATAGACTAAGTCCTCTTTATACCTCCATGTAGTGTAGATTAAGACAAGTGCCCATAAATCTGGGCTTCAGAAAGAGCAGGGCATGAGCTTCTTTCATGTATAAAGCTGATACTGTTGTTTCAGTGAGAAAACTCTGGAATGGAAAGTCAGGAATAGGCTTGAGGGACTGAGGAATATGAAGCAGAGTTAAAGTACAATTCTCGGAACACAGCCCATAATTTGAAATCTTTGAAAGTTTAGTGATCACTGTCTGGGTTCAAACTATCATCTAAGCACTGATGTAGCAGAAGCACTTCCACTAGTCACGGCATAAGAGGACTATTTGTCTAATCTAAGACATTGCTAATGTAGTAACATATTCAATTGTCCCTCCACTGTCCCAGAAAGCTTGTGAAATCTCCATTCTTGGACTTACTCAAGTCTCAACTGGACAAGCCAAAAGCAACCTGTTCTACCTTGAAATAAGCTCTGCCTTGAGGGAAGGTTGTACCAGATGATCTTCTGACATCCAGTTGTTCTTCTCACATAAATTATTCTATGTATCAAAATGGTCTCTAATACCTTCACTTCTAAGGAGGTATAAGGAAAATGAAACTTGAGTGAAAAACTGGAACAAGAGTCAGAGGTGATTCTTTTGAAGAAAGAGAAAACCTCGTAGTGGATAATTCTGCATAATGTGCCCATAGGAGAAAATTCCTCTTAAACCTATTCATCAGAGCAATATTTTCAATAGCATATAAGTGATTTATTAGACTACCTCCCATTATAAACAGGATTTTAGTATTTGGCTGCCATCTTCTAACTGGAATTTAGACTCTTAAGAATGAGGTTAGTAAGATTATTTAAGTGCTTAATGATGAACACATGGACTTAAAAAATTCAAAACCTATAAGGGATTAAGCTAGTTTGAAAAATTCTTCATGTTTGTCGCCAGAGAATATTCTTGCCTATTTCTCTGACCTGCAACCAAACATAATAACCAAAAATGCCCAGTCTTCCTAAGCCTAACTAAAATAAATAGAAACCCTTTTGAGGGACTTCTCAAATTAAAATTAAATTATATCCAAGAGTTCTGTTTTTTAAACAGGGAACCAGTGGAAAGGAATCACCCAAGAAAAGACTGAAAAAGGGAGATGTTAAGTGAAATCTTAAATCTTCATTTTATGAAAAGATTTTTTTTCTAAATAGATATTCAGTTTAATAATTGTAATCCTTCACAATAACTTTGAAGAGATAAAAGGATAAGCACTGATGATGTGCTCCCTAAGTTTCTTCTCTCTAAGATATTTAATTGCATTAGTAGAATAAATGTTTAGCTTTGGCTTTAACACAGAATTTCTGTTTTAAAATATGCAAAAAGGAATATGTGAAAATTGAATATATAAAAAATTGAAGCTAACACAGATCATGGCAAGCATCATCTCTGTCTCAAACGGAGAAGAAGAGTGGGAAGAAGAAACCTTCAGGCTTCTGAGATGCCTTTTAGAACCGTTCAGCCAAGTCAAAATATGCCTCATGCAATGCTGCCAAGATCAATGACACTTACTATACAGTGACTTGCTGAAGTTACTTTGGATGAATTATTCACCAAGAACTTAAGAGTTTTTATGGCATTTTAAGACAATGATTTAACAAATCTCAAAGGCATGGCAATTCAGACTATTGATCCGAAGCTTGGAGATTCAACTAATTATACCCAAACGTCACGGGTCGATGAAGTTTTCAAAACTAGCCTAAAAAGTCAGGAGGATTAATTCATGTGATCTATAGTGTTCCCTCCTTAGGGTCAAGTTTGAAACACCGTAGGAATGCTTTTTACAGCAACAACAGCACTTTTGGCTCCTGCCAAAAGTGGAGAGTGTATAAAGCCTAAAGAGAAAAAATATGTACATTAAGAGAATTAAGCAAATTTCCCGGAACTTCAGTCTCTTCTCACGCATTCAGAAACTTATTTTATTATCATATTGCCCTCCAGATATCATTTAATTTGAAATAGTTCTGCTGTAATTTCAACCTTTTAACTCTTTCTACTTTGGGAGTATATCCTTTTGTGAGTGTCAAAATACCAAGAATGTATACCTGCATTTAGAAAAATCTACATAGACTGACTCTATTTAATGAAAGAAACACATAATTTTGCGTTCCAATTTCAAATGCAAAAATAAAACCTAGTTTTGGCACAGCTAGGGGCAGGGCAACATAGCATAGAGCATTTAGAAACTGCTGCAAATAAACCAAAAACTACTTTACAATCTTTTTTTACATTTCTGAGCAAATAGCTTCATTCTGAGCAAATAGCTTCATTCTGAGCAAATAGCTTCATTCAGCTTTATTAGTGTTTTCAAGAGTTCTGTATCTTTTGAAAATATATTCTTAGCTGTCAAAGGCATAATATCTTTTGTATTGTGCTATGTGGCCACACTGAAAATACCTTTGTTAAAGAGAGCCTTTAATAAATGCTACTTTGAAACCGAGCCTGAACAATGCCAAATCTTAAAGCTACATTTTTTTTCCTATAGCAAGAAGTGATCATCTGTTCTGCCATTGTCCACTCTTGCCTGACACCCATATTGCTGAAATGTGTGAAAAATGAGTGAAGAATGAAATAATTTGTAGATAAAATTTTATTTTTGGTTAAAGAAAAGAGAGAAGGAAAAAGGAGGAGAATAAACATGTTTTATGTTTCTGTTTTGTTCCATATGCACCAATTACAGACAAATTTAGCTGCTGGTGGCCAGAAACCCTAAGGATCTTGTGATGTGTGTTCCTGTTTTTCTCTAATCCTATATTCAACATTGTACTGAGGTCTGTTAAACATTGATAAGCTTTTTTTGCGCTCTAGGTCCTTCGAGACCATTGTCCCTAAATGCTGTAAAGACCTGGATTAGGTTTATGCATTGTTAAGGTGGTTTAGATACATCTTAGCACTCAGTCTATTCTTTCCAAGGGAGAAAGTCAGCCTGACTGTGTATTAATGTTGGCAACATTGTAATAATTAGCTGGCTAGAATCTTAAAAAAATTAAGTAATTCTGTGTGCTTTTCTGATGCTCATTCTTCACTATGTCAAAGGAATTTTTTCAGCCTTAAAATATGGGAAATTTACAAAAATTCACAGACTTGCATATTTGTAATTTTTTATGTACAAACTTTTGTAAAGAAAGCTTTACTTTTTTTCAACCCATGTAATACATTGGTTCTGAAACATTGTTTCTCTTTTTTCTTTGTTATTTATCAGAGCAAGAACGTTCTTTTTTGGCTAAATATTTCCCTGTTGCCATACCCTTCTGAGTTTTTGTATATGGAACAGGACTTAGTATATAGCCCTTGTTAGATAAATAATTTTTTTTTTTTTTATTGTTTTCTAAGAGATGCTTTTAAGGACAGAAAAAAACAGCAACATTAACACACTCCACATGCATTTAATTTTTCAGTGCCATTTTTTGAGGTCTTGTATTTTGATTGAGATTGGGCCATACAACCTTTATATATACAGAAATAGTACCTGCTTATTTGCCTGTTGATACAAATCATCAAAGGACAGAGACACATGTACCATTTTCTGGGTGCAAAAAGATCATATGGGATTTGCTTAGTGAAGTTAAAGAAAGCAAAAGCATAATAAACACTGAACACTTAGCTTTCATTTTGTACCTTGAAAATAGGTTCTACTTATCTCGTATGAAATTTTATTCCATACTAGTTTACTTAAAGGGTATAAAGGTGTAAAGAACTTGTGTAAACTACTGTGTAATCTTATCCAATAGAAATAATATTTTTTATGTTTCTTGGACTTACTTAGGAATGGTAAGCTACCTGTCAAAGTTTGGAATAAGATAATGACTGCTTTCAATAGCAACTCTCAATTTTTGGTTTGTCTTGGAAACCTGAATTATGGAAAGACTACAAAGCATTGCATTTACAACTGTTTTTTCTTCTAATAAAAATAAAATAAAAAATAAAATAAAATAACATTAAAAAAATTTCCAGAGTTCTTCAATTCATTTACAGAGTTTTACAAAAGAATTTTCTTCTTTTACTAATTGTTCAAGACACCCTGAAAATCTTGATGTTCTAAACTCTACCATAATAAAACCTGAAGAGATATTCCAGCAGATTAGCTTAAATACTTTATTCTTAATTATGTCAATAAAATGATGATGATTGGTGTTATTTTTAGATTTTTTTGTTTGTTTGTTTTTGTGATTAGATAAGTTCCCAGATAGAATAATTTCAATGGCTTCTGTCATTCTCTGGAGGACTGATGTTTTCTTACTGTGACTACTAAATAGGCCAGACGACTGGCGCAAAACAAAACAAAACAAAATGCAGTTTATCTTCTGGCTGTTGCAAAAACATATGGACTGAACACAGAGGATGAAGGGAGATAAACTTCAGGCTGTTAGTAAAGCAAACCTGTAGTAGTGCTCTTTTTTAATCCCCTTTCTCTTTTTCTCTGTCATTTTCTACTACTTTGACTTTGTCATTCTTTTCCAACATGTAACATAGATATAGTTTCCTTTTGTTCCATAAGTAGAATATATACATTCAAAAAACTACTCTAATTTATTATTTTTATTAGAATTCCTCAGGTAAACACTCTCAAAATGCTTTGCCAATTGTATTTACTGTTGCAAACATTGACTAAATTGAGCTGTGCTGAACTGTAGTATTTTTATGTTGCTCCTCCATAAGCAGGAACTTCTCCTCGGTGTACAAGTGTTTTTTTTCCCAACTCGAATGCACAGACAGAATGGCACAATGTATTTCTATTTCTTCTGCTTAGAGCATTTTAGTATCCATCTCCAAAGTAGATGGATACTTTATCCTTCAGTATCTGTCTTTTAAAACTATACTACTAAATACTCAAGAAGCTTGTCCAATATATCTTTACTCACTCTTCAGTTAGATCTGGTGGTGTGTAGATGACTCCTGGATCTCTAAAAGCAGCTTAGTCCAGAGAGATTGTTCTCTGTATCTCAGGATCACAGTTGTTCAAGGCAATTTTCCTAACAGGATAAATATATTTGTTGACATCTCTAAGTGGCTTATTACCAAGTGGGATGTTAGCCTAATTACCCTCTACTGCTTAACAGAATGACATCAGCTCTCTTCAGAACATGTTTTCCTAAAAAATTTTCTGTTTGCATCCTTAACTCTTAATAGTATACAAAAAACCCTGTAATCAGCTACTCTGAATATTTTCCAGTGTCTACTTTTGCTTTTTTGGGTAGTCTTATCCTCTCAGTATCAGAGAAATAAGAAATTTTTGCCATAGGACACTCAACTCAATATATCTCTGTCCAATTTTGTAAACAAGAGAATATAATGTAGTAATTTTTGAGCTTTAGATTATCTTAGAAATACATATGGGAATCTTTCTTTGTGTGTGAGAGATTACAGTAATAATAGCTTATTTTATAACATCTAAATTTATTCTATGGTGAATTTATTAAGGTCAGTGCTTCAAAGTATCAGAAGCATTCCCACAGCATTCTCCTGGAGAAGCTGGCTGCTTATGGCTTGGATAAGTGCACTCTGCGCTGGGTTAAAAACTGGCTGGACGGCTGAGCCCAGAGAGTGGCGGGGAATGGAGTCAAATCCAGTTGGTGGCCGGTCACAAGTGGTGTTCCCCAGGGCTCAGTGTTGGGGCTGGTCCTGTTCAGTATCTTCATTGATGATCTGGATGAGGGGATTGAGTGCACCCTCAGTAAGTTTGCAGATGACACCAAGTTGGGTGGAAGTGTCGATCTGCTGGAGGGTAGGAAGGCCCTGCAGAGGGACCTGGACAGGCTGGATCGTTGGGCCGGGGCCAACTGCATGAGATTCAACAAGGCCAAGTGCCGGGTCCTGCACTTGGGTCACAACAACCCCAGGCAACGCTACAGGCTTGGGGAGGAGTGGCTGGAGAGCTGCCTGGCAGAAAAGGACCTGGGGGTGTTGGCTGACAGCCGCCTGAACATGAGCCAGCAGTGTGCTCAGGTGGCCAAGAGGGCGAATGGCATCCTGGCTCGTATCAGGAATAGTGTGGCCAGCAGGACCAGGGAGGTGATAGTGCCCCTGTACTTGGCACTGGTGAGGCCGCACCTCGAATACTGTGTTCAGTTTTGGGCCCCTCACTAGAAGAAAGGCATTGAGGTGCTGGAGCGTGTCCAAAGAAGGGCAACGAAGCTGGTGAAGGGTCTAGAGAACAAGTCTTATGAGGAGCGGCTGAGGGAGCTGGGGTTGTTTAGTCTGGAGAAGAGGAGGCTGAGGGGAGACCTTATAGCTCTCTACAACTACCTGAAAGGAGGTTGTAGTGAGGTGAGGGTCGGTCTCTGCTTCCTAGTAACAAGTGATAGGATGAGAGGAAAGAGCCTCAAGCTGCGGCAGGGGAAGTTTAGGTTGGATATTAGGCAAAACTTCTTCACCGCAAGGGCAGTCAGGCACTGGAACAGGCTGCCCAGGGAAGTGGTTGAGTCTCCATCCCTGGAGGTATTTAAAAGAAGGTTAGATGTGGTGCTCGAGGACATGGTTTAGTGGTGGACTTGGCAGTGCTAGGTTAGCGGTTGGACTTGATGATCTTAAGGGTCTTTTCCAACCTTAATGATTCTATGATTCTATGATTTTATGATAAGTAGATAAGGGACCGTAATTTGGCTTTGAAATTATTTTCTTGAAAAGCTACAGGAAGGTATGGCAGGCTAGAAAACCAAACAAAAACAAACCAAACCAACAAAAAACCTAGATAACAGAGTTTTGCTTTTCCTGTTTCTAAGCTATCTACAGCAGAGTAAGGGGACAAATTAATATTAATTAATATTAATATTAATTTCAGAAGCAGCGTACTGACTTTATTCTAGGTAGTAAACTTCCCTTCTGTGTTTCAAAATCCCATTTCTCTGTTCAGTTAAAATAATAAGTTTTCTCTATAATTATATATTTTTGAAGTCCTCTACATATTTCAGCAAACATTCCCAGCAGCCTGATGAAGTACGCTATGGAGGAGTAATAGCCTTTTTTTTTTTTTTTGCCATAGCATAATAAAGCCCAGAACAAATTAATTGTTTGCAAAGTGACATGCCAGTAGAGAGCTGTGCAGCTCCCAAATTCTGAGGTTACATACACATTCACATGCTTTAAGCACTGGTGCTAGTTGCTAAGCTACAAAGTTAGTCTGCTTTTTTTTTTTCCTCTGGGTAGCTGGGTACAGCTGGACAGAGATTCACTTTTTTTCTATTTTTCTTCTCCAAAATAGGATATATCATAGTGAAATCTAGGTGGCTAAACCAGAAAGTAGAAATCTAACAACAAAATACCCAAACTTAAACTGTTATTTTGTGGATGTAATGCCTTGAAAGACTGTATCAGCTTTGGCTGCTACAAATTTCTGCTGAGGGACTTGATAATATACAAATTTTTATTTTTGGGATTGTCAGTTGACCAGTTGCAAAATATTTGCATTGCGTCTGTGTGGAAGCATGTCTGAAAGCACAGAGGAAACAGAGATAAACCAAACCTTTACTGGGTGTGTAATGAACTGCCCTGTCCTTGGCTATGCACTGTCTCCGAGGTCTAGTTCTGCAGATCAATTCAGCAAGGTATTACCATAGAAACGATATTTCCATAATAACATGGCAAACTTGTTTTGCATGTTCTTTTTAGCTTAACCGTCTCCCCCCTTCATAGTGACACTCCCTCAAACTCTTTTTTTTTTTTTTTTTTTTTTTAAGTAGTTGTCAGTCTGGATTCCTGTCTGCATATCTAACGCTAGCATGCACACCAAGCCTATTACTCCTCCGTGGTCAGCACATGCTGAAGATCAAAGGACAGATTTTCACTGTAACTACAGAAAAATCAGGCATTTGACCTAAAGTCACATCTCCTTACCTTTGTTAATTAATTCAAGAGTTAAGAGTGCAGACAAAGGTGGATGCTAACATGAGTGACTCTGCATGCCCATGACACTCAACAGTCTCAGCGCCTTAAATATTGGTGGCCCAGTGGGACATAAAAGCTGTAGCTCTGGAATGGTCTGTGTCAGTCATCTTGACAAGTACTCTTTGTTTTTATTATTTCCATCAGACTTCATGTCAACCAAGGCATATTGCTGACTAAGACCTTAGCTCCACAAACAACTGAGCAAAACTGGTGTGAGCCCCAAAGTACTGCTTCATTTCTACCAGTTTGACACTACCATTAAAATAAATTCCCATTCATAAAGACAGGAGGTAAAAATAACTTGGGATTGCAACGAAGAGCCAGACAAAGACCAGAAAACTGTTCTACGCTCGCTTCAGTCACAGCCCTAGGAATCTGAAGGGAGAGGGCAGCAGCCTGCCCCTTTTCATGTGACAACGCTACAGTTGTCTACGCTGAGAATACAGAAAGATCTTTCTCATTCTCATGAGCAGCCTAAAAACAAGCTAAATATATATATCTATTTTTTTTACGAGTACAGCAAATTGTTACACGCATGTATTTATTACAGTATACATAGGGGAAGCATAAGGAGAATATGTGCAACTGTGCGAAGTGATAGAGCATCACTGAACCTTACTTTCTACCTCTCCACATTTACTCTCTCAATTCTATGGAAAGACTTCTAGTAAATTCAGGGGCCCACGCTTTCATTGCAAAATTACTTGTAAAAGCAGAGTAGGTATATTTTAGAAAGGTAACAAAGCACAAATTATACCTGAGAACCTTTGAATTATGAAGTACATCTGTGGGCAACTTCCTGCTCAGCGACTGAAATAAATGATTGTTTTGCATAAAGGTGGTATACTCAGCAAAATAGTGACAGTATTTTCCAAAATGCTTGGATTTAAATGATTTTGGTGGTGATCCATGAAGTATAAGATCTTGTCTATATTTGAAGAAAAATGAGTATTTTATTTGTTTGTATTAAACTGCTTTTATTACAATGCATTGAAATAGGCATTCTTATGTTGCTGACATTGTAAGTTGAGTTATGAGAAAGTAGAATATAGGCTGCGCATTAGAATGTGGCTGTTTTTATCAAATTGTGTAAGTGGATATACTTTTCAGGTGAAATTTGAAAAGTTCAGACTTCGCAAACATTAAGGAGAAACAGCAGATCTTAAAAGAAAGGTAGAGAAGTTGTGGTTTTCTCTAACTAGTAGCTAGCAGAAAATTTCACAGGAGAGGAAAAATGTTAATAGTTGTTTTCTGTATATGTCAACATATGTTCAACAGGAGGAGTGTTGAATTTAAAATTCATTTTTTAACAACCAAATATGACTTGAAATTACTGTAATGCAAATTAGATGTACTTCCCATAGCTGCTTGTTTACTTTTACACAGAAAAGAAAAAATATGTTTGTATAAAACTGAATATTTTGGTGTATTATTTCTATCACAGAAATGCAAGAGCAGGATCATATGTTTCTAATTGAAAGATCTTTTGAGTTATTTGGGCTACTGTCTTTTCAGTCATCTGAGTTTCTAATGCCTAATTTGTCAATATACAACTCAGACATGTATTGGTAACTTTACGTAATGTGAGTGGCAAAGTGGTTTTGTTTCAAATTTGGAATGCTTTAAATTCATGGGAGCTCTACCTGAATCTAAAATAATTGAATCTGCATTTACATCATTTATAAAAAGAGTTTCAGAAATGAGTTCTTTTAAAGTGTTCTACTTTTTCTGTATAATAATGCATCTTAAACTTTTGGAAACATTTATAACTACTAAGATAATTTTTTTTTCTTTCTGTTATTCACATTGAATACTTCTTATATAGGATGTAATTCTACTGATTCAGAAAGATTATTTATCAGATAGGTAGATAGGTACTACTCCACAAGAGTGATGGAATCTGTTCCAGTTGATTTTTAGCCCTACCAAGCAATTCTTTTTGTTACATATGAAATATCTGAAGTTCTGGAATGCTATTATTTCTTGAAAGCAAATAATAATACAATTTGCATCCCTATTCAGAAACAGATCCTTCCTCAGATACACACACGCATAACTACAATTGGCATCTGTAGCAGCTATGCATGTGTAACTAAGGGAAAAACTTGGCCTTTAATCAAAATAATTTTCTGCTGCAAAAATATCCAGTTATGATTATTCAGTTTATACAGTAGATGAGCCATTGAGTTATCTTTCTTTCTTCAGTAGCATATCATAAATTGTAAACCTTCAGTAATTATTTATTATGTATTATTCCATTGCATTGCCAAGTCAATTAATATGTATTTATATTAATCTACAAAAATCAGTCATATGTTCTAGGCGAGTCTTGCTATTCAGAATGTATATGAGACAATCCAACAATGAAGCTCTGTAACCCAATAAATACAGTATTGACCTTGCCAATAACAGGTTTCAGGCTTCGTAGTAGCTCTGCAAATCCTCAGGACTTTTCAGCCTTTGTCAGGACTTTTCTTGGCCTGCTCAGAGCTATGTTTCACATTGTTTAGTTGTAAAAGCAATATTCTAATGACCAGATGGCTATTTCCTAATTTGTTTTACTTTTGCTGAGCTTTGTGTGACTGTGTAGTATAACCACAATTTTTATATAGATAGTACTAGTAAGTAATTATTTTGTGTAGAATGAACTATTTATGACCCTACCATAATGATGCAGTGTAATGGAATAAAAGAACGGGAGTGAAGCAGATGCCTTAAAAGTGGGGAAACACCAGGCAGTGTAGAGAGAGTACAGGGATGGGATGATAACAGAGGTGGCACATGGTGGTACTAGAAGTCCCAGGGCTATAAGCAGCTCATCAGTGATCAATTACCTATTGATAAAGAAATGCAGCCTTCAGAGTAAAACCGGTTTTTAGAAGTAACAAGGAGAACAAAAAACAAGTATACAAGATATGAAAGATGTTTGACATTAGTAAATTCAGATATAGTAGGGGCCTTCAGAAAAAAAAAAAAAAAACAACAAAACAAACAAGGTGCAAAAAACTGTGTTAGAAACGTATACAGTTGACCCTGAAATGAGGAGCAAGAAGCTATCAACATCAACGTCAACATGACACTCCTCAGGGGAAGACATAGGGTGCTGATGACATGCTACAGTCCCCTACTCCCAGACTGATGCTGCAGACTGTAGGACCTATAGAAGCAGTGGAAGGGTAAGAATTTTTTCCCAGTCAATATAGGAAATAAATAGTATTCATTTTTCTTATTTGAGTAGAATGTCCCTAGACCTGTTAAATTTTACAGATGGAACAGAACAAGATGACTAGTCAGAAATATTTTCCTAGCCTTTTGCTGAGAGAAGTAATACATAAAAGACTGTCACCCTTTATCTACCCTGACCAGTGAATTTATTTTCACTATAATGTCTTTAAATCCAGTTAGTTCATCATATCTATCATAACTAGGAAAGATGATATGTGTTACTCTCCAGTCACACTGAAAACATCAAATGATTGCTTTTAATAGGATACTTACCTGCAACATAAAGCAACAGACCAATCACATATTTGGACCCTGGTTCTCATTCTTAGAGACAGATGCCAATCACTTGCTTCAGTGACATAATGGGGGTGGGGTAAGAGCAGGGACAAGAGAACTGCATTCTCCTACCCGCAGCAGCGGTCGGAAGGGGGAACAGATGCAAGCTTGTGGGAAGTTTCCTTCCCACCTGGGGGAAGGGGTTTCAGAAGGAGGGGGCACGTCTTCAAGGTGGCATCTAAAGGGCAAAGTAAACCTACTGTGTCTTTTACCCAATCTCTTTACACAGTAGAAGTGAGCAAAAGCATAGTAATAATGCTTGTCAATCACTTTCTGTGATTTTTTTCTTAGATCTGTATTCATCTTCATTTTTAGTCATATTTTTGACGTTTGCCAGTTATTCATCAAGTTAATAAATGACAACATAACATTTATGCTGGAGGTAACATTTTGCATCTCCAGCAACCGGCATATGTGAAGATCATACATGGGTTTCTACCTTTCCTAGACCTTAAGCTAAGAAGCATAATCCTACCTTTATTTTCTGCTCTACTTTTCAAAGAAATAGGTACTTGAGTTTTAGCTTTTACAAAAGAAGAGTTTATACAATTTAGTGTGAAAGACATTTGGCCACTTCTATGTTTCCATAGAAGTACCTAGCTTATTAAGAATTTGGTTCTTTGTGCCATAATGTTGTAAAAGCAAACCCCTCTCCAGTGTCATGAAAATAAGTGCTCTGCCCCTTCATGATATTTTGACCATTATGAATTAAGGAACTTTACTAACCACCATTAGAACCTCTTCTGATAAATAAAAATATTCATGCCAATTAGGGCAACTGTCTTCCATATTTTCGTATGTATTAATAGACGATAGGGTCTGATCTAAAACCTTACTGTAATCGGTAGAAAATGTTGGACCAAGTCCAAGCCAGTGAAGATAAGTAAGTAGAAATGGAAACGAAACTCACAGAAAACACTAAATATTATAACAATCTATTTCCTGTTTGCATTTCTGTCCATCCTCCCTCAGTGTTTTAAGATGTTTTGTAATGAAAGAGAACAACATATTGAATGTCAAGAGCTGAACAAGAACTGAAATTCATTTTTAGGATGAGGAAAGTGACATGAAATTGAATAGAACTTTTACCATCAACATTATTCATAAGGACCATTTGTTGATTAAACTATCTGTTGTACTCTCAGCATGTCATATCACATCAATCACATATGAATTTAAATTAAAAGCCATATTCCAAAAAAATAATAATTGCCAAGTTGCCATGTGTACCATCTGAGTGCTAAATTTAAACTTTTGCAGTACTTCCGCAGCTGCATGAACCTATGAATAATTCATTAACTATATGAAATAGTAGATTAAAATTAACCAACTAGTTGCATATTTTAGCTAATGTTTAGAATGGAAGAAATATAACTAGCCAATTCACCAGATACTTCCTAATCAAAAGCAATTATTTTATGCAGCTTTTTGGAAGATCTACTTAAACCTTAATATATACTTTAGACAAACAGAGAGGAATTGAGCTAAAATTCAGATTTACAAGAAGAAAAAGAATGAAAAAAAGAAATAAATTGAAAAAAGGGCTTCTGCTAGGTAATGTATAAGTGGCTTGTAACATAGCTCCGGGGTCTCTTGATCTTGGGTTTCTTAAAAGGCAATACATGATTTTATAAACTTGCTTAGCTGCATCATTTTCATATCCTGTTTTGAGATTGAAGGAATAATTATATATTTTCTATATACATCAGGAAAGTTTTGTCTTTATTCTAAGTAACTAGCATGAAATTCCATATTCCTCTTTCTTAAGTTTCCAGAGATAGATTGGTACTGGGCTTCCATGCTTTTTGTGATCAGTAAGCAACAGCAAACCTCTGATGACAGAAGGAAACCGAAAACTTTCTTTGCAACCATTACACATTCTTGTTCTCGAACAAACTGCCAACACATAAGCAGATCATTTTATATCTACAGGCCCCAAACTAATGTATTTTTAAAGCCAGGAAAAGGGATGTCTTGTCTCACCTGAGATGTGACTGAAATCACAAGATTTTTTACACTGATCTTGGGGCCTAACTTAATGAAGTACAAATACTTGGACCAAAGCATATTTTCTACCAAGATACTTGCTTTCAAACTAGGAGAGGCTAAAAGCCTAGACAGAGGGATGACTGAAGTCCACTTTGGATGTTTTGATCATGGTCCCAAATATCTTTGTTAAACAGCAGTGTCTAGCAAAAAGCACACTTTCTGGAGAAGGGATTTCCTCTTTCAGGAAGCTGCTGGCTTAGGAAGCTGCCATGGTATGTGTCTGCCTCCTTGCCACGGGGCAATGTGACTCTTGAATCCTTTATTGCACATTATGCTGATCTCAGGGCTCTGGGTCTTTCCCCTAAAGCTGGGAGTTTAACAGTTTAGACTGTGGAGCTTATGGACATACGTGATTCTAACTGTATTTTTTTGGTAGTTTGCAGGATGGTATTCCCTTTTGTCTGTGAGAACAGGTGCCATAACACATTATGAAAATTTGTGACTGAGACTGCAGCATGACTCCTAAAGGGGAAATAGAAATTAATAACAACATATCCTATGGTGGAAGGGAGAAGCACCATCACTAAGCAAAGATATGAAGCTTCATTCGTAGAGGGGCCTTTGCCTGCTTTCTCTGATAGCCATACTCTCACATGTAAAGCAGGATGGGAAGGTGTTTGTGATACTGTCTGTAACTTGTGTGGGACTTAATGGGTTTTAACTTTTTTTTATTATGAACACAGGCGTTTCTTTGTTCTTAATAAAATGTAGTTTTAAACTAATTATTATTTTTGAATGATTTATAGAAACCATATTCCAGGCCTTCACTTCTGTACTGTTTTGCTATTTGCAACTAGTAGAGGGGCACTCGTCCCACCTGCTATGAAGAGGTCTGCTCATGCCAAGTAGAATTTAGGCAATTGTGTAATTTAAGGTATGACACAAGAATGCGTTTCCTTGCTTTAAAATGACTGTCCAGAAAAATAATAATGAAGTATTTAATTTGTTTTGGTGCTTTTTTTTTTTTTTTTTTTTTGGGGGGGGGGGGGGGAGGGGGAGGAAGCCCAAGGAAGGTCTCTGCTTTATCTAGCATTAGTATTCTCTAAAAAAGATTTTTTAAAGTCTCCATTTGTGTGAAGGAAAGCTGTTTCTCTATTTGCTTACCCATCACAGGCAGTGCAGTAGCTAATGTCCTACTTTGATGAGTGCTTTGGGATGCTTTATGTCTGTAAGACTGTACCAAATCAAATTCTATTTTTTTCTTCTTCATAACAGGACTATGACTCTGAGGTTTTAAACTTAGTCTACATGGGTCTCACTTCAAAGTCTCAACATCAGAATGAATTTCTGAGGTGCTCATTCTTCTTTTTGTATTCATTGTCTTTCTGTACTCCCATAATTCCTAAAGAAGCCATGAAAGGAGCCAGAGGAGGGAGAGAGATATGGAGAATGCTGCCAGTATATTAGAAGCAATGTAGTAATAAAGCAAAAGGGTATTACTTCTATTTAGAGTCCTTTGGTATAAAATAATTAAGCTTATGCAATACCCTAATAAAGAGAACTATTTTGAAGAGATTAAGGTACTCTGGTATTGCTTTTATTTGCATTGCAACTACTTATACATAATATACCAGGGTTTTGCAACTGTCAGTGCTTTGAAGATACCTAAATGAGAAAGCTCCCTGTCCAGGCAAAACACTCAGAAGAAACAGCTAAAAGTGAAAAGGCAAAATGAAGTAACAGTGCAGTGGGTATTTTAATTAAAAGAAGTGGATGAAGATGACGGTTGGTCTGATTAAATGGCAGAACAGTTAGTCTAGTGCAAAAGTTAATTCATTGAAGTTAACAGGAACAACTTTCTACATGTAGCAATAGATACCCTACTTTGTTGGCCTTTTATTTTACTTCAGCTTTTCTGCACTCTGTTGAAAAGATTATTGAATAAAACATACTTCAACCCAGGTTTTTAAAATGCATTACTGTTTCTGACTTCATTTTTTTGACGTGGTTTGTTTTTACGGTGTTACCAGGCATAGAGAAAGAGACATAGGGAAAGGTATTTGTTCCATCACCTAAGCCTGTTTTTATAGTACTTAAAAAAATCTCCCAGCGTCATACCTTTCTCAGGATCTCAAATAATTAGGACTATTGGTCAAATGGCACATTCCTGATTCCAGCCGGGTATATGGCAATTAAGAAAATTCTGCGGTAGTAAGGTAATTTCATGGTGACAAAAAGATAATGTTGCTACATATAATTATGCTGTAATTATAATAATGTTTAGCACTTACAAGATGCCTTCTACCTCAGGATCTCAAAAAGTTCTTCAGAAAAATTTGATTTATATTCAGCCTGTGGTACATCTGCTGCTATCCCTATTTTACAGATAGAGAAAAAAATTAGAGAAAGTTAAGATATCTGCAAAAGTCTATGCAGTGAGCCATTGAAAGAGGCTGATTGAAAGAATTAGAACCAAAATTTTGTCTTCTACTTTCATTCACTAATTTCTGATGCATTCAAAGAGCTAGATTGCAACTTGATCTGTATGTTTCAGGCATGTGTCCTCAGAGATCTCCTCTAGTGTATACACACAGGGTATGTTTAACTTTAACCCACCTTACAGCTGCTTCGAACAGCTGAATCCAAATTCGCACATCATAATTTAAAGCTGGGCAAAATGATCGAATCATGACCTACAGGCTTGTCTAAGAGGGGCAGCAGCTCTCAGAACCACTCTTGGAGCAGCAGTTTCCTTAATACCTACTCTTCAGGTCTTGTCTGAGTCACAGTTATATCTGTGCCCTTCATAATATATCTGTAATGCACAGATACCCAGATGTAAGGACTTAGAGTTATGAAATAATTGGCAATGACGAGTAAAATACTTTACTCAAGAGATGAAAAGTGAATAGGAACAAAGAATTTACAGTTTTGTGTTGGAATTTAAAGATGATGATTTATGTTTTCAAGTTTTAAAAAACAGCAACAATCACATTGAAAAATATACTTCAAACATTTCAGTTAAATCATTTCTTTCTGTCTCCGCTACTTATCTCAGTGTCATCAACATCTATGTAGCCCCAAATCCCTATGATGTCTTTCAGATATTGTGTTTCAGTGCAAATCTACTCATTCCTTCTTGTAATATCATTTCAGCTTCCGATTAATAAATAGATACTTCAAAAGTTTATTTTCCATCTTAAATAGTAATTTTAGAAAATGAAGAATCTGTGAATCAAACACATAAAATTCCCCCCATCATCTAGAGTCTGTTTGACTAGATGCTAGGAAAAGAACCTTCATCAGGCTGAAAGAAATTTAATTAATGTTACAGTCATCCACAAGATATATTACATGAGTGACATACAGAACAATTGGGGTTGGGGGGGGAATAAACAATAAATCAGTAGTTCACATAGTCCACACTTCAAATATTTTGTAGTTACTAAATCTTTCACTTTAAAAAGGTATAGAAGAAATAGAGAAATGAGAATAAAATTATTAGAAAGAAAAGAACACATTAAATAAAGACTGGGAAGATATTATTTTACATTAGAAAGAAGAAAGGCAAAATGGAAAGGTAAAGAATATTTTTTCCCATAATAATAACAGAAAAAATAGAAATTGAAAGAAGAAATATTTTTAAAGCATTTTTCCCACAAAATGTGCAATTCATAGCCACTGTGCCTTACCAGGCATTTAGAAAAAGGATTAATCATTCATATAGAATTCAAAACCATTTGGTGTTAAAAAATTATATTATTGATGTGGAAATGTGTAAAACAAGCTATAAAGCATAAGTCAGACTTTCTGTGGTTTTGCAGATTTAAGAGGAAACGTTCTTCACAGCTACTCCATGATTGTCTAATTGTGAGAACCTTCTTCTGAAGTGACTGGATCAGAGATAAGATATTTACTGACATAAGATAAAACAATTTCTCTTTATATTCTATGAATTTTCCATTGAAAATATTAAGGAATGGCATTCCTACACAACAAATTTGAACTCATAAAGGAGACGTCAATATTGTGTGTGAGAACACTTAATGATTTTCAGGATTATATTGAAAAAAATCAATTGTAGGGGTAATAAAACATTCTCTTTTGACTTAATGTGACTGTGAACTAAGGTTGTCTATAAATGAAACATATTCATTACTGAAATATTCTTCAATATCCTTTACAGATAATGTTGGAGGTGAGAATCCAAGTCAATCTTCAGCAATGACAAACAAAAGGCACTGGCCAAGTGAAGAAATTGCTTCATCAGAGAGCATATTTATGATTAATAAGCCTTTGTTTCCCCCACAGGTCAGGGAAACTGTTTTATCAAAACAGATTTTCCAATATTATCCACTATTGGTTGCAGGGCAGAAGGAGATGAGAGTGCTGATCATCAGGATAGTAAAATAGTATCTTTTAAATATGTGCAGTAGCATTCTGACTTTAGGGGCTGGAAAGTCATGTTCCTAGTGAATGAAGTTCACTAAACTTTACAAAAGGAAAGATTTTGCTCATGCTTTAAAGGAGGTACTGAAAACTGTGAATGCAGTAGTCTTCTAAGTGATATCACTTTGGGTTGGTGCGTGTCAGTCCGAGGTTTACTACTGAAGGCGGTGCAATCAGAGATATGTACTCTTAAAGACATATATGTAGAATCTGTCTTTTTGAGGTAACTGTTATCTCAGTATCATTGCATATGTGTTTCCAGAGAGAAAAGACACAGGAAGATCCTTTGAGAGAGAGAAGAAGTAGAAATTTATGCCACTTTGTCCTCCTAGATTTCCTCTCTCCCACCTCTCCTGGATTTACCTCTACATTTATCTAGATATATCTAGACATCCCCAGGTATATCTCAATAACTCTAGATATATCCTCTATTGGTTCCTCACACTGGAAAAATGTATCAGGAAAATGATGCTTAATTGCTGCTACTTGGATACTTTCAAGGGGGTAACAAGCCCTGGAAACTCAAATAAATGCTAAAAACCTGAATGAAAATAGATTTGTTAGGAAAATAAAAAGAAAAGGAAAAGAAAAGAAAAAGATTGATTACTCAGAGATTATTAGAGTTAGATTAAGGTTTATTAAAGTTTCACTTCTCTGTAAGAAGCATCTCAAAACTGTAACGTGTCAGAATTCCGCCAAACTGCCTGCTTGGAGATGGGATGAGAAACAGTATGTTGTATTGAGCCACTGTCAAGCATTGCGTGCTTTCTACTATGTATCTGTAGGATCTGGGGCAGGGGGAGGGGAAATCCTGGCTTTGCTGTGCTTTTTTTACCATATGGGGTCAAAGTAAAGCACTTAGGTCATGTTTTCTCCAATGCAAGGATTCAGGGTGTAGTTATTGGCCACTCTGAGCTAGCCCTTTGTCCCTAAAGCAGATATTTTGCAAGGTACTTACAGTTAAGTATGGTGAAGAAAAATACTGCTCAGACTTCTCCTTTTACTGTCATTATTTCAAACCTGAATCCCTCAGTTCAAGTCTCCTGTTTCTTTCCAGCTGAACTGGAAAAACATGCCAATTTGGTGATGTGAACAAACAAGGACAAGGAAAACCTGTCTAACATAATTTTACTTGACACCTAAATTATAGTCATGTTTGGACTCAGGAAATAAACAATGCAGCAGAAATCAAGTGGGCCATTTTTGCTTTAGTGCCAGTGCATTCTCTATTGTTATTTTCTGTAAACCAAAAATAGAAAGGTTTTGTTCTTTAGCCGCCGAACTGATGAAAACTAACTAAAAATTTAGTTCAAAATATTTTTCTCTGGACCTACTTTAAACTTAGAACTACCTTAATAAGTTGTAACAGTCAATTTTAGCCTGTTAGCCCTAATGTTATTATGCTAGATTATCACTGAACCTGCTCTCATTTATTTTTGTATGTTAGATGGAGAGTTCACCCAGTTTTTGCTTTGTATGAATAGCGTTCAACACAAAAACAAATTAATACCTTTTAATTATATATTCACTTTAAATAAATGGAAATTTTCATTAAATCCAATGCAAAATTGGATTTAAGGTTTTATGTAACTTTGACATTGTGCTCACTTTTGAAAGGAAATATCATTTTGCATAATTTTCCAAAATTGTAATAATCGTTGATCTATCAAAATGCATGTTATCATTTGAATAGAGAGTCGTATATCTAACCTGTCATAGAATACAGACATACATGTGAAGTGAAAAACACATAAGGAAGCTTTGCATTGCTTTCAGAACTACTGTATATGGCAAATGGATGCAATTTCTAGAGATATTAATTTTTTCTTCTGTTCCAAGGAGTGTTCACCTTGTCCACCTGACCATTTAGGCTAAGGCTGACCACTGTTGGCACACAGACAGATTAGGGGTCTTCGTTGTTGCTACTTAAATGGCTGAAGAGTAAGGCATTGCTCCAAGAACGTTAAAGGACAGAAACATCCATTTTATCTGCCTCTCTGTATCTTTGGATAGCATAATGTCTATGGGCTTGTCTAACAAAATCTGGCTCTCTTAAGTTTTCTGATATTGCTCCAAACTCTTCCTGTTTCATCAGTTTTCCTTGCCTGAAAAGTGCTGACAAAAGGCCCTCATTCTGGCTGACTGGGAAATAAACAAAAAGATGTCTTCAGCTTTTCTTTCCAATATTAATATTAAAGTTTGAGGGATCTTGAAGAATATGACATTTTGAGATGATTAGTTAAACCTGCAACTTTAATTAATCAAAGCCTTAATCCATCATAATGCTTAGGCATACGTCTTTTAAGCATGTGGAAGTGAGTTCACATCAGTCTTTTTTAGAAAAGAAAACTAAGTAAAGTTTAAGGTGAGTTTTTAGAATTTCCCTGTACTTGTATAACTTGTAAAAAGTTGAAACTTGTACAAAATATAGGACGATGAAAGCTGAAACTTGTACAAAATATGGAACAATGTTTATTTTATTCTGATTTTTAGTTGTTGGAAACTTCCAGGTATTAGAGTTTTAGTTTTTAAACAAATCTAAACTACTCTGTTTCAAAGAACTAGAGATAGGAAACTGGAAATACTGCTCTGGGGATATTTCATTGCCTTACAGTGCACCCACAAAGGGACCTTGATTTAATGTCTGATACTTACGCTTCAGGCATATTATAAACTTTTTATCAAGGCTAGGGTGATATCACCAGGTTGACCAGAGATATGATGAAATTCCTACTTACAAGAAAAATGGTTGTACCTTGTCTACTGTGAAAAAAAAATGCCTTGACTGATACATCATTGTCAACCTTTTCTGCCATTGTTTATTCTTCTCTGTTTTCTGTAGAAGTTCTTCAGACTCTCTCAGTCCATAAATCATTAGTTATTCTACTGCTTGAAGATACCAGGGCAACACAGCACATTCAAAATCTTTTTATGCAATGCCTGTAGGATATTTGCTTAGAAAACACAGAGAGCACATATTAACGAATATTTCTTTGTTACCGGAAGAATGTGTGCAAAATACATTAAGGACATTGATGCCTATTTCAGAGATATTTTTGGTTTTTTCAGTTTAATAAAATACAAGCCATGTATGTCTTTGGATGCTGAATGTTTGATAACCTAATTTTTAGTGTGTTTTCATAGTATGCAGTCAAGTGATTGAAGTTTTATTATCTTTTGGCAAGCTGTAAAATTACCCAGTTATTCAAGAGAAGGAAGAAGCAGTTTTCAGGAAAAGGAGTTAAAGGGAGAAAAAGTCACCCACAGGCACTGGCTGGTTGACACTGACCCAACAAGATGGACTAGGTGACCCGTTTAGATCCTTTTTAGACATTCAATCCTATGAAAGAAGAAAAAGGCAGAAGACAAGGAAAAGAAGCTTGTGTAGTAAATAAAAATCATGGAAAAAGGAAAGGTGATATAGAAGGCACAATATGTAATAGTGAATGATTGATCCTACAACTCAAAGAATAAAGGTGTCTTGTTTCCAGATTGAGTCTCTTAATCCTTTGTAAGCAGCCTTTTTCAAGAAGGCTTTGTAGGCAGCTGACAAAGCCCAGAAGGTCCATCCTCTGTGTGAGGATATCAAGGTTTTCATTGTCTCAGAGCAATTTTGTACCTAGCAATGAAATATATATAAGTTACCTGGTTTTGTTTGTTTATCTGGTAGGGTGGAACAGATTTTACAAGATATTTAGCCATCCAAATGTTGAATAGATGCCTACTAGGTTATTAAAAAAAATCTTTCTGTTCCTAACTCACTTCAAAATCATGTGCAATCGTGGATATGCGTTCTCATCCTCCGAGCCTTGAACTGTGATCCATCCCTGCATACTTTGACAGTGCCAATGGAGATCACTTTTCTTGCCCTTTTCTGAGGGCACTGCAGAAATGCAGAACAGGAACTCTTGATGTTTATGACAATGTTCTAATACTCCTGAAATATGTAGGGTGGCAGACCAAAAAACTGCTTAAAAACATCTCCTTTGATTTTTCTTCTGTGAGCATTCTGTGCATCAGGCTGTCCTGCATTACTTAAGAACTTTGAGGTACTACATACTTTTTAAAAAGAAGTGCAGCTCCCTTCAGCAGCCCGGTCAGTACTCTCTGTTCAAGCTTTTATGTTGCAGCATGTGCAGCGTTCCATGCACACTGTTTTGGCTCTTTCCCAGCATAAAATTCTTTCTGTACAAGTGCCCTTACATATCAAGATGATATAAATGTGCTGGATCCTACAGTGTGGTCTGTTTATTCCCCTCATCAACAGTATGCCTTTTGCTTAAGTCACAACAAGATAGAGATCTGTCTTATGTTTTCTTGCCTTCCCCTTTTATACCCCAAATACACCCACCCTTTCTATACCTACAATAACTTTAACAGCAGTTTACTGAAAGATTTTTTGTTTCAAAACTTGATCAACAAGGAGAGTCATTCAAAAGCACTAGGCACTGAAAGGAGGTGCTTGTGCTTCATGGCCATATCTAATTTCTGCAATGTTTACTATATTACTATGGGGAAATTGTTTATATGCATAAAGCAGAGCACACCATGCTTATTTTCACATATGTGGTAATGCTAAAAGCCAAACTCCCACTGCAAGGTGCATAATAGCAACCAATCTGTTCAAATGAAGTTTCTTTAACAAGACTCGGATGTTGTTTCCCTGTTGTGGGTTGGCTTACAGAGAGCATGGGGTAGTAGAGCCTTTGGGAGTGAAACCCTCTTCTGTGGGAATTTTTCACCTCATTTTCTCCTTATGAATTAGATAAACCTGTTACTTTCACTGAAATAAAGTGCTTATGTCACATTCTGGAAGTCCCTTGGTTGTTGGGGTGCCAGACTGTGCCTGTTTGGGGATGGATCAAGTCGGGGTGATGTAGATCTTTGTTTGCCTTGTGGGGCCATCGGGAGTTACTGCTTTTTGGAAGCACAGAACATCTCCCTGAACTGCTCATGGTACACAGGGAGCATCATTTATCTTTTAGCATGGTGCAGTGTGCCCTGCCAGCATGTCTGGCGCCTCTGCTAGCCAAGGGAGAGGAGGAACAGCAGAGCAAGACTCTGACTTTCCTTCTCCACCCTCCCCATTCTCTGCTTGAAAACAGGGAAGAGCGTGGAGCCTTTGGGACGAAGAAACGTAATTACGTCTATAGCCGGTGCCACTCTGCTTTCTCCTGTGTTACCTGTTGTGATCCGAGTTTGGTTCTCTTTGCCCAGAGAACTGTCATGCCCTGTGACTGCACAGCATGCTATCCCAGGGGAATTTAATTTTGAAAACTCAGCTTTGACAGAGAGGCCCTGATGTTGCGTCATTGTGTGGCCCCTTCACATGAAAGGCTCGAGTTTTCTAGCCCCATTTTGTGTTTTCACAGCTCAGTGAATGTAATATAAGCTTACTTTTATTGCTACAGAATTACATTTTCATACTGAAACACAGGTGCTTTCTGGGGTGTCTTTGGTTTTTGCCACATGAATAGACTTGTTCACATTAATGGTTAGCTTCTGGCCATGTAATATCCTGAATAGATTTCCATACAGTGATTGTAATACTAACACAAACCAGACTGAAATTACCGAAGTGGCTTGCTGAAATGTTTAAGGCAAGGTGTCGGAGCTATCTGCGAAAACTTTAAGTATGTGTTTGCATTTCTATTTGTAGACTGTTATATTTTTAATGATATATTTATGCCTTTAAGTGAGTAATGTTTTATATACAGGAGAAATAGTTAATTTGCTTAGATGACTCATGCATTAAACCTAACTTCATTGAATTTTTCTCCTGCCTCTGTTTCCTGGGAAATGCAACTCTCTTGTTAAAAAAATTCTGATACTGAAATGACATCTTACTGATGTCTGCAACTCAGTTCACACTTTGTTACTTCTTTTATCACTGTTACCAGAAGCACATAGGAAATATTAAGATACAGTAATGTAAACACTTTACATTGACCTCTTTAAAGGAACAAAATCAGTTTAACACTGGAAAAACAGTGCACAAAAATGTATTTCTACTGAGTTATTGACTCCCCTGTAAGCGTTAGACCAGATTGTGATTCCATTTGCGCAGCTATATAGAGAAAATATTGTATACACTATTTTTCAAGTAAAGAAGGCAAAATTCCTTGATCCTACTGTGTCCTATCTTTGGACTTCATATTGATTTTCCCATAGAACTACTTCACATGAGAAACTAAGAAAATTGATATGGGTAAAGCCTGGGGACAGTCTGGGAGCAATTATATGAGAATCCTTTTTTTAAGAGAATTTCTGAGAGCAGCAGTCATTGGGAGTGAGGCTGTGTGTGAGCCACGATACTCACAGGCTGCAGTAGAGGATCACCAGAGATATGCCCAATAGAAACACTTTTGCTGGGCAATATGCAAGTTTTCTGTCTTTGATGACTTATTATTTGAAGGTTCTGTCAGAATCTGGAGCATTTTCTGGGAGACCACGGCGTTTAAAAATGGCCCTGTTGGCCAAACTCACAGCTGAACTAGGCCAATGGAGGAAAACCATTTCTGAAGAAGTGTCCTTCCAGCTGGACCATGTTACTTGGTCCACTCATGTCAAGTGACTAATGTGCATAACATTTGAGAAAGACTGGAAAGTCTGAAGTAGTCTAAGACTGTTAAATACAAGCGGCTAATATTATACAGGATTTTATTGCCAGTAAGCGTCGTTCAGAGAAAAGGTGCTTTGTCAAAATATGAATTGGATAGAAAGTTTTGTCTGACCTACTGAGACTAAAGACTCTTGAACTCTGTTTCTGTAGCTCAGGCACATGTTGCAATAGTTCAAAAGTGAAGTCTGAATCCTATATTACTGTCACTTATTATTCTCAGTATGAATGCATTGTATTCATTTCTATATTCTTCAATTTGGTAAATAGTTTATAATGTATTAGAATATGTCTATATTACAGGCAATAAAATCTTCAGCAGTTTTTCTGTTAATGACACTTGTCCCCATTGTTTTCTTAATTATTTGATAGATTCCATAATAACATCTTGTATTTTAAAAGTCTTTCTATTTTCTAGTCTTAAATTTACGCCCTCGTATACATAGTTTATGGAGACACTGTCCAAAAGCATTACACAAAGGATGCATTATTTAATAGACCAAAGGTCAAAATGTTCATGATTCAATATGCCATAGGTCACTACATTTCAAAATGACTGCATATTTCCTAAATGATGCCTCATTCTGAAATATATTTTAGGAACTGACAACACTTCAGCTAGTCTGGGAAAACACAGACTTCAGAAATGCTTTGAATCATGAGTTATGGGGTTTAGGGAGTATATATTTCTTTTGCTATGTCCTTGGTGGGAAACTGTTTTTTCAGATTCTCTATCACTGTTTAGCATTATTTTTACATTTAATATGGTCCACGAGGAGTTCTTCTGCAACACTTGTGGGCCATATTTTTTATTCGTATTGAAGTTCTTAATGACATTTTGATAGGTCCATAACGAGTCAGAATTTTTTGTTAGGCACTATGTCTTTTCCTCTTTCAAAGGGATAAATATAGTTGTCTGGCTGCTCTGATGTGATATATTTTAGAAATCAACAGTCATATTATTGGTGTGAGTTACAGTCCCTTCCCTCCATTTGCCAATAGAGAATATCATGAGGTGGGTTTTTTTGTTGTTGTGGTTGGTTGTTTGCTTGTTTTCAGTATGGGCTACTAGTCATATTAATTTGATGCTTCAGGGCCTGAAAGTAAAAGATTTTTAGGTCAGTTTTGGACTAGTGTTTTCAGAAAGATTATGACTTGTGTTATCATGAAATGACTCATAACTGGTACTCTTTTTACCAGTTTTGGGGGTTTTTTTGTTTGTTTTTGTTTTGTTGTTTTTTTTTTTTTCCTAAGAACTATATTTTTCAGAACTCTGCATGGACTGTGGCAGGGTCCTGAAGCACACAGAAAGGAAACATTTAATTTAAGACTTTTTTTTTGTACAAAAAAGAAAATTATGTCTTTTTCAAGATGCACCAGAAAGGTATTCCATCTTTCAGTTAATATTCATTTATATTAATATTAATTAATTAATATTAATTATATTAATTATATTAATTTTCACCTGCCTTGCAGATCCTGAAGGACTAACATGAGATACATTAAAAAAATCACTAAGTAATTAATCTAAGGATAGTTCCTGAAAAAATATACTTACAAAAAAATCTCTAAACTTTGCTCGTTTATACTTTTAGGAATATTGTCAATACGGTGCCATTACATTTAGGCCTGTACAAAACCAGCATGTTTTCTATTTCAGCATAGAGTAATAGATTGGTTGATGAAGCAATTGTTATTTTCTGTTACAAATTGATTACACAATTACAAACAATATCAGTTTTCATGATGTCCAGGAGATTTACTGACTCAAGATTGCCAAAGTCAGGTGATGCTATACTTCCTCTGCCTCTTGGGGCTAACAATGTATCTGCAGTTTTCCACCAAACATGCAAAAGCACAATGCTGTGTGTCTGAAAGTTATTTTCATTGTAGTACACTACCAGTCCCACAGGGGAGTCTAATTAAGGGACTGGGTAAGCATTACAGCTTTTCTCTGGTGCATATGCAAGAGATTGGATTAAAGAGCTGCTGATCTATAGCTAGGAGCAATCTGAGCTGGTAAATCCACTCAGCATAGCATCCTGTAGAGATGGCAGTATCTTTCTGGAAGCAGTCTAGTTTTCGGGGGTTCTGTTCAGTATTGCATGGACACACCTGTCCTGCTTCCACGTTTGGGGCAGTTCAAGGAGAGTGAGCTGAAGGAATCTGCATCTCATTTCCATCTTTCAGCATTAGCTCACACAGAGCTATCTTGGGTCTTTACATGCTTGGTGCAGGTTACCTTCATTTGCTAAGATCTTAAATGTCACTGACTTACAACGGACCTCCCTTCCAAGGCTCAGATTCTTCTCAGAGGACACTGTTTTACAAGATATTTTATTGAGTTTTGCATTCAACAGACTGTGGTCTATGGCTCAACTGTGGCAAGAGCAAAAAAGACATTGGAGCAACAGCCATGATAAAAATCATACACAGTTTCTGAGTGTGTTGATGATATTATTTCTTAATGTTGAAATATTACATATGACTATTACAGAATTTATTTTATTTAAATACTAATCAATATTATAGATATTTCCTGTGTCTTTGCAGATTTGTCTTTCCAACAGTTGCCTAATATATAGAAGGGAAAGTTCTCATTATTACTGATCATAAGTCCTCTTGCACACCTTTCTGTGCGCAATAATTATGAACGTATCATTATTTTGAAAATTTATGTTCTCAACATTCTTTAAAAATGTATTTTTACTGTTTTTTTTCTAAGCATCGTTTAATAGTTATATTAGACAAATATCAGAAATCTGTTTTGATATAAAAGATACCTAGATGATATGATGTGCTTTTTATGTCTAATAAAAGTAACTCTGAAACACTGTAAAGCAATAAAAATTGTAACATAGCTTTCCAATGAGTATTCTGTGCCACACAAGGGCATTAATGTTTTTGTTGTTGCAAACATTCAGACTAATTAACCAACTCAGTAGTATTCTCCTGCAACATGAACAAAGTAAGTTGGCAAAGAAAATCTAATTAACATGTTAAATATGCAATATTTTTTTAGTGTAATAAATGCTTTAACGCAATTAATTTTATCCTTTGCTAAAGGTTAGATTATGTCCCTGAGTTTCATAGATTAGTCACATTTTTCTTCTGTTGGTATGCATTAAGAATGTCTATGTTCTTTTGACAACCCAAACTATATTTTATATCAAACTTATATTAGTTGTGACATTTTCATGGACAGAGATTGTGTAAGATTTCATCCCACATAAGACAAAAAGACATTTTAAGTATATAAAGCTGTTTGCGGTATTAGAAGTTTGGTAGGTGACATTTATAGAAATTTATATTTTCATAAATACAAGTATATACATATAGTATATGTGTACTTATGTACTTATATACACAAATATGCATACATTACCATACATACATATGTATATTCATGTATATAACTATACACAAGAAGCTGTGTATAGTTGTGTTATTATGTGATACATAATAACATTCTTATTGCACCTCATTTACCTGTCTGTAAGAGGAAAAAAATTATGCAAGAGCACTTAAAGATGCAATAAGATTTTTCTTGAAATTACTTTGAGGAAAGCTTGATAATTTTCATTATAGCAGTTGTATCAGTCACTGTCATCACACAACAGTGTGAAAGTTTTTCCTGTCTATCATACTCAAGGCTGATGTTCTTTAATCTTGTCACGCTTAGACAATGTAGGTTGACAAGGCACTGTATGATGAAGACTCTACATAAAAAACACTGAAAGAGCAAAGGAGTGCACCTAGGCAATGTCTGTAGTTCACAGTGTCAAAGACTCCATGTCCTCTTCTATGGTGAGGTGAACCCAGCTTATAGCATTCTACAGAAAGATTGCTGTGGATAAGGCTTCTAGCTGAGTGTCAGAGATGATTAATGAGAGAGATAAGAGAACATCCTCCGTTTGACACTAAGGGGCAGATAGAGGGGAATGAGAGAGTGAAGGAAAGCAAAGCATTTATATCTGAAAAAGTAATGAGGGTCAGCAAAGCTCTGGTCTCAAATCAGAGTTGTGTGTTGGTCCATTTGTCGTTGGAATTTGACCCCTTTTATCCAATGGAGGACTTTTAAAGGAAGATGGTAAAAAATGTCCCCTACAGAGAAATAAAAAGGATTAAAAGCTTTGATGGAAAGAAACCCAGCAAGACAAAAACAGAATGTGAGCAAAAAACCCAGAACCAGCTGTTTCTCAGAATAATATAAGTTACTCTCTTCTTCAGCTCTGAGATGGGCTTTGTGGAGACAGGAGCAGATTAAGCCAAATATCTTCACAAAAGCTTGTTGGAAAAAATTAGATAAAAGACCAGTAGCAGAAATAAGTATTGCTGAATATAGTTTTATAATATACATAGCATGTTCCGACAGCACAGGGAAGTTCATGACCCACCCTGTTGGCTTCTTGGAGGGGGTGGATCAAGAGAACATGATCAGTGTAAATGTCAGAAGTCATGTAGGAGCTTCATCAAGATGTATCCTCATGCTGTAGAAGAAAAAGATCATTCGTTCACTGAAGTGATTCAAAGGAGTACTTTTGTTGTAAGCAGACAATTTGTAGGTAGAAAATTATTTTGTTAGATGCATGAGTTTGTCATAATCAGAACCACAGAGTAATTTGCAATATGGGTAAAATGTATCAGACCTCACGAGAAACTTGAATGGCAGACTAAATTAGCTGAATACCCTTGTTTTGGGAGTGTGCTGCAATAAAGTTATCTATTAAACAGTAAAATTAGTCCTTGGGATCCAGGAACATTTGTACTACAATGAGAGGAGAACTTAAATTTTAAAAATTTTAGACGGACTTGCTTCTCTAAAATATTCTTATTTTGTGAAGTGTGGAGGAGCATACATAGGACTACCTGCATGTATATGAACTTCAGATCATGCTGGATGCCCTTGCTTTATTAATTATAATAATTTAGTTATTGTTAAATTATTATTGATAAATTAATAATGATTGCTAATTATTATTTTAGTAGTTTGGTAATAATTTATCAAATTTTAATAATTTCATAGTAATAATGTTATCTGTCATTAGGAAAGTGGGCTGTTCCTTTAAAAAAATGTTTATCCTCATGCTTAGAATTTTATCTGAAAGTAAGATGATATTAATGTTATATGTATTGAAGGCTCCAAGAAAAGATTAAAATTAGTCTAAAAAAATATGTTTTCATTTATGAAAAAGAGCAAAAATAAACAGAGCAAGAAATTAATTTATTGGAAAACATAAAAATGAAACACTTACTGCATGAGTTGGTTAAAACCCACATTTATCCATAGTATAGTTCAGTGGAGAACTTCAGCTGGGAATGTGCAATACTGTCAAAACATCTTAAAATGAATATTTTTCCAGGATAGTTTCTTTTTAATATATTACATATAGCTAGTGATAGTGTAATCTAATCATATTTGATTAGCAACCTGTTTTTTTGAGCATCTTTTGAGGATAAGTTCTTTTCTATTCATCAAACAGCAATGTTACATAAGTTTACTGCAGCATCTAAGTATCTCACATGAAATACAAGCAAAAGGTTAGTACATGTTAAAATAACATGGTGATCTTCAAACCAGAGATGTCATTTCCAAGAGCTATACTATGGATGTACTGTTTTCACAGTTTTATAATGATAAAGCCTAAATAATTCCCACCCTCCCCTTTTTTTTTTAATCTCTGTTATGTACTTACTTATCTATGTGTGGGGTCAGTGCAAACTAGTTCATATCAATACAGATGATAAATAGCTTTAATTTTTGTTTGATATGTTTATCAAACAGGTCAGTATGAAAATGATCTTTGTTATAGCGACAGATAACAGAAAATTAGGTATATTGTTCCGGAGAAACAAAATGAAACAGTGCTGTTGCTACTTGTACCTACTTGCTCCAAACCATCACCAGAAAAGGACAGTTAAAATAAAGATTTCTTCAGCCTGTCACCCCCCCACCCCCCCCCCCACCCCCCCCCCCAAAAAAAAATCAAGGAAGAAATAGGTACTTTTGCCTGAAATATAAAAGTCATAAAAATAGACATATTTTATCTTATCCATGTTTGGAAAAGAGAGGTATGTGGGAGTTCAAATAGAACTATATTTAAGCTGAAAGATTTAGTGAATAAAAAGAAAAAGTCATTACGTGTTTTATCCTACATAGGAAGCTGCAATATTCTAGTCAGGTTGTCTGAGATTGCCCAAAGCTCTTTAATCAGCATGTGGCACTAGGTAGAATTATCTAGATATCAAAAAAGACAACATAATACAGAATGAAGACTAGGTCTGTAGGGTTCATTACATTCATTTACGATTTTGTTTTAGAAATTGGATCACTAATACATAGATTACGAAATTAATATCACAAATTCTTCCCTGTGAGGGAAAAACCACACCTGTTTTTAACCACCTATTTCAAAAGATTGCTGTATTCTTTTCCTCTTTATAACAGAATCATTCCCCAGTTCTTAAAACCATGGAAATGGCCTGGGTATTGCCTTTTATTTTTAGAAACTTCTCAGTTTCTTAATTTTCCCATAGATCTTGTTGCCATTAAGAAAAGGCAATTTCTTGAAACTGTTATTCTAAGATTGCAATTTAATGAAAAACAAATTTGCTAGACTCAAAAGATAATTTTAAAGAAGGCAAAGCAGGAAGCGAACTTTTATTTTGCAACAGTGAGTGTAAAGCAAGGTATGAAGTCTTGAAAACTAGATGAGAGTAGGCCTCTTGAGGGGTCAGTAGAAGAGGCCATATCACAAAATATACTTTGTCTGTTACTTTTACAATAGCCTGAGTATAACAAAATAAATTCATGCAACAAAAAAGTTGTTTGCATTTTTTTCTTTTAATCATTTCCCTTGGTTTCATAATGTACAGCATAATTAGCTAATAACAAAGAATGTTAAAAAAGACAAAAATCTGATGGATAGGTAATTTCTTTTCTGATTCACACAGTGGTCCATTACTCATAGATCTTTTTCACAGCCACATGCCACACACATTGTGTTTAATGCATGGGGATAACAGTGCTGTATAAGAACACTATAGGTGGAAAATTTCTGATTAGTCAGCAGTTTGACAAGAGACACTAATATCTAGATCAGCATTTCTTCTACAACATAGTTGGAAATTTATCCTATGCCTTTAATTTTTTTTGCTTCACTGATTTAACTCTTTGGTGATGCTTGATTTGAAGTCAAGAAGCATGAATGCCTCCTATCATGTTCATAGTGCATTTGATTCTGAAGCTCTGCTTTTAACATGGATTAACGAGAACATATTTTGGTTTCAGAAAGACACTCATCCTTTCAGAAAACCTGAGATGGAAGGCAGATAGGCAGAACTCAAATTCTGCATGTTAGGATCTTCCTTTCCATACTGAATTCAAGTGTATTCCCTTCATTTCCACCAGCTTGCTAAGAAATACAAAGAGGGTTCATTGGTCATGGCTTCTTATGGGGAGAGGTGAAGACTAAGAAGCATCTGGAGACAGTTCATGGAAGAGTGGAGCTACAGACATGAAATGCCAGGTCTTTAGCTACTGGAACTCGGTGTGAAATTTTTCTGACATCTTGACACTTTCCACAGTGAAGATGACGACTCACTAAATATACTAATTGTGAGAACAGATGTTGTCAATATACCTGGATTATTTTCTTGACTGTTTAAAAAGTGCTTCTTCACTTCCTAGTCCCCTCAGCACATTTTTATTTTATTGAAAGGTAAAAGTGACATAATATTTAATTACTTAAAAATTAGAGATAATTTGAAGTGGAAAATAAGGGGAGAGTCATACCAGCTGGAAGTTACTGTATTTTTTAAAATAAAATAATATTTTGACTATTATGTCATATTATACAACCCTGACATGATATTCTTTTGGACTATACATGATTACATCCTGGAATAATATAAAAATAACAATAATAAGTAACGTATCTAAATATATTGGTGAACAAAGTTTGAAAATAACCTTTTCAACCTCAGGCTGAAAATAAACTTTGAACCAAAAGAAAACATTCCAATCCACACTCTGTTCTCTGTCTTTGCAGAGCACAAGTGTGGCCAATATTTCCACATTTGTGACCATCAGGTTGCTTGAAGGATTTAGAAAACTGAAGGATAAACAAACCCACATAAGAGGTCAACAAACCTGATGAAAATGCCATAGAGAAAGGGCACTGTCTATTCAGCTTTTTCTTTTTTAAAAAAAAGACATGAATGAAGTAGTAACTTTATTTCATTGTATAAATAACCTTTTACAGAGAAAAGTAATATAGATAAAATAAAAGGGAGAAAGGTATAGAAAGTCAGCACCTACAAGCTGGTGTCAAATTCAAACAATAAGTAAGGACTATTTTTTTCAATACTGAGTATATTTACCTACTTGAGAAAACTACCTACCAGTTCTTAAATTTAAGACATAAATAAATTTTTGAAATTTAATGTCCTGTAATATATGAGATTTGACCAGATACGCAAAGTTCTTTCTTGACCATTTCCATTAATGTGTGATTCTTCTCTGTAGGGGGAAAAAAGATTGCCGCACTTTGTAATCTCAACTGGCTGCATTTAAAATGAAAGCTATATTTACAGTTTTTATTTTGGTAACTCACTGCAGAGAACAAAGGAAATATAATTGTGCTCTCACACATTTCTAATTCTGGAGAAATTCTACTTATTTCCTTCAAGTTGCTCTTCATTCATACCAAAGAATGTACTTTGAACTTGAGTTACATGTGACCAACTTCCTTTTCCAGCACTTCCAGACACTTATGGCAGCTACTTAGCATCTTTAGCTGCATCTGCATGTACCCTCTGAGATTTCTATCCAAGGCACACACTTGCACTTTCTTTCCCTAGAAACCGTGGTTCAGCTGAGAGAGGTAGAGGAGCTTGTGCACGCATGGGCTTACTCTGACATGGAAATAGAATGTGGCTGAAAACTTCCAAATCCTGTAGTTCAGCTGTAATTTCTATAATTCTTATAGCCTTTGTAAAATAGGAAAATCATCTCATGCTTTCATTGCAAGGATAAATAGATCAAAGCTTGTGGACACAAACGTTACAAAAATAGTAGAGGCCAGATGCATTCACTAAACTTTCTTTCCCTTGTAAGTATAATTTTTTTTTTTTTAATTATTTTTATGGGTAGATTAACATTCAAAAATGTTATCTTGTTCTATTAGAATAATGATCTCAGTTTTGCACACTGAGTATAAGGATACCATAGGAAAGAAAGACTGTCTAACTTCCGTTTTAGTTCATGTCAATGTTTTGTTACTGGAGTGAGGTATTTCACAAGAGAAGGAGAAAGAAGGCGTGATCTGATCATGCTCTTCCCTTCTTTTGTTGTCTTCACATGTTAGAGGAGAGGGATGAATGAGGCAGATCATTTATGGCCTCAAGTAGTATGTGTGCATATTGCTTATATTATACTGACTCAGCTCTCTGAATCTTCTACAGGCATTCTGGAGAGATTTTCATTCAAGTTAGACACACACTTCATTTGTCTATAGGTTTCAAGCTGAGAACTGTGAAATCGTGGTTAGGATAATTGTGACAGGAAGCCATGCATTCAAATGTATTCAGGGTAATTCTCTTTAAAAACGTGTGAAAGGAAACTGCAGCAAAACAGTATGAAAAGCTGTAAGAAAACGTGAACTTTAGAATGTAACTGATTATTAGTGCCTTCTCTTCTTTCTCACGTTTCAGAAAATATGCCTGTGTTCTTCTTTATATTGTCTTTCTTTACTGCTATGTATAGTAAGAGTATTTTAAAGCTTTGAAATAAAGACATGGTCTACTGAATTCTGTGATACTACAAGGTACTAATTTTTTTTACTTAAATAAAAAACTATACCTTCTCAGGCTTGTTCATGCATATAAATGAATCAATAATTAAATGCCAATTGGTTCTTGGATGCTTTCAATTAAATTTTGTGCATGAAAAAATTTTTATGGCCAATATTTACATCTGCTCTTAACATAGTGTCAGAAATCTTCTTACAAGAGTCTGTATAAATCTGGAGCGTCTCTAATAGTCTTAATGGACATATACTGGAGAAACACCAGAATGAAACTAGAATCGGGAGTTAAAACTTTTTCATGACCTTAACTTAATCAATAATGAATTTGCATTAGTTTTGGAAATGTTAAAGTCAGGAAATGGAATCAGACTAATTTATTTTAGAAGATGCATGTGGGTTGGTCACAGGGTCCAGAAATCAAAGTAATGTACACCTGGGAGCTCTGCTACCAAATGAGCTCATCTAAGCGTGGGATGCAAATAGAATGAACCTGGCAAATAACTTGTCAGCGTGCAGGCTGCCGCCCCAGAGCCTTTTCTTCACCAGGGGCCCAAACACTTTCCTTCAGCTCAAATTTTTATAAAAGCAGATTCTGTATGCGATAAGCAGTTAGATTGGGAGCTGATTCAAAATGAGTTTGATAAAGGCCAGGAGCCATTCCATTTCAGCCTCTTGAAAATGACTCAACATTCATAGGGATTGGATTTAATGATCTTGATAGCTACTGACACATCAGTCTTTTCAGAATCCTTTCTGTCTGTATAATTAAATTGAAGGTTGGCACCAGGGAATCTGGTGCTCTGTCAGGTAGTGTATGTTTTTCCTAGCCTAGAACAGAAAGACTGTACAGGCAGCGAGGTATTATTCTGCTTCGCTGGATCAGGAGGAAAAGAAAAAGAGAGTGATAGTAGGCTTTTTGTACTCAGGTCGATTTTCTGTTCGCTAGGCTATTGTTATTAAGGGTTTCTGTCTGAGGCCTGTTTTCTGTAAAGTACTCTATTTACATATGTTTGTTTTAAACGACACACTAGGTTTCTATGTAAATTCAGTTCAAAGAAGAAAGCATGCTGTTTTCTTGTGTAGTGATATCCCCTCCATTTTCCTCTCTTTGTAGCTGTTGGCAGGTCTAATTTGTCAACTGTGTGACCATACACCTTTCAAAGTCCAGCTGCAGTGTAGATGTATAACAAGGCTGGCATGTTAGAAGCCACATAGACTTTTGCTCCTAGAATACTATTTCTCCATCTTAATTTGTCAGTTTTCTTTAATCATTATTTCTCCATTTCCTTGCATACACATATATAGAGATATGATCAGGAAAATATTGTTTACAAATATAATGACTGCACAGATAGATGTTAATAACAAAATGTTTCCAAATATCTCCAAAACAGAGACAAACAAAGAAAACTGAGTGATAATAATGCAGCTGCTTTTAAATTATTTTTTTTTTACGCAAAGTTTCACTGAAAGGGAGGAATGTTGTTAACTCTGATAGGACAGAATACACTTTTTTCTGATTTCTGAGTGAAAGTACTTTGCAAAGAGATAGACTAATAAAGCTGGTAGAGAATAAGAACACTACATTTTTAAGCATACTTTGCTGTCAAAAAGTTGAAAAGATTGAGGAGAGAAAAACTGATCTATATTTTGGGAAAACAAAGTTCATAGCCTCCCTCCAGATTTATAGTGAGGTAATTTCAGGATGGCTATTGATGCATGTAAATCAAGTCACTAAATATGTATATAATGTTAACAAGTAACAATTGCAAATAAACATCACATAGGTATTTGTGAGAACAAATTTTACATCCGTAAAACTCAGTTTGTAGCCTGCTTTTGAGAATTTACCATACAATAATTTTCTGGTTTGTATATAAAAATGCATATAGGAAATTCCAACAGGTCATCTGGGACGGCAGTAAAACCTATCTGTACTCTAAAGCAGAACAGAATTTCTAAACCAGTCGCTGTTATGATGCGCACATGTGCCACCTGCAGTGCCTGTTCATTTAGAAATTCAACTTCTTTTTAATCCCACAGTGTATTGGCATAGATTTTGACTGTATTAAAGACCTTGACCCTCAAGAATATCTCTGTAGATTAGGGGCCTATACTAACAATGGCGGAGGCAGGGAATTCATTCTGTTCACTCAGAGAGAAGAGTTACTGTGACATGATAAAGATTATGAATAGCAACGGAACTTCTAACTCATCTTTGGAAAACTGCTCCCTCTACTCATCCATTTGTGAGGTGGTAGCCAACAGAAGAATGACTGGAATTTACTGTCTTTCTCTGCCATAGCTGTGCTCCGTCTTCTGTTAGAAAGGCTCTGGTGGGACCTTCCAAACTATGGTAGATCTTGAAGGTGACACCACACGTAGTGGGGGTCCAGAAGTGAGACTGTGTTAAGGGCACTCAATAATATATACACACACACACACTCACTATGTATCTGTCTTGCAAAGATACTGTAGAGAATGACATACCCTCACTAAAAATGCACATCCACCTGAAGATTTCTGAGTAGGTAATGCTGGAGAAAAACACTAGAAATGAAAGTATGAAGTATCTTAGGGAGGAAAAGGTAAAAGCTCTTCTCTGTAAGAATGACTTAAGTGAGATGCATTGGATATTGTGCCTCCTAGAACTGATAAAACATTGTGATTGCTCTTACTGCTACTTCTTATATGTTTTATTTCTAGATTTAAAAAATAATTCAGATAGATAGAAACTCTCATGTCAGACAAGTAATTGTTTCTGCTTTCCTGGGGTTAACTTGATCTGAACCACTACATCTAGGCAATTGTTCAACAACCATTGCTGGTGCAGGCCTCACACTGAGAATTGGCTCTGGTGTGATAAAACAAAAACCCCACACATTCTCCGCTCAGTGCTCTCCTATGTTTCTTCCCTTTACAGCAGTCTGAATCTCTTCTTGGCTTTCATTAAGCAGGTCCTTCTTAAGCTAAGTAAATAAAAACAATATCTCTTGCTTTGTGGGTACTAAACAGTCCCTTTGTCAGCATCAAGGACCTACATGTATGAAAAGGTCTGCAAAAATGCTCCTCAAATGTTTTATAAGCAAGATTATTTTTTTTTAAATTTTTGTAAGGTTGTGGAATTTTATTGATCTTAAATACAGTCTGAAGACCCTGTTTTTAAAGTAAAAAAAAAAAAAAAAAATTATTAGAGTAGTCTTGTTGTAGCATGACATACTGTAAACCAGAAAAAGTTCAAAGCAGGCAGTTCACAGTATCTGCTCAAGACAAACTCTAATGTTAAAACATTAGAGATCTCAAGAGATATGCAAAACAACTGTCTGCTTTAAATTGCTGTGGTAGTATGCAGTTTTATTTAAAAAGTATTTGAGTGCTACCATTATATTATATGTAATTGTTTTAATAATAGGAGAAGTCTAAAATGTACTCAATATTCAGCTGGTTTTCTCTCCTTTGCCCTTTTGAATGAATTCACAGTAAAAACAGCTTCACTTTTAAACTCTTTGTGTTGCATATGCAGACACTTATATTTTATCAGACCCAAGTTCTGCTTATCATTTATGAATATTTAGATATTCCATTGTCAGGTTATCCCATTACAAATATCCGATATCCCATTATTCTTCCCATGATGAAGGGAAGAATAAATGCTGGAAAACATCTAACAGCATGTGAAAAACATTTGTGGGGGGTGAATAAGGTGGAAAATTAGTTTGTGCAGTTACTAATAATGAACAAGACAAGAATGTCCCAAAGCCAAAGAGATTCCTGTTCCCATCTGATTTCATCTAATAAGAACTTTGGAGATCTGGAGATACTGGACCGTCTCTGACAAAGGGAAGGAGACTATGTATTCTCCTTTCCTCAGGCTGCAATGGATCCTCACATTTTTATTTGTCAACAGTAGAGAGTCAGGAACTGAAGGGAGTACTAACTTCTTATTAATTGAAATCTTTGTTCAGGTCCCTTGGAGGTTCTCACCCTCCTCAGATCATTGCCCTCCTCCCTAGAACAGAAACTTTTAATATGGATCTGACTGATCATCTATAAGGCAGTACAAATGTTTTCTTCCTGCAGGGACCAATTTCATGTTGTTGTGTTTTCATGATCTGAGATTCAGTGCATTGGCTTGTCGTTAGATGGATCTAACAATTTGATGTGAACAAACAAAAAATAAAAAGGCAAAAAGGGATAATTATTAAAAGAGAATACATGCTGCCTACTTACTAACCAGAGGTAGAAATGTAAACATAGATGTTAAAAATCTAAAAATGCATATTTAGCCCTTAATAGAGTTACTAGTAATTTTTTCCTTAGATTACCTGCAATTTTACTGGGGGTGTGTGTGTGTATGTGTGTATATGCATAAATAAAATGTATCTATCTATACTCAGCCTTTTATAACTACTTGAAGCAGTCTAATGATCCCAGTGTTCTTGAAACTTACTCTAGACTGGTTGTAATCAGGACCACTGCTGCATTTACTGGACCTAGCTGTGATTGTAATTAGCACAGCCCTTTCTCATAAAAGGCTTTAATTTTACAACATTTCTGTCCTCCATTCTGGATCATTTTCCAGGTAAAGAACAGCTCAGAAGCTATGGAAGAGTTGCCAGAACAGATAAAATACCTTAATTGCTTGGAGAGTGTTATGGCTTTCCAAAAGCAAGGGATGATGTTTTGTTTATTTTGGATGACTGTGTTGCAAGTGAGAAAATTAGGTAATAGATGTAGTAGAACTGTAGTAACATAAAATTTACCCTGTAACATGAGGTGCCTCTTATGTAGTTATTAGTATTTATTCTTTCCTGAGGCAGTGTGATTTTGAAGGAAAAATGAATTTTTAATTGGTACCTGGGTGCTTCTTTGAAAAGAGAATTTTCTATACTTGTTCATGAGCCTTGAGTTTTTTTCACAAATAAAAACTGTGAGAGAAAATTGTGTGTCCTGTGTTCTGGAAGGCCATTTGTCCTTTATTTTAAGATGTGTTAGTTAAGACTAGTGTTGTGTCTTACTGAGCTTATTCAACTTCATTCCTCTGTGGAACACATGATCTAGTGAAATGACTGAAGATTAGAAAAGCTATATTGAGGAGGAAGTAGGAAAAATTTTGTGTTGATTGAGGTCAAGAGGTTAATGAATTATTTCAATTATTTGTGTGCCAAGTAGAACCTTTCTGTTTTAAAATATTTGAAAAGAAAGATAATCTTCCAAGGCTGTAATAGCAAACAGTTCTTAAACGCAGAGAAGATGTGCATGGATTGTGTGAAAGTTGAATCTGGTAGAGTTGAACCTGCCACAGCTCCATGCCCCCAGGTCCAGCCACTACCATGGATAAGCACGCACATGAACACATGTGTATACCAAGTAACTGGCCTTAGATGTAGTGTCAGACTCACTCTGCCCATCAATGGGCCCTGGGTCTTTTCAACCCAAGTTGCTTCACGTGTGTTTGCACATGTGTGCGTGTGCACACACACAAACACACAGACACCTCTCTCAGGTCTCTCCAGTAGCTGGCACAGAGCCCCTGCCCCTCCAGTAGCCACCTCTCAAACTCTGGTCTTTCCACCTCTTTACCCAGATTTATGGCCTCTGATCCCTGGCTCCCAGGCCGCTTACCCAACTCACCAGCCAGTTCAGCCCGGTGTTTGCTGATGATGTGCATTGACACACGCACCCTGACATGCGCCAGTGGTGGCCCACAGGCACTTGGCCCCTGTAAGCCCTGATCCTACTCCAGTTGCTGCCACTCAGACACCTGCTGTGGTGGATTGACCTTGGCTGGATGCCAGGTGCCCACCAAGCTACTCTGTCACTCCTCTCCTCAGCAGGATCAGGGGTGGGGAGAAAATGAAATGGAAAAAAACCCTCCTGGGTCAAGATAAAGGCAGTTTAATAAAAGCAAAAGTAAAGGCTGCACATGGAAACAAAAGGAAAACAAAAGTTTCATTCTCTACTTCCCATCAACAGGTGATGTCCAGCCACTTCCTGGGAAGCAGGGCTTCAGTGCATATAGCAGTTGCTCTGGAAGACAGATGTCATAAATAACAAATGGCCCCCCCTTCCTCCTGTTTTCTCTTAGCTTTTATTACTGAGCAGGTATCATATGGCATGGAATATCCCTTTGGTGAGTTTGGGTCAGCTGTCCTGGCTATGTCCCCTCCCAAGATCTTGCCAACCCCCAGCCTGGTGAGGGGAGGAAATGTTGGAGAGACAGCCCTGATGCTGTGTGAGCACTGCTCAGCACTAGCCAAAACACTGGTGTGCTATCAACACCTTTCTAGCTACCAATACAAAGCACAGCACTATGAGGGCTGCTATGAGGAAAATTAACTCCGTCTCAGCCAGACCCAATACACCCACATGCACATAGAGAGAGAGAGCCTCTCACACAGAAAAACAGCCAGAAATGGAGTTTAATGAGAAGACAGGACAGGTCAGGTATAGGGCATGGCCAGACAAGCACAGTGACCAGCCCCTGCTTACACATTACCAGCTCCTTTTACCCCCTTATCCTTCTATTTTCCCACACTTGTTCCTCCCCAAACCACCCTCAGTATCAAAGGTGCCTGAGAGCCTTTCTCTGGCCTGACAGTGGTGGGTGTCCACCCCAGCCGTGGGGCTGGTCATCTCCTGTGACATCCTGGGTCGAGGCCAGGGCAGGGTTCCCCCCTTGCCGATGTGCCTCTGTCCTCCTTCATTTTGTCAATGAAAGGATTTGATCTTCTCATCAGACAGAAACTGATTTCTTTTCTTTGTTTAACCATGTTGAATGCTGACTGCTGTGGTTGAATTGAATAAATGCACTACCCATGCCAAAGACAAATAAAACCCCTAAATAATAAGCTTAAGCGTTTAGGTTTGTGTTGAGTTTATAAGGTGTAACTAAGGTGGTACTGGACAAATATGAGCTGGTTGGAGCGTTCTGGAGGAAGAGCATGAGTATCAAGGATGCCTGTAGTGGCACTGAAAGGAGCTTAAACTGCTTGCTTGTCCCATCTGCATTAGTGATAATTTTTTTTTTTTGTTATTGAAAACTCTCCAAAATGGGTATTGTGATGTGCCTACATAAGGACAAAAGCAAAGGTGATCTTTCCTCATGTCCTGTAATGCTGGTGGGCACAGAACAGAGAAGAAATTATCTTTCCTCTCTTCCAAATCATACAGTGCACAAGCAACATGTCAGGAAGTAATACTCAAATGTGTAGAAAATTCTATAATTTTCAAAATGTGAAGAAGTTTTACAAAGAGTTAAGTGGGAACTGTGTTGGAACCATGGTTTATAAAAGCATGATCATATGTTTCCTGGCTTAAAATGCAAGCTTCCACCTTTCATCCCTTCAGAGAGCATAAACACAAGGTCATCTCATTAAATTATGGGCAGCATGTACCATCATTTTAGAATTTACTATTGAATGAATGCATATATAAATATGAATTTATAAATAAACATCTTCCTAACAATGTGTCTAAAATAAAACTTCTTATTTATCACCCATAAAATCATAACGTGGTGATTTAATGGACTGGGGAAAAAAACTCTGGATGTTTCTTTATCAGATAGTTTTCTGAAGGCATTGTTATCTTGGAAATAGACAATAACATTGCTAATATCAAGTAATACCTAACTTGTGGCATTATTTTTACATGTCTTTTGTATGCAGAGGAAGACCATGTTGCTTTGGAATTTGGTCAGAGTAAATACAGCTTAAAGCTCAGGCCTGAACTACATGAAAAATATTTGAAACCAGATTAACTGCAGATGTTTAGTAACTATTTTGTCTACAAAACAAAAAATGTGCAAAACCATAGATGTCCTTTTCAAATTCTCCTTTATACAACTCAGTTTTAATCTCCAACTTCAGAACTTTTCTACATCTAACTTTTAGATAATACAATTATGTTTTCTTTAGTAAGCCAGCATTTGTCCATTTCCCTATTTTTTTGCATGCGTCATTGCCACATAAACAGAGGAGGAATAGGGAACACAATTAAGGGTTAATTCATTCAATATGTAGGATTTTTGAAATGCAACTTGAAGAAAAAAGTTTGCTCTATTGTTTTTCTGCACTCTCCGGTGATTTCTCAGACCAGATACACGAAGTACAAGATTGGTCTGTACCTTAAAAAGCCATTTTTTCTCTGGTGTTTGTGGTGTTTTGGGAATCCATGAGAATATACTGCACATTGGCTATAACATCTGCCTTCAAATATGGCAGGGGAAAAGAAATACACAAACACAGCCCTTTCCAAACAGGAAATGAACATGCTTTCTAGGCACACATGCTGGTGAGCTCCCGCAGAAGCTCAGGTAGGTGAATGTGAGTAATAACAGTAAGAAGATGCTCTGTACTGACTGGAATCTGGTGGGATCTTATTAGCAGGCAAAGTGGCTGGTGGGAAAAGAAATCTTTTCAGTTTCCACTGGAGCAGGTGGTGGACTGGAGCACCAAGAGGTGGGTGGTGGCTGCTGTTCCTTCCTCCTTCACCAGCCTCCTGGTGGTGGTTCTGAAACCTTCTCCACCCTTTCCACTTTTTTCAGTTTTGCATTCAGTTTTTCCAGTATTGCACAGCTGCGTGTTCAAAGAATACTGTAACTCCTGGCATTGCACCTGCTAGTTTATTTAAAAAAAACCAAAAGAAGTCAACCCTTTTAAAAGTAATTGCTGCAAGCATTTTATAGACTTTAAAAAAAAAATCTCCAACATTTACAGTTTGTCTTCTCTCTCTTCTGCATCTTAGCTCAGCATAAACACAGTTTAAGTCTCCAGGTAAAACTTTTCTGTTTTGGGGAAAGGCTCGCAAATGACCAGAACGGGAAGAGGTGAACAAGAAGGTGAAGGTGAATAGGTGAATAAAGAGCAGAGTTTTAGAAAATGGCTATTTTATCATTCTTACACTTAATAATATGCTTATTTTTTATTACCATCACTGCTTCTTTTTGTTTTGTTAGTCTGGCCTAAAATTTGATCCATACTACCTCAGTTCCTCTTAAATATCAGTAATTACTTGGAAAGAATACAAACCTCCGTGAAAAAAAAGGTGTTCAGAATTAAGATCTTAATTATATTTATAGGAAGCATCTCACATTCCTTTTAATATGCCAGGATGGTTTTTTTTCCTAATACTTGCTTATATGACCTGAAAGGAAGACCAGAAAATTCTGTCAACATGTTTCTGAGACATGTTTAAATGAAAATTGGAAATATATACAAAGTTTGATAAAACTCACCAAAGGTGGGAGGGGGAAAGCTATTCAAGGTTTCCAACAACGAAAAAAGGCATGCATGTACCAAAAGGCACTTAGGGAAAAAGTAAAGGAAAATATGTACTGGGCGTGGTCTGGATGGAAGCTTTCAAGCTCATTTTTGTCTCACAGGAACTCTTCTTGTTCCCAAACTTAAGGAAAAAATGGAATACTGTGTGCTGTACCCATGTTTGTAAGTATTTGCCTTTCAGACACCTAAAATCAATTTTTCTCATCGTAGGTTTTCTTTGTCACTTTAATAAGTTGCTTATGTATAGCACTGTAACAGTTATTTCTAGAACACAGTAACTGAAAAAGCATTTAGGACATAGATTATAAAAGAAAGAGCGAGCAATACAGAAGATATGAAATGCACTTTTATCAAGGCACATTATGAGATCCTAAAGATTTTGTGTGGAAACTAAGTAGAAATTCATACTGCATAATAAGCAAGAGGCTTTCAGAATTGTTCACATGAGCTTGGGCACTAGAAACTGTCAAAAAAAAGAAACATGACAAGGTTCATTTGATTAACCTGCTTGTTTTCCTCTCCAAAATGTCATGGGGGAATGTGTGATCACAGGAGATAACATTCATGGGGTAATGTGTGATCACAGGAGATAGCATCCACTGACAGAGGTAGAAAAGTATCTAATTCAGCGATTCAATTATGAGTTTGTAGAGGTTCTGTTGTCAAAAGATCCAAATACCTCAAAAATGTCAATTACTTCATTCTCATGGCAACTGAAGTGAAGGCTATATATTGTGTCTTGGTTCTCATCCGTAAAAAGGGCTCTTAAACCTCGTTTAATCTCCCTGAAGTTTTAACCATCACAGAGTATGGGATAAGACTTGAAAACGAGTTCCTTTATTGGAGCATTATTTCTCTGTGTTATTAAAAAAAAAAAAAAGCTCAGGAGAGGAAGCACGCCGTGATAAGACAGTGAAGAGCTAGTATTTAGCGTGACTGTAGGTCTTTCTCCTCAGTAGGCCAATCATTTTACTATTAGGTTTGCTATACTTACATAGGTTAAATACTTAGTGCAAGTGTGTGAATCACTAACATCTTGTTTGACACTTTTATCATGTAAAGTTGGTAGTTAAAATGCTCACGAGTTACGAATCTATACAGTTCCTAAGAGCGCCACGTATTTCTTGTAGACTTTACTATAGCATAATTTACTTTCCTGACTCTCATTTTTTCAAGAATGCAATTTTCATATGATAAAATTATATCTCTGGCTGGAACTTCCTATTGGGTTAGTGAGACGTGGGTTTTTTTGCATATTAGGGATTTGTCAACCAGACTGTTTATTACTAAAGTAAACTGAAGAAGCATTCTGGATGTTAGTAAAGTCCTGAGGATATTTTCTTCTCTCCCATGGTCATGCTGAAAAATAAAGGGATTATCCAAATAATAAATCAGGTTTATTTTTATTGGACTCTTCTAATGCAATCTTTTATCTTCCCTTCTATTTCTGCTTCTGGAAAGGTAACCCTCTAAAGTTGTTAATTTCCCTCAGAGAACATGGTATTCCACTATACAGCATATTCAGTAAGATTTTGTTCACAACTGGGGATATCTTATAAATTTGGAATTTGCTGTAGGCGGTTAAGTTTGTAAGACATTGGGTACACTCAGTGTCATGTTCTATCTCAAAATTACATGAAAAATTTACTTAAAGCTCAAGAACTTGTCTAAATTCTGTGACTTAAAACCCTCACCAGTGTAAGTCTTTATTAAAACATGCTGATACTTTACTGGTTCATACTGTGAACCCTCAACCCAAGTCTGATTTTTCTTAGCTTCAGCTCAGAAAATTAGTAAAGCCTCCTAGCTGTTGACTGAAGTGTAACAAGGAATGGTTCAGAAACCTTCCTACTATTTCCTGCAGAGGTCTGCTGAGCGTGATGGTTGTAGCAAGGCCTTATGGCTCTTCATGAGACTGACAAATGCGGCAGGTTGTTGATGTGACTGGTCCTTCTCAGTGCTACAATTTCAGTAAAACAGTATCGTTAGAGACTTGATTGCTGTATTTCTTCAGCTACGAATGGAGTTGATGCAAGCTGTGGCTTTCACTGAAATTTCTTAATGGGACTAGAAGAATTGTGTGCATCCCTGCACTTAGCTCCCCAGTCCTCTCTTTCCACAGTTGGGTGGAAGGTTCTCAGTGGACTAAGAAGAGAGCAGGAGAGGAGGACTGAGAGAGACAATACAAATTACTCTTTAATGAACATAAGCTTCATAGTCTTCTCCATGTATTGACATGTGAACAATATACAAGGTACACCTGAGGTTTATAAGTGGAAAAGTTAGAAAGAAAAAAATAAATAAGAAAATTCTGAGTTTTGAAGGGGAAAAAATGGAAGACTGAAGAAATTCTGTTCAGTCTTTTTATGCATAGGTATTTTGAATTATATCTTTCAGTCCTATGGCCCCAACTTTTATTAGGTCCTCAGAAGAAGTTAATGAGTTTGAATACAAGCTGTACTTTTTTTAGTTACTAAGACAGCATTTCCTGCTCACAAGTGGCTCTCATCTGAAAGTGTTTCCCAATTTGGCATTTTTGGGATTGCATATTTGCTGCATGTCATTGACTTTCATCTCAAAGCTGTTTGAATTTGCACTTGATATTATGAAGTTTTTAAACTGTTTTCCCCGTGGAGAAACCAAGAAAAATTCCTGCTGTGTTCTGACTTGTTTTGCAATGCATTTCATTGTACAAACCTAAAACTGCTGGTATCATGTTTAATGACTATCTATGGATGCAGACTTTTTTGTCCAAACTAGTTTGTGTTCTCCTCCAAGAGCTTCACTTTTCTTCTGGGTTTGTTGGGAGAGAGGGGCATAACTCAAAATAAATTGTGAGATTGCTCCTTTTGCATGGAAAACTATGAAATATTGTGACAAAACTAGATAACCAAGCCAAATTATCTGTGCTGTTACAACTACAGAACACTTGTCTTTAAATTACATTCCCACTTTTCTTGTTGTTATCGGTGATCCTGCACAGTTGAAACTGAGGTCAGAGTTTTGCCTTACCATTCATAAAACATAAGAGGTTCCAGCTGGCTTTCCCATCAGCAAATTAGCTATACAGGGCCATCAGAAATAAACAGGAAAAAAAGTAAAATTATCTTAGTTCATTAAATGAGTAGATAAACGACGATTCTATATCTGTAAGACCTATTTAAAAGAAAAATGCCAAATGTCAATATACACATTTTAGGAGCTGAATCACTACCTTACAACTCATTAAACTTTTAAAGCAAATTGTACACTGTTTAAAGGACTTAAACTGGTTCAAGAGCTTGGCTGAGTTAAAACAGCTTAATTGAGTTTCACCATGTTAAATTAAGCTGATGCACAGTCCAGGAACTAATTAAGAGAGTCCTGCATAAGCAGTATCAGATCTGCTCCTTGTATATTATCTATGACATCTCATTTCTTTGAGAAAGAAATTAAATGTTACTATTAGTTGTCACTTAATCAACTCTATAGTTATAGCTCAGCACAGGGATGGTAAGAAGAATTTTCTTTTAGCTCCTGAACCACCAAATTCCTGTTAGCATTGTTAACAAGGTTCTGTATTTCCAGGTTGTCACTGTGTGGTACTGCTAAAAGGTTTTTCTGTGGTTCCACAGGTGTAGAGGGCATTGTCCGACACCAAGAGGCTTTGCATTTGTGGGTGAAGATCAGGTTTAATCATGGGGGGAGGCAGGGCAAATTTATTTTTCTTTTATTTAACTTTAACATTGGTAGGACTTGAGGTGTAAATCATTTGTACTATATATTGAGCCTTTTCTGCAATTTATAATAACTGTTGTTAAAAGAGACTCAAGTTTGGAATTTCCAAAAGCTGAAAAATAACAGATAAACTACTTTAAATACTCAAGAAATCATTTAATTTAAATCAAAACAGATTCCTTAAAGCCTTAAACTGAAACAATGTTAGCTAAAGGGCTTTTATAAAAGGATTAATTCCATGAGAATTAACTAGCTTGTGCCTAGGTGTTAAGCTCCTAAAACATCCTGAACTGTTGGAGTGGGCTTAAATACCTGAATTCATCAGTAATGCTTTAGTTAAATACCAGCTCAGTGCTAAAGTGCCTTAAAGATACTTCAAAAAGTGAAGTATTTTCTTTTTATTTTTTGTCATAATTAGGTCAACTTAACTAAGAGAACATTGAGTTCTTTGAGAAATTAGAAATGTGAGAGATTTTCATAGGCTGTCAAATTGAAAGTAGTATCTTTTGTAATGTTGGTTTAAGAAAAACTCAGTATAAAATGCAGGAAATGTGCTAGGTAAAGACAAGAAATAGAGACTCTGCTAGATAAAATTTTTGAGGAGACTGGCCTGTGTAAGATGAGAAAGTCAAATACTCAAGACTATATTTGTAAGACACCTTTTGGTAGCTTTCTAGGGTTATGGAGGCTGGAAGGAGAAAGATATTTTAAGCAAAACCTTGGCACTGCAAATAACATCTAATTAGAACACACAAAATCCTGCAAAATTAGATAATGAAAAGAGAAGGAAAACCAGGAATAGAGTCTGTTAGAAGTAGGACAAGTATTCCCAAGATAAAAAAAGGACATAGAACTTGTAAAAATATACTGTATTACATTGTAGAGAAAATGGTAGGTCAAAACAAAAAAAAAAAAATCTAAAATTTGTCTGAAATTATATATGAATAAAATGAATTTGCCTGAGAAACATTGTAATGACCTTAAATTTAAACACTTTAAAGAAAAGTCCTACTGAAATTCTCTCCTAAGTAACAATATTCAGTTTTATGCTGTCCCTGAAACAACTGAAAACAATTGCTTCACTGACTTTAGCAGTTGCCATTATATTTGTTGCAAAGCCAAGAGTTGATACTGTAGTGAAATCAAAATATCTAGTATGAATTCTGAATTATTTACAAAAAGTAAATCTTCATCAGTCTAAATTTATTAATTTAATTGAATGAAATCTTGCTGTACTCTTCTTACTTAAACCATTTGCATGAATTCACCAAAATACTCAAAACAGAGATAAGTTCACTGCTGTCTATACATTTCTTTTAAAGCCTTGTCTTAACATAGGTGTTCAACAGATTATTATCAAGCTGGTTTATGCCATCAGGTTTGTAGAAGAAAGGCTCTATAAATCATCAGTAGAAGGGTGAAATGTGTTTGTATACACACAGCATTCTCTTTGCATTCTTTTGCATTCTCTTCTTTAACAAGTTGTGTATTTCTTCTGCTTGAATGCGCGTTTGTGTATATATTTATCAAAGGTGTTACATGTTTGATAATGGAATTACAGACTGCTGGTTGTCTGATGTACCATATGAATTGTGACCTTACAATCCCGAGTAAAATTAATGGGCCAATGAAAGATCCATTTGGAAAGAAAGAGAGGGAACAGCGTGCAGGGCTTTTTTTGTTCTCTGTAATAATAGTTATTGCAAGAAAGGATATCAGTTGACCAGCTCCCAGTCATGATTATCAAACTTGGCTGCGCCTTTAGTTATGCAAGCAGGTGAAATCGTAGAATCACCAGAGACCATTTATTTAGAGCTCTCGCAAAGGAACTGAAATTCTGGAAACTTGGCAAATTCAATGCAGAAAGGCAAGGTATCTCATTTATATGAAGCCACTCTACTACACCGTCTGTGTTTTCTGACACTTATGGAAACTATTGCTGTAGTCAAGCTTGGTGACAATAGTTTTCAAGGAAAATGACTGTGAAGCTATTATCCCTGACTTCTTTGAAATAATTCCATAGCAACTTTGGCTTTACTATAAGCACAGCATTTCATGTTTGATATTAATTCCATTCTTATAATTATAGAATGATCTGAGGTGAAAGGAATTTGGTGCAGCTCAGGTCTTAGGTGCAAGTAGCTTTCAAGGACCACAGTTAAACCAGGAACATAAAAATAATAATTAAAAAAATTAAAATAGTATTCTAAGAATAGCTGCAAATGAAAATCATTCAGTAGCAACTTGTTGAAAGGTTCATTTTAAGGTTCCTATAACAACTAGCATTTAAACCAGATGTTGCTTAAAAATACAACTAGAGAAATCTAGCAGAACACTATCTCATCTCCAGCTGCAAGATATGAAATATTTGGGTATTATTGTTTGACAACTTAAACATATTTAATTTATAAAAACTAACTTAATTTCATTAGAATTTTAACATTCATGATTACCACTGTAATTTGATACAAAATTATTACATGCATGAAAATTAAATTGGGTTTTGTATGGTTATCCTGTTAACTTCATTTTATTCTGCAGACACTAATCACTAGAAGAGGTAATAAGAAAAAAATTGTTTTAAGCTTAGGGACTCTAATCCAGTACATTACATGTTTTCTGCCACTGTTTATATTTCCAGAGTAACTGAAGTGCCTTTATTTGTATTTGTTGGTTGATAACATCTTAGCTTTGAAACCTCCAGATAAATTTTACTATAACTTGTATGGTGAATGCATTCTAATGTCTTTTGACATATTCTTGGTTATTAATGTTGGGTATCATTAAGGACAGTAAACTAATATTATTAGCATTATTCCTTAAGTCTAAACTCTAAATTAAATCTTGCATCATTAAATAGTATCCTTGACCGTTATAATAAAGTGTTCCTTGGCTATTTTGATAGGAAAACAACACCTGGGTAACTTCAGGCTGGATGTTATCATTGGAACATTTTGAGCAGTGTAGCATTAAGCAAGGGATCAGATCCAGTGGATCTGTTTCTATGCAGAAAAACGTCTCATTCTGACTTTCATGCTGGGAAAAATAATATAATCTTACACAATTATAAATATGTACTTGATTTAGCAAATAGTCATTTAGAGAGAGATTTATCAAGTCCTCAGCAGCTAAATGCTCCTATTTTGGCACATAAATTAGCAGTCTCATTTTCTGGAATGCTGGCAGCTGTCAATTTTCAATAGAAATCATTGCACAATTTAAAATAAAATTGAATATTTCCTTTATTGTTGATATCCCCAAACTGAAAGCATGACCTTTAAATAATCTTTAAATACCTAGTTTCAAAACCCACTCCAAACTGAAATCAATTAGGAAATTTCCACTGAATTCTCTTTGATGTGAACCGGTCTTTAACAATTGCTGGGTTATTACTTTGTAATGAATGTATAGTCATCTTTCTTATACATCTCTACTTTACACCTGTAGTATGACTTTTGGATCTGCTTTTCACAAACTGTTCTGAGTAGCTAAAATGTATGATAGGTCATACTCAGGTGTTCCAGTTAATGGGTGGGATGAATCTCACCCAGTGAGAATGTACTAGGTCAATAGAAGTGTAATTTTTGTACATCATCAAGCCATTTTTTTATCCATATGAAAGAGCTGAAATAAAAATAAACAAGCATGCACATCATTATATTCACCACTTTAAAAATAAATGTAAAACCTTTATCATGTAAGAAAATTAATCTAGTCTCTGCATCTACAGAAATTTGCCATGACCATCTTCATCTCCTTTTCGTAATTCTTCGTCATCACCAGCAGCTCCCAGAGCTCACTTTTACTCTTTGTGGGTCAGTCCAGTTGGGCAGTTAAAGGTGCCAGGAATACCACCATCTGGGTTTAACCTAATTAATTTAGATAATAAAAGAAATGGGAAAAAAAGTAGTGGCATGGCCTCTACCTGAGCAATGGAAACCGAATCTATCAAAAAGATTCTATGGACATTTGAACAGCCAGAATTGAAATTCGTACTGCAAAATCTTTTTTTGCCGAACATACCTGTGCAGTAATGCCATGCATGTGAAGATGTACAGTGGGAGGCTCCTGTTCTTGTTCAGCTCACCTCCCATTTGCACTTTCTTGTCAAAAATACCAGTAGGCTTTCTCTTGCATGTAAGAGTAAATGTTTCATTTCGTTGCATATTTTAATGATTTCTTTTGCTGTTTCTGAAGAGGACTGTGTTATGGCAAAGTTTTATTTTTAATGTTTTCTAGAAGGATAGAATTGAATAATCTGTTGGCGAAGAGTTGATCTTGGAGTTTGTGTACCAGGCTAAAGTTAAGAAGATGCAGATTTTCTCACAGACAGCTGAAATGATATAGGACAGCTTTTTTCCTAAAAGTGTATAAAGAGAATCTTTCACATCTTTTAAATGAATACAGCAGGAGCTACACCATTTTTGAAGTGATGATACATAATAATAGATATTGGTCACTTTACACTCATTTAGATAAATTCTGTTCATGGTTGTCCTGAAGAAAATGATTCTCACAAAAACAGGATTCAGAATTTTATATTTCAAAGCTAGCTATCAAATTAGAGAAATTTTTCTTGTCCTACTTTTAGATTTATTAAGTTATAGTCCGTAAGGTTTGCATAACTCTTGCTTAAAAAACTATTTTGTATTCTGAAATGATTAAGACTATGAAAACAGGTGAAACTGTGAGTCATATGGAGCTTCATGGGAAGCCTCCGGGCAAGGTAGAGCTTTACTCCAGATTTTTCAGAAGCACAGGTACAAATACAAAGATTTATTCAACTATTTGTTTATGTGGACCATTTGTGTTTATGTAGCCTTGTTAATAAAGGTCCTGAGTGCGTAGCACCGTTAAAGTGCCCTCAGATGCAAAGCAGAGATAGTGCTGTCTTTCTACAGGTGAGGAGTGTTCTGTTTAATAAATTTCTAATTAAGAAAGAAAAAGAAGAAAACCAAAACAAAACAAATCCAAAACCCAACACAAAAGACAAACAAACAAACAAACAGAAGAAGGTTTTAAATTTCAGTAATAAATGCCTTTTTTTACAACTGGGGGAGGATAATTTTTTAATTGTTCAGTTTAGTCCCTTGACATCTGGATAATAAATATTAATATGTTAATATCTTATGATGATGGTAAATCAGTTCGCTCAAAACAAAACAGAAAGTTTAGTTTCTTTTCACGTACAGCACCACGAAATATGTTTACTGTTATTTTACCCAATTAAAAAAAAAATAAATGAAGCTCTCTGGAGAACTACAAAGATGATTTGTATGATTTGCATGATGATTACTTATGGCATATAAATGTTGCTAAACTTTATTTGTTTAAACTGTATTTATTTGTACATATGCACAATATGTCATGGCTATTGTTAAAGAAAGTAAAATGCTTCCTTAAATATTTTAAAAAGCCTGACCCTAGAAATCAGAAATCCTAAAACGCAGAGATCTGTTAAGTGATAATTGCAAGTGACGTGCTAACCTGGTCAAGTTTCTGATGCAAAATAAGTATTTGTAATTTTTTTAAAAAATATTTTTTAATAATAATGTCACATTTTAGAATGAGTAGCCTTGTAGTGATGGTGAAAGTGACTGACTACTCCTCACAGTGTTTTCTCAACTGTCAGAAAGGCAGAGCTTTTAACTAGTGATTTGAGACAGTATGTCAGTAGTCACTCAATGAAGCCCCAGCTTTAACAACACTCAGTGGAGTAACACATTAAGTAAACCATTAGTGATTATATGGATTTCTTGGACACCTTGTTCTAATATTTGGTGAATGATATATTGAAGAAAGTATCTGTATTAGATTAATGAGAGCTGTGACAGTACAAATTTAATCTAGAAACTTTCAAAGAAGTCCAAAGGGCTTTTGAATATAACATAATAAAAATACTGCATGATGGATGATAAATTCAGATTTTTGAAACATTTTCTCTACCTTCTTCCAGAGCTGCCTTTAGGAACATGTTTCTGAATAATGGCTTTTGGATGATACTGAGAATATAATTTCTGTTCTGTTCTAGAGTCTTTATGAATTTAGATGCTGTCTTGTTTCAGGGTCTGTTACTCTGGAAAACTGATATCTGTGACATACTAGGAAATTAGTGCCAGCTACGATTTGATAGTTAGAGATGTTTATAATATAAAAAATGAAGAAGTCTCGTAAGACTGTAAAGTTTTGTTGAGGCTAGACCTAATTTTACTGCCAACTGACACATCAATAAAAAGATATATTTCATGAGACAAACAGACCTAACTGAAAATATTTTTTACAAGAACATTGAAGATTTTAAATCATGTTTACGCTTAAAGATTATATAAATCTTGAATTGTTTCAGTAATTTGTGTCAGCATTTTTTAATTCTTTTTATTCAATCATTAATGCTTTTTTGTTGCTTTGAAAATATAAACAAGATTTGCAATTATTTTTTACTCCCTTTTTTTTTTTAATCTTCCTTTTTTCCATTCCTTAGCTTTCAGATTATCTTCTTTAGCATACCTAGTCATAAAACAGAAAAAAATGTCTCTGGTGCTTTATGACTCCCAAACAAAAAAACTCAAAAAAACCCCAAAAGTTGCTTGGGCACATTTATCTTTTAATCTGATCTTATTCAGTCATTTGTATTGTGCTGCATTACAATATGATTAAGCTAAAGAATAGCTTAACCAAAGCTTTGGTTAAGCTTACCACAGTTCTGTAACAAATTCTTGCAGTTCTTTGAAAAGATTAGTTAAATTCCTTTCACTCAGAGATAATGGAGAAATTTTTGTGTTAGTTCGATATCACAATTATATTTTGTTACTAATTTGTAAATTTAATGGAGTCATACTGATTCTACTTCACTTAAAGTATTTGTTTCAGAAGCTCTCTTTGATTTATTCTTCTTGTATAAGAATAAATAAGAGAAATCACACTTACAAAATTTTGTTTGTACAAATACATGAAAAGTTAATACTTTTTTTGTTTTGATTTGTTTTTTTTTTTTTTTTCCCACTACAGTGGTAATTGGTCTTTGTAAAAGTAGTCCTAAAAATTTTTTTCTGTAGGAAATGTTTCTCATAACATGGGTACGACAGGGAAAGAAAAGAACAGGGGAGTAAGAAGAGAGTGTTTGATTTATGCCATGAGTATGTCCTAATAGAGATCTGGAAATGTAATATAGAACATTGGTCAATAATGTGTATCTAGTAATTTCTTTTACATAGTTTTACTTGGGTGGAAACTTGAAACAATTTTGTAATTCTCAGTTGTAAATTTTAGTATGGAAATTTTGGCATTGGTATACCCATGCAATTTCTACTTTTTTAGATATGTGTTTAGAAGCAATTGAAAATATGTTAAACAAGATATCAAGATAAGATATGTGAAAGGCTCAAGTAATGGAAATAATATAGAAACTGATGTCTAGCTGAGCCTTTAGCAGCAACACAGAATTGAAGAAAAAAGTCTGAAATTGAAAAATGTGTGTAAAAATTCTAAAAAGTGTTCAATCTGTCAATGCTGGAGATAAAATTCTTAACCTACAGAAATATTTTTTAATTTTGTAGATTTCAGATTTTTAATTATTTTCATGGCACAATTAAATTTTCAAGGTCATAAAAGAGACATACTTCTGTGAGTAGAAACTTAAAAAGAAAAGTGCTTATACATCGCACATGTCTAACCTGCCACATTAAAAATAAATTTTATTTTCTCTCACTTTCTCTAGTCCTTCCGGTTAAGTTTATATTTTTTTAAATCAAGCCATAAAAGGCTGGGTTAGTAAAAACACATTATAAACCTTAAGTATCCATTTGGAAAGAGATCTGGTTTTAATCATAATAATGTTAAAAAAACACAAGGAAATTAAAAACTTTCTACACTTGTTTCATGAGTATACATGATGTTAAGTATTGCTAATAGATTATTTAATTTGTATTGTGTGTTCTGCTATGCCCTGCCTATGAAGATGTGCTTTGTTTCAAAATAAAATAAGTTGGTAACTTAGGAAGGCCTCCCCCATATCCTAAGTTTGTAACTACCTACTATGTCGTAAGTAAGTAACCAAACATTATTAGATCTATTTTTAATGTTTGGAGAGAAGTGGCTAATCTGCAGTACTAGGTTAGATCTCTTAATTTCATATTCTTGTGATACAAAAATTTGAGAACTGAACCTTGTAAGTGTCAAGAAACTGAATGGTGTTTTTTAAATGAATGATGCATAATTATAACATGGAATGCATTATGTTAAGATTTTAAATTGCAGCCAAATACTTTTTTGACAGTTCAAAACAAAAAGAAGCAATTTCCTTTCATAACATCTCCTGCAGCTTCTGAGTTAAGATGAAAACAAAATTAAAAGACAAAGTTTGCATGTTCAGGGAAGATGCCATCCACTGAGAAATCCTTACACTGCTGTTTTAGATTTCTTTGGGATTTTCTTTGAAGATGAGATACTGAATTGTGAAGTTTATAAGTTAGACTGCATGAATCTATTCTCTAGTGTAAATGTTGCTATATTTTGCCATGATAGAAAGAGACATACTGTGGAAATCTAGATAGAATAAGTTTAAAATTAGCAAGGTCTTATCTGGAACATTATGTAAAATTACAGGTTTTCAGAATCAAAAATATTAGCTTAAACTGAATAGGAAATATTAGCTTAAACTGAATAGGTTAAGAGGACTGATCAGGGCTCTTCATATGAGAAGAGATAGTCAAGTCATTGGCCTTCTTGAAGGTTAAGTGTTCATATGATTTCTTGTCCGAAAGGTAAACATCAAGGAAGAAGGAAATAATTTTAAATGGCAATGCTGGTACAGGATCAAGTAGCTATAAATTTATCATAAATGTGTTAGAACTGACAAATTTTTAAGCATTAAAAGTTTTGGAACAGTGTTGTGAGAAGAATTATAGGGCAAACATACTGAATTTAAAATCAAACTTGAAGAATTTATATAATTCCTCTATATAAAAAAAAAAAGTTTCTACTGAATCTTCAGGCTTTCTTTCATCAGACATATTCATTGGTAAGAATCACAACTGTCACACAGCTAGCTCAAAACAAGGGTTTTCAGATATAAAACACAATGTAAATGCAACAAAGGTTGTAAGTACGCTCTAAAAATAGACTGACATTACCTTTCGAAGACTTCTTTTGTGTTTTCCTGTCGATCAACCACATAAAATATTTTGGCTTATTCTTACTGCTTCAGACGTACTTTTTTATTGTATTATCCCACACTGAACTTCAGGTTTACTTCTGAAACACATTGTGTTCAACCTACATTTATACCTGTCCTCTAGATAAATGTCATCTCAGTATATTTTGGCAGTGGCAGAAAGTAACTGAAAAGCATTTAGAATGTAGCATTAGATTTATACTCCTAGGCCTTAACATTTCCTTGGTTATGAAGGTGGGGAGGGGAAGAAATCTGTATTCTCTGTTGTGGAAGGCTTGACGGTGGCAGATTCCCTTAAACAGTCTTGAATTAAGTAAGCAAATCCTCTGTATCATACTTGTCTCAAACATTTAAGAAATCTAGTTGATTTATTATTTCCAGAATTGTCTCTATATTGGACATATATTACTAAATTCCGGTTTCAGTGGTATTGAATGCACTATGACAAGATATTTCTTTAGTTTTTTTTAAATTTGTATACACTTGGTGAAGTTTTCATGATGTGTGGTCCTTAGATCAATCACTTATGCATGAGCTTACATAAAAGTAAATGATACCATGATTGCACTGATTTCTGCGCATACCAATTTACCAGGCTCCTCAATTTGCTTGAAAACTCACCCTGAGAAATATGGCGAATTAGGCTCTAAATTGTTGTTTCTGGTTGCTTCCTTACCTGACACCTTTGCACGTTGTACATTGTAGAGACGTGTGATAAAAGGGTTAAAGTCAATTAATAGCATTTACTTTTCAGATTAGAATAATTTCCAAAATTTTCTTTTTCTTCATTGTTGGGAAACTTAAAGTCAAGGCTGGGTGCTTTTCCAGCTGGGTGTTATGTCATGTCACTTATTTCTGGAAAGTTTATAGCTAGTTGTGTTAGACTGGAGAATTGCACGGGGTTTTTTTATTAATCTCATTGCTAACAACACATGCTATTATGCTGTGATTTGCAATGTACGTGCACTATTATGTCACTTACTGTATAAAATATCTTTCATTTTTCTAGAAAAGTGCTTCAGAAAAGTCATATACATTAACAGAGAAACCTTGGCTCCAAGTAATAAGGAATCATGTTATAAAATAACTTTACAGAAGAAACACAATATGCTTCTTTTCTGTTATGTAGGGATATGCTGGTCTTACAACACCAGAACTATTCTGACATCTTTAGTATGAGGTGTGTGAGGGTTTCAAGATTATTTTCCAATTCAAAGACAGCAGATGAAAGTAGAATGGTTAAGTTATTGGATATTTAATATTGGAAATCCTATTGTGACTTCAATAAAATTAAACTTTTAATCAGCATCTTCAAACTATTCAATAGCAGCAGGCTACAATGTGTCTGTCCTAACATTAGGAGGACATGACCCCCTGCGAGCTTTTGCTTCAGGCATCTTCCGTGAAATGCATGGATTTGGAAAATGTCTAAATAATTGATATTTGGCTTACAAAGGCAGCATTTCAGAGGATGATTAATTGTGGGATTTCTCTTATCTGTATTTGGCATATGCAAGTGCAGCTTCATGAAAGTAGTTCACCAACAATCACCCAGTACTGTTAAGCAGAATGTAAGACTGGCATTAAACAGCAACTCTTCTTACAAAAATACAGTTTTGGTTCTGGGTTGGGATTTTTTTTTTGTTTTTTTTGAGTGGTTTTTGTTTAGTAATAAAGACATGGTAGAAAAGAAAATGTAAAGAGAAAAAAGAAAAAGTGAGAAATATGAAAAGTCATGGAAATCATGAAAGACATTGCTTGGATAGTCATGCTGTTTTAAAATATTCATAAATGAGGAAGTTGTCTGTTTCGTTTGCCATGCCTTATGTTTCACAGTGATTTTCATTCCTATGTGATCAAATTGTTTTCTTTAGATGACACAGAGCATCTGATTGAAAAAAGAAAAAGATAAAATAGATTTTAGGCTGTAATAGAAGTGAACCAGGATTATCTACTTCTTTTAGATAACTGCCAGCTGACACTGTTTGTAATTACATAGAGGTCTGTATCTTGGAGCATTAGCTAGAATATTACAAGAAGCAGGACGGGGAAGAATATCACATAGCGAATTTAATAACTTTGTTCCATTTGTGTTCTCAAATAATACATATAACTTTTTTTCTTTCCTATGAGAAATCAGGAAAGGAAGGCAAGAGACCGGGATGGCTGAGTCAAGACCTGCTGGTCAAACTAAAGGGCAGGAAGGAAATGCACAGGCAGTGGAAGCAGGGACAGGTATCCTGGGAAGAGTATAGGGATGCTGCCCAGTTGTGTAGGGATGGGGTCAGGAACGCCAAGGCTAGGATGGAGCTGAACTTGGCAAGGGAAGCAAAGAATAAGGGCTTCTACAGGTATGTCAGCCAGAAAAGGAAGGTCAAAAAAAGTGTACCCCCAGTGATGAGCAAGAGTGGCAAAGTGGTAACAACGGATGAGGAGAAAGCTGAGGTACTCAAGAATTTTTTGCCTCAGTCTTCATTGACAACCTCTTCCCACACCTTTCAAATGGATGGACCGCAAAGCAAGGACTGGGGGAACAAAGTCCTTCCCACTGTAAAAGAAGATCAGGTTTGTGACCACCTGAGGAACTTCAACATATATAAGTCTATGGGACCTGACCAGATGCATCCCAGTGTCCTGAGGGAATTGGCTGATGTAGTTGCCAAGCCACTCTCCATAATATTAGAAAAGTCATGGCAGTCAGGTGAAGTCCCTTGTGAATAGAAAAAGGGAAACATTGCACCCATTTTTAAAAAGGGAAAAAAGGAGGACCCTGGGAACTACCGACCTGTCAGCCTCACCTCTGTGCCTGGGAAGATCATGGAACAGATCCTCCTGGAATCTATGCTAAGGCACATGGAGGACAGGGAGGTGATTCGAGACAGCCAGCATGGCTTCACCAAAGGCAAGTCTTGCCTGACCAACCAAATGGCCTTCTATGATGGAGTGACTACATCAGTGGGCAAGGGAAGAGCTACAGATGTCATCTACCTGGACTTCTGTAAGGCCTTTGGCATGGTCCCCCACAACATCCTTCTCTCTAAATTGGAGAGATATGGATTTGATTGGTGGACTGGTCGGCGGATGAGGAATTGGTTGGATGGTTGCATCCAGAGAGTAGTGATCAACAGCTCCATGTCCAGATGGAGATTGGTGACAAGTGGTGTCCATATTGGGACCAGTACTGTTTAATATCTTCATCAATATAGATATTGACATCGATATCATTGATATAGACAGTGTGATCGAGTGAACTCTCAGCAAGTTTGCAGATGACACCAAGATGAGTGGTGTGGTTGACACGCCTGAGGGACAGGATTCCATCCAGAGGGACCTGGACAAGCTTGAGAAGTGGGCCCATGTGAACCTCAAGAGGTTCAACAAGGCTGAGTGCAAGGTCCTGCACCTGAGTCGGGGCAATCCCCAGTATCAATACAGGCTGGGGATGAAGGGATTGAGAGGGGCCCTGCAGAGAAGGACTTGGGGGTACTGGTGGATGAAAAGCTGGATATGAGCCAACAATGTGCACTCGCAGCCCAGAAAGCCAATTGCATCCAGGGCTGCATCAAAAGAAGTGTGGCCAGCGGGTTGAGAGACGTGATTCTGCCCCTCTACTCTGTTTTCGTGAGACCCCACCTGGAGTACTGCGTCCAGCTCTGGGGCCCCCCAGCATAAGAAAAACATGGACCTGTTGGAATGGGTCCAGAGGAGGGCCACAAAAATGATCAGGGGGCTGGAACAACACTCCTACGAAGACAGGCTGAGAGAGTTGGGGTTGTTCAGCCTGGAGAAGAGAAGACTCTGGGGAGACCTTATTGCAGTCTTTCAGTACTTAAAGGGGGACTCTAAGAAAAATGGGGATGGACTTTTTAGCAGGGCCTGTTGCAATAGGACAAGGGGTAATGGTTTTAAACTACAGAAGGGTAGATTCAGACTAGATATAAGGAAGAAATTCTTCACTATGAGGGTGGTGAAACACTGGAACAGGTTGCCCAGACAGGTGGTAGATGCCCCATCCCTGGAAACATTCAAGGTCAGGTTGGACAGGGCTCTGAGCAACCTGATCTTGTTGAAGATGTCCCTGCTCATTGCAGGGAGGTTGGACTACGTGACCTTTAAAGGTCCGTTCCATCCCAAACTATTCTATGATTCTATGATAATACGGCATTACCAGAATATATTCATTTGCAACCTTGCAAATATAAGTAACCTTTCTCTTTTAGATATTTAGAGATTCCTGTTTAATGATACTTGTAATATTACTTTTAGGGATTTGTTACATAATTATATCCATAATACGAAACAATTTTAGTTACCAATTTTCATATGCTCTTTAGTAACATATTTCTATTAAGGCAGTTTTATGTGTACACACATACATATGCATATACACACACATTTAGATTAAAAAAACCTCTACTTTTAGTCACTTAATGAAACATGCTTGGGAAATGAACAACATATATGCAAATTACATGCAACAATTGCTAAGATTACAATTTTAATTTTAATTCTTTATGAGACAGATTTATTGTCAGTTCAATTTGCATTAAAATATTTTAATCTGCTGACATGGACTATACTTAGATTCTATTGTAGATTATGTTTCCATAAAGTTTCTGTTATTAAACATAATAATTTATATTTTAGGTTGTGGGTTTTTTGTTCTTGGCTTTGGGAAGACTTAGCTTTGCTGTGTTTTTACCTTTTATATGTCTAAAATCTGGATTGACTCCTCATGTTCCAAACGTTATTTGAAAACTGACATTTCTGTCAGTTTCTAAAAAATTTTTAGCAAGCAGAAAAGTATTTACTAAAGAATGTGTGCCGAACAGGATACTTTCTATATGATAAACATAATACTTTTAAATGTAAAATGATTTATTATTAAACTGAGGCCTTGGCTATCAAGAACTAAGAAATGGTACCCAATTGTCTTTTGAGCTTTCCATCCTCATGGGATGAACTTGCATATGGATGCAGGCAGGGGTTGTGCCTGTACTGTTGTTCTCTCCAGTTTTCTTAAAAAGTCACTGGGTCAATAAAGTCTTCTAGTCTTTACTTTCCTCCATAGTTTTTTGTGTTGATCAACTGCATGTCCTGTTTAGAGGAAAACTGCAAGAAAATTGAAAATCAGGGAAGTCTAATTTTTTGTAATATTGATGATGGTGAAATGAACAACTTGTTTGAATTTCCTATTCCTCAGTCAAGTGATCTTTTTTCCTGTCATGTCAGTAATGTTGGTCTGCATATCATCTTTCTGGTATGCTGTGGAGAAAAGTTCTGAGCCCTTGCAAAATCATGAAGTTGCAACTAATGAGTTGCTGGTAAGTAGACAGATTTAATTTAGGCAGCAATGGCTAGAAGTGAGCAACTATGCTCTAGTTTTGTGACTTTTTTTCATGTCATAGACTCCTAATACTCTTTTGGAAATTATGATCATAGGAAACCTCTAGCTTTCTTACTAAAACAAGCATTGTAGTGTTCATTGCTGTTGGTGCTTATATAAGGCCTAATAGTACATTTCAGAGGGAGGCTCAGAAATTAGAAAGCTGAAAAAACGGTCATAAGCAATTATCTTATTATTTCACTTTTATTAAAAAATAAAGGAGGGGCTACAATTTTTTTGTTCACTGAAGTTAACCTTCAAGGATAGCTTTTCTCTCTTCTAAAAGATTAAAAAGTCTCTTAATTTAACATTAATACATTTGGTACTCTTCTTTCTTTATAATATATTCTAAGGCAGCATTCTGTAATTTCTGTAACAGCAGCTGTATTCAAGGTGTAATTCTGGCTTTAAAATTAGAACTATAGCAACATAGTCTTGTACTTTCATTTGTTTGAAATTGTTTCTAGAGATGAAATGCAATATGTGCTTTCATTTTGCATTTGGATTTTTCTCTGCCATAGAATTCATTATTGAATCTAATGGAAGCTTAATTTTTTTTCATTGCAAGCAAAGATATTTATCAGGGCATATGATGAATCTCATCAACTTCATAATATATAATTGCAAAATATTAAAAATTTATGTTAAAAAAACCACAAAAACAAAAACTTTTTTTGGAGGGATTGAAGAAGCACACCTTTTTTCCCTATTTATAGCGACTGCTGTTATTTTCTGAATTTAAGATTGAGCCACTTCATTTATACTAAAAATATAGTAGCATAATGTGGTCATATCACAGCTCCAGTGTCAGTCACTGCAACTTTTTTTTTTTTCAATAAACTGAGCATTCTGAGTTTTCAGTTGGGTATGGTCTGTTGGACCATTTAGTCTTCAGGTTTTATTCTTTATTTTCCTAGCTCAAAGTATCTCATTCAAGGTGTCCTCCTGGTATTCAGATTGTAAGATTTGCCTAGCTGTCTGTTGAAAATGTTACCTTCTCTGATTTGATAAATGGATGTAGATATATGTCAGAGCTCTTCCAAGGGCACTCAATCTGCCTATCTGTACAAGCTTGTGAAATTCATGCTTCCAGCTTGGCTTTTCTCTAGCAGCTTAACTCAATTTTCATAATATGTTGTCATCTTTGCACAAAGTGGCAAGGAAAGAAATTCATGTGTGAACTAAGTGTGTATCACGAGGTACTCGTATATTACTTAATGGGGGCTATACAGTCATACCTTGAGAAGATCTTGGAGTGTTAAGAGCAGTACAGAGACAGTACTGTCTGTGTCAGGGGCTGGAATTAAAGCAGAATGCTTGATCACATATGAAATGCAAAGTATCTGGATTTACTCTATGAAGAAGTAATCAGAAGATCTGGAGAAAGCAAAGATCACCCCCACAGAAAACAGTCACTATAGTCAGGAAGTCCTCCCACATCGCGTTGTCTCCATCCAAGGTTTCCGTCGCAGCCATGAAGACTGATTCCAGCTTCATCCCCTTCCTCTCGGGCAGGAAAACACGCACCCCGAGCCAAATGCCTCCTCACAACTCACTTCCACAAGAAATATTGAGTCCCACCCAGGGAACAAATAGCTTGCCTGTCTCTGTTCCCAGCATCACAGAGGCTCATGGTCCCCAGGCACACACAGCTGCAGGCTTACTGAGCTTCAAAGCGACTCAGGTGCCTGGATTGTTGAGCACTGGCTCCCCAAAGGGCTGTGTCTTCAGCTGGCTGACCCCAAAGCTGGCCGGCTCCATCATGTTGCACGTCTGTAGGGCTTGCCAATTTCTGTGGGTTACTTACTTTGGGAACAGGCACTGAAATATCTATTTTGTGGGTTTTGTTGGTGTGAAAATAAAATGTAAAGTCATATTTAGATTTTAACCACATTTTTCCAGTAAAACCTGCAGAAACTGCTAACAAAAAATGTGTTCAGTGAGGTGGCTTCTTTTACTGAAAAACTTTGTTTCTGCCTGTTAAGAAGATTCACTCATATTTATAAAACCCTTTTTCAAGGAATTCATTTCAGGATTTCTTTGCTCACATCATTATAATTTAAGAAAAATGAAACTGACTTTCTTTAATATGAAGGTTTGTCTCCACTATTACTTCCCTAGAGTTTGCATTTGAGTGTGTGATCAATCTATACCCATCCTGGAGAAAATGTAGAAGGAAATTCAACTGATAACGCAGAAGAAAAATGTTTTTGGTGTTTATTAAAATTTAGCAAGAGCTTTTTTGATAGCAATCTTCTGCAATGTCTTTAAACATAAAACAATTCAACATAGAGTTTTTGTAGCAGCAATGCTGTTGGTGTGTTTTCCTGTGATGATATTTGGATCCATAATGTTTTTTGACTATAAATTGTTGATAAGCTATTTTTCATGTCCTCAGAAATAACGATCTGTTTTGTTTGAAGAGCAGTGTTTGTGCTTTTCTCAAAATCGTAGCTATCACTGTACTGAATTCAGATGTTCTGCACTGTAAGGGAAAATCCTATGTATCATCATTCATTACAGCACATGCATCAACCGTATTTAAGAGCTTGCACGTCTTTGGCCACCATTTTTGTAACATTGCCTAAGTTGCTCATTTATTCTACAGTTTGAAATACTGTGAAATACTGTAAAATTTTGTATTTAAGACACAGATATATTGAATATCCATCTGGATATCACTGAAGTTTTGTGTTCTCCTCCTCAATTGCCTTTCCAGAATTACCCTGAAAGGAACTTTTTTATGTACAGCAATCTGAGAAGTTATTCACATCCACTTGTGCTGTGTAATAAATTTTCTTCTTTGCCTATACCTTTAAGCTAAACAATTAAAGCAGGAAGACCTTCACTGCCGCTTTCATTTTTGTTCCTTTTCATGTAACAACAGGATTTGGAGATTGGCCATTTTGCTTTATGGAAGTGTTTCATAATCCCTTTTAAAACTAGAGACACGTGCCATTTTGTTTTACGTTCAAAACAAAATCAAAATAATTGTAACCTTAAAAACCATAACATAAGTATTCTCCCTTTTCTGAAAATTAAATCAAATTAGGGTTAAAAAAACCCCACTGATTTAAAAGCCAAATTTGATCTCACTATGATTTTTCTAATAAAAAGCTGAACATTTAGGAATGTTAAAAAGTCTATGGCTGAGAATGCTTTTCTTTCTATGCTGAACACCACCACTATGACCATTCCTGACACAACAAAGCACAATATTATCTTTTCCCCCAGGGAAAGACAGAAGTGTAATTAAAATGAGTTCATCCTAAGAACTCTCATGCTGTCATAAATGACCACAGGGAAGACTAAATGATCATGTCAAATTTGAAACTTGGTTCTTCAGAGAAAGTAATTGCAAAGATGTTTCCATTTTGCAACACCAGCATTACAAGGTGTTTAGGTATAAAGACATTATGACAAATAAAAACTTTGGCACAGTATTTTTAGTATGCCTATTTGATTTCTTTCCTTTTGTACTTTTCAAAGAAGAGTGATCTCAAACCATTAGAAAACAGGTTGAAACTTCAACGGACATTATGCTAATACTGTGTTTTGGTATCAGAAAGTAAAAGCATTTAACTTGAGCTCATGTAACTGTTTTGGACTAGCATGTTACCAACACAGAATGATGTAAGTGAGTGAAACTTAAACAATTGCTCTTTCACCTGCTAACTGCTACATTTTAGGTGAAATCCTGTTTCAAGCAAAATTGGTGTGATTTCTGCCAATACTTTAAATAAGGCAAAGATTTTTTTTTTTTTTTTTTTCTTGACATCTTTAAAGAATTGTGCTGGCAAAGGCTCTGGACTTGCAGTTAACTGAGCATGCATAAGATGGGGTAGCCAGGCTGAGCACTCCTGAGAGTCAGGGGAGCTCTAAGCAAGTATGAGACAGACCTGCACCTATAAACAGCTGCTGAATTAGGGTGGATGTTATTACTGTTGCTTCTTATAATGACATGCAGGAGAGAAGTTTCTCATTTTAAACCCATCCACAGAATTCAGCAGAACAGATAGAAATTGAAGTTTCTGTATAATCATTCAAGTGTCCTGGGCATCATGGCATTCTGTGGGATGTTTTTTCTTTGACTTGCTGTTTATTTTCAACTCCGTATTAGCATGTTTTCATGTTTCTAAAATAAAACTTTGGGTTGCAAAGAAACGGAGTGAAAAAAATTATAATTAGGAAAAGACATTTTCACAACAAGAAAACGTGATGGAGGAAATCTTTCTAGCTGCAGAGGCTTAGACTGGAATGAACTTCTATAAAGGAATACAATGAGGAAAGAGTACAAACTAAATTAGAGGGAAAAGAATGAGACTTTCAATGCCAGTGAAGTTGTCACAGAAATAAATGTACAGTGGATAAAAAACATATAAGCAAGTAAGCTTGCTATGTTTGTCATGTGGTGGTGGAAGATGAGATAGAGACAGGAAAGGGGTGCATCTCTTTGCTGAGGAAACTGAGTACTTCCAATGTGCATTCTGAATTCGGAGGATTTTCTTCTGCTGAGTTAGAAGAGAGAACCATATGCAACTCCATTAGATAATTTCTGGCTGCCTACATCTGTAGAAGGCTGCTATTCATATTTCTTGCCCATTTTAAAATTTCCTCTAAAAGCCATGTGCTATGTCTGTGACCTCCATCAAATATGTTGTTTGATGCAGTCCTACACAACTCATTTGCAAATCTCTAACATTATAGCACACATCCAGATGTCTTTCCCTGACTTTAATGCATAAATTTCAGTTTCTAAAATAGTGTATTTACTCATGACTCTATATGTCTGCTCACTTGTAGTCTCCCCAGTAGGGTGATTTTTGCAGAGCATGTTAAAAACAAAAAGAAAAAAAAACCCTCTCAGAACTTAAAGCAATATATTTGGCAACTAATTGAAGCATGTATATACAAATAGTACATGCTGCAAACTTTCTAGCTCTTGAAGAGCTCTTTTTTAAATTTCTTCACAAAAGGTTAGGATTTTGATTTCCTTGTATTGTAGATATCTTATGCAGACAATGTTTTGAAGCACTGATTATTTGACAGCAGAAAGAGTTTGGTTTATCATTCTGTCATAAAAGCACTTTCTGAGCCGGTGAATGCATTGGAGAGGAAGGAGGCATTTTGTATCAGAGTCTTTACTGCTAAGTATGGCAATGAAAACTAATAAAAAATATCTCAAAATTTAACTGTGCAAGGAGGCTTGACTTGCAAGACTTGTAAAAATTTTGGATTTTTATGACAATGATCAGTGTAGTAAATCATAGCTCACCTACTAAGTGAAATACTGAGAGATAACTGGAATATTTTGTGATGTCTTCAGTTTGGGAGTTCTATACTAGACTGTGTGATGTGAATTAATGTGTTTATTTAACAAAATAATTATCATAGTATTTTCCACAATCTACTTTCTACATCTATTAGATGTCTCATTTTAATGTCTAATTCAATAATAGTTGTTGGGTGTTAAATTTCCAGAGAAGGTGCTGTAATAGCGGTAAGTAATTATGTATATGTAGCCTTTGTGATTTATGATCAGATCTTAATACCAACCAGTTTCACTGGAGAAATGTTGTGTGCTTTCTGTACTTTAGTTCATGTGTGTTTGTGCATGCATATATATTAGCTTTTTTTTTCTTTCTGTTTTCACAAAAAGATGAAATCTAGGTGTTTAGTGATTGTTTTCTTAGCTTTTCACACCAATGCACTTCATAAGCAGTAACTGCTGTTTTCCTTACTTGCTCAGCTGTTTTATTGACTAAAAAACTTAGGTAAGGATGATAAATTATCTAAAGCCCTTTACAACATTTTTCTCATTGCATGTGCTCTGCCAGTCATTGTCTCTTGAGACTATTTTTTCCTTCAGATTAACTACAGGTGTTTCCTAACTTAGATAGATATCCATATACTACAGTATATAGGCAATATCCAAAAACCATACCCAGCTTATGTGAAAGTTATCCCACATATTAAGTGTAACTCAGGGAAGAACTTGGTCTTGTACCTGAGACCATGTATTTATTAATGAAATCAGCATGCTCTTTTGAAATAGCATTCATATGCATTCCTTTAATGTTAAATACTCTGGAGAAATTAGATTTTTAGCCAGTTTTACTGTCCAAAAAGGTGACAGCATCTAGGTCCAGGTGAGAATCTGGAGTAATTCCTAGACTGGTTTCAGATATTACTTAAATCTTCCTGTGTTCTCTTTTTCTGTTGGCTATCTGTAGTGTGTTTCTCAGGGAGCAGAAGAAAGGAGGATCATAGAATCATAGAATTATAGAGTGGTTTGGGTTGGAAGGGACCTTTAAAGGTCATCTAGTCCAACCTCCCTGCAATGAGCAGGGAAATCTTCAACAAGATCAGGTTGCTCAGAGCCCCATCCAACCTGACCTTGAATATTTCCAGAGATGGGGCATCTACTACCTGTCTGGGCAACCTGTTCCAGTGCCTCACCACCCTCACAGTAAAGAATTTCTTCCTTATATCTTATATCTCATATCCTTATACCATTGCCCCTCATCCTATCACTGCACTCCCTGATAAAGAGTCCAGCCCCATCTTTCCTGTAGGCCCCCTTTAAGTACTGAAAGACTGCAATAAGGTCTCCCTGGAGCCTTCTCTAGGCTGAACAACCCCAAATGTCTCAGCCTGTCCTCATAGGGGATGTGCTTCAGCCCCCTGATCATCTTCATGGCCCTCCTCTTGACCTGCTCAAGCAGGTTCATGACTTTCTTATGCTGTGGGCTCCAGAGCTGAACACAGTAGTCCAGATGGGGCCTCACCAGAGCGGAATAGAGGGAGAGAATCACCTCCCTCAACCTGCTGGCCATGCTTCTTTTGATGCAGCGCAGGATGCAGCTGGCTTTCTGGGCTGCTAGTGCACATTGCCAGCTCATATTCAGTTTTTCATCCACCAATACCTCCAAGTCCTTCTCTGCAAGGCTGCTCTTTATCCATTCATCGCCCATCCTGTATCCATGTTTGGGATTGCCCCAACACAGGTGCAGGACCTTGTACTTGGCCTTGTTGAACCTCTTGAGGTTCACACAGGCCCACCTCTCCAGCCTGTCAATGTCCCTCTCGGTGGCATCCCTACCCTCCAGAGTGTCAACCGCACCACACAGCTTGGTGTCATCAGCAAACTTGCTGAGGGTGCACTCAATCCCACAGTCCATGTCACCAACAAAGATGTTAAACAGTGCTGGTCTCAATACCGACACCTGAGGAACACCACTCATCACTGATCTCCACTTGGACATCAAGCCATTGACTGCAACCCTTTGAGTGTATTCTGCTGGAGAAGCTGGCTGCTCATGGCTTGGATAAGTGCACTCTGCGCTGAGTTAAAGCTGGCTGGACAGCCGAGCCCAGAGAGTGGGGGTGAATGGAGTCAAATCCAGTTGGCGGCCGGTCACAGGTGGTGTTCCCCAGGGCTCCCCTGGTCCTGTTCAGTATCTTCATTGATGATTTGGATAAGGGGATTGAATGCACCCTCAGTAAGTTTGCAGATGACACCAAGTTGGGTGGAAGTGTTGATCTGCTGGAGGGTAGGAAGGCCCTGCAGAGGGACCTGGACAGGCTGGATCGTTGGGCCAGGGCTGACTGTATGAGATTCAACAAGGCTAAGTGCTGGGTCCTGCACTTGGCTCACAACAACCCCAGGCAACGCTACAGGCTTGGGGAGGAGTGGCTGGAGAGCTGCCTGGCGGAAAAGGACCTGGGGGTGTTGGTTGACAGCCGCCTGAACATGAGCCAGCAGTGCGCTCAGGTGGCCAAGAGGGCGAATGGCATCCTGGCTCGTATCAGGAATAGTGTGGCCAGCAGGACCAGGGAGGTGATAGTGCCCCTGTACTTGGCACTGGTGAGGCTGCACCTCGAGTACTGTGTTCAGTTTTGGGATGCTTACTATAGGAAGGACATCGAGGTGCTGGAGCGTGTCCAGAGAAGGGCAATGAAGCTGGTGAAGGGTCTAGAGCACAAGTCTTATGAGGAGCGGCTGAGAGAACTGGGGTTGTTTAGCCTGGAGGAGTCTGAGGGGAGACCTTATTGCTCTCTACAACTATCTGCAAGGAGGTTGTAGTGAGGTGGGGCTTGGTCTCTGCTTCCTAGTAACAAGTGATAGGATGAGAGGAAACAGCCTAAAGCTGCGCCAGGGGAAGTTTAGGTTGGATATTAGGCAAAACTTCTTCACCGCAAGGGCAGTCAGGCATTGGAACAGGCTGCCCAGGGAAGTGGTTGAGTCTCCATCCCTGGAGGTATTTCAAAGACGGGTAGATGTGGTGCTTAAAGACATGGTTTAGTGGTGGACTTGGCAGTGCTAGGTTAACGGTTGGACGCAATGATTTTAAGGGTCTTTTCCAGCCTTACTGATTCCATGATTCAGGCAATGATTGATGATTCTATGATCCAGGCAATTCCTTATCCACCAACTGGTCCATCCATCAAATCCATGTCTCTCCAATTTAGAGACAAGGACGTCATGTGGGACAGTGTCAAATGTTTTGCACAAGCCCGGGTATATGACATCTGTTGCTCTTCCCTTATCCACCAACCCTGTAACCCTGCCGTAGAAGGCCACCAAATTTGTCCGGCACGATTTGCCCTTAGTGAAGCCATGTTGGCTGTCACCAGTCACCTCCTTATTTTCCATGTGCCTTAGCATAGTTTCCAGGACGATCTACTTGATAATTTTGCCAGGCACAGAGGTGTGACTGACTGGCCTGTAGTTCCCTGGGTCTTCCTTTTTTCTCTTTTTAAAAATGAGGATTATGTTTCCCCTTTTCCAGTCAGTGGGAACTTCACCAGCCTGCCTCATCTTTTCAAATATGATGGCGAGTGGCTCAGCAAGTTCATCCACCGCTTCCCTCAGGACCCTCAAATGCATCTCATCAGGTCCCGTGGACTTGTGCACCTTCAGGTTCCTTAGATGGTCTTGAACCTGGTCTTCTACAGATGAATGGACACAAGTAACAAAAGCTAGGTTGAAAGTTCTCTGAATTGCAGCTGAATTGCATGACGTATAAAATTCATTATCATATCTTTTTGTTGATTTTATTTTTAAATTACTAATCAGGATATTTACTTTATCAAAATGTATCAGCAAAAGTATTGAATTTAAATAAAGACCCCACTGAAACTAATTTTCTTAAGTAGCTTATTTTGTCTTTTTCATTTTTTAAGACTATAGCAAGTCTCACCAAGGCAGTCTGTGAGGGGAACACTCTTCCACTGTGGATATAATTCTTCATTTCAGAGGAAGAAAAACAAAACCAAGAAAGCTTTAGTTCAATTTATAATTGTGAAATTACATCTAAACACAATTTTAAAATCTAAATTAAAAAATCCAAGCAAAGCAAGAAGTAAATATTTGTCTGAAGCTCCGTAAAATGTGTGATGATGGCATGCACTAGGTGTACTGAGTGTAATAGAAAAAAAGGAACAAATGAGCTGGTAACTGATGCAGAGTAATAATCTCTAAAGCAAAGCCCCTGTGACCTCAGCAATTTAAGAAATTGGGAAACTATTATTGATGGTTAAGGAATATCAATAAGAAGCACTCAGAAATAATGAAATAAAGATCAAAAGTGGTGTAGGAAACCACACTGGCTTTGGCAATCTAACTGCAGAGTGTAGAGGTGTCACTTAATATCTAATCCAGCAAAACTGATGCCAGTGGGAGTTTGCTGTGAAGTTCAATGAATATAAAATAAAGTTCTAACTAAATCAGTTTAAAATGATGACTTCATTTTCCTTTTCCTGACTTTCTCTTCTTTAAACATTTTTTGTTTTGAAAACTGAACTGTGACTTAAGCAGAAACATCATACTGTCCCCTGTATTTCAAGAGATCACCTTTGCATTTCATTAGTTTTCAAAAATGTTGTGTGCAACATTGTATTTAAGTTATATGGATGGATGCCCAGCATATTCTAAAAACATAAAACTTGCTACAAAAAAACATGCATTCAGCAGGTTTTTATAGTTTAAGAAAATGCATTGGTCATTTTCAAATTTGGCAAAAGATGTAAATCAAATGCTGTTAGAACTGGCTTAAAAATGTATATCAATTTAGACCCATCTGACAGCTTGCATTATTTCATAATATTAAGCTTGACCAGAATATACCCCACTCTAACTCCTGCGATTAAATGACAGCTTATTCCCAACTTAAGTTAGCAAAAGAGAGGGCATTTAAGATTTAAGTGTTTATTGCTGCTTTACAGTTGCAGCAGTACAAATTACATGAGTCTCTCTTTTAAAATATTTTCTTGGCAAAAAGTGGTAGTACCCTCCATATTCATATTCTATTCATAATAAGAAAATAGTAATCCTTTCTGGACACGAGAAGGCTTATAGCTGAGCATGCTTAGGAATCTAAATCAGTGATGTTTAGGAATTAGTTCTTAAAGTTCACATAATTATGAAAGCCATAAAGAGCAAAGACCAACTGTTACTCCAAATACGTGGTAATACAAAACAGATGTTATAGTACCAGAGAGGGCTATGCTTCATATTCATTTTAATTACTCTTGAGTGCACCTTCTAATGACAGATCTTGTTTTCTGCTCCTCATTCTGAGTAGAAGCCATACCACCTAGCCGCTTTTGAATGCATCATTAAACTGAAATCTTGCTACTTGTAAAACCCATTAGCCTGAGGCCAGATCAGGTTTGGCCCATGAGCCTTCAAAAAATAAATGTGTGATGAAACAGTTTTTCAACAACCAACGAACCACAAGATTTTCTCACATAAAGTGTTGTTTATTCATTCATCCCGAGTTATATAACCTACGGAACAAAGAGATTAAAACCAAAAAGCACAGAATACTTAGAAGCCTTACCTAAAATGAGATCCTTCCTTGCCTGCTTTTGACAGTTCCTTTTAGCTCAATTAACGTCATCTCTTCTGTGGATAGATTGACTTTGTCTTGCAGTGGGCTGTTTGTAACTCAGTCCTAGTGCATTTGTCTTTTGTTCCACTGCTTTCCAGACCGGTATCTTTATGGTTGTAGTGTTTCTTTCCATTTGAGTAAAATTTACCACCTGAGCAGGTGTCAGGCAAAGGTTTGTTTAATTGTCCTTCATGAAACAGTGTGGGGAATGACATCTGTGACATTGCTTTGCCTTTTTCTTACTTTCCTCATTTGATTCAGCTTTCTATTTTCAAGCAGGGTGGTAACATATAAGTAGATATATGCATGTAACATTCGTATTATCATATGCTCCACGTTGTAAATGTCTACAGAAGCATTTCAGGCTTTTCCTAGATATTTGAGTTAGTTAGGTTAAAAATAAAAGGAAACTAGGTCAAGAACATCTGAATTTAAATAACTGAAATTATATATCCAGCTAATAATGAAAAGTGACTGTTGACATCAGTGGAACTGCTATTACTGCTATTGTTAGGGGGCGTCTCTTTCCCTGTCAAGATTAATATTCCTGTTTCACAGGAGAAAACTTCTAAAATATAATAACTTTTCTTAAAAGATATAAATATATTGATTGAAGAAGGAATAAATGGAGTTTATTTTTTATGAACCCAAAGTGATATGATATGTTGGGTTTTTTTTACACCAAAGTCACTTAATTCTCATATGCATCATAAATCATTAAATCATTATGATATTTAGAAGTGCATGGAAGAATAAAAAGTCTTAATAAAATATGAAATGTTTAAAGTAGAGCTGATATTTTATTTTTTTTAATGTTGCATTGATATTTGACAAAGAGCTAGATTCAGAGATGATAAACTTTTTTTTTAGAAGAAAACATGAGTATAAACAAAAAGGAAACTCAAATCATCAAAACAAATCTTCAGAGTATCACAAAATCAAATGCAAATTTTGCTGATTGGGGGAAACCATGTTTATACATATGTAAGCAAATGTAATGTATTTATGCTGGTCTTCATGTTATCTTACACAACTATTTCAATTTTATTCTAGCATTTGAATCCAGTGTATTTCACATAAGTCATTGTAAATCAAGAGATGTTTGTCCATCTGGGAAACAATTGTTCACAGCTGTTTTCTGAACTGCAACTCCCATGAGCCATAGCAATAACATCACAAACCCAATATTTCTGCTTTTCCCTTTATTCACAGAAAGGAAAACATTCTCTGTGGAGCAGATGAAAGGAAAGTGGAACCATCCTTTGACAAGCACTAATAACTAATTTCATCATGTTGTAAAGAAAGGAGATAGGGCTTTCAGTTATGAAAGCGGCATTGTGTTTAGCTCCTCTGACTTTCTCAGATATGAATTGATTTCTAGGGAAGCCATGCTGAATGCATTTGCAACAGAAGACTGAAACATGAGTCAGCAGACATTACTTCAAGGAATGCACTATTGGAACATATATTCTAGCAGCTAACATGTCAATAGTATATTGCAAGCTCACAGCTGTCTTCAGTAGGATGATGGCAGTCATTTTTGCTGTTTCTAGGTCACAGATTGTTCCCATTTATGTGAGGTAGAACAGCGTCCTGGGAGACGCTTTGACAGACTGACTTGGCAAGGTACTCCATGGCATGGCCTGTCAAAATCAGCACAGTCCTTGGAGGGCATGAAGGGGGGGAAGCCGAGGATTTCCGCGTGTCTTCACTTGGCTGCTCAAAGCTGTTTCATGTTCTGTGTTAGAATTACCTACCCTTGGGTAACTCAGGCCTCTGGAAAGTACAGCACTTGATTCCCACTACCTCTTACCAGAATTTCTACATTCCTGCACTTAGGAGCTTCCCAAAGGATGACTTAAGAAACCATTTTGTCACTGCAGGGGCACCAAGGCACCCAAAATGTAAGAGGGAAAATATGGAATGTAAAGATACCCTTGCTCTCCCTCCCTCCGTCCTTCAATTTCTTGAGGGGAAGGACAGAAATCTGTGTGAATTAACCTTTTTTTCAACTTAAATATGCCTTTTGCCACTTGTCAAGAGAAGTATTTGAGTGAGAATTGATAATAAATGAGGAAGTCTATGCATAAATCATAAAAATTCAAAAATATTTCTTTAATAAAAATGGTTAGGAAATATGCTAATTTACTTAAGTACAAAATCAGGGTTGTCCTGGCACTATATATAATGATTAAATGCTTGCATTTTACATAAAAGTATCACTGCTTTAACCCTCTCTATTTTTAATAGCGGATGCTCTCATAGAAACATTCTAGCCAGGAGAACTGTGTGATGTTTCTGCCTAAGGGAGTACATTAGTTACTTGTTTCAGGTCCAGTGAGGAGGAGAAGGAGGAGAAGGAGGACCATGATGTCCCTAGAGAAGACCTGGCATGACTGGAACAAGGCTCTATTTCCAGAACTGAGCCACACTCTCTAATCCCCGTGGCACCAGGCTTCCTGTGCCCGGGCGCAGGCAGTGAATGTGCAGCTGTGAATACCGGCAGATGGAGTCTGCTTTCATCAGTCTAGCCAGAGCCTGTATGTCAGTGAAGAGAAATTATACTAGAATGGAGGCTTAAAATGAGAGGAGATACATAATTAAAAAGTTGAGACTCCTTATCATCATGTCATTTTAACCTTGTTTCATTAGCAAAAATAAAATAAGTCACTCAAGAGCAACTGTATTTGAAAGAGTCTATTTTAAACTCATGCGGAAAATTTCCTGTGAGTTTATAATAAGCTGTACTGGGTTTTACTGACATTAACTTTTTGTCACTATGCTTTCTGTACTGATATATTGTGATAATTCCTTGTATATTAAGTTAGAGAACTACACTTTACATTCCTTCAAGTTGATGTTAATGTAAATATATTCAACAAGTTAATGAATATCCTATTTCCATTTTGGCTTTTCCTTTTATATTCCAAATCATTGCAGGCATTTAAACAAATTACTTACTGCCCTACAGACACACTAGAGGCGATTAAAACAATTGAATAACTTCTTGGAACAGTATGAAAGTCTTTCCTGCTTTCACACATGGCTTTCAGTAGGAGAAGATGTACAGCTTGTTAGCAAAGAGACAGAGCTAGTGTTTGTTGCAGTCGGGACCAGGGAGCTCATTGCAGTGCTATGAAACTGTAAATGTCAGATCTCGGTTTAGTTGTGGCTATTACACGTCTGTATAAATATTTTCAGCTATTACATTTCTGTATAAATATTTTCAGGGTGGAAATTCTAGTGGATCATGTTTGTAGGCTATGCTAAAAGGCCCTGAGTTATGTCATAAATGAGGGGGAAAACGGTGCTATATCTCACAATGTGAGCATTCTCCAACAGCTCTGCTCCTCTGACGGAAACAACTGTAGGTTAGTTTTCAGAAACAAGGTAGGTATACACAGAACCCTTCTCTTAGTGCTGACATGGTCCTCAGTGATGATAAATACTATAATGTACTTTGTCCTGTGAGGTGCTCCTACAGTACCTGTATAATTCAACAAAAAAATAGGGCTAAAAGATTTGATATTTAAAGGTCAGTAGGAGATTTATGCTCTGAACCTTGGGAGAGGCAGGCAGAGTAGTTTGATTTTGGATATCACACAAGAGGGTAAACTTGAGTGGCTGTATGATCAACATTTTATTCAACTTCTTCAGAAGTCACTTCCTTCTTGAAAGATCTACTGGTAAATAAAAGCTAGTCTTCCTGACAGGTAATTTCACACAGCCCAGTGAAGGTACCACAAAAAAAAAAAAAAAAAAAAAAAAAAAAAGACAGAAGGAAAAGAGTAGACCAAATGTTCATTCTGGATCCTAAGATGCCAGGGCATCAGAAGTTCCAATGCTCTGTCATTGGGTTAAAACAGACTGTTGGATTTCTTTCAAAACACTTTCTAATTTCATTAAAGTAAATTGCATGCTTTGTATTTCTGATGCAGCCAGCCATTGTTACAGTAGCATAATATAAATCCTTTAAGCCATTGATGACATTTTTCTGGTGCCATCTTAAAAAATGTTTTAGTTAATCACTTTCTGCTGCTCTAAGACAAGTGTGGAAGGTTGGCTGTATTTGGGAGAATGAAGGAAGTGAAAGTGACTGAGTAACTTCAGTGAAAGTTACCCTCTTCCATCATTTTGAAGAAAGTTCTGTGAAGTTTTCTAGAGCCTGCTGTGAATATATGAATCTTCCATGCTTTCTTTTGAAAATCTTGTCTCTAGTTTTTCCTAAATTGAAATTCTCAAATTTTGCAAGAAAAAAATTTTCTTCAGATAAGGTCTGACTCATGGAACACCTAAATATTGTTTAGGTAAGGCAAAATTTACTATCAGAAGTAACATAACAAACAAACAAACAACAATTACCAAGTTTTCCTGATTGTCAGGTAGGATAACCAGTTCTTCCTTATTGCTTGAAATAGTTACAAAGCTATTTGTCAGTTTACAGCTGACTTCAGTGGTTTGGAGGGCATCAAATTTTCTAGCACCTTCTCTGTCTTAAAAATCATAAACCAGTCTTCTTGTATAATTCAAATAACTTTGCCTGTAAGCTATTCTGCCTGGTTAATTTTATCAAAAATCTTGTGGCTAGTAACAGTTATTGAAAAAAAAAAATCTTCAGATTAACTACTGAAGTTAGATTATTTGTCGTTGAAGAGGAAAAATTTTTGCTTGTCAAATATTTTGGTCAAAGAACAAAAAAGCATGAACAAGATCATACTCTGCTTCTTGACTAGAAAGAAACAGTCAAAACTGTTTAAGAATATTAGGGACTAACCAGTATCCAGGTATAATGTTGTGGAGTACAGGTACAGTGAAACAATGATCTCAACACGTCAATGCACTGGCACCAGGCTTTCCGCCTTTTTTCAGAGTTAAGAAAAGCAGTTTCAGATATTTATGGTGCCATCATGTGGAAACTTCTGAGCATTGAAAAGGTTGAATTAGAAGAGCTTGATTAGAAGAAGAAAAGGAAAGTTGGCCCCCAAACTAGTGCTAGTAAGCTTGAGCTATGAACAGGTGCTTGAACTTAAGAAATTATAGCTCATTTCTGAGTTGCCAAACTTCTGATCTGCTTGCCTTCCTTAGGTAGCATCTCATGGCAGTCACACAATCCACCAGGACTTAAGTATTTGACTTAAAAAAAAAAATTGCCTGTGAGTATTTTCTCAAATGCGAAAGAATGTAATTCTGTCTTAGACTAACATAACTGAACAAAAATAATGAATGAAAGCTAATTTTCACTCCTTGACATATGTAAATGTCAATGTAAATGTAAATGTAAATATAAATATAAAAATATTTTCTTTAAAACCTTAGTGCTTTCCCCTGGCCAAAGCAGTCTTGGGTTAAGGTTATGCAGCAACATACAGGCTGGAAGGTTTTCTGCAAGTATATTAAAAAAGACTAGATCAAATTTTCAAATTTTGTATGGGTGGAGGGAGACTGTTATGCTCTTTTGTACATGATCTTAAAAATTAGAAAAATATTTGTCTGATAGTAATTTTTATGTCTTTTTTTTTTTTTTTTCCATTTTTTCAAGGAAAAGACCATTTAATCCACCTAGGGAGAGACTGAAGTAGGTCACTTCCTTTTTTTCCATAGATTGAAGATGGGACATTATAATAGTTCCAGAACACCTTTTAATTCTACATATGTTGGCCTGCACAGATGGCTGTGATTCATCGTAAGAGCCTATTTATGCTCTTTTATTTAGCTGCGTAGGACAAGTTGTTCTTTAACAGTTCTTTTATGAGCACCCCTTTGGATATCTCTATGCATGCAGAATGACACATCGTTTCCTAGACTTTTTTTTTTTTTCCCCGTGGGGAAAAGGAAAAGTTGAGCCCCTTAAATCTGCAGTAGAAGTTTTCTCAGTTTTCTGGTAAGAGCATTTCATTGTCCTAGTCTTTCTTTATGGAACATAATACTCAATCTTCTGCTATTTACAATGAAGAAACCTCTCGGTTGCTACAACTGTTGTCTCAACAGCTGGTTATCATCTTTTTAGATCTGTGTATGAGATAATTTGGTTTTGAGGATAACAAGTTGTCCTTCCATTTGCAGGCTGCGTTCGAGAGTAGGGACTTTTGTTGTTAAAGTGTGCCCACAAGAATTTTATACAGGGAGTACAAATGTGGGGGTTTTTCTTCCCTATAGCACACTTACACTTCTGTTAAAAAGAAACCTCTTACACAGATTAATCTGGATAATTTCTAGGCATATATCTTACGATTCCACATTATTGTGGAAAAGAAAGCCCTGGTTTTATCACTAAAATTTTAATTTACCCACATTGATTTTAAGAGTGGTCAGTTATTTAGTTTATGGATATAGCATGGAAAATTCAGTTATTTAGATTTAGCCTGTGTGCAAAATTTAGTTAACTTTAAACAGACTAGCAGGAGGTGAAGATTTAGGTAAGAGGATGACAGGTAAGAATTTTGTCTCTCTGAATTTTTTATAGAATTTTGATGGAGTGATAGATAGGCCTCGAGTGGACTTTACAGGTATTTCTGTATGTGTATATCTCTTACTGCAAACATATGTTTTGCATCACTAATCTCTTTTTTTCTCCTGGGTGTTAATTTTGAAAGTCATAGCCAGAATGCTGAGATAAGCTGTAGTATGGTATGTCGTATTAGAAAATTGTTAGTGCTTTGTGAAGGGAGCCTAGGAAAGGGAGGTATTCTATACAGGCAAAAATAAATGCAGTAGATAAATTGCAAAGTAAACTAGCTAGGAAAGTACAAATGATCAGGAAAAGAAAGCAAAATATATGCATTGAATAAACCCAACAAGTTTGTTTATTTGGGAAGGATCCTTTACAAGCAGGCAACAAGTTATAACTAGGTTACATCTTAAAATCCTAAACATGCTAATTTTTTTCCCCAGTGCATATTATTCTTACATAAAAAGAGAAATGATCATTGAGTCCAGTGGGCCTCTTAGAAATTACATAGAAATTTTATTGTAACATTACATCTTAGCCTTGGGTAACAAGAAAAGTTGGGAATCTGGGGAATTGTAGTACATCACTGTATTGTAGTAGAGATATTTACTGAGCTGTGTGACTTTATGGTTTGCAGGGTTAGCATTCTGGTAAAAATGCAGGATTTGTAATGGAAGGCTTTGTAGTCAGCTGAAGTGGAGAATGCACTATAAACATTGTGTTTTCTGGCAGTCTGAGACTTAAGGAGGGAACGCAGTTACAAGTGCAATGATGAGACACCTCCAAACCTTTCTGAAAATATTCAGTCAAATTTCAGTTCAAGTCAATGTCTCTTTCAAACTATAGAAGAAAGATTTAGTAGCTCTCTTGATGTTATCTTGAAGCTAATAGAGTTCTTGCAGAAATACAGGGGGGAGGAGGGAAGATTCACTTTTTTCAGGAAATTAAGATTAATTTCCTAGAAGGTTGCTGATGCTAAATTATGATTATTTTATCAGTGCTTTTGATTATAGTTGTGAACAACTGCTGGTGGTAAAGCTCATAATCTAAATGCTTTATAAACCATCAGCTTTACTGAATGTGGATAGACAAACAGGATCAAAATTGGGAGACAAGGTGTTAAAGAGGTGTTTGAACATTACTGTAACACTTTGATATTTATATTGAGCTAGTACGTCCACAGTTACAGGTAGCTGTGGCATGAACATGTACACAAAGAGATGGTCATGGCCACAAGGTTGAAAGTCCAAAATATGACAGCAGCATGTTAATAATAGAAAAGATAGGAGGAGAGCAAAGAAAAAGTTAAACAAGTCTGATTGGTATGACAGATTACAGTGAAGGTAAATTAATGGCCTTATATAGGTCAAGAAGGTTTGCAGACTTCACAGCTTAAAAAAAAAAAAAAAAAAAAAAAAAAAAGTTTTACACATTCCAGAATATCTATTTCAGACTTTCTCTTTTTTTGAGGGGAAGGAAAAAGAGAAAAACAAACAAACAAACAAATAAACAAAACCCCCAATTTGTTAAGTACATAAGCTAAATAAATACCTACTTAAAAAAAGATTTATACTTGAAATGAAAATTGAAACCGAGCAGCCTGCCAGGAGCTAACAGAAAGGTATGTCACAGTCATACCTGATGAAAGAAAGTACAGAATTGCTGCTGAAGGATATGAGACTATTCTGGGCTCAGAGTACAAAGAGGTCAGAGATTATAGAAATACATACTGTGATAAGCAGAAATTTTTACAACACTGATGCTCTTGATAAGGGATATATATAACAGTAAAATCTACTTGTGAAGTAAGATGTTGCTGAACCTGAGTAAGTGTCTTATATCAAATGATCGCAGTAAGAGCCAGTAACTGATGTGGGTTTTTCCCCTTCCTCTAAGGCACATCAAGGAAGAAGCTGAAATATTAGTGAGTGGGGGTGTCTTGCATTATTGTTATTATAACTACTCTTGTTTACTTATGCCGCACAGTGTAAGTGCATGAGTGTGTTTTCTGACAGTACAGATTATGTACAGCTTGACTTGCAGAAATAGATCATCTCTGTGGGTAAGAAAAGAGCAATAAGGTAGCTTTTATCCAACATTATTTTTCAGTTGGAAACCAATTCTAGGTCAAATTTACAAACCCAGTTGAGTACTGAGACCTGTAGACTGATTTTGTACATTACTGGAAATTAAGGAGTGAGATAATAGAATTTATTTAAAAAAAAAAAAAATCCATGTTACACATTTCTTTCAGTGCCATTCTTTTTAGCTGGGCTTTCTTTTCACAGAAATACCATTTTATAGGCATTCCATCCTTATTGGAGTGATAGTTCCCATCTGTATACCCTAAATTAAAAAAAAAAAAAATTCTCAGGTTTGACAGAGGGGGATTTAAAAGGAGTAATCTATTCCTCATAATTCTCTACTTGTGTTCTTATCATAAAGCAACATTTAATTTTGTCTTTTGGGGTTTTAGTTCTTTTGTTAAATCTCAGGAGGCTGTTACCAAGTTACAAGTGTCTTCCCATATTTGTCATAATAAAAGGAGTATCAAAAGCAATGAGAATTTTGAGTAATTTTGTAACATTGTTCATGGATGAAAGTAGGATAAGTCATAATCATAGTATTACTGCAGTGTCTGGTACAGCCCAGAATCTGGCAGTGGTCAGCACTGTACACGTGCTCATAGAGGCACTGCCCCAGCCCTATACCTTGCAAATCACATGGAACAAAATGAAACAAAGCTATGAGAAGGATTTTCAATATGACGAACTGATGAAGGGAAGAATTTGCTAAAGGTTGCAAATTAAGCTTGTAGTACTTGGACTCTACTGAATGCCACCAGTGACATCCTTCTCAAGGTAATAAGACCAAAAGCACCTTTGCTATTCATTTTACTTACCATGTAATGTAAGTACTCACCATAAAATATGAAAATTTTTATCTCTGCCCCAACCTTGAGGTGCCTGATGTTGTGTGATTTAATTTTATATTGCCTCACAGCAGGGGACTAATTGTGAATTTTCCTTATGTGAATGTAGTTTCAGTAATCAGATAATTAATTCTACAAATATATTCTCCAATAATCTTGAAAGAATTCGTTTCACCTTTGAGTTTCTTTCTTTATGCGCCAGTAACATTACATAATCGAAATCAGCAAAATAGTGTACCTAGCATGAAGGAACTCCTCTGCTTTGTGTTTACCTCCTGTAGTGAATCCTATTATAAAGCTGTCAGTTACTCCCTTCCTGTGGCATAAAGAAACCTTTTCTAACTCAGCAGGATCAAGAGATCCTCTGGTTTTTTTCAGGCTCAGGACTGACTAATGCCTGTCCTAGATCTCATAACAATGTGAACTGATGAGGGGAAAAAAAATCAACATTTAGAAGAGAAAAAGCAAAATAGTTTGGTAATAGGATGCTTTCTAACAGATGCAGAGAGGTTGGTATTGTTAACATAAATGGGGGGAGAAGATATATTGATATTAATGCAAATGAGAAGTTCAAAGATACATAATAAATATTATTTATCCAGAAGATGTTTGCAGCCCATCTGTAGGTTTCATGTATGACTATTCTAGCAATACAGCTAGACCTTCACTGTCTGATATTTCAGTCTTAACATTGAAAGGTGTCATTTGAGTGAAGAGGGGAAAAACAACTGGAAAAATGTTAAGAGACTGATCTTATATGTACACACATATAAGAAGGGTTGTCCTGTATAAAATCATTTGTGGTTTTCCCATATGTGCGTAGAAAATGGAATGTAAATTAAATCTTTATCAATTATTATAATGTTTTGTTTTCCTCTTTAATTTGTATGGCTGTGAAGATGCATGATTATGCTTGCCTAAAAATAAATGAGAGCTTTCATAGACAGGAATTTTTCTATTAAAAAATATCAATGAACTAGTATCAAGTTCTGTTACACAAGCTGGCCTTTAATTTACATTGGATTTTCAAGGAGTCACTTAAGGCAAAGCATTGCCAGCTGGAAGTACTTTCTGATGCAACTTCCTATTCACTCTTAGAGTCATTCTTTTTATTCTAGATTGTATCTCACAATATTATACCAATATTATAACTGAAAAATCTAGTTGAAACAATTAGCACCAGAAATGCTGCATATATAACATGTACTTTTATTTGTATAGATTGTTGCATACTTTCTTAAAGTTAATTGTACAAACAATTTTAACCCTGCTCAAAAGTGTATTTTGGCAAAAGCTCTAAGAGCTGTCAGCGCTTCGGAAAAAATCCTTTTGAGTAATCTTCCTGTTCTCTTACAGGATGTATAAAATCTCTTATCCTTATTTCCATCTTCTGCTTTACTCTGCTGAAAACATAAAGCTTGTGTTTCTCTTCATTCTTTAGGAAGTTAGTTACATCTGGAGGCTGACAAGTTAAGCAAGTCAGCTAAGGCTAAGCTCAGATCAACAGGTCTAAAGGAACTATAAAGCGTGGCTATGTGCCCCCAGCCTAAGCTAGCATTTTTGATTTTAAATATGTATTACAAGAAACATCAGAGTCATCTGATGATGTCATTACTGTAAGTTTTAATCCTAGTCACAAGAGTTATCCATAGACAAATCATACCTGGTGAGAGTTCAGTCACCTATCTTCTTAGCTTGAGTTAATTCTTTCTCTGTTTTCAACTTTACCAAAAGATGTGACCAATAATCAATAGCTCTGCTTAAAGTGGTATGTTATTATTAATGAGAGTAATAAATGAGGGGAGCAATCGCTCCAGACTGGACTGATCTGCTTGTAACCTCTGTGCTTCTGCTTAGAATAAGTGCAAAACACTTCATGTCAGCATACTATAGCAGTTATCCTGACTAGCATATTGAAAACAAAGATTCAAGTGATCTGTGCTGAGAACAGGTCCAGAAAACAAGAAACCTTCACAACTCCTTGTAAACTTAGCCTTTTGCAGTGAACTTCATTTCCCAGCAAGAGCATCTTGCTGAAGATTTGCATGTTGTATTGATACTAGTATAAAATAGGTTAAAGAGAAGCTTTATGCATAATTTAAATTACTCTCAGAGAAAATGTAACCAAACTAATGGAGAGAGAAATATCTATACATGGTGGCAAAGAAATATCTACTGTAGCTACTTACCTGAAATATGTTTTCCCAGCGGTCTAATTAACTGTATAATGTGGCACTAAGACTCAATTTTTTTCCCCATCAGAAAACAAGTTTTTATGCATTGAATTATACAGTGACCTTGTTTATATCATAAACTCCAAAATAAGGTGACAATTCTGTCATGTATTTAACGTAAAACATTTCGAAGAAGAAACTTATGCTATGAAATAAAGCAGAGGCTTTTAGATAATGTATATTGCATGTTTGGTGTTTTTGAAAAAGTAAATAATAATGTGTTACTTTTCTTGAACTCACATATTTGAGGGAAAATACTTCAGTGAAGAGGCTACAAAGTGCAAATGGAAAATTAATTTGTTTTGCAGATATCTATTTTTGGAAAGCAGAGCAGCCTATGCAATTACTTCTCTCTAAATAAAATGCAAAAAGCCTGCCATCTCTATGGAATGTTATATGATTTCCAGCAGAGTCATTTGTTTTTTGGCAGCGTGAATGCCTGAGTGCAGCAAAATAAACAAAAAAACCTTTTTTGTTATGGCTAAGTACTTTGGTAATCATGTAAGACCAATTCATGTTAGTATTTCAGAATGGACTTTTTTCGCTGTACTCAGAATCAGTGGCATTTGAATAGGTTGGGAGGCAGACTGGGATACTGGAAAGTTTCACGGAAGACTCATCAGCAAATTATCTGGCATCACTTTTGTGGAACAGCTATAGGAAATGCACTTTGGGGTCCTGGTCAAGTCAATTACATCGTTTTTTTCTTTTGATGTCAGGTTGCTTAAAACTAGACCTTGTAGCTGCTTTGGGATAATGCAAAGCTTAAGCAGACCTAGAACAGGGTGCAAAATTTAAAACTCCTTGGAAAGAATGGCATGGCAGGATTTCCAACTAGTTTGTGCTCAGATAACTTTATCTCAGAAAGAGATGATCCAACTACCTCTATACGTCACAAATCAATTACAAATTAAATAAAGTGAATAAAACAAAATGTCTTTTAGCTTATGTAATTTTCCTTCAGAAGGTCTTGAACCAGAACCCTTTGTCTAGGGGAAGCCATGTATGAGATCACCGTTAGAAGTCCAAAGCTTAATTTATGACTCTTCATGCAAAACACAAAGCTGGATCTGAAAACAGTGAGGAGCTTACCAGTTAGCTTTTGCAGTCTTGTTGATGGGTTGCCCTCAGGCTAAAGTCAAATATTGACTGTTAAGTAATTGGAGTTCTTATACAGCACCTAAGATCCACAACCTGTAATGGTTCTTTCCAACCATTGAGTAGGCACCACGGTCTTTCTCTTTAAAATGCTACATACATGTGGTCCTGCAAATATTTAGGTTGGGCTTTTATGCATTCTACTGGTAATTTTCATCCTGACAGTTACAATGTAAGAGTGTCTAAACTGAATAAAATTTATGTTATGACAAAATAACAATATAAAAGTCACAGGGGTTTTTTTTTGGCTTTAATGTTTGCATACAAGGTATTGTATATTGGAAAAAATTTATTGCACTCTATGCTAGAAATCCATCTGTTAAACAGTAAGATGCTGCTATGAAGATTTTATTATGTGATCTTGCACACTGCCCAGAGAGAAACTTGTTGAGGTTTCAACAAATAATATAGGCATGTTGAGTTGTTAAAAGTAACTAAGGAGATTAAAATGACAGTTTGCACAGCATAACTCCACTTAGGATTTATGCTCAAGGAACCACTGGTAACTCTACTAGGTAAGATCCTATCAATTTTTCAGGACTATATTACTTTGGTATTATTTTTTAATCATTTCGGCAAACACCATGGGGCTTCAACATAAAGGGCAGTACAAATTCAATACCACACTTGTATCATTTGAATTATGTTGGTATCCATGGATGGAAACGATAATCACATTAAAATGTGCTTCATAGTGATTTCATAAAACTAATAAGGTCTTTCTGTAGGAAAAAACCCTTCTCCTGTAGGACACAAAAAGATTTTTAAAAATACCTTGAGTTGTATGTAGTTATTTTATCAACACAGTGGTTTTGCTTAAGTTATTCACAATGATCTATTCAATACCTCTAATTCATTTGAATACTGTCAGTGTAAAAACTTTGCTTTCATCAAGTATTCCTTGCTTCTTTACTTGAACACAATACAAAAGATACCATCACTCTGAAAGAGAAAAACCCTGTAACTGGTTAAAAGATTTGAATATTATTATGAAATACTGCATTTGCTTAGTTTTTAAAATATGTCAGCACTGATTTTGAAGATATTGCGATATCTGGTTCATGGGAAATATATGACCTGAGATGGCTGAGGTGAACTGCAATTATGGCTGCCTGCAGATCCCACTGGGCTATTGCAGCCCTTCTGTGCACACGTGTAGCTACCTCAGAATATCCCTCGTCCAAGACAAGAAAAGGTACTTGAGGAAGGCAACATAAAATAGACGACTATTATTATTTTTAATTGAAGGCTGCCTATCATGATATTTTTTTTTCCTTGGCTTAAGATATTTCCTGAATTTTCTGGGTTTTTCAGCAAAAAAAGTTTTGGTAACACTAAGGACTTCTAAGTGATGACATGAATTTCATCTTTTCATAATTAATATCTGGAGCAAGACTATAGTAAAAACTACAGTCAGAGCTATGGAGGTGACCAGGCACAAGTGCAAATAAAGCACAGAGGTATTTACATGGCCTAGGGACAGCTGAAAGATTCAGCACATGATCTTGTTTGACTTTTACAAGAAAAAAGAGAAACAAGGTCAATAACAATGTTTAAACGCTTACCTAACAGGCATTTTGAATTTGAAAGTTTCTAAGACTAGGGTGTATTTGTGAAAAATCATTAAATTTGTGATAATAAGATGATGCCAGCGCATTAAGGCTCTTGGGGAAAATGTTTAATAGGGAATTATTTTCAAATGTTCATCTGTAAATTGCCTGGTACATACTTATCTTTTGAAGAGTTGCTACATCATTTGAAGTTTAATTTTAATCACCAAAGGATGAAATGGGAGAATTTTAGTCCTCCTTTAAGTGCACATTTCGATACAGCATTAACTGTGGTGTTGCTACTGATACCTCTGTAATATATGTGACAAAATTGCTGGACAACTTGGATGAATCAAGCATTTCAAATTCAGTGAGGGGTTTTTTTTTTTTTTGGCCATGTTTGCTTACACTATGAGAATGTTGTGGATTTTTCATGACTGTGATTAAAACTAATAGTACAAAATGAGGCACAGTTTAAATATAATAGGAGGAAGAAAATAAAGAAAGGGAGAGATGTAGTTAAGTGTTATGTATGTACTTACATAATCATAATCCAAGTCATAAACCAAATGCATGTGTGTGAAACAGCACCAAGAAAGGAAAAGCTTATATACCAGTAGATGTTTTCCATTTCATCTTGTGGGGGGCATTCATTTCTGAGTCTCAGACTCAGTGATTGGTTTTTTTGTGTATGTACATGTTTGGTTTTTGTTTTTCTGAGAACAGCTTTCTGTGTTCCTTTTCGAACAAGGGAGAAAGGAGGCCTTCTTTGAAATTAGGAAGTAAGTAGAAGAAAATAGAAAAACTGTGATAGCTTTAGTGTTCATTGTTACCAGATCAGAAGCATCCTTAACACTTAAAGCTATATCATACATATACTTACACTTACACTTACACTTACATAAACACAATGAATATGTACGCCAGAGAAAAATGATACAAAATTCTAACATCCACCTGCAAATTTAATGTTTGAAACCTTAAAATCAATTATTTTTTTCACACAATTTCCTAATGAGGTCTGTAAGACATATGATAGGTAGATCTAAAGTCTGCTGCACTGAATTTTTCTGAATATGTAATTACATGAAGCTTAGAGGGGAAAAAAGAGCTCTATTATGAAAGTATGGATAACTCATGCTGATATAAGGGGTTTTATTGCCACAACAACAAATGGTTCTCAGGTAGGGATTAATTCCTCTGTGTGCTTCCTGACTAAATAATTACTGATCTCTAAGGCATTGATAGATTTTGAGAGCCTCTATGCTGCATGATGGTGGCTCATTTGTGCATATTCTGACAAAAGCTTCAGAAAATGGGACTCCCCACCAACATGTGGGAAGGCATACTGAAGTACAGTGTGGGTTTGAGTAAGCCAAAGATACAACAGAGGAAGACAACCTTCTACCTGTGAAATTTAAATTGTAGGCACCATTCACAAACATGCTCTCTGTGTTTGTGTGCTTTACTGCATCAAATCTGCTTCCTAGCTTCTTACCTGCTTGAAATGGTAGAAGGGAGGGTGGAAAAGCAAGAAATAAAAAGAAGGTGAGAAGAATCTGTTGGGTCTCAGTTTTGCAGGCATTTTACATCTGAATAACCCTCAGCATGTGGGAGGTTTTATTAACTTCAGCCATTCAAATTCTTTAAAATAAGCTTTTGTGTAAGTATTTCAGGATCAGAGTTTTAATATCTAGAGAAGATCTGCCAAGACTATGACAGTTAGCATAAAGTGGCACTTGCTGACAGCTGTGCATCCATCTCTTCCTTCTCTTCCTAGTCAGGTTCAGATATCACTGGGACAGGCCTCAACAAACCCTTGAAGTGGCAAAGCCAGACTACAAAAATTAATAAAAATGTGTATAACTAAGAACAGAACTCAATAAGGAGAAATACACTTTCTAGTGAACTGAAAGAAATTGGGAGAGAAAAATAGAAATGAAAACCAAGTATTTTGTATGCCTCCTGAAATACCAGCATAATACAGTTGAAGTGGGAATAGAAAGGTTTTTTCCATACGTGAATATCAGCAATGCACAGTGCCTCATCTAATAACAAAAATGTCTTTTTAAGATGTGTGGAAAAGAAGCAAGATCAGAATTATTTCAAGAAATAGATGTTTCACTGATTAGTTTTACTGGATTTATAAATCAACACTTAGGGTTTTTAAACATTAATTCACCTGTTCTTTATAGATACTCTTTTAATACCCTCTGAGAATTCTGACATATATATATAGAATCATAGAATCGTTTAGGTTGGAAAAGATCTTTAAGATCATCAAGTCCAGCTGTTAATCTAGCACTGCCAAGTCCACCACTAAACCATGTCCCTACGCACTACGTCTACACGTCTTTTAAATACTAATTTAATTTAGATTTTAAAATTGTGTTTAGATGTAATTTCACAATTATAAATTGAACTAAAGCTTTCTTGGTTTTGTTTTTCTTCCTCTGAAATGAAGAATTATATCCACAGTGGAAGAGTGTTCCCCTCACAGACTGCCTTGGTGAGACTTGCTATAGTCTTAAAAAATGAAAAAGACAAAATAAGCTACTTAAGAAAATTAGTTTCAGTGGGGTCTTTATTTAAATTCAATACTTTTGCTGATACATTTTGATAAAGTAAATATCCTGATTAGTAATTTAAAAATAAAATCAACAAAAAGATATGATAATGAATTTTATACGTCATGCAATTCAGCTGCAATTCAGAGAATTTTCAACCTAGCTTTTGTTACTTGTGTCCATTCATCTGTAGAAGACCAGGTTCAAGACCATCTAAGGAACCTGAAGGCGCACAAGTCCACGGGACCTGATGAGATGTATTTGAGGGTCCCGAGGGAAGCGGTGGATGAACTTGCTAAGCCACTCGCCATCATATTTGAAAAGATGAGGCAGGCTGGTGAAGTTCCCACTGACTGGAAAAGGGGAAACATAATCCTCATTTTTAAAAAGAGAAAAAAGGAAGACCCAGGGAACTACAGGCCAGTCAGTCACACCTCTGTGCCTGGCAAAATTATCAAGTAGATCGTCCTGGAAACTATGCTAAGGCACATGGAAAATAAGGAGGTGACTGGTGACAGCCAACATGGCTTCACTAAGGGCAAATCGTGCCGGACAAATTTGGTGGCCTTCTACGGCAGGGTTACAGGGTTGGTGGATAAGGGAAGAGCAACAGATGTCATATACCCGGGCTTGTGCAAAACATTTGACACTGTCCCACATGACGTCCTTGTCTCTAAATTGGAGAGACATGGATTTGATGGATGGACCAGTTGGTGGATAAGGAATTGCCTGGATCATAGAATCATCGAATCATAGAATCAATAAGGCTGGAAAAGACCCTTAAAATCATTGCGTCCAACCGTTAACCTAGCACTGCCAAGTCCACCACTAAACCATGTCTTTAAGCACCACATCTACCCGTCTTTGAAATACCTCCAGGGATGGAGACTCAACCACTTCCCTGGGCAGCCTGTTCCAATGCCTGACTACCTTTGCGGTGAATATGTTTTTCCTAATGTCCAACCTAAACGTGCCCTGGTACAACTTGAGGGCACTTCTTCTTGTCCTATTGCTTTTTACTTGGGAGAAGAGACCAAGCCCCACCTCACTACAACCTCCTTTCAGGTAGTTGTAGAGAGCAATAAGGTCTCCCCTCAGACTCCTCCAGGCTAAACAACCCCAGTTCTCTCAGCTGCTCCTCATAAGACTTGTGCTCTAGACCCTTCACCAACTTTGTTGCCTTTCTCTGGACACGCTCCAGCACCTCCATGTCGTTTTTGTAGCGAGGGGACAAAACTGAACACGGTACTCAAGGTGCGGCCTCACCAGTGCCAAGTACAGGGGGATGCTCACCTCCCTGGTCCTGCTGGTCACACTATTCCTGATACAAGCCAGGATGCTATTGGCTGCCTTGGCCACCTGAGCACACTGCTGGCTCATGTTCAGGCAGCTGTCAACCAACACTCCTAGGTCCTTTTCTGCCAGGCAGCTCTCCAGCCACTCTTCCCCAAGGCTGTAGCGTTGCATGGGGTTGTTGTGACCCAAGCACAGGACCCGGCACTTAGCCTTGTTGTACCTCATACAGTTGGCCTTGGCCCATTGATCCAGCCTGTCCAGATCCCTCTGTAAAGCCTTCCTACCCTCCAGCAGATCAACACTCCTGGCAAACTCTGTGTTGTCTGCAAACTTAGTGAGGGTGCACTCGATCACCTCGTCCAGATCACTGATAAAGATATTAAACAGAACTGGCCCCAACACTGAGCCTTGGGGAACACCACTTGTGACCAGCCACCAGCTGGATTTAACTACATTCACCACAACTGTTTGGGCCCGGCCATCCAGCCAGTCTTTTACCCAGTAAAGAGTATGCCCATCCAAGCCATGAGCAGCCAGTTTCTTCAGGAGAATGCTGTGGGAAATGGTGTCAAAGGCTTTACTAAAGTCCAGGTAGACAACGTCCACAGCCTTCCCCTCATCCACTAAGCAGGTCACTTTGTCATAGGAGGAGATCAGGTTAGTCAAGCAGGACCTGCCTTTCATAAACCCATGCTGACTGGGCCCGATCTCCTGGTTGTCCCATACATGCCGCATGATGGCACTCAGGATGATCTGTTACATAACCTTCCCTGGCACCGAGGTCAGGCTGACAGGCCTGTAGTTCCCTGGATCCTCCTTCCGGCCATTCTTGTAGAGGGGTGTCACATTTGCTAACCTCCAGTCAACTGGGACCTCCACGGTTAGCCAGGACTGCTGACAGATGATGGAAAGTGGCTTGGTGAGCGCTTCCGCCAGGTCCCTGAGTACCCTTGGGTGGATCCCATCTGGCCCCATAGACTTGTGTCTGCCTACATGGCATAGCAGGTTGCTAACCATTTCCTCTTGGATTATGGGGGCTTCATTCTGCTCCCTGTCCCTGTCTTCCAGCTCAGGGGGCTGGGTACCCTGAGAACAACTGGTCTGACTATTAAAGACTGAGGCAAAGAAGGCATTAAGTACCTCAGCCTTTTCCTTGTCCTCTGTCACTACGTTTCCCCCCACATCCAATAAAGGATGGAATTCTCCTTAGCTCTCCTTTTGTTGCTGTTGTATTTGTAAAAACATTTGTTGTTGTATTTTTACAGCAGTAGCCAGTTTAAGTTCCATTTGGACTTTGGCCCTTCTAATCTTCTCCCTCCATGACCTCACAACATCCTTGTAGTCCTCCTAAGTTGCCTGCCCCTTCTTCCAAAGATCGTAAACTCTCCTTTTTTTCCTGAGTTCCAGCCAAAGCTGTCTGTTCAGCCAGGCTGGTCTTTTCCCCTGCCAGCTTGTCTTTCGGAACATTAGGATGGCCTGCTCCTGCACCTTAAAGATTTCTTTCCTGAAGAATGTCCAGCCTTCCTGGACTCCTTTGCCCTTCAGGACTGCCTCCCAAGGGACTCTGTCAACCAGGCTCCTGAACAGGCTAAAGTCTGCCCTCCAAAAGTCCAAGGTAGCAGTTCTGCTGAGCCCCCTCCTTATTTCCCCAAGAATCGAAAACTCGATCATTCATGATTGCTGTGCCCAAGATGGCCTCCAACTGTCACATCACCCACCAGGCCTTCTCTGTTCACAAACAAGAGGTCCAGCGGGGCACCTTCCCTAGTTGGCTCACTCATCAGCTGTGTCAGGAAGTTATCTTCCACACACTCCAGGAACCTCCTAGGCTGTTTTGTCTCCTCTGTATTGTATTTCCAGCAGACATCTGGTAAGTGGAAGTCCCCCATGAGAACAAGGGCCAGCAATCATGAGACTTCTCCCAGCTGCTTATAGAATACTTTGTCCGCCTCTTCATCCTGGTTGGGTGGTCTATAACAGACTCCCACCATGATATCTGCCTTGTTGGCCTTCCCCCTGATCTTTACCCATAAACACTCAACCCTATCATCACCATCATTAAGCTCTAGACAATCAAAACTGTCCCTAACATACAGGGCTGCCCCACCACCTCTCTTTCCTTGCCTATCCCTTCTGAAGAGTTTATAGTTGTCCACTGCAAGCACTCCAGTTGTGTGAGTCATCCCACCACGTTTCCATGACTGCAACTATAGCATAGTTTTCCAGACTCAGGACGGCTTCCAGCTCCTCCTGTTTGTTGCCCATGCTGCATGCATAGATGTAGATGCACTTCAGTTGGGCTATTGCTCCTGCCAGCTTTTTGGGGGGCAAAGCCCTAATTTCTACATGACCATTCTCAGGTGCTTCCGTGGTTTAGAACACATCCATAACCGTTGCGTCTTTGCTGCCGCATGGCTCTCCATCCCCTGCCTCCACTGAGATGGCAGACCGAAGGACCTCACTAGCACACTGCCCCTCAAATATTGGTGTGCTGCTCCCAGGCTTATCTCTAGCAAGCCTGGTTTTACTCCTTTCCCCCTTCAAATCTAGTGAGGTAGTGTCATATGCAGTACTTGATCAGGTGCCTGGGAGATGAAAAATGGCATTTTTGTGTAAACTCATACATCATAAAGAGTTTTGTCTTGCAGTACTGCATGTTTTTGTTGTGTGTTTTTTTGTTTGTTTTTTTTTTAAAGCCCACTAAATATTCTGCTTAGTGATTTTGAGTAATTTAATAGGAGAGAGGTAGTGCTTTTTCAAGATAAATCAGGAGGGGGAAAAGCATGTCTATGACAGCTTGTCATCTGAAATTATGAAAATTGAGCTAATTGTTCTTGTGTAAAAGGGGAACTGAATACAGATAAAAGCTTGTTTACATGTATTGTTAATTTTTTTTGTTGTTTAAAAACCAGGTAAGTAGCCCAAGCTGTAAGTGGTCACTTATCTTTAAGAAGATATTGTAACTGAAAGGTTAGAAATGCTCAGTTTAGGGATTTCTGAATGCACAGAAGACAAATGGAATTATGAGGTAAGTGTAGGGAATAAGGAAAAGTTATAAGGTTTTGAGTCGTTTTATTAGTCCATCTAAAATACCACAGTTGTGAAGTTCAACCTCTCTGCTAAAGGAGACAAAGTATGTTTTGGTATTACTACTCCTTTGTGATACTGTGGTATACATCACCTGCCATACGTTTAATATATTGCAGTTATTTTTTAATTATTAATATTTTTAATTAATATTGCAATATTCACATACATGGGAGCAATGTTGTTTTGTAAAGACTATCTATTATACATTTTTTGTTTCTTGGTTGACAGTATATTTGATTGTCACTGGACTGGATGCCTGGAGGTGACCAAGAGGAAAAATTGATTTAATACCAAAACTAAAATATGTATGGATATAGCAATTTCTGCTGTCTGAAGCAGTAAACATCAATGCACATGCAGATTTTGTTCATTCCCAGTAACATCTTTGATAGCAACTTATAAACTAATGATGGTGCAGTGACTTCTCAAGACAAAAGAGCAGCAGTAGCTCACAAATAACCTAATTGTTTCTCATTTGAAGTCATATAGATGCCAGAGTGATTTCAACAGTGCATGGTCCATGCTTTAACCAATTTTTAGTTTTAAAATCAGCTCTTTTTACACTCAAAATCTTTCTGTCTCTCCAGTGATCTGTTACACTCAGTCTTGTTATGGGCAAAAACTCATCATATGTAAGCCAAGAACAAAGCCAAGAACAGTTAAAACCTTAACCATCACATCTCAAAATCAAGGAATTATTTTTAGTCCATATCTGATTGCTACAGAAAAGCAGAGAGGAAAAAAAAAAGAATAATACTAGTACAGGAAAAAAATTATAACAGAATTTAAACAATGTAGTTAAAATTGCTACACACATACAATCTTGCATCCGTGCCTTTCTCTGCTTTTATTCTCATCCTTCCACTGATCCTCTGAGTCATAAGGCCATTGACTTCAGTGTGAGTGGATAGGTAGGGGAGTTTTGTTGTCACTGTTTGGTACTGAGGAGATGCCGATTCTTTTGGGATCACAGGAGGAAAGGCACTGACACTCAAACTAGTTAACTGATTTATTATACAAAGAATAGAAGTAGCAGAAAAGGAGACAGTGATCTTACATGCCTTCTGATGATGGGAACCCTGTTTTCTGCAGCATTGGATGAGCCCCTCCTCATTGATCACGGCTCTTTGTTGATCTATATAAAAATTATGCTTAATAGTACTTCATATAATTGCATGGTATTAAACAAAAGTAAAATAAATTAGACAATAGCCACCTTGTCCCTAGAAAAATTGCTGTTACTGCTAAATAGATAAAAACAAAGCCCCAGGCAGGCCATGAGAAGCCCAAACAAATGCTGGGAAGTCCTGAGACCTTGCAGAACTAGCAGAAAGCTTGTGACGTTTTACTAACAATGGCAATGCTGTGCTATTTACCAGCCTCATAGCCTTCTACAAACCTGCTAGTCTTTGGTAAGATGACTGGCTTGGTAGATGAAGGGGTGAGTTTGCGTGGCAAGGTTTTGGTAGCAGGGGGGCTACAGGGGTGGCTTCTGTGAGAAGTTGCTAGAAGCTTCCCCTTATGTCCAACAGAGCCAATGCCAGCCAGCTCCAAGACGGACCCGCTTCTGGCCAAGGCCAAGCCAATCAGCGACTACGGTAACATCTCTGTGATAACATATTTAAGAAGGGGAAAAAAACTACTGCGCAACAGCAGCTGGGAGAGACGAATGAGAATATGTGAGAGAAACAACTATGTAGACACCGAGGTCAGTGAAGAACGAGGAAGAGGAGGTGCTCCAGGTGCCGGAGCAGAGATTGCCCTGCAGCCCATGGTGAAGACCATGGCGAGGCAGGCTGTCCCCGTGAAGCCCATGGAGGTTAACAATGGGGCAGATATCCACCTGCAGCCCATGGAGGACCCCCAGGTGGATGCGCCCAAAGGAGGCTGTGACCCTGTAAGAAGCCCCCCTGAAGCAGGCTCCTGGCAGGACCTGTGAACCCATGGAGAGAGGAGGCCATGCTGGAGCAGGTTTGCTGGCAGGACTTAGTAGCTGGAGAAATGCCCAGTGGAAAAGGACCTAGGGGTGTTGGTTGACAGCCACCTGAACATGAGCCAGCAGTGTGCTCAGGTGGCCAAGAGGGCCAATTGCATTCTGCCTTGTATCAGAAATAGTGTGGCCAGCAGGACCAGGGAGGTGATAGTGCCCCTGTACTTGGCACTGGTGAGGCCGCACCTCGCGTACTGTGTTCATATTTGGGCCCCTCACTACAAGAAGGACATGGAGGTGCTGGAGTGTGTCCACAGAACGGCAATGAAGCTGATGAAGGGTCTAGAGAACAAGTCTTATGAGGAGCGGCTGAGGGAGCTGGGGTTGTTTAGTCTGGAGAAGAGGAGTCTGAGGGGAGACCTTATTGCTCTCTACAACTACCTGAAAGGAGGTTGTAGTGAGGTGGGGCTTGGTCTCTTTTCCCAAGTAACAAGCAATAGGACAAGAGGAAGTGCCCTCAAGTTGTACCAGGGGACGTTTAGGTTGTACAAAAGACACATGGACATACTGGACTGAGTTCAGTGAAGGGCCACAAAGACCATTTGGGGACTGGAGCATCTGCCATATGAGAAGAGGCTGAGAGAGCTGGGACTGCTCAGCCTGGAGGGAGAAGGCTCATGGGAATCTTGTCCATGTGTATAAATACCTGATGGTCGAAGTACGCCCAGTGACGGAACAAGAGTCAATGGGCACAAACAGAAACATAGGAAATTCCACTTAAACGTAATAAAAAAATTATTTACTATGAGGGTGGTCACACACTATAACAGGTTGCTCACCAAAGTTTTGGAGTCTCCATCCTTGGAGATACTCAAAACTCAACTGCACATGACTCTAAGCAACCTGCTCTCACTGACCCTGCTCTGAGCAATGGGTTGGACTAGATGATCTCCAGAGGTGCCCTCCAGCCTCAGCTCATCTGTGATTTTGTGATTTACTAAGGTTCACAGCTACACTGTTAACTTGAGGGGTTTTGTTTTAAGAAAAATATTTCCTTTCAAAGTTTTCTTGTCTGAAAATCAAGATTGTCTCTTATGTTACCTTAAGATGAGTTATTCTACAATAAATGGAGAGGAGGAATTGCTGTCCAACAATGTAAGAATAACTTATTCCATTTGTAGCCTGTGAATGCTAATGACTCCATTCATGATCTTATTTTTCCTTTTAAATTCCCTTATAAAGGACTTGTTATATCATTAATTCCTAAGAGCTGGGAATGTCATCAAGTGGTTTTATATTCAGTAGAAAAATTAAGATCATCAAAATACTTATTTCCCAAAAACTTTAAGTTGTCACAGAGATGTTTTAAGATACCAAGGAACCAAAAACCATGTGCTAGTCCTTACTCTGCTGTTATGTTATTCCAATGAAGGTCAAAAAGCATAGGTGAAGGTTAAGAAAACACTACAGTAGTAACTGAAACTTAATTTTTAAATTATCCTTTGTCATTCCCTCCAAGTATAAAAATACTAGCTACAGTATATATAGTAAAAAAAAAAAGTAAAACTTTGCATTGCCAATACAGAATAAAAGTTGGAACTTTAAAGTACTGTTGGTTAGTATAAAAGTTTTGAGATTTTTTTTGCCAACCCTGTACTTCTTCTTCACTGATGGTTGCCAGTTAGAACATTGAGAAATGTCCACTTTGGCACCCATTGTTTCCCCCTCTATTCATTTCTGGCCTGGTTTCAGATTGCTTTCATTTTTTGCAATTGTTTGTATTTCATTAGTTTAGGAAATTGTCAGGCAGTGCACTTAGGAACAACTTTGGTTATTGTGCTGGGTTTTTTTGCACTTTGGTTTTACAACTTTTTGATTTATCTGGATTTACACATTTGGAGCAGGTAGTCAAACCCACCTAATTAATATTTTCATTTTCATTAAATACTATTTTATACTTTGGGTACAGATAAAATCGATGGAATGGTAAATAATGGCTCCATCTTAAAAAATGTATGTAGCAGCTTTACTCTTTGAGAAAGAGTATCACACATTTGAAGTACTCCTTTTCATCAATACAAGCATTGCATCACATTTATAAAAAGCACGTTAAAAAGTGCTGAACTGATGTAGCTATCAAAGTGAACATCCAGTTGAATACTGTAAAGACCTTTAAAAGACTTGAAATTATCTTAGTGCTGAAATCCCATTTCTGATTTTCACAACGGGTAACAGGAAACTGCCTGTAACACTTTACTCACAGATATCTTTAGATTCTGAATTCATGTGAGCTAATGAACCTTGTAAAATGGTCAGTGAGATACAGTGAATTAGCTTGTATGTCTGTGAAAGTGTGATTTTTTGCTTTTGCCATCCTATAGTTTTTCTTTTAATTTATTAGATTACTATTGTTATTGCTATATTGCTATTGCTATTGCTATTGCTATTATTATTATTATTATTATTATTATTATTATTATTATCATCAATTTATGGGTACTAGAATTATCATGTAACATCCTGACTCTCTAACTAATTAGACTTCATTGATTGATGAGTCAGTGAAAGATAAACTTTTCCTGCAGCTGAAAGGGGCAAGGTACTGGGATTGTCTTGCAGAAATGTACAGAATTTATAGAAATTGCACTTTTGTTGTGCTGCAGTTTTTATGCCATTGAGAGTATTGTTTTTTGGGGATTTTTTTAAGTTCAACTCTTTCATTAATTGTTTCCAAAACCAAAAGACAAAATCCATTATCTTTTCAAGCTTCATGACTGTATCATCTGAAAGGTTTCGTGAACTGAAAAACCAGACATATTTAAAGTAGCATCTCTTGCCTTTGTTTGGGATGCATCTGTTCAGGTAACTCTTGTTTAGCAGTGATAGCTTGGCTGTTGTCCAGCAGTTTAATTAGCACTTGCTTACCTAATCTCTTATAGCAGGTAATATTATTACTGAATTCAGGGACTCTGAAAATCCCATATCTGACAAAGCAGGCTTAGTAATGAAAATCGCTATGTTTTTACATTGTATTTGTCTTGGCAAGAACACCTACTAGAACACATACATTTTTCACTAGCTAGAAAACATGCAGTTCAGAGTTGCAATCCCTGAGTTGTTCACTCCAGAAAAACAGAATTGAGCAGGAATTAAAATTGAATGAAAACTGGAGGGGGAGTTGCAGAGGACAAAGTGTACAACAGAGCATCATTTTCTAGACAGATGTTAATTTGTTTCTCACTGGGTGAAACTGATCTGCTGTAATGTATTTGTGTGTGGATTTTGAAATGTTTTTGAGCAGAATATCTATGGAGTACCGAGGGTTGACTCCAGCCCCTGGGTTGGTTCAGTTGCCTGATTTCTTCACACAGGCTAGCTAGCTTGACTCCTGCTTGACAGCTGTTGAGAGCTGATTTTTGGAGACTCGTACTCACAGGAGGGAGTTGTTTTGTGTTTTGCTGAAAGGAGAGGAAACATGCTGAACCAGTGGTTCTCAGAAGCAATACCACCTTGGTTTTGTCTCTTCCCCTCCAACCCTCCTCTTGGCAGGGAGAGGGATGAGGAGGTGTATTGTTAGTGAGCATGTTTGGACCACAAAACCAAAAAGCTGAGATATGATTTTCTTTCACTGGGAAACTGGGGATTACTCTCTCCTTTTAGCTAAAAGGAAAAGTCCATTTGCAAACATGGGTGTGTGCTCTGCTATACAAGTGCTGAACCTCTGTCTTAGAAATTGTAGTGGTTATTATCTGCGACTATGCAGCACAACATCCCTTTCCATTTTCCTACCCTTGATGCAGGACCCATCACAGTTCATCATCTAGTATCATTGGATAAAATGGCAACAAGCTTGGGCTTAATTCATCTGTTGTGCTGTAATTTGTTCAGTAGCTTCTATGCAGGCAGATGATCTGTCCCTGCAGCAGAGGTGCACATGACAGCAGGGGCAGGTGCTGCTGTTGCCACCCCAAGGTGACGTCTCTCCTCTCAGGATTCAGTGCTCAGGGTCTCCATCTGCATACACAGGCAATTTGGTCACCATCTAATTTTAAGTGTTTAGTTTTCACATTCCAGGTTGCCCCCTCACAGATCCTCTTTCTCTACTGAGTAGATGGGAAACCAGGTTTCTGTTAGGCACACAAATTAGATATCTAAATTAGACAGTCTGACTAGTCCCCAAAGTATTAATTTTCCATATGTTTTACAATATATGAATTGGATCTTTCTTAAGAATCATGTCTTGGTAAAATGAAGGAAATATACTGCTTATGACATCTCTTACAAGTGCATCTCTCTGTTCTTTCAAATTGCTGTATAGACATCCACTACTTCTGCATGTGTACTTTTGCAATAGGTCTAAAATGTCACTAATATATCATAATGACCAAACAGAGAATGAAAATTGTACATAATTGTTCTCTTGGAGTGATCTCAAATTCTGCCAGGCAGCATATCAAATTTTCATTTGTGAATCTGTAGTTGTGTATCTGTTTAGTTAGGAACACAAGGGAAAAATTAAACAAAGGAAACATAATAACATTTTTCTATGGACTTTACAGACTGTAGCATAAACTTGAATTGTTTTAATCAAACTGGAGAAACCCTTAAAGAAAATAACTGAATTTAGGCTGATGTGACCGTATTGAGGATTGATAAAGATATTGATAAAGATTTCTTTAAGGATTTATTAAAAATAGTAAGCATGGGTTTTTCTTCTGACAAAGCTAGACCCATCTGATAGAGGCCAACTTGTAGCATCAGTAGCTGAAGCAATTATTTTCATTGCTGCTGTTTTGTAATTTCATCTTTAAAGTACACTTGTTCCAAGATTTTTAATGTGTCTTCAAAAGATAAAACATTGTTTTGTTAATATAATTTTATGCTACAAATAGTCTTCTTGATACTACTATTAATACTCCGCCTGTTCAAAGGGGAGTGTTCCTTGTACTACAGTGATCAAGATATACGTTGATGAGTCAAATTGTTTTTTCTCCCCTCTACATTTCAGATAAGCATAAGAGATGACCATATAGTGGTTGTAGGGCTTTTCCAAATTGCTAGTCACAAAAAAAGAGAAAACAAATGAGGTACACTTGCACAAAGAAGTGCAAATATAAACTGACCACAGGTAAATGTAAGGTATAAATTAAATTTGGGCTATGAATTACAGGAAGTTTCTAAACACCAGAGAAAGGAGATTATGAAGCAATTTCCAGCAGGAGTTTCAGAAAAGAAGTATTTAAGTGGTCTTGAGATAAGAATTGATAGAAGAATCTCTATTTCCTCTATTGATTGAGCTGATAGACAGCTAGAACCATTGACCCAGAAGACCTGGACCAGTCCTGCTATTAAGAACAGTGGGGTATTTATTAAGGAAGAGAAAGAGTGGACTTTTTTTTCTCCTTTCAAAGGCTGTACCTGATAGGCACACTTTACAATAGTGTCTAGGAGCAGTTTTACTCTCTGATACAACGCAATGGATTTCATTTTTATTTGTGTATACTTCATTTTATTTAGTATTCAAGTAGATATTGCATATTTTCATGTGAAAGGTTATTTTCATTAACCTTCAGTTATCTCTCCATGTTCATTTTGGTGAAATGGATCTTATGATGTCAAGAATTGTCTAATAAAAGCTAGAAAAATGCATTTATATGCAGATTAAATTAAAAGCTAAGCAGCTGTTGGCAACTCAAGAAAAAGATCAAAATATTAATGTATGAAATCTTCAGTTTCTTGTTTATTTTTTGGATGATTTTTCATTACCATATGTTTACTATGTAACTTTTTTAATTCTAACATTTTAGAGTTTAATTTTGATATCTTTTATCTGCAGTGGTTAATTATTTTACTGTTACATTACATAGTCACCTTTTCAATAGGGCCTAGCTCACAAAGGAGTTAATAATTTTAGATGTTTGAATGCCTTGATGGGACCAGACATTCAAATGAGTCTTTTAAACATGCTTTCCACAATAGATCTTCAGGATATTTCAGGCTGGAAACAAAATATCTGGTACATCACACTGTTAGTTAGTTCTAAATTTTTTTTTTCTATTTCCTTGTCAAGATATTTACTTGTATCTTGATAGGAATTATTTGATATTCTAATGAAAATTTTTCATTACAGACAATATTGAGTAACTTTATAGTGCTATGTTGGATATCTGGGGGAAAGGAAAAAAATAAGCATAAGAATCCCTTAAAAAGAAAGTGGAGAAGTCAAAGATGAAGTGAAAACCTTATACATGAATTAATTTTCTTGTCAAGCTGAAAATTTCTGATATGCCTGGAAAACAAAGAACAACAGAAAAACATTATATTTCTAGTGACCTTTTTGCCAAAGTGAAACCCCACTCTCTCATGAGTATGTCTGGCAGTTATTAATTTGCCCTTTTCTGACAGTTTTACTATACTTGGCTGCAGTGGGCTCCTCTCTTTTTTAGACAAATACATCTTTTAATACATATGTCAGCTAGCTGGGCTGTAATTCACCTGTTGTGTAATTCAGCCTCCAGCAACATCAGAACAGGCAAAATGTAAGACAGCAGAGCAGAGATGTATACCTGGCATCTCTGTAATGGATTAGGCACAAAATCTGAATGTCCTTTTTCCCACTAATCAGAAACCACATTCCAATACAGATATGAGAGTCCTGTCAAAAGCAATGTGCTGAGAGGGAAGGAAAAAGACATTTCTTCAGAGGCCGACTGGTTTCTTGTGCAGTCCATATGCAGGTAGTCGAGTGACTCCTGAGTGAGTGTCAAGCCAGGGAACTTCTTTATAGAGGAGGAGCTTTCTAATGAAAGGAAAGCAGGAATTTTTACTGCATAAGGCAGGTCCAGAGGCTGGTAATACAATTTTGTGAAGGAGGGTTCAATTTAAAAATATGGATTTGTTAGGAATAACAATGTTTGATCATTTTGTCACAAGCAAAAGAGAAATATTTCAAGTCTAGTAAATGTTTTATTTCAAGAGCTGATATTTTACATTAAATTCTATGTTGTTGTGCAGTATTATGAATACAAAATATAATGATTTCAAGAGGAAAAGTGAAAATATTTTTTTAGTTTAATGTTTAATATTGTCTGCTTGTTTTCTTTTCCAACTTACTTTCAAAAAAGAATTTTGATTAAGATTGACCTAATTTCACAGGCACCCTGATTTCAGTGAAGTGAACAGATAATTCTGCTGAAGCTTCTGCAGTTATCTCTTCTTCAAAAAGCTGAAGATACAAGCTAGTCAGAGACAGGGTGAGATGCTGAATAGTAGAAAAGAGAAAAGGAGCTCCTAGGTTGCTAATTCCACTTTTATGTGGGGGTTATAATGCATAAATGGAATAAAATGTGTTTTGAAATGTGACCTGTCTAAAATGTGGCTATATACATGCATATATAATGTAAGTTTGCTGTGTGATTATTGTGATTTTGAGAAGAAAGATAGCAGGCATCTAGAAGGTGAAAGAGAAATCCAGAAGGGATCAGTTTAGTATTATATTTTTTTTTCTGAGAGAGAGTATTTTCCAGGAAAAAAAAAAAAAAAAAAAGAAGTTCTGCTGTGAAGATATTGTGTTAACTCTGGAAAAGAGATTCAATCAATGAAGTGTGAAATGGAAGGATTTTAATTCCGCTTTCAGTGCAAATCTCAGTGTGGCATTAACTATGGAGTTACTAATAATATTTTTATAATAAAAAAAATTCATATCATCTAGAGTTCATATATAATCATGTAAAGTGTTCCAAATTAATTATGAGACCGCGATTTTAATTTTGATCATTCAGTTCCTACAATTAAAAATAGCCTTTCCTTCTTTCTTCTGTCACCATTTACAAAGCCACTTCTGAGGAAACAGAAAACAAGACTCCTGAGGATGAATGTCATGAGAATTTTGGGATTAATACCTAAGTGCCTCATCCCATTTATTTGCTCTATTACATGTGTGAAATAATACACCATATGCCATACAGTGAGGTTTAATCCTATCAGATTTCACACATAATACATAGGGGACATGTTTTAGTTTTGGTTTTATTTCCTTGCCTACCTTTCTTGGTTAGTGACACATTAAAGAACTGATTTGCAATTGCCATTTCAGGAGGCATATAATCTTACCTTAGATTTTCATTATTCTCTCTTGCTGTTTTTAGCTCTGGGTATCATAATATGAATTTTTCTAAATAAAAATAATCCTTTAGAAAAATGTTGGCCTTAATTTCAAAGGTTAGCTGAAAGAAAAAGAGATTCATATCAAAATCTTCCACATAAGGGTCATTCATATTAATCAGGTCTTTTATGTAAAGCTATAATCTTTTTCTTCATGCCAGTGGAAGACTTTGTTTGCTATGGTTAAGCCACAACAAAATTAAACCTTTTACTCAGGTATGTTTACTGCCATTAAAGATCAAGCCTTAGAGAAAGGTGGTAATTAAACTATTGATGACTCCTATAAGAGCTAAGTTTACTTACAGATTGCAACACAGCAGTGTAGAAAACATTGCTCAGCTGGAGACAATTTTACTCCCAAAGACGTTTACCTTGATATTAAGAAGACTGTATTGAGGAGAAGCTTGATAAATATTATTTCTCAGTCTGTTTACAAAACCAAGTGTAAAATGAGACTCAGGTGTCAAATGGGAGACACATATGACTTCTCCTACTGTTTGGCTAATGTTCTGAAAAATACCATGTGAACAGCCATCCTGAGACACAGGATAAATACTAATTTATTACTATAAAATGGAAAAATGAATGGCACTAGTCACAACACCCTGGGCGAGGTGTGTGAAAAAATGAATGAGGGGTTAATGTAACTTCTCTGACTGCTTTCAGAGACTGAGTTGAACTTCGAAAGGGAAATAGAAATTATGCATTACTTGGAGATGCCTGCACTGACAGTTGTGAGCTTTGCAGCTCTCCAGACTGGAAGCTGTGCAGTCTCATTAGCAAAGAGTTGCTCCCAACCTGAAGTACAAAACTTAACAACTTGTGTGCTCTACTGTGCACACAATAATAATATAATAATATTGGGCATTTTCATTTCCAGTCAACTCAGGCTAGGCTAAAGTGAGCCAACCTCACCCTGCCTTATAAATCTATGTAAGCTGTTTTTTTCACTCAGAATAGGTTTGACTATTTAAACAGGGGGAGGAAAAAAAAAAAAAGAAAGAAAAAAAAGAGGAAAAGATGCGTATGTGTATTTTACATATGTTGTTTTTTTTTTTTCCTGGCTCCTTCGAGAGTCCTGGTAGACTATCGCTCTGCTGCTGTGTCCCCATTTCAGGCAGTTAACCTGGTGTCTAAACACCCGTTGAAGCAACTACAATGTCCCAAGTATTTTCATCCGAAGGCATAGGAACTGCAGGAAGTTCGAGCAAAATGAATACCTTGATTATCAAAAAGGATCTTGTATTCAGGTGAAATTTCCTCCCCATATTTGAATTGCTAGAAATTCAGAAGTGAATGTTTCAATTTTAAGCTCTTCTATATCTTCTTATATCTTTCTACCAGAAATTGTAGTCGTCTCCAGAAAAAAAATGAGAGAGACCTTAAGCTTAACACATCATAAAGCAGTCAAACACGTTCCTGCATAAACTTAGTGTTGGAACATTTTCTAAATTGATATATATTATTTACATAATATATAAAAAAAGAGAAGGAAATTTGGGGAGGTAATATGAGCTCTTGGAGGAACTTCACTTGTTTGTTGTTGAATTTATATGAAAAAGAGTTGGATGCTGAGGAGAAACAAAACAAAACAACAAGGACCAGTATAAGCACTTGTGTTCATAAACAAACATGCAAAACTTTATTAACTATGTTGTTTTTTCATATGTCTTCTTCTCTGCCTTTCAGGATTATTCAGTCTTGGTTCTCTCTGACAATTTTAATATACTCCTTTTTCTACTTGATTCCTCTTAGTTTTACTCCTTTTATTTTGGGAGAGAAAAAAAGGGAAGCGGTTTCCTTTTCCTGACAGAAGAGGTCCCTAGTCCTTTTTTCCTCTCAGTCTGGACTTATAAACACAAATTCATGTTTGGCTGTACGGATGATGGGATCTATGTCTAATTTTCTACTCCAGTCACGTCTCCTCTCTTCTGGCATAAATCTGAGCCTACATTTGTACATTCCACATGTTGCCTTCCTATGGTATTAACAGCAGGCTATGACACCAGTGGCCCTCAAATTGCACAGCTCCAGTTTGCACTCAGATTTCAGTCTCATTGGTATTCCTTACACTGTGCAGCAAAATTCATCATTAATAATTAAATTGTGTTTAAGTGTGCATATATGTGCAGAGGAGGACGGTGAGGATAGAGATAGAAGGTGAATTCGTTACTAAATTGAACAATCCCTGAAGAAATTTTAAATAATTACAGATCAAAATCTATTTCAGCACTGTGACCTTATCTTGAAAAATATACTAGGGTTTTCTTCACCTCGGTGCATTTGAGGTAGCAAAAAGGCTGCACAGAGGTCAAACAGAGTGAAGCATCACTCAATAAAAGTTACCCTCAGTGGAATATTTGGGTTATAAGGTGCTCTTATAACCTTTTCTAATTTCATTGAATTCCTTTATAAAAATGCTCATTACTTCAGTGACAGGAAAGGCATAGTATGAGTGTGTAAGCCAGTTAGTTTCTTTAATTTAAAACATAGACATTTCTATTTAATTTTTTACACTAGTGGATTTTTGAACATGTTCAGAAACATTGTTCACTTATTAAAAGTAGCTCAGTTTTTCATGTAACTCAAGTATGACCATATGCTATACAATTAACTAAAGGCATAGAGAGTAAGAAATTTCTTATGATGTTTATCCAGTGCAGCCACACCTAGTGCCTACTCTGGACTAAAGAAGAAACATCTTCATCTTTAGACAGCTGTGTGAGTACTAGGCTTAACTGAAAGCATAGTTTATTATAATTAGTTTTGTTTATTTTAGGGTGTTTTGCATTTCACAGGAAAAATTATTCTTCCTTTAAAGAAAAAAAGGATGGGATGGGGGGAGGAATATCGCTACAATTCTATATGGTGCTATAATTCCTCTTCCTGTTGGTCTTGTGTGCCAGGCTTCTTTGGAAGATATATCCTGTAAGGATCCATCTCATGACTAATAAAGGGCAGACTAATGTCTCCTAGAAAATAGTTACAGATCAGCTAAGGAATATCTCTAGTCCATGGAAGAGAGTGAACCATGAGATTCAATTTATTTGAAGCAAAGGGGTAGCATTCTGAAAATCGGAGTTATAATTTTTGCTCTGGAAAGCATTTTTAAGGAAAATTTAAGATTTAGAACAGATAAAACCAATTAAAACACAGGGATTTTGTTGTTGCTGCCTGTTGACAAAGTTAACTATGCTGTATAGCATAAACAAAGATGACAGCAATAACAAAAAGATCCCTCAGCCTTAATCTGAAATTTATGCCTTGGTGCTAACTTTATCTATGAATTTAATCTCAATTTTGGCACATGAATTAGAATCTGCAGAACTTTATTCTTTCGAGAGCTATCTGTGCTTCTTGCCCTATGTTCTTGCTGTCTATGGTTAGTTACCACTGCTTTCTTAGCAAATGCTGTCCCTTCTCCCAGCCAAATTGTTACACCAAGAAAGAAAAACCTTCTCTTTGGCCTCTTGATGATTAGCAACAAATAAAGGAAGGTGATGAGTACCACATAAATATTGTAGAAATGTTGATTGCATAGGTTAAACACCCAGGAAAAAGTCTGAAGTTGGAGAACACCACTGGGCTGAATTCTTTACTTCCTGCCTTGAGAAATGTCAATAAGCATTCAGTATGCACTTTGTGTGTCTAGCATGCAAACTTATAACTATAGAGACAGTGCAAGATTCTTTTTTTTTTTTTTTAATATATATAGATTTCTTTTCTGTTCAGTGGAATTTATAAGGTTTAAGTTTTCAATGAGTGTCTGCTACATTACATAGCTTTAGAGTGAAGAACAGTTCAACATATCTTTTGAAGTGGGTTTGACCCAATCTGTAGAATTTCATTTTGATGTTGTGCTGGTTTTGGCTGGGATAGAGTTAATTTTCTTCGTAGTAGCTAGTAGGGGGCTATTGAAACAATTCTTGAAGCAAATGAGCATAAAATTGCATTATTTTTTTTTTACCTTGGAAGTTGTGATTTGGATTTCCAAAGTCCAAATGCTTTCTCCTGTGCGACTTTCATGCTGAACTCCATGTCTAGTGGTGTAATTCTACTTTCATCTTTCATCAAGAGGTTTTATGGCTACAGGGATTTTGTATGGGATGACCACTAAGAAGTGTGGCTGCTAGGGCAAATCTGAGCCACCTGACCTGATCATGAGTCCCAATGGCACTCTAGGAAAAAGCAGTTCCACAATCAAATAAATATTCTGTGTCTGTTCATTAAATTAAAGTGAAAAATTTATTTTATAATATATAAAAAAATTTGTCTTTCAATTAAAGATGATAAATTTTTCTGATTGAAAATTTTCTCAGTATTTCATTCCAAAAATATATCTATCATATTCATTGAGTCAGGATGCAAAAAGGTATTTGAATATAAGAATGTATTTTGTTTGCTTTATCTAACAAGTCTTAATTTTGTTTTGGATGCATTCTAGGGTATAGTATAAGGAGGGAAATGGAAATGCTCTGATGTTTTGATTTCACCTTTGAAATTCAATGCAGCTAGACACATCACATGCTTACCTGATCCACAAAGGTACCTAAGGAAGCTTTTTATATGAGTCTTGTGGGATTTGGATTCCTAACTCAATTAAATCCATTCTATTCCTTTAGATTTGCTTCAACCAAAACATTCATGCTAAGCTTTAAAGTAAGCTTTCGTGAAAGGAGAAAAGTTTTCTTCTCAAACTCAAATAGTAATGATTTTCATTTCCTTTGCCTAATGAGATTAAAGTACTGAACTACTGTATTACTCTGGTGACCTCTTTCTCTTTGGTAAGTTGTCTCAAGTGTGGCAAACAAGTGGCATATGGGAACAGAGGAAATGTCAAACTGGGGAGCAAAGATTTAGAAAATTTAATATCTTTCATAAGCTTTAGCTTCTAGACTTAATATGGGCAAAAAAAAAGGAAGGAAAATGCCAGATGCTATAATAATATGGGTTCTTCTAAAACAGAAAAAAGTGTACAAACAGATTTATAATGACTTTTTGTAATCCATGGAGTGCAGATTTACTGTAGATAATATTTTCTCTTTAAAGTTCAGTTAATATTGTTGTTCCTTGCTAAGTCTTTCATGAGGTTCCTGTTGGCTTTAAACTACCATGTTTTGTACTTGGTAACATCTGCAGGAAAAGAGCATATATCACAAAAACTTCTTCAATTAATTTCTATTTCATAAGCAAATGTGTTCTTTCTTTAGCAGTTTAATGATAAATTATCCCACCGTTGCACATATATGGAAGCTTTTCTTGTAGTTTTGTGGAACAAGCATACTTGCCCCCCTGTTATATTCCACTTTTGGTAGTCATTAAATAACAGTAATTTTTATATAAAAGGGGATCTACTTTAATCAACAAATTCCAAACTGACAATGGCTAAGTTTCTTATTTTGGATAGGATGTATTTTCTAATTGTTATTGTACTGGGTGCTGTATTGTGTGCTGGTAGTAAACTTCAGAGTAATGACAAGAATTTATTTTTCCATTGAGCCATTCACACAGAAAATTTTAAAGGGCTCTTGGGATTAAAAAGAAATGCAAAAGACAAGGAAAATGTGTCCCGTTCTGAACCTTGGATGCTTGTATGCATGCACACAAAGTAGTATACCAAAAATTTAGCAATACCTGTTAGCAGTGTATATTTTTTGCAATTTGTTAAGATATGTAATCACACAACATAGAACAGAATTATCTCTGTTAAAAAGGATAAGTATGTTTTAAAGTAAATGTATCACCTGCTGAAGAGACAGCTACATGGAGGGTGCAGTTTGTGGTTTTGTTTCCCATCTTTAATCATTACTTACCCCTGTCTGATGGTAGGGCAATGCAGATCCTGGTCTGACCTATCCTGTGGAAAAACGCTCTTGGCTCCCGGTGCAATGGTGCTCATTGCCAGGCCACACATTGGTGCCATGACAGCCATAACCAGGCCATAAAACAGCTGCCCTTCCAGACCTCTCTGCCGCTATGCCTCCCTCCCTCCTCCCAGGCTCAGCCTTTAGGTCCACCTCTGCCCCACTTACCTGCCCAAGAACATCTATGGGGAGAAGACATTATTCTCTCCTCAGTGTTTAAAATATTTCTGAAGTGTTTCAAAACCACTGATGATTACCAAAGCCTTACTTAATGGATTCCTGATGACACTATACATTTGTATTAACTTATTGATATAAATATTGACATCATATACCTGTGCAAAACCACTGTAATTACTAGGTCAGTTCTTTTGCGTGCAAATGCACACACAGTTAATCAAATTGAAGCAGTGATGTGCGCTGAAGATTATTTAAAAATTCTTGTCAACTTTGGGAGAAATAAATAACTTTGTCATATTGAGTAAAGAAAAAGAAAAGCCTTCCTAGAACTGCTTTATGCTCTTAAATGTTATACTGTATTTTAACTTCTATTTAATTGCAGGTATAGATACAAATGTCTATCTGACACATATATGGCTTTAAATAAATCTGTGTCTACAGTTTGAGTCTAGTAGGACTACCTGTAGGCAATAAATAGTCATCAAAATCACTAGGAGTTGTATGCAGTTAGCATATACTTTGACAAAGAATATTGATATTGTCCATCCAAGATTGCAGTTTCAATATATTAACTCTCCCAATATTTTAAGAGTGAAAGCAATGTAGAACAGATTAATAAACAGAAATATGTAACTATTTTTTTAATATGTAATGTTGTTGGCAACCTTATGGACTATGTATACTTAATAATTGTATGGTTAGAACTTTCAACCTTTGAAACTTTAAAGTAAAAAATGATCCTCTGATTCAAAGTCTGTTTGAAATAAGCAGTGTTTGTTTGGGTCTTAACTCTTCTGAAGCACTCACTGCAATTCTTTTCATTTCTGCACAGTCCTAGTCACATAGTCATGATACTGCAACTTAAGAAATTTTCACCATTTAAGTCACAGCAACAAGGTGTTTGCACTCTCCAATGCACATGTCATAATTTGATTAATTTTAATCCTCTTGTATTATGAACTAATCTGCTGAATTTGCTCATACTTACTCCAAGTGGAGAGTCTTCACATATTTAGTTATTACAGTTCAGCTGATACTCAGCAACTTGTTTGTGCTATTGAGCAGTTGTGTTCTTTGTAGGAAAAAAGTTTAAATGTATAAAGTGCAGCTGCTACTCAACTGCTACTGAAATTCCAACATGAAGAAATCCTTAATCTTCCTCATCTCCAAAATGAAGCTACTGGAGAACAGAATGTATTTTCAGAAGCAGTTTCAATAATAAGAGTTTATGGAAGAGATTAAATAATTTTCCATCTGCTATACAACATGATACACCAGTAGAGTCCAGACATTCTCTTTTCTTGGAAATCTTCTTTTTGAAAGACATCCTTACATGTGCTTGTTCAATTTTTAGAAATTAATGTAACCACTTCCCGTGGTAGTTTCTCTTCAGGTTGGGTTACTACTTTGTTTTAGTCATTTGCAATTCCAGAGGGAAATCTTAGACCAATACATACCAGACTTCATTTCCTCACATAGTAATGTTGAGATTCCATATCTAAATCATATAGTGAACAATAGAAATTGTATGACAGTGGCACTGGGTAGGAGTTATCTTTCAAAACAAATCATAGTATGTTTGGGGAGCAGGGAGGAAAGAAACTTGTATTTTTAAGGTCCAAAAAGAAATGCAGATACTCTGATATAGCCACATAAGAAACAGAGGATATAGAACTGTCCTCAAATAAAGATGTATAGTAAATATAACAAACAAGAAACAATTCACTTCAGATGGGCACTGATCATTAATGCAGTTTAATATCAGGCTTTGGAAATTAATCTAGTAAACAAACTCTCGTGTTTTGTGGCTGTTGATTACGTTATGCTGCCATCTCTATGCTGTAACTGTAAATGTACAGGTGGTCTCTGAGTTGAAAATGAATAATTGAAAGAAGGTAGCACACAGAAGCACATAAAAGATTAGGGACCTCTGGGTCTGGCTGGGATGAAGTTATTTTTATTCATAGCAACCTGCATGGTGCCATGTTTTGGATTTGTGACAACTAGAACAGTGTTGATAACACACCACTATCTTGACTATTGCTGATCAATATGCACTGTGCTTCAGATCAATATGTCTGACTATGTGCTTGCACCACATCAAGGCTTCTCTTTTTCCAATTCTACTCCCCGAGGCAAATAGGCTTGGGGGTGGAGGGCAAGAGATATGGAGGGGACACAGTTGTGACAGCTGACCCAAACTGGCCAAAGGGGTATTCCACACCAAATAACATCATGCTTAGAAATAAAAATAGGGAGGTTTTTGTTTTTGGTTTTTTTCAGCTTTTTTAGCCATTGCTCAGAGACTAGGTGGGCATTGGTCTGCTTGTGGGAGGCGGTAAGTGAGTGCCTTTGCATCACTTGTATTTTTTTTCTCTTTCCTTCACTTCTTAAACTATCTTTATCTTGACCAAGGAATTTTTTTTGCTTTTGCTTTTCCTGCTCTCTCCCCTGTCCTGTTGCGTGTGGGGCTTAGTGATTGAGAAGTTGTGTGGGTGCTTGGCTGCTGGCTGGGGTCAACCCACCAGAACCTGATAAGTCATTACGGGCTAGGCTACCTTTAAATGTGTGTTTACTAAGCCTTTGCCCTCTATTTTATATTACATGGTGAACCAGAAAAGAAGGGTTTAAAAGAAATGAGAGGGACTGAATGAGCATCTGGGAAGAATACTTGGTTTGGAGTAGGAACTTGGGAAGTTCATCATGCATTTGTTCCTTTGGTTTCTCTGACTTGCATAGTATATTTATTCTATTTTTTTCTTAAAAATAGCTTTCATGGTTTAACTTTTTTTACAACACAATAGTGATAATTAAAGGACTAGTATTAATTCAGAAAAAAATACTATTTAATTTGGCTTGTTTTACGTAAAAGACAGAATGACATAAAAACTTCCCACCAGATAGACATAAAGGTATTTTCATGCTTATTCTGCCTTGTAAGTAGTCCAATACCTAGGCATATGTACTCTGTTTCATGTTAGTGCAGTATTCCGAAGCCAAGAAATATACAATTTTTAATAAATTTATGGCAAACCATAGCTTTCTTTTTCCATTACTCCTCTTCCTGTGGGCTAGTGCATTTGCCAAGATTCCTCAACTGCCAAATACGCCACTTTAAAAACTTCTCTCAGGTGGGGCTGGGACAATTGAAATTTTTAGGAGCTAACTTCTTTAATAGATGATGGTATCCAAAATAATTTTTCTGTCTCCCTTAAATGTCCTTCAACATCTTCTTTTTCCGATACTGGCACCCCCTCATATCAGTCACTCCACACTTCTAGACTGAGAATGAAATATGTAAGCTTTTAGCCTACGACATATTTTTTGCAAGAGTTTTCAAGAGAATGAAAAATGACATTTCAAAATGAAAATGCTATCTCAAACAGAAGTGCAGCACAGTAATGTGCAAAGCCATAATAGCAGTCAGTGCAAAACGAAATTTAATTATGTATAAAATATACTTGACATGGTCATTTGAAAACATTAGTACTAATGATAAAATAAATATTTTTTTCATGTTTCTAATTTTATACTGGTACTTTTTAGAAAGTACAAAATCTATGTGGTCTAAGAATAGAACTGACCACGTTCTCTTTCTCATCTCCATAGTGTGTTGCGTTTCTAAGCTCTGCTTCTTCATTCTTATTGGAGTTCATTTTTATAGCAAATAAAAGGATACACAAAACAAAAATAGAAAATCTTCACATTTCTTCATAATGAGAACACACACTAGAATACCATGTGTTATGTTGCATAGAGCTAATGGGTTCAGACACTGTAATGAGTGTGCTATAAAGTATAAAATAGGTCGGTTTTGGGTTTTTTGGGTTTTTTTTGTTTTTGTTTTTTTTTTCCTAGTGCTAGCTAGTCTAAGCAAAAAGCAAAAAGAAAAAACTAGGGTAAAAAGAGATAATCCAGAACAGACTATGATTTTGATGGTAAAATATTGTTGTGAAAATTGTTTTAAAGAAAGTAATCTTGAATCTTATGCATCACTTGATAAATTTTTGAAAACTTGTTTTATGAACAGACAGTTAAGGGAAGCCTGTTGTCTTGACAGATTATGCCCCCTATTTCTCCACCCTACCCAAAAATCTTAGCCACACTGCTACAATATCCTTTGTTCACTTTCTCTACCCATCATATTTTCTCTCCTTACTCTCCCTAAATATCATCTTATTTCTGCATCCACTAATGCCCCGTTCGACAAGTTCCCAGCTTTAGGAACAAGACTTGGTGCTTTCTCCCTTACATATCCATTTTTCACAATTTATGAGATCACACTTCAGATTTGGTTGCAAATGCTTCATGTGTTCAAAAACCTTGAAGTGGCTGACAAATACATAGAAGGCACAGTGACATTGCATAAACCTCTCTGTAGGAAATTACATTAAGAACAGAACTACAAACACAGATATGCAGGAAAAAAGAATCTGTTAATTTTTGTTTTATTAAATATTATTAAGTGCAATAAATATAGAAGAATTTACTGTTACTGTTATAAATGTTTTAGGACAACTGTTTCCAACTCTCAGACCTAAATTTTTTAGATGCCCAGAATTCAGATTTCCACCTAGGTATTGGAAACTTGAAGACTTTCACTAACTCTGAAACCTATAAATTGAATTGAAGCTTTTGAATTATGCCAGGCTGTAGCAGTGGACCCAGGATTTATTAGCTGTATTTTTTTCTCCTTTTCAGCACTGAATTTTGCCTTGAAAATGATACATATGATCCTGAAAAATGAAGGGAAGACCTTCTCAGTAATGTTAAATATTCTGTGTGCTGGGTCCTATCAGCAAATACAGCCTGCAAGAAGCTTGTTTATCCAGCAGAACGATCTCATTATTAGGACAGTGATGTAGTGTAGTTTATTTCATACCCTGAAATCACTCAAGAAAATAACTGAGTGAATGATATTCGTCCTGGACCCCGTATTGTGCTATTATGTGTAGCAATAACTGGCAGCATATTAAAATAAAGATCAGAGACTACAACCATTCATTTGAAGGCAGTTCTGAAATTTCAAAGCTGTTGAATTATTCAAGTATTTTCCAATGTATAAAATAAAATAAAAGATGATTGACTGCTTGATGATGTGACGATAGAAATAAAAACATTGAAAAGTCTTGAGTGTATTTTTTTTCCCACAGTTGTTTTGAATCAGCATAAATGTAGGTGTTGACTGTGTTTCGGTAGCAGCCATAACTAAAAAGGGAAACACTAGATGTTTTATTTGGTCAATGGCCTACTTATACACAAAAGAAAGAAAGAAAATCCAGTCAAAATAGAAATGGACCACAGAATACAAAACTGAATAGAAATCCCTCAATCTCTTTAATATTAACAAGTCTGAATGAACATTAAGCTTTTGCTCTTCTCTGTCCCTATTTATAAAGGCAGTAACACAAGTGTTTAACATGCAAATATGTAACATTTTTAAGGTGCCAATGTCAATAGAAAAATCTAAAGATTTCTATGAATGTAAAAGGCATCATGAATATAATTAGTCTTTGGGTCTTTGAAAATGTATCTTTACATGCTTCAAGGAATTTGGAAATAAATTTTAATTTTAATTTGGTTTCTGATCCAAGTTTTCCTAGACTGAAAAATGCGCGTGTGCTCTATACACCACATGTAGAACATACATAGGAAGTGTCAGTTACAGTGCGTGCATGCACGCTATCATCTGTCTGAGTGTTCACAGTAATCTCATTTTTAAGGACATGACAATCTGTTTTTCTTTCCATTATTTGGTTTTAAGCCTCTGTTTATACTCCTCAGTTACAGTGGAATAGGAGCATTTCAAGCACAGATAGTTATCTCCTGAAATATCACTGTTATCACAAAATATCACAGAAGGGTGTCTGTGTCTTATGACGAGAATGTTGAATTTCTATTATATCTGTCAAAATTGCATTAGCACCTTCTCATAGATGAAGGCATGTTGGCTGAGCAGTACTGTATTTCCTGGAAGATTTTTAAGGTATTAAAGCTTCCAGCTGTAATAAGGTCAATACAGTTCTAAGTGACTGGAATGTCAGTGTTTGCAGAGTTTAACTGGTATAATATTTCTGTAAGCAGGAAGAGAAACGCTGCCATGTTCATTGAAAGACCACATTGAGAAGAGGACATATGTTTTCTTAAGATTATCACTGAATGTAACTGTAATAAATCACATAATTACAGAATGGCTGAGGTTGGAAGGGACCTCTGGAGGTCATCCAGTCCAAAGCCCTGCTCAGGCAGGGCCACCTAGAAATGGTTGTCCTGCACCATGTCTAGCTGACTTTTGAATATGTCCAAGGATGGAGACTCCACAACCTCTCTAGGAAACCTGTACCAATGTTCAGTCACCCTTACAGTAAAAAAGTATTTCCGAATGTTCAGAAAGAGCTTCCTGTGTTTCACTGTGTGCCCATTGCCTCTTGCCCTGTCACTGGGCACCAGTGGAAAGAGCCTGACTCCATCCTCTTTGCACCCTCCCTTCAGGTATTTATATTCATTAACAAGATCCCCCCTCAGCCTTCTCTTCTCTAGGCTAAACAGTCTCAGCTCTCAGCCTGTGCTCATAGGAGAGATGCTCCAGTCCCTTAATCATCTTTGTGATCCGCTGTTGGACTCTCTCCAGTGTATCCATGTCTCTCTTGTATTGACGAGCCTGGAACTGGACACAGTATCCCCGGTGTGGCCTCACTAGTGCTGAGTAAAGAGGAAGGATCACCTCCCTCCACCTGCTAGCAATACTTTGACTAATGCAGCTCAGCATACCTTTTTTGCCGCAAAGGCACATTGTTCAACTTGGTGTCCCCCAGTACCACAGGTCCTTTTCCACCAAGCTGCTTTCCATCTGGGTGTCCCCCAGCACATCTTGGTGCGTGGCGTTGTTCCTCCCCAGGTGCACGACTTCGCACTTCTCCTTGTTGAACTTCATGAAGTTCCTGTCAGTCCATTTCTCCAGCCTATAGAGGATCCTCTGGTTCAGCTGCATTACCCTCTGGATCAGCTGCATTACCCTCTGGTGTATCAGCCACTCCTTTCAGTTTTGTGTCATCAGCAAACTTGCTGAAGGTACACTCTGCCCCATCATCCAGATCATTACTGAAGATGTTAAACAGGACTGGACCCATTATTGACCCCTGGGGTACACTACTAGATAAAATTTAAAATACGAATCCATAATATTATGAGCATGCCAGTATTCGTATTTGCTTGAACTGATATTCTCTTAAGCTATCTGGTGTGGTTAGTGTCAACAAATGACCAAATAGATAGTTACCTTAAAATGTAATGTTTGTTGTACTTCGTGATATGAAGTCTTAATGTGAAACTTTAGGCAATTCTAGGCATTTAGGAGTTTTTTGATTTGTATTCTCTTTCTATAGAAATGTCATCCAATTTATATATTTGAAATAACTATTTCACAGAGCATTAATGTAAATACAATACCTACATATTCAATCTATTGTTAACATTCTCCTTAAAACTCAGGAACCGAACTTTGATAATGTTAATTTTCAAAAGTTTGGTAATGTTCTCTCTGGTTTTGCATGTGAGTACAGAATACCTGCTAGCATGTTTGCCCAAGCCTACTAAACTCAACTGCAAGGGATCCTTAGCACTTTTTTATGAGGAATAGCATACTGAAATAAAGTCAAGGATATCTGCTCTGCATAGTTAATCCTTCATTCAATACGAAGGCTTGGAACAGAGTTGGTGTTATTCTGCAATATGTTCTCATAGATTCATCAAGCTGAAGGAACTGGGAACCATTAGAACTGAATATCCTGAGAGAGAAAACATGACTAGCAGACTAATATTATAAACCAAAGTGCACTAACTTAATTAGGCAGTGAAAGGCAAGACTACAATTTGATAATAAAGTATGATGAAGAAACTGTTACCTGGTAACATATATAATGAAATTAATGCTGCTTAGAGGTGCCTGTTAATTCATTTTTGGCATGGGGATTTAGCAACAGAGCGAAATAGAATCAGATCAGAGAGAGAATGCACTTTCAGAAAGCCAAAAAATGAAATGATCAAAGATGTAAATGAATTCTGAAATAAATGGAATTTAGTTTCTTAAGTCCTATGGGGAAGCTAATAGCAGAGCCTTGTCTCCATTCACTTCAATTTCTGCAAGACTACATCTATGTCTTATTAGGGCCTTGTAAAGGTTACTAATTTTTAGGGACTGTTGGGTAGGAAAATTGGAACAGGGACATATTATTGTCTCTTCCTGGTCTTAAAAGTAAATGCAGGAGGAAACAATCCAAAGATATATGAAATATTTCTCTATATGAATTCTGTTCACAATGCAAATTGATTCTAAAGATTTTATTCTTTTTTCCTCCATCTTTCAATGTTGTATCGACTCAGGCTATTACTTACACAGTGGTGTGTGGAGATGTTTGCGTCTTTCTTATTTTGCTATGTGTAATAAGTACTGTATTACCTAAATGTAAAACTCAAAAATCACTAACTGGCATGCTATTCTCCCAAATAAGAGATGAAAACATTGTCTATGTTTAAAGGGCTAATACCGCTTTATTTTGTACGGTAGCTTGAATTCTCCGTTAAAGTCAGTATTCAACCAGCTCTAGGGTGAGAGGCATGTGCTGTGACTTTAGCTTTGTGAAAGTTGATTTTCTAAGTTAGCTAGCTGTCCAAGCTCTTTTAAAGTTAATTAAAAGAACTGGCAAATTCAAAGACCAAATACTTATTTGAGTCACAGATATTCATTTTAAGATAAAATAAATTGTCCTTTGGATGTACTGATTGCTTTCTGCTGACTGGATCAGGGGCCTGATTGACTAGCTGAGGCTGGACACCAAGGTTTTAAGTGAATGAACCTAATGTTGAATTTCCATGGTTGAAATTCCTTAAGAAAAAACACATAAGTTTTTGTTAAGGAAGTCATTGTAGAAAGTATCTGTTCTCCTTTTGTTGTTTTAGTATTCTTAACTAAAAATAATGGGGAAGAGGGAGGGAGGTTGGGTGCTTTTTTTTGTTTTGGGGTTTGGTTCTGTTGCTGGGGTTCAGAAAGTCAAACAAATCTAGTATTGCTTTCTGATGAACAGTTATTGTGGACAGTATTGGTAGTGGCTGACATTATTCAACAGGTGAAGAATATGAAAATTATTCTAGAATTATTGCTAATCAGGACAGGAAAAAATAAAAACATTAATCATTTAAATTAATTTGTAATGCACTTCTAGAAAGTCAGGAATTCCAAGTAAGATCTGCTTAACTTGTTCTTGAATAATCCATTAAAAATACTGACAGTAATTGTCATGGCAGTATCTTTTTGCACATTTGCTCTTATTGCTCTTATTTTTAAGGTAGTTTCTTCTCCTCCTTCAAATCTAACCCAGACTTTCACACTTTTTAGTTCAGGCCACAGCTCCTTGTCCTAATGTCTTCTGAGACTGAGTAATACCTTCTTTCATCTACATGGTTACCCTGAAGGTATTTGATTAATGTAATTCATGGATTATGACACCCTGTGTACCACATGTCCTCTGTGTTGCACTAATTTCACTCCAGTATTTTATAACTGGTCATGCTGCAGTTCCACAAAAGAAAAAGAGCAATTGCTCAGTTATCTCAGAAATTATCAGCATTTAACACAAAATCTCATAATAACTCTGTTCTGCATAGACAAGTACAAGACGTTAATGGTGTGAAAATGCAGCTAATTTTTCAGGGATCAAAAGAGTACTGTTTGTCACTCAATGGACCTTTTCTCAAATGCAATGCTTTCCCACAAAAAAGGTTGCTGTGTGAATAGTGCTCTCTGAAGCCTTTGATAATCTCTTGTCATTTTTTCTTCTCTTCTAGCTGATGGATGCACTGACTGGTCTGTGGATTACAAGAAATATCAAGTTCTTGTGGGAGAACCTGTTCGTATAAAATGTGCACTCTTTTATGGATATATTAGAGCTAATTACTCCCTAGCCCAAAGTGCTGGACTTAGTTTGATGTGGTACAAAAGCTCTGGACCTGGAGATTTTGAGGAACCTATAGCTTTTGATGGAACTAGAATGAGCAAAGAAGAAGACTCCATTTGGTTCCGACCGACAGTGGTACAAGACAGCGGGCTCTATGCATGTGTTATAAGGTACTATATCTTAATATGTTGCATTTTAATTAACCAGATATGAAACAGTTCTCTTAATAGTGAGACTTCTGTGCCAAAGAAAACTGTTTTCTGAGTGTGTTCCTTTTAATTCTCCTTCTGGTATTCACTTCCTTGTAGTGTTTTGTGCTTAAGTAGAAATTACTATTGAATGTCTTGAACTTTTTTTTTTTTTTTTTTTAATATAAATGTTGGTCATTTATAGTAAAATCTAAAATTTATAAGATGGGTGGGACTGGATGCCTAAGTAAGTCATGTGTTCCTGCTTCTGGTTTAACTCTTACAATTATTATGTTGGAGTAAAAAAGTTTCTTTTTCACATTCAGATTTAATTTTAGATGGAATTTATTAAATGGTTTAATTTAATTCACTTTTTTTCTGTAAAAAAATGTTATTTGATGTAAAGTAGTTGCATCAAGGAAAATGGAAGGTGAAATTTCATCATTTTTACAGGCATACATCCTCTAGAATCACATGTGGCTTAATTTGATAATAGAGGCTGGGTGCCAGATATCTTCCAAAGGTATTTAACCTTCTGATTCATCAAGCTTTATCATCATAAATTGGACTAGGTTCTGCTTCCTGCTTTCCGAAACAGGTGTTCAGCTTCTTTCTGCATCTTTAAAATGGTTTGCACTGAGATATTGTTTCCAGCCCTTTGCAGTCAAAAAGATCATCTAGGCACTTTCATATTATCATATTATCATATAATCATCATAGAATGGTTTGGGTTGAAAGGGACCTTAAAGATCACCTAGTTCCAACCCCCTGGCCATGGGCAGAGACACCTTCCACTAGACCAGGTTGCTCAAAGCTCCATCCAACCTGGTCTTGAACATTTCCAGGGAGGGGGCATCCACAACTTCTCTGGGCAACCTGTTCCAGTGCCTCACCACCCTCATAGTAAAGAACTTCTTCCCTATATCTAATCCAAATGTACCTTCTTTCAGTTTAAAACCATTACCCCTTGTCCTATCACTACATTCCCTTGTAAAAAGTCCCTCTCCAGCTTTCTTGTAGGCCCCCTTCAGATACTGGAAGGCTGCTATAACGTCTCCCCAGAGCCTTTTCTTCTCCAGGGTGAACAATCCCAGCTCTCTCAGCCTGTCCTCATAGGAGAGGTGCTCCAGCCCACTGATCATCTTCATGGCCCTCCTCTGGACTCGCTCCAACAGGTCTATGTCCTTCTTACGTTGGGGGCCCCAGAGCTGAACGCAGTACTCCAGATGGGGCCTCACCAGAGAGGAGTAAAGGGGGAGGATCACCTCCCTTGACCTGCTGGTCACGCTTCTTTTGATGCAGCCCAACATACAGTTGGCTTTCTGGGCTGCAAGCACACATTGCCAGCTCATGTTGAGCTTCTCATCAACAAACACCCCCAAGTTCTTCTCCTCAGAGCTGCTCTCTATCCATTCTCCGCCCAGCCTGTATTTGTGCTTGGGATTGCCCTGACCCATGTGCAGGACCTTGCACTTGGCCTTGTTGGACTTCATGAGGTTCATACAGTCCCACCTCTTCAGCCTGTCAAGGTCCCTCTGGGTGGCATCTCTACCCTCCAGCATGTCAACGGCACCACACAGCTTGGTGTCACCAGCAAACTTGCTGAGGGTGCACTCAATCCCACTGTTTATGTTGCTGACAAAGATGTAAAATAGTGCTGGTTCCAATACCGACACCTGAGGAACACCACTCATCACTGATCTCCACTTGGACATCAAGCCATTGACCACAACCCTTTGAGTGTGACCATCCAGCCAATTCCTTATCCACCAAGTGGTCCATCCATCAAATCCATGTCTCTCCAATTTAGAGACAAGGATGTCATGTGGGACAGTGTCAAATGTTTTGCACAAGCCCAGGTACATGACATCTGTTGCTCTTCCCTTATCCACCAACCCTGTAACCCTGCCATAGAAGTCCATCAAATTTGTCCGGCACGATTTGCCCTTAGTGAAGCCATGTTGGCTGTCACCAGTCACCTCCTTATTTTCCATGTGCCTTAGCATAGTTTCCAGGACGATCTACTTGATAATTTTGCCAGGCACAGAGGTGTGACTGACTGGCCTGTAGTTCCCTGGGTCTTCCTTTTTTCTCTTTTTAAAAATGAGGATTATGTTTCCCCTTTTCCAGTCAGTGGGAACTTCACCAGCCTGCCTCATCTTTTCAAATATGATGGCGAGTGGCTTAGCAAGTTCATCCACCGCTTCCCTCGGGACCCTCAAATGCATCTCATCAGGACCCATAGACTTGTGCGCCTTCAGGTTCCTTAGATGGTCTCAGACCTGATCTTCTACAGTGGGCAGTTCTTCATTCTCTCAGGGCCTGCCTTTGCCTTCTGCGACTTGTGTGGTGTGGCTAGAGCACTTGCCGGTGAAGACTGAGGCAAAAAGATCATTGAGTACCTCACCCTTCTCCATATCCCAGGTAACCAGGTCTCCCATTTCCTTCTGGAGAGGGCTCACGTTTTCCCTCGTCTTCCTTTTATCACCGATGTACCTATAGAAGCTTTTTTTATTGCCCTTGATATCCCTGGCCAGATTTAATTCTATCAGGGCTTTAGCTTTCCTAATGTGATCCCTGACTGATCGGACAATTTCTCTGTATTCCTCCCAGGCTACCTGTCTTTGCTTCCACCCTCTGTAAGCTTCCTTTTTCAGTTTGAGTTTGTCCAGGAGCAACTTGTTCACCCATGCAGGCCTTCTGGCATTTTTGCCTGACTTTCTCTTTGTTGGGGTGCATCACACCTGAGCTTGGAGGAGGTGAACCTTGAATATTAACGAGCTTTCTTTGGCCCCTCTTCCCTCCAGGGCTTTGTCCCAATGTACTCTACCAAGCAGATCCCCGAAGAGGTCAAAGTCTGCTCTCCTGAAGTCCAGGGTAGTGAGCTTGCTGTGCGCCCTCCTCGGTGCCCTAAGGATCTTGAACTCCATGATTTCATGGTCACTGCAGCCAAGGCTGACCTTGAGCTTCACATTCCCCACCAGCCCCTCCTTGTTGGTGAGAACAAGGTCCAGCATAGCACCTCTCCTTGTTGGCTCCTCTGTCACTTGGAGAAGGAAGTTATCATCAACGCATTTCAGGAACCTCCTGGATTGCTTATGCCCTGCTGTGTTGTCCCTTCAACAGATATCGGGGTGGCTGAAGTCCCCCATGAGGACCAGGGCTCGTGAAAATGAGGCTGCTCCTATCTGTCTATAGAAGGCCTCATCTGCACAGTCTTCCTGGCTGGGTGGCCTGTAGCAGACCCCCACTATAATGTCACCTGTCCCTGCCCTCCCTTTAATATTCTCACAGCCTTACACTAGATTTTCACTAGATGTGAAATTATGCCAATTAGAATTTGTACATAGAAAGTACAGAGAAGAGTCGCTGCTAATTGTTCAAAGGTTTGAAACAATTGGGTATTGCAGTTAGTTGAACAGATGAAGCAGTGTTCCTCTCTGTCTGCATATCTATAAAAATGGTCTTGCTACTTACACACAATAAAAAGAGTCAAAAAGAAAGAGTAAGGCAGCTGAGTAGCTAGAAAAGGAATGCACGATGAAGCTATTCCAATGTTGCAAGGAAAATAAGGAAGTTGTTTTACCAGCATCTGGAGATATTTAGTGTCTACCACTTTTTTGGTGGGGGGAGGGAGGACGGGGAATGCTGTCTGGGTTGTGTGTGGTGAAGGAGATTTTTACCAGATGATGTGTTTTTAAAAACATTTATTCTTTGAGATCTTTACATAACCTGTGAGACATTTTGTATCACATCATTTATTCAATAGCATTTTCAACATGGTTCTTCTGATGATGATGGTTTTCTTTAAAAGAAAAACACAAAAAACTACACGTTAAGCTACTTAAGGAGAATATTTAGTTATGTTTAATATTTTTTCAGATAAGTGTGTAACAGTAGCTATGAAAATAGCAACAGTTTTGTCAATTATTCCATAGTGTTATTTAAAATACCACAATTAATCCACTCTGTTTAGATTAAGAAAACCTTAAATATCTGATATTGCACTTTCCAGCAAGTACAGGTAAATGTTGAATTTAGATAATTAGACATACTTTAAAATGTAGATTGACGATAGATTTTTAAAAATACACTACTAATTATTTTGTGATCCTGAATACTCTTATGAACAGTTACAAAGCCTTTCACCTTGAGGAGACCCACTAGAATAAGAAAGTATTGGCTAAAGGGTTGGTACTAAGAAGTCTGTGCTTGTTGTTATACCAGTGTTTCAGTTTTAGATTCGTTGGGTGGAACCTTTCAAATGTATGATCAAGATGATTACTGGTAGATGACACAATCCTCATTTCAGTATCAGAGGAATATATTCTTTTGTGCATGTTTTGTGCATGCAGAGGTTCTTTCAAATAGTTTTGAATGCCCATTTATAATCAAGTTTAAAACTTAATACTTCATGTTCCTGAGATAAACATGTGTTTGATATTTGAATCTGAAATAAATAAAATTAATTACTCAGAAATATAATGGTTCCCTTTTTTCCCCCGTTCCTTTAGATTCTTACACTATAAAGTGATTATCTGACAAAAAAAAAAAAAAAAAAAAAGAGGCTGGACTGATGCCATCTGGCAAAATTATGTACTCTATCTGTACTTCCAAAGTTATTGCTACAGAAATGTCTAGAAAGCCTCTCATATCAAATGGCTGTCTACTGCTTTTTACTGCTCTTTAGTCTCATCACTGAAATCAGAATACTCAGCCCCTCTGTCACTTTATGCTTGGATACTGGTAGAATATACCAAAGAATCTGGAGAAAGATTAGTGAACAAGAACTGTATTTTCTTTCAAGGAATAAAGTGAAGATTTCAGGGATGGGATTTAGGAATTTTTTCTTACAGATCTGAAGTTTTTGTTTATTTTAATGAGGAGGGCTTTAAATGCCTACAGAACAATGTTATAAGCTATTTTAGTTTTGAAGACCCAGTTGAGAAGTTCGGTTAAGAGGCTTAAAATTACCTAGTAGCAAACTTCCGTTCACTGTGATGCTTCCAATAACTTGAGTAGGAGAGCAGGGAGAAGAGATGCACCTGTGAGGTAATGAGGGCAGGCAGTAAAGAGTAAATGGGCAAAAGCAGAACTGCACTTTGAATAAATGGCTCTGCCTAGTTTTTATTTCAAACTTACTTGAAGGGGTGGAACAGTCCAGTACTTATTATTTTCATTGCTCAGAAGCTCCTTTCTTTACAGTTCCCTGCCTTTGCTACCTGTGCCAACAGTAAGGAAGAGAAACTTATCTATTGCATGGGACGCGTAGAGAAGAACATGCTGGAACAGACTGTATGGTACTAAATGAACAATATTAAAAGGGTAGTTAGTGGACCAAACTGATTTCTACAGTGACTACATTACAGTAGATCCACAGAGTTTCATTGAGTAGAAATGTTCACATTTTCAGTGAAATTAACCTACGGATAGTAGTGAAGGCTGACTCTTCTTCCTTCAGAAGCAAAGAAATTACCTTCATCCTTATTCACTACTGTGCAGCATACTCTCACCTTTTATTTCTTATCCCTGCTTTTCTTCCTATGGGAAGCTGGCTGCCATAAAGGAATTGAGAAAATCAAGACCGAGCATAATTGTCAAGGCACTGCTGCATACCCATAGCTGGAAAAGAGGAGACAGGCAGCTAGAAATAGCTTTTAGCTTACTATGGTCAATGCAAGGACTATGAGTTGATTAGTAGAAAATGTATGGTCTTATACCCTGCTTTCAAGGAAGAAAATAATATAGTTTGTTTCAGGCACAGCACTGTACCATTCTGCTGCAACTTCTGTGTGCTGCAATTTTAAGGAAGCGGAAGATATAAACTATTAAGTCTTTCAGTGGATGTCACATCACATGGTTGCTTGTTGTTTATCATATATGGGCAGTAAATATAACTCGATAAGCTGCACAAAGAGATAACGGAGGTAATGTATATATACAACGCAAGCTCCCAGAAATTATGTATGTGTGTATATATATATATGGTATAACAGTAAGTACTAAGTAGTTTCAGTCAAACTTTCCGCCGCCTTTAATGTTGCAAAAAAGGTTAAATATTCTTCCTGTTAAACTGACATTTCCTTCATGTTTTCATGTTTTCCTTCCCTGCCTGGAAACTTCTGTTACAGTATCTTTAATAATGGTCCGACCTAACAGCTCAGGACAATGGGACCTCAGAGGAAAGGTGGACTGGGATTTATGCTAAAGTGCTACAATGGGCTGTATTGCAAAAGATGAAATAGGTTTTTATGATACATTCAGCCAGAGTTCTGCATTGATATTCCAGTTAAATAGTGTTTAGAAATCATCTTTATCACCGCATACAGTGTATGTAGCAATTCAGACATCTTTCTGAATCTGAATATGCTCTTACTAACTAATGACTTTGTTGTTTTTAAAGTCATGTTTTAAAGTGAGGTTGCTTTTACATCTGTAACTAGAAATTCTCACTTTAGAGCCAATGTATTTTCCCTTGTAGAAATCAGTTTGGACTTACAATATGTAACAGCTTCCTTTGTCCTCCATTTGACCTTAATAACGATGGTGGTAGTAGACCATTTACTTTTCTGTAGTTGAATCTTTGTGCAGACTTACATGTTTGAACGTTTACAAACATTAATTGCTTTGGTAAGCTGAAATATTTAGTGGAGAAAAATGCATACAAGCAATCAAAAAGTTCAAAACCATGGGAGTGGCTATAAGGTAAGCATAAGATCCAGACAAAAATAGGTAATAATACAAGCTTAAATAATGCATGATAAATTACATTACAGGTGAAAAACCTTCTCCAACTGTAACAAACTTAAAATAAATTCATTGGGTACACATCAGCCATAAAAATACTGCCTATAGTTCATTCAGTGATGTTCAGCTTTGAAGTTTCAAATTCAGATCTGACTGCCAGGTTCAAACTGGGAATAGCAGCAACTATGGAGATGCTTCAAATCTATTTGCAGCCCCAGTCAGTAACAAACCTAAGCATCTGCTTGAGAATCTTTAACTGTTTCTATTAGTCACACACAATCTAGAATTTTAGACAGAGGTAAAGACTGAAATACAGTGAAGCATATAGAATTTTCTGGTTTCACTTCTGAAAGAAAGAAAGAGAGAAAGAGAGAAAGAGAGAGAAAGAAAGAAAGAAAGAAAGAGAGAGAGAGAAAGAAAGAAAGAGAGAGAGAGAAAGAAAGAAAAAGAACGAAAGAAAGAAGGAAGGAAAGAAGGAAGGAGGCAGATTATTGTCCAGTCTTGTATTTAGGCCTTGCACATCTGAAGGTAGATGCTTCAAATACAACAGGGTTTCTAACTCATTTTTTTAAGGTGAGCTTTAATCTTTGCTGTTTAGCTGTATTTTAAATATCTCTACTAAACTTCAGAGCAATTGTGGTTTTTGGTTTTGTTTACACATAGATATATACATGCATCCACACATACAGACATGTTGCTGAATTGTATAACTCTCTGCCATATAGTCCAGTTAGTATATAATTTTTTATTTAAGACAGAAATAAAATAGAATACCTTTGGAGATATTTTAAATGAAAGAAAATTAATTTTCTCGATAAAATTTTCAACTAAAACTTCTTCAAATTATCTTTGAAAAGCATCACAGTATAGGATAATATACAATACCTTTTTTTTTTTTGTTTCCCCTAGGCATAATTGGAAACCTGAGATTGCTGTGAATTTATGAAAAATAGTCCTTTATCTTCAGCATGTGAAAATTCATTTTGATTTTAAATAGCATAAATTTCTTCAGTTAGGTAGGATGTGTTCCCGTGCTGATCATCTTCAAATACAAAAATATTGATTTTCTGTAGTTTAACAGATCTAGTTGTGACAGATCGTGTCAATTATAGATTAACCAATGTAACTATTTAACTGTTTGTTTATGTACAGCTAGTTAAAATAATTGCAGTTATATGAATGATGCATTATTATGAGCACATAGTTATTTTGTGAAATAAACATGAGATAATAAACATGAAGTTTAAAATAGCAACATATGCAATTTATTTTTAGAGAAAATTCCCTTAGTCTTTTGTTTATTTTTGAAGAGATTATGGAACCTAACCGTCCACTGCAGTAACTTGTTGAATTCTTTCAGATATTATGAAGTCTTGTTCGATTCATTTTAAGACCAATAGCTATTTCTATATATAACATTCTATTGGTTCCTAAAAACCATATATTGCACATAGTCATAGTATGTATGCACACAATTGTTTAATGTGTTGTCAGAAATCCTGAATACAGAATGTATAAGGAAATCTTTGCTTTAGTGAAGGAAATGGTGAGCAAAAAAGAAATACAATTAATTTTTCATAAACCTTGTGCAAGCACCATTTCTTCATTATCTTGAATAATGTAAAACATGTTTACAAATGCAAATTACCATTTCATGGCACCAACAATTTTTAAAATCTGTCTTACTGTGGGAAGGGCTTTTACTCTGGCCATATATGCTTTTAAATATTTTTATTTCTTTATACAGTTTTTACCAATGATTACCTTAAGAAAAGAGCAAGTGTTCAGATAACAACTAGATGTTAAATCTAAATGAAAATCAAGAACAACAAAAAAGAGAAAATATCTGAAAATTAAGCCTTACAGCAGTTTATCTTAGAAGTTCAAAAACATGGTGTTCCCTAGATCTGCATGGGATCCCTGGTTATATTTAATTGTGTTAGTCACAAAGAAATCTGACATTGGATGAGAGAAATAAGGTTTCTTAAAGGAAGACCAAATGTGCTAGCAATACAGAGAAATAACTCTCAGAAGAGCCTGCTATTCTATTAATTCCTTTAAGTAAGTATCATCACAGTGGTAAAGTAATTAACAGAAAAAGAGCACTAGAAACAGATGTAAAATTACTCCACAGTAGTTTGGAATGCAGATCTGTGAGTTTTCATGATTTGCATTTACTGGGATGCTTTTGAGTGAAGCCCAGAAGTCCTGGTTTAGAGCATTGGCCCACATGAAGAAAGTAGTTTTGTAAGCTTTTAGCAAATAGGCATTCATAGCCATATGGCAAGAAAACTGAGGGGGTGGAAAAAGAAAACAGAAAAAAAAAAAAAGATGGAGATGTCTGTACCATTTGAGTTATTTAAATGTTTGAAACATCATTACAGGTCTTTGTACAGAAGTCAACAACTCTGACAGCCTCTTGAAGTGGTGTGCATGTTCAGGAGAACATTTATCGCACACAGGAGATGGACTTTCCTTGGTCTCCTCCTTCGTGTTGATTTGGTTTGTAGAGAGCGTGGGAAGCAATTGACTGTGCCTTTACTATTCCTACACTCCATTTGTAAGCTTGTCTGAGCTTTATCCAAGGTCTTTTTCTTCTGTGAAAGTGTTTGGTAACCATAAGAAGGAATCTGTCTTTTATGGTGATCGAGGTTGATCCATCTTCTTTTCAAATGTAAGCTTGGTAGACCAGCCAGACATTCATGAAATTTTTCATTGTGACTTAGGGATGCCTTAGCGAGTGCTAAAAGCCTTCAGGCTAATATTAGGAATTTATAGAGGTTGGGTTGCTGAAGCTTACATTAAGTGTCCTGTACAGATGGAAAAAGCAGTTGCTAGTTCCTAGAAATAAATGAGTTCTGGGATTTTCTTGAAGTTGATGTTTGTTGGAAGTCAGGTGATTGAAATCTACTCATTCTCCATTCCCCCTGTTGTTCTGCACTGCAGGAGGTCAGCTGTCTGACGTTAGCATCTTTATTGTACATGATAAATTACTTTCACATGCATTAGGACAAAACAAATGCCTAATACTGAAGAGATAAACAGGTGAGCCCAGGGTACCTCTTCTCATTTTTAAGTTGATATAGGCTATGCATTATGCTAAATTGTAGGGTGTGTTCACTTGGCTCAGTGAGAACTTGACACTGAAAAACAAGCAAGCAAGTATCATGGTAAGTAGATAAAGGACCAATATGATCTTTACAATGGGTAGAGTTATGATTTTAAGTGAAGAGTCTTGGTGGACTAGATGTAAGCAAGTCTGAGAACTAAGAGAGTTAGTCCAGAGAATTGTTTTAGGTAAGACTTTGTTAAAAGATATATTAATTTATACTGAGGGGAAAATAAGTAATGCTTATACTTACACAGAATAGGGGAAGCATGTTGATACTGAAAAAGAAGAAATTGGTGTATTTGGCTGAGCAGAAGGTATTATTAATATCCCATTTTAATAGCTCTGAACTTACAGGAATAGCATAGACAATGCTTGAGGAGAGAATTATTTGAAGAAAAGCTTTCTATGTGATACCAATTTTCTTTTACTACTAATTCTTTTGTTGTTGAGATATTTGCAGAAATACAGCAATGTAACTTAGTCTGACTATTGCTTCCACTATTTTATTAGAGGTTTGTTTGTTTATTTGTTTTTCCTTAAGAGTACTTTCAGCAAACCAGTTTCACTTGCCCTTTGATTGTCAAGGTTCTTCTTGTCACAATTAAATTAATATTTCTGACTAAAAAAGAAACACTTCAGATCTCATTTCCGTATAATTGTAATATATGACTGTGATGTTTGTTTTTGCAGCTGTAATTTAAGAGGGAAAAGTCCTAATATAGTCAGGTTGCGCTATTATACATTGTTTGTAGTAAGAAACATGTTTTCTCTTTTGTTAAAGAGTAGGCAGTATTTTGTCCATTTTACACTCTCCTACTAACTTCATCCATCTTAGAAAAGGACCAAAAGCTATGTAACAGTATGGAAGAAGTGGCCCATCAGCTGCCCTTTTAGCAAATGGGGGAGAAGAGGAAAATACAGATAAAGTTAATTCTGTACAACAGGTATTTAAGTCAAGGATAGATAATTTTCTTCAAGGTACTAGAGAAAATGAAAGACAAAGAACTAAGATGACTTGCACATATTTTCAAAACAATGGCTTCAATTTTTTTTTTTGTCTCCAAATTTTTTTATAGATTTTTTTTTTTAAATTGCTTCCTTTATTAGAATTCAAAAGAACCAAGTTGTATAGCTAGTAATAATATGGGCCTCCTACCTTTTATATGATGATTTAAGTTTGCTCTTAACATCTTATTTCAAATTGTATTTTGAATCTCTGTCTTGCAAATGCTTGCCTCTGTGTATATAAACAGCCTGCAGGCGTCAAATTTAGTTTAAGCATCTAGATGCTAAATAGCCGTATGTGAATTGTTTCCTTCTTTAATTCCCACTGTTCTCAGGCCAGAGAGCAATTTAGCTGACACTAAAATATAGCTAAGACTTGATTCAGTTACACAGGGAGAGGTGTCTAATACTATTTTAGAGGCACTAGGAGCATTTCCAAGACGTTTACAAGGGAATGACATATATGGCACTGGATCTGAAGAAAGTGCAATGTGGGATACATTTCGGCAAGCCACATGCCACTATGCACCCACTCTTAGGTAAATAAAATAAGCTTTTTGTGGCTTTTCAGCTAAACCATTTGCTAGGGTCCATCAGCCAGACTGATTGCTACGGTAGGAGTTTAAACATAGCACACACATATATGAATGTAAGCGGATCACAGAACTGAAATGTCTTAAACTGAATCCCAAACTAAATTAAGTTAATTTTGTGTATTCATATCACATACATTGAAATGCACTGGCTGATGTGAAAGTTAAGGGACATATCTGTGTACTCAGTGCTGTGTCATCAGACTGACATTTTAAAATATTAAACTTTATTTGAAGAGTCTATAATGTAAAAATATAATGTGATTGAATTAATTTATAATCTAAATTCTTCTGAAATGCAAATCTAAAATAGTGGTTGAGGCTCCCAAATTCATCAAACAGACTTAAAAGCCATCAGTTCAACAAACAAGACTCTTTCTCCGTAATTAGATAACATTTCCAAGGTTTCTGCACAAATAAATGTTACAAATTCTCCTTTAGAAAAGGGAAGGAAAAGCAGCAGCTGAGATTCTTTAGTCAGACTCCAAGAAGCATCAAATATTAGATGATCTGTGGTGAAGTCTTGCATGACTTTTTCATAAGGGTTGAATCTGAAAAGGGTGTGTGTGCTGTAACCCAGAAAGGTTACAAATACAGTAGAGAGATTGAAGAGAATCTGCCTACTGACTACTTTCTTGTGCCGCTATGGTAGGAACGAGTAAAGATGGGAAGAAGGTGCTATGTTTTCAGGATGTCTTTGGAACAATTCAATCAACCCTTGCTTCCCACAGCAATTAGACTATTTCCCCCAAACCAAGACTGATCTAAAACAGTCCTAGCAGCATTCAGAAGTTCTTTCATGGTCCGTGTTCTGATCCTTGCTTCTCTCTCTCCTCTCCCTTCATAAATCAGAGAAAGGCACCCAATATTATAAAAAAAGAAGAAGAGGTGGTGTGGTCCCCAGTACCAGATTCTCATTAGCAAGACATATGAAGGAAAATTAGTCAGCTATGCTACATGACCAAAATGCAAAGTTTGAAATGTAAGAAGACCAAATAAAATAATAATAATAATTAAGGGAACAATTGGGAGATTAAAAAGCTGTCTTGATTATTTTGAGGACTTATGTCACCGGTTTTGATCATCAAAAATTTTGCGCCTATCCTTTTGGAAGAAAAATAGTATCTCTCGTCAAAAAGACAGAACAGCATGAGTTGCGGGGAGGGGTATAAACAAGTGAAGAAGAAATTGAAGAATAAATGCCTTAGCCTATAGAATCTTGACAGCAAGCTATCGATATTCTCTTGTTGGAAAGCCTTGTTCTGACTTAATTTTGTTTTGTTTGCTTTTTCAGTTTCTGAAGTCTTAAAGAAATCCCTCTGTTTCTCTAATCATGTCTCTAAACAATTTTTGAGTGGATTATGTTGATGAAGCCTGCGAATTTTATCTATTTTCACTGTGGCAAGGGTTTCTTACATTGAATTGTTTTAAACAGTGATGGCTCTTAAGAGGCATTATCCCTGTTTTTAAGGGTGTCTTCCAATAGTCACAGATGGGTTCATCAAAATTTACTAATCTGAAAGTCAACTAATAAAAGCAGAAACTTGAGAATAGATGCATAGGCAAGTCTCTGTTATATATACCTTTTTTAATTAAAACCCCATATACTTATATATATTTATATAATATATATAATTATAAACTACTGCTACTGGAAAGACTACGCATCATTGTTCCGCTAAAAATTACATTTAACATTTACGTGGTTTTTTTTCTCATTCAAAATGTAAATTAGATGCTGCCCATCTCACTGAGATGGTATAGTTAATTAACACTCTTGCTGAAGAAAAATAAAGATCCAGACCCTCAAGACAGTAAATATCCTGGAAAAACAGTTAATGGATGTTATTACATTTTTATATCTCCTGGGACTGAGAAAGAGGGGTATTTGAATTAAATATTTTTTAAAATATTTTGGTCAATAATAATTTGTTTTAGTTGCATCCTTTCTCAAATGTTCATGTCCATTAAAGTATGTATGAATAAGATATTTGATCCAGACAGTTCATGATCTCATTATGAGATAGCTGATAGCTGGTGACCATGGAAGGAACTGAAGGAAAATAGCAACAGATACTCATTTATTGTATGTTAATGAAATATTGCCTTGAAAACGTAGGGCATGAAGAGAAGCAAGTTGCTTATTAAATCTGGCAATGTCAAATAGCAGGTTTTCCATAGAAGTGCTGATGCACATGAATCAATACTCTAGTGTGAAGAGGGTAGAGTACCTGGAGAAGTCATGAGAGACCTCAAAGTGATTTCAGGTTTGATGTGCTAGAAGTAATAAAATGAGATCTTGTAACACCTAAATCTTTTGAATTCAAAGAATATTTCTCTTTCTTGTTCTATTATGATAAAGTCAGAGTTCACACGTAAGCATAAGATAAATAAATATCCATGTTTGCAATAATCATATTTCATAATGAATTGTTTCATCAGTTCCAGTGGTGGCTGAGAATGACTAAAGTGTAACTCTTTTGTAGTAAATATATCGAGAATTGATGATAGTCCGAAATTGATGAATTTACATTTTTTTTAATGTCTTCCAGACCTAAAGCTTACAAGCAGACTTAGCAGGTAAAAATTATTTGTAACACTGAAAATAATATTGTGCAGATATTCCCACTATAGAGGAAAACTAATGACATTTGCCTATTTGGTGCTTGCTTAGTGCTACCATCTGTCAAAGTAACATAGCCTGGTGCTGCTAATTTCAAAGGTGATGAGACTGACCCAACAGATCTTGAAGTATTTAATTGCAGAGGCCGAGAAGATGATCAAAGGTCAAGTTTGTCCCTATAATCTTAATTCAGCCTTTTAATGCAGGGAGAATTATTATATAGTCTGAGTGCTAAATTTAGACTTCATTTAGAAAACTAATCAAGATTAGACAGTGAGGAGGGCTCCTGTTTTCACTTGCTGGAAGAGTTCATGTGTGCATGTAAACACACACTAATACACAAATGCACATGTATATCCGTAGTTGCACACCAGCATATGCATACATAGATATATGTGCATAGTGAACCAAGGAGAACTAAAGGCAAGATGGGATGGTCTGAATCCAGTTGATGAGAACATGCTTGAAAACTGGATTTCTTTTTTGTCTGTCACAGACTTCTTATGTGAATATGGTCAAGTCATTGGAACGAGTTTGGCCTTTCTCTTTTTGGTGCTGCACTGTGGATTCTGGCCACTCTTCTTCAGGCTGCACAGAAAAGAACCCCTGTAAGGCAGTATTTCAAGTTTTTCTTTGATACAGTGATAATAATGACAACTATGCAAATTCAATTTGTCAATCAGCAGGAAATCTTTATAATATGACCTTTCCATGATTTTGGCATTTATTTTTTTCAGCCTTGCATGACAGATCTTGACATAAACTATTTAAAATACATGGCAACATATAAGGAGATAAGGTGGCTTTCTTGGTTTAGCTTTTTTATCTGGATTCATTTTCATACATATACCTGTTGTCTGAGAGTGAAAAAGATCCCAAATTTTTATATTTAATGCAATTATGTAGTGAAATTTAATTAGAGGGTTGTATGTAAAAATAAATAAACTTTTAAAAAAGTAGTCTAAAAAAGAAATTTAAAATGATTGTTTTTTGCCTGATATGTTAAATTGCTTTATGAGAGCCTTGAAGAACAGAAAATGGTTTTTATATAGTCTCTTTTCAGTTATTTACAATATGTAGTGGAAAGAAAAAAAAATGGACAGTTATGATTCCCCCCCCCTCCCCCCCCCCCCCTTTCAAACAAGTCTTTCTCCTTTCAAACATAAGGTGAACTGGGTAGATTTAGCAGCAAGGAATAATCAACTACACAATCAGCTTCATTTTTGTGATGTTCTTGAGTTTTTAAGATCAAGTTGGCTGGCTTCCAAGGGCAGAGAGTAGAGATTAAAGTTTATCACCTTCAACTGTGTGTTATTAAAGTGACAGAAAGATTGCTCAAACAAGCATAAGTACTAATGCCTTTTCACTGACATTTTCATGACGTGTTTTTGTTGGGTTTTTTTTTGGTTTGTTTGTTTTGTTTTGTTCCCCCTCCCCCCCCCCCCCCAAAATGTCTGTGTGCATTTTCTGGACATTACAATTAACCCCATTCAATATAAACACCCCATTTCAGTATTTGGTCCCAGGTCTAGTTCTGCCTCAATATTCATTCTAAGTCTACTGTGTTTTTCTGAAGTTTTATGACAATATGACAACTGAAGGGAATCTTTCTTTCCAATGTGTGGCATCTAGCCTTAGGCCACGGCCAGGCAAGTTGGGGATTTTTGTATGGTATTAGTCAGGCTTCGGATTACACAATCAATGGCCAAGTAAGATGCCTACAACAACTACATGAAGGGAAAACAAAAAGAAAAGTGCAACATACAAGACATCAGCACTGTATCTCTTGGTCTCACTGTGTGTTGTAGCACCCAAAACATGTCCTGAATAACCGATGGGACAATATTTCAAAAAAGGCATGTGGAGAACTGCAGGGAGAAATGTTGGCAGTCATAAAATATTCAGAAAGATACAAGTGATTTTTCTTCTATAGGCAGGTCAACCTCAGCCAGGACCTGGGGGAGAAGACGGGGGTGATCCAGGAAGGGAAAGTGTGCCATTGGTATTGATAGTTAGAAAGAAGAGTGTGAAGATGTCTTTGGAACTTCAAGAGAAATCTTTTCAATGCTTAAGGGCAATATTTAAAAAACTACACGTTTTCACCTGTGCATAGGAGCTACCGTTGACCCCATTTCCAGTTTTTACTTCATCTGTTATTCTTCATTCTCATATGTAAGGTTGTGCTCCATCATTTAGAAAGTGGGCTTCAGTTACTGCTGCTTTTCTTGATCCAGCAAGAACTATTTCTCTCCCTGATGATTTCTAGGAAAGGTGTTTCCACATTTTTGCTGCCTTAATAACTGGAACTCTTCTCCTTCATGCACAGATTTGAATATGCATATATGTATATTATTTGAAGATAAATACATATATACATATAATATACATGCATGCATATGTATATGCAGGTAATAATAGGACTAATGACTTTGAGGCCCAGGTTCACAGCTGATTTCAATCTTGATGCTGTGAACATTAGTCTTAACATGTTACAAGCAGCAGTCAGTAACACCCAGCTGTGGTATGTTATTAAATGAAGAGCACATATTCAAATACACCCTCATGGCTGTGGTCTTTACAGATAACAGGTAAATGACAGTCACAGGCAGTTTCTGCATTATATCTGCTGTACCTTCGGTATTGTTTAAAGTATGACTATTAATATGGTACTTTACTGCCAAAGATTGAATCAAATGTATTCAAAGTTGTGTTTGTTATTAGTGTTACATACTAAAAGTAGCTTTGCTAGAAACATCTTTGCTTTTGGCTACAGTTTTCTTGTGTTGTTTTTCTGTTTGTGGATTCTTGGCAAAAGACAAGGCCTTATAAAAATTAAATTTATTTCAGCATAATATTTACAATTAAGGCAAATGAAAAATAAAAACCCAAACCTTGCCTTTTAATGGAAATGTGCTTCCAGATACCTTTTTCACTCAGTGCTGGGGTAAAGAAGGATAAGGTGCCTAGACCTCCTGGCTTTGTATCTGTTCAGCACTTGAACAGGGCAGATCCTCAGTCTCAGCAAACCCCAGGTCTTTCTACTGGAATGCAGACAAGGGACATGTGGGATGCAGTGTCCTGCAGTATGTTGCTGCATAACACTAATAAATAGTAAAGTGTAAAAATCACAAGATGAGGCTTTTAAAGAAACATTTTTACTTAATTCACTACAGGAGCACTGGATATGTGATATTCCAGGACTGGCAGGCATTAGTTTTTGCCACTACTCCCAGCTGAGCTGGAAATGAGTATCCTGAGAAAGTGCACTTAAAGCCTTTTTTTTTTTTTTTTTTTTTTTTTTTTTACAGTAACAACTGTATGTGCTCTTCTGGCTTCAAAGCACCTGAATCTCATTGACTTTAGGAACAATTCTTTCCCCAATAAGCAAAGGGTTATGCTATTACCAAAGTGCAGAAAATACGAGTACTTTTCAATAGAAAACTGTTCCCTCCCAAAGTGTCTGAGTTTTGACTGAGATTCTGACTTCTCACTCACTGGAAATTGTCTGATAACTCCAGCAGGACCTGGATTTGCAGTTGTCAGCTCATATTAAAAGCTGTAGAGCTGTTAAAAAATCCAAACATATTCTTTCCAAACATATTCGTTCCTTCTATCATCACTAATGTGTTTTCATTTGAAGTATCATCCAAGTGTTGCTGGTAATGTCCTCATTAACCACACAGAGCCTTAACTTGAATGTAGGGGTAGTCAGTTAAGCAGCTGGAACTCAGGAGTTGAGTCTATGTAAGTTACACATGGAGTAAGCTGATTTTTTTAGCTGTTCATGCAGTCATTCCAAGTACATGTCATTTAATGGTCACTTTCACTCAGTCAAGGTTTATTTGAGAGTAGCTAATCTAAAACTAGAAAATTTCAGTTAACTCTCTGGTGAAAACAACTATCTCTTTATGAATTGTTTGGCTCAACTTTTCAGGATGGGGCAGAAAAAGGAAAAATAATTTATGTGGGAGATTGCAGTCAAATATTCTAGTTTGAAAGGTGAAAGGCTAATGAAAAATTTGGATAGTGCAGTGATAAAACTATATACAAGCTTATAAGGAAATGAAATCCTTTGTATTCAGTTCAGGATATGCAGTAAGTAAAATCGGGACCTGCATACTGAGTGGTAAGATAGAAAGAAAGATGAGATCAGAGCACATTTACCGGGGATTGTACATGCATTGTACATCCAGAGTACCAAATAAGAAGAGGAAGTGGCTGAGTGGAGGAAAGGTGGGGAAAAGAAATCTGCTCATGCTATTTAAAGATAACATTGTAATATAGGCATACAGGGTGGCAGGATTAAGGAAACTTTAATTACTGCGTTCCTTTACATCTAATTTTTTACTTCACATTTTTTTGTTCACGCATTTTAAATCTACAGATTGCATGGTAGTAGAATTGTATGGTTTTAATTTTAATGAGGTGTGTATACCTTGTTAAAATTAATATGTCATCTCCGACTCTTCTGTCCTATGAATTTTACCCCAGGCTCTATAGCACTATAGGTAGGAAAGTTATTAACAAGTTGTATAGATTTAGTGTTATACAAAATTATATTGAGTCCTTGTCTTTCTTAAAAACTTCTCTAAAATGGTGATGAGATTTAATAGAGAAACACACAGTTTTCCCATTTCTAGGTTGTATCATTCTCTTAGGCCACCACGTAGGAATGAGCAGGGCAAGTGTCCCTGGGCAGGCACAGTCAAGGCTGGCGGTGACGTTGAGGCTGCATCCGATCTCTCCACTGCAGAGCACTGACTGCTGCATGGGTGAAAAACCCTCTCCCCAAAAGATTTCCTTCACAGCATTGCTTTCAGGTTTGGAAAGTGACAGTCCCTTTTCCCGCTGACAGAAATGTTGCATTGATCCATTCATCACTTGAAAAGAGAAGAATAGCATCGGATACGTGTGAGACCTACTGGACTGTTATGATACAGTAACAGTAAATACTCCATTCATGCTTATTGAAATTGCTAATTTTTCCATTTGACTCTCAAGCGTTGAAGCCAAAACAGCATGCAGACTCCTTTATGGGCCCCAGGAACACCTTCTCAAGCTCAAGTCTATTCATTATTCAAGGGGTGTTATATCAGAACAGTTTTCTAGCCTGAAATATTCCCCCTTGCTTTTGAAAAACTCTTCAGTTTTTCTACTATGAAGTTTTCCTTATCAGAGCCGACTTCTGTTTATTTAATTTTTGTGGGAAAGTTTGTTTATTTAGGGAATCATTCTAAAACCGTACAGGTCCTAGCATTAGACTTTTTGGTCACAGGGAGTCTTCAACAGGGAATAAATGAAAACAGGGACTCTGTTAACCTCTCATATTGTTCACCAGAAAGAAAATACCTAGTTATTAATTAGAGCAATAAACCAGCAGTGTATGTAATAATGTACATTTTGTTTAGAGTGGTACTTTTAAGCTGTACTTTCCTATTCTTCATGAAAAAAATCCTCCCACACGTCTCCAAATCTTGTGGGTGTTCAGTGCATGAGGAAAATTGGCAAAGGCCAAATGAAATTAAATCAGCTAAAATAGAAGAGTTTGGAAGAACTTTTTTCTCCTTTTTTCTAACGTGCATATACTCAAAATTGTAAGACCAACAAGATTAATCAGTAAATGCCATTTCTTTGGACTTGAAATGGTCTAAAAATGTGACTTGCACCAGCTTTCATGACAGTTACATTCTGTCAGTGAAAAAAGTAAGATACAATTGCATGGACAAAATAGTATGAGAAAAATAAGTTATCCAGATTTTTCTGAGGCATTCTTTTAAGCATTGAAAATCAGAGTCCCCCAGTCCCACCAGGGCAGAACAGGCACGGCTGGCTGCTGAATGAGTTAAGCTGTGCTGGGCAGTGGGTCCCTGCTGTGTCTCACACGTAAGACTTTACATAGAGAGATCTACATGGGACAGCAGGTGTTGTCTTATGTGGGATTTGGGGAATGTCCAAGCATGTATGTCTTCCCTCTAAAATGATGGAAGGGGGGAGTAAAAATGTGGATGAGGCTCTATAGCAGACTATGGCATAACATTCTTGCATGAAACAGAACAGCAAATATTGCATGAAAACCTTAACTTTGGGAAACTACAGCGAATCCTACTGTCAGTCTCTCCTCTTGAAGTCTCATTTAAACGGTGACTTTAAATGAGCAATCTGTTTGTGTTTCAGTCCTTTGCCACCAAGATGATCATCAACATGCAGTCCTTACTTTGACCACCGTGTTTTACTCTTTGATGTTTAGAAAATGTATCAAAGAAATTTAATCTGAGTGACAGAATAACTATTATAGACTATTGTTTTAGCAGTGTGAAGACTGCTAAAGGGGGAGTAATGTTTTTGAGTGAACAGCTACATGATTAATGAAGTTTTGAGCGTTTTATGTGCACTGACATCTAGCTCTTTCTGATTCTTCAATAGTTCTGTCTAGAAGACGTGTGATAACCAAATTTATGTTTGTTGAAGCACTGTATATTAAATTTGCAAATTTTTCAAATTACAATACACAATTATCATTTACAAATTTTGCAAATTACAATACAGAAATGATACGTCTTTGTATTCATGTAAATCTGAATTGCATCATGGATGCTATTTCTTTTAAAAGTATAAATAATCACTGGGAGTAGGATCATGGTTTTGATTTTCTGTCACCAAAAAAAGGAGAAAATATTTAGTGTAAGGGGACCATCATCTGCTACTGAATAACTGTTATGCAGCAATTGACAGAAATTGGTAAGGAAGTAATTTTCATGTATTTATAGTGATTTTGATGTTGCCACATAGTTAGAAATCACAATCAAATGTGCGTGATTTACTCATCCTGTGCTACACTCTCAGAATTGTTGCAGTTTATGTTTCTATTCTCATTTTGAGTGCTTAAAGGGTCTATTTTTTTCAGTCATTTCAGCTTCATTAATTAGCAAATTACCACTACAGTTAAAAGAAATTTAAGGGCTTTGACATGCAGAGTATGTCAAAAAGATCTTTCCATATTTACACTATTTGTGATCCTGGCTAGGTCATGAACTCTATATGAATTAAAGCATTTAGATAAGTGATGGAAGTGGAAATTATGCAAAAAAAAAAAAAAAAAATCTACATCTTGTTCAAAATGAGCTAAAACTCCAAAGATCACAAAAAATGATATCATAATTCATGTTCTTTATATTTACTGAGAATTCCTATGTTTACCATGGTATCTCTATATGATTTAGTTTTAGGTGGTCCTATAAGGAGCAGGGAGTTGGACTCAATCTTTATGGATCCCTTCCATCTTGAGATATTCTATGAGCTCTGTGGAATTTTCGTCCTATAACCTTGAAGATACATATTTTCTCCTCAGAGACAATGAAAATGATGCCTCCCCTTTTTAGTCTTTTATGACTCACAGAACAGGCAGTATGCACAGGCATGATTATCTGCTGTAAATTTGACAGGTTAGCTTCTTGATAGCAATAAAAGGCTTCAGCTGGAGAACTGACTGACCTCTCCAAATAGTAACATAAAATGTTTCCAGTTCTCTGGGCTATGTATAGGGAAGGAGGGAGTGGAGGATATACATGTTTAGAATTCTCTCTAGAATATATATGTTCTTAACACACACTGAAATAGGGACAGTTGCAGGTATTCTCTTCTAGTTCATAGCCCATTAGTTCTTCTAGTATGTAGTACTCTCATAGAAGAAAGATGATTTAAGCAGTGATTTAAGTGGTGATTTAAGCAGTTTAGAGATCATTGTCTTATTTAATTGTAATGATTTTGAATAAGCTTTAGGGAACCTAAAACCATATTGTAACTATATCTTAATCATGCCTTCAAAATAATTTTATTTTCAATAAAGAAAACAAAACAAAACAACCTGGCTAAACATCTAGTAATATATTGTGGAAAACAAAGTCTGATCATTTATACTGCTATTTTGAGTCCAAGTGAAATTAAGAATGCAATATATTATGTTCAAAGTAGTGTAATATGAAAACAGCTATTTTACAAAACCGTACTGTGATCCATGTTTTTCTGTTTTCCTTTAATATGCAAACACTACTATAGCTACCACTATTACAATCTTGAAAAACTAGCAGGCAAGGATCTTGTAATTAACTTGAAAATTTTGTTTTCCAAAAAGTTTAAGTGTGCAGTCAAGTCTATAATTATGCAGTTACTTGATTATTATTTTATGTATCTATATATTTTAACGAGGAAATATTAGGAGTTCAGTTGAAATAAAGTATGTATTGAAGAGCACCAGTTATGTAATGTCCAGCAGAGGTAATTAATAAACCAAATTACCTCCAGGAAAGTATGGGGATAAGGTTGAGAACCTTGGTAGACAGAGAGCAGTCACAGATAACCCTACTGTGTTAGCACTGTATATTTGTAATGTGTTGTTTAAACATTTCAATCCCTTCTCTCCCTTACAGATTTCCGTTTTCTAGAGAAAATATATAATTATTCCTGGCAGATTTACAAAAGTGACATATTTGGCAGATGATAAATTAGACAGTGTTAGACACTGATTTTAATTCTCATAATGTGGAGTCTCTTCTAAAATGTGAATATTTAATCCCATCATATATGCACTGAAACTTCTAGAACAGAGCATGCATTAAATGTACAGGATAAGGAACTCTGCCTATGAGTGCAGTGACTGAAAATGTCTATGGAGTGATTGTAAATAATGCTCAGACATGAGCTCCTGGTTTTTGTCTGCATCTGTTACCCAAAATATGTGGCAGAGGATGGGAACATCAAGTAGGTTGGCTCAGCAAAAGGCAGGACAAGGTTCTGTGGTAGGAAACTATGTGCTATGTGCACTTAGGCTAGGAACAATGACTCATTTATGACTATTGTATTTGGAGTCGTTTACTTAGTGTTTTGGTGAATTGTTCATTTGCTGGAACATTTAAACTGAGTAAAATTATCTTTGTAAAATACATGCTACACCTCAAACAGAAGTTACATTCCAGTGCTGAAATCATGCATTTCATAGTGTCCATCATGCAGGTGGTTAGACAACAGGGTTATAGTATGATCCCTTCTAATGTTAAAAAAAGTAAAAACTTTGACAATGGAACAGCAACAACTTTTATTCCTCAAAATGCACCTTATCAAGAAACAGATCTTTCCCTGAGAAGGAGCCTAAAACAGGTAACGTAACAAGGAGCTTTGATAAGCCTGAAGAAAGTGATGAGTGAAATGGTGTGAAATTCTGTTCCTGTATTCTTGTGCTAAATTAATGTTCGTGTCTGACCAGTAGCCTTATTATTCATTCTTTCTCATTCATTTTTGATTGCTCTCTCATTTAATCTTTTTTTTTTAAATAATGTAGTGAAGGAGGACATGATGTATGTATGATAACATGTAAATGTCCAGTCGTACAGGATGAAAAAAGAAAAAGAAATTAAAAACACCAAAAAGAAAAGGTTACAAAGAATTCCAGGACATAGAATATATTTCCATACATCATTTGAACAACTTCAGGGGCTCTAAGGCAGACTCTTGCAAATATTTACCAGATCCTGAATTTATATGCGTTTGTCTCATGTTGTATGTTATTTGTGATTTGTACATAATTCATATTACACATGAAAAGATGAAACTGCATAGGTGTTTTTAACAGGATGATTCAATGAAATTAATGGACAGACAGCCAAGGTAGCCTATGGATTTTTGAAATTAAACTAATAATGTGGATAGAAAGAATGAGGTTAATTTACTGGGATTTTATCTGAAAATGTACTTTCTTTTTTTCTTCCACATGTGAACGTATGTGTGAGGGACAAAAATAATGTGAACTCAATGAATAAATCTTATGTATGCAGATAGATTCATCTTTTGAGACTGGATTGTGGAGAACATCGTGGGTTATGAATCGTGTCACTACCACATCACATTTAAAGCTTTGAAAACAGAAAGGGAGCTTATAAAGAGAGAGAGATTATAAGATCATGTTGTCCATAAGTATTTTATTTTTGTTAGAGTAGCAGTAAAATTCATGACGATGGAATGTGCAGGCAACAAGGGGCTTTATGCATTGATTAAATGTCTTGGCTTTGGTCTAGTATTTAATCAGCTGCCAGAATAATTTATTGCCTAGCACACCCAAGCAACATGAATATTATCCTTTCATCTTACTAGTACAGACAAAAGAAATGCTAAAGTTTCTGGAGTCGGCAACCTAAAAAACCGAAGTGTTTTAGTATATACATTCATTGTCTGTGTATACATACATTTGTCTGTGTACATAAAAGTCAAGATAAGATTGTGCTATCATGATGCATTAAGAAAATTACTCTCCTTAAGAGCAATTCTCTACAACTGTTATCATATTTCTCATTAGCAAAGCTCAAAGTTTGTAGCTGAAAAGTTGTATTCAAATATTACTTCAAAAAATCACAGTATGCACTATGTAACATTGGACTTGAAGATCCCTTTGAACATTATTTTCATGATTCACTTACAAGGTCAGAGTGATAAGCTTTCCACCCCATTTCCTATTACATTTTTTAAAATTGTGATCAATTGCATCTTCTGGTTGAAACTGTTATTTTCTGACACAGGAATTAATGAATTAATTTCGATGACAAAAGAAGGGGCACCCATCCAAGTCTTGATGTATCAACATGAGTTAGAAGGGCAAAAATTAAGTAAGATAGCAGCTTATCCTCTCTCGTGCAGAATAACTGAACTTCTTCAACCATACCAAAGTACCCTAAAAAGATATAAAGCATGTATCATGGAAATGAGTGTATGTTAAGCTTTATTTCTCTTGCAGTTACACTTATAAACTGCTGACATTGAGCTGTTCGCAAGCAAAAGATCCTAATCCACTATAACTAAACTCTGTGTCAGCTGACCTATTATACCAAATGGGGACCTGACTCATACTGACAGCCTTGATCTCAAGAGCATCTGAATCTGAATTCTCTCAGTGCCAGGAGGCACACAAGGCGCGAACATCGTTCTTCCACTTCGATCGGTCTGCGGCTGCGTGCCACCAGGCCACAGCGCAGTCTTCTGTTGTTTTTTTCCTCAGAACATGACGGATCCAGTTCCATCTCCTCCTCCTCACTTCATTACTGATTTTCTCCATCCCCGCCATTTCGGTTTTTTTGAAAGTTGATGTTCGTCGTTTCTGCAACTTTTTTTTTTTTTTTTTTTTTTTTTTTTTCCCCGGGAGGAGGTAGTTGGCCTCCTGCCCAACCCTCATGACTTGGAGGGCCAGTGGTTTTTCTGTCAGGGTGGCCTTCCCTTAGGCTGCGTTGGTTTGCGGCACCTTCTTCAATTTTATCCGGTGCACCCTCCAGAGAGGGATCCCCTCTCAAGAGCATAGGACATAAAAAATAAGATAGATAAAGGTTCACATTAAGAGCAAAAGTACACTGACTTTCGTATGATCAGAGAGCAGATGAAGGAGGGTTAATAGAGGCCATGTTTCCTGAATCCTGATGCAGCTTGGTATCCTACATATCCTTTTGAACCAGAAAAGAAAAGAGAGTGAAGTTCTTGTTCTATTAACATAGGATAGATGTTCTGGAGACTCCTAAGTGTAAGTCTTGCAATGTAGGCTTTAATGTGAGTGTGGTTTTTCCTCTATCTGATTAGACATCAGTTTATATTAATCACAGAATAACAGAATTACAGAATGGCTGAGGTTGAAGGAACCTCTGGGGGTCACCTGATCCAAACCCCCTGCTCAAGCAGGGCTGCATGGAGCTGGTTGCCCAGGACCATGTCCAGATGGCTTTTGAATATCTCCAAGGATGGGGACTCCACAACCTCTCTAAGCAACCTGTGCCAGGGTTCAGTCACCCTCACACAGAAAAAGTGTTTTGTGATGTTCAGACAGAACCTCCTGTATTTGAGGTTGTGTCCCCTGTCTCTTTTCCTGTGACTGGGCATCACTGAAATGAGCCTGGCTCTGTCCTCTTCGCATCCTCCCTTCAGGTATTTATATACATCAGTGAGATTCCCTCTGAGCCTTCTCTTTTCTAGGCTAAACAGTCCCAGCTCTCTAAGCCTTTTCCCATATGTGAGGTGCTCTAGTCCCTTAATCATCTTAGTGGACCTTTGCTGGACACTCTTCAGTGTGTTCGTGTCTGTCTTGTACTGGGGAGCCCACAACTGTACTCCAGGCGTGGCCTCACCAGTGCTGAGTAGAGGGGAAGGATCACCTCCCTCCACCTGCTGGCAATAATTCGCCTAATTCAGTTGAGGATACCATTGACCTTTTTTGCTGCAAGGGCACATTGCTGGTTGATACTCAACTTGGTGTTCTCCAGGATCTTCAGGTCCTTTTCTGCCAAGCTGCTTTCCATCTGGGTGTCCCCCACCACATCTTGGTGCATGGTGTTGTTCCTCCCCAGGTGCAGGACTTTGCACTTCTCCTTGTTGAGCTAGATAATATAGACCTGATATGAATAAGATTATTATGAGGGTATGGGAATATTTTGTTTGTTGTGGGTTTTCATTGTTGGGTTTTTTTTTGAAGAAAATGTTGTTAAATTACCATGGCTAAGTGTTCTCTAAATAAAACAAATTTGTGGTTGCCTCTCTTCCCTCTTCTACCAAATGAAGAGTTAAAATGGAAACTACAGATTTAAAGAGAAAATTAGGCATTTTTTCTGTCGCATTCTAGAGCAATATGATAGTTAAGGACAGGGTTCCCACCTTAAAAGAAAGGAAAGAGGTGTCACAGGGTTAAGTGCATGGGAATAGTTTGCTGGAATCTTCACTCAAAGCAGCACAAGTTTGCGTAGAATAAAAGGGGGTTTATTTGTTTTATTTGGTTAGAGGTTTAATTGAATGAAGGTATTCCTGCAGATTGCCCATTTGTTAAACAAAATACGTAAAAGCTTATCGTCCTTCTCTTAACACCTGTCTGTTATTTTAGTCTGCTGTTTCCCAATATTTTCTTAAGGGACTCTACTTCACTCAGTTGTTAAACAAAGGGGCTCCATTCTTTTTATTCCTCTTCTTTTCCCTCTGTCACGAAAGCTTAACTCTGTGCTAAAGAATGAAGTAAACAGCACCTGATCAATCAACAAGGACTTCCTGTGCAAGTACTTTTATTTTTTTTCCTATGTTTCTTTAACAAAGTTTCAAACTTGGGTTTTTCCATGATGTCTCTAGTTCAAAATAATTCCAGAGAAATAAATTGGTGAAGTACTTCACCAACTGAGCCACTTGAAGTACTGTAAGAGAGATCATCTTTAAAATGAGAGATAACAACTCCTAAAATATGTTCTCCTCATGACAATATGACCAAAATCTAAACTAATGGTTCTAACAGCTTTAATACTAGACCTGAAATAAAAGAAAAAAATGTTTGTACATTTTAAGTCTGCAAAGTTCCACTGTCAGGGTAAAAAAGGTTGGTTTTTTGTTGTGTTTTTTTTTTTTTTTTTTTTAGTCACATGCAAGAACTATTTTCGTCCTTACCTGGTTCTGTATGGTGTTAAGTTTTAATTCCATGCATCACCTTTGAGTTAGTATTATCAAAGGATTATAAAAGCAGAGCTATGCTCTACATTGTGAAAATATTTTTTGAGTGCACCACCTTTCAGTAATTGTCAACAATGGATAATTAAAAACAGAGAGAAATTTAATACTGGTCTGTTAGGATTTTTCATGAAAGTATGAGTTCAAATTAAAGAATTCTGTCACAGATACAGTTTTCAAGTGATGAGATTCAAGATGAATGAGTGTATGAAGAATGCTTCACCTGAAATCAGTATTTCCTTCAGTTTCTTAGCCCAAAAGGAAATATATTGGCATATTCTATGTTTTTACCTGTAGGAAAAATGTTTTCCATGGGAAAAACATTTTGTTGAAATAAAATATCAACAATATCTTTTATATATCTATGCATGTATATATATATGCGTATGTGTTTTTATATGTATATGCTAATATGTACATACATGTGTGTGTGAAAACATAAATTAGGTAGTGGCTTCTTTATTAGTTTGTTCCCTGAGTCTTGAGCATAGCATTGTATTCATCAGTGTATTAACTTTTGATTTGCAAAAAGTAAAAAATAGGTGTTACTATGTCAAAATACAATTGCTATTATAACTTTTTAATGTTTCAGCATTACAACTAGGTGTCTAAGGAATAACATTACTTAATGATTCAGCACTATTTCCAAGAACTGTTGCAACAAAAGTAGGGAATTCCAAAAGAATATTGATATGTATTTGCTTTATTATGGAAAACTGTTAATGGATTTTAGAAAGAAACTTTTCTTGTACATTTTTAGTCATTGTTTACCAAAGTATGCAGGTTGAAGTGTCTTTGGGGTGATTAGATAATTGTTCACACAAAGTTGGATTTTTCTTAAAAAAGAAATAAAACCCATAACTTTACATCGGAGGAATGTACTTATAGGTGTATGATAGGCTGATAATATACATAACGTGAACATTACTCATGAAAAATCGGGCTGTCAGAGTAGGTTACAATGGGCTAATAGGCTTATATTGTACTCAGAAATAAATGAGATGGTAAAATCCTTGCAAATTTGTCTGTTATTAAATTTCACTTTGAGCAGGGGCTTGGATTTGATGACCTCTGAAGGTCAACCTAAATCATGATTACATTAATCCATTGACAGAGTGAATATATCTCCTTTTCTATTTTTTAAAAAGATGATGCTCACCCCAAGGTTGGGGTGCTGGTTTTGGCTGGGATAGAGTTAATTTTCTTCATAGTGGCTAGTATGGGGCTATGTTTTGGATTTGTGTGGAAAACAGTGTTGATAATACAGGGATGATTTCGTTATTGCTGACCAGTGCTTACACAGAGTGAAGGCATTCTCTGCTTCTCACGTCACCCCACCAGCGAGCAGGCTGGGGGTGCACAGGAAGTTGGGAGGGGACACAGCTGGGACAGCTGACCCCAGCTGAACAAAGGACTATTCCGTACCATATGATGTCATGCTCAGCATGTAAAGCTGGGGGAAGAAGAAGGAAGGGGGGGAATGTTCAGTGTGATGGCGTTTGTCTTTCCAAGTAACTGTTGTGTGTGATGGAGCCCTGCTTTCCTGGAGATGGCTGAACAGCTGCCTGCCACTGGGAAGCAGTGAATGAATTCCTTGTTTTGCTTTGCTTGCGTGCACGGCTTTTGCTTTCCCTATTAAACTGTCTTTATCTCAACCCACAAGTTTTCTCAGTTTTACTCTTCTGATTCTCTCCCCCATCCCACCAGGGGGGAGTAAGTGAGTGGCTGTGTGGTGTTTAGCTGCCTACCAGTTAAACAATGACAGTTGCAAAGAATTTTCCCTTGCTTTCCTCTAGTTTTCCCAAAATGAAACTATTTCAGGTTCTATCTACTCCTAAATGCTCTTAAAGGATTGTGTCTGACTGCAAATAATGCGGGGCTGTAGAGTTTGATGTAGAGCAACGCAACTGGTGCTGTAAATCTGACATTTACGTTACATGTATTTTTTGAGTTTTGTTTTAGCCTAGATGCAGTCCGGCCCCTTGGATTGAACTTCTGTTGGTGATGGTCAGAGCACATTAAGTGTGATCTTGGAGCAATCTTTCAGTTTATTTTTCTCTGAAAGAGCCTAATTTGTACACTGTGAGACTGCAATAGGCATGATCAAGAAGTCATCTTTGAAAGTGCACTCTTGATGCAAATTAAAATGATAATGTAGGTGTGCTCTTCTCCTTCCCTCATCTCTGTGACTCCTTTTCCTCATTTTGATGTTAACTATGTCACCTATCTTAAGACCTTTTGAAATACTACTGCTGCTAGTTTGTTGTCTCAATGACACCATGACCTACTTATCTTTTCTTCATCTAAATAATATACCACTTATGCTTCTCTGACCTTGTACTTTTTTCGCCATGTTCTATCCATCACATTTTCTATTAATTGAGCCATCAGTTCTGTCCTGGAGTACCTGTTTAACTGTACTTGTGCATGGGAACACACTCATTCAAAATCTCCCCCCTCACTCCAAAACCATATCAAAACTCATGTCTCCATTAATGCATACTGTAACTTGCAGCTTAATCGTGGCTAGACAAGTTCCAAACTGGGATTACTTAGCAGCTTAAAGCATGGTTTTGTGAAAGGCATTTGATATTCAGAGTGAAAATATGCTAATTTTAATTATTTGTGTGTGCCACTGTAAAACTTATATTTTTTAATTATTTATTGCTACAGCTGAGATTGCAGGTGCATATAGGACCATTTTCTGTGACACCTTTTCCCAGAATAGTTTCAGCTGAACTGAATTCAGCAATGAGTTTGAGAAGCTCAAGTTATTCTTTGAGCATGTGGTTTTTCACGTTGCCTACAATGTTGGATACGGCTTTCAGACAGAGGAGCAGTCAGTTTATGTAATGAGTTCAGTAAGAAATTGTTTTGTCCTGTGGCAAAAGGAAGAGATTTTATTTAAGCTCTACTGCTTGGGTTATTACTCAAGTTTAACTTGTTGGCATGTTTTAAAATAAGTCACTCTGTTAAGATGAGATAAATTCTAAAGTATTTAGCTCTGGCTTTGTTCTCATTTTCATGTTAATGTATTTTCTTCCATTTTACTTAATGGTTATTCTTTAGTAATATAAGTAACCCAAGTAATCTTCTACTGTGGCAGCTGATGTAGTTTTCTACTGACAGTGTTTCATTGATTATTTTGTTTCTGTTTGTATTTTTGCCCTATTGGAGGAAACAGAGGTTTATAGCTGTGATAGTCCTGAGCTGTAATTCTCACTGAGCCTACATCTGGGTGATTGCAGACAAGCCACTTGACCTCAATATGACTCAATTAACCCAGCAGCAAAATTGGGGAAACATCAAAATCTCATTGAAAAGCAGCTGCTGCATCTAAATTGAATTGTCTAAAATTGCATTGTGACAACATTGCCATTGGGTCTCTGAAGACCTGGAATTTAATTGTTTTTCAGTCATAATGCTACATGAAAACAGCCCTAAAAAGCATGCAAATAAAGACGTCTCCATAGTTTTGCAATACAATTGCCTGTACAGTCAATGCAGGCATTTAGAGTAAATCTATAAAGTGACTATGATAAATTCTTCTTACATTTTTCAAATTTTGTCATATCCATTTACATGTATATTTACTTGCAAAGGGTGTGTGTTTTTATAATGTTGAATCAGACAGCAGCAATTTCATCTTTAATTCATCATACAACCTTAAGAAACTGATTGATCTTGAGGGCAACCTAGAAAACATGAAGATTAAAAGAAGTTTTATGTGCTTTTGAAAAATGAATGCCTCAGTCTTGGGAAATACTCCATGACAGTTATTGCTTTTTCCCTTGATTTGAACATGCTGCTTTTCCAGTTTGCAATATCTGCTCCTTCAAGTATTTTTTTAGGCAAGGTGAGATGTTCTTCACTTGAGCTGTGCCATGAAACCTATAATAAAAGGCTGTAGCTGGAGTATGACTGTACCTTTTTTCCAGTAATGGAAAACTTCTAAAGTCATGGATGGCCTGGGTGTTGTCTCTCCTGGCACAAGCAGTAACAATGTTTTGATGGGACCTGAGTTAACATCTTAATGAAATTTTTTTCATCATATTGAATTTTAAATTCTGAGATTTTTTTTTTTTTAAATGTATTCAGGCTTATCTTTCTCATGTGGTCCTTCAATAGAACTCTAATCTAGGATTTTGGCTGCTACTTCCCTCAGCATACTGAAGATCCTGTGCTACTCTGGGATCTTTCAGGATCAGCCACTTGGAAAATAATTGCTATTAATACTGATCACTCCAGTATTCTGCTCTTCCACTAAAAAAAAGTATTCTGCTCTTCCACTAAAGACAGGTTGAAACCTGGATTTGTCACAGAGGGCACTTTATGGGCATTAGAGTGGGGCAGAAAAGGGGGTTTCCTGTGCCAAGAAACCTGATAAAGAGCCTGATGGGGCCCTCACACCAAAGAAAAACCGTCTGCTCTTGCGAGCGAAGCAGACAGGGCTTGGGCATTGCTGGGGCAACCGTGGGAGATTTAAACGGTCCCCTGGGGAGTGCGAGCAACTAGGAGCACGGAGAACGGGACAGGCAAAGAAGGCATGGTGCATCAGAAGGGTGTGGCATGGCAGTTCGTGTAGGCAGAGTGAGCAGGCAGCTGGCGAGCTCTCCTTGTAGTCTACGCCCTCCCGGAAGAGACTTAGCCGTGGGCTCCACTCGGACAAGAGCCATCGCCAGAAGGGATGTGGCAACGCAGACGGAGCTCCCACTAAAACATGCAGCCACCCAGGTCTCTGGCTGCAGGGAGTGCCAGAGCATTGCTCTGGTGACGGAGGGCTGCCGAGACAACACCTGTGTGAGGTGCAAGCAGGTGGAGGGTCTGCTCAGCATGGTGGCAGAGCTGAAAGAAAAAGTAGCAAGACCGAGGAGTATCAGGGAGTGTGAGAGGGAGATAGACTGGTGGAGCCACTCCCTACCATCCCCAAGACGAGCACACCAGATGGAAGCATCAAGAGAAGGAGAGGCTCCCCTGCCCTCGTGCCGCCAGGCGGAGGGAGGGGACCCAAGAGATGGAGGAGGATGGATGCAGATCCCTGCTCAGCGCAGCAGACAAATCCTCTCCCGGCTGACCTCGCCCCCCCTAGGTGCCCTTACACAATAGGTATGAGGCTCTGGAACTCAAGGGCCAGGAGGATGAAGATACAGACTGTGACCCATCCAAGGGGTTGACTAGGAGGAACCAGTCAGCCCCAGGCATTACAACGGCCACTGGTAAGAAAAAAAGAAGGGTAATTGTCATAGGCGACTCCCTTCTGAGTGGAACAAAGGGCACGATATGCCAACCAGACCCATCCCATAGGGAAGTCTGCCTCCCTGGGGCAAGGATAAGAGACATTACCAGGAAGCTCCCTAGGCTGGTAAAAGCGTCCGATTATTATCTGCTATTGGTTGTTCAGGTTGGCAGTGATGAGGTAGCTGATAGAGGCATAAAGACGATCAAAAGGGACTTCAGAGAACTGGGGAGATTACTTGAAGGATTAGGAGCGCAGGTAGTGTTTTCCTCCATCCTGTCAGTAGCCGGGAGGCATACGAAAAGGAACAGGAAGACCCATCTCAATAACACATGGCTCAGAGGCTGGTGCCAGCAGTAGAATTTGGGGTTTTTCAATCATGGGGCAGTTTACGCAGCACCAGGCCTGCTGGAGACAGATGGGGTTCACCTGTCGCAAAGAGGGAAAAGGATTCTGGCTCAGGAGTTAGCAGGCCTCATTGAGAGAGCTTTAAACTAGATGTGAAGGGGGAAGGGGATAAAACCAGGCTTGCTAGGGATGAGCCTAGGGGTGGCATGCCTGTGTTGGAGAAGAGAGCTATAGCCCAACTGAAGCGCATTTACACCAATGCACGCAGCATGGACAATGAGCAGGAGGAGCTGGAAGCCATTGCGCGGCAGGAAAACTATGATGTGGTTGCCATCATGGAACCATGGTGGGATGACTCACACAACTGGAGTGCTGCAGTGGATGGCTACAAGCTCTTTAGGAGGGACAGGCAAGGAAGGAGAGGTGGTGGGGTAGCCTTGTACGTCAGAGAGTGTTTTGATTGTCTAGAACTCATCGACGGTAATGATGAGGCTGAGTGCTTATGGGTAAAGATCAGGGAGAAGGCTAAGAAGGCAGATATCCTGGTGGGAGTCTGTTCTAGACCACCCAACCAAGATGAGGAAACAGACGATGTATTCTACAAGCCGTTGGCTGAAGTCTCACAATCTCTAGCCCCTGTTCTCGTGGGAGACTTCAACTTACCAGATATCTGCTGGAAATACAACACAGCAGGGAGAAAGCAGTCTCGGAGGTTCCTGGAGTGTGTGGGAGATAACTTGCTGATGCAGCTGGTAGGTGAGCCAACCAGGGGAGGTGCCCCGCTGGACCTGCTGTTTACGAACAGAGAGGGCCTGGTGGGCGATGTGGTGGTCGGGGGCTGTCTTGGGCTCAGCGACCATGAAATGATAGTTTTCAATTCTTGGGAAGTAAGCAGGGGGGTCAGCCAAACTGCTACCCTGAACTTTAGAAGGGCAGACTTTGGATTGTTTAGGAGTCTGGTTAACAGAGTCCCTTGGGAGGCAGTCCTGAAGGGCAAAGGAGTCCGGGAAGGCTGGACGTTATTCAAGAAAGAAGTCTCAAAGGTGCAGGAGCAGGCCGTCCCCATATGCCATAAGTTGAGCAGGCGGGGGAGAAGACCGGCCCGGCTGAACAGAGAGCTTTGGCTGGAACTCAGGAAAAAAAGGAGAGCCTACCACCTTTGGAAGAAGGGACAGGTGACTCAGAAGGACTACAAGGATGTTGTGAGGTTATGCAGGGAGAAGATTAGAAAGGTGAAGGCATGGCTAGAAATTAAACTGGCCACCACCGCTAAAAACATTTTTTGTTATCTCTACAAATATGTCAGTGACAAAAGGAGGGCCAGGGAGAACCTCCCTCCTTTGTTGGATGTGGAGGGAAACATTGCCACGAAGGATGAGGAGAAGGCTGAGGTACTTAATGCCTTCTTTGCCTCAGTCTTTAATAGTGAGACTGGTCATCCTTGGGGTTTTCAGGCCCCTGAGCTGGGAGATGGAGATAGGATGCAGAATGAAGCCCCAGTTGTTGAAGAGGTGGCAGTCACCGACCTGCTCCTCCACCTGAATGCTCACAAGTCTATGGGGCCAGACGGGATCCACCCGAGGATACTAAGGGAGCTGGCAGAGGAGCTTGCCAAGCCACTTTCCATCATTTATCAGCAGTGCTGGTCAAATGGGGAGGTCCCAGATGACTGGAAGCTAACAAATATGACGCCCCTCTACAAGAAGGGTCGGAAGGAGGATCTGGGGAACTACAGGCCTGTCAGCCTGACCTTGGTGCCAGGAAAGGTCATGGAGCAGATCATCTCGAGTGCCATTACATGGCACGTGCGGGACAACCGGGGGATCAGGCTCAGCCAGCATGGGTTCATGAAGGGAAGGTCCTGCTTCACTAACCTGGTCTCCTTCTATGACAAGGTGACTCGCTTAGTGGATGAGGGGAAGGCTGTGGATGTTGTCTACTTGGACTTCAGTAAGGCCTTTGACACTGTCTCCCACAGCCTTCTCCTGGAGAAGCTGGCTGCTCACAGCTTGGATAAGTGCACTCTGCACTGGGTTAAAAACTGGCTGGACGGCCGAGCCCAGAGAGCGGTGGGGAATGGAGTCAAATCCAGTTGGCTCCAGTTGGTCACGAGTGGTGTTCCCCAGGGCTCAGTATTGGGACCAGTCCTGTTCAATATCTTCACTGATGGTCTGGATGAGGGGATTGAATGCACCCTCAGTAAGTTCACAGATGACACCAAATTGGGTGGAAGTGTCAATCTGCTGGAGGTTAGGAAGGCCCTGCAGAGGGACCTGGACAGGCTGGATTGTTGGGCCGGGGCCAACTGTATGAGATTCAACAAGGCCAAGTGCTGGGTTCTGCACTTCGGTCACAATGACCCCATGCAACATTACAGGCTTGGGGAGGAGTGGCTGGAGAGCTGCCTGGCAGAAAAGAACCTGGGGGTGTTGGTTGAGCCAGCAGTGTGCTCAGGTGGCCAGGAAGGCCAATGGCATCCTGGCTTGTATCAGGAATAGTGTGGCCAGCAGGACCAGGGAGGTGATAGTGCCCCTATACTCGGCACTGGTGAGGCCGCACCTCAAGTACTGTGTTCAGTTTTGGGCCCCTCAGTACAAGAAGGACATCGAGGTGCTGGAGCGTGTCCAAAGAAGGGCAAGAAAGCTGGTGAAGGGTCTAGAGAACAAGTCTTAGGAGGAGCAGCTGAGGGAGCTGGAATTGTTTAGTCTGGAGAAGAGGAATCTGAGGGGAGATCTTATTGCTCTCTACAACTACCTGAAAGGAGGTTGTAGCGAGGTGAGGGTCAGTCTCTTCTCCCTAGTAACAGGTGATAGGATGAGAGGAAAGAGCCTCAAGCTGCACCAGGGGAAGTTTAGGTTGGATATTAGTAAATACTTCTTCACCGAAAGGGTAGTCAGGCATTGGAACAGGCTGCCCAGGGAAGTGGTTGAGTGTCCATCCCTGGAGGTATTTAAAAGATGGGTAGATGTGGTGCTTAGGGACATGGTTTAGTGGTGGACTTGGCAGTGATAGGTTAATGGTTGGACTTGATGATCTTAAGGGTCTTTTCCAACCTTAACGATTCTATGATTCAGACACAATGGATAATAGCAAACATACATACTATTTTTTTTTTTCCTTATGATGAAATTAGTAGTGCATAGTGAAGTCAAACTATCCAACAACCTGGTTTCAAGCCTGGAATCCTCCTGTTTTCTATTATTTGTATACTCTTCCTTAGGCATTGCATCATGATTTTTACCTCCTGATTATCTTTTATTGTGAATCACTCATTATAATGAATACACTCATTTTTTATCCATATGCAATGTACACGCTCAAGTGCCAATCAGTACAGTAGCAGCTGTACAGGCAATACACATTTAATACCATACTTGGCTATTTCCCATTCTACATATTGTCTTTGAATTAATACCATGCTCCTTATGGAAAGGATGATTTTGTGAGTCACTTGATAACCTACAGAAAATTTTGTTTCATACAATCAAAAATATAGACTTTGCCTTTTCACCTTAGTGCACAGTGCTTCTGAGGTTATGAGTCAATTATTATCACTCAATGTATTTTGTAAAAGCAATCACATGAGGGAAATCTGTTGTTTGTTTCAGCATGGAACCAGCTTTATAGTGTGGAACTGCCTGTGTGTGAAAAAATTTTATCATTGTTTACTATCAATGATCTGCTTACTTATATAGCAGCAAAGAGATCAAATACATTTTATGTTCTAAAATTAAATAAAATTTCTAATTATGAAAATCAAAGGTACAGCATACACTTGTCTGTGTACAAGTTCAATTATTCAATGCTATATTCTATTCTACTGTATTTAGTAATCACTATGGTAGTCATAGCTGTATGATATTAGCAAAAATAAAAATATATTCCTGATAGCACTTACCAAGCAGCCTTTATGTTAACTGTAAAAAAGTTAAATATTTGGCATTTGGTCTCTTCTCATACAAACAAAAAAAAAAAAAAAAAAAAAAAAAAAAAAAAAAAAACCCAAAACACTGTGCTTTAAGAAAAATAAATATCAGTATCCTCAATATAATGGGTAAGTGGAAAAAAGATTTCTGAAATCTCAGTAGAGGAATCTTAAAAACTTTTATTTAACTTTTTTATATAACTTTTATTTAGTAATGTAAACAAAACATAATCATTACTAAATTGACAATCGATTATCACATATTGTGAATAGGGTAGAAGAGCAATATGGCCCTTTGGCAACAAAAAGTTCAAGAATATACTGTCCTGTGTCTGGCAATACAGATTTAATGCTTTGGGTAATCTGATGAAATAGGAATATCTGGTTACAAAATAGTCAAAAAAATTAGGATTAATTTGGCCTGAATTAATTTCTTATACGGAGCCACTCATGTAGACCCAAAACCATACAGCAGTTCTGAAGGGACACACAATACGGAAAATCAGTACAGCTGTGAATCCATGCTTTGTATGAACACTTCTTGTAACCTTTTTGCTTTTGGTTGTATTTCCCACCTCTCTGATGTAAATTATTGTAAGGAGCTACAGAATTATCCAGAATCTGACTCTCTTGCACTGAGAAGTGTGTGCAAGGGTGGGTGAGGATGAATGTTTCAGTGGATGGTTATATCAAAGATGGAATAGGAAACTTCATTCCCCACCAGTTTAAAGACTGACTTGATGACTTGCAGTTGAGATGATGGTGCCTTAAAAAGAGTTAGTAGGTAATGATATATCTATGATCTATCTATCTATCTATCTTTTCTCCTCCTCCCTACCCATAAATGGGGTCAGACAACTAAGAATGAATGAGAAGAAAAGTGTAAAGAGTTGCTTCATTTCCCATATGAGTTTCAGATTGTGTTTCTCTTTCTCTTATTGCAAATGAGCCTGGCCAGAAGCAGCCACAGAGCATCCTTTTTCTAGGTTTTCCTACCACAATGAAGGCTGTGGGCAGTGAAGACCCTGGCAAGTCCCCCAGACTTTGCTCTGGGATGTGGGGACCTCCCTGAATTTGCAGTTCTCCCCTGTGCCTGGGGTTTTCTGAGGGAGAGCAGCCCACAGCCATGGTGCATCTGTTTGGGGCCCTCAAAGCCCCCAAACTACCTTAGCTAGTGGTGTGACACTCACTTGGTCAGATCCCAAATGGCCCTTTAGAAACCCTTCTGCATGCCCTGTGCATGATACGTTCTGTTTTCTCACTCCTGGGTCCTGCCCTCCTCATCAAAGAGGGGCACTTTGGTAGGCAGGCTTCTGCTGCCTGTGAATACCATGGCTCGGGTAATAGCCTAATGAGCTCATGAGTATAAAACAGAAAATCCTCTTAGAGCAGTAGGTGTAAACTCATGGCATCACTCACAAAATCTCCTGACTCATGCCCATCCTGCCAGGAAGAAGACAACCCCGGTGCACACATATATTGAGTACCCTGCTTTGTATTTACCTCCTGTTTTCTCTGGGACCTCTTGTTGAGTTGCTGGCTGTGGGGTGGCGGGGGGCAGGAGTGGGGAGATCCCACAGTTTCACTTCTGGTCTCTTCTCATGTCACATCCTTGGGCATCCCTAATATTTCATTTTTCACTCTCAACCTCCTTCCTTTTTCCATATTTTATCTCCCACAACGATTTGATTTCTCCAAGTTTCTTTCCCTTTCCCTGTTTGAGGAATGAGGGGAGATAATACAGCACTTCTTTGTACAGCCTGATTCCTGTCCCTAACTGGGAAAATCAATAGGAGCTGCAGCCACAAGTGTATGCTCAGGGAAGAATAATGACAGAAGAAACAGTTTTCGTGAAGCACAATGCACAGACACACAGTTTGATGTATATAGTGAGCAAAGACTTCTGAAAAAGTAGACAGCAGCCCAGTGTGCAAAGCTTTTTCTAGTGCTGATGACATTCTGTTGCTTTGCAGGATATCTTTCAGGGTTTTAGTTGATTCTAACTGTTAGTTTCTCCTGTCCTAATGGAAAGGACCAGCAAGTAGTCCTCAAGATTTTGTGATTATTATTTAAAAAACACAGAAAATGAAATGGATAGAAGTATGTAGTGGACAAAAATTATTCAGACGCTAGTGATTTTGTTCCTTAGTTGTTGATACAGCATATTAGCAAAGTTTTACTTTTAAAAGATTAATAATAAAAAGGACATCTTCTCTCCATTTAAGCCATTTTTAAAGGCTTTTAGTTCGAACAATCAATGTGAAAAAAAGTGCACAGAACTACCCACATTTTGTATTTAGCAGTTGAAGAATCCTAAATTGCTAATTTTTTAAACACAATAGCAAAACTTTCTCAACAATTTTGTTTGGCAGTGCAGTGAATAAATACTGTCAGCACCAATTATCATCAGTAATAGTAATTTGTGCTATACTGTACCTTGCAGATAAGGATCTGCAAGTCTTTCACAGACAAACTTCACTTGTGCATGAAATAGATAAGCTGGGTTAAACAAAAGCGTATGATAATGTCTCCTTATTTTCCTAGAGAAAATATACTGAAAAGTGAGACTAGATGTCTCCATTTTTAAATAGCATGAAACTTCAAAATACAATGTACAAAGTGGCCTAATGTGATTTGAGCTGGAGAAGTAGCAGAAATTTGTTAACACTTAGTTTTTTGCTGAGCTTTTTATGATTCCTCCTGATAGTGTTTGTTTATCTGTTTGTTTTTAAACTATTGAGATGTTTTTCCTGTAAATGTTACACATTTTCATGAACAAAGTTTATTAGAATTGCATTCTCCAATAATTTTTAAAAGTAAGTATTTGTGTTTGCAAAAGATGCAAGTAATTGCAAGTAATAAAAAAAAAAAAAAAAAGAATAGTGAGATGTATGATTCTCCTTTATAAAATATTCAGATTTGCTGTTCTGATGACTACAACGTTCTTGTCTCCTTTAAACTGCAAAGAAATAGTACTCTCATTCACTATATTCTCATTTGAGGTCTACATTTTGTGAATGAGTTTCACTTCATGAAAGTTCACTGATTCTGATGTCCAGCCTGCTGAACTTTGTGGCTTCTCTCTGATCAGGTCTTCTTTTTTTTTTTTTTTTTTTTTTTTTTTTAGTCCATTTACAGTTTTTATCTATATTTTATCTATAACACTTCTTTCACTCTATATGATTGTCCCCTTTGTACTCTGCACTGGTGAGGCTGCACCTCGAGTACTGTGTTCAGTTTTGGGCCCCTCACTACAAGAAGGACATTGAGGTGCTGGAGCGTATCCGAAGAAGGGCAACGAAGCTGGTGAAGGGTCTAGAGGACAAGTCTTAGGAGGAGCAGCTGAGGGAGCTGGAATTGTTTAGTCTGGAGAAGTGGAGGCTGAGGGGAGACCTTATTGCTCTCTACAACTACCTGCAAGGAGGTTGTAGTGAGGTGAGGGTCAGTCTCTTCTTCCAAGTAACAAGTGATAGGATGAGAGGAAACAGCCTCAAGCTGCACCAGGACAGGTTTAGGTTGGATATTAGGAAAAACTTCTTCACTGAAGGGGTAGTCAGGCATTGGAAGAGGCTGCCCAGGGAAGTGGTTGAGTCTCCATCCCTGGAGGTATTTAAAAGACATGTAGACGTGGCACTTAGGGACATGGTTTAGTGGTGGACTTGGCAGTGCTAGGTTAACGGTTGGACTCGATGATCTTAAGGTCTTTTTCAATATAAATGATTCTACAATTCTATGATTCTGTGGTTCTGTTTGCTGTGGTTAAGTAAAGCACCAGAATAATTTTGTAACAACTGTATGGAATTGGTAACTATGAATCTATGTATGGATCAAAACTTTCAATAAAAACCAGCTACCTGTTGGAAGTAAATCAAAAGTACTTATTCCACAGGTGCCAAACTGGGATACTTGACAAACTTTCATGAATTAAAACTTTTGGAAGTGGCTAGAATGAAAAGATGAATAAGCAAGTCTAAAATTCACATTGAAGTGGCTTCCCTCAATCACTTTACTGTATTTTGACTGACCATATGCGTTATGCTTGTAAATATTGGAAACAGTGTATCCGAGTTCCTTTGGCAACTTTTTTCTGCAACACGGTATTGAGATATTTATTTTTTTCCCTCAATGGTTTTAAAAAACATTTTTATTTTCTGAAATACCATTCAAACTAGATCCTGACACAAGTCTGTTGATTTTAAGTATTTTTAATGCAGTATATTTTATTGTACATTATCAGAACAGCTTTTGATCTTCCACGTTTGCAACACTCCTTTAAGGCAGAGGGAGTGAAGAGGGACCTGACCTGCAGACAAGACAGGTTGCATTTAGATATTTAGGATCCTAAATCCCGTTGTTTTGTATTAACCTCAACTGCTTAAACGTTTAAAAGTATCTAACTGAACTATCTCAAAATCATACAGAAAATGTATGGTGGCAGAGGAAGTTGAAACTGCCTCTGCTGAATCCCTAGACCAGCTCCTTGATTAACTGTGTGGTTTTCCTCCCTCTCAAAAAACATCTACTGAGGACCTTAACTTTTAAGACAAGACTATAAAAACATACACAGATATAATTTTTCAGACTAAAGTCAAAAGACCTTTATGTATCTACTAGTCTGGTTGATCATATTTTGCAAAAATAACACTCAGTTTTCCAGAGAAGCTTTCAGTGAGGAGAGAGAAATTACCTGTTAGTGGGTCACATTTGGTAAGACTTCTGCTGTGTGCAGACTCTACATACAGTATAGGCACAAGTATAAGAGTACAGGGAAGTTCAGCAGTTATTTATTGACCAATGCATACAGTAGACAACTGGCAGTAATGTGCTAAACTTTAATATACCTGCACCATGAATGAGACCCCAGATGTGTGTGAGATGCTGATGGCAAGACAGCCATTGGTTAGGGAAAAGTTGGACTCTCTTGCTCCTTGAGGTGGGCTGATCCGCAGGCATGCCGAGTTGCTGACTTTCTGGGTTTTGTTGTTTTTTTTTTTTTTTTTTTTTTTGCAAGATATCACAACCTTCATGGTAGCGTGTGTCCTCTGGAAATCTTTAGCTATTATTTTCTCAAGAATTACAGTTATTTTTCCAATCTTGTATGGCTTTAGATTACATATACATCTTAAAACAATTCTCTCAGCCGAACTAAGCCAAAGGCTCAAAGCTGCACTGCACGCATTTGGCTATGGATTGCACAGTTGAATCCCTGGTCTGAGGATGGCATGGAGCTCCAAACAAAACATAAAATTCAGACTATGCTAGTGAAGTACTGTGTAACATTATCCATATACCTAATTTCCCCTCGAAGGGATTCAGATACCAATGAGAAATACTCATAGCTAGGAAAATGATGTGTTTCAACTGCCTTTGAGGATTCCTAGTACACCATTCCTTCTGAAAAACTGAGTTACTTTATTCAGATAGCTTTTCTTAAACTCTTCAAACATAAGACTAAGTAATTTGAATTACACAATACAAAAATCCAAACTTGACAAATTCCAAAGCTGTGATTTCTGCTTTGAACAAGCTGTCAGTATTTTAACATTTTTGTTCTGGAGGAAAATGAAGGAATGTTTTTCAAAAAATTCCTCTGAAATAGACAAAAAATAAGAAAAGTTTGTAGTAAGAAGATGTGTCTGAAATTTCTCCATCTAATAATAACCCTCACAAAGCTACTAAAGGGAGTTTCAGTTCCCCGATACAGACTGGAAAAGACTGAGCATTTTGCTTTATAGGCAGTCTTTTGCTTTAGTTTCTTTTTCAGAGGGGAATAAGGATTTCATTGTTCCAAATTCATAGTTCAGCTGTTGTAGTTCTAACATTGACAAACGCATATGCACGGAAATGTTCAGGAAAGGCCAAACAAGCCTTATGTTAACTGATCTTGGGTCAACTTACCCACATTCCTCACCTCTCAAATGCTCACTCACCATTTAACATATTTTATATACATTAACTGTGGATATTAATTTCATTTTTATGCTTATAAAATGCCAATTTCCTTCTTTATGCAAAATATCAAATTAAATTTTGAAAGGTTTTAGAGTGAGTTTTTGATATTGCTTTGATTAGAATGTGAGTCTTACCTCTTTAATGATTTTTTAATAGTCCCCAAGCTGTGGCATTTATCCTTATTATTCTGTGGCCAGTTAATAATTGTACATTGTCATATAAAAGTGTGCTGACTTGTAAAGCTGGAATGAGCAGATAACATTCTATCTACTGGTAGAAATTTCTGGTTATAAAGTTAAAGAGCAGGAAATTTGGTATAGAAATGTACAGATCTAGTATCTGAATAACTTTAAAGATTAATCTAGGCTTTGAAAAGCTGTATTTATCTGCAAAATAGACATTGCTAATGAGAATAACGTGAAGTTAGTGGACTGCAGAACAACAATCTCCTCAGCCAAGGTACTATGAAGCATTTCTTCCTCGATTGTCAGCTGAACAGGTAAAAAGTGAAAGGATTGTTTGGAAATTACATAAGTACAGGCTAGATCTGTGTGTAATTGTCTTTTCAGTCCTGTAAATGTCTCTATTAATAGTATTTTGTGAATATATTTTTATTTTATGTCTTGTGAAGAAAAAATATTTGGTTTTAGCTTAACCTGGCTTGAAGGAAGCATGATTTCAGAATAAGTGAAATAAACTTCAAGTGCTACATCCCAAAGGGCATGATGATCCTTAAGTATTGAAATACTCTGAGTGTCATTTATCAGCTGCAATTTAAAAGTTTCTGAAATGTTCTTCAAGATTCAAAAGGTCATTAAAACCTATTTATTTCTAGGATTGGCGGGAGGGGGCAGGGATGGTGGATATTTAGATGCTAATACATTTGTCTTACACTTAGGTAGTATTTAAAAGAATTCCAGAAGTATAGTTCTTTAGTCATACGTGTGGGTATTACTTAATTACAAGATAATTTGATCTTTATTGTTCCGATAGATGCTTATAAAAATGGAAGGCTTCTGTTCATTCAAGGACTCGCCAATCTGAGGTGCATGGTTATGGCTTAGAAAGGCTAGTGTTCTTCCTCAGAACAATCATTAATTTTTTAGAGAAAAGTATGTAAACACAATTGAAAATGTTCCATTATTTATGCCATAATGCACAATGATGCTACGCATCATGTAAATTATATGCCCATACCCTTTTTTAAAGTCTATATTGTATTGTCTCATCCATTATGGTTTACTACGTCAGATTAGTCCTCTTTCATACATGCATCATGATGCTATTCCACTGTTCTATTAGACATTTGTTGAAAAAATTGGTGTGCTAGTCACTTCGAGCATGAGCAAATTTGCTATTACACTGAAAGGTATTAAACTTCACATTTATTTTTAAACTGCACAAGGTGTGACAAACATTGCTAATAAATGATGGTGCAAGCCTCCTAATACTCTCAGATTAGTGGCAATAATTGTAATGAGTTCTTTCCATTTTGAAGTGATGGGCAGTTGAGGCAATGAGAAAACAACAATACAAACCAAGGAAACATGTATATTGGTAATTGAGGTGTCTTTCCCCAACTATGGCTCAACAGCAATGACCATGCTCATATAATTTAGTGGAGTGTTTTTCAGTGTTTTCACTCATGGAAACGTATTTTAAAGACACTGCTTCTCCATGGAAAATTTTGGAGATTATGAAGGCTGGTTATGAAAGGAATAAGATGCATTGGCACACAACTATTAATTACTCTGTTTCGTATATTACAGCCCAAAAAAATCTAATAATTTCCTTTTAAATATTTATTTGAAAGGAAAAGATATGAAATATTATTTGCAATTCATATTTTGTATCGGTAGGGTATAACAGCCATACTGAGTTTACAGCCTGAAAAATGTAGATGATAGTTAAAATCTTAAATGAAATTTTTCAATAAATTCGAGGCATGTATTACAATTTCATCTACTGAAATTGACTATAAGTAGTCAATTTTTTACATTTCTGACTCTAACATATTCTAGAACCATATTTAATTGCTAGAATTCCCAAAGACGTCTATGAGACCATATTTCCTATAACTTAGTATCTTTGAAAACCACCTATTAACTGGCTTTAAGAAATACTAGGAACAGAGATTCACAAAGAGTTTGGGTTGTATATATATGAACACTAGTAAAGCATTTCTACCTGATGATTAATATTGTATTTCCCGTAGATTGTTAACACCATAGGTCTGTCAAAGAAAAATAGACTTCTAGTAACAAATGATCATTTTTCTTTGTATTTTTCATTATTTCTGACTACTGTACTCAAGACTTGGCAAAGCCTAGGAATCCTATTTCATTTTAAAAATAGGAATATTTAAGCTAAGTTTTGCAAAACAATTTTTGTCACCAAAGAAAATGCTTTGGTGCATTTTTTTTTAATTATCATTATGTTCTTAGCTGATCAAGTAATTGCCAAAGCTAAAAAGTTTCCTTTTCCTTCTGCATTTGGCAAGGTTGTAAGTCAGTTTTCTTTCAGTATAAACCATCCTGTAATGTCTTTGGAAGATTAAAACTAAATAGACAGAACTATTGTATAGGTCTTTTTATTATCTTAAATATGTAAGTGTTAATATTACCCATCTATTCATTGGAAAACTGAAAAGCAGTTTACTATAGGACAGACCAATAAATGCAGTGGAGAAAAATATATATATATAAAAAACAGGTCTTGTGAGTCTGTACCTTATCGCCTAAAGCCATAGTGCTTCCTGCACCATTTGTCTGTTTGATTGTACTTTGAATCTTTGTTCCACAGTTTGTATTGATTTCTGAGTAGTTCCATAGCTGAGCTTCATGGTCCTGGTTAATGCTCCAATCCCAGGTTACTGAAATTATCCGCCCTCTCTATAGAGGGTGCCTTCTGCTGCAAATCATAGGAATGGTCTTCACACAGGTAACTCTAACGCATACTCGAGTGGACTACTGGCAAAGCAGTTGGTTTTGGTTTTTTTTTTTAATTATTGGAAATATTTAGTTTTCCTCAGAGTAATTGCAGATTTTTTTTTTTTTTTCTCATGAAAAAATAGTTTTCTTTTTACTCCTTGATTTTTCTTGGAAGAGTGTCTGCCTGCAGACTTCAAGACTTGTTTTTTTTATAACATGTCCTGCATAATTTTGTGTCTGTGTACCCAATTGCTATTTTGGGGGGCAGGGTTGTATATTGGCATATGAGTCTTTGTTAGGTTTGGATGTTTTAAATAACTAAATTCTGCTCAGTTTTGGTATGTGTACTCTTCTAAACAGTATTAAAGAAATAAATATCTTTCAGACTGTCAAAATTACACAATGATGCAATGTACTATAATATATCTGAAGAAGCATATTTTTTCTTGGCACCATATGTAAGAAATTTGAGTAACAGCTGCTGACACAGGCAATAATTCTGAAAGTGAGTTTTTTCTCTTTGCTTTCAAAGCTGTTTTGTTTCATTTCTCTGAAAACAAGAAATTGTATAGTCACAGCATTTTTACTAATGTGATACATAAAGGTATTTAAAAATGTATTCTACATAAGCGGGCTATCTTAGGATGTCTTTGCCATATCTTCCGTATATTCTCTTTCCCATTTTATAAATATACTATCTGGAAGTGTAAATCTCTCTTTAACCTGTGTCTCATTAGATGCTGACTTAATTATAACTTAAACACCCAGACAAACACATATTTTCTTTGTTTCTGGAACACATTGTCCGCTTCATGTTGCAGCTGATCATGTTTCTATCTACTTAAAATATATAAGTGGCATATGGGTCTTTATGCTCTGCAGTAACTCTTATGAATTTATTTTATAAACCAATTTAATATTATTTTAAGAGTTTACAATTTTCTGTCCTCAGCTCTTCAGACAAAAATGCTGTTGGAAATGAGGATATTATGCACCAGCTTCTCCTGACTACTTGGGTTAGAGAAATAGTTTCCTTAAGAATCTGATTCCCTACCACTGTACCAACTGTAACAAGATTTATTTCAATTTGGGATATTGAAAGCCTCAGAAAGGCAACCTGAGAAATAGCCTCAGACAGCAGTCTTAGGTTGTGTTTATGTGAGGCATTGCCAGCTCCTCTCTGGGGTGCGTGCTGGTAGGAGCTTGGTCTCAGAGCAGTGCCAGTGTGTCTACGTTACAGCTTCTGCAGTGTGAGTTGCACAGAGATTCTGTTTCCAATGTCAGCTCTTGCAGGGTGAGCCGAGGACACCTGAAGTCTAATTAAGCCCTTCTGAAGGCACATGGTTACGAGCTGACTGACTACTTAAAGAATTTATTCCACCTTTTCTTCCTCCTCAGATAGGAAAGAAATTTACCAAAAAACAGCCCTGCTCCAAGTCTGGTGAACTCAGTGGAAAAGTTCCTGTTCACTGCAACCGACTTTAGATCGGGAACAAAGTGACCTTAATCCTTTTCTGTGATGATTAAGAGATCACTCATCTCAGTGCCGGGCTTCCTCCAGGCCTCCCTTCCTGTCAGCCTTTCTGCCTGCCTTGCCTACATTCTGATTCTCCCCAAGATACAAACAGTTGCAAACACTTCTTTAAAAGTTCAATTTTTTTCTTAGTGATCTACCTGTCACCAGTTGTAGTCTAAGCATACTCGTCCTTACTTATTTTGCAATTTTAGAAAAAAAAGAAGTAAAATTTCAGAAACAGAAATAAAAAAACATGTGGTTTTGTATCTTAAACAGTCGTCCTCCTCTTTTTGAAAGGTCGAATTCTTTTCTAATGTAAGATTTTCAGTCATGGGCTTTCTTCTTGAGTGTTTATACACAACACCTAAAACAGGGAGGCATTCATTTTGACCGGAGCATTTTGACGCTACTAGAATACAAATAATATGTTACAATTCTAAGACTTGAACTACGGGAAAAACATATGCGATTTCAGTTTATTTTCAGTATAAAGGCATTTGTAAAAGTGCATTTAAAACTGATGTGTAGAGAGATAGATTTGTAAAATCTATGTTTTGTTGTAAACATTTATATGCCTCTACCATTGAGTATCTAACTGTGACCTATTAAAGAGATCATAAAGGCCAGCCTGCTTAGTAAATGGCAGCTGCATTCAAGTTGCTTCAATTGGCTAGGCAATGAAAGCATCCAAACCCTTGGTTCAACCTTTTAGAAATCTTACTATTTGTTTCAATACTGAATGATATGTCCCATTCAGTCTATTGAATGAGAAGTACTATTGAAAACTTGTGTGATTCTGCATTTATTTTTCTGTACATCACATTATATGACAGATTAGGATTACATTCAAGATGGTTTTTGCTATTGATGCAGTGTAGATTTAAAAATAAAAAGAAAGAAAAAAGTGAGAGCAAAGCAGAGAAGACTATAGCTTTTTAGGAAGACAAAGTTAAAATGTTGAGTCATAGTCAAGATGAAGAGAAAGTAGCAAACATCTTTAAAACTTAATAGACAAAATAAATTCAAATTTAGAAAAGATGAACTCTGGCTTGGGCTGGCTGGAGGTAATGTTGTATTTTATAGTCCTTTCTCAATGTATAGTGGGCCCCACATTTGATTCAAACCATTTCTTTTGCAATGCAGTGTTATTCTGGTCTTTTTAAAGACAGCTTTTCAGTTATGCTACATTTTATGGTCTTTTTCTGCCTTTTAGTATTCAAAATTATAATAGAATACTTGGTATGGTACATCAAAGTGGTGTTCTTGTCTAGTTTCCAAAAGTGATGCTTAAACAAGTGATGCTCCTGCCTACCATGTCATCTTTGTGTTGTTCTGTCTCCCTTTTCTGTAACTGCAGAAAATCATGCAACTCTTGTCTAATGAATATACTTTTTGAAGATTAAAATATATAATAGCCTATCTAAAAAAAAAAAAGTCTTTTTTTAATGTATGAGGATATTGCTGAGGAGGACAGTAAGACTAATAAAATATTGTTAGAGAATAAAAGGCAGTAAAAATGAAACCCAAATTTTTTCTCATACCTCTGGGATTCAAAATTACTTTAAGTGCCAGTAGGAACTTAATGATTTGCCCTTGTGGTGCCTTAACCTTGGCTGGCTGCTCTCTCACTCCCCTTTCTCAACAGGATAGGGGGAAAAAATAAGATGAAAAAGCTTGTGGGTCAAGATAAAGACAGGGAGATCACTTACCAATTACCTTCATAGGCAAAACAGACTTGACTTGGGGAAAATGAATTCAATTTATTGTCAATTAAAAAAAAATAAAGTGGGATTGTGAGAAACAAAGACAAAACTAAGAACAACTTCCCTCACTCTCCTCCTTCTCCCCAGGCTCAACTTCACTCCTTCATTCTCAACTTCTCCACCTCCTCCCCAACCAACCCAGAGTGGCACAGGGGGACAGGGAAGGAGAGTTGCAGCCAGTTCATAACAGTTCATTTCTGCCACTCCTTCCTCCTCACACTTTTACCTTGCTCCAGTGTGGGGTCCCTCCCATGGGATACAGTCCTTCATGAGCTGCTCCAATTTGGGTCCTTCCTGTGGGCTGCAGTTCTTCAAGATTTGCTCCAGCGTGGGTCCTTTCTACACGGTACAGTCCTTCAGGAACAGACTGCTCTACATTGGTCCCCCATGGGATGCAGCTCCTGCCAGAAAACCTCCTCTTGCACAGGTTCTCCACAGGCTGCAGTTTCCTTCATGGCACATCCACCTGCTGTGGCATGGGGTCCTTGTACAGTGTGGATATCTGCTTCATTGTGATCCTCCATGGGCTACAGGGGGACAACCTGCATCACCATGGTCTTCTCCATGGGCTGCAGGGGAATCTCTGCTCCAGCACCTGAAGCACCTTCTCCCCCTCCTTCTTCACCAACCTTAGCATCTGCAGGGCTGTTTCACACAGTTTTTTTCTCAGTCCTCTCTCTCACAGCTGCTGCACAGTGTTTTTTCTTAAATGTATTCTTAAATATGCTTTCCCAGGGGCATGGCCAGCTTGGCTGCTGGGCTCAGCTGTGTCCTGAGGTAGACCTATTGGAGCCGGCTGGAACAGGGTCTGTTTGGCATGGGGCAGCCACTTCTCACACAGACCACCTCTGCAGCCATCCACTGCCAACACCTTGCCATGTAAGCCCTTTATTTTGCCTCGTTCTTCTAATGTACCCTGACATGTTGCTGTTTGACACAGGCTCAGTCACTGCTATTTAGGCTACCTGCATCTTGATTTCACTCCTGCCATTTTCCTGATGTTACCACCCTGCTGTTACACATGGCTATGAATAGTTTGCGTAAAGGCTGAACAAGTGGAGGAAAAAATGACAGTCACAAGAAAGGTTCGTATTTATATGCTACAAATAAAATAGGAATGTAACTTTTTCTTTCTTATGTTCTTTCTGGCTGCTGCTCCTTCATCCTGTAACGTGCTAGTTCAGAAATTGAGTTGATTATGGAGGGTAAGTGTTCAGAATTAGATTTAAATTATTTTTGTGATATTAGTCATATTACTGTTTGGGAAGAGTAGGGACGTCGTGTTTCCATGTCAGTTCCTCCTCTGCAAAATAACAGTTTTATACTTCACGGATGATGAGGTAAATGTATTACAGAGTGTGAAACACTTGGCTGCCTTTTGTTGAGGTCATAGGCAAATACCTGAGCTAGAGATGGATGGGCCTTTGTGTCAGAATATGTCTAGCAGCAAAGCGAACCCCTCGTACTTTGGGTGAGGTCTTTTCTACTGGTAGTAGTAATCAGCTGTCATCACTGTGACAGCATGTTGTTCATTAATCAAGATGGATGATTATTGAATTATTTTGTGTGCTCTACTCTCTGTTTCTTGATTAGATTGCTAGATTGGTTTCAGTGTAACACAGAGAAAAATAAATCTGAATCCTCTTGTTTGTTCTATGATGAGGCTTCCTTTTTAAGGGGGATGAGGGTTGTATGAAAACATGTCTGAATTAAAGTAGTTACCAGATATTTGTGTGAACGCAATCTCACTTTACTGGATGTTTGCATATAGTGAATAAAAAGGGGTAATTTTTTCAATGGTCAAATAGAACAGCTGTTTTGAAATCCAAACTGAATATTCATAAACTCTCTTCCTGCCTTATTTAACTGATTTGAGCTTTCAAAGTCTAATGCTTCCTCAGAAGTTGTGCTAGAATTGTAACTAATAATCTTCCCATGTTTATACAACATGGAAACACACGTATGTTACATATACAGGCATTATCCTCCTATTAACTAGATTTTGTTGACAAAAAGAAGATAGATCATTTAACAAATATATCATTTGCTGACTTTATTGCAGTTTTATGAAAGGCACTGTTATAAAAATGGATATGACATTTGCATTTCTGTTTAATTGCTGTATAGTGAACATAAAAAGATAAGAGAGCCAAGAGAGCTTATTAAAACTGAAATGAGGGCAAGTGATAAAAGAATGATATTTTAGTGGTGCTGCAGTCAGATCTGCCACTCTCCCCACAAAAATAATCTTATTCTTGGATTTTTTGGTAGGGAGAGATGATGTAGGGTTTATATAACCACTATTTTCTTTTGAGCTACACTTGATATACAGAGTCTCTCCATGCCTGTATTTTAACGTGGGGGCCTCTGTAGCCCAGGGGACCTTCTGGAGAATAATGTGACTTTTTCTCTGCCCTGAAGTAGCTTCCTTTTTTCTTTTTCCTTTTTCTTTTTTTCCGTTTTCCTTTTTCTTTTTCTTTTTCTTTCCCCCCTCAGAATAAACCAAACTATATGTAAGGGCTCCTGAGCCTCACCATGGCATGCCTCATAGCCACATCTCTGAATTCCAACACGTCCAATGAGATATAGTAATTGCGAATTATGTTTTTAGAGAAAGTATTGAATGTTTCATAGTTTGCAATGTTAAGCATTAGAAAATTAGGAAATACTAGTCCATAGCGGGCATGTAAATGAGCTAAGTTCACAGTGAAAAATAATGAATAATCATATAACTAATAACTGATTCATACTGTAAGTACACAGAAAGGTAGAGCTAAAGGTATTTAGTAATCATTTAAGTCAGGGCCTTCCTATTTTTTGCATTAATGGCATCATAATCAAAGCAATGCTTTTATAAATAATTTTGTAGAAATTCTCCTAGTTTTAAAACATTAAATATCTATATATAAAAATGTGCATATGCTGCATGCCACTGTAGGGACTTCCCTCATCTGCTTCTGAATATCTCATACCATCTTGCTGTCTGAAATCACCACAGATGATATTTTTATTTAAGCCACAAATCTAGCTGTGTAGGGAAACTACAGCAGGAAGCTGTCTTAGAGGAACCGGTGTGCTGGAAGAGGTGGCCTGTCCCTCCTCTGGTTAGGCATTTCAGCAGATTGCGGTGAAATTCTGCTTTGTCAACAGAATAAGCCCAGTTCTGCTGAGTGTTCAGCGCAGCCTTCAGTCACAAAGTAATGATGAGCTGTCACTGAACTGATACAGGAAACAGAACTCCGTTACACAGCTTTTCCCACAAAAAAAAAAAAAAAAATCTGTTCTCTGCAGGGAGATTCATAACTCCTGATATGAAGCTGTATTAGCTTGCACCAAAATTGAGAAAATCTGTTCAAATAAGTAAAATCTACTCAAACAAGACTTTTTTTTTTATTCAGCCTTGCTTCTGTGGAACAGACAGCTTACAATTAATTTCAGAAGGAGGGACAGTCCCCTGAAATTCAAAAGCTTTCTGGAGCTAGGTTATAAATATTGACAGCTGAGATAGATAGCCTCAACTATTTCTAATGGAAGTATAACCACAGGATATGGTTATTAGTTCAAACATATATCTTGTTTGAATTATTGTGTATGATGATGCTCTGAAAGAGCACCTTCCAAAACCCACAATCTGTGTAATTAAGTCATCCTAGTAGTTTGATTTAGCTGGGTAGTCTGCAATGAGAAGCTGCAGAAATAAGGAATAATCAAATATTCTATTTCTGCTAAACCTCCGTCTTGCTGTAACAAATAATACTTGTGCTAATAGTACTTATAGGTGCAGTTTGGTTTTGTTTTATTATGTTTTTTGCAGTTTCACATGTTTACTGTGAAAGAGCAATATCATTAACACTCATTGCAAAATAGCCGTAGAAGCTAAAAAACACATGAAACAAAGAAAGCTATTCTCATAGTGTTTTCCTACAAGTGTTTTTTATTGTGTGAAAACAACTTTGGCTTTATAACTGTTTCATAATAAAAGACTGGATTGCTGTCATGCTAAAGGGTTCTTGGGGTAATACTGATGTTTATCAGAGCTATTGTATGTTAAGATTGATACTTCCTTTTATGCTGCAATATATTTGACCATATTTCTGAGTTCTGGCCTTCTTACATAAAGCTGCCATGTTTCAGATGTTTTGACTGTGTTATGAGGAATGAGCTTATTCATTCCTTGATTCAAATATACATAAAATGTAGAAAAAATCCATTTATTGTTCCACTTTTGATAACATGTCCCTCATTTCTGAGACAATTTACATTACAATATACATATATTTATCCATTTGATTGATAGCTGTACTACAGCCATTGATATTTTGTAAAGACTGAGATTCAAAAATTAGCTATTTTGAAAATGATCTAATTTAATAACAGAAAAAGTCTGTAATTTTATGTGGATCCTTAAAGAAGGTGCAAATAAATTCTTAAGGGCCAAATATTCTGTTGTTAACATCTTTTACAATAACATACAATATTCTTGTCACTAACACCAATGAATACATGTATAAAGGAAAAATCTGCCTCTGTAGATTGAAGACTCTAGGACTTCTAGTATTGATCGCAATAGTAGAAAGAGTCTTTCATCAATTTCAACCAGCATAAGAAGGAAGCAGAATATAATATAAGGGCTTCAAAATCATGTTCGTCAAAACATTTGTGTTGCGTCAGTGCTTTGCACAGTTCAACAAAACCCTTTCCTTGCATATTTTCTTTGGTGTACTACAATTTGTGCTCTTATTCAAGATCTCAGCATTTCAGTGTTGCTCTTTATCTTTCAGTAATTGGAAATTGAAATATTTATGAGTTATTTTTCTGCTCCAAAAAAAAAGAGGAAAGAAAGAGAAATTATACAGAAAGCTTCAGCATTAAGGAGTAGCAGTTGCTGATCCGTAACTGCAATGGAAGATTGCCCATAACAAGCCCTGTTAAAAAAAAAAAAAAAAAAAAACAAACAACAAAAAACCCCTAAGTTGCTCAGAAAGAAACAGATTTTTTGATTTTTAAAATATGTTCTCTCTCTCTCTCTCTCTCTCCTCACAGTACATTTTTTTGTGACATTTATAATTATGCTATCCTGAAATGTTATCTGACATTTTTTCTACTATTTTATATTTGTTTTGTTTGTAATAGCTCCAAAACTGGTTAGCTTAGAAGACAAATATTTCTGTTATTTTCTTGGCCACTGAAAAATAAATATTTTGAGAATATTTAGGACTTGAGGAAGTTATATTGGTACATTATCTATGTATTTATAATGACATACATAGTGTAAACAAATACATTTTTGAAATAGATTAAAGCCGGGGTAAAAATGGTAGGTAAAAAGAAAATCATAACTTTCAGAGAAAAATCAGGTAGAAGAAATATTACTGTGAAGCTGAACATTAAGAAAACAGAAATTTTATTTCAAGTTTTCTAGGAAGACGCAGAAGCTGATTAGACATTTTGTGTGCATTTGCTTTAGATTTTGGAAAATTTCAGAAAATTATTAGACAACAAGATTACCAGGACATGATACATTCAAAACTAGTTACGATCATGCTCACAGACTACGACTACTTTTGCTACAAGATGCCATGATTTGGAAGTCTTTACATAAATAACACAGAAGAGACAGTGAACACTTCATAGAAAAATAGTCTTAGAGAGAAACCTGAAGGGACTTTTGTCCAGGAGGGTGACCAAGCGAGCAGAAGAGACCAGTTAGAAAGAGAGGCAGGGAAAGACCCAGCTGGGAAAACAAGGGAGACCTGGAAGATATTTGTGGCCTGTCAACAATGTCACCCTGCCTCATCTCTGAGAACTAGTTGACGGTCTTCAGTTTTAACATAAATCTACTGATACCTTGTCTGCTATCATATGTGTAGTATCAAGTTAGTCAGACTGTTTAGTGCCTAAAGATGATCGTGGAAAACACAAAGGCTCAATGAGGGTTAGAGGAGCAATGATGGGTAAGAAACCCCCATGACCTATGAGTGGAAAACCACCCAGAGAAATCACCTGGAGAGGCTCCCTCCTGGAAAGGCCTTCAGGCTGAAGGGTGTGTGGGACTTACTATGGGAAGCAGGGAGGAAAAGCATTTTTTGTTTATATAAAAAATATTGCTGAATGATGTTTTGAAGGGATTCTGGGGATGTATGGAACTTATTTGGGGATGTTTAGAGGAAGGACCATAGGTAGGAAAGAGACTAAGGTATATTGAGAACAAGTGTGGGAAATAGATGGAGTAGGGGATAAACGGCAAAGGGATAGGGGGAAAAGGAGATAAAAGGCTGTCCAGTGTGAATAGGCTGATGATGAGTATTCTTGTCTGAGCCCTGTAGTCTGTCCCATCTTCTCATTAAAGGCATTTCTATTTTCCATGTGGCTGTATTGTCTATGCTAAGCAGGTGTTGGTGCATGCTAGTGAACTTCAAGCTGGCTTGGCTGGTGAATAGGGTAAGATGTCTGAGCTCCAGCAGCTGGTGGAGGCTGTGAGCCTCGTGTCAGTGCCAGCAGCTGGTGAGAGTGGTGGTCCTGGGGCCAGCTCCTGGGCTGAGTGTTTAAGGCCAGCTGCTGGAGGCACCCACATTTTGGGCATGTATATGTATGTATTCCATCAATTGACTTCAACTTGATTAGCCGGAGGGGAGGAACTGGGTTGGGCCAGCTCTGCAGTTCACATTTCTGTGAGCACTGTGCATCTGCATAAGCGTCCATCTGTGTGACCAGCCGTGTGTGTGTGTGCATGTGTGTATGTGCATATTCTTATCCTGGCTGATGGCTGAACCTGGTGTACAGAGCTGCAGCATCTTCTCATCTATCTGGTTACTGGATTCAGCTGCCTCTAACAAAGACATCAAGAGTGCAAGCAGAAGTCATGTTTCTGAACAAATGGCAAGAAAATAACTATCTAACCCAAATTGTTCTGAATATTCAAATACTTGCAAATAGATATGAATTCATCCATGAAAAATGTGACAAAATGTTTAATCAATACAGGAATTTACAGGTTCTCTTTGCTCTTTCCCAATCTGAAGAAAAAGATTGTGACTGAAATAGATTGCAGAAATAAAAATATAAAATGGAAAATGTGGTACGTAAATGAAAATATAGGTTATATTTTCTATTCAGGAGGAGTTTATGTATTCATTCAATTCTCCACCTATTATGCAAACTGATGGCAGGGTTTTGAGCCATAGTGTATTTATAAACTGAACTAAACAGTGTTATACAGCTATTCCTATATTTAGATAGTGGGGAATTTGGGGGTGAAGCTAGGTCACAAGAAACAGCAGATGATTAAGCTGGCAACACCAGCCCAGCTGGAAGCTGTGTCCTGCTACAGCCAGGCAAGCCGAAGTAGAGATTCTGCATTTCTGACAAATGAAGTGGACTTTTCTGTGAGACTACCACCAAGAAACAATATATGAGAGGTCTCTGCTACTGTCCCTCACATATCTGTCCTGAAACGCACTGCACAAAGACACTGACACATAAAGTTTGGGCCAGGGTCCAAGTGAAAAAAGAAGAGCCAGTGACTTTCGATTATCTAAAATGTATTTAGACTTGTTCAGTTTACCTTTTATGTTTGAGATGTGAATTAAAATCCACAAAGCAAATCTCATTTTTGTCAAACTAAAATAGCTTACACAGGCTCGCTTGAATTAGGTAAAATTATTCAAAGCTGTCTGTGCAGAAATGCTTTCAAACATTCATATTGCCATTGTTCACGTGACTTTGGATTTTCATGTCTGGATATTCTAGATGATTCATGCTTCTGAGGATGACAGGCAGCAGCAAGCTTGAAAACTAAAACAAGAAATGAAAATATATAGTTATGGTGTCTGGCATCTATCTGTGCCTTATCTTCGTGCACCTCTGTTTGTTGGGGCACCAGAAGCCTCTGTAACATCTTCATTTTTCACCTCAGAGTTATTTACCTTGGTGGCTGATAATAATATGAGACAAAGAATAGTATGGTTTCATATATTTGAAACTTGAGGCTCTGCTGAATTCTCAAATGCATCATGTTCTGCTTGGGGCCGGCCACTGGAGATGGAAGCCTGGTGTTGAGAGGAGTGTAGGTGCAGAGGTGGTGTTTTTTTTATATTATGTCAAGAACATCAGGAAAACACGAATGAATTTATTTGTGGATGCTGCAGAAAAAGGGACTTACTCATTCTATAATATGGAGTCTCAACCCACTTGTGGTTTGAGAACCTTACAACAAGAAGTGTGCCCCACTGGCTGTCCTAGCTGCTTCAAGAAATTAGTTCCAAGGGATCCTTGAATAACGTTTACCTAAAATGGCTCACTGAGCTCTGTTTTATTCTCTGTGAAGTTGATTATTTTTATGCTTACAGTCTTGGAGACCATGGACACTGTGCAGATACATGTATTGCATTTTCAGGAGACACTCTATAGGGCAACAGTTCCTCTTGGTGTTGGTGTGAGAAGAAATAGTGACACACTGTCTCTAAAAAGAGATTTTATGGCTTTGACTAGTGAGAGAGTGCTTTGATGCTGGATAAAGATTGTATTTCTATGCTTTCCTTTGAATGAATGGACATAAAAATGGCTTTTAGTGCATTTAAGGGCAGACAGGCAGACTGGAAAGAAGCTCTGGAGGCTGGACTGAGAACTAACACTTTCAACACTGAGCAGAGTATGTAGCTGGGGTAGGTGGAAGTGCTCGCTTGTCTTTGACTTCAGGGATGCTGTTGGTATGAACATAATAAGAATATAATTTGAGTTCTGGTTTCTGCTTCCTGAGCTTCCATGAGACTGATCTTCAGCAAGAATCACGCTTTAGAGCTCAAAATTAGAGTGAACTAAAAATATTTATTGTGTCGATACAGATCACACTGAGGCAATTTTGGAACCTATTTTGTGGTAAAGCTGTTCATATGAACACAGCCAAAAATGTTTAATAAATAAATTTCCCATGTACTTTATGGTTCTTGGATGAAAGACACATCCAAATTGTATTATATTCCTTTGTTTATTGATCTGTTTCTTCAAATCCTGCTCTCTTTTCAGCATGTAAATTTATTTTGTAATTCAGGACTTGCTCTGAGGTATTCAGTTGTATAAATTTCATCAAGTTCTTGCCCCTTTCTAAAGTTCTGGTTTGGTAGCAGATTAAACATTGCCAAAGACTGACTTTTCTGCAGAAACTTGGTACTTTCTTTTTAGTTCTGGTTCACACAGCAATACTCTTACATTCATCCATGGGATGTCATACTATTTGAGAGACCTTCTTCTCTCTAATTCTGCTTCTGGTACAGAAGGCTGACTGATTTCTGAACTGTTGTTTCTTCATAAGAAAATAAGTGTAAAGTAAGAATAACTAAAAGTGTTTCTTAACAAATGTAGCAGTCATAAGTATTAGAATTATTTACTTTTTAAATTGAGAGTTGTAATGCAATTTCATTTGAGAATTTCGAGGACTCTGGAGAAGTGGCATCAGTATGCTAGGAAACAGTTAGCCTTGAAGCAGTAACCTAATAAATGTGATGGTTTTTCTCTAGTGTCTTCTTTCAAAGCATGTCATTCTTATTCCCATTTTTACTGGTTAGATAGGAAAAAGAGTTATGGAGAGAGTTTCAAAGGAATCATATTCATGTGCAAACGCCATTCTTCTAATATCTATAATAAATATTATAATTGTTGGATATCTCTGTCCGTATCTACCTTTAATGAGTAACTCTGATAGTGGAACGTGAGAAATCTCTATTCAGAAAAGAACACACTCATCCAGAGTTAAGAAGAGATAAATATCTAATCATTCAGAAACAAGACAGAAACCTTCAAGGGATGTTCTTTATGCAGCTGCTTAACAGTTGAACAGAAGAATCTAACTTAGCATTTCAGACTGAACGATAGGATCTGTCCTCCTCTAGCTCTAGTCGAGAGCTGTAGGTTGCACTTGTGCTAATTCATCAAGCAAAGAGAGGGAACAAGGGAGAAGCCATTCAGCATCTTCTTTGTTTCCAATAATGCTTTCAGTTTTAGTAGTATAAAAGAAGGCAGATTGTATTTGCAAAAGGGATGATTTGGTGGTGAAGATGTTCCAATATTTGATGACCTTCTGAGTCATCCGGATGTAGTAACACCCAGTTGTTCCTGAATGCAGAACCCTGTGTAGGCACAGCTGCTTGGGCACACACTGTTGCACCAAATGATAGACATCATTTTAAGGGCCTCTGGCTTCAATGAGTAAGCATTTTTTTCCATTCATTCACATACCAACTGTTATTTTTTTTTCTGTCCCTTTTTATATAAATCCTTGGAAAAAGTATTTTCCTTTAACAGTACCCCTCCACCCCCTACTAGTAAAAAAAAACCTAGAAAACAGATGTTCCATGAATAACAATCTATGCAGCTTTGCAGAAGAGGACCTGGGAGTCCTGGTGGAACCCAAGTTGAACATGAGCCAGCAATGTGCTCTTGCAGTAAAGAATGCTAATGACAACCTGGGCTGCGTTAGACAAAGTATTGCCAGCAGATCGAGAGAGGTGATCCCTCTCCTCTACTCAGCACTGGTGAGTAGAGTGTCCAGTTCCAGGTTCCCCAGTACAAGAAAGACATGGACAGACTGGAGAGAGTCCAATGAAGATGCATGAAGATGATTAAGGGATTGGAGCATCTCTCCTATGAGCACAGGCTGAGAGAGCTGGGGCTGTTCAGCCTAGAGAAGAGAAGGTGAAGGGGGGATCTCATCAATGTGTATATATATCTGAAGGGAGGGTGCAAAGAGGATGGAGCTAGGCTCTTTCCACTGTTGTCTGGTGACAGGACGAGAGGCAATAAGCCTAAACTGAAACACAGAAGATTCTGTCTGAACATCAGGAAACACTTTTCACTGTGAGGGTGACTGAGCCCTGGCACAGGTTGCTCAGGGAGGTTGTGGAGTCTCCATCCTTGGTGATATTCAAAAGCCATCTGAACGTGTTCCTGGGCAAGCAGCTCTAGGTGGCCCTGCTTGAACAGGGGGTTTGGACCAGATGACCTCCAGAAGTCCCTCCCAACCTCAACCATTTTGTGATTCTGTGATTCTATAAATGGAAGAAATGGGATGAATAATAAAACTCTGTTAACTTGTCATTTTCCGAAGAAGCCATAGTACTGCATTTCTGCTATTCTGGCATATGGTTGAAAATTTACTCTCTGTGACCACCAATTCCCAAAAAACCACAAAGTGCCATCATCTCCTGAATTATGGGGACATAGTCTACCTAAAGGCATTTCATGCTAAGGTATTATCTCCCTACTGCGGTTTGTAGAAAGCTAAAGGGATTTTCATCCATAAGGATATACTCGCACAGCTCTTCATACTTCTGTCTCCTTTGGGAATATACATTGATTTGCTACAGAAACATTTAGTGTTATTCTAACACATCTCCATTTTAGCACTTTATGACTCACTGGCCCAAAATTTTTTCACTAATGATCCTGGGAAGCCTTGCTGAAATGGGTAGATAATTTAGCACTGAATTTGTAAGTAGCACTAGAATATTAAATGAACTATTGAGTTCAGACTAGTGGTAATCCATATTGTACTCAACCTATATACTCTGTGCAGTACAATGGTTTTTTGGTTGTTTCCCATCCCTTTTAACCACCTCTAACATATTTACCTGCGATCCATACGTAAAAGCTATTCTCTGAAGGAGTTCACATACCAAATATTTTAATAAAAAGTTGGTTTAAAAATTGGGCTTTACTCACAATGAATAACATATAGGTATAGTATTCATATGCTTTAAAAACCTTTATAAGATAACTTTCTTAAATCATATACTCTCCCTGATTAGTTTTATAATTACTGGAATCCCTAATATATTCGTGACTGATTTATACATATGTATATGTATAGACACGTAGAGTGTAGGAATATATATTATAAGAATATGGGAGTTTTCTTTTAAACTTATCTGAAAAAAACTTTAACTTCAAATAAAATGTATTTATATATATATTCCCGTTCTGTAGGAGTACAGAGTTACACAATAGGAATATTTAGATATTCCTGTACTCTAAGAGTATGGAGGTGGGTTTTTTTGGTTGTGTTTTTTTTTTTGTTTTTTTTTTTTTTTTTAATTTATCTGAAAGGAAGCTTTAATTTTAAGAAAATGTTTCATGGGGAAATTAGTTAATTTTATGCAATTGTGCCTTCCATGTAATGGCCAGTACAAGTTCTTAATTAAGATTATTGTCATAATTTTGTTCAAGTATTTTGTACTAAGAAAGTGAGGTTTTATTAAAATGTGGAAATCAATGTCAGATTGATTCCAGCTCTTACAAAGGGAGAGTTTCACTTAGGCTTTAAAAAAGACAAAGATCGTACAGAAAAGTCAATAACACAAAAGTGCACACATACATTTTTTTTCTAGCTTACCCACAAAAGAAGCTTTAGGGTATTATAAGGATGAGAAAATTCAATTCCTTTTCTAAAGGCTGATTTGTATTTCATTTTTATTGTCCAGAACATCAATAAAAGGCGTTTCACATCAGTCAGTAGCTCTCTCTAACATAAGGAAAGTGTTAATCTAATGCAGTCAGACTTTGGACTTTGACATTCTCTTCTGGCAGCGTTGGAGAGGAGAAGGGGGAACATGGGATGGCAGCATGTACCAGTTGTGTCAGAAGATAAAATGTGAAAGTTTTGGCTTCCAAGGATGGAAGTGGGCGCTAAAACCGATCAATATTTTCTGGTGTTACTAATTCAAACGTATTAAAACAAGTATCTTGCAGAGCATTGATATTCAAATAATCCTGGAGGCTCATGTGCAGTGGGTTATTTCATAGTATCATGCATATAATTAGGTGACCCTTGAGGGGAAAAAAATCTATGCTTATGTAATTTAATTGAGGTCAAACGCAGTTTTTAAATTGGGTTGCCCCCCCAGAGTGTGGAAGCAGGAGAGAATTTCTAAGGCACAGAGGAAAATTCCAGCCGGCTTCTGTCCATCTCCCACTACTTTTCTTCTCTCTTCCCCTGCTCCTGCAGCACTGCCCCAGCACTTGCAGCTCTGTTGGCTCTGGAAGCTTTGTGGAAAAGGCAATCTGTGATTTCAGCTATCGGAGCCAGGGAGTGTGGGAGCCAGCCATCCCAGAGTTGGGGGGGGGTGGGGGGGGGGACACCGAACCAAAACAACAAAAGAGAACCTTGCATTAAAAGTTTGAAAACTGCTATCCTAAACAAATGGTCCAGAAACCACAGACTGCTGAGGGCATCAGACATCACCTCCAAGGGGACCTCTCTACGGGGGCAGCTATTTTGGCTGCAGTAGGGTGTGCTGGCCTTCCTCCCTTGCTATGCAGCCCAAGGTCTCAAGCGTGTCCTCAAACAACCCCACTGCTATTAAAAGGCTTTAAATTTTCTTTATGCAAAAGTTTTAAAGCTCACAAAGAGCATTTGGAACCAGTAGCAGAGAGCACAAGTAGCTTATCAATAACGTTTTTGTTTTTCTCTTGAAAAAATGCTTTTCTCTCCAGCTTTCAGGCATCCTAATAACTCTAATAGAAGTTACTTGGACTGAAAATGGACTGATTTGTGTCTACAAAAGCATAAAAAAAACTAATTAATGAAGTCAACAAAAGTTTTCCCCTGAAATGAGATGGACCGTTTATAGAAAGTGGGTATTGACATCAGTGGCAAAGTTTACATATTAAATTTTAAAATACTGTGAAGAAAAGACATTTCCTAGACTTTCTTTTTTAATGTCCAGTTTAGGAGGAGCTGGAAATACAGTTACTTTCCCAACTCAGCTTGTATGATGAGGGGAAACATAAAAGAGATTTTTTTGCTTCCTGTTTGCTCTCCAGTTTGTTTAGCCTGGTAAATAGCATAATATTATAACATAACTCAGTACAAACAACTGATGTCTATTAATGCAGATCTTGCGGTTTTTCTAGTAATGTTACTGAAAGGGTAAAAAATGAATTTGCTGTCGTGATGTACACTGGATGAACGTGTACACTCTGCTTCCAGGTAACTTCCTGGCATTAGTCATCATGTTTAATAAAACCTGCAAAAATCCAGTGTCATGACAGGCCATGTACTACAAGTATTACATCCCTTGAAAATGAAAGAGAAATAAAGGGTATGCAGAGGAATACAAAGACTTAAGACTGCTGTCTTATATAAAAAAACATTGTTAGTGGGTCTTGCTGCATCCGGCGGGTATCGTTATTGTACTGTGGTTCCATTGCACTTTATTGAGAACTGCAGAAAGATGTTATTGTGCCTGATGATCAATGCCAGGATCAACAGGGGTCTATTTGCCCTGCTCATCCCTCCTTCGAATGCTGCCTTTGAGTACTAGATGAAAATAGTCTTATCCTGAATGCTTTTGATGAGAACTGCTTCTTCACACAGAAAGAAAGTTGGCTGCACTCTACAATGAAAAAAACAAGGGTTGGGTTAACATTCCCTCCTCAGGGGGGTGGTGAGGACCATCCAAAGGGCACTTCTTTCTAGTCCCGAAGACAGCGTGTCTTCTGTATAAGCTATACGTTATACTCCCCTGAATTATCGTGTTGGCAAAAGGTATGCATGTCAAAGCATCGTAGTGGACAAGTAATGGATAGAGACCTAGTTTCTCTCTTTCTGTCATGAATAGAGATGATGAGGGATGATGCCTGGGGAGCACCAAGCTGTATAAATCCACCACCAAGTTCTCTCTGGTGAGACTGAAGAGGAAATTGACAATTGCCAGGTTTTATTCAATGCAGGAAAAAAACAGAGTTTCGTAAGAGTAACCCATCTGGCCCATTTTACAGTTCTATTTTATAAAGAAGTTAAGCTTTAAGTGCTTAGTTCTCTAAGCAATTCCTTCAAATGTAGATGTCAATATTGTAAGTGTTAAAGTTTAGAGAAACTATTCTTGCTCTGTGTTCTCTTGTCTGCTTTCCCACTTGTGACTCCTCTTCCTCCTCTTCCTGTTCTTTTCTCTCTGACAAGTTACGTGCTAATTTAGGTTTTTTTCAGATGAATTTGATTTAAATGGACTTGTTGTCTTAAATAAAAATCAAAAAGCTTCTTGCTTCCTGTTTTTGTATTTTGTATGTTTTAGATCTGATTTTTTTAGTGCTTGAAAATCTATTGAATAAAATAGAAATTAAAATCTTCATTTATTTGTGGGAAAAGGTTCTAGCTAATTTTACACTTCTGAACATTTGTGACTGGACAGATTAAGGAACAATTAACTGACTAGTTTGTCAGCTCTTCTTATTATGCTGTTCAGAAAAAAAAAGAAAAAAGGCAAACAAACAAAAGGAACCCCCCAAAAGTATCATTGTGGTAAGTGAGTTAAAGCACAGTTAGTTTAGCCAATACGGGTTGCCATTTTTCCAATGCAATCACATCATGGCTGATTGATTGAGAATAGATAAAATCTTAGATTAGACATCATGGGGGAAAAAATCTTTTTTTAGATATTGAGATTCTTAATTTCTGATTCTCCCTGTCCCACAGGCTCTTGACTGCTGCAACACAGATCTGTAAATCAGTAGATGGTCAGTATTGCTACTTCAGGCTCTTTTAAATTTAATGGTCCTGCACAAATGTACCAAGCCAGACAGAATTAGATACATTTGTGTATAATGGAAAAGTTATTAATAATATTGTAGCATTTGAATTTAACTAAATTCAGATGAAATAGATCTGTTACTGCTTTAAATGTAACTACATTCTGTAACATAGTATCACTACAGGCGGTAGTATCACCCGTCAGTGGTAATTAATGGAACAAAACCTATTAGTGATGTATTATTAGCAATTGCTAGTGTTCTGTGATGATTGTCTTCATTATCTATCTGTATCAAAAATGAAATAAAGTTAATTCAGATTAATTGTTCTTTCTTCTGTTCCTAAACATAGAAGTTAGGAACTTGGTTGAGTCTCTAGTGTATTAACAACTATTAAACATTGAACATTACGCTGACTGTGAGACTTCTAGCAATTTTGTCACCTCCCCCTTTTCTTTAGTTTGTTTTTATATAGGATTTACACTGGCTTTTATTTTTTTATATGCTACATGTTAGAACAATGTTATACACAAAACTGAATATAACACTAGGAATTAAAATACACGTATCTTTTTTTTTTAATTTCCTCATGTTATCATTTGTTGTATTTTCATGTTGTGCAGATGTGATGACACTTCTGTATTGGATTAACTGATACCACATTGGACTATGTACAGTAGTATTAAAAAAAATCTGGAGTTAACGTATTGTATAAAAACCACCAAGCTTTTTGATGTAACAGCCTATGAATTTCTCATCTGCGCCTGTGTGTATTTTTTGTTTCTTTGTTCTTAATAGCTTGCTTACTAGTATGATAGGGAAAGCAGAAACAGGTTTTTTTGCATGGTGGCAGGCCTATGAAGGTATTAATTTCAAAATGGTGTTGGCATTACTGCAACCGGCAGTTCTGACCAGTGTTTATCTTCAAGAGTTATTTTAGACCTTACTTAAGCATATATAAGTGTACAAAAATATAATTGCAATATCTTATATGAAGGTCAAGAAACCTTGAAAATATTTGACGTGGTAGAATTTAGAAATATTGGAATAATTTCCTTGCCTGATTTTTCTTGTGATGATAAATAAGTTGCTGCCCCTAGATGGTTTCCATAAGAGGGCAAAAAATATATACATACATCCCACATCCAATGTTACAGGATTCTGTATCTTCCAGTAGCATGGAAACCTCCGTAGCCTGACAAAAGGTAAAGCATGAAGGTGATATACAGGATGTTCCTTTTCATATCTGTTCAGTGGGCTCACATGCAACACAAAAATGCAAGGCAAAGCCAAATGAAAAAAACATACATTTCTTTTTATATACCACTCTCTTTTTTTTATTTTTTTTTTTAACCTGGAAGTATAATGTTTGCTATTGTCTATCACCTACCTGACAAAGAATTTAATACAGTGACTCAATATGTAATCTGTAAGAGATTTATTTCTACTGTTTTGTTGGTTATCTGCCTAGACTATTAATTTTTCATTTAAAAAAATAGTTGATAAATTTTTTTTGATGGCTCAGAAATTAATTTGTGGGGGGTTGTGTGTGTGTTTTTTCCTCCCTACTACTGTTAATTGACAACTTGCTTGGTCTAATGACATTTTTTAGAGATTTTTTTTTCCTCTGCAAAGTGATAAATCCATCCCTTTTTCTTCTCTCTTCTGCTTGGTGTTTCACCAAGTTTAGAGGAGGTGCTTTCCATGTAATCAATTCTTGTTTAACAGGTGAAATATAGGATAGAATGAAAAATGCAGGGGAAAAAATACATGAAACCTGTTGAGAACTACAAAAAGAAGAAAAAAAGTATAAATCAGATACAAGAGATTTTTGTATACTTACCTTTAAAAAGAGAAGGGATATATATATATATTGATGCTGTAAACATGAGGAAAATTTTCCTGTTTTTCTAGAAAAATATGGTTAATCCATATTCCTTGCATTATTTCACCTGAGCCATAATGAAGCAAAGTTAATTTTCAGCTGTGTGTGAAATTTGTCATCACAAGCTGCTGTGAAGAGTTTTGCAATGTCCTGTCTTATTTATTCATCAAATTGTTTTTCAATTCTTGCTTCTAAGACTGGATTAATTTTATGTGTTAGATATTTAGTATTAAAGGAGAAGATTAATAACCTGATTTTACGAAACAGAAGGATATTTTTGTCACGTCTTTGTAAATGCAAAGCTTTTGGAAACCCCCAAAGAAATTAAATCAACCAACAAAGGTAATCTAATCTTACTAAAGCAAACTCATTCTCCCACCCTGTACTCCCAAAGTTCTGCCTTCTTTAAGCTTCTCAAATTTATTCTCTGTAAAGACTTTTGTCTGAGGTTTGACAAGTTGATCTATGTCCATTCATGGATATTTTCTATTACAGTACAGACTTCTGCCTTTTATCGTGAAAAAAAAAAAAATCCATTGGAAATAAGATTTTTGGATATATGCTTTTATCATTTGTATGCTTTTATCATTTGTACTCAAAATGGAACCACTTCAAAAGTATTTTAATAGACAAGATTTCAACCTTATATTAGTCAGTGAAAGTTCTATATTTGCAGGTCCATTTACCATTCATGATTCTTGTTAACAGCTCATATTTTCTTTGCTACTTGATTGACTGGTAGTGATCAAAAGCGTATCCTCTGGGATATTCTCATAATCACAATGCTTGATCAAAAGAAAAATATCTAGATGTGAAATATGTACATCTTTGCCTTTCCAGATATGAAAAAATACTCAAAAGCTAAGACCTTGAAAATATTTAGAGAATTTTACCTGTGCATCTTGGTATTCTGTAGATCTTTGGGCACTGTTGGTTTCATAGGTATTGTGTAATTAACTTCACAAGAGCCTTTGTTTTCCTAGGCATGAACAAAAATGGAGACAGATATTTTAGCAGGACAGTCCCACAATTTTCCACACAGTCTTTCCTTTAGGTGGTTTCTGTTGTGTTTTTTTATTTTTACCTTTGTGTAAAAATCCACATGAATAAGGTGGGACATGCTTCTAGAATCATAGAATCATAGAATCGTTAAGGTTGGAAAAGACCCTTAAGATCATCGAGTCCAACCGTTGAACCTAGCACTGCCAAGTCCACCACTAAACCATGTCTTTAAGCACCACATCTACCCGTCTTCTAAATACCTCCAGGGATGGAGACTCAACCACTTCCCTGGGAAGCCTCTTCCAATGCCTGGCTCCCCTTTCGGTGAAGAAGTTTTTCCTAGTATCCAACCTAAACTTCCCCTGGTGCAGCTTAAGGCTGTTTCCTGTCGTTCTGTCACTTGTTACTAGGGAGAAGAGACCAACCCCCACCTCGCTACAACCTCCTTTCAGGTAGTTGTAGAGAGCAATAAGATCTCCCCTCAGATTCCTCTTCTCCAGACTAAACAACCCCAGCTCCCTCAGCTGCTCCTCCTAAGACTTGTTCTCTAGACCCTTCACCAGCTTTCTTGCCCTTCTTTGGACACGCTCCAGCACCTCGATGTCCTTCTTGTACTGAGGGGCCCAAAACTGAACACAGTACTTGAGGTGCGGCCTCACCAGTGCCGAGTATAGGGGCACTATCACCTCCCTGGTCCTGCTGGCCACACTATTCCTGATACAAGCCAGGATGCCATTGGCCCTCTTGGCCACCTGAGCACACTGCTGGCTCATGTTCAGGCAGCTGTCAACCAACACCCCCAGGTCCTTTTCCACCAGGCAGCTCTCCAGCCACTCTTCCCCCAGCCTGTAGTGTTGCATGGGGTTGTTGTGAGCCAAGTGCAGGACCCGGCACTGAGCCTTGTTGAATCTCATACAGTTGGCCCCGGCCCAACAATCCAGCCTGTCCAGGTCCTTCTGTAGGGCCTTCCTAACCTCCAGCAGATTGACACTTCCACCCAACTTGGTGTCATCTGTGAACTTACTGAGGGTGCACTCAATCCCCTCATCCAGACCATCAATGAAGATATTGAACAGGACCGGCCCCAACACTGAGCCCTGGGGACCACCACTCGTGACCAACTGGAGCCAACTGGATTTGACTCCATTCCCCACCGCTCTCTGGGCTCGGCCGTCCAGCCAGTTTTTAACCCAGCGCAGAGTGCACTTATCCAAGCCGTGAGCAGCCAGCTTCTGCAGGAGAATGCTGTGGGAGACAGTGTCAAAGGCCTTACTGAAGTCCAAGTAGACAACATCCACAGCCTTCCTCTCATCCACTAAGCGAGTCACCTTGTCATAGAAGGAGACCAGGTTAGTGAAGCAGGACCTCCCTTTCATAAACCCATGCTGGCTGAGCCTGATCCCCCGGTTGTCCCGCACGTGCCGTGTAATGGCACTCAAGATGATCTGTTCCATGACCTTTCCCGGCACCAAGGTCAGGCTGACAGGCCTGTAGTTCCCCAGATCCTCCTTCTGACCCTTGTTGTAGAGGGGCATCACATTTGCTAACTTCCAGTCAGCTGGGACCTCCCCGGTTAACCAGAACTGCTGATAAATGATGCAGAGTGGCTTGGCAAGCTCCTCTGCCAGCTCCCTCGGTATCCTCGGGTGGATAGACTAGATACCTAAAATGCAAGAGGTATTCCTTTGTTTTTTTCTACTTTGACCATCTTCTTTTCAATTAAGAAAAAACCATGAAATTTACTTACTTGTTTCATGAATTAAGCAGAATCTTCAGGGTGTTGCTATGACTTCTGGGCCACTGTCTGGAAGAGATTTTGTAATGTGGCTGTATTTGTGGTTGTTTAACCTACATTTTTCTGCTTTTTATCAAGACCTCCTCTTTACTTAACTGTAGTTTTGTTTTCTTTACAAGACTTTTCTACACTCATGCTCTTCTTTTCCTCAAACTTAACCATGTTCTTCTAGTTCTCTACATAGAGCTTTTCCACTCTTCACTCTGTCACACCCTTCTGTATCACAGGGTCTGAATATCAAGGTATCCCATAGACAGATATCCTGTATGTATCTATGACATTTACAGATCAACTAACATTAAGGTGAAATAGGTACTGATGAACTGGTGAGTTGGATGTCATTTCTAGCAGAGAAAAGGGTGAAAAACCGAAGTCTTCTCTTCTTATTTAAACACACTCTTCTTAGTTGGTGCTCTACAGGCTTTCACATGGCTGCTGTACAACCAAGTGGTTAAATAATATTAGATAAGAAACGGTGAACCATTGATTCAAGGGAATTGTGGGAAGCTGGGTATTAGAGCAACTACTCCTGGGATATAGAAGTCATTGACAATTTAAGCCTTTATATATTTTTCTGTCCTATCGTTATCACAGGATTCAATCACACATCAATTGCTACTGGTCCCTAAAGTTTTAAGGATGATAAATGGCTACAAAAATAAAAGAACTACAATGGAATCAATATATTAAGTAGATACTATTGCCATATTGCTTTTACTTTAACATTTATAGATGAATAGTGTATAAATGACATGTTAGGGTGAAGATGGCCACATGGGTCCATGTCAAACACTGGAGCAGCCTCTGTCATACCATATGAAATAATTTTTGTTCATTAGTGGTAGCAGGTGGATGAATATTTTCCTAGTTCTAATAAGCAAGTTAGTCTTGTGGACAAGAGGAAACACATACAGTTCTAGTAAGTCCTCTACAATGTATTCATAACTTGTGTGACGTTCGTTGCCTGAATCTTACTTAAGTAGCTGTTGCAGATTTGAGGTTTTAGGCTGGTGCTGCTTTGAAGTGTGGCTGCCTAGTGGTAAAGGTTCAGACCACACTGGAGAATAAGAGGAGAAAAACTGTTTGTAGCATTTGCTCTTAATAATGAATGTAACATTGAGTTTCCATTGGCTTATAATATTTCCTTGAACTCACGGCATAGGTTTGTTTGTTTGATTTGGTGCCTCCAGTAAGAGACATATGGAAAATTTTCTTAGTTCTAACACATGAATGTTTTTACTCTCTGCAGTATATGCATGCTTGCTGGAGGGCTCTGCTGCCTGCTACACTTTCTGCTAGCTGAGGGGCTCCACATCAACTGTATCTATCATGCTCCAGCTGTAATCAGTAAACTCATGTCATCTTTCTTCTTCATTCTCACCTGGGGACTGTTTAATTTTCTTTCTCTTTTTCTGTTCTGTGAGGCCATTAACTTGGTGTCCTTTGCTCATACTACTTGTGTTGCTTTGCCTTTTATATAATGCTTTTTGAGTTTTGTTTCATCGAAACAGTCTTGGTTTCTGACACAGTGTACAAGATGAGTCAGATTGACAGTGCAGTTAGTATTTAGAGTGGCAATAAGAAAATTTGTGTCACCAGGGGACATCTGGAGCTTCAAGTTCTTTTGATGATATCTTGGGCTTTTGAGAGAAAATTCTCTTAGGCAACTCAGCTGACAAAGTACCCACCCAAATGTTTCAGTACCTTATATCTGACAGTTTAGAACATAATTACCTTAAAGCCCAGTCAATTTGTGCTTCTGTCTGCAGGAGGTTTATATTCATATGACTCAAATCACAGACATGCATAACTTTGAGTCATTAAATACTAACGTCGTCTTCAAACAATGGGTTTAAACATTCTGAGATATTTTCAAAATGCCTCTCTTCTTATGGAGCAGGAAGCCTAAGCTGTATCTGGTAAAGGATCTGCTGTTGTGATGGAAACCTGGATGTGCCTCAGAAGGAATTCCAGCTCTGGCAATTGACATTGCCACTGTTGCAGAACAGAGCTCTTAGTAGACCAAAACATAATTCAGATTTTTTTGGCCAATTCACTTTGAATACTGAAGGAAGACAAAAACCCATATATGACTATTTTACTTAGCTTGCTTCTTCAGAGAATGGGATGACAGTTAAGTGTTTTGGGTTTTTTTTTTGTTTTGTTTTGTTTTATTTTTGTCCAAGCTCCTTCTAGAAATTTTAAAATCATGAGATTCAGTAATAGGAACACAATATAATGCTCAACTACATGGAAAGGAATAAAAGAGAATATTTAAATGTGCAAGTTAAATAGCCAATACTTCACTATGTATTGCTCCCTGTCATCCAATAGCAGAGTCCTATCATCTAGGTAATGTACTCTTGACCCTCAGAGCTCGATGGATTGGTTAGACGTTTACCCTATTTCTAAGGGATAGGTATCTCAAGAACAGAGAAAGATAATATTACCAATTTTGAAAAACTGACTTAGGTAACTTTTTATGATGTTCTCAAGCCACATAATAAGTAAATATTCCAAGTAGCACCTTAATGAAGGAATAACATAATATCCAATAATGAAAATGTATTATTTAAAATACTGCATGATTTTCAATTGCATGTACAGGTAAGAATGGTGGTCGGCTCTTAAACAGATTAAAAGCAGCAAGAGTGGATACATTCTTTGCTTTGCATAAAGTTTAAACAACTTTATTTGCTTTATACAGCCAGATTCTTGAATGGAGTAATAAATTATAATTATAGCTTTATTATAAGGAAGTAATTTTGTGTTTGTTTTCCTTACAAGTCCATGACTTAGCTGGATAGCTAAAGGGTCATTCCATTCCAGAATTTACATTTCTAAGAATATTCTCTAGTTTCTAATATCTTCTTTTTCAGGTTTATGTTTTCTCTAGAAAATTGGACTATAGAGTTCTTTGAATGAAGTTCCTCATATTCTTTGTTCTTAAGCATTTCTGTCACCTCTTCTTGAACAGAAAAAGGAAACAGATATTAAGAAATCTAAAGAGGAGAAAATGTAGCCATCTTTGAGATTCTACCATGTCCGATACACACAAGACAGTTGTAGATCAGCAATCAGCTCATAGAGTCTGAGAATGGAAATAAGAAAATTAATGTTTCCTCAGTGCTCTCTGCAGGATCCACTTTCAGCAGATCAGAGGTCAAATGCATTTACAAAACAGTAGGAGAGAAATCTTGCATTGTCACAATGTGTTCCTGGGGAGTACACAACTTTATACGCTCACTTGATGCCCACCTGGAAACGCAAAAAAAAAAAAAAAATCATTTCAAGTAATTTTGCCTTTGAGCCTAATTAAAGTGCATAGTGAAAGGTGGGAAGGAAGACAATGTTCCCTAGTCTCTGGCTGCCTGGTCCAACATCCAGCAGCAGAGGAAGTAACAAGTTTCAGGGGAGAGCCCAAACTAATGAACACTGTAGGTAAAGCAGAAGCAACATTTTGGCCTGGGAGTATGAGTACTGAAGGCTGAGCCAAACAAGTTAGCAGTCCGTTAGGTTAAAACATCCTTTATTCTATAATTGGAAGGGTCACAAGACTCATTTTAATTAAAGGCTGCAAAAGGTTTACCACTTCTACTTCAAAGCATGCTCAGATGTGATGAGTAGGTGGGTCTCAGTGTGGTGTCCAAGTTCCAATTTGGCACTTGCTTGTGGTACTACAACGTGATCTGTTCACACCTGAGAGCTGTCATAAAGGTGTCTGTCAGCAAGTTGGTTGTCTGGTTTTACTGGTAAATACATGGAGATTTTATTGCGTATTTGCTTTTGGGGAAATTGTTCTCAAATACACAGTAAGGACAGTAATGTTAGAAGCAGTTTGACAAAAGGGAGAGATAAACCTTTAGTCACAGAGTAAAGCCAACCCCTTCTAAATATTGTAGTTAATGGCTGAGAAAAATAAAATTATCATGAACAGCTATAAAATACAAACAAAACACAATGTCTGTTTTTCTATCTTTGGCTTGGGATGAAAGTAATGATTTAAAACCAATGTCATATACATTGGCTTTTTTTCATATTAGACTTTTATTTCTATTTTTATTGCATTGCAGAAACTCAACGTACTGTATGAAAGTTTCCATTTCGCTGACGGTGGGTGAAAATGACACTGGACTCTGCTACAATTCAAAGATGAAATATTTTGAAAAAGCTGAACTTAGCAAAAGCAAGGAAATCTCATGCCCTGAAATTGAGGATTTTTTATTTCCATTTAGGGAGCCTGAAATTCTGTGGTATAAGGTAAGAAATGCAAAAGATTTTCACCTTCAACAAGATATTATGCAATGTTCTGATGATTTTCATGATCTAAATACGATATGAAGCTTGGATTGTTTTAAGATTTGTTAAGAACAGACAACAGAATCAAGGACAGAAAAAAATGAACTAAGCTAGAGAGAGAGATTCAAATGCTTCTTTTAGTAAACTTTAGAGCTCGTGTTTTCTTAATATCCATTTATGGATGTCACAAAGAATTGGCAGCTTTCTGCTAACAAGAGGGCTAAAAAAGAGAAGTGTTACCAGTCTGGGCTGGTTTGATATGCTAAGGTAAAACCATGTGAGCTGCTTATACAGCAACTGCTTGTGCTATGCCAGGCTAAAGACTGTGTTTCTAAAAACTCGGACATAAAATCTATTTGGAAAAATATAAATAGGATAGCTATGCATGTTGTTCTCTGAATGAATGGCTTAATTTTGCAGCACAAAATCCAGTAAAGACTTCCAAAACTTTGGTCTTTACATATTAGCCTTTACATGCGAATATCAGTGATTTCATTTTTTGTATCAATAACTTTATTTCAATATTGTGTACTGATTTCTAGATCATTACTTAAGGGCCAGGTTCTTGCAAATAGTGCTGCCTGTGGACAGCTCACTAGAGCTTCCATAAAGAGAAGCTTGAGTTCTGGGGTTTTTACCATCTTCGGGAAATACTCAGTACCTCAGTATTGTAATGCACACAATTTAAAGTCCCCAGAGAGTTCAGTAAGTCTGAAATTTAGATTCTGTGTATTTTGTATACACAGATGTCCGTGTATATAGGAAGTCCTAGCTTAACTATGTGCTGGTATGCATTCTAATTATTTTTTTAAAGTCTGATAATTTACTTGATTACATAAATGCATTTAAATATGGTACACAAGACTATACTATCTAATAAGTAAAAACTTCTGGCCTAGAAGGATTCTGGAAGAATTAATTGACAGTATGTCTAAGATAGGAAGTATGTAACGTATTATTTGCTTATACTCATCTTGGATTTTGTGTTTGTAATACAATATATACCTAAGTTTTATCAACTGTAAAACTATGGTTAGCTTCTTAAACAAGAGCTCAAAAGACTGGCTTTTTAAGAGCCATTGACAGTATGTGGTGAATGAGCTCAAACAACCTCTTTAACATTTTAAAAAAGCCTTTACTGTATAAACAATGATTATACTAAGATAATCAAGTAAAATATTTTGTGGCAGTTCATCAAAAGATATTTTTCTTATGAAAAACACCAATCCCTTTTTCTAATAGCTTATGAATATACTGGTTTGCAATATAAAAGAAAAGGTTAATTAGGTGAGAATAAGTTAATCATTTTAGGGAGCTAAGAAACATGCATGAAAAAATGTATATTATCTACTATAGCATAAAAAATAATGTTTAGGTAGTAAAGACTGAAATACTGACTCATTTTTGTAGATACAAAACTCACTTTTTGCTAAAAGTTCAGAGAGCTTTGATTCTAAGGTGTTTTTAGAAAGAGATATATAACTGAACCTCATTTCTCCTCATTCTCATCTTCTGTTTCTCTATTTTTTTTAATTATAATTTTCTTAAAAAATAAATTAAAAGAAAAAATTCTTCCCTGCAACCTGTAGCTACTGGTAATATAACAGTCATGGATCACATATATAAATGTAATGGCAAATAAGTAAATTAAATAGGAGCCCTTCAGCAAACTAATGTCAAAAGAAAACCACCAAAGGAATCAGCTCCTCTTCTTTTTCTTGTAGAGGGCAAGTATTAAGACAGCTGATAAAATTCTATAGTCTTTTTTTCTTTTTAATCAACACTTAACTGAACTGGATTTTTAGATATTTAGTGTATGTAAAGCTCATAACTAACCTGAGCTCTTGTCTAGCCTTCTTGGCTTTGAGAAGCATTGTCAACAGTGGTCCAATTTAAGCGTAAGAACATAGTCACTGAAGTGTTATATTATCTTTAAACAGGAATGCAAGTCAAAGACGTGGAGATCAAGTATTGTGTTTAAAAAGGACACTCTTGTCATTCGGGAAGTTAGAGAGGATGACATTGGAAATTACACTTGTGAGTTAAAATATGGATTCTTTATTGTCAGAAGAACTACGGAATTAACAGTTACAGGTAATTACAGGTTCTTGCTATCTCTTATATTTAGAAAAAACATTGAATATTGTGATTTCAGTTGTGTGTATTTGAGTCATTATACCTACATAAACTGGTTTTGCACGAAACTTTGCTGTGTGCCTAGATATGAAGGGTTGATACATCAAAGCTGTCCTGAATACTACACAGTAATATGTGTAACATTTTGAACAAGCCTGAGTTTTGGTCTATTGCAAAAGCTTGTGGGTAGGTCTTGTTTTTGAATGGAAAATGTGGACAAGGAACAGGTAACTTCAGCAAGCACTACCTCTAACAGAAAATAAGATTGTTAAGTCTATCATACTTCTTCATGTGGTTAAATGCCTTGGGATGTAAGAATAGCTGTAGCTACATCCCAATAGCAGTAACTCTAGCCCAGTGAGACCATTGCAACTGTGTGATAGATATGTAAGGGTTAGAGTTCAAACAGTGCATGGCTGAAACACGGTAGCATTCTTCCTCTGGTATTATCTCCCAGCTTTCTACAGTTTATATTTCAAGAACTTCCTGATCTCAATCGTCATGTGTCATGGTTACCAATTAACCTATTTTCCATTAGTCTGATTTTTTTTTTAATCCTTTTATTCTTGGCTTCAAAAACATTTTGAAGTATCAAGTTCCACAGAGTATTTGGGTAACACAAATAAACTCTATAATTTAGCAAATAGCAATCGAAGAAGATGCATTTAATATAATCTGCATTTAAAACTACCATATCAATATGTAAAATCCATCATAGATGAAAACAAAATATATACCATAATAGTAATGTCCACAGCAGCAGAACAGTAGGAAGAATGGTCCATTAAATTTTCAGTTCCTCACCAGACCTCTAACCTCTGTTTTACAAACATGTAACCAATATAGCTGAACATACACCTAAGGTAGAATATTAGCTTCTAGAATTATAGGATGACATTGGAAGACAGGAGTACATCATGATCTATATAATGCAGTGTAGTTCCACAGTATATTCCCTAAAAGGCAGAAACAGGATTTTCCTGGCAAACTGGAGGTGAACTAGATTCATACGTTTGACAAAGATGTTTGCATACTTAAGTTCTTGCACCTTCAAAGTACCAAATAAACAAAGAAACAAATCTTAGAGAAGGAGTTCTGTGGCCCTTTCTTGTTCCTTTTTAGTATCTAATGTATAATTATATTGCACACCGACAATTAGTAACAGCACTTATGTTGTGCATTATGTTGAAATGTAACAGTTTCCTTTTATGGTGAAAAGTTTGTTTTCTATTTTCATGTATCCCATTTGCCCTCCATATTATCAGAAATTATATTGAATTATGGTTTGTAATTTTCTTCCGGTAGATTAGTCTGGAAATCATATTGTTTATGGTTTTTGAGAGAATTCAAGGAATCAGTTATATTTATTTAAACTCAATATTCAGGATCTCTTCATAATTTTTCTTTTGTATGGAATTGATTTATTTGGTCAGTACAGACAAGCAATTACTGTCTAGTGATTAACCTCACAGTAAATATCCATATACTCTGTTTGATTGACTCTCATATGAAGAAAGCAGAGAGAGAGTCTTAAAGAATTTGATTTATACCAGAAAGAAGTTGTCAATTATCTTTTGCAATATATGATGTATGGATTCGAAGAATATATATTCCCTTAGTCCTCAGGTGATCCCTTCTGTCCCTAAGGTTGGTGCTCCACTGTGCAGCAGTATTTCAAACAGACTCAGACTGACAGAAGGGAGACAGAAAAAAGCATTGGAACCAGATGCATGTTACTATTTGTAGTAATAGTTTAAAAAATGTAATTCATCACTTGTGGTGTAGGTAGGAGTTCAGTATTTAATGTTTAACTAGACAGAGACAGAAAGAGACTTGGCTGATTTTGATGTGCTAAAAATGAATGAATGCACACGGAGGGAATTATTCAATTTCCACCTCTGCAAACCCCAGCAGATGTAAGAACAACCTCCAAATTAGTAAACTGTTTGGGCAATAGTGTAGGTCTTCATACCATCTTTATAATATTATGTGACTAAACAGAACAAACAGATTTACTCACGGTACTACTAATTTTACATTACCTCTGTGTTGATGTCTTGATAAGACTTTTTATCAATGCTTTATAGGAAGAGATTCACATTTTAGGTGCCTGTCTTATGCTTTCTCTGTGAGCTGAAAAACATTTTGAGTTGCCCTGGACATACATTGAGGACTATATAAAATAAATGAGGGGTGGAAGGGACTGTTTGTTTTGAAAAAGGAATTGAGCTTTAATTCAGAAACTGAGAAATAAATGTTATAAATGTCAAATTAAAAGTAGAAAATCAAATTGATAGTTGATTGCTTTATTGTATTAATGAAAACATAACTGAAACAAAGGAATGAAGTATCTTTCTGACATACAGTCTCCGGCATGTCTCCAGGCAGTATCAATAAATGATGACATTTGTGTGAACAACTGCTAAGACAAAATTCCATCAATAACTCCCAGCTACACAAGAAGTAAAAAAATTATTTCTAAGACATTTGAAATTTCTCTGCCAAACATACTTTTTAGTTAGAATAAAAGAATTTCAAAAATATGAGTAAGAATTACAAATTTGCCTCAGACTTTCCAGAACATATGGGAAGTTGTAATGTGTTTATCAGCTTGTAATGTGTTTAACAAAATGGGATTTATGAAAAATAACTCTCGGTATTCATTAACATTGCCTTGTGTGGTAATGGTGGGTGTCCCACCATCACACACCCATCATTAGAAAAGAGTCACTTATTTTTTTCTATTTTCTGTGTGCTATGTTTCCATATATGTGTTTAAGTAAGACTGAAATTTAAACTTTCTACATTTCTTTCCTGGAATATACTGTCTTTCCTCTAGAAACAGAAAAAAAACCCACAAACCCTCTGCTGAAAGAAATTCACGAGCCAGATGTTATATATGAATACATCTGTAGTATTCTATAGAAGCTAAAGATCTGCCTTTGTGCATTATTACCATTGCCTAGTATGAAATCAAATGGTTAATTATTTTGCTAAGAAACCATAGGTATCTGGTTGTTGGCATAAGAGGATTCAGTGTGTTAAGCAGAGAGTAGAAGAGGATTAAAGCAGCATGCTTGTCCTTTCTTCTGCCTAGCAGAGGCAAGGAGAAACAGGCAGAATATCCAGAGAATAGAGTTACACAATCATAGGGATACTTTCCCATTACCTAAAATTTTCTTCTTCCTTTGGCTCTCCAAAACTCAAATTGGAATGAACAAGATAGGTAAAAATTATGATTTTGGAAAGTAGCATTATTTCAGTGGATAACCTATCTCAGAATAATTTTTACTGAAAAATTTTCTTCAGATTGGAAGCTAAGTTTGGGCCCAGGCAGTCATTTGTATAAATGTCTTGAAGTTATTTATTGTAAACAGTCTTTTTTGCAAATTATAATTTAGGTGTTCTATAAATTAAATCAAAAGAAAAAGCTATTAAGACCTCCTGTGAATGATTCTTTGCTGAATTTGTGGGGTAGGAGAGATGCTAAACCTTTCTCTCACAGACCTCTAGTGCTACTTTAAGCAAATAATATATCTGGTCTTTGTTTCAAATACACACAAGTTTGAATCTCCAATTCTAAAGTCATGTGCAGCATAGATCTACGTAAATTAGAATGGCAGACCTAATACTGAGGTGACATATGCACATAACTACATATGAGGATTGTATCCTGTAAGTATGTTGAAAGTACACTGACATTCAGAGTAACCTGAAGTTCCTGGTGATTTTTAAGACAAGAGTGGGTTGCTCTCTTAATAAAAAGGGAAGAATAACATAAATGTTACTGGGGAAGAAAAGATAGAATGTCTTCAGACAGTATGAGAAAGGATAGAAACAATTTTCTTGACCTTATAAACAATCATAGAAAGCTCTCTCTAATATTACGCATAGGAATTAGAGTAGAAGGTAGCACATCTTCACAAGATCAGGACCATATGTGTAAGCAACTGCAATACTGTAAATTAAGTAGCAGCTCCTACATTACTTAAGGCAGGCAGGGTGAGCCAGCTACGACACTGGTGGGACGTGAAAGCAGCCTGCCTTCCTCACCTCTCCTTCTCTCTGGGCAACTGTGGAAGATCGTTAACTTCAAGATCCCCTTTATTTTTCCACACAATGCACTTTGGCAGCCTTGCTGTCTTCTATAGGGAAACCATTGTTGCTATTACAGACTATTAAACTATGGATAAAATTACATAGGCACATTATGTTCAATATTGATGTTGTGTATGCTTGTTGTGATAACCTCAGTGCTTCACACCTTACATACCTATCTGCCTCATAGTGGAATATGGAATGGCTCATATTCTGATTTAGAATAAAAAACAAAAAACAAAAAACAAAAACCCCAAAAACAAAAAAACAAAAACAGAAAAAAAGGAGGAAATTCACACATTTTTAAAAAGGCCAAACTCACTTTATAGGCGGTATCCATCTCATCTAACTATAGCAGTTGAAAATCCCTAAGCCATGGAAAAAGATGATTTTCCCTCCTTTTAAAGAATGAGAAAATAAATTGCCCTTTCTTAGCTTAAATTATAAGCACTGAATGACACCTTAGGTACACATTTAAAGTAACAACCATATTTAGTGCTCACATTTTTGATTTTATGAAAAAAGTCTTGTTAATGGCAGCAACATTGCACTAACATTTGTAAATAATACACAAAATCTTCAAATGTTATGTACCTATTCCTTACCAAGAATAAGCATATACTTCTGATCCAGAAGATGATTTCTTCTTATAATATGGATGTATCTTTCAGGTTTCTATTAGGATAATTTTTTTTGCTTTGATTTTAATGTTGTTTGGATGATCTGTATCTCACACTGAAAATATGTTATTATCTAAGTGATTTGAATCAACTTCCTTATTGTTATGAGATCTGACTTAGAAATTCTCTGCTTTGCAAAATACAAACTATGCACTGATTTTTCTAGCTTGTAACTAATGAAAATATTCACATAAACAGTGTAATTGGTGGTTCTTGGTTTCTGATTATGTAATTATAAGTTCTAAAAAGTCTTGCAATGTACAAAAACATTTGTAGACATTTATACCTTCAGATTGGTCAGATTAGCAATTTTTTCATTTATATGTGGAATTTTAATTAAGGCATACCTGCTCTCTGTGACATACATAATTAAGTGTATGTTCAGACTTGGGAAAGAATCATATTTTAACAGCATAATATTAATTTAGTCATAGTGCACAACATGGGTCAAAAATATTTTCCAGCAGAGATTTCTTTTAATTAAATGTTAGATTTAGTAATATTCTTTTTGTTACTTATACTACTAATACTTTTGTAAGCACAAACTCTTTCCATTTTTGCAGAATTTCATTCAGGTCAAATGAAGTCCAGCTTGGGTCTAAGAGAGAGTATATGTGTCTCCACTGCAATATCCAATAGTTCTCCATGATGAATGTCATAAAGCCAACAGACCCCATCAGTCTTGCAGTTGGAGCACTACTTATTCAATTCCTCCATGACTTTTTTAGTTTCTAATATTAAAATATTTTTGTTCCATTCTGTTAAAAGGGAGAAGCCCTTATACCTCACAGATGGAATCAGAGCTAATCAGTATGTTCATACTCCTGAAGCCTTTCCTCAGAGATATCCTTTATTGTCTTTATTCATTGATTAGTCCCCTTAAAGTCCCCTTGAAAACAGCTCCTGCTAGAATGAGCACAATTTAAGATTTAGAGATTTGAGTGTGTTCACAATCAAGCTTTAGCAATACTAATTTAATGTATATTCATACAAGTCTTTTTTATTATTTAAATGTAATCTGCTTGGTTTAAAATATTTCTGCAATAATCTTGAAAGTGCCAGTTTACTCTTTTCCATCTGCTACCCGTGACTTTTTTAATCTTTAGATATTTAGGCAAAAAAAAGGAATGTAATTTGTCTGTTTCACAGTTATACAGCAGTTGACTCTGTTAGTGTTGCTTAAAGGTGCGGATTTATTGAATAAGATTTGTCTCTTTTGCTTTCTGACAGAATTAGTCTTCATTAGCACAAAAGAAAATCTTAAATGACTATATGTATGTATGTATTTTTAGTGCTGAAAGGTCCACTGTGAAAATAAATAGTATGAAGCAATAATTATAATTAAATTATATACCTAGCCTCATACCTCGCTACATTTGGATCTTATATACACGGCCAGTCCCCATATTGGGCAGGGGGCGGGGGTGGGGGGGAGGAAAGGGGGACTTTGAAGGTTTCAGCCTGCTTTAAGTGGTCTGGATTCTAATTGTGTAAGACAAAACGTGCACCCTTTTTTCCCCAAAATGTTGGCATTTATTCTTTCCAGTTCTGCTGCTCTTTCTCCCTCAATACATTGGAATGCAGAAAGGTGCTACAATAAGCATGTACCTCTTTTTTTTTAGCAGGTGCTAAGTGAGAAAAGTTCTAAAGAACAAAGATTTTTTTTTTTTTTTTCCAAGCATTTCAAGCTTGAGAACAGACTACTTGATTTCAGCAGTTAATGACAGGGATGAACCATTTTGAATGCACCCAGCCCCTCCTTGCTTCTGCTGATCCTAATAATTATCAGAGCTGATGCTCATTCCTTTTGTTCATCATGAATTTAATTCAACTCCAGAACATATTCAGATAGAAATTCTATTTACCATTATTCTGTGCAAAGACTAATAAAATACAAAGCAAACAATAGACTCATTATGAAAGCAGCATGTTCAAAACACCAACCTAGCATTTTTATAATATATAAAATCCTGTAGGTTTAACAGATTAATGGCTGAAGAGTGGGTTGGATGGGTTTTTTTTAATTAGAAATGAGCGATCTTCTTTTATAGTGCAATCATTATTGTATGGCTGAAAACAAGGGTCTAAATTAGTCTCCTGTGTGCATTTGAGTAATAATAATCAGAATGTTATGTAGAGATTTGATTAAAACATTCCGTATAAATGTTCATTTAACATATTCATTGTAAATGGGTTTAGTGGGTTATTCAAAACCAGTCTTATATGAAGACAGCAATGAGCAAAGCTTTATGTATTTTACTTCAAAGTAAGTAAAAACGATGTTATGTGCTGTATGTTGTAGGTTGAAATTATGAATTAGAAAACCAACTTCAGCAACTTAGCGAAAGAACAGATGCATAAGTTAAAGGGAGAGAGAATCCCAACTCTATTTTGAACCTTGCTGCTGGTGGCCTTCTGAGATTTCTACCGTTGTGATGTGCCAAACTGGGGGGTTCACAAAGGCCAGCTTTAATAATTGGAGGTTATTCCCGTCCGTGGTCACTGGAGAGAGAGAAGCTCCTCTAGACATTAATTCAGAGAAGTAGACAAAGTTGGGTGGTTAGAACTTATCTTATAAGACAGTCTCTATGGGCTGTAGAAGGGGTAGAGTTTCCTCTGCCTAAAATTAGATCTGATGAATAACTTGTTCCTTTTGGGTGATACATTTACATGCTTGTCATTCTGGATAAAGTCCTAATTCATGCATAATATACCTTCTATAATATTATCTCCTTCTTAGTTGCTATATTTTTCTGTTGTTTGTCAAAAATTCCTCCACGACATGGCCACTATTGCTGACTTTTCTTATTTTACTAATGTTTTTTATACAAGTACACCTTATTTTGCACTTCCTAGGTCTTCCTCTCTACCTAATAGTGTATCTTCAAAAGAGGAGAAGTGATCAGTCTCTTGTGGCTTTTTGTGTGGATAATGTAAAAACAGAACATTAGTTATAAAACCCTAAGACATATTAGAAAGTTTTGTGTTTAGTACATTAAAGTAAGTTTCAGTATTTATAAGGTTATTTTAATCACCCTTGTTCACTGTATGTCATGCCTATTGATGCCTCAGCTTATCTCATACAATGTTAATGAATGGAAGAAATATATATGACTTGTGATAGTTACTTGGGCAGATGCTACGAAACAATGTAATTGATGGTGCAGTCATGACTTCTGTGGGAGTTCTGTACTCCCTGTTGACAATATGGTGTCAGTGAAAGTTAAGGGGACATTTTAACATGTTGTTATCAGTAGAAGAAATCTTCTTATTCCCTGACAAAAATGAAGAATTCCACTTAAATTAGAAATTATGTAAGAAGTGGAGTGTGTTGCTGTGTAAACTGTTGTTAAAATGATGACATTTTTGCTTATTTCTATCCATAGTTTTGTTATTAGGAACCCGATGACATTTTAAGCTTGTATTAGACTTTTTTTTTTCTGCAGATTTTTTTTTCAATTGTAGCTTTGTGTGTAAGGTTAAAAACTAACGTAAAAAAAAAATAACTCCAAACTAATGTGGTTTTTACATCAATTGAGAAAAATTTAGGGAAATGCCATTTCTTGGTGTGATGAAAGTTTGTTTGTATGAGTCAGTTTCCCTGTCTTCATGAGTCATATCAGCATAATGAAATATAAACATTTTGAGTTGATGTTGTTACCATGGTGATGCTTCCCATTTTTTCAGTTTAGTATGATGAAGTTTTTAAGATGAGCTTCATTCTACAGAGAGAAGGAAACTGTAGACAAAAATGTTTCTCACAAAACTGTATTAGTGGATACTAAAGACATAAAAGACTCACAAACCCTTAGTTTAATAAGATGTTACAAAAATTAAATAAATCTGTTCTTAAGGCACCCAAGATGCTTGTTAAGCAACCTTTTAAAATGTAGATAAATGACATTCAATGTTAATGTTTCACATTATTGCTATGGAACCAGAAGACTTCATTTTATTTTTACGTTCCCCTAGAGTATGTTAAATCCAACAATATTGTCCTAACCTAGCATTTATCATTTCCCTAGCTTTTCTTTGAAAGCTTTAGATAATTTATGTGTACAGCGGAGTCTTCCAGGATGGTATTTTAATAAACTGGACTATAAAATGTACAAGTACAATAGCATATGGACGTTGTCTTGCCTCCATCCTTAAAAACAATCTGTACACATCCTTAAAAACAGCCTGTACACAATTACACTAACTGAATATTTAGCTTTAAAATGGAGGACAAATTTCCATTGTTTTCAATATCTTTCAATTGGTTTAGTCAAATTCTTAACTCAGAGCTACTAAGTGAAACGATATTAGTAGTACATACTAGTGAGAAATTCCAGATAATACATGTATCTGAAAACATTGCAATTGTTATCACAGGCAGAAAAACCTTGTTTAAAGAAGAAGAAGAAAGGCATCTCATTTTTACTGCAGCATTACCTGCTTGGGTACAGCATTAAGAGAACAGTAACATCAAAATCATGCAGAAAGTATCTGAGATGTATTCCACTATATCAAGAGTACATTTATCTTAAAAAGTATTCATGTCTTGAAATGACCTTAGAAATATTGTCCTCTGCCCTTCACCATCCCCAAAAAAAGAAGTGATCAGGCTTTTTTTCATGTTGTTGCCTCACAGTATTAATTAACCATCTAAAATAGCATAGTATATAAACAATGGAAAAACAGTGCATATCAAATTTAAGAAACAAGTTTTACTTGGAATTCTTCTACAAGTGTGAATCAAGAGTGAAATCTTGGTTTCTTTGAGATTAGTGGCAGTTTGCCCATTGACTTACAAGAGCCAATATTTCATCTTTTGACTTTTTTGTTAAGAAAGATCAGAACTCAAATTCATTTAAAAAAGTGAATTCAGATTAAAAAAAAAAAAAAAAACAAAAACAAACAAAACCAAAACAACCCTGCAAATCACCTTGGTGTTTTATTGGTTATTCTCTCATGCAATTTCTTTCAATTAATTAATCAATTACTTTTTAAAAAGAAATTGAAAAATACCTTCATCCTGTTTTAGTAAGAGGAAAAAAAGCATGATAGCTGCATAGTGACCATCCAAACCAGAATGAACAGTAGATGAAGTCTTTTTCACCATAATAAAAGGGGAAAACCTGCCCATCTATTTTTACATGACTCTAAAATACAGGTTTTAATTTTGGATCTGGCTGAAACTATAGTTCTTCTAATTTACTCACTTGGTGAATAGTTTGATCTTATTCTTACTGGAATCAGTATGGATAAAACACCTACTGGCTTACTGGAAAAAGTACAGGGCTAAAATAAAGCAGTCAAGAGAACAAATTTTTGATTCCAGGGTACTTTATCTAAAAAATTTAAAAAGGAAAGATATGTGAATAGGAATAGGAATGAATAAATCAAAATTATGTCATAATTTAACTTCTGATGTTTTACTTATCTGTGTGAGAGCTTAATATAGGAAAACAATTTCACCAACTTATTTTTTTTCTGTGGGAAGTTGATAACACACGGTAATTGTTTGAATATGAGAAAGAAATTGGAACCAGCAATGACATTTTTCATTTCTTTAATACAGTTTTTCTTCTCACTTTGGAGTATTATATTCACATCCCGAACTGCATTAATTTAAAAATATGAGATATAAGTTCATAGAAACAAGATTGAGGAGTGATATAAATCAGCAGATTTCCTCCATATTCTTTAAACAAAGCAGAGAGGGAGGAACTAGAGTAGAAAGATGCCTGTGAGTTTTCTCCCTTTCTAAATCATTTTGTCTCTTCTCACTGAATCTTTCCCATTTAAACAAGATGATGATATTTCTCCAGACACAGGATATGACAAGAAATATTCTCAGTCCTTAATAAGCTCTTTATGGAGTCAACAGTCCCACAGCATAATTTTACCTGAGTTGTGGGAGGTTTATTTATGGTGAGTATATGATCTGTTGTGTGTTTTTTCTCTAGAGGTAAGATTCCTCTCACCTAACTTTAGTACTTACAGCCATCTGCATATGAGCTAGTTGCTCTTTATAGCAATTCCATGGCATGACTTGTCTCCTCCTAATGCCAATGCGTGAAACATCAGATTAGTTGTGCTAAACAAAGTCCCACTTCCATCTCTTGCCTATCAAAGGCGCTTTAGGTGACAAACTCAAATTTCTAAAATAGGCATCTAAATTATATGAATCCTACTTTAAGGTTTCACAGTTGTTATGTTTATAATCTTTGGAAATGGTAATCTGGCTCTACATAATATTTGGTTGTTATAAAAAAAGTCCAAATATTAATGACAGCTTTTTGAAGCAGACAAGAACAAATCTATAGCGGAAAAGTTATTTGTTTTTTAGAGTGAGATGTAGAGCTGAAAAAAACAAGCCAGCTTTTGGGTGTACAAGGCTGTCTTCAAATCTCAGGGGCTTAATACGCCAGCTGGTCTAATAAAATACATTGCTTCTACCTTGTTTTGTCTAAGCCATCGTGTCTACAACAACATTACTATTATTGTTTTTCATGGTATTTAGGTTTTCTTAGGTTGGAATCACAGCATGCATTTCTTTAAGCTAGCTGCATTGTGCAAAATAAGTATAGGGGGTTTTATTAAATTATTACTGTTTTGATTAATTTTGGCAGCTAGAATAAACTGTGCTTCATATATAACACAGAGTGTACCCTTTTCCATTCTGTGCTTTCTTTGAAAGTGATGATTGTGGTTACTAGACAACTGAAAGCTTTTCTTTTATATTTCACTATTCTGAATACAACTCAAACTGAACATAAAGAAAATTGAGTCCTCTCTGAAAACAAAGGTTTTGATTTGAGAGCTGCAGCAAACAGAATAAATGTTTTATTAGTAAGTAGGTGGGTTACGAAGTTTCAGTGTAGAGATGGTAAATTTATTTTAAACTGCTACTTCTGTTCACTGCTTACCCGTGTCTTCTAACAGGGCACTTTCAATGTCGATATCAACTGGCATTAATTCCCAGATGGGTAAAGAACTTGAGGAGAGATGTGGTTTTTATTTTTTTGTCATATAACTCTGCCAGGAAACCTTGTCTCTTCCACGCACAGCACGGGAGGCAAACGTTACTCACTGTGAACACCTCCTGCTACTTCTGCAGCTTTGTACCCAGAGCTAGAGCCCAAGCACCAGCTGCCTTATAGCAACCCATGCTGAACCTGTCCTAACATACCAGCCCCCCTGAATCTGACACAGTTTGTGATTTCAATCACCAAAACAGGCCTCTCTCATTTTGCCAAGCCTGCCCTTTAAAAGCACAGACTGGTGATGCATTTTAGGTCTTGGTGTCACTTCCAAGATGTGCTTCATCGTTGGCAACAGTGAAGACCTCCAGTGGGGCCACCCTGCCTCCCCACAAACACTGCTGCAGTTGTTCCTGCCCTCCTGCAAACCACCCATCTGCACATCCTCTCCCGTGCAAAACTCGGACAGTGGCAGTGGACAAGCCAAGGCTTGGTAGGAAGGCAGCGCAAAAATAATCCTCTGTGAATGGAGGCTGCAGGGACTACGTCTTCTGCAGGGCCAAAAGGAGCACCTAGCCACCCCCATCTGAGAAACAGAGGAACCACAGCCTCTGGCTGAGCAGTCACCCCTCCATGCAGTAGCAGAGCATTGCTGAAATCCTGTTTTGATTTTTCAGGTGTTTTGGTCCTTCAAACCAATTCCATTAGTTTTTCAGAATTTTTGAGCTAGCATTCAGAATTCAAAAAGTCACTCATGAATAACTTGGCGAAGGGCAAAAAATGCATTGTGATAAGCTAATTTAAATAGAAATAGGCTCATTCCTTTGTGTGGGTTGCATATGTGTTTGGTTTTTTTTTTTAAATATCTAGATTTTTTTGAGCAAATTCAGTATTCTGAGGAGCTACCCCGACACCTTCAGGAAAAAAGAAAAATAAGGCTAGGTGAACTATTTGTCATTTTTGTACAGCTAGCAATATCTAAACTTTTTGGTCACATTTGAGGAATGACAGTTTCTTAGGATGAATGGGAGGGCAGGAACAGAGATTAAGGGAGAAAAGACACTTGTAAAATGTGGATAATGTCACATTTACTGGAAATTATGTGATCATAACAGAAAAAGTATTTATTTTTCCCTACTCTAGTACACAAATAAAAAGCTGTACACTTATTAGGAAATAGTCCTATGCAGCTACTGTTCTGGCAAAGACAGGTTCAAAAGACTGAAGGAGAAAAATATTTGAAAGAGCTATTCTGGCTTCTGAAAAGTGAAGGACTTTTAAAAATACTTTCGCATGTGCTCTGTAATGCCTTATTCTAATATATTATAAATGCTAGTTGACAGATTACATCTCATATTTTCAAAAGCTAAATTCTGTACTGTTCTGCTCTAGGTGTCTTCTTGTCTGTGTAGTTCACAAACATCCTTGTCATCTGTCATAGTAGATTTGATATGCACATAAAGCTGAGGGAACAATGATTTATAAACTCCACTCAGAAAGATATACAGGTATATATACCTGCTATGGGGTGGACAGAAAGCATAAAGCACTGAAAATGTTTATGTAAGTTGGAAGAAAATATTATCTTTAAATACAAGTTCAGTGTCCTGTTATTACTTAATAATTCTGTGAGAAACATGATAATTTATTTTAGTTGTCAGTGCTACTTGTTTTTTTCTGACCTGTCTTTTCAAAACAGCAATTCTGAAAAATGGTACTTAATTCAGCAAAGATAAAACAAACCCAAACAATATAAATTACTCTTTTAGGCCTTACAGGCCAAATTAAAATACTTCAATGACTTGAAAATTTTCTTTCCATTTTTGAATGTATGGCAAAGTAACTCTTCTAAAAAAACATTCCAGCTGACCTAGTTGCCTTATTAAACTGAGTGCTTCATAGTATCAAAGGACAGAAAACTTGCATTAACTTGATTAAAAATACTATACTGCATCAATAGAAAAATGATGAATCTACTCTTGGGATTTTAAAAGGATTTTGTGAGCAGAAAGGAGACTTTTTTAATAAATAAATTGTTACAGAATGAATAGCTACATGTGCAGAAGGTCCTTATAGTTCGTACTCATGTACATTATGGAAGAGTAAATGAAATTACTAGAATATGAAATGCAATTCTGGCTCAAGAACTGAATTGGAGGGGGTCTTAATTCTTGTTTGTTTATGGCAGTTAATAACATCTAGTTAAATTAACTGAAATACTGTTAAATTTTCAGGGTATGGATTGTTTCTTCACCATGCATGGCAAAAGGGTATTTATTTTATTAGAGGCCTTTCAGCATTATTGGCATGTTAGGACAGAAAAAAGTTGTTTTCTGCAATTTCAGCAGAAATTTCTCTTTTAATTTCTCAATTAAAAGAGAGACTAGGCCAGTGCTGGAATAAGTCTGTCATAGAATCAAAATACTGAAGTGGGTTTGCATTGACACCATCTTCATTTTTCTGCTTTATTGTGGTCTGTATAGGATTTTGAAAAAAAAAAACAAAAACAAAAACATTCACACTGCAGTGGTGGGCTGTTATGTTAAAAGATTTGAAAGAGGCTGAAAAGTGCATTCATCTATAGCTAAGAAACATTTGATGACTTTTTACATATTCAAATATAAAGTATATTCATGTGACTTAAAATTAATTTTACCTGTTGTACTTTTAATTAAAAATATTTAAGTGTTTATAATTAGACATACACACACCCATTCACTAAATCTGAATGGAGATTGCTGATTACCAGTCAACAGAAAACATTCGCACTTCAAACAAATCCTCTTTTCCTTCTCCAAAATCTTTACTGACTTTTTTTATCTGGGAGGAGAGGAGAGGAGAGGAGAGGAGAGGGGAATAAGTTGCTTGTCTTTATTTGGTTTTGTGGGGAGAAAAAAGCAACATTTTTAACAGTATTTAGCTGTATTTAACCTTTACCAAATTTTGAGTAACAATTCTTTGAATAAATATATGGGAATTTCTGCCCTGGGAGGAAAGGACACTTTTAACAGGAAAAAGATAATTTTAAAATCTTGCTTAGAATATATTATTAGAAAGCTCTTCTATGAGAGAAGAGGCAGATTTTTATGCCTATAGTGATGTACAAACTCTTTTTCCTAAATAAGTTGACAGCTTTTCTGGGGACACGGGAAAGGATTGCTGTGAATTCAAACCAAGACAAACGTATCTTTCCTTCTACTGTGGAATAGGAGCTCAGGAAGACTTTAACAATACACCCTGACAGATTCAGTGGGTATGGGAGAAAATGAATATGCGAAGATGGAAGGAGTAAGAAGCTTCCACTAGTAGAGATGAGAAAAACACATATAGAGAAGACAGTGATTTTTTTCTAAAGAAGGCTACTGTAAATGTGTTTATGATTTTCCCTACTGTTGGAATCTACCATTTTTCACAGCATCATATTGACACTGAAAACCGTGGTGAGCTAGTCAGAAGGCAGGAATATATTTAAGTGAATACGGTTGTATCTGCCATCGTGAATGGCTGCTGTAATCACAGCTTCTAAAACCCATTGTAGGTGTCAACAGTCCACGGTACAATGCAGCTCTTCAGAATACAATAGTTGTCAACATTCCATTAAAGAAAACAATATCAGTGGAATGAATATACTTAGATTCCTTTTTCCTCTGTATAACTGATTTATAAAAGAAATAGCAGAGAGAAAGAAAAACAAGAGGGCAAACTGCTGTGAAAAGTAATTAAAGAGATTAATGCTTGGGAAGGGTAAAATGCTGCTACAGCTATAGTGAAGACTATTTGTCATTCTTTAAACTATTAAATAGATTTTGTTTTTTAAGGTTGTATATTGACATATTGTTATGATTATTAGAGATATCACACTGAATTTTTATTCTAATTTCTGTTAAAAGAAAAAGTTATCTATGGCTTTTAATTTATTGTTTATGTACCAACAAGCTCTGTAATAGGTGTTTGACAAGATTTGCTCAGTTGAAATTATGAGTAGTTAGATTCTGGGAGAAGTTCAAAGGTGATGGATATTTAGGTTTGTTGTTTTTTTTTTACATTATATATTTCTCCATTCAGCTGGTGAAGACTGTACCCTACCTGAGTCTCACTGAAATGATGCTTCTATGTAAGTTTACTGCCCAAGGTTTGTATAGATTGATCCAATGAAAACATCAGCTAAAAGCAGAGCTAGGCATCATTTACTTGTTTAATAAATAATGATTTTTTCCCCCAAAAGGTAGTTTTCACAGTCATTTTAGAATGCGTATGAAATCCATTGAAGAGTTTTGCCTTTACCTGTCAGCTTTGCCTTTACATGTCATCATGAAATATTTCAACTGCATTATGCAGCCTTTTTCTGTTTAAAAAGCTTTATAATCGTTGTCCTCATTCTACGTAACATAACAAGTGAGAGGCTCTAAATTGCCTTTGAAACTGTTACTATATGTAATGTACGGTATGATTTTGGTTTGCTTGCTTAGTTGCTTTTAATCTAGAAATGGCATTATAACAAAACAAACAATAATGTCAAATATATGAACCTATTTTGCTCCCTTCCTAAGTTATGTTGGCTACCTATACAGACATTTGAGAAATCCCTGTGCATCTTACGCACAAATGTTAAATAATATTGAAATGTAAATGCATAAAGAATTTCAGAATAGGTTTTTAAAAGATGAAATTAATGTTTATTGTGGCTTTATTATACAAATAACCTGTCACAGCCTGTAATACCTCCACCATCCTCCCCCTGCTGCACTGAAAAAAAGCCCAACACTTTAGCTAGGCAAAATCAGACGTGTTTTTTTATTTTGTCCGATAAAAGTAAGGTAGGATTTTTTCATCCACATAGGACATTGTTTTAAAATAACCTTGACTGGCTATGTGTCTGGTACTCCACTCAGGCGTTGTTATAGGGGTTAAATTGCAAGCTGCAAAAATTGTAAATGTGAGTCTGAAGCAGCTTGACAACTAGACAAGCACTTAGAATTCTTTTAATCTTTTTTTCATATGTCATCTGTAAGAAAGTGAATGCTTACATTATAAATCAGACTTTTAAACATTGCTTGCTAATGCCTTGTTTTCTTTCTAGGAGATTTATTCCTGTGTAACACAGCAGGAAACATTAGCTAAGATTATTTAGGTTTTTTTTTTTTTTTGGAATGATGAGTCAAGTGTTGATGGTCAATGAATGCTAGAGAAAGATACTGCAGCAAATGAGGCTCAAAAAATCTTAGTAATACTACTGGTGATTAATTATTAGGATGTGCTGCTTGAAAGATCACACTGTTCACAAAGTCTTTTTCTGAGTGACATAATTCTGTTACTTGCACAGTGCTTCCATCAAATGATGACTTTTGTGACACTGCTAGAGTCGGTGATGTGTCACTCCTGTCTGGCAGTCATTCTTAAAAAACAGGTTTTTGTTACCAACTAAACAAATAAATAACATGTTCTAAGCAGCTGCAGTAATACTACATTACAAGAGCAGTAATAGACAGGAGCTTTCTGGATGTGTCTAGACAGTTCCAGGTTTGGAGATCTTTTAAAAAATTTTCTTTAGTTTCACTGTTGATGAATTCAAAGACTCAAAACTCAAAATCTCTCTTCACCTCTCAGTCATCTGTAGCAAATTCAGAAGGAGAGACACTAAATTTCTATTTATAAATGAACAGGCTTATCTCATTGTGATTCCTATCTGACAAATGTCTACATCACAAAAAATGCCATTACAGTCACCAATAATTGGCACCCTCATGGGTAATCTCATCAGAGAAGAAGAGACTTGAATAGTTTTGGAGGCTGAGCTACTAGTCTCACCATGAGGTGGACTCCCAAAAGTACATTAGCCAAAGAGGGGTGGAGAAACCTTCTCTTCTGCTCTGGTTTGTAGATAAATAAAAGAATTTGGTTCATGGTATCATGGTAATTCACTACTTAGGACAAATAACTTCATTTAAAATTAAATGGGCTATGTCCTGTTTCTAAACTTTTTTCAATAGTTTGCCTGCGGCTGTTACAGAAATGGAAAAATAACTCTTGAATTTCAAATCAAGATGTTTTTTAAAATATTGCCTAGGTTCAAATTCTTTTTTTCACATGGAAAGGAAGAAAACAGTTGTGGTACTCCCTTATGTCACTACAAAATTCCTTCAACCCACTTGTATTTTGCAGCCACATAGTTCAGAAGCTGACAGTAGGTATTAGTTTGTGCACTAACTCTTGACAACAGTCTGAAGAGATGATCGGTCTTTGGTGCTGGTCTTTGAAACTCACCATTGCTTTAATCAGGATCCTAGAGTTCAGTTGGTATTCTCTGAAGGCTCTCCGAGGTGTTACTTCACAAAATAATTTTGTAGAATTAAAATGAAGTTTGAGACAGTTATGAGACCAGTGTGGGTATGTATATATATTTAATGGTATTGATTTTATAAACTGGTTAAATTGTTAATCCCTTTACTCAATTTTTAGATAATTACTTTCAAATAGCTATTTATAGGGTGAAAATCAGTATTAGCATTCAGAAAGGCCATATTATTTCAAAACAAGCAAACAAACAAAACCCCACCACCTAACAGGATAACTGTTAGTGATAGCCTGTCCTGCCTATCCCAAAATGTGAAGGGAAGACAGAACATTTGTACTCTGCCGTAGCGTTCTGCCCAAATTTAAAGCTGTTGCCTTTAAGTTCACGGCTGCATTGCACTTCTACTGCTCATATCTCATCAATGCTACTGCAAAATGAAACACTGAACTTTTCTGTGAGAGCTGAGACAGACATTGAAATTTTCCAGAAAGGTCAGCTGAAATATTCCCGTGCTACTCCCAGTCTCTCTCCCCGCTTGCTCTCAGGCTGCCTACAGCCCTGCTCCTCAGAGATGAGCTGTGCAAAATGCTTTCCAGCAGCACCCACTTGGTAATTGTTTCTCTGTCTAAAGATGCCAGTGCTTCTAGACTAAGCAACATGCCAAACTGACAGTGAAAACTGCACAATACACAGTTGCCTACGACTGTCAAACCTCATGCTGTTGATGCAACAGGTAAACCTCAAGGAGTGGTGTTGGCAGGTAAGAACTGCTCATTTCTAGCTAGTCTAGATTTTTCTAGCCAACTGCAGGCTTTTATGAAGACAAGTTGGACATGACAGTGCTAGGACTAACCATTAGCTTTGTACTCAGTAAAATGCAGAAAATTTTCTCCAAAGCATCTTTCAATTGCTTTATTACAAATAGAGACATGCAACACTTCTCTGTGTGCTTGTCTTTCGAGTCACAAATTCTTCTGATCAGATTCTGAGGGAAAGAAAAGTCTCCAGATATTGATTTCAGATTCTGTAAGTCCAGTTAGGTTCATAACTTTATTATGTTCCAAACAGCATATGGACGTCAGAGTAATGTAGCATTCACCCAGAATGATTTGTAGAAAGACCTTTTTTTTTTTTTTTAAGTTAAACCAACTAGTTCAAAAAATAAAGCATTTTGAATTAATACTGCTCTTAGTTTCAGAACTGCAGGCATAGAAAAGGAAAGAGATGAAATATGAAGAGCTACAGGGTGGTTAGTTACAACTTTATTTACTCAGTAGGTATTGCCTGGATACTAGTGCAGGCTACAGTTCCTTCCTGGATCATCATCCTTCATGGAAAACTTTCATTAGCCTCTCACTGACCCTCAGACCATTTCTAGAACTACATTCCCTTCCCCTCACATGGCAGTGAAAAGGTTGGTCAAATGGGACTGTCATTCTGCTTCCCCAGGAGGTCAAGGCATAGCGTTAATAAAAATACCTCTCTCCCTGCCATTAGTGCTGCTTTGGGGCAAGAAAAAGATGACCCTTGGATCAGGACCAAGCTGTCTGTAAACTCTGACTTTTCTTCAGATAATCCTTTCCTCTCTCACTCTTGCTTATCAAGGAACTAGATACTTTAGGAAATGAAAAATAGGAACCAGATTCATAGATGTATGTATGCATACACAGATACACACACGGACACAAGGAAGCAAGAATAAATAATACGGTTGTTTGGACCTGAAACATAGTTTCCATGAACCAAATTTTTCCCCTAATTTTGACCCAAACTGAAAAGACTGCATCTTTCCTGGTCACCTCTGGTGCTAGTCATGGTACTTTATGCTCTTAGCAACCATCTTTAATTGTCAATGATTCTCACATTTAACATATTAACTATAAATACCCAGTTGGTTCTAGTAATTCCCTTCACTATGGCACTGCTGGCTTGTTTAGAATCACCTACTAGCAAAATAAAAAATACAAAAATAAAATTGGTTCACTGTATTCTTTTATGATTTCACTTAAATAAATTTTCATGGAATCAGTTTAGAACTGTGTTCACCTGAAAGAGCAGAACATAATCAAAGTGGAGTAGCATTATCCATTGCATTGAAAAAGGGAGTGAACTTTTAAAATTTGGTTTGCAATAAATAAATAAATAAATAAATAAATAAATAAGCTTTATAAACATGGAAGGAAGTGATTATAAAATAATCAATTTAGAAAGAGGCTGTGCAGCAAAATAACCTTAGAATGACAGTCCTATTCTCTCAAAACACTGCATCTTTTATCTGTCTGCAATAGTTTCCTGTTCCTTGAAAAAAAAAAAAGCAAAAAACAGAGTGACAGAGGAAAAACGAACATGATGTTAAGCTAAATACACTTTCTTCACCACTTTCTTCTGTTCCTTAAAAGGAACAAAATATATTATTATTATTGTTATTATTATTATTAAATTATTATTAAAATATTATTAAATTATTATTAAATTATTATTATTTATAATATATTTTTATTTCTGGTCCCTACACAAAAATTGTAGTAAAATGCAATTAACTGTGAAAATATGAAGCAGAAGTGACTGCTTGAAGGTAGAATGGTTGTTTTCTCTGTATTTAGTATTTAAAATAAGACACAGATTGGCAAAAGACTTTTCTAATATGATAGGCTGCAGCTAATTAGAGATATTAAACTATTGCTGAAATTGTTATATCTAAAAATTACCATTACCACTGAAATTCCAAGGAATTTTGTTGGGTTTTTGTTTGGGTTGTTTTTGGCTTTTTTTTAATAAATAATTTTGAAATTAGACTATATTAGAACACTATACATAAAGTTTTCCAAGCAGTCTCTTTTCTGATTGCTTTGTTTGAGGTATAGATGTTAAAGTAGTAATGATAGCGGCCAATAGAGGTGAAAAAAAAGACAATGAATCTGTGTATAATCTTACCTGTATACTCAAAAAATAGAAATTTGTGCTGACAAAAATAGAATGGCATTAAAGGTCCCTTTGATAGCAGCTTCCTCCCTGTTACTGTTTCACAGTATCTGAGAAATGATGGTTCTTTCCTCATAGTGAGAGATGGAAGTCAGTAAGGTGTTTCCTCTCTACAAAGAATTGACACTGCCTCTCAGATGAGTATATGTTAGTGTTAGTAGCATATTTTATGGAAGAAAAGTCAATTTCAGACAGCAGGGACATAGTTTGGCAAGTCAAACCTCACTGGCATGACTGATTGGTGGCTGCCTGCTTGTATGCACTGAAATTATTACCTTATATGTATCAGAATTATGTTTCAAGGTGTAAGATCTCTAGCCAGGCCCTAATTGTGATTTTTAGATAAGGTTCAGGTATAAGAAGGGAAAAAAAAATCATAAATTGCCTTTTTATACTGATATCCACACTACAATTGCTAGCTTCCTTCATGAGGCATTTATGTCCATCAGAAACTCCATAATCTGATAAACTTCCATTAGAAAAAAATTATATTTGTGCAAAAGAATCTTTAAAGGTTTGTATTGATGCGAGACTGTTTTATTTGTTAGTTGGCACTGGAACTGATTGATATTTGCATCTATCAGTTACTTTCAGCATAGCTTGATCCTCTTTAGGGAAATAAATCTATGATCCAACTGAGTAGAAGTACCTGTTATCACAAAGTCTGCTCCCAATAGCTGGCATCAATTTGGGCTGTTACTAAGTTTTTGAGTTCAACCAGAAGATATATAACACATGGAGATATATTAGTATTTTCAGTACAGAACATAAAGTATGAAAAGGCTCTTAGATAATTTTATTAAGGAAGAAAGATCTTTATGTGAGCTTTTGTAAAACCACAACCACTGGTTTGGATAGGTGTGCAGTATAACTTCTAATGGTGCATAATATTTGTTTTTACTATGTGCATTGTATATTCATCATTTTTACATTCCTTATTTTACCTGTTGCCATCCACTCTATTCTTTTAGTTAAATCAGAACCAAAGTGTAAATTTAGATTCATTGTAATGACAACATGGATATGTGTTCTGTTTGTGAAATGGTTGTAGTCTGTAAAGTAGTGAAAAAAAGAAATACAAGGAAGCTAGCCTGACTTTTACTTTTAAATAAGTAATTTATAAGCCAAAAATTAATATATTTTAATACTGAACATCTGTATTAAATTAGTCACTTCTAGACTAGTAGGTATGACATGACTTACAGACCCAATATATTCTATTACAAACCCAGATATATATCTATATCAAATGCTAAGATACTAATTTATAGTAATGCCAAAAACTTCTTTATTGAAGATTTGGTTTTATTTTTATGCAGTTTTCCTGGCTTATTTATCACTCTAACATAATAGTGTTTCAAGGAATGTAACTAATTTTTTAACTTTTCATGTGCACCTCTGTCACTTTCTAATTAGACAGAAATCCTGTTTGCTATATTTTTAACATGATGAAGAGCCTTTTAATAAGTTTGAACACTTTGAATTAAAAAAAAAAAAAAAAAGAATGATATCTTGTGTTGCAGTGGTAACCAAATAATATATGATTTCATGTTAAAACTGGCAATGTTGACCAGAGGTACTGCCTGTAGAGCTATAGATAAATAGTATGTATGAGTCGTATTGGATTAAATGTATGTACAACAAGATGACTAATCAGCTTTCCTTCATGTTCTCTCTTAACCTTCTCCCTGAATATGCAAATAATTTCAAAATGTATAGTTGCAGCACTCTAAGTTCCCAATAGATAGCAAACTTAGTGAACAAAACAGATTTGTACTCTAAGACACAAATTTTTCATTGAAGTAGTAAGAAAGCAGTTACAGTGTGTATTTAAGTTTTCTCTTAGACAAATGAAGTAGCTATTGAATTCTGCATGGAAAGCAAATGCTGAGAAATTTAAATAGGACACATTCATACAGAATGTGTTTATACTTGGTTGCATATATCATTTAATATTTAAAACTCCTTTTATCATGTACTGTAGCTCATGGAAGTAAGCTTTCTTCTCATTTTTAGTCTTGGGAAAAGGTTTTTCAGTTAGAGGATTCTGGGATTTAATTACAGAACTTTTCAGAAGCTCCTCTTAAAGATACTAATTCTGTTCTGAATTAACCCATATCTCCACATGTGGACTATAGTAGTTGCATAAGGAGAAATGAAAGAACAGGGTAATCATGACCATCATATTTCGTGAGAATATCTTCCACTTTCTTCTTACTTGAAGTTCAGGGAATTCTTCCACTGCTGACCATACCTAATAGTCTTTTTCTGATTTCTATTTCACTTATTTGTCCAATCCTATGTACCCTTTAAGCCTCCACAATATCTTACAGGAAGGAATTTCACTGTTTTAACCAAGTATTGTGTGAAAAATGATATTTTTGTTTGTTTTGACACTTTGTTCTGTTAGTTTTGTTTGATGCTCTTCAGTTCTTGTATAAGAAAAGCTAGTGAATGGTCTTTCCCAGATCTTCTGGCCACTCATGATTTTATTATAGCCCTCTCTGCTATCTGCCCTCAGCCATCTCTTTTCTGAGTGAAAAGTCAGATTATCTACTTATTCCTTATATGAACATTGCTTCTTATGTTGAAGAGAATGATAAGAATGTATGTTTGTAAAACTATATTTATGCCCAGCTTTACTTAAAATTTTCATTAATTTTAGAGCCATAGAAGTTAAAGTGTACAGATAAAATAGTGATCAATTTAAAATACCAGTAGTATAAGAGAGTCACCTAGATATGCTCCCAAAGGCTGAAGTTATCCTGAAGCCTTTCAGGAGAAATAAACTCCACAAAAGTACAGACAAACACACATAGTGTGTATGGTGGTAGTCAGTGTGTAGTTTTGTCTGACTTTTTTCTAGCCACTAGGCTAGAAAAGCACTAGGCATTTAGTCTGAGCTAGTCATCTAGGCTCTTGACATAATCAGTGGAGAGCATTAAAGGATCATGGAGAATACCTTGTGGTTGACTAATTCACACTTAGAGGTGTCCTTTTCTGTCTTACCTCAGTTAGGGGAGACTGTATACACTTTACGTGGCTGAGGTTAGTGAAATTATATCCGTTCAGGGTAAGCAGAAATCATCAGTCATATAGAACTGATAGCAACTCAATTTTTCTGTATGAGATAAAGAGCAGACTCATGGCTGAAGTACTCAGGTTCTCTCAGCTTTCTGCTACTGTTTTTCATTCTGACATTTACCTTCCTTGTACCTTGGTTTCCCTTTGAAAAAAGGACACAATTGTACTTTCCTTCTCCTGCTTGTCAGACAGTATATCTCTTTAGATTGTCCTTTACTTTTTTACTGTGTGTTGAGGTCTCTTGCAAGTTCTGCACCATAAATACTAAATGACAGTGTTCCCCATCAGATATGCTGGATTTAAGATACATCATCTTTCTCAGAAATCATCAGTATTTCATCTAACCCTCCTTCCTTGTTGCTCCCAACCCAGAAATGTGCAGGACAGCAAACTAAATACCAAGTTGCTCACAGCGAATTATTCAAATATTTGAATGTCCAAATCCATGATATAGTCTAATTTTTCAATGCTGCTCTTGTGAAAGGTTTTCACAGTTGTCAGCATCAAATAAAAAAAAATGAAGTGCCTTTTTTTTTATTTAGTACAAAAGACCAATGTATAGTTGCCACTAAGCAAGACAAAAGAGGTCCAGCATGTGGTAAAACTGGAACAAGTTTTTCTATTTTATCAATTGCCTCCTTTTTCTACTATACCCTTACTCTCATTCATGTATCTATACCAGCATAAAATAATCATAGTAGCACCCCGGAGAGATGTAGGCCATGCACTTCCCATGTAGTGGTGCCACGGTATATAGCAATTAAAGCTTTATCAAGATCTTGTCACATAAGATGGCTACTCAAAAAGAATATATTAGCCCAGTATTTGAAACTGATCAACAATTTACCGTGTTGCTGTTGTACAACACAATTATTATGAGAAGAATGCTAATACGAAATACTCCCATCTGGTAATATGTATCTTAACCTCATTAAACATTCAATGAACGGAGCTTAGACATATGTCTGAAAATTAAACACTGATGCCTACAAAAGATGCTACTTTGTGCAACTAATATTGGAGAATTTCTGTAATGGAAACCTTAAATCTGTTCCAAATAAAAGTAGAAACAATAATAAGAATTTCAAGGATTAAAACTGTGACATATTTTAATTCTTGACACTCCTAATAAATATCTTTTATTAGTTTTGCTGATTAATTCATATGGCATGAAGAATACAAATTGCAATTGGGACCAGAGAATGAATTTCTTACCAGGTCTCACTTATCATCCTTTCAGACTATAACACTGTATCTCTCAGTGTTTTCCAGCTACAAAATTGTAATCTGTACTGAAATATGCAGATCTTTTGGAAGCTCAGTACCTTTCAAAAATCAAAAGTGGTGTTAAGAATGGTGCTCAAATTCATCTCTCTCTTCACCATTTTCCTTTGCTGAGGTTAGTTGCATAGGATGGAATTTTTCATCCATAAAGGTGATGGAGAAATGGCTTTGAGGATTTGATAGGAGCAGAAAATCAAGTAGCTATGAAGATTTCAAAGTATCTTTGTTGTGAACCCTGCTGTTTACCTTTGTCATTCTTAAAAGTGTTTAGATAGAGTTTACCACTATGTGCTATTTTTTATTCAAATGTAGTTTATCCTCTTTTATAATGGCCGGATGATATATAAAAAACTTTGATTTTTTCCAACAAAATAAAATAATAGAATTCAATAGAATAAGGATAGTTGACAAACAATGTGAATTGTAGTCATTACTCCTTAATAGTCATCTGGTGACAATCATATGAGCACAAAATTTTTAATTTTATCTAGTTATCATTAGTTTCTGTAGTTAAACACTGAACCCCTATTTCATATTTTCAACTGTTGCCTCCTATATATCTACCTTCTGGAAGACTAAATAGAGTATATCTCTTAGTGGGATCAATCAAATTGCAAAAACTGCAACTTCAGGTGCTGCATGAATGTTTAAGAGCATCATGCTTATAAGAAAAAGACTGTCTTACAGGTTTATAGCAAGTAAGTCTCAGTCATTTGTTGAATTCTTTTGAACTCATGTATTGAAATCAGTTAAGCAGTATACACATTTTCCTTTTTCCCAATAAAGTACAGAGCATTGTCAGGAAAAAAAGGTTTTGAGTTCTCTTACTTGGTTTCTCCATGTAATAATATTTGTAAACAAAGTGGATGTTACCAGCTGGGCTCCCTGAGACAAAATAATTAGCTTAGATGCTCCTAACTTATAATACAATAACAGGAATGGCAGAATCCCACATAACTCCTTGTTGGCTTCCGACACAAGTTCCCTGGTATATTTCTATGCAGCATCTTTTTAAACTCACTGTGCCCATTAACATGCAGCAGCCTACAGGTGCTTGCAATCTAACATACATAGTCCACATTTCCAAACTGTCATCTCTGCATGTATAATTCCTGATGTGAGGTTAGTAAGATTTCTTAAGGATCTATCTCCATATTAAAGGAAATAGAAAAGATATTCTGTATCTTCCCAGTGCTTTTTACTGTTTAAGTGGGTAGGAGGAGCATCTTCTGAGTGAACTGCAAAGTACTGAGCAATGAGTACATTTTCAGAATGTAGGACCCTATGAAGGGTTTGAATTCTGTCAAGATGGTCCTCTTTCTCTCATAACTTTACAGAAATAAAGAAGTAGTTTGGGGTTAAAAGGCATTCTCCAGTATGAAAGACAAGAAAATGAGGATTAAGGGATACTATTATTCTGTTCAGTGTACAATATATTTCATATTGTTAAGCTCCTATACTACAACTTCCCTATTCTCATTAATTACTCAAGTGAAATTATGAAGTTATTTTAAGTAGAAGTGTAATGAATTACAAAGTATTTCCATTATACTAGTGCTGTCTTAAAGATAATTTAAATATTTTTCCTAACAGTTGATTTATCATTATGATTACAGTTTATGTCCTTGTTAACCTTTACAAGAAAGCTGAAATACCAGGTGACAGAAAATATGATCAAATTAGCGATATCAAATGGAATTGTATGTTATTTTCAGAGAAAGTAATAGTGAATCCAATAGATTATGTAGTAGCAACATTATATATATATCTGGATCCATTGTAATACATGCTTAAGAACGTGAGTTCTATTGGCATTTTTAGATGGAAGTTGTGGCCCTTTTTTGATGATACTCTAGAACCACCTACAGAAAATGGGTTCTTGTTTATACTCTGTTCCTGCTCTCACAGAGGGCAGGTAGTCTCCAGTAAGGGTCTGTAATTGGTATGATGACTTCATAAATACTAGCAACAGCTCCCAGATAGTCATAAAACACAGCAGGGGTGAAATCCACCCAGAGCTCTCTGGCATATTTTTAAACTGTTTCCATGCCATCCTGAAACATTACATAAAGTCTTCAGTAGTCCTACTTGAATTTGCCATGTGAAATAATTTTTACTGCAGCAAAGAAATTTTCCATAAATGTTACAGATGTGTTTAGCAGCAAAATTCCTACGACTAGTTTTCAAACTCTTCATTTATTTTTCCCTTGTGTGTTTTTTCCTCTCCCCTGCCCCGTTTTTTCTTCATCTTTCTCACTTAACTCCCTCACATGGAGGAAGTCCAGTCTGCAGCACCTCTCCCTGAGGCTGATGACTGGAAGCGTCTGAAATCCTTCAGTGAAACTGTCTCCTTATGCTTTGTCATACCGATGATGACATTTGGAAGGGCATGATATGGACACTGTTGCCCAGTTCTGCAACACTGCATCTTCTCATAAATACATTCCCATAAATAGGTCAAAGGGGTTCACATAGGGCAGAACATGCCCTTATACCTACTGTGTTTTGCAAAATACTCTGCCAGATCCATCCTGGAATGGAAATAAAAGCTTCACATAGTTAATTCAATTAACCATCTAAGTTCTTATAGGCATTTATGGTAATTCTTATAAGCACTTATAGGTCTTATGTTAATTAATTCTGCCAATATTTTTGAATAGACATGATGAAAATGAGACACGACTATAATTATATTGTTCTTACATACTTTAGAATATATCAGTATTGTTACTTTATAACAAGCATTTCTATCCCTTTACCTTTCTCATTCCTCCTCAAATCCATTTCTTTTTCTGGAAACACTGACACTTCTGAGATTAAAGGCAAACCAAACACTGGGGCTTAGATGAGAAAATGATGTAGGTACTTTTATGATTTTATGTATTAACTAGTAACTGCAAACTCTAAACACATCAATAAACCCTCAGGTATCATATAAACAATATATTTTTAAAGTGACAAACCCATTCATTGTTCATTGCAAATATTCTTTTACCTCAGCAACAAATTGGAGGAAAACTCATAAACTGTCATAGTTTAATATACCTTGAGACTGAATACCCTTCAAGCCTTTTCTTTTATAAATATTTTTTTTTTTACATGAAAAAAAAAAAAAAAAGAATCAGGGAAGGTTGAATAACTTATTACATATATAGTGGCATATACAAAATCAGCAGTACCAAAGTTACCTTTTCCATTAAGGAGCAAACCAAAAGAAAGTTACAACATTAAGGGAGATTCATAGTAAAATGAGTAATTGTGGATAACAAAAATAGCAACTTAGTTAAAGTTACATACAAAATATGTTCATTCTTTTATTTAGAAAACTCCTTAGTAAAATATTATAGTGTGTTGTTGCTGTTTTCAAACCATAACATTAGGTTGTAGCTACTTCTCAAATGGCTGTGACAGAGCAGCCTTACTTATTTTCTTAGAAAATAAAGCCAGTGCTGGGCTCACCAGTACAAGGGAGACATGGACTTACTGGACCAAGCCTAGTGAAGCGCCACAAAATTAAACATCTTTAGCATCTAACATATGAGGAGAGGCTGAGGGAGCTGGGACTGCTCAGCCTGGAGAAGAGAAGGCTCAGGAGGATTTATCCATGTGCATAAATACCTGATTGAGAAGTAAAGATAACAGAGCCAGACTCTTCTCAGTGGTGCCCAGTGGCAGGACAAGAGGCAATGGGCACAAACTGAAACACAGAAAATTCCACTTAAACATAAGAAAAAACTTCTTCACTACACAGGTCATCACACACAGGTACAGGTTGCCCAGAGATATTGTGGAGTGTCCATCCTTGGAGATATTCAAAATTCAACTGGACATGGCCTTGAGGAACCTGCTGTCATGGACCCTGCTCTGAGCAGAGGCTTGGACCAGATGATCTCCAGAGGTGCCTGCCAGGCTTAGCCAGTCTGTGAATCTTTGAAAATACATTAATGAACAAAAAATGGCAAAATGAATAGATGTGGATAAGAAGTGTCAATCCAAGAATCCTGCCTTTGTTGAGCACTGTGCTGTGCCATGCTTCTTGCCTCATCCTTTTCATTTATTGAATGAGAGGCAGCTGAGGCCAGGTGCAAGCAAATGCAAAAGGAGGTAGAAAAGTACAAGAGTTCTGACTTTAGGTTGTGTCTAAACTTTTTATGTTCCTTTTTTTACTTGGTGAGTTCTTTACAGACATTAGGTAGCCATACCCAGGACAAATAAGATGTAAATATCGTAACAAAAAAATAAATGTCTGACAGTGGCATTCAAAAAGTATCAGGTTAAACTTGGTTGTCAATATAATAGCTTCCAGAATTTTGGTGATACCAGTCAGAAAAAGAGAAAGCTATGTCAGTGGCAGCTTTTTGTAACTTCATTGAAATTATCAAACAGCTGCAATATCTATTAACTGAAGAAATTTTTAATTGTGACAGTAATCGTTTTCTTAGCTGATGCACAGAAAGGAAGTCTGTGCCTGAAAAAATAAAGAGGTGAGGTTTTACCATTGCCTGATAGAAGCTGATGGTATCCTTTTGCTGCACCGTTCCTGTGACAGGCTTCTTTGGCCAGGCTTTATGGAGCTATCTCTGAGCTCATGAGTAAGTAGCTGCCTGCACGTAAGACAGTGTTCAGCACAGTCACCCTGGGCGGGTGAAATGGAGCTCTTTGGAGCCAGATTTCAGTCTGACTGAGCTGCTAGGTTGGACCTTTCATTCTGGACAGGTTCCAGTAGGGGTAATTACAGTCTGCTGAATGTAATTATCACCTGCACTTGTAATTTGCTGCAGTATTCACTTCCGGTCTTGTGCAGTTCTGTGAACTGTTGTTAATTGTGTCATTTTATTCCAGAAAATGCTGTATTTTAGTAGAAAATTAAATGATTCTTCCCTCCCTTCCCCCTCTGCTCTCTCTCTGGGTTTACATGTGTGCATATTTATTAACACAATTGGCTACTCTTATTACAAGCTATTGCTAAATAAAAACTGTAATATAGCTTATCAGTTGTTTATGATACGTAGTTTAATCATTTTCAGATTCACTGCTTTCCCAAGTATTTCAAAAAGAATTAGAGAGTGGCAAGTAGAATAACTAATAGCTCTCCAGCAGTGGAAAGCATGGCATGTTTCAGTTACATTCAGTGATATGAGGGGTATACCTTAGCTGTGTCACAGTTATAGCAGCTTTATTGAAAAATGCAAATAATGTATTGCATCATCTCTGTATCTCACTGGCCACTTCAAAGTCTTTTAAGTCTGTGCTCATGAAACTGATATTTAAAGCGCACAACCTTAGCAATACGGCAGAAATCTAGGATACCTGTGTACCTCTATAGAACACTTTCAGACAAAGTACATTTTTAATACAAGATAAAATTAAATCAAAATAGCATAGAGGGCATATATATCAACCACTGATTTGCAGGGTTAAATGTAGGGGAGGTTGGTGGGGAAAAGTAATTTTTCTTTTTAAACAAGATCGAAGCTATATACTTCCAACACAGATGAGTATAGAGAAAATTTACTATGTAGCTTGAGCCTGCAGGTCTGTTCTGAAATTTGCCCGTGTGTTTCCTCCCAAAAATATAAATCATTCATGGAAATCACATGTTTCAGCTTGAGCTTGTGCATAAGTGCTCACAATAGAGTCCCTAAAGAATACTAGTTTTGGGTGGAAAAAATAACAGTATTTATCACAAACCACAGTGATTTTCTTTTTTTTTTTTTTTAATTCCTCTGAAATAGCTGTCTCCGATTGACATTGTGAACCTCATTTAGTTTGCTTTGTTATTGTTTACCATGACTCAGATCCCCATAGATATCGAGATGCCTAACTTCCACTTCAGCCTATATTTACTGTGAGTCAGTTGCTTAAACAGAGTTTAATATTAGATGCCTATTGCATTTGAGCATCTGAGCCTAAACGGTTATATAAAAACTAAAACTTAAAAACTATTGTTTTGTTTTAGAAGAAGTGGTGTATTTTTCAATACTTTTATATGCATTTAACAATAACTAAAAACTTTAAAAATGTACAAAAACTTCCCTGCCTCTTGGTAACCTAATCTCATTTATGATTTTGGTCATAGACGTATAGCTAAGGACATCAAGACTCTTTAATGTTTCTTTGAACTCACCCAGACATTTGCAGATCCTCTGTACTTTGTAAGCATCTTTAATCTGAGTGAATACATAGAAATAGATGCATTGCTTTTCACTTAAGGTTAAATTTAAACTTTTTAGCATCACTTTATTTCAGCAGTAGTTATAAATGTTCTTCACTTTCATATGCAGAATAAGTATGCAAGAGAGCCAAACGCTATCTCATTTATGGTGTGCTGAAAAGAAAATGCCTGGAGCAGATTTTGCAATATCAACCATGCTGAAGGGATTACTTGATTTGAAGAGAGATGCTGAAATTTGTAATGTCCTAGTCATGTCAATGAGAAATAACTATTAGACCTGAACTTCAAATGTAATAAAAAATATATATGCTGCCATGCAATATTAGATATCACTAAATACTGTTCAAGATAACCATGAAGGAAATGCTAACAAATTTTTCACTTTAAGTTGCAGGGGGTTTTTAATGTCAAAAATTGTGTTTTAAATTTTAACTTCTGAACACGAAGGACGATTATTGTCATTGTCTTTTCTACTATTAAACACTCACTTGCAACTTTCCTCAAATGATGTTTTAGTGTTCTGTATCATTTCATACAAAACATTTTTTTTGAAAAAAACACTTCTTGTGACATATAATGCAAGTAATATCATCCTATGTTGCACAAGTGCTGAGTATAACATTACAAGCTAATGACCTTTATGCATGTTGCTGATGACATTTGGTGTCAGATTGTTTCCACTTACCTTGGTTAATGGGTAATTCGGATACATCATGGAGGAAAATGTCATGCTTTGAATATAATTTGAATCTTCACTGTCTGAATGGGTCTATTCCTCTCTGTCACTGGGATTTATCAAATTTCTGAGTACATGACTTCCATGACAAGTATTCAGAAAGCTCATTAACACTCAAACGCACTTGATACATATTTTAGAAACTCCTCATTCTACAGTTCAGCATCTGTGTATGAATTAGTATATGGAGATATGAGTAATTGTTTCAATGAAAATTTCACCTCTGAACCTCTTTCCTCTGAGTTCATTGTGAATATAATTAGGTCTGCCATAGTCCTCTCCCTGTGAGACTGCAGATAAGGCACAGAAAAAATATATTTCTTTACTATAATCCTTCTGCTTAAAGATGATAGGGAGGCACTGATGAATTTAGTACCATTCATGTTCTCTGAACTAGAACCTTTTAAATAACAAAAGATCATATAATGTCTTTTTTAAGAAACACTTGTTTTTTAAACAAAGGAATAAAAAGGAATAAATCTTTTAAATAAATACACTATAGGGCATCCACTATAATAAATAGATAAATATATCCCATATTCTACAGTCCCACACAAACAAGAACTTGGACATGCACTTCATTTGCCCTTTCATTAGTAATGACTAAAGGAACATGTTTTCTTTCTCTGTATGCCAGTGTGGCCCTTTTGTTGGTGGTTTGTAAAACACATTAATGTGACAGTAACCATTAAGTAAATCTTTGTCATGCGGGCAGTTGCTGAAAGATTTTAACTTTGGAATTAATTCAGGGATATATTCATGGATATATTCCATATATATATGAGACTTTGCTTCATGAAAATCTCCCAAGACTTGAGAAGGTAAAGCAGTTACTAATTTTTAGCACAACTTAGTTAGAATGTTATTCTTGAGCTTTGTCTGAACTCTGTTAATGTTCATCAATTTATCCCGTAAAGATACTTTATTTGAGAAGGAGATTTTCTCAGTATTTGCATCTCTATTTCTATATCCTGATGATGTAAATAACATTGACTTAAATGGAAATTCAATTATAAGAATATTGGAGATACTTTCCAAGCTGCAAGAAGTTCTGGAAGACAAATATTGTGCTACTATAGAGGGTCTGTTTTAATGGAGGGATTATTAAACTTTTGTGTAACTTTCCTAATCCTGGAGGAAGTGATGAAACACATACTAGAAAAAGAAGTGCCAGCCCTGTGGCAAGTGTGTAACGTTTTGTCTTTTACAGTGCTTTGCTGTGCACTAAAAGAGTGCTTGGTGCTTGTAAAGCACAGGCAGAACAGAGGATACTTAAAGGTGCCTTAGGTGACTTTCAGAGCTTTGGTAAAGCCACAGCACGTATTGAGTGATAATGTGCTTTGAAAGCTGACTGAAAAGTCCACTGTTTCTTATCTGAGAAGTTTACAGGGAATGATGCTTTCACGGGAGAGAGTTTAATGGTTTGTCAATGAAATGCTTGCTGAAAGCAAAGGCATTCCCACGTATCTATTTCTCACCAAAGCTCTATCAGAAGCTTTCAATGAAGCCTTTGGATCATCCTAGGGTGGCATTTCACCCATGGTCACCAACATAAAAAACACATGCTATTTCACTCTTTTGGAAATTGAAGGAGTGACAATTCATTACCAAGACAATTTATGAAAGCAAATGAAAAGGGTGAGTTATAGGAAAATGCTGGAAGGCATCAAGTTTTGTCTTATTATGCATAAGTCTGCATCACAGGAAGAGAAAGGGGTCCAGCCGCCTTGGATAAGGTTTGATCAGGGTTTTTAACAGGCAACAAAGTCAGTCATTTTCTGAAACTGAAAATGAGAAACCAAGAAGTTAGAAATTAAATGAGATAAAAATAAAGACCTAAGATTTTTCAGCTGAAGTTTCTATTAAAAATTTATAATAGGACAACCTGCATATTTGAAGGATAGAAGAAAATTATTTGCTATCCATGCTTTTTAAGTGCTGTTTGTGACCTTGAACCATGAAAAGGACATTTTACTTCCTTATCAATGAAAAATAGTGATACAGACAGAAATGTATAGAAGAGAACAAGAAGAGTATCTGAGAAAATCTGGAGAAGCTAAGTGGTAATTTTCTAATATAAGTGAAGGAATTAGTAAAAATTTGCTAAAGACAAATTGATAGTTACAATGTCTTATGCCCTACATATTTACTGTATGTATGTTTGCATTTCAGATTTATCTAGTATTCTTATTTGTTGTACATGCAAATCTTCCTGAAGAGAACTTTGTCTGTTTGTTTATTTATTTAAATATGAGCTACCTGATCACAGATGACTGGTCAGCTGGTACCATCAATTTTTCAGTAAGAAAGCAGACTAAGTCATTTGGAGTAGTGAATTTTCTCTGGAGGCTGAAAAGGTCACTTTCTTTCTATTTTAGCCAATTAAAGAAATTGGATGTAGGAATATAATAACTGGCATTACAGAATGGTTTTTCATGCTGTAGACTAATTCAATATAATCAGACCAAGATAATGATCACCTCAGCTAATCCTTCAATAAAACACATCGAAAAAAATTTGGCAAGCTTGTCAGCCATGACATGAGAGGTCAAGCACTGAAATTTGGTAAAAAATGAGGATTCCACAAGAAGGGAAAATGGTCAGCTTTAATCTTAGAAGGAAGGTAGCAGCATGGCTTTCTGAAATACTTGTTTGCACTGGTGGTAATTTCTGTACAATACAACAACCAAGGAGTCTGGAATATAGAGTTAGTTACTTCTGTAAAACTGCTCCTGTAAAGCTCATTTGGATGTGTAGCATAGTGAGGCACTGGAGATATTGTTATAAGAAGAGGCCTGGTAAATAAAAATAGGTGATGAGAAAGATAAGGAAACACCTAGATTTTTGTATATATATATAAACTTGCTAGTTATATTTTAGGGTTCTTTTTAACACACATCTAGAGAACATTGATTAAGCAAAATTACATAAAATGGGTTACTTCGTTTTTCTTTACTCACTAAAACTGTAGAGCACCCAAAATTATTTTGTAATGCATCAGTCTTGTTTATGCTTTCAAGTTCGACAAGTAACCTAGTGTCATTATGGAGCTATACTTTAAATGAACGTTGGTTTTGAAGCCTTCCTTGTAAGAGGGTTATTACACTGGCGTGACCTGCATCAACTGTCTGCTGATCACCATGGCAATGGCTTGGCCCTGCAAGGCCCATCAGAATGTTTCATCATGTTGGCAGTGCCCACCTGGCCATCTGCCCTCCCAAGGGCCCCTCGGATGTGAATCCTGGCAAGCAGCCCCCCTCTAACTCTCTGCTCTGTGACCTGTTTTTGCAGGGCTTCCCATTCATGATGTGGCAGAAAACAAGCACGAATCAGTCCCATGTAAAGCATTCTCATAACTATATGTAACGAGAGGATTTGTAATGAAGATGATCAGCGGGCGGGAGCACATCCCCTATGAGGACAGGCTGCGAGAGTTGGGGTTGTTTAGCCTAGAGAAGAGAAGGCTCTGGGGAGACCTTATAGTGGCCTTCCAGTACTTAAAGAGGGCCTACAGGAAAGACGGGGACGGACTCTTTATCAGCAAGTGTAGTGATAGGACAAGGGCTAATGGTTTTAAACTGAAAGAGGATAGATTTGGATTAGATATTGCTAAGAAAATCTGTACCGTGAGCATGGTGAGATGCTGGAACAGGTTGCCCAGAGAAACTGTGGATGCCCCCTCCCTGGAAGCGTTCAAGGCCAGGTTGGATGGGGCTTTGAACAACCTGGTCTAGTGGAAGGTGTCTCTGCCCATGGCCGGGGGGTTGGAACCAGATGATCTTTAAGGTCCCTTCCAACCCAAACCATTCTATGATTCTGTGATTCTATGATTTTGGCAACACTGGCCAAGGTACTGCCATACCTTACAAGGGAGAAACCATGACCTTTACTGTCTCTGTGAGACACTGCCTAGGCTTTCCCAGTAGAAGACTGGATATTGCCAGATCAAAATACAGAGTTAAAAATGAGTTTGAGAAAGTCCTTCTGAACCTTGATACCTACCCACCTCCAAAAATGATTCGTTACCTTCTTTAAAGTCCTGAAAGTAATTATGCTGGAAGTGCCTTTATGTTGGCACAGGTAAAAAAAAATTTCTCCTCAAGAAGTCCTTAAGATTGGACTATTAATGTAATTACTTTTACTTATTAAAATAGACATATAACATGGTCATTAGTATTTCTACGTAGATACTTATAGAAGTAGATAGAAGTGAATGGATGGTAGCTGGAAGTTTTGTTGGTTTGTTTTGGTTTTTGGTTTTTTTGTTTTTTTTTGTATTTGCCACTGGTTCTACATCATGTTAAAGACACTTGGGAGAGAAGACTTTATTTGTCCAATAAGGTAACAAATGCCACTCCTGTAATTCAGTTCAAACAGAAATCCCGATTTTCTTATTTTCTTATAACCTGTACTATAATTTTGAGTAGAATTAGTACTAGAATGATATGGTGGTAATCTGGATGAAGCAGGGGCCAGCACAGACTTGCAGCCAGGGAAATCCAGGAGATAATGGCAATGAAAAGGTAAAAAGAGGGGTAAAAAAAAAAAAAAAAAAAAAAAAAGAGAAAGGGGAGCTAGTCCTCCTCCATTAATCTTTTTTAGGACTTAAAGAACTATAAAATATAGACAGTCTAAATTGATGGTTCATCAAAATGCCTTTCATTCAGACCGTTTGCATTGTATTACTTTTAAGAAAATATCTAGTTTTGAATTTTTAAAGTATTTCTGAGTAACTATATAATAGAAATAACTGGAATTTAGCTGGTGGTTTTATGAATGCTTCTCAACTTGTGTCTTCCCCATAACTTACATGACCAAATATCTAATAGTTCTGTTATATACTGGCCATTTATCAGTTTGTTAGTCTTTTCTCTTTATCAAAAAAAAAGTTTCTGAAAATCAACTTTTTTTTACAAAGCTTTGTGCATATTTTGTGTGATCCCTGTTTATGCCATGCAAAGATTATTATGCTTTTATCTGTTTTAAAAAAGTAATTCCCCAAGCCAAATTTCTGTCTTTGAGAACTCATAGCGGGATATCCGATCTGTCACCATCAGGTTATGAGTTTAAATTTATCCAGGTCAATTGCATCTGAAGATCATTATTATCTGATAGCTCACTAAGATAGGAAACTTGTACTACAGTGTTTTTGGTCAATAAATAAAGTTTCCATTACTGTTATTCCACACTTTTCATCTTCTCTGAAGTTATTGCACCCATGTCAGAACCTAAGAGTCCTTTAATTTTGCACTTCTTCATGCAATCTGTCTTCATGATGCTCAAGTTCCAGACATCTCTGAATAATGTATGGTTTTCCTTTCTAGACCTCAAACTAAGTTAAATGCCACTACAGTGCTTTTGGTTGATTAGGGGCTAGCATGTCCAATGTCATGATGTAAAGCACGGCCCCTTCACAATTAATGAGTTTTAGCTCCCATACTTCCTTTGGAGGAGCAAAGCAGAAGTGCTGTAGGCATTATGCTTATTCACTAGCTACACTTAAAAAAAAAACCAAACGAACAAACAAAAAAAACCAAAAAAACAACCTAAACAATAATAATGCAATATCTTGTATGTATGTATTTATTGGTATATTCTATATAAGTAAAAGTGAGATTTGATAAGTCTGTGAATCAAATGATCTCACATACATTGTTCTTATTTTAGTTCTCATGAGTCTCTATTTGCCATTAACAAACAATGTTTATAATTAAGCCTATTTTTTTTTTTGAAATCTGAAATTTTCAAGTCATTTTCCTTGCAATACCACAAGAGACTTTTACAGAATGGCTATTATTAGAGTTTAATTGTTTATAAATATTGATAACTAGGCTCTGATGAAAAGAAAAAAAAAAGAAAATCTGTTGCATAACTTTCTTTGGTTTATGAACTTTGTATATAAATACTGTTGAGAGTATTTTACCATCTTTCACTAGTCTACCCACATTAATCCATCTTGAGAGAGAAAGATGCAGTTTATACAAATGAAGTACTTTCCATTTATATCTTGTCTTAAGTATAGACTATTACAGTTGGCAAATATTTCTGAAATCAGAAGTAGAAAAGATTGCAAAATTACTTTTGTGTGAGAATCCACAAGTGCATAGAAGGGGGTATGAATGTCCAGATTTTTCTTGCTAGTCTCCTAGTACTTAAAAAATTGCACAGAAGGCAATGTTTTAGTGAACAATTAAAATACTCTTTTATATACTTTCCAATCCTAGCTTTCAGAAGTTGGTTTCTGACAGGGGTTACAGAAGGGAATTGAATATTAAATAAAAAACCTGAAGTGTGTATTCTGTTCAGGAGCCAAACTGAGAAGTCAAAAGACCAGCTGTGAAAACAAATTGTGATGGGGACAAAAGTTAATTTATATATGTAGTGAAAAACATTCAAAGAAAGTCATAATTTTCTTAATTTCAACCTTAGGTTGATAACAGGTATAAGTTTTAAAGAATGTCCTCATAGTTTTAATATACGAAGATGTTTCGAACTGCAAGTTGCAAGGAAACATCTGTAATCAGTCATCAGTTTTATTTTTCAGTTTTTCTGAAAGCTCAGAGACTTTTATGTTAAATTTGATATACCTCCTGCCTCTACCCTCTATCCCTAGAGCCAGCTTTTGTGCATTATACAAACTACTCGGGAAATTCTAGGGGTAAAATATCAATTGATTCATTAATGATATCTATCTCCCACAGAACGTAAGTATAGAGATTGATCTGATATGCATAGGTGCACTCTTCCTCAGCTCTTAACAGATAAATTTTCTAACCAGGATTCAGAAAATAGAAACATCCATCAAGATGCCCTCCAAGAATGGTACCTGAGCTCTTAGTTAAAATTTTTTTCCTGCTCTGTCGCCATGAAACATGGCTATGCCTCTTGTACATGTGCCTTGCGCGCCTCACGCAATATATGACACCAACCATATATAAATGGTTCCTCCATCATACTGATGGCCAGGCTAGCAATCTTGTGGACGTTTCCTCATAAGCTGTTGTTGTGGTTTAACACCACCACACAGCCGCTCGCTCACTCCCCCCTGGTGGGATGGGGGAGAGAATTAGAAGAGTATAAGTGAGAAAACTCATGAGTTGAGATAAAGACAGTTTAATAGGGAAAGCAAAAGCCGTGCACGCAAGCAAAGCAAAACAAGGAATTCATTCACTGCTTCCCATGGGCAGGCAAGTGTTCAGCCATCCCCAGGAAAGCAGGGCTCCATCACATGTAATGGTTACTTGGGAAGACAAACGCCATCACTCCGAACGTCCCCCCCTTCCTTCTTCTTCCCCCAGCTTATATACTGAGCATGACGTCATATGGTATGGAATAGCCCTTTGGCCAGTCTGGGTCAGCTGTCCTGGCTGTGCTCCCTCCCAGCTTCTTGTGCACCTGCAGAGCATGGGAAGCTGAAAAGTCCTTGACTAGTGTAAACTTTACTCAGCAAGAACCAAAGCATCAGTGTGTTATCAACATTATTCTCATCCTAAATCCAAACCACAACACTATACCAGCTACTAAGAAGAAAATTAACTCTATCTCATCTGAAACCAGGACAGCAGTATTAAGCACCTTGACACTAAGTCAGTTGTGAATTTAAAGCTAGTTACCAGAAATATTGTTCCTCTCAGAACATCAGTAATTGACCTGCATATGACAGCTCTTCGATGTCAACCCGCAAGGGGATGAATTTGGTGAAAGGGGATCTAAGTGTACAGTGACTTGCTCTTTCTTTGTTTTTGCATGCAAGTCTCATATATTGCATCATACCATGGTAGAGTTATTCCCTGTACAAATGTTTCACATAATCTCCTGGTGCAATAGTTTCAAACCTTCCCATGATTTCAGCCTATTAATATCACACTGTTTACTGTACCTTTCTGATGATAGGAAAGAAACAGATTATAACAAGTTTCTTCAGTCTGAGGTAGTGTTTTATCCCTTCTGGTCTGTTTCCTCTGATTTCATTAAATGGATCAAATAATTAAGTGTTTTCCACCTATTTTACTGTTTGCTTTAGTATTCAAAATTACATCACAGTTATTGGGAAAACAAAACAAAACAAAACAAAAAGAACTTATATTTAATTTTACCATCAGAATACTGGAATGACTTAATTTCCTGCAAATGAGAAGAACCCTAGAAAGTAAAAATGCTGCATTCATGTTAGAAAATAATTAAGTCCTTTTCATTACTGTATTAATATGTAATATTTATATTGAAGTAATTGCCATAATATGATAGTACAACTCACAGAATACCTATGGATTGTATTTTGTAAGTGTTACTACAACTAAAGTAATTTTCAGATAGCAATTAAGAATTTAATATATAGGACTAGGCGATATGAATTTAGTGAAGCTAATCCACTTAACCATGGGCCATAGAACATCCATCGAGGAAGAGAGCTAATGGCTCCCCTTGGCTTGGAATGAGCTTTTGGTATGAATCTTTCCTGTTATACAAAGTATGCCCCTAAAAATGTTGCATCAAAACAAACTATATTTTAATTATATAATTATATAATTTTATATTTCTGTTCTCACAATAGAAGGAGGTCTTGTCCAGACCCCACTTAACAGCTGTTTGTATAATGAAGAAAAGCTCTTCTTTCCCCAAATAGCTTGCCATGTAAGGGTGAAAAAGAATCCATAATAGCATTATGATTAATACACAATAGATCAGAAGGAAAAAATGACATTCTTAACTAGAGTTAACAGAGAAGGAAGTGCTTTGTAAGTAAGTGGGAAGTGCAAGGTGAATCCTTGATACTGCAGGAGAAATGATAAGACTGTCAATACACTGTGAAGCCTTTTATCTCCACTTTCATTTATGATATGATAGAGAGGAGAATTCAACAGAGAGATAAAAAGAGGGAATTCGTATCATCAAAGTTGTGAGAGTGAATTATGAGTTTGGCACAAACATTTTGAATATCTTTGCATTTGAGATGGAAAAAACAGGTTTATGCTAAGAAAGATTAAAATGATAAAAATTCAAAATTGTCTTAGTTGTAAAAATAAAACTTGTCAAGACATAGATAGCCTAGATGTGATGACTCAAGTAAGAAATATGATTTGAAGATGATATCCAATTTAAAAGCCTGGCTTGATGGAGATGGAGAGAGATTTTTGGTGATAAGAACAAGTTAGCAAGGAGGAAGAGGAGGAAAAAAGCTACTTTTAGGCAACTGAACTTAAGCTTACAGCTGAGCATCCAGTAAAACATGTATCAAAAAGTCAAACGGAGGTCTTAGCTTTGACAGTCTGAGTGGACTATATGACATTAACATCTGGGCTAACTGCCCAAACTCTTTTATAGATGAGAGAAATAAGACACAACTAGGAAACCATTCTTTCTAAAACAGTTGAAAACATTTGTTGAAAACAGGTTAGTGCCTAAAAGCATTGTGGTTTGAGGTTTTTATTTTCTGAAAAGACTGTAAGGAGAGATGTGGTTTACCAGTACAAGTATAAGATATGTAAACTGTAGATGCCTGAAGTTACATGTGGTAAATTTGTCATTTATGTGATGTGGGATGTGTTGCCATGTAACAATAGAAGGTAAATTTGTTTTCTATGGAGAGGTTTCATGAAAGAAATAATTTAAACAGAAAATGTACAAGGCTAAGAGGACTCTGGTAACCATGGAGAAAATTGCCACGTGATTTGAGATCATATTTTTATGTTTAGTATAGACTGAAGTAGTGATTTAGGTGAGGTAAAAAGAAAGTTAAAAAAGGATGGTATAGCAGAAGAAAAACAGACAGGAAAAGAAAGTTGGCTTAGGGAAGCTAGTAAAGGAAACATGGAAAATGGGCCACTTGTCTTGATATTAGAATATACAGAAGATACTAAGGACTTTGTTTTAATAGTTTCTGGAAAATATATGGAAACCCAGTTAGGAGTAGACATTGTAATATTCTATGCCTGTAGAAACTGAAGAGAAAGGACAAAAAAAGAGTTGCTGGAGAAGAAAGTTGAATGCCCTTTTCTTTAGAAAATGAGGGTGAATACCATGTAAAGAAGTGATGCTCTTTAAAGAGAATATGATGTGAGACCAGGAAAAAAGAGAGACAAAGCTGACCATTGAGAAAGTATACCTTGCCATGAAACGGTTGTGACAATAAAGAAGATTTTTTTCAAGACTGAGGTTATAGAAGCTATAAATGATTAGTGGTAAGATCAAGTTTCATTAAGGTTCTTGTGGCAGGTAGGATAACTGAAACACATTCTGAGGACACAGAAACATGCAGTAAACATAAATCAGAGGTTACAATGAAAAGTGGGAAACAGAACAAACAAGTTTGGTGGATGGAACTAGAAGAAAGATAGGAAAGGAGAGATTCTGATTGACATGAGTGGCAACCGTAATGACAGTTGATGTAAGCATATATGCAGTATGTAACAGTACGCACATAGTTGTATTGCAATAGTTTAATCGCTCCTTGAACTGGATACACTTCCTTGGTCTCATGGATCTGTGAGGAACATGGTAAGCACCAAGATCTTAGCTTGTCTCAACTGCCTTCTGTCTTCATTTAAAAAAAAAAAAAAAAAAAAATCACCTAAGAAATATCCTTATCTAATGTATCATCAAAATTGGAAGGATGAGCCTTAATAGGTTACTGGTGACCATCATCCTTCTGAAATGCAATTTAATGCAGTTGATGGGCCCAGAAATTCTGGCTGACTTGGTCTGGCTGTAGTGCAATCTAGTCTATAATATTAAGTTTTTATATAGATACATTTTTGAAATGTTCAAGTGGAAAGAACGTATTTGAATAATTTATAGAAGGCACATTTAAGTTTACAAAATACATAACTATCTTCACATTACAGCTATGTTGAGATTACAGTGTGCATTTACCTTATTTTCCAGTCAGCTTTCTAGAAAAGACATGAGATTCTGACTAAGCAAACACATCTAGTCAAGCTTGCTTTATTTCCTGTTCCTCCACCGTAGTTCACTGAGGTTCTATCAGATTCTTAATTCAACAGAGTACATTTATTCTGGAAAGCACCTCAGAGAACATATGATTACTGAAATGTTTTTTGCCTGATATAAAAGTTAGACAAAAAGACCAATGAATCAGCATGGTACCTGTTTACAAGGGGTGATGGCAAAATGCATTTTGTAGAACAAGTTATCATCATAAACAGTTTGTAATCTCAGCATTTTACCAACCCTGCAGTTATGTTTTATTATAGGCTTTACACCTCCAAAAGACAAAGGTGGTATGTACAATTTGTTTAAACCCAGCTATTTTAGAACCTTTTCCATGGCCATTTTTTATTGATTTTGCTGTTAGCAAATGTTAAAAAAAAATAATAATAAGGTTGCAATATTTTCCTTTGTCACAGCAGAAGCAATATGTGTTAGAGTGAAAGGGATTGAGTGCTTAATCTCCACACTCAGAGAGGAAAGGTTAATGGGAGCCAGAAAAGCTTTCTCAGGAGCACAAGAATATGGACAGGTAATGAAAGTATTACTGTCTGCTGCCTTGGCCTTCTTTTAAAAGTAAACAGGGAAGAAAAAAGAACGGACAAAGTCCAGGAGTGGGTCTATGCTTCAAGTTAGATTGGAAACTTAGAAACATATCAGGAAAGGATTATAAAATGAAACCTGGGAAAGACTGAAAATGTTCAATTGCTGTTTAGCACTCCCTGGAAGTAACCGTGCTAGGGGAGCCCAGGGGCAGGACAAGATTTCCTGAAAAAATTGTTTGACTAAAAGATACGTTAGAAATTCAAATCAGGGACTTGGACTTAAGCATCCTACAGTAAACACAAGGGATTTGCCATTCTGGAATGGATATGTCTCATTCCATCTTAAATGGTAAAATATATATATATATAAAAAAATAGGGTTATTACCTGATATTGTATCTTCTTTAGTGAGTTATCTTAGCCAGCAAATTGTAGGTCTCTTTCTTTTTCTTGCCCAGGAAACTTACTAATACAATCAATCCTTAAAAACTTTGACCAAAAAACCCCTTCCAAAAAACTCTCATTAAAAAAAAAATCCCTCAAAATCCAGCAATGAATGAACTGTGTGGGAAACAGCATGAACCTGGGCTCTGGCAGACCCAGGTTGAGTCACGTAAGGTGTGCCAGGCAGAGTGGGATTTAACGTCTTCCATGTTTTATCTGTGGTTGTTTGTTGGAGGTTTTTTCTCCCCCCAAGAAAACCAAACCCAAACCCACTTCTTTTGTTTTCCAAGACTGTTTATTATTCTCTCTCTTTCTGGCTTTGTCTGAAATACCAAAATGGAAAGATGAATTGTTCCTGGAAAGGCTACTAGAACTTCACACACTATGGCACAGGGTTTCAGTGTGAGCCTTTGCTAGGATCTTCCCACTTCCCTCATGCACACGCACCCACACCAGAACCAAAATGCCCTGCCAGCTCAAGCTTCATCTAGGCTATATAACTTGCCATCTTTTAGAGTATTGTGTTATTAAATAATTCCTTATTCAGTGGTGGCATACAGTGGATGTTTGTTGTCTTTCAAGATCCTGTTAGTTATTTCCAAGTCCCCTTTAAAAATACATCTCCTAAACAGGGCATGAACCCATATGAATTTCATTTGGCTTCTAGTCTTCAGATGCACTAAAGCACTGTGTATTCTCTCACTCTCTCTAGCAGTCGTATTTGGAGTATAAGCATCCTGTCAAACAGATAACACCTGCTGGTGGATGAACTATTTTAACCCTGAATGGAGGCTCTGTTACCTTTAAAGTTAAATTTCAAATGTTCATACTTAAGGCAAGGATGCTATTATTTTTTTTTATAGAACAATTTCTGTACAATGCTTTGGTAAGCTACTGTCTCAAGAATAAAATTTGCAATCAATGCAGATTTTTAATGATTTTTTAATGAGGTCTGTTGTATTTCTCTAGATATGGATTCCTAAATGTACACATAAAACCCACATCTTCATGGAATCACATTGAAACTGTGATGTAGTTACTTAGAAATTTTTCTATGTTATATAATATTTAGCTTCTTCCATGTTTGAATTCCGGTTTTGAATGTATTGTACAGCCTAATGTCTGAATAACTTATTAAATCATTTGGAAAATAATTAGCCTTGAACATTCTGAAGGAGTCATGAGTACTGCAGTCAATGAAAGACTTTATTCTTTAGACTACGAACAAGAAAACTGACTAAATAATGTTACTTCTCAGCTCCCCTGCCCCCACTGCCATTGCAGCATTACACATCTGCTCTTGGCCGAGTGCTTTATTTAATTCAGCCAGGAAACTGCAAAAAAGCTCATCCAGGTTCAAAAAGTTTGAAGGACAGTTTCTACTGTACTCAAAGTGTTAAAATGTACACTTGAATTTTCATTCCATTTTTGCAAAACTAAGTGTACAGTTTTTCATAACTTATGAGGAGCCAATTTATAGTGAAATAGTTGAAGTTAACATTAGGTATAAACATTTAATCATTTTCAGAAATATTGTTTGGTTTGTAAAATACAGTTATCATTGCTTTTGTGATTTTCCTAGGTACTGATGTGCAGTGCTTGTCAAACAATTCAGACTAAAAGTTGTAGCTGGCTGCAATAACCTTCAGAAATTGGAGCAAGAATAATTTTGGAGTATGCTGCTAACATATTGTGATTCTTGAGATGTCAGAATTGATCACTTGCTGAATAGATCCAATCTGGAATAAGTTATAAGCAGTCACTTCTGTGACAATACAGCTTGTAATGAGATAAGATCAAGTCATATTTGCATTTTGGCATAAATTATTTATTGTATGTAGTCAGGATTAAAAAATAAAATCCAACCCACACTATTCCCCAAATGACAAACTAATATGATTTAATTTATTTTAATTAAGTTATCTGAAATAATGATATTTTAGTGATATTTAGTGATGATAATAATAGTCACAGGTAGTGACAACAGGGGTATTGAGTGATTAAGCCAATGCAAATAATTAAATTTTAAAACTTGAGGTTTAAAAATACATTGTAAGAGGAAACTGTGTCTCAAACACCTTCTTTCAGTAGCTTTTGGAGAATTTTCACTGTTTTGAAATACCTCTTTGAAATATATTTTCCTATTTAATGTGTTCATTTGTGTTAAAATTTTGAATCCAGTGCTACAGTGCACAGACGCTGTCCATTCATTGTCCAGCACAGGTATTACAACGAATTTAGAGCGAAATAATTTAGAATACTAAAATCACCAACAGTCTTTTCTTCTGATGGTGCGATACAGGTCTCACAGGAGCTGTGGGCAGTCAATGCCACTCTGAGTAGAAACGTGATGAAAGTCAGAGACGTACCTGCTGGGAAGTGGGTTGGAGTGAAGGGAATAAATTCTGTTTGTCAGCAGAGTATTGTATACTGAAATCTTTCAGATGTTTTCTCTTCTAAGTCAGAGTTTTTGCCTTTTTTTTTCTCATATGTGGCTTGTCTTAAACTTATCTGCATCAGTCCAGTAGTTTTATTCAGAAAACTGCTTTTGGGGAACTGATGTTACGTATGAGTTGTAACATTCATGCCTCTAGTGCAGCGCTCACTGGGTAAGCAATTAGTGCCATTTCAAAATATCACATTTGATAAATCTCTCTTTTTCTTCCTTTTCAACAAAACAGACTATTACAGGCCTGTAAACCCAGAGCAGAATATACTATCAGCTTCAACATAACTGTCTGCTGGATTAACCTAAGGGTTTTAGATGAGATGGAGGGAAGATTTAGACACTACATTAAAATAGTCTCTTTGGAAAGAAGGGAGAGAAAGTGGTTTAAAGTATTATGTGCTGGCTTTTAGATCAGTATTACTTATTATTTTGCTGTGTGCCTATACTATCCAGTATGCACAAAAAAGCCATAATGAATATGGATATAGTGCAAAATATTCAAAATAATATTAAAGCTGTTTCCATGTATTTTTTTATTTAAAAAAAAAAATTAGTTTTACAGTGTACCCTGGAAAATAATTATATATGCACCACCGTTCAAATATATTATAATTTAAAAAGTGAGTTTAGGGGTAATTTTCTCCAGAAATATGTTTCACGTGTTACGGAGTGGTATTTGTTATACATTTTTTAACTATCGTCTGCAGCTAACATTTAAATAGCTGTTATTTATAAACAACTTATTTTGTTTCTATGTATTCATTTTTTTGTTCTGTAACAATTTGCTTATATTATTATCCACTTTTTTAAAATTAACTCTTAAGTTTAGTAATTTGTTTGGAAACAAACCTATCTCACTGCAATATTATTACACAATGAACATATAGTAAACTAAATTATTTATTTTATTCTGGTGAAATATAAAGCTAGCCAAAAGTATATCATAGTGAAGTTGCTTGCTTGTTTTTTGAATTGAAAATTCACACGTTGATAATTCACTAAGTATGCACTGAACTAAAAGTGTCATGTAAATGCAAATGTCATAGTGGATTTCCATATTTACAGTACCCTAAAAGTTTTCATAACTCTTTATGGTCTGTGTAAGTCTGAAGAAGCAGAGACACTGTGATCAGCCCCATTTCACAATATATTGCCATTACTGTTTTTACGCTGAAGTTTTTAAACAGTGACTGATCAAGCAGTAACCTTGAAGTCTGGGACATCATACGGAATTATGACAAAAATGTCCAAAATATCTTAGTCCAAGCAAGCCAAAAAAGAATTCTGATGTTATCAACCTAGTTTAAATGCTACACTGAGGAGAAAAAGATTACAAAATAAACCTGAGGAGCTTTGAGTTTAAATAGTCTTTCAAGCAATAAACATCAATTCTCACATTATATTCCACATGTTAATGTACTGCGTTGGTAAAAGCTGTAAATGGTCATTCAGTCTATAGGATCAGAATAGGGCTAACCTGAAAGGTTTTGTTTTTTTAAAAGGGCAGTCATCCACGTGCACAAAACAAAACCCTGAAACGTGTGTGTATGTGTATGTCAGGTCTTCGGCACCAGCTGTTTTATTTAACAGCTCTTCCCCTATCTGTCTGTTCTACAGCAAGTAGTACAGACGTAATGACTGCTTCTGTTATTTTTGTTCAACATATATAAATTACACATTGAGTTTTTCATGATAATGTAAATATATTGGGGAAAATATATATAGTCTCTAAGATTTTGATTGATGTTATTGATCTGCCAAAAAGACCAAACTACACAGACTGAAAGTGGTTATGGAGTATTTGGTTATATCTCAGATAAGTATCAGCAAATTGAGAATTCACATCCACATAAATCCAGATTTTTCTGTCAGACAATAAAAAAGGTTTAAACAAGGCCATGATCTACACAAACCCCTCCGTTTACCATTTAAACAGAAATTAATCTATTATAAACAAATCCACTCTAACACCAATTGTCTGCCACACATAATAGTTATATCTAACACTTCATTTTATCTTTTTTTTTAAGATATTTGCATTGAAAACACTTGAAAATGCACTTAGTTTATGTCTCATAGTATCATTTATTCCACTTTCTGAATTCTAGGCACAGCATCAGTCTGGAAATACAAAACTCTTTTGTCCAAGTCATCCCCTGCATACAGAATGTTTTTCCTAAGCTAATTTACACAAGTGTGCTTCTATGTAACACCCATTTATTCAAGGCTTCATTAATGACAATAAATGCATCCTTACATATAACAAAGTCTTTGCTGAATTTCTCTGTGGTCTTATCTATCACATTGCCAAGCTTTCCCCAAGCCCATATTAAACTTACCCCTCTGCATAAATTACTACTAGGAGTGATCTGTCTTATATTTCTACATCATGGTATGCTTGCCAAATTCTTGTTTCTATAGAAAAGAATGAATTATATGAATTAAATGAAGAATGAATTATAAAATCACAAGGAGTTTTTAATATAGCTTTCAGGAAATGTTGAAAGGACCCTCAAATATTTGTATGTAATACTGGAGAGCTGAATATTTAGCACGAACACTTTTAGGAATGTATCCCTCTAAACACCTAGTAGCTGATTTATTTTTTCCCCATTTGTATTCAAAATGTATATACAATTAAGAAAACAAACTACTGAGTTCAGATATTTGCATATTAGTATCAATATTTGCAATGCCAAATATTGCTAAAATTTGTGAGAAAATAATCACTACTATTAATACAATAGAGTTTTATGTGTGTATTTTGTTAATTATCTTTGTTCTTGCCTTTTTTCTTCCAAAATTCTGTATGGAAATTAAAATTATTAGAAGTTTTACTACTTATCTCAAATGAAACAAGAATGACAGTTGATTGCAAAAGATAATTGCACTGCCACCATCCAGGCTTTACATTAAAATAAGCAGTTTGTATCTATAATCTTTATTATATCAAATTGCTAATACTTAGATTGAATCATATTGTGCAGATTAATTTTCTAAGGAATTAAATAAAAATGTTCTCAGGTTTGCACAATATTTATGTGTTTGTGTTAAAATTGTTTCCTCATTAGTTAAAATGGGATTACATTTTAGTACAGCATGGATTGTAAATGGGCCAACGATCAGAAGTACAGCATCCTATGTTAAGTGAGAAGTGACTTTGCAGTATATAGAAAAAGATCTAATAGTCAGCATAAACACAAAATCAATTTTTAATGAGAATTTAACATTTATAGTGAGTTTTCTGTTGTTGTTGCCATTGTTAACAAACCTATATCTCTTTAAAATAATTTCCTCTTACTTGACATTCTATTGTGTGTGCACTGTTGGCTGATTTAATGAGTCATGAAACTCCTCAAAATGAAAACAGGGTTAATATAATAAAAACAACTTCAGTAAATCATTAATAGCATGGCCCATTTGTGTTTATAGTTAATGGTTTTATAGGACAAGAAAACAGTATCAATATAAGTAAAGATACTAATGTTATAAGACTTCTTTTCTTGAATAAATGTTTCCATAGTTTTAAATCACAGTGAAAATCTAGAAACAGTTTTACTTTGTAGTCTGTTTAAATATTTAGTCTAATATACTCTAGATTGAGCTACACCATGTACTAGTGTTCTGAAAAAAAATCCACAGAAAAAAAGGTAAAATGAAAGATTGGCTTTAATTCTCAGTAACATAGTATTTCAAAAAAGACAGGCTAAAAGACCAGTGTGGAATATAAACTCAGACTTTTTATTTATCATGTAAATAGCAGTGGATGGGTGTGTATTACCACTTCTGTCTAAAAAGTCTGGGGAGCTACTAGTGGCTTTGCTGTGGCCCCTGCTGCAGGCTGGGCAGAGGAAGTGGCCAAGCTGCAGCCAGGGCAGCTGCCAGCACAGCCTGGGGTCGCGGGGAGCAGGACATCCACTCCCCAGGTGTCAGGAGGAGTTTCCTTGGACCAAGATGGGGAAATATGGGGCTTTCTGCCATGCAGGAAGGCACAGGAGGATGAAAACCGCTTGTTGCAGCTCTGTCTTCTCTAATGACTTTAAGTTTCTATTTGAAAAAAACTAAAATTTCTAGTTTTAATCTAATAAAGCAAAGCACTTTTGAGTCTAAAAATGGGGGGGGGGGGTGAGAGGGGATTGGGGGGCAGGTTTCAGTGGTTTTTTGAGAGCTTAATGTATTTGGGTCCAGTCATTTACTACAACCTTTTTATTTATTATTTAAGAGTTTTAGTTAGGACAGACATAGTTCTCACCTTTATGTTTTTACATTAAAATGTTTCCAGATTTGCTGGTTGTACCTCATTAAAAATGGCTGCATCATTACATTTGTACTAGCACATGTAATTAAAAATCCTGTTCTCTGTCTGGTAAATAAGGAAACTTATTTTGCAACTAGCTTAGTGTTGTTTCCACATGCTTTCTGAACCTCCAGTTCAGGAGGGGTGTAGATTAGAAATCTAGCATATACACACTTGATTTTACTAAGTAATCATTTTTTAATACTTAATTGACAGAGAATATTTTATGTAAGAGCAGGGGCATGGATAATAAAGTGAATCTAAGCTCTATCAAAACATTGCATTCCTGTAATATGTATGAATATTTGACTAGAAAGAATAGCAATTAGAGCTTTTTTTTTAATAACATTTAAATGAGGATGTGATTTTTTAATATGTGCAGAAGATAATTTTTATTTCAAGTGGAAAGAAATACAATGAAGTCTCCTGGCCTGTATTGTGCAAGAGGTCAGATTATATTATACAAAGTTCTGCTGTCTGGATTTATAATAGAAATATCTCTAGCCTGTAAATTAGCTTTATTAGTTCATTGTTTGATCTTTTATGTCAGAAAGGATGAGGCTGGATTTTATTCTATATAAAGATTTTGAAAGGACAGTTGCATTTTGGAAATATTGAATTTTTGGTTCTGGAAGTTGTGCTATTTGGTGTCCTTCTTGCATCTCAGCAACAGAAATGTCATACTCTATCTGAAATACAAAGGTTGCCCCCTGCACTCATGAGGCTTTGTGTGGGTCAACAGTTTGATTATTATGGGAGAATGCAGCAGAAGGTTACAAGGGGAGAGATGATAGCTGCTACTACAGATGGCTTTAGATATTAGAACAGATAGACTGAGTTGATCTCTCAATTCATCTGGGAGAAAGTGTACAGAAGGAGGGACAATGTGTTCTCATGGTTGCTGCGCAGATGGCCTTTTGCATTTTGTGCTAATTATGGCTTTTCTTCTAGATAGGTGCTTTCGTACTGGGGTGTGCTGAGTTGGAGTAATCAAGCCTCGTGGCACAAAATATGTGGTCTGCTCAGGACTTTGATATGAGAAGATGTGAAGTCTTGGCCAGGCCTGGGCTGCTGCTTTGCTCTCTTTGATATCTCAGTAGCCTTTACAAGTGCAGAATCGAGAAGCAAAACCCTCAACTTACTCTGAAGATGTCACAGGGCAGGTGTAGCCATAATCACCTTCAAAAGTTAGGCCGTTGCCATAGTCTTAGAAGTTGTTTCCTAATCTTTCCACAAACATCAATGCGACCACAGCTTGCTTAAATTTTAACAAGTGTTCTTCTGGTTGTTAATTTCCTGCTAGAGTCGCCTTAGAAGCTGAGAGGAAGATAAAGGTATAATTTTGTATATGATAAGTAGATACAAGTCTCTATAGGATCTGCATACTCTAACATGTTAGCTTTTTTGGTCTAATCAACTTTCTGAATATTGGCTTGAGTTACCGAATTTTTTTTCTCAGTCAGTAGACACTTATTTAAAGGAATGCAAGATCAAAATCATCTATAGAGAGGGTTATTTTGGTTGTAGCTTTTAGTGCTGTGCCCTTTGCAGTTGTTAAATATTGCAAGCAGTGAACCTTCTTTCATTTTTCCCACAGGGATTTTTTTTTTTTTTTCACAACATTTTTTTCTTGTCAGCTTCAATATTCCCAGTGGAAGAGCAAGCCAAAAGTGAAAATTATCTTGTTGAGTGAAATCTGTACATACATGAACAGACCATCTTCCCTCATCATAGGAACAGTTCTCAAATTAATGCACAGAATGATATCCTATGGAGATATATATCAATCAACTGTTTTGGTTATTTTATGGGGAGGAGTTTTGGGTTTTTTAATTGATGTAATGAATACTCTATGCTTTCAGAAATTTGTTTGGGCTCAATCAAAAAGGTGACATATTCTCTTGAACAACATATTTTGGTAACAGTGGTCTGACCCCAAAAGATAATCCTAAAAAAAAAAAAAAAATAAAGTGAATGATTAATATCTATTGGTTTAACTTTCTGTCAATTTTAAATTTGCAGAGTTTTAACTTTATTTGTAAAAGCACTGTAGCAAGAGATTAAAGGGCTTCTGAATCATATTTTGAGATCACATATGATAAATTGGGAGTACATTAAAATTATAGCAGCCATTGTACATCCCAAACCAGAGGGAAAAGAAAATAACCCCATCACTGTATTTAATGTTAGTACTCTTGTACACATTTAAACCTTTATAAGCAACTTTGTTCCAATTTATACATTTTTCTTATTGTAAATAAGTCTAAGTTGGAGAAGTGAAACTTCTGTTTTAATGTTGTAACTTTAATATTTATTAGTTTATTTGGAAGGTAATAGTTCCTCTCATTCTCTCAGCACACAAGATAGATGGAGGCTGGAACTAGGCTTGTCAGTTTTCCTGTCACAATTATTGGTTGTGATTCAGCAAAATGTTTTTCTGAATTTCAAATCAAATTTGGTAGCTCTTTTAAAGTTCTTGATACAGTTTAAGACAGGTATGAAGCTCATTCAACTTTATGTTGCATAATTAGTGATGTCTGCATGGACATTTTACACAATTCTTGCAGTTCTTTTTTATTTTTCAACACATAAAGTCTGCATCCAGCTGTGAAGTCTACTGTGCATTAAGCTTGGTGGGTAACTCTCTAGTTCCAACCAAAAATTTGTACCCAGCTGACATGCATGAGTCTGTACTAAGTCAAACCCATAACTCTCGTTTCCTGACAAAAAAAAAAAGATCCAGGAAAAATCTCCCCAAGGATTAAACTATCAATCAGACTTGTTAACCTCTTCACACAATCACTGTAGAGAACTTTTAAATAAATGAATGTGAAATGCATCCCTATCCTCTGTTATGTTTTATATACAATGTATGTATATATTCTATTTGTGGATAACATTGGTGGCATAGAGAGAATGGAAAGCATGCTACATTTCCAGTAGCCACTGTTACAAGCTATGGAGGGCAACAGGATCCTGGTTTTTTCTTGTCATCCTCAGAGAATTTATATGCCACTGTAATATGACTGAATGAGGTGCTACTGTTTTACCACTGAAATTCTTAAAGAACTGTTTGTAAAGGGAAAGCTTTGAAAATGGATAAACTGAATTTTTGTATTCTGCTTTCAGTACAAAGACAAGGAGAAAATAAGGATTAGTAGCTGTAAAGATAGATGACAGACAGACTAAAAAGAGTTATCAGAATTTTGAAAACAAAACAAAAGTCTGGGTCACTCAAATTCACACCAGGCTGATAGGAGAGGGAGGATAGGAGTAATGGAATACAGTCTGGCATCCAGAGTTGAGACTGATGTGCCTAATAGATTATTCTTACTCAGGACTCTGAGTCCTAGATGTATCTTAAATCTGGACTGGAATATTCCTGGAAGACAGAACAAAGTTCTGGAAGTGAATAGCATGTTGAAGAGCAGTTACTGCTATGTCTACAGACAGGAGTGCCCGGACAGGAGTGCCTGCAGACAGACTCCTGCCTGGAGTGACACAAATTCTTTCTTTCCTGTTAACATTTCCAGTTTTGGTTTTGATCTTTTTGTTTTTAACAACAGCTGGCTTTTAGTTGATATTATCTTGAAAAAAATCTTCTGAGGTACAAGCACTAGATGGCAGAGAGAAACAAAAACACAAACTGGAAGGTGGACCAGCATATTAAACGTAAACAAATCTGCAGAAAAAGAGAGGGTCAACTTAGTTTTGATTGTCCCTTGGCTTCCTTGTCTTACTTTTTAACCACATACACCTTTGAATCACTATAACATCAAGCAATGAAGAAAGGAGACAGAAGAGTGTCTTTGCTAAAAACACTGAATGTTCAGGGTTCTTCTGCTTATTTAAATATGTGGAGATGTGAAAATTGCCATTGGAAATACTTTCACTGTCAAACAAGTGCATAGTGTGTCTGAGAGGAATCCAGTTAGGCAAGAAGCTAACTGCTTTCCTGGATAACTGTCTTGTGGTCATCATGAACAACAGAAATGGCCACAGCAGCTCAGAGATATTATGGATTTCTGGTGTATAATTTCACCACATAGATAGGCAAGCAAACAGACAATTGATGGCCATGTGGTACCTTTTGTGATTGTTAGAGAAAAAGTTATAGACTTCTTTTTCTATTAGATTAGGAAGACTCAGAGCTCAAAATTCATGCCTGATCAGCATGAACAGTCCAAAATATTATGTGTAAATTGGTCTAGCCCACTTAACCTAGCATTATTCCACTGAGGTTATGTGGACAGAGATGTTCAGTCTGTCAGGGATATATCAGACAGGGATATGAAAATGTTGTGAAATGTTGTTGTGGGTGTTGGTCTCTTTTCCCAGGTAACAAGCAATAGAACAAGAGGAAATGGTGTAAAGTTGAGCCAGGGGAGGTTTAGATTGGATATTATGAAAAATTTCTTCACTGGAAGGGTTGTCAAGCATTGGAACAGGCTGCCCAGGGAAGTGGTTGAGTCCCCATCCCTGAAGGTATTTAAAAGATGTAGATGTGGCACTTAGGGACATGGTTTAGTGGGACTTAGCAGTGCTAGGTTAACAGCTGGACTTGATGATCTTAAAGGTCTTTTCTAACCTAAATGATTCTATGATTCTATGATTCTATTAAATCGGTTCTTTTTCTTGCTATATTGGCTTGTTTAATCTGGTTTAAAAAACAAGTTATATGAGAGCATTTGAAAAATTCTATATTTTAGTCTAATTTTAGTATCATTTTCACACAGATTTTCAGCAAAATGGCTGAACATCTCATTAAAGGAAAAAAATCTGTTGGGAATGGTTAAAGGAACTGATTCTCTTCAGGGACGGTATACCTAAGAAATTCTTAAAAAAATGGGAGAAGGATCAGTCATTCTAATTTTCCACTGAATACATTGAAGAAATAATACGGTTGAGTGGCAGCTCAAATGTTAGATTTAAAATTAAGAATGTCTTCATAACAATGAGAACACTTCTTCAATAGATCATGTTGCCAAGGGAGGTTGCATTGATAAAATTAACACTAGTTGAATACAAGGGAAGTGAATCCTGAGAGCAGATTACTGGGGAGAAGTCCCTTCCTACACAAATATTTCCATCGTTGGTGCTGTGTGTGAAGAGTCTTTCAATACTGTAAGACGCACAGTAAGGAGCTTTGTAATCCTGATAAGGCTTTATCTAGAACTGAACTCCTCCCAAGTATTTAGTGTACATTTTGTTCTTCATTTAAAGTATGTGAAATGGATGGTAAGATTTTAAAGCCCAGTATGGAAAATCCTTTTATAAGCATATAATTTGTCTGTAAGCTATCTGTAGGTCCAGCTTCAGTTAATTGGAAAGCAAAATACTTTCTGAAGATGAATGCAGTGCACTCACCAACTCACAGAAAAGCCTGTTTACTTTGAAAGATCTAGTTGGTCTGGAGTTATATGGGCTACGTGAAAATTTCCTCCCTGAGCTCCTCCATCACCTAAGGCAGCAGAGACTTTCAGAGATCGTCAGATATTGCAGTGTATTCCTGAATTATTGCTGTACATAAACTTTGAAATTTCCTGTGGAAACTGCTGAGTCACAGATGTGACTTTTTCAGTTGCTTGCTAATCTCTTTGGATTTCCTTACTATAAAACAAACTTTCTGAGTTAGTTTGTTTAGAGACAGCATGATTTAGGAGTTTTAAAAGTTTTTGAACAATTGTTTCATTCTCAGAAAAGATCTTTTTTCAATTGGGGACAGCAACTCAGTCTTTCCCTAGAATATGTAAGCTATACAAATATTTATTTATTAGTGTACTATAGTCTGATATGTAGAAAAAGATGTTTGAGAGTCTAATAGTCTAATATGTTTGAAGAGTCTTAAGGACTACGTTTTTGTGATGGGAGTTGAACACACAAAATCTGGTGTATAAGTCCTGCAATATTCACAAGAAGCAGATAGGCATCTCTATAAGGGCTTCATCACATCTAACTGTTCCATCTGTATTAGGATGTTAGGATGTTAAGATGCTAAGAACTCCAGAAGAAAATCAGCTGATTACATTAAGTTAGCTGCTTACCTTTTACATCCCTGAAGCTGAAGGGCACAAATGCTGTGTTAACTTTAGGGCTTTTTGCTACAACTTTAGAATTCTGTGTCAATGTAGTGTTTCATGAGGTTACAAACACGATTTAATTTCACATGGGCATTTCACATCTTTCTTTCTTATTTGCATGTGTTGAGGACAACATTATCTAGCCTTATATAAGTTTAAAAAACTAAACCAGAACAATATCATATTTCTGTTTACTATTAACAGGTAAACTAATTCCCAGCAATAGGGACAATCTAATTTTTCTCTATCTGGATTACGTGTACACTGAATATATATCAAAAACATGGGTTTTTCATTTGTTAATCCAGACCTGCTAGCATACATATGAAATTGCACATAAATAGGAAAGATTAAGCAGCCCTACCCTGTTGGCACAGTTATATACGCTGTAACTTTGGTGGTGAGGTGTGTTATAGGAAAGATGACACCAAAAGACTGGTTTTGATTTTGGTTTTTTCATTTGAATCTAAAAAGAAATTTTCTAAAGTCTTAGAATGATTTTTAATGCCCCTGATAACTTTTCACCTAAAAATCTTCTCTACATACCAGACATTTTCAGTCAGCCTGGATCCACCACTGTTAGCTCTTACAGGAGAAAATGCTGTCCTCACACAGTTCTACAGGCCCGTAGAGGATTGTTAAAACAAGCAAATGTTAAGTGTTAATCTTTATTGGTCTGTGAACTTAATAATGTATAACCAGGAAGAGTTCATTTTTTTAATTAAATTGCCCCCCATTCATTACTTAGGTTATCCTCAAAGGAATATCAGTGAAAAGGGTCAAAGTCTGCTGGACCTCTTGCTGTTCATTTAAATTAACACATCTTCTGATCATAGGTGTACATGTTGTGCTAAATGTGAAGATTTCTACATATTAGAAAAATGGGAGTTCTTTCTGAATGACAGAATGAGATCAGGATTTCTGGGAAAACTGTTTGTCTGCAGCCTGTGTTTGTGAGTAACATGTCCGTTATTTTATAGTAGCTGGCATCTATGAAAATTTAAAAAAATATTTTAAAAAATTATACAGGCTACTTTAATAGTATCTGAAGAAAAATATATCTTCTTTTATTAGATTGTCTATGACAGAACCAAATAACTGTTTGAAAACAGTCTTGGAGGGGGAAATAGAAGGGAGGACTTTGCCTTATTATTCGTATACCTGTTATATTAATAAAAATCACTATTTGAGAAGCTACAAATTTTTCTTTATTCACATAGCATTTACTTATCCCAGAGGCTAGCTGAACTACATATCGGAACAAGGATTATCCACTTGCGTAAGTTCTTCCAAGAAAGTATTATTGGGTTTCATGTTGCCTGATTCCATTTTGAAAGGCTTTTTTCAGGGGCTTGTAACTTCCTAATACGTCCAAGCCACAGTTTTTAGGTTCAGGTGATTTATTATGGCTTCTTTGCTGAAGTTGAGAAAAGAATACCACAAATCACTACTAGTTAGTGGGTTCGGTACCATAAAACAGATTACCATAAAGGAAATCTCATCAGTAGACAGTTTGTTTTCAGAGACTAGAGGCAAGGATACACAATGATTTTGACCTGCAGATCTACAAAAGGATTTATTGTCATATTACTTTATTTCACAGTGCATTGACACTATCAACTAGCTCAATGACTGCAGAATGTTAAGGATTTTGCTAAAATCACTGCAACTTCTCAGTCACCTGCTTAAAAATGATGAATTCATAATCTGCTTCTTTTGCATCTTTAAAGATGCTCTAGAACAAGGAATATGACATGTCTGCAGTCTCAGCTGTCTTCAGTCTTACTGTACCTATTTTGAATGCATGTAATGAAAACAAGGAGACATCTGCATTATCTTAAATTTCCATGCAACAATGGATTTGCACTGATTATCTACAGTGTTTGGTACTTTGTCAGCATTGCAAAATTTCCTTCCTATTGCTGTTTTTCATTGCTTCAAATTTGGCTGTATAAAGTCAGAGGGGTTGAGATGCCCAGATGAAATGGGTAGGTGTAGTGCAGTGGCATCCCAAGCAAGTCATCATGGAATCAGCCTAGACCCCATGAGCCTTTTTCACTGCAGGCCCCTGGGCGATGGTATGTATTGTGGGACACCCAGCAGGCCCACCCAAGCTTGTTCTATGCACAGCCAGGTGTGGCTTGGGATCTGTATCAAACCAAATTGCCTTTGTGGCCATGTTTGCTTTTCTACTGGTAAAATAGTGTTTATTGACTGCAGAAGAGTTACCTGAACCATACTTGATCAAGCCAATTCTTCCCCTCTTAATTATTCCAAAATTACAATACTTCCCCCCCCCCCAATAACTTATAATTCCCTTTTCTGAGAATGCTGTGTCCTGCAAAATGTGTCTCTGCTTCCAGCCCTATTCTATCTAGCAAGGAGTGTGTTTCCATTGTGCACCACGTGGCCATATAGAGACACCTGTACCTGTCTCCTATCTATATTATAACCAATTAATATATAGCTAGAGTTGACATCTGCACTGTTCCATTGAACTAATTAGGATTATATAACATTTTCATGCAAAAGAGTATCCAAAATAGAATTTGCTGCTTTCTATATATTCATAAATCCTCATCAAACTTGCATAAAGGGTTATCATCTTCCTTTTAAGTGATGGAAGGCAACTTCATCCAGCCAAAGATCACACTAGAAATTTTGGTCCTGCTAGTACATAGACATTTGATGATGGAAAACCAGACAAATTTCTTCACAACTTCCTTCCAGTTAATTCTGGTTTTTGGCAGTCTCAATTATGCCTGTAGCCTGAGGCAGTCAGGAGATAAAAAACAACTATAGAGCAGCTTCCAGTTAATAAACTACAGACTATCACGGGGGACAAGTTAGTAATCCTTTCTGACCTGAATGAAATCAAAAAACATAATTTAAAGACTTTGTCACTAACCTCATTTAAAAAGCCCTCCTGCCCTCCTGTCAGGTACACAATATGGAAACATCTGTTGCTTGCCCCAGTAGTTCATTTATACTCCTTTTCTTAAAAGTTGTAATCTTGCCAAATATTTACTTTTGTGTTTTACTTGTTAATTAACTGTCATTTCTGTGAATAGTGTATTTAGTATAATGAGAATTACATATTCTGTTCCTTATTAGCATGCTTTAAAGCCACACCAAAAATATACTGATACTTGGATGCTGCTTTGTAGTCTTTCAGAAGTATAAGTTTGCAGTTTGATTGATTAGTTTCCACCACCAAAGAGAAGCAGCTGCAGCTCTGAATAAAATTGTGCTAATGAAGCTTTCAAAGTGGTGATCAAAAGCAGACTTTGCTCTTTCAATTGTACACTTTTCTGAAGATAACTAATTGTGCTGTTTCAGCAAAATGTGCATATCAAAGCAGCTGAATCATACATTTCAGTGGGAACTTTAGAGCATGCTTTACATATTATGATGGCTAATCTTTGTCACATTTGGTCTGTCAATTGCAGAAGAGTAGAAAGTGATTAACTGTATTTTTAGCACTGATTTCTGTAGTCAATCAAGAGTCTGAATATGAAGAACAGTCTATATTTGCTCATAGACAACTATATTTACATGGCTGTGAAGACACACGTCTAGATCACTAAGTGTTACCTTATGCAATAGTTTTGATAAAATGTACAAACCTCATAAATTCAAGAAGAATTTCAGTCTGCTGGACAGACAAGACAAAGTTGTATGAGGGGTTTGGGCACAATGCCATGGTCTGCCACAAGCTTTCTGTCACAAGTCCTGGAACAGTCTGCTAGAATTGCATTTTTAACACATTTTGGCACCTAAAGACAAAGCCATGTACATTCAGGAATTTGCCTTTGTATGTTCAGGTGAAGGCAATTTTTTCCCAGCTAAATTAAACCTCCTTATATCCCTGCACTAACTTCAGAAGGCAGATTTGCTGCCTGTAGTGAGTTCTGCACAGCAGTTTTTAGACTGCTCTAGCATCAAAGCCTCTTACTTCACGCTTCTTCCACCACTTTCTGAAACACACTTCAGTCCCTTCTGCACTGTAGAAAAACCCACACACGGCAGGGGCAGGCTTTGTCACGCTAAAAACTGTCAACAAAATAAAAAATAAAACCAAATCAAAACCATAAACATAATAAAATCAACGGACTGAAAGATATTTAAAATACCCAACAACCCACACATAGGGTGAACAGTTGAACTGAATTACTGGTAATGATATTTTATATAACTTTTAAATTTCTTTTTAAAGTTTAAATGATGCCGATGCACTTTTCAGGATATGCAGCAAAGAACCTATGGCAGAGCCACCCCGCTCTCCTGACAAAAGATTTTTGTCTTGTCTGTTGAGCAGTTGTTAATTGCTTTGTAGTTATGGGTTTTGTCCATTTAATCCAAACTATCTCCAGAATGAGTCCAAGGACTTTGTTATGGATTTCAGGTTTAAATTGCTGTGGTACATATAGCAACCTTGTCCACCAGCTTTCTGAATTGTGTATCTACATAATAAAGTCATGGGACTACTTTGAATGATATTGAATTAGACAGCTCCTCTGGATGACAAGGTTTTTCTTTTAACTCAATCCACTAGGTGTCATTACATTGTCTACCTACTATGTCTTTATTCTTGATATTCAAATTTTAATAATAATTACATATTTATTGTGCAGTATCCTTTTTTGGCTGCTTTTGCACTCAACTTTGAAAGTACTAGGCTCAGTGAAGATATCTTGGGATGCCTCAGACAAGATATGTTATTCTAAATGGTTCAAAATGGTTGTAAATGTTAACTCTTGACAAAACAACATGCCAAATAATATTTTCATGTTTTGTATCCGTAGAGGATATCTTGGATGGTATATAGAAATATTCTGACCTTTCTAAATGCTTATCAGGCCAGTAATAGGAATTATTATTGCAGCAAAACATTACTTTTCATATTTATTATAATGTTGTACACGGCCTCAACAGAAAAGACTAATTTACCCTTTCATTCTGCCTTCCTTCTGTTTCTCTATGTTATATATCTTTTTTAACCAACTTAGTTCCAATTCAGTGAAATTACATGATTAAATCCTTGTTGCACAAAGGTAATTTTCCTGAACTTCTGTGAATTATTTTATTCACAAAGATAATACCATGAAGACAGACAAGAACAAAGTCAAACTAAGACAAAACTTCAAATTCTTTTAGTATCTATATCTGTTAAATTTGCTTCATCTGTAGTTTATTCAAACCCGTCATCTTTATTTCCATTCCTTATCAAACCAGAAATTAAGTGGAAAACCTTCCTTCCATTAGCACTGTTACAAATGCTTAGCTAACCCTGCTTTCATTCTCTGTTCTTCAGTATCAAACTATACTTTTTAATGATTTATACTATTATACGAAATTTCAACACCTATATAAAAGTATTTTTAGATGAAGTATGTATTTTCAGAATATTCTGATTTTTTTTTAGTCAATAAAGTTAGAAGACGCAACCGAAATTACCACAGTGTCCAGACTTGTGAAATAAATGATTGGTATCGAAACACTCCACAATTTGAATAGGAAAGATAGGGGAAGGAATAAATAATTATAAGTGCTAATTAAAAATAAAATAATAATGAAAACTGCTGCATTTCATCTACACCTTGTGCAATTTCCTCATAAAAGATGTCCAGTTAAATCAACTCTGTCATTCTCTAATTTTTTAACTAAAATCCCATTATTTCCAGTATTTTTCAAAAATCTTAATATTGAGACATGTTTAACTCTTTTAAGGATGTAAGCATACAAACATAAACTAAAGCAATATACACCTAAAATGGAATGTATTAAATTAATTTAATTTGAGGTATATGATTAATATGTCAGATTCCACTAATATAAGTTGATTTATGATGACAGTAAAATCAGAAAAAAAAAGATCAAGGTGACTCTGGATGTCAGAATTGAGGTCATAGTTATGTATCTATGTAGTTATGTATACATATAGTTAAGTATCAGTTACACATAAATATTTGCTCTTACTTTATTTTTTATTTTGCAGTTGTCAATTGAAATCATGCATTGCTCTAAAACATAATTTGTCCTTTAGAGCCACAGTCACTGATCAGAGGTATTTCAGAGGTTTTCCTGTCTTGTAATCCTTACAAGGTTTTTCTGGATTATCTCATCATTTCACTGGCTCTTTGTACTCCCTTCACTGATGATATGATCTTTTTTAACCAAGGTTATAAAAAATGGAGAAATTTGATGCCCTATTTTGAGAGCTATTTAAACAGAAACTCCATAAAAATGCAGGTTTGCTAACAAACAACTATATTTGCAATCAAGATACCCACACATCAATTAGTTTGAGGAACCTTTGCAGAGATGCATTGAGGTGAATGGTTTCCCCAGGCTTCCCAGTGGGCAAGCCGCCACATGGGGTACTACTCCCACATACAGTTTTTACCTCATATTCTGTCCCATTGCACTAGTTTTTCTTCTGAGAGCGTATATATTCTTATACTTAAAGACAGTCCTTCAACAAAAAGTCTGAGACTCCTGAGGGTGATGTCTTCTGCTGTCCAAACTCAAAGCTGTGCAGAAGTTATGAGCACAATGGGTTATTTTCTCAAATACTCTTTGGGAGTTGTTTATTTAAGCTAATTTTACTCTTTAAAAAATTACTTCCAATTACTGTTTATAAGTTTTTCAGATGACAGCTTAGCCTCGTTAAAGTGAGCTGGGTCTTGTGAAATATATGTGAATTGAGGCAATATTCAAAATTCAGAAAATAAGAAATAATGTTAAATGACCAAGTATGAAGTTCATTTGAATTTATAAGCATTTCCTAGACATTAGAAAGTAAAAGAGTAACAAGTATATTCAGTGAGGTGCCTGTTATCCATCCTTATACTTTCTCCATCTCTGCAAGTAGGGGTTTTCCCAAAAACACAGAAAACACCTTCAGAATCTTAGTTTCAACTGAAAGGAACTTTTTCATTCTACCTCTTTGTTAAGGAAAAAAATAGAAAAAGAAAACTGTTTATGTCATTGTTTTAGAATCCCCTTGTTTTCTTTTATGTTGTGTGAAAAGGGGAATTTATCATTGTTTTCACCTAAACATGCTTTTAAGTTTCTTTTTCCTTTTTTGTTTTCAAACTACACTGTTAATCTGAAGTTTATTTGCTAAGATAGTATTTTTAAAAATGGTTTGCATAAAATCTTGGTGAGAAAATGTTAAATTTCTGCTCTTGTTCATAGGAAAAGATTACTAATATGCAGATGAAGTCACTCTGGAAGTCCAGTGAGAATTACATTTTTTATGTCGTGAATGCAATAATATGTTTTCATTATTTCTTGGAGGGATCCAAAAATGTAATTACAAAGTCTCTTATAGCAAATAATTCACTTCAGAAATGAAAAGTTTTAAAATAAATGGTATATAACAGTTCTGGGAAGACAGCTGTTGGAATTCCTAAAAAGGAAATAGAAAAATTACATTGTACATCAAAGAGATTGTTCTTTTCAAGGTCTCCAACCCAAGGTCCTATTAGAATCTCTCCATTCTTCCTGCCACTGAGCCACAGGTGCCTCTTCCCTGCTCTCAACCTAATCTTGAAGTGATTCCTTAATGAGTCATCCCACCTCAGAGAATTAAGGAGAGGCTTCAGGAGCACCCTCTTCTCACATTTACAGAACATTCAGTATTACCTTTTGGGTCCATGTTTTTGCGTCTCTCTTCCTGTAAAGCTGGGACCCTTAGTTCAAATGACTGATACAAGAAAATCTACATGGAAAAAAAATGTGGGGCAGAAAATATGAACTAGATAGCCTTGCCATGTAAAACCTTAGATACTTGTGCATTGAAGTGCTTTTGCTTGTTCCATATTCAGAATAAGACTGGGAGCTGGAGAGTGTGTTACACACCAGTAGAAAGACACTTGGCATGGTGCTGGGCACTGCATTTTTTTCCTCTCAGAAAAAACGCATGTGTGATTAGTTAATTCCAGGGTCCAGAAGGACTTTCGTGATTATTTATAGTTTCAGATTTCAGCCTCTGTAGAGATTTCTTTAATTTCCATACCTTGTGACTGCAGTTAGAGAAAAGCACCCCATTATCCTCATTATTCCTGGGCTGACAAAGCTGTAGGAATACTAACGATCAAAACCAGAAATCTCACTGCATGTCGCATAGTACTAATTATATTCTTATTCTGTAAATTTTTTAATTTCTTTTATCTTCAGCCATTTTACATTACCAAGATGTTTTTGCTCATTTTCCAGTTTTATTTTTTATTTTTAATTTTTTTTTTAATAAATTACTTTGTTAATGTGAATCTTGAATATCCTATATTAAACACATGCCAAAAAAGAGTAGCACACAGGCCATTGGAAATAAGATAAGATTGCTAGAAACTTAAACTAAAGAGACTGGAGTTATTTCTTAAAGGAATGTATTTGTGTCCCTAACTACTGAAGTGAACATGAAAGTATAGCTGTAGCTAAGCAAAAGACAGATGGAGAAGCCAAGCTTTCCAGTGAAACCTTGGCTTAGTTCACTTCTCATCTCACTTGCTCCTTCCCTCCTTAGCCTAAAGAGAATCACTCTGCCAGCCACTTCTTGAAAGCTGGCTTCAGTCGTCCAGCTGTGCCTAATTTCAGGAGTCTCAGGTGCAGTGATACTCTGCCTGCAAAAGCTATGTTGGTATGGATACTTCCCTGGGGAAAGCAGAGCAAAAGATGACTTTTTTTTTTTCCTTCCGCTTTTCAAGCTCTAATGAGGTGGAATGGCTGGGAGAATCCAGTAGTAAAATTTTCCTCAGTTGAAATAAAAAGGAAAAAGAGAGGGATTTTTTTTTAAAGAGTTCTTTAGGTTTTTCTGACAAGTGATTTTAAAAGTGTATTTCAATACTACTACTTCTGCTTGTTATTATTTTCGAACCCAGTTCTCTTTCCCTGATAGAGAGCAAGGCCAATAACTAAACACAGACTGTCCCTTTCCACTTCTGTATCCAGGGTCCATGCCAAGAGGGTATAACATCTCATGTGCAGTTACCGTATGACACAGTTTAATCCTGATTCAATGTGACATTCCTTCTGTCATTTTATTCTGCCTGCTGATGTCACTTCATATCCCTAGTCCACCTTTCCTTTGTGGCAGTTCCATGAGCTGCATAGGTACATAGCACTGTATGCATACAACCTTGCAGCTGGAGACCTTTTCTGGTACAGGTCTTTTCTGCCCATGTCTGTGACAGGAGAACATGAGAATGAATTCTGGAGACCATCCTCACTGAATTTTACAATTAGTTTGTAATGTTGTTTTTTTCTTTTTAAATATTCCTCTTCTGATAAAATCCACTGGCAGTTCAAACAGCATCTCTGATATCTTTGATTAGTGTCAAATTTGTGCTTGTTTCTGGCAGCAGAACTTATTACCAGGCATTTGATAGGAAAAGTGTTTTCCAACAAGGGCTTCATTTTAAAATGTGTTGTCAGAAAATTCCTCGACCGAACAATGCGGTCAGCTTAAGTGCAAGCCAATTGCATGAGAGTGCATCTTTTTTTTTTTCTTTTTTTCCCTTCTCTTCCCTCAAAATTGACTTGACAAATTTTCATTTAAGATTTGTGTTTACGCATGCTTTAAATTATGTTATGACCTAAATGAAGAAAGTAGAGTGTATGTCTCCACAGCATGGAGGAAAAAACACAAGTAGATTAGTGAGTGCTTAACTGAATTTGCACCATGTTTGTTCTAAGTGCTTGATTAGTAGTTAGGACACTAGTCTAGGAGTGTGACATATCTAACTTTCCAGTATTACCAAAGACTTTCTCTAGCATCTTGGGTACATGAATTAAAGTATCTGAACCTTAGTCTTCACCTACAAAACGAGAATTTCATACCTCATGCATGAGATAAGGGAATATTGTGTTGTGAAGTTCCCTGATCATAGAGTAACATTAGTATCTGATTCTGTTTTAAATATGAACTATTCATCCATTTTCTGAGTCTGGTGGGCTAAAAGCATTGTGGTGATAGCTCTGCATTGAAATCCAATATGGACAAAATACTAGCAACTACCTGGTGCTGTCACACTGTGATCACTTATAGCTGGGGGTTGTACAAACAATACAGGCAGAGCTAAAGTTGTTTGAGTACCAAAACTGTCATTTTTAGAAGACTTACCACTGCCTCCTTCTTTTCCATTTCGTAGGTTGCCCATTCTCTCCCCTTCATCCTTACATCCCCCCCAAAATTCTCTTTTGCAGTGTCTCACAGTGGTTTTGACCAACTCAGGGTATCCCACCCTCCACCACTGCCTTCCCAGTCCCACCTGCCCCCAGCTGTCGGTGCTGTATGTGCTGCCCCACAAATATATTTCCTGCCCTTCAGCCTTGCAGACATACGTGGTGATTTGCTGCTGCCCTCCTGCCAACTCCTTATGCTTTAATGGGTGCCTCATGCCCTTCTTTTGATCCTCTTTAATGTCAGGGAACATGAACAAACATAGCCTTCTCCCTGCTCTGTGCTTGGAGAGCAGACCACGGGAGCCTCTCCTGTCTCCCTGCAGAACTGTAAAAGAGCTACTTACACTTTTTATGACTTGGGACTGAAAGTAAATCTTGTTTTCCTCTCTATTCACCTGTCGTTATTCTCATGTTGTCAGTTAACTAGGAAAGATTATTCCACTAGGTTCAACCTAAGTATACAAATCTCTGCTAAACAAAGAGAAACATCACCATTCTTTGGATGGCTGGACAAATTCCAAATTCTTTCAGTCTACTGTACATGTGTAAATGTACACATCATTTTGAGATTTACTATTTTTTTTGAATCAGGGCTGTAATATTTTATACTTAGGAGAGGATTGGTTCTCCTGTAGATCCTTCTTTTCATGGGATATTTCTGTGTTGTTTGGTTGGTTCTGGTTTTTTTTTTTTTTATTACTAGGAAAAAATGTGAACAGGATTCAGTATAGCCCTTTGAGTAGAATTCTCTTGTGTATGAACCAGCTCAAAATGGAAATATTCTCAACAAAAAAAGACCTTTGTGTCTATTTTTTTTTTTTTTAAGAAATGAAAGAGCATTAATTTTCATGAACAAAGTATTATCAGAGGTGTTTGGTTTTTGTCAAAACAGTAATTGCTGTTTATCCTTAATAAGTCTTTGATAACTTCTCCTCTTTTTTAAGGAAGGAAGGAAATAATGAGCCAGTACTCCCACAGCTCTGCCTCCACTGTTCTTCCCTCTTTCAACAGCCTGCACCATATCTGTATGAAATTGCTAACTTTTTCTCATTCCTTTCCCAGTTCCTTCCAAATATGTACAGGGATGACAATATGTTCCAGAAATCGATAGCCTAGCTGGGCAGTGTTTCAGATCCTGAATATCAGCAGTGTTGTGTAGTAATATGTAAAAAGAGGTAACCCTTTCCTTCTTTGCCAGTATCTCTTATAACTTAGAATGCAGAAGGTAATGCTGATCAAATTTTGGGAGCATCTGACAGGAATTTTGGTATTGGAAAATTAGTAATTAGATGCGATCAATGTATTTGAGATTGAGGAATAAGTGGAAGACTGCATTGCCCATTGAGAACCCTGGAGGTTTGAAGTGAAACCCTCTAACCAAAGGGAGTAACTCTGGTGTACCATGAGAATAATGTTGTTTTGTGAGATTTGCTTGATCTCATCTCTCCACTATGTGCTTTGCACATTGAGCTCAAGGATTACAGCCAGGCAAGCTGCTTTCATAACTTCTCTCAGATTTGGAAGAGCTGAAATTCATTACTTATATTTGAAATCTGCATTGGAGCAGCCCTGCTCACAGTGTTTCCCTGGTTATCAGTAAACACAGCCATGACACTGAGTTGTATTATTATGCCTGCTTTGTCATGTTTGTATTGGTAGGCTTTCATAAAAAGCCTTCAACATGAGCAAATTTGAGGAAATAAACAGGAAGGCGATACAATCTCCACAGCTACCAAACTTGGGGAGATATCATTGCTTGTGAGCAAGTGATCATTATTATCCTCCAATATCTTATTGGAGAAAAGAATGGAGAAATGCCATCTAACTATGGAAGACCTGTCATATTAATGCTACTTCATCAAAAATTTATGGAAGTCTCTAACAGATGTGAAATCATCACAGTTGTCTAACATTTTATTCATCGTGGAAGGGTTATAAACTACTGAGATCAGTTTAACTTTCATAATTTCCATTGAAAAGGACTGAGGAAAATCAAGGGACTAAACATAATACCCAAGTTATTTTACCACATCTCTCTACACACTTCAACAGTAAAAGGAAGTTATAAGTTCAGAGCACTGAAATGCCTTTTTGAGCTTAATAATGTAAGGGTAAGATTTTGTTGCCTTGAATAGTGCTTTTCCAATTAGTTTTATGGCTATTATTTCATTTATTAAATGAAAATACTTTTAAAAAGTATTTTTATACTTTAAATTACTATTATAATCTAAAATACTACTATACCGTAAAATATTTTTAATGAAAAAAATTAAAATAAATAAATAGGTTTTGAGGGTTGTTTTCTTTTTTAATTGTACTGATTTGTAGACCTGAATATGGCATTATTTTGAACCTTTCTTGAATTTATGGTTACTCTGACCATAAAATATTATTTATTATGGCACAGATGAACTATACGTTTTCCTATGAAAACAAAAGATTTTGGATTTCAAATATTTTTCATTTTTTTGTCCAGTTACAATCATTAAGCCCAGAGCTGTGATTTGCCCCATAGAAAAACACTTTGATGTTTGCATAAATTTAGGTACTCCCATTTTTAAATGAATTTCAGTGACATTTATGTAGCTGAAATTATTCCTGTAAGTCTGACTATCTTTAAATTCCTCTATGGTTAAGTTTACAGTGTGGAAATTATTTTTGTACATCTTGTACGGTCCTAGATTTGTTTGGGTTTGGTTTGGTTTGGTTTGTTTTAAAGAAAATAAATTTCCTCAAGGCAAGCCAAAAAAAAATATTTTCAAATCTACGTTGTACGGACAAATGACCTGGGAAAGTACTTGCTGAACTAATAAACCCATTGTAGCAATTACGTAAATCTTGTGCAGTATTTTCATGTTTTACTGTAAATACAGTAATAGTGTAATGACTTGAGCAAACCAGCGTCTACTCTATTAGTATTTTTCTACTACATAACATGTTGATTGCATCCTTGTAAATAGTCTTTAACTGTTACTGTGTCACAACCATTCATGTTTAATGCTAATGAATTCATAACAAATGTGAAGGATAGATGAGCCATTCATTCTGCTATGTTTACTACAAAGAAACTGGGGGACTAAGGGGCGGAAACACTGACAATCTTTTAAAGTTAATTTCTGAAAGCTCCGATCTGTAAACATAACATTGTACATTTTCTTCTGTTTTGTGTTTTATCTTTACTTCCTACAAGAACAACATCAGATAGTTTGCAGTTATCTTTTAACACCTTCTACAATTACTTTTTTGATATTTTATTTATGGAATGCATCTGCAAATGGTGTTCTAATTTGAATATTAAAATTTTCCTAATTAGCTTATTCCTATAAAACATCAAGCTAGTGGGTTAAGGGTAAAATTTTCTCCCCCAAAGACAGTTTTCTAGTTTTGAACCTGTTAGCTAGATAAACATGTTCATTGTTACCATAGTTATATATGGGCATGAAGCTAACTTTTCAGTAAGATACATCAAATATAAGTGTTTGAAGGCATTGTGAGCTTCCACTGAGGACATAACAATGTCACTATCTTGTAGGAGAATTTAATGATTGTTATTTACCAGAGCAATGTATAATTATCACAAGATAAATTAGACTAGAACTTGAAAAATTACAGTTCATGTCAAAAAACTGTGAGACTTATGTCATGTAAAAATTCCACTTACAGTGCAAAAATCCTTCAGTGACATTTCTATTCTCTTTAATTATCCAGAAATCTTGGTTTGGAACATTTCTTGTATACTCCCTTAAATCCTACTTCCCTTTCATATGTTTCCAAACAAATCATTATTTAAGAGAGAGTCATCCTGCAGGTGCATTGAAAAAGATTCATTTTAGTATTTGTGGACAGCAGATGTTCAACAAGTATAAAACTTGAAGCGGACAAATTAAATGCTGTTCTTCCTGTATTCAGTCCTGTCTTTCATTTATGTCTTTCCTTTACAATTCTGAGCAGACAAATACTTTGGTTTGGTTTTCCATAACTTTTGTATTATGTACAAACAATTTTATTTTCAAAGACTAGAGCATGAAATTGGCAAATACATTCTGTTGTTATTTATTTTGTTCTGATTAGTTAGGGGCGAGCACCTTTAAATTTTGTGTCCTAGAATCACAGTCCTGCAGAAGAGAAACCAGATATGACTGAGTGACAATCCTATTTTCATGCCACTTTAGACTTGTCTCTCCTGAGACAAAATACTTCAAAACATATATTACTGAAACATGTTTAAATGTAGTGACTTAGGGTTCTGCCCATGAGAAACTGGGCTTAGAGAATTCTCAGGAGAATTCTTATATCCAGGCCATGTCTTATTTGAACTGCATTACCCCAGCTGCAAAAAATGAGATAGATTTAAAAAATATAAATATATAAAGTTAACTGCAAGAAATGAGTCTAAAATCCAGCTATTGAACTGGAGAAGTCAATCTAATTATAAATAAGGTGTGAGACTCTTTATCAATACTTATCAAATTAAAGGAGGGAAAAAACCACAAACCAACCAACAAACAACTAAAACCTTTCTTAAAGGACAGTTATTTAGACAATCTGAATTTATGAGGGCTCTGATTATTCCACTTAAAATGTATTGTTTGTTCTTTGCTTTTAATTTATATTTTAAATTTGTATTTTGTTGCCAGATTTCTTTTGTAATACAACTTCTCAAACTGCACAGCTAGAAAGGAAAAAAAGATTAAAAGTTCTAAACAACTGCAAAATTTCTTCCTCTACATGAATGAGCAGAGAGATTAAATGGTTGAGCACTGTAGCACATACTGATCTCTCTACCGCGTCAAGGCAGAAATTTGGTCTTGCTGGACACACTCTGAAGTGGCATGGGCACCTCACACTATTCGTGTGAGATATTTTTTGTGTTATAGCTATGTTCATGAGCGTACCACAGAATGATCTGATATTATGTACAGGCTCTATAATTAGTTGTATCTGATGGTATACATATCACTCTAATCCCAGTACCAGTCTAAGGAAATTGTGAGTCATGTTTCTAATAAATCATCAAGATGTCCATACTAAAAACATTTTTAATTGAGAAATCTAAAAAAAAAAAAAATGCCCTGCACTATTATCCCTATAGTTGCATGGAGAATACTTGATTAGGAAAATGGAATAAAAATACTGTATCCAAAGACAATGTACAAAATCCTTTTATCTTGGTAAAAATCTTTACTTAAATTACTTAAATCTCAGAATTCTCTTATTGCCTGTTTCTTTTAGAAATGATATATTCCCTGTCAAAAAGTATTTGGTACCAAATTGCATATAAATGGTATTTGATGCTGTGAAATTACTGCTTACTTAAATCTGCCTCTAACTGTTAAGACAATATTCTTGATCTTGATCTTAATCTTGATTTCCCTGTTATTTTTTAGAAAACTTTCTTATACAATTTGAGCTCTAGACAAAATAATTTTGGTTGATCCTAGTTATTGTTCTTGCAATTATATTTCAACCTAAGAAGGCAGAGGAAGGACTGTTTTCAGGGTTTTACTTTTATTATAGTTTCGCATGACTGGGTCTCTCCATTATTCTTTACCTCTTTAGGTTAGCTTAATGTCTTTTTCACATAGGAAAGTGTATTGCCACCCCTTTTTCATTTTCTTGCAGGCCGGCATGGTATCAATGTGTAAATGTAATCTCCACCTTTTCTGTTAGCTCTCAGATTATTCATGTTGGACATCTTATAAGCAGAAAATGTGCCATTAAAATATAGGAATCTTTAGTAATATTGGGTTCTGGTAATAATGTATGTAGGCTGAAAGAAGGCTACTGTGTTTCAACATAAACACTTTCTTTTGTGCAAAATATATTTTTCCAAGTTATGAAATTGTGATATAAAATCCATGTATTTTATACAAGGTAGGACAAAGAACAATACTGTGTGGTGAATACTCATGTCTGATAAAGACTCAGAGAAACATGCTAAAAACTATAGGTTGGAAATCACCCAAGTGGTGATGCTTTCTTGTTGCTAGTTATTTTCATGCTGGTTTGGTGCGTTGCAGTGTAGGACAATACAATAGAGGAATATTTGATTGTACTGAACAAATCTGAAATATATGCAAATGAAATCTGCATCCTCTTACTTACTGTAACATTGCAACGATGTAATATGTGCAGTGAGTGTGTGCGTATATGTGTAATAGTATAATCTTAATTTAAAGGTGCCGTGCAATCTATCCTATCAGACTGAAGCTTTTCATTTAAGAAAATTGTTGAGTGCAGATGCTTCCAAGCACCTTCATCATGACTAGAAATGAAACAAATAAACACTTGCAGTGTGAATGTGTAATGAATCAGTCAAGTTTTGGCAGTAAAACCTGTATTGGAATTAAAATTTTATTTTATTAAATGGAAAAATCAATTTTCTTGTACATCTTTTTTTTTTTTTTTTCCCCTTTTGGCTTGATTTTGTGTAGCTTTCTTTTTTTGTGTGTTTTACTACCTTTATTTTGGTCTGGTCCAAAAAAAGGGTTCCATGATTAAAGCAGATAATCTTGATTTGGGTTAATTGATTGGGACAGAATTTTCATAAAGAATTAAGTGTTTTCTGTTCTCTTTAATTTAGTTCTTTCTAGTCTCCATCAAGACATTTGTTCACACACAAATTAAAAAGTTGAAATGACCTAATAACAGAAGGCATGTAATATGCCAGCTTTATTCATCAGCTTTCTTGTTACATTGGCTTGCCAGTCTTTGCATTCAATTCTTCTAAGTCCTGTTCAATGAACTACAGCATTTTGGTGAAATGAAGATAATGTGTTATAAACTAACTGTACTGAAGTATGCATTATCTTTCCTTAAGTCTCTTAGCCATGATCATCTTCAAAAGCTTCTCGGTTTTATTTTATTTTTTGTCCCTTAAGTCTTTGCTTGATATCTTATTTCCTTGCCTCAGAGAAACTGAGTGCGAAGTGTTCTTCCAAATTGCTATAGGGACTGATTTGCTATGAATTCTGTAGGAACAGGGGAGTTTGTAAGTTTCTTGTAAACATCAGACATCTATCCTCTAGAAATTATAACATACATGGTAATGTCAGCCTTTGGAAGATGGTAAAAAACAGTGGAGTTTTTCAGCTATTAGTCTAACAAAAGGGAACTTTCTCATTTAATTATATAGCTACAAAGATTTTACCAGTTATCTCTGGATCTGGACAATCACGGTTTGAGATCCTGATACTCTCCAGCCCACGCTATATGTTCCAGTCATGGTGCCTGGAATCCTTCTCATTCTCCCTCTTTCTTTATGATTGCTATGAATATTGGGCTGCACAGCATCTCCATCTCCTTCATTTATGGATGGAACTGCTCATGAATTAAAAAGGAAACCCATAAAACAGTTATTAGTAGAACTCTACTTGTAATCTGAGAAAATCCATTGCTTAGATTAAATGAAAAAAAATCTAATGTATGTGAAGGAATGGAGACATATTTAAATTCTGCCCTGCAGTGATACCGTCACAGAGAGGAAAATGAAGAAATTTTCCATTTTGCCATTTGCCATTTGCCAAAAATCATTTTAATAAATCTGAGGCATTTGTTTATGCACTAATCATAATTGTGTATTTATTTCTTGTTGCTTGTATAACATATATACTTATTTATGTCATCAGAGAGTTTGAAACATACATAGTGTGAATTGTTGTGTAAGTGGAAACAAAGAGTCATTGCTTTTGTCCATAAGTTCGTATGTTATCCAACTCATATGCTGAGTAATTTTATTGAGGAGAGAACTTATTTGTTTACTGAAGTGCTTGCAACAGGCAGAATTCAGGGCACCTCAGCTTCTTTTAAAAAATGAAAAAAAAAAAGTCAGATAAACGCATATTTTGTGTTCTCTGATTCCTCTGTGAGGAAAAAATGTCATAGCATTGTGTTTGCTTTTTCATTTCACTGAAGATTATATAAATCTTGATACTATGCTTGATTATTTTAATTTTCTCAGATAGCTTATACCAGTATAATTTATTTCTCATCTAAAACTGAATTAATAGCGTATTGTCATTACAAAGAGAAGTTACAGCACCATATCTGGACTCATTTTTCTCCACTGATGATTAGCACATAAGCTAGCATATGGACAGTCATTGACCCTGCTATGGAGGTTGCATACTCATTATCTCATTACGTTTCCATCAATACCTTAATGAAGCACCTTACTGGACACATCAGACTGCTGCTTGTGGCATCCTCTCTCTGATTTTTCTAGTTTCAAACTGCAACACAGAGCGTAATCAAAGTGCCACTTTGGACCTAGGTATCAATGCATGATGTTGGATAACTCGTCTTTCTATTTTGCCTACTTTTAGGAGATAATACATGGTGCAGAACCACTCATCTGGTGCTGACTGTCCTATGGTGTATGCCTGCATTCTGAAAATATATGTACTTTAAGCTTGAGTCTTTTGGAAATGTACACATGGAGATTTTCTTCAACTTCTAGCATCTGCAAAAACAAATAACATCAGTTCTTGTGATTTCAGTCGGGCCATTACAACAGAAAGTTTCCATTACATTTTGTTTCTCCAGAGTTTAAAAAACTATGGTGAGGTGCAGATCCACAAGATGAACGGCATAATCTGGCAGCGGCAGGCAGATTTTACCTTGTATAATAATTTTGTTTGAAAAGAAACCCTTTTTTACATTTTCTAATACTCACTGTGTCCCCACAGCTTCACACACATTATTCCTCTACAAGAGTTAATACTGGCTAAATAAATATTATACTGGTTAGAAATGAAGTACATCCTCTTTACTGTGTAGGATGTCTCTGTCTTTCACCACCTGACAATTTTCCTTTTATGTCTCCAGCTGTACTTCAATAAGGCTTAGCAGGTTCTATAGGTTCTAGAGACTCAGGAGGAGACATCTCACTCTTTGATTTCCTCTGTCCAGTGTTCTTTTCAGCCCCTCCTGCTCCACTCTGTACCACAGTAGGCCCTTTAAATTCTGAGTAAAATGATTTTGAAACACTCCAGAAACCAATAACCAAAAAAATACTTGTTGTGTGTGTAATATGACACTTCTTGATTACAACTTTGTTAGCTGCAACAGAGAAACCCTATTAAGTTACATATTTTTTCCCACAGATTTCCATTCTGGTTCAAATTCAGATCTTGCAACTACTTTAATCAGAATGGAAAGCTGTGATGAACTGTGAGCTGCACTTGAAGTATCCTGATGGTGTAATTGACTTGAGGGATGAAACAAAGAAAGCAGGCATAATAACTTGGTTTAATAGCAGCACATCATAACAAAGTTGATTACAGTGCAACACGGCTGCGGGATTTTATTAATGACATGGTAATACAACTTGAAAAGAATGCATTTTATATGCATTCCTTAGAACAGATTATCCAAAGATTCTGTCTTGCAACGCTTGCTGAAGGTTTTTTTATGGTATAGGAGATGGCAAGCCCTATAGTTTCATCTAGACAAACTACAATCAAAAAAATTTACTATCAAAATAAGCTTCTTATGTGGTAAGCTTTTGCCATACTGCACCATCAATTGCTAGCATAAAATTTTATTGTTTTGCTGTAACAGGAGCAGAGAGCTGTGAGTGTGACGTCCTTTGTTTATCACTTACACTTTTGAAATTAGTCATTCTGTTCCCTTCAATTCCCTAGCAAGATTTCATCTGGAGAGGACTGTAGGAACAGGCTACAGATGGAAAAAAGGCTAGAGAGAACTGATAGCATTTATAAAATTCTATTACATAGTTTCTGTAATAACTTGTTATACTGCAGTGAATTCGCAAATGAAAATTAAAGTAGAATTATGTTTTGTTTTTTATAAAAAACAAAATAAGTCTTAAGTCTGTGGGGCAAAGTAATGTATGCGTAAATGTATACAGACATGTACACACAGAGTGATTACTTTCTTCTGTAGTTCCAATGTGCCGTAATACTTGAAGGGTTTTTCTGTTGCTATTATAACAATTGTTCTAGGCAGGCTCATTCTTTTTGTCATTGGCATAGAGATGAGGAAAAAAAAAGTAGGATGGTACAAAATTCCATGGGATCATCATGGACAAAGTTCTGAAAAATGTGTCACATTAACTGAATAAAATTGTGACTTGCACCTTCCCTGATTCATCTCTTGTACATCAAATATGCTATAGGTCTGAATACAGATTGTAACAAAGTCCAAGTATGATAGGGTCAGGAATAAATTAAAATTAGATACCTAAACTCAGACCACGTTTGTGAGGTGTATTTGAATCTTTAAAATTATGCTATAAATGTGCATCCTTTACCTGAGTCTCAGTGAGAACATTCAATTGTAGGGGTCCTTCAAAATCAAAGAATCCTAAATATATTCTTTAAGGAAGGGTCTCAAGCAAACTTTTTCATTTATGTTTGTGGGTTTATATTACCTCCTTCAAAAAAAATTGTGCATTTTCTGCATGGCAAATATACTCAAAAGTCAATGCAGGCAAAAAGGCAGGATTTAGCTCTCAGAAGGCTTTTAAAAGGTGTCTCTTCTGTGCTGATCATCCTGTGAAAATCGACCTCCTTGAAGAAAGATGAGAAGAGCACAGAAACATTCCCAATCTGCAATGTGAGATACTTATTTTTACAATGATTGTTTACTCTTTGAAAACATCATAATGTTTTTTTACTGTTCCATGAAAGAATGAGCTCTCAGACCTGTTTTACTCATATTACATACTGCTCAGTGAAATGCATTGGTCAGAAAGGAAAGTCTGAGGTGGTTTAGAAGGTAGGAATGTAAGTAGAAACCATAGGAAATGCTCAGGTTTTGTTATTCTGTTTCCAGCTAGCCTTTTTAAGCAATTTGCTACTTTACACATTTTTCTACCATCTCACTGTGTTTGGCTGTTTCTTATTGTTCATCTTTAATCTTTTCACCACTCATTTTAGAGTGGTGCAGTTTATGCAGCGTTAAATTTTGTGATAATGGGGACAGTCTCTTATGTTTCTGATTTATTGTTTCCCTTCTTTTCACTGATTCACAGTGAGTAAAAATGGTAGGATTGCCAACATAATCTTGTCCAGCACAGTATTGGTGAGACTTTTATTCATAAATTTGTCCATTGTAAAGTCAAGGGTTTTTTAATATTTGTCTTCATTTATTCAAAGGCTGGAATTCACTGTATTTGCTTAAGGTATGCAATCAAAACAACAAGAAGTGTTCAGCAAGTTCCTGAATAAAAAAATCATGAATTCAGACACAAATGGCAGATAAAAGTAATATTGCTATTATATCTGTCATGCAGGCAGATGTTATTCCTTTTATCAGTAAAACTGTTGCATAGCATTTCTTCTGCTACTTTTCTACCAGTCTTGCAGAGTTATGTTTACTTAAGAATAACCACCACTGATGAACAACCAACGGGACACTGGTATAGTTGTAATACCTGCCTTGTGATGAACTTTACAATTAGCTATCCTGTGTCTGCTGGCTTTGTTAATTCACAGTTGTTGTCAAAAATGTCAATCCAAGTAAATAGGAAAAGCTGTACAAAATCTATTTAGAGCTCATTTGCATCAGAGAGCTATAAATACAATTCAGAAATTACTATTTATTTTCCACAAAGCTTCCACAGGATGAATACTGCACTCTGAAAATACCTCATCTGATTTATTGGGTATTTGACATTGGAGATGGTTGCATCTAGGAGACATCAAGTAACAAGTTATATAGGCTTTTAGCAGACAGAAGATAGGGTTCATGACACAAGCTGCTGTCACTGTAAGCTGTAAGAAACAAATTGTGAATTTGTCATAGGATGTTTGAAATATATCTTAGCTATATATCCCATTTTCAATACTGGTTTTGCACAAAGAAAATCCAGCAATGCTGCTGTATAAAAGTCTTTACCTTTGACCTGCAAATTATTAGTTTCAGCTCATATCTCATTGTGCCGAATCATTCACAATGATATCTAAATGAATTTTCTTCAGTGCAAACCACAGCTGTACAATGATTGTAGTCATATTATACAATTTTTACTGGCCACTGGCAACTTAAAAAAAAAAGCAAAACACGAAAGTGGGTTATTTAGTTCATTTCCTGTAAGCACATACCATGCTTTAAAATAACTGTTCCACAGAGCATCACTTCTACTTAATTAGGGAGAAACTGCATGGGAAAAAAATATCATTTTAGTAATTCTCCCAAACTTTCAGAAAATACTTTTATTAGGTGGGAGTGATGTGAGTAGGAAACAGGAAATGGCATATATTTTCTCTAATAAAGCATCTTCACCTATAATATTTGTCTGAGTACAAAATATTATTGTTAGAGGCCCTTCTTCAGTACAAATTGCAATCCAGCATTAAAGCTTTATTTAAATATAATACATATTTCATTTAGATGTTGAAAGCCAACATTTGAACATTTCTTTTCATAGTTTTTGTAACTGTCCATGTTTCTTGCTTCTGGATGAAGCTTAAGTATGCCCTCAAACTGTAAAAAAATGTAGAGAAGCTGTTGGTGTGGTATGTACAGTTTTACTTTTGTCTGGGAGGAGAATAATGAACTGTTCATATAGTGAGTGACCCCCTCTAAGGAAGATTTTATACCTAGCTTTCCAAACTCAGAGAGGATTGCTGAGCAGTTAGTTGTGTTTCGAAGAACTTCTCTGGGTCTTTTAGAGTAAGTTCTTTGGTACTAGGAAAGGAGAATTTCCTGGGCACCAGGATGGGAAGACCAGAAATTATGAAAGGACCAGGAAGGAAGTGGAAGCAATGTTGCTGCAAATGCTCATCCTGAGAGACTGATGGCTGCTTAATGTGCCAGTGGTCCTCCAGCATGAAAAAGCTAGCTTTGTACTTTTTTCTCTGTAGGTTTGGTGAACAATTTAAGGGATTAAGGGATTAAGATCAAACTGTCTCAAACAGCAGGAAAATCCTGTGCTTTTCCTACTGTTTGAACCAGTTTGATTTTACACATATGATGGAAAGTTTAGTACAAAGAAGGAAAAATCCAAGCTTAATCACTTCAGCAGATGATATACAGAAAATCTGCTACAGGGTGGACAATATGCTAACAACACTGTGTGATCACCAGTTACTGTGACTGTACTAGAAGTACAGATTGCCATGATTATTACTATGACCATGTTTTCAATTTTTTATGCTTTTCAAAAGCAGGATGCTTCTTCCAAGCAGCAGGAAATGTGGATTGATAACATTTAAGAAAATCTAAACATAGGATTGGTGTTTCTACTATTAATGTTGTTCATTTGAACTCTGATGGGCAATGCTCATTAGTAGAACTAATTTGAAAAAAGATTGAAAATTGAAAAGCCATAGAGCAAAAATAAGTTTTGATATTTACTCTGTCTAGAACTAAAAACAGAATAAACAAAAAATACAAATAGTATGTTATCTGATTTCATACTGATAGTAACTTTTCGTGTAACTTGGTTTGGGTGAGAATTTGGGGGATTTATGTATCCTGGTCTCTACACAGAGTTAATCCCATGGTGGCAAGGACTTTGTTGACTACAAGGGTTTGGTGTAAGTGATGACAGTCACAAAAGTTCCTGTTTTCTTTGGGTTGGATACCAGCTTGCATACTGATACATCTCTGGACAGTGTGCCTAGCCACATACAGTCCTGTACTCTGATCTAGGCTTGGCAACTCTGACAGTAGCACCCCAATAAGTGTAAAATATCTGATTTTTCAAATACTTCACTACAAGTTACATCTCGTTTCAGATGCATTAAATTATGTGGTCAAAGATGGTTTCATGCTTTCAAGAGTCTAATAGCAGTGATATTTTGCTAAGAGCAAAGATACCAGTGTGTAAGAGAAGTTGATTATTTTGGGAATTATAGTGAAGAGTAATTAATAACTCATGTTTCCATGATGATTGGAGGTATAAGGGAGAAATTTTCTTCTAGCAGGACAGCATTTAGAACTAGAATGCCCTCTTTTTAACTGTTGTCTGTTATCTCGTTAGACATTTTATTAGTTATTAAATATATTACTCTTCAAATAGGCCTAACTATGTATCTTTGCTCTTAGCATAAGCATTATTATAATGTAAAATTTCAAATATAGTAGTGATTTCAGCCTTGTACAGGACATGGTAGAGAAGGCTATCATTCCACTTCAAATATGTCTGTTAAAAAAACCTGATTAAACAAATATACTAGGAAAAGCATCATTAAGTTTGTTGTCAGAACAGAACTGGGTTCACTGGTTTCAGAGGGACTTCAACTTTCTGACATTCTCCTATTGCAAATCAGAACCTGAAAATTAAACCACTAGATAATTTTAAACAAAGAAAAATGTGTATACATCTGTATTTTAAGTGATCCATAATATAATAATATAACTATACTGGTAATTGGCTCTTTCCTAACACTTAAAAATACTTCAGAATCCTTAGCTAATTAGCAGAGTACTTACAAAGAGCAACACTACACAAACACAGTGAGAGCATGTTGAGCCACTCAGGGATGTTTTGCTTTTCAGCACAAAGTAAACATATATTGACTTAAGAACATATACTCTGGTAAATCCTATTGCTTTTAAAATACAGCTTTTAATACTCTATTGGAATCCATCCATTTCTGAAAAAAAATTATCTTTTGCCTGTTTGTTCGTTTGATTGTGTATTATTTGTACCATCTCTCCGAATTAAAGAAAGCTGGGTTTCTATTTGCTTTTGTTTCCTGTCATTTTTTATTTGTGTGTCTTTCTGAGTTAGCCTGTTTGTGGACCTATCATTTGAATGACCTGAGAAAGAACGAATCTTAAGGACTATATTTCATTTGTGTTTAGCAGAGGAGTTGAGAAGAAGGCACCTTACCAACTTTGTCTTTGCACTGACAGTTCTGTCAGACTATAGCTGATTTGAGCAGCTAATTCAGGTGTTCCTACACGTAAAAATAGGTCCTGAGCACCGACATCAGGATTGAGTGTCCATATTAAGCACTGAGCACAGTCAGATGCACGCAAGATGAATGGAGGGGCCAAGTTTAGAAAAAAATCGTTCTGTATGTCTTGTCTGATGTGAAGACAGTGCCTGGAAAACTATATTCTGAGGTGGACCAAGGTTTCATTGGCCATCAGGATTTGGTAGCTGGGAGATTTTTACTGGAGGGTCATGAGGCCAAGAACCAGTTAATCCTCCATGTCTACTTTGGAGAGAAATCTCTGTGGGTTTCTAATAGAAACTGATAGATGGTCATATTTTAAAATGCTTCTCATTTCCACTTGCATATATGATAACTAATGAATATGCAAGGAGCCCATTTATATTAGACTCCTAGCGTTACACAGTGATAGTTTTTTATGAGCAAAATACAGGAAATCTCTAGTTATGGTTGCCATGCTTGATGGTGTGATTTCAGCCTATTACTCTTTAAATGAGTCATAATTTTGTAATACTTCAGCATTTCATTATGCGTTTTACCATATCATTTTAGAGCATGAGTGTTCAACTGTTTATTTAAAGAGTCATCAAAACCATGTCATTGAAATAGCTCTTACTTTTAACTTATATGAAGAACTTGAAGTACAGGAAGAGAGCAGTTAAATGATTTTTGACTGTACCAACTCTTTTAACACTGTTGACTGACTGTTGACTTTAGAAAAAAAGAAAGTAAATTGTCTGTATTCATCTGCATGCTGTAAGTTATTGCATATCTAGAAATTATTGCTGGGGTGCTTTTCACCCTAGCTTTTCAGAGTTCAGACGTCTTTCTGAGTCGATACACATCTAACATATTGAATGTTTATTGGATGTTATTCTAAACCACTACTTTTGCATCATGGCTGTGGAAATCCCTGAAGAACAATTTTCCCCTCACTTCTCATTAGACTGGAACAAGGAGAAGTGGAACAAGGAAGAACTGAAAATACAAGAGGAATTATTTTTTGAAATTCTATTCAAGTATTTTGAACAGTGGTTGGTCATTCAAGGGGAATTCCATATTTTGTTTGATTCAGTTTGTTTACCTATGCATAATAACAATGCATATTATGGGTATTTGATAAGATAATCTATAACCACTGTATGACACTGAAATTTTTATTGTATCTATTTGAGCTTTAATATAAATTATCATGCCTTGATGCTTATGATTTTGAAACTGAATGTATCGCATATGTTATTTTGCTGATTTTTTATAAAGATGTTATGTCTAGAATATACATTAGAACAACTCAAGGAGGAGAAAAGAATTTTTGAAAATATATCTATGGCTTACATATTTTCTGAAGTTAAATAGAGGTTGGAACCAGTCTATTCCTTTATTTATCGTAGCTGAGAGTCTGAAATTACTCCAATAGGAAATGTTAAATAATTAATTTTGTTATTTATAGAGCTAGCCAGCTTTACATCAAATTATTGAAGTTTTCTTATTCCCAACTGGAATCAAGTTAAGCAGCAAAGTGATGGGAAGAAGGTGTTTACAGCAAAGACATACATCTTCATCCCATTTGGTTTGGTACTGCATGTCTAAATAATTTTTGATAACCTAAAAAAAACCCAGTCTGCTGATATAATTGCTGACAAACAGTACAAACATTTAAGTCAAATATCAACGTATAGTGTATGGATTATTAACTGCCTTTGACCAATGGTGGAAGATAGCTTTGAGCTAATTCTAAGTACCTTCCTATTGGACTAAATGAGAGAATCAATTTTCTAACTTTATTGCAAAATCTAGATTTCTTGCAAAGAAGAATTTATCTAGCTACCTCTTTTAGCAATAAATACATGGACATAATTAATTTTGCAAGACACTTTCATATTTTAGTGTACTTATAAATATATATACATATATAAAATGACTGCTTAGAGCTGATTGACTTTTTGGGAAAAAAAGGAAAATATAAAGTTGTTATTATGAAATTCTCATATGAGAACTCTTATAAGCTCTCTGAAGCTTTTTGGTTACCATGGCAATGGTTATCAGTCAGGCTTTAATACAGGACATAGTAGTGTTACAACTGTAGAAACTCAGTCTCCATGGTAAACTTCATAAAAACATCATGCTCTTCTTTTAGATATTCTGAATCATTCCAAAGAGTTGAATTAAAGACAGATTTCACTAACAAATATATTTTTAATAGTTTATAATCTGTAGCAGAGATCAAAAGTTGCTGGCATCTAATTAGCTGATTAAATTAATGTTATCTGTGTGTAGTATATGGCAGCAAATGTGAAAGCAATCAAGGAAATTGTATTCAAGACATTTGCTATTGTCTCTGTCCCAACCTGTTGATGAATGAATGACAGTATAATGCTACCTGGCTTTTTGATGAGGACATAATGATCTGAAGAACGTCTCATCAAGTTAAAACTAAAGCTCATCTGTTTAACTTTTTAAAAGTTTAGAAACCAGTCTTCTGTCTAAGACAGGAATTGACAATTCAACCTGATCAACAGGTCACTTCAGGTGTGTGTGGCCAGCAACTTCAGGCAGACCTGCTCAAAGCTGGAAACACGGCTGACCTTTTCACATGCATGTGTACAGCCTGCAGTTCGCAGGCAGAGCGGGCTGTGGGACTCAAGCCAGATGCCACGGGTACAGATCTGTCGCAGATGGAGTGATGCACTTTGCTTGTAGGAAAGAAGCAAAAATATACTTTATTGATATAAACCAGTGAGTTAACAAAGTTCAATGGGAAATGTGACAGTGGTTTAACAAGATTCGATGGCAAGGTACATTTGATTATTTACTGCATAGAGGACAGGGTCAGACAAAACTGTCAGGGAGACCTTCCTGTTGAGCCATGAGGTTCAGAAAGGACCCTCTTGCTTTCTAAACTCCTTCTCAGAGAGGAGTCTAGGTGCAGCTGGATCCAATCCTAGCCTCAAACTTGGTCAATGGTTTATGTCTAAAGGATTATATATGTGCAATCAATCCTTTATATCGCTTAGCTAAGATTTCAAAGTTTATCATGCTATTAGTCACTTACTGAGGATCTGTTGCAGCAGGGAATCTCTCAGCCTTGAGGAGTAACCTTGAGAGGTGTCCCTGATCAATGGGAGATCCTGGCGTGCAGCCCACTGCTGTGCAGGAGAGCTCAAAGGGCTCTTGGGCTGCTCACTATTTATGGGGTAAGATGATTGACTCATCGTCATATTTGCATACCAACCACAGATTTTAGTTTCTTCACTGTGGTTAGGTGGGCACATTGCACAGTAGCCGTTGGCTATTGTGTTGTTATCTTCTCCACAGTCCACTTTGAGCCGGATGCAGCCATCATGACCAGACGCATCCATCAGGACCACCACTGGTGGTTATTGCCTGAGCAGGGTTACTGGAGATAAAGGTCCAGTGGTGGGGGTGGGGGGAGCACACCATCACAAGATCCTGCTACCAGACATCTATTGCACCATGTATGGTTTTGAATTGTAATCCTGTAAAACTTGGAACAAGCTTCCTTAGCCCAGAGCATATTTAATTCCAGTTTATACAGGGTGACTGGTGGTCAGTTTGTGGGGAGTGAACCATACAAGAGATTGCTGCTCTAGAGGCTTACCCTCCTGCCTCTAGGGGGAGCAAGGTGCACCTCAGCCTATGAGTTTCGAGTTCTCAGTTACAAATAATTCCCCAGATTTAAATACCTAAGTTGTTCCAGTCAGGTTTATTATCCACTGACAGTCTCATAACATTTAGCTGTAGTTTAGGCAGTAGAGAAGAAAACTAAGTTTCATTGGCTTAGCGTTAGTTAAGCTGCAACTGGGGACATCAGGGACATTTGGCAGCCGAGATGCCATTTTAGGATTATAGAATAGAGGTACAATGTGCTTTTAGTTGAGGCTGTCTTCAGTGAAATAATAGCATGTTTAATATTTGAATGACCTTTTTCAGATTCCTGGTGAAATTCATTGTGATGAATCAGAGCACATAATACTTTCAGCATTTACGGTTTCAGGCTGTTAGAGGCGTGACTGCTTTTGATGCTCTGTTTACTTCTGATTCATATCATGTTATTTCAGAATTGCAAGACAGAGCATGTTCTTTCTCTTCTTCTAAAAGAAATCTTACACTTTAGGAGCATGTTTATTTCAAGGAACGGTGATGCATAGAGGAAAATTTGTAAATACATATGTGTTGAAGGAGCCTTATGCCAGGTATCCCAACCTTAATTCTATAATCTTTGGAAAGAAAAGTCATATTTTAAAAATGAGCTTTGTGTCTTTCACAAGGTCAGAACTTTGGAGTATCCCTTGTTTGGGACGTAATCCAGAGCAGTTCCAGGGCTGAGAAATCTCTCTGATCCTCGGTTGTTCAGGAAATGGGTTATTTCAGTTGCAACGACCTTCCTTTGCAAATGTGTTTTTGAACACATATACATATACATATATGTGTGTTCATATATATTTTGCACTGGAACAAATCTTCATAGATTCCTGTAACAGACAGTTCCTATGAATGTCTGTAGTGACTGCATTTCAAAATCTGTGGCCAATGATAGAAAGCTATGTTAGTTTTAGAACTCGTATTTAATCATCTTTCAGAACCTGCCAGTGACCCATTTGTGACATCCCTCCCTTAAAATATCTGATTTAGTAGCTGTGTGTGCCTACATATTTCCTTACTATGATTTCTGGTCTTTGCTTCCCCACCACTCCAGCGACAGGGTGCTCCCAGCATTGGTCATAAAAGTATTGGGTTTGTTTTGGTTTGTTTGTAAAGTATTCTTCATCATAACCCCTCAGTTAATGTCTCTTTAAAGAAAAACAGGGCTTACCTTCAGGCAACACAGCACCTGAAATCTAGATAGTATATTTTGGTTTTGAAATATGTGTTTGTCTGTTTTTTAATTATCTAGCAGTAAAATAAAGGAAATACTAAAAATACAACTCTCCTGAATGCTTGCTATACATCAGGTAAGGGTAGCTGTCAGTGTTAAGGATTCATGAGTTCTTTCCATTATATAATCACATGGTGATTACTAAGCAGATGAAAGCATCTACGACTTTTGTACCAAGTTTGTCATGTGCCCCAAGAACACGTTTGTGCACATACTGATGATATTTTCCAGTACTGTCATTGCTATAAATTTCAACACTAATATGGAACTCGGATATTGTGTGGAACGGGAAGTGTATTAGGATTTTGTTATCCTTTGTTTGCTGTTCTTTTGCTTACTTCCTTTGACTTACTTTTACATTTACATTTGACATTTCTATCTGTTATACCTATGAAAATAAGTTCACATTTTTAATACTGATAAGCAGCACTATGATAAGCTTTGACATTTCAATGTTAGAAACAACATTATTAGTCAGGATATTTTTGCTTTTTTTTTTTTCTCCCCCAAGAAGAAAAGACAAAACTCTTCAGTGGCAGTTTTGTCTTTCTTCTCTGAGAAACAGAAGAAAGGCAACCTCCAGTTCAAGATCGTAACCTGGCTACTTAGAAAGAAAGGCCAATCTGATAATATTTGTTGTATCTAAAATTTGTTTGGAGAGGATTCATTTGTGCTCAGATTAATTATCTGATGAAGATGGGAGAATCACATCTTTAACTATTGCTTAACTTGAATTAGTAAACAAACATGTAAGGTTAAGGTGCATTCTTGTGAATATTGAGCTCAGTAAAGTACATATGACTAAGGGAAAGCTGCAAATATAGACAAACTGCAACTGCTTTCAATTCAAATAAATAAAGTTTTGAAGAGCTCCACTTCCAGCAATTCCAGATGAGACCAGATGTTTGGGTATCCCATAAAGATGAATAAATAACTCATTTGATGTAGCTTTGTTCTGATGTTCCTGTATTGCTCACAAACTTGCACTCACTTATGTAGCCCTATAATACTTGACATACATTTTTTATAAATAAGAAGTGCATTGACACTAATCACTGTTTGTCCTGGGTGTCTAAGCAAGATAAATAATTTCAAAATACAAAAACAGTTTTATAAATCATGCATGAACTGAGTCTATTTTTTTAGAGAAAACAGAGATTATACATTTTTATGCAGAATAATATATCCTGTGGAAATTTTTTTTTTTTTTTTTTTTTTTTTTTTTTGTGGAGGTAATAAAGCATTCAGATGTCATTGCCAATTATTTTTACAAGAAGATTGAATACTTGTCCTGATTTTATTTTTACTTACGGTAAAGTGCAGAGGGAAGTAGAAGGCTATTATTACTTACAATGTGTCTGTCTGTGAATCAATACTTCGATCACAGAGAAAATTAACTAGATGCTTATATTAGCTTAATGTCAAATAGTCTACAGTTTGATTCTATTTCAGAAAATGTAGATGTAAACAAAATCCCCAGTTTGGTTTCATTGCTAAAAAAGCCTCTTCCTTTGTGTGAAAATTCCTGGGGGACATACATGGGCAATAGCTGGGAAACTTTAAAATACAGGTTTTTTTATATATTTTGCTGTTTGTTCTGGTACACAAGATAAAGCATTTTGTATATTAAATGTTGGATATATTGAGGTCTTAAGATTACAGAGGTGTTTCAGATAGTGATGAATTGTTTTTCCAAAGGAAAATTAAGTGTATGGGTTTTCATCAAAACAGAAGTTTGAAAGGATACAGGATTTCATAGGAAAGCAGGTGGTATTCAATATACTTGTTACATGTCTGGAAAGAAAGATGAAGGAGGAGGTGAAACAGATGAAACAATGTCCTTAAAACAATGACACAGGTCACCATGTGTGGCAAGTTTTTCAAGGTAGTAGATTTTTAATTCGATAAGTTGTAGATTCCTTTCTTTCATTTAACTTGTGACTTCTCTAATTGTATTCTCTTTCTTCTCTTCTGTTAACTTCAGTTAAGATACTTTGCCATACCAAATATCCGTACCTTGGTATACTATGCCTTGTTTAAATACAGCACTCTGTGTTTTATTTCACCTGTATATGTAGTCAACAAGAAAGAAAACATAATTTTTCAATACACACCTATATCACAGCGCTTTTTGCTAGCATCTTGTAATGACATCTTTAAATTATGCACAAATATTTGGCTTTTTATTCATAAATCAAAAGGGAAAAAGTGCAACCAATGAAACTATCTCCTAAGAAGTTTGCAGTTTGCTAGAGAGTTGGCAAAACCTATTATAAATAACCATTATTTACTCTAGTAGGAATGCTTCATCGATTTGACATCATTTTATCATTATATCTTCGCCCCCCCCCCCCCCCCCCAAATAGACTTTGCATATTTAATGGGTTTGGTAGGTTTATTGTGGTTAATTCATTATGTGAACCAGGAGCATTATGCATTGTCATTTTCTGCATGTTTTTCAAACAGGAGCCAGCTTAGTTTCCTTTTTCAGTCCATTTCCTTCTTAAGGCACATGATGCTTAAAAAATAATTATCTTCATAATAATCTAGTTTAAGGTTTCTCTCAATTTCTATACTATTCCCCTTTGTCTCTCCCCAAATTTTTTGACAACTTGCTGGCAGCAAATGTTAAAGTGACTAATTACATTACATCCTTTACAGTTGTAGTGTGCTACAACGCAGACTAGAAAACTGGTTTCTGGCAGAGTCCTGGCTTCAGGAACCAGGTCACTAATACACAGTGGCTGGATGGAGGAAGAGCACTGGTGCTTGATTGATGTGATGTGAACTGTATCGAAAGCAGCCTCCCCAGCCTTTCAGCTGAAGGCAAAGGTTCTGAGTGAGTAGCCTCCAGCAAAATGCAAGTGAATTAATCAGGAAACAGTGGGGAGAAACTTGAAGATTCATGTAATTTTTGAAAGGGTCATTAAAAAAGTTCTTAGCAATCCACATAACGTTAAGGAATTATCATGGTCATGGCATTGCTGTTTCATAAAACTGGCATACTTTATTCAGCAATAGGCCTATAGGTAAAGGTATAAACTGCTTGAATACAAAAATAAAAATGAGTTTAAAGGTTTAATCTGTCATTTCTTTCAAGATAATATATTTTAAATTTTCACAGTTAAAATATTCAGAAGCACATGGAATTAGTTCTAAAGTTAAATTACTAAATCACAGTTGTTAAAAATATGCTTTCATTGTTAGAGCTTGTGCAGTGACAAGACTATTTCAGGCAAGTGCAAGACAGCACATTGTGACCTTTTACCAAACAAGCACTTCTCATAATTGTAATTGCCTTGGGCTAGTGAACGCTACTCTTTGTTACACTCATTTTCACAATAATTGTACATGTATTTGAAAAGACATGTCATACATCTTTGATGCCCAACTTACAATAGTTCGGTATGATTAGAGCTAATTAAATCAGATGGGAAAAGTGTACTTAATCATGTTAATTGCCTGAATAGAAAGATCCAGAAATTTGTAGATAAGACCTATAAAGTATTTCCCATATTCTCACTGTGAGTCAAAACTGAGAACTTTTTTTTATTTTTCTTTTTTTAAAGTTTTGCACGCAGTATTGTTCACAGTTTTTGGAAATGTGGATCTCTTGGTGATCCTTCTTCACTCCAAATTTTAATTAAGCATTTGGTTTTCATTTATTATGTAGGGGTTTTTTTCAAAATGCCTAAGCCAATGATGCTTAGCAGAAAAAAAAAAAAATGAGGCTAACTTCAGGCAATCACTTCTGATGTCACTGAGGTGGTTTAAAGACTTTTTTCCTCCTCCATCCACCCCCTCAACTGTTGCCCCTGCAGTATAGCTATGAAAATAAGTTTTGAGTGTGCATCTATATCTCTTAACATTTTATTTCCCTTTTTGTTTTGTTCTGGGACCTTGGACTTCCATTCCTAGTGAAACAGCCAACTTAAGAGGAGCTCCATGCTGAAGTGTTAGTTTGCTCAGTGGACCTGTTACCTACAGATGATACAGAGGAAGACCAGATCACTGGGTTTGCACCAGCTGACACATTGTGAGAATGATCTCAAACTGGACCAATTGGTCCAGAGGCAGAACTTGCTCTCTGTACATCAGTAGGGAAGTTGTAAGCACTGCTCATGATTTTAGTACAAAGTCCTCTAGGTCTGCCTAAAGAGCCACAGGTAGGGCTGTGGTTCCTGCATACAGATCCACTGTAAAAATCTGTGGAAATTATTTCTTCTGAGGAGTTCAATGTGGACTGCTATGAATATTTATAAAGTTGAATATAAAATACAGAAAAAAGTGCTGAACAGCAGGAAAATCTTTAAGAAAAATGAATATATTTAAGTACTTACCTTATGACAGAGTAGTTTAATACTTCTATAAGCAAATAATTCTCAGCAGATAGAAGGACAATGAGGATTTTGCACATTTTAATTTTCACTTCTCAAAAACAACTGTTCTTTCTGCTAATAGATGGAAGCTATTAGACAGTCTGTTTTATTTCATTGAATCTCCTACTTTCATCAGAGGTCAGTACGATTTGTCTACTAATTGTTCCAACTTTTAGCCATCCTAGGATTAAAGAAATGTGGCATTGTAGTTGTTAACCCTATCTGACCATCTTTTATTTTAACAATTTATTATTTATTTTACAGTTAGCATATAGACATCTGTCTATCTTTTCTGTGTTCCTCTCCTGTCTTTTTCCATTTGTGCATTTCCAAAACACCAGAAAAAATACACAGTATAGATACTTAAATATCTGGGGAGGATGGGGAACAGAGAAGCTAAAACATATCTGCAGACTTTGAAGACAACAGTTTATACAGAAGAGTACAAAAGTGGAAATGCCTATTAATGAAGTAAATCCATTTTAGTAAGTGCATCTTAAAGTGCATTTACAATAATAAAAATGCTAACGCGTGCAAATGATCTCAGAATATCTGTTCTTAATTTCAAAGTACCTTTTTCTGATGTTGATTCATAAAATTAAGAAAGTCTATTGTATGAAGTAATTCTTGAGATTAAAAACGTATTTTAGATGTTCCGAAGTCCGCTGCCAATGCTCAGCTATTAATAACTTGGCTATCACTTACAAGCAGCTTTTAGTAAGTCTGTTTTTTCAAAAAATGACAACACTTGACAGAGAAATTGGCCCTTATTTTCCATGTAAAAAGTTTAGCAATCAAAAACCTGTTTTAGAAAAGTTTGAAAGAGTCTCATTCTCATGTGAGTTCTTATGTCAGAACTGCAGTGCGAGGGTGTTCTGTCATGGACAAAGCAAAGGTGGACGGGAATGAAATGGCCCCCCTTCTTCATCCAAAACATCTTTATTATAGAAAATAGAGCAAGATCATTAGGACGACAAAAATTTATTAATACAGCAAAGATTATTTCTTTGTGGTCCCTTGAACATGAGCTGGTTATTTTACCCTGCTTTAAGCAGGGGTTTTGGACTAGATGACCTCCAGGTTGAGGTCCTTCCCAACCTCAACTCTTTTGTGATTCTGGTATTTCACACAATGAATACACTCTTAGAAACCCTCTTTGAAATATCCACATATTGATGAGGCATTCTGATTAATACATGAATAAGGCACCAAATACTTGCAAAAATTACAAATCTTTCAGCAATACTTTCTGTTCAGAAAGACTTATTGCAGCCTGCTTTTAATATCTTTACAATACTTGTTTATGAAATGTGTTTTTTGAAATCTGTCCAATGTTGCACATGATAATTTTCTAGCATGATTTGCTATATACTCATTTTTTTTTTTCTTTTCCTTGCACCACATTATTTGTTCTCTGGTGTTTATGGCTTGGTTTAAAGTATGTATTAAAGCTAAATCTCCTCCTTTCTCACCTTTCCCTTTAAAAAAGAAAGAGGGAGGAGCAGAAAAGATGTGCATACATCAAGGACACACGTTCACTGTGACTTCTTTTGCCTTCCACATTGCTTCCTAGCATGAGGTTTTCCCCAGGAAAATTACTGTGGCATGGCTCCAGAGTTCTTCCACACCACAAATTTTTCCAATTTCTTGCTTATTGACTTCTGATAGCTTGAATCCACCTTATACTTTAAAGCTAGTTGTACTCCCAGAACTGAAACAGCAGAATAATATATCTGGCTTCATACCATTTTTATTATCTGTTTCTTTACTTGTTTTCCTGTTGCTGTCATAAATGAAATACATTAATTTCAAATTTATCAGAAGTGAGTCTGGCTGAACAATGCTTAACTTGTACCATATTGATGAATTTTTTTGAAATACACATGAAGGATAGATACATACATATGGAATTGGTTTGGGACCCCACAAATATTTGATAAATTTGGCTCTATCAAAATAAGTGGGAAAGTAATGATAGGGGAGAAAGCTTCAAGTGCTGCAAGAATTTGAAGCTTTGCATTTATACATGAAGCAGCTAATTTCAGTAGAAATGTGTGATGTTGTCATGCCTTCCTCCACTCTTCCTTATGCAAAGTGAATTTGGAAGTGATTTGGTTTCCTTTCTCATTCTCTTCCTCTCTGTCACTGAGTATGCTTGAAAATTATACTTATTCCTAACACAGAAAGTACCCTCAATTTCCCTTTTTCTACAGTGCTTTTTTACTTTCTTTTGAGCTTCTATTGTGGCAGTCTCTACATTTGCAAGTTGTGATTAGTCCACTCAATGACTAGTTTAGGTTAGTGCACTACAGCCTATTAAGCTTGCCTCTACCCTAGCTGAGGTACCATTCCTTATTACATCCCTGTTTATTGTGTGTTCCCCAGTGATCAGCTCTAAACAACTGTCGTGAAGCTTTAACTGGGTTTGTATTAGACAAATAGGGAAGCTGAGCAGGGGGGAAGGAAGCAGAGAGGAACACCATAAGCATGTTTTTCTCAAACTGCTAAAAAAAATAATAGTATTTACCTTTTTCTTTTTTAGCTGATTTGAAAAATAGTGCCATTATTTACTTTTGGCACTGATCTGATACTTTCAGTGTTTCTTCCCAGGGTTATATATTATGAATCAGTCATGAGAAGGGCCTGTGATAGTTTTTGAAGTCCAAGTGAAACCCACTGGTAATAGTAAAAACTATGCCATCTTAACTGGATGGTAGTATGACACAATACAGGAGAAAACTTCCATATGTGATACCAACAAATGTTACAGGTAAATTAAACTTCTGAGAGAGGCAATAATTTCTGAATCCTCTGTGGGAGAAGTTACATGGAAAACAACAAAAATTGTGACAATATGTAACTGAGATATAACTGAGTCAGAAAGAAAATGTTAGAACAGTCTTTATGCTTTTGATATAATTTTTGTCGCTTCGTAGATGGTATAGAGTGAATAGTTTTCCTAAATACCGAGTACTCGTGGGCTACAGTGGGAATGTGATATCCAGAGACTCTGAAAATCCATCTAGGTGTCTGTCTGCATATTTTTGTAATTAAAAGACACACCTTTAAAATGCCTGTTTTTCATCCCTCACCTTTGTTAATACGTGGAAGTTACTAATATAATTACTATGAAGATAAAACATCCATAAAATCATACTTAAATTAGTATATACCTGTTTTTATTTAAAGTATAAGAAAAAGTGGGGAGGCTAGTCTTTTTGGTTTTGTTGGCTGCATTGCTTCTTTCTAAGTTTATTTTACTTTGTCTTGGAATGTAATGTAGGAGCAGAAGATATCATCTGTTGTTCATTTGACTCAGAAGATCCTCTTTTCTTCCTCTGATATAGTAGCTGGTTGTCCTGTCTGGGGAGATGTTGTATCCTAATGTTTACTGCCTAAATATTAATAGTAACATAGAGCTGGTTTGATTACTGAGAATTTAAGAGTATTAAACAGAGATGCCAGTCTTTTGGGCAGACCGCTCCTAGCCAGTGCACTACGTAGCAAAGATACGGCTACTACTGCTGGATAATAACTTTTATCTGCCTTCTTTCTCTGCTTAAAGGAGCTGGAGCCATGTAATACAATAGCTACTTCCCACAGCAGTTTGTGGGATGAAAATTTGTTCCTTGCTATCAAAACTGAACACAGAAGACACAAGGATGAAATATTTCCAAGGAACAATCTTAAAATCAATATAAGAATGAGGATTTTCTCATGATAACAAACTTTTCCTATTCTCTCTATAATTTTATTTGGCATCTGTAAAAGCTGCAATATTTCTGATTCAATCTTTTTCTTTCTCTGTTTCCCAGTAAAAACAACTTCAATTGTTATGAGGTTGCTACAGCTCTACATTTTTAGGTTCTAAATAGGTTTGGTTTTATTATCTCGTGGCTGAAGTGACAACTATTTTTCTCATTTCTCCAGCATGGCAGGTTATGCACTTCTTTGAACACGCAAAGAAAGTAAGCCATATAAACCAGAAGCAAAGAGTATTTGTATGCAAAATGAATTATGCTGATACTTTCTACACAGACTCTACATTACAGATTCCTTATCCATTGGGAAAGAGTCTAATTTGCTGGAAAATTGGGGTTTCAGCCAAAGAAAGCTTTTCAGGCAAGTTTCTTTCTTTCCAGGGATTTAGATTCTTGCTCCTACATTTACACAAGGATTAGGGTAGCAAGTGGGATTTACAAAAGCATAGGAATTAAACAAATGGGATCCATATGAAGTCATGAGTTTTCGAGAACTAGCATGACACTTAGGCTCCTAAGTACCTATGCCATTTTTAAAAACTGGATTAAAGCTCCTAAATGGCTAAAAATATGTGATAGTGAAGTATTGTGCAGTGACCATTAGCTCACAAACGAGAAGCAGCACAGATTTCTTAGCGTGGCACTCTTCCCTCGCTCACTAGCACAGATTATTGAACTTCTGAAATAATAGAATATTTTAGCCCAGACACAATGCAGCCCTAATATACTCTTTCTAATGGGGCTCATACAGCTCTGTATGATACTGAATGGTGCCTTGTAGACAAACTCCAAGACAGATCAGGAAATTCTAAAATAGATAGCTACTGCCTCAGTTGAAGTTTGAGTTTGTAGTATTTCTGATCTTTTAACTTCGGCCTTGATTCAAACCATAATATTGTGAAATATAAAGTGCTTGTACCACAAGAACCAAGAAGCAGAAACCTGGGCAGAGAAAGAGTAATATTTAGGAGACCATACTCTAAATGTTGTATCCAAAATGAATTTTAGCCCCAGAAACCCCAAAACAATACGTCATGGGTTTTTTTTAGATATTTCTGTCAAGAAAAGTAGATATTTTTAATGAAAATTTCAGAATTAGAAAATTCCTAAATAACCCTTACTTTTCTATGTAAACAATCTGTACATTCCATTACAAATTCTTCCTTATGTTCAGAAGAAATAACAAGCTTGGGGAAAACCAAGGGAAAGCCTTCCAATTCCACTTCCTCTGGCCTAAGATATTTGATTATGAAGAGAACTGAGTCATAGCAATCAAGAGACTTATTGTGAATTTATGATGGTAGAAATTCTCCAAAGAAATTACATAGATTTCTAGCCAAAGAAAACATATACATTTCTGGCCAAAGAAAACTCATGTGCAAACGCTTTAATGGACATTAATTTCCTTAATTCATGAAATGAACTTTGTCCAACCACTGTTTTCTGTTTCCAAAGGAAAGTAAGAGATTTCTTTTTAAAAACAGTCAACTAAAGAGACAAAAGTCTGTCATCTCTTCCCAGTTACAGTATCTAAAAAAGATACTATCCAATGTGATCTACACTGTTTGCCAGCAATGGTGCTTTTTATCAACTTGTTTGTAATTAAAAGAGGGGGGGTTGTGTTGTTTTTTTTTTAAAAATTATGTAATACAAGTATTATTTTCAACACGATTTTCTGGTTTTGGAGCTTGCTTTACAGGCATTTTAGTATGTAACTATAGGCACATTTTTACAACTAGGGTGGGTTTTTTATACACCAAGCATTAAATTATGGTTGTGTAACCACCAGCTCTGGTAACATTTCTGCAGACCAAATGTTTATGATGTTTAATCTCTGTTTGTTGCCAAGTAACTGTATGATATGTGATAATATAACATCTGCTGTACTGGGTTTACATAGCAAACTTTATTTAAAGCTTGGTATATCAAATGGACAATAAGTGCTGTATATTATTGTTCTCAGGCATGTTCCCCTCCCTTCTCTTACATGGGCTGTGTAACTTTTTTGGTTTTAATGTCCTATGGAAGACCATGATTTCCTACCATGTTACAAAACAGAAAAGCTATGGAAAATAAAACTTCAGAGCTTAGACTTCAGACAAGATTTGTATAGAGATAATGCAAACCTGAAGTACCCTGTGCCAGGATGTCTGCTGTTATAATCATGGAATCATAGAATCATTAAGGTTGGAAAAGACCCTTAAGATCATTGAGTCCAACCGTTAACCTAGCACTGCCAAGTCCACCAGTAAACCATGTTCTCAAGCACCACGTCCACCCTTCTTTGAAGTACCTCCAGGGATGGAGACTCAACCACTTCCCTGGGCAGCCTGTTCCAATGCCTGACTCCCCTTTCAGTGAAGAAGTTTTTCCTAATATCCTACCTGAACTTCCCCTGGTGCATCCTGAGGCCATTTCCTCTCGTCCTATTGCTTGTTACTAGGGAGAAGAGACCGGAGTCTGTACACACAGTATAGAACCTATAGAATTGTACAGTGCAATTTTCACAGCATGTCTCCTAACTCCACCCCCATCTTGTCTGCTTCATAGACACTAACTACTCAGGACACCCTGGGAATTCTCCAGACTTTCTAAACCTGATTGTAAGTGCAAATATTTGCTAAAAATGAAAAAGCAGGAGGAGACCTGCTGGAGATTTTTTGGTCCAATCCCCTGCTCAGGGCATGGTCAGTGAGGGCAGGTTGCTGAGGGTCATGTCAAATTGGGTTTTGAATATCTCCAAGGATGGAGACTCTACAACATCTCTGGGCAAGCTGTTCCTGTGTGTGACCACCCTCATAGTGAAGAATTTTTTTCTTTTGTTTAAGTGGAATTTCCTGATTTTCATTTTGTGCCATTGCCTCTTGTCCTGTCCCTTAGCACCACTGAGAAGGGTCTGGCTCTGTTGTCTTTACTTCACCAACAAGTTTTTTTACACATGGAAAAGATCCCCCTTGAGCCTTCTCTTCTCCAGGCTGAGCAGTCCCATCTCTCTCGGCCTCTCCTTGTATGAAATGGTCCAATCCCTTAATCATCATTGTGGCCCTTCACTGTCTTTATCCCAGTATGTCTACATCTCTTTTGTATTGGAGAGCCCAGCACTGGACCCAGCAGTCCAGATGTGTCTCATCACAGCTGAGTAAAAGGGAAGGATCACCTCCTTTAACCTACTGGCCATGCTATGCCTAATGCAGTCCAGGGTGCTGTCGGTCTTCCTTCCTGCAAGAGCACATTGCTGGCTCATGTCTAACGTGTCCTCTACAATCCCAAGGTCCTCTGCCAATCTTATTTTCAGCTGGTTGGCTCCCAGCCTGTAATGGTTATTCCTCCCCAGGGACAGGACTTGGCATTTCCCCTTGTTGAACTTCACGAGGTTCCTGTCAGACCATTTCTCCAGCCTCTCAAGGTCCCTCTGAGTGGCAGCACACCCATCTGGTTCATCAACCACTCTTCCCAGTTTTGTGTTCCATCCTGCAGGTCACTAATGAAGTTAAACAGTGTTGGGCCCAGCACTGATCCTTGTGTTACACTGCTGGTACAGGCCTTCACTTGGATTTTGTGCTGTGGTTGCAACCCTCTGAGTCTAGCAGTTCACCCAGTTTTCAACCTATCTCACTGTCCTCATACTTAGTCCATACTTCATCAATTTGTCAGTGAGGATGTTATGCGAGACAGTGTCAAAAGCCTCGCTGACGTCAAGATAAACAGCACCAACTGCTGTCCTCGGGTCCACTGAACCAGTCACCTCATCACTGAAGGCTATCAGGTTGGTTAAGCACAATTTCCACTTCGTAAATCCATGCTGACTACTCCCAGTCATCTTCTTGTCCTTCATGTGTTTGGAAATGGTTCTGAAGACTATTTTTTCCATCACCTTCCTAGGGGTCAAGGTGGGGCTGGCCAGCTTATGTTCCCAAGATCCTCCTTCTTGCCTTTCTTGAAGAGGGGAGTGACATTTTCTTTCTTACAGTCCAAAATATCTCAACTTAAAAGCAAAAAAACCTGCTTGAATGGAGCTGATCAAAAATAGCGGCCTGAGAGGCCAGAAAAGTTAATGTGCACTCAAAGAGAAGTACAGAAAGCAAAAAAGGCCCTCACGCTGTTCACAAAAGTAGAAATTATGGATTTTTCTCACTTAGTGTTTGAGCCACAAGAAATCATAGTATGTCCACGTTTCTAGCAGAGCAAAGACAGATTTAGAAGACTAAATCACTGAAATGACTGTGGTCATGGTGTGAATTTGGGGGTTGTCCTTTACAGGGACAGGAGTTGGACTTGATGATCCTTGTGGGTCCCTTTCAACTCAGGACATTCTATGATTCTATGATTCTATGATTCTATGATTCTATGACTTGGAGAACAAATGAAAGAAGTGTACATACAGGTCTATGACAGAACTGGAACAGAGAGAATGACAGCAGGTCACCTTTTAAATCAGATGATTTTGAAATAGAGCAACAGAATTAAAAAGTTGACTACAAATCCTGAAAGAGGAAACTCTATGCAATATGTAAAAACTTTAATTGCAAGGCCTTTAAATGCCAGCTCTTTGGAATAGTTGAAGTGGTCAGGGTGCATAGGGTCCTGTTCCCTTTACAAGGCCTCCTCAGAGGCCAAGAAATCTTATTCTGAAATGTCAGCATTATCAGCAGAAAGATTTAATTATGAAAAAAAGCTTAGACTATCTAGAATTTGTGTTCAAAGGTCATGAGCTACAGTATTCCCAAGAAGTATCTGCCCTAACTCCCAAAAAAGGAAAGAATAATAAAAGCAAGGCAGGAACAGATTCACACATATTACTATTCAGTTCCTAAAACCAGTGTCCTACAATAAATTACTTTAAATGATGGAAAATACACTCCAGTTATTTGGGTTTGAAATCTAGATCTGAGACAGGGTATACAAAATAATAGGACAAAAATGGAAACTAATGATAAATTTCAGGGGAAAATTTTAATGATTGTGAAAAGATTGAGGAAAAGAAATAATAGTGATTACTAAAATTCAACTGGCAAAGGTGAAAGTGAGGCTGAAAAAGAAAACGTAAGTATCCCTACTTAATCAGACAATATAAATGAGAATTTCTGGGGGTCATCCAGTAAGACTAATAGAGTAATTGTTAAGAAAACATGTGTTTGGTCTAGTCACAGAGAACATAACCTCATGATACTTACCCCCGCTATATTTTCTCTATTTTAACCTAGAGAAAAGAAGAAAGAGAATAGATTAAAGGAACAATGTGAGAAGGGAATCTATGATGATATGCAGAGAAATTTTAATACTGTGTGTTGCAGAATGCTTGCTTTATTTGAAATGTGTGAGTCTGGCTTTTCTTACTTGTTTGCCTAAACCTCATGATTTATATAACTCTCTGTTTTGCTTCATGAATATGTAATCTATTTAGGTAGCCCAGTTGTTAAGAATACTGCATATGTTTCTGTTTGTTTCACAGGCCTTATACAAGATTTATACAACACACCACTTCACTGAAAACTCTTCTAAACAAAGGCATAACCTAACATGTAGATATAGGAACAAAAAAATACTTTTATGGGTTCTAACTGCACATACAGATGGCTACAAGTAGTTACAGTAAGAGTTGTGGTCCATATAGATCCCTCCAAAAATCATTAGTACAGGCTTCCAGACTTAAAAAGTGCTAGGAGACAATCTCCCAAAACTTTTAATTTGTCTTGGAATAGAAACAATAGCAGAAACTGCAGCATATGCAGTTTAACTGAGGTGAACTGGATTTGCTTAATCCTGTTCTCACACAGTGGTAAAGACAAGGATGTTTTAGGAAAAGCTCTGTGTGGATAAAATTGGAGAATAAGCCGAACCCAAACCAGGAGAATAGTGCATGAGTACTAAAACATGACAATCGTAGTGGTCTTCTGTGTCCTCACCTTGTTTTTTCTGCTAGTTGTTGTTACTATAAGGGCAGAAGGAAGGGTTAGAGACCGCACAAAATGCCAGATTCCATTGACATGTTTTATAAGAGTACCCTATTACATGTGACAAGCAACAGGTGTGGGTGCCCTCCTTCAGGAGTGTAAAAATTGTTATGCAAAGCATCCACTTATGGCACTCTGGCAGGAAGAGAGATGGCTATTTTGGCCTAGAGGACTCATATGAGCCAGTAATATAAACATGGCGAACCAGACAAAATTCCTGCTGAAAGAGATGCTGGTGAGCTTCACCATTAAGCTGAAACATCAGATAATCTCCTGGTGGAAGTGATCCTGGATGTGTGGTTTCATTCTTTTGCTAACAAGACCTTTAATTTTCATTAAATGCCCAGATAATATATCACATGCTTGTTTATAGCAACAACTGCAGCAACCATCTTGTTCACCATTTCTCAGGTTTTTTTCAGATGATCTGATGTCTCTTAGATGGAAGTGGAGGGACAAATTTAACGGAACATGCAGACAGACCAGGCTTTAGCATGGCATCCTTTTCATAGACATACATAGAAAATCTCATTTCCATTATCTTGCTTTAGGGATTAGTTTTGTACAAAAACAATAGTGTAACACAGAGGAACTTTATGCAAGAAAGAAAAAAATATTTTGGATATTTTAGATCCTTTAATATTCTTATTTGTCTTTTTGTATTTTGGGCCTCTTCTTTTTTTGTGGGGGAGGGAGAATCCTGCCCTATAATAAAAAGTCTTTTAGGATCAAAGCCTTGCTTTATTCCTTCCTGTCCTCTTTGTAAGATCAAAATATAAATTTTAAATCTGCCACACAAAGACACTGATACTGTGAAGATGTTAGGCTGATATTTCACTCAATACTCTTTGGTTCTTTTGTATTTCAAGGCTGCATTAACATCTGTGATGACAGCATTTTGATCATTTGTAGTTTTTCCTCGGAGACCACTGGGAAATGTCGCTGTGTGTTCAAGAAAACTAACAGAAAAAAAAGAGCAGTATATACACCTTCTCTGAAGTCATAGGGGTAGCACAAGTGTCACATCAGATTCAATTAGAGATGAGCAGATCATGAAAACCCCAACATCTGGATGCATTTGCTCTTTTCCTCCAATATTCAACCTGTCATTAATCACAGGGGACTCACAAGCTTAAAACATTTTAAAAGGCTTCTTGGAAATATTCTTCCCGTCTTCTAAGATTCCATTTTAGCAATGCCTCTTCTTTTCTCAACATGCATCATTGAAACTTTTGCATAATAATGGCCTCTTTATTAGTTAACATTTTATCTGCTTCTGCACTTTGTCACAGGAAGTGCTAGTATTCTATTTAATGCATTACATAGTTCTTTTAGAAAAAATTTCTTATGTAAAAAAATTGAGGATTGTAACTTCAATTTGGGAAAAACTTGAGAAGAAAGGATTAGGTATGAGAAATAAAGACCTTTTTCATTTGTATGCCAAAAGCAACAGGGTTGGGGTTTTTTAATATGTGGTAAGGAAAAGACAATGAGAAAGACATAAATTGAAAGAAGAGGCAGATTTTTTGTCTCTCAATGCAAGATTTATGGGAACATTTCAGAAGACAAAAGCTGATCTTCAATCAGTCATAGTGATAACTAAGTTATATTAGGCAGCTCATTTACGGTCATATGCCTATGGCTTCACACACGTATCTTTAGTACCTTTATATGTATCTGCCCTCAGTTTGAACTGCTTGATTCAGGGTATAACCAGGCTTGTTCACACAGTGAGGCAGAATATTCTTACAGGGCTGCTGTGCAATTCATGGCATATGTGATTTTAAATGATGCCCTTGTGAATGAAAACTAATCTGATCGTAACTGAGAAATGAGATGTAAGGTTGTTAAAAGTCTCAAGCAGGTATAAAGAATTCACTTTTTATGAAAGACCTTGCCATATATTTATTTTTTAAAAGGCAATATTTTCTCTAGTGCTATATCTGAATACATAGGACTATACCTATCTTAGGAGAAATAAAGAAAAAAACCAACATCCTTGCATTGCATTATTTAAGTTTTGCTCTGCTCATAATTGCTCTAAGGAACCTCAGAATTCTCAATATTAATATTCATCTGGACAGTGAGTGTGTATATTAATTTTTCAAGACTGCAGGTTCAGGTTGCACATAATTAATTTTATTGCAACCTGCTGTAGACTACTGCTACTGCATTATTTCTTTTACAGACATCAGTATTGAAAGAAAAAAATAAACCAAACCCAAAAGCATACACCAGTGTTTTCCAAGGTACTGCAGTTATCAACTGAAATGCTATAGTTTTTCCTTCTATTCTTATAATTATCTGTGTTTCCTAAATATTGCCACCTATGGCAGCTTTTCATAAATGATGGCTTTCCAATGACGGTGCTTTATTTCAAGAGCCCTCTCATGAAGTGGACACTTTAACATAGCAATCTAAAAACAAATCTATTATTTTAATCTCATTTCAGATCTTCTCCGCTGCTGTTGGTATAAGATTATCGTGCTTGACAATGCTTGGTTAAATGTTGACATGTAGTAGTTAGAGAGGTAAGCACACCACATGCACTTCATAGCCAGGCACTGGCCAGCTCTGAGGGCATGAGAAGCAGGCAGCAGTGCCAGGCACTATGCTGAGAAGTGCCTGAAGGTTCAGCTTTATAGTCAATCAGACTTAATATCCCTCCTCTGACAGAGGTGCCTTGTTCCCGAGGTCATTTGCCTGTGCCAAAAATAGCAGAATGAAGAGAGGACAAAAAGAAACCCAGGCTCAGAAAATCAGCAAGAAAGTAAATTGTAATGAGGAATTCTATTAGTTTCTTGAGGCAAGCTAAGAGATGGGAGATCTTTCTGAACTGCGGGGTGAATTCAAAGAAATGGTGTGGACTTCAAGAAAAGAACTCCATCTCTCTGGTTTCCTTTGATTTCAAAGTGTAGGAATATTTTGCCTTAGCATGGTAATGAATTCTTTCCCCTATTTAATCCTGCGCTATAGTTGCAATATCTTCCAGGGACATGTCAGTCATTTTTTCTAAAAATGGTCTAAGTTCATAAACATAAGAGGTTTAATCTCATTGTATTATCTCAAATCTCAGAAAGATCAGAAGGGTTTTCATCCTCAGAAAGTAAGTTTTACTTCAATAAAAAAGTTGAACAAGAAATGTTCTAAAATATAGATAACTCAGACTGGCCAGGTGAGGCAGCCATTCCTGTGAATTTTTGTCCTTGCAGGAAGTGTCCAGCCAATAAACTGCCTTTCTGAGTTGCAGACAGCTCCATACAGCCCTGTCTACCTCTAAGAAACTAAGACTATTTGTAATCATTATAATTTGCAAGGAAGCATCTGAGAGCACTTAGTAAAACAGACATAAACATAGATCTTTGGAATTATTATTTTTCTATTACAAAGCTTGTGGGTTTTCAGGCTGTTCCATTCTTTTGACGTGCAGATTAGTGGTATTTTGATGTACAGTTTGGATTAATCTTTTTTTCATTAGCTGCATTAAATTCTAACGGGTGGCTGGTCTCTTCAAATAACAGAATTTTGCATAGAGCAAACGTATGTATCGTGACCATAAACACCTAAAGCTGAAGCGACAGCTTAGAAAAAGGAGTATGGAAGTAGGTGGCTGATGTAAAAATATTATCTTCTGGCTAGTTTCCAGTTGAGTGACTGATTGTGGTGGCTCTCAGTTTCATCAGTGCAAGACAAATTGTTCAATATATTTTAAATGTACATCCAACCTGATAGACATGGAATATGAATTTAGGCACTTTCCCTTTGAGGAGGATCAATATGTCTTCAGCTGCATGGTATCTCTGAAGTAAAATATTAATTTTTAATACAGCTTCAGAATCGGTTACTTCACTTACAATTTTTTTTTTACTAATGTTTGTTTCTAATGAAAAACAAGTTTGACACATTTGTTTTCAAACCATTCATCAGTGATGGTTCAGAAATCAAACACAAGATGGGTTGTAAACTTGATTTATGACCCAACAGCTTTTCTTTGAAAGAATCTGACATGTCAAACCCCATTTTTTTGAGAGCAATATACCAGATTTGGTTAACTTTGTCTGGGATAAGGTTCTTGACTCTTAAGTGGGAAAAAAGAGAAAAAAAAAAAAAAAAAAGACAGTAATAGGGAAAGAGAGAAAGAGAAATAAAAAGGGGAGGTGGAGGGGGGAGAGAGGGAGAAGTGCACCCATGCATCAGTAGATATTAGTAACCAGGAACCAAGATTCTTGCCAAGAGACTTGAGAATTCCCTTATGCAAGAATAAGAATCTGAACACTCTGTTCCTCCTATATGACAACCATGTTGATAACTACTACCTGGTGGGAAGAGGACCCTCTCTTTATTTTTTTAAACACATTCAAAAGAGTTCTGGTTCTTTCTGTACAGTACAGAACAGGAAATGCTTTGAAATTATGAATATTTTTGTAGGATGTGAAAATTATTGCTTTCCTACATCTATTCATAAAACAGAAAAAAAGGTATTTAACTTTTTTAAGAGACCAGCTGTAGTTGTGAGTTTTGTAATTTTGTTAAGTAAAAGTTTAGGAAGAAAGGATTAAATTCTGGTTTTGGTGTTCAATTTAGTAGATAACTGTGCTTCAATATATCCATCTGAAAATTGTATTAATTTTGAATAGCCTGTTGCATGGTGCATTGACTCAGTTAAGAAACCACACCCCATGATCTGAAGGATATGAAATAGCTTATAGAAGACACACAGGTCTCCTTCAGAGTTTCTAAACTGAACGAGGATTGCAGAAACTTTGTGCTGTCCATTAATATTGTTACCTTTGGAGAGTGTAAACTTGAAAGAGAGAGAGTCAGCTGGAGAATTTCCCACCTCTGCCTCCGTCCACATGGATTAATTGCCAGGAAAACATACATACATTTGCAAGCTAATAAATAGATAAAATAACAGACACTAAAGGTGTTGATTGACTGAGGGCATATTTCAAAACACCTTTGAAAAGTCTGATATTTTAAGTATACCAAGTTATTAAAATTATTTTCCTTGCCTATATTACTCCCATTCATAGTATTTCCCCACAGCCTCAACTCTGGAGTGCAGAATATCCAGGTATGCTTTCACTTTTCCAGATTGGTGAAAGAGTTGGCCCTGGGAGATGTGATTGTTTGTAGTATAGACATACCCACAACAGTGTTAGGCTGGTTGGCATCCATAGGGAATGCAATACTGAAATACTGATATTTGCCCCAATTTAGAGGGCTTAGAGTTGTACTGTCTTATTAAGCATTAATTCTTCCTGGTCAAAAATATTGGTAGCTATCACTTTAAAATAAGTATACAACAGCGTTAACCTCTAGTGTATCTTTGTTTTAATGTTGACTAGAGTTTTTATGTACTCCTGGATGATGGGACAGAGTGCACTCTCAGCAAAATGGGAGGAACGGGTGACAAAGTGGAGGGCAGGTCTGCTGTTTAGGGAGACCTTGACAAGTTGGAGAAAGTCATGGAGTCCAACAAAGGCAAATACAACATTTTGCTCAGGAGTGGAATAACCTCGTGCAGCAGTGCAGAACTGGGGACTGACTGAGTAGAAAAAAGCTTTGCAGGAAAGGTCCTGGCAGCCCAGGTGGACAGTAAGTTGAGCATGAGTTGGCAAAGCCAAGAATTTAGCAAGCAGGTCCAGGAGGGTGATCCTTCACATCTGTTTAGCATCTGTGAGGGCACATCTGGAATGCTGTGTCAAATTTCGGGCTCCCCAGTGTACAAAAAGAATGGACATACTGGATTGAGTCTAGTGCAGGACCACAAGGTTTTGGGGGGCTGGAATACCTGAAGTGGTGAAATCTCCATCCAGAGATGTTCAGAACATGATGGATGAGGTACTGACAACCTACTCTATTGGACCTGCTTTGAACAATAGGTTGGACCACTTGGCCTCCAGAGGGTCTTTCCAGCCTACATGCTCCTGTGATTCTGATACATCAGTTCTGTGTCTAATTTATTATTTTCAGTAACATTTTCTCTGTTAAATTATCTATTGAATCTCACAAGTTATGGGAAAATTAAATTGGGCACAAATCTTATAATAACTTCATACTGTTGTTGAAGGATGATTTACCTGCATATATTAGCATTCTGTGCCTGTTCATTTAAAAGTAGGACATCTGTTAGAGACCTGAAGTACAGGACCACAAAAGTAATGTCGATCTTTGCTTAAATTGATGAAAATACTGTTTTCTAGTCTACTTATTTGTTGCATTCAGATTAACTCTGCCAGTTACTATATCTTTACTTACAATGAGAGAACTTTGTTTGCTCAGAATTTCAAAACAGATTTAGAACAACAGTGACTCAGAAGACATTATCTGATGAATGGTAATTGAGTTGAGAATGACAGAACTGCAAAACTAAATTTAAATTCATAGTGGATGATGTTTAAAAAATGGCAATGTGCTGACAAATTATGGGCCTTTACAGAGAAGTTAAGAAATGGGAATGACTAATTTTGCAGTTTAAGAAAAAATATTATTTCGAATCCTGTTCCCTTCCACCCACTTTAGCCCCCAAGAAAATAAATAAAAAAAAAAAAAAAAAAAAGAAAAGAGAGACAAAAAGAGCTAAAAAACATTAAAATCAGTGTAAAGAAAAGTAACAACCCACAGATGTTGCCAGAAAGTCTTTCACAGCTGTGGCTCTCTCCAAAGTCTGTAGTGCAGAATGATTTCCTGTATAGAGTAGAAGCTGTTGCTGGAAAAATGAACTGAAAGAGGGTCTATGGACCAAATCCAGTTCTCTTTCCATCCTTGAAGAGATATTTTGATTCAGTACTAGATCTGATGGGTCAACATCCCAGACACCAATTGAGTGGGTTTATGCTCTGGTCAGATAAAGGAAAACCTCTGTAAAGTAGAAACATATGAGTTGATAATGGATCCATTTTGTAATGGCTGCAAAGTTGAAATTAATACTGTAGATTTTAAAGGGCATTGATAATTTAATCAAAGAGCAGAGGAAATATAGTAAAGAGAATGCAGCTAAACCTCTCCTGCAATTCAACTGACAGGAGATGAGTGTGTTTAGTAGATTAAACCCATCCACATGTGGATATGTGTGTGTCAGTAAGAATGGGAACAGTGATTTTGACAAGTTGGAGGGAAAAAATATGATAGAGTTATATCAAAATGTCAAATGTACTTTGAATCTCTGACAGCCCATAATCTGTGTTAAAGACTGAAGTATGAATTAACGTTGAAAAGCAAAACATCAAAATGTTCCAGGTGACTACAAAAGTTGCAGCTTTCCCATGAACATTTTCTATCAATTTTAAAGAAAAAAATAAATGAATGTTCTTTTTTCATATAGCATGCACTGATCTGTCAGAGATCAGCAAAGAGTGCACTTGGTAACAACAGCAAAAGTAGTAATGATCAATGTTACTTCTAGGAATTAAATATACAGATGATGACTCTAGTAGAATAGCTGCACTATTTAGCTGTGTGGTTTGAACATGCTTCAACAACATTCAGAAGGTTTTTGACCACTACAAAACTCTTCCTATTCCACAACTTGCATAAGTCTACTAATGTTATTTCAGGGTAGATCAAAAGGGAGGAGGGAAGTAATCTTATAATAAGAAAACTATATATGTGAATTTCTTTCTTTTCTAGCACCACTAACAGATAAACCACCAAAGCTTTTACACCCCTTGGAGAGTAAGCTAACAATTCAGGAGACCCAGTTAGGTAAGTAGCAAATACATAATTTCTATTCAAATTGTATGAAGGTATTTGATGTGTTAAAGAATGATGGTAATGTGATGGTATGTTGGCATTAATAATTTCATTGAAAAGGCATTAAACATACTTTGTTTCCATGCAGAGATGTATCATATACCATCTAGAAGATTGTTGTTCACAAAAAAAATGGTCATAATTAATACTGAATACTAAGCTCTTGAATATTACTGATACTGTTTTTTACTTTTGCTGAAAGTCTATAGTTATAAGTGTACCTGAGGTTTTCTTTCTGAATTTTCCCTTTTCTGTATATATTTTTATATATATATATACACACACACTGTAGGATTCAGTGGGATTTTGTGGTTTAAATTCTGCTTGCAAGACTTCTTTACTTTGGCGATTACTTATGGAATTGCAAAGGCATTCTGTAATTATAAATGTTGTGCTGGTCTAAAACCATCCAGCAAACAGTGAGAAGTTAACATAATAGCATCTGATTGTTCTGAATGCACGGATATATATGTAAAGATGAATGGAGGGAAACTGATGCACGAAGAAACCATTTTGCTTCACTTTTTCTAGCCTAGTGGATGGTGGGTATGTTTTGTCACTTTGGTCTCCTACTGCCATACAGGTAATTAAGGCTCCAAAGCTAAGTGCATGAGTTACTACTCAGTTTGCAGGGTATAACAAACCATCTCCTTTGTGGATCAACACATAGGGCAACTTGTAAGAAACAGTCTTCAGTAGGTTACACTGGAATTATGCTTTGGTGTCAGAACAGTAACCTATTGATAGATCTTCTAGCATGTTAGCTACAGAAACAAATGGAAACAAATCTGGTGCTTGTCTAAATCTCATAGGAAAAAAAATAAATAAAGCAAGCAAAACTCAGTACATTCTGCAGCACAAAAAGAGAAAAAGCAGAAGGGTTGCAAATTAATTCTGACAGTCATTGGCAGAACATTTTATGATGTTTGCCAGCCTAATAGTGGCCAGAGAATAATTCATCTTTGGTTTGATATTCATAAAATATTACTTAAAATGATTCATGCTATTCAGGTAATATTCTGAGATGCTGATACACATGTTTTCAGAAATAATTATGTAGAAAAGGGGAGATGTAGCATATTTCCTTCTAGAGCTAATTTCTGTTGTTCTCAAGGTATTGTTTCTGATATACCAACTCAGAAAACTTTTCCTATATGACAATCCTAGATGATTTTACCTTTTCATTTGAACACAAGCCTAGGGAACAGCGAGTAAAGTGACTCTACACATTTTTTTCCTAACTAATGTTGCTTACTGAGATATTTTTGATGAAAAAACAAAAGGCAGAACCTTTTTGGGCTTTGATGTTGTCTTGCTAAATATACTGTATGAGTGAGACTATTTCAATAAGTATAATTATTAATGGCTAGCTAGATGCTTTTTATCTATGATTTTTAGAATTAATCATATCTTTGATTTCTCATAGTTCTAAGAAACAGATTAAATAATTTGAGAAGTGCTGGGTTTGGAAAAGATACTTTTCAGAAAACTAAACTGCTATTGATGAATATGAAAGATTTAATTTGAAAATGTCACTTTCAGACACAGATGGGAAAGTCTGACCATAATAAATGTGAAACTGTAATACTTAGCCTTATATCAAGAAGCTACAAGAATATATTAATTTGATGTTTAAAAGCCTGTGAAAAAGCCTGTGAGAACTGGAGCAAGTGCAAAAAAGTGATAGTTTCTTGACACAAAAATTATGTTGTTTCACTCTTAGATTTAATGTCTTAGTCCTGCTGGATGACATTTGAAAGGTCTATGTTTCACTTTCACTGAGGAAAGCTAGCATTCTTTTCAGGGGGCCAGTTCATATCCTGCAAAAAATGCAAAATATTTTAATGTTGGGATAATGTCAAGGTTCACTTAGCCAAACCTTAGATAGTTACCTAAGCCAGCAGCCTCCTATCCACCTGAGGCTTGGGGTGACCACATGTTGCAGACTAGTCTAGATGCTGCCAGAAAACGTTAGTCCTCCAGAATGTGTTTGGGATGGTGTATTTGCCCCTTATTTGGAAAATAAATATGTTGGTGGAAGGGACATAAGTGGAATGGGTGGCACAGAAAAGGGAGAGCAAGCAAGGAGGACCTTGAGGTAGACTGGGATTTCATTAGCAGGTTACAAGTCAGTGCAGTGGGGAGTTGGGGCAATCCCTGCTCTCCCCCCACATTTCTGTGCTTCTCACCTTGCAGTCCTCCACCTTAAACTGGAAATGAAGCAGGTTGCAAATGTCAAGGCATGCCCAGGGGGGCACATACATAATTTACAGGGATGTGTGTGATTCTCCAGGTGCGTGTGGTGTGCTAAAACATCAATAGTGATGGTTCACCTCAAAATGTTCCCCTGCTGGCAGGCCTCTGGGGAGTGGTGCTGGGCATACTTTTGATGAAGCCCTCAGTAACCCCAGTGTGTTTGCTGCCAAAGGAGCTACTGGAGTTCAGTTCTTAAACAGGGCACCTCCATGCAGTGTTTTCCCATCAAGGTGGGAAGACTCCAGGCATATCTCATTGGTTTGGCTCCAGCACTGCTGAATGACAGATATATCTGACATTTATTGCTGAGATATATTGGTCTCTTCTATACACCAGCAATTAAAATTAATGTCATGGGACCACAGACCTGTTGTATTATTGTGTTGCATGGCTTCTGTAAAACAGCATCAGACCAAAAGGTGACTGCACATTAAGGAAGGAGTTTCTCTAAGGGGTGACTGACGGAGTGTTATGGCATAGGTTAGCAACTGCGGTTTGACTTGCTAAGACAAAAGGAAAGAAACCAGATCTGGAGAATCTGCACTCCTCAATCCTATGAACCTACAGGCTTCCATCACGCTCAAGCTGTCCACAGTCAGACATGGGAAAGGTATCCTGCTATTCACCAAATGTTTGGGAGAGTGTTAAGCATGGCTGCACTGCAATGAGCAACCTTAGGGAGTCACAGGAATCTTGCGACCTTATCTGAAAGATCTTTTTATCACACTGAATAGTAACCAGAAAAGCACAAGATAGAAGTGCAGGATAGAAACGGAAGAAAAAAATCATTTCTCAAAAGCTTTTCTTAAAAGACAGCATGAGACAGCCAAAGGATGAAGCAGAGAAATCTTAGATGAGAAAAGAAAGATTAGTTCCCAATTTATCCTGTTCTGCATTTAATGTTTTTGTTTGTAACTTCACTTCCAATTTTGTAATCAATAACTTAATCCTGTTGCAAGGGTAAAAATACTTTTTTCTTTTTAAGCTTTTCTCCTGTTAAAAGGGTTCTTAGGTAGCTGTGGTGACCTCAATATAAACTGCTTCTCTGGAAAAAATGACTCCAGATAAAATATTATGTCAAATACAGTCTTCAAAAGTATGCAGCCTGCAAGAAGCTTGGAGCTTTAAGGAGATGAGGAGTGTTTCCCACTCAGCTCAGAGCAACTCCGCGGGCTGTCAGCAGCATATGCCAGGGATGGGAGAAAAGCAGGCAATGAATGGGAGGCAAGGGGAGGCAAGGCACATTTAATGAAGAATAACATAATGACCCAAGGAACTTCATCCCACAATATTCTTCCTTGCACCCTCAACACGCTAACAGACTCAAACAAATCCCTGCTAACATAAAAAACCCCATGTAATAATAATAAAAATACAAACTTTTCAGTTCAGACCTGTTCAGAAAGGAATTATTTGACATTTTTTCTTACATATGAAAAATCCTAAACCTTCAGATAACTGTGTTTTTAATTCTAGATTAATGTAGATGTTATATATTTATGATATAAATATATTATATCCATGATATGTATATTTATATAAAAATTATGTTCTGTTTTTCTATATTGGTAAATTCTGAGTCTTTTCAGTTTCACCTGTCTTTCAGGTAACATTGTTTTTCCCACCAGCACTGTCAAATATCTGTCCTCCTCAAGGAAACAGGAATACGTTTAGTCTGACTAAAGAGAATTTGATTTTAGTATAGACTTAGTCCATCTTCATGTTACTAAAGACGACATGTGTCTCCACAACAGGCAGTAATGGATCTGAATTAAAAAAACCTAAAACTCAATGATTATTTGAAACATTCACAAGCTAGTTAGCCTGTGTCCTCCCCACTTTTCACTGTGTTTCCTGATTCTGCACAAGGCTGTAATTTGAAATGCCAAAATTCACCCAGAAAAATAAAGTAATTGTTGAATTATTTTTAGCTAGGCTTGATGTTGGAGAAAAGAAAAAAGGAATAAAGGATTTCCAGCACTATATGAATGGACCTAAAAGATAAGTTTAGACAGGCACCTGAACACTTTCTCTGTCACCTGAATGAAATGAGTTTTCCTGAATTTCAATAAAATTAAATTGACTGTTATCTAATGAATTGGGGCTTGCTTCTTTCTCCTCCTTCCCCACACATATTCAAGAAAAAATGTCACTGAAACTACTTTTAATGTATTATTTCTAAAGTAAGAATACAAAGAAGTGCCAGAGGTAAATCATCAGGGAGAGGAGAATGCTACTTCATTTATAGCACTATGTTGTCATAAAAATCTTCTACACAAATTGGCCTTGTTAATGATAAAAGCCCTCCTTAACTAGCTTAATCAGTAGCTGTATAAATAAATTAACTAAAGTGATATGAAATAACTAGCAATCTGTGCCTCCTTTCAGGATGAAAATTAAAATCAAAGAACATCTAAAATTATTAATTTTTATCTCTACACATTTCATCTAATTGCTATATCCACTTTGTAATAGGACCAGAATTTTTTTCATTATGATATAGGGATTTTTAATCTATTTGATTACATCAACATTCTTTAAACCAAATTGATCTTTTTCAGTCATGTGATTCGATTGGACACTTTGGTTCTTTGATATATTCTATTATTAGATTAGCATAATATGAGCAACAGTTTCACATGGGAATAATCAAAACTGTAAATTCCAAAATTACTTTACACATATCACCTGTTTTGTTATTTACCTGAGAGCTTGAGTTTTACTTTCATAAAACAATTAATGGTGTTTTGAAAAGGTAAAAAAAAAAAAAAGTAATAAAGTCCTTTTTTTCTGTTTGAACTATTTATTGTAAAAAGTTAGTTTTCAACAAACTAATATCTAAAAAAAAAAGTTTTCATTGAAAAATTCCTAGCCTCACTGTTCTAAAATGTTTTGCTTTAATATCATATCATAATTTGTGGGCTAAAGTTCAGTTTAGTGTGCTCACCTATTCGAATAGCAGGACTTTCAATGGAAAAAGCTTTGCTTAAAGACTCACTTGCACAGTCCATGATTTAACTGAAGACTGGTACATGAAAACTCAAATGTTTGAAATGTAGTTTTTTAACCTAGCCAGATGCAAGTTGACCAAAATCTCATACATGCTGTTTTATACATTCTACTGGAAAGAAAGAAAATAATTTTCAAATTTTTTCTTGGCATTTTCAGCTCAATTTTCCAGTTCCAAATGGAGAAGTATAGTATAGAAGTATGTTCCCAAAGTAAAAATGGACTGAGGACTTCCAAAGGTCTTGACTCAGGGGGGAAAAAAAAAAATCTAGTGAAGAAAACCACATGGTAATAAGGGAGATTTTAATTACTAAGATCTGATTATTAAAATAAAAGAAAAATATTTCCTAGGTACCCTATAGTACCTTCTTTAGACTTTCAACCTTTAGACTGCATTAATACAGCTATTCTGTAGCTGAGGCTGTCCATGAAGGGCCAAACATTATTTACTAAAAAGGAGACAATAAGTTAGTCAGAAACATTCAACTGCACTAAGGAAAGGTTTGCAGTTACAGCTCAGTGACAACATGTCAACTGATTTTCTTTCCCCTCTTTTTCCTAATGTAATCAAACCCTAAAAGATCACAATTAAGATAATTAGAAATAGCATATCTATGTATTTTAAATGTTTATTTTTCTCTCTTTCTCCATCTGTGTGCTCATCTGAGAATAAATACATATACTTGTATAACTAATCTCTCCCTATATATATAACATATATATACGAAAGTATACATGTGTAGATAAAACTTGACAATGCACTTGTACAAATTTTATCCCACTTTATTAATGCTTTGTCCAGGAAACATTTATCTGAACTAACAATGGAATAATAAAACATCTTTATTAATGTTAAATTATAATCCATTGAGAAATGTCTGCTCTAGAGGGTACTATATACCATACTTATCTGAGGTACTTTCCGTGTTAAGCATCTAAATAGGATTTAATGCAATAAAAAGTGTTTGTCTGTTCAGTCTCTCTGCAACTATGTACATTTCATTCTCTATGTACAGATTAGATATATGAGATTTTTCTATTTCAGACTGTTTGTGTAATTTTTCACATTTCCTATTAAAAAGGTAAACATTGAGTTTATTTTTAGAATATGAGAGAAGATTGTGGAACATCAAAAGATTTTCCATATCAGTTGGATGATCATCCAAAAGTTTGGTTTCCTATCTAAGACTCTTAAACAATCAAAATTCATGTGTCTCTTACTAGAAAAATAAAATATAATCAGATACAGCAAAACTTTTATAAGAATTCTCTGTGAGAGACAGCAGGATATAACTTATTGAAACCAAGATCATAATAAGTACAGAATACCATACATCAAGAAATGCAATTTAGAAATAGGCACATACTGTACATGATTTCCACCCTATGAAATTATAGTCCTAAAAAGACTGTAATTCTGTAAATTTGAAACATCAGGAGTCACATTGTTCTGAAATTGTTTTTGCCAGAGTTTTGGCTCCAAGATATACTTTGTGTTTCTAAATTATATTTAGGTGCCTCATCGTATCTAGTGTTGAAAGACACACAAGTGTTCCCTTGCACACAAAAAAATAAAACATCACTTAATGGTACTATGGAAAAGCATTAAAATGTTAAGTAGTGAATATCAAAATCAAAATTTAACACTGTGTCCTAAGTACTTATCATTGATAACTATTTTAAATTAATGATTGATAACAATTTTAAATTAATGAACTCCTCCAGAATATTCTGCTTTAGAGATACAGATCTCTTATGAGCAGTAACAGTCTTCAGTAAGGATGTCTTTGGGCCACTGGTGGAATGACAAACACTAGTACAGTTTTTTTTCTCCCAGGAATTAGTCTGCTTTCCAGTTCTAGAATAAATGCTTTCCAGCATTATTGGTGAAGTCACCATATGTTCATGCAGTCCAAATTAGGAGTGCTTTTACAAGAAGCTGCATTGAACATTGTTTTTGTCTTAGATGTACTACGGATTTGTAGATTGTATTAAAGTTTAGTGTTATACACAGGTTTCATTCTTAAAAATCCATCTAAATCTGCATGCATTATTAATAGCAATAGTTATTGGGGATTTGACAGTTTGTCATGTCAATAGAAAATGGAAAGTTTTTTGGAGAAACATTGAGGGACTGAAGGGCTTAAATACTTGTGATAAATTCCTACAGTATGAATATTTTGAAACAATCAATTGAACAGGATCTTTTTTATATTTGTTAACAGACATGTAACACAAAGTTCAGATTGTTCATATCTAAGTGCTATTCTTGTCTGTTTACACAGTATATTATGAATGAATGCAGAATATAATATCCCCAGATATACTCAACACACATTTGTTATAAATGGCCAATTCACTAGCGATTTAATTTTATATTATATTTAATATCTGAGGAATTTGCAAATAAAAAAAGACTCATGGAAATTCTGTTTGATGCTACATAGCATAATTGATTAAAGAAAGAAAATAATTCCAACGATAGTTTATTTATGGCATGTATTGTAAACCTTCATATAACACTTTAGTAGTGATGAATGCATGATGAAGAACTATCGGTCAGTGCAATCCTTTGCTTTGGGTTAGGCTTGAGAATAATAGGATACATATGGTTATTAGTTCAAATTTCATATTTGACAACAAATTACCAGCAATGTGTTTAACACTCACATGCCAATCATAATTTGTGCCCTATGTCCCTCCCAGAAAGCACTAGACAGCTATAAGCAAAAGACAACACAACAGTATTTTCCACGATCTGTCTTTTAATTTCTTATCCTTTTGCCTAAGGTACAATTCTGGCAATGGACTACTTAGTTACTTTTTCTTGTTTCCACAGAAGAAATTAAAATATCACCTGCAATAAGAGATTTATTCAGCGCTTAGTTTTCATGCCAATCTGAAAGTATACACAAAAAAAATCCAAATAAAAAGAAACAAGGGTTAAACACTTGTTTCACTAAACTCAGAGGTAACTCTTGAGAACCGTGGAGCTCGGAAGTTAAAAGAGAGAGAAGGCATCTACTTCAGTAAAACCGGAATTTAAATTTACACCTTAGGATCTAGTTATTTTCGAGGCCTGTCTTGGGTATCTACCTTGAACTCTGCAGCAAATGTCATCTTCTAATGTACCAGTCATTTCAACTGCTTAAAGTATCCTTTAAATAGATATGTGCTATATTATAAATATACTGGTATCATTCCAATAATTAGTTTATAATAACTGAAAATATTTACCGGAAAGGAAATATTAGAAAAAATGTCATACTTACCAAGAAATAAAACGTATCAAGTGACTATTCATATTCACTACAGAAACAAAACTTCAGTTAAACCACATTAGGGTTATTAAGAAAAAGTTACAAACATTACAAAATTACCTCTCCCTACACTAATGTAATGGATAGATTTGAGATGTGAGGCTATAGGGTCATATGTTTTGTTTCTTTGACAGCTCATTCTAGGCAATTCATTTCAAGTAATAAATGCTTGTATTTTTAAATAATTCATTCAGGGTCAGATTTTCCATGGGATTTCTAAAAACATGCATGGTACGTTTCTGCTCATTAAAAATCATAAGAGGACTAGCTTCTTGGTGCTGATTTTACAATACTTTTAGAGATTGATACTAGAGATACCTACAGGTTTGTTATAGTTTAAATATTAGTAGAGAGGTTTTTTGGGTTTGTTGTGTGTGTTTTTAGTCTCTCACTAGTTTCTTTTAAACAGAGGATTCATCCCACAAGTCAAAATTAGAGAATTTCTTTTTGGAAGACATTTTCAACCTTTAATATGGAGATTCAACTCCCATATGAAGAAAGATGATTTACAAATAGAGAAGCCAATATTGTACAATCTTCTTTTTATTTTTTTTTTTCCTTTGTCAAATGGTAATGAGTGTCAAAACATTCATTTTATCACAAATAGAGTATACAAGGTGCCATTTTTAGTTTCCCAATGCTTTGGAAAGGTCAGATATTTTAAAAAGCTTATAAACGCAAATACCTCCCATCATCTGAGTACTCAAATCAGTGAGATTCCTGATATCAGTCTTTCCTTGAGGTAAGGAGAACAGGGTACATAGAAAATGGAGTTTGGTTTCCAGGGCAGTCTTGAGCCAGCACACCAGCAGATCAAGAGAGAAGGGACTGTACAAGCTTCTATTATTATAGAAGAGATAAGCCTGGGGAGAAGGCAAATTTTGCTACTAACTGTTTCCTGGAATCTCTGGACATGCAAACGCCTTTTTTTTTTGTTGTTGTTTTCTGTTTAAAATGCTTCTGACACAGTCACCATGAAAGAGGAAGTTATCAAAAACATAAAAATCCATTTAGAGTCAGATGCACAAAAATATTTAGATGTCTAACTTCAATTGCTGTCAATACCTTTGTGTTCCTGCAATTTACATATTATGAAGAGTGTTCACTTTGTCCAGCTTGAGACCTCTGACTCGAATAGGTTCTTGAATTAGTCAGTGGAGCCTCTCAAGGGCACACAATTTTACCTGGCAGCTAGGTTAGCCATTAATGGTGTGATGTTTCACGATTGCTTTAATGTGGTGTAAATCTGTGCTGCTCTGACACCTGCCCCCTGTCGCTCTCCTCTTCTTTCAGTCAGCTTCAGCACTCATGCTCACAGGGTTTTTGAGATGGCTGAAAAGTAATCCCAAAGAAAAAAAGAACAATTTTTGCTAGATGGCTTGCTATGCTGATGGTGACATGGGTGCAACAAACCCTAGTGCCAAGACATGGTGAGAGTGGGAGTGCATAGCCAGGGAGAAAAGGGGGGAGAAGGCAGCATAAAGATGTTTTGTCTCAAACTGATTATGAAATATCACTCTAAGTCAATACTTGGTCACAGTAGGTTCCTCATAGGGTCAATATAGATCAAGAGGCACCTGTATGGCACAAATCATACCACATCAGAGTGGAACTGCTCTGCAGCTACCTGTATCTTCCCATCAAGGTGGCTTTTGTCTGGACTTTGGCACACAGACAACTCACTCCATTCACTGTATATGATTTTAGACTCTTTGTTTAGACATCTGGGTTGACATACCTGAAGTTGGAGTGTGTGAATATCTTCCTTCATGATACCTATACACAGCAGTTGAATGCTAGGTTTTCAAAAATATTTAAAATAGAGCTTTCAGAAATATTTTATATTGAACCATTTAACACCATGAATTTTATAATTGGAAATGTCATACGTATGGTATATTATAGAAATTTATAGCCCAGGTCTTCTAAAGTGTTTGTATTTTTGACTGTTAAATTCATTGAAATGTAACTCTGTAAACTGAGATGTGTTAATGATTTACCATGACCAAACACAAGAGAGAATTCCATCATTATTTTGATGTTATTTAAAGCTATATATGAATCAGAGTTACTTAATTGGCTATCTGGTATCCAGTTACAGAAACTTGAGAGCAAGGAACACATTTTACTGTGATAAAAGAAAAAAGTATATTAGTCATATCAACTCTTTAATTAGATATTCAGTTAATTTTGTTTATCAGTTGTTCTTGCTTCATCTCCTCTGTACTCCTCTGTATTGTATGAGTAAAAAGCATACTGGTTGATGGTTCTCGTTTTTCAACAGAAGTATACATGATAAATTAGTGATACTGAGAACAACATAACAAATATTTTTTAAGGGTTGATTTTAGTCATACAGCTCATCAAATTTCAAAGACAATTTTAATTTTAGCAGATGATATTTTCATTGGTAAATTTTCAGTCTGTTAATATTGTCATGTCAGAAGATTTATTTTTCAGACGTTTTTAGTTGCTCCTCTTAGTAGCATGAAAAAAATAATCTCAAGATTGTTCCTGCCTTTGAAATAGTGCTTTATTATGGAAAAAATATACTGACTTTAATACAACCTGCACAAGTAAGGTTATTGTCTCTACTTTATCTGTACAATACACTGAAAAGGTATCGTATGACTAATCTTAGGATTGTGGGATACCTTATTTTTACTTTGGCCTGGCTTTATGTTACAAGCAATCAATGAAAATGGTTCCAAATTAATCATTTTAAAAGCAAATCACTTTGCTTTTGAAATTCTTCCCTTTTTTTCTTTACTCTGGAAACCAGAGGTTTTTGTAAGAATAGTGAGCTGCTGTGGTCCATATCGTACATGCCAAACTACCAAAACCCTACCCTCCCTGCATTCAGTGAGCGTCTGCACACATTCTTTTTCTCAACTACATTTTGCTTAAGCTTTTTATGTAATTAGGTGTTCCAGCCTGAAGCAGATCAAAAGAGAAGACTGTAACAAGAGAAGTCAGTATCTCTCAGAGCTCGAACGTCTCCTCCTTTGAACTTTGCTTGTCATTTAGAGGTGTTATCCCTATTATGGCAAGATGGTGTCACCTACTACTTTGCAGTATCCCTGCCCCTATCTCCTGTTTTGCTTTGTGGCAATCTGTTAACAAGTGTGGGTGTGGACCAACTCCTCTGAGCTGTCATAATATCCCAAGGCATGAAATGTAATTCATGTGGTTTTGTGTCCTAAATTCACTATGCTTTGTTCAGAATTAGCCTAATGGATGAGGGGATCCACGTGGGCGTTTGGCAGTCACCCCGCTGGGCGGATATTTCACTGCCAAGGCTGTGCCTGGAGGCAGCTCTGAACTACCACAGGGGAGGAGGCTCCACTGGATCTAGAGCATGGGTGACATAAAGGTCATATTACTTTGGGGGTTGGATTACCCTCCAGATGGCAGCCCATGCTCTAGGGTTGAAATAAATCTAACTCTTCTTGGAAAGAAGAGAATTTAAAGCAACTTATTTCTAGGTCTGTATTCAGCATGTCTGAGCTTTTCAAGGAGTTGTCTAAATCCTCAGGACAGTAGAAGTTTCAGGCAGATGGAGTGCAAGTAGAAAGACAAAGCTGAGAGAGAATGCAGACCAATCTAATGCACTATAGGAAAAGCCTTAACTACCCAACTGCTGACAGTGGTGGTTAGTGAGTGTAAGATTCCTTGATAATCTTGATCCCAGGTATATGTAGGTAAGGGATATGCCGAAGAGATTTGGGAGCGGAGCTGATTCCGCTTCCATACAAGTACTTGGTATGTTAGGTGCTACTTCTACAACTCCTCAACCCACACACCCAAAGTGTTGGACTGCCAGTAGCAGTTTACGAGCAATCCACAGATGAAAAAGAGGACTTCACTAGTTAGAGATGACTGAAGATGGAAACTGTGGTGTACGTATAATTGCTGGTTATTTCCAAGTCACTTAATTGGGGTCTCAAGAGTGACTGAGTTGTTGTAGATCAGCTGAGCCTCAGTAATTGACCCCTAGCAGCATTTCCTGAAATATGTATTCAGTACTTATTGTAAATGCAAGGTAAAGCACTGCTGAAGTTTAAGACAGTTCAAACTAGAGGAAATGTAAAACTATACATTCTAAAAAATGAAAAGCCAACATGATATGTAAGTATCATCAGTTTTATTTCCTAGTAAATCTATACCTAAAAAGAATACTTTCTGTTCTTTTTATGAAGGATACAGAAGGATACATTGTTTTAAAGCCAGCAGTCTACCTTTAAATGTAGCTTTTTAAAGGGAAAATACTGGATTCTGGCATCCACATGTTGCCTGTGTAGATTACAGGCACAAGTAGGACCAGATTACAGTAACTGTAGATTTTACAGACTGTGTGGAATAACAATAAATCCATAAAAAACATGTTATCTTACACACAGATGAAAAACCACATCCTGCATAATTGTCTTTATGGTAATAAGCCATAAAAGTGTTTTAAGAGACAAGGAGAAGTTGGGTTTTATCTATTGACTGTTTTCTAATAAATAAGAAAAAAAAGATTAAAAATTATTGTTAAATTTGGAGTTCAATATGGAAACTCAAACTGGGGAAAGACAATAAAAGGAAAATTTTTTCAATAGGTTTCATTCTTCCTTATGCACCTGTGCTACTTAGTTCTGCCTACTTAAAACATTGATCCAAAGAATGTTTATTTTGCTCTAAGCAAAGATCAGAGAAGGAAAAAAAAAAAAAAAAAAGAAAGAAAAAGAATCAGTTAATTATTAGTAAAGGTCAAGATTTGTAAAGGCCTGTGTTGCCTCTTTAAAAACATAAGACAAAAACAAATAAACTGGAAGTAGGCGGCTTGAGGGAGAATCTCTAACATATAGCTAAAGGAAATAATTTGTGTTACATTAATGTTTGGGGTTTTTTCTAATAATTAATGCCGGGAAAAAGTGTCTCTGGCAGAATCTTTACACTAATTTTGATTGAAGTAGATAATATTATTAAGGATGTTTAAATTATACGTGTTTCTCTTAAAACTTCATTTTTTAAAAACATACTTCCTGGAGTAATAAATGAGTTAAAAAAAAAAAAAAAATAGTGAGGTAGAAGTCTGGCATACATAAGTAATGATAAAACTAATTTCAGAAATATGGCATTGAAAGGAATTCTAAGAGTTTCTCCAGTCCCAAACTTTTTCTGATTCTCTTTAGCCAATCAACTTCAGATGTCTTTGCAATTTAAAACCTTTCCGGTTACATAAGATAAATAGGGATTCAAGATTTTGCAGCTCCCTATGGATGTAAATGATTCAGAAGCCTTCAGGACAATTGCATCAATTCTGTATTGGAAAAACAATATAATTGTTTCTTTAAAAAGACTTAAAAAGCACTCTCAACATTTTATTCTATCTACATGTAAAATGTACCTTCTCTCCTTGCCAGGCTTCACTCTCTAGAGGGTTGCATACTTTCTTCAGTGATCTTCCCTGCCTGCTGGAAATAGAAACTTTTACATGCAACACTCCTGCTGTATATATCCTTCACATAAAGGCCAAAGCCATCAAATTTTCCTTTAGTTCCAGTTCTGTTTCTTACATTTCTCTCAGAAAATAGTTGGCTTTCTCTATTTGGACAGTGCCTACCCACCCTTATCATAAATATTTTTCTCTTGTGATGAATAATGATGATTTTCGAGTCTGGGCTCTACCTTCTTTTGCTGTTATTATTTTCTGAGAGTTATTCCAGTGTAACTGCAAAGGATTATCTGGGATTCAAACACTGTGCCTTTCACAGAGCTAGAATACCTGCCAGTGATGGACAGCTCTCCACTTGCCTATCTGAGAGACATTTAAAAGACAAGTATTCAGTTTCCAATTAGTCTTTGACTATACTGCTAGCAGAGGTGGGACAGACACTTCTCATAGCAGTAAAGCAAGAAAGATTTGCGTGAAAGAGCATTTTCTGAAACAGTAAAAGTTTCGTAAGCGGCAATTCCTGTAATGAAAGGGGCTACCTCTTCTGCTGAAATTTCATCCAAATACCCTGAGAGTGGAAGAGACGTTCTCCTTCCCCAGGATCCACCATAAAAGTGACAGATAAGTCACTGAACAAGAGGAAGTCATTATCTCAAACCGCTTTATCTTCCTACATCCTTACCAGAACTCACCAGAGGAGCATCAAAAATCCTGTAACACTCACTCAGATACCTGTTCATTTCATACATGGCAGAAACAGCTAAGGCAGGTATCATCCTCTTTCAAACTACTTGTTACTGAAATACATTTACTGGCGATGACCAGGCAGAGCAAACTGTGACTGAAATTATTAAAACTTGCTTGGTTTGTAGTCTCCACATGTTTTTTTCCATATGTTTGTTTTATCACAAGCAAAAACTGCGAGCTTTTGGAGGAAAGATTTCTATTCTACTATGTATGGACTGTCTAGAGCACTGCTCAACTAGTGATACCTAGCTGTTACCACAATGGCAATAATTGTTTTACTCTTTCCTGGGAAAGAGATTTAGATTACAGTTATTGCTCCTCAGTCCCTCTTTCTCCAGTGTGCTGACTGTTCCATGAACCCTATAAAGCTTTCAACCCTGTAAAGGACACTGTCTTCTCCTTCTTCCTTTACCACTATCTTCCCAGTCAAGAATAGAAAGAAAGGCAAAGAAGAAAAGAAGGGCAAAACTTGTTCCATACAGTACAAATATATACCAGGTAAATAAAAAATTCTACACAATCTATTCAATACTCTTCTTCTTAGAAGATATTTTGCAGCTGCAAGGCACCCCAAAGGACTCTACGAAGACAGAAGCCACCAGTGGTCCTTTGTAGTGTTCATTTGACATTTCTGGCTACGGAAAACTCTGTCAGGTCATGGTGTAATCTCAGAAGGAGTCCGTGCACTAAGATCCAAAAATATGCGGCTTAGGACAGCTTTCATTTGCTATTTCAGCAGCATTGCAAGGAATCAGACCGTTTGTTTGTGTGCATCCACAATCTATCCACACTGGCATTTTTAATGGGAAATAAATCGTAAAGAAAATCTTTTGCATGCATATGTGCAGTAAAAACTATGAGTAGTGATTACAGATTTCAAGGAGGTATTTATTAGTATTACTCTTCTCACTGACCCCAAATGATCATTATTGCAGGCAGAAGCCTATTCATGTTTCAGCGATACAGAGAACATGTTCCCATCTCTGGGACTACCTTGCTTCTGGAATGGACTAAACTGATGGGAAATGCTAAAATGCATACTATTGAATTCAGCACACCTGCTTGCCTTTTGTTAGACCACTTTGTATCAGCAGTATAGTTTCTGTGACTTAATGAGCTATGCATGCATGAGCTTGTGAGACATCACAAACTTCCTCATTAGCGGTTTACATAGTTATGGAAAGAACCATTGTGTAGAAATGCTTAATGAAACATGAAAGAGCTTTTTACATGCTCCCAGCATCTTTTGCTGTGTTCCATATTCATGGCAGATTTTTCCCCTAAGTGTTTCCTGCATTCCTTATCTCTGTTATCAGACATCGATTTTTAATGATAGGTATAATATTTAGACTTGAAATCTTCCAATATGGCATGTCTGGTGTTCTGTTCAAATTTCAATATACAGCCTAATCTTTAGAAATAACTTTTTAAAAAATATTCAAGGTATCCTTCAAAGACCTCTAACCAAACATCTGTCTCTGAGTAAGCAGCAAAGATGTGTATGGTAATTAGTGTTAGAAATAAGTAGATTGGGAGACTAGGTATAATGGGCAAACCAGAGAGCCTCTGGCAGAATGAAAAATCAAGCCTATTCAAAACCAGAAGTTCAGGCATCAGGCGGTAAGAATGCAGGAAGCACACAAAGCCTCTGCTAACAAGGAAGAAGGTCCTAGCAGTGGTTGAGGGGAAAACAAGCAAAGACTGGGAAACAGCAGAAAAGGAGGAGGGAGCCATGAGGTACAACATAGCCACAGCCTGTTATGGAGAATATCATTAGGATAACACATGGTCCCCATTGTGTGACAGAGGAAAGGGAAATCCACAGACCCCGTCATTGAGGTAGCGTAGTGTGGTACCAGAAACATCTGAATGCAGAAGAGAAGGAGGATGTGTATTGGGTGACTGTTATGACTGTAATGGAAGGGCATAAGGGCATAGCAGAAAGAATCTGTCTTGTTCATGCTGCCAGGATTACAATAGATATCAAGTGAGAGATTCCTTAATAATCTTCTAATTGGGTTAATGTCAGCTTGCAAGGCTAATACCAATTCCTTCTGTTTGTTAAATGAAAACTGAAAGAAATGTAAACAAATTCTGTTGAGAGAAATATACTAATTTTCTAATTCTATTAGACCATGCTGGGTTATAATTATCCAGCTGTGATTCTGTTGAATACTTATACATAAAAGCAGATTTCAATAAGTATCAGAAAATATGATGTATATATCAGAAAGTATGATTCTTCTATTTCCTGACTGCGGAAAAAAAAAAAAAAAAAAAAAAAAGAGAAGAAAAAGAGGAAAAAAGATGGAAAAGATGATCAGCAAGTGCTCTGTCTTTTGAGAATGATTGATAGGGCACTCTTCATTTGGCCTTTGAAGCTCTAGCATTTCCATATTCTTTTATCTTAACTGTTCGTTTTCAGTTTTAAGCTTATTACTGTCATGTAAGATTTGTGAGAATGACTGCTCATGACTAAAATCAACTATGGAGGATGATGTAGACCCTGTCCAAGAGAACTCTGCACTAGCTTTAACAAAGGTATGCTTGCCTTCTAGTGACTGTGCACCTCTCTGGACTACGTTGACCTTGGGAAATTGCATTTGGTATTGTATTGATCTGTGATAGTCTGTGCTGGATTATCTATGTTACTCACATTTTCTTCTGTGTTTGCAAAATCTGTGCAATCATCAAATCTGTGCAGGCCAGGAATGCTTTTAGAGGACAGAAGTAATTATGAAATTATCATCCTGGAATTTCCAGGAGCTAATCCTTCATTAAAGATTTGGTTTGGCTGACTGGAAGAGCTGAGAAATATATGACAGTTTTTCCTGAGAGTCACTTGTATGAATCCAACTCAGTAACCCAACAGGCAATAACTGAAGGCTTTTACATGGGGTCTAACTGTAAGCCATCAGCATTCATTTTGCAGTCCTCATAGAAAGGCAAAGGCTTAGGTTAGTCAGAGAAAATGAATTACTGTCACCTACTGAGATGGGCCAGGGTCAGGAGCTGTGGACACTTCAACAGCGAGCCTGGTGGCTGACCACAGGCAAGTGACTTTCCCTTCCCTGCCACACTTCCACTTTCATTGTACACATTAAGGACTATCCCCTTGTCGGAAAAGAGAGTAGAGCAGAAAGAGCCATTGCAGAGCTACTAATGACTAATCAATTCCTTGCATAGAGCTCTCTCTTTAGGATTAGTGGTGTCACCAGTTGGGAGGGGTTTCTACAGTCTCCCTGTAATAATCTATTTTGAAAAATGTTGATGAAGAAGTGCCCTGTAGCACTAGGTTCTGTTGCAGCGATACACCTATGAGACACAATGGCAGAGACATGTCAGAAAGAGAAACACTGATGCTGCTTGTGTCTAAGTGGTTAAATAGAATAGGGTGTTAAGGGACAAGCGCTATAAAATCATACTTTTAAAATAAAAATGTATATTTTAAAAGAGGATGAAAGAAGAAAATACTAGAAAATCGTGGTTAAGTAGTTGTTTCCTCTTATGCCTGCAGGGTTTGATAGCTGGGAAATTTTTGTCCATTAAAAACTACAGGAGATAATGTTGGGCATAATATACTTACTATTAGTACTCTATCCTCCTGATTTAAACATAAATGAATAAATAATAATAAGTTCCTAGCCTTTACTGACATTTTCACAGTATATAAAACTACTGGGTTTTTTCCAATTTTAATTGCTAAAAAAGTTTAGAAAAAGGTTTTATAAATGCAATATTTCAAAGGGTTTTGTAGTCTGTGTGGCTCTTACAGATCTCTGTCGAGAGAATGTAAGACATGAAAGCTAAATATTTAACAACTTGTTTCTTTTCCATAAATGACTGTGTTGCCAGGAAAGCACCTTTACAGGGATAAAGGGCTAACATCAGAGAAGTACAGTGCAGAAGCATAATGGGAAGCCTCAGTTATTTCAGTGTGGCTACTTATTGTAGGATGTCCTCAGAGAGTAAAAAGTTCTTTTAAAAGTGCAATTAGAAAATAAGCTTTAATTAAATATTTATAAATTCTTTAAATTTTTAACACATGGCTTTTATGGGTTCCTTTGCATGTGTATAGGTAGAATTACTATCAGATAGTTTATCCATATGCTATATGTTCTGTGATCTTTCATGATTTTCAGAGGATGAGGAATTAATTCTTAAAATATGATCTAACGACAACAAAAAAAAAGGGCAACGGCATTCTCTCTATTCATTCACAGTATGGGAAAGATGTGTTTTTCTTTAGACAGAGTAAAAATCTGAGTCAAAAGGAGATAGAAAGCTCACTTGTCATGCTAGTGCTGGGAAAACTTGGGAAGCTCTATTGTGCATGCAGCATGGAAAGACATTACAGAAGCTGTGGGCATGCTGCCTCCCCATGGAAAAATAAATCACTATTCACTTTTGTCCTCAGCATTTGAAACAATGCTTCCCCAGATGCACTGACAAAATTCCTTCCCTTCTAGCAGAAAAGTTTAGGGATTTTCTAGTTCCGGTGTCCTGAATTATGTGGATATACCTTACTTTTTGCACCTTCTTATATAGCAAAGATAACTCTTTCATATTAGATTCTTGTTTTTAAAGTTAAATAAAACCTTGAAGTCTTCCAACTTTTAGCAAAATTTTCTCTACAAAACCAAAATAAGGCAGTTTGATTTGAAGGATCAGTTGCATCTGTTGTGTGCACAAGGATTTTCTTAAAACCCATAGATATTTTTAAACTTTATGATGGAAATTACAAATGGAAATTTTGAAGATGGAACACTCAGTGGATAAGGAATTGGCTGGATGGTCACACTCAGCGTTGTGTCAGTTGCAGTCAGTGGCTCGATGTCCAAGTGGAGATCAGTGATGAGTGGTGTTCCTCAGGTGTCGGTATTGGAACCAGCACTATTTTACATCTTTGTCAGCAACATAAACAGTGGGATTGAGTGCACCCTCAGCAAGTTTGCTGGTGATACCAAGCTGTGTGGTGCGGTTGACATGCTGGAGGGTAGAGATGCCACTCAGAGGGACCTTGACAGGCTGAAGAGGTGGGACTGTATGAACCTCATGAAGTCCAACAAGGCCAAGTGCAAGGTCCTGCACATGGGTCAGGGCAATCCCAAGCACAAATACAGGCTGGGCGGAGAATGGATAGAGAGCAGCTCTGAGGAGAAGAACTTGGGGGTGTTTGTTGATGAGAAGCTCAACATGAGCTGGCAATGTGTGCTTGCAGCCCAGAAAGCCAACTGTATGTTGGGCTGCATCAAAAGAAGCGTGACCAGCAGGTCAAGGGAGGTGATTCTCCCCCTTTACTCCTCTCTGGTGAGGCCCCATCTGGAGTACTGCGTTCAGCTCTGGGGCCCCCAACGTAAGAAGGACATGGAGCTGTTGAAGTGAGTCCGGAGGAGGACCATGAAGATGATCAGTGGGCTGGAGCACCTCTCCTATGAGGACAGGCTGAGATAGTTGGGGTTGTTCAGCCTGGAGAAGAAAAGGCTCTGGGCAGACCTTATAGCAGCCTTCCAGTACCTGAAGGGGGCCTACAAGAAAGCTGGAGAGGGACTTTTTACAAGGGCATGTAGTGATAGGACAAGGGGTAATGGTTTTAAACTGAAAGAGGGTAGATTTAGATTAGATATAAGGAAGAAGTTCTTTACTATGAGGGTGATAAGGCACTGGAACAGGTTGCCCAGAGAAACTGTGGCTGCCCCCTCCCTGGAAATGTTCAAGACCAGGTTGGATGGAGCTTTGAGCAACTTGGTCTAGTGAAAGGTGTCTCCACCCATGGCAGAGGTGTTTGAACCAGATGATCTTTAAGACGCTTTCCAACCCAAACCATTCTATGATTGCATGATTCTATGAAATATTTTCTTGAGATCTATGCCTAATTCCAGGTGAAGGAGTGGAAGAAACTAACTGGAAAACATGGGGAAAAAAAAATCCTTGTAGATCTACCTTAATCTGATTGTTTCTATTGCTTAGCTCAGGTTGCCATCCACATGGGTAAACAGGGCTAACCCTCTTTAATGTAATGTCTCCTTAGTTTCAATCACCACATGCAGCATGGTAATGCCTACATTTGTGCATGTTGAAATAATGGAGGTATTTTGTTAAACTACTCCAGCTCTTTCCATGCAAGCCTACCTGCTGATACTCTCATTGAACCTGATGTCAATGTTTATCTTATACTGGCAAATAGTGTCCATCTGCTCCATCACATCCACCTGCTCTATAAAGGACCACAGGATCTGTCTGCAGTGTCATCTGTCAGAGCGGCCTGGGGAAGAGAAGTCCAACGTAGCCATTCATGAATAACACCTATAGGAACTGTCTGTCACTCTAAAAGGGTCAACAAATAATAATTCAGTAGTTAACACTATAATAATGTCTTTCTATTTTTATAGAGGAGATATGCATTCAAAGTATTCGAGAATTTCATATTGTAAATTAAAAGAATCAACAGTTGCCTTGTAGTCTATTTTTTCTTCAAAAGTATTTAATATTTCTGCCTGCTCCCATCTGCATCTCTGAGTGTTTGTGTCAGATGAATACTTACTGACTTCCTTTAATAGTATGCTGTAGCCACATGCTCTATTTATACAAGCTGTTCAGTAACAGTGAGGGGGTGGATGCTTCCACCATATTGTTCATACTGTGTTTTGTCACCATCCTGGCGAGTTTTCTTTTCTTTTCCTATTTCGTCTCCTATTACTTTCTTTGGCTTTATGGCTGCTTCTGAAGCTGTTCATTTATTATTTGTTTTATGGTTTGTCTCAAAGAGCTGTTAAACTAGTGACAAGCTGTCTATCAACAAGGTGGTAGTATGGTGATTTTAAATTTGCATTAGCTGAAAGACACCAGACTTTGCTCATTGCTAAAGCAAGTTTGTGTCCCACTCAGCTTGTGTCCCATGCTCTGCCGTGCAGGATAGCCTTGTCCTGTGCCTCTTCTCTTTCCCTAGATCTAGAGCAATAACCCTCTCACTCCTACCCGATACCAGGAGTGGGGGATGCAAAAGCTAGGTTTGCTGTTTCCCCTTTGCTGCAATAATGCTGCTCCTCAGCAAAATTCTGGAGCTCCTACATAAAGGGAGAGATTCTGGGTCCTGAGGATGGTTTGGGTAGAGTGCAATAACTTGAACAAAGGGCAGGGAAGGAGTGACCCCCACTGCCATCATATGCTATAGGAGAAATTTACCCCTGGGGCATCTTCGACTCTTAAGGACATTAGGGTTGAGACAGACATGGCCTTGGCCACAGTACACCTTAATTCCCTGACCTACCTCAGTCCTTTGTGCATAAATAAGAAAAAATGTTGATAGCATCAGTGATGGTGGGGATGGGTGTTTGGGAGGCTATGAAAGTCATGAAACATCTCAGTGGTAACATCCTATCACTACCCTGAGCACACTTAAACTATAGACATGTGCTTATACCCTAGTGACCGTGTGTGTACCCTCAGACTGTCCATAAACAAGCAAAAAAGGACTTAAAAATGACCGAGTGGCTGCTGAGGCTTTTGTGGTCATTGCACACACCAGGCTCGACCCTGTACTGGCCAGCCTGTAATAAGGCCCAGGTTTGGAGGCTCTTGCACAAGGCACTGAACAGCCCTGGCAGAAAGCTTGAGCTTTGTGATTTATAACCAACTCGCTGAAATCCCAAAAAGCAGATCTCACATTTCTAGTGTATACATTGGCTTTTTTTGGAGAGTCCTGATTTTCAGCTCAGGAAAAGCTGCTTTTAAGGTGCTCCTCATGGGAAACCTGTCTAAAAGCCATGTATTTTTCAGAGCCAGGAGGAAAAAACAAGTCTTCTCAGCTAGGTCAATGGAGAGGCATGGTGCTCAGCCTTATCTTGTGGTATAAGATGCACAAAGATGCTTCTGAGGACTGTATCTTCACTAATCCATAGTCTTTGGTCACTGTAAAGACACCGTGATGCTGGCCTGTGCAATCTTGGGGTGAGCAGGGAATAGAAGATACCAGGTGATAACCACTGTGATGCTGTTAAAGGCCAAAGGGGCTGAGGGTCAGCACCAAGCACAGGTAGGAACTTCTCCATCTACTTGCCAGTGGTGGCTGTGATGAGCTTTCCCTGTTCTGGATAACTCGAAGAAAAACAAAAACTAAGCCAAAACTATTAACAGATTGACAAAACAGAGAACTGTGTATTTCTGTACATACTAATGCACTAATTTAAAAAAATATAAGTACATACTTGAAAGTTCATTCCCACAAGGGGAAAGTTGGGTTTCTCACTGCGCTATTGATCATTTGGGCTCTTTTTCCTATACATTCTGTTACGATGAGGTAAATTACCACTCCATCCTCATTAAACAACATAAAGAAACTTGAGTTTACTCACAAAAATTGTAAAGCTCTTCATCTCCTACTTACAGACTAACTTCCAGTGGTTTCAAATTGAACTCAGATGGGATTTTTCTTTTCAGAAGCTCTGTCACATCCTTGAAACCAGTACTGAGCTGAATTGTAAAAGCAGTCCCATTTGTGTGAGCGTGGTTAACTGTTCTCTTGTTATTTCCCTTTCTTGGTTTGTCTGTCTATTGAGATGATGAGACATTCCATTTTCGGTATTTTTTAGGATAGGAGATACCTCATCCCTTTTTTTTTTTTTTGTTTTTTTGACCTAACACATTTCTTAAAAAGAGAGAAACATTTAAATTATATTTTTTATATTGCTGTTTATTGAAATGCATGATGTTTGGCAGATATATCATATTTTTGCAGTTGTTATTTAGACCAGTTGAAACAAAGAAGTACTTATTTCAAAATGTTTTCTGAGTTCCCATGCACATAGCTTTGTTGTGTGTCTCTTGCCTATGATATAATAACTTGTCTTCGAACAGCAGTACTAGCATGGCTCTTGTGCATATGTGTTAGCTTACAATTCACTGGACTTACAGTTGCAGCACTGGCTGATGTTGCCACAGGTGCTAGCAAGTTGTTATTGGGAGCATTCACAGAGATAAAATTATTGTATTTATAAATAAGAAACAAAGTGGTGGCTAGAAGAAAATCCTATAGAACTTCTAAAAGAGCTATTGAATTGTTGACTTTAAATTACCAACAACTATGCTCCACTTTCTTACACTGTATTGCCATTTTTGGGAATTCACTATAGCACCAGATCAAGGTTTGAAGATCGATGAAATAGATGATACCCAATATATTGTAGCTACATATCATCATTTGATATAAGGGTTATTCCACATTTCATTGCATTCTATAAAAAAATGAAATTTTTTTTCTTTAAATAACAACAACAAAAAAATTAACCAATATCAAGTACTTTGTCCTTTCCAAAACACATTTGATTTTAAACCTGGGGGGAAAAAATGATGAATGGATGAGGATGCAACAACAGGTTTTAATTCAAATCAGAGATGTTGTGGAAATTAAACACGTTGTCTCAGTGGCTAACAAGAAAATGCAGATTCTTCTGGGTAACTGCTTGTTTCCTATATTCTGTGTGATGAAGAGTCTTTTAGAACAGCAGAGAAGGCTCCTACCTGCATACAGTCCATATGTATTTGCTAGCAACACCAATGTAACTAAAAGTCAGAGGGAAGAAAAGAGGAGGGACATGGGAGTTATTTACAGGCCAGTGAGATAATTTTTCAAGGGAAAGAATAGAACAACAGATTAATAAGCAACAAATCCATTAAAAACAGACTCACACCTAAAGTTTAAAGAAAGCCACCATTAGCCAAACAGGTTAAACTTTCTAATTTCTCTGTATAATTGTAATGATAGATTAATTAAACTTTAATTGCTGCCTAAGCAGATGTAATAACACATATCACAAGCATGAATTTAAAAAAATTAAATGTAGCTCTCAGATACATTCTCTAAGTATGTAAGGTTTATTTTCCTGAGGGGTCTTCTTTTTTTGTAAGCTCTTCCCATGTTCTTAATGTATGAAGGTAATTGAAAAAATAATTTAAAATCTATGAAGTTAGAATGCAGTATTAATGAATCTTGCCCTGATTAAAACAGTAGATTTGAAAACTAAATCAGCAATACCTAATTCTTTTTGCAGAGTAATTGAAAGCGGTTTCTTTTCATTCTTTGAAAGATCATATTTCCTTGATTTATCGTTATTCACTTAGACATGCAGCCATGAGATAGACACAGTTATATTATCTGACTAGCATTAATAGATTAAGGAACAGTTTCAGTTGTCCTAGATTTAGACATAGGCAAAATATGTAACCACTTTTGTGTAACCACTTTTTGTGGCCAATTGCCTTCACAGACAGTCTTTTTTGCCTTGTTTTTGAGACTGAAGTACTATCTATTGGCTAATAGGAACAGGATTTTCACAGTTCCAGTGTGCCCTTGTTGAGCAAACTGTTACACAATTATTTCAGTATTAATATAATATATTTATATATGAATCTGGTAGAAAATGAGTTATTTTAGTGCAGACAGAAATGCAAAAACCTGAGCAGATTATGTGATCTATTAATTGCATTTAAGTCATTCAGAGCAATCAGTAAGAGACAGAGTATTCTTTGCATCACACAAGTATTTTGTTCATATGTTCACACTGTAGCTATAGTCTCATGGTATTAGTGACTGTACCTCCACCAATAAAAACAAACCTTTGACCACGTACCCAGAAAAAGGTCCCAGAAGCCTTTATGTATTCCACCTCAGTATTAGCACTGTAGGCCATAGCAGTCACTGGGTGGATGACAATCTCCTTAACTAGAAAATCTTAAATGAGGAAGAGTTATAGACCAACTCCACTGTCCTTCACATACTCATGTTGATTTCAACGCATAGATTCTGACCTTATGTGAATACACTATTGCAGAAGTTACAGAACTGGAAGATATAAATGAAAGTGCGTGTTCAAATCACTCTGGAATTTATTTTGACCCAGAGCTATCAGAGCTGGATAGCAATGAAACAAGATCAATGTTTGCTTGAATCTTTGTACCGCGCTGCCGCTGCATTTTAGAGAACACGAGATCAGTGAATAGGTCTACCTGAACATCTGGGAATGCTAAAGATTTTTTTCCCTTTGACAGAACAAAAAGGACAGTAGAAATATTTCGATCACCCTTTCTCTTTTTCCTGCAGTGGGATTGGAAAGATTTGACAAACCTGCAGCCCTCAAGTCTGGCAAGAATGCTAGCAAAACTAAAATAGATTTTATGGGAGCATATTTGATATACTATCAAGAAATGACATTGTTACCTCTCAGGGAGGAAGAATAAGAATGCCTTGTACTCTGGAAACCAACAATCAAACTAGAAGAGACATACAGACAACTAGAGTTTACAACAAAACACAGTTTCTCGCTTTGTTGTTGTTCTCGCCTCAGCCCTAGGCTAGATGATGCATTGCCCTGCAACACAGTAGAGAATGACAAAAGAAAAATCCCTGCTTGTTACTATGATAACATAACCAAATAGGTTTCAGATTTATTTTTATCTGTTAATTAGGGCTTGAAATTTGCTTTCATGGGATTTTGCTTTATAAATTTCAGTCATCAATAAAAATATTTATTCTTAGCTTACATTGATTAGGGAATAGCATAGTTTTACCACTGAGAACATGCAGTATTTTGACATCTGATAAACACTGTACTTTAAAGTGATTTTTTTAACTTTGAGGTCAAACTCTGTTGTTGTTTAGCATTTAAATGATTTTTTTATGCTTAATGTTCAAGAACATATGCTATCTATAATGAGTTTTATGGGATGTGCTGACACTGCAAGGGGGATTATCTCTCCTTTCACAGTTCAGAAAAAAAGCCAGATGAAACAGCCCACAAGCCCTGGCTGCCTATCTACCCTACCTTCTTTTCGTAATGTGCAGATTCATGTCACACATTAGTGTCTGGTCCTTAGGGAAGATAACAGAGTACAGTTTATTCTTGGTCAGTAATGAACTACCTTATTATAAGTCTAAAACTCTTTTACCCAGTACTTTGTATATGACCTTTTCACCCATCCCTCTCACCCATGGATATGCTGTGGGCTGTTTCTTCAAAGTTCAGAAGGATTTTGGATATCTGTTCTTTCCTCCTCTGTGCAGCTCTTTAGGGGCCTCATCTCCATTGAGAGCCAAAAACTTTCAAAAGGCAGCACAGAGCATTTTGTGTAGGTTCTTACTCTCCATCAGTCTCTGAAAATACCTTTTTCTCTCCACTGATTATGTAGGTAACATGGGGGATTAGGCCGATAAATTGCACAGATATTTATCTACCTCATGTTAATAATCTGAAGGCCTACTCCTTCCTAAGTTACCTGTCCACTACCTGTCCACGCTGTACAAACCACATGGTGACCTGTGGGATGAAGGAACATAACCGTTGGAGGGAGTTTATCACTCTGCACAGGGATCACAGATAGGGCCTGGATTCATGAGAAAGGCTGTGCCGATACCATGCCTCCTTCTTCAACTGGCCTTGTGAAGTAAAGATTAAGCAAGATGCCAAATGGAAAGTAAAGCTTGTACTAGGAAACTGTGGACTGAAATTTGGCCCTGGATGTCAGAGTCTGGAAGTATATGTGTAAAAAAAGCAATGTTACAATCAGTGTAAAAAGATTAGCACATTCTCACAGTGGAATATATCTGCCCATAGATAAGCCTTACAGCAAGGTTAACATCCCTTTATACTAAAAGCGACTAACTCAAGGTAAAATTCACTTCCTTTAGAAGAGCTGACACCAGTGTCATACTGTGAAAGGGAGATAAGGAGTACAGGGTGGAAAAGGGTGGAAAATGAGGCACATGTAAGAATCCAGTAGAGTATCTTTTATCAAGAAGAGTTGATGTCAGCTTTGAAATGCTAGAAAAGGAGATGGAAGAAGTCCAGTGTGTAGGAATACAGAATAATGCTGATAGGAGATAAGCATAAATTGAGCCACCTTTCTTAGTAGGAGTCCGTGGGAGTGGATGACAAACTCTCGCTTTAGTATCAAGAACAAGCTGTTCACATAAATTGCACCTTTGAACTCATATGATTTCTGCAGCTTCACCTTCAAGCTTCAATTTATGTTTCATACATTTCTCCCATTAGTATTGATGCAAAAGGATGTATGTAATTTGCTTAACCACTCCAAGTCTAAGAAGAATCTATTCTCACCTTGATACATGCACAACATAAGTTCATGTTTACAGGACCTTCACTTGCACAGCAAGGCAGTAATAGACTCCTTCAGGCTCTAAATAATCAAATTTGCCATTTTAAAGGAGAACTCAGGGACTCCAGGTTTGTTATTCAAAGGAACAAACACAGTAACAAAGTATTTCTTTTTTCTTTCAGAACTTAAATTTTCATAACTAAAATTGTAAAATCTTCAATTCTGTAAAAGTTTTCTGACTAAAAGTTTCAATAAAGAAAGAACAAGAAAGCATTCCTTAATATCCATGACCCTCTGGAGTATGATAATAGTCCTATCTTTTTGAGGTACAAGTGGATGCAAAAATCACAGATATTAGTCAGAGTACTATAGTGTGAGTTAGTGGGTTATACTTCTGTTTTCTCTAACATCTAATAGAATTTCCAGGAAAAGAAAGCGAAAGTGGAAGTTAGTCAAACATTTGGGTGGGTGAGGCCTTTTAAATATTAGCACTATCATGAATGCTTAGTTTTAACCATATATATGCTTTTTTTTGCCTTATATTTCATTTAATATTCATTTAAAAGTCAAATGGTAAGTATGAATGACAATGTAAATAAGGAGCTCAGTGGCAGCAATAATCGTAAATTATACATTTATTTAAACTTTGCTTCACGTTTGCTGCTGTAAGTCAATTATATCAATATTTCTGCCAAATACGTACTTTGTAATTACACATAAATTATAAACACAGTATTTGAAAAAATATATACATAAACTTTGTGCCGCTGACAGGGCATCTTTATTCTCACACATATTGATAAACAAGTAGTCTGCAGACAAATATTGTGAAAACTCTGCACCCTTATATGTCATCTTTTGTTTTGTGTTTCTGTGTGCATATACATGTTTAAATCTGAGAGTTGTGTTGCTCTGTACAGTTATTTTATTAGAAGAACAGAACTGCTTAAACATTCTAAGAAGGCTAATTACCTGTAGGTTATCTTTATGGGTTAACGTGATTGCTTCCTTTATGACTCTGCACATATTCATCTCGCCCTCTCTCTGTAAGCCTCTACAGCTTCACCTAACCTGCTCTTCACTTGCTAATGTTTTCATGGCAACATCTGCTGTTATAGTGAAATGCTTAGGAGTCAAAACATCTTCTGCTCTGCTTCCAACACACAGTTGGTCTCTTACTGGATAATGCTCTCAGGTTGCCCAAACCTTTAAGAGCTCAAAATAATATTTTCTAATTGTCAAACTAAGTAGCTTGATGAAATACGTGAAAAAGGGTGAGAGACACAGGTATAAAGCGTATTTATTAGTGCTGTGAAAAGGAAAAGTAAAAGCTTTTTCAGGTATCAAGTAGGACGTACAATATTTTCTATGGAAACCCGTAGTTACCTTTTGTCAGATGGCTCCTATGTTCCAAACTGGTAAGCCCACAGAGAGTCAAGGAAGCACCTTGCCACTTACTAAGGAGACGTAGTAATGATTCACATGGTGTGATCCATGTTCGTACTTCTAGGTCAAGTCAAACCCTGCACCTTTCTGCCAAGTGGTGACAGTCACATTGTTACTGCATGCCATTGGAAAAAGAAAAACCAAACAAAACCAAAACACAACAAAAGAAAAAGATCGTACTATTGAACTATTTTGTGAGGCAAATTACATCCCAAACACAAACAATGTAGTCTGGACATTAGGTAGTCAGGACTTTTATGACATATCTATAAGGCCTTTTCACAAGAAGCATAATGCCACCTCCTCCGCCCTCTAAATGGATGCCAACTTTACCTACTTGAATGTCAGCCTAGCCAGAAATGCAGCTGCACTTCGCACAGTGAGTAAGCTAACATATCTTGCCTTTCAATTCAGAGTGGGTTTTCATGTGGCTGGTGAAAACCATAGGCAAAGCAAGTCTGTATCTGCCTGGAAATACTGTAAACAAATATGGGAAATGGACAGACAATATGGGATGGAGTTGTCATTTTTAGACGCTGGAGTAGGATGGGATCTGATGGGCATAAGATCCTTTATCTCCTCAGTTGTAAGCTGATCCTTTTGTGTTGCCCTTTAAATACTCATTAGTACTTCTTTCCTTTTGATTTCTTTTGCAAGTCTCATTCTTCATTCTCATCTATGGCTAGCTATCCCCACCTACACTTGTAGGCTAGTCCACATTTGCCCTGACTTCAGACCTTTTCTTCTTCCCTCAGCTGAATGCTTCACTTGCCTAGTCTAAACTATCAAGAAAGTATTTTCTGCTTTCTTTTGTGTTGTCCCTGTTGCTAAGAAGAGTTTCGACAGATCTGTGCCATCATTCTCCTTCAAATTCCTCCTTAAAACTCTCCTTTACCATGATGCCATGATGAAATTTGGAAAATAGATTACTAGTATGCAAAAACTGCTGGTTTTAATGCCATCACCTCATTTTCCCTTGCATTTTTCCATCTGCCTATATCAATCTGTTGCCTCTCATCTTAAATGTAGATTATAGATTTAAGATCATCAAGCTTAAGACCATCTATGAGTGTTGTGGAATGTCTGCCATGATAATGCTCTGCTACGTGACTAGAATAGTTAGACAGTATGGTAATGTTGATTAGCATCATTTGTCAGAGCGCGGAGAAAAGGATTTTTTTTCCCCTGCACTTACAGCTAAAAGCTGGGAAATATAAAATGAGAATTCTGTTTCATAAAATGTTTTAAGATTTCATCAATTGGGGAGGAAGGCTGTTTATAACATTGTGGAAAAGACAGCAACGAGGAAAGATCATGCCTCATCACAGTTGCCTCATTCTTAAAAGCCTTGTGTGATATGGGGGGGCTGGTTCCTGCTTCAGCTTAAAAAAAAAAAAAAAAAAAAGATATTTTTATTCACACACAGTAAAATGTCTTTAAAAGAGACATGAGGAGGGAGACTGAATCAAACAGAAGCATGAAGCTGTATCTATCTATGTTATTTCTACATGCAGACATATAGGGTACCAGAAGTTTATTTGGCCGGAATTCCATCCTTCCAGGTGAAGGAAAAAAAAAAAAAGAAGGTAAAAAGAAAAAATATTTTTTAAAAAAGAGAAATAATTTAAATAAAAAGCTTCTGTTCTGATGAAGAAATCTTTCATCACAAAATTATACAATGGTTCTGTCATCTAAAAAAAGGTATGTTTTTTTTAATGTGTTTGCTGTGTGACAAAATGAAGAAAATTATTTACTATCTCTGTTGCAGTGTTGTGAGAAAGCATTAAAGTCCAAAAAGCACTTAAAGAGCCTCACAAGCACTCAACCTTATTAAAATACATATACATAATATTAAATTATTTTAATAACTGCAAAATAATTTTCTTTATTATTTTATTATGGTTTTCATGGCTATATAAATTGAGATAAAATGCATATATAATACATTCCAAAATCAACAAATTTTGTAACCCAGCAGTCAGGAAATGTTCAGTGTGTTTTGAAAGGTTCTCAATTTAAAAAGAGATACAGAAAACCCTCCAGCAACATGCTTCTACACAGTGTACAGAAATCTAAACAATGTATACAAAATCTTGGGAGGAGTGAATTACACATAGGAATTGTTTTTTTTTTTTCTCTTTATATTTCTACAAGGTTTTCTAAAGCTTGCCAGTAGAGTTCAATGAATATTGAGGAAAAGCAAAGGCATGAACACATGTTCAGCTAAAAACTTACATTTGTTTTTTTCTTGCTATGTGCAAACTTTTATTTGTACAGTTTGTTGATTTTCTTTCAAATAATTATTGCAGAATAGATACTCTAATGTTTATGCATAGATAACTAATGTGAATGTTCAGGTTAAAATGTTCGTAAAATCTGTTTAATTTTGTATATTTTACTATCAGGTCATGTTTATAAAAGGCCTGTAATCAAATCAGGAATTTTGACTTTTAACTATAAATTGTTAACCAGATAGATGTAAGAAGCTCCTACAAGATAATATCTACAAGTGAAATGATCATAGAATCATAGAATCATAGAACGGTTTAGGTTGGAAGGGACCTTAAAGATCATCTGGTTCCAACACCCCTGCTGTGGGTGGAAACACCTTTCACAAGACCAGGTTGCTCAAAGCCCCATCCAACCTGGCCTTGAACACTTCCAGGGATGGAGCATCATCAACTTCTATGATAGTTTAGAAAATAAGTCCTAACAGTGCTGGTGACTGCTTTCCCTGCACTTGGGAGGTGCTTGCCCCTCCAAGGAGCAAAGGCTGGGATCTACAGGTGTCCTCAATGGCACCGGGGAATATGCTCTCTCCAACCTCAGGATACCTCTTACATTCACACTCATTCTCCACACAGGGTGCTTGTCACATTTCCCACAGTGAAGAAGACTCCACTTTCAGATAAATGTAATGACCAGTTTTATTTATTGCTTAAGCACTTGCCTTTTGTGGAACTAATAGGTGAAAAATGACACATCAATTATCAGCTCTGATCAGGAAAAGAAATATAAACATATTGATTCAGGTAATCAGCAAGATCCAAAGCCAGTGAAATAAGCAGTAAGAGGAGAATCAAATATTTGAGACAACCCACAAACTGAAATCCAATTTAATCAAAACACGTGGGTTAAAATAATGGACATATCTGTAAAAATTAATGCTGTGTAATTGAAAAACAATGGGAAATGTTTATGAAATAAAATATCCAGAGTTGCAGTAGTTAAATGATAATTTGAATTTTAGAGATGTTGAATTTTAGGAAAGATGTTAATCTTATGCTTCAGGTGTCAAACCATTCATTCAAAAAAAGATAAGAAATAGATATATTATATGCCAGATGATCTTTTACAGAACTAACATATTTGACAGTCTTTCCCTGAAGCATTTGGAGCAGGTTAGTGTTTAATAGTCAGTAAGGAAATTCCTATATTTTTGCTTCAGAAAAACATCTGTGCATTTCTGAAACATGTCAAAAAGCTTAAATAAAACACCTCCAACCTTTTTTTTTTTCTGAAAAATAGGTCAGTTTCATAATAACCATAGTATCAGTGTTTGCATTCCTGTTATAACCATCATCTAGAACAAGCGGTGTCCTTGCATTTCTGCTGCACCAAAAAAGTGTTAGGGGTATATCACAACACTATAGCTTGCTCTGAAGAAAAAGAGTTAATCTCAGGATTAGGCAAGAAAACAAGTTCTATCTCCTCTGAGTCATAAATTCCTCTAATTTCCCCACTCTTGCCTTCCAGAGGAATGAGAGTTTCTTTTCATCTTTGTCATGGAGCATCCTCTGAGATACTCTAGACAGTGAATCCTGATTCTCCAGGATTCAAGGAAATATTTCTTAGTCTTCATGATTGTTCCCAAAGTCAAAATCATAACCCTAAGGAAGCCAAGTCTGAAGCCTATAAAACTTCCACCTCAGCATCCTCAGGCTAAGTGCTCAGCTCTATAATGTGGATTTAAGATGCTTCCTAGGGTACAATAAGGAATATCTGTATATAGTTTAGCCTCAGGCACCTACTCCTCCAGAACTGATTGTTGTGCGTGAAGGAAAATTTTATTTACTTCTGATCAGTACTCTTGTCAAATGAAAATAAACAACTCTGAACAGCAGTAGAGAACTACTCGTTACAACACTTTGCCCCTCAACTTATGAACTCCATGCTTCTGCAGAGAACAAAATTGTTCCTTTAAAACTAATAGCTGTTACTTAAAGTTTATCAGAATGGACAAGAATAGCTTGTCAATGAGGTAAAACCAAGAGATTTGGCAGACCCAAAAGCACCTCTGAGGTAACTTTCTTTGCAGTGACCAGCATCCTCCTTCCACTTCCCTGTCAACAAGCAATCCCCAATGCAATATTAGAGATTGCAGCCCTATATGGTGTAACCTGTGTTTTGATAGTGACATCAAGGATTTTCTATTCAGCATATGATTGTTATCTGCCGTCTTTTCCACCTTCCTCACTACTGACAGGACAAGTCCTCAGTTCCCCCAGACATGGGGTGGGAGCCAGGATTAGATCTTTACTCAGGTGTCCTGTTTTTCAAGACAGCAGGTGGAACTCCTTTAGCACTTGTTGCCCACAAAGGAGATTCGACTCATTAGGAGGAAGAGAAACCACTGGAAAATTGATGCAGCCTCAGGATAGATATTTTTCCTTGCTGCAAAGTCTCTGTTTCTGATTGAGGGTAAAAAGCAAATCTAGCCTGCAGGCAGAGGTAGAGGAAGTGCCATGGTCTAGGTGGCTCATACTTAATCATATTTTTTGTGTCTTTAAGCTAAAAGAAATTGAATATTTTGGGTTTGCATATATTTGCCTAGACCTTGTCTAGACTTGCCTTGACTGTTGCAGTATCCTGTAGATAGACCAGTACAGGAAGACTGTTACTAGCTTTAAATTGAAGCATATTTAGTTTCTTTGAGGTGACACTGTCTACTGAGGTGCTTACATTGAAGATTTCCAGGCCCAGCTAAGCATTCTGAGGAACTCCCTGTTCCACCAAAGAAGAGCCAAAGAACAATGAAAAAAAATTCCATTGCATTACATGATGAAAGTTGAAGCCTTATAGCACATGGAAGAGCGACAGATGATAAGTGAAACCATGTAGATCTCAGAGCTGATCAGCTCTGCCTGTTGTCACAGAAAGTATGTCTGTAGCAGTACCTACGTGTCGTGTTGCCACATGTAATAGGATGGGGGCTGGAAGAAATAGCTCAGGTGGCATGATCACAGAAAAGTCACACATGAAGCGTGAGCTGGCCTGCATTAATGATCCAACAGTTTTGCTATGTTCTCCCAGGAGAGGTTCTACCATCTTTCAGGCTGTCCATTAAGCAGGATGCTAGCAAAAATATGTATGCCTCTGTGTCTGCTTCAATTAGAGAGCTTCTTGACTATGGAGACTTTCAGTGCGTAGCACTTAACTGCCATGCTGGAGCAAATCAGGGTCCTTCTGACTCTGATCTCTGAGGAGAGCTTAAGAATGTTTTATGTAGAACAAAATGTGAAATAACCAGACCAGCAATGAGCTTTCTTTGCATCCCCTTATGATCACAGAGCTATCCTTACTCTGTAAAGTTTAGATATTAAGGATTTGCTCCAGGCTCTTTGTCATCTATGGAAAAAGAGCCAGTGCCATTGATGGTCTGGTTTGAGCCACAGAAGTCCTGACACCACGTGAACAATTCATGAGACTAATTAACCCATTCAGTGTTGGTGTCAAATGGCAGTTTTATGTTCTTACTAGAGTTTATGAAGTTGTGGAAAAAGAGATACCTTTTGGAATTAAATTTAAGGAAATTATGTTTGAAGATGTGTCCTTTTTTCTTTTTTTTTTTCACTTTGATATAGTTTCCATCTCCTTGGACATAAAAGCCAATTTATAAGGAAACAGCATGAGTTATTTAGTATATTCTTATTCTTCAAGGAACATTGTAAATAAAGAATTATATAATATTTTCATTCAGTTTTCTTTTATTATGACTTTTTATCTTGTTTGTATAATATTTTAATTAATAGTGAACAAAGTAATTTTAAAATTAAATTCTCAGACAAACACATATGTACAAATAATAGAGGCAGAAAATTTACTCAAACCAGTGTTTATTAATATAAATTAATTTTCAGTTAATAATATTTCCTTATTTCTCTAAGAAAAATGATTGTCATAAATCACATTAAAAGATAAAATGTAAAATTATTCATTTATGTAATATTTAAAGTCTCTCTGATGGGAAATTTTATGTATAATATGTATTTTTCCATCAGGGTTTACGTTGCATGTCAGTATTGCGATTATGTTGCAAGTTACTACTATTTTATGGTATTATTCATTTAGAAATGAAAATGGAAGAAAATGAAATATTCTATTGTTAGAAATAACTTTCTTTCATAAAAGTCTACAGGCTCCTTTAGTTTATATTGTTGACACATTTTTGAGAAATAATATACACTTACACTTAAATACAGTGAACACACAAAATAAGAAAAAGGCTTGGGTTTTTCCTTCAGAGTCCCAGGAAGCTGCGATCTGTCATATCACAGATGCATGTAGTATTACTCTCTTATTATGCATAGTATATAATTTAGGCTGCTACAGGAATTACGTGTCTGCTTTTACACACTTTCTCAGATTAAGGACTTTGAGGCTCCTGGGATCTCTCTGTATATATATGGTTATAAGTATAATTGCTATTCTAGATATATAAATATAAGTGCATATGCACACACACACATACATATGTATACATATGTGTGTGTGTATGTATGTATATTCACATATATATTTGTGTATATGTAAATAAATACAAATATTTACAAATATGCATTAGTGGTGGTACAACTATTAGCATTAATATTATTAATTATTAACTATTATCATAATTATTATTATTATTAACTATTACCCCATGCAACGCTACAGGTTTGGGGAGGAGTGGCTGGAGAGATGCCTGGCGGAAAAGGACCTGGGGGTGTTGGTTGACAGTCGCCTGAACATGAGCCAGCAGTGCGTTCAGGTGGCCAAGAGGGCCAATGGCATCCTGGCTTGTATCAGGAATAGTGTGGCCAGCAGGACCAGGGAGGTGATATTTCCCCTGTACTCAGCACTGGTGAGGTCGCACCTCGAGTACTGTGTTCGTATTTGGGCCCCTCACTACAAGAAGGAAATCGAGGTGCTGGAGCGTGTCCAAAGGGCAAGAAAGCTGGTGAAGGGTCTAGAGCACAAGTCTTATGAGGAGGGGCTGAGGGAACTGAGGTTGTTTAGCCTGGAGGAAAGGGGTCTGAGGGGAGACCTTATTGCTCTCTACAACTACCTTAAAGGAGGTTGTAGTGAGGTGAGGGTCAGTCTCTTCTCCCTAGTAACAAGCAATAGGACGAGAGGAAACGGCCTCAAGCTGCACCAGGGGAAGTTTAGGGTGGATATTAGGCAAAACTTCTTCACTGAAAGGGTAGTCAGGCATTGGAAGAGGCTGCCCAGGGAAGTGGTTGAGTCTCCATCCCTGGAGGTATTTAAAAGAAGGGTAGATGTGGTGCTCGAGGACATGGTTTAGTGGTGGACTTGGCAGTGCTAGGTTAACGGTTGGACTTGATGATCTTAAGGGTCTTTTCCAACCTTAATGATTCTATGATTCTATGATTAATAATATATTAATAATAATACTACTATATGGTGTATCAACCAATATAGTTCACTCTACAAATATCCCATCAGGAAAAATATACATGATGTTTCTCCCATTTAAAAGTCTTCAAAAAAATCCTATTAAAAAAAAAAAAAAAGAAAACAAAACAAAACAACAAACAGTTTAGGAGCAGATTTAGGAAAGATTTTTCTTTGTAAGAAGACCCATATTCAAACCTAAAAGGGACAAACTGAAAGCTCTAATGTTGACAGCCTAATAAAAGATGGTAGATATTCCCAGCTGGTATAAATATGTGCAACTGCAGTGACATTAGTGTTTTTCATCTGCAGTCTGTTTTCTAGTGTAGAGCAAAAAAGTTTGGCTCCATTGTACAAAATTGATTATTGATATCCTGGTCATATTTTACTGTGTCCCTATTGACATCAGGTTTGCAGTAGAAAAATCCAAACTTCCTTTCTAAAATTACCTCTCTTTCTGCTATGTTCATTCCAAAGCTTGTACATGAGAGATGAACACAAACAAATTCTTTCAATATGTTCTTTTTTCAGAAGGAATAATATACTGTGTCTTTGTTTAATGTAGGTAAAGCCAAATTACTTAGAAAAGCTGTTTCAATTGTTGAAATATCCATCATTTTTATTTATTTCTAATTAAGATCTTATGCAGAATGACTTCTGGGATCATCCCTGAGAGCATAGTTCTTGTAGTTCTTACTCTTTCAATCTGTCAGTGCAGAAGATTAACTGCAATGTAACTTGTGTACTAAAGACTGAACAGAAGGAAAGCTAGTCTCATTACTAAGAACAAAAACAAAAACAAAAACAAAACCTTAAACAGTATTATTCAGCCTTCCCCTGTGTCTATGTTTGGGATGAATACTTCATCTGTTGGCTACACTGGAAGAAGGCTAATTAGGTAACTGTCTCGAACGAACGTGATGTCTTAGTTGAAATCAGGATGCAGATCTTGAAATTGGAGTGCATGCTTCGTGCTTTTGCCAATTAGAGCACAAAACCACCAAAACCTTCAGCTCTTCTGTCAGCTCTTGGGCAAGAAATATACTGTATTCCATCCATAAGCTTATGTTTTGGCAACTGTATATATTTTAAGTGTCAGTGTTCTTATGTTTAATGGCCCAAAGATCACTGCTGAACATAACATGAAACTATAGAATCAGTGTAAGGAAGCCAATAACTAAGCTTTTGAAATCAGTGTCAGAATATTTATTCTTGGACACATTCTGCTGCAGACTAAAACTTTCTTCCTTTCTTGTGTTATGAATAGGCTTCACTGGTAAAAGGGGTGATCAGAAAACTTGGGAACAGAGATTTTGACATTTTGAGGTTAAACTAAAAAGAAACCTCCTGGCAGGGAGCACATTTCATGTTTGACAAAATGTTTGACAAATGTAGATATCAAAATGGTAATATTTTTTAGTGAGAAGCTAAGTAACTGGTACCATATAGTATTTTTTTCCCCTAGCCATGACCTATGAAGTCAGCTCCATGGTGGAGTTTGGCTTCAGGAGGTATGTTGGTACCAGTTTACGGGGCAGAGATGGCAGAGGAAAAAACTTCTGTTCATGCACCATTAAACAAGTGCACTGTGTATGTTCCCAGTGGTCCTTCCTATAGTACCTCTACATAAACAAAATCAGGGAAGAACTTGAATCAATTTGGCTATGCTGTGGTGAGAAATTTTGAACTGTACTTAAAGCAAAATAGGGTATAACATAGTGAAAAACAAGAGTACTGAATACAAATCATCTTACTGCTAACTTCAATCAGGCAAAAGACAGAAGTAGGAGCACAGAACATTCTGTACTTGTCATGATCCGTGATTTGTAAGTGTCTCGTAGCAGAGTCCTGACAGATGCTTTATGTAAGACTGATTGACTTCAGCAAAGTTGTTAGTCAGCCCAGCACAGCCCTCCCTAGTGATCAGAAACTGCTGCTTCTTTGCTGCAGGCTCAGTTCAAGCTCTTGTAATAAGTCATGCTGATGTCTATCCCTGAGATATACAGGTTGGACAATGGGGTGTCTCTTCACCTCCTGTTGCAGTTCACTAAAACTGTTAAAATACCCTACAGAGTAGCTCATTTGTCACATTATTCTGGTTAGGAAAAATGCTTTACACTGCTGTCTTACTACTTACCCAAGAATCTTAATGTTTTCTAAGCCCTGATGGCTCCTAGGACTCACATGAAGTAAAGAAGTGTTAATACACATATTCCACAGATATGTAATTTGTAGAACACAGACGTTATCCTTCTGATCAACTTTCAAAATGGAGTCTGATTTTAACAGCTGAAATGGCCTTTCACAGAAATCCCTCAACTAATCAAAACATTCCATATCTTTATTTATCTAAGTTATCGTCTTAATACATTTTTGTATTGTAATCTATGACTTCTGTTTCAGGTGTCTGAGATGTATAATATTGCTTCATCACAAACTGCATGAACATCCTTAATTGTTGGTGAATGCTGAGATTTTATATCAATCAGTGTAGTTAACAAAGGAGGAAATACAGCTGAGACATATGTGAAACACAGAAAATCATGTGATAAGACCTATTTTTATAAATGCATGTTAAAATAAATATATAATGAAAAGTGTTAAAAAAAGTAAACACATAAAAGCATATAAATATTAGTGAAAATTCTGAAGTTTGACTCTAGGAACTACAAAATTTATAAAATTTTTAAAAAAGCTTGAATCTGAACAAGAATTTCAATGTCTAATATGTTGTTCAAAAGTTGAAATATGAAAAAATTACAGTATTCCCTTATTCTCTACATTTCTGTTGAGTCTGAGATATGCCAGAGTCTCTCTACAAATGTTCTTCCTTGATCTCCTTCTATAAGGAAATCACTTTGTTTACGGCAAATTCTGAACTTTGCATCTGTCTAGTTCCTGTAATTGCACCAAATAGAAAGTGACTTTAGAAATAAAGGATATCATTCATTTGGCCAAATATGGACTGTTGCAAAGCAGAGTTTTCACTTGTGTGACTCCTGTATGGTCAACAGAAAGAAATATATGTTTCATCCTAATACAGATGACTAACAGAAGTCAGATGACTGATAGCCTAAATGTGATAGTTTAGATTCACTGTAGAGAGAAAATAGGATTATTAGCTCAGGTGTAAATGTCTGCAGTGTAACCAGATAATGTTAGATAACATTTACTCCAGCCTTTGTTTCCTGAACAGAACTCCTGTTTTTCTTTGGGCCAGTGTTTTGTTCTAACTTGGTAAGTGGATAATAGTCAAGACTGGTGACTATCTGGATCTCCCTGACATGGAAACATATGTCTTTCTCCTGGAGACTCCTCTCTGGGCCCAGGGCCCTTTCCTCTTTCTCCTGGTTACAGGGCTACAGAGCTTACCTAGAGCCCTTGCAGGGGCCTATGCCACTGATATTTTGCAGATGCAGGACTCCACTGCTCATTCTCTGCTGTGGAATCCTGAATTTAGATTCAGAATGTGCTATTTTATGTTTCTTAGCTCATAAGTGATTCCCTGTCATGTCAGCCAGAATGATGCCAATATTACCTGCTTACATCTCTGATTCCCTTTCCTTTACAAAGTTCCCAATGTTTTGGTATGTTCAGGAATGTGTTGAGGTTTGGAAATGCTGTTTGTAAGGGATGAATATTTAGGATCATGTTCCCAGAAATCCTTCAGCTCCTCAGTCTTGAGAACCTGGCACGACAGGAACTGCAAAAGCCCTGAGAGTCTGGAACAATGACCTCGGAGGTAGATGTGAGATACTAATGAAATTTTGAGTGTTGGAAAATTACGGTGTCTGTGGTGTTTAAATTATATATAAATTTAAGATGAATCTTGCCAAGAAACTTGTTGCTGCAGTTTTGTGGGGTTTTTTGTGTTATAGGACGAGAATAAAGACTTCATTTTGGAAGATATCTAATGCTCTTACTGAAATAAAAAAGCTCTTCTAGATAAAAATGAAAAAAACCCACCCTCTTTACTAGTCCTAACAAAAGCAGTATCTTAATGATCCACTAGTTTTCTCTTTTAATACCTAGAAAATGTGTAAAACCAGTGCAGTGATGTCACGATGCCTGCATCAATTAGTTTCCTTTGTCTTGTTTTGCTGTAATGAGGGAGATGAAGAGAACATAGGGCAGGGCTCTGCACCCACCAGAATGTCCTGGCATGTGTCTTGTTTGCAGAGCAGTACCAAATATATTCTGATATCCTAAATACTAATAGGGTCTTAAACAAAGTCATGTTTGTTAATTATACTGAAACGATTGGATCTAAAGGCATATTCTATCCAGGAAAGATCTGTGTTATTCCATGTAGAAGCCCAACAGACATCCAAGAGATTTTCAAAATTAATTTAAAAATTTCTTATGATCCTGTAGCATTCATTTAAAAATTACATCCCTTTTATAGATATGTATCCTCTATAGGATGATTCAGAAATTCTATGCAGAGGATACCACTCCTGGGTGAACTGGTAGTGGTTTGTTAATTTCCCATAGAATCTTATTGGTTTCAGATTGACTAGCAATAAATTTGCTTGTTCATGTGCCATCCACTTCATATTTTGTCTAGACTGACTGTGGCTGAGCTGTATCTTTAATTGGAAGACAATGAATAGTCACTGGAATACTAATTGCTGTTCTTTTTAGGATTAAACCCGATCTTGTCCATTAAATCGCATCAGAGGTTAAGGAGAGAGCTCAGCAATTTAAAGATGATCTTAGTTTAGCCATAGACTTTTTTATCTACACTTGATGAAAAGGAAGAAGAAGAAGAACATCCATAACATCTTTCAGAAGCCTGCTCTTGAAAATAAAAGAAATTTAATTGGCAAATCATATCTATTTTGTCATGTATATTTATCAAACAGCCATTAAAATCCTAAATTCTGTTCAGGTTTTCCAGGTAGTGAAAAGTGAAGAACATAGGAAAGATTAGCTCCAATGGGATGGATGCTTGTTTTAGGAGTTACGGTATAGCCTATTCTCAGACGAGTGCCAACATTGCATGGAAATATGTTGACCCTTGAGGGCGGTATCTTCAAAGACAGCAGAAGCAGTGGGCCATAAATTTCAAGACGGAGAGAACTGATTTTTCATTTTAGTGGTTGCTGAACAGCTTCTCTAGGAGTATGATGAGCCTCATGTAGTTTCTCAGTCACATTTTAAAGTGTTTTATTATCTTCTACACTCATTATAAAAACATGATTTGAATATTTGCATAGAAGAGAATCATTAATTTTAGACACAATACTAACTTTATGGAAAATTGTTTTCATAAAGCTGCATCATGGAAAAGGCTTTGAGTTTTTACTCGTCACCCAAAGCAAAAAAGGGAGACAGGTGATAATGTCACATTTCCAAAAAGACTCTGCAATAGAATTATTGCCTTGTAAAGCTTATATTTCAGCCCACACATTTGACAATTGATAGTCTGTGAAATGAAGGTTTGGGATTTACTAGGCCATTTACACTTTTTCTGCAACTTTTGCAGGTTCTCACAGATCACGTAACAACTGTGGAAAGTATTACAGAAACAGTATAGATTGTATTTTGTCTGTTTTCCTAATTGTCTCTTACTTTAGTGACTACAGACTATTTTTCTAGAGTTAGGAATTTACAACAGCACATATTAATGAAACCATAACTTGCTCATTTCTTCATTGTATCTTTTACTGAATATTTTTCCCCCCAAAATAATGACAAAAATGAAAATAAAAATAAAACTTATGAGGCTATAATCGAAAACATAATACTATGAACAATATCTCAAGAAAAAAATCTCTTAGTTCTATGCCGTGATTTATTTTTATGTTTCACAACCAGTGAGGCATCTCTGCATTGTGACTATCATCTCAAAAATTTTCAGCTCTAATTTGTAAAAATCTTGTTCTCGCCTCTTTAATTCTATTTTATTAGCTACAATTGCAGAGATGAATTATTCATTTTCTTCAGAAACAAGAAATTACCAAAAAACCAATCCAGGTTAATTATCAAGAAGTATTTTATTATTGTTGATATAAAAAACAGAATTGGTAGAAGAAACCTTGCCCATACCTGTCATTTCTGTTGGCACCCCCAGTTCAGGTTAGCAAGATACAGACTAAAAGGAAGAGCAGGGCAGGCTAGAAGAGAGGTCTGCCTGGTTCCTGTCTCACAGCTTACAGATAGGTGCTTTCCCCTGTCGTAAAGGCTGACTGCAAAAGTTTATGCTTCCGTTTAGCTTTGCAAGGCCACAATCCTGTCAGTGTATATTCCTGTGAACATTTCCATACTATCTTGAATTAAGAAAGGAGACTGGAGCCAGGTTAAAGTTGCCCATGGTTTTAAGGAGTGGTAATATTCATAAACTTTTAATAGTTGTTCCACATCCTCTTTCAGTCCCAGATATATGCTAGATCCTTTAGAATAATTCACATTATTTTTACAATCATGTGATACTGCTATGATCTTTAATACAATTCCAAACAGAACAAGGGTTTAATGTAGTGAAAAAAAAAAATCTTCTAAGCCTGAGGAAAGAAAAGTCTGTCTCAGTTATGTGCTTGAATGCCTCTCTTCACCAGGCTCATGTGAGTATGTGTTACTTAAGTGGATGAAACTTTCACAATTTTGTTTGTGAGCTCACCTTTAATGGTTATAGCATATATGATGGTCATAGCCAGTGATTTTATTTACCAGACTTGCTTGTATATTGTGTGAGTTAATTACTATTCTGACAGTATTGCAGCATACTAATTAGTGGCAATAAATGCACTGGAGAGTTTGGAGTAAAGGAATCTGATAAGAACCATCAAAGTACTTTTTTGTCATCTGTTTCTTCATGCAACCTAAGAAAAATGAGTTAACTCACTTTTAGAAATGTTAACTGAACATTTAGAAATGTTATGTCCTGCATAATAAGCCTAAAATAGTTCTTTTTCACCTAGTTTTGATAGCAGTTCATTTTGTACAATTTCTCAATTCAGGTTGTTTGAAGTAAATTCATTTTATATGAAGGACTGGTCTACATTTTGCTAATATTGCAAAACCGCTTTCAAGTTACAGAAAATGGTGGCCAAAATTTACTTTACAGTTGGAGAAGTCCAACTGTCTTCTGGTTTTGCATTTTATGTATCTTTCTTGATCATGGTTTTGGTTTGGTTTTGTTGTTGTTATTGTTGCTTGGGTTTTATTTCCCCTTTGGAGAACATGCATCAAAGTCAGTCAGTAACAGCAAATAAACCCTAATCAGTTATAAACCGTGACTACATTGGGCAGATTTGCTAAATGTTGTATTTTGGAGCAGTACCCTTGTTTCAAGATAGTTCTTCAGTTAGTGATATTCACAGTTTCTGATACTGCATTTTAGCACATAGGCAACTATATCAATACCTGGAGAGCAATAAGTACCTAAAGTGGATGATTCATCCCATCCTAAGACACCTCTGTAAAGTAGTTGGCTGAATTCCCTCCGGAAATACATTATACCCTTCAGTGACTACAGAGGGGTCCTTGATAGGCTGGCTTTAAGATGCCACTTAAAGTAAGGTTATGTTAGAACTGCATTTCCCATTTAAACAGACTGGTGTAATTCTCTCAAATTCAAGAAAGCTCAGAATCCAGCCTCTGTTTCAAATCAGATATTTATGTAGCAGGATATGTGTGAGATCTGGTCAACTAATGCTGTAGTCATCCAAGCACCTGCCATGTGGGGAAGTACTTCCTTCAAACAACCTCCTCCTCTGCAGGTGACAGTGCTTTCAGAGCTTGTCCAAGAACCTCCTGGGACTTGTCCAGGGATTAGGAAGGTCCTGGTTTGGCCATCTTTCCTTACAAACCCTGTTGCATTGATGGACATATGTAACAGTCCCCTTTTTCTCATTGCTAATCTTTTTGCTAATTTTGCAATATAAGTGATTATGTATCATCTGTAGCAAGTTGTACTTGCTCTGGCTGTGATGGAGTCAATTTTCTTCATAGCAACCCATATGATGCTATATTTTGGATTTGTGACTGAAACAGTGTTGATAACAAATGTTTTGGCTCTCACGGAACTGTGCTTGCACAGCATCAAGGCTTTCTCTTTTTCCCACTTTGTCCCCTTCCCCCCAAGCAAGTAGGCAGGCTGGGGGTGGGTAAGAAGCTTGGAAGGGCCACAGCCTGAACAGCTGATCCAGACTGGTCAAAGGGATATTCAATGCCATATAACATCATGCTCAGCAACAAAAATTGAGGCTGAAGAAAGGAAAGGATTTTTGTTTTGGCTTCCAAGGTGTTCTTTGTTCAGAACTGGCTGGGCCTCAGTCTGCTTAGGGGAGGTGGTGACTGATTTCCTTTGTGTTGCTTACGTTTTTTTCTCTTTCCTTCATTTGTTAAACTGTCTTGTTGTGACCCATAACTTTTCGTAGTGTTTTTTCTTCCTATTCTCTCCACTGTCCTGCTGAAAGGAGTGAGCAGTTGTGTGGGTGCTTGGCTGCTGGTTAGGGTCAACTCACCACAGTTTTTTTTGGCACCCTAAGTGGGGCTCAAGCAGTTCAAGATAATGACAGACTGGATCAAGGTGTACTAGACTGAATTTATAGCTGTCATATCTATTTAGTTGTTACTTGGCAGGCTGTTACTTTCTGTTGCTGGTCCCAATTTTGAGTTATTTGCTCCTTCACCTGATCCGTTGCTCACTCCCTTTCTTGCTATACATTCAATTTCAGAGATTGTTAGTGGCTGCTTTCAGCTTTTGCAGTTTGTGTTGCTTATGGGTTTTTCTCTTTCCTTCACTCATTAAACTGTTTTTATCTCAACTCACAACTTTTCTCACTTTTTGTCTTCCTGTTCTCTCCCAGTCCCACCATGGGAGAGGAGTGAGTGAGCAGTTGTGTGAGTGATTAGCTGCTGGCTGGGATCAAGCCACCACACAAGCCAATACTTTAAACTCAACTTATATAAAAAAAAAAAAAAAATGTTATTGTAGTCCTTATTTCATATCATATCCATAGCAATAATACCAATATCACTTCCCAGATTTATATCAGCATGCTTTTTATTTGAATTTTTCCAATACCAGTTTCAATGGGTGAGACACAAACATTTATGCCAGTGAGATCATGAATTGGACTTCTATCACATCAAGCTGGTAGTATGGCACTGCAAAAGGGCAGTCTGCAATCTCCTTTCCAGAACAAATTCTCAGCAGAGTTCAGAAGAAAAACATATTTTTTCTAGTAGTCTTGCTGGTTTATACTTTCCCTGCACACTACACTAGAGTATCATAAACATTTTAAGCCCCTAATAAAGAGGAAAGCTTGTTGCAAATGGATCCCAGTTTCCTTACTAGGTACGTTTCTGGAAAATTAAGATTACACATTTACTGCTGCTTTTAAGAATGTTTTGAAATACATGCAAATGTATTTATCTGGGTATTTATATTTAGTACAGAGCGCTGTTATTTTCTTCTGTAATTTTATGTCAAGTGTTCATTTAAAGGAAGAAAATTTTACTTCTTAATTTTCCATAAATATTTAAAATAATTGAATTATTTTAAGTTCTTATCCCTTATTCCTAAGACAGAATTTGATCATTTCAGCCAAAAAATTGTTCAGAGAGTTTTGCTTGGGTTTTTTTCCCTTGGTTAATTAAAATCAGGCTGTAGTTTAAATTGCTTTGGAACCATGTTACAGCCATTGATTATATACTATATTACAAAAAGTAAAAGTAACATGCAAGGTCAGCATGTGCTGTCAGAAACGTTTGATGTTTGTGCCAAATTTCAGCAGAAGATGACATTATCTGGCTTTTCTATAAAAATCTTTGAAGTAAGAGCAAGTGACATAGTTTAACTATAGAAAAGGTACATGAACATGAAATGTACATAGACTGAGCTTCCTCTTCTTCTTTATATTAGATAATTAAGCACATTAAACTGCAACAGGCTTGGCAGTCCTGACCAAGCGACACTCCTGATTTGACACATTTTCCAAAATACAAAGAAATTCAGAAATTTGTAAAAGGGAGTTGGAAAAAAGCCTGATTCCTGTATTAAGTTAGCATGTGGCTGTGTTTATTTTCTTCTCAAACAGAAATCTCTTTTTCTCAAAGTGTATTTTGAAATAATACGTATTTTTAATAGCACAATTGCAAATACTAATTGTTTTTATTTTTATTTTATAAAATATACCTTATGATATACCCGTAGTAAATGAAACTAGCACCATCAAGTATTCTGTGGTATCTGGATGTTTATATAGATATTAATTTTTTAAATATTATTTTAATTACAAATGGGAATAACTGTAGGAACAGATTGTCCTGGCTCTAAGTGGATCTGGCAGGGCAGCAGGTAATAGATTTCTGGCTTGAACAGGCTAAGAATGCTATTGACATCTGTATCCTTGGGATTAGCAGCTCAAAGAAAGTACCAGAGTAAATGGGGGTCTCCGTTCCCTCTGCTTCACTCCCTTCACACTCCCTCCAACGCATTTCTACCATCCCACATCTGCTTCACTTCAGCACACCCACATCTCTGGATTATTGAAGTCAAAACTATGCAGGCTTTTCCACTACAGGCAGACTGATGAAATTATTTTGCACGTCTATGACACTGCATTTCCTATATTGCAGGGACAAGAAAATGAGTGAAAGAATGCACAGCCTTGTTCTTGTGACATATGCTAGGAAAAGAGCAATATCAGGAAGCAGGGAATGAATGTAATTTTGACTGCCTAATGCCTAACTATAAGGCCATCATAGAGCCTCCTGACTAAATAAGTAAACACATACAAATGTGGATGAATTATCTTCTCTGGAAGGAAACACCTTCCCTGTTCTAAATAGCCATGAAACATTGCTTTTAGAAGGCAGTTGGACATTATAAACAGGTTAAAAAGAAAAAAAAAAAAGACATCAGTCATCAGTAAAACTCTCATGGAATTGACTTAGGCCAGGATTTTCTGCATTATTCTTGTCTTAAATATTTTTTAAGAAATTAGTCTACTGAACAGTCCAGAAAAGATGCTGAGCTCCTTGAGGACAGAGCTAGAGAGGAGGGCAACACCTTGTCATGTGTAAAATACTGAAAGGTGAATGTCTGGTGTGACAAATGCCATGCTTTACATTGTATGACCATTAGTAGATCAGTTCTTCTTCCTTTGGCTCATTTTTCCTATCAACAAAATGGCAATAATAACGCTGACTTCTTTTTTAAAGTGCTTTCGTATTTAAAGATTAAAAATTAAATAAAAAATTAAATAAAATACAGGTAGTATTATGAAAAGCATGATGAGTACAATGATAAACAGAGGAGAATATCAAAAGTACTGAAACAGGGCAAGCATTATTTTTAGGTTCTTATCTTCATCATTCCAGGGATTTGTGCATATGCACACATGTGCATACACTTAAGAGGCAATATACTGGGTGGTTTTATTTAATTCAAAGTAATATTTCATAACAATAAGAACAACAAAAACAGCAAAACCAACAGCAAAAATAACTATAACAAAACACTATAAAGATTTATTTTGTGCAACGATGTATATATATCATGAAACTTTAACAAATTTTCCATAGTTGTTTGTGTTGTATAAATAATAGTTTTGTCTATTGAGGCATTGGAACACATATTTATATAATACAAATATTGTATGGATATAGTATGAATTAGGACTTTGGTAAAGTTACATATTTGTAGAGGACATGGTTTCCTGACAGCTCTAACTTGTCACCACATTTTCAGTAAGTAATGCAATGAAGAAGATGATAGTTATAGTAAGATGAGCAAGTATTCTTACATGATAAGAAGTGGCAGTCACCACTGATCCTTTGAAATAAGAAACGTACTGAAAGGATACTGTCAAAATTGTTAGGCTTGAAGTGTGACCTACCTTGATAGTAGTTCCCTATGGCAATTCTTACTGTAAAGATTGTAAACACTTATGGCAATGTGATTTGAGAAAGTAATACAGGGTTGCAATTCAGAAAATTTTGATTTCTGGTCATTGTGCTCCTGATAGTATATGTGCTGACATGAGGAAAGTCACATGAGGTAAGTCATACCTCTATGACATCTCTTTATTTTGGTGGACATCCACATTACTCATGTTAAGTGTATGCCAGATTTCCACAGAACATACTCCCGTGGCAGCAAGACAGGTACCGCTTCAAGAAAATGGTGTCTTTTTCAGCTCCATAGGCCATCAAAGACATCCAGCCAGTTCTTATCCAGACTTCATGAGAAGTTACGCATTTTCCTCCCTTTTCTCATGGGCCTAGGTTGTATAAGCACTGACTACATTTTCTGCTTTGATCTTTCTTTCCAAGTCTTAAACTCTGCAAAATGTGTGCAGTAAAAGAGGGCAAGCATTAATGTTAAAACTGATGTAGATGTTATTTACACAGTGCAAAATATATTTACACTTTTGAATTTCCAATTTCTCTGAAAAACTTGGTTTCTTATAGGTGTAATACAGCTTTTCTTTTTAACTGGAGAAAAATCTTCTCTTTTACTAGTCCTTAAACCTGATATGTTCAAGGTCAAGAAGATCCTACTGTCCTCAAATCTGTATAAATTATAGGTATGTGTTGAATAGATAAAGGATATTACCCCTACTTAGATCAAAGTTACTAACTAAACTTTTGAGAGTCTTTTAATAAGATATGGTAACTCTGGGAGCAACAGTAGTTGTATCTTTAGCTGCTTAGATAGACATAACCCTTTACCCAACTCAAAACATCTTTCCTAGAATGTTATGTGTCTACAACATTACAACAAAAACAAATCAGAAATCTGAACCATGACACAAGAATTTCTCAGCAGTTATCATCTTCAAAAAATAATAGATAAAAAAGTGGGATATTTTTGAATGTGGTCTTAAATTTTATGTCTTTCCACAAATACCTGTTTTTGCAGTGAAATTAATTGCACTAATTCTGTTCTCTAGCACACTTCTAAATTACTTGTACGTATAATTACTAGGGTATAATATCTGCAAATTTTGTAACAAAATAAGTCAACTAAAACGCATTTTGAAAAATATCTTTACATAAAAATGTCAGAGCAGTTATTAAGGAGTTGCAGATTTCAGCTTCCCTTGCTGAAGTCTTCTTGCTTTAACATTTCTGAATTATTTAAATGATTTAATATTACTATAAGATTACAGACTTCTTATGGGAGGGGTGTATCCCAGAGAACTGATAATCTCACCGCAGAAACAGTTAATCATGGATAATTTGCGCATACTGTTATTATTTACATTTATTGCAGTGATGATGCATGGAAACAAACAAGAATAGTGCCTGATTGTACCAGACAAAAAAAAAAAAAAATACCAAGAAGGATATGGGCTTTGAATCCAGCAGATTTCAGCCTGGATGAAATGCATGCATGGGAAATGAATGTTGTGTAAGCAGAGCTGGAAGCAAATGTGATGTTAATTCCATGGTTTTAAGCAGGAGGGAAGGAGGAATAGATGAAGGAGGAGATAAGAGCAGGGTAGGAAGGAGAGGAGTCAGGGAGGTGGGAGTGGAGCCAGGGCTGTGGGGAGCATCCTGGTGCCCGACTGGCACTGCCTGGCAGCTCCTCTCCCCCAGGGACCCTGCTGGCGTGTGAGAGCGATAGAGGTGCTTTTTGGGTGCCAGGCATCACCCCAGCAAAGCTGTCTTAAAAGCCCACAGGGCTGCCAGCGGTACACTCATCTTCCTTTTTTGCAGGGGATGGACACAGGGTAGGAAAGGATGTGAAAATAAATTATTGTGTGTAGCTTCCTCAGTAATCACCTGAACAAATGTGGATTTCTCAAACTGATCCTCAGCTTAGTCATTGCATGGTGTTCTGCTCCCTCGCCCCGCTCATGGGATTCACGTCAAATGAATCCATTTCTTCAGTTGTATTTGCTGTTTCCTGGCAACCACCCACCTTGGAAAAATAAAATCCTGTGCAATGAGAAAGAGTGGAGGGCCCTCTCCCTCATTCTCTCCCTCCCTCCACCCCTCCAGCAAGGCTTCCTATGCTTAATTCAATAATACCTAGTCTCAGTGATTTGCAATGGGATTTAGGCTTACAAGTCAGTCCGTTAAATAACCATCAGAAAAAAATGACTTTTTTTAATGAAGTTCTAGTTTAAAATTATTACTAGCACAATTTTCCAAAATAACCCAACTTGAACTAACAACACTCAGAAGTATCATGCAGCTAGTAGGATGGCCTCTTCTAAATACATTGATAATAAAATATGTTTGATTTTAGTTAATCTCGCAAATAAATAGAATTGAAAAGTTCAGGAAAGTACTGCAAAAATATGTCTGGAGACAGGAACAGCAGAAGCTTTTATTTTATGAGATTATGTAGACTAATCCTATTTAATGTGGGAAGAAAAGCAAAACTTTACATGATGTGATATATAAAATCATGAATGATATAGACTAAATTCTATTAACCCTTTTCAGTACCAGAAGGAGAAGAGGCCATTCAAACTTAAAATGCAACACATTTAAAAGGAGAGGTTCTACTTTATACAACATATAAATAATCTGGGGAACTCAGCATTGTATGGAACAGTGTTCAAGCAAATAAAATTCTAGGATTTAAATTAGTATTTATGCAAAGACTATTAATAATCTGCAAGATTAAAATGAAATAGACTATTAAACATAGTATTTCAGTGTACTGAGTGAGCAAGAAATTTTCTCCCCAACTTATGCTTTTTTCTTTCCAGCTCTAAGATACAGATTTGAGGTTTCCATTTAAAATTTACTTAAAATCTTTTGATATCCTAAATACCTATTGATTTATTTTTTTGTGTATGCCAAAAAAAACCCCAGAAGTAACACCGAATTCTCATTTTATTAGTACAACAGAAGAAAGATATGTGTTTATGCTAAAATGGAGAATCATATGGAGGGAGAAATCTTACAGATGAAGATGATATTTCACAGTAATTAAAGAAATACATGATTTGGTAGTAAGCGGGGACTTAACACACTCAGGCAGCCACCAGATGAGGAATGCAGCAAAGCACAAAGTGTCTGATAGTGCTTGAAGCTGCTAGGTTTTTATTGCAGAAGGGAGGGATGGGAAGACCTTTTCAGTTTGACTCTGATCACTGAAATGAATTAGTTGACTCTGACCATGGGTTCATGAGGCCTCATGATTCTCAAGGAAAAAAGGAGAAAGGACACCACAACACAGACAACAAGCTTAAAGAAAGCAAATTTAAGGATTTGTATGCTAGATTATAAGGGGCAAATCTAAATCTTGAAAAAAGGGAGGCTCGTGAGAGTTCAGAATTCCTTAATGACATTATATTGAGGACACATTAATACTTTTCAATGCAGAAAGTTAGATCAGAATTTTAACAAGCAACCACCATGGCTGAATCATAAGCCCTTCAACTGCATGAAGCTCAAGTATAAAGTAGAAACAAGTTTAGTTTATTAGAAATGAGTACAGAGGAATGCTCACATATGTAGGCACAATTTCAGAAAGATACAAAGCTTTCCACAGCTACCAAAGGGCATAAATTACATTAAAGAACGATTATTTAATTCTAAGAGGACCAAAGCTCTGTTTCTGGCACAAATATGTTTTTTTGTTGCAATATACAACTTTCTGTTGCCTGTGAAGTGATACTGTGAACAACAGGTTTTCTTCCCTTAAGCTTTGGATGCTCTTGGAATTCCTTCTTTGTGTCAGGCTAGGACTAAAACTGATGCATTTTTCTGTTGAAAGACAATTTAAATTATGCTTCTAGTAGTTTGCTTTATTGTAACTTGAATGACAAAGTATTCCCCTCAGTTTTCATTTTTACTCCATGTAATGCATGGTGGGAATAATCTGAAAAGCTTGAAATGTCTGTCATATGTTGCATAGAAAAAGGTATTCCTCTAGAACAAAGATATCAAGGACTGGGTTAAGGAGCTCAGATTTTAATGTAGTCAAAATGAATTTTTTTTCCCACACACAGCAGTAGTGTAATTGACAGATTATTATATATCAGCCTTTGCCAAGAATATTCCTAAACCCTTTAAGCCTGGCAAACTGTGTGTTACATTGTGATTGGTAGAAAAATCTATAATTTTCTCTTGGGGAAAGGCCAATCTTGTATCAACTCAAATGTTACACCATACTCTTTCCACCACAAAATTCCAGCTGCACACACTGGACGTGCTACTAAAAAGATGGATTTTGTTTATTTTTAATAGAATTGAAAATTTATTTAAGGAAACAACAATAGCTTACCAAATGTCTTTCCAACTGTTAACACCTTTTTAGTTTGAAGATACCCTTGGCTTCACCTCCGGATTACAACTCACAAGTGAGTTGTTATAAAATTAATGGTGGCGATTCATTGTCAAGGGTTGTAGCAAGACATATCCTGAGCCCTGGGAGCCCTTTCCCCTCACTGTCTCTGAGTTTTACATAAGCTTCCAGTTGTGCAGCCCAAATATGTATACTCAGAAAAGCTTTTGGTTAAACACTGTTGTGATAATTTTGTTTGGTCTAACGGGATACTTGGGATTATGAAAGCTTTTTAAGGAGTGTGAACCGTTGTAGATAGTTATTGCTTAAACAGTATGGAGCATTGCCAAATTATGTTTGTAATGTAATATTATATATACATATATACATACACAAAAGTAATTGCTGAAATCTATTTTATGAGAAGCTAGTATTTTTAAATAGTCAGTTTTACAACGTTATTCACAAAATGAGTCAGCATATCTTCATTCCAGAAAAAGTCATTAGCCATCTCAGCCAATAAGGCAGGTATTGTTTCCCAGTAGCTTCCTACAGTGAACAAATAATTTTGCAACATTTTGTATTTGAGAAAGAATCAATATTAAAGCTCACGAAGTCGTTATTTAATGCAAATTTTAATAAATTCTTTTTGATTGCCCCTCATACTTTTTTGTCAGTGACCTTTTCACATTTCTCTCTTGTTAGCTTGGGTATGGTTTAAGGATTTTCTAAGAGGTAAACATTGTTCACCATCATGTATACAGGCAGGCTGCTGAAGCTTTTGATATTTTGAATTCAAATTATAGCAAGATATCATTTAAGTGAAATAGTAATTGTGGGCCTTGACCAATTTGATACTGCACCCCTAGTGAGAGTTGCATCCAATCTGCTACTGAATAGCTGGGTGCCGTCTCGTTCTCTGACATTTGAGCTGAAAATAACAAACTATATAACTGATGCTAAATGCAAGGATATTTTTGGGCTTTAGAAGCAAGAAGAGAGAACCATAGGAGGGTACAGTTAATTACAAAAACAAATTAACTGACCATTTCTGGCCTACATTTCTTGTAGACCTGAATTAGTTATTTTTCACTGATCAAAATAATTACATAGCAGTTATGCATGTATTCAAACGCAAGTCATTTGCTGTCTCACTAAAAAGAGAGAGCATCCAAGATCCCATGATACTTTGAATGCTAATCCTTTTCTTTAAATGAAACAGTCCCTTTACTATCAGTTGCAGTCCTTTAGGACAAATAATCTATGTACCTTGTGTAGAAAAGTAATCAAAAATGCCTGCGTGATGAAATGTGCTTCTTTGAAAGATTACTTCTGGAATACTAGTGCAAAAACTCTTCTGAGACAAAATTGGCAACGCAATTCCTTTTTAACCAAAGGATATCTTTTCCCAAAGTGCATCCACATTCTGATTATGATCAGAAGGTGTATTTGACTGTATAGAGTCCAGACTCACAAGCTATTAAAAGAACAAGCATAAATAGTAACCTTTTTTTCTAGAAATACTGCAAATGCTTAATTAAGATTGAAGTTATCTCTGGGGTGACATGTCTTTCTATATACATATCCTAAATGACAGTTATTACCAGAACCTCATGCATTTGAATGCAAGAAAAACTGGGGAGCAACCTAAGCTGTGAGCACTGCAAAGGAAGTTCAGTAATGAAGCCTGACAATGAGGCTCTAATCGTTACTTTCATGGCAATTATGTAGTGTACTGAGCAGGACTTCAACCCTAGAGAAAGATGGACAATGAATACCAAATTTTGACCTGCCTTTTAAGACATTCTAAACTAGAATAATTTAATTGGGTTCACATAATTACTCAAAAGGCAATCTCAAGTGCATTATCATCCTCCTGTGTCAGCCTTGCATACCTTGTTATCCTGTTAGAGTTTGTCAAAAAATTGTCACAGGAGACTGAATCTTACAGAGGATAATAACCCTGCTGCTGCTTCTCCGAGCCTCAAACCTGAGTTCTGAAATAGTGAGAGGACTCTGCTGCTGGGAAGAACCTTTTTCATTTGTTTGGGATTTTTTTTTAAGCTAGACCACCCAATTACATCTGTCATAGCAGGGGTAGGGATTTAAAAAAAAAAATATTTTGAACGGTGGAGTCTTCATGGGTTTTGTTCACTGATTTATTATGCACTGTTTGCAGAGGTGTCTAACAGTTCCTTACTTGCTGGGTTATATATATTCCTAATGATCCCTTTCCATCTCTGTAGAAAAGAAAGAACATGGAAATGATACTTTTTAGGATATATCTCATCTGTTTTTTACAGAAAGTTTACAAGCAGAATTTATTCTGATTTTCTTTTCCATTTCATTTGAATCCACAATGAATTTTGATAGTATACTGCTGCAAAATATGTCTTGGTGTTACTGTTTGTACCATTTCTTAGCAAAGAGAGAAGGCGGCAAATGAGCATTACCAAGCAAATTACTTATTTGCTTTGTTATTCATGCCCATTTCCAAAGCTTTTAAATTCTACCAAAATGAAGGAACCTGAAAGAACAGCTAAGATAAACAATTTTCAGACAAAGTCTTCTAACAAACTTGGCTTCTATATGTCAAAAAGTAAGATAACACTAATACTAAGATAAGACTAATAAAAGACTTCTGCCACTGCCATTGATATTTGGATTGAGAGCTTAACGATGCACCAGGACATTGTCATTGCCACTCCATCCTCAAAAGCATATATCAGACTACCTTTCTTGCATTTCTTTTTACTTGATCACCATTCACTTCTCCAAGGACTACTGTAGCCCTACCTGAACTACTCCCTCCCCCATTTCCAGGGGCCATAGGCAACCATGTTTTGTCTCTACAGATACTGTAAATTCTAACTCTGCTCCCCAGCTAGAAGTCATTGTGCTCTCTTGAATTTTACCTGCAAGTTCATTGCTTTGCCTTCATTTGCCAGACCATGCAAAGTTCTATATCATGCATGGTGTGGGATTTAGAAAGGAGAAGCATTGCCTTTCATTTTACCTAATTTTCTGTGTGATGCTTTTGAAATCAGCCAAAAAAGAGACAAGATATTGCTGACAGCAGGCTTGGCTTGCAGAAAGGAGATCAATCTATAACCAGATCAGTCACTGCTGCAAATGCTTCCAGCAGCTCTCGTATCTTTCTACTCGAAGTGCTTCCTTTTGGAACTGCTATGCACAGATTTTTGTCCTCTACGCTTCTATCAGTAATGGCAATTTGATGTCAGATTTTAAGGACAACTAAATAAGCGTAGGGCAATTTGAAAATGACTGAATAACTGTATTTCTAAAAATAGTTCAGACAGAACAGCTTAAGTATTCAGGAATAGTTACAGATCAGGTTTAATGTGGTGACTGGGCATAGCTTTATGACCCATAACTGAGAGTGGACCCATACTAACAAGACTAGTTCAGCATACTATATGTTAAGAGATGAGTGAAATGCATTAGTGGTACACAGTGCTCCATGTACAACCCAGCAGAATCTATCCTTGTTACACATCAAGAGAAATATCTCAGTGTATTTTTGTTACTTGATGTGATGGAGAAAATTTGGCAGAAGTTAGGGGCAGAAATGTTGGAGTATAAATAACATGTGAGTCATGATGGCAGTGTTGGTATGATAAGAAGCAATTAGGACCTCCCAGATGCAGATGGGCTTAGCGTGCTTTGGAAGGAACTGTGGCTTCATTCTATTTTGATTTTTTGGGGGAGGGAGGGGAGGGGAAAATTAGTAGATATCATGTGTCTCTCATATGGACACAGTACAGAAAGAACCAGAAAAGGCCGTGGTAGATAGGACGTGATACCAATGTATGGGTTTGATTACTCATCTGAGCACATAGTGTTAATTCATCCCATGACATAGAATTAATTGCCATATGAATTATGTGATCAATGGAAATTAATCAACTTACATTGCAATTAAAAAAAAAAAAAAAAGGTTGACACTATTACTGGTAATTTTTTTCCCAGCCAATGCATGAGGAAAATAATTATTTAACATTTCATAACATTTGTCAATATCTCACCAACACATATGATTACTCTTTTTAATAAATCTCACTGATGTGACACTGTTGCAGGCAATCCCGTGTCTTTACCTAAGCATCAATAAAAGCTTGGGGTTGTTAATATGCAAATAAGGATGTACAAAATCCTTCAATTTCCTGACAATTAAAAACTACTACTTTTGGATCAAATGAAGCATAAAACAAGACAGTTGCATGAAAATTAGACCATTTTAATAAATTCTGTTTACATTTCTTAAAATAAGATTTGAAGAAACTGCAAAACGACAAAACAAATTAACTCTTAAAATGTTTTAATATTTTGACTTTATTAATACATACATTTTTTAATCTAAGCAGTTTTTCACTGCAAAATGAATTAACAAAATATTTCATGGTTACAGAAGTTTGGTCCATACCTATTCACAAGTTTCTACAATTACTGAAACAAATATGTCAACAGAAAAGCAAAGCTTAAATAAAAGGCAGTTGCCTCTCATCCTCATCTTGTATCAAACACAGACTAATTAAAACCTGTATTACAGTAAGTTAGACTTCATTCCATGCAATTCTCAGAAAAATGAAAATATTTTCCTTTGTTCCTTATTGCTTTGTCTTCCATACTGGTTTGTATTGTGCGTTCATTAAACATAATAATCAGATGGTTAAAACAACCATATGAAAAGAATCTTTTGGGTTTTGTCTTCAAAGGAGATTTCTCTTTTATAGGTATAACTTAGTCTTTAATTTTTTTTTTAAGGTGTAATGTTAATAGCAATAATTATATACTCCTTTATCAACATTTTCTTAATTGTCACCAACAGTTATTTACATGTGAATACAAAAACAGCATTTTACTTACTGCTAGGCAGCTGAGCAGTGTCACTCACATAATTTATAACATGACTAATTAAAATGAATGAGTTTGCTATAATGTTCTTTGCAGTGTTTACTGCATGAAAGTTATTAAAATATTCAATGCAACAACAATAAATTCCTTATTCAAAGTAATAGTAAGCATATATTTAATTTAATGTTAACCTGCTTTCTGCCAAACTGAAAGTAGATTGAAAACTTTTTAATGGCAGCATGATGGTTTTTTTCTATCTTCTTAATGTTTTCAAATAGTTCTCTGAATGTGGCCTACATCTGGAGGAGTGTCTTGAATATACCAACCCAACTTCACCCTCCTGGTGATGGCATCCTTCCCTAGAACCAAAGGTTTAAAAGGACCTTTTTTGTAATCCAACTTAGCGTGTTTCTTCTTTTTTTCTTAGTTGCTAGGGGAAAACAAAGATATTATTGATATGAATTTCAACAGCCTGCAGCTGTCATTGGTTTTAATATTTGTTTGTTTAATGTCATTTTCACAAAGTGCTATGAGTTATTTTCTCCTAACTACATGAATGGCTCTTGTCACTACTTTTTGCATCAGTCACTACAGAGAATGCATTGCCCTCCTTTACCATAGTCAGGAAAGAGCAATGACAGCATTCATTGTTCAACAAAGTTACCAAGTCTTCCATCATAACCAAATGTAGAAAACTATGCTTTAATAAATTCCTTGTTACAAATACTCTAAATATACGCTTCTAGTGTGTGATCATTTTGCTAGCACAAAGCATCAAACTAATTAGCAATAGCACACATGCAAATGATGTTGTTCATGTTAAAGAACTTTGCATAATGCCCCTATGATTATTAAAGCAATTACAATAGTAGTTGCATGCCTTTATTAATCATTTTAATAACTTCTGTATACTAAATGTAGTTCATTTTTAAAGTCCTAAATCAAAATATTCCTTTGCATTATATTCCTCAAGACTTCGTATTGTTTCTAGTTTTTTCTTTTTAGTTTGCATATTTATGTTGAATAACTCCAACCACTTAAATTAAAAAAGTTCTCCATTATTTCCCACATCTGAAAACAAACATTTATAAGAATACTACTTTAGTATGACAAAGTGGCTAAAGAACAGGTATATCTTTATGATTCATTTATTCTAGCTGTGGAGATCATTTGCATTATGAATTTCTATCCAGTGTCTTTTTATGAGAGACAGAAATAGAGACAGTTCTGAGCTTAAACAAGAAGAAATGAAAATGCTTTGTATATGCTCATTCTCTCATGTATTCACAGTTTCATGGTCAGGTAGTAGTGCAACAAATTCAAACCATTGTTTATTGCTCACTGACCCCAGGAATAAAAGTTTGGGTCTGTGGCTATGGAGACAAGAACACCCCAGTGCTGTACCTGTAAGGTTACATTTTGCAGGACAAAATGCATTTTCCCAGAGTCATGTATAAAGATATCAGGTGAGAGGCACCAGCAGCCGGCCTTTCATATAACGTTGCAGAATCTACTCTGTGCTCTGTGTATTAATGAGTCTGTACGGATAACATACCAATACCTTTAATTTAGCCATTTATAAAATGTAAAATAAATGCTATTTTCAGAATGGGGATGGCATAATGCTGCCTCCTGCTTTTTCTCATATCCCCCTTTCATGTGACCTATGGACCCTTCTCAAGGTGAGAAGGAAAACCTGAAGGTGTTACACTGAAAGATGCTCTGTGTGGGCAAAGGGTATATCCTTTTATGGTTTGCTTTGGAAAGGCAGAATTAGTTTTAAGTTTAACAGCTAATAGACAACTTTTATCTGCAATGTTTACCACAGCACAAGCACACAGCCATCAAACTCAGGCCCTGGTCTGGAAAATGCATCCCTATCAGGCTTGAAGACTTGTTAACTCCATCTCTATTTTTGGGGAGCAGTTAATCAGCTGGAGGGCAGGGCTGGGAGGTGGCATTCAACAGGCTGGGGAAATGAGTGGGAGAAAACCTTGGAAAGTTCAATAAAATGAAATGCAAAACCTTGCAGCTGGAATGGAATAACAGCATGGAGCAGCACGAGGTGTGGGCTGACTGGTTGGAAACTGCTCTGCAGGACAGGTCCAGGGAGCCCAGACTTTCACCAAGTTTAATGTGAGCCAGCACTGCGCCCTGCAGCAAAGGCAGCCTCAGCACTCTGGGCTGTATTGGCAGTGGAGCCAGCATGTCCATGGAAGTGATCCTTCCCCTCCATTGGGCATCTGTGAATCTGCATCTGGAGTAGTATCCATCTGCTAAAGAAAAAAGGGAGAAGGGGAGTGCTCTGGGGTTCCAGGTAGGACCTTACAAAGTTCTGTATGCCATGGAAAGAGAGGCTGTGTCCCACTCTGTTTCATTTCTCCATCACTGTGATGGCCAGTTCACACTGGTACAGCTCATCTGGCATGAAGACAGACTTTTTTCGTGATCTCCTTGTAGCTGTCTTAGTTCCCACTCCACCAAGTCTCACTCAGGATGTACCTCTAGAGGGCTTCTACAACCATTGCTATTCTTAATTTCAGGCAAGTCAGCTTTACAGAAAAGAGCACAAACCCAAAACAAATGCTGAAAGAGTATTTATCTCTGTTTTAACTAAACATTAGGAGCTACCTTGAATTCTCACTGGAAAAACAGTATATATGCATCACTATGCATATGTATAGGGCAGCCCAGATTCTACCCTGGTCTCTAAGAGCCATGTACAAGTTCTTTATCCTTTTCTCCTATTGGGAAGTTTCTTTCTTTGTCTTCCAAATCAATATGGCTGACTGCTTTTCCCAAAAACTTCTGCAAAATGTTGTATATCTCAGAGATTAGTGCACTATATTGCTCTCCTTTATCCAATGTCCTTAAAGTCAATTGGTTTTCATTAAAAAATGTCACTATACATCTCAAAGCAGTGGAAAAATGAGCAGTTGAAATGTTCAGCTCCAAGATACTTCTTCCTTTGCTGACTGAGTTGTAAATTCAGACCACTTACCATAGTTCCTAGAACATCTTTACATTGAATCAATATGGATATTTTGGATACTGAAGCACTTTGCAATGCTTCAATCTTTTTGTTTTCCTTTCCCCAAAGATGACAACTTATACAGAGTTTGATATATACATAGCTCTTTTCCAGCTTGTTCTTTAGCTCAGATAAAATGATATACTTTTGATAAGGGACACTGCTCAATAAACAGGAAAAAAGCAGAAAAGAAAGCAGCTACATGTCACAGTGTTCAAATGCAATAATATTTCATCCTACTCCTCTACATGTTTTTTCAAATTAGCACAATCTTCAATTAATTTTCACTTACAGGGAGGTAATAATTGGATATTTTCCCCTGCATTGCTTATTGTAAGAAAATAACATAATTAAGATTTCTCTCAAACTGCAGCTTTAAAGGCTGCAATAATTGAGCTTAAAAAGTTCTATTTTAATAGTGCTACAGGTAAACTACTACAAGATTTTTTGAAAGCTGCCAAAAAAAATCTTATTTTTTTTCTTTTCAGTTGTCTCACCTTAAGCTAGAGTTGCCCAAAACTGAGCAGTCTCAATTTGATATTGTGTTAAATTTTAAGGTGTTGGAGTTTTTTGGTTTTGTTTTTTTCTTTCTTTTGAAATTGCTTGTTGGAAGGTAAACAAAACCCCTGAACATTTTCAAAGAACAGAATTATGCTGGCTGAGCATTTTGGGTGAGAATGTGGACACATTTATGCCTGCACCTTGAATTCTCTCTCTCTCTCTCTCTGTCTCTCTTGACACAGTTCTTATTAAAAAAGTTCATCTTTGTCTAAATTGACACATCTCTGGGCAGCTTTTCAGCTTTGTAAAAAACAACATTTTGATGAAATTTCACTTGCCAAAAATATTTGACTAACTCTGTTTTAAAGCAAGTTATTTTGCTTTTGTCAATGATATGCTCTGTGCAAGCCTCCCCAGGATCCATTTGAATAACCTGTGACAGATTAAAGCCTACAGAACTGTGAAAGGTATTTCGGGTGTGGTGAAGAGGAAGGGGAAGGTAAGGGGTGGGAGGACATGGAGACAGTGGGCTGCCTTCTCCTGCCTATGCAGGCAGCCTGGCCCACGGTCTCTGCTGCCTGTGTTTCATGGTGACACATGAGCTCTCCTTGCTGAGGAGCTACACTTGAGAACAACACTGCCTGACTTGAAGCATGAGATGAAAGTAGTCATGTGTAGCATGACTTTCTTCCTTTCACAGGAAGGTCGGTCATACTAAAATTTGTTTACAAGGAAAGAGGTTTAGATTTTTACTTCTACTGACTGATCTGAATGCTTTTACTGGGGAATCCACGCCTAAGGAGTTTCTGAGTTCAGACCAAACATTTCTGTTTCATCTAGAAACCTTTCAGTTTTTCCATCCCTATTCCACTTTCCATCACATCTTCCACTTTCTAAATTGCTTAGAGAGGAAAAAAAGGAGCTTTTACAATGTCAATTATTTCCAAAGTCAAAGGTCTTGGTGTAGCAATAAGAACTGGACGTTTACAACAATTTCTTACATTTTTCAATAAGGAGAAAGGAGGCACATTGCCATTTCTAGAAGTTTCTTGCCAATGTAGTTTTTCTTCGTTCCAATCTCTCACTAACTGAGCTTCATAACCAAAGCTAAACCCTTCAGACTACCTATTCTTTTTCACTGTCTCAGATTTTACGTGCAGAAAACTTCTGCAAAACATTTACCCTTCACAGAGATGTCATTATTCCTTCCCAGATTGGTTCCTATCACACAATCAACAAAAACGCAAGAAGTGCTACAATTCAAACTTTTCAGATGGTGGTAAAATACCACTGGAAAAACGAAAGTGAAAAAGATGTCAGCCATCTGTTGTTTAAACCAACCAAAATGTATTTATTGTAATTCTTTCATAAGGACTGTGCCTTTAGAAGCAAACACATGTACATTTGTTGGCAGCAGAAAGCCTTCTTTAATTGTAATAGGATGAGGAAACATTTCTCTTTCCTTTCCCTGATGATACAGTATTTGGAAAAATAATCATTTTTATCAACAAAACCAGAAACATTCTAAATGAAGAATCCAGCTAACAAACACATTATACTTTCTTGCATAGCTGACAAGATGTTCTAATGTTATAAATCAGTCAGATGTTGGGTTATAAACAGAAGTCTGCAACAAATACTTTCTTACTGATTCACTCAATGTATGGAAAAGCAGGACATATAGAAATATGTCATAGATAAAAACATAGCATTCTTCTGAAATAGCATTACAAAAAAATCAGATTGATTAGTGTGTTACAGTGTTTGTTGTACACAATTATATTAAATTTATTCTTTAAATTATTGTTTTTCCCCTTTTTTGGTATCACCATAGGAAATTGAGATTTTTTTTCTCTGGACAAGGATACAATTTACTTATATGGAAGTGTGAAAAATTGTGCATCATTATGTTATTAAAAGCATTTGGAAACAAGACAAATTCTGCCTCTGGAAGCTGCATTTCTTACAGTAATAATTTTAAAATTAATTTGAGCTTGTGTTATGAAATTCTGGCTCCAATGAAGGGAGAGAAATATTGCTATTGATGTAAATTGAACCAGGATGTCATCCATAAAGTAATTTCTTCTTAACAGAAAAGCTGATTTAAATACAGAACGTATCACAAACCCAGTTGAGGAACTAGAATCAAGAGCGGTGGTAAAGAAAAAGAAATCTGAGTTATGATGTTTTTATCAGCATGAAGAGTCCCTTCCTTAATGGAAGGGAAACAGGATGCTTTCCAGTCGTAACAATAAAAACATTGTATCACACCACAGTAATGTGTGCATTGTATACGCTGTTAAAATATTTTTTTAAAACTTTGATTACAATTTTAGTACCTACAAGTCCCTTGTAATTAGAAAAGTCAGGTGCTGCCATCACTTTAATTCTCTTTACATGACTGAAATGGATCTTTGAACTGGTGATTAGTTGAAAGTCAGAATAGGTTGTAGCCAGAATCTTTCTGGGTGTGAAAGCAAGTAGGACTCCGGTAACCAATAACTTCTGTTTCTTCTTGCCATAAAGCTACCATTACAATTACAACTTGTGGCCTCTGTGTGTGTGGACACCAGTTTTCATCCATAGTTTGGTCTTTCCTTTAGAGCATTTTATTACTGTGATCTTTTGTGGAAGGAACAGTGAAGCAGCATGGCAGCAGCAGCCTGGTGCTTCTCTGTCTGTGGTGGGGAGATGAACTACCTCCTTCTCCAAGAAAGGGAGTAAAGAAAAAACTGAGAAAAATCAGAGGCTACTTACAATGCCAGAATAAGTCTCAGGAAAGCAGGCTGATGAATAGCATATGTGTGAGATAGCAGGCTGTTGCTGGCTGTCCTTCTTCATGATACAGATTCCCGGGGATTACCACCATGGTAATGCCCATGAGCGGTAACAACAGTGAGAACAGTACATATACGTGCTGAATGTCAGCAACACTCCTGTACTTGTCTGGACACATGAATTGCAGTAAGTTGACAGTAATGTCTTTTTTATATCAGAATACACTTGAATTGAGATAATTTCCAAAATAATTCATATACTTAAAATTAGTTGCATCTAAGGACTGTGTAAAATACTGCAATTACTTTCATATATTTAAATTGTGCTCTCAACATTTTTTTTTTATATTTCATAGATGTCACTAAGTACCTCTTCCCTTTAATCTAACGCTTGGTTCATCTTTAGTGATTTGATATGACTGGGTGCATCAATCCTATATGTAAAACTGTACTTTCACCTGTACAGTAACACAAAATACTAAAGCATGTACTTTTTTTTTTCCCCTAAGCATTAATCCTCGGTTTTGTGTTTTGCAAAAGCCTAATACACAAAGCGCATAGAATGTAAATATCCTGAAACATAAAGAAACAGAATGGCATCCTTCTTGTTTACAATGAACTGGATACTCTTGTTCAGGACCAAGGAAGACATGCACTAGATGCACTAATTGTATGGACCCTATCAGTGACAGGGAGTAACACTGTGTGAGAAACAACACTGGATTCCTCAACAATGTGTAACTCATTTATATAACATTAGTGGTACGTGTTCAAGGTTACTTTACATATCAGTATCTCTCCAAGTTTTATATTTGGACACACCTGCCCCCCTCCCAAAATAAAAATCCATGCCACATCCTTTGCCTGTCTTGAGCTTAGAAAAATATGAACAAAGGCACAATGTAAAATTTTAGATTTTTTTAAAATGTGTAATCTAAACTATAAATTAATTATATAATTTTTTACTTAAATTGTTGAATGCAAAAGAGCAAATGTATTTGAGATGTCAGAAAGCATGATATTTTGAGCCCTCCTCCTACATTTAAGAAAACCTTTTCTTCACTGATGTTAAGATGTTATTTTTGTACATAACTTCAAGTTCCCTTTTAAGTTAATGCCATATTCCAGGGCTTGAGCTAACATTTACAATAGGTAGCAGCTGCTTATGATTGATGTTAGTTTTTTGGAATAGTTCCATTCTTCCTGGTTCTTTGTGGGGTTACCTTTTCCAAGAGCTATATGAGGGTTTTGAATTAAAAAAATAGACCACTGATTATCATGGAAATGAACCCACAATCTTTTGTTATATTTAAATAAAATATCCATGCATTGTTCAGATAATGTTCAGTTGGGGAAAAAAGTTAAACCAAAAATTAAGCTATTATCATATTCATGACTGCATTTTACGTAGTTGGATGAAATTAAGATCATACTTGTTACCAGAATATTAAAAAATTGTTTATGAAGCTATTAGATGGCAAAATTCCTTCCTAAAGAATTGGTGAAAACATTATATCACAAAATATTTCCATTCAACAAAAAGATTTAGGTATTGTTTATAGGCTTATTTCAGTAAAGTGGTGTTTGAAATCTTTCAAGAATCAAACCAGAAATGATGCAGTCTAACTTATTCATGAATAAAGATTCTGCATGATGTGCAATGATAGTCCTAAAATTCTGGCAGTGAACTTACTGTATGCAAAAAATAAAACCAATAATCCTTAATTTCCTGACTAGGTAACAATTTCTGCAGTGTGCAGGGAAGACTCTTGTGTGCAAATCTCACTAGTATCCTTCACAGTTTCAGAAATACTATTGTTCGAAAAAAATCATTAAATAAATCCCCCTGTCAAATAATCAACAAAGACCAGAGGGAACAAGGACAAATAATGGTATTAGTGAGAGTGACGGAGCTATCAGATAAACTTTTCTTTGATTACCTTCACACACATTATTACTGCACACAAGTTATATATGTAAATAATATAAAATAATATAATAATACAATATAAAAATGCAGTACAAGCAAAGATTATAAACTGAGAAAGCAAGAATTATTTGAAAACTGGACTACAAAGCAAATGTTCTATCTGTAATTTTTATTTGTATGTGTATATATATTGTGCATGTTGTCTTTTGTCTGAAAACCATGTGAAAAGCTAAAACCAATTTTTTTTTTTTTAGTTTAAAAGTGGGTAGAGAGGTAGGTATGAAGAAGACAGCAATTTTTTATGTTGGTGTTGCTATAAATTTCATACACAGTTAAGGAGTTAATTTTCTCAGCCAATTTGTTACACAGCTAAGAAGTTAATTTCGTGAGCATCTGTAATAAGACTTGGCAATGATCAGATTAGTATTAATTATCAAGCAAAAGTGTATTCTGGAACAAAAGTATTGTCTGGAATCTTTCCCCTTTATATCATTGTCTTCATGATGTTTTTATTATTAGCAAAAAGAAGCTAAAATGGATCAAGCATTTTGATTAAGTTCTTCCATTCACAAAAATATTCTTCAGATTCAGCATAGCTTGAGAAGCTTCCAACTTCTTATCTATCTGTGACATAGTTAATCCATGGAGCCCAATAAGGTCTACATAAATACCATTTTTTTCATGATAGTGAGATCATCTTCATGAATTGAAAAAGTAAGGCATTTTTTTTTTGTAGGAAAGAACATCTGGCAAAGAGCAGCAACATTTTCTGTTCTACAGCCTACCTTGGGACTTTTTCTTTGAGACATGTAAAACTTCCTACATTGCACATTGCTCGTGCTTATGGGTTAGCAGAATTTAAGCCTTCCTATCTCTCCACTTATTATCATCAAATAGGGTACCTCTGATTGTAAATCCATCACACTAAATTATATCAATATTTGAAAAAAAATGCTATTAAAAGCAGGCCTATGGTTCAATACACTGTAAATGAACAAAAATACAATCACACAAGCCCTGGTGATTATTTGATTCTGCTTGGTTTCCATAGTAACTACAAATAGCTAATTGTGGTACTCTCACAAATGTTTTTTCCTTTTTTTTTTCCTGACAAAACAGATGCTGGTTGTTTTATGGAGGGCAAGATTCTGTGCAGGAAATGTCAACAAATTGCTTTACATTGTTCAGAAGACAGCTAAGCTAATCGTTAGGATAAATAACATTTTGTTGACTGGAGGTATCTAGTGGCTTTCCACAGGAACAGATTTTATCATCCATCTTGATTAATATCTTAATTTTTGCTGTGGAAGCTGGAATGATTCTCACATGGATCGTCTTTACTGATGATATATAAAGCAGGAGGGAGAATGAATATCAGTGGTAACATTACTACAAAGAAGTAATAAAATGTATATTAAGATTTAGTATTTATATGGAGATTAGAAATTCAACCTAAAAATATCAATTTGAAAAAAAATGTGAACAAATGCACTTTCAGCAAAATAACACATAATCAGTTAAAGACATGAAGCAAAGTCTAGCAACATTCTAAAATTTATTCCAGAGACCTTAATGATGGACAGCGGGTCCATCTACCATGTAATACAGGTGCTCAGAAGGCTAACAAAACTTTATTCTGAGCCTGACAGGCATTATATGGATCTCAGCATGGAGCAGCACAGAACTTGCATTCAGTCTAGGACACTGCTCTGGGACAGTAAAAGAGATGAGCATCCTGAGATGTTTGGATAAGTAAACCTTAGACACAGCAGCAAAAGTTTGTACTTGGAATTCATTGAGTGGTTTTGAATGTTTCTTAACAGAAATGCTTTGATTTCTAGTACTAAAAACAGGACCCAAGATCAAGATATCTAATTACAGCATTGCTTATAATTATGATTTTTTTCATTGACTGCAATTGATATTTGCAAAATAGGCTCCACAGGGAGTACCTAAAAACTCTACAGGGTTGCAAATCTCATATTTGTCTATGAAAAGGGTTACCTGTTAGCACCATGCAGAACTTTAAGCCGACAAGTGTAATTTCACAAAGTTATAGGGGAGCTGGAGGGCTGCACAGACCCTGGGATTTCATCCAGATTTGGCTCTGCTCTGCAAAGCCTGTGAGCCATGTACTAAGATGCTGTTTGAAATTCTGTGAGGAGTTCAGGGCTTTACATATGGGCTTTTTTTATATGCAAAGGTAACTGAAATTTGTCAGTCGTGTTTGAGGTTTAGGATCTGTTATAATCTGGCTTTCACAGAAGATCTCAACATGCGCAAGCAGAACACCGATGAAAAAATCAAACAAACGAAAACTGAATACGCTGCTTCCAGCAAGTAAGGAATTCAGTTTCACACAGCTCTGTAAACTGTTGAGAAAGCAGCTAATAATTTTTCTAAATATTTGCCAAAAGTCATGGGGAAGGAAAGGAAAATGTCCCCAATTTTGTGGCATTGAAGCAATTTCTAGTAATTTCTTTATAAGCGGAATAGGAAAAAACACAGCTCGTCTACCAAATGTCACTGGTCCCTAGACATGCAGCGGTTTCTCTCACCAGTGTGAAAATAAGAGGTTATCTCAGAATATCAAAATGTCAGCAATTACATTGAAGAAATATGAGCTGCTGAACAACCATAGTATTGCTTTATAAGGACCAGTCTGGATGCATGGAGGATGGAGCAGCACAAGCCTGGCTTTTCTAACCCATAGGTTCTCCTTGGATATCTACAATAAGAATGAAAGTACCAATAGGAAAGTAACAATGTTCATTCCTGGTGGTTCTTGTACTGAAGTTTGTGTGGGTGTGCATCCATAAGGAATCTGAAGAAAGATAAGGAAGGTGGCTTTTTTCCAAATTCTCAACCAGCTTAAAGTCCCACAGAGGGAGAATTTGTAGGCTACAAAACAGTAGCAGGAACTAACTACTGCCCTCTGTACATCCCTCAAACTACAGCAGAGTGAGAAGGAATTATAGAGAAGTATGATACAGTGGAAAATATGCTCCCTAGATTCTCATTCACAAAAAAGAAACACCAAAATGATGCTGAGAAGAGGATCAGTCTAACCCTCAGGAAAATGGACAATCATTGCAGTAGAAGACAAGAATAATGTTTCTTTATCCCTAGAACTAAGAACTGCAAAATCATGTTTAAAACTGTTTACATTTGAACAAAATAAATTCAGCTACAGATTCAAGCTTTAATTCATAGTTAGGAAGTTGTCTTGTAGCATAAGTCATCAAAATTCTGTGAAGACAGAAACTCTGCTCTGAACAACCCTGCCATGAGTAACCACTATAACTAGTATCTCTCTGTTTCTTGGGGGACAAAGCATGGGTGGTAAAAATGTTATAAGAGAAAATCTGAAAATATCTGCTTTCCTTTTGGCTTGCTTACTCACTTGGAGGAGTAATGATTTCCTTTCAGTCTGAGTGTAAGTGGAAAATTTCTATAAATGGAGAAGATATTTAAAATCATAAACTGATTTCTTGGACTGGCATTTGTAGTTTAAAACCTCTGTTCATCAAAACTATTCAGGATATACTTCAATGTCTAGCTTAGTAAGCATAGAGTGCTTTATACATTTAATGGATAAGAGCATCAGCTAAACCACCTGATTTTAGCTTTAACATTACCCAAGTGGAAACTATTTCTAGTAAGCGATTATTTATAACCACTTAATATTTTTTATGATTAATTAAACAAATTTTTATAATTAATAAAAATATTAATTATATCTAGCACTATATTATTGCCTATTCAGCTCATGAATGGTTTTATTCCTGGAATAATACATGCATAAGGGCAGATGGCTTTTTCCACGTGTGACAATTTTTTATATATATATGCATTTCTTAATATGGTTCTGTCTGAAAGTTATTTAGAAGTATAGCTTAATAAGATCTCTATCTCAAATGAAAGAATTTCAAAAGGACTTTTACCCATTCCAGTAGAGCAGTTGGAGAACACAGGGCACACACAGCTGAACCTGAGGTCACAAAGTGATTTTGTGGCTCTGAAGCGAAACGCAGACTTTGTTTTTATAAAGGTGAGAGTAACAAGTAGATGTAAGGTGGTTTGTGCTATCCACAATATTAACGAGAACTTATTGAAATTCTTTGCACAGTTCTCATTTCAAGAGTGTAAAAGAGATGTCAGCAGTTTGGAAATGATTTAGTAAAGAACTCAAAGAATAATGTAAGGTTGAAAAACCTGTCTCAACTGTAAAAGACTAAAAAAAGTTAATCTATTTAACTAAACTAAAAGAAGGTTAAGAGGTGAATTGTTTGTAGTCTGCAGCTGCCCACATGAAGAAAGTTTTCTGGTAGTCGAAGGCTCTTTAATCTTACAGATGAAGGGAGAATGAGACCCAGTGGCTGGAATTAGAAGCTTAATAAATTCAGATTTGAAATGAAGTAGACTTCTTCAGCAGTAAAATGTAATTAAACTGTGTAACAATTTGCTGAGGGTTGTGGTGTACTTTCCATCATTTAAAGTCTTTAAATTAAGATTATCTGTCTTTTTTAAAAAATAATGCAAACTCCACCAGAATTGTGGGCTCACTGAAGGAACTTAGTGGTTGAAGCTTTTGGGGTTCTTTTGCTGGAAATCAAATTTGGATGATCATAATGGTTCCCTCTGGATAAAAACCTGTGAAACTTCTGAGGTTTATATTCTGTTGTCCTGTCTCATAGTGAACATTATCTTCCTTTGCAATTAATCTCTTTTGAAGCCATTGGCATTGCATGTCCAATATGTGTAACAGATTCTGGCTCTCAGGAATATTACTTTGCAACCTCTTTCTGTTTTAGCACTAGTAAGCAGAATAACATTAAAATTTGTAAGACATATAGTCTTTACATGTATTATGATTGTGACTGACATCATTGTACTGTCCTTAGTGTTAGTTCATTATTTGTCTGCATACATTACACTCTAGCATACCTTTGTGCAGGGTAATGTTTGACCACTGCTCACTGAGAAGAAAGCCCTTAGAGATTTTTTAACCCTTATTACCCAGGGTTACTGAACATACTGAACCATCCTGAGTACCACTGGGGATATAATTTATACTTTATGGGAGTATATTTTATTATACTCTGGAATGTTCTCTTTGTAACTGATTAAAATAAGTCCAGCAGGCAGGGCTGATACTACAGTGTACAAAAATTCTCATGCAATGCATAACTTCACATGTGCAATAATGATAATTTTGTGGAAAGGTCACTTTCATCAATTGAACAGGAGCATATTCTGTAGTATAATATTTAAAACAGACTCCTAACAGAGGTTAAATTGAATCCACAAACTTCACTTGACTGATTAAAATTTTCTATTGAGCAAATGTGTTGCTCCCTCTTTGTGATAAACAAGAGGGTATTCCAAATGCTTACCTTCCACTAAAATAAGAAAATTACGTTATAATTTAGAGGGCAGCTTGCACTCATTTTATGGGACTATTTCCAGAAGCAATAACTAGCAAACTGCCAACATGCTTTTGAAATAGCTCATATACTTCTTTCTAAAATATACTGCACAAATGTTATTAACTTGCCTCTATGTTTTATGCTTGCATTATAATAAACTTTTATAAACACTGACTCTTTGGTGACAAAAAAAGTTTAACAAAAAAAGTTATTTTGCCATCAAGCAATGAAAGCTATATCCTTCAAGCCAATCAATGAAGACCAACATGTCTGGCGTTCAGTTCCCTTTTCATCTACTTTGAAAGCAGTTTAGATATAATTTCATATCTGTCAGAAAGTCAGTTTGATCTACTTTGCATATAAATAAATTTCCAGTCCATATCCCAGTATGGCAGCCAAACTCCTGGCATGCTACCACAGTGGGAGGGGACATCAGGAAGGCACAGTGTGCAGAAAGCCTTGGATTCACTCAGAAGCCTCATCTGCATCATTGAAATACATGCCCTTTTGCATTTTGCCACTTTATAGGACAAAACATGTGGAAAAGAAACATATTTTGAAAGTTATTTTTACTTTCAGTCAATAGACTTACAAGTGAAATGGTTTCCAGGTTTTTCAGGCAATCAGAACTTCTTCATTTCTTCATCACTTTGAAATATTAATGCTTCTCAATATGTTTGGGGTTTTTTTGCAAATAAGATACTATTTATTTCATGTGCCATATGTGCTAATAGAAGGAATGAATATTAATCTTTACTAGTTGAGTATTAGACACTAAAGAAAAAGAACATGAAAACTAATGAGAAACCTCTTTCTCTCTTCCATCCCTTCTTCTCTTCCCTGCTCCCCCTCCCCAAACTTGACAGAATTCAGTTTCCTAGCTTCGACTATCTGAAAATTAAGCATCTTGAACTGCTGTATATTTAAGGGCAAGAGAGGGACATCTCTCAAAGGAGGAAAACCCCATCTTAGACAAGAACCTGGAAAGGCCAAGTTCCCCCCAAGGACCAGATGTTTACTTATGATAAAAGAAGGAAGCTACGTTTTTTTTGAACTGGACATGCATTTTTTAAATGGCTAATGTTAGGCACTATAAATAGCACTCTTGGAAAATCCTATACTCTCTGTACTGTCCCTAGTGCCCCATGGTGCCATAAGCAGAAGAGGGAGGTCACCACTTCTGCAATACTGGAGTATCGCGTGCCTGCAGCTGAATGAAGTTCCTCTCAACTAAGTAGAACTCTTATTGGAGTTGGCAGTATTTCTCACTTACCCCAGATATTTCAGATTAGGTCCTGCTAATGTGTATATCCATGTGATCTTTTCATTGTTGCTGGCACACTGTACTGCTTGTGGTCACACCTCAGCATGTACTCCACATCTTACGTCCAGCTTTTTTCACTGGGTTGTTGTACATTCGCATTCACTTTTGTCTCCCAAGTGTAGCAAGAGTCTGTTTGCTGTTACTCAGATGCCAGTGTGGGTAGCAGTGCATTTTAAGAATCTGCAACAAAATAATATATTAAAACTTGAAAAGAAAATATTTCAATCTGAATTTGGGATAAGGAAGGCTGTTCTGTTTTATAAAATTTTATATTAAACTATTGAAATGATTAGAGGTAGTGCTTTTTCAACTTAGAGGTTTCCTCATTATCTTAGATTTTAAGTATGATAGTGGGATTTCCAGCAGAGAGAAGCAGTTGAGAAAAACATTTTGCTACAGTTAGTTAATTCTTCCCTACATGTGCTGTATTCAATGTATCCATTTTAAAACCAAATGAAGCAGCTCTGTCTTCTTTAGAATCTACAGCAAGCCCTAGCTTTCCTAATTTTAGAGTGTGCTCATCTCTGTATGAATATGATTTTCTAATCTTTATTACATATTAAAATAATAAAAATGGAATTTTCCCCAATAGCAGGAAATACACAGGTTGCTGAAGGATTTTTACAGTTCTTCTTCAGCCTGGCTTCTTAAAGCTAAGCAATATAGTTTTTAGAAGTAGATGAAGTAACAAAAAACATGCTTGTAGAACAGTCTCAGAAGATAACTTGGGATGGAGAAAGGGTCAAATCATTAACCTCTGAGTATTTTGCCTACAATGTATTGACACATTGCCAAACGTGATTCTCTGCAATAGCGGCTGTTTCTGACACCGAGGTTGAAAACAAGGTGTAATAAACAAAAACAACTCCTAAAACCTAGTTCTGCCTCCTACAAAAGAGAGTCAGGTACTAGAATTTAGGCACTGACAGGTGCAGGGGATCTTCAGGCCTTCTATACAGACAATTATAATCTTTGAAATGGCAATTTGTTGCTACATCAAGCAGGAATGCCTCAGCTTTATGGACAGAGCAGTTCTTTGTTTTAGTTAAAAGTCACATCTGTGACTCCACATGTGCCCAGAACTGTCTCTGCCATACCGTGAAGTCAAGTCCTTCAGGATCCAAAGAAGGAGTGAAAGTCATCTGAACAAATGAAGGAATCTGCAAAGCAGATATTTTCTTCTTATCTATTGATCTGGATGTCCTTTGGAGTAAACATAAGTGGTGTCCAAAATAGGTCAGATGAATTGCATCTTACAAGTGCTTATTTAATTCCATTGACCAAGGGTCAGCTAGCTTGAAGGCAGACTGTGTAAATGTAGACTTTGCAAATGTTAAAAAAGTAAGATCCTCTCTTAATTATTCCTTTGCTATGAAAAGGATTGAAGTTCACATTCCCTGGCTCTTGACAGTGTTTTTCATGAAGGGGTAACAAGCATGATTAACTTAAACTCAGGAGTCCCTCTCTCCGCTCCCCCACATGCAAAATTTTCAAGTAACTGTCTGAGGACTTTTTTTTTTTTTTCCTCTACCTGGAGTTTTTTTCAAGACAGCAAACCAGTAGTGATTTAGCCTACATATTGAGAAGACAAAAAGAGAAACAAAAGAAGTGGTTTGGAAATTAGTGGATTGAGCCATGGTCTCATTTAACTTCTAAATATTTTATAGTGTCCTTGTTTTTAAAGACAAGAGAAATTGGGGGGGGGGGGGGGGGGGGCAGGGGGAGTTGTGTTTGGGTTTAATTTTCTTTTTTTTTTACAAAAAAGCAAACATAACTGATTTTGGGGTACTGGGAGGGAACAAATCACGCACATAGTTAATATCTGAATGCTTCTGGATACTGTAATGTACTTCTGTCCTCAGTATTTCCTATTAACCAGCTCTCAACAGCTACAAGATTACTGTGTTGGGATGTGACTGAGACCAAAAATACAAATGGTTTCAAGAAAGGAGAAGCAAATTCATGGAAGAGCTCCTCAACAGATGCAAGAGCTATTTCAGGAAGTTTCTAAACTGATGAGACTTAGAAACTGGAATTGTAGGTGGAGAGTAATGCTCTACACATTACTTATTCTTACTTAGGGTTGGGTCTGATCCAGAGCAGTAGTTCTCATATACAGCATGGTTTTAGACTGTTTTTTAAAGATCCTTTGAATCTCTTTGATCAAGAAGTGATGGTGACTGAGCTCCACTGCAGCTCTTGGCTCAAATCTCAGCTGTGGGAATGTGAAGGGGAGATTTGCCCACATCTATTACACAGAGGTACAAAAGGGCAAGAAATGATGGAGGTTCAAGGAATTGTGAGCTCAGTACTGGTACATGAGATTAGGTAAGATTTGTGTATATACAGAAGGTTTATGATACAATTTAAAAGTTGAAGATCTCTGAAATAGAAATTCTTGATAGATAAGGTTTATTTTGATGTGGCATCATCCAACATTTGGACACCAGCCTGGAAGACCTCCTGTCACTGGCATTTTTGCAGACCATTTACTACTGTCACTTTTCCAAATTCATCTGCTTTAGAGCCCAACGCTGCTGGGAAACCTGCTGCTAATAATAATGATTTTTTCTGTTGTCTGACCCATTGATTGTTACATATAATGGTTTTTGCTCTAGGACTTATACCAGCCTTTCTTCATGGCCTCGTATTTCCTTGTTCTCTTTTGGTGTATCCTCCCAGTGGTGGTTTTACTGAGACTAAAAACATCCTGAAACAATGAGATGCCACTGTTAATTTAACCTTTTCTTTTTTTTTTTTTGTACATTTTTTTTTCCTTTTTATGACCTGGACTTTTGAAAATGTTCTTCCTTGTTTACTGGGATTAAAAGTGATACATTATTTTCCATTGTCTCCCCCCTTAAGAGACTGGAATTTCTCAGGGAAAAAATAAAAAGAAAGAGAAGGACATTCGGTTTCATATAATTAATTCAGTGAGTTTAGAGCCATTATTCCTACTCACTCTGATGCTTCAGAGTTCATATAGATTATGGCCTGGATGTTCCAAAGCAACTACTTACATGCTCTTTGTCTACACTCAGGTGCTGCTAAGGTAACTTAAGAGAAGGGCAGGGCTGCTTACAGAAAGTCTTGACAATGTGCCCTTTAGAAAAAACGATAACAAGTTAGATATGCAAACCTGTAGGCACTCAAACTCTCTAGTGCTTTTAAACATCAATTTTTATGACAATAGATCTGCCTCATTCCATATACATTCAGTACTTCCCTTTGTATCAAACAGCAGAAGCCTAAAAATATCTAGGGAGACAATGCACAGGGTTTCCTAACTAAAAGTGACTTATTCCTTAGTCATTTTCTGAGAGCGATTGTTATAAACCCTCTCTCATCCCATGCATTAGACAGTCATAGACAAATCAGTAATACAGCCTAATTTAAATGTCAAACTGTTCTTTGCCCATATTTAGCTCATACTAGTTATAAAAGAAAGTGAGAGAACTGTAGTGATAACAAGGATGCACAAAGCAGTTAACTCTCAGTTATCTGTAGGAGGATGATCTGTGTTGTGGTTTAGCTGTCTTGCATGTACAAGGCAGCCCAGCTGGCTCCACCTTGACCATTCCCTCTGAGGAGACAATCTCACCGTGTCTCTAAAGCAGTCTGCATCATACAGCCTTCTATAACTTTGCAGTCAGTGCAGGCAGTAATATCATTGCCCTTTCTTTTCTTTTCTGTAATACACTTATTCTACCTTTCGATAGCCTAATGTATATATTTGTCTACCTGAGCTATCCCACTGCTTTGTTTTCTTATGGGAGGAAAATTAATAATTATAAAGAATAAAACAATAAAGAACTCATTCATCTATGTACACTTAACTTTGATAAATCTAATGTTAGCTACTCTCCCAAGTTGCTTATAAATATTATTTTGTTCCTGTTAGTAAATAAAAAAAAATTCAGAGTTTCCTCTACATTACTAATTCTTTCTGAAATATATTGCACTCATGTACCTGGCTTGTCTTGGTAGAAATATAAGTTTTGTCTCTAATTTTATTCCCCCTCACCCCCCGTGGACTATAGAGTTTACTATGTCATCTTTAACAATACTATATTCCAAAAGAAAGCATCGCAAAACCTTTGCAGAAGAAAACATTAGTATTAGTATTGTAGATTCAGTATTTTATATAGCTGAAAAGTAGCTGTCATTCCTCTCTAGTAACATGTAATTTCAGAAGTATAAAATAACATCTTTGTCCTCTGACTTAGCTGAAGAATGTCCAACAAATTTGAAACATCTAATCTTTATGTGAGTCCTTTATCTTAGTGTTCATTTTGCATACTTGTATTATAAACTCCTTTAGGCCTATCAAGAATTAAGTGTACACTGCATTAAGTTCCTTCAGAGTAGAGAAATTTCTTAGCTGAGAATAGTTGTCAGTTCATATTTGATCCATTTAGACATTGCACTACTGACTCTCAAACTCATCTGTGCAGAAGTATGCTGTGGATTCTCTGCAGAAAATTGGTATGCCATAGGAATGTCTTGGATGTATATAATATCACACAGGTATATGTTATCCCTCTATCTTTAAATCATTCCAAATAAAAGCCATGCCATTAGGAAAACAAATTAATTCACAAAACCAAAAAGTGAGGAACAAACGTTATAAAGACAAAAGTGTCAAGAAAGAAAGTATTTGGATTATTTCAGAATCAAATCTCGGTAAAGCTAGACAGAGTTCTCCCTAGGACTCATACTAAATTGTAGACACATACTTACTCTGTATGGTCAGGAACTTGTTCCTCCTACCAGCCATACATCTTCAGACTACATTCATGAGAAATATCTTTTGGACAGAAGAGAATGCTGACTTGCATACTTATGTCATTGCTTATGTCTTTATTCAACTTCAAAATCTTTTCTTGACCTTGAAAATACTGACAGTCAATTTACCAAGAAGTAGTTTCCTTCCTGGATTGCCAACTGCTCTTATTTCTCTCTAAATATTAATGTCCTTTAGACAGGATTGGTGCAGATGTCTCTCTCTTCCTTAAACAATTAGCAAGTCATTAACCTATGAGTAATGTGTTTTTCCTTACCTAGTACAGCAATACAGATATTTCAATGGGAAATTATTTCCACTTGTCAAACTTTATATTTTACAGAAAGATATAAACCAACAGCTATGATTTTTGCAAACATCATTTATACAAATAAAGGAGATGATTAATACTTCATTTCATTACAGGCTCATGAGTGAGACCAGATGTGATTGCAGATTAGTGTCTCTGAAGTGATGGTTACATTTATAACTGACTCCAGCTTTTGTCTTTAAGGGACCTTATAACACTCTCTTTTTTCCCAGCACAAAATAAGAACTGGTCTAAAACAGAAAGTTAAAAGAAAGGGACAGAAATAAATAAAGTGTTCTTCTGAGAAAAAAAAAGTCTGAAAAATGTTTCCAAGCTTTAACATGTCCAGGTTTTAGATAAACCAATTTATCACTGGCTACATTACACAGCAAACCTTAAATTGCAAATTCTTAACATGAGGATGAATTGCTTCTGAACATTTTCTCCAAAGCACAAACAAAACAAACAAGCAAACAACTTTGCATTGATACCATTTAAGTCAGCTTGAATGGTGCCAAGAAAACTGCTGTTCATTTTTTCAGCTTCGCTGTTTCTCCGTTACTGATGGAATCTGAGACTGAGGACCACAATAGCCTGTTTTTTTTCTCCTTCATGCTGCTATTTAAGATTCAAAAGCCATTGTATAACTGCCACTACTTGGTGACCTTTTGCTCTGTCACTTTTATGTCGATTTGTTTTTTCCTGCTGGCATGTGAATATCCTCTTGCAATGTCTCTTGCTCTATTGCCCTGTGAAGTCAAAACAATGGGAATGCAGGCCAAAACAATGGGAATGCAAGCCTCTTCATGCTATCAGAGAGTATCCATGGGATACTGATATTCTATTTTAAACTGGATATAATTGTTCGCAACTGCAGTTCCTCCAGCATCTATATGGACTGCTTTCACAAGATACCATATGCCTTTTCCTGAAATAAATTCCTTTAGGCTTAAGAAAGCTTAATTATTTTATAAAGGAGAATTCACTACAGCTATTACTGGAATACACCATACCACTCAGCAAGCTGGTGACCGATGTTTCCATAACTTCCTAGTCATAATATAATTATAGGAATTAGAGAATTTAAAAAAAAAAAAGTTAGCTCCTATAATCCACCATTCTTGCCAATGTTTTTTTTCTACAGAGGAAAATCATCTTCTCCAATGATCTGACATATGGTATACTTTTAAATGACTCCATTTTCCATCCTTTCCCCATGGAAGAATATTACACATTCCAGAAGAAATGTTTATTTCTTTTTTCTCTCAAAACTTCATAGACCAGTTCACATGTAGGCTTTTAAACTGCTGGCTTTCCTGCTTTTCTCAAGTGCCCTTCTGTCTCCTATGTATCAATTTTACCTTTGTCCAGTTTCCATTAGAGATTCTGTATCTATCTGTAGCTTATGTTATGTTCTGATCCTGTACAACTTTGCTAGCCTCCATACAATTATATGGTGATTTCTGCTCAAATCGAAGCTGAAAAATGGAGAGTGAATTCAGTAATTTGAAAGATGATTGGGAAAGACTTCAACTCATAAATCATCTTTTGGTTTCTTATTAGCATACAACTTGCCATCAAGAGTCCCATTTATCTGCTTTGAGTTTTTGTCTCAAATATAAAGGTATATTTGTGTCCCTGAATGGTTTAATAGTACTGACAGCTGAAAGATAAATACGACATACACAATCCTCATGTTTTCCTTCCAGTGTGGGGAATTCTGAGATTTAAGAAGCTGAAAATCACTTTCATACTGGAGTTTATAAACTGAAATCAGAAGCTTGGAGGCAGTGAGTATCTCTGCCTTGACAAACAATTTGGTGCAATATCAGCAGTCCAATAGATCGACCTGGTTTGTGTTGAGGCCTGAATTTTGACAGTTTTTATATTTTGGAGTTTTACTCCAGAATAGATTTAGACTGGTCCCTGGGATGGCATGCCCCGTCCCTGTATGTGGCTCAAAGCTGCCCAAAGGGAGCAGATTTGGTGCACACATGAGGTTCTCTTTAAAAGGAGTTTAGTCCACATCAGGACTCCTCTGAAAACTTTGTCTATACATGGTAAATATAACGGAGCAGAGGATTACCTGCAGAACTGCACTGCAGCTCTGAACAGCTTGGTAAAAACTGTAGGAAGAATTTTTTTTAGTGGGCTATAGATTCATGGCTTATTAATATGGTCTTCCTTGTATTAATTTACCCTATAGAAAATAACAAAGGAAGAGCTAAAACAGAATATCTCAGATTTCAATGTTAAGGGAAGACTAGACTTTCACAAGCTTAAACAGAGAGCAGGGTCAAGCAAGCACCTACATGCCCTGACATGCACTGTGATATCTTCTTAATCTCAGAACAAGCATAATTTCTGCTGCAGTTTTGACCTCTGTACCCCCAGTGGAACCTCGGTATGGGGGTAGAGGGAACTTTGACCTGCCCTAATATGAGCAGTCTCAGCCCTAGTCAATTGTGGTAACCTTTAAAACAGATGTTTTAAGAACAATTGTATGTGGAGAGTGCCAGTTACCACTGAAAGACTCACTAGTATTGGTTTTTGTAAATTTGGAACTGCATCAGAAGTGCCAAAGTTTGCCAGAGTATGGGCTGTATATAACTTGTATCATGAGCTCTGTACTGACTATGTAGTCCTTTACAGTAAAGACAATGCTACTGTTTTCATAGTGCTTACATTGTGACTAAAGTTCCAGAAAAAGACTGATGCCTTTTCCAGCTTATTCTAGTTCCTGTGTCTCAGAAACAGAACAAACAAAAAAATCCCCAAAACCACCACTCTAGTTTATTGTGCAGAACCTTTTCCTTGAAGAGACAGGTGGTGGCAGTTTTAAAGTCTACACTAAAAGAAGGTTTAAACAACAGTCTATTTTTAAAACTAGCAAAGTATTACTGCAATATAAACAGAAGAACCAGCTTAAAATTCTACCTCTTGACTAAGGCAAAATTGTGGACGGTGAATGGACCTATAAGGGAGCTAGGGAAGGATCCAATCACCTTTATACAATTTGAGACAGCCTAGGGTATCCCATCCATTCAGCAACTGCAAGGACGCAGGTCTCCCAAACCTCTTGTGTCATACCCACCCATCCCACAAAGTGTCTTGTATAAGTGTAACTGAAATGGCACTTGATGCATATCCATTAGCATCTGAAGTGAACCATAGGCAGCGTCTCTGGCCATGATGGAGTGATCAAACGCTGAAAAGAGCAAAGTACTAACTGTTGTGTACGGATACTTTTCATCAACATGTGATACCCAGATCCTTTTCTATTCAATTTAACACTGCTCTGCAGTCAGACAGGAAATGTGCTAAGGTCAGGTGCTGGTCACAAAGTAGAAATATGAGTAAAATATGAATATGAAAAAGACCAAACTGTTACTTAAGTCACAGAAGTGATTTAGCTAGTGATTCAAGAAGGATCACTTCATTTAAACATGCACAAGGTTATGCTTAGGGCTCTCAATGCTTTGTAAGCCTGAACCATGTGAACACATCAATAAAAACATTTTTTCAATAATCACTTATGTTAGGATGTATTTTAGCCTAAATATTTTTATCTTAAATATTTTACATGTAATAGTTAAAGTAAATGAAATGCACCAAAAAAGCACTAAATATTTCTGTTCAGGAGACTTTATTTTTATTCACTTACTTAAAGTCATCATCACCTGGCTAGAGTTATTCTGTGGTAGGATGGTGTCATTCAGTAAAGCATATCCTGCTTAAAGTTGTTTAATTGGAGTGTGCAACTGTACCAAAAAAACCCCCACCTTCTTTTGTCAGAAAAGCTTCATAAGGATGGCACCATTATAAAAGCTTTGGGGTGATCCATGTGCAAAAAAAGGGGGAAGGCAGAATGAGAATATGACTCTGTTGTGTCATGCATGGTTAAAGAGTCACCTGCAGAAAGAATTAAACTACCCCAATGTCCACATGGCTGTAAACAGGACATAGGAAACAGAGGAGTTACAGGAAATTTTGTGCTCAATCCCCTGTTCTGCAGAACAGACTTTTCTTTCAGGGCTACGTCACTCTGGTCTTTGCTGATACAGCCATAGAGAACTGATATGGAGAACTGGGTACTTAAAATCTCAAGTGGAAAATAAAAGCCACTTTTGCCTAGATCCACGGTACTTCACTCTAATTCCTCTTAATTTACCCCAATTAGAAACAGGATTTGTGTTTTAGGATTTGCTTGCATAGAAACCTTTGTAACTGGTCTTGGACTGGAACAACAGAAACAGGGGTCTGAAACCTGAAATACAGACTATAAAATGGATCATCTGAAGACTTAGTAAGATTGGGGAAGAGGAATCTGAAGCAAATAGAAAAACTGAACTAAATCCATAAGAAACATTCTCATTTGCATTTCTGAGGAACGCTGGTAAAGCTGCCCTTGGAGCAGTAGACAATAAGAGCAGAAGAAAAAGTGCAAATAAGTGCTACAAAATGCTTCCTTTATCTAGACTGTCGCAATGAGATCTGAGTAAGAGCAGACAAAAAAGAAAGGCCCTTGGGAGAACTGTGATTACAATGATTTCAGGTGTAATTGAAAGAGTTCAAATAACAAGTGCTTTGAATAAAATTGGTAATTGCAGTTAACATAATATTCAACTTTCCTGCAATTTGTCCAGGTAATGAAGGAGGGGGGCAGAGAAAGGAGGGGGGGGGGGGGGGGGGGGGGGGAAGAAAGGAAAGAAAGCAAAAAAAGAAACACCTTGCTTTTTTTGATGCCACCTTGGTTTTGAAAACATATCTTGATACCACCTCTTTTAAGAACCTGGGAGTTTCTAGGTATCTTCGTAAGCAAAATGTCCAAACGCTTCCTCTGAAAAGCAGGTTTGGGGTTAGTTTTACAAGGGCACAGGATGTGTGCATTTATTAGATTGAACATGAATTAGCTATTACTATTATTTTTTCTGCAACTAATTAAGTTGTGATAAACATGCACTGCTTCTAAATAAATTGTTTGAAATGCTACAGATTGTGGTTTCTTCCATAAGTTTCTTGGGACTATCCTGGGCATGAACTTAGTTTGTCTTCCTGGGAAATTTAAACAATTTATTCCACATTCAGTTTGTTTAGTTAAAAGCTGGGAGAACAGGAGGACGCACGTGTATTGCATTTCCCTGCTTTTTGTGACAAAATATCTGAGATGATATAACAGGTTCAGAAATGAATATTCTGCTCAAGTTCTGATGCTGTGCCCACTACCTAATTTTCTGAGTACTTACACAGCTTGATAATTTTTGCTCAGCATCTCCTCATAAATTATAAAATCCTTCATAATAATTCTTCAGATATTGCAATTTCATTATTGATATTGAAGTTATAGATTAAGATACCTACCTCTGCGTGTCTAGATGTCAGCCAGGCTCCTACATTCCTGCTATAGTTAGTACAGGTATAGTCAACACAGTGGACTCCAGAGAATTATTCATCTCATTCTGAACTAGACACTAGTATCAACTAGTTACGTCTTTTGCCTTTTTCCTGACTTGGAAAATGGTTTTAGATGATCAGTTCCTTAGTCTATGAAAGGTAAATGTGTCATGGTAGGATACTTATTCTGCACTGACATTTTGGGTGCTAACTAGAAGCTTACCCACACTGACACATTTCAATCTAAGCATTTGTAGCCATTTTTTTTTCAATACAACATTCTGGGTCGTCCAGTGAGACCTTTTGTACTCATGGTCAGATGTAAAGAAGACTAAATAATCATGTTTCATGGCTGAAGTGTTTGAGAAAATCTTAAAAATTTACTTAGATATAGGTACCTAGTAGGTATGTTAATAAGTCTAAAATTCATATGAGGATATATATGTACATATACTTCAATATTGCCTTTCAGAGAGACCCATGATACTCCAAATACACATAAATGTTTACTGCACTGACTATCTGAGGGATGATGACCACTCTGTCTGTATGGTTTCTTTACATTCCAAAACACACAGTTTATCCGTCTAAAAACATCTTTGGAAAAAACATAGAAACTTAAATATTGAAGTACATTAAGTCATTCCCTGTTAGCAGCAAGGTTGTACGCAGGAAAGACAGGTTGTGTACTACTCCTCTTTCTCAAGGACAGAAGAAGTTACAGCTTTCCTGCTCTTCTATGTATTGATCTTTATGAAAGAAGGCATAGATGCAAGGGCTACATTCCAATTATTTTAGCATGTTCATGTCTTGATTTGGCTATTCCTCATCTCGGGCTTACTTGAGAGAAAGATTACAAAGGAAAAGATCTATCTGAGCATCACTATGACAGTTTATTAGTGAAAGAAGCTATATTTCATTAGTGCTTATCATGACATTAATAATGATCTGAGTTAATGAAATGCAAAAATCAACAAGTTAACAGGAATTTAATCCACAGAAAAGTAATTTAACAGTACTGACAAAATATGTCTAACATGAGACATAAAAGATGACCTTTCCTTTGCTTCTTGATTGGTGGAATTGTCTCTGTAACTCATGCAGAGACTTCAGTAATTGTCTTTCTTGGAGAAAAATAGTTTGAATGGTTGAAGAACATTATTCTAATAAGGTTATTTACTTCTTAATTAAAAAGAAAAATAATTAAAACCGGGTTTAACATTCTATGTCTCTGGAACAACAAATTCAAAAGAATTACTGTAAACTACTAGATTCTCCTCTCCCTTGCATTATACCATTCTTCATGGATTTAAATTTAAGGGGATGGGTCCTTTTTTGTCACTAGTACATCACATGTAGTTTGTTTTCAACAGTGATATTTTTAGTTTCTATCTGATAATGATAAACACCTTAATTATTATTTTGAAATGTGGGGGGTTTTGTGTTTACATAGATATCTCAAAATATATGTCTGAGTGCATGTATTAACTTACAATTCAGCTTCATAAAGCAGTGGGCTATTGATTCAGTATTTGCAGCTAGGTCTCCTTTACAGATAGTGTCATCTAAAAGCGCTAGGTGCAACATCTCATTCCTAATACATAGTTCTTTGTTATGGAAATAAATCAAAGGTGTTCCCAAATTATACTTGTGATGATAGTATCTTTTGCTCATCTGAGCCTCCATCTATGGCAAAATTTTATCATCTATGAAAAAACGTAATGAATTAAAGTCTTTTATTGAACTATTTCTTCTTTGAAGTAAGCAAGTCCATGTTTTTTATATTCTCATACAAAGGGAATTTAGAGTTTTGTGTGCTATTCTAGATACTCCCTTCTGTATGAACTTTAACTTGGTTAAAAATTTATTTTTAATTAGGTACCCCAGTGACAAACATTAGATTTAAATCCACAGTGCATGAAGATATATACTTTTATTTTTGTGTCCCTCTATACACAACGCCATCCATACCAAAAATGATGCAATGCATATGTGTAGCCATTTTTTCAGACCAATTTGTACTCATAGAATCATAGAACAGTTTGGGTTGGAAGGGACCTTTAAAGGTCATCTAGTCCAAGGCCCCTGCAATAAGCAGGGACATCGTCAACTAGATCAGGTTGCTCAGAGCCCTGTCCAACCTGACCTTGAATGTTTCCAGGGGTGGGGCATCTACCACCCCTCTGGGCAACCTATTCCAGTGTTTCACCACCCTCATAATACAAAATTACTTCCTTCTGTCTTAAGAACTTGTTCTCTGCTGTCCCAATAGCTGGTTTGATCAAACTATTGATTTTCTGTCTGTGGAGGAAGATTAAGATGTTACAGGATCATCACAGTAATTCCTTTACACTGCATTCAGCTACTGCCACAGAAGCATAGGCAGAACAATGTATTTTATTTTCCTGTCCTTTTCTGAACAGATATTTTTTGGTCTGTTCTGTTTATCAAACTGGAGGAGAAGTGGGCAGAGGCATAACAGCCCTGAACTTTGACCAAGTGCATTATAACTGCTCCTCAGCTGTGATGTGGTTATAATGAAATGTATAGAAATATGCACCTAATGGGGAAAAAAATAACCTGAGTGGACCTTTTTTCACATTCACATACACTTATTTAATTTAAAATGGAATTAACAGCAGTAAACAGCATATAACCATATGAAGCTAATGTAAATTGGAGTGTGTGGAGTGTGTGGGAGATAACTTGCTGACGCAGCTGGTAAGCGAGCCAACCAGGGGAGGTGCCCCGCTGGACCTGCTGTTTACGAACAGAGAGGGCCTGGTGGGCGATGTGGTGGTCAGAGGCTGTCTTGGGCTCAGCGACCATGGAATGACAGAATTTTCAATTCTTGGAGAAGTAAGGAAGGGGGTCAGCAAAACTGCTACCCTGAACTTTAGAAGGGCAGACTTTGGATTGTTTAGGAGTCTGGTTAATGGAGTCCCTTGGGAGGCAGTCCTGAAGGGCAAAGGAGTCCAGGAAGGCTGGATGTTATTCAAGAAGGAAGTCTCAAAGGCACAGGAGCAGACCATCCCCATGTGCCATAAGTTGAGCAGGCAGGGGAGAAGACCGGCCTGGCTGAACAGAGAGCTTTGGCTGGAACTCAGGAAAAAAAGGAGAGCTTACAACCTTTGGAAGAAGGGGCAGGTGACTCAGCAGGACTACAAGGATGTTGTGAGGTTATGCAGGGAGAAGATTAGAAAGGCAAAGGCCCAGCTAGAACTTAAACTGGCCACCACCGTTAAAGCTAACAAAAAATGTTTTTACAAATATATCAGCGACAAAAGGAGGGCCAGGGAGGATCTCCCTCCTTTGTTGGATGTGGAGGGAAACATTGCCACAAAGGATGAGAAGGCTGAGGTACTTAATGCCTTCTTTGCCTCAGTCTTCAATAGTGAGACTGCTCATCCTCGGGGTTTTCAGGCCCCTGAGCTGGGAGATGGAGATAGGATGCAGAATGAAGCCCCAGTTGTCGAAGAGGTGGCAGTCACCGACCTGCTCCTCCACCTGAATGCTCACAAGTCTATGGGGCCAGACGGGATCCACCGGAGGATACTAAGGGAGCTGGCAGAGGAGCTTGCCAAGCCACTCTCCATCATTTATCAGCAGTGCTGGTCAAATGAGGAAGTCCCAGATGACTGGAAGTTAGCAAATGTGACGCCCCTCTACAAGAAGGGTTGGAAGGAGGATCTGGGGAACTACAGGCCTGTCAGCCTGACCTTGGTGCCGGGAAAGGTCATGGAGCAGATCATCTCGAGTGCCATTACATGGCACGTGCGGGACAACCGGGGGATCAGGCTCAGCCAGCATGGGTTTATGAAGGGAAGGTCCTGCTTCACTAACCTGGTCTCCTTCTATGACAAGGTGACTCGCTTAGCGGATGAGGAGAAGGCTGTGGATGTTGTCTACTTGGACTTCAGTAAGGCCTTTGACACTGTCTCCCACAGCCTTCTCCTGGAGAAGGTGGCTGCTCACGGCTTGGATGGGTGCAATCTGCACTGGGTTAAGAACTGACTGGACGGCAGAACCCAGAGAGTGGGGGTGAATGGAGTCAAATCCAGTTGGGGGCCAGTCACGAGTGGTGTTCCCCAGGGCTCAGTGTTGGGGCCGGTCCTGTTCAATATCTTCATTGATGATCTGGATGAGGGGATTGAGTGCACCCTCAGTAAGTTTGCAGATGACACCAAGTTGGGTGGAAGTGTCGACCTGCTGGAGGGTAGGAAGGCCCTACAGAGGGACCTGGACAGGCTGGATCGTTGGGCCGGGGCCAACTGTATGAGATTCAACAAGGCCAAGTGCTGGGTCCTGCACTTGGGTCACAACAACCCCATGCAATGCTACAGGCTTGGGGAGGAGTGGCTGGAGAGCTGCCTGGCTGAAAAGGACCTGGGGGTGTTGGTTGACAGCTGCCTGAACATGAGCCAGCAGTGTGCTCAGGTGGCCAGGAAGGCCAACGGCTTCCTGGCTTGTATCAGGAACAGTGTGGCCAGCAGGACCAGGGAGGTAATAGTGCCCCTGTACTTGGCACTGGTGAAGCCGCACCTCGAGTACTGTGTTCAGTTCTGGGCCCCTCACTTTGGAGCATGTCCAAAGAAGGGCAATGAAGCTGGTGAAGGGTCTGGGAACTGGGGTTGTTTAGTGTGGAGAAGAGGAGGCTGAGGGGTGACTTTATTGCTCTCTACAACTACCTGAAAGGAGGTTGTAGCGAGGTGGGGGTCAGTCTTTTCTCCTTACTAGAAGTGATAGGATGAGAGGAAACGGCCTCAAGCTGCTGCAGGGGAAGTTTAGGTTGGATATTAGGAAAAACTTCTTCACTGAAAGGGTAGTCAGGCATTGGAACAGGCTGCCCAGGGAAGTGGTTGAGTCTCCATCCCTGGAGGTATTTAAAAGACGGGTAGATGTGGTGCTTAAAGACATGGTTTAGTGGTGGACTTGGCAGTGCTAGGTTAAACGGTTGGACTTGATGATCTTAAGGGTCTTTTCCAACCTTAACGATTCAATGATTCTATGATTCTAAATGAGAGCAGAAAAAGCCTCAATTTTCTACTGTTAAGTGTCAGCAGTTCACCTTAATACATTGCAATGCTTACGGAGTTTTTGAGATATACAAGTTCAAATTTAAATACCACAAGATACATGCCTTTCTTCTTTTATAAAACTTGTCCAAAGAGAAGACATTTCAACTACATTTTCAGGAGGAGAATTTCTTTCCTGACTGAATCAGTACTTCAGCAAAATAGAAATAATAGCAAAATTTTTATTTAATGAGTGGTGAACAACATTACAATACAATTTTTAGTTTCTTTTAGTTTCTTTTAGTTTCTTTTCTTTCTTTTTTTTTTTTTTTTTTAAACAAAGAAGATATTGCCCATACTTATTTTTTAAAACCCTTCATTTGTCATTAACAGAAAATGCCTGTTTCTTACAAGGATTCACAAAATTCTGTGGAGTCCTAACACTAGACAGAGATGCTCAAGATGTTCCTTTATCTTTGAACACTAAGAAAATTAAGAACTAAAATGAAGGTTCATTATGAAAAATGTCTAAGGGAACAGTTAAATGATATTTGAAGACTCATTTTAAAAAGAAGTTACATGTTCCAGTGTCTGACACAGCTTAGTTATCATCTAGTACTTTGGATGTTCTGCCTCATTATTGTTCGCTCTAGAGGTACGCTCATTGGTTTCATTATTGGGGCAATTAATAATGCTGATGATAAATTACTTGACAAACACTGATAAAATGGAAAAAAATTGAGACAGTGTGCATTGCAACTAATATTCAGAGCTAAAAAATAGTAACAGGACTTGAAATGCCCCATATTCTGTTCTGTCATCTTCATTATCTTGTGATGATAAAGAACAACATTTTGAGAATAATTTAAATCATTTTATATGCAAGCTGAAGTGAAATTTTCAGTGCTCTTAAAACACTCTTTCATTGCATAATACATTGATATGAGGGAAAAAAAAAGCTAACACATTCATTGAATTCAGTTTTTCCCAGACATCTTTCTCTTACCCTTAAAAAAAAAAAAAAAGGCTTACAAAGATTCATCTCATGTTGCATTACAGGCACGTCAGAAATACTGTTCTTAACTGCTCAGCTTTACACAGAATGTGACAAGGTTAAAGTCTAACTTTTGACATATTCATCATTAACACTTTGACATTCTCTTAGCCTGTCTGTACAGAGAAAGATGAATTCATTAAAGATAGGTAAATAAAAAAAAAGTTATTTTCTCTCTAAATTAATATAATGACACACTTTCATGATGAATTTTTGAAATCATTTTCAGCTTATACTTTCCTCTCTATGGGTTCAATTATCTTTGTCATAAAAAAGAGCTTTTTCATAGACAACCCTTAGCCATTTTTCATGGTCTAATTTAACTATAAAGCTGTTAACATCACAATTTAAAGATGATGATAGATTGCCTTTTAACCTATTAGAATTTTTCAGATTAGATATTATAATATTCATAGATATAACCTTACCAATTATGAAGAAAAACTCTGAAAACACAAATATGGCTTTAACCTTGAAACTTGACGGGGGTTCAGATACAGCAGAAGCTGTCATGTCATACCAGTGCTTTGCCACAGCAACTTCTGTGATTTCTTGAACTGACTGAAATGACAGTTGAAGGCCAGATTGTTCTGAAACTTTGGTTTTATGTTTTTGTTGTAGCTGATTTTACTGTCAGTTACCTCAGATGATTCAGATACTTCCCCCCGCCCCGTTTACTCTTAGACTAAAATGACTCTTTTTTTTTGTAAAAGGGGATGGAATTTGCTTGCTTTATTACCTTGCTGTTGTGCTTCGCTAATTTTGCTCTCAAAAATTAGAGACTCTCTTATAACAAAATAAATAATAACATACTTACATAGCGCACTGACTTTTTTGAGTACTGGAATAATCAATAATATTCACTGTAGGGGTGACTGAGACATTTCTGAGGTGGAAAATATTCTCTGAATTTAAACCATATTGCTAAGTTACATATAATACTTTCACAGAGACATCTTCTATAGATATCAGCAGAGCCAAAAGAACTAACTCACCAGAGCAAAACATTTTCAGTTAGCTAAGGTTTCCCAAACATAAACTGTTGGCTGGAATATAACTACCCACACTGCCAACAGGAAGGACTGTACACCAGTAGTAGCAGCCAAATCTTTTACCAGGTGATGTGAATAAATGACAATATCCCTTTCACCTGTGGACCATATCCTCAGAGCACAGGAGAGAATGTTTTAAAAATTAATAAAAAGGGAAAGGAGCAACTTTTTATCTATATTTGTGAAGATTTACATTGAGCTAAGGTTTTTGTTAGTTAAAATTATATTTTATTATTTATCAATGAAACCAGGGTAATTTTACCCACCTGACATGATCACTGTGTGAAAGTCCGTCCTACTTGCCTCATTACATTGACTTTCATTATGGCACTTGTTTCACTGTTTAGGGACAGAAGTCTTCTCTGCCTAATTAACCTCTTTCCCCTAATGCCCTTTCCCTTTGTGGAAAATCCCACCATAGTAGCAATATAAGGCTGCAGGTATCTGGGGTGTAAAGACTGATGGCAGTTACCTGGGACTCATTCACTTAGAAAACAGGAGCACAAAGCAGCAGCAGCAGCAAAGAGCTACAACTCTCCTAGAACTTCCCTAATCCAGTCTTAAAGAATTAGCAAATAGAAAATTGAGGTATCAGGCCACCAGAGTGTATCTTCCTTCTTATCATCTTTGCTGAAGAGCAGGACTTGTGAGGGGGGTGGCCATGTCCCCCTGACCCCATGGCAAAGGAACTCAGCACCAGCCAAAACAGCCTGCTGTGGCCAACAGTACTGTTAGAAGGCTGCCAACCATGTATCTTCCTTCTATGACTGAGAAATATTGGTACAGCAATGGACAGTATTATATGCAATTAAGGGTCTAAGTTATATCCTTTAAGGTAATGAGGGCTAGAGTTCAAGATGACAGACTGCAGCGTGTCTTTGATTCAGAGTTCTTAGAAAAAATTTAATATTGCAATGTAAATGTGTCTTCCAGTGAAGTACAGACCCACTGGTGGTATGTTTTTAATGTGTTTTTAAAACACAAACATGCTCATTAGAATACGTGATTTCCTTCCCTCTAACATCTCTGGTAGCTACTGGTTCCATGATACTGTATTGCTGAAATCCATGTATGTTTATGAGCTGAACATGGCCGGATTTGATTCCCTGAAATTATCCACCCCCACTGCCTGCCACTCTCTCCCATTTTAATGTGTTGTGTCATTGCCAAAGGAATCTTCCTTTCCTATCTCTTGCTCTGATCATGTCACTCTCCTTTCTGAATCCCTTTATTGACTGCTTTTCTGCTTTGAATCATAGTACAGCTATTAATTCTTGATGACAAAACCCTTCACAATCTCACTAATATCTCTATTTCTAGTTTCTTTTCATCTGCACGTTCCGTACTCCTTCTCCCTTGGTTTCTTCTTCTTCTCTTGACTTAACTTCTTATCATCCTCTCATCCCCTGGCTAACTCAGTCCTCCTCTTCCAGCCGTTCTTTCCCAGTATTCAGAGACCACTCCCAAGCTTCCTTCAGCCAGTCATTTCTTGTTATCATGAATAACCATGCCATCCAGTATTGCCTAATGTCTGGAGTTGACTGTCACCGCAAGCTCTTTAAGAAAATGCCTTGCAATATATTTGTAAAATGTTGTGTAAACACCGAGCGCTATTACAGCTTACTCAGAAAAAGTACATGTAAACAGCTCGGTCTGGTGTGAATATCAGCAGGCTCAAGGCTCACCAGGTAAACAAGAGAAACAAATTGCAGACATTCTCCATTATGCTTCTATTGCATGTTTTCATCTCGATTACACTCCTAGAATTCACATCTGAAAATTTTTAACAAGGCTTTTTAGCTGACCACACCATCTGACACCTTGAAAAGCATGGAAAGCCAGTTTGTAGCCTACAAAGCCCTGTAGAACAACTTTAGTAAAAATGGAGAAATATCTTTATTTAAGCACCTATACATGTAGCCTAAATACCAAAAGCAGCCATATATATGGGCATCTAAAGCTGGACATGCAGAAATCACTAGGCATTTATCTTGCCCTGACCAAGCTATGACTTTAAAGGGAACTGTAGAGTGCTCAGCACTTTAGAAAATCAATGCTCTAAGCACTTCATAGTTAGGATTTAGGAACCAACTTTAAGGTACCATTTTTATGTTCTTAACTACCAGGCTTAAAGCAGACCTTTAATGGAAAGTTGCACCTATTTTTCTCAGCTCAACAGTCTGAAAGCTGACAAGGTGAGACATGCTTGTATCCCTGAATAAATTGCAACATGTTTATTTTTGGGGAGTTTTAGTTGCAACTTGTCAATTTAATGTTCTTCTGAAGGGTCGTGTCATTTGTGAGGAGTGCCATATGAGGAAGAAAAGTAAGGATTTTTGTGGCCTGCTAAAATGTGGATTTAAGAAACAAACAAACAAAATCTTTAAAAATGGTCTTTTATGCTCGTTTCAACAATTACTGAAATAAAACTGAAGTGTGTTTACAGATTCCTACATTGAACTCTCACACCACCACTGTCACAAATCACATAGCTTTTCAACAATGGGTCATTTCTAGCACTCAAGAATGGGAGATTGTTTGAAATGAAATATTGCTGTGAATTCACAATGATGTATTTGTTGCCTTTAATATGCTTTTAGGTGGCATTTTCCCTCTTGGCATTGTACTGTGTCTTGCTTATTTTGCTTTGTAGTATTATAGGAAAAAGGAAGGAGAACTTTTTCCAAAGATTTATTTTAAAAGTATAGTTTGCACTAAATATTCAGCTGATGTGCAGGTTTTTTGGAGTACCTATGCATTATATATTTGGAATCTGCAGAACTTTTTTTTTTTTTTTATTTTATGCAAAATGTGTGATAACATCATTACTGTTTCAAGTGGAGACTTATAAAGATGGAGGCAAAGGAGAGGTAAATGGGCTATAGCTCTCCTCTCAACAGAGCAGAAGAGTCTTTCTCCCCAGATTCAGTCAGCTCAGGGTAGTGCCTATCCGATTTGACTGACATGCACTTAAATAACAATATATTGCTGAAAGGAATGAGAATTTATCCTAAAAATGTGATGTTCTTCTCTTTTAGTCGTAGTAGCTATGAGTCCATGGTCCTGCTTTTCAAATAAAATCAAATAATTTCAGCTGGCTAAGAATTCTCTCATTTATTCTCTCCTAAAGTATCAGTCCAACCGAGGGCTTTTCATGTCACTGAAACAAAGATCCCTGTCCCACCTAATCTTTCAAACATGCAATGCTTTCTACTTCTTCCTGCTGCCAGAGTTTAATCCCAGTTGCTATTTTCTTTTTAAATTATAATGTTGGTTTAAACCTCATGGGATATGAAAGAAAGACCTTGAGCATGATGAAGGAAATATCAGAAACCTTCATCGTATCATTCTAACAGTTCCTGGATACATAGATGAGTTCAGAAAAAGAAAGTCTCAACTAGATAATTCACATAAAAAGATGTGTGTTTGTTGCCCATGCTGCAAAGTGAAGGGATCCTAAGACGAAAAAAGGTTACAGATGAAGTATGAAAAGTTCTTATCTGACCAAGGAGTGATGGCTACAATGAACCAGCATTTCTCAGTGTTACTGGCTTACTAAAAAGGAAATAATAAGGACTGAAAAGTAAGAACAACTGTTAAGAAGTTCTTCAATTCCTTCACCAAAAGCAAAGGGAAGTTGCAACACCCACTTAGAGAATGTGAGTCATACTTCCCAAGGGCCCAACCCCAAATCTTAATTTTCTCAGAATTTAGGCTTTTTCAGCTCCAGGATCTCTGTGCACAGTTGTTTCTATTTTGAAGCCTTGCTATGAAAGAGGTATCATGGCACTGCAGGGATAGAAGATTTGGCATGGGACATTTGCTCATAGGGAAATATTATGCATCCTGTACATTGTAGGGCCAGATGTTCTCTGGAGTTATTCACAGTGCATGTGATCACAAATAAAACAAGCTTTCAGTTAGAGACTTATGGTCACAGAAGTAATGCTTATATATCTACTTTAACATCACTCTGCTGCAAAATGTTAAAAGTCAATGGAAAATTAATCTGTTGTCTTCAGCTTTGTACAGATAAAAACATAAATGAGCATAAATCAGCTAAAAATTTGTTAAGTTTATTATCTGCCTGTTAGCCCTCCATCTTTCATTCTTCTTTTTAGAGTATATGGCCTTAATTATTAGGTTGCTGAGAGCTCTATGGATATTTCTTTTGGCTAATTATTTGTATTAATTAATCTGATTACAGTGGTATATATTTTGATTTGAAAAATAAGGTGCAGCTTGGCTGAATGTAGAGATTTTTCAGTCTACTGTGGCACCAATCGGTGAAAACATTAAGATTGTAATATGAAGAATGTAAAGAATATTCAAAAACAATTCAAAAATTATCTTAAGCACTGCAGAGATAAACATTACCATGTCTTATTTTTTAGTTACTGGAATTCAAAGTGGAAAACATAGTCCCATAAACTGCCTATCTGAGGAAAACAAGACACTTGCAATAAGCTTCATAGCAGCAGAAAGCAACCTCAAGTACCTCATATGAATACTGAAGAGTAGGATTTAACTTAAATGTCACTCTTCTCAGAGGCTTTGGTACTTAACTCAGGTCTGCAGAGAAACATTCCTGTCAGATTGTGATTCATGCATCTAAACTCTGTCACAGAGTTTGAAACTGAAGCTGTTCTCTTAAAAAATGGAGTGGAGGATCAGTCCTTTCTTTTGAAACACGCTGGTAGGACTATTTCTGCTGTTACCCCTGTCATTGCATGCTGGAAGGAGCAGGGCTGGAGTCCAGGCATCCTTAGACTGGGAGGACACAATTCTGCCTTTGTCTCCAAGAGACTGCTGGATGTTAGCTGCAAGCTCTTAGGAACTACATGCCCCTTTCAAGAAATAATGCAATACTTATTGGGCCAGAAAGAGGGCAAATGAAAGAGCATGATTCTCTGGCCCGCAATGAGGGCACTGACCTCAAAGGGAGAAATCCTGATTAGTAGCTGTGGCTTCCAAGACTACTGAACGTTATTTCATGTACCATCCATTTGTTGCAAGTTATGGGAAGGTGCTGAGAGACAGGGAAGATGCTAGATTCTCAAGGACAGGAGAAGGTGGGAAAAAATGTCAGTGGAACAGAGGGACTGTGGGACAGCTAATAACAGAAGGATGTTATGGGGCACAAGCTAAAGTTGACTCAGTGAGTCATAGTTCAGAAATGGGAAACAATAGTGGGAAATATCCATTAGAAAGAAATTTAAAACACACAAAGTCAATGGAGGACAAGAAAAAAATTCAGTCAAAAAGTTCAGGCATGTCACTTGTGATACTACTACTTACCACTCAGCCAAATAGCCTTGGCTGGAAGGAAAGGCATTTCTCTGAGCAAATCTGCACCATGTGTTACAACATCCACATGAACAGACCTGGACTAGCCCAAGCGCTGGCGGCAGTATTAGCAACTACATTCAGGGTAGAAGACTTCATATACAAACTGCTAGCATGCCTATAACACATTTAGGACAAGAGCTGCCATCCCTGCACAGCTGTGTCGTACAGATAAATCCTCTTGTTTGGAAGCAACGATATATTCATGCATTGTATGGTGCAGGCATACCTCTGTTGTTTTGGGGGCAGGGGAAGACTTCCCTCAGACAGTCTGTCCTACTCAGCTCATGTAACAGAGCAGTCTAAAATATGTTAATCTTGGTTTCTTATAAGGATCTTTTGTTAGGTCTCACTGATAAATATTCTGAGAAATGGAAATGTATTCAGTTTCCACAACAGATCAAAAACAGTAATGAAGTGATAGATAAACATTTTGCAGAAAAAAATATTTTCTGAGTGAAGGAAGTCTCAAGTAGACAAAGAAAGAAAAAAGAGTATTTCATATAAAGGTAGCCTCAACACAACCTTATGTTTATCAGGGAACAAGTTGAAAGAGACTAACTATCTCAAAGGGGTAAAGAAGCTTTGTTTGAAGCATAAATAGGATTTCTGGCTCTCCATAAGTTAATTAAAGTCCAAGGAGAATAATCCATAAATAAAATAAAATATTTTTTTTTATTCTTAAATGATAGGCATGTCTGCTCACACAAATGGTGTGATGAGACTGGAACAATTTTGTCAGGGCTTTTGATCTCTGATGCAGGGCAAGCATTCTCCCTTCAAAAGGAGGTAGTGCCCTAGGCTGTGTGCTGTTCGCAGCACCAGTTCTGCGGTGGGGAGAGTCTGATGGTCATTTCATGAAAGCAAATTTCCATTTCTCTAATAAGTAAATTTTTAACAGAATCTGGGAGCAAGCATTTCATAAATAAGAATCTATGAAGTAATTCACTTATTCACTTATCCGTCTGCTTCCCTTCTAAAATATTTATCAGCTGAATGAGGTGTCAGGGAGAGCTGCATATCAAAGTTATGGAGCATTACAGGTCTCATAACATCTTGCTGCCTTTGATGGCTCACTAGCTGCCTCTGCAGGGCAAGATCTGAGCTGAAAAATAATACAGAAGAGTCACTGACTCTCTCCACCTCAATTAATAATTAATGACAACGGTATATTATCGTGCCAACAGCACATTCAAATGAGATAGGCTGGGATAAGGAAAATGCAGCCCTCTGTGAGCCATGCAGGAACTGAGTTAGGTCAGAAATGCATTGCAGCAGGTGAGAGTTTGCCTTCCTGAAAACAGGAGGCAAAGGAAAGCTCTGTTAGGTCTAAGCTTTGCCAAAGAATCCCTTACTTAAGATTTGAAATTCCCATGATTTCAGAATGGGAAGCTGTTGGATCTGATTGCCACTTAATGGCTTGTGATTTTAGACATTATAGGGTAGGGAATATGTCTGTCCCTGTGCTTATGCACTGCCAACAGAAATGTGGCAGTCATCCTGCCTAGCTACCACGGTAAAAATAATAATGATAAAATTGATGTTACCCTGTTTTCCATTGTTATGGCAGAAAAACAAGAAAAAACATATTTTTTTAATAGAAACAGCTGCATTCCCATCTGGCATATTTTATGACTAAGAAAAAAAAAAAAAAAAAAAAACCAAACAGATTTAGGGTTTTGAGCAAACACTGCAAAATGCCCGAGGCAGATCAAAATCCTCACAGTTAAGTATTCCTCATTTGGTTACTGTGAACTGTCTAATTCTAGCTTGGGCTAACAGGTGATATTGTTGCATCTTCATATAAAAATGGATGACAAGATTTCCCAGCTTGCTGTGTCTGCAATGACTGAAACTGTTTTCTAAAATTTTTAAACTATTCTTAAAACTAGTACTCACCCACTGCAAATGTAATGGAAGTGGGAAAAGGGGAGAAGCTGCTTTGGAAATTAGGCTTTCTAAAGGTCTTATAGAAATCTTGCTTTCTGAAGGAGGGATTATTCCATTTTGCAAGGGTCAGTAACTATCTATTGAGACAAAACCAGTTTTTTATTATAAGCGGAAACAGATAGCAAGCACATTTCCAGTTCTTTCATTTCTGTCTCTTAGTTAAAAGTTACTGTGAATTCTTTAGTCTCCGTTGCTTAGTGAAGCTTTTAATCTAAACCTGAAGGTATAGGTGCTGCACATCATAAGGAAACTGCTGCATTTTGTCTATTGGCTTTATTTGCCAACAAGATGAGAGAATTAAATTTGGTGGCCTAAGATATTTCTTCTGTTCTTCTGCTCAAAAATTACTCCTGATTGAAATCTTAAGCAGAGTTTTCTCTCGAGCACTTTCACTCCTACTTAAGTCCTCTGGATCTAGCTGGAGTCTATAAAGAACTTGAATAATAGATACATAACCTGTTCTTTGTGCAAAATATTCTATAAGATAGATCATATGCTGTGACCTTACATTTCAGAGGATTCTATTTAATTTAATACATTCACATGTAATGTGTTTCTTCTTGTCATCTTTATTTGGATCTTTGTATTTTTAAGATTTTATTATCCTTCCTGATGGCTAGGATAATGTTATCTCTCCTGTCTTCTGAACGTAAAACAATATAAATGCTAATGAAAAAGTTACTTTTGCCTTCAAAAATATTAGTAGTCGAGTCATATAAAAACTTCAGAAATTTGAAAGAATAATATAAGAAAGACCAAAGGAGAGACTGCAGAGGCAGGAGGGGATAACAAATAAAACTGCCCAGAACACCCCTTACTCACCATAAGAAATTCTCTGTTCTGAGCATTTGCTCACTTGAAACAGTTGTACCCTTTCTCAAATCTAGCAAATCAAATAAACAACTATAAGACACAAAAAGTTTATATGTGAAAAACTTTAAGAAATATCCTGTGTGTGAGACACAAAAAAAAAAAAAAAAAAAAAGCCCAATCAAAAAAACCTTGGTAACTTTACAACAGCAAAATAAAAGGAATAAACATCCCAGAACTAAGGAGAGAGGGGGTAGGGGATAGAATCATAGAATCATAGAATGCTTTGGGATGGAAGGGACCTTTAAAGGTCATCTAGTCCAAGCCCCCTGCAATAAGCAGGGACATCGTCAACTAGAGCAGGTTGCTCAGAGCCCCATCCAGCCTGTGCTTGAATGTTTCCAAGGATGGGGCATCTACCACCTCTCTGGGCAACCTGTTCCAGTGTTTCACCACCCTCATCATAAAAAATTTCTTCCTTTTATCTAGTCTGAATCTACCCTCTTTTAGTTTAAAACCATTACCCCTTTTCCTATTGCTATAGGTCCTGCTAAAAAGTCTGTCCCCATCTTTCTTATAAGCCCTCTTTAAGTACTGAAAGGCTTCAAAAAGGTATCCCTGCAGCCTTCTCTTCTCCAGGTGGAACAACCCCAGCTCTTTCAGCCTTTCCTCATAGCAGAGGTGTTCCACCCCTCTGATCATTTTTGTGGCCCTCCTCTGGATGCGCTCCAACAGGTCTATGTCCTTCTTGTACTGAGGATCCCAGAGCTGGATGCAGTGCTGCAGGTGGGGTCTCACCAGAGCAGAGTAGAGGGGTAGAATCACCTCCCTCGACCTGCTGGCCATGCTTCTTTTGATGCAGGCCAGGATATGGTTGGCTTTCTGGGCTGCGAGAGCACATTGCTGGCTCATGTCCAGCTTTTTGTCTGTCAGTACCCCCAAGTCCTCCTCAGAGCTGCTCTCTATCCATTCTCCACCCAGCCTGTATTTGTGCTTGGGATTGCTCCGACCCAGGTGCAGGACCCTGCACTTTTCCTTGTTGAACCTCATGAGGTTCACACAGGCCCACCTCTCCAGCCTGTCCAGGTCCCTCTGAACGGCATCCTGTCCCTCAGGCGTGTCAGCTGCACCACTCAGCTTGGTGTCATCTGCAAACTTGCTGAGGGTGCACTCAATCCCACTGTCTATGTCATTGATGAAGATATTGAACAGCACTGGCCCCAGAACGGACTCCTGAGGGACACCACTCATCACTGATCTCCATCTGGACATCGAGTCATTGACCACTACCCTCTGGATGTGACTATCCAGACAATTAGCTATCCACTGAACAGTCCACCCATCAAATCCATATCCTTCCAATTTAGAGAGAAGGATATTGTGGGGGACCGTGTCAAAGGCCTTACAGAAGTCCAGATAGATGACATCCGTAGCTCTTCCCTTGCCCACTGACGTAGTCACTCCATCATAGAAGGGTTGGTCAGGCTAGACTTGGTTGGTCAGGCTGGACTTGCCCTTAGTGAAGCTGTGCTGGCTGTCTCGAATCACCTCCCTGTCCTCCATGTGCCTTAGCATAGCTTCTCGGAAGATCTGTTCCATGATCTTCCCAGGCACAGATGTGTGTGTGTTACTTTTTCCCTCTGGGTGTTCTCTACAGCTGACTTCAGCACTTTTTTGTCTTTTTGGGGGTTGTTGGTTTGCTTTTTTTCCTATTAGCCCAAAGCCAACAAAAGTAAAACTCAAGAGGTAACTGAGACAGGCCTGTGACCATGTGTATTAGCCAGAAGTGGGTAATAAGAAATATTCAGCAATTTATAGACAGTATGTTGGAGAGACATTTGTGTCTTTGGTGGATTTGGATTGGCTTTTTCTCAATGGAGGAGACAGAATTCTGGAGGAATCAAAGCACATATAATTCTCTTGTTGGAGACAGAAGTGACATGTAGTCAGTGGTACAGAACCAAACAACTGAGCATCATGGATTTTTCTTATTTGTGGAAGGATTACAATAATTTGAAATTAGTGTTGTTCGAAGCCAGTTAGATGAACAGTAATGGTATTGGAGATCTTCAGTTCTAATTTGCATGTGTATGTGTTAGAGCTCAGTAAACTGCACGTTATCAAATGGTTTGTCAACAACCTAAGAATTGACCTTATACTTGTATAGTCTTACATCTTTCTCTTAGATGTCACTCTCCCTAGGCAACACATAACACAAATGAAAACATGACATGGTTTCAAATCACAGTATTTGTCCAATTAGTTCACATCTGCAATTAATAAGAACAAATTATGAAAAAGAAAATCTTTATCATTTTTAAAGGTATGCAGTTACTAGCTTTATGATAACTCCATCGCAATAACAGCTCGCTTAGCTCCAGTAATTCTAATTCATAACTACAAATGTAAAATAAAATAAAATTGCTGGCTAAGACTCCTGAAGTATGTTTAGATACATACCAGAGTTAATGATGATTTAGAAGCTATAGGTCATAGCTATAAACATTTTCCTACCTGCAGTAGACTAAATGTTTCATTTTGAGCTGGGCTTCTGGTCTGGTCCATTCCTAAATTTGATTTTCACAGTTTCATCTGCACTGAATTCCTCTCTCCCATCTCCTAAGAGAAGGAATAATGCTGCAAAGACCATGCCAAAAAATATCACAGTGGCAACATGAGAGATGGAGGTCAAAAGACTGCAGAACTGTTAGTTCAGCTAATTAATCAGCTGCACTCCATTTAATCATCCAGAATAAACAATGTAAAGAATAACATGTCTGTAAATGCCTGAGCAAGCTAGTGAGGAAGAAGAAAGCTATTCTTTTCTTAGGAACAAAATCAGATCTTCTAAAACCAGTGGTGAATAAAATATTACTCCTTGACATTTTTAGTCTTTTTGCAGCCAACAATGTTGATATGTGTTTTGTTATAAATGACCCTAACTTGAAGATGCTCACACTACAGAGCAAAGCTCAGGTCCTGAGAGTGTGCTCTCTCCACTGGGAATCTGGCTTCAAGTGTTACATTCAGTGGTCACTGAAGTGTATCACTGAAATTAATAATGCAGTTTATATCCGTTGTCTCATTTGCATTAGATTTTATAAACTAAAATTTGAAAAGACCTTAAAGTTTTAATGTCGATATGTCGTTTCAGGTAATTTACTTGTTCATTTCCTTTCTTCATTTCTGCACCAGTCTTGGGAAAATACATAAGCATCTGTGAGAGATTAAACTGTGCTATGCTTAGTGCACTCTAAAGCCACACTTAAGTCATCTTACAATCATCTTACATTCATTTTGCCTTGAAAGCGGTAGTAAGACATTGTTAGCAGTGTGAAAGGCAGCAGATATAACTGCATATTATATCATAAGAAGAGACAATTATAAAAAGGGTATGAGATGAAGTACCTGCTTAGAAAGCTGTAATTTTAACTAGTAATTAAACTCAAGTGTTTCATTTTCCCAGTCAGCTCATCAGTGACTCTAGAAAATAAATGATCTGAAAGTGAAATCCTTTGGGGGAAACAATAGTAATTAATTACGTTTCTCAAGGGACAATATATTCCCAGAGCTTGTTTCTGGGTAACCTCTTGAGCAACAGACATTACAACGTACAGGTGGCAAAGTACGGAGGATAAGAAAAGAAGATAATTTAATTTGAATATTCATGAAGTTTCTAGCCTGGCTTACAGTCTACCATCATTTTCTTAAAAATCATAGAATCGGTACATGTTTCCCATAGTATGTCATGGTTAATATCTATCATCACCTTTGCCCGTAGGAAAATAAGGAGACAGTATTCTACAGGATTTGCTGCAGTACTTTCTCTGGCATTCTTCCAAAAGTTAATTACATATACAGACAAATTAGTGATAAAAAGGACCTAGTAGGTCAGAAAGTAATATCTCCTTGCAATGCAGGAATTCTCCCAAGAGAACATCCTATTATGTTTTTCCTCTATATTGGATTTAAGACTTGAAGTGTTGGGAATTCCCCTTTTGTTCTGGGAAATTAATCGATTCTACTTCCCCTAATTTTTTTCTGACTGATTTTTCTTCTGATTAATTTTATTCAGTTGCCTCAAGTTATTGTGTTTACTCCCTGCATGACTATCAATCCCTTCTTAGTTTTTGTTTAGCTACTCTACACATATTAAATTTTTAATCTATTCTTGTATGTCAGTCCCTTCAGACCTCTTACACATTTCCATATTCTTCTCCATAATCCTTCCATTCTGAATAGTCATTCTAGTTATCAGTCATCTACAGTGAGAGGTGAATTTAAAACCTCTATTACCAAAACCAGAGATTTTATGGAACAAGGTAAAGACCTCTTCCAAAAGAGAACTAGCAGTTCCAAAATTGTTAGCGTAAAATACCAATCTGTTCTTTCCCCCCACTGCAGAAAGGGTGTAAAACTGTATCTTTAATGACTATCTCAGGTTGTTTGCGTGTTATTATAATGGCCTTAAAAGACAACCTCAAGATGAAGCTTTTTGTGCCATGACAGTTGAAAAGCAGGCAAGAGATACTTCACAGCTGATATGGAAGATAGACAAGCATGCACTTCCCAGGACAGGCAACAGAAGTAGCCATGCTGAGAATTACAGATTTTTAGCTTGAACAAAGCTCCACAGTAATTTGGATGAATTTGTTCTGGGACACGAGTGTGTTTCTTACTTCTGGCAGTGTGTATCTCTACCTATCTACAGCAAGTGGGGTACCACAGCTCCCCAGCTGTCCAGGAAAGGCCAGGCAGATGTTTGTTACTTAGGCAAGAGGAGTATCATCCTTCTCCACAAGCCTACCACTGCAGCCTCAAAGTAGCATTTTTGCTATTTTCAGTTGAGCATTGCCAGCATGCAGAATCCTCCAGAATACAGGACCCCATGTGACAGTGTTCACCATGCCCTGATCAAGTGCTAAACAAGGTCAGGGGTAAGAAGCAATATCTCTTATTAGATTATCTGAACTAGTAGAGACACAAAAAAACATGATAACATTCAGAGACTCTTAGGAATTATTCACTGAACATCAGCATTTTCTACCTTATTAACATCTTTTTTTTCTACCCTTGCCATTGGAGGTATTATAAATGAGAATATGTCAGGAGGACATATTTCCCATTGCTCAATCTTGTATCATCTTCACCATGTGATTGCTTCTGTAAAGATCAGACAGCTTGCATCACTTCAGGCTCCATCAATAGCTTTATGTAGGAGAGTAATAAATATTTATTAAAGAATAATCTGCATTACCAGTCTATACCTCCCTAAAAACATCTTGGCTTATTATAGACAAGTTTATCCAGCACTCCCACATCAAGAATAGCATGGTTTCAAATGTTCGGATCCCTGAAACTAAAAATTTTAACAGCATAATGAAAGAAACCAAGGTGATTTCAATACTCTTCCTAAATATCTGAGGTATGTCCTTCTACCTTAAACTACCTCCTAAAAGTTTGATTAATCAAAGTTTCATATGCCTTTTAATTAGGCCACTTTTATAGTTAAAAGGTAGTGCTAGAACACCATTCATACTTAAAGTAGCCAAAGTAGTTATGAAATAGCTTGTAAGGAAGAGTGCCTAGTGTTTCATGCAGGCAAGTGTCACATAAGGACAAAGTTGAAAAAGCATAGTTTATCTGAAATCTGCTTGAAATCGGTGGCCTGTGGATAGAATCCAGCTGTTCTGAGACAGATTTTCAACACAGGGCTCCTAAAGAGTTGGTGAGTCCAGTGCACCAAGATGACACAGTTTATGTGGCACTCAGTGACTGGAAATAATCTTACTGATTCATGGAGCTAGAGGAGAAGTGTTCTCATCCTGGTGAGCTGTCTGAAAAGCAAAGACAGGATGACATAAGCGACAAGAGTCAAAACCAAGAATAACAAATTATATATATAAATAATCCAATTCACAAGAATATTTGTCTGAATTTCTATAAGCAAAACTTTAACAACAGATTATTAATCCCAATTGTCTACAAGATTTCAAAAAATGAGGCATATCAAAAAAGTCTGAATAGACCTGCAATATTGTATTTGTTGGGTTTTTATTTATATATTTCTTTTCATTGTGTTAGTGCCCTGGGGCAATTGTACTAGAAACAGGCAAGTACATTACAGAGATATTACCATTCCCCAGGAAAGCTTAGAGTGTAAAATAAGACAAGCAGCAGATACAGGGAGCTTAGTCACTGAGTTGTCTCTCTCCAACTGCAGATCTTAGAATACATCACAGATATATGAATAAAAACAGAAAAAAAAGGCACAAAAGAAGCACAGAAAGTACAGGGATGTGTGACTGTAGCAATATGTGAAGTGCTTTGATGAGGCAGAGCACTTAAGCATATACCTACCCTTAAACATATGAGTGATTTCACTGGGATCGACAGTAACATTGTTTTGTGGATCTGGATACAAAAACTGCAAGAGCATAAGAATATAAAGTAAAAAATGAAGAAAATCCCCTAAAGCAGTTATTAATCTAGTAAACTGATTGAACTTGTAGTTTAGCCAACTATTGCCTAATTAATATCTATATTTACATGAAATTATGACTTAAAATGTTCTTGTAAGGATCTCAGATGTCACTGTGCAAATTCAGTATTTCATTCCTCTTCATTTTTGAAAGTTGGAAACTGTTTAAAAGGCAAAATATTTGACAATATTCTTTAGTTATCTCTTTATATATGTTAATATCATGTTACTACAGCCATAGGAATTTCAGATGCCATCTAGCAGAACACCTCAATATGTGTTTAACAGCATGTGTTTAAGAATGCACATGACCTACAGTGTTCTCCTTTCACATCTCACACAATACAAAATGATGTATACCTCAGGAAAAAGGGTCATCTTGTTCAAAGAAACCTTCCTTGACAAAAAAGTTTCTGTGTGAAGAAATGAATTACATTTGGCATATAATTATTTTGAAACATTGTGTAATAATACCACTCAAACAGCAGAAAATGAACCAAGACTGATAATATTAAGGTCTTGATAATATTAAGGTCTTGATAATATTGACTTATTAAAACAACTTAGAAACAAGCAGTTTTGAATGCATAAACTGTTTTGCAAACACACAGGCCCAAATCTTGTTGTTAGAGCCAGGGAAGGAGGACACTGATTCTCTGCAGATTTCACAGGGCAACTTTTCGTGGACCTGGGAGTTCATCATGGTGCCGCAATTTCAGTGGTGCCTTCTGTTTCTGAGACTTGCAGAGGAATCAAAGCACTCAGGCAAGATTCAGAAGGCCAGTTCAGAATCTGTACTTTATTCCAAACCCTGGTCTCTTGGGAAAACCTGAAGAAAGGATGTAAAGCATTACCTTCAGGTCAGAGGTTGAGATACCAAGATGATAATGACCAGATAAAAATGATTAAGTGGCAACTTTCTCAAAAGCTTTCAATTTTTGCTTTTCATTTATTTCTTTCTAATGTCTGGGAGATGGTAGTAATTGTATAGCAGTCCAATCTTGAATTGTTTAAAAAAATCTCATGTAACAATGATGGATTCTGACTTTGTCAATGCTTTTGTTATAAGTACTTTTAAGTTAAAAAGAATTTTTAAAAACCTTCATAATCTGATTCATCAGAAGAGAAAAATCTCTAATGGCTTTTCTAAGAAAAGATTTTTGTTTCAGCATTTCTGTGAGAGATTCCTTCATATACCATCATTTTAATTTTTATAGTCAGTTGTGGGGCCCCAGGACATAGCCATCATTAGCCTAGTAAAAGATCATCACAACTATGTATTGATAGTTCCTCTTAATCAAACATTAATAATTTGGACATGAAAATTGACAGCTTCACTCACAGTCTGGATTTCATTTCATTTATAACTTTGTAATGGGAAGTAAATTCATAAAGAGAAATCCTTGTTTTAAAATTGCCATATGATCAAAATCCAAACCCATAAAAAACTGTCATCATAAGTACATATTATTGGTGAATCCCAATTATTTACTATGGTCATTTGAATCTTCTTTTAACCATATGTTATTTATAGCCTTTGTTAACCTCCAGCAAAATAAAAAAGACAGATCTTCACCTGACTTTGATGTTTTTGGCAAATAATTTATTTTCCACTTTTAGTCCCTTCACACTATTTAGTTAATTTAGTTAATTAGTAATATCAGATTTAAAAATCAAATGGATTGGAGGACATTCTTTGGCAAACATTGCAGTTTAGGGAGTTCAAGTTCAGATGAGAGAAAAAGAGAATTTTTATTTTTCTGCCTGACGAAGAGAAAATACTTATGTTTTCCTGTGATTTCTTTTCAGACATCTAGGCAGTGCCAGTGGAATAAATTCACTTAGAACCTGGCACAGGATTAAAGCTTTAAGTATGGGAAACTGAAGTAAAGGTTTTTTTGTTTGGATTTTCTGAGCCTAACGGGTATCACTGAAAAGAAAAAGAAATGGAAACTGAAATTTAGCCCTGATTCTCATAGTTTTTTTAAAAAAGATTGCCTTTGTGTTTGTTGAAGAGGAAAAATCTTGAGACTAGCATCGTAGCTGCACAAAGGGAGTGAGAAGCAAAGAATGTGCTCAGATCTCTTGCTTAAAGACTGCTTACTGAGCAGTATAGGAATAAAATGCTGCCAAAATGAAACAGTTTCATTATGCTCATTTTGTACAGACTTAAATGGCCACAGGCAATGAAGAATGAAGGCCAGAGTAAGATCACATGTACATGACCAATTTTGTTTGCTAAAGTAGCTCTTTGCCCATGTATGTAACAGCCATTGTCAGAGAAGAGAACAAAAATACCATTTCTGATATATACAGCTAAAGAAGCAGATTGAAATTTATCTGACCAGATAAAACCATCCAAAACTTGCTGCAATTCATTTTGAGCTGCCTGGCCACTTCCAAAGTCAATAACACCAAACAAAAACAGTGGTTCAGTTTGAATACTGGTTTAGCATAAATTAACATACAAAATTTGCAAGTTTTTTCTGTGCTTGCAGAATTATACGACTGGATCTGAAAAATAAAAATCAGACATAATGAAAAATTACAAACCACAAAAACAAATGTCAGCTTTATTCCTTCAAATCAGAGGGTGGGATGGTTATATTAATTGATTAAAATGATTCTGAGAAGATTTTTTGCTCAAATAAAATGAAACAGAAAAGCTTGTAGAGTTAATCTTAAAACTCAGTATGACTTTGATAAAGATTTCTTGCACTATTAATTCGGTCATTATTTTTACTGTTAGAATATTTTTAGTTCTATCATGCTTTAATATTTGGGTTTTTTTCCAATAACTTTTTCATACTTGTTAATTTTGGTTATAAAATTATCTTTCTGAAGCTTTCTATGTTGGGAAAGTATTTTCCAATATACTATAAATTTTTATTTTAAAGGATGTATTTTTCCTAAATGCTACACCCTGTGATCTACTCTCTCTTCAACAGTTTAATGGCCTGTGTTGTAGTGGTGCAGTCACATCCTCCAGCTCTTGTAGTTTCTTTTGGAATGTTCTTAATTTTTATGTGTTTCCAGGCCAAGGACTCCTTAGGAATCTGAGTACTGTTTGTCATTTATTATGATTATCTGTCTTCAGGAAGCACTCACAAGAAGCTCCACATTCTGTAGAACATAAAAGAAGACATAGCTCTTATCCTAAAAATTTACAGACAAAGTAGATGGGCAATGACTGGACATACATGTTAGACACAAAAAAGCTGATAAATCTTCTTTTCTAATGGTCTTAGAAAGGTTCATATACAGAGGACTATGCTAGTCTAGTATTTTTATCATTCATGTCAGGTCCTTAGTAATACATTAAAACATCCAGCTAGAATTTGTGGATGATCTCTAAGAAGGGTTGTCGAGGAGGAATTTGAAAGGAGAGGGGAGAGACTGGGCACACGTTGCATTAGCAACTGTGTGAAAAAGTGGACTGAAAGAGAAAGTTGGGCAGGCAAAGTGAAAAGATGAAATTTTAGATGTAATCGGAAAAAGGTCAAACATAAAATGTACCCTAAATGGAATATTAGGGTGGCACAAGGAACAGTGGCTTTCTCTCCTTCCTGCAGTATGGTTTTGCAAAACTTTCTGGATGGTACATAGAAGAGGCTAGAGAAAGTCAGCCACTTTGGGGACGCAGATATCATTCTCCAGAAGACAGGAAAAGGAGTCTTGATTTAGCACCTAAATAATGCAGCTAATGGCAGCATGGAAGGAGGATAACAATCTGACCTTTGCAGTTGCCGTGAATTTTCAGCCCAGGAAAGACGGGGAAGGGACTGCAATTTGATCACAATTACTGCTCCTCCTAGGCTGTTGACTCAGTCAAAAGGCTCAAACTAGCTATTAAGATTAAATAGGCAGGAAAATACATGAAAACAGTAATGACGTATTGCTGGGTTTTGTCTCTGTTTTTCTTAGTTTTGAACATTACATATATTGAAAATTCTAATAAACTTTTAAAGGCAGTGGTGTTTGCAAATGGCATACTAACAGAAACTGGTTGGTTTTGTGACTTTCTCACTTGCTGTACAACAAACAAGATTAAAAAAGCTATTCCTGTAATTTCCTCTCAATTTTTTACAATATTACCACACAGTAAATAAGATACTTGGTTATGACTCTTTTTTATGTTATTTATTGATTTATAGCATACGCTTCACATACACAAATACACTTTTTTAATACAACATCAGGAAAACAGCACATAAAATCTAACATGACATAAACCATAATTGATAAATTGCAAAAATAAAATGACTGCAATAAGGCAGCACTGTGGGTTGAACCTGTGAGGGGCTGAGACATCTGACAAATGTTAGATTCTGCACTCCAAAGAATCTTTCCAGACTGCTTTCCAAGTTCATATTGTTTAACATAGATATTCAAACAGTCCAGCCTACGTACTGAAGGCATCTTGTGAAATCACTAGAATTTAGCCTCAGTAGCAGCTGTAAGATTTGGCCTCTGGATAGTGTAAAAGAACAAGAAAAAATTATTCAGGAAGGGCATATATTTTATGAGTAGAAACAGCAATGCTAATTGAATTCTACAAAGAGACTATCATTGAAATGTGAAGAGCTTTTGAGTAAATTTATGGCCATATTATGCCTTTTTTTTTGCATCCCATTGTGCTCATCTGGCTCATAATTTGGCTCCAAGAGCCAAATCCTCAGCTGCTATAAATTGGTGTCATTCCACTAAAGACAGAGAAGCTGCATTGATTTATACCAGCTGTGGACCAGGCTTCTTTATTCTTTCTATTTTTTTTCCAATATTTGAATGTAGGTATAGCCAGAAAAGCTACTATGGTCTAAAGAGGAGATGAATAAACATATTTTATTAGCATAGCTAGCATGGCTATAGCATTTCCATTACTCAAAGAAAAAGAGAAGACCAAAACTACAACTAAAGTCAGTTAATTGGAGATTCAGAGATCTTTCTCACATTATGTGTCATTAACCATCTAACATATAAGCAGGTACATTCAGCTCAGGATCATTTAAACCTTCATTTGATTTGTAGAAAACTAATTAAAAATGAGAATTTGTTCTGAGCAAATGTAGTTCTTGTGTGTTTGGTTTTGTGTTTTTTTTCCTAAATCAATGGGTCATCATATACCAGTCTGCATTTCTGCGTTGTTTTTTGGAATTTAAAAGGTTTTCAATAGCAATAAATTGTATTAATCATGTTAGAACATTAATTGTATGCATTTATGAACATTCTAACCTTGGGTAATGCATGTTGGCTCTTGAAATCACAAAGTTCCTATTTTTATTACATTCATTTTCCTTTTGTTTGTATCCTGTTTTATATAAATTTAGTGAGTAGAAGCAGCTTGTATTAAAAAATGGAAATGAATGTCAATACTATTTTTCCTTAACAAAAACTCGATAGTATTTTTCCTTAGTAAAGTCTTCTTGATGAAGACTTCTGGATTTCCATAGGCATTGTACAGCCTGAATGCTCAGCATGACTCCTACAAATTTAAGATATTTCTATCATGCCCAAAGAAAATGAGATAGTATTTCCTGATAGACTCTCTGCACTGTGGGATATACATGCAAAGCTATAGAAATACTCAGAAGAAACAGATACTCTAGTCTTCACTTCTGCACAAACTAATCTGCAAGGTCTGTTAAGCATCAGATTGCCTCTGTCTGGATAGCATTCAGCACATTGAGAGGAGCTTCTAATTCCTGGGTGGCATATCCCATTAACATCACTGTAGATATTTCTTTGATACTCGGAATTAAGACAGCTAAAGGTGTATGTCAGAACATCAAAAAAGAATGAATTCTGAAGGGCTTTGATTGAAATGTCTTGGAATTTCCTGAAGTGACACTCAGTTATTTGGAGTATGTCAAAAGCTATATTCAAATACTGAAGTACCAACTCAGTGAGTGTTTGGGGTATTTTTACTTTTTTTTTTTAAATGCATCACTGTCTATTGGAGTGAGTTAATTCACTAGGATAAATTAAGGTTATAGGGCTTTTTTTGACAGGCTAGTACTGACCCAAACACAGACTGTGCATCCAAAGGATCAGAAGATATTTCATTGGGAGCAGGGGTTCCCCCCTTAAAAGTATGAGGAAGAAAATAAATATGAAAGAAGTGTTGAAAAATGTGAAGTGTCCCTTTGTGAAGGAAGAGTTTATTGCTTTTAGGTAGTTAATAATAGAATCATAGAATCGTTAAGGTTGGAAAATACCCTTAAGATCATCAAGTCCAACCATTAGCCTATCACTGCCAAGTCCACCACTAAACCATGTCCCTAAGCACCACATCTAACCTTCTTTTAAATACCTCCAGGGAGGGAGACTCAACCACTTCCCTGGGCAGCCTGTTCCAGTGCCTGACTGCCCTTGCGGTGAAGAAGTATTTCCTAATATCCAACCTAAACTTCCCCTGCCGCAGCTGGGGGCCGTTTCCTCTCATCCTATCACCCGTTACTAGGGAGAAGAGACTGACCCCCTGCTTGCTACAACCTCCTTTCAGGTAGTTGTACAGAGCAATAAGGTCTCCCCTCAGCCTCCTCTTCTCCAGGCTAAACAACCCCAGCTCCCTCAGCCACTCCTTGTCAGACTTGTTCTCTAGACCCTTCACCAACTTCGTTGCCCTTCTCTGGACACGCTCCAGCACCTCGATGTCCTTCTTGTAGTGAGGGGCCCAAAACTGAACACAGTACTCGAGGTGCGGCCTCACCAGTGCTGAGTACAGGGGCACTATCACCTCCCTGGTCCTGCTGGCCATACTGTTCCTGATACAAGCTAGGATGCCATTGGCCTTCCTGGCCACCTGAGCACACTGCTGGCTCATGTTCAGGCGGCTGTCAGCCAACACCCCCAGGTCCTTTTCTGCCAGGCAGCTCTCCAGCCACTCCTCCCCAAGCCTGTAGCATTGTATGGGGTTGTTGTGACCCAAGTGCAGGACCCAGCACTTAGCCTTGTTGAATCTCATACAATTCGCCCTGGCCCAACGATCCAGCCTGTCCAGGTCCCTCTGCAGGGCCTTCCTACCCTCCAGCAGGTCAACACTCCCACCCAACTTGGTGTCGTCTGCAAACTGACTGAGGGTGCACTCAATCCCCTCATCCAGATCATCAATGAAGATATTGAACAGGACCAGCCCCAATACTGAGCCCTGGGGAACACCACTCGTGACCGGCCCCCAACTGGATTTGACTCCATTCACCCCCACTCTCTGGGCTCTGCCGTCCAGTCAGTTTTTAATCCAGTGCAGCGTGTACTTATCCAAGTCGTGAGCAGCCAGTTTCTCCAGGAGAATGCTGTGGAAATAATTTGTTATAAATCGTTAGTTGGTTAATACTGATCAATTAATGAATAATTAATGCTTAGGTGAATGTGATTAATTGCTAAATGATTATTAGTTGATACTGATAAGTAACTAATGATTAATAGCAATTATTAATTATTAGTGTTGATAATTATAAATTCCACTTATAGTGTATCTGCAGTAAAACTATTTATCCCTTTCCAGTAAGTATCTATCCCCGTAGCATCTAAAGGGCAGATTAATCAAATTACAGGGAAGTAAGCCCCTTGTTCTCTTTAAGAATATGTCTAAGTGACTTTACAATTGTTGGGTAAATGGATGGAGCCTTTAGTTTGACTGCAATATCCATTCAGATACAAAGTCTCTGTTGTTCCTGTTGTAATTTTTTACCAACTCTAACTAAACAGGACATGATTCTGCTGTTAAGTGCTTGTAATAATCTAAAATACTACTTTAAAATAGAAGTGCAGAAAGGTCCATTAATTTATGCACTTAGTTTCCCATTCAAGGAAAAAAAAGCAGTTCAACACAGTATGAAAAGACAGCTCTTAAAGAGTGTGATAGATGAGACTTTAAAATGAAATTTGTAGCAAAATTTTCTGCAAAATTCTACAACCTGAGTTGTTCATTGAAAAATTTGGAGTTGGAGTAATAAGGTGTAACCAGAGTTTTGAACTCAACTGCTGTTATGCAAGGATAATGTGCAATTTGAGGAGGAAAAAAATCCATTTTAGGAATTCAGATCAGACCTTTTTGGAATAAGCCCATAATCTAGGTGTTTTTGAGTTAATATGGGTGGATCCCAAGAAAAAATATATATGGCAAGAGAGCCTTCAACCGCAAGTGATGAAGATAAATTAGATCTATGAGTACTACATAATGGCATCAATTTTGGCCCTGGTAAACACTGGTTCCACTGAAACTTTTGATTTTTTGTTATTTACCACTCTATCAGGCTCCAGAAACCCAGAGCCTCTGAACATGTCAACTCCCATGTAAATCATGATTTGGACAGTACTCACGAGTGAATAAAGAGGTGCCGGCCTCTTGCACTGAACTGAATTTTACCCCTCTCTATATTCAGTCACTGCTCTCAAAGGTATTACCTCCTCGGGGATTTAAACGCTAATGACAGACATTTTGCTACCTGCAGCTACAAGAAGCTTTATAACTAGTGAGAGGCTTTGCCTCATATTTGAGTCCTGCCAAGGGAATCTGAAGTTTAAACATGGCAAAATCTTGGCCCATCATGCAAACGAGATCCGAGCGTGCTTGTTCAGTATTCCATGGTTGTTGGTGTCTCTATCACAGCTGGGTGAAGTTTCATCTTATTTCTTGTGTGGGGCCTCTGAGGGAGAGAAAGTGTTCATGTATGGGTAAGCAACATGATACTAGCATGCACTAGAGGTGTGAACTTCAGCCTCTGGGGAAGGGTCTGTGCTGGAGAGTCAGGCGCTGGATCTCTGTTCCTGTAGGTAAGCGCAAATGCCTGCGGCTGCTAATGGCTGAAACTCCAGGGTATTTTCCCCCGTGCTATTAAAAACACCGCATTGAACTGCACATATAGTACTAGTCAGTGTGTTCACCCATTCCCATTCTGAAGACGTGCCAGTTCCTTGGTGTATGAAATGGAAAGCTACAGTAGGTTATAAAAATGTGATGGATGATTTAGGTGGCTGTATTCAGCTGTAAGCAATAAACGCTGAGCTCGGCAGAAACTACTAAAGGCAAAACCGCAAGTGATTTACTAGCAATTTAAAGCACATGAGATTTGTAATGCATGAGGCCCTCAGGCCCATCACTTCTCTTCAGTAATGGGAAACAATATTTTGGTGAAAAATGGCACGTTTAAGTTCAACCTTGTGCTGTAAAATATAAAGGCAGCCTAGTTTTCTTCATTTCTCAGGGTGTAGCTATTTGCATCTCATTCAAACTGCAAGTGGATGTTCAAAAAATTGGTAATATTAATATCCCTTGAGTGAGTTTTGTTATGAAGGAAAAAAATTATTTCAGGATAACTAAACCACTACAGTTTTAAAACTACTCATCTAAATGATTCAAATTTTACCTTGCATATGATAAACTTGTGTAAGATTAACTCCATAGTGAGACAATACAGCTACCCTTTGAAGGAAAAAATGAAAATGTCATCTATTTCTACCCAAGTACCAATACAGCTAAGTAGTTCAAATATGAATTTTAGTTTAAGGGGGCCATGGTGGGTGAAGGGATGCTGGCGTGAAGCTGGATACTGAGACATCACATATTTGATGTGACAGAGAGAAACACCATCCAGCTGGGCGCTTATGCTGAAGTTTTCCTGGTGTCAAATTTTTAGTTCATGAGACAAACTTTAAAACTTTGTTCAACTTTGAACAGTAAGCATGTGAAAAAGGTGTAGTAGATCCCACTGTGAGTTTGTAGGACTGGGAATTTGAGTAAAAAACATCTTTTCATTTTCAAAGTGCCCTGCATGACCTAGAGACTGGAAGCCACAATGAACCTGTAACCTTACAACACCACAGTCTGAGAAAAATGGCATTTCCACACAGCAAAGCTAATCAGGTTTTGCCAGTTTTCCATGGGTTATTTCCAACATGGTCATGTTAGCTTAATTCCTGAGTTACCACCTCCTCTCTGAAAAAAAGTGTAGATGGTAGGTGAGTTCTGCAAGCAACCAGATGGTGATCTAACGACTGCAAATCTTCCCCTAACTAGCAAAGATCAGCTATCTGGTTTCTCCTGTGGTATCAGTAACAGAGCAACAGGTTACTGATAATCCAAGCTGGAGCTGAACAATTTGTTTTGATTGACTTTCTGTGCGCTGCCCTAAATATCCCACCTCTTTCACTTCTCTACTCTGTGCAATACATGGCCCTTCCCTCTGCTTCCATGCCTCCACAGTGCCAGCTCTGCCCACTGTACATCTCATTGTGTGCACCTTTGCAGAAAGGATTATTTTAGTTATAAAATAGCTATGGTAAACATCCCAAATTCCAAAGGTAATAAAAATGTCCTGAAATACTTCTTCTGGATAGATAAATGAATAAATGAAAATTGTATCCATTCATCCATTTGCTAATGAAGATTAAAGCCCAGTAGTAGGCAATGAAGAAATAATGCTTCTAATTTATTTTTTCTTTTAAGTCTCTAGTGGAATCTTTCCCTTAGTGAAAACTTGAAACTTTTGAAACTTTATTTATCACAGCTAAACTGTCTAAGAAAGCTTCTAACTGGGAATACAAGTTACTTGAAACTACAAATCCTTAGACCAGCAACATGAGGCAAGAGAGAGGGAGTTAAAGCTATGAACTAGATATTTATACTTTTATCCTGAATCTATTGAAACCATGGTAATATATCAATCATTTCTGTTCTGCTACTGTAACCCCTCCTAACTTGGTTAATAGAAAGGATTAAGATGAAAAGGAAGTAGTAAAAGCACTTTCTGTCTAGTGGCAGTGTCCATATCCACTTAAAATCAAGTATCTATACAAGGAGCCATAACTGGCTAAGAGGCAGTTTTTATGTCCTACAATGACTTTTTTCCCCAGAACTATTAAATTGGAATGAAAAAATCAAAATCACAAAAGCTTTTAAACACTAAAACCTCAAGATAAATCACATCAGTCCAAACATTTCAAGACAGTTTTTGATTTGATCCTTTTAAAGTTTTTTTTCCAGTTTTAAACAAAACATCTCTTTCTTTTTCCAGCAAAAGGTTTACTGTATTAAAAGATTGTGCTGGACTTTATTCTTTGGAGTAATTTAGGAGTGGCAAACTGTTTAGATAATAAAAAAAGAAGAAGAAAATTGAATAAGGACAAAATAAAAGTGTTTTTGAATGGTCTTGCAGGTGGGGATATGAAAGATTTTGATAGTCAAAGCTGCTTTCAGAGAAGCTGATCTTAGTAGTGAGGTTTTTATGGCAAAGGGGTAGAACATTTTACAGGACTGCTAGAGAGAAGACTGTTGTAGAAATCAGGTGAGATGTTGTGGATCTTCAGAGGTTAGGGATGTTAGGAAAGGACAGATGTCACAAATGTCATGGAAGAAAAGGAAAAGATTTAGACACATTCTGTATTCATGGCATGAGAAAGAGCAAGAGCTGGATCTGTTCACAGTTACTTTCCTTCTGTCACACACAAGCAATTGCCATCAGTCAAAGGACATATTATGCTTTCTTTTCCCTTGGGTGGGTGCAGAAAGCAAGTGGTATTTTCTCCCAATTCTTCCACTTCTGACTTCCCCATTTTCAGAAATGTCTAAACATCCAAAACATTGAAGGTGTTAAGCTATTTCCTCTTGACTTCTTTAATGTAACTTCCCCTTTTGTTTTCCCGCTCATCTACCCTCTGTGGACTCTTCTTTTTTTCATTTTTATGAGCAGTGTGTTTACAGAATTTTAATTGAAAGAGATCAGATACCAGGGTACTAGAGATCACTGTTCTTCCTAAATCAAACTTCAAAGGAAGTCTAGGACTAGCAAAGGATTTGCAATTTATGTTCAATTTGGAGAGCACCTGCTAAGGCAGAATATTAGATCTCCTCCTTCAGTGACAAATGATGAGACAGTGATGTCCAATGGCTCTTGTAATGTAAATTGATTTCAAATTGTTATGGAGTCTCTCTTTAGTTGACTGTGATTGCATAGACATCTATGGAAAAGAGTTACTGTGCTCTAAGTGCATGTTTTTTAAGTCCATGTGTTGTTTTCTTTAAGTAGCATGGTTTTTAATGAAGACTGTTGAAGCTGTGACCATGCAGAATTTACTTTGAATAAAATTCCTTTCCATACTAGTGGATTTATATTTTATTTCTTTCCATGAGATACGCAATATCTGACCACAATAGTTAGTTGCTGTCATTTCATACTCTAGAGCCTGCTGAAAGATGGCAGTTGTATTTTTCTTGCCTCTTTCTCTGAGCTACTGCCTGTAGTCTTTCTTCCCTGGGAATCGCTTTTACAAAGTTGCTCAGAAACAACACACAAGGAGTCAAAAGCTGCAGTGCCCACATAGCAGGGACCAGTGAGTTTGTGCCTGCTTAAACTGTACCTGATGTTCAGATGAAATTATGGATGCACTAGCAACAGAACTATTTCTGCAAGTGTTTGGTCCCAGGAAGATTGTGGTAGTATATACCATAGTATGTCAATCTATTTCAAACTTCCTGTTGTGACAATATAAAACCAACATCATACCCAGACTGTGAAAAAAAAAAAAAAAATAGTTTGATTTAAAAATAGTATTTTCTTCTCATGGTGCTGGAAATAACCTATAATTATTTTTGCCAGGTAGAATTTTCTATTGGATTAGCTTTTCTTGTCTTAATTAGGCAATGGTAATGGTCATGAGTGAGACTGAGACCGCTCTTGGAAGGTTTTGGAAATGGATAAAAGGATTTTTCCGGAAGCTAAGAATGACTGAAATTAAAAAGCCTGGTGTAGTTTTAATTATAGAGAATCTCTACTGGGAAAATTCAATACTGTGAGATACTTGTCCAAGAAAACAAAACTTCAACCTAAAGAATCTGAATAATTCAGTAGGGGTAGCCTGGTACTTAAATTTAAGCAAATACATACATCTGTGTACATCTTTAATTTATATCTATAATTTACATCTAACCTTTTGATGAATGAGTTTAACATCTGTAATAAGGACCATCACAAGCAAGGATAAAAATGTGAAATGTATTTTTAATAATTCTGTAGTGTTGATACAACCTTTATTACACCAATACTGAGACATGTGGATGGAAACAATCTTTTCCCCTTAGATAAAGACAGTTTGATACCAGTTCAATTTAGCTTTTAATTATGTACTTTCTGTTACAAACTGTGAGTTTTGCCTAATTGAATTAATTTGTGTGAGTGCAGCAGAGATGGCACTGAGATGTTTAAAGTAAAGCATATTCTTTACCATGATGCTGAATAAAAACCTCGGTCAGATATAAAACAAGAATTCATCTCCAGAGTATTTAGGCTTGATCAGTGTGAAAGGTTGTGTCCTACATCTGTTGCTAATTATAGTTGTTTGCCAGTTTCACCAGATCACCGGATTATCCTCATAGCACCTCAGAATCAGGAAAAATCAGCTGCATGTTTGGTTTAGTAAAATATCTCTTTGATTATGTTATTATGTGAGAGTTTTGATATGTTTTTATTAGTTCTACAGTTTTACACTGATAACTTCTTTGTGACCCTGTTTTGTGGTGAAGACTTTTCTGATGAATCACAGGGCAGAAATCCCAGTATTGCCTTCCAAGTGCCTGGGACAATTCTTCAACCCACCTTCTGTAATATGAATCCAAAGTAGTCTGAATATTAAAACAAAAAATCCCTAAGCAAAACTGTATTAAAAATATCACTCTAACTAGCTCATATAGTGTGGGTACATAGGGCATAAACAGAGAGAATGATCCACATGGCAAGCGTTAGTCATTCATGCCAGTTAATACCCTGTTTGAGATGGTTAAATCTGAATGACAGAGGTGCATGGAATAGGTCAGAAAAGAATTTTTTATTTGAAATGCAAGTCAAACTCCAAATACAAATCATTGTCTCAATGGTTCAGGAAATTTTAACACCTTTTGTCTATTCTTATGACATTCACAAGTAATTCTCCTGCTTTATATTAGAATAAAGTGCTAAAACAAAGGTCAAAATGACTTCAACTTGAGACATTGAAAGCACTGTAACCTGTATAGAAAATGTTCTGTGATGGCAGACTTTGTTCCAGTCCTAAGGATTCATAGTCCATTTCAATTTTGATATGCCACCAAAAAGCTTTTTTCTCATGGTTTTTTGTGTTATAAATAGCAACAGATAAACTTCTCTTGGCTAAAATACTGTAAAATTTGTTGTTGTTCTGGAGATACATTGCTTAGACAAAATCAGGACCTACAGAAAATTTCTTTCCATATGGTCTTTCCAAGTCCTTTGGTTCAGTCTGTTGCTTTTAGAATACTGAGCAGTCAAGTAAAATCTGTGCAGGCTCCTCCATAATTTCTTTGGCTCTGCATTATTTAATGTCCACATGCTGCTCTTCATCCCAACAGGATGACAGTGACCATAGAAACATGTAATCTGTTGCAAGTCACTCGCATAGCATATTTTAAAGGAAATTTGAACTCACAAAAGATAGGTTAGCCAAGACAATCCTTGCTCTGGAGATTTTTCAATGACTGTCAGATAGGGGTCTTTCCAGTAAGTGTATTCTGAGCCAGATTAAGTTACATACCACTTCCATTCTGTCACATCTGGAGATATAAAGTCTGGCGGAAAAAAAAAAAAAATCTACATAGTTTTTTAGTGAAGTTCTGCATGTTTTCTGCATGTTCCTGTACAAGTCTAAGGAACTCAAAGGCATGTGAAGTGTTATGTTATGCTGTGTTTACATATCTCACCCCTTGACAGAACTCAAATACCTAGAGACGCAATACCTCTCCCTTCCTTCTTGCTCTACCAAATACCATTTGCCTGAAAGGCTAGGATATGGTGAAAGGACAATTTAGATACAGGAGCTTAATGCCTTAATGACGTCTGTTCTCACATTAATGAGCATGGTTCAACACTTGTGTTTTGAATCTGCCAAGGGTCAATACTTGGATAAGAAATGAGTGCAATTTTTAGGGTTGAAATTAAATAAACTTTTCAGGAATATTTGGTGCAACAATGATGCCATGCAGTATTTCATTCTGGAGTAGCCAAGTCTTTCATTCAGCACAAAACAATAAGTTGCATTTCCTTTCCAGTTTTTTAAGCCCCTTTGAAAAATCTTTCCTTTGTCAGGGTAAGTCATTTCTCAAAATCAAATAAATTAGAATAACAAATATTGACAAAGTTTATTTGAAAATGTCAAAAGAACTCTATTGATATTTTCTACCTTTCTCTAGTCTGTCAGCCAAACCCCATCTGAATTCACAAATAATTTGACATCTTTCTTCCTCTGTTTTCTAAAATTAGATATTCACTGAAAAAACTTTGCCTTGGTCAAGGCAAAATGAATTGTATAAAAGCTTTGTGTACATCTGAGGAAGAAGTCCTAGTGATGGTCTATATGGTCTTTTACTGGGAATTTTGTTCTTTGCGGTCTCCTGAGTAACTGGAACTGTCACAATCCTGAATGAGAGCTAATGTACCCTGCTTAGCATCTGGGCAGACCTTGCCTATCTCTGTTTGCAAACGAGCCTGTAGTCTTTCTTTACATGACTAGTAGGTATTTTTTCCTTCTACCAACTCCAGTCTCTCCCATCTGTAAAGAAGTTCCTCTCTCTACCAATAGAATTACAAGTTTCATCTTATTTTTATCATCATCCTTGAATAGTTCCAGGCAATTTATATACATGAACCTTTTAATTCACTTAAGATGACTTTCTTAGGAGGATAAGAATTCATTAGGAAACATTACTAAATAGGACAATTCCCATGATGTTATAGTCTCTGGATAGTCCTCCTTTTTATGCCTATAAAACCAAAGGGTTTTCTTACTGCATCTTTAGTGTGTAGAAACATTATATTCTCTGTGAATTCAGAAGAGGAAGAAAGAATTAATATTTAAATGGAATTATTACCCATACCCCCTCCAAGAAGACATAGCTTGAATCCAAAGCTGGCAAAGGAACCATTACCACAACTGTGTTATAGGGCAGCTGAAAAGAGAATGAGAATAGGTATGTACTTCATGAGGGCAAATATTCCCTCCAATATTCTCTCAAAGGGAATATATTTCAATCTACCAATAAAGGGGATACATTCCAGAGAATTTTAAAGCATTATAATGAATAAAAACTAATTATATAGTATTAAATCCAAAAGCATTTGTCTTGGTTTCTGTCCAAATTTCTCACATAATTATGCAACTTTCTTGCTGGTCTTTTGGCTAAACTCAAGTAAAACATCAGTTTAATATCTACTAAGTAGGCTAGATGTATGAAAACTACATCCTGTGCTAAGGACATGGACTCAATGGGCTGAAAGGTCTCTGCTGCAGCCACAGTGTTTCCATGACTACCTTTCCTATTAACAGTAAGTGTTCATCCCCTAACACCAGAAATAAAATCCTTTCTTGCAAGCTATGGTTTGATTTTGTTTTTCTTTCCTCACAATTAGTCACTTTCTCCAGCTGACTAAGATTTAGCCTTTCATTTTGGATCTCAAAGGAGCTACTCTGATATTCCTCTTCCCAGTTCACCACACTCTTTCTTTGTATGGTCATCACAAATGCATTTGGGAGTGGAAGACATGTAGCATTTGACAGGGCTCTACTTGATAACGTGAGGCAGAAATACAAGAAGTACATCAGTAATTGTTGTGAGCAGTAAAAATTGTTCTGTGACCCATGGATGAAAGATTGACTAAACCCTTTCTTTTCCGTCCACATAAACAGTCAGATTCCATTTGCCTACTGTTCACCCATAATAAAAGACTCCAAAGTGACACACCTTTGCATGGAAGGAGTAATATGGGCTGTCCTCATGCATTATCTCACAGCAATAGGAGCCTTAAATGGTTTTATATTTCATTACACTACTACAGCTGTTGAGCTGGGCAGTGGTAATGATGAGGGTTATTTTGCCAGCCATCAACAGATGGCATATTACTGTGCAAAATGCTGCGGTGCTGTGAAGACAGTGAGTAAAATCCCAGACTACAAGAGGAGTTTTGCTGTCAGCCTGGGCAGTACTTCAGCGACTGGTTTCTCATCATGCTAGCAATCACAGATGTGTATTAATTATGTTCTACTTGGCAGAGTACATAAAGCCAGCCATTTGTATCGGAAAAGTTGTTGTGCTGTTTAACAGCACTGTAGAATACCTTAGACGGTAAATAAGAAGGCAGTATAGAAATACAAAATGCTATCCATAAAAGTAGAGGTGAAATGGACCATTTTGTGAAAGTAAACAGGTTTAAAAGTAAAGTAAAGTAAGTAAAGTTTATGAAGCTTGGAGTAAAGCAAAAAGTTTATGAAGCTTGGAGTCCCAAGTTTTCCCACTGGATTGCAGAAATAGGAAATAAGTGAATCACTATATGGGGCACGCACTGGTTATGTAACATGGAACTGAGAATGATTTTAATTAGAGGTGGACAGGACAAGTGTTTGTTCTAACTTTGTGATGAGTGTTTCAATTTCTTCACATCTACATCTTCTAGCAAATATTGTCTCTAACCAGTAAAAACCATCGGACTATATTGTTAGGGTCCAAATTCATCCCTATTATAATACCACTCATGACAGTAATTATGCTTTCAAGGTGTATTTTAAAAGACTTACACACATATTGACTGAAGAAACATGGAATCTATTGAAATAATTAAATAGCACATGGACACCCACGTAAGAATGTGCATCTGTTTCTATATCATATGCAGTTAGATTTTATCTTGATTGTAGGTTAATGACATGAAGTGTCAATATAAGATTAACAAAGTAGTTACCAGCACATATTTTTCTTCCACTTATAATTCCTTCTCTAATACAATGGATTAAATTACAAAATGTTTTCCCTGATTTTTATCTTTACTACTTCACCTTTTTTCATTTTACCCGTGCCTTTCTTTCTACAACAAAAGCATTCAGAAAGCACTATGTTTGCTACAAGTCAATAGTGAAAAGAAACGGAAATAAAAAGATATCTGGAACATTACAACAGATATTGCAAAGATATTCCTAGTAGAAGCAGGAATATTTCTGAAAAGGAATGAAGTTTTAGGTGTGTGATGAGCATGAGAGAAATTATCTTCTTCCCCCATGGAGCTTATGACCCAACGCCCCCAGCCTATAAACAGTTATGTAAATGCTTAATTTGAAGCGTATGAGTCATCTCATAGCTTACAGAGTGTTGAGCAGTTTCCTCATTGCAGAAGTGTAGCCTAGACCGGAGTGATAACAAGGGTGCTTTTTGCTAAGGTTTCACTAGCAATTTTTTTAGAGCCCTTTCCAGTGTCTAGCCATTCAAGCTTTATTTATTCTTTTCCTAATAAGTTGAAAGTAATATTGCCCTACAGATTATACTGAATTAAACTTGACATGCTTTATATAAATGCATTAATAAATCTTCCTCTGTCTTCACACTTCTTTACGTAGTCTGCCAAAATGAGTAACCTCTTTGAGGAACAGATGAAGAAACAGTGAATGAAGAAATGAACAATCACATATGTAACTAGCAATACTTGTTATCACAGCGACATTTACCGGCCTCCACCAGAAGGAGGACCCATTGCAATTTTAATCTGGTTTGTATGGAAGAAACAGTAATGATAGCTCTACAATATGCAACACATCCTACCGTTATATCACTGATGTGGTTCAGAATGAGTAAGCTCTGGCACAGAAGCAGTACGGATGATCTAATGCAGCTTTTTACAGCTATATTGCTTTCAGGACTTTAGCTATTATATCTGCATATTGTTTTACTATGTAATATACCCAGGCCTACTCATTCATTCATCTGATGCTGGGGAGTCTTGGTTGTGGAATCTCATTGACTTGCTGCCCTTGCAGTTTAATTAAACAAAACAGAGGATGGGAGGACAAATTTCTCTGAGACCTGATGGCAGGCAAATTAGAATAGAGTGTCAGTAAGTATCCCAAAGTCGTACAGAACACATGTAGCAGAGATTGAACTGCATCTAAATGTCAAGGTGTCCTGATTTCAGCTGGGATAGAGTTAATTTTCTTCCTAGTAGCTGGTACAGTGCTGTGTTTTGGATTTAGAATGAGAATAAAGTTGATAATACACTGATGTTTTAGTTGTTGCTAAGTAGTGCTAAGTTGTTGCTAAGTCATTACTAAATAGTGTTTATACCAGTCAAGGACTTTTTCAGCTTCCCATGCTCTGCCAGGTGCACAAGAAGCTGGGAGAAGGCACAGCCAGGACAGCTGACCCAAACTGGCCAAAGGGCTATGCCATACCACATGATGTCATGCTCACTATATAAACTGGGGGAGTTGGCTCAGGGGTCAGTGATTGCTGCTTGGGGACATGCTGGGCATTGGTCAGTGGGTGGTGAGCAATTGTATAGTGTATCACTTGCTTTGTATATTATTATTATTTTATTATTATTTGTTTTTATTATTATTATTATTACTACTATTCTATTTTATTTTACTTCAATTATTAAACTGTTCTTATCTCAAGCCACGAGTTTTCTCCCTTTTACCCTTCCAGTTCTCTCCCCCATCCCACTGGTGGCGGGGAATGAGTAAGTGGCTGTGTAGTGCTTAGTTGCTGGCTGGGGTTAAACCACAACGCAAGGTCAGAAATTTTTGGTAAAAGGTAGTCTCAACCCAGAACAAATGGACTTCGCAGCATTTTGGTAAATCAAACAGATTTATGGCAAGTCAGTGGAGGTCCCCAAGCTTACACTGCCTTCATCTTGGATATCGACAATCATGTGGTGCCTTTCACACCTGATGCAGTAAAGCTGGAAGTCTGAACTTCCTGTGAGCCACTGCTGTCATCTCAGAAGCAGCCTTACTGTGCAACATGACTGGTATGCGTCCCTGGTCTGGGGATGGTTGACATGGGAGGCACCCTAGAAGCTACAGATTCAAGAAGCTTGAGCTGAACTTCCAAGGTCCATGTTTCCAGGCAGAAAGCTGTGGAAAAGCTTCAAGATCATTGATTTGAAGTTTGCTGGCAGTAAAGCTTTGGGATCCCCAGCCCCAACTGACTTGCGGTCCTTAACAGAGAGTTTTAAAACTCTCAGAACATAGGTTGACCAAGGTCCAACAGGGTTTCCAACACTCCTCCTGCAGCACTTGAATTCAGAGCCTACATGTCCTGGGAGAGATCCCAGCATCTTGGCTTAACAGGCTAGCCTTGCTCTTGGGACTATCCTGGGCTAACAGCTCTGAGGTGCTAGTCTATTCAAATTAAATAAACTAACAGACAGAAAAAAATCCAAGAAAACAGAATGGTAAGTCTTTTTTAATCAGAAATCCTGTCTCCTGGAAATCTCTGCTTTTCCATCCTGCTGTCTAAACTATGGAAACTTAATTCTATTGTAGCCAGTGTGTCCAGTCTATGAATTGTTCATTTATGGTCAATTCATAAATAAAACTGTAAAAATTCTATGGGAGATATGGGGTTTTTTTTGCTGCCTAACCAATAAGCAACAATTTGCCTTGGTAATTTTAAATAATCTACTGGACCTTTTCATGTTCCCACTTAGGGAAAGGATGAGCTAGAAGCTCTGCATTTTTTGTGTTTCTTAGTGAAAATCTGGGGGTTTGCAGCTCTTTACACAAACAACAGCTCATCTGCAATATCTCCCATGTCACCAAGAGGAGTTTTTATTCATAAAAGTGACATTTGAGTAACTAATAGCTTTTTCATAGAAATACCTCTAAAATGAACATAAAAACCAGATTTTTTTTCCTTCAAAGTCTTCATTTATTCAGAAAATGTCATGTCAACCTTTTTCTCCTGCCTTTTCAACAAATGCTCTTTTCAAACTTGCATTTCAGTTTCATTCTAATGTGTAACGTGTGCTAATCATATTAGGAATGATTCATTTTATTCAGGATGGTAAACTGCTTCTCTTAGCTAGTTCTTATTCATAATGTCACGCTTAAACCTACAGCAGAAGGATCTTTCTCATGGATGAAGGGAAGAAGCTGCTGTCAGCCAGTTCTCCAACACCTCTTTTACAGTGTTTTGCTTTGTTTTGGGTTTTTTTTGTTTGTTTGTTTTGTTTTTTTTTCTTCCTGATCACTCCTCAGACAATGTAATTTTCTAATATTTTATGATCCTTATGTTAGGGTCCTGGCACATTCCAGACTTTGTAACTTTATGTGTGAAGACAGAGATGTAAGACGTTATCTCCATGTTAACAGGGTTGAGGCTGCCTCTCGCCTGATTTGGGTGCTGGAGGTCTAGTACTGGAGCTGTCTCCAGGCAGGGAGGTGTTGGTAATTGCAGGAGATCTCTCAGGATGGGAAAGAGGGGATGGGATGAGAAAGGGTGACTTCGAGAACATGGGGCAACAGGAGTTTTGTGGGCTTTTGTTATGATGAGGAAAAGCAATATCCCCATTGCAGCTATAGGCCTTGACTGGCTCTTTCAACTCAGCCTCTTACTGAAACCTGCTTTTCGGCTACTGCAGTGTCACTGGGTAGGTGCCAGCAGGCCACCTCTGAGAGAATATCTTCTCATTACTGTCATCCAGCTTCCCATATGCACACCCTTGAAGAGGTCATATCCTAATCTCAACAGCAACAGTCTTTTTCTGCTTCCCGGCTACTCATTCCACACAATACTGACCTAAACATTAAAAATGGAAACAGCTTTTACAAGAATCTCATATTTTGGTATAAGGGGATAAAATTCAGCAGGACATTTAAAAATTACTACTATTCCCTTGAGTTATCTTTTCTCTCACACTCATCAGGACAGGTATTCATTTTAGAGACTGACACAGAGGAAATAGAAAAGTTACAGGACCAGCCACCCTATGTCATCTTATTACCTGCCTTGGACACCAAAGAAACGCTGCCTGCCATCACAGTCCTGAAAAAAATCCTCAATTAATCTTCAAATGACCACCTAAAATAGAAACAACTTTGCCTTTTTCCCTCTGCCTTTTATTATTTTTGTCTTTCTTTTTTTTTTCATATGTCTTAAATTCTCTCATTATTGAACACTTGAACTTTATCATCTCACTCTATAAAGTGTTTTAGGAGAATAACTTCTGTAAAATTAAGTTTAATATACTTGTTATCCAAAATCTAATGCATTAAATAAAAAAACCCCAAACAACTCTTGCCAAGCTTCAGTCATAATTACCTCTGATTATCCTGAAACCTGGAGAAAATAAAAGCAAGTTGAGGGCAAAGCATTCAGCTCAATAAGCTCACCTAGCTGCTTTTTATCATAACAAGAAATTTCCATGTTTTCACTTCTGAAATAAATGCACATGCTTTTGTCAAAAAGCACATTGCTGAACTTCTATCAGGCGGCTATTTTTTCTTGTCTCCTAGTGCTAATGAAGCTGGTTACTGGTACTGTTTTATATGTGCATCCTGCTAGAACAGACAGATTAATTGCCTACAAAGAACAGCCATATGATCTTGGTTTTTGTTAGTAGTATTTCTATAGTTTAAAATCTGTCAACATTTTCATCATAAAATTAGGGTTGTTTTCAGGGACTATGACTCTTGTATCTAGACTTTTGCCCTCCTGCTATTGAATACTGTCGATGACAGGACGCTGGGATAGTGGATCTTTGCTTTGATTCAGTCTGGGTGCTCTTTTACTCTTTCCCACTCTTTGTGTTTGAAGATTAAAGATCCCAAATTAACATTAAAAAAAAAGAGTGTTTTTAAAGTAGACCTTTTTTTCCCACTGATCGCATTTCAGATAATCCATCTGACTTCATTTAAGATAAGTATGGATTTAAATTCGACTGAGAGTGTACACTATATGTTTAGGAAACTGGCTGGATATGTAATCATGCAATACTTAATGCCTAAGGCCATTCATTTTGCACTGTTGTATAAATAATATTCATTTTCGTATGTCTACAATTATAACACATTTTTAAAGGGATGTCATTTAGATGCCAAAGGACTGAAAGTAAACACTGTACTAAGCACTTTCTAAAAATCCGTCATTGTTTTATTACCCAGTAGTTTGTAAGAGCACTTACAAATAATTGCATCAATAAAAATCAAAGCCTATAGCTGCAAAGGTATTCCTTAGGCCTGACAATGGGCTAGGTAGTGCAAGAGTTTCACACAGCCTCTTCTTCCCCAGACCTGGATTAAAACTCTAGCTCCAAGTAACATGTGAAAAGAGGTCTTGCAAACTTACCCTGGTCCCTTATGGACAGGTGTCCACATTAAAAAGCTGTCATGCATCTTGGGGTGACTGGCAGCCTCAACTCTGGAGGGGCAGAGGACTGCGTGAGCAGTGGGGCTGCTGCTCAGGGTGGCATCCCACACCTCTACAGAGAGCTGTGCTGTCAGAGACACCAGCCTGCCACCTCCCTTCTTGCACAGTTTGTATCATAAATATTGCATAATGAATATTTGTCTCTGTTCCTGTAACCAGCAGCTGTCATACCTTATATTTCTATTGTCACTCAAACTCTGCTTTTAGTCCTTGCTTTGAGACCTGCAAAAAATGTTAAAAAACTCAAACAACATTGTAGACAGCATTCTGCGTTCCTGGAGCTTGAATGGAGCAAGGTGAAATTTTCCTTCACTTTTTTCTGCTTTTAAGAAATGTCACAACTCCCGTGCCTCTCAGAGTACTTAGAAAATTTAAAAAAAAAAAAAAAAAAAAAATTACCGTATTGGTGGACTTGCAGCAGGAGGAGAGTAGGTTGTGTAAATTGATCAGGAAATTCACAATTATGCTAGTAACAAGGATTGATATCCTGATTGCTGACCTCAGGTATTTGGCTTCAGATATAGGAGCCCTAAATCTCTCAGGAGTTTTTCTGGCAGGACCCTGTACAGCGCAACTATGGAAATTACAACTAAAGGAGGATGAAGGTGGACTAGAGAAACAAGGCCCACGTGGCTGCTGCAAGAAGATAAATCATTTAAGACTTGCTGTTGTCCAGATTTTCCAGTACTCCAGAGCGTCTTCTCTTGACAAATAGAAGCAAGAAACCAAAATAATTTGATGATTAATTGTTCTTAAGAGGGGGGTTGTTTTGGAAGAATCACATTTTATGATGCCCAGAACTGCACCTACTTCAAACACAGATGGGCACATCAGGCTCTGCTTCTTCCTGGCCTCCAGCCCGGCCAGGCAATTTTCCTGTTAAAGAGTGATAGCCAACATAACACCAGCCCTTGAGCAGGTGTAATTTTGGAGTACAAGAACAACTCTCCCACTCTTGTCCATGTGGTGCAAGAATAGCTACTATCTGTGGAGGGGGATGCAGATCACAGGTCTTCACCCATTCTAAAAATCAGAGTGAGAGAAGGCAGGTTTCTGGGGCTGGGAGCAATGGGCAGGCCCTGCCATGGGGCAGAAGCTCTCATGCATCCACTTGTATACCTGCAGGTCAGAAAGCATGGTATAGCATCAAGAATTCAAGCTTGCCCCCATTTCTGTACTTTTTTCCCTTTAAACTCCTGTAGCACATATGCAGTACTAGCTGGATTCTTTTTATTCCATTAGTGGCATTTGTGCAGCTGCCCTAGCTAAGTGTTGTCTATCAATATGCAATTACATAGAGAGATATACTGAAAAAGCCTGTCTGCTTTTCATGTGGAAAGGAAGCTGATCAATAGCAGTAGATTCCAGCATGCGTATGGGTCCAAGAGTATAGCATATTTGTCACAGACAAGCAAACAAGTCTCACCATTTGCATCTTTGTGAATAAGAGGGGTTTGTTTTCATGGATTTTGTTTCAGGAGTTTCTTTGGAAAGCAGGGCACTAACTCACACATGCAAGAGAAGTAGAAAGACTACATGGTGGAATGACTGAGGGATAAAAATGGAAAGCCTAGTGCTGTTAGAAACAGCATGCATTCACATTTTTATGCAATAGAAATATTTGATGTTAGGACTTTTAAATTATATAAACAAATATTAGTCCATGTGATACTTATTTAAATGGCAAATATCAGCTATTTCTGAGGATATACTAAGAATTAGTATTTTCTCTGTCCATTGCAATATCTTCATGACATAAGGTGGGGATACCACAATTTAAAGCAGAAGCACATCTAAACTATACATATATCATTCTTTTGTTTACATAGAAAAACCCAGTATGAATAAGCATGAAATACCTTCCTACCCTCAGAGGCTTTATTGAAGTAAACGGGAAAGTTGGCGTTGATTTTACTTACCTGTTTTACTAGTAATCAACACGTTCAGCTCATCAGGGCTCCAATTTTCAGTGGTGCTTAATGGCTTTCCTGATGAAAATTTAAACAGAGAAGTGGTTTCACATCATTTTGAACTGAATTGAAATATTTTGATTCACGTAATAGATGTGGTTTATTTCAACTGTATTAATCCTGTTGTGCCACATTGCTTCATGGGAATGGTAGTTTTCCCTATTCACATGCTTGCCAAACTAGCCTGGGTCTTTTCCAAACGACATTTTCCATCATATGGTGTGCTCTTGATTAGTTCATGAAAATCTTACAACTGCTAATGTTTCCAGTGTGTACTGAAGAGTAAAGTTCACCAGAGGAAGATAAAGTGTTTAATTATTTATTGTATGTTATTTGGAGTCTCAATTCCCTTAATACCCACCTAGCAGGTATAGGTGACACTGTGCCTGCCACTTTCCAAAAGCTCTACTTTTATAAAAAGTATTCCATATGCAGCCTATCTCAACAGTGTTTTTCAGAATACTTCCTTGCCCAAATAATTCCCTGCAACCTACTCAATCTGTGGTAGGCTTGCTCATGAAGAAAGAGCAAAGGGAGGAAAAGAGCAGTCAGGCTGACCAGTGGAAAATAAGATGACAACTTATTATTTAATATATATGTGTGGCTCCGAAGTTAAGAATTTGCTACGTGTACTCAACTTATTTAATGACTGGACAATCCCTCTTTCCAAAGCAGTTAAAGAGCAGGTAATATGGGACATTATAGTAAAACACAGTTTCTAACACTGTTCATTAAGTGCTATGTCTGAAGAAATCAACTGGCTGAACAGTCAGGGGCTGAAATAGCCACAAGAGGTTGAATAGCTGATAATTTGTATGTAAACTGAATTGCCAAATCTATTCCTTAAGATTATTGATATTTTTGTTTAAGTGTGATTTGACACAGGAAGTTGCTTGCTACAGCTCCCCAGCATTAACCTCTTTTGGAAAAAAGTGTGTTATTTATCATTATCTAGAATCCAGGACATAGTCTGGCTTTCTCTTGTACAGACAGTGCTGTGTGGTGCACCTGAGAGGGAGGCTGGGAGAAGGTACCGGGGCTGCAGCTCGTTGCCATGACTTATGTGCAGTGTTTTTTGACGTGGACTAGCACTCACAAGAGACCAAAGCAAACCCACTATATTCTGTTCAGAAAGAACAAGAAAACAGGACTTATAACAAAACTTCCGTGGCAAGAGATTTGAATATTTCCATCTGTTGGACCAACACTCTTCAGGTTAAAAAAAAAAAAGAAAAAAAAAAAAAAAAAGGTCAGTTATTTCTACAGCTTGCACAGGTAAAAGAAAGCAAAAAGGGAGATGTGCTATTGCAAGTATGCTATATTAGAAAATTATTGTCATTGTAGGCATGGGAGGACTGGATTTATCATTACATTCAAGTAGCTCCTTAGCAAAACAAGTCTAGCGACAGCTATGTTCTAACTCAGAGGAGCCGTCTAAGTCCCACTTTCAGTCTGCTGCTGCTTTGCCTCTGGGATTTGTATGGGAATGACAAAAATGTTGTGAGACCTGTAACAGCTTGAAACTGTCTTCCTTAACTAATAGAGAAATTATTCCAGCTTTGTAGTTTCTTGGGGCCCAGGGTCATCTACAGAACTCCAGGAGGTTACAGTTCTTAATATATTTCTTATCAATACATATTCTTTACCAGAGAGACACATATTGAATTATTTTCATTTTTTTTTGCCTAATCTAACCTCCCTGAAATGTGAAAAGTTAAACAGGAAACCCCTCCTTCTTTTCTAGGAGTTTTCTAAAACATGACCCAGAGCCAGACTTCACAAAACTAAAGCCACAAGAAGCTGTTCTGGAGGTCAGAGACTGCTGAGGGGCAGTAGCATCCCTGGGTGCGTGACCTACCTGCCTTGCTTTCGAAGCACAGAGAGAGACCATAAGAAGTTTGGTCTCCCATATGGGACTCCTTATGGGACTCCTTTATGCAAAGGGAACTTCAGGCTGCTAGCTAAGCTTGTTTTCTTACCAATTAAAATGCAAAAGCCACAGCACCATATTCAAAGGCAGTATGGTCAAAAAAGAATCCAGAAACAAAACACTGAACAATATTAAGTTATGCATGGTGCAGACAGATTTCAAGCTCCCAAGTCATAAGTCTGTAAGAGCTAAAAAACAACATGTGAAGTTTGACATTTAGAGCCAACTCTTTTTTTTTTTTTTTTCCCCACTGGAGATATTTTGTTACCTAGGATATTTTCTTGTGACTTTTATCTAAAAACACCTAAGCTTTTAAAACAGAAACTAGTTTTTGATCTGACAGAAAGGGCAAGGAAAAAAGTGTTTGAGAAATGCATTTGTCTAAAAAAAACCATGAGAAAATATGAGCTTCTGGAGTAAAAGTTAAGTCAAGCTTGTAAAACAATTGCAGTGACTTTCCTTTTCTTTAGCAACTCTTGCTTTATGCTTGTGATAGTTGTTGTCTCCCACTCCAGTCTCTACTTCTGAAGAGGAAGGAATGAAAAATACTCGCTGAACAACTAATTTATCAGCCTGACATTACCATCTATCAAGATGAGAGGCCTGCTGTTAGGAAAATCAAGATTATTGGTCCAAGGGGTTTGTTACCTCTTGTGAAATGAAGGTTAGTTTAATAATATACTTACCTGAGAGATGTTCTGGGCATTTCAAGCCCAAAGTCCCACACATTACTTCTTTTCCTGCAGTTTGCTACTTGGTGCTTGCTGTCTTCATTGACTGTCTCTGACAGTCCTGATGCTAAAGACCCCATTCAAAGCAGAACGGGTTTGGGTTTCTTTTCCTTCACAACCTGTGAAGCAGTCTACAGAAAATTTTTAATGTTCATAGGTTAATCTTAGATCTTACCATGTATTTTTCAGTATAGGACCTTATTAAGTGTTGAAGACACAAATATCTCAGGGCTGATGGCAGGTAACGTAAGCAGCAACATACAGACACCTTCATTAAGTTTCTTGGGGTTGAACTGTAATTCAACTGGAAGCCCTGTGGGGTAATGGGCTTTTCTTGTGGCAGTAAATGACTACGCGTGGGCAAATGAGTTTACACTACGCTGAAGAGGGCTAGCTTCTTTCACGGATGAGTGGTTAGGTCACTTAAAGAATCACCCCCAAAGATATTTGCAAATAGGGATTTTAATAGACATTTGTAAAAGTGTGATTTAACAGAGTTCGATGGCAAGGTTCACTCTATTACTTATTAAATGAATAGAATGTATATATAACGAGAACGAAAGAGAAAAATTGAGGTAGAAGAAAATACAAGGGAGAAAAGGGGGCCCTCCCATTGAATCACGAGGTTCAGAATGGACCCCCTTGCTTTCTGAACTCCTCCTCAGAGGGGAGCCTAGGTGCAGCAGGATCCAATCCTAGTCTCAGACTTGGTCAACGGTTTATGTGTAAGGATTATATATGCCTAGCAGCAGTTTAAGGGTTGTTCACAGTTAAGAGAGAATCACAGGAATTTAGCAATAACTAATCCGCCCAAGTTACAACACAAATAAGAGATGTTCCCAGGCTGTCAGGTGGTGACTGATTATTCCTGGTACGGTCAGCGTTACTCCCACCTTAGCCAAGAGTTTCTGATACGGCCCGGGCACACTTAACTGCCAAACTCATTAAACAATGGCCAAGTCTCAATGGGAGTTAGTGACATTGTAATACAGTCCAGGAAGGGGGGTGGGAGAAGATGTACCACCACAATCCACCCCGTGACTGAAGTCAATCCATCTCTTTCTCACAGAGTGGTGGTGTGGTCGCCTCTTGCCTCTGTGCCTATAAACAGAGTAATGTTATATTCCAATTGTAATTTTGAGAGGAATTTTTAGTTGATTTCCTTGATTATTAGGATTTAGTTAAGGGTGGCTAAGCAATTTTATATGTGTGAGGAGGTTTTTGAAATAATGCTGTTTGTCTAGCTGTTCCCCACACCCTAACATATAGGAAAATGGTCAATAACAAATATGGTATACCAAGAGTCAACAAAATCATGGTAGGATGTAACATCTTGTTCAGTATCCCAGTTGCTGTTGGGGACCATCTAAATAAGGTATCCCACAAATGATGCTTTCAATCTTTCTTTAATCTTTCCAAGACGTGATGTATCTCCTCTGCATCACGATGGACAGTAATTAGAGTTTCGTGTCCATTGTTTCGGACGTGTTCTAGCAGTTGACGCAGATCGTTGTGTTGTAGTAGCTTCTTCACCAAGGTAAGATTCATTCCTATGGGGGCAGACAATAGATCTTGGTACGATGTATAGTTAGATTGTAACAGTTGGTAAGTTGTGCCTCAATCATAGGTTAAGAGGAGCAGCATTGTTAGATTTTGGAATAGTAACATGAACACAGCATTTCCATTTGCCATCCTGCAGGGTGCTGTAAGAGAAAAACAGAGATTTGTTTCAATGGGGAGAGTCTGAACAGGTTACCCCCTTAGAAAGAAGGAAAAATCCGTCATGACCTAATTCTGTGTTTTGCATCACTGCTGTCAGTAACCTCCCAGGCAAGCAGGCCACGAGATTTAATTGCAGTCATGGGTACAGTGCCAATTTGTGGTAAATTTACCATGACAGGTTGTCCTGCCTGCAATGTTACCAGGTGTTTTCTTTCACCTGGAAGTGGAGGTAGAATATCAAGTCCATCTTTTATAAAGAATGTTTGGCTCGCAGGGCTCACGGTGGGCCCATATCGATTGTTCAGTTGATGAAGTACCTTGGAGAGTAGAGTATCCCGCAGGGTCTCGTGAGGCTTAAGGCTTCTTTTTAATAAGCCATTAGCTCTTTCTACCATCCCATTTGATTGAGGATAGTAAGGGGTATGAAATACCCACTGTATTTCCTCCTGTTTTGGCCATTCTTGTACTTCCTTGCTAGAAAAATGCTAGCCATTGTCACTTCGGGTGAAATCAGGGGTTGGTACGCCTGAAAACCAAGAGGATAATGGTGTTCTGACCATTAGCCTTCCAACATTTAGTTGCCATCATTAGACATGAGACAACCTCTACTCCTGTGAGAATGTACCGATATCCCAAGGAGGGTTTAAAAGGTCCAATGTAATCAATTTATCATGTTGACCATAGGGGTTTTCCCTCATTAATGTGTAGGGGTGGTAATTTAGCAGGGTGATCTGTTTGCAATTTTAATCTACATTGGGGACATTCTGTAAGAATAGTTTCACAAGTTTCCCTGGTTAGAGGCCAGCCTCAGCTTTGAGCTGCAAAGAAAAGTGCTTCTCAGCCTGTGTGACCTAATCTCTGATGTAACCATTCCCCTAACCAATACCATTCAGAGTCTGGTCTATTTTCTGTTTTTATTCCCTTAATTGTGGCTAATTCATCTACCTTTTGGTTCCAGTTTGTGGTTGGTTTATTGTCTTTGGCATATGCTTTCACCCATCCTACCATAAATGGTGTTTTCATAGCTATGTTTAGCAATAGTTGCCAATCTTCAGTTCTCCAAATTGGGGATCTATTTATTTCCCAATTTAGGGCTTCCCACTGACAGAGCCGTTGAGTGGCACCTTCCCATATGGCATAGGAACACACATAGATAATTTTTGCTCCATTTTGTGCTGCTAGATAAACTTCCCTTAATTCTCCTACTTGTGCACTGCCTTCCCCCTCTTCTGATACCTGTTTGTCAATCTTAATTTCTAATGCAGCAGCTTTGTATTGTCACCTGCCATTTACCCTTTTTGCTGAGGCATCAGTAAACCAAATGCCCTCAGTCAGTGTTTCTTCAGTGAAAGGAGGTGCATCTAGAACTGGTGAAGGTTTAAATGGTTGTTTTAAGGATAGTGGATCTGCATTTATAAGCATCTGAAATTTGGAAATTTTTGTATGTTCTTCAGTCAATTGCATTTCATCTGCTACTCCCACTAGATAGGCATACCATTTTCTGACGGTGGGTTTCTGTGCAATTCCTTCAGGAGAAGCAGTTCCCTTTAAGCCTGTTTCTAATAAGTTAAATGGAGCTCTGGTTTGCACAGGCTATCCCTGGTGTATTTTATCAACTTGTTTAACTGCTCAGACTAAAGACGAAAGTCCCTTTTCCCATTTAGAGTATTTGTGTTCTGTCTCTTTAAATGCAGTTGAACTGAATAATAGAGGTCTCTCTGGTCTGTCAGGTCCAGTTTGAAATAAATTACAATAAGTGACATGCTCTGCAAAACCCCATTCTGCTATAATAGGGTCATGGGGGTGTACTGGTCCCAGTGACTGGTATGTTTTAATTCTTGTATCAGAGCCTTGACCGCTTCTGCATGCTCTGCATTCCATTCCCATGGTTTTCCCTTCCATAAAAGTGAGTACAGGAGACAAGCAACAACAGAAAATCCAGGTATATGTTTTCTCCAATATCCTAAAGTACCCATAAGCTGTCATAATTCCTTCCTAGATTGGGGCATTTGTAATTGTTCTATTGTATTTAGGGTGTCTGGTGGAATTGCTGCACTACCCGCAATCCACTAAGTACCTAAAAATTTTACTTCTTTGCTTGGTCCCTGACATTTTTCAGGTGGGATTTCAACTTCTGCTTTGTGTAATGCTTGCCACACTGCTGTTGCCACTTCCGCCACCTTTTCAGCGGAGGTCCTTCCTATTAGGATGTCATCTATTTACTGGAACAGGCTGCTCAGGGAAGTGGTTGAGTCTCCATCCCTGGAGGTATTTAAAAGACAAGTAGACGTGGTGCTTAAGGGCCACGTCTAAACCACTTATGGTTTAGTGGTGCACTTGGCAGTGTTAAGTTGACAGTTGGACTCGATGATCTTAAGGGTCTTTTCCAACCTTAGGAATTCTATGGTTCTATGATTCTATGTATTGATACAGTTTTACATCTTGAGGGAGTGAGAATGTTTGTTAAAGTTAGGCAAGCGCAGCATGAGCAGTTGTAGGTGAATGTTTATATCCCTGAGGGAGTCTGCTAAAGGTGTATTGTACACCTTCCCAAGTAAAAGCAAATTTTTCTTTATCCTTTTCCTTTAAGGGGATCATAAAAAACATAACTTGTATATCTAATGTTGCCATCCATCGGTGTGCGGCTGCTTGTAGCGTGGCAGTTAAAGTTGCAATGTTAGGAACTGCAGCTGTTAGTGTGGCTGTGTTGGCTTTTAAATGCCAGTAATACATTGTTAATTGCCATCTCCCATCCGGTTTTCTGACTGGCCAAACCAGTGAATTATATGGGGAGTGGGCTCTGGAAATAATTTGTTTTTTTCCAAATCAGCTATTACTTCAGAAATTCCATTTTGTGCCGTAGCAGAAATTGGATACTATGGGACATTAGTAACCTTTGAATCAGGGAGGGCTGGAGCTGCACGGAGTAAACAGACTGTAGCTTCCCAATGTTTGTTTGGGTTAGGATTGATATTTGAATTGAAGGACCACATGCTGCTGTTCAGCAAGTGCCAGGTTCGTCCATTTAAAACATTGAATCCTAACATGTTTTCATTGTGATCTTTAAGTGCAAAGTGAGTGGACGACATATGTTTCTCACCAGGGAGCCATAAATTAACTTTTGCAGTTTGGCAAATACCTCTTGCTCCCTTTACTCCAGTAATTTTAACTCTTTGCTGTCTGGGTTGTATACCCAGCTTCTCAGCATCCTGTGGTGTTAATATTGAAATTTGTGCTCCTGTATCTATTAGAAATTTTGTTAATTGTTGTTGAGGTCCAACTGGGATTAAAATATATGGGCCATTATTATTTATCCATTTATAGGATTCCATTTGCCGGACAGACAGGCCCAATTGTCATCCAGGCACTATTCATTTTTTGATCTTGAATTTTGGGGAAGGAAAGGGCTATTATCTCTTTGTATCTGAGTGTTTGGAATGTCTGGAATGTTTTCTCTTGAGTTGTGTCTTTGAACTGCACGAATTAAACTCTGGATAACACTGGCAGGTTGTCTTTGAATTACAGCTATCGGAATACCTAAAGTTATTGCTTGATTATATAGTTCCCTCCACCTTTGAGTTTTAGGTTGGTGATGAATGGGTTCTGGTTCCTGGGAATTATCTTGGGATAATTGTTTAATTTGTCTAATGTTATGGCTGTATTTTTGGTTTCATTAGATAGATTATCCCATCCCATTTCTCACCGATAATTTATGGTGTCATGCATTAATGTTGCCCAGGTGGAGAGATTTCTGTGTACCGGGACTTCTTCCTGTTCCTCAGCAACTTCTCTTATGTCCAACAGGTCATTGAAATCTTTGTCTTTCCTAATTTCATCTCATTTAGCCATAAGATAGGGTTTAAGTATAGCAGGGGCTCCTCTAATTAATGCTTTTAGCATGTCAGGATCTACAGTTGCTGATATGGGGACATCAAGAGCACTGCATTCATGCATGGCCTGAATACAGGCAGCTTTTGTAATAGTGGTGGGGAGTGCATCTAGGGATCTAACAGGTATTGAGAAAGGCTCTTCTCTCTCCAATATATCTATTCCACCAGCCCAGTATGCCACTCTACTTGTTATCGAGTGAGGATCATTTGGGAGTTCTGGACAAGAATTTAAAAAGACACCAAGACCTCAGAATCAGTTGGCTTCATCACCATTTAGTAGGATTCTGTCTCCCCCAGTTAAACTTACTTGCCACAAATATTCTGTTTCAGTTTCACCTGGCTTACAGCCATAGCATTCTTGTAAATTGGCCGTCTGAGGCGGATCAAATGGAATTGTTTTTCAGGTACGATCTCCTGCTCTACCTCGAGGTCCAGTAGTTTCCTCTGTTTTTTATAATGGGTCTGGCTTTATATTCAGGAAGAATTGGAGGAGGTAAATTATTTTCCTTTGGTTCGCTGTCATCAGGGTCACCCCATATGTCTCCGTCCCATTCTTCAGGGGATAAAATTAACTTCCTAACCTGTACTATGTCAGGGGGTTTGGGAGCCCACGTTAGCACCATTTCAACCCTGTCTGCCATCCTTTGTTTCTCTTCCCTTTCCTGCTGTACCTGTTTTTGCAGCTGTTCAATTTGCAGGGATAGTAATAACTCAGCTTTCTTTCTGCCTTCTATTTCTTCTCTCAGATCTCATCTCTCTCTATCAAATTTTTCCCTATCCTGACAGGCAGCTTCTAAGCAGGTACCAAGCATTTTACAAATAATTCCTTTTCCTTTACCCTCTTTTACATGAGTCCTGGCCACCTGTTGTTTTTCCACAGCTTCCCAGTCATGCCAGTTATCATGGGGCCATTCTTCCAAGAATTTAGGAAGTGGACTTATTCCATTTTTTTTGTAAGTAATCAGTGATACTACTCGCCATCCTGCCGACTACGTGAATTTCTCATGGATGAGTGGTTAGGTCACTTAAAGAATCACCCCCAAAGATATTTGCAAATAGGGATTTTAATAGACATTTGTAAAAGTGTGATTTAACAGAGTTCGATGGCAAGGTTCACTCTATTACTTATTAAATGAATAGAATGTATATATAACGAGAACGAAAGAGAAAAATTGAGGTAGAAGAAAATACAAGGGAGAAAAGGGGGCCCTCCCATTGAATCACGAGGTTCAGAATGGACCCCCTTGCTTTCTGAACTCCTCCTCAGAGGGGAGCCTAGGTGCAGCAGGATCCAATCCTAGTCTCAGACTTGGTCAACGGTTTATGTGTAAGGATTATATATGCCTAGCAGCAGTTTAAGGGTTGTTCACAGTTAAGAGAATCGCAGGAATTTAGCAATAACTAATCCTTGGTTAATTTGGCATCTACAAGGTGATTAAATAGGGTTTACCACAATATTTGTATCCATATACACACACACAATAGGCCTAGCAATTTGTCGCAAATTCAGCGAAATACACACAATATGCATACATAAAGGCACCTAGTAAAAATTCCCCTTGAGTTCAGTGAAATACTCACATCCAATGATTATCTCAACAGGCAAAGGTTGAGTCTCAAGGAGTGAAAGGCATCAGAGATCAGCCCAGATCCTGTTGTCAGGCCTCTGTATGCAAACTTAAAAGGTCACAACTCTGAGAGGCATCCCACTTGGAGGGAGATACTGACACAGCCGGCTGTGGTCCAGGAGAGCTCAAAGGCTCTCACTTGGTACCACTATTTATAGGGTTGTGAGATGATTGACTTTAGTCATCAGTAAATTTTTATCTTGTTGTCACAATCCGGGTCGGTAATTGCTGGAGTTCTCAAAAATTCCAGTGACATTGGTACAGACCCATCCGTACTAATCCGCCCAAGTTACAACAAAAATAAGAGATGTTCCCAGGCTGTCAGGGGGTGACTGATTATTCCTGGTACGGTCAGCGTTACTCCCACCTTAGCCAAGAGTTTCTGATACGGCCCGGGCACACTTAACTGCCAAACTCATTAAACAATGGCCAAGTCTCGATGGGAGTTAGTGACATTGTAAAACAGTCCAGGAAGGGGGCTGGGAGAGGGGGAGATGCACCACCACAGCTTCTAGAGAAAAAGAAAAACTACAATGAAAAACCTAATGAGTAAGAAGTAGGCTTTTTTTTCAATTAAAAAAAAACAAAACAAAACAAAAAAAACAAACAAAAATTAAAGGAAGTGATGTTTAGCCTTTCCTATAAATAGGGATATCTACAAATTCAGTGAAAGTTCAAAAGCTACAATCTCTCTCTGATCTTGTTGCAAATCTTCAGCTGATGTTTTTTTTCCATGGAGGAATTGTTGTGTGTACTCTAAATTTTCACATTTATGGCCTGAAGAACTTATTCAATATGTAATTCAGTCCCGTGCAATCAACACGTGACTCTGCAGCACAGCAAAATATGGACAGGTCTATTAATGAAGAGATACAGCTGTGTAATCACATTCAGCCAATTTGTATGATGCTTCCATGACAAAATTTAGCGGAATGGTAATACCCAGCCCTTTCAAACCTACATCCACTGAATTCAAAGCAGAGAGAATTTGCACGTTGTGTCTTCACAATTGCCTGGATGCAAGACCTGATGCCCTGCCAAAGACTTCACAACATACCACTCAGTGACAAGACTGGAATTTAGCAGTTCCCAGCTTGCAGTTGCAGTCTGGTAAGAGAGTACAAGGTATCAAGATGTGAAAATATATATGTAAACTGGAGGGCAGCATAGCAGTAGGTGATGCTTTGTGCAGGCAAGGAAGGAATCAAGAGGAATCTCTGCAGTTCATCCTACTCTAAGGGAAGACTTACAGATCCCTGGAATATGATCATATGATCAAGGCTCATGACTGAAAAGTATATGGTACCTTATTTTTCTTTTTTTTTTTTTTTTTTTTTTTTTCTTAATCATGTTTACAAGAAGGCTTTCAAGAGCTGTCTTAGGAAGTGACATTTCTCTGAAAACATGAGCAGCTTCTAACCCTCTGCCTGCTGGGCCTGGCAGATGACATTGGCAAAACAAGTGGGTCATTTACTCTGTGAGAATTGCCATCTATCCATCACACCTAGGAATTTAACAGCTTTCACATCTCTTCACTTGGAAGACTGATATTTTGTCTGTACTTTTTCTCTAATGAGAATTGAAAGAATGGTGTGAGAGATTTTAATTGCATCTGCCTTTGGTTTTTATAATTTCATTTTGAATTGTTAACATTACAAATAAATGACATACTTATAAGTGTGTACATATACTAATGCCTGTGCATTGGTTTTATAAATAGTTTACAATGCACAGTAAAAGAAAGTCCCATATTTCAGTACACTTAACATTTCTACTCTCTTGGCCCTCCATATTACTAGATGCTGATCATGGCTCTTAAACACTTCCCTGCCATAATATATCTTTGAGGACTCTTCTAAAAACAGGTTACAGAAGATGTCTGATAATTATCATTGTTTCCAACAACAATGGTTGTCTTTCATTGATGAATCTGTCAGATGAAAGGCTAGAATGGGTGACATCACGGTGTATGCTAACTTGTATGACTAATGGTGCACGTGTAATTTAAACTGCCCATAGAAGATGACATTTCACTAACCACAAACATTCACTATTTGCTAATTACAACTAGCAGGTTCTTAGCATGCTGATGTTTTTAATTAGAGCTAATACACTAGGAATTTACTTTGGGGTTTTTTTAAATGTTTAGAAGTTAGACATTGCCCTCTACTGGACATAGGCTCCCACAGCAGTAGTTTGCAAAGTGCCCCAAAGGTTGCCGACTAGAGAAAATGGACACAAAACCAGTGTGTTGCTCTGCTGAAGTGATTTGCTGGTTTCAAGGAAGTGCACTTTGTTGTGGTCTCTCCTTGCATCCTGCTCTACTTGAAAGCATACTGTGTAACAAAGATTGTTCTCAGTTTAGATGGCAAAGAGCTTTTGGTTAATTTATCTTGAACCCTGTTGGCTAGAGCTGACAGTGCAACTTTATCACAGCAAGCCACCAGAACATGTAGTGCTATATATTCCAGTTTTTACAAAAATCATCTCAGTACAGTAAGACCATATTTGTCTTCAGAAATAAGGGTGATGGAGAAATATGCAGTTGAAGTTTACTTTTTACGTGTTCTCTTACATGCTTTTATTGCATGACTTCACAGTAAAAAATGATAATTATACTGAGAAGTCAAAAGTGCCATTTTTCTCTTTATCTTTTCTTGAGGGTGTTGGGGTTTTTTTGGCTTTTTTTTTGAGGGCGTGTTAATAAAAATCCCAACGCTATCAGTTTCATTTAATAATTCTAATCTCATGCCTTTGGACTTTTCCAGGGTCCATAAAAAAAAGCAGTTTACCCAGGACCTAACTTGAGACAGAACATTCTCAAGAATTTACAACATCTCACAGTAAAGGGGACAGAGAGAGAGAGAGAGAGATGAATTTCCCTAGTAGTTAATTTAAAACGTGTATTTAAATTCCTTCAAAGATAGACTATAAAACTGTAATAATCTAGCATTTACAGGAAAATGTAAATTAATGGCATAGAAAGCATTACATATCCAGTCATCAAACTTTTACAGTTTTCAAATCACTTCTATAGTTTTTCTCAACACAGAAAATACACGGAAAGATTTAGGGTTTAGGGTTAACTGTGAGTGATTTCTATTAATTGGCTGACAGGTTGTTTTGTACATTAGCTTAAACATGAGGAAAAGTAGCTTTTTCATTTATTTACCTAAATTTTGCATGCTTCTTAAAAATATGCAGACTTCTTAAAAACAGACTGCCCATGTAGAGCAGCCACTCTGTGCCAAACTCAACATCCTCTGACCACTCACTTCAAAGGTGCACTTCTAGGCAAAAATGCAGCCCAGCCTACAGCATACACTCAATCACATGAGGGCAGCTCTGGAGCAGAGGTTAAGACGTGCTCCCAAAATACTCTGTACACTCATAATATTGCCCTTCAGTCAGCCTTTGCCCATTACTTACATGTGCCTGCAGCTGTGAGCATCTCTGCTCCACCAAGTGAGCTCCACTCCCCTCTGCAAAGAGCTGTGAGCTCTGGAGTGACAGACCTCCTCATTAATGGTCACAGTTGGTCATTAGCTGGTCACTGAATCTTTCTTGATGACCTGCTAATGAACTTCCTACTGACTTACTGTGAAGACTGGTCAAGGTAGACAGTATAGGTAATTTACAGCTGAACACCCGGCATGCTAATGGACTTTGCTCAGCGACTGTAATCAACACAGTACAACTAAGAGGCATTACATCCTTCCTAATATATTTCTCAGGTGTAAATATTTCATGTTGAATGGAAACTTGGATTCTGTGTTTAAAGATATGTTTACGTATTGTATTTAAGGGGGAAATTCCTTTAAGAATTTAATGATGAAAAAAGACTTAATCTTACAAACTCTTATTTTCTAACATTTTTTGTTCTTAACAAAATATGTTTATTTTTAAAAAGCAAACACATCTGTGTAAATATTCACCTGTAAAAGGCTTAGAGGCCTTCACAGTGTAAAAATCATCTCTCAGTGGGTGCCTGTTAGCTGCAAGAGCCTGTAGAGCTTTGACAGTTCAGCACCTGTGGTGCCTAATCTCTGTGAATCATGGAGAAGTTGGCCAGAAGCTACAGTCCCTCCTGCTGTGATCTTGCCAGCTCTTAAAAGCTAAAAAGTTTCAACCGGGCCTTGACTTGGTGGGAAAGCTCCAGAAAAAGCCCAAGAAGTGCCAATGATGCATTAGGTAGCACTCTTTCCTCTAAGACTGGTAGATAATGTCATAGGGGTTATCTAATTATCACAGGAGCCTGCTTTTGCTTTAAATGTGCAGGTATGTTGTCCTGTTTTGAGAGTGATCAGAGTCCACCAATGCTGTGGTTACTAGGCATTTCACAGCCTGAACATGTCCTAGACTGGATGATTGTGGCCCAGATATTCATAATCCTTTAAGGTTTTGTATTTTCATTTTCGCATGTTCTTGTATCATAATTATAATGCAAAACATAACAAACCAAAAAGTTAGTTATCTGCTATGCAACTGCTATAAGAAACTGGGTTTGCATCTGTTAAAATGTCCTGGGCACAACCAGGAGGCTTATCATGTTCCATTACAGGTTTTCGTGTACTTGACTCACATTAAGTAGTATCCCAATGCTCATCTTATTCCCTGCAAATGGCTTCAAGATTGCAAAAATCTTTCTCTCCAGTGCTTCCAAATGGCACTTCTTGAGCTGTGTAGAGATTGAGGAAGTCAGTTTCCAGGGAAGTGTCCTGACCATTTTTCCCTGGGGTGTGGAAACAAGAGCTGTGGCTGTCTTTAGAAAGACAGTTTTTGCCCTCTCGCTGAAGATCTTCAGATTACATTTGGTAACTTTGCTCTAAATGAGATGAGATTATCAAAATCTCTCATCAGTCAGAGATTTGATTTTATACCTTTTGATTACGAATGAGACCCTCCTCTCCATCCCCATTTCAAGTTCTGGGATACTCCTGTCTCCTTAGCGGGCATTGCTGGCAAAGGGTATGTCACCAATCAAAAGTTCATGTAGTGACTAAAAGAAACTCAGTTCCTGAACAGCTTGTGAAAGCAACATAGATGGTACTTGCCTCGATGTTGCATATTTTGATTACAAACATTTGATTCCACACCTTTTATGGTGTGGATGTGAGAGTTCAAGCCAGGTAGAGGAGTCAGATGTTTTTACAGAAAACCACAAGTCATTTCAGATAAATAAGACATTTATTTAATAATTAATCTTCTTGTTATACAGCATCCTGCATTTGTAGCCACACTAAAAAGTAAATAAGATGTTCAAATATTAATGTTTGAGAAGGACCACGTCCTGACCCAAAGCAGTGTATTTTTAAGGAAATTGATTGAACCCAGATGGACTTCTTATGGCATCTCAGTACGGAATGAAATAGTGTTAATGATGCATCTTTTTTTTTTCTCCCCCCCCCCCCCCCCCCCCCCGGGAGCTGTGGTCAGTCAGCTTTCAAATCTTAAGATCAAAAATTGAAAGTGTAAATAAAATATGAGTTTGGTCTCAGCAGTAATATAAACTCCATGAAAATACTCTCCTCAGGGGGGAAAATACATTCCTTAAATCACAACACTTCTTTAAATCATTGTGTAATTATCCACTAAAGAATGCACATAGTAGCTTAGAAGGGTTGGTGCATGTTGAGACAAACATCTTTACAGCAGTGAATGACAGATCTTTAATTATGTGGCTGCCCACAGAACAGCTAGTTTTATCCGATCTTACCTATACACAAAACATGTGAGAAGTACTGTTTTGATCCCTGTATTTTCTCTAGCTCAAACCCCAAAGCGAAGTTGTACTAACACAATGTAAGACTACATAATGAAAATAAACCAAGTGAAGGCATATTATATTTTTTAATTTTCATTATAACGATTAAATAAGTAATGCTGCTCATATATAGAATTTCTGCTCCTTGCTGCATGTACCTAGTGGTTATTCACATTCATATGGTGAGATGTATCTCACAAACTACAGAATGAGTTCATGTCTTCTTTTTTTAGTTTCAGTGTTTAATACTTTCCAGCAAAGATAACTTAGCAATGAGCACAGATCTTTCTACTGGCTGTCCCTTGGAAATGGGACCCTACAGGAACCTACCGGGCTCTTTGCAGAAACCATTGCAAAGCTGAACTAGCACAGATGCAATTGCACGTCTATTTCACCTAACCTTTATGTGTTTTTAGAGAAAACATGGAAATCTTTGGTTAAGTTAGCTCTTTTTGAAAAAACATAGTCTTTCATTTCCTTACCAAACATAGAAAACTTGGTGAAAGAATACAAAATCGAATCCTGTTTTTATGTAACATTTAATTTCATTTTTATTGTATTTATTTTCAGAAAATATATTGAATAACAGTTGCAAAACAAATAGATACTTTTGACATTTTCAACAGCAGCTGGATATTGAGGGTCTCAGATATATTTTTTTTTTTAAATCAACAAAAGCAACTGATTCAAAAATGAAACTTTTTTTACAAATTTTGAAATAATTTTCTTACATTCTCTGTAACAGGCGGTTCTGCTAATCTAACCTGCCGAGCTTTCTTTGGATATAGTGGAGATGTCAGTCCTTTAATCTACTGGATGAAAGGGGAGAAGTTTATTGAAGATTTGGATGATCGTCGAGTCTGGGAAAGTGACATCAGGTAAAAGAAAAAGCATTTTGTTTTTTCAGTTAGTATAATTTTTTTATATTTAATGTAATATGTGTTATCACAGACTAACTCAGGAACACTTTAGGTCCAATCCCTGTTTTTGCAATGTCCATTCTTTACCTTTTCAACTCCACCAGCAGAGAACAGAAAAATGCACGCCTCAGCCAGATCTGATGTTAGAGAGCTGCAAAAGCAGAATAGCTGCCTGACAAGTACCACAGTGTAACTGACTGCAATTTGCATAGTGACTTTTTCAAACTGTGGCAATCTACAATAAGCACCTTTAAGACAGTTACTAAGGTGAAATAAAGAAAAATAAATCCATCAAGGAAAACAGCTCAAAATAAGTCTTTTAAAACATGGGGCCTTAAATAAGTGCTGAAGTCTGGCTCTTTTGGAATGTTTTGATTTCTTTTCATCAAGGAAAAACTGAGTTTTCTGGGATGTTATCTGGCCTGTGAGAGCCAAGTATCCTGTTATGTGAGCTGCTTATATCTGCTGAAATACTTGTTTTAGAGAGGATCTGGCAATTCACGTCATGTACTTTTAGTGCTCCTAGAAGTGCTGCCTCATTTGGAAATTAAGAAAAAAGTGGTTTTGTATTGTGAATTACATGCTTGACATAGTGCACCAACTCCTATCCAATATGAAGTATCTACTTGGATCTGAAGAGATCTGAAGATTCCTTTTTCATTTATAGTTCTGTATATGTGTATATCACTGTGCCTATATATCATGGATGAACCCAGAAGCAAAGGCAAATCTAAATGTGTATTACAAAAGAAGCTAAATAACCACAGATGTGTTATCTACAGTGATTGTCTATAATAGAACAAAATGAGCTTATTTACACTTCGCCTCATAGGAGTTTACCATCTCATCAAGAGACATGAAGCCACACTCATTTTCAGCTTAACCTTGGACTTCTTCAGTGTAACCAGAGTAACAGAAACAATTCCTTTACCAAAATCAAGGTGGCCACATAGACATTCAAGGTCATCTCCATGTCCCAGATATAGGCAAAATGGAAGCGTATTGCACCCCAGTGTACTTCAAGTTTATTCTATAGATCTCAAGACTGATACACTAAACGTCACATGACAACCAGATCAGCTGTATTGCTCATCTAAAGCTTTTCCTAAGCCCTTCAGACAGAGACTTGGCATTCTGAAGGATGATAAAAAGGTGACAAGAACCTCCTAACGACTTTCTTGTTTTGTGGAGGGTGGAACAGGAAGGCTGGTTTCCAATTCTTCTGCCAGGTGTGATGTGAGGGAGCAGCCTAGAAAAGATTCTCATTTGCTTTGCTGGGTTTCTAAAACCACTGATGGGCTTGCTAAGAGGTAAACAAAGCAAGGCGAAGACAGGTGGCGTCTTATGCCAGAGGTCTTTTATTTATCATCTGCATGAACGAACAACATCTGGTATGCCAGTTCTTTCTACTGATTTATAATACACAGTCAAATTTTATAAAACATTCAAGAAATAATTTTTGAGACCCTGGCATGAACACACTGTTTCTGAATGACATGTTGAAAATCCTCAGAAAGCGCACAAATACTGTGTTTGGCCCAGACTCCTAATGTGACCCTAAACTCCAAAATAACTGTTTTCACTTTTCTCTCTTCTAACATTTCAAGACTTCACATACTACTGATCAGGGTCTCCATCAGAGTGTGCAAGAATATATTATCAGCATGCACATCATCCTGCTTAAAGAAGACAATTAACTGAAGCTCTCATTAACATTTACAAAGCCAGACCTCCTCATTAGAAGTGAGGAAGAAAAGGGCATGATATAATTTAATTAAGATTTCATCAAACCATAGCCAAATTTGAAACCAGAGAGTTGTGAATTGTAAGTAGCATTATTATGTCATGATTATCTAATGCTCCGCTATGATACAAGCAGAATAGCAGTGATGATTGCTTTTTTCTTAGGGTTCTCAAGGAACATCTCGGGGAACAGGAGGTTTCCATCTCATTGATTCTTGACTCTGTGGAAGAGGCAGACCTGGGGAATTACTCATGCTACGTTGAGAATGGAAATGGACGCCGACATGCCAGTATTCTTCTACATAAAAGGGGTAAATATGCAGCTTTCCTCCATGAAAGGGTACACTATAGGGGCGGTCAGTGTGTAGAGCTTCCTTCTGATGCAAGCATGAATTTTGGATTCCTGAGATAGTAATAGGCAATGATTATTTTTCCCCAGGTATTTGTACAACTTTCAAAATAAAACAGAAAAGTTGTTGTTAACTATGGCTGTCACTGGGAAAAGTACACCTTTTAATTATATGTATATAAAAGATGCATTTAGTAATTCATGAACTTTAAAACTAATAAAGGCTCAATACAGAAAAAAAAATAATAGGAAGCCACAGGTAATACAACTGTAAAAATTTCCTGTAAGAAATAAAATCAAATATTAGAAAAGCCAACAAAAACATGTTCCACTTCTGTCAGAAATGCCACCTAAACCCCATGCCAGGGGAGTTCCTGCATAGCCTGACTATGGACATTTTCCTTCTAACACATTGTTTAACACCAACATTTCTGAAGTGAAGTATCATGACAGAAACTTCTAAGGACCTTTCTGTTTCTACTCACCACTCGCATCCCATGATTCCAGCCTGCCTAATGGCCACAGCCATCTCCCACAGAGATAATTACGGAGAGAAGGAGAATCTCTTGCAAAGCGAGGTTCCCAGATCCACTTTGTTCACTTTACCTCCCAGAGGGTGCTCCACATGTCTGGGCTTGACGCTCCCCACCCTCATGCAGCATCCTGCTGGTTTAAGAGAGCAAAGAATAATCAAGAGCAGTGTCTGTACTTCGCTGTCATTACTGTGCTTTTTTTAGACTGTTTGTAAAGGTGAGCAAACCAGGTTCTTACTGTGGTGCTGAACTACTTGTGGCATCTCAATTTATATCAAAGCAGTGATGTTTTCCCTAGTTTTAGTCTTGTAGCATGCAAAGTCTGTCTAACTTTAAAAGGAAGCCATAAATCAAGATAGCGTGACTCATTTATTTAAATGTATTTTTGTGTACCTCCAATTAATTGAATAGAACTAATTTGTAGCCATTTTTCTGAACCCTTGTCATTGCTTCTTAAGAGATACAGATGTAAATAACCAGATGTTCTGCTTAGCCTGGCATTTGTCATATTTTCTTGAATTTACTGAGATGGGAAATTAACTTATTAAGTAATTGAACCTCAGCAATTTAACAGCTAGTAGTCATATACTCTTAATTCAGAGACATTTGAAGCCAGAGCAAGAGCTTAACCCAACAAACACTGAAGTCCAATGGCTTGTCTATAATAATGAAATTAGTGCATGGAACTCTGAAAACAAAGAAATTTTAAGGCTTAAATTACTTTAAAACCAATACTAAATTAACTGATGTATATTAAGTCACATGTTGATGGTGAGTCCTTATTTTCCCTTGCATACAAGCAGTAGCTCCAAGGCTGACAACACATAAGTCTTTTCTGTTCTGTGACCACCAGCTTTTTAATCTAACAGTGTGCATGCATAAATTTTGCAAGGGTCTACTGTCCTTGCTTCCTTTCTTGGAGAAATCAGTATGTCAAACACACCACAGCATGTGGTCTCATGATGACATGCTTAAGAGGAAGTAATCTCAATATTTAATTGCCCTAATAAATAATAAAGAGCTAAAAATAGCAAAAACTCCCCCAAATACTTTTTTCCTCTTTAAGTAAGGCTGAATCTGAAATTGTGATTTGGAAACAAAATCTGTTGTGCCCTCAAAAAACAAAAGGTACCTGTTACAAGCCGCCTACATACTTTGCATGTTGACAACTGTTTCAGTGAAATGATAAATTAACCATGACAGATAAAAATTTGAGCTAGTCTCTCAGGTCTCCTAGGAAGAGGAGCTTTGCACTGCTTGCTTAGTCTCCTGTACATCACCATGACAACATTTCATTTTAGGTTTCCTTGTTTAGATTCACATTTAGTCTCTGCTAGGAATGAGTTAGCTGTTTATTAATTTCTGATTATTGGCTCACTTAGAACAATTGGGACCTAACAATTAGGTAAATTTGCTTCCTGAACACAGAGGCATTTGCAGAGGTATTAGTTTTGGCTGGTTTTCTAGTTAGTGATCTTTTTTTCCAGCAGTATAAGCCAACAAAAATGCTGAATCTGGAATGTTCACTGGATACCTGAAAAAGAAATTATAATCCTTCTTAAACTTTGTATGTGCTACATTATCAGCAGGATCAGAAGGGACAGGAAAGCAGAAGTCTCTGTTATTGAACAAAAAGCATTCCTGGAAAAAGAGGTATTTAGGGCTAAAAGCTGCAGTGGGGATTCAGATACAAAATTTAAGCCTTTCAAACACCGTTGCAACTGCTGCTTCTCCCTGGTCAATATATTCTCTGTAAACTTAAACTTCCAGAGGGAGCTTTTGGATGTGCCTGCAATTACACAGGCCCTGGAAGGGGAAGAAATTCAGAGTCTAAATCACCAGCAAAAACCTGGATGCATCTTCCTCACTCTTCCCGATGGTCAGCCCAGCAGGGACAAACACTCACCTCACAGAAAACACAAACAGGGTCCGTTTGATGGTGGTCCCCACCACAAAGCAGTGTCTGGCACATTCAGCCAGGGAGAGGGAGCTTCTGCTCTTTCCCCTGATATGGCGCTGGAACAGAAACCTGGAGCCTTCCGTTTCCCGAGGAGAATTTCAGGAGGGGAGCAGAACACAGCTCCACTGGACTGCAGCACCACTTGTGCAGGAAAAGCAAACACAGTTTGGGTATCCATCACCGGGAGAAAGCTGGGGCCCCTGGCACCTCTCTCTAGCCCAGATGCCAGCGCTCTGCATCTCAGGGAGCTGAGCCACAATTTTCTCCTGAGCTTCTTATACTTTCTGACTCCCAGTGGAAAAAAAACTATGATCTATGTTTTTGTGCAGCCAGCTAACCATTTTTGGACTCTTAACTTTCCTCAGACGCTGTGTGTAGGGAGCATTTAACTCAGAGCTAAAGGCAGTAGAGCATTTTAAGCATGACAGTGCTGATGCTGTTTCATTTTCTGGTCCATTCCTACAAAATTTGTCCAAAAATAATCAGAAAAAGAGAGGGATCAGAACCCAGGAGATTTAACTTTCATTCCTTTCCTCCAGCTGTTGGCCAAATCTCTTTCTATCACCTTTACAATAATCAAGTTATTTTCTTTTTTTTTGTGAGAAAAAAAAAATCTACTTGTTATAATCTACGGCTGATTTTGTTACTTATTGGTGATAGCTATCATTGATCATCTGTAGCAGTTACAGGTTAATCTTCAGCCAGGTAGAGGAACCTTCTAGAAATTAGTTTTGAGAGTGGTAGTGACACCAGCTAAGCACAAATTTACTAATGACAGACCACATATTGCAGATGATGTAAGAGGTGGATCACATCCTATAATTCTATTTTTTTCACAGGTTTTTAATTCAAGAAGAGAAGCCCATAGTCTATCAATGTAGCAGATAAAAATGTAATGCATACAGAGAAAGAATGCTCTTCTACAATGTTTGTATTGAAAAGTACGATTTTCATGCTGGATCAAAGCCATCGTAGTCTCATTTATTCATAGACTATGTTGGAAATACAGATTATTATCTAGTTATGTGATTATTTTTGTGGAAATTCTTGTCTGCATGTCTGCAACTAAAACTCTGAAGCAAAAATAATCTCAGATTCTATCTTGGCATTATTTTTTATGTTATTGATATCATTTTAAAAGCTTAATAATATACTTGTATTTTTCATGGGACAGACACGAGAAGTAAGTGCAGGTAATATATTTTATGCATTTTTTTCAAAGTATCTCCTTCCCTTTCTTCCCATTTTTCTCAGTACTGTCTAATTTCCTGTGCTGGGTCTCTTTTATATTTTGGGTTTGTTTTCCTCTGTCATAGGTGTTCTCAATGGGCATATATGGGTCTTGTTGAGTATAAGCTAATGAGGGATGGTTAAAACAACTTTTTTCCTGTTGGAACAAAAAAAGACTTTCACTGAAATAAATTGTTTAGAGGAAGAGATTTATTCTGTTTGAAATTGCCCATGAGAATATATGTTTGAAAAAAAAACAAGTTGATATTTTCTATAGGAAATGCATCTGGAGGAAACCTATGAATACGTAGGCATCATTTAAACTCATCATTTATTAATGTATAAACATCAAATTTATATTTCCTGTACAATTTAAAGGCAAATTCTGAATAGCAAGTAATTCTGAATTTTCTTCCTACAGTTATTAACGATAATGGAATTGTTGATGAGCACCTTAAATTACAATGTCATTCACCTAATAGTGTAAAACTGGTTTATTACTTAAGGACTTGAATAAGTTAAGTTTTTAATCTCATGAGCATTTTCAGTCACTAGGACACGATTTCACACAGTGGTAGCGGTGAGTGAGAATTAAGACTTAGAAGAGAAAATGAACTAGTTCCTTTGTAACCTCTGCAAACAAGCTGCAGGTATTATAGCTCCCTTTGCCATAAAGCTTCACAACGCCTCTGAAATTTCTGAATGGGAGCTCTTCATGTGAAATATGAGAGCAACGATTTTTATATTTCAACTTCTGTTAATTGGTTCTAATTACTTGAACATTCCAGCAAATCTCTGAGTCTCACTGGAAGCAAAACTGTTGTAAAACTATGACCCACTTGGTCGGTTAAGACCTTACATGTGTGTCTTCCAGTGTATAAAGCAATCAGTTTTTATTCAGCACTGCAAGAAAAGCTTTCCCGAGTTCCTCACCAGGTTTTAGAATTGGAATTGAAATTGGATTTGATTTGATGGGAATTGATTTTTCATTCCCCTATGGCCATTGAAGAAGCCTTCAGGTTGTCCCTGTGCTGGGCAGTGCAAAGCTTCAGTTGCCCAAGAAGTTCATGACATAGGGCCAAAAGCTGAATATCACCTCCCTTCCTGTCCTAAACCTAACCAAAAGTGACTGTTCATTTTACACTGAATCTCATCTAAAATCAGTAAATTAGTAGAATACTAAAGACTACTGTCTGACAGAAACTCTTCATAAGACCATTTTCTTCATCAGTAAGGTTTTTCTAATCCTTTAGAATATTGGACTAAGAGATGTCCAGTAAAAAGGTTAGTCAGATTACTTAGCATGTGCCTAAATCTAACTTTCCTCTGACAGTGTCAAACAAGTTGGTTTGTTTAACAGATTCCTTCTTAAAACAGCTTTTGTACCACTTTTATCATAGTTCTTCTCTTTATATAATGTCTAAGTGTAATTCTAACCTTGATTGGCAACGATGAAAATGTTTTAAAATAAAATGTCACAAATTGTTCCCATAATCCATGCAGAGCTAAATTATTCATTAATGCTATCCTCAGAAAAAATGTAAACAGTATGTTTTATGATCTTACATCCTTGGAACTTGGTACTCCATTTTTCCCCACATTTTAACACCTCCCAGTGCTTCTTACATTCATTTCTTTCAGAAGATCTAAAAGAAGTAATTGTGTAGGCTGATTTCTGTAGTGCAATAAGCAAATAGAAGCTCTCTTAATCAGTCAGGTTTTAAGTCATACACAATTCATTTATTTGGGGAAGCTAACCAGAGGTTAATGCAATTCCACACCATGATGATTTTTTTCCTTCAACCTGAAGTATAAACTGCCTTTAAAATGCTGTGTTCTGTATTTAAATGTAGTAAACTTCAGTAACATTGCAGCATCTATATTCTTTTCGACCTTATCCTCTTCTGAGCTAACATACTGTTGGAGATAGTCAGTGTAATTATTCTCCTGCTGGGAACAGGTACCCTGCACTTCTCAGAAGAAATAAAAATGTCATCAGTAAGAATGTACTTCTATTATAATAATTTACTATCTCTTTTCTAATAACACTGAGAAATCCAACACCACCAAGGCTCAGATATGCTGCCTGCCATACTAATGAATAGGTTAACAAGTTCCCTGTCTTGTATTTGGACGCATATATACATATGTACTTATAATCCTGAACCTGACTAGTTCTTTTTCATAGATGAATTGGGAATATATATTATATATTGATCTAAAAAATAAAGTGAGCTAACTAAGTCTTAACACTTTTAATAAATAAAATGAAACTACTGCATTGAAAACCATATTAAAAACTGTAACTAAATGTAGCTACCTTAAGTCAACCCTGCAGACATCTACAGGCATGCGTGGCCTATGCTGGCAGAAACCATATACTTTGTGCTAAAAAATGATTCCATAATCAAGCTAATGAACATCCCAAATCTGTTTCTACTGGTATCAGAAGTATTATTGTCTTACAATATCCAGCAGTAATTATTCACAACAGTATCCATAAAGCCATCTAGGTACCTTAAATACAAACAGATTTTGTTTGGCCCATTGAAACAAACAAAGAAAAAATCCTAAAAAGTAGAGAATTTATTATATATATATATATATATATGCACATTGCATATGCATATGCTGTATAAAGCTGTGGTTCCATATGCTATATTTTAGAAAGATAAACTGTTTTACAGCCATGCCATAATGAATACTGTATTAAGCAGGGAAAAAAGGAGAAAAAAAGCACATACTTCTTTTTTAAATTGTGAGTATGGGTTTCTTTCTTCCTAACCTAAACTCTGCCTACTGTTTACTACTGATGTCTGAAATGACACTCAGACAAGTATTCCTGTGTTAGCCAGACTCCTTCTTCCTTTAGAAGAAACACACCTGTTTATAACCAAAGCTGCATGTTATGACACATCAGTCTTGCTTTGGTTGACGGTATCTGCCTTCTTTACCTTCTCTCAGGTGTCATCACGAGAACTTTAGTATTGTCTTCAACTGCTCCCTTTCCAAATTATATTCATTATCTTTCATTTAATAATTGAAGTCTGTGAAAGTATACCTAGACAAACTGAGAACTGTCTCTAACCAAACCTTGTAGCTTTGTGAGTTTAACCCCAGCCAGCAACTAAGCACCACACAGCCGCTTGCTCACTCCCCCCCAGTGATGATAAGCAGTTCAGCAAGTAGCAAAAGCAAAAAGCAGCCACTAACGAGCACTATACTCTAATATACAGTAAGGCAAGCAAGCCCCATGGCAAGTACAGAAGCCTGCTGATTAATACCTAAACAGCACTAACAACTATGAATTCAATCTAGCACATTCCAATTAAATCTGTCATTATCTCGAACCCTTCGAGCCCCACGTTGGGCGCCAAAAAGGACTGTCGTGGTTTAACCCCAGCCAGCAACTAAGCACCACACAGCCGCTCGCTCACTCCCCCCCAGTGGGGTGGGGGAGAGAATCGGAAGAGTAAAAGTGAGAAAACTCATGGGTTGAGATAAAGACAGTTTAATAGGTAAAGCAAAAGCCGCGCGCACAAGCAAAGCAAAGCAAGGAATTCATTCACTACTTCCCATCGGCAGGCAGGTGTTCAGCCATCCCCAGGAAAGCAGGGCTCCATCACGCGTAATGGTTACTTGGGAAGACAAACGCCATCACTCCGAACGTCCCCCCCCTTCCTTCTTCTTCCCCCAGCTTATATACTGAGCATGATGTCATATGGTGTGGAATAGCCCTTTGGCCAGTCTGGGTCAGCCGCCCTAGCCATGCTCCCCCCCAGCCTCCCATGCACCCGGCAGAGCACAAGAAGCTAAAAAGTCCTTGACTAGTGCAAACTCTACTCAGCAAGAACCAAAACATCAGTGTCTTATCAACATTACTCTCACCCCAAATCCAAAACACAGCACTCCACCAGCCACCAAGAAGAAAATTAACTCTATCCCAGCTGAAACCAGGACAATCATCCAAGACAAGCAGAGAATGGAAATGAGTTTAGGCCACAAAGATTTATGTATGTGCTAACCTGAAGCTTTGTGAATAGTCCTGTTGACTTCAGAGGGATTACTTATAGTCCATGAAGTTAAGCAATCTGCGTAAGTGATTGCAAAATTGAAACCTTAGATAGATTGTAATTGGATTTTGAAAAAGGCTCAGAAATTGAATACACAGCTATAAATCACATGTCCTTGAAGAGTTATAAATCACAAAAAAGGAATGTTTGAAATATAATTATGTTTCTTAGCAGCTCAGCTGTATGTGGACTAATGAATAGAATAAGATTAATTTTAAATTATCACAGATCATTAAATGTAAAGTCCCTGATGCATGTCGTATAAGTCAAAAGATATGAATCTTTGAAGGCACCCTTTTATTTACTTTCTTGTTACAACTCTAGCTACGATAAGTAAATTACCTGTGTGACACAGAGAAAGGAAGTTTATCAAATATTAAAGCCAGGTAAAGATCAAAGATGCATCCTACAAATATGCCTAATAATTAGGATAGAAACAGTATAAAATGAGTGCATTTATTACCAGCCATATCATGCGGGATATTTGGAGAGGACGCGGACTTTGTTTTAATTAGCTGTCTGTGTCACTGGGTTGCTTGGCCAAAGCCTCCTGATAAAGAAAAAAAAATTGTAGCCATTGGTCAAAATGCTTGTAACAAATCTTGTTTTAAATTGAAGCTATTTATTCAGAAACCAATCTACTACTGCAGCAGTAATCAATGTGTTTTCCCTTGGAGTAGAACTGTTCCTGTGTTACTGGAGGACTATTGTTAATTGCCTGTAACTAAATGATTGCTGTGCTTCTGGATGTAACTCCCTGGTACTCGCTCATTTGTTGTGTTTAACAGAATGCCTGTCCCCCTAAGGGTTAGCCAAGTAATTTTCCTCTACTATTTTCTACATTCAGCCTCAGCTCCTTAAGGAGGGTCAGGTCTGTAATTTGAGCAACGTAACACAGAGTCTAAATAGATTTTAAAAGGTTTGCACTTTTTGTCTCTCCCCTCTGATGTGGAATTGTGCTGAAATTGAATCTTTTTAGCATGGAGCCACTACAGGAAACTTAAATTTCAGCAGGAAAAACAGATCACACTTCAAAGGGAGGATAATTCCTGCTGCAGCAACTGTGCTCAAATCGCAATGCAAAAGGCAGAATAAAGCGACAGAATAAAGCAGCAGAAAAAATTGTTATTGTGAAGGCAGCCTGCTGTTACACTTTAACTTAGCTTTAACAGTTGCTATGTCATTGTTGACATACACATCACCAACACCCTTGGCGTTTACAGAGCACCTTTCAGGAGCAACGCCTCCCGTGATGCACCCTCCCCAATTCACACTGGGAAAACTGAGGCACAGAAATGTGAAATGGCTTCAGTCGTGCAAGGGGCCGATAGCAGAGGCAGGACCAAGCCTTCCTCTCCTCACACCTTCAGTTCAGCGCAACACAGGGTAATGCTGTTCACAAAATCCCTGAGGCAGCTCAAAGCCAGCCAGTGCCCCCATGGGACATGGTTTAGCATCCTGCAGAAACACTAACTCAAGGCCTGAAAGCAATAAGCTTGGTGTGGCACTGTGCCTTCCATGGCACTGCACAGACACGGCTGCCCCACTTCCAGTGCTTTGGGGGTTAGCTCAGACATTTGCAGAGGCGGGTGTAAGGCTGCAGCAGTCTGCCAGGCTAATCACTGCTCCTCTCTGCCTCTGGACCCTGACAAATAGCACCCAAGACAGAGAGTGAACATGTGCTGATAGATGTTGTCCAGCACAGAGGAAAATACAAGCTTGCTATGCTAGATGGGTAGATCGTGAAACTTACTTTGCAAACAAATCTGTTTAAGAAAGAACCGCCTTATCCTTGTGCTTATAAGAGACCGCAATAGGCTCAGCAGCAGCACATAAAAAGGCAATTTCTAGTACGTTTCGGGATGACTTAGAGAATTTTGTTGTTTGCTTTGGTTGCTTAATTTAGGATAGTTTCATGTGTGTTCAGATAGACTTTATTGAAGTAAAAATATAGGCATAAACTTGAATTATTTTATGGGGAAAAAGATAAATAAGGGGGATTCTTTGATGGCAGAAGTGATGCAGTGCATTAGTCTGATTTCATGCACAGTGACAGAGAACAGATGACTACCTGCAGTTATTTTTTCCATTTAATCTCAAAATCATTAATTTAGGAAAAATTTTTGTTTTCCAGTCTGAAGGTTTTTCCTTGCCTTTAATGAGTCATAACAGCAGGCACATAAATAGAGTATTTTGTGCCTAGCAACCCGAAGTATTAAAGCCTTTCTTCTAGTTACCATTGAACAGCTGCCTCACCTGTAGTACAAAATGATAAACAGAGTATAGTAAGCCAGTACAGAGTAATTTCCATTTCCATTTATATTCTAAAATACTGTATTACTTGTCTATGCAAACATTTTTTTCTTGGGTGTTTTTAATAACATTCCCCTCTCTGGACCAAAAAAATTATTGAAAGTAGGAAATAACCATGCCAGTCTTAAAAATAGCTAACATAAAGGAGTTTCCAGCACAGTTTTGGAGAGAATGACATGGAATATAAATGCCCTTTTATTTTATCTTATTACACTTTTAGTGTCTTCCAGAGAGCAATGAAATCTTCTTATAGTTGCCTCAAAATAATAAAAAAGTGCGTGATTCTCAGTAGACGCAGTCAAAATAAATGGAATTGTCACTTTCTCCTCTAACCTTTTATTTCTCTAATTGAATTGTATTGTGCTGGAGTAACATATCTACATAATCACACACACAAAAAAAAAGGGTTACTTCAGGGCTACCCTACTTCACTCAGACAGAAGCTGGCCACTGGAAGAGGATACTGTGAAAATAACACAGAACTGAGCTTTCTCCAGCATAGATTTTTATGAAGCAAACTGTATATCTTGGATTTCCAAGATTGGATTTCTTGGCATTCCTCAAAACTGAGTGATAGTGGAAAAGTATGGGTGGTCTTAAGATATGCCATTTATTACTCATTTCAAATTGCAGCATTGTTAGTAATGCTCTTCCTCCTCCCACCTTTCTTTTTTAACATTGCCAGTTTCCAGTCAATAAGCAAATGAAAAGTAACAACAAAATGCATGCCATGTAACTGTGTGAGCTTCCTTGAGCGTGCAACGGTTAAGACTGGGGGCTGAAAGTCCATGATGGCATATTACTTATGCACTGATAAGTGGCCCCACTGAGGGTACTGCTGGTGGTATACAGTTGTGGCCACATTTGACCAGAGTCCCTGTCCTCAGGAACAGAGCTACTTGGCAAGGCTCTCATCATGTGAGTCTCCAGTGGCAGAGTGCAGCGAAGACACCAGGGGGTCACAGTCTGAATGGGAATGTCAGAGCGGACAAATCAGGATGGTTTGCCAAGCCCACATGGGGAAAGGGGAGAATAAAGATCAACTGCAGATTGTTGGGAAACTGTGTCAAAGATATTAACACATAACTGAGATGTGAGGCTGTGGGGTTCCTTGGATAATTTGTCTTCACATGTCTCAAGTTTTTGAGGTTTTTAAAATATTTTTTTTTATTTTGAAAAAAAAAGAAAATTAAATCTGTAATGTAATCTTATCCAGTGACTGAAGAGAGGAGCTGTGTTTGCATTATAGTCCCCAAAAAAGAAACATTCACCTCTGCTTTCATTGTAAGTGGAATGTCAACATTTATCTGTGTAAAGCAAACTGTGATATATCTACAGAGAGACAGAAGGAAGAGAGTTATCAAATATATCTTATATATATGCACATACTCATACACGCACACACATCCCCAGCAATTGTTATTTTTTAAATGAGCAATTCAGATGGTGTACCAGAGGAAAAACTATTTTGTTAAAGAAAAAAAGTCTATTAATTCTTCAAGGGCCCTAAAATGAAATAAATACATAAATAACCCATCATTCATTATTTTATTTTAATGTTTAACATAAGTGTGAGGTCTGCTGCTAATTTTTCTGTGTTTTGGAATGTGGTTGTTACTGCGTTTTGTAATTCTTTGCAGAGCTGATGTACACAGTTGAGCTTGCTGGTGGACTTGGTGCTATTCTGCTGCTGCTAGTTTGTTTAGTGACTATCTACAAGTGCTACAAAATAGAGATTATGCTCTTCTACAGGAATCATTTTGGAGCTGAAGAACTAGATGGAGGTAAGGCAGCTTCTTAGTATGTTTCCTACTTTCTAAGCATGCCTGTCTTTTATTTCTATCCACCAAGGCCCAAATTTCATTTCAGTTCAAGATGCGTTAACAACTGCAATTTGTATTTCTCACTGCATTAGGTACTGACTTGAATATGCATTCCTCATACAGCACATTAGCAGCAGTGATTGCTGAGCTGATGTACGTGCTGTTCTCTGGAGCTCCAGAAGACATCCATGTCTTTTAGATTTTTATTCCAGATATTGAATGTAAATTACCAACATTGATGCATTAAAGATTTTCACTTTCTGTCAGTACTGAAAGCCAGCTTCACTTCTCCACAAGCTAGGGAGCGTCTTCCCTAATTGTATTCGCCAAATAGGTAGAGGTTCAAGTGAATCTCAATTTACTGCTTGTTTAAACCGATCAGTTTCAATAAACTGTACCAAGTGTTTGGGAATGTACCAAGAAGTTCATTTTCTTGAGTTCATTTACTTAATCACTGAGAGAGTGGCTAATGGTCATTAAAGTTATTCTGTGATTCAAGGACATCCAGCCTAAACAAAAGTAATCAGCAGTGCATGCACCAGCTTGTGTCAAATGTATACATGCATTTTCTTTTCTTCTCTTTTTAAGCACTGAAGGAAAAGGTCTTCTTTGCGTCTAGCCCTACTAATCAAAACTGCTATTGAACAGCAAACTGGGTTGAGCTGCAGGCTCTGATTAATTAGGTTTTGTTTCTTGGGTCAGAGTTCCTGATGTTTTGTGCTACCACTACATCTTTGGTGACGGGACCTTCTTTTTTACTGAAATACTAATAAAAGTTATTTTACAGGTCAAGGTAATAGCCTGTGGGCAGAAGCCACTGTGACATATTAAAATAAATATGTACTGTTAAACAAGCACTGGCCAAATCTGTCATCAATAAGGGAGAGAAGCAGCAGCAGAATGAGAGGTCCTTATATAAGGGAAAGACTTCCATAATAAGATCACTATGGAATGACCCACTTCTGCCTCCTATCTAAAAATGCACAGGGATTCAAAATAGAAAATTCTCCGAACAACAAGCCCAAGAGCATTAGAACATTTTGTATCCTTCTACTGGATTTACAAAAAGGATGCATTAATATAGTAGCTCAGTGGGGGAAAAAATTAGGTTATTCTACTTATTTTACAGAGAAGGAAACTGAGGCCCAGAAGGACTGTGACTCATGGAGGATTTCGGCAGACACCTTTTTTTTTTAGGAGCTGAGGTCCTCTGTTCTCCATAAAGCATCCCCAAGTTTAAATAGGCATGCTTACTTGCATGAATTGTGTGAATGTAATAATAGTCATACTATATTATGCAGAAATAGACAGTTTAATAATTATTTAAATAGATGCAATTTAATGTTTTCTCTCTCAGTATCAGTAATTCTTACTTTTACAGCTGTCATTTATTGTTATCTCAAATCATTCCAATTCATTTGCAAACTTACTCTACCAGGTGTTACACTTGACTTTCTCTCCTCCCATCCCAAACATTGGTCACATGGGAACAACAATACTTTAATCACACATTTTAAACAACAAAAGGGTGACCTCTAAAGGATACTGTTCTGGGATTTAAAACCAATATCCATTCAGTTTATCCTTCTGAGCAAAGTTCATCATTAAAGATAAAGCATGGATTCTCCTTAGATGACCAATGGAAACACTGATAACTTGAGTGTTTAACAGCAGTAATATAAGAAGAAAAATACTACTTGCAGATTCCTAATGGAAACCTGTAGTTTCTACTGTATTCAATATACTGGCAACATGGAGAAAAACCATTGTGCCAATGAAGTTACTGCAGCTGGACTTTTTACTCTCTTTCATTTACACACTTGCAAAAGCAAGAAGACAGAGACAAAATGCCCCACAGAAGACCAAGCCATGGCTTGTGCATAAATAAATTGCAGACATACCTTCAGATCCTTTCCTTTGACTTAGTTTGTTACTGACAGACGCAAAATGCTGAACTCTAAAATCTTCTAACCGCATCTCCTGCAGCGCAACAGCAGAGCACCCACGTGCTATTCATAATTTACACCATGTTCTACTATACTTTGGGACAGCATATAGATAAGCAAACATCAAAATATCACAAGCTTTTTTTGTGTGCACTATATTATACCCAGAGAGGATTTCAAACACTTTAAAAGTGAGGTCCAATTAAAATTTTCAGTTGAAAATCTCTTTTTAAATGCAACACTTCATTTCTTCCCTGATCAGAGAACAAGCCCTTCAGGACGTCAAATCTCATCACAATTCCTCTTTCCTTTCCAAGCCTTAGACACATCAGTTTTTCTCAAGCTGACATACGCATTTCTGTGGGAGGCATGGGTAAATTGTGAGAAATACTTGAAAACGAAGTATTCAACCCTTACAGCTAATGCAACTTAATTTATTACCTTTGGTAGGGGTACTGCAGATTAAGCAAGTGATCACAGCTGCTGATTCCTCATTTCTCTAATTTTCAGCTTTGAATTTCCTATTTTCTCTCTCATCCTGGGGACTAGACTCTGCTTCTGGTTTTTTTTCTCTCCTGCAAATACTTTAGCTCAGTTTTGCCTTTATTGTCTCCTGAGAACAAGCATTGAAGCCCCTTTTTTGTTTTCATGGTTAATTCCCTGCATTTCCTGCTAAATTGGAATATAATAAAATACAGCTCACATTTTACCGCTTTTCCTCCCAATCCGCGCCTGTGCTTTCCAGATGCCTGGGAGCTGACTTCACATCAGGGGACTGCGTGATGGACACCGTATTGTGTCCTTCAGTGTGGAGCAATGTGACGTGCCAGTGTTTAGTCAGGGGACCTCACTGTGAACGTTTGACAGATCCCCCTGCGAGCTGGAGCACAGGGGCAAGAAAAACACTCTGACCCTTGGCAAAACAGTAGTTTTCTCACCTGCAGGTGTTTCGCATGACCTTGAGTCTCAGAGATATAACTCACTCCTACCAATTTGGTGGTCAGAAACTCCAAAATCTGTTTAAGTGGAGAATTGCAGTTCAAGATGTCTCCACATACAAGATGAAAATGATACCTTGAAGTGCTATGCAAACAAAGAAATGTCCAGTATTATTCTGAAAACAATAAAATTTTAAGAAATAGATACTTCACTGGAAACTTCGGAGGGCTCAGCATTGTTAAATGTCAGGCAACCCTTTTTAGGTTTGCAGCTCTAAACTTATAAGCTTATTTTAAAAAGCCTTGTCCATAAAGTGCACTGTAAGGACTAACACATTATTAGTGAAAGCCACTTTTAGAAGTGATGGTTTCTTCTATTTTGCTGTACATTGAGCTCCAACACAAGAGATTTTATACCATGTTCATCTTTTGAGGCATGTTTTAGCAGTTACTGTTTATGTATTTTTATTTTCCAAGGATCTTCTCTTGCTGCCTTTCCCAGTTTTTAAATGACTTGATGAACAAATTAAGTATTGTACTTTAACTAACAGAGAAGAATAAAAATGCAAGTAAATGTTTACAAGTACCTGCGATCAACACATGCCCTGACTTCTTGCCCTTGCGCTCTGTGACCTTAAAAGACTGTTAGTACCAAAAGAGATATTACCACTGTATAGACATCTGCTCTTTGCCTACATACGAGCTGACTTCCAGGCCCCCTAAAATCTATGGAAATTTTCCCAGGATTTTACCTGGGGCAAGTTTCTCCTTTGTGAGACTGTTCCTGCTCATGAAATCATGCAAGGATCAGTCCCCAGGCATAACAGCCACAGCAGACACAATGAGGGTGGAGAGGGGAGTCAGATCAGTTCTCCAAGCAGCACCGTTTATGATGCTGCCTTAAAGCAGCCAGGAGGCTCAAAGTCATCAAAACAGCTATTTTCAACTTTTTATTGCCATTTGAAGACCTGAGAGTTTCCAGCAGATGTGCAAATGTCTGTATGCCAGCTTTAAGGTATACTAAGGATAAATCCAGAAGTCTACGGATGACAGGCAGAAAACCATTGAACATGGTCAGATAGGGAAAATTACTCAAAATCACAAAATTATATATGTGTTTACATTCCAGATTCCAGTTTCAGTGAAAAGAGCATATGTTATAGTCAGCAATAGAAACAGTCTGCAGGCACCATCCCCTGGCATTACCTGGGTACATTAGTAACCATTTAAATTGGTGGAAGTTTTTGTACGAAGGAATTAATAAGCAAGAGGTGAACACTATCATAAAAAATTTTACATTAAGAGGCTGGCATTAAAATTGCTAAGAATAAAAAAAATAGCAATTGAAGAGAAAGACTGAACAAATGTGCTATAAAGAGTTTTCTAATGAAATTTACATAAATATCCTTTCTTACAACTAGGCTGATGAGAAGTCAAGCCTTAAGGTCAAGAACAAAAAACTTGTAGGCAGCTGATAACTAGAAAGTGAGAGCTTTGCTTAGCAGCTGATATGATGACCTTCACAATGACCCTTGGTGCCCTTAGGTCCCATCTGCTGTTTCTACAGTGTTGGAGAGGAGCTGCCCATGGTGTCCTCGATCTTATTCTCAGCTTTCCTTGCCAAGGCAACCTTGGTGAATTGAGGAAAGACATAGCCTCTGTGCAGCTGGGCTGTCGGCAGGGAAGGCACCTGGGAGCCAGGGCTGGGGAGTTCCTCCGGGTTTCCCTTTCAGTTCTGCAGGTGGCTGCTCCGCACTCCCCCCCCCCCCGCTGAAATAAAACAGCGCTCCTAACGTGATTAAAATGTGTCGCTGCTTAGCTCTCTAAATTCAGGAAATCTTGTTTGGATTTGATACATGACATCTATAGTGGCTGTTTCTTGGCTGTGCTGGTTGCACTTTCTTAAGAGATGAGTTTCTACTGCTTGCTGAGGGGAAGCAAATCAATGCTCAAATTAGGAGACTGATGAAACAGTTTCTGCTTTGAAGTCTCTGTTGCACCTGGGAGTGCTTAGGTAAACATTATTTTTGTCCTTACTATTATTTAGCTGCAAAAGACTAGCAGGGTTCATGGACAGACCTATGGGATTGTTCAGATAATATCTTATTTACTGTACAAGACAAGAGAAGGTAGGATGTACTTCTTAGTTGTTTCCTAAGTTTCATCCCAGTAAACCTCTTACACAGCAAGGAAAGGCAATGCTTTGAGATTCTTAATGTTTCAGTGTGACTTAGTTGCTAACTTTCAAATATAAATTTTACCAATGGTTTAGGCACCACCAAGGCCCTTGTATTAAGGGTTATGCTGTGCAGGTATAGCTAGACTGAAATTACTGCTGAAGTTAGTGACTTTGCAATTACAGAATCTTCCCTGGGGACCCACAGAATAAGTCTGCAATAGCAGCTTCACCACAGCATATGTATTCTTATTGGCTATTGGCAAACTGTAGCAATAAGAAATCCTGCTCTATGACTGTCAATTTCAAATTCTATTAAAATCACCTTTATAAAAATGCAGCTTTCATCTTTCTAAATATTACTGGTTACAAAAAGATTTTCCTCTTATTTAATTACAATTTTATTGTTGGAGAACTGCTTCTCTTAACTCTTTTTGTTGATGCTATTAATTTACATCTGAAATGCAATTCAAACAATAAAATCTCAACTTATGTCTCCATTGAATATGGGATTTTCTAGATGCTGTCCTTGAAATTTACTAATTCAAAGAAAAATTCCTGCTTTCTTCTCTCTTCCTATTTTATAACATCTAAAGTACATGCATGATATACGTATTAAAAAATAAAATATCACCAAGAACATCTTTAGATTCCAAACTAAAAGATTGTTATAGATTAGAAATTACAGATGTAAAACAGAAAAAAAAAAAGACTAACATATATAAATCAATGAAGACTGATATATCTCCTGTTCCTCAACCAGCAGTTCTGTCAAATGGTTCTAAGCTTTCAAGTATTTTATCAAAGGCCAAAGCACATATTGCAGATTTCTGAGGCAGGTGAGATGAACGCAGCATATTGGCATCTGATTTCAAGAATCTTAAATTGAAAGCCTCTTTCCAAGCCATTTCTCCCTTGAGTTTTTTTTATATCTATAATGATTTACTTAACTTTTCACTGCTTTTGCCTAGATCAAGGCTGTCTTAGCTCCAGTTTTCAAAATACTTAACCCAGTGATAAGATACAAGTACTGTCACTGAGATCAACAGAACTAAGGAATATACATAAAATTAAGCATGTATTTTATAAAGGAAAATTGTTGCTTTGTTGAATTAGGACCCTAATAAGAGCATCACTTTTTGACACTTTTTATTTAAGAAAATTCTTTAGTATAGAAAAAAATTATATTCTCCCATTTTCAGAATTTACATGACACTCTTTATTACTACCTCTTCCTACTTTCACCTTTTTTAAATAGTAGCTAGTTTCTTTCAGCCTTTCACAGATAACTACTATGCTATGCTGTGTTTCCAGCCAGGTAGTTACCATTTGGTCTTTCAATATCTACTATTAATACATTTTTTCTTAGTTTGGTGTTTGATCTGCAAAACCCAGGAAAATATATCTTACAGAAAGAATTTATTTTATACCTGAAATCATGTCATTGTATTATTTTTTGGTTGAATTTTTGTCTGTGGAAAATCACCCCTAATTTTCAAGAAATGTCAAATGCAACATTGATATCTGGGATTTTCATAAATGTTCTTATAAAATCAACTTTGAAATTGGTATTTTTTTTATTTTTTCATGTTCTTTAGACTTCCAAAATTCAATATGGCTTAATGGAGGGAAAAAAAAGAAGGAAAAAAAGGGGAAAAGAGAGGGAAAAAGAAAGGCACATATATTGCTTTAATATTTTTATAAATTTGCCTACTAGGGACAAAGGACCTTTTTTTTTTTTTCTGGTCTATGGTTTGCTGAGAATACTCCAGAACATATTTAGAATTGATTACATTTCTTTAACCTCTTCCCCAGTGTAGCATTTACAAAACCTCCCTCCAATTCACCATTACCCACTCTGCACAAGGATATGAACTATCATTAGGAATGCTACACTTAAAAAATACTTTGTCACAGAAAAACCAGTGTTGGCAGTTCTTAACTTTTATTAACATTGAAAGGGTTTGACATTTAAAAAGAAAAGAAAATGTTAAGGTGAACTTCATAAGCAACAGTCAACAGTGTGAGGAAAAGTATAAGCATTTTGAAAGACTTAGGATTTGAGCATTTTACTAAATTTAAATTACATTTTAAATTACATTTAAATTCCATTTTTCATTACATTAAAGGTGATGAATACTATTGCAATGTGTACATTAAATATAGCCCCACAAATAATGAAACAAATACAGATTATGAAACACCATAGTCATTATAATTTTGAAGCAGCTACAGTCTCTGGGAAATTTTGAAAGCTCAGTACTTTGCAACCTTTCCTGAACACAACATGTTTTTTTTAAAGAAAGAGTAAAGCCTCCTGCATTGGCTTGACTCCAACTCCCTGCAGCACTGGGAGGATCCAGTCTGTCACTTCTAAGAACCCCACTTGAAAACCTGAAACTCTGAGTTAAATCAGCGCATTGCTCCTAGACTCCAGTAATGAGTATCTGAGTCTTTACTAGGCTGGCATGTGCTCTGGCAAAGGAGGGGAATCAGCTGTCCAGTTCCCTATTGATATAGAAATGGAAGATCTGCCGAAGCCAGATGTGTTGCCAGCTACACCTAGCTGCAGAGCAGCCTGTGCGTGGTCAGCTGCATTCAGTGCACTGAATGTTTCTGAAGGCACTGCTAATTACTCTAGAGGATTTCAGGATGCACAGAGGTGTGGCTTGACCCTGGCATCTAGGTCTTACAGCTTCATTAAAATAAGATTCACTATTAAATATGACGTTGTGGGATTTCTCTTTGTTTTCATCTATTAATCTGTTGTGCTAAAACATAACATGCCAGCTGAAAATCAGAGTTTGTCATCTGCTTGAACATGGCTGATAAGAAAAAACTGACTCTATGAAGGCTTTTTTTTTATTTTTAATTTTTCATCCATAGATATAATTCTTCTGTCCCCCATTAGCAGACATATCTGCAATGTTTAAGGTTTAATAAACTCTCAAAGGCCCAAACTGCTGCCTTCTTGGAGTGCAACATGGAAATCATTGGAAGACATGTACAGCTTATAAAACAAATTCAAAGTTGAACCTGTGTGCTGGTCCCTGTAGAAGAGGAAGTTTTATCTATCTTTCTGTAGGCACCAGCTTACTATTTCTTCATGTGTAGCTGTTAAAAGAACATGCATACAGATGAGTTCTTAGATGTCTGATAGCAATTTACTTACCCAAAGATCCCATTTGCATGTGACAATGTAGATGCATATAGAGTCTGGGTTTCATTTTATGCTTACATTGAGCCTTTAAGTGACTGCTGCTGAGCACATCCTCGGAATAACAAGCAGCATTTGCAACTTCATCCTCTAAAAGTTTTTATCACTTCTGCTGGATTAACACTGTACAAAGTTACAAGGAGTATGGTAACATATTCTACATTTGGGTGGCTAACGAATGGAATGGATAGCACTAAAGAATGCATGTTGCAACGATGCAACATGTTTTGGCTAAAATCCTGGGCTACTAAATGAAGTAATGTTTCCATGTGTTATTAATGAAGTTAGGATTTCACCCTCAATGTTTATCCCTAAGATTGATCCAAACAATTTTGTCAGGCCTGTGGCTGAGCGCAGCTCCATGACCATCCTCAGTGTCCTCGCTTTCAACTCCATAGAACAGTTAAAATGATATGGAAAAGTTTGTACCTCCCAGTCTGTTTTGACCAGACTCTTGCAGTATCAGTTGTTTTGGGCTGACTGAAATATTTGTGTACTGTGTGCATCATACCTTGAGCACAGGCTATATTTGATCCCATTGTGATGAACAAACCCAGAGCTTCCACATGCTCTCATAGCTGTCTACAGTACAATAACAAAGAATTTTTTTGCATCAAGTCTGGGTGAATTTGGCCATGCAAGGTCTGCTTTAGGTTTTGTTTCAATATTTTCAATTAATGGATACAACAAAACTTCACAGAAACGGAGGCTGTTGAGTTGAAGAACTCCATTCTAGTTGTACACCACCTGTAGGCAGTAGAAAGCAACCACAAACCACGTAACTGAAGAGGATTACTTGTCCATTCACAAAGAACGGGAAGAGGAAACTTATTACACCAAAATATTTCAAAGTATTGCAGTTGCATGATATTGTATGTTACATTCAGCTGTGTTCACTAAATTAAAGGACAGCCATACATAATACGGCTCTGCAACATACCTGGAGGCAATGCAAGATGAACTTATTCTGATATGTTTCTAAAAAAAGAATCCTGAAATGGTTAGGGGAATAAGAGTGCTTTCAGGTACAAAAGTATATGTAGATAACTGCTCTCAGTCTCCATGGGAAAGAAAAAAAATTTCAGATGAAATGATCAACATCCCTGCCTTTGGTTACCAGCAGGTATTTTTCTTCCTAAGTGTGGGAGGAAATGGGTAGTGAGTAACTATATTCCAGTTTATTGCTAATGCACAGGAGTCTGACAAAAACAAATCTTTGAAATGGCATAATCCATATCTAAACTCAAAGTGCAAGCAACAACTAATCACATTTTCATTCCGAGGATGCTTGGATAGAAGACTTAATTGTTTGCTGATGAAGGGAAATAAAGAAATTCTCATTTTAAAGAAAAGCTTAGTTTGCCACCAGCTTGCTTTTCTTTTGAATTTGGATTTTTGCCCTTTTTTTCTGACACTGAGTATTAGATCCAGCCAGTATCTGAACTTATTGCGTAGCCAAATCAGTAATTATTGTACTACATAATAATATAAGTAGTAATATCAAGTCCTTTATGACTTGATTTGTAATTAGGAGCAGATAAGGAATTTTCTGATGAAGTGTTTTTTTCTTGGAAAAGGCAGATGTGCTGACACCAAATATTTTCATGGGTAAAATATTTACTGTTCCAGTAAATGGTCAAGAAAACACAAAGCTGTGATGGACTTCCTGCATGCTTGCTGGGAGTCTGGGGACTCCTGATGCATTGCTCGAAGGAAGGCTTAGATGGAAAACAGCCTGAGAGCAAAGGGCTTGAGAGCAAAGCCAAGAGCTTCCTGCTTCCATGTGACATGGCCAAGAGACTGGCGAGATGAAAGCCCCAGGTCCCAGAGTTTGACTCAGCCATAAGATCCGCATATCTGCAGGCTCCCATCTTTCCCTCTCAGTCTATTACGACAGAACATTAAAAAACATGAATTACGATCAGAAATATTCTTTAGAATGTAAGCATCAGCCCCACCCATTACAAGCAGGAGTAGGTGGGACCATTTAATTGAGAAGACCCGCATGCAGAGACGTTATCTACTGTGTGTTTAAATACTTGCCTGGAGATGGGAGATTTCAACAATTTTATGAGTTCTCCCATTTTTCATTACAACTGAAAGTCTACATTTTTTGACTACCCATAACAATTAGAGAAAATAGTAACTAATGTTGTCGCTCTTCGATCACACCGCAGAAAAGGTTGCTTCTGCTGTCTGCGTAGTTATCTGCCTGCTGTAGTTCTTGAAACATTTCACAGAGTTGGCAATGTAACCCACATACTTTTAATAAACTAAAAGCAGGCTAATACATAAATATCAGAGAAGTAAAACAAAGGCATATGTGATCATCCCAGGCATTTCATATTTTGCAAATTGTCTGCTCATGCCACTATGTCAGCCCACCAGATAACAAAATTACCACATAAGGTAATTCTGCTGTAAACTGAACTTTTTACTTTTCATCAAACAAAGTTAAAAATAACTGACAGATGGGGAGTATAATAGCTCAGGGAAACCACTGTGCTAATGCATCTAACAGTTTCCTAAACTGGACTACACATCTTGCTGGATTGGAGTTTGAATAAATTCATGATTGCCTGAACCCACCTGTGTAGATCTACCCTAGATCCTGGCTGTTCATAGCCCTTCAAATGCTACTAAAACTAGGAACTAGGGTGGAAGGAAATGTTCCCTGCAATACAGGATAATGCAGTTGTAGTCAGTGGAAATGCTGGAGCCTCCATGGTATGAAAAATGTATATTTCAAATAAATGCACTAGTGCGATATTTACATATGCAATAAAAGAGTGGCATAGCATGAATAATTTTCCCTCTAAGTAAGAATGTGCAAACCATGTCAACAGGCAATACTCTGAGCCTTTAAAACAGTTTGAACACTGCATTATTTCTTATTATTTACCCCTTTGAGAAATGATACATTCTCACCTTTACTCAAAGACTTTCAACAGAGCAACACTGCTCTCAAGTATGTCCTATGGTTATGACCATTAACAAGATGACAACAGAAAATGGCATCACCACACCATTTTGTCGTTTGTCGTAATTTTCCCATATATCTCTTGACCTCTCTGTGTGTCGACTAGGTTGCTGGGTTAACACTGTCCTACTGTAGAAACAAAAACCTGCTATGTAATCTCCCTCTATCTCATACTTGATCCATTCAGTGTTATTTCAAGACATTGTCAAAGGCATTAGGTGCTTGTCTGTTGTGAAGGATCATGGTTTCACAAATACTCAAGAGAAAAATAACAGAAAGAGTGAACCATAGAAGGCAGTCCTTCTCTTTTTCTTGTTTTTCTTTTTTGTTGTTGTTGGGTTTTTTGTTTGTTTTGTTTTCTGTGGATATAACAATCCAATAGATAATATCGCACAAAAAGTGTGCAGGGGAGAGAATGAGCACACAGTCATTTCATGGGTTTGGTAAGTTTGAAAGTAGTTACAGTTTTACCATTTTAATTTTGTCATCTGCAAATGTTAACGAGCATAGTGTGCATGGTTCCTCAGAAGGGAGAGTGAACTGTTCAAGATTAGCACTGTTTCATTAATTACATTTATAATCTTTGCACCCATCCTGTATTTGGCAGGCTTTTCCAAATAATGCTACCAGAATACAAAAAGGTGCAAAATAAGGAAAGGAGTGCCACAGTAAATAACTGAAGTCAGCATTGAAGGAATATAATGTTACTTATGACACACAGTTGAGTATTCAATCAGGTCTCTTTTACAAGAAATTGATATTCTCGATAGCCTGTGCATAATGTTGTCGAGAGACTTAGAAGGATGTTAACATTTCATTACTCTTGCCATTGATTTTTTTCTGCTTTCTTCACAACAAAAGTCAAAACGTGACCTCTTATTCCACTGAATTAGTTCCAGAGCACTTGGCATTATTGACCTCCTAATGAAAATTAATGATGGTTCTTTTGATTCAGTCTTTCAAGTAGGCACACCAAGCACATTTAAGAAACAGGCACATTTATTTCTCATATTGAAATGAAATAACATACTGTTAAGTAACAAAATGCACATTAATGGAACATTAAATTTGCAAATTTAAGCACATAGAATTCAAGAGATTTAAACTGCGTTATCAGGAGCTGATGCTGCAGAGATTTAAGCTTGGCAGTAATTTCAGACCTGGAAAGCCAATAAGTTTTACAAGTAAAGATACACATATGCTTAGAACATTTCAGCCCCAGGCCCTAAATTTATAGTAAAAAACTGGCAAGACTGAAATGTTTTTACTGTGCAGCAGAGACAACTGCACATTAGCTTAGGTATTTCCATGCTTTCTTTTCCCTTTTAAAGCTAGAGAAGAATTCAAATTCTTTTCAGCGGCTTTTTTCTTCTGTGCTCACAAGCTATCACCCCACAGTTGAGTGGAATTCCTTCATATGGAGCCTTGCACAAATGTTTATGCACAAACTGACTTCAGTCTGTGGATATGGATCCCTTCTCCCTTGCACCTCTGTAAATAAGAATTACATCTACCAGGTGAAATAGGAAAGGTGAATGGATTTTTATCTGGAGACTGAGTGAAACCTAGCCATTTTATCTAAACAACTTCTTATTCCTGGGAAATTCTCCCAGAAATAATTCCTGGGGAATTATCTAGGAAATCTGCAAGAATAATGAATGAACTAACTTACTTTCTTCCTCTCTTTCCTTAGACAACAAAGACTATGATGCATATCTATCCTATACCAAAGTGGATCCTGACCAGTGGAATCAAGAAACTGGAGAAGAAGAAAGATTTGCTCTTGAGATCCTACCAGATATGCTTGAAAAGCATTATGGCTACAAGTTGTTCATACCAGACAGAGATTTGATTCCCACAGGAAGTAAGTCGTCTTTGTGCTTGCGTGTTTCCTAAACAGCAAATGCAGTGATTGCAGTGATTGTTTTGGTATCTTTTCTATGCCTACTCCTTCTTTCCTCCCTATTCTTAGGGAATGATGAAGATAAGCCACCAAACATACTTAATGTGTATTTCCCAGATAAGAGGATTATTTTTTAGCAATTGTATTATATTGATTGAAGGTGAGACAGTGCAGAAAGGGCATGCATAAGTAAAGGAAATAAATGAGACTAACATTTTTTCACAAATTTTTGAGAGCTTGCATATCTAGGAATGAATACAGAGGTCTTTGTTTTCTGTTCCTTAGAGTCTGCCTGTTCCTTAGAATTTTCTCCCTCTTCTGGGAGCAGGGATTTGCCTCTGTTGTTTCTCCTCAGTCTATGGCAGCAGAGTGTTGTCTTAGATTAATTTTTGAGCACTTGTCTTATTTTGTAGCTTACATTGAAGACGTGGCAAGATGTGTAGACCAAAGCAAGCGACTGATCATCGTCATGACTCCAAATTATGTGGTAAGAAGAGGCTGGAGCATCTTTGAACTGGAAACAAGGCTTCGAAACATGTTAGTCACGGGTGAAATCAAAGTGATACTGATTGAATGCAGTGAACTACGAGGAGTTATGAACTACCAGGAGGTCGAGGCCCTGAAACACACCATCAAGCTCCTCACTGTCATTAAATGGCACGGACCAAAATGCAACAAGTTGAATTCCAAGTTCTGGAAACGTTTACAGTACGAAATGCCTTTTAAGAGGATTGAACCCATCACACATGAGCAGGTTTTAGATGTCAGTGAGCAGGGGCCCTTTGGGGAACTGCAGACAGTCTCCGCAATTTCCATGGCTGCTGCCACCTCCACTGCTCTTGCGACTGCCCATCCAGACCTGCGCTCCACCTTTCATAACACATACCATTCACAGATGCGCCAGAAACACTATTATCGAAGCTATGAATACGATGTACCTCCTACCGGCACCCTGCCGCTTACCTCAATAGGTAACCAGCATACCTACTGCAACATCCCTATGACACTTATAAATGGGCAGCGGCCGCAGACAAAAACTAACAGGGAGCAGAATCCGGAGGAGGCTCACACAAACAGTGCGATACTGCCTCTCTTGCCACGGGAGACCAGTATATCAAGTGTCATTTGGTGACCGAAATGCAAGGGGCTGTCAACCCCCTTGAATAGGAGCTGAGTCTGCAGTCCGGTGCCTGGAACTACATCCTCGACTGCTGCTGTTAAACATGCATTACAATCGATAACATACGAGGAAAAACAGGGTCTTGTACATATGTTTTTTGCAATTTCTTTGTAGCATCAGTCTTCCTGTTTTACCCATGTCTCTTCCCATTCACATTTTCGACTTTGTTTTATATGTCATTGGAATTTGTATATTTACATTTTTTTAAATGAAGAGACTGCTGTATAGATAGGAAACTTTTTTGCTTCATTAGTATAGTTTTAGACTTTTTGTTTGTTTTTAACCTCTCTTGGGAATGCTTGGACAAAGCTATGTTGATATCAGAAGCACCATCCATTTTGTTGGCCTGCCTAGCCTGATTCCTGAAGGCCATGCCTGCTGCAGTTCACCTCTTTTGGAGAATATTTGTTCTTAGAAGGACCCCATCCCTCACTGAGAGCTCCAGTTTCATTTCTACTCCCGTAATGTGCACTGCTCCTTCCCTGTCCTTACAATGACCCCCATTTGGGGTAACACTACAGTCTGATCATCTAACATGTAACTTGGTAGATACCTGTCAAACAACAGAATATACCCGATCTGTATCAGTTGCTTCACAGTAGTTACTACAGAGTGTGTAGAAACTAGAGATGGTTTGGTTTTTGCTTTCTTGGGTTTGGTTTTTTTACTTATTATTTTAAGAATGAGTTCATTGTATCCCTTTTATAAATATAAAAGCAAACCCTATTTTTAACACTTCCTGGAAAGGTATTAATGTGGTTGTGGATTTTATTATTAAGCATTTAACTTTTTATTTTTCCTCTTTCAAAATCCTGCAAATAATATCATTTGCAATTGTCAGGCAAGTTAGACAAGTGAGGCAATAGGCACTGAAGTGCAGAGAGTCCTGCTGATATTTACAATGATGACTTCCAAACCAAAGGGGAATAAAAAGACAGTAGTGTAGATGGTTTGTCACTTTGTATTATAGAAAGTGTATTTTCTGAAAAAGTAAGAGCAAAACATTATTTTGCTGTGGATTACAGAGTCCCCTTGTATTTTAATGTTCAAAAAACTGTATTTGCTTTAAAATTATATATTCAGGATTAAGAAATCTTCTTTCATTTGGTTTTAGCTTGTAATGATAAGTAAAATTTTATTAGTTTCAACATGATTTCAGTAAGAACTCAGGCAGAAAAAAATGACATGAATACCAACAAATATAACTGTTGTCAGAATAAACTTTATTTATACAAAATTAATATTTAAATCAGACCTGGAAGTATTAAAAGCAATTTATTCACTTTAATGAATAAATAAATTAGTTTTATTTTTTATGTATGATTCTATCTTTGAGGAGTTGCAAATATTGCGTGTACCACGGCTGCCAGGGAAGAAAAAAACCAAACACTATGTTTACATCTGGACATCTTTAAGACAAATGAAATAAGCATCTTACTCATACTTATGTTTTAAATAATGAAAAAGTCCTTTCTGGTTTTAGAAAGAGAGAGGAGCGGTATTGTAGCTCTACAACATATTCTGGCCAAGCTCTCTGCTAGTCTCTGCTAGCAGAAGCAGAGGAGCTGGGGTAGAGCTCCTGGTTGCAGCACACTGTCATGTAGTCATGGGTTTGATTTACCCTGGCAGAAATGTAACTGGTATCCTAGTGAACAGACATCATAGTCTATGTAATTAATTAGTTCTAGGTATTTTTACGGTAGCTGAATAATATTGGCCAATATAATGAATGTGTAGGGTTTGTTCATCCCAATTCTCACAATGAGAAAAGTACAGCTTATAATATTTTGGTCTTCTTAATGAGAAGTGATGGGTAGAGAGTGGGTAAACTGCAGTTGGGGGATGTTTGTGGGAGTAATCCAGAACTGACAGTGTGGGAGGAAATGACTATGCTCCTGTTGTGAAACTCAACAAATCTCAGTATCTGCATAACAAGCTAATAGAGCTTTGGGATGTGCACTGATTTTTATTTGCTTAAAAATGTTTATTTCTCTGACAATTTGCTCAAGTCCTTTTCTACAATCTGTTCTTTATTACGGTGTCTCCCTCTGGACATGTGCCAGACATCCACAAAATGGAAATGAAGCTGACAGGCCAGATAAAATTTTAAGAGAGCTTTGTACATTTGGTTATTTTCATAGTGTAAGAAAGCTATTATTTATTTGCTCTTACAGACACCTGTCAGGCACTGATGGCATTTTCCTTCATTCAACTGGATGCCAAATACCCCAGTATCCTCTGAAAGCAATGCATTATTTTTTCCCCTTTCCCTGCCCTTTACATGCCCTGGGGAAAAGAGTGGGATGTGGAATACATGTAGAATGTAACTATCTGACCACAGTCACATTTAGATGATCGGTAGGTGTTTCCTAAGCCACATGGGGAGTACTTTTCTGTTGTTCTATTTTTAGTGTAGATTTAAGCACTTTGAATAGCATGATTCAGGGATTGATGGATACTATTTGATATTCACACTACTTAAAAAAATTTTTTCTTATAATGTTTTGTCATAATATTAAACAAAAGAAAAACAAACAAAAAAAAGAAACAAACCACAAAACAAAACCTGAAATAAATGGAGAAGCTATCTATGGCTTTAGAAACATTCCTCCTTAGTATTCCTCCTCTATGAACAGCTCTGTGTGGGGAACAGTGAAGGAAACTGTTGTGTGTTCACATGCTCTATGTTTGACAAAAGTTCTGTTGGAACGCAAAATAAAATGTAAAAAAAAAAACAAAAACCAACCAAACCTGTCATTGCCCTAGTGCTTAGGCTCCATCCTTTTTTGGTGAAGGTGTTCCAGTTTTTGACAATGCAGCCTGAAGCGTGCATGCAATAGCCACATATAAGGTTTAGCCATAAGCAAATAGCACTTTATTTTAAAAACTGCACAGTGTGACAGTCGGAAAAACTTACTCTGCCTGGTCAATAACTTTGGGTCTGTATGTGGATTCTATGCACATGAATTATCCAAATGTGGTGCTTTGTCTTTATAAGGCTCTCTCTAATCAGGGTAGTCCTTGATATAAAATTAAAGGACTCTGTTGCGCAACCTGTGGAAATTCAGTATGTAGGTTCTCCAGAAAGCACATGTAGCTGGACAGAAATGGGGGACTGTACAGTATGCAGCTAATTATTTTGAAGGCAAAGTGCATTGCTGGGTCTGATTCTGTTCTCAGTTGCAGCAGTATGATTTGAGAGTAAATCTAATAAAGTTGAATGAATGTAAGATTGATTCGTGTGGAAGAAGAAAATTGGAAAATCAAAGAGAAAAGGAATTCATATTTGCAGTCTGTGACAAGTTGAAATCTTGGCTGCAAGGAAAGCAGCAGCAAAATGTCTTCTGCATTTTAGTAGGGACCCAGTTCTCACCTGGCAGCCAACATCAAACACTTTCAATATGATCTGGTTTAGAGCTACATACTGTTAGGCTTAGATGCAAACTAAGATTTTTCTGTTACTGCACATCTGTGAAAACCATGTGTATGTTACATAATGAGTGATAATCAGCTTTGAAATAATTGGAAAGCTTGTCATACCCTCCTGATTAAAATTCACAAAGTTTTACTTCGATATTGTGCATTAATAACACATTTAAATTATAGATAAAGCAGTGAGATTTGGGGAAAACTGGCCTGGTAAACAGGCTTCCTTCCTTCTTAAATTGAAACAAAAAGAAGAAAATATCAAGCTAGCAAGCCTAAGGAGAGTTTAATTAAAATCCAAAGAAGAAAAAAAAATCACAGCAGTAAAGTAAGCTCAAAAATAAGATAAAGGCCAATGGAGAAGAGATGTCAAAATACCCACCTGTTTTTTGACTGTATTGTGGCTTTTTTTGTCATGCAAAGCTCTGTACTCTGGCTGACCTACATAAAGCAACTGGCTTTTTTGGGTCCCATCCAGGCAGATCAGCAACACAAATATGTCCTTATATGTCTAATACATTTCCGAATGACATTGTACTCGTTGGTAGTCTAGAACAGAGAGTTTTTGGTGTGTCTTCTGTTGTTGTGATACAGAGGATGGCAGAAGTCTGTCAGCACTAAAAAAACCTCTCTAACAGGCTTAGTTTATTATCCAGAGTAACTATATTCCTTCACACCCACCCCTTATCTTATTTGCTGTTATTAGAACACTTTTTTTAACCCATTTCTCAGCTAAGCAAGAGATTAATGTGACTGGCATCAGAAAAAATGTAAGCAATTTCATAACAATGAGTCTCCTGGTATAATGAATGCTGCAAATTCCCTTGCATTTTTTTCTGTATAAATTCACATAAATTTCACAACTCTTCACCTCTTAAATAGCCCACTGAGTGGAGGTTGGAGAACACCATTATGTCTTTCATTTGAGATTCACTGAATTTAGGATGGGTACTGAGCTGTCATTTGTGATGTAATTTTGCTGAGCTGTTTCCCATCGACTCTGGTTATATCCTCCAAGAAGATGTGCTGGCAGCATCGCACTTCTCCAGCTGGCCTGGGGTTGATTTTCCAGAACTTGGAGTTGTTGCCCTGGGGAGTGAAACTAATAGGAATGTTTCAGCTATTAAGAGTATTCCTATGCTTTTTGTTTGTTTAAATCTGTTTAAGACAAAGTTTGACCTTTGCTCCAGACTAATGAGCTCTGCAGGTGGGAGGTCAAGAGTCCACAGAGTTATGAAGTAGTCAGAACAGAAATTACAAAGGCAGGCCTGATACCTTATTTGGAAAATGCATAAATTCTGAAGCTGATCAGATTAGTAAAAATTGAGTACATTGAGATTGAGGGTTGTTGAAGGAAAGTATTCTGTTATTACAACCAGCCTCATTCCAAAGCTTATCAGCATTCTTACATTAAATAGCCAATATCCTAGATAATGTAATTTCAGGAACATTCAATAGTCAATTAAAATATTTTTATTTTGGTGGATTAAGAGTAACATGATTCTCTAGGATGTAAATGTTAAATGAAACAGATGACAGAAAGTACAAATATCTCTTTGCTGGCTCACTAGTATTAGGAAAACCATTTGAAGTAAAATTTGGGAGCTAAACATTTGATGGAGATATTTTTGGTATTTTTTATAAACACATGTCTCTTAACCATCAAGGCATGACAGAAGGAACACACAAATTACTCCAAAAATAAAGTGGAATAAAATGGATGTGGTTTTTAACCTTCTCTTTCTCTTTTTATCAAAAAAGGTCTCTCTCTCTCTGCCCCCCTCAAAAATACAAAATCATTCAGGAAAAATGAATACCTACCAAGCCCATACTATCAAACACATTTGGTGATGGATAAAGAAGTGCAAGCCAGAGTGAAGGGCTGCACCACATGGCTGCAACTGAGAAGCTCTACAGTGGGGAGACTGTGTGCACCCGCACAAGGAGAGGGAGAGAACAGGGCCCTTTGGCCATCGTGTTTAGTTGCTCCTATGTCAGGTGGGTGCAGAAGGAACTATAGGCTCAATACATCATCACTCTTCTACTTGTTACAGGCAACACACAGAGAAGGTGGGCAGTAAGCCTTGATGTTAGTGACAGTAAACATGAGTGCCCTCAGCTGACTGAGCACAGATCCTCTATTGCAAAGCACCCAGAAGAGCAGAAAGAGCTGACAGTGTGCAAAGTAAAAGCCAGTACTGAGCATAGAAAGAGGTAAGCTTACTGGGTTAGTGTGCAATCTACTAAACGACAATTACAGGAAATTGCCATCTCAATCAGCTAGGACCACACCTGAGCTCCCTCGCAGCAACTTCCATCCCATCCCATCCCATCCCGTCCCATCCCATCCCATCCTCTCCTCTTCATTTACCTTGCAGACTGTATTAAAAGTGCAAGCACACAAAGCTTGCTGTGAGCCCTCAGGTTGGGGTGCATGTGAAAATTCTGCAGAGATCTTTAGGGTGAGTAGATGTCTTCTCTCCTCAGAAGAGACTTACAAGAGCAAAGCTTTGATTTGTGAAAAGTTTTATTTTTGTTCTCAGTGCGCACACTATTTTTCACATCCCCATAGAGTGCTCATGTGAAGCAACATCCTGATATTGTTCTGAACCTTCTGTGAAGTAAAAAGAAAGTCTTAAAAAGGTCAGTCATGGGCTCAAAATATTTTCACCTATGCATCTGCCATTAAGATGCATGGTCTGCACACACACTAGAAAAAAATAAAAACAAAGAAAAGCAAAATAGCAATGCAATTACTAAACCTTATTTAAATTTGTTTTTTAAGGACTTTTTTTTTTTTCAGGAAAGGTTGTTTTCTCATGCTGTTTTGTTAGAAGCTGTGTGAGAGACTGTTTTATATTTTCTTTTCATTCTTTGTATGACAGGTAAATCACAGGGAGATTTTATTTGTTCTTTTAGAAAGTCCCTTTCTTCATTGTAAGTTTAAAACACAAGTGGCAATGAATTTACAGACTTAAAAGAAATTCTTTGTCAGAGTTAATATTCTCTGGTGAACAGCTCACTGCAGCCCTAATTAAGTTCTTAGGGACATTTCAGTAGAAAATTTAAACAATTAGTATTATACATGCACCTTCAGCATCACATTAGAATGTTGTACATTTGTCTTCTTAAAACCCAGGCAACTTCAAATGGAACAATTATGTAAACACAAAGCAGAGAAAACAGCGACACAACTGTCTCTTCATCTGTCTTAGCAAAATAGTTCAGTGACATCAGGGTCCTTCTTTGGGATCACTAACCTATGCCTACCTCAACAAAACACATGAATCTCTGCAAAATGTGCAGATATCTGGGGAAAAATTGTTGCAATAAGCACTCTCAAATATTAGTTACATCACAAAAAGAACTTTATACATTTTAATGCCTATACACAGATACTTGTAACCATTTAATCATAGAACAGTACAACAAAATAAAATAAGTAGCACTCTCAAAATCTCAATGAAGTCCCCAAAACCTGGGTTTGTTCACAGGACCACATTTTCCATGTGGCAAGAAGACAAATTTGTAATCTTGCTAGGTGGCACTGTGACACAGATACATAGCTAGGGGTGACATGGGGTAGCAGTAGAGTGAAGATATTTCCTGGTCATGTCACGACTAGGTAAGTGGTACCTGACTAGCACTCAGCTAGTCCTGCTGCCACAGGAGATTACAGACATCTTTTGCCTGTAGGACACTAGATACCCGAATTTACCAGGTACTTCTTCCACCTCCTGGGTGCTGTCTGAAGCCATTTATATAACCTTGTTAGAAGAAGGAAATGTTTTTTCTAGATGACAGAATCTACCTGAATCATAGGAATATCTGCCAGAGTTCCTATCATTGTAAATAATAATTAGTGTCAGTACAGTTCATCTCCTATTTTCTCTGCTTACTTTTTCACTCTTCTAAACAGAAGAGACTGTGAATAGTTCTCAGTGCCATGTAGCAAATAGCATTCCTACACTTTTTTTTTTTTTTTACTCTTAGATGTTTGAAGAGTGAGAAACAGCAGCAAAAACACTATCTGCTTAAAATGACACTTGTCAAGTTGTTCTTTATGTAATTTTGAAGAAAAATTCCCTGTTCACTCATCTTGAGCATCTTACCTGCCATGCTTCTTTCAAGATCCTGAAAAACAGAAAGAAAGAGACATCAGGGCTAAATCTCCTACCTGTGCATATTGCGCCTGTTCATAGAGCTGCTGGATCTCCTCAGCTCCCACTTCAGTCAGTTCTCCACTTCACAGACACTGCAACAAAGAGGTTTGGAAAAGGAAAATGGTACTTGCAGATGCCGTAATACACGGAGTGTCAGACACAGTGGGTCTGATGCCACATGCTTACTGAGAGATCAGGTTTCTGTGAGAAACCTGAGGTTTCCTTCTCATTTTGGCCTTCTGGTTGCCATCTGTTGTCTTGCTAAGGTTCTCCTAACACTCAAAAATAAAATAAAATCAGATATTTCAAAGTCAAGGTGAATCAATGAAAATGTATATCATCATTGATTGTTTCAAGTAGCTGACTAGAATATACGAATCTGCCCCTTTTTCTAGTTCCTCCTCCTGTCCTGCCCTAGTCAGTCACCAGCTATAACTTATTTTAAATGTTCTGTAAAGATACGATGTAGGGTTTTTTACTATTATATTAGTCAGCAAACTCAGAAATAGTTTAACATAACACCTTGGTTTCATCATGAAAGTTTGCAGATTCATTAATTGTTTTCATTTTATCCCTGTTCAGCAACTATTAAAGTAGGAAGCTGCCCAGTGCTGGGCAATGGTGAAAGAGCCAACACATTTAGTGAGTTGAGGATGCTAAAAGAAAATATTCATCTTAGCTCTTACAGTAAAATGGAATTAAATTATCTTCCCAACATTACATCTGAAATCCACTGCTGTCACTCACAGCAATTCTGAGTCACATATGAATTTTGCAAGAAAAGCACACTATTAAGTCTGTGCGGTTACTAGTGTCCTGTGACTATTCATAATATATAAACTTAAACATATGCACCATTTCATAAGTAAATATTTTTATTAACATATAGTACATAACTGCACTTTCTTCAGAAGATAAGAAAACAAATTGACCAAAAAGACCTTTATAAGAAAGAACATGTGCCTAGTTGCAATAGTAGAAGAAAAATTCCACTACCTTCACTTCTACAAAAAAGCTGCAAATGTAATACAAATAAAGAAATAAAGGTCTGTAGAGACATTTTTTATTCTAATGTCGACTGCAGCATCTTTTTACCAGACACAATTTGTCTAGGGAATTTAGTTTCTTTAATTTTATTCAGTTACTTTACTCAGCTCAGGAGGAGCTGGCTGTCCATAAGCAGAGTGCACAACACAACTTAAGCAGTAACAATCCCTTCTTGGGAGCGCACTATTCAAAGTTAATAGCTGGATAAGCACCTCAATAAAGCACTTTATTACAAAAGCTCTCAGCTAGACCCCTGTAATTCTGGGAACAACCATAGTTGAAATGCTCTGTATCTCCTATTAAATACATGCATATATATTAAAGATCTAAATATATACTTACCAACTTTAAAACATTTTGCATTGATGGAATGAAACAAATAAGTGTTGTGCTAGGCTTTGGGATCATTTTCTTCTTAATTTCCTTAATGGTTGGTAAAAATCAAAAATAATTCTACTCAAGTCAGAAAAATTAATGTTGGGTTTAACTGGTGCAAAAAAGAGCAGAATCAGGCGCAGAATTTGCAAACATGGATTTCTGGTTATTCTATAATTTAACTGAAGATTCAGCATCATTGCCTTTTCCAAATGTTTGTTACTATTGTCATATAAACCACAGATTAACATATGCATTCTTATCAAGGCTTTCTTTAAGGTTAGAGATATGACTAAAAACTGGAAAATATGCCTCTTCCTTTATACACGTTGTGCAAAATCACTGAAGTTAAAATAGGAGCACTAAAGTTAAGTAAAGATACATCAACCTATATTTATGTCTACTGTATATTAAATATTTTACCTAAAGAGATTAACTTATATTTATTTTTTAAAAAAATTAGGTGGGTCATAGCTAAAAGCACTTGCATTTTTTGTAGTAATACTATACACATTTCTGAGAAGCAAGAGAGTCGTGATCAAAATGTTACCTAGTTTCAGTGAATGTTGCTTTAAAATGACAATGGTTTATATTATCCTAACCTTTGGAAAATTCACCAAGCCTGGTATATAAAACTGAATAGCTTATTGTAACAACTATAACATATTAAACATTTTTGTATTTTCATCAATTCTTATTCTTACAGGAGAAAAGACATCACTCACTAAATATGAATGCTGCACATGTTAGCAATAGAAATATTGATTTTTGTAACTTTGATTGCACTTGCCTTAACTTTTCCACACATATATACAAACACAAATAACACACAGAAGGGAAAAAAAAAGAAGATTAAGGGAAATAAAATACACAAAAGTAGGCAAGTTTTGCATCATTTAATGAATAATGACACATGAGCATATTCACTAGAATCCTTGTAAAGAGCACATGATGCCGTAGGTTTGTTAAAGCACAAGGTGTACTTTGTCTAGATTACAAAAACACAAAGACAAACAAAATAAACTTTTCGTGTGACTTTGCTTTAGGTTTAAAAAAGTTGGATGTTTAAAAAAAAATCTTTATTACTTGCATATGAATATTTTTGTATAATATCTGAAGAAGGTTTTAAAACAAAACAAAAAACCCTACTTGCTTTATGGTGTGCAAATTTTAGAGAAAAATAAACAGGGTATGTCTCCAGTTTGTAAAAAAATGTTCTCCTTCAAGATTACTCTTTCACTGGCTAAATGCAAGGTTATGACAACTTGAAATACTTTTTTGTGAACTGACAAAGAAAAAAATAAAACAATGTGAATAATTTGCGTATGCAAACTTTTTTTAAAAGAAATTGTTGCTAATAGCAATACAAATTTAATAGCATGATAGGAAAGGCTTTGAAGATTCCAGTTCAGTGATTTGACTTGCAGGACATGCTGGGCCAGAGCATACGCATGGGATAAACTGGCACAGCTCCACTGGAGGCAATGGAGCTGCTCCAGCTTACACCAGCTGAGAACCTGACCTTTTGCTCAAGAATACTTTTAACAGTAAATATCCCTCCATTAATAATTTCTTTCTTGTTGTTTCCTCTTGTTCTGCTGTTTTATTCCTCAAGGATGTTTCTTTAGGATGTATATATTCTATGCTTAAGTTTTTTTCTTAAAAACATGAAGGGTTATGGATTTACTCATAGTAAAGCAAGCAGTGCAGTCTCATTACTCTCTGAGGGAAAGATTTTGTGTGCGTGTGTGGGTGCACGCATGTGTGTTTAATTTACTACTGCATTGCTCCAGTTTTATGACTGTTTAGCTCCACTGGAACCACAGAGTGACATGGGAATAGAGTAACATAGTAGTAAATAACTTTTTTTAGCAGTCTTTTCGTACGTAGTGTGTGTGAGCAGAGTGGAAAACCTTGACTGATACAGGAACTGTAGTGGAAGAGAAGTAGCTCAAATCACAGCAATGTTGTCATTGTACAAATGAAAGCTAACACGAAAATGTCCAAAAAGGCATTATTGCAAACCTGGATGAATGTTTTTCTTTTTTAAGTTTTTTAAGTATAAGTTTTAAGACATCATGCCTGGGTCAGGACAAATTCCATCCTTGGTTTTCTGAATGAATTGTAAGCTCTGTGGTTCTCTTCTCAGCTGCAATGTCATAAACCAGGAGTGTCGTTATCCAAGACAGTGGGTTTATACCCATGTTATACCAGTCACATGAACTGCAATCACCTTCTTTTTTGGCTTTTCTGTCAAGACCCTCATCTCCTCAACTCTTTGAAAGATGCAAGAAACACTTAACTTGTTTCCACTCTCTCATTTTTTTTTTAAGTTGTGTATCCCTTCAGATTCCAGGGGAATTGCTCCAAATTTGAACCTCCGTGACACAAGAATTTGGGGACTTGCAATAAGAGACAGGCACCAGGGCCCAGCAGCTCTTACAAAGGCTGATCATATGCCATAGCTAGAGCTTAAGTTGGCAGAAGAGCTAGAGATCATCTTTCTCCAGAGGCTCAGGCCACAGACCACCCTGTGTCTTTGTAGCTCATGAGTATCAAAGACTTTTAAGACATGACAACTGGATTGGTTTACCTGCAGCAACTCATATTTAAATATATTTTTAATATAACCACTGTATTTTGCACCTGCATTCTGGAGCCTGGAGTCAAGGTGACCTATATTACAAAATATTGTTTCTACAGACAGTCACCTTTTTGAACTGCATCTACTTCTCATGAGATTTTTATCTTTGCTATATGAAATATCAGAGAGACCATCTGATTAAATGATCATGGTTTCACCAATATCAACATGATTCATTGGCCTGGTGTGGTGGCAGGAAATGCATTTAGCATTCTGTTAGACATCGTAAGTTATGATTACTCAACTACCAGCATGTCAAGTGCACAGAAATATGGTATCCACTGTAAATTCAAAAAATATTTATGTATATTTAGTTACATTTTTTAAATATTGTTACTAAACAGACATTAATAAAAAAAAAATTCAAGAACACAAAGGGCTCTATTCTTTACTGCATTACTCTGCATTCCTTGCAGTTCTTAGACTTATGACTGAGACAATTATGAATGCAGAAATGTTATTAATTGCTGGTATTCCTTCCCAAAATTATGCATATGTAAAGACTGGGAAGCCACATAGAGCTGCAAGCTTGAAGAGGCACAACTACAGGAAAAAGTAAGTAAACAAGAAGATTGCTTGGAAGAGCACTCTAGAGTCCTGGTTCCAAAAGATAAATAAATAGAGAAAGACAGAGACAGAGGCAAACAAACAGAAAAAGAAAAAGGACCAACAAGCTCCAGTACTGATCAAAATACTTAGAGTACATCTGGAAAGCTTTCTTGGAGACTCCTGACCTGTACCACATAGAGTGGTTATCTGGAACTCTACATTTCACGATGGCTGTTTCCTGACAAAACCACAGAACCATTCTTGTTTTCTTTTTTTTCTGCTGTGAGCTATCCTCACATGGTCCTCCCCTTCAGCATGCTGTAACTCAAATACTGGAAACAAAGTTCCTGAATGTAGGAAACTATCTCTGCTTTTAAGGGTCTTATGGATCACCAAATTATTATTATAATCAATTTCATTCATTAATTAGATTATAGATTTTCCCTCTCCTTTATGGGTACTTATTTCTCCTTTGTTTTTTTCCCAACGTCCTTTTTTTACTTGTTCTTTTTTTTCATACTTACTTTATTTTGCATAGATAATTGAATTTGGTAATTAATGAAAAAATATGTATCTTTTGAGTACTAGGTTTGCCTTCTTAGGAATTCAGTGTGTAATTGAAACATAGGTTCTTAAACAGAGCTGTGAAATGCAACTATTCACACACTTGTGAGCCTACAGGTTAACTACTGCAGCAGGGAGATCAGAATGTCATTTGAAGTGATACATACATAACTGAAAATTAAATGCTCAGGTGTTTAAGGTATCCACTGAAGTGCAAATAAAGCTGTTGTTTGTAAATAAAGAGCTGTTTTATTTCAACTGGAGGACTATATACAAGGTCTTCTGTTAAACAACCTGCTAAGAATCATAAAAGACACCCTGATAGTCATACACTACAAAAGGTGATGCTGAGAATAAGAAAAAGAGATGTTGCAATGCAAGGCAGATTTGTAATTGCAGTTTAAGTTTTCAAAATCTCTCCAAAAGGTCTGGGAAACACATCCTCACCTGAAATAAACTCATGGATTACACACAGATTAATTTCAAAGCTCAGTGAAAGCAAATGTCAAAAGTAAAATGAACACTAAGCATATATTTCAGTGGAACAGGAACTACAGTACTGAGAATAATGCTAACATCCAGACAGAGGAGATAAAACAGTAACATAGAAGTGATGTCTAAATGCTTTGTCTAGAGATTGAAAAATAGGCTCCAGAAAATTAGTCAGAGATCTTTAAAGTGCTTACTTTCCTTTTACATTCAGAATGGGTTCATTCTTGTAAATCAACATGCATACCACAAAACCAAATAACTATTCTTCTACGCCATGAACCTTGATGAAACTTAACCAATTTCATATATTCTCCATACTTATATTGCAGAGGAATATGCACTGAGCAAGGTAAAGTTAGGACAAAGCCTATGCCTTTTATGATTACTTTATATGGCATGCTCACTTCTGTCTTGAGAAATTAGGTGTTGACTATCATCAGATTTAGTATTGGCTATGGTGAAGACAGCTGTCAGAAGCAACATAGCCCAAATATTTGATGTGGGAATATACCGTGGCTTCTCTGTCAGCAGCACTGGATACGCTGCCAACAACCACCACATGCTTTTTATTCTCCAGCCAGCGTCATCCTGCACCCCATAGTAGCACCACATGTACTGGAGTGAATGGAAAGAATACAAAAGCACTAAAGGAGGAATATACCATGAAAGAGGATACAAGAAAAAGAGCTATTCCTCCTCTGCTGGTTGACATCTCATTCTACATGATAAATTCTGTGTTGCCTCCACCAGGCCTTGCTTGGTCCCAGTCTCTGGCCCCAGAGAGATGACAGGTAGACAATGCTGAGCCACACCATTTGAACTCCTCCATGCAGTGCTAGCTCAGCCACCTCTACACTCCCTACTGCAAGAGATGACTTCCTCCAGGTTAAATTCCAAAACACATCTGGATGTAACTACTAATGACATGCTCTACTTGGCCATAGCATTTCATGTACTATGAATACATTACATTATTTTGCTGTCTTCTGGGAAGATAGTTTTTGCTTTTTATATCCTGCTTGTTTTAATACATCTAAAAGGACATTCTCATTATGAAAAATTGGTTGTAAAGTTAAGGAGTGTATATTTGTATGGGTATACAAAAGTGGGGATGTGGTGGTATGAAAGCAGAGACTAGTTTGAAATTGTAAGTAACAGTGAAGAGCAGCATTTCTTCTAATGATTGAAATCACAGAACATACACTTCTAAGCAAATAGTTAATTAGCAATTAATGTAATAAATAGATGTCTGGAAAAAATCTCCTTAGATTATAGCTGAATGAAATACAGTAAAAAGATAGCAACCTAAATATGCGTCTGCCAAAAAAGATTTGAGCATCTTGTAAAGGAACAGTTTCAAGCTATTAAGCACGTGATACTTCCAAAAAACCCTCAAAATCTATGTTTTCATCCATAGTAACTTTGTAGAAGTTGCCTTGGTCTCTCTGGTAAATAATTAGCATTTTTAAAGTGATTAAATAAATATTTATATAATAGATTAGAAGGGGTTTCAAGGACTTATTACAGGCTCTCTTTGTTGTAAATAGGATGGAATGGCTCTGATCTAATCTCCTGGATAAATAATGCATTTTATAACTTTTAATTAAAAATGGGAGAAGCAGAAATTCTTTTAAACAAATATTTAAATACTATCAAGGATTTGATTCAAAAGTGAGAAAAGCCATCAGACTTTAAAAAAACAAAAGTATATTCTATCCTTGATTTCTGTTTTCTTACTAAAATAAAATGCCAGTTGCTGGAGGTTCCCTTCAGAGTTTGTCCTGTGGGGCTGAGAAATGAGGTCTGGCCTTCAAACTTACATGGACCACTTTACAAATACTATTGTGATCTGAAGACGAATTAACTTTAAGTAGATACTTTTTAAGATTTGCTGTCTAATATGCTTTATACATCAGCATAATCTGGAGTGCAAGTGATAGTATTATGGAGTTTTATTTCTATGTGGAAAGAGATAGCACTGTTCCTGGAGAGATTATGCTCACAGATCAAGAATTTATGCAACTGTTCATCCTTACATTAGTCTTGATAAAAAAATATCCACTCAGAAACAGCAGAAAAGAATTTGGTTTTCCTCCTGACTCCTACTTGTAGGTGACTTAACTGTAGGAGGGAGAAAGCTTCACCCTCTTCCCAGAATTAAGAATGAATTTATAGTGGGTGTGAAGTAATTTTCCCACCCTTCCTCCAATTGGGAAATATTTCTGGGAAAATATTTTCTCTCTTGAGATCCTTGTTGTCTTAAAATACCTTGTAGGATGTGGCCATAGTAGAAAATAAGTTTCAAAGCTGTGGAGAAGTGTATGTCTCCTCTATTAGTTATGAAAAAGACACGCCATGAAAGAGTCCCAGACAAGACCAAAAAAGGCTTGGTGCCTGCTTCAGGTAGCTCTTAGAAGGTGCCATTGAGTAGAAATAAAGGGCAGTCCTATAAATATTGCACTAGGACAAACACTACTGGCTGTCAAGTCCGGTCCTTTCTATAAGTACCCACTGTAGTACTTTTCTTAAGCTTAAATTCAAATAATTTTTGTTCTTATTTCTCTTTTAGATATATTGTTCCAGGCCATCACTTTCTACTGGTCAGAAGTTATTAAACGTTTATCCTAAATATATTGTTTCTGTGCCAATGTTGTTTCTATGCTCAAATAATTCTCACATTCTTTGTGTTTACAAAGTAATAGAGTATTAGGAATCATCCATGTTCTTCTCAGCCTTTTTTCTTATTAAGATAAACAAGACAAGCTACTCTTCCCATAATAGTCTTTCCCCTCAGTATAATTAAGGTTTCTCCATGATGGTTCTGGTTCAAAAACATCTTTCTTGAATATGATCGAGCCTGCGGTATCCTGTTAATGATCTGCAAGAAATCTTCCACCAAAGCTTTGTAAAACATCACTGACACGTCTATCTCTATTGCAACATATTTTTCCTGACTACAATAATTTTTTTTTTATGAATGTCTAGAACAATGACTTAGAATTACCTCATGATGAATTATGAACTCTGTAGGTTTAGGGTTTGGGATTATTTTTGGTTATTGTGTTTTGGAGGCAGTTGTTATAATCCATCAATTTCCAGCCTTCAGTGAAGTGTTAAGGTCTTCTGATGTTTCTGCATATTATTCTCAGACTTATTTATTGACAGTGCATCCCGAAGTTGTGAATCAGAACTTTTTCTTAGCACAGAGAAAAGCAAAGGCACTGATGATAATACTGTCCACAAGGCTGATCTAAGAGGAGCTCCATTACCAGCCTCCCCTGCCTGAAAGACATAATCAAAATCAAGCAAATCCTGCATTTTCAACATAATCCAAAATAATCTCCTTTTTCTATTCTTTTATCAATTTGTGTTTATTGACTAATAATTTCCCATGTAGCTTCATATTAAATGTTTTACTGAAATCTGTATTGGTTAGATCTATTTTATTTCCATTTTCTAGAAAACCAGAGGCTTTACCTCAATGGTGTTGCACAATGCATAGGTGATAGAGCCACACTATGCAACTTTCTTTTTATTTGCCTCATAACTGTCAGTGGTCTCTTCTAAAATATTCCTGCATACTGCTGAAGTCAGATAAAGGAGTCTGTACTCAATTATCACTTTTTCTCCATTTCTTAAATGTAGATACTGCAATTCCAATTCTTTAGCCAAGAGGTACAGTTATCAACTTCATAAATGTATTATCAATTCTTACTATTTGACCTAGACTTAATGTGCAGTATTTTTAGACCTCTGGGAAGGATATCTCCAAATTGAGTCTTGCATTTAGTAATTCCATTTTACTACAGTCTTTCCCATTATCTTTTGGGGCAATTGGCTAGTCACCTTCATCAATCATACCAGAAAAAAGACAAAGCTTTGATTTACATTTGGATTCATGCCAACACTGCCTTTAATCTTTGCTCCATCCTTATTGTGTAGCAGGGTTGTGGGTGGAGGTGGAATGTCTTTTCTTGTTCTTGTTTAGTTATATGACCATTTTTATGGTGTAAGTTCATTTGCAAGTTCTAACTCAGCTTGGCTTTTGCCATTGTTGATTTTACCTGACCATAGAGACCTCTAAGTTTACTTTGCAAGTACGTATCTCTTTTTTCCATTCCTTAGTGAGGTTCTTGTTTATTCTTTTTGAGGAAGGGATTTTCCTAAGTAATCTGCTGCTCTTCCCTATACTTTTCCCACATATGTTTTCACAAGTCTTCCTTATGTTGGTCACCTTGAAACTAGCAAATTAAAGAGTGACTGGGCCCTTTCTTTGGCCGTGGGACGAACTGGTGCATTGATACTATTAAACTCTTTTGTCATCCAAAAGAGGTTCCTTATCCAAATTGTCTGTTAGGAACAGTCACACAGACTTGCTCAGGCAATGACTAGGAGAGCCCTTGGTGGCCCAGAGTAAAATCATGGCAGAGATCCTTTTAACAATATGAGAGTGAGATAATTGAGCACTACAGGCAATGTTTAATTAACTAGTGTAGATGAGTCACTGTGTTCCCCAGTTCTTCCCTCATGTTCACTGCAAACGAGGGCAAAAAGTTGCTAATTCTCACCATCTTATAATGAATTTCACACATTTTTGAGTATATTTTAAAGCTTAAACACTCAGAAAGTAATATTTTGGGATAATTTTACCATCTTTTTTAGAAAAAAAAAGCCTGATCTTCATGATTTCAAAAACCATCTGGAAAACACGAAGTAGGAACATACTAAAGGTTGAGAGACCTGAAATATTTCCCTATTTAATAGTAAATGTCTTGTGAGCTTGATGAGAGGGGCGTAATTTACAGTTTTGAATACTTGAGACTGCAGACCACTTTAGACTACAGACCTCATACAACTTCAACATTGCTAAGCATCATCTGGCTTGCAACCAAATGGATGTCAGATGAGTCCTTAGACAGTCATCCTGCTTGTGTATTTAGGGTCAAGTATGAAGGCCATAGTATCTTCTGTCCTCAAATAAGTAGCAAGGAATTTGGAACAGCCTAGAGAACCCTTGGCACTCTCCTTGTTTGTAGGAGTTGAAATTATATCATAATGAAATTTCAACATATTTTGATTTGATGGAAAGAATTAATGTCATATTATATTCAAAAGTATATAGAAAGTAGCTGCCTTCAACTCAATAGTATGATATCATTCATAGGCTGTTTTTTTAATTTACCAATGGAGACAGAAAAAATATCCCTACTACATACACACAAAAATTTCCATGAATGGTATACTGAACTTTAATTGTTATTTTCTCCTCATTTCTATACCAGTAGACTTAATTGAGACTGAAGAAATAAGAAAGTAATTTTCAGTAGTTTCTTCTGCATTTTCAGTCCAACTACTGACCTAATTTAACTATAATCTTCAGGTTTTTTCAGAGAGGACTGAACTGGGACATGAATCAACACATATGCTTCTCAATGTCTGCAGCATCTTCTATTGTGAAATATCAGACCATGAGAGGTTATGGATTAACTGAAGGCACAAAACAACACAAATAATATTTAAAATGTATTTTTCATGGGCTCGACAAAACAGCCAACTGCAAGAAAAAAGTAGAAAGCAAAGCATGAGATTTATTGTGTGCCGTCTAAGAATGAGACTCAGCTAATTCACAAATTGAAACAAAGATTTATCATTAGTAGTGTAATATGAGAAAAAGAGATAAAAAGGTAGCATGTTAGTAAATCTTGCACTTTGTATTTGAAACAACAGCCAGTAGATTTTGGGTTTTTGTTTTGTTTTGTTTTGTTTTTTTCTTATTCTATCCAACAAGCTTTTCCAAGACATGATTTAGGCCTCCCTGCTTCCCATTACATAAAAATACCATCGTTTTCTGGTCACACTATGATTTTCACTGTTGAAAAGAATTTTGAGTATCTTAAGAAAGTTCCTGATCTGGATTAACACACAAAGAATTTCCAAAAAATGAAACTATCCCTTCTTTTTGGTGCTTGAGTTTTTTTCCTCAGAGGCATTCCTCTGCAGTGGAGCTACTGAGATGCTATTTTGTGCAACTGTTACCAATACTAGTAGCTTTCAAGACAAGTTTTGAGGACAGACCACTGAAGATATTTGCTTCTGTTTTTAACTGGATTTCATAGAATCATAGAATATCCTGAGTTGGAAGGGACCCACAAGGATCGTTGAGTCCAACTCCTGTCCCTGCACAGGACAAACCCCAAAATCATACCATATGTCTGAGGGCGCTGTCCAATTGCTTCTTGAATGTTGTCAGGCTTGGAGCCATGACTACCACCTGGGGGAGCTTGTTCCAGTGCTCCACTGCCCTTTGGGTGAAGAACCTTTTCCTAATGTCCAACCTAAACCTCCCCTGGAATATCTTCCTGTCGTTTCTTTGGGTCCTATCATTGGTCATCAGGGAGAAGAGATCAGTGCCTGCCCCTCCTCCTTCCTTCATGAGGAAGCTGTAGACTGCGATGAGGTCTCCCCTCAGTCTCTTCTTCTCCAAGCTGAACAGACCAAGTGACTTCAGCCGCTCCTCATACGGCTTCCCCTCTAAACCCTTTACCAGCTTTGTGGCTCTCCTCTGGACACTCTCTAATATCTTCATATCTTTTTTGTACTGTAGCGCCCAAAACTGCACACAGTACTCAAGATGGGGTTGCACCAGCGCATAGTAGAGCAGGACAATCACCTCCCTAAACTGGCTAGCAATAGAGTGCTTGATGCATCCCAGGACATGGTTGGCCCTCCTGACTGCCAGGGCACACTGTTGCTGGATTTGCTGGATTGCTGAATAATTCTCTTATTTCACATATCTCTATCCATGCTGCTGTGGAGGTATTTATTTATTTATTGTGGATCTATTACTGTAGAATCTTGGGTTTTCTTTATATTTTCAAGTGGTGGGTTGACCTTGGCTCATCTCCAGGTGCCCATCAAGCCGCTCTATCATTCACCCTCCTCAGTAGAACAAGGGGAGAAAATATAATGAAAGGCTCATGGGTTAAGATAAGGACAGGGAGATCACTCAGCAGTTACCATCATGGGCAAAACAGACTCGACTTAGGGAGATTAATTGGATTTATTGCCAACCAATCAAAATCAGAGTAGGACAGATAATGAAAAATAAGAATAAATCTAAAAACACCTTCCCTCCACCTCTCCCTTCTTCCCAGGCTCAAATTCATTCCCAACTTCTCTACCTCCTCTGCCCAAGAATCTCAGGGGAACAGGGAATGGGAGTTGTGATCAGTCTACAACTCTTCATTTCTGCCGCTCCTTCCTCATGCTCTTTCCCTGCTCCAGCATGGGGTCCCACCCACAGGAGACAGTCCTTCACAAACTTCTCTAACATGGGTCCTTCTGACAAGCTGCAGTTTTTCATGAACTGCTTCAGTGTGGGTCCTTTCTACAGGGTGCAGTCCTTCAGGAACAGACTGCTCCAGCGTGGGTCCCCTGTGGGGTCACACGTCCTGCCAGAAGAGCTGCTTCAGCATGGGTTCCTCTCCAGGGGGCTGCAGTTCCTGCCAGAAGCCTGCTCCAATGTGGGCTCTCCACGAGGTCACAGCCTCCTTCGGGTGCATCCACCTGCTGCAGCATGGGGTCCTCTACAGGCTGCAGGGTGGATATTTGCTCTACCATAGACCTCCATGGGCTGCAGGGGAACAGCCTGCCTCACTATGGTCTTCACCATGGGCTGCAGTGGAATCTCTGCTCCGGCTCCTGGAGCACCTCCTCCCCCTCCTTCTTCACCAAGCTTGGTGTCTGCAGGGTTGTTTCTCTCACACATTCTCACTCCTCTCTCCAGCTGCTGTTGCACAGCGGGTTTTACCCCTTCTTAAATATGTTATCACAGAAGCACTACCACCATTGCTGATTGGCTCAGCTTTGGCTAGTGGTAAGTCTGTCTTGGACCTGGCCTGAACTGGCTCTGTCAGACATGGGGGAAGCTTCTGGCATCTTCTCACAGAATGCAGCCCTGCATCCCCCACTGCTACCAAAACTTTTCCAGGTAAACCCAATACATTCCATTAGAGTGATCTGCAATGAGACCATCTGATCATTTGTTTGGAAGCTTTCCTGTTTCTTTTGGAAGTTGTCATTGTGTGTATTTACCAAGGAAAATAGTGCCAATTTACAGAGGTTCAGTGGTTATATAGTCAGCATTATGTTGAAAGATGATTGCTGTTCTCTAGAAAGCACAAAATGTGGCTCCTCTGGTTGTCTAGGTTTTATATTGACCAAATAATCATAGCCAAAAAAAACCTAGTTAAGGTACTTTGAATTATAACTCTTCAATGATTCCCTTGCAAAATCTGTGCATAGGTCATTCAACTTCATTTTGGTTTGCTTCACCTGAGTGAAGCACCTTTCAATTATTTAATATCCTACTTATCTTAACCCCATACCCACAGCTTAGAATTCATTTTTTTGTTCTTTTTGGTTATGTTTATTGCCTTTCCACACAGGAGGAAATATGTTTCTTGTTATAAATTGTACCAATGACATGCAAATGACTGCAGAGGTCTAATAAAATCAGAAAATCTAAAGTGAAGGCACCTAACATGTCCTTGCCACCTGCCACTGTATTAAACTAAATAAAAAGAGGGCAAGAAGATGGCACCACAGTGAGGATTATGGATGAAGTGTCAGGAATTATTTTAAATCTTCTTATCTTCTGTCAACTTAAATCAAATTCTTCAAATGTACTGGGGCGGAGAACAGGGAGGTGGCTCTGCAAAGTGCCTAAATTAAAAATGTTTCTTTTTTTCTATGAAGCAGCATCATTTCTGATACTTATTCAGAGTAATACCTGTTAAATATGGTAACAAATGTACGATTTTATTACTTCTGCTGTTATCAGTCCTGCAGAGCCAGCTACAGCTGGGTACAAGTGGAGGCTTCTCTACAGAAATAACGTAAGTAACACTGACTGCAGTCTAAGGCAATCTGAAGCAATGATCCAATTTACTGATGTCCTCGGGTTGCCCAGGTGCCACAACTGACATAAAATGAAGGTAATGTGACTACACAGCTGTCACCAAGGGAATGGGGAAAGCAGCAGAGTTGCAAAAAATATACACGGGGGTATGATTTGACCTGGAGAACATTTACTACAAAGAATGAATAAGAAGGTCAGAGAAGATTGATTTTGATACATCAAGTTGGATGGAGAAGGAAAAACAAAAGTATAATTTTGTTAGCATGCTCTGCCCATCACTGGATCTTTCAGTGCCAGGGTCACTGCCACCTGTCAAAACACAGGTGTACCTCGTGTCCTTATGAAGGAATTTGAGACTGCTCAAGAGAAGTTAGTCTCAGAGTGCAGTCTGTCAATGTACTGCCCATCTTTACAGTACACAGTTACTTGTGTGGCAGTCACAACCCTTCCTAAGGGTTTACATTCTTTGCACCATGCAGGATGAAAACCTTGTGTTTAAGAAGGCGAATCACAGAAAATAGCACATGGAGTAATGAACATCTATGCCAGAGGATATGAAACGATGAGAACAAACACATATAACAAAGTGTACCTTTCTGTCAGAGTTAGACATTTCCCTTCACGCCAGCACAGGTTGTCTGTCCCCAACAGAAATTCAGCCCTTGAGCTAAGCATCTATGAAAACTCCCTCTCAGACTCAGACTGGTGCAAGGGATGTGAAGACTTTGCTCTTTTCCTCCTCTGTTCCTGCCTAGGGTGATGGGACTGATTTAAGCATTATAAGGTAAGAATTTTTGAGGCAGGATGTTAAATTCCTTCCATCGAAGCTGTTGCACTTCACATAGAGTAATTAAATATTCAATAGTCCAAAGAAAGCACAGAAAAAATTACTTTGTAGCCTATGGGTACAGCGCTTGTTTATGAAGAGGATGTCTAAATTCATGTCCCTTCTCCCTTCATTCCATTCCCACTTTGCTTAAAGTTTGCAGGTTCAGCCTCTCCAGCCAATTAACTATTATTTTTTCCCAGGCAACATAGGACAGCCAAAGGCATTGGATCCCAGAGGTTTTTGGGTTTTTTTTTCAGTGAATTTAGCCTTCCATTTGGTTTGCAGATAGATTTTTTGGCAATGATGTTCTTTGTTTCGATCAGTTATTGTTTCATAGGAAAACATGCACTTTTCCAAAACAATTAAGTAAATTAGTAACAGTAAATTTTAGCTCTGTAAGACAAGATAATATATACTGCTGATTTTTTTTCCAGTTTTTTTCTGTTTGGAGATTAAGAAACCTAGACACAACTTCTTTAATGATTTGACACCAGATTATTGTTGAGTTTCCAGAAGTCCCTCATGACTTCATTGTAAATCCATACAACATATGCCTGAATGGGATAAACTGCAAGATTAATACATGAGAAGAGGTACTTAAACATGCAAAGATTTCACTGGGAGGTGAGGATCCAGAAAATCCCATAGGTGGGATTTTTTGCCTCTCAAGAAGCATGTCTGACAACCTGTCTCAAACAGGAGGGATTTCTTACAGCCTTGATTAGAGGTTAGAATCTCCCCGGGGTCCTTCTCCTTTGCTTGTACTACTTTATTGTGCTTTCCTCCATTTAATTTATATGTTGTTATGAAAAGGTAGAGGGTTTTCATAAAAAACTAGCAAATGTACTTGTTCATTAATTTACTGGACTTACAGTTGAGAAAAAATCTGTAGGTGTTCAGGCATTAAAAGAAAAACTATATTGAGACTACCTACCTTTAAGAATGTTTCATAACCATTAATAAAAAACTTTTTCTTATTCTCCCTTGCCTAACATACCTGCCTTTTGCCTTTAATGCCTCAGAATCTCTTGCTATCTCTTTCTTTGGATAGATGTAAAATGAGTTGGTTTTAATGCTTTTGTCCCTTCCTGAATTTCCTGAAAGACAAAAGAGCAAAAAGTATGCCCAAGAAGAACAAAGAATTTATAACTATATGACAGGAATAATAATGCAAACAAACACAAGAACTGATATATTAAAGTGGATGAAGATGACTGCATAATAATTTGTAATTTATTGCGAGTCAGATACATATTTGAATGGGCTTTTCATTGTTATTAGGTTCAGATACATGGAGAAAACACAGCAATCATAACTTATCAAAGCTTGCCATGACACAGGTAGCATAGGCATTAAAAAAGACCATGGTATGGACTGTAAGAATAGGACAAAAATTCTTGCTTCTGATTTAATGTTTCTCTCCAGAAAAACCTTTATTTTTTACTATCCTTAGCTTCTTGTTTTCTTGGGTAGTACTGTACTGACACTAATGATGACCACTGTACTGATCCCACAAGTAGAGAACAGAAAATCAAGTAAAGTCTGTGTTCAGACTTAAGTTCCTCATGTTAGGTTTTGCATATCTTTTGTACACAGCCTTGTAAACACAGTCTGCCCAAGCTCTGTGCTATAGAGCAAGCTCCGATCTGACAGCTATCTAGCATGAGTAAGGCACAGTGATTCCAGCAATTGTTTACACCAAACATAGCATCCTTCAGCTAGAGCTTTCTGGCATCTATTGCATGGAGAGTACATGCCATATCTTGCAAAGAAGTAGCTTATTGTAGCACAAATATGCAAGGTTCACAAAAAGAAAGACAAAATCCAAGGGAATAAAAGAACAGACTCTGATTTGAGCAAATGCAGCATCAACCTAAAGCATTGTAAGCATGAAATGATCATTTGGTAAGTGTCTGAATAATAAAAAGAACTCTAAAGTAGCTCTAAGTACCATGAAGTATGGGCACATAATTTCTTGTTAGATGAAATCATCAGCAAAATTAATTTTAAAAATATATGTGTACATATATACTAATGATTTTTTTTCTAGTCTTCACGGTGCACATTCAGCCTCAGCACCCACATTCACTCTTCTGTCTGACAGTTCTTGCTCCATTTATAATGAATATGAACACACCTCCCAGGAGCACACTTGGCATTGGAGTTTGCCAATTAGGATGGTCAGAGTGAAATTTCTCAAGAGACTATGTACTTTGAAGGTAATTCAGAGGAGACTGTTGTCGAGAATTGTGTTCATTCCTTTTTCAGGTGGATGATTTTTTATATAACACTGATCTGTCCCTTGTTCCCCACTCCTTATTCTATATCTGCCAATGTCATCTGCTTGCTGGTAAGAAAAAATCCATTTTGGTAACAGAGGAAGAGTAATTCTCAGGCTACCATAAAGTATAACCTAACTCAGCCCCTGCATAAGCAGTATAAACAAAGTCATAAGTTCTTTCTGTGATCATTCCTGTGTTCACATGAATGAGCAGGACATTGTGTTTCTGGAGCATCTTTAATACAGTGTCTCAAACTAATTTTACAGCAATTACGAAATTATAATTCATATGTGACCTAAGCAATTTTCAGTAGTCCCACTTAACCGAACAGCAAGCTTCATGCTTTTAGTGTTTACTTAGAAGATTATCTTTTAAAATATATTTTAGTCACTTTTATTAAATTAATAAAACTTAATTGCTTTTATAATTTGAAACTTAAACATTAGTAGAAGTTTAAATGTAAAAGTAACTTTAAGAAGAATTAAAGCTGTTATAACTATTTAAAACCTGAACCTTCTAAAATTCCAAAATGTTAAATTACCCCAGACATATAGCTTAATCACTTTCTATCAGAGTTTATATCTGTTTTCTATGACAATAAAGAATATGAATTTCAGTTGAGCAGTGCAGAAAACGGAACTAAAGCCAGACTGTATTTAAATATTACTAACATAGCATATCTCTAAGAATTTTTATCTTAAGTGGCCAGGAGTATTAAATGTTATCTACTTATGTGCATATGTTCCTTTAAAAAACAGCAGCCAACTTAAACTATACTTTGTGGTTGTCACTTGGTTTGCATCCAGAGAGAGGCAGCAGACTAGGCATTCCCATCCCTTTTAGTCACTATGATACTCTAGATATGTGATATACATTCACTAGAGCATAATGGCACAACTTTGATGAGAGCCTAAATTCAGAAAAGCAACGGACATCATGATAGACTATTACCATAAACCATGTCACCATCTAGATTAAAACACTATGGTCTCAGTTTGGGAGAAATAGAGGGAGGGCTGTGAGCAGCCGGGTTATGGGCCATGCCAAAAGCACTCAGAGGATCTGGAATGGAAGGTCATCCTTGGTATGAGGCTGTACCAACAGTCAAGTTGCTGAAACTTCTGCTTTTTACTGGCTAAAGTCCATACAATTTTTAAAAGAGCTGTATGGAAATTGCTGGCAGTTTTAACAGTGTAGCTCTTTCCCTGCTTGTCAGGCATCAGAGGCACCTGTTGTGCTATATATAATAATAACAAAAATTATACTATGTGTAAAATGCAGTAGGTCTGACTCTTAACCACCTTACTGCTTATGCAGCCATTCAGGGTCCAACCTAATGCTCAGGTGAATTAACAAGGAGTATGGTTCAGGTGAGCTATGTACGTAATTCCATTGACTAAATTTTTTATCATGTCTTGCCTATGGTTTCCACATACTGCATTACTAGTGGGTTAGGTGAAATAGAGTAACATAGGCTCTAAAACAGAGCGCTCTCTAGTGTGTGCGTGTGGTTGATTATAATTATTTTCATGGTCATACTTTGGAAAATCTGTGAATTGCCTTGCGGGCAAGCTAGCTATCAGGTTTGTTGTGTTTGTACATAACTTCAAAAACACTCTTGGTCCACATTCTGGAGTAACCCATGCTACTGCCTCCTTGAGAAAACCTCCAGTGCATTTTGTCCCTTGGGATGTTTTCTAGCACATGCTTACCAAATGGATTTTCCGAGTGCTCTGTGAAACCTCCAAATGCCCTTGCAGTAATGGCATCAGATAGAGAAGACTGTCATAGCCTTTCCTAGAAACCCCCTGATACTGGCTGCAGCAACGTCGGGTCTGTCAGCAGCTGGAACTCGGCTGAATTCTGGCTGCATGCCATGAATGAATGATCTAATGTGACAGGTCTTTTGGGGAACATTCCCAATAACAGTGGACGTACATCAGTACTTTCTTTAATCTCTTTAGAAACCAGCCAGTTAATATATGTATCCTAGTAGATCATGGATTTAATTAGCTTAAATATAAGTAACTTTTTAAAATATTTTAAAATATTTTAAATATTTTTAAAATATAAGTAACTTTTTAAAATAAAAAATAATTCCACTTCAGTGGCAGTGGCCTTCCATTTATATGTTATGGAGAGCACAGAGAGAGAATTATCCCTCAAGAACCCCTAATGATAAGGACAAAGCTGAGACAAAGGTAATATTTCTGGTTGTGCCAGGAACGACAGGAACATCTACATTAGTAATGGAAAAAGCAGTTAAAAATAAGCTGAGGCACAAATACATGTTGCAGAGGATGGAAGCCCCAGCTCCATGCCAATTTTCATTTCTCTTGCCCCTTTCACTCCCCCTTACTCTGGATTTTTGTCTCCAGGACTAGCTTCTCTTCAAACTTTGGTAAAAAAAACCTTTCCAAATTTTTGGAGGATCTTAGACTATGAATAAAGGATAAATCTTGGTCATTTCAAATCCTTGGTTAAGGATTTGCTTCCACTTCAGAGCAGTTACAGGAAGGGTGTGTTTAACCCATTGCCTTCATCCTTATGAATTAGAGTGGGAACATCCAAATATGAAAGCACAGAAATCTGCATAGATTGCCTTGTGGCCCCTGAAGAAGGTCTTGCAATCTGGATGTTCTCCCTGTATGCCAAGGCTGTGTGTGTCTGCCTTAGGGTATTGGAGAGGCATGAGTCCTATTTCTGCCACTCCCTGATGTGGGCAGCTGCCGGGAAAAGCAGTGGGGAGAGTGCAACTCTCCCCTCCCCTGCTCTCCTCCACAGTCCTCTTCAGCTTAGATTTGCATTTGCAGTAGGTACAACTAGTCTAAAAACATGAATAACCTGGTCATCATGAAAGCATTCGTGCAGTCATGTGATTGCTTACTCATTTTCACAACTTCATTCTTTCTCCTGAAGACAAAACTGTGATGGGAATACTTATGTAGCATTTGCATGTAAGCATGTAGCATTTACATGCAAGGCTTTGAAAAAAAAATATTCTCATTACTAGATTTTGCATAACTAGTTCTTTAGGGCAGATATGGGAAGGCGGAAAGCTACCTTAATTTCCTAGAACACAATGAATCTCAGAGGTACTCACTTCCAGCCCTTAGGTATTGTGTCTAAAGCTGAGGACTCTGAAGAAAGCCCTGTGTGCATCTCAGCAAGACTGGCAGTCAGGGCCGGGGCTGCCTGCAGCCACCCATCCTTCTCTGCAGCCTACCCCACCTGGGAGGTGACTTCCAATGGAATTTGACATTTATGACCATCCACATTACAAAGGACATGCACAGCATCTGGATCAAACAAGTGATACTGAGAACATATCCTGGTACCATGTCACTGATCGTTTTTTTTCCTGACAGGAAGCAGACTTGACAAGTTCCAGTGGTGCGCTTGTTGTAAAGAGATGTCAATGTTTTTATTAAGGAGAAAGTAAAACAGAATCCTATTAATTTAAGTGTTTGATTATGTTCCCTCAGATTTTATTCATCTAAAGTTTAAATCTAAAATAGCAAAAAGGTTCAAGTCTATTAGTTCCTAAAAAGCACAGGTATAGTGTGTATCAGAAGATCACTAACTACAATGGCACCTTACATTTTTCTTCTGCATTAGAGACAGAAATTTGCTTGTTTGCCTATTTTTCTGGACACTTTGTAGCATGTGAAGTAGGCTTTTATTGACTTACCCTTTTAAAATTAAAAATAGCATACTTCTAACTGATATTTACAATGACAATCTAGTGCCAATAAGTTATCACATTTTATTTATTTTGATAGCTAACCAAGTTCATAGCAAATCATAAGTGAATCCAGTAGGTTGTGGAAGACAAAATGGAAGTTGACATGGGAGGAGTAACAAGTATGATTTGGTAGCTATAAAAACAATAATATTATTTCCTTCTTTGTTTGAAGTTATGGTCTGTTCAGCATGCCTTCCCAAAGCAGAAGAAAAAAACAAAACACATATAACTAGGGGTTTGATGATAAACCCCATGATTCTGTCTCCAGTATTAACTGATAAAGATGCTAATACTTCAAACTTCATGATGGACTATGTCTGGCTACATGACTTCTAAGTCACATGAAATCCTTTAAAATAAACATCCTTGATAGATGTAAATTTCATTAACCAAAACTGCCCATTTTAAACAACCTTCCAGTGGCTTCTATGAGACTTTATTACACTTTGGTAAAAACCTGCTTTGTGCTTTGGCTAACACAAATTTTCTTTTCATTATTCTTTGTTGCTTATTGCAGTACTTAAAAAACACCCTCTAATTTGAAACTATATATTTGTAGTGATTGAAGTGGCGTTTTCTTGTCCTTCACTCTCTGAACAGTTTGCGGTTTTCTGAAACTGAAACTTGCCTTACTCACAAATGAGATTTATGCTTTTACTCTCCATTTTATCCAAGTCATTAGTTCTCAGAATTAAACATCATTAGCTATCACAAACAGTAAACAATTGCTTCTGTGTATTGATTACATCATAATATGTTACTATCAACTAAATGAAAGCATTTAAACTCATATCCCCAGTGTAATTGTGGGCTAGTCTGCTGAATGGTAACATTTCAAAATCTATTTGAGTGTTCAGGCCTAAGTGATTGAACACAGTTATTTTACCTATAAAGAAAATGCAACACACTATATTAAAAACAAGTTTCTTGCTAAATACACCTGCAGTTTTCACACCGAGAAAATGTTTCCTTTTTCTCTTCATATATAACTGTCCCTTGTGACAAAATGATAACATACTTGTCATCAATCAGTTCTAAGACATCCAGGAAATTGTGAATACGTAAGAGAGCTTCCTCAGCATTTGACTAGAGAGAAGCATTTCGAAATTCAATTAAATTTTTAATCAGAAAAAGTCCTTTTCACAGTGACATCTTCCATGGCCTGTATTTATTTTGTTTAACTTATTTTTAATTCATTTTCTCATATTTTATTTTCTCCTCAGGCCAGATGTTATATACCCAACTCAAATGACATTCTGCTTCTTATATCACACATTTTTTCAGTTGCTACCAGTTTGAAGATTTCGCAAAAGATTTGTGAGAACAGACAGAATTAGGTAGTATTAGCTTTTCAACAGTTCACAAAGGAAAAACCTTTCCTTTGGTGCCTGGCAGTTTTGTCCCAAAGTGCCTTGCTACCCCTAGCACTTCTCCTGCTGATAAAGAAAGGATAACCTGACTCTCTGCATCAGCAATTTGTTCAATAAGAAAGGGACTATTTCTACAGCTGTTTACCTAACAAGGACTGTATTTTCACATCTGGATATGTTTTCGTATTATGCCTACAATTAGAAGTGTTGGTCTAAGTCTCAAAATCTCCCATGATAATCCCAGCAAGCAGAATTTAAGAAGACAATTAAGATAATTCGATGTTTATAGGCAAACAGGAAAGGAATCTGTTTGCTTCATCTCACTTGCCAGCTGGTGATGGTGAGAGGTAAATTGACTCTTATGTCTCCAAAGTTGAAACTCGGTGAAAACAGTGTTTGTTTTATTCTCATTAGTACTTTCCTGAGGCCTATTCTCACTGAGCATCTGCATTAGTGTTTTACTTGGGTCAGGAGTACTCTTTCAAAGTGTTCCTCCAATGCCCCCTGTTTATTATGCTTCGGTGCACATCACAGAGGTGGATCAGAGCACTTGATCTGAATTCCCTTTGGATATAACTGAACTTCAGGTACTCTCCACGAGTTCACTTAATGCACCCCACATGCCAGTGGGAGGTCAGTCCATGGAACCAGACAAGACTTGGCCTGAAACCTCCTCCTCTCCCTGCTTGAAATTTCTGTACGGTGGACATGGGATGCTCAGCACCAGCTGGTTTGCTCTCCAGGTCTGCTCGCATTGCTACACCTGACTGGGGAACAGAGACATAACCGCTCCTTTTCCATCGTTGCGCTTAAAAAATAAAGTTGTTATGAAATGGAAATGAAATTGCCTGCAAACATGAACTCTGGAAAACATCAGTGTCAATCATTCTACACTAATGTACATGTAATGAAATGCAAATGTCTGCTCATAAAATTAGTGCGACTGGGCATCGTTTAATATCTGTTGAACTGGTATTTTTGAAAGATCAGGATGATAGCCGATATATGCATGTTACTTTTCACTTAAGTAAAAAAGATTACAAAAATTTGTTTGGAGAGCAGCCATCATTACCACGACCAGCATTACCCCAGTTAATATGGTTTTGCAATTGACTTTTTTTAGAAAATCATTTCATATTCAGAAATATGAGTAGATTTACCATACAGCAACAGGAGCATACTGACCTCACCTAAATGGGTACAGCCTCATGGGACCACTTTTGATGCAGATTTTACAAAAATGTCAGACAAAATGCTTTTATAGAGACAGCAGACTCCATCAACCCTCATATGTTATTTTCAAAAGTACTTGCATGCACTTGTAAGATGATGAATGCACTAATAATGCAAGAGAGGAATGAAGCATGCTGCAGATCTAGCTGGATTTCTACATTAAAGATCAAAACAATATATCCTGTTGCTCAGATTTTTTTTTTTTTTGAAACTATCCAAATGTCTGACACACGATTATGACCTCTTTGAACTTGTTAACATGCTAATATTAGAGTATTTGCAACTGAAACATTATGGTTCAATTCCAACAATCAAATAGGTAATCCCAGGTAAAACCTTACACACTGTCTTCCCTATTCTGTTATTACTTTAAACAAACTTGGGAGGCTAAGGTGTCTCCAGAGAGTACTCCATCCAAACGTAATGCAATAGCTAACACAGGAGGAATTAATCCCATTCTGAGAATGCCTCTCTCTCTCTGCTAGTTGAAAAGGAAGCACAAATTGTAATAGATGCTGAATAGTTAGATAACCATAGTTCAGTAAGAAAATTCCCATTCTCAGTATCTACTTAAAATTTTTGTAGCAGATGAGAAAATTCCCTTAAAAATCTTTCTATCAGTGCTAACTTCTGCTTCCAAGTCCTAATTCTTTCCTCTTTTTCACTTACTATGGATACATGTATATGCTATCACTCCATTGACTTGAATGGGCGTTTGGTCAGACTTCTATGCTCAGGTCAATGCTGTTCACCATTAACCATTGGCTTTTCCTCCTTCCCAGCCTCATGCCTGTCATTTACAGCTAGAACAAGCCCAAACCTCATTAACTAAGCATCATTATCAATGCTGTTTCATAATCTGACTAAGGAGCTTGGAAATGCTCGTATCAGCTGCTCTCTGATGCTCAGATGAGAGCAGTCAGCAAAGAACTAGTGTCTTCTGGGCCACTAGTGGGCCATAGGTAGCAGTGTCTTTTATGGTATTATAATCCCCAGAGCATTGCATGACCTTCATTGCTCTACAAATTTCCTTGCAACCCTGTAGGTACCAGTGGTAAAGTGAAAAGATAAAATCAGTGTAACCACTGCTGCCTTGGGCACCATACTAAATCTCATTGCCCCACCGGCAATGTCAAATGTGAGATTACCCAGGGTTTTTATCATTTCACCATGGATAGGAATGAAGGTTTTCTGCATTGCTTTGGTAAAAATGTATGTTCTCACTTGTCACAGAATCAAAGACAAAGAATCCCTAATGGTTACCCAGTTGAATTTTTCCGGTTTTGAAGTAGGGCTTCAGCTACTCAGAATATGTAAAAGGCAGTACATTCTTCCCAAAATTACATCACGTTGTTTCTGAAGGTAGAGAGATTTCTTTTATTTTGATGGAGAGAATTAGCAAGTGGTTCATTTTAATTCAGTTTACCTCTCTTTAAAACAAGTGTTTAAAACCATTTTGCAACGTGTTTAGGAGCTTTTTTTTTCCTTTTACATGATTTCACAGATTAATTTTGATCCTTTCAACTGCTATATGGCTACATATTGAATACTTATGCCAAAGCAAAACTAAAAGTTTCTAGGATTTTAGCAATATCTGTTTTATTTTTTTAAAGTGAAAGTTCTTTTTGAAACAAAGAGAGAGAGAGTAATATTTTATTAGTATGGCCAGTAATGGAATTATGAATATCTTTATTCTTCTTGTTATTTACTTTACTTTCACAAAAAAGCATTAGGAAAGAAGTCCTCTTCCAAATCCACATATATATAGAAGGCAACTTTGAGTACAACACGTGTAGTATTTTAGTTACAATAGTTACACTATGATTGTAAAGTAACCTATTCTTAAATTACTTACAAATGTGTTCTCAACTTTTGTATCATGGCGTTTTTTGTGGTTTGAGTGTTGTTGGGTTTTGGGTTTTTTTGTTTTTTGTTTTTGGTTTTTTTTTTTTGGGGGGGGGGGGTTATGTTGTTTTGTTTTTCCCCAAGATCTGGTCCAGAATTCACCAGAAGCTTAGGTTTTACAACAGAAAAATATTTCAGGGCAATCTCAGCTACATCTCAAATAATAAGTCCTGATGTGCCTCAGGTGCAGAACAAGTCTGTGCCCAGCCAGAGCTGTCCACTGCTCTGAATTTCAGGCTTATTAGCTAGAATTCAGTGCTGTACCTGAGCAGGATAAATGTGTTTTTTCTACCCTATACTTGAGCTAGGCAACATTTCCAGCTCTGAAGCAAAGGGGATTCAGGGTAGTCTGAGCTTTATAAATTGTAATATACTAGAAGTAAGGTTATACAATCAGTTTCAGGGCATAGGTATTATCAGACTTTTTTCATCACCTGGACTATCCCTCCCCTTTTATTATTATTTTTTTTTAAATGGAGACTCATCTACATAGTTATCCTATCAGGTACCCTACAGTCTAGGGATAGTTACGTCCAGAACAAACAGCAAGCCTAGCTTCTCTGTTCAATTCCTCTCCAGCCTGCTGACCTCAGCTCTTCAGTCCTTGACACAACAAATTCTAATTACAAACGTAACACAGTAGAGCAGCAATTCTTGTTAGTCCCTGCACTAAGTATGACCTTTTTAAGATATCATCCTAGCCCTGGTCATCTTGCAAATTTGATCAATAAACCTAGCTCTGCTGTTTCAAATGCCTGCCCTAACACAACCATTAACACACAAGTGCAGTGACCTTCCTGAGTCCCAGTATCAATCAAAAGCCAAATGCCACTGCTGGCACTGACCTTCATCTTAGCTCTGCAGGCTTTGTAGGATCTGTCAGTGAACCACAATGGTCAGACTTGATGCTAATCCTAAACCAAATTCTGGCATTAATATAAGAACATAATACTATAATGACCTTGATTAACCCAAGCAGTAATCACAAACATATAGCTCACCTTTATTCAGTACTTTCCAGTCATACTCTTCTTCCAGTGGCAGTTATCTGGATCTTAAGACCAAATGTGTTTTTTACCTGATGTTAGCTTATTCTCATACAGTCATGCAATTAAGCTAACCCCTAGTTAAATTCATCCTGTTTTCCTGAAGACTGACGTTAAGTCTGGCTCATATGTAACCCTGCCTTCAACAAAGTCGACCAGCAACCCTCCCTTTGGCAGAAATCACAATGCATTTACCTCTGTAGGCATTCACTTCTACTTAGCCCAATACAATACAATAATTTTCATTCCCTCTAGTCCTAAAGCCTAACGCCAAACCTACATTTAATATAGTAGTTCCATCTAACCTGGACCTTATCACAAAATATTTCTAAAAGGACCAGCTGTGCCATGCAGAATTCACACTTAACATTAATTCTCCTACCTCAGCTGTCCCAAGCCCCGACTACAAGCCTAAACATAGCCTTAACACAATAAAGCACTCACCCCTTGCAGTCTTAGAATCAATTATAAACTGAACCTGGCAGTAATAATCCAGGAGTTAATCTAGTTCTTCAGCCTCTGCTGTCCATAGTTCTAACCTTGCGTTAAAAAAATCCCTCCCTGTATCCTGCAGGATCCAGGCCAGCCTTCCTTCCCCTTGCAGGGATCATCTGGAAGTCCTGAAACACCCCAGGATTAACCTTCCCTGCTCCAGGATTGCTCGCTGTAGTTAGAGGTGCAGCATTTGCAGGCAGAAGCATGGGATTGTTTCACACCTAACTCTAGCCATAATGAAAACCACTCTAATTCATCCTTTTCCCAAATTCTGCATAAGGTATTTGCCTATGTCAGCAACAACCTTTATCAGTCTTAGCAGGACCAAAATATACAGCTGGCTGTGCTGTTCTAAATCTTACTGCAGCTCTAACAGCAGTAGCAGGTATCTCCTGCCAGCTCCTGGCCTAACAAAAAGTACTCGGGCATTTTCAGAGGAGTCAGACACAGTACTAACATGGGTGGCTTAATGCTAATTCTTGAGCTAGTGACAGATTCTGCTGTATACTGTCATGGATAGATTAAAACTAAAGTTAGGGGACAGGAGAGCAAGAAGGCACTGGGAGATTTATGGCTTACTCCTGTGAGGCTAGGGTAGGAATTTTTCACAAATGAATGTTTTAAGACGCTGTTAGGAATTGATGGGTGGCGGCACTGTAATTTCATTAGGATTAAGACTAGAAGTAACAGGATTTAAAGAATCAGGTGTTTCTATATCATGCCAGACCCACAGAGTCAGGATGTAATTTTTATATGCTTATAGCACCAGTCCCTTCCCCTATCTCTTATAGACTCCAGGGGGAAAACCAACTTCTGCCCCCATGAGGGATAGCAGTCATGAGCACCACCCTTAATAATGAACTCTAACACAAATTCTGCTTAATGAAATCCTAGCATTATCATTAATATCTCCAGTTTTCTACCAGTACTCAGGCTTCATGTTGGCCACAGCCCTCAGCTAGCCTGGAGGCAGTTGTACTGGCATTACAGAATTAAATAGGTTACTAGAATCAGAAACGTGTTTTCAGTTTTTCAGTTTCAGAAAAGATCCAGCTAGCATTCATAAAGGCAGGAGCCAACCGTATTTAATAGAGGTAGTAGTCAAGTTTATTTAATGAATAAACAGTAGTGTCTGGATTGTCAAATCGCAGCTTCCCAAATAATCCCAGAACTCAATGAACCATTCCTCCAGTCAAACAACTAGCTCTTCCTTGGTTTCTTCAGATTTCTTTCCTGCAAAAGTTAAACAAATGTTGGACTGTGTTGATGTTTGATATATAGAAGCATAATTCTTACTCCTGAGCAAACCACAGGCACTGCTAGTTAGATGAGCTTTTCAAACATTTCCCCATTGGTTTTCCACTTATATCACTTTTTCTGACAATTTATATAGATAGCTATAAGAACAACAATCTAACCACACACCCCCACCAAGAACAAAAACTTATAATTTTTCTATTTGACACACAAACAAAAACTATCGTCCACACAACTTTCCAATTTACACATGATTATATGTTTATACCTGTCCATCTTCTGAGCCATCACTGGCTAAGATAGCCTCTGGTGCTGGTTAGCTTGAAGGTTAGGGCCTTCATACATTAAATCTCATTCCCTCCCAACCCCTGTTGTCATAAATGGTAAATAAAAATCTAGTTCTAACCCAAATCTTGCCAGTCTCAACAATAAGACCTTGTCTGATCTCATCACATGCTCATCTTCTTGCCAAAGCAGGAAGGAAGAGCGTTCGTAGATGTGAAAGACGATTACTGGTTTAAGTTGTGCAATTGTTTCTGGGTGAGGATTAGGCTAGGTTTATATTTTAAGAGAGTTTAGGTCACTGGGCTACGTTAAATATCGCAGTTAGGTTTGTGTCTTGACTACAATCTAGAGAAAGAAGAATAACAAATAAACTGGGTCATGCAAGGCTGGTGAGAAGGCTCTGGCTGAGAGGAATAAGTATCATATTGTTGTCTGCACCAGGAAGGGTCCATTTGTCAGCAGAGTATATTAGAGTTAGAATTTGAGGCAGTAATGTCTAAATAAATAGTTTTACTGCTTAAATCCTATTATTGTGGCTAAAATGATGAAAACTTACAGAAAAACTTAATGCACCTCTAATAATTTCTGGATGAGGAAGATGTGGCTCAGCTTCAGTTTAGGGTTCAGGACGGGAAAGAGTGAATAGCTAAGATTGTTGCTATGGTCAAACAACGGTTTAGATTTAGTAACAAGGAATATGATAATCTGTGGCGTAAGGGCAGAGATTAGAGGAAAAAGTTTTTCCTTCTTGATAGAAGCAAGATACAAGGCTTGCAGGGTTGCGCTGAGCTGTACTGGTGTAGTTGCAACTTGAAGGGTAGTCCTGAACAAGAAAGGATTGCTGGAGTACAAGTAAACAAAGGTACTTGGTGTTCAGAGGTAGATCACAGTTCAGGAGTTAGGTTTGTTTCTATATCTTTCTAAATTTATAGGGTTAAGAGTCTGGGTGTCAGCAGGAGCTGAGAGTATGATTTATGGTTCTAGCTTGCATTGGTGCAACTGAACTATGATTTTGGAGTACCATGGATGAGTTCTCAGGCTGCAAGTAGCAGTTGATCAGGTACATTAATTTTTAGACCCTCTCAAGCTGCTAACATTAGGATCAGGGATATCAGCAGGAGCAAATAATTTAAAATCAGTTCTGATTTTCAGGGATATGGTAATAACTCATGGAAAGTTGTAGACTGATTATGTTTAAAGTTGCATTATGGGTGAGGCTCAGGTTAAAGGCAAGAGACCTCAATCTCCTGATAGGAAGTGCAAGGACCTGAGGGCTCACATGAAGCCCATTGTTGGAAAATGCAAAAAGTTGTGGCACAGTTCTGACAGCAGGTAGGATTTACTGCACCTCTGGAAGAAATTGAGTTTCATGTTGATGGTGGTGTTAGACTCAGGAGTTAGGACTCAGCAGAACCTGAAATGTTTGGTTTCTTGCCCAAGTACCACAGGACAAGAGTAAGGGTTTGTAAAGATGTATTACCATTAACTAAGGGGATAATGAGGTCCCCTACTATAATGGTAATTTGACTGTAGTGTGGATTACAGTCAGGCTTGGAGCCAGAAGTGCCTACAGGGATAATACTCTAAATTCTAATACTGGAATGAGGATTAATGACAACAGGAATATTTAAGGGAGGGACATGGGGGTTGCAAGGCTATGGCAGTAAATCCAGCATTAGGGATTCATTTTGGAGGAGCAGGGACGAATGAGTTAAGCTCATTGCTGATCCTGACTGGGTGAGGGCAACTGTCAGTAAGTTGAATACCTTGTTGTAATTCCCAGGGTAATAGTGGTCACTGTGCTGCATGAGTGGGTGTGTTTCCATGTGTGTATGTGTAAAGATATATATGTGTGTGTATAGTATGTGTATATATACACGCATGTACGTATGTGTTCACACAGTTAAGTTTTGACTTAGGACTGAATCTAAGTTGGGTTTCAGGAACAGTTCCAAACATAAGGAGTTGAATAAGTATAGTATCTATAATTCCTTAAGTTCTTGAAGAAAGAACTGGTTTTGAGGTGGGTTGTATTATTAAGTGTGGAAGTAGGACTCAAGCCAGAACACAGACTTGTTGCTGAATTCTGAAAGTCCTACCGTGTCTCTGAGACACAAACAGATTCTGTACACTTTGGAAGCCAAAGAGGGGTCATCTGGCTCTGATGTTAACGTGTACAGCATCCAGTTATAAACAGGTATATGCAGCTGTAGATGGAGTAAAATTCAGCATCACCTTTAGCTGCAGCTAGAGACTTCTGTTCACTGCAGAAGAGAACCGCACCATTCAACAAACCAGTGAATGCAAGCACTGACTTCAATCCTGCCCTGCACATTGCATCCTCCTGAAACAGGTTTCTTCCCATAACCTACATCTAATGCAAATCCTGGCTTTAACCTCAGCTTAAACCAGTGACAGCCTATAAAATTGTAGCCATTCCAACTCAGGAGGACACTTAACTTGAGCGGTATTTCTACGGATCCTCACATTGGTGTCTGAGCCCTGTCTGCAGTGTATTGCTCTACTCAGATAGCACCAGCTCATAGGAGGAGGGAACAGAATACAAATGTCTCTAAGTGCCTTGCTGTAGAGGCCCAGCTGCAACCATACCTAAAACCGTGTTAGTAAAGGCATCAAACTATATTTCCTTTCAGCCTATGGTAAGTCATCGAAGAGTGAGAGAACAGAAGGATTTCAGTTTCTACAATAGTCCATTCATTGACTTGTTTGTTGTTTGCTCTCTTCAACACACATTACAGGAATATATGCAGAAAAGAGGAGCATTTAGGTTATTTATTTCACTGAACACATCAATTTTTAGTCTCTAGGATATAAGAAGTAAGGCAGGATAAAAGAAGAATTTTAAAATAATTAGTTCAGGGTTTTAATTTTTTTTCTTGTAAAAATGGGGATCAGATAGAAACAAGTAATTACTTCATTGGTCACATTGTTCTTTCTTGTTAACATATAAAAACAATTATGAAAAATGAAGATATTTTAGTATAATTGCTACATTGATTCGATTTTTCTTGTTCTTTGTATTTAAAAAGAGCATGACAGATAAGTTGCTACTATAATCAGTTTTAAGTGAATTCTGTGCTGGTAAATGAGGTCAGATTAATGGTCTTCATAATTGAAGTTTTCTGAAGTAGTGTTAGTTGGAAAATTGGACCTATTACTTCCTCTACAGAAAATTTTGATTTTTTTGTGTGTAAATTGAAACCCGTCATTTAGTAATATCTATTTAGAATTGTTGCCATGATTCCCTATAAGACTGAGAATTTAAATACCATTTTACTACATTTTCCTATCAGCTGGGCCTAGCGCTCTGGCTATGTATTTAAACATATACACTACCAATTTTCTCATTAGTCTCATGATTATTAAAAAAATGTTGCTTCATTTAATCTGGTGAAATATGTGATATTTAGTAAGGAAGAGTCTCTCCAAACAGGACATATAACACATGTAATTTCTTAGTCTTAAAGCTGGAGTGAAATATATATTAGTGTAAGTGAAATGGAAACCAAAATATTCATAGGATCACAGAAGCTGAATGGAAAAAAGCTTTTGAAGTGAATTAGTTTTATTGTCTTTGACATTTCCTATGGGAAACTACATTCCAATCTAACAAATGTACTTGTGAAAAAAAGTTCCCTAGTTCTGACTGAAAACCCATTTCCATTAAAGTCAGTGCATAAACTCCCATAGACTACAAAGGGGCCAAAACTTCAGCTATTCTTATATTCTTAAGTCAGGCACATGCATGCAGGCAGGCAGAGGGTCCCTGCTTGAGTAAACAGCACCACGGTGATGCAGGTTCCTAAACTCATCATTCCTCTGCCTGTATCCACTTCTGCTCTCTCTACCTCAAAAGATACGCTCCTCTCTGTATATTATAATATAGGGCCAACAGAAGCTCATAACCTCAAACCAGATTCAAGAATGAGGTGCCCACTTTTCAAAATCTCTTCTTAGCTGCCTTGGACAGCTCTGCTCATTCCTTTGCCCTTTGTGGCAAGGGGCCCTCAGGACACGGACACCTGACCCAGGACTGTGGTTCCTAAAAGAATGGAAACCTACACCTCTCATGGGAACGTTCTTTTTTTCTTTTTTTTTCCTTCCTTTTTCTTTTTTTAGTTATGTTTTTTTCAAGTACCCATTATCAACTGAACTTAAGAAATCATTGCTTCTATATTTTAGACAAAGCATTTCATTCTTTTAGGAGAAGGAGAAAGATTTACAGCTCTGTAAATCTTATTTTCTCTCATAATTTTGGAGCTCTTAAATAAAATTCATTACTTGTGGTTAGTTTGGTTTGTAGTTGAGAAGTGTTAATCAGAAAGGAAGTGCAACTATAGCAGCCCTTTCATCATGTGTAAGCACTTTCATCAGTAAATGTGGACTTTAATTCTATTTAAGTAAAATATATTTTGGCAACAGTACCCATGTATTGTTTGAAAAGAGTCCATCCTCCCCTGTAGTACTTTATGGCATAAGGAAGCATTTCACAGATAAATTGATCAGCTGAAATTCACTGTTCTACAGTGGAAAAGATCAGGCTTATAACGAAATATTGGCAGTCTCAGGGCTATTTCCTGCTTTTACATTTCTCAGTAGGAACACAGTTTTCCTCTAAGAATTAAAAATTCTTTTGTGGATACACGATGTCACCTGAGTGCACAGATACAATTGAACAAACACCATCAAGTAATGGACATAAGTTACCCTTAGTTGGATAAAAACGGCCACAGTCACATGCCGAATCCTTATAGGCATTTGCCATGTGGAAAAGCCTACCCAAAAGCACCGCTCAGGAAAGTGGGCTCTGGACTACATCTGCTCAGGTCTTACTGGCCAGATTAATCCAGAACGAGCTGGAAGAACAAAGAAGCAATGGACGAATTTTACGAGTAACTGTCCTTAGCTTCACACTTCCATAACAGAGCTGGGGAGGGAGACCAGAAGGCATGAAATGCCAGTAACAGAGCATAATTGGCCTTAGACACAGAGAAAGCCAAAGACATTGCCCTGTGGCTACGTGATGAGTGAGGTTATTTGCAGCCTGTATGGACAATCTAATTCACAGGTAATAAAGCATTAAAGCAGTGGTCCCTGGAGGGCGAATGCACCCATGGGCGGCTGAGCCCTCCCTGGCATCCAGTCCCCCTGGGGCCGGTCTAAGCCTGTGACAGCAAGGTAGTTACACAGCTTAAAAATAGCAATACAGGGCTTTACCATTTATATAGTGCTTTTATTTCTTTCAAAATCCTTATTCTCTTGGGTTTTCAAGGTCTCCTTCTGAATCACTTAAAAGAAATAAGGGCATAAACAATTACAAAATAACAAAGAAAAGGAAGAAGGAGCTAAGCAGCTCAACTCAAAGCTTTATTAAATTCTAGACAAAAAGAGATATCAGTTACACTCGCCTGAATGGTAAACTGTTTTCTCAAGTCTTCTATTTTTTCAGCCCAGAGGAAAAGTGACAGAAAAATCTGTCATAAACATCAAGAATGAGAAAAAAAATTGGAAGTTAATACAGCCTAGTGCATTAGCAAATTTTAAATGGAGAAAATAAAAGACCTGGGTCCCTTCTAGAGTTCCTGCAAACCTTTGTACACATGGAGTCTTCACAAAGTTTTCAGAAGTGTTTGATTCATGAAACTAATTCTGCTCCCATTAGTGTCAATGGGAATTTCACAGTGAAGAGTTACATGCGTTTTGAAACTATGACATCAAGGTTGATATTTATATTTAATGCTTTAAGGGGGGAAAAAAAACAACTTTATTAAGTAGTCCTTGATTTCATGTAATCCGTATGTGTATATGTGTATACACACATATTACAGTTAAAGCTATGTAAGATCATGACAATGTGGAAATGGGGACGCTGTGAAATTAGGGTTATTAATAATAAATATGCAGGTCCCATTTGAAAATATTTGAAAGATGAGAATTCAAAACCAGAATAGGGGAACCATTTTGTTTAATAAACACTTATTGAGATTTGAATTAATAAAAGTAAACTGAAATGCTTTTGTTAAAAAGGAAAAAAATCAGAAGAAAATATATTGCCCATACATACATTATTTGCATTGAAGCAAACTCTGTGTCTCAAGTCTTAACTCCAATGTTCTGCAAACATAAAGAAAGAAGGAAGAAAAATAGACATGAGCTTAGATGGAGATGCTTAGATTACATCAATTATTGGTGCTTTCCTAGTTCCAATAGCATTTTCAGTTCTGCCATCCTGCCTTAAGTCATAGCACAGAAAAAGAAGTAATTAAGAAATAAAAGTAATTTTAAAAATGGAATTCTTTGTTTGTGAAGGACTGCAATGGCCACATGGGATTAATGTGCTTATGAGACAAAGACTTCATAAGAGACAGACGTACAAGTCATATATAGTGATAGAGATATATAAATATAGCAGATGCCATTGCAAATTTACGCATTTCATAAAACAGAGTAAATGGTGACAAAAAATGGAAAGATAACAAGTAAAAATTGGATACAGTGTTCAGAGTTTCTTTCTGTCTAGAGAAAAATGCAATCATTGGGACTGAAAGCTCAAAAATTTGGTATACAAGAAACTTTGAGCTTTACGTGGATAATTACATCCATACTCTGTCAGTCAGGAAAAAGTATCAAGCGTTAAATTTTCTTTCTTCATGTCATAAGCTAAAGAGGAAAATCATCCATAGTAACTTCTGTTGCTAGGGAGAATTTAGCCAACTGAATCCCAGAACACAAAATAGTCGAGGTCTGCACTGACAAATACTGCCTCACGAGAGAAGAGGCTCTGTAGGGTGAGCCAGCTGGTGCTAAGGGCACCCATCTGGGGAGGGGGGAGGGAGGAAAATCCCAGCTGCTTTTCCCTGAAGTATGGGAAGACCCTTGAGAGTGGAAATTTCCTTCCTGTCATTCTTCTTGCTTGCCTGTATGATCTGAACTTATCCCTGAAAACTACAGACTGCATCACATGCTCGAGCACAGTATGTGCATGGTGAGATTCTGCTACCATGCCAAACAAAGAGAGGACTCACCATCAGGGCCAGAACTGCTGGTAAGTGCCGGTTGCTTTACTTCAGCAGGCAAAAGCAAAGCAAGCAGCGTATTCTGCCCTTTATGACCCTCACCAAAATTACTATTGACTACACTGAAGCATACATGAGCTATCTTAAAAGGAAGCATTCGGATTTCCCACTATGGATAAAGCACTAGCTCTGATGCTTTTAGAGGAATTAATGAAACCCCTAAATCTCAGAGCAATTTCCTGATAGACTTAATGAATAGCTGTCAGCACAACTGGCACTCATTGGCATGCTTTTGCATACTCTAGAGGGGAAAACTCCAAGTGGATAGTAATCTATCTCACACTTCTTTGATTTATAGAAGTTCAGAGTCAGACTGACACTTCATTTCTGGGGCAGTACATTGATATTTGTACCTTTGTTTCTGTGTTGTTCCTTGTTCTGTGCACATGCAGAGACCATAATGTCTCCCAAATGTGAATTTGGTGTTTTTCCAGAATACCCTGTGGAAGGATTTTAACAAAAACAATTGTGTGGGCAGGAAGAAAATGTCTTCAGGTTACATAAAAAAAAAAAAAAATCTAATTTGCATATGATGCTTACAACCTTGATTTCATCAATCATCTAACTACTGTGCTACTTTAAATAAATCTTGACATCATTAATTCTGCCCAGAGAAATTCTCATGAGGTCTCTGGCTTTTAAAGCTTTGCCACAGTCAGAAGTGCCTTGAGAGTGTGATTTAAGTGCAGGTTGCATGTATGACATTTTTCATTGGAGGTTATTTATGTTAAGGATTCTCCCCATATTTCTTGCGTGTACATATGCTTTTTGAAGACTAGAATCATTCTGCCCAAGACAGGTAACTATGGTGGGAAGATGTCAACTGAAGATGAGACATCATTCTTGGTAACTTTATCACTTTGGTTAGGCTAAAAAGTTAAGGATAATGTTCTTATATTTAACAGAAAGTGACCCATACGATTATTTAGACCCACTCTGTTCACAAAATCTACACTGAAGGTTGCCATGTCCTCACACAGTCTCTCTTGGTCAGCTCTATATCAGTTGCCACATAGCAGAAAGTGACTCATTTTTAACATTTTCTTGAGCTCTTCATTTGCTCTCGTGGATTTTGGTCAAAGTCTGGAAGTAGCAAATTACAGAAAAAAATGTAGTAGTATTGGTAACAGCAGGTTCTTCTACATACAGTTATATATTTTCTGTTGATTATCTGATTATTGAGACCAAATATAATCTTTAAAAACATTCAAAACTGCAAAGAAATCAAACTTTCCTATCATAACGTAACACTTTTAAATGGAAAATTAAAATGAAATTGTAATATACTAATATAATGGAATCAAAAGAAAATGAAATGTAATTATCTTCTTGGAACAAGGGTTTTTTTAATTATAATGGTGGCTGTATTGATCAGATGTCATATTAAAACCTGTAATAAAATGCCTTATGGAGCTTTCTCAGCTAACTGGTGAAACCAAATGTTAAAAGAATAAAATTATCTTTCTCATGGCTGAAGTCTGGCTGGATTATAAAGGACTAGAAATAGTCATGTGAATTAGGGTGTGTAATTTTTTTTTTTTTTAATTCCTGGAAGTCCAACAAAGAAAAGATAGAGAGAAAATGTATATGTTAAAAGATGTTAAAAACAAAGGTTGTTCCTAGACTTTTAAAGGAGATGTAAGAGTTGGTCAATTATATCCAGTGCTGTTAATTTGTGAAGGCATCCTATCAATGGCACTGTATCAATGGCATGCCCAAGGAGGCATCAACTACCTGCAACCGGAAATTCTGTACATCAGATTAGATGCAGCAATGCTTGAAGGTTGTCTGGACAACAAGACTGAAAGCCCCTGTGCTTTGTTCCACTGCGTATGGAAAAATGGACGTATTTCAGACATGACTCTCCATTTATTGCCACAGAGACATGGATTTGCTAAGTGTGAAACCCCCCGAGTGGTGCCTCTTCAGTGCACTCCCCGGAGGACAGGCACTGATGTCCCCCTAGGCCGATGGGGAGCCCTGCCTGCTCCTGGGTACCGCCCTGACTCAGCCCATACCTCTCTCATCAGCTGTAGAAAGTATACCCTTTTTCAAAGACAGGGTGCTTTCAGGAGATTTAAGTTGGTGAAATTCAGGGCTGTTCTGTAGCCAGATTTTCACTGGGTCTTGTTTCATTTTCATTCCTGCATAATGCATGAAATGGCACATAAGAAAGCAAGCTATAATGAAAGCCACAGCTATAAATAAACATGAAAACTTGCCCACATATTTTCTTAAAGGAAATCAGATAATGGAATCAGCCTCTCTTATGGAAAATGGATTCTTTTCTTTTCAAGCACTAGTCTTATGAATATTTTCATGACAATACTTTGAATGTTCTAGTACTTACAGCTACCATGTTTGGAGTACTAAAGAGATATTCTTGACCAGAGATATTTTCAGAAAAAAATCAGATTCTTTTAATGCTACCACTAACTGCAGCATCACCTGCTGAAAGGCAAAGAGCTTAAAGATTTCAATTCACTTTAATTTTCAATTTAACTGAAGTCAGTTCCACTGAATCAGACCCTATCATTTCATAAGATCTTTTCTTGCATTCTGCTTGAACAAAGCAATGAACTCAAAAGTGCTTTTAGTCATAATAAACACTGAATTAAGTTCCCTATTCAGTTTTTGCATATTGGCAACAGGCAATGATATCTGGATTTTAAATATTTCTGGAAACTTTCTTAACTGATTCACTAAATCTAATATATATATATATATATATATATATATATAACACACACGTCTAACAAAAAATATTCTGCCACATGGTTTTAGAAAAGTTTGGCCTGACAATGTCTCTTTAATTGCAGCAGCTGTAAAATTCTAAGATGCTTCAGTTTATTTTAGTTGAGCAGACCCTGTGCTATGTAGAATAATGGTTCATTAAAGAAAAGCCTCCTAGGAGAGAAGTTGTCTAAAGCATAATGATTCAGATTAGCTTTTCAAAGGAATTTGGAATAGTCAGAGTCACCTTTGATCTTGTTTAGTACACCAAAATGAGGATTCTGTATATCAAGTCAGCAAGTTAAATCCATGGCAAAGGAAATTGAATAAAATGGATTATTTCCTGTGTGAGGTCATTTGATAGATTTAGTTCTAAATGCTCTCTCGCAGGAATTGCATGAGATCCTAAAAGCTGGACAACAGACAAGCAGGAAGATGTGAATAAGGCTGGCTGGTTAAATCCATCCACAGCTGACAGAGTCCGAGACAAAGTCAGGTGGATTTTTCGTAGGAGAGGAACAATAAGGCAAGCAAGGAAGTTGCTCATGTTTTAAAATTGATCTGCAGTTTGATCCAACTTGAGGTAAAAGGCACAATACAGCACCCATGCTACACCAAATCCCTGTGGGTTTCTCCCCAGGTTGTTGGTGACTCAGAGAAGGGATGTGCATTTTTAACAATTCTCTTTCATGTAGTCAAAAAACAGATTAATCCATGAAGTTTTTGACCAGTTATGGATATGAATATGTGATCTCAGGTTGCTCTTCTCTTCTAGCTCCCTGAGGTTTTTTCTCAGTCACATTCTCACCTCCACTGGAAGGGATTTTATATTTCCTTTAAAAAACATCTTTTCTTCTACCAAATAATTTTGTATCTATATTTGATTTGCCTGATTTCTTTGGCAAAATCACAGAATGATTTGTCATTCTTTCATTATACCTTAAATCTTGTAATCGAACATATCTGAAAAGTGGAAAATTAGCTGATGATTTACCATGCCACAACCATATAATTTAAAAGTCCAAATACGTACAGTCTCTAACATGCACTGATTCCTTGGGAGGAGGGAAGGGAGAAATGTTATAGAAATAATCTGTTAACAAAATATCTGCTTACAGACACTTAGTCTGGATGTGCTATACTGAAAATTTTAGGAGATTCAGGAATTCAAGATTGCTCTCAAACTTTCTACCACTACTATGATCTCAATGTATAAATTCAGACTCAATATATTTGATGACCTTCAAAAGGGCAATATAATTGTGTCAATTTCTGGAAGGTTGTTAAAATAGGACTTTAATAGCATAATATAAACAACTTTCATATAATTTTTTTTTTTTCTTTAAAACCAAAACAATTCGGGATAAATATACTTGCAGGGAAAAAATATACATGCATATGTAGCAATAAAAATGAGGTTTATGCTTTTTATTTTAAAGTGAACACAGATTTTCCACACACAAAAGTCATATATATCTAACCACCACAAAACAGTGTTTCCTGACACTCAGAGCAGCCCATATCTTGTGCCTTTCTTTTGATTCAACTATACATTTCCTTACTTCTGTTTACTCACCATTTCATCAACATTACTGATCATTTGTTTGCTAGTTATTTCAAAAGAGCTCCATGTTCCCATTCCAATATCCTTCTTCTCATCACCATGGGAACCACTGTCTTTCTGTCCTTCAAGAATATTATGTTTTAGAAGAGCTCTCATCCTTGTAATGGAAATTTGCAGGTGAGAACAGCTTCATTCTGTATTCTTAACTTGCGGACAATTTTACTACTTGTGGTTATTTATCCTCTCTGTTGGTTATGTCTACACTGTAGTCAAAGGTACCACTGCACCTCCTAGAAATGCAGTCACAGCAGCCAATTGAATACTCATTATGAATTTAACACTGGACAAGGGTGAGTCTGCAGCAGCAGCAAGGGACTCTGCAGGGGTTGTTATAAAAGCTGCCCAATAAATCTTAGCAGCTGAAGCAGCTGTTATTATCATCCATACTTGCAAGTTTTAGATATACTCTGGGTATGCCTGTGTAATCTGCAGTTACTATAGGTTCTCTACTGCAGACCTTATTTTGGCAGCCATCTCTGTATTTTTCTCATTTAGTAGTTTGTATTAATAAATGCTAGGGAAACCACGGGAAAAAATCTAGGAGAGCTGGAACATTAAAAGATCTCATTACAGAATTAACATTAAAAAGAAAAGTGGAAGGGAGATGAATATAATTTTCAAGGCTTAAAAGAAATTTTAAATTACCTCGAGGAATAAATAGAAGAAAGACAAGTGTATTCCCAGAACAAATTGTTCTGACTTGGGTTTCCCTCTCTTTCACACACGCTGGTTGTAGGACCCCAGGGCTGACAATGTCTCAGAGGCCATCACGGTAAGGAAACTAAAGTGGATTTGGGAAAAGATAGCTTAATATTTGACTGGTCCCTTGAGGGACACCTAGGATTTCAAATCCATGACTTACAACTTTCAGAAGACACAGTGATATCTTCTCATGGTAAAATACACTTTTCTTCCTCATGGATTTGCTAAGTGTTTGGGTTTTTAGCAAAATGCCACAGTTTCTCTGACATGTGAGAGAAAGGGATCAAGGAAGGAGAGACCTGTTTCCTAATCAGCCCAATTTGTCATTCTGGTTTCTGGTGACCCCCAGGTACTCGCTGAACCCATCAATGTACATAGCTCCTGATTCTGTGCCAAGGGAGAAGGAAACAATGGCTTTGGCTCCAAATCTCAGGTGGCTGAAACATTCCTCAAGATACCTGCTTTCTATGTGCAGGCACACAGTGAAATACAAACTTGTCTTCTAACTGCACCCCCCAAGCACTACAATAACGTACATATTAACAGTTCATCACATGGCAGTCAGGTACAGCTTGCCCTCAGCAGTAATCATATTTCCCATTGTGTTTCTACAAATCTTCTTCTGTCAAAGGCTTTCAGTCACTAATATCTGTGGAGCTAAGCCTTAGACAATATGAGGACTGTGCTTAATCTCCCTTCTTCAGTTTCCCATGCTGTTTTCATGGCTTTCCCAGCACCACTCATCAGATGCCGAGACCCAGGTCTGCAACCTTAAAAATGGTGACTCAACTTAGACTTTTAGGTGGGATATTTTTCAATTGGCTTTTAAAGAGATCAACAGTTAGGTGCATTAGTGCCCATGTGAAAATAAAATCTCCAGTCCCTGTTTCATGTTTCAGAGCCTATGTCTTTTCTGCAGCAGGCGGAGTATTCCTTTAAGTAAGCATTACTGATGTAATTCAAAATTATTTTCATCTACTGATGCCCTTTTTGTTTCCTGGCCCCTGCACACTCAGTTTGAATCTGTGATTCATCAGATATTATTCATAAACTTCTGAAAAAATACATATAAAGAAACTGTTAAGGAAAGTAAGTTGTCATGATATGAAAGATTAAGTACTGTCAGGGATTAGGAAAAGCTATAGACAGAAAACAAAGTAGAAAAAATGGTTAATTTTCAGCAGGGCAAAAGGGTAACAGTGGGGTATGATCACAGACACACATGTAGCAATGCTCATGAGTTAGAGAAAGGACTGGAAAGCAAGGCAACACCAGCCCCGGGCAAAACATCGCCCTCAAGGCTAGGGACACTCCTAAGCTGCTTAGCTAGATCTTATGCAGAGCATGGAGTCAGATGTGGTTCAATATTGATAAATGAAAGACAATAATTGGACTTATCCCAGTACATTTGTTGAGGTCTAAGTTAACTAACCTCTTAACTAAATGTAAAGGACCATTTCACATTCAAAATAAATAGTGGTACAGAAATAATCCTGAAACTATAGAGTCTTCAGATGAAATTCTACAACCGCACATTGAGTACTGTATTTCGCTTTGGTTATCCAAACTAAAGATAACATTATAGAGATTGAGACTGTTCAGTGACAGGCAATAAGAATTATTATAAGCACAAAAAAGTCACAAAGAAATTAATTAAGGACATTAAGACTACTGTGGAACTGAGCAAGACAAAAATATATGTATTTGGTAAATAAAACAAATCATTTTGGAACTGTTTTTTATTCCAACTTACACAACTGCAAAGCATCAGATTCTAAACTGATGAAAGGAATTGTTTATTTTAGACAATTTACAGCTAAACTGCAAAATTCATGTAATGGTTCAAGCTACGTGGTATAAACTTCAGTGGAATAAGAATTGTTTAGAATTTTTCCATCAATTATTTCTTTGCTGGAAAATAACTTTTCAAACCTGCTGAAAATTTTACTATTTGTAGTGATTTTCCCTTTAAAACAGAAAGACTTTATGATGTTTTTTCTAAAAGAAATGAAGCAAATGAAAAATAATGCTTCAACACTGTTTAATTCAAGCTTTTCCAAGTCATTATTTCCTGATTTTTATTTATTTATTTATGCATTTATTTATCTCCCCATGCCTTTATTTTATGTATTTTCCTTTCATTTCAAAAGGCAAAGAATTGAAATCGTTGGAGTACAAAGATTTAAGACAGAGAAAAAAGTAGGCTTTTTTGACTAAGTGTTTTGATCCAAAATGTTCCACCATGCTTTTTAGAAAAGGAAACTTCTTTTAAGAAAATTTAACTTTTATTTGGAAAAGTATTACTAGAAAATGTTTAACATACTTTCAGTGATTCAGAGGAATCCCAAAGGAAAAGGATCACATTCTGTGAGGATATAAACTCTATTCTTACAGCAGAATTTATATGATAATTCTTTTGGATTATGAAGAAAAATTTCATGTGAGTAGGTCGCACGGGTTTTGCAAGCCTAGTACAAAGTAGCTGTGCCAGTTCATCAGGAAGCAGACACAAACTTACTGCAAGATGTGGAGATGCTCACAGAGCTGTAAGCTATCGTTCCCTCTCCAGTGGACTGTGTCACACATTATACGATGATTGACCGTGTCTGATGTTTCACAGTTCCCCTCCTCTTCCTCCTCACCCTCTAACTGCATTGGACTCTCGGACTAAAGTCTGAAAATGCAGATTAATATTCTTCATGACTGAAAGTTTTCAAAAGCATAACAGAATATTAAAAGCTATGACACTGAGCATAGTAAAAGAGAGTCCAAACTGCAGCCTTGTAGCATCAGTGAGAGCACGGCTAGCACACATCCTATATGACCCAGACTGCTTCCTTTTCCCAGCCTCCAGCTCACCCCATAAGTATCTGTTTGGGGGTGGGTGGGTGTGTGTTGGGGGGGGTGTGTGTTATAAAATACGCAAAACCACCCACCCATGACATTGTATTGCACTGAGGTCTGATGCAGGCCAACAGGTATGGAGGGGGCTCCCCAGATGGTGACACTGACACAGAAAGTGTGACGGATTTTGGGAAGAGGGCAGGATGGTGTGTGAGAGGTGATCTGGCACTGTGAGGGCATGACCAAGCTCAGGTTATGAAGGCAGCCTCTAGGGGAAAGGGGTGCCGGTCTAGGGCGTTTTGGAAAAGATTATGGGCAGTAGCAGGCGGTGGGCTGGATGTAGGAACAGAGGTTGCTCTAGGGAAAAAACGAGCATTCCCGCTCTCAGCTGAGCATGTTAACCGGGAGGTTATTTTCACAGCAGGAACACAGCAGGACACTTCCCCTTGCCTCCACTACCAGGCTTATATTCCTATCCCCTACCCTATTCCTGAGACCTTTTGTCCTTCCTCTTGGAAACGTGGTTCCTCCAGCTGTGATTCTGCCTGTCGGGTTGGGTGGCTGTTACATCAATCACACCTTCATAAAATTATAGTACCAGCAGTCATCATGAGCATTTCTGCATCTGAGTAATTATTTTTCATGTGTATAATCTTAATTTCATCAAGCACTTGTACATAAACTTCACCCCTCTCATTCTTTCACCAAGTAATGAGCGAAGTGGAAAAAAAATCCTCATCTTCATAGAAATTAAGTGGTATGATATGCAACCTGAAGTATAAAATATTAAAACTTTAACATACAGCTTTATGGAAGCTTTTTTTAACTAAGCATTATGGAATAAAACTGTTGCTTTAGACTTCAATAGTCATTAGATGCAACCCAAGTTACAAATCTCAAAACAAAGATAGAATCTGAAATTCTTTTTTCTTTTCCCCAAAGCATGCTTCTCAAAGATACTTCTTGTCCAGTGGAAGACTTTCATTTGTTACACTGAATTTTCATCCATAGGCCAAGCAGATAAAGAGTATTTAAGACTATTGTTACATTTTTCTTCACTAAAACTTCTTTTAAATTATATTTTGGTGTTAATTCCAGCATGATTTCTCCAGTAGATTTTTGGTGGTATCTTATCAAAGAAGAGTTAGCAAAGATTATTCAGTCCACTGGTCTATTCCCTGGCCTGTACAGACTTGTTCCCAATCCCACAACATTTTCCAGTGTTTTACTGACCATGTCTGGTGTGGGTCAAGCACTGGGGATTCCACCGGTTCTCCTGGGAGAAACAGGTCTTCACATTTAAGGAGCTTGTTTGCAATACCTACTCAATCTGCAGGACAGGAGGATTTCTTTTGGATTTATCATTCAAATTCCTGTGCCACTGTAAAAAATATCTGCTGGCATGTAGCAGGGTCTTATATTTGCTGATTCTATTAACAAATCTGGCAGCTTTATGGAGGATGAATTGAGCTGCAGTCTTTTTCATGAAACAAAACACAAATCACACCTCAGATCAAGTAGTATATTTTTTCATAAGTGTTTAATTCACAAGCACAAATAAAAGGATAAATGGAAACTTTTATTTAATAATATATGGTGATACACACATGCACAGTTGGTGTTTAGTCCAGTTAAAGTTTCAGTTAGGCAAGTAAAGGTCAGGGAAACCTCAAACAATTCCAAGCAACTTTCCCAAACCAAAACACTTAACTTCTTAAGCTCAATTTTAAAAACTGATTCTGTGGACTGTAGAAGAGCTTTCCCTCTGTAAAGTGTTCTCTTTTCACAATTATGGGAGGTGGTTTTTGAACTGAAATTACTGTTCCTTGTAGAAGATCCTGTTCACTAACAACCCCTCCTTGATTCAATCCTGTAAATGCTTTTAAGTCATAGAATCATAGAATCATAGAATCGTTTAGGGTGGAAAAGACCTTTGAGATCATCAAGATTATCAAATCCCATCTCTGAAAAGTTTTTCCCCCATTCTATACCATTATTTAAATGAACTCTGACACTTCCAAGTACAAATCAATAAGACACTTACCTGCATTATAGAAGAGATCGTGGAACAAAATGTCTATCTAGTATACTAAGTGCAGTAAGACACTCTCCTTGAATCAGCAAATTTACCTTTGTTCCTTGTTCCACTTGATGAGGCAAATGACTTTGTTCATGTTATTTATGGTTAATCTGTCTCACTGATCATAAAGTTGGCTTGCTTGTGTCACTAGAACTGACAGGGAGGGTGTGAGTATGCATGTGTGTATGAATATGTGGGTATATACATATGTATGTACATATAAGTGTACATATAGATGCGTGTGAATTTATACTATATTATATATATATATTTGCAGTAATCACAATTACGATCACTAAGGACATTCAGATATCAATACAGATTACATTAGAAATTCCCTGTAAGGACAGCCTTGTTGGTACTCAAGCAGAGATACTAGTTCGTGTCAGTGAAGCAGCATAACCATGAGATAAAAAGCCCTGCCCCAGTGAGTAGGGCTCACTAGCTCCAGTGTAGTACCATTTTGACATGACTGCTGCATTTCCACTGCCGAAGCTAATTTCCTTTTGGAGCACACGTGGTGCATGGACTCTGCACTCATGATAAGAGCAGACCCAGGACTTTGTCTGAGGCAGCCCCACAGCAGGATGTGTTTCCTCCCCCATCCTAGGGCTCTTCATGTAATTCAGGTACTGAATACAGTCCAGAGCAAAAGCAAATGGAGGAAAGAAGAGAATAGAGAAGAGACAGAACATTTGTCTGCAGGTTTATGTGAAATAATTGTCTGGTGAGAGAGAAAGAAGGCAGTGAGAAGGCTGCTCTATCTGCTTTTTCCTTCAGGCACAGGAGTAGCAAGAGAGAATGTTTTGGAGGAAGAAATCTTTCCTGATGCAGAGCAATGGCACGTCTCCTTGTATTCAAACAAGCCTTTAGATTGATTATGTGCTGAGAATAATAAATTATATTTCAAAGTGAGAAAAAAAATGTTTATTTCAATGTCCAAAGTCATTTCTGTCTCCCCAAACACAGTGAGAAGTATCAGATGCCGTCAGAATGATTTTCCAGTATGATTTGTCTTGGATTGAACCTGTCTGTGATTGCAGGCAGCACTCAGAATACAGCACATGCTGCACACAGCTTCATATTATGCTCAGGTCTTTTTGGGGCTTTTTTTAATCACTTAATTAAATAGAGTCATTTGCAATTGTTTTGGGATGTTAAAAGCTACTGCACCTGAGCAAAATAGTACTAAATGCAATTATAATTGTTATTACCAGCCTTCATTTGTCACCAATTCCATCAGCACCTGTGTGTTCACAGAATCAGAGTGTCCCCACATGGACTTCCCTGGGAACAATGCATTGAGACCATCGGTCTTGATATCTTCCTTCCCCGTTCCCTGCTGGCTTCCACGGGTTCTGCTGAGGGTTGTCTCCACACTGTTCTTCCAGGAGTAGATTGCCCATTTACTAAACCTTTCACCCAGAAAACACAAGGATGTTGGGACAAAGCGTGCTGTAGGGAGAGAGAGAGTGAACTTGTCACTGTGACCATCTGGTTATGCCAGTAATACAGAGCAGGGACCGACGAGAGAAGACGTCAATAGTCTCCTCACCCCCATCCATCTCATGAAATAGGTACATCATTCTGGGGCAACATATAAATGTTATTGGGACTTCATTAGGGAGTAAAAGCCAATGGGAAGTGAAAAGCTCTCACAATTACACTTCTCATGGCCCTGGGGAGGCCTATATGCTGGGAGAATTGCTTTCCAAGCCCTGGATGAAAGCTGTTATCAGGGTAGCATCCAATTAGCGTTATGGACAGACGAAAGATAAGTAGGAAAGGAAATAGAGATTTGCTCACCTGGAGGTATTGAAACTGAAGAAATAACACTGTCTTGGATGTAGAACTGAAACAGATTATCACAGCTCAAGTGGCAAAGTCGGGCCTGACAGCAAGGCTTCAACAGAAACAAGGGCTAAGGACACACTGGTGACTGGGAGACAAAACAAGCTGTAATGTCAGCTTTTGGCTTTCCTGACTTCTCTGAAACACATCTATGCATCTGTGACTAAATTGTTGAGGTTAGGTACAATCTCAGTCACAAATATATTTTTATATTGCTTTGCTCTTCACTCTGTTACCTAAGAAACATGTCTGCTTTTCATATGCAGCTGTAGCCATCACTTTTTAATTTTTTTAGTTAAGGCAGGGTCTGTCATTATAGTCCCTGTGCTCTGCAAGGAGCTGCACATATGGACACAGACACATTCTACTACATGTACTAGCACTGTTTGCATGGTCAGCGGGATTTCTCCTGACATAGCTAACACAAATTGTTATTCGGTGCAGGTAAAACTTGGATAAACCAGCTCATCAAAAGCACAAGAGATGTCCTTGTTTGAAGTATTTGCCACGGATTTTCTTCAGCTACTGCCAGTAGGACTAAGTGGATAGGATTGCTGATGTGTTGCACTTAGGGCTTTCAGCCATAACAGTTGCATTGAAGAAGATGCCGATAAGATGCAACTCATTATGACATTTTTGTGTCTCTCTGGTTTTGGCAGCAAGTGGTTGAGATTCTTCAGTCCTTATTTGGTTTTTTTTGTTTTGTTTTTTTTCAGGAAAAATTCCTAATAAAGTCAGAAATCAGAAAAGGATACTCAAAAATTATTCCAAACAATTACTGCTAATTGTTTAATTTTGTAATATGTGTCTACCCCTGTCCTTAGTGATTTTGCAGCTGCCCTAAAATCTGTTCTTTGTCAGAGAATCTTCTTCTTTGTTCTTGATTACTGCAGAATTTGTCATTAGAAAGAACATCCTTTCAAATATCTTTCAAAAGTAACCTGTTAGGTGTCTTAAATAAAGATCATGTAGTGGTAGGAAATGCCCTGTTTGTCTTAGTTTTGAACTGTAATTAAATACATTTAATTTTTAGAATAGCAATTAACACTGATGATCATTGTAAAAATCTCCTAATATGATTATCCCATAAGTCCCAACTGCTTAGTTTTAGAAGCAATTAGAAAGTATTGAATAAATCTTTACTCAGAAAATGCTGATGTGTCAAAAACAACCTAGCTGTTTTCAAAATGCTTGGAAAATATTCCCCATTTGGTGTTTGAACTCCTGGAATTCCCCTCCACCCAACCACCCACTGGTAGGCACCTCCATAGTAGTCAGTAGCTTAGTGGTAAGAGAGGGAACATACAGTTTGTCATTCCCAATTAATCCTGTCATTCAGACCAGGGTCTTGAACCTCAGTGTCCTCTGTCCATGCCTGTTTAACCTAGCTAAATCCAGGAGCAGCCTTTAGTTCTTGAGTTTATATGATAAAGTGCCCCATGTCCCCAATGCCTTTAGGGGAAAGACACAATTTAGCTAGTGAGAAATCTCATTCACTTTTTCAGGAGACAAAAGTCAAAAACTTTCTTGGAGGGAACTCTTTGTACATCAGCCATATGCTTTCACTGGAAAGGAAGGATGCGAAGAAACAGAACAGGATGAATCATTACCTGCAGTCAACCTTGCATCACAAGAAAGCACCCATTTAAATGTACACTGCAGCCTTGTACAAAAGAAGTGGCTAACCCAAAAGAAGCAGCTAACCCAAAACAAGCCCTCAGTATTTCAATTTATAAGAAAGGTGGGAAGTCCTAATATGGCACAGAACTTACACATGCTCATATGTCAGCTGAAAATCCTAAGCAGTAGGATCTTTGTCTCTCTCTGGTTGTCTGGGAGAAAATCTTTAAAAGATTTTTTTCGAGATAAGAACAGAAACAGTCTTGATGTTAAAAATACTCATTGAATACAAAAAAGTGCCCTAATCCTTCTGTTTTTAACATCATTCTGCTTCCCAAAACCCATCAATATCTGGGCCCCACCAACAAAAAGTATCATTATGTTATAATGACCAAATCTGTTTGTGGTCTTGACAATTTCTTTTAAAAAGTCTTCAGAATGATAAGAGGTTCACTTCTTTTCTTGTGCTGCCTTTTAATCCTTAAGAATCACAGAATCACAGGATGGTTGAGGCTGGAAGGAATGTCTGGAGGTCATCTGGTCCAACCCCCTGCTCAAGCAAGGCCACCTAGGGCTGGTTACCCAGGACCATGTCTAGGTGGCTTCTGAATGGATTACAAAACAGAAAGACTAGCATAACTAACATATTATTGATTTTACCTTTAGTCCAGAAAAAAATATTAATTTTTTAATATACTTGAAGCCATTATAAAATCTATTATGTATCTCAAAAGGCTAAAGTTTTTTGCATATTGAAAACTCAGTCTGAAGACAAATGCTATTCAAACTAATCTGTGGGATTGAGGCCAAATTTGCATATTTAAAACTAAGAAAGTAAACAAATTTGAGACAAAAAGAATTATCATTTTATACTGAGCTTACCATTCACAGCTAGCAGTGAACATTGAGTGCTTATGAGAGAGAAAAATATAAAATCCAAGCAGAAAGCTAGTCCATGATACTTGGCATCCTTCTTTAGGAAAGGCAAAATGAGCACTTTGGCATGGCCCAGAAAAAAAAAGGAGCTGCAGTGGAGCAGTGGATTGAAGGTGAGGGGCTGAAATGTGGAACTGTCATTGGCATTTGTGAAATTATTGTTGCAAATATTTCAGATATTCTTAACACGTGCAGTCCATGGGGGGCATTGTCTCATGCCAGTTAGATTCCATTAGGATTGACCAGAATTTAGGATGCTAAGACAATTGAGCTTTATAGGTATATATATGTATGTATGTATGTATGTGTGCATGTATTTGCTCCTGGTAAATTTATTTTTAAACCTTCAGAGATGCAGAAGAGCAAGAGGTACCTTTGCATGATAGAGTTATGGTGAGTATGAAACAGCTGTAGAGTCATCAAAGACTGTAGCCACTCCAAGCCCTTTGGGAGAATTTGGAGAAGTAATTCTACTTAACCACTGCATAATTTTCATGCTAAGGGGAGCCTGTTGTTGGGCAGTGACAAGGGAAATAAGTGTTTATTTATATAGAAAGCACTACACATTTTAAAGAAAAAGTGCAGAGCAAAAGATTCTACCCTCTACAGAAAGGGAGAAGGAAGAAGTGAAACAAAGATGAAGATGAAACAGAAGTATGCAAGTGACTGGAGCTGGAAAGTAATCTCAATTTTCCTTGTTCTTCCAGTGGACCATACCTCTGTTGTTGACCTGGAGATGACTGGTGGGACTGAAGACAGTATTATTCTTTGCTGAAACTGCTGCCAGTAGGCACACACAATCTGTACAAAGCTGAAATAAAGCTTTTAATTAAACTAGAGAGACCAGCTACAGAGCAGGCTTGCTGTTTTAGTGAGAAAATATCTCAGAAATGCAAGGTGAGAGAGAGTGCAGAACTGAAAAAGTGACAAAGTACACCCATTCCTCTAAGAGAAAGTATACCCATTCTTCTAAGAGCTTTGAACTATTCATGGCCTCTGTCCCACTTGATCCACCTGTGGGAAGATTAAGAGAATGCCTTCTGGCCTGATTGCCCGGGGTGCTAAGTACCTGCCACTGCCATTGACTTTTTGATCTTATTCTATGCCTGGCTTTTTTGAGTATTAGGCTATGCTGGATGTACTAGAGCATCTCAGACTTCTCAGAAGAGCAGCCCCTTCTTAGCTGATCTCTGGGACAGCTGAAGATCAGCTTCCCCGGAGCAGGAAAGTGAGAACTCTCTACAGTTATTCAGCGTGGGTGTAAATGCTCATTCGTCTGCCCTGTGGGAACTATACTAGGGGCAGCACTTCAAGGCACTTCGCTTTACCCTTGGCATATCTTTATATAAATATTTGTAGCTAGTAATGACAGCAGCATCTCCTCTTCTTGATATAAGTAGGCGTTAGGCAAATAGAAAAGTATTGCTTTTTCTAACATTTTACAGCTCTCTGCATTTTTTTATGGTGCCCGAAAAGGTTATAATCCTCCATTTGAGAACATTGTGCTAGACTGACAAAACACCAGGGCTCAAATTAGGACTATGTCTACCACTGAATTGCTGGTACTTGGAGCATGTAAAGTAAAACCATTTGTTTGCATTTCAAATAATCCGAAAGGAACTGGTTTGTTAGTCACCCTTCAAATAATGAAGTAAGTAATTTATTTTGCATTTGTTTGCTTTTCAGTGAGGAAAAATGACCTGCTCATTAGTTCTTTGTTCATTTACTGTCATATAATGTGGATCAATTTTTAGGAAATTAGTCTGTATTTCAATCTGCAAAAAAATTTGGCACATGCAGAATACAAGCAGTCAATTCTATGAAGGTGACAAGGTGCAAATTAACTTTAATCCATCTTTGTTCTAGTAATTGTGGGGCCACTCAAAAGCCAAATGCTGGGGGTTTTGCTTAGAGAGGTGATCTGTGTGCATATTATTCCATCATTTTAAGCAGAGGAGGGGCACTTTTCTATTGTACATTAGCATATATATTAGATCCAATCTATGCACAAGTTTTGCATTAGCCTGCATTGATTGCAACATGAAAGAGGATAGTAATATAGTGTTACAATTTCAGTGTAAATGCAGTTCTACCAGTGTACCAGTGCTTCCTACTGATATAACTTGCCCACTTTCTCATACAAACTTTCCCAATATAAGCAACTTCTTGTGTTGCTAAGAGAGATGAAAATGTGGAGGTTCATTTGTAGTCAGGCTTTAGTATATGAAATTATGAACAATCTACCACAAAGCAAGCTAGAGAGTGAATTTACAGAGTCAGGTCATTTGCACAATTATTCATTGGTAAATGCAAATTCATGTTAAGTTTCTTGCCTTTGAAAACAGTGTTTGCTACCTCAAAATACATTGTGGAAAGGAGCCTGCCCAGGGCAGTTACTATAGATTAATTGCTTGTCTGTAAATCCATACACCATAGCATGTTTTCATACGTGCGTGTCTCTACATTACAGTTTCTTTCTTAGGTTAATGTAATAAAATTAAAAGGGAGAAGGGAATCATTACCTAGCTGATATAGGTGGGTTTACTAGTATCTGAATTACCTGCTAGCATATCAAGCCCATACTCATCATTCATGGTACACTGGAAAAATTATTACGAGGTCTGCGATCTAGAGTTTCATCCCAAAATAAAACATCTTTCAGAGGCAGGGGTAGTGGATATTCAGCTGCGCCAGAAAAGTAAACAAATGGAGTTGGCATGCAGACACACAGGAGAGATTCTCTGCTCTTGCCAATTTTGTTTTTTAAAAAGCTGAATGAGACACAATTTTTTTGCTAAGGAAGTCAGCACTTTATTTATATTATCTTAAACTTTCACCAGCTTTCCTGATATGGCTTCTTATATGAAAGAATTTGTTACCCCACAACAGTCATAACTAGGGAGTAATTAGCATCATTTTTTTTCTATTCCTGTGTTGAGCTGGTTGGATCTGGGATAATAGATATAATGAGAGCAATCACAGAGCTGTATTTCAGTCTTGAGAGATCTGCTGACAGCAGAAACTGCCAGGATGGCAGCACTGCCGAGCTGCCGTGAACCACCACCAAGCCCAGGGCACAAACAGGGTCTGGGCAATTCCTCCCGTGGCTCCCGTGCTGCTCCCAGAGGTTTCCTTCAAGCCAGGCTCTTTCCACCAGCTGCAGGGCTGGGCTCTGGTGTAAGAAAGTGTAACTGCAGCTTCTCTTTTTGCTGCTCTTTAACTTCCCTGAGGAACAGCAGAGAAAGAATATTTCCTAGAAACCAAGACAACCAATAATTTAAATGTCATAGCTTGGAAACCAGACCATTTACTAACTCAGAATTTGATATATGTTAGTAGCAAAAAGATATAATGCTATGTGATTTAGAAAACAAACAAACAAACAAACAAACAAGCAAACAAGCAAACAGTTGCTAGTCCAAAACATGGTTTTCCTTTACAAGACTTACATTTCCCTACTTTCTCATTTTTGGTCTTGTCCTTGAACCAGAGTAGACAGTTTCACAAATGTTTATTTTAGGTCACAATGAGTAATGTAATAGAGCATAATAAGATGATATCTACATTTATACATGTAGACTTCCATCAGAAGTGCTCGTTGGATTTAAATTGGGTGTGATTACATTTTTGGGTTAGATGTATGTCCTAATTTTTCTTTCTTTCCACAACTGTACTTGTCTATAGGGAAAAAAAAACCCTCCATTCAGCTATAGAGTTTTGAAGGTTTCAGCAGAAACTTGATGCCCTGATTGACCATCTCCAGGCATTTCCATTTTCATTTTTTTGTCAGCATTATATAAAGTCTGACTATTTACAGAACAGGGCCTTCCCATCCTTCGCTGGAATAACACTGCTCAGGGTGCAACTGGAACTGTAGAAAACATTTAAAAAAATTCAGAATACAGTGTAAAATACAGAAACAAGTCTCTCTTCTTCTTCTTCTTCTTCTTCTTCTTCTTTTTTTCTTCTTCTTCTTTTATATAGTTAGGGTGATAATGACTTCAGCGAGTCAAGATTTTATAAGAAAGGTGATAACTGTTTTTGAGCTACCACATGCTAAATTTGTAGAAAAACACAGAGGAAAATAATAGATATTTTTTAGGTCTGAAATAGAAGTAGCGATTTCAAAGCAGCTCTAGATTGGAAATAACTGCTCAGAGTTTAATTTAATTATGCTACTCAATTAGACAATCTGAGAGAAAAATGTGGATGGCACCAGTCAGGAAAAAGGGGATGTTAGAAAAGGAAGAGATGATAAGGTCATCAGCTCCTGCGGGACGAAAAGAGAAATTAGTAATTATCACCTATGGAACACTGAGTTATCGGGAAATGGCTTGGGAAAAACTGCACAAACCCAATATCTCAATTGACTGTACGGCTTTTAGTATCTTTGGAGGTCATTAGACTTTGAAAGCTATATTTTGTGAATTCCTGCTACAGCAGTGACATCAAGAGTCCTACACAAAGTTTTATACAAAGATCCAGTCAAGGACGTTAAGTTTAAATGACTTGATCTTGTATCCATTGAAATCAATGGGAAGATTCTTAGCCACAAAAAACAGAGAGTGCTTCATTATTATGATGATGATTATTATTGCCACTATTATTGTTATAACTACTACTACTACTATTACTATTATTGTGTGGATTGTAAGCTAACAATGAGAGAAGAAGGGTCTTTCACTAACATGGGGGCACATATTTGGTTTGAAGCCTTCACTAAGGTACTTGAAACCAGTGAAGGTGATACAAATGCTCTCAGTGTGAATTTATTAAACAAAAGATGCCTTACAATTATGAATTCAAGCCCATGGTTACAATTGTTCACAAGTGCTCTCATTCTAGATAAAAACACTGTTTAAAAATTATAAAGGAAAATTATTTACAAACTTTAAGTAGGTCACCTCCCACAGTATCTCTGTAAATTAACATTCATTTTTTTCAAATGGCAAACTGAGGCAGAAGGAGTCATTAAAGCTTCTGATTCCACAGAGCTGCTGACTATTTCCACACTTTCTGCTCTAGGGGGATCTTTCCCAGGAAGGATTATAATATTACAGACTGCTTTCATACCTCTCCAACACTGCAAACTATGAAAGGGACCAGAGCCCAAAGCACTGATCACAACCAAGGTCTTTTCCTTACATGAAACTCTAGTTACCCAAACCTAACACAAAGTCCCTCTCACAAACGCATCTTGAAGAAAGGTGAATGCCATGTTGAGACATTTCCATAGAACTGCTTTCTGCTCCTATCATGAGACAGCAGTTCATACAGGAATAATGGCAGCTGGAAGCAAACAAGGAGCACTTGAAACACAGCAAAACTGAGTCACTAAGGAGAGGCTGACTTTTAGCCAGAAGTTAAACTAAAATGTACTGAAAAGAGTGGGAGTTATTTTAAAGTGATTGCTTTCACTACGAGACTGAACTTTCTCAAGTTCAACCTTATGTGATGTTGTTTCTGTTTCATCAATTCACTCAGCTCCCAGGAAATCACACAGATAAAACCAAAATTAGTCAAATTACAGTTTTGTTGGTTAATCGGGGAATAACGCAAAACCCAGGAATGTAGGTGTCTAAAATGCTTTGAAGCTGAGGACTTCAGAAGTTAATTACCACAACATTTAGATGATCCTTGGCAACATAAATCACCCAATAGAGACCTCCTTTCCCAGATTTTGCTGATACTTCATGTTTTGCTGGAGGTTAACTTACACATTTTTCACATAAATCCTCCGCTTTCTTTGTCACCACTGGCAACTTTCTCATCTCCTGTAGTCATCAGTGTCACAAAGTTGGTGCTTTTTTTTTTTTAACTTCTCTCTTCATTTCTTTTCCCCTCAGAATTGCCATTAAATCCTGCTGCTATTTCTTATCTATCTGACAAATCGAGTCATTCCTACATGTCCCTACCAGCAAAGCATGTGTTCCCACAACATTTCGCTTCTTTGCTGCAGCAGAAACACTTCACTTAATAGTGTTGTCATTAAACCCAGCTCATACTCATTCCTCTCAGCAAAAGGATTTGATCCAAACTCCTCTTTGTCTCCTCTGCCTCCTTCTGCGCCTCAGACCCTGCTGCCTTCTGTGCTTCTGCCTTTACAGCTGATGTCCATTGCTTTCCTCCCCTTCCAAGGCAATCCTGCAGGGCTTCTCAGATTATTCGTTTCATGTTTTCCCCAGCGTGGTCAGTTAGCTATATCCCCCACTACTTTTTGAGGTCTATCACCCTTTATGAAGGAAATAAAGTAGTTAGAAAGGAGGAAAAAAGAGGAAACTTCAAGTCAATGGGAAGGGGAGGAGAGAAGTTTTGTATACATACAAGAACATACACATATAAATACATAAAATATAAAAATATAAATAAATATACATATACAAGTACATCCATGAGTCAGAGGGAAGGTTGTGCTAGGGTGCATTTTGAACTCCACCACTGGACTGGATATATCCCTTTACTTCTTCCCTCTCCTATGTTTACACTCTCCGTTCTCTTTCGACCACTGAGACTTGGAGCGCTGGAGTGCCTGTACAATGACAGCAACAAAACACCTTTCCCTCATCACATTTACATGCTGCACTGCTGTATAGGAGGGTAATCATAAAAATAATATAATAATAATAATAATTTGCAACCCCAGAGGCATGTCAGGGACTGATCTTTTTTCCAGATTTGCTACAGAGAAGCAGCTTTAACTGGCAAGTATTTCTGCTGTTCCCTCTGAGCATACTTTAGGAGCATAAAAATGCCACATACCCTGTTGATCAACGTACCAGGTGAATTCCATAGAGTGAGACCCATTTTTAGTTCACCTTCTCAGGGAGATGGGGAGGAAAGACGAGACAAAAGGCAAGAACTTTACAAGAGGCAGAACAGTAAGCTGCAATTCTTTGACTTCAACACTTCTTCAGAGACCTTTTTCTATGACAGAAAGAGAAACCACTATAAGTTGTTAAAATAGAGTGATAAATTCTGTTTCCCAATTTCTGTGAGTTTTACAATTCCCAATAATAATATATATCAGGTTTAGAGTACTTTTCATCTTCAAAATGTTGAATTAATTCTTATTACTTTTCTCTAGGAGCATTTTCTTCTTGCCTTTCCTTCTTCTTCAAGAAAACTTTCTATTTCCCTACTTTTCATTAAAAGTCTTATCTCATTCCCATCAAAGTAAATGGAAAAATAATGCTTGTATAACAAATGAAGGAACAGGCACTTGGATTTCTGCTTCTCCTCTGGGATTTTTTTTATGTAATTTTTTCCTTTTTCTTTTGTGTTTCTGTCATCTCTGTTCCCTTATCAGATTTTTAACTTCTGTGCTTAGCTTGTTTCCATATATCATTTGTTCTGATCTCTACACTGTTCATCCCGTTCCCCTTTATTTTCTTTAGGTATTTTATTACTGTTACTTATCTGAATCTGTCCTGTCTCACTTCTCCTTTTACCTATTCCTTTTTTCTCCCTCCCTCTATACTTCTTCCATTACAGCAGATATTATGAATTCTTGGCCACATGTAGGAAAAGCATAATTTTCTGGAGTTTTTCGGGTGAATGGAGTCAGATACAGAAGGAATCTTCAGGCATATGAATAAATCTGTTTTGCCTCCAAACTATGCTTATGAGTTATTTTAAAACTATTTTTCTGAAAATACGGACCTCTGTGCAAGGAATGAGCACCATGTGAAAAAAAAGCCTAACCAACATCTCTGAAAAATGCTGGGGACAAAATAAGGATAATGCCAGTGGTTTTGAGAGATACTGTGTTGTGTGGGAACCGTTCATTGGGCTGGCTGGACTTGTTTTCTTTACAAAGCCTGTTCTTACATTTTTGCTGTGGTGGCATTATTGCTCAGTGTTGGCAGTGTAAATTAAAACTGAACACATTTCTCACATAACAAAACAAGGTAAAATCAGTTGCAGCAATTCCCAAATAAAATGCCATCACCTTTAGTACTGAGATGTGCACAGCCAATGGAGTTTTACCTCTTTTGCCTCCCACATTTCAAGAGCATATGCAATCAGAAGCTGATTTTAAACAACTGGAAGTGATGCTCAACTGCTGTATCGAAAGGCAGGATCAAGCCCTTGATACTTATCTCACATTTTCCATATTGCTGTTCTGAATGTCACAGGTAGTTAAACAGGATAACTGTGTGCCATGGTTTCAAAAGACACTACAAATTCCTAGCATTTCCCCAGAAAATGCACGTTTTAAAGAAGAGCTCTTTTAGAAGTTGACATGCCAAAGCATGTTTTTTCTTTTTCTTCTGAACGTCTAAAAGCATCTGGGCTTTTTCCTTTTTCTAGAGTAGCAGTTATGCTTCTTTCTCTCTTTCCTTTTTTCTTTTTTTTTTTTTTCTTTTAGGTAAATGAGATATTGCCTTAGAGCCTGGGACAGGTGAGAAGTGAGCAAAGCATCTTTGTACAGGCTCCTCGGACCCTGCATTCTGTGATGCTGTTTGACAGGAGGAAGAATAAGCCATGAATATGGGTAAGAACCACTGAAGCGTAACAAGCTTTTTCCCAAAAGGCATGTGTAGACAGTTGCAAGCCAGCTCTAATCAGGCTCCAGACAAAGAGGATGCAAGTTAGCACCATTCAGACATGTAGGTATGGGGCTGTGCCCCCACTCATTCGGTGGGATCATCCGGCTGGCTCACTGCCCACGCTTTGGCCTGCAGCAAAGCTGGGTCCTCACTGTTGGCACTGAACTGTATAAATAAATACATCTATGCTTATCAAGTCCTATAGCTGCAGGAATTGGGGGCAATGATTGATAATGTTCTATATAAGAAGGGTTGGTTGTTTTGAGTGCACTAAGATGAATGGGGGAAATAGGCCTATCTAGTAATTAGATGTGAAACCACCAGAAAGTCTCGGTCATGACTGGACACCTGTTAAACACTAGTTCCCAGTGACAGAACAAACTAGAAGAGTCCCATTTGTCTCCATTTTCTGACAGATACAAGAGTAGAGAAAAAGAAGGGAGCAAAAAGTCATATTCGTAGGCAGCTCCACAGATTATGTTTTCCTGTTTGAAGAGTTTCTTCTCTCCTGAGAGTCATGAAGTATGCATAACCGGTTTAGTTAAAAGCTAAATTAAATTGCATATGCAAGGAATGAATAAAAATTCCAGACTTATCCAGGCAGTATCAGAAAAAATTTTCTGAATAAACAAAGATAGGAATTTTAAGATATGACAACTTTCAAATTCAGTATTCAAAATACGGCGATATAAAATTTTAGTAAATTAGTGTAAATCAAATTGATGATATTTTAATTCTGAAATATAGTACTTGTGCTATTTTTAAATGCAACACTGAATTCACAACTGGAGTTTATTTTAAATTATTTTGCTGCACATACAATGTAAACAAGAGCTTTATGTGCTGTGTGAACTTTTAATGCTTTTTATGTTAGAGTGAATTTGCCTCTTTTGGGCCTTCTTACAATTGGATGAACTGTCTAATGAGACTAGGGAGTGTGGAAAGAGAAACATCAAAATAGAACTGAAGCTAAGAGGTAAGTGGTGCTTCACCTATCTTAATTCTTTAGATACGCAATGTGCAGAGAATTGCAAAGGACTCACAAGTCCTGACCGTGGACTGTGAGATCCTGTTCTCATCTGCATTGCATCGTCTCACTTATTTATGTACGAGTAGCATCGAGTTCACCATTTCTCAGCAACTGCCTATTCAGTAACCAGCTCCTACAAGTGCAGAGCAAATGTGAAGTGTTAGCCTGTAGGGTACTTGGAGATCTACATGAAGTGTTAGGCTGTCACTTACTTGCAGATCTATGTGGCTTAGCATAAACTGTATACCAAGTCCCTGCACTACTGATATGGATACCATATGTTCATAAGAAACCACTTGGCTCACATGTAGCTTACTCTCAATAACTAACCAGAAATTGTCCCTCTGCAAGATGGATGCATCACAGGGACAGGGTCAAAGATGCTGAAAGGCAGGAGAAGGCCCTCACAAGTCAGTCTCTGCGGTATTAATATTCTCAGCATTTATTTATTTCAAAGTGCACACCCAAAATGAATGGCAAGCTCTATGTTTCCCTCCAGGAAGATGTCAGCTTTGTAGTTTAGCTAGTAAAGGCTACAACAGGGATAGATTAGCATTGTATCATCCATCTTGATCTGGTGCACCCAGGGCTATGTTGCCAGCAGAGAACTGTAATTTTTCCCCTGCTCTCCCTCACCTTAGACTGAGAGTTTATATCTTCCCCTTTTTTAGATCATTTTTTCAGTATTATTCACCATTTCAGCCACCCTGATTACTGATGAAGACAGCAGAGAGTACTGCATAGTAGAGGTATTGGAAGAAGTTCTGTATCTATTCGTAAGTGGGACATTTCCTGCTTGGAAGAAGGAACTCCTGCATTTCTCCCCCATGCAAGAGCTCAGCAGGCCAAAGGAGTAAAAGGGTACAACCCCTGCAATCCCTTGTGTAGCCACGAAAGGACCAAAGCAGTAAATACTTATCATCTAGGATCCAAGTCATGCCAACTACTATCTAGCATAGCTCGTATTGAGAGGCACAGAGGAGGTTACTATAACACCCTCCCACTGCATTTGCATTGAGTGGAGACGAGTAAGTTCAAAGGCAGCTCTTTGTGTTTCTTATACTATTCTGTGATTGTTTGTTTTCCCAAAAGCTGCTGAACTTGTTTAAATGCATTATGCCATGGTCTCTAAAACCTATTTGCCTTTTTGCTTTGTTTTGGCAACTCAAAGGAATATAAAGAAGCACAAAGCATGCATGTGCCAAAATATCTAACAGGTCATTTCTGTGAGAGTAGAGCTGAAAAGTATAACTTATGCTGATGGTGTACTGCAGCCAGAATACTTACAGTACCTGAAGTGCTCATCTCCTTTCATTTGCTACAGAATTGCAGATCATATAAGAGCAGAGGCTAGGTAGATACAGCATGAAATTAGTGTCATTTATCTTTAAATGTCAGGATAATGTTACACTTGATGTCTACATCTTGACACATCATGCTACACCACATAATTTTTTAACATTTCTTTAACCTGGGGTGTTATGGTGTTTGGAGAGCTGAAAGTGAATACGGATATGGAAAGAGAAGTCCTCTTCAGGAATACAGACACGTATGCAAAATGATGGTGGCAGTAATATAATCTCCCCGTTCACTTCCTATGGACACTTCCAGTACAGTGGATTATGTCCAAGTTTTTTTATTCCATTTCATCCTTCTTCTTCTTTACCCTTTACAGATCCCTTCTTTTTCCCTTCTGCTTAGAATGACACACTAACAGCACAACTTGTATCACGAGCAACTTCTTTCCTCCCTGCTTTCCTTTTTAATACCATTTGATTTAACAATTCCATACTGGGTTCCTTTATCTGCTTTACACCCTTCTATAATGAGCTAATTAAAGACATATGAGGTCTCTTTATTATGGCATATGGAGGCTGTTCTTTTTGCATTACTTTTTTGTTTCTGCTGTGAGTCAGACCTTTCTTTCCTCCCACAGTCTCCTCTTACTGGGTTGTGGGGTGGGGTTTTTTGAGATGGGGGACAGAGAAAGTTATTCTGAAGCTCGTTCCCACTTGTCTTCTGGCACTGTACTACAAGGTTCCCAAAGTTCCCTAGGTTTTTTTTTGCCTTGTCAAATAAAGTACACCAACAGCACTTCATTGCTTGGTTCAGCTGCCTTGCTTAGCAAAAAAGAGAAACCCTCTGCTGCTCTGCTGAGCATGAGTCTGCTGTATTTGATTTCTGAAGGAGCAGAAATGGGATTTCAGCCTCCTGTGCAGCAACAAGCCCTAGTACCGGCCATTTGCTCTTCCTGCAAAGGAGTACCACAAGTGCTGTAGCTTTCTGCCTGTGCTATCTCTCATTTGTCTAACAAATCGCACTAGTCAGCTCTGTAGGTATGGAGTGGCAGATGTTTGTGGCCAGACTCTCAACTTGAAGGCACCAGGGTTTTGTATTGTGCTGTTATATGAAGTCCATTTTTCTCCTGTATTTGACTAGCATATTCTCCCAAGGTGAACTGAAAACCTTGGGAATCCAGGTTTTTTGGAGCAGAGCAGCTTCCTGGTAGGATGCAAGGAAAGTTCAGATCTTTTCTGGGATATGAACAGTATGCTGGTGGGTGTCCTTCTTCTCAAGTTTCAGACTGAAGAAAAGCTCCAAAATTTGCAAAGTTCCACATTTCAATCCACAGTCTGCTTGAGATCCTGCCATGGTCTCCATCTGGGCCTTTAATTTTTCTGGGTCCTTTCTGGCTCTGGAGATATTAGAATAGATCATGCAGATCAGTTGTGCTAGGGTAGTTTGAAAATGACGTTAAACTCTGCCTAAGCAATATGATTTTACCTGATGAGTTTCTAAAAGGATGAAGTTGATAAAAGATGATACTAAATTAGTGTTTTCCATCTCCATTTTCCCTTTCTGTTTTCATCAGCTATGTGTGCTTCATACTTCTAAGAAAGTTAAAATTGTAGGAGGGAGGAAGAGTTGAGATTAGGTGGCAGTAGGAGAAATGGAAAAGATAGCAAGGGAGGACTAGGTCTTTAAATCCTCCAGACAATGGGTGAGTGAGGGAAGGAGACATATAGAATGGAATAAACATCCACAACTGACACTGAATTTAGGAAAGGGTCATACTTGGGCTAGTGGCAGAGCCCTGAGAATCCCCACAGTTCACGCTCCATCATTACATGTTCATTTTCCCTCTTCCATGAATTGTTTCAAATTGTGATTATACAATATTTGGTATGATAGATCTCAGATCAAAGCTGCTACTCGAATGCACGTGCTTAATTATAAATTTAAGTCTCAGTGGTGCCTGACTCTAAGATGTTAACAGGGCTGTAGGGATTCTTGAGAGATCAAATCCACACAGGAATAATGGAGATAGATAGAAAAGCTATATGAATTGTTTCCTATTGCCTTGAGAAGTAGTACGTGCTCTTTGTCACTAGGAAATTACGTGTAGCAAGAGCTATACTTTAGTAAGCCTGGATAATTCAATGAAATTCTATATAATTCTGGCACACCCACTCAAGAAGACTCAAATTTGCAACAAACTATATCGGGAAAAAAATGTAACACAGTGCCACAGATATCAGATACACTCAGAAAATTATATTTACTTCTAGAAAATTTCATTTTCTTTCCTTCTTTATTATATTTAACTTAATTTTATGCTAAGTTTTAGAGCCAATATTAGTCACCTGCTTAGTAATGTGCTAGCCAATTTCTCATACTTATCACTGGTTCAAACTGAAGACTGAACAGGCAGTTTCAAACCGTAATTTCACTAAAAATATCCATTTGCAAAGGCAATTGGTCAGTGTGCTCTTGAGACTAAGCTGTAAGTTGTCAATGCCTGGTTGTACAGTAATTATTATGGTAAGTAGAAATACAGAGATATGGCCAGCACATAGCTATGGAGATGCAGTGGCTTCCAGAGGAGTCTTGTGGTGGGACATACAACTTTCTTTCTGCACACACGCTGCCACTTAGAGAGGACAAGTCAGGAAATTGGTAGCTATCTATTCCCCTCTGGAATAACTCATTCTGTGAGGAGTTGGGGAACAGTAAATTTGTCAGCTTCCCTTCCCTCCACCTCCCCTTGAAAGCAAGAGGTTCCCCAATCAAACTTTCAAGTTATTTCTTTCACCACAGCAACTTAGTAGAGCTATTTAGAAAAAAGCAGTTGTATTTGAACCAATGTTCTGGTCAGCTCTTAACTTGCGCACCACGGAGTCTTGTCTTTGTATCAACAGGAAGGTATTTCCACCCACATGCAATTTTAGTGTGTGATGATCAAACTAATCAGCCTATACCCAGTCTCTTGTAGTATAGCTCCATAAAATAATTTTCCATTCCCTGCTTTCAGCATTTTAGTTGTAGCTGGAACTATCATTGATTGCAGCTATCCGAAAAACATCTTCCTTATTCATTCCTGAGGCAACTGTATAGATGTGTGTGTTCTGAATCCCTGGTGCATTTCATATCTTCTCTGCACACCTGGAGAAGGAACCTTTCTGCCCCAGTAGCCTAAGTGTTATAACATCTTTATATTTCTTGGTTCAATAGCAAGAAATGTATTATATACTATATCATCGGTTCTGAGATGAGATAAGACAAGAAAAGGGAAAAGATGAAAAACAATAGACCTTTACATCTGCTAATACTGGTTTCCCAGGTTACCTTAATCACATGTTATTACATACAGACAGTCAGCATGGTAGCCAGAGGAGAATTGCCTAAAACCAATGATTTCATTGGGGAAAGAAATTTTGTTTTTAAAACAGTTCTGTCACAGATCAAAACCAGGGGATCTCTAAAGCTCAATAATAGAAAAGTGGAGCAGAAATGGCATTGTAGGATACTACATTTATTCTCCCACCATGATTTCTGCATTGCATTTTCTTATTTTACAAGTCAAAACAATGAGAGTGTTTACGTGTATAAGGCAGTATATGAAAGTCTCTATGAAAATTTCTTAATCATGCTTGCTATATTTGAGTAGTAAATGAGTTCAAGAGGACATATAAAATTGATCGAAGTTTTAAACTAGTGTAACGATTAAATCTGGCATTTTGTGTATGGGATTATGCTGAGAGGTAATGTAGTAAGAAAATCAATTTATGATCAGGTGACTTGTACATTCCTATAGTTGATTTTTGTGCTGTTTCTTAATTTAATCCCCATTTAGTTCTCAGACTGCAACAAACTACAGTGCTTTTCTAGTTATATTTATACACATTATGTCTCTGACATTAGGTACAAAACAGGTACAGGATTACTACCTGTTAAAATTTTCCTGCCAAAAAAATGGGGCCAAATTAGTAACATAGACAAGAAACCTCCAATTGGATTCTGCAGCACCTTCAAGGATGTTGTTGCAGTGTTGTGGCAATTGGGATGGAGTTCCCATTAGGTCTTCTTTTTCTTGGGTTAATGCATTAAACCAAGCATATCAGTTATAAACACACCAGTATGAGTCGGAAAAATAGTGTATCTTCAGCAACACACACCTTGAAGAAACCCCAAAGTGTGCTCGGTATCTTACAACAAGATTGTTTCTGGTACGTGAGCTAAACTGATATGAAGCTGGCTACACTGAAATATAGAGATAGCCTCTTAGCTTGCTGTTGTAATTGTGTTTTCTGAGCTTCACAGGTGGCTTCTGAATGTTTTTGTGTTATGCTGGATATTATTTAATGGCTTTTCTTTCTGATCTTAAAATCAATGAAACATTAGAATTGCTGTTTGGGTAAAATAACCAGCTCCAAGAAGGTGATTCTATTCTCACTTATACAATTGTATCTCTGTGGATATATTGATATAGGCACACATAATATAAATGTTGATATATTTGATTGTTGATATATGTTGATATATCTCTGTTTATATATTTTCTATGTAAAAATATATAACATTTACATAAATATTATATATATGAAAAAGGCAGCCAGAGACACATCAGTGTCAGTTCAGGTTAGATCTTTTGGAAACAATGCGTCCTTTTCCTGACCCTTATTTCTAGAATACAGTATGCCAAATTTACTTACTGAAATGTTTGCTTCTGACATAGAGTGATAACACAGTTGTTCTGCAAAATGATGGTTTAGAAGTCTGGTTTGAAATGCAGAAAATAATATAGCTCCAGATAACTATTGCTTTGCTGACTCTAAGGAGTCATTTCAATGAGTGACAGCTCTTCTGGTTCTGCCCCCATCTCAAAAATTCCCCACAGAACTGGCTGTAACTAAGAACATTACATAATAACTCCAGCAAGCAAAAAATATGGAGGAATGTCCTGAAGAGCTCCTCTTTTAAAAAACTAGTCCTCTGTGAGCTTCAGACCAGTAAACAGGGACCAAGATTTCCAGGGTTTTTTTCCCTGGCAATGACAATTTAGGGAAGAGAGAGACATCTCCGTAGATTACTGTTTTCAAACACCTGTTCTTAAAAAAAAAATTATTCTAAGCATATAAAACATGGGTTATTACTTGCACAAAAACATTGCATGGATGGTTGTTTACCCATGCATTGATATAATCACTGATGACGGTGAGGGGGACCTCTTTTTTTCTTGCTTTATTTGTGAAGACTTTGCATAAGTACCTGTGCTCTAACTTTTACAATCTCCTCCAAAATAGAAGGGCTTATCTTGTGAGGTGACATGTAATGTGGGTGAGCCACTGAAATGGGCCAGAAGACCACCAGAAAACCCTGTGAGTGGAGAGGGGCAGGAGAAGCAGTGGTCAGATAAGCAGAATTACAGGAATGAATAGTTACATGGTCTCTGGATGCAAATGGCTTCAGGGAGGATGCTCAGAGAGCCCAAAAGGGAAGGTGCTCTGAGCAGAGGGACAAATGGAACTGTAAGGAGGGAGGGAGTGCTGGGTGAGGAATCAAGGGAATTTGGGGTAGCACACAGCATCTGTCCATCTTTGCCTACTCCTTGTGAGTGAGTCTTTCAAACAGGCACTCTACTATGGGGTGAGCATGTGTACCTACCCACTAATTGCACACTAGCTAGTCCTTCTTTTTCCCTTCCCCAGCCTCCCAAAACCTTGATTGCTTTGCTTTTGTGATCTTCTGTGGGAAACAAGGCAGCACAGGGAAAGGCTCTGCAGTATGCAGCCCGCAGCCAAGAGCCTTGGCTCAGGGTCCCCATGCTGGCACGGCACTGCCCTGTCTTCCAGGCAGTATCATCCCTCCAAAAAGCTGCAGCAATACTGCTGGGATGCAGCAGCCCAAGGGTGGACTCAGGTCCTGGTTATTTCCCTTCAGAGGTGATGTTTGGTCCAGTTAAGCCATAGGTAGTGTGTGAGGGGAACTGTGGTTGTGATCTCTGCTTTATGTGTGCGTGGCACACTTGTCTGCTGTGGGGATTAGTCCCAGCACTGTGCAGTCTCTGGTCAGACTTTGAGGTGACACCATGTGGTGGATATCAGTCAGGCCAGATATCTCTGAGTCACTGCTAAAAGACCCTGATGTCACCAGCTGCAAAGGGCAGAATTTCCAGGGTAGCCCAACCAAACCTGGGCTTTGCTGACCCGCTAGCTCAGTTACAAAGTATGCACGACCAATATGCACATAACCTAAAAGTAACTTCCAGTAAATCCCCCACTTGACCTTAAAAAAAAAAAAAAAAAGAGGATTTTAATTGTTTTCCTGAGGCAGAAACATTGAAATAACCCATCAACTAGAAACCCTAAGTTCCACCTTAGAGGGTCTTTGTGAAACCCAGCTTTTTTTCCCCACAGCTATAAAGACAGACATCAAGTTTGATTCATCTTCAAATTAACTTATGCTAGTATAATTGCATTTCTTCCAGTGGATTTACATAAATGTAAATTAGGCCCACTCTATCTTGCATGCAAGTAATGAGATTTTTCAAGTTCTGTAAGGCATCATCTCTACCTCTTTAATGAGTTAATTCTCTTCTCTTACTAATTTAGCTATAAGTAGTAGGAATAGAGCAAGGTGAAATGTGATAAATTATCATTTGGAGTCGCATGTTTCATTTTTCTACCTATGTTTATAACTCCTGAGGTTCATTTTAAGGATCAGGGAATACAAAATAAAGCTCAGGTGAGTTTTACTGTCTTTCACATCAAAATGGCAAAGACAAGCATTTTTTCAATGTTTTTGCTATAAATACCAATTCCTCTCTTCTCAACAAAGACTCATTTTCACTCAAAAGGTTTCTGTGAATCTCAACAAAACCACTGTAATGATTTCATTTGCAATGAAACCTAAGAAACAAGCATATTTCACATCATTTGGAGTATTACTGGGAACATTTTGTTCAGCTCTACTGCAAGCCAAGCAAGTAATTAACAACAGAAGCACTTGACTGTAGTGTGCATGAGATGGTGTTAGGCCCAGAACCCTTTTGGAGATGAGTTTTGCTGGATCCTTAATTTTTATTTTATTTCCCCTTTATTAGTAACATGGTGACTGAACCAGCACTTTCGTAAAACCCATTAATCTGACTCCTACAGCTACAAACCCAAGTATTATGGAAAGATTCGAGATAAGTCTGGAGAATTTCATCCTACGTACTATCCACAAGTTCAGAAATCCTGCTACACAGAATCAACATTCCTCTTTTTCCCAAGGAGTCAGGTCCCTGAGCCTAGGGCTTGCTTCAGCTGCTGTCATGTGTTGGCAGTAATATCACCTTCTTTCATGTTGTGTCCTGAAATGAAAACTCAAAATCTCTTATTCAGTTTCTCTTGCAATCATGTAAGCCACGCTATGCATTTAATAACAAGTATATGTATTTAAAGTGACTATAACTTCTGATTTTTAGATAGGCTTTCCACAATCCATTGCTAGAGGAGCTCAAGCCTTCATGTGCTACAGCTGAGTTTAAAAAGAAGTGGATAATCTTATGAGTAATGTTTGCAGTTATGCATGATAAGCTGGATAATCAAACTTTATGTGACAGAGAATAAAGTAAATCACATTGGGTTCAAGTAAGAATTTATAAGCCATGGACAATATTGCAAAACATGACCAGGTACATTATATTACTTTAAATGTTGCCTTTTGCTGAAATATCAGCCAGTGGTCATTGGCAGAGCTTGAAACAGCATTCATCTGACCAAGCTCAACATTCTGCTCTGAGAACCAAGCTCTCAGCCAGCTTTAATTACACCCTACTTTGGATAAATTCCAGTGTCAGGGTCTAACAACGACAATAAAGGCATTTAGGAAAAGACACATAAGAGCAAATCATTGCAAGGCACATGACTCCTCTAATTCATAGGCATTGTTAGTGCGGGCAACATCATTAAATAGCTTATCACAGTCAAAAATGTTCTCTGCAAGCAGATGGTCAACAATTGCATGATTTTATTTAGGTTTTGATTTACATACTGGTCTGAAAAGATTCTAGTTTATTTCATTTTACATGAAAATGAAGAAGACGACAGTTTGTTAGCTGCATTCTTGTGTAGATAATCTCATATGCTGAATTATCTCAGTAGGATATGTTTTATTAATGCACATGTTCTGCTTTGAACATATTTTAACTTGCATTTGTGGCAAGAAGTTTCAGTCTTTCTTCTGCACTCTTCCTTTGCCTACCACCATCACCCTTTGGTAGGAGATGAAAGGATGTTTAGTCTGGTGCTGACTTTAATGAGTATTTCTGAACCAAGTTTACTGTCAGGGTCCTGAGCACACTAATTGGTCTTGATGACCCTGACCAGCTTCACCAGTGGCCTCCTCTCATGCACCCTCATCTTGTTTGCTCAGGAGATGCCTCTAAGCTGGTCCTGGCCTGAGCCCTGTAGCCGGTCCAGTCCCTTGCCTGCCCCTGTCTCACTCACCCTGGTCACCATCCCCGGCCCAACTCTGCTCGCCACCTCTGGTGGGATGGGCCCACTGAAGGAGGTCCCTGCCCCGCCACTGCCTGCCCCAGCCGTGCTACACCCTGATAGTCCCTTAGACATGGAAATTTTTAACAGTTAAAACTTTCCATGAGAAAGTTACAGGTATGATGAACATTTGTCAAAAAAGCCTTCAGGCAGCTCTAGCATGGCTGATGACTGTCTCTCACTCATTGGGGGATGGACTAGATGACCTTTAAAGGTCCCTTTCATCCCAAAGCATTCTATAATTCTATGATTCTATGTAAAAGACTGGGGCTGGGACTGACCCTCTCTTTCTGGTCTGGAATGCCAATTTGAGCCCAGATCATCCACACCCAGGGGTTATTTTTTGTATCAGGATATGGAGTGAGTAGGTGACAGCTCCTCTCAAACCCAAGAAATAATTAAGTATTCAGGCAGCATAGAAAAGTGACAAAGGGACTCTACAGCCTTCCTGTGCAGGTGGACCTTTCATCTGTCCTTTAGTGACAGGGGATCTGGATGAGCACAAAATGCCAGACATCCCTCTTCAAGCCCAGAAACAGGACGGGGGCAATGTCTCAGCGAGAGCTAACATTCTCTGATAGTACCAAGGAATGCCCCTCTGGCTGGGAGAAGGTTAAAGATTTCATCCCAACTCGGGCTGGTGGCTTCCTAGTGGGAGAAGGTGCCCTCATTTTGAGAGCTTACACTTGGTCTTTCTGTAGAATCAGACACCCTCTGCCACAAGCACACAATGTCCTGAAGCAGTCCCTAAAGGGGATACCAAGAAATATTTCTCCTCAGAAATTTGGACAAAGCCTTCTCATTTCCAAAACTGAAGTAAGGAAGAGAAGGCATTCCTGGCCTTTACTGAAGCTGAGAAGCATATCTGCAATTCAAATGCTAGGATAAGATGGCCAGCTCTCTTGTTTGATATGATGACCTCTTTTTTTTGTAGTCAGGTGTCCTGTTGATTTGATGAGTGAAATACAGGATGCCATTTGTCTTGCTTTGTGGCTTTAAGAGAAATATTTTAAATCGTCCATTTCATAATGCAGATGTGAGGTGTTCCTGATTACCATGAAGAAGCTTGCTGAACAATTTTATTTTAACATTAGAAAAAAATGAGCTGGCAATTATCTTGATTATCTTGGCATGATACCAAATCTACGGATTTAAAAAGCAGGATGATTGGGTTTTATGCTTATATTCAGAGTGGGAGTGTTGTAATGAAGGTTTTGCTTTGTTTCATTTGCTCTTTCTTCTGCAGCTCTTTATAAGTGGTTTTGAGGGAATGGGCCTTACTTGGACTCTTGGTTGTATGTTTGTCAGTTTATTGTCTCTTTTTGAGTACAACACAGATAAACCCTAATGTGATAATTTACTGAAATCTTAATTGCTGAACTTTTGTTTTGGTAGTTTTAGACTTAAATGAAATAGGAATATTTTTGTTTTTAATAGGGAAGTCATTTGGATATAATGCAACATAAATAAACTCAGCAGTCACCATATAATTAATTTTATTCAAAAAATGTGACTGGGATGAACAGAGTCTGGATTGTTTGCTCTTGTTTCCCTTAAAGAAAAAAAAAATCAGCAGCTGGTATACCCTGGAGATAGATGAACTTGCTCAGGAGAGAAATGGTTCTAGATGCTGCGGAGTATAGCAGAAGAATAAAATTCTCAGCAAGGGGCAAACAAAACAGGTCTCAAGGTCAAATTCTCTAGGCACAAGAGGAAGCTTGTGTATGTAGAGCCTCTTGAAACTCAGCAAGACAATGACCTGACTGAAAATAAGACTAGAAGCAAGGACACAATGGATAGAGGTAGAATCGTGTTTTAAGACATTTCTCACTGCTTTTTCTTACCAGTTAGTTTTAGTTTTCTGTGTTCAGAAAGCTAATCGTTCTAGTTTAAGCATAAAGGAAAATACCATATTTTACTAGAACATAAACTAGGTCTCTGTATGGGACAGATATGCATGGACTCACCTCAAAACTCTGGCATACTTTAGGTCCTAACACAAAATAAAGAAAAGATTTTGCCTGTATCAGAAGGGTGATGAAAGACCTCAGTCTAAAACTGGAAGTGTAGACATAAGCATACTACTTCTGTATGCTATGCAAGAAGTTTGGGATGATTTGGGTTATGAAATATGCTCCATTTCTAGATGTTGCTTCAACTCATGTTTAGATATTTTTGCATCAGCTTACCAACCCAGGTGCTATACTCCTGGGAGAGAAGTATGTTTGTTTGGGTTTTTTTACTTTTCAGATTTAAACTATGAGAATGCAGAAGATATGCTACAGAAACTTGGAAAGAAAGCTATTTGACAGATTTTATTGCTGCCTTTTAAGATGACAATCCCAACTCAGTCTTCCAAAGGTCAGGAAGAAAGAACACAACAGGTATATTGGCAAAACTAAACGAGAACTTGAAAATTACTGTCCTGGTATGGATCATTTTATCAGAACTGCCAGAAGAACTAGGGTAACTTCTCCTTTCAGTCCAACAGCCCTCTCCCTGCTCTGGACTTGGTCAGTCCATTGCAGGTAGAATCTTCTCCCCCCTGGCTGGGGAATGTTATAGGCAGGGTCGCCTGCCGCATGCCCAGCTGGCCGCCTGCAGCCTGAATTGCTATGCATCTAGCAACATTTAAACCAGCAGCATGGAGTTATGTGGCTTGTCTCACAAAGACTCAGACTCTCAGCTCAGAGGTGTTGTAAGGTTAATTCTTCTAAGGAAAAGTTACTATAATGAGTATGCTATTTTTCCTGCTGTGCCTGTGGTCAGACCATAAGTGAATATGTTAGCTCATAATGCTGTCATTCACATCCTTCGTGGAATCCAGCCATCGACATCATGCAAAGTTCATCATCAGCATGGATGTATTACTTGGGAGATCATGTAACTAGTTTTGCTGTCAAGTAAAAATAGTTTCTGACTTAATTATAACATGGGAACTATTTCTCAGTGCGCTCCCTGGCATGGTGCCATGCCTGTTACCACGTCCAAGACACCTGTAGGTAGGGTAAAAATTGTTTTGAAACTCATAGTGTATAACAAAATACAGGAGGAGGTATTCCTTAGGAATCCCAGCATACAAGCTATTTTCACTGTAGTCATATGTCTATATGAGGTCTATCCTGAGGCATGCTTTGGGCAGGGGTTAGATGACCTGCACAGGTCCCTTCCAACTTGAATGCACTCTGTGATTTTGTGACATGTGGACTGGTGTTACCAGCATTCAGTCGGGGCTGAGCTGTACCGCACTGTCCTGGCATCAGTCATTCGCGATGGGATCCCTGCCATGCACTAGCTGACTCTTCAGTTACCACTGTGTCCAGAACTGCTCTCATTTCTCTTCCAAAATTACTTCTGAGAGCCCACTGACCTTCTGAGGGACCTCACAGGTGGGTTTACTTAGTTTCAGTTTGACAATGGGTCAAAAAAATGTTGCCTGACAAGATCAGAAAACCTGTGCGGAAATTGCCACTGGTATCAAAGCTTGGTTATTCTGTTTTATGAATAGTCCCTCTTGTGCAGCTGTAACTGGTCCTCCTGAGCAACATGAACCTTCAAGGCTGTCGAATGTGAACCAGAGGAATTTCTTTTGAGCCCTGTGCTTCAGCTCTATTTCATTATTTCCCACATTTACAAACAAATAGGAATATGGGTGATAACAGGCCTTCATTGTTTTTCTTCTGAAAGTATCACACAGTTTCCTTGGCCTGGAGGTCTGCAGTATGCAGCACAGTTTTTCATTTCATAATAAAGAACCTTGGCTGGATTCACATCTTTAGGACATCATAAGATCGATACAAGGCATTCTTTTGGCCTCTGCATCTGGAATGCTTAGGCAAACATATCCACCATTATCTGGAGCTTTCACTGCTAAATGAAATTGTCTATGCTAGAAAGGCCCACTTTGGACTGCATAAACCTGCTCAAAATCATTTCCCTGTAGACAATCCTATCTCAGGAGGCCCACACTTCCAAAGGAGACAAAGACTGGATACTCCTAGATATATTTGTCAAGACTGCCAACTGATGCTTCTTCCTGCTATACCTACTAAGCCAGCCGTGCTGCTCCACTCCTGCCTCAGCAGCTGGCGGGTTGAGCGCTGACAAAACTTTACATGCAATAGGCCATTTCAAATAACAGTATGGGCTCTGTCACTGGGTATAGTACCCAGCCCCAGGTGGAAGCATCTGCAGAAATTATAATAGTCTATTAAGTCTGTAACCCAGGGTACAATACCAGTTTCCATCTTCAGCCAGCACTGGGTTGTCTTTCAGCTGTTGTGAGATACACTGACAGAGAGACACTGTCTAAAAGTTGTGGTCCAGTAGGATCTAACCTCATCAAGCCTATCATTTTGTCATGTCAAACTTTCAATGCAAACAGGTCCATTGTGGGCTGCATTTCTAACCTCCCACCACTGAAACCGTTGCTGGGAGGTTGCTAGCTGTAGCTGAGCAGTACACATAGATGGGCCAAGTTTGAGACAGTCTTCTGGGTGGCTCCCATCAGCTTCAAGGAAGTGTGGCAATGGATACTCCTTCCCCAAACCCCACAGCTCCATTAACAGCTATAAACCAGGTCCCCTGCAGCTTGAAAAATATAAAAACGGATGGTTATGTCTGTAACTAAGGGTCAATAAACATGTTGACGTAAATGATGTTTTTCCCCCTCACAGGATAGGTGTCCAAGAATTTTGAATTGTTCAACAATGCTGCTGTGGCTGTACTTTATCTTTTTGAAGTGGATTGAAGATGCTTTTCACAATAATCACAAAAACAGATGATAATAATATTTTGGCTTGTGAAGTAGGAGAAGAGTGTGATTTTTCTAATTACAAGATTTAAAAGTAAGGATAATGGAAAATTTTAGACAATAATGATCAATGTTTTGCAAATGGAGCTTGAATTTCTGCTACAACATTCAAAGAAAAGCAATTCCTCTTCTGTGAATACTTCTGAATTAATTAAAAAAAAATCACTTATTGGCAAAAAGTTAAAGATTTTATGAATTGCATTAGTGAACTTAACAATAATGTCCTTAAGCATATAGATGAAGCTAACCTTTTTTATTAGTTCCCCAATGTTTAAAATAAAAAAGGAGTGCCAGGTGAAGGTTGAAAATAAATATAGAGATAATATAGATGCAGATAAATGAAGAATAGATGTATTCAAATATTTGGATACACAGCATGTACCTTGTAAAAACGTGAAAACACAAACTGAATTTTCATTGGCAGGACTAAGAACTACTGCATAATCAAAAAAGTTGTTTTCACCTATAAATTCTTTATGAAGAATTGAAAAGATATATTTTTGTACTGGAATTATTACTATCATTACCATAAACCAATATTTTTCAAGATTTTTTTTCTACTGAATATTTTAAAATCTTAGAAGATTTTAAGAAGAGCTACACTGTTCAAAGGAACATGAGAACCGAGAAGACTCAGGCTCTTGGTTCTACAGCTGCAGAATATTTAGGTAATTCTAACATTCAGTAAGGAATTAATTGTTACCTATAAAATTTAAGCAAAGTGCTTTCCAAGATACACCACCTGGCACCACTACTCATATAGTTTCCAACAGTTACAGCTTTATGTATAGACATCTCAACTCTAACTAACCAAGGTAATTAGTTTACTTATCTTAAAATATTTGAAATATTAACTCTATTTATTCACTATACTTCATCGAGTTTGGCCAGGGAGGAAATGAAGATGTGGGGAGCTGAACATTTAGGAAGTCCTGGTATGAACCAGCTGGAAATAGTAGTTGTGTTCTGCAGAAGATAATATTATCTAATGTTGAATATTTAGAATTTTTAAGCATGTAAAATTTTTTTTGGCTCCTAAAGAATTTGAAACAATCAAAAGACAAGCGCATTTCTTTTTTTAATCAGCATGTTTCCCTGTGCCTTTTTTTGGATGCAGGAATATTTTTCACTCCAAGTCTTTCCTTTTACTTTTCCTTTTCCCAAAGAAAGAGTCTTGCATCTTCATCAGCTCTAGTTGTGAAAACCTCTCTTGTCGAGTTGTTTGCTGCATGTGTTTAGAATGGTTATTATTTGGCTCATTAATTTCTCTTTAAAAAGAAAAACATTAATATGAGACCTCTATAAAGTATCTGCATATTAAACTGTACAACCTGCTGTAAGATGCATAAGTATATGCATACATAATACACAGACACGTACACACACCCCAGCAAGATACAGCTTTTAGTGTAGTTACATTGAATTTAATTTTATGTATGCTAAATAACACTTGTATTAACAAGTAAGGATCAACACTTAGCCAATCTATGCAAGCCAAGTAACCATCACTGCACAATAAAAGTGAAACACCCCAAATTGGTGGGAATGTAAAAGTTATTTTCATAGAAAAATAAACGTGCTTGGGAAATAGTTAAGTAATTAGAAGTAACTTATGGAAGATAAACATTTTAGAGTGCAGTTTCTTTTCAGATATTTCGCAGGCCCCTCACAAATGGAGGAAATTATGAACTTGGGCTGTGTCTTTGGGACCTGACACTGCGGGCATCCAAACAGGAGATAGCTCTTAAAGGCTGCTAGAGGCAAGCAGTGCTCAATTTTCATCCAAAAGAGCCACAGACCATTTTCTATGGAGAACCCTGTACATAGGGACCCCATAACATTTCCAGACACAATGTAGGGAAGACCCAAAATAATTGCTTTGGCAATGGCAGAGGCAGCTCCTTCCCAGATTTGATCTTTCCAAAGGCCCTTTATTCCTTTCTCCTTTATGACTACCTGTCTGGGCATAACGTACAATCAAGAGCAATCACAAGGCCCCCAGGAAAAATTAAAGACAGAGAATGAGGTGTCACTGCCAGCAGGGCAGTTTGTCAAGCCTGCAGATGGTTTTTGAGGAGCTCTTGGGAAAGATACTCAAGCAGGGAAAGAAGGTTATGAGCTGCAAAATCCACTCTAAAATGCCATTCCTTTGCCATAAATATCCACCAGCATCCATGCCCTTGATGCTTTTCTCTTATTTCTGTGTGGTATTTATGATTGCTGTCCTGCTTAGATCATCCTGTCACCATAAGAATCGATTTTGAAAGGAAGGCTAAGACAAAGCAAATCTATATGACTATCCCACAGGGTATTCTTCTGATCCACTGTGAACAGAGCCTCATGGTCTCTGAGCAGCACAGAGCTACTAGCATCCATTCTGGATTCCTGCCTGCAACCCATGAGTCTCCTGTCAGGGTGTGGCATGGCCAGGGCGGGTAGCAGTGGGTGCCATGGGACAGACCGGGGCAGGAACCTCCCCTGGCAGCCTTGTCCGTCTGTGAGGAGCGGAGCTGGGCCAGGGGTGGTGACAAGGCACACCAAGAACTAGTCCCACATGTCATTGTATACAGGAGTGAGTTCGATGAAGGATTTCTCAAAACCACTTTGGGAGTCAACATAAATGACCATATACTGGTCAGAGAGTAGAAATGCATGGGGAAGGAAAAAATGAAGCAGCAAGAAAGCCACTCAGTAACTCTGAGTATTCTGCTCACTGCTGTCTCCCTGTGTTAATGGCCTTGCAGCAGCAAGAGGAGAGTCTGTCGGAGGACAGCGGGGAGGAGGCTCTCACGCTAAGCTGTATGCTGCAACAACAGAGCCAAGTGAGCTCTGACAGAACAGGATTGCCCAAATGTATTGCTAGGTGCTGGGATGATAGACATCTGAGACAGGCTTGTAAGTGGCAATTTATAAATGGAACAAAGAAAGCCTGTGGTAAAGAGCTTGTTGCAAGGTGGAGAAACACATGAAGAGAGTGTTGTTGATATTATGGTAGAGGAGTGATTCACTTAGCAATCATTCAGATATACTGTTGCTGCTTTTGGCTCCTAAGAAAGTTTTCCGTATTTCCTATTAGAACTAAGTGCTGATGAATAGAAATGTGTTGCCTATTTAAAGGCACCCAATGAGTATAGTTTAGTGAACTCACAAATGTTATGTGGAAGGACCAAGCAAGTTATGTAGTTATTTTTATCATTTTAATAAGTATCGCAGCTGTTTAAGCCCAACTCATACTGCTGTCTACCATATCTCATAGCAGGCTTCTGGTAACATGTCCTGGTTTTGCTGAAAGCCCTCCACAGTGTCCAGAGAGGTACTGATGCCATGGTCTGGTGAGCTGTTATCTCCACTATACATGCAAAGTAGAGGACTACAGATAACTGGACTTTCTCAACACAGGGATCAGAGAGTGTTTTCAGACCTCAGACACTAGCACATGGCTTCACAATAGCAGAAAGTTCAATAAATGCCACTGGCCAAGTTGTGGCACTGGGTCTCATCCCTCCTGCCTGAAATATGGAAAGGATGCAGAAATTACAGCCACTGAATTAAGGGCAGAGATTTAGTTTTGGCACAGAATAGCCTCATTAAGTATATTTCATCCATGTTTCTAACGTTGTTAATCTGTTTTAAAGTGCTGTGAAATTTGAAGCCACACATAAAAATAAAATTCTGCTGAAAACATGTCCATTAACAGAGACCGCAATGACATCTCTAAAGCTTTTGCATCATTTCAGCAGTACTGTTTACCACATACATATACTTAGACAATTTATTTTACAACCATAGATAGTTAAGGGATAATAAAACAGGAGTCATCTTTATAAGGCAACAATCCAGTGGCAGATCCCAAGTGCAGCATCCACAAGGACACAGGTCAATTACTATCAGTATAATATTAGACGAATGTGAAATGGAATTAACTTCACCTTTCCTTGCTTCTCCCATTGTGCATGGCACTTCCACATACTGAGTGCAGATGCAGAGCTGAGAAGCTCAGAAAATACTGGAGGGTCAAGGAGTACTATGTCAGCTTGGGAACAGAAGGGGTGATATTGCTAATGTTTAATGTTTTCTAAATAGGAGATGCAAAAAGAGCTCCACATGTGTAGGCACTTAACAGCGAAGAGGGGGATAAAAGAACTCATTAAATTTTGGCAGAATAGCAATAAACTTAAAAATGAAGGAAACTTAGGAACTGACTTTGAGGATCTGAACACAGCTGGTGACCAGAATGAGATGCCTCAAAGAAAGACTGTGAAGCAAGTCACACTGCATCTAAAAAGTTGTACAGAAGGACTGGGAATACTTTCTCAGTTTCTATGGAAAATCTCTTTCTATTGCTGTGAAGTAGTGCATTTGATAGGCTAGATTAAGTAATAGCAACCCAAGAGTTGTAATTAGCATCTGTTGATGGTGCTCCCTGGAGACAGTAATCATTTAAGAGTTTAACCAATGAGTAGAGGCTTTTAAGGTGCTTCAGACAATCCATTGGAAAAAAGGGAGATGCTGGATCAGAAACCTCTGTGATTGCCTGACCTTCCTCATTGCTCTGCTTCCCACATGTCAAGCTGACACTCACAGGGGTGTATTCCCATTCAGACCTAGTCTTTCAAGCAGAAAACAGTGCCGCATAATAATGTGGTGCTCAGAACTTTCTGACAGCATGGATTCAGAATAGATACCATTTTATTAATCACCTGGGAGTATTTACAATGGTAAATGTTGCAGGTATCCATGATCTTTAGAATGAAAATTCAGGTTCAATGGCAGTTATTCCAAGGCAGAAAATTACAGAAAATTTGCATCTTTATCTGCTGTAATTAGCTTCATCTCTGTAGATGACAAAAGCTATCACCTTAAAATAGAGAAGATAACACTATTAGGAGAATAGAAGGCCAGAATGTTCTGTTACTGTTATAATGTGGATAGAGTCACTCATTCTTCAGTTGGGCTGAAAATAAAGGAATAATTTCAAAATTTCCCTCCAGAGTGTTTACTCTGTGTGTCATTAGTTTGACCAACACACAATAGCTCAGAGCCAAAGGCAGAAGACAAGAAGCTCACTAGCTTCAGGAGATGAGAAGAAAAGAGGTCACAGGCTGATGTCTGCAATACTTCAGCATTCAGCCAAGACAACCCAAGAAGGTGACTATAGATACCTTGTGATTCAACGCCATCAATGATGATTCTGAAATCTCAGCGGCAGGCTCCCAGAAGTGCTAACTGGGTGCATAACTCCTTTCTGTGTCTCAAAATTATTTTCCATCCTTTGTTATTTGTTTTTTCAACAGCTTCACTGATTTGCTTTTGGTAGTGAATCTACTATAGCTTTCCATCTGAGTTTCTCTTGCTGTCTACAGTGGGTTTTTGCTTTAGAAAATAATGCATCTGTTGCCCCAGTAAAAGTTACGTAATTCTCCATTTAGCCATACAGTTTTGTTCTCTCTTTTATGTTTTCCTGCTCATCGGTATGCACACCATCTGCGCCTCTACTACAATGTTCTTACATGGCCTCCAGGCTTTGTTAGTGGTTTTAAAGTTTTATTACTTTGCCCTTCAGTCTCATGTTAATCATTTTGCTCACTGTTTTAAAAATCTGCCCTTTCAAACCTTGCTGTTAGCATGTCAGCCACAGAGAAATTCAACCCCCTCACCCTGATATGATTTCAAACCTCCTTGTATGGTGATGGCTGGTAATCAATGGAAATACTGTAATAACAAGAACTAAACCCAGCTGTTATATTCCATAGAATATAAATTTATTAATTACAAAAGAACAGGATAGTTTGCCAAGAACACAGGGTAAGAGCTATACAAGTGAGTATAAACAAAGAAATGCTTTTAAAAAAACCCAGTCACTTTTTCTAATTTAATGATTGAGAGATCTCCGACAGTGCCTACAGCTAATGTATGTGATGCCAGCTGTAAATAATTCTTACAGTTGTGCTAAAGCCCCTCTCAGTCTCTAACATTGTGTATTGTGAATCCTGCAAATCGACCCTCAAATTTAAATTCTGTTCAATTCAGCTAGGAAGATTTTGAGACTGGGAACTCGTGCAGACAGTTTTCAAGGAACGCTAGGGCTCAGAAGGGCTGGATAATACTATTTCCTCAAAACTAGAAATGTTTTGCAGCAAAGCTGGGTCACTTTCAGGCTGCAAGAGGAATGAGGGTTTTCTGATCAAGGCACTGAGCAGCGAGATGAAAGCGTAAATCCCAGCTCTGCCAGAAGTTGCATGTATATCCCTGGGCAAGTCACATCACCTTTCTGTGATTCGTGTCTGCAGCTACAAAAAGTGAATCATTATTTTTCCTTCCTCAAGCATTTCTGAGAGTGAGAGCTCCTTCAGAGTTGGACTTTTTCCAGCTGTATGTTTGTAGGGTACGTAACACAACAGCATTTTATCTAACTGAGACTTCCAGATGTTACCGTGGAATAGATCATTAAGTCTTCTACTTAATGCGGTATGAAAAACTGTAAATGATCTTTTTAATTTTTCTTCTGTAATGTAAGCTGGGAATAATGCACACTGTAATATCTGGATTTATAATTTGCTGTTATAAAGGCATAAATGAGAGCACAATCATGACTTAACGATTCTGAAGGAGTTTACTATCTAAATATGATTTTGTTTATTACTGCTTTCAAGTTCATGGAACATGAAAAAGAAAACAAGAGATACTTCATTCTGAGACTGATGAACACAATAAAATTTATTGTGGAAATATGAACAAACTTTGCAAGAATACAGACTGTTTCTTTTGTACCCTATCTGTACTCTTGAGGAAGAGCACAGTGGATGACTTCCCTACAAAGTTATTCTCAATGACAACTTAGTTACTTTGCAATGCCTTATGTAATATTAAATATGATAAAATTTTATTATCTCCTACAAAATCCTCTTCATTGTTTTCATTTAAAGGACACACAACTAAGCTCTTCCCATATAAAAAAAAAAAAAAGGAAAAAATCTAATTAAATAGAATTTTATGCCGTTTTCGTCCAATTCCATCTATTCAAATTTCAGTATCACAGTTTCCATGTATTACTAGTTCTTTTCCATCAGAAATAAGGAAAACCTAAATTGAAGCAGTTGTTATTTATGTAAAAGGCTTTTGCCAACCCAAGGCCTTCAGCAAGGATTATTTTAAACTCAAATTTAGGTACTTAGGGGAACTATAGCAGTTGACTACAAAGTAAATAAATATATGCATAAAAATTTGGAAGAAACCAATTCCAATGTGGCTTTAATGATAGCACTGAAAAGAGAGCACCATCCTAAATTTTCAAATACCCAAACACCAATTAAGTTGAGTTTGTATTTCCAAATAGGACAAATTTTGGAAAAATTGTGGCACAATCAACAGTAAATTAATTTTGAAATCATTACCAAATGCAAAATTTTGGTAATATGCCTGATATGTTTGGAATACACGTAGGCCAATGCCATAGAAATTAAACAATGAAACACCATTAAATATGTTGCCAGATCACAATGACAGAAGGAATTAACAGTAATAATTAGAAAAGTTTTGAGAACATTATCCAGCAAGACCTGCTTCCTTTCTTTTTCTTAATCCAGAAATTACTATCTGTTCTCTCATGTAAAATTATTTACATTAATTATGAATCTACAAAAAGTCTTTATTAAAAACTTTCTCATGTATTGAGTTCATGAAGCAGTTATCCAAATTAGTTATTTTTAACAGAGGGGAGGCCAGGTATTGTCAGCATTTCTTGGTGAAACATGCACCATGTTCAGATCCTCTCCTGTATGGATTTTTCCTTCTGACTCGTCCATGACGTATGCTATCTTAGACTTACTTACATATAGAGGCATATGTAGATTTTGTTTTTTCAAAACAGTGTAATGACATAGTGATTTTGTTCTAGCCATGCCTCTCATTTCAGTAGCCTAACTGAAACCTGACCTTAGTGTGGATTAGAATTCCACTTATGGTATTTGCTGAATATTGGAATTCTTGTTCCTCTTTTTAAGCTTTTTTCTTTCAGTCTAATTGAGAATGCTCACTCTGACTATCAGGCAAACGGCATGCTCTTAGGGGATTATTGTGACCTAAATTTCTGAGTCAAATCAGAACGTTTTCCAATGGGCATGATGAAATACACTATTTTTTAAGGGCATATGTGTAAGGAGAGTCAGACTGATGGTTATAGATAGAATTACCTGTTCTTGAAAGTAAATCTAGATCTGGTCAGGTGTGAAATGCATCAGCTATTGTGGAATAACAGCCTGTATAGCTCAGCTCTGCATTATAAGCAGCTCTCCCCAGATCCTAAATAACAGCAATCCGTTTGCTCTGTCTGAATTATAGTTGCTTTCAAATGGACAATAATATTTGTTGATTTTTCATTTCTCTCAGCTGTGTTTTCTGAAATGACCGCAAGCTGCCAGCATGGTATGCTGCCATTAAATTAGTTGAAATGGTCTCCCTGCTTTTCTAAGGACCTGAATCTGGGAAAATTTCAGTCTGGTCTCCCACCCACGCATTCTCATCCTGTTTCCCTTGTCCACATAGCATATGCTTCAGGTCAGGCCAGCTCCAATTAGCAGCCAAACAGGCACGTGTCTCCTGAATGAGTTGCTTCAGCAGGAGTGAAATAGTTAGTGTGCTATAATGCCATGCATAGCATTTGCAAATACTAGAGTCTAGATTTCAATTAAGAAATCACATATTGTCACATACAGTTGGCACCTTCCAAAGGTTGGGCAGTGTAACTAATGCAGTATTAAATGGTCCTGAAATTAAAGCTACAATTTATTTTCTAATGAGGATATACAAATTCTTTGTGCTGCAAGACTGACCAGGTAATTACACTGCTCTATTAAGAGGTGCCTATTTATGCAATGTTGTTTAGGGCATGACTCCACTGAAAGAAAGATGTGTGAGTCTCCATGTGCATTAGCTCTCAAAAAAAAACCCCAAAACCAAAATACCCAAAACAAAAGCCACTTCCATTGCAAAAAATTTTATGAAAACACAATCTATTTTTATCAAAATGCAAATTCATAAAACTCAGTCAGACTTTAGTATGTCTTGCTTGTTTTGTTTCTTTAAAATATAAAACATAGTCATTTTTCTGATCAAAGCCATGCAATGAAGCATCCTGGAGCCTGTCACTAGAAGCAACGGTTTAGGGTAAAGCTGTGATTTGTTCTTCTTATCATTCTTGTTCTTGGAATACAAGAAAAAGAAATCCCTAAAGTCTCTTTTACAAACTTCACTGTGATTTACACGAAGTGAAAAAGAACTTAGCAAGCGCTCTTTGCAATGGCATGGTGGCATTTCTGAACTCTCCTAGATGACAGGCCAGATCTGCTGAGTTCTGGCTCAGCTCTGCCATGCTCCAGCACCAGGATACTCTGAGCATACCATGGCTCCTCTCTGGCAGTAGAAACCAAGATTATAAGTGGAAGAGATGTGCACCCATCTGTCTTTCCTCCCTTGTCACAGAGACATAATCCAACCTGAAAACACAAAATATATGTAACCAGCAGTTTCTCCAAATGTCCTCCTGAGCATCGTCCCTTGTCTTATATTTAAGTTATAAGCTCTTCAGTGAAGAGAATGTCCTGATGTTAGTGTTAACCCACCAAAGGGCTCCTAATTGATGCAGCTTTCCTGATCAAACCTTCCCAAATTCATTCTCGATTATATGAAACTACTCAAGAAGCATTTGAGAAAATCACCTGGTGTCCAGAGCCTTTCTGCACTGTTATGGGCCCCATCTAAGCTGCTGCTGATCAGACACCTTTTTGGCTAGAGTTCTAGTGTGGTTTTAAAACACAACTACCAGTTTTGAAATACAAAGTGGCTTTCTGAAGTTGCCTGCCCAAGGACAAAGTAAGGTCATACAAAATAAGATTATCAAAGCTTTACTTTTATATAACATTTATTTTTTAATAAAGACTTATCTGACATATGACTTTTTCTCAAATTGAAGCAGCATGAAAGACATTCTCAACATAAATGAGGGCTGATTCCTCACTGCCATGGGGGCAGCTATCTCTACTGTCATCGGCTGACTTTTGTCACCTGTGAATTTATCTCTTCCTGTTGAATGTCATCTACAGCCTTCTTAATTCAGAAATTTCTGTTCTTTCCAAGCCTATCTGTGTAACTCAGAATAATCACAAATCCAGCAATGTTCATGAGATTAAATTACTTTTTGAATGATTCTGCCAGGACACCAAACAAAAACTTTGTATTAAATGATTTATTTACTTTTAAGAAGGTTGATTATTCAGACTACTTATTAGATTCATTAATGTAAGTTAATTATGCTGACACAGAGCACAGTGATTCAGTACTCGTAAAAGTGACTAATTAGGTACATAATACCTTGATAAACCTTCAAAACACTTTCTTAAAATGGCTTCTACAAAATTAGTTTCCATGTTCACTTTTCGTTTATTTAACAGGTATTATTTTGGCTGTGTATGGTGGGCTTCCTGACTATAAAAAGACAGGAATAAATTAGACAAAATGGCAAGAAAGGTAGAAAAAAACCCAATAAATAGTTTAGCAGGCATGATCTACGAAGTGACAGGAAAAGAATGTAACCTGTACAGCTGAGAGAAAAATGGCAAAGAGCAGATATGATAACTGTGTCTAACTACTTCAGGAAAAGTAACATAACATATGGGGAGGAATTAATTCAAGTGATTAAGAGTAATATAATAAGGAGTAATGATCTGAAACTTGAAGAACAAAAATTAATTTAGGTTAGACATGAGGAACAAAAATGCTAAAAGCAAAGACAATTAAACAACGGAAAGATTTGCCAAGAGGGGTAACTGGGGGACCACCATTAGGAATACTCCAGAGTAGACTAGATAAAACATGCACAGGTTTAATACTGAGAGGAAATCCTGCCCTAGTGCAGAGTGATAAACTAGATAACTCCTGGTAAGCTTTCCTAAGCTCTTATTTCAGTGATTGTCACGAAAAAGATGAGGTACAGATGAACGTGGTTTAGTTGAGCTCTGATTTAGCACGTTTTAGAGAGTGATTTCTAGAGCTGAATTCCTCCCAGCAAGCCTTAATAGGGAAATGAACACTGACAAAACTAAGCATGGAAACTTGACGGAGAACACCAGACAGAAATGAGAAGAAACAGAATTCAAAAGAAGCAAATATATCTTCCATAGCCATATGCTCCAGCCATAGTCACTGCCTTAATCATCCTGCAGACACGGCTTCACGCACAGACACCTGTTCTGATCTTTGAGAGCGCATACTGCGACATGTATGTGTATCCCAGTATACGGGCTTCCAGAACAACAGCCCAACAGCTTCACAAGTGTTACAAAGCCCTGAGCAACACTTCCAAATATGCATTAATTACTGAGTGTGTACTTAGCTAAGGCGAGCTGTAATTCCATCTAATTTTTATTTTTTTAGCCAAAATCACCCTGGCACTGAGCAGAACATATTAAGTGCTTTTCTGGGGTATGGAATATACAGTAGCTCTATTATGAGCCCATGATAATTCATGAGCAGTTCTACCCCTCATCTTAATCTGTGATCTAATTTGGGATCTCATTTTCTTCCACCCTTATCCCATCTCCCCCTGCATTATCCTCCAAATAAAATACTCTCACAGAATACCAGAATAGAAATAGAAGTCTATAAATCTTTCAGAAGCATTTATAGAGCTGCTCTGCACTGTGGCATGCATTCAACTGACAGCTGCTGCATGTCTTTGTGTTCTCATTCATTAGACATTGCTGACTGGAATAACACTGGCATAGTGGAATTCTTTATATCCTAATTATCCTTCTGCTCTTTCTCTTGCTTCACAAGGTAGATACTTTGTAGGTATATTAGGAAGAATGTCTGAGGTATTGCTCTGGTTAACCAGCAAAACGTCAAATGTTCTGCAGAACTTTCTCACAATTTACAAAAAGAAAAAATCTGAGCAGTTGGTTGTGGTGGGTCAGTTTGTTTAAGGAAGGAATTAATAATAGGCATTCAGAGACACAATTAAGGTAAGTGAAATAATGGCCTTTCTCTGACCCTCAATATTTAAAGAATTTCAGGTATTTTCTAAAAAGGAAAAAATGAACAAAGCCAACTGGGCAGCATAAAAGGTCTGTGGTTCTAAGACAACACAAGTTTGGAGAAGAAAATACCTTTGTTAGATTACAGTGCTGATCTGTCAGCTATACCACAAGTTTCAAAAGTATTGTTGAAAATGTTATAGCTTTGAGACGGCCACCTCCATATAAACATAAATGCTTTGCCTTTATCTAAATACCAAGGAAGTCACTATGTCATTCCTGGTGGCAAATGAGGGCCATATGTCACCCAAAAAAGGTCAGTTTCCAAAGAATCAGAGATGTTTGTGTTGGGCAGCAATAGCGGGTGGACTGCATTTTTAATTTCTTTAATTTCCTAATTAAAAACCCTCCTTAAACAAAATGTCAGTTAATGATACTAAAATAAGACAGAATTTCACAAGTCATGATTTATTAAAACACTCACAAGTCATGCCATCTGATTTTTATACCTGCAGGTCTACTCAGGATCTTAGCAACAATATACATTGTGTTTATTATCAAATCTCTAATACATTTACATTTTCAGTCTTAAAGAGTTGTGACTTCTGCAGCAAAGCAAGTAAAAGAGTTGTTGCTCTTTGCTGCATGCTAATGAGCACCATTTCCTGCATTGCATATCTTCAGGACCTGCTGGCCTTGAGACTCTATCTATATCCTCGGGGAAGATAAAACAAAGATGACACAGCGTATATAATTATGGCAGTGGATTCTCAAATGGAGGCATTGCAGTGATATAGTCCCTCAGTAAATCATGCAAAGATTAAAGCTGATGCTTGTTATAGTCTTTAAAGTAAAAATACAGCCTGATTCTCTTCTCTCAAAGCCTGCCATTTGCCCCAGTAAGGATTGATTTAGGTGCTTGGAAAAAATTTGATTTTAGCAGAAAGGTTGCTAAGTTGTAGCAGGGAAGGCTTAGGCTGAGCTGCACTTTGTAAGTCAGCCATTCCTAAGAAATATGAGGTTAATTCTATTGAACTCTCTATATGTCGTTATATATACACTTAAGTACATGCATTCCTGGACCAATTTTATGCTGGAGGACATGCTGGACTACTAACAGCGACCACCTGTTTCTCACAGTCCAAATATAAGCTAGATGCACTTTTTATCTCACCTGTCACAAATGTTACAATTTTCCCATCTTTCAATACTTACAGATTAGGATGTCACTCCATTACACCATGCAGGCTAGAAGGCAAAGGCCAGTTGCAACATAAAAACCAAGACTCTCATTTAATATGGTGGGTGAGCTATACAGACTCACAGCAGCCCAGGGCATTTTACTTTCACAACTGTGATTTAACAGAGAACTGGCAGAAAGGAGATGAGACTTACACATTGGGTGGAAAAGGATTTAAATCATGTATGTGGTTAACTGCTTACAGCTGAGTGACAGAGTAGGGAAGGCACTGACCACAGCAAACTGTTGAGTCTGTACCAGTCCCCATAATGTCTTTTTTCAGCCACAGAAAGAGTAGATCTCAAAGGAGGATGTGCAGACCAGGGAATGACCAAAGTGTGTTCAGAGCGACATGGCACGTGCATGTTCAATCACATGATGCTAGCTGGATTGCATGCTAAGCAAATTACTGAGTAAAATATTTTATTAAGAAATACATGACCAATACTTGAGAGGAGGTGATAGCCGAGCACTGAATGCATGTCAGGATTAAATTGAAATAATCAGGTATGCTTGTCTTAGAACCACAAAAAAGAGCCAGTTTGTGCAGCTGAACCAGTCACTTGGATGCAAAGATCCTGCTTGCCTCTGCAGCAGTGGAGAGGAAAAGAAGCATTGCCAGAAATCCGTTCAGTGCATTCTCATATGTGTGTCTAAGGTATATCGAAACACTCTCCAGAAATGCTTTTTTCTCTCATTAACCATAGAGGCTATGATCACTGTCTTGACTATATAAGTTTTCAAAGCTCCTGCCTTTCAATTTTCTTATTTCTAAAGTATGTGGTATTTCAGTTCAGTGAAGACTGGTTCATCATTATTAAAAAAGCATCACTCTCATAGTTGACTGCCACATGGTGTGATTTACCGTCACATAGGCTTAACATTGTGTCAGAGCCTGAAAATATATTGACTGTACTAAAAACTCTAGGTGCTTCTTTTTTACTGTAGAAATGGAGAATACACCATTAAAAACTAAGGTACTGATTATTCTTTCTTTTACCAGAATACTAAATCCGTCAGGCTTTATAACAACTGAACTGGCTTCTCTTAAAACACACTGTTTCTGCAGTGAAAATAGTCTATCTTCAGAATGTTAATATATGCGTTATTTGTAGATTATTTTAGTATTCCCCCTCATGCAGTTGCCAAACCCTCTGGCCAAAAGCACTGCGACATCAAGGGTCATTTGGGCCAATGATTACTTTTATCAGCTGGGTAGTTTCTTTCACTCGGCTAATTAATCATGCTCTGCATATTTCTCAGCTTCAGCTTGTCTCGGAGAAACAGTATGTGTCATTATTGGTACTGGGTTTATTAAAGGCACAGCAAAGAAAGTAATTTGCAGGTAATACAGAAATACAACTACAAAGGACAATATCACAATATTGGACATTGTATAATTGACTGAATAGATGATAGAAATGTTTTGCTTTTCTTGGAAGTCAGATATTACCTAGTGGGGCATACAGAAGGACGGGTTGATAAATACGGAAATCAGGTTGTTTAAATCCTACAGTCTTGTCAGATTGTAATTTGATTTGTAATAATTTTGCAAAATGCCCTCTTAGTTGGTATGCTGTATAGTTGGCTTTCATACCATAATTTAAGATAGGAAAGCAAGATATTTTGAAACATGGAAGACTGAAAGACCTAAGATATTGAGGAAATAACTGCAAGCAGAATGTCTAAAATTGTGACAGCATTTTGAAGATATACATATTCTTGTAAGAAAATACACATTTTCATTTTTAAGCACATTTTGTATAGGCATACATCAAAATGCCCAGGTGCACCTACAAGTTGTCTGTTGTTTATTTTGCAATAGGAGTCAGTCTAAGCTTAGCTTAACATTCCTCTACTACTGTGAATGCAAAAAGTAGCAGACAACAAAATCAAATAAAAGAATACAAATAAATATAAAAAGTAACTCCTGTTAAAAGCTTGCAAGTTAGATCTATAAGTTCAAAAGGGCCCTAAAGGAACAAGGTGCCTAACATCTAACTGTGGCTAGTAAGCTCAGTTTTTAATGACTTGTCTTTTCTTTCCTTTATCAGTGGGGGCCTTTATTTTAGAAGAATAGCATAAGCTGTAAACAGAAGAATGTATTTTGGCAAACAAAGATTGGAAAGATTAAAGGACATCCTTAAGTTTATATTTGTGGGAGCTCCAAAAATTTACTTTCCTCTGCTCCTTTCCAGTTCTTTATCTACAAAGCTATCCTCTTCTTTCCATGGGACAGCACCCGTAGCTTTAAAGCTGTGCTTAGAAATATGTCTTCCAAACCCAAAGAAAATGTTTAAGGATATGCAGGTAAAGATAATCAATATATCATAATTTAATTAACAAACATAGGGGAGGTGGAAACTTCTACTGTTAAACTTGTCTAGTGTTTCCTATAAGAAAGTCCTTTTTCAGATGCTTGTAATATTCTTTCTAAATTTGGCCTATTCCCAGCTAGGGCAAACACATTACTTAGCAAATGTTAAAAAATATGGACATATTTTATTTGAAATGCTGTGGCTATGCTGTGGTTTCATATTTGGCAATATCAGGAGTGGCTTTTGCAATCTGTATGAGCCTTCTGAAAATATGCTGACATCTGAACTAACATAAGCTTTTGAAAATATGAAGAATTATTTAGGTTGTTCAGCCGGAAATAACTTCGTCCCCTCTCAGCCCACATGGGTGAGGAGACAGTGAGTGCACCATCTCTGCAGGAAGAGAAGCAGGTTGCAGCAAAGGGCTATGAGGATCTGAGGACATCTTTCCTGCAGGAACTGTTCCCAGGTATGCTGGAGGAAACTCAGGTAATGAAATTAAATGTGGAAAACTTACCCTCTTGTCTCTCTCTCAAACTTTGTGAGAGTGATTTAAAAACCTGAACTTTCTTCCCCTAAACCTTCTCTTGCCTGACAAACACTGTGGCAAAGTCAAACACAGAATGGTCTCATGCAGGAAGGAGGGAGCAGTCCAAGGCTGGACCAAGGAAGGGTCCCACAGGATGTGGGACTGTGGGGAGCCCACTGCAGCAGGGGGAGCTGAGCACTGCTTGGAGGAGGAGGCTGAGGCATCTCAGGAGACAGGACTGGGGGAGGGAAGTTTTGAAGAAAGCAGGGGAGAGGTGTTGATACTAGAGAAAAACAAGCAGAGGAACACATACCCAGCAGAACATATGCCCAGAGCTTGGAACAGAAAACAGGACTCCAGTTTTAGGTTTCTCTGCTATCAGCTGATAACTGTGAAACCCTCTGTAAAGCATCTTGCCCCTAGCTGAGTGTTGCTCTGCTGAGGAGGGCACAACTCTTCTACCCAAAATTCTGCCAGCTCAGACAGCCTAGGTCTCTGGAACAGAGATACAGACTGCAATAGCCAGATTATTATTTTTCTTTTTTGTTTCTTTTTATAAAATGACAATTTCAACTCAAGGAACTGAAAAATCCAAAAGATAGTTGTTAATGATTGGGTAAGAATTGGGTACCTTGTATGATTTTAATTTGCCTGCTGCTCATTGCGGATGTTGCAGATATGGTTATCTTTATTCATGTTGCACACTATTTCTTTTTTTCAACAGGAACCCAACTTCACTAACAGCAATAGATGATTCTTTAACTGAATCAACTATTTTACAGATGTATTTATGTATTTATTTATGTGTGCTGTGTGTGCATTTGTATGTATTTATATATTATATGTTTATCTTTGCTGTTTAACAGTGGCCTTGTGTCTTCTTTACTGCACGTTATTAAATCCCTGCTATGAAAATAAAGCATTATTAATTTCCTCACAGGGTTTTCTATAGGTATCTGCATTACAGTATCTCAGTGCTCGACAGTTGTGTTCACATCATTGTAGTGGTGACTGAGAGGAGAAGGAACCAAACCCCATTCTACAGAAATATCTGGACTTTAACATAGAACGATTCATGTCAAAAAATTGCCAGTAATTTTCATTATGTCATTTGACAGCCTTTGACTTGCTAGTTTTGATAATCTGTTTCTATATAGTGTGTAATGCATTCACAGCAGTTGCAAAGATATAAATCCAGAGTCAAGTTGAATTGGTGGTTTGCTTCTGCAAGGTGGTGGAGCCAAGCCAGGGCTCCTTTGCCATGGGGACTGAAGAAGCCAGAGGAAGAGGCAGAGCTATGAGGGTGGTCTCAGAGGAGGACTGAAAGAAAAACTTTTTCCTTTTCGGAAGCGTCAGATTTGAATGGATCCTGGAGAACCAGGTTTGCTGCTCCTGTTGCAACCAGAGGTAGGGCAGGAGAGATGGAATGAACAACTGATACTTCCAAGAGGAATTTTACTTTTTCATAGCCACACTTACTGCCCCACATCCCCCAAACTTTCTCACAGTCACAGCAGAAGTCAGCTTGTCTTTGCAGGACCTCGACCAAGGCAGAGTAGTCAGTGGGGCATGGCCACTTTGCAATTCTTTTTTCCCTACTCCTACCCCGCTGACCCATTCTACTGCCTTTTTTCTGTATGCTTGAAGCCAACCTTAGATACACCATTGACAAAACAATGTACGTAGTTCTGTGCGTGTCATAGTTTGTCAAGTCCTCTGTCAACTTTCTTTTGCTCAGTATTAAAACCTATGCGTTTTAAAAGGCAATTAGCACTTACCTTTGTTAGTGCATCAGTAAGTTAAGCTTTACTCTTCCTTATAATATTAGCTGGCACAATAGCTGTTCCCAATACCTCAGTCCAATTGTTCCCTTTAAGACAGCAGTAATTGTCAATCAGCTTTCATTATCTGAAGTGCTTACCTTTCAGCCCTACTAAATATTTTCCTTTTTGCTTCTTGTTTAAAAAGCTCAGTTTGGAACATCATATAAATTGGTTTGTTGTTTTTCTGTTTTTAAATAACCCAGTTAAAAGCCATTTTGCCCAGAGATAAATGTTCAAAACAACAGGGATGGCTATAAAAAAAAGCTGTTAGAGGTACAAAGAAAACTGTTCATCTACCATATATAAAGACATGAAATGGAAAAGTCAAGAGAGAGTAGTAAGGAAGGGTCAAGAAAACTTCAGAGGAGTCAGATTAGAATGAGCCAGGGGGAAACGAAGTTGGGTGGGGGAGACTAGGACAGCTTTTCAAACGAGAATGCGTAGAGGATGTCTTCATATGTTTAACAGACATATTTTTGTTCAGATTAGTATCTCCCTGGTATATGCATGGGGCACTGGCTTTTTCCAAGAGCGCCTCAAGCACAGAATATTAAATTTTTTTCTTTCCAAAGTAACACATTTAAAACAGTGAATTCTGTAGAGACAATAGAACAAAGAATCATCATCTAAAACTCATTTTAGCATCTTTTAGTTTAAATCAGCAAGATTCACAGTTGGAGTAGATAGAAAAATAACACTTCTATCATCCTGGTGAATTTACACGGAGATAATTCAAATAGGAACATTAAAGAAAATGGTAAGCTTGTTTGTTCGTGGTGAGGAGTGGGGAGAGGAGAAATGCCAGCCTTCATTAAGCAAACACAAGGAAAAAGGAAATCAAGCAGGGAGCAGAAAAAGAGTAGCAGGAGTGTGAGGAGAAAAGGCAAAGGATGGAAATATTCAGTAACTCCTCAGGAATATCTCAGATTCAATCTGCTTCCAGCTTTAGTCTGCTAGTTAACTTCAACAATAGCTGTGGCTACCTAAGTTCTGGGCAAACTAACCACTAAGAGTTTCTGTCTTCAGCAGGAGACATGCCCCCCAATTTGCCTGTGGTTTACAATTTATTGGACATGAAAGAAGTGTGACGAGTCAAGAACATGGGTTTCCCCTTCTTCTTCTGGGTACCTGAAGGAGCAGAAGCAGCGATGGATTTGCCTGGATGTGGCAAACTCCTTGTGATAAGCAGCACGGTAAAGTGGCTACAGCCTCAGAACTTAGTACTGCATGTATGGGGACCAAAAAGAGCACATATCTGTCCAGTTATGTCTCCTTATAAAATAGGTTATCTGTCACTGCCTTATTAGGAGCCCTTAAATGTGACTGTTCATATCAACCCCTTGAGATCTGGATGTTGTATAGAAATCCCTTGCTAGTATCCTGCCCCATGAATGTTCACTTAAGGCAGGCAGCCTTTGCAGTTTTGTCTGTGCAGCATTAGGAGCTGTACTTGCCGTGGCAAGCTTCAGTCCTGTTTTTTTAAGCTATGCTCAAGACAGATGACCTGCAGAGCCTGCTGTAGAGTTGAGTGTATGCCTAGCGCAAATTGAATGCTGCAAGATTTTTACAGCAACTCTCTAAAGAGTTCTGCTGAGCATGTAAGAACATGGTTTTTGAAAGGCTTTATAAGCTGGTCAAATCAGTGTAAATAATCAAGCAGAAGTAATGGCCACCTTTATGTCCGCAAGATTAGTCCTCTGCAAAAATTGAAACCCGCTGTCTAAAAAACAGAGACAATAGGGCTCTTTGAAGAAACAACTGGAGATGCTGTAGCTTAGGCAAACCATCTCTTTATCTAACTTCAGTCTTGAAAACATTGTGAAACATTAACTGCAAGCATTACTGCTATCTCTGCTTAGGATAAATAAAAGGAGAGCATGCAACCACCAAATTACTACAGTATGTTGCTTCCCTTGCCACAGCCTAGTGTTAAATTTTACCCAGCCTTGTTTACTGAGGTGCCACACTGCAGAGAATAAAGAAAACTCTTCCTTGTCTAATTTACTTGCTAGGTTTGTATCTCCAGTGAAAGCCTGATCAAACATAAGCTGCTGCTTGAAGTAGGACACATTTGTTTACTTTTATTCCTTTTTTTTGTGTGTGTAAATTTATTCCTTCATTAATTTATCTGTGTGCTCATCAACTGAAAGATTATTTATATTTTTCTTAAAGAAACACTCAAGTCTTCATGTTACTGCAAGGTCTGTAAGTTTTTAAAGTGGGCTCCTGCAAGCCTTTTTTTTTTTTTTTTTTTTTTTAAGAAACAACAGAATTCCACACTAAATTGGACAGAAAGCAAGGGCTTTAGTCCATTGAACCAGGAAGAGCAATTTCATTAAAACTGTATGAGCAGTCTGATACAAAAGGTAAGTGAAACATGGCCCATACCGATCTTCAAAGGTTTAACGGGATTTTCATTTCTAATATCACAGTGAAGGAGAGCTCATTTTTTCTGTTTGTGGCTCAGGATGCACAAAGTAAACATGTCCCTAGGAGAAAAAATAATGTCTTCAGCACAAACCGTGAGTCATAGCTCACTTGAAAAGAGAACTAGTGAGGGAGCAGTGCCACCTACAGGCTATGCTCCTGTATCCCTGAACACGGCCAGTTACCACGGTCTTCTCCTTCAGCCACAGCCATGCATAACTAAAACAGTGTCTCTCAGCGGTCTGCAGTATGTATCTGAATACCTCTTGGGGATGCGCAGAATAAATTTTGTTTTTTCCATTATTTCTTCTGGCCATGGGATCTTTCTAGCATGCCCAACAATCTGAGGGTTTCTCTGAAGAAGGAAGAGTATTTTATTTTGCATTTTTGAATTGAAATCCCTGAAAGGCTGCACAGTGCTCTGAGAGCAAGGGTTTTCAATGTTGAAAGGAAAATAATTGTTTCCATAGCACAAATTTAAAAGAAAAAAAATCTTCAGTGGTGAGGAGATGTCAAATCAGTAACATGTATCCATGATTTCCTACCAGGAGAAAAAGTGTCCCTGATAGGTACCAAAGCAATGATTATGAAGAATATCCCTGATAGGCACCAAAGCAATGATTATGAAGAATATTTGAATAAACAAAAAGCACAACTGATTTGTGGAATTTACTGCCAGAGGTTACTGTGGAGTCAGGGTTATATGGGTTCAGAAAGGAGTTAGACCACTGCACAAATGGGAGCAGCTGTCCTTAAATGCTATTAAAGAGAATATTCTGTATGCAATTTTTTTCAAGGAGATCCCTAAATTTCTGAGCTCCTTTGTGAGTTCTTGTGCACTGTTGCTTGTATTTGTTCTCTAGATATCTGTATTTGCTGCTAATAGGGACATCACAACCAAGTACAGTGGACTTTCTCCTGACTCAGTGCACCATTACACTTATGTTTGTAGAAAATCCAAGCATGCTTGCAGGAACTAATCCTAATACAATACTAAAATCTCGAATGCAAAGGAGTAAAAAAAGGCCAATAAAGGTCTAGTAAACCATAATGAATGTTAAGCAAAATAATGGGCTATGCATAGAACTTTCTCCACTATAACATGTGCAGAAAGAAACAGTTTATCCTGCTAGATGTTTCCCCCAAAAAAACCCAAAAGATAGGCATGCAGGCTTCGAGGCTAAGACTGCTGCAACAGAAGATATTAGAACATGAGCAAAGAGATTTTGCAACTCTGAATTTATATTGCATAGTGATAAAAGGAACTGATAAAAATGATTGCATCAATAAGTCTATTACCTCTTTTTTGGGGAACCCAAACAGATGTCTTCCTACATCTACCCCAACTCGTTAAAGTTGTAAGGAGCCTGTAATTGACTTTATAAGAAACAGAAATATAGAAACCCCCTCTCATCAAAAGTTGTTGGGTAGGATTTATGTATTTTCTTTCATTTCATTTTATGCCTAAAAGCTAATTCTCATTGTTACTTATTAAATACATCAGCACAACTAATCATAAAAGTGATCTTATATTTTTCTCTTATTCAGTTCAGGATTCTTCCATATTTTGAGCAAACACGGTTGTGCTGCGCACCACCAGTGTTTTCCACTTTCTTTTGCTTCTTACTATCTCATTTTCCTTTGACCTTTGGAATGGCAGCAGCCCTGAAGTGGCTAGTGAACATCAGGTAAGCTGCATGAGATTCGAATGGTACCAGTCTGAAGCTATTCTTTTTTCTGCCTTCAAAGGAATGAGAGACCTGATAGCTTCCATTTAAAATGTGTTCATTTAAAGGCTATCACATTCCCTTTGGAGTTCTCATACGACTTCTCCTCCTCTCAGGTATAATCAGAGGAGACTTCCAATGTTAATCTCAGTTCTCTTAATCAAAAGAATGCAAATTTTACTGCCCTATCTCAGTGTGACATGAGTAGGACTGATTACTACTTAGGGACAAGGGTTATGGTAAGTTTGTTCTTCCAGGGTAGAAATATTTTACAGCTTTACGCTGTTTGTAAGATGCCACCCTATTTCCCTTCCTCATTATCACCATCACTGATAATGTTCGTGTTTGACTCAACATTATCATTAGATTGCACAGTACTAGTACTGAATGGCTATTTTTATTGCAAAGACTATATGTATCCTTTTCCCTAATCTTTTTGTCCCTGCTAGGGAATAAATTAAAATTTAATGCAGGGTATGTTTTCTATTGTGAACTACATATATCTGGTCTGGAAGTGGTAATCAATAAAGATGATGTGCCACATTGTTTGCTGTGTATGGACTTGTTCAATTCTTAATGCATGTTTCTGGTTACTTAAAAAATAACACTGCTTTTCAAGGAAGATGTTCTGCCATTATTCTGTTTAGGACCATTTCTGCATTTCCTGCTATTGTCCTTAATATTGTTCACATATTCCCTAGCTGCTATGAATGAGAGCGTAGCAACCATTCTGGATGGGAATGCTAACTGAAGACAGCTAAAACATGGAGATATGCCAGAGAATCAACTATTCAGAAATCAGACTGGGGGGCCAGAAGTAGATGATTAATAGCCTTCTGAATTTGACCAAAGTAAAGCTCGGTGTTTTTCTTCAGTATTACTTAGACCCTTCCACGTTCATAGTACCATTTGTACCACTATAAGTAGTCGGTATTACGCAAAGGTAAATCCCTAATATTAGAACTGACAGTAAATAAGTTGTGTAAATTCAACTTTTTATTGATGAATCAGGGATGTGTTTCAGTGCACTGCAGGAATAAAAATCTGAGATATAAACAGGAGCTGTGAATGGATCTTCCATTATCTTCAAGTTGACAAATATGCCAGCCACTTTCAAATATGATAAAAACCTACTTTATGAATGAGGTTTTTACTTATCTAGTCATCTCATCCATGCTGGGTCACACTGACTCTCCCCCAATGTATTCTTTGGAAACACACAAGCCACAGACTCAAATTTTAAAGTAACGTTATTAGAAGAAGTAGAGTGCCCTACCACCTAGTCCACCTAAAAATACCTATGTTTTGAAAAGTCAAATTTCAGAGCAATGGATAACAGGGAGTTAAACAAACAGCAGTCTTTTTTTTTTTTTTTTTTCTGTCTTAAACCAGAACAAAAACCAAACCCTATTTCAAAGTTCTGATAGGTTTGTACTAGAAAAATAAAACTTTGAAACTAAAACTGTTGCAGTCACAACCGAATCCAAACTGGAATGGGGCAAAGGTGTTTGTTATGTGAGCCCCAGAGCTCAGATGCTGAAGAACAAGAATGTAATCCCAAAATGAGTTCATAAACTCACTGATGTTCTGGTCATTTTACTCTGATCATTCTCACCTGTCTCATACCTTTCCTTTGACTGGTCCATTTTTAATTTTTTTTCTGTCATATTAACTGTAATACCATTTTGGTTTATGTAAAATTTGCGTAAGTGTACTATGCGACACTAAACTATAGCAGAAGAGAATATTAATGGAAAAAAAAATCATAGAAAATTTACAGAGTTTACATTCCTTCTGCTACACTTTTCAGACAAGCTAACACTAACCACAATTACCCTACCCATAAATATTTCATTTTATACTCTCTGTCAGGCTAGAGATAGCATTATTGAATCTGCCTCAGAAAACATGAAAATTTAAAAGTTGATTCTGCCCCTTTTGTGCCTTTGCAGCACAAGGTGTCATTCAGGGAAGCTTGGATTGAAAGAAAACCTGAGAGTATGAAAGCTGCCTACAGTCAACTGAAAAAGCCTTGGACAGCCTTCTCTTGAACCTCCCTGGGAACAAGTGGAAGAGTGGGGGAAGAGTGAGAAGAATCGCACCAAGTGTTGCAGGACAATTTATGCTGTTTTGAGGCCTGATTTCTGAAATACTTGCTTGGTGCTGTAATTTAGTCAGATGCTTTGTCAGAACAAGAAGCAGAACCTGAAATCCATGAATTTTATATAATCTTTTATGCTGGCAGATCCAATATGGCCTTTTTCAATAAAATATTTAGAAAAATGCACTTTTACATTGCCATAAACCTTCCTTTTTAGTCTTTCTGTCACTCCTCTTAATCTGGGCGTGTTTATCAGCATCATTCCTCCTGGGCTGCCTCTGCAGGGACATAATGTATTCTGATCGCATAGTGTCTATTCATCTAGAATGCTGTTGAGTCAATTGCAGTCATATTTGAACATTTGATAGTTTAACCTTGAAATAAATGGTAGTTGAATATCTTTTCACCACACCCAAATATGTTCCTGACTAGTCATCAATTTTTACTTCCATTCCCCTGTCATTATTATAATTCCATTTTTACAGCAGAAAATCTCCATCTTTAAAATATTGTTCATTATCCAGAAATAAATGACAGCACCGTCATGCTTAATACACACTAGTTTTGTGGGGGTGTTTGCAGTGTGTGTGGGGGGGTGAATGCATGTTCTTTCTGAATTTTTATCTCAAAGTTAAGCTGAAAATCTACTTTGGTTCCAGGCAGGAATGCAGCTGCATTCCGAAGGGAAATAGGGAGCCTAACAGCTGTCCCTGCTGGAGCGAAAGCAAAACATCTATTTGGCTTCAACAGCATCAGGATTTTACCCTCCTTGCACTGGAAACATAAAGATATGAAGGACTGAAGAAACAACTATTTGTATTTTGCAAGGTATATTGTGCATTCTGGGTTATACAAGTCGTGTTATTCATCAGTAATTACCTACACCTAGTAGGAACTAGGTGCCATTTTTAGGAACATCACGTAGTATGAACTACTAGGAACTACAACTAGTGCAAACATTTTTAGGAACATATTCAGAAACATGTGATGACTATCCTTACCATCCTTTCTTCTCACATGGATGTAGTGGTGCCTCATGTAACCCAACCCTGAACTAACAGAGCTCAGGAAAGAAGGCTGTTCAAAAAGTAGTTTTCAGGTACCACCTGAGAAATGCATAATTATTCCCTGACGTGTGCCTATACAACCACTGAAAGCTGAAACTACGTAGGGATTAAAGGTTGCAGTTTCACAAGCTGATTGTGGTTCACAGGCTAGAAACTGGGCCACTCTGAATCAGAAACTAATGTGAACCCTTGCCATGAAGAGGTTTTGAATGCACTAAGGAGACGTGCATTGGAATTGACTGAAGATGAAATTAAAAAGGTACAGGGTCATAGAGACAGCACTTCTCCTTATTATTAGATATCTTTATTATTACATATCTTTATTGTTAAATTACATATTCCTACACAGCAATCTTTCTGGATAGCTTAGTAGTCTATAATTTATATTTTTTTCAGTCTACAATAAATTTACATTGCTGATGTTTCCTTTATTTTTTTTCCTTTTTTTTTTTTTTTTGTAATTTACTATATAAAAAAAGACTTACCAATGAATCTTGTAAGCCTGCATAATAGGTCAATTGGCAAATAGAAGTTGTTATGATAATTATATATACAGTGCAGGCTGTTTATGTTTTTCTCCAGAAGATTAGGTATTTGACAGTAATTTGCCAAAGTATATTGGACCTATAAAACTGAAGAGCGAGAGGGTCTATGGTTGCCAAAAGACAGGAATTCATTAAATATATGGAGCAATAGGTAATGAAAAAATTTGTGCGCTAGAGACTATAAAACCAACACAATCATAATTAACCAATAGTGAAATATTCAGGAAAAACCATCCAAAGTTCAGATGATGGAAGAAATGTTAATTTTCTTTACAATTCTGTTGTTACTGGGGAAAAAATGTAAGCTTGCTATGACAATATTCAGTTTTATTTAGCTCCCTTGTTTATCATAATATTTCTTCAAATATGCTACCAAATTTTTAGAATCATCTGTGTAGATCCCCAGGATCATGGCTACAATTGGTGAAATCAAATTTTTAAGTTACTTAATTATAGTAAATTATATGAATAGATATGATTTTTTTAAATTATAGAATTTTAATTAACTAGAATGGAGTAAATTATGTTGCTGTCTTTTAAAGTCTTTTAAGATTCTTGCAGAAAGAAGAAAACAAATCCAATTTTATCATGCATTTGAGAAGATACAGTATTTAAGTAGGTATTTTTATGCTATATTTGAGTATATTGTGGAGTAGGTAAGGACTTTGAAAAACTCTGTATTTGAATGAAAGTTTCATATACTAAAGCAAGAAAGTTACTATACTATTACATTTTAAGTTCAAAAATTTGTTTAAAATAATCTAGGTGTTATTACTACACAATTGCAATAACACCTAGAAGCAAAGTGATATAATGATCTCAAATTTTTCAATTTGTCAGACTTAGATTGTCTCTGTCCAAGTATCGTCTCTTTTATTGGTTTTCCCTGCAGGTATCACTGAATGTTTCAGTATGACTTTGTATTCTGACAGGGATTTTCCCAGCATGCTTTTCTCATTGGTGTCTTTTAAAGCTAGCAGCCAGCAAGGTGATTGCCTTGTGTGGTTGCTGTAGGTTGGGTTGCTTCTCTTTTCTTCTAAATGGTAAGCTATTTTTAAGTTTCTGTTACATTTTGACATTTTCCCTCACTGCTCTGAAGCACTTGCTTACTGCGTTCTGAAAATGTTCCTGGTACGTGCAAATTCTGGTTTTTTTTTAAAAATAAAAATTATAGACTTAGAAAATAGATATGGAAACAATATTATCTCAGGGGAAGGAGAGCTTACTGGTATAAACAGGATGGCTTCGAGGTAAAGTAATAAAAGTATTCAGCTACCCTAACAAAATGATAAGGAAGACAATAAAATAACTTGTAATAATTTGCAATAACTGTTTCTTAGAAAATCTCTAAAAAATTATGAGAATAATTAGTCAAATGGAAAAAAATACTGAGGATTTATGAAGCTAATATAAAGCAAAAATTGTCCTGCCTACCCTGGATTAAAGCCAGTAATGAGCATAAAATCTAAAGAGTTACCTGTGAGGAGTCAAATATTTTACTGATGCTTGACAAATAATAGCGCCCAAATACTACTGTATATACTAAATAACATCCTTAAGTCTTAAGATTGGGAAGTCAAGGAGACGTTTTGTATCCTTCTGAGCATACACAACTCTTATTTATTGCTGTAGTAAGCCATCTAAAAATGTTGAGGAAGGAGAACAGGAGATGAGGTGATGGATAAACAGTCCATTTAATAATACCATTTACTGCTGCTGTTGTTCCCATGTGTCTGCAAAGTTCTCATTTCCATATGCTAATGAGCATTTCTTGTCAGTCCCCAGTAAATTTCATGTTTCAGGATATATTTGTTCATTTGTTTATTTATCTCAAAATTGTACTTACAGGGCCTTCAAGTACAGTCAAAAGTTGATACTGCAAATCCTCCCACTTCTTGCCCCACGTTCCAATATTTTAGCAGCATCCCATTGACTCTTTCACCTGCTCAGTTTTCAAAGCACTGCCTAAGGTACAAAAACTGCATTTTACCAGTTTCACATTTCACATCTGCCACACCGAAGCAGAAGAGAAGAAAATCTGTTTAATTGTGCTTCCCAAAAGCAGTGATTTGTTCTCTCCCCTGCCGCCTTCTTAATGCATTTTTATTTTCTTTGCTACAAGTGCAGAAAGATCATTGTACTTTCTCAGTAGGCTACAGATAGCTTACAAGAAAATTAGTGTCTTGAATGTGGCTTAGTAGTATATTAGTGTCTGAAATCTGGCAAGAGGGCAAGACAATGGAATTTAGATCTGGGACTTGAGAGCACAGTGTCTCATAAGCAGGGAGGCTTCGATAATGATAATAAATGGATGCCAAACGAGAATGAGTCCTCAGACAATTTAGACATAGATTTCAAAGCCATCCCCCAACCACCTCCTCTAACCCCTTCCCATGCACATACACTAAAGCACCCTGCTCCTCAGCAGCTTGTCTGCAGGGAGGTGCCATTTGACAAATCCTTGCTGGAACTATGTAGTAAAATTGTGTTATAAAGCCATGTTATTCTGCCCTTCAGGTAAACTTAAACAGCAAACGCCTGTACACAGTCAGCTCATTTCTACATTTTCTAACCAGCTGGCTGTGTAAGGTAGCTCCTTTATTCAGAGCAAGACATGAATCAAAATTTCAGATGTGGGTGTACAAAATGCGTGGCTTCAGCTTCCCAAAGCAGGAGATAAGTTTTCTTCTAGTTTTACTTGCAGAGTAAGTGTTCAGTGACATTATTCTGCATCACTCTTTCACAGAGCTAAAATGTATGTGACGCTCCAGTAAGAAATCAAAGCCAAATTTACACTGCAGCTAAAACAGAGGTCTCAGACCTTAAAGACAGTGAGTGGACAGGACCTGGCATACCCTCAGCAATTAAAAGAGGCACGCGGGATGTGCTGCAGCTATACCTCTGTGAGGGTCCGGACCTTCTCATCACAGTGCAGCAGTATGTGGTCAGGGCTGCAAAGGCCAAAACAAGAAGCTCAGCTATTTTATTATTCCTGCTAGTTACTATTTATACAGTATTAGGGTCCAAACCAAGTCTAGAATAAAAAGTCACGGCAAAAGTATCATATAAATGTAAATATATGCAAACACATAACTTTATATAGATTTATTTTAATACAGCTATACTTACATAAATGCATTACATATTTGTATTTATAAAAAGTAAATATCAGTATAGAAATATAAGTGCTCATGTTGAAATAACCGATTGAAATTTCAGAGCTATGTTTTCCACATACTTTAAAAAACAATACTCCATAGGACACTCATCTAATGAACTGTATTTGAGGTATTTCCCTGTATCAGAAGCAGCCATGACAGAACTATTTCATATCAGGTTTGATCATTTGGGCAATTTACGATAGGATACAGAATTAAAACTGAATTATTCTTAATTCAGGTATGCAGTTTGATTCACTATTTTTCATGCCTTTTGTGGTTCCCATTTGCATTAACATTATTGGAACAAAAAGGAACATTTCAAGATTTTTTTCTCACAACAGAAAATTCAGACACCTTATTCCTTTTCAAATCAAAAAAACAAGTTTTATTACAAAAATGGGAAGTATTATTTTTAAAAAATATTATGAGCTCTTTGCTTTGCTTATTTTTCTGAAACAGACTGCGATGCTCATTGCCTAGTATTTCAACTGGAAAGGAAAAGGTGCACTTCCATGAAATTTAGTGTTCCACTGAAGTAAGGGAAGCAGCAGTCATGAAATACTGCATGAGAAAACAAAATAAAAAGTTAAACTCCCTTGTGACAAATTACACTACTTGAGGAGAAGCCATGTTCTTATTGGTATAAAAACTGACAGCAAAATACCACAAATTTCCTGTGAGGCTAGTGATTGTGTTTAACAAGATGCTCCTCGTTTCTTCTGTATCTTTTGATGGCAGCAGCATGTCTTCTTTCACTTACAGGAATATGCCTAATATTCTAAGAGAAGTATACGCAATACAGGGAACTGCTGGTTTTATGCATAACTATAAAAAAAAACAGTTTTCAAAAGGATTGGTTTTTTTTTTTTACTTCTCCTAGGACCTTTAGCCTCAGTCTGCCATATAAAAGTCACTTTCCATTGGTCTTGGAGCCTGTGTGACCTTCAGCGGACCTCCTGGGGAGGGAATCACTGTGACTCAGCCACTCTGGCCAACATGGAGTGACCTACAGGTGACCACTGGCCTGGTCCACATCCACACCTGCCCTGTAGCACCCAGAACTGGTGGTGCTCAATTACCAAAAGCTGGTACCAATAACCCAAGACATCTCAGCTTTCCAGGTTTCAAACCTTATTTCTGTATTTTCTGTAGCCGATAGTCATCTCTTTTAATTTCTTATGGCAATCATGCAAATGTAAATGTCATCTCTTTATGCAGACTTTGTAATTGCATTTCCCTGTGGACATGTAGGTTTGTTAGTTGGAAGCATCATCTTCCATCCATCAGGCTAAGGGGATAATAAAATGGAGGAGATCATACCTACACTAAAGGAGCAAATTTGCAAGTGCTTTGACCCAGCCTGTTTATACAGCCAGATGGACCGTAATGTTGTGAAGATTATTCAAGGTATCAACTGCAAGGACTGTTCAGTGCACACATTCTGAGAAGGCAGTAGGAAAAAACAGGGGCAAAGAGTATATTCCCTTTCTCACAAAACGCGTATAACAAAGATCAAAGGATCTTTCATTCTCCTTTTCCTTGGTATATCATCAAAATCAGAGCTGAGAGAGGGAAATAATCTCTACAACCAATGAGTACATGAAACGTTGGCTTTTCCAAAACGGATTGAGTAAAGCATTAACCTAACCAATTATCACCAGGTTTGGTTTTGTTTGGTTTTCTCCAGCAGCTCTCTAGGATTATTTTTAGGGATGGCTGACAAGAGCGTGTCAGGAGAGAACGAAGGCTCCAGGACTCCAGCAAAACCTGTTTGTGGTAGAACGTAAGACACAGCAGGGTCAAAGACCGAGCCTACAGTAGAAGTAAAGCAACACAGGAGGACCTGTAGAGTGAAACACTGTGCTGAAGACTTATTATTCACACTATATGCCTTAAAGATACTTTACTTTGAACTAACTCTAGCCTAGTCCCATGAACTAGATGCTTGCAAGCAGCTGGAGCTCACCTCCCGGCTTAGTTTCATCTGAAGGGAATCCAGCTCCTGCCTTCAAGACCTGTCCACAGTGTGAGCTGAGGCATGGTGAATGGGAGCGACTGGAAAATTCACTTCAAAAGTACGCTCCCAATCCAAATGATACTGCTAACATTCACCACTCTTATGCTGTGTGAAGGCACAGGGACACTTAGATAAAGTCTTTTTCTGAAAATAGGACTGCACATCCAGCACCATATTGAGAGAAATAAGATATTTTTAGGTGCAAAGCAAAATTACTTGTTTCTTGCAACATCACTTTGAAAACTGAAGATATTTTAAACTAGTCTGAGGATGGATTGGAGGCAGACTTTCTTTGGGTAGCGTGTGTCTATATATATGAATTCCACATATCTAATTTAATTCTCCTTTAGGCCTAAAAAATCCAGGAGCTATGAGTGAAATATTTATGTCATCTGTCTATGTGTTGCCTGGCTCAAGTCAATTCTGTTGGTTCCCAACTTTCCCATTACCTCCCATCTTTAAAAAAAAAATATTCAGAACATAACCTAAGAAGGAGGTCCTGGATTTTTTCCATTGTCGATTTTTAAATTAATTTAAAAAAACTTGGAAGAAAAGAAAACAATATACCTGCATAATCACAAAAGTTACAACACTGTAGTCATTATCTTCTTGTATTTAATTTTGAAGGAAATAAATTTTACACAGGTTACAATACTGGGGGGGAAAGAATATGTGCATGTAACAATAACTTTTATTTCTGTTGTGAAGTAATATACCTTAAACCGCAGTAAATATTCTAATGAAATAGCAGCTGAAGCAGTAGAGCATAAAATTAATATGCATCAAATGACAAAAAGGAGATGATCAGTTGATAGGCTGTTCCATAAAGTTTGCATGCATAATTCAAATGATGTTTAGCAATTCATGAATCTCAGTTATAGCCCTTTTTTATTGCCAAGTCACAAAGTATATTTGTTCAAGTAATAATATCACTTTTTTTTCATGGCAAATTTTAAACAATTCAGATGTCAAGTATTTGATCTGCCCACGAGTGCTTTACAAATGGGGAGCAGAGCTGGAGGGAAATTAATATAACAAAGGTTTTACTGAATACAAAGACAACAGAGCAACTTTTCACTTTTTTCTTTTTTTTTTTTTTTTTGGCAATATAACTTCAGCATAACTTTAGCTCCTGGAGAGAGACTTATACTAAAACTGAGAAGTATTCCAGTTTTCAAGTTGATTACTTGAACATTATTGAGACATGAATGCCTGCAATTTAAGCTGTGAAAAATAATACCATACAAATTGCCTATAGAGAAAGAGTTGGAAAGGGCTGAAATATAGAGCAGTTTGTATATGATATAGAAAGAGTTTATATTCAGTAATCAAGAAAGAGTCTGACATATTCTGCTGTTTGCAGTTGATATCCAAATAGGAACAAAATGTTTTTCTTAATATACAAAATACTAAAGTCCTTTCAGCCTAAGAACTATAATACAGGCACAAAGTGATTCTGGCCCTTGAGTCTTCAAGAACAGTCAGCAATGAAATTGGCATGAAAACGTAATAGTGACAAAGGTATCGAGAAACTGATATGTTCCTATTATGTATCTGAGAATACGGATGGATTCCTAAAAGAGGGGGATGAATGTAGCAAAGGAAGAGGCATACAGCAGGTTATCACACAGCCATGCAGTTCTCTGCTAGTCAGTGTAAGGAGAGCACTGAAATTAGATATTTAGAGAACTTAGATTTCACTAACAGATTTTTTTTTTTTATAAATCAACTGGGTAATGAAATGGAAAATAGCACAGTCAGATGGACTATGAAGAGACAGTATAAAGATGGTTATTATTATTTAATTATTAATGTGCCACTGGAAACCTTATCATCACAGGTTTTAAACTAAATAATTTCTCTTGCTTTGGGACTTTGAGAAGTCTCTTCCAAGACCAGAATGCCTGAGAGAGGCCAAGGTAGGGTAATATATTGACTAATGGGAGAATCATTAACCAGGAAAGAATATCCAATGGGGAATTACTTTCCAAATCTGTCCAAACATTTCACCTGCCATTCCTGAAAGAGAAGTCTAATGATAAAGCTGTACAAAATATGGAAATTCTGTTTCACAGAGAATTTCAAAATTGTCTTTGTTTTTAATTGAAATGAAACACAGCATTTTGTTACACAATCTACAAAAGAGCTCATTGAGGGAGGAGGGGAAGAATGCTGTCTGTCAATCAAACCTACTTCTTGCTACTTCATATTGGTGCTCATCAAAGTTAAAATATAAAGTTAAAGACAAAACTAGACAAGCAATTTGAAAACAAAAATGGATCTCTTGTTTCAGTGATATTGAGAAGGATGTTTGACTATCAAAAAAAATTTGTGGATTTCTTTTCAAATAAAATTACTGTCAAATGCATACAATTCTTGAAACTTTAATATTGATAGAACTGCACATTCTCAGAGGATTTAGCTCTTCTGACTGAGAAGCTCCATCTTAAGAAAGGTAGCCACTAGGAAAAAACAAAAGTATCAGTTGAGTCATAGGCCTGTGCTACCTATAGATGCAGAAGACTGCATGCAGCTGGATTGCTGAGTGGGCCCCCTAGAGACATTTCACTCTGTGTAGCCCCAAAAAAATACAGTAGATAGGCATCATATTTTTTAATCTATTCTGTCTCTAAAGGCAGGGTATGATTTACATAGTGCTCCAAGTTATGAGTAAGGAAATGTATTAAGCTTATTTGGAATTCTTTTTGGACACTTTTAGTCACTTGGGATGAAATCCTAGATATGCTGAATTTGCTGGGAGGCTTGATCATGATTTTTAAGTAGTCATGATTTCTTTCACCTGTTAGTGTCTATTTCAGCATGGCAAACTTGCATTTAGCCGCCTTAGTCATTCAGATTCTCCCCTACTGACTAGAAGAGAATGATTTAATATTGTGAGAATAAAAGTGGAGATCCCAAAGCGTTATATATTTTTTTCTTTGATCATGTGCTTTCATTTTCTTGCAATTTTATCCCTTTATCTTCTCCTATTTGATTTTCTTGCTAAGTATCCATTGTAATAAAGTGTCATGTTCAATGGGGTTGCAGTGAGCGATTTAAATAATAGCAGGTGTCGACGCATAGGAATTTTGATTGTAATGCGCTACTGTGAAGAACTCATGCATTTATAGTGCAGTATATTTCTGAAACCATTATGGCAATAAGCCAATCAGCCTGAATGCGCCAGGGGCACTGCTGCAAACGTATAGAGTTGATGGAATTCATTTCAGTCACTTATTCTTGAGGTAGGATTAGAGGAAATTTTGATCAGTTCATGCATCTCCAATTTGGCCTGCAGCTTTGAGCTCTGGCTACAGCAGAGCTCTCAAGCTGAGCACAGATGGGGCTGGATAGTATCTGGGTGAGAAACTTCCAAAAAAATCTAAATGCTGCAATGTGTAGGTGTTGGTAACTCACTAGGCAGTATGCTTCCTTCAGGTCTGCTCCTTACATCCGTGCCTTTCACCACGGTAGCAAACACCAGCTTGCTAGAGGTATTTCCTGTGAAGATAAGAGATAAGATCAAGTTCCTTATCAGCTGAAAATCCTATTATATGTTCTCCAGTACTAGCCTTGATATTGTGTCTAGCTTCCAGCTCAAGCAATTCCATTATATTCTGTCTGCTTTTTCCCATTTCATTTTCAAAAGGAGCAAATTAGAACTGCTGTCAATATAAACCAGCTATGACTGCATTTTGCAGAGAATTAGTTGAGGCTATCTGTATTAGAAGAAAGGGAAGTTTGTTCTGGATACTAGTCATGCCTAACTGCAAAAGCTCACTTTTATACATATCTGTTGAGAAACTCTTAACTTTAGGACTGTTACTTTGTTAGTATAATTTCTCTAATCTCTTCAAATTATCCCAACTCTTGCAGTTCAAGTCAAGCTTTATTTATATGACTTCAGTTGTGCTGGACGACTTCAATTACAAGTTCAAGCTGCACTGCAGCTAGGAATACTTTCAGCATGTTATGTAGGTAAATATAACATGACTTACAGCTTACTATTCTATGAAGCATTTGCACACCCACTAGACACAATGTTGAACAAGAACTAATACAGACTTCTCTGGGGCAGAGTAGAAAAGGCTGTTTTTCGGATGTCTTACCCATTGGTTTTAACACTACTTTGCAGTCTGGGATAGGTGTCTCTCAGATCCACTTCTAACACATTTGCCGCTTAGGAAACTCTGTTAAGCTCTTCAAACATGAAGGAGGTTTTTACTGAGTTCTCTCACACCACAACTGTGCATGGAAGCTGGAAAGTGAGCTTGGTGCTCAGAAGCTATGCTGAAATACTGCTGAGGATGAGGGGTGGGTGATGTAGCACCATGGCTGTGTGAAATGTCGGTCATGCCATGGGCCAAGTTCTGCTCAAATTAATTCTGCCTGTAGAAAAATCAGTGGAGTTGCATGAATGTGTACTAAGGGTCTCATCTTAGCCTGAATTTGCTAACCTACTGACATTACTTTGAAATTACACAGTGGATCATTGAATTTTTTCTGCGTCACATTGTTTGCAGGTAAAATGAGTTGGACAAAGTATAATGGAGGAGGTAAGAATGACACTGAGAAGTTACTTGGAGGAACATTACTTTTATGAAGTGCTTAGGAATCAAAAGCTGCCTTTGCACACATTGACACACCATCATCACATCTCCGCAGTAACTCGCCCCCAAAACTAACAAATGTAGACAGTATGATAACTGATGTAATTTTGGTGATTAAATTGTCTATGATCTACCAAAATTTATTCAAGAGATATTGTCATCCTGCACTCTTTCAAAGAAATACAGAAAAAATTATTTTCTGTAGTGATGGGAGTGCATTTTGAAAGACAGGAGATAAAGCAGGCTAACATGTAAATTATATCTGTAATAGAATGGCCATAGCTATCATATATCACTAAAACAAAAGCACATGGGATATCAAATTTTTCTCAGAAGGCAGGTGTTTAGGATGGGCTATCTCTTTTATTCTCTTGCAGCTGAACTATTTTTTCAGTCTTACTGGGTTTTTAGTCACTGTAGTTACAAGACAAACTGAATGTATTAGATTATCTGATAAAAGCTCATCTGCACACCCACAAAGGGGCTCAGAGAGACAATGGAGGGGGGGAGCCCAAATAATACCCTGCCCAGCCACTGCCAGGCCCATCCCAGGAGCCATCAGCCCACTGAAGCCCAGAAGAACACAGGGGCACAACAGCAGGCAGGGGGGGAACCCAAACTGAAGACTCAAAGGGAAGGGCACCCCGTCCGGGCCTCTCCCAGGGCTGCCCCAGCAGAGCCTCTGCCCCAGTGACCAGGTGTGAAATCCATCACCATGAGTCATGGGGAGCAGCTCTCTGGATCAGCTTTTGGACTAAGGGACGTTGCTGTCTAGGGGTGGGACACATTATGGGATGCAGGGGAAGAACATTTTAGGATTGCACAGGATTTACTAAGGAATGTTTAAAGGAGGAATCAAAGGTGAGAAAAAAGGAGGGATTTAGGCAATTTGGGGAGGAACAAATGGAGGGATAAGGGAGTAAAAGGGTCCATTTGCATGTAAGGAAGGGCTGGTCAGGGCAGTTGTCTGGTCCTGGCCTGCACTTGATTGTCACAGTCTGCCTGTCTACTTATTAAAGTACACCTTCAGCTGCTTTCCAGTAAGGGGCTGTTTACCCTCTGTGTGTGTGTGTGTGTGTGTCTGTCTGTCTGTCTGTCTGTCTGGGGATCTGTGGTGCCAGCAACTGGAGTGGGGCTGCAGCCTTGGGAGTTCATATGTCCAGGCGCCATCAGCTGGGGGAGACTGAGTAAGCCTAGCTGCTGGATGGATCCACCTTCTGCGTATGTATATATACTCCTACTAACGGTCCTCTGACCTGCCCAGCCAGAGAAGGGAGCAGGATGAGGCCATTGGTGCTGCCTGTGTTTTGTGAATGCCCTGAGTGTCCGTCTGTGACCTGCCGTCTGTCTGTATGTGCATGTATGCCTATATGTGGTCCATGTGTGTGCTTTGTTTGTGGGTGCCTGCTGGGAATACATTTTCAGCCTTGCTACCAGTTGGACCTGGAGACACAGAGTGGCAGCAGCCTTGCCTCCCTTGAGCTGTCAGATCCAGCATGATATACTTTATCATGATGTATTTGGAATTTCCAATTCCAAATTCCTCTAACAGAACGAACACCAGTTTTTAAAAAGTCTGAGCAGGTCTGCTGATTATCTTCCTGAATGCCATCCTTCCCTTTGACAGGACAGATTTATTTCACTTGTTGGAAGTAATGTCTGCCCCAAGAGTCCGCTGGTCACCATGATAGCCATGAGATCCTCAATCAGTGCTGGCAACCATAATGTGCAGATTTTAAATTCCCCATTAAAACTACTCAAATACAACAATACATTTTAATACATCGTGCCATTTAAGTGTTAGATCATGAAAGGTCAGACACAGCTCTTAAAAATGGAAGAAGTTTCTTCAAGGTACAAGACTGCCTTGGATGTCTACCTTTCAAAACTTCATGTGTAAGCAGTGATTGGTCTTCTAAATTAATAACTAAGCACATTAACGAGGACTTGCTTAGATGCACAAAATTTGTGTGATTGCATGTGCATATGATAGTATTGGAAAGTATTGTTCAACAGGAATCATTGTGTTATATCAATATTCACAGGCAAAATATTTTGAGGGAGAAAACTATTTAAACTGAGAAAAAATAATGCTTCAATAGAGATCAAAAAAAAAAAAATCAGATTTCATGGAAAACTGAAGGATGTCATAGAACATAATAGCTAAAAATGCTGACTTCCATGAAGCAGCACTGTAAGATATAGAAGACGATTAATATTCACTGTGCAGATTACTGGAAAAATCCATAGATGTTTAAAAACCTTAATTGGCTATTCCAGTCCCAAGCGAGAGGGAAAATAAGCCTGTTATTGAAAAGTACGTAAGCAAGAAAGCAAGCTTTTGAAAATGTCAGCATGAATCCCAATCCCTCTTTCACGGACATAAAGTGAATATTGATTAGCGTAATTTCCTTGCCTTTTGGGCTGTGCTTTTTTACATTTATGTAAGGAAGTTCTGAAACAGGCTTCAGCTGGTTTTTGGGTTTTTTTTCTCATTCCTTAGGATGCATATGAACAGTATCTGCTTTTTTCCCCAGCAATAGCAATGATATGTTACTACTGCCTTAGTTTTAACCAGTTTAATATGCAGAAAAGCATGGTGTTGCAACATGTCAGCAATTCTGCAGAGCAAAATGTTGATGGAAATGGCAAGCTGCTGTTAGAGGCAGTGAAGAGGTTATGGGAAGCCCAGACTCCCTGTGAAAGGAGTCAGTGAGGGTCTCTGGGAAAATATGGAGCAGCAACATCTGTGTTTCGCTGAGCTCTCACGAGAGAAAGCGTTCTGGATGCTTTTTATTACAGGCTTTTGATGAAACTGAGATGGCACCATTGAATGTTTCCAAGATTAGAAATGTTAACATTTCCTTCACCACATTTGGGAGCTGCTTTTGACAGAATATGGCATAGCAGACACAGAGAGACCTGCTGTGTTGCAGATTTTGCCAGGCTCTATGGCAGCCGTCATATGCTCCTTTAATCTTTCTGCATTCTTTTTATTTTATTTCATTATTCCTCTTCTCTAGCAAAATTTCTGCTGTATAAAAGCCTGTGTTATTTGTGAAGTAAAAGGTCTGCCGTAATGATAGTATTTAACTTTTGATGTAAAGCGTTCTTCTTTCGGCATGTTGCAAATGACATTAGCTGTTTTCCTTTCATATTCTCTGCATACTAATTCCCGCAGAACTGCTACATTACACAAGTACTTGGTTCCTTTTCTCCTTTTCTTTCCATTCTATTGTTTAAGACAGTTTAAAGAAGTAAATTAAAATCCACTCTTAAGTGGAACCTGTTTCTCTCAGGAAAACATAATAATGGTCATTGAGACAATGGCACATGCTGATATTGTAATGAACTGATGTCACGCGCTGCATTTCATAGACTCAAGGCAATTAGGCACTGAAAATTACCCATCCAACGAGTTTACACACCCACACTGACAGTTTAAGAACAGTCCCTCCAGGGTATTTCTAAGTGTTTTGACCAGTCTAGTTTTTAAATTTCACAAGTGTCAAGACCACTTTGAAAAAAGAAAATATAAAAAAGATAGAAGAAAGAAAAGAGATAATAAGAAAAAAGATATTTCAAATATATCTCCCTTTAACATCAAATACTACAAACATGAGGTCAGAAAAGTGTTCTGATTTACCAAAATGCAATGTATATCTATGCAGAATGTTTAGAACTGCAGCTGGAAAATATGTTTTAACGCTGGTTATTGACTATCAGAAAGTGCTAGACTGATACAAAAGAAACGAGTATAAAATATTACATATAAAGGATTCCCTGTGCTGTTTAAAAAGTTATGACAAAATAGTGTAAATGAATTGTAGAGGAATATAATTCATAAGCATTTTTTTTTTTTCGTTCCAATAGAAAATCTAGAAATTGTAGTTCAGGAATGATGTTGGCCAAATGGGTGTCCAGAGGAGGTAAGAGGTCTAAGGAAACATGGGTGGTTGAAAGAATCCAGGCAAGTAGCTTTCCACAAAATTATGTTTAAGATTAATAGACTTCAAATATGCAAGGACCTTCTGCCATAAAGTTTATCCATATGGTTGGTGAATAAGTTAAGAAAACAGGACATCATGTCCAATACAGAAAGGCCAGTTTAGACGCCTGGACAACTTTCGAATGTTAAGGGTAGTGACACAGAAATAGACAGAATGGGGGTGTCTTAGAGACCCCATCACTGAAACTTTTAAAGACAGGTTAGACAAGCTCTTGTCAGGTATGACATGGTATATAATTCATCCTGTCAGGACAGGAGGATGGATTAGAAGATCACCTGAAATCCCTTCCAGCCATATGACTATTTAGAAGAACAGAATATACACCTACCGTAATTTATAACTTCTTTCAGCTTTACTGCTTCTCTTCATTTTTTTTCTTGTCACCTTTACTGTTCTGTAATAAAATAACTGATAGAAAAAGGGTTTCTTTGTTGAATTACCTTTCTATGGTTTATATTAAGGAAACATTGAGAGCATACCAAGTCCAAACATACTGATTTTTTTGGGAGCCAGGCAAAACTTTAAGTGCCTACTTTGTGCTATCCGTAACTGCTTTACACTTATAAAGGGTCCAGGTCTGTCCCATGAATAAGGTAGTAAATACTTTCAAATGTTTGTCCCAACATGTGAGGAAGTGACAAAAAGGGAAAGATATGGATAACAGAACATGTATTGCTCAATACTGAAAAGAGCAGTCCTCTGCCTTTTCCACAATGCATCTTGAGTAAGCGGTGCAGGCTGCAGCATGCTCCAAGGGTCTAGTTTCTTGGTTGTCCAGCTCAACAACCTAACTGGAAGGTCACAACTTCCTTTCAGCCCACACATCTGATGTCCTTCCTACAAAAAACAAAGCACTGTGCAGTAGGGAGGAGGACAAAGAGAACTGAGAGAGGAAACTGCTGGCACACACACTGTAGTTTCGCCCCAGAGCAGAGCTGGGCTGTAGTCAGGGTGTGCATCTGGGCACAGAAGCCCAGAAACATTCCCAACTCTTCTGACTGAGCTGGAGTCTTGATGTCTGAGCTGTTTCTGAGCAGAATTTCTAGACAAAATAACTAGTTCCATTAAGTGTCTTAAAGTTCAGCTGTATGATCCACTTACCTTAATTTAGAGTTACTGCACATTAACTGGCCTGTGATAATTTGTCCATAGCAAATGCCAGTGAAAGTTTTCTATTTGCAAGTCAGATATCACAGAAGCGAGAGAAAGAAGCTGTTGCAAATCAGGTTAAAAGTGGCAATTTCTTGAGCTTTGGGACTTCTTTATCAGAGCACACTCAGCCGTCATTCTTACATCCCTCAGTTTCTGCGCAGTTTAGCTTGTCTGGAAATTAGATAGAAATAACTTACACAGTACAGGTCACAAACACTTCCTCGCTCATTTCACCTTGTCTGGGAACAGCTGATGTTCCCAGCTCAGATCAGCTCAGATCCCATCTTTACCTTATTTGAGAGTCAACTGACAGAGAAGAAGGGTTTCCACCTAATCATTCGAGACATTAGAAATGCAGCACTGCTCCTCAGCTTCACAGAAGGCCTCCCTAAAGATCACCTCCAGCTCTGGTTCATGAGGACACTAGTCGTTGACAGAGTAGCACACTGGATGACCGCTGCCTGCTAAGTTACAACCTCTTGAACACAGAGTCATATCTGTTCCTATGGCTTCCTGACTTGGTAAGGATAAGATGGGAAAAGAAAAAAAAAAAAGAAAAGGAAAAAAAAAGCATCCTCACTCCAGTACTGATCATTTTGGTCATTTAGTCACTCAGTCCTAACTGCTTATTTCAGTTTCAAAAAGAAGAAAAAGATCTGTCAACTGAGGCAAAATAAACTGCATTCTCTTTTTCTTTGAGAAATTGATTAATTTTCTTTAGCTAATTCTTATTTAAAGTTGGCAGATATTAGTTGTGTACTTAAAGCCTGGAACAGTAGGCCTGCTAGCTCCTGGCATGAACGTGGTTACATGCATGAAAGTTTCCTTTCTAAATACCTCTCTCTTCTACGCTTGCAGGCTTTACTGACTTTTTTGTTATTTCTCTTATCCCAGCCCCACTAGAAAAAGAAGACATGAATTGTCCTGCTATGTTTTGCTATGTATGTATATGTGTGTACGGACACATGTATATGTGAGAAGATGGACTACAATCATCTCAGCTGAAAGAAGATGGCTAAAGCTTTTCCCGAAGTGAGGGTGACTCCAAAGGCTCCAAGTTTCACTTTGCCAAACTGCAGTGACTGACAATTCAGTGTATATCCTGAATCTAGCCGTACTCTGCCAAGTACGAACCAATAACTCCACCCTGAAATAGGTATGCTGGGTTCAAACGCCATCTGGAGGTCTTTGTGCCTCTCCATTCACTCCAGACGGAGCCTAGATGTCCTGACTAGACTGGATGTCAAATTTTCAGACAGCTCAATTTAAGCAAGGTGAAATTCATCCTATGTGACAAAATAGTGAGTGGTAATATAAAATGAAAGGACAGGTTCTTTTTTCTGAACCTGAAACTAGTGTAATTTTCCTTATATAAAATAAGTAAATAATTTAAGTATACACAGAAGAAAAGGTATCTGTATATCATATGTGCTTGTATAAACACTTGCATGGTTATTTACCTACATCTAGACACAGTGTGAATATCTAAAAGCAGCTGGGCCAGTTTGATTGCTGACATAAGCAGTGAAATGACTATTGATTTATATCAACAACATGAACGATTTGTGTATTTGCGCACAGCGCCATCTAACAAGTTATAGCCCCGTGTCCTCACAGTGCTTGTTGATTTAAGGACATTTTTGTCAAAGTTCCTCTGCCAGTCTCTAGTGGTTTCAGCTATCAAATCTTACTTGTGTACATTTCAGATTAAAATACTAGACTACCATAATTTAAAACAAATGTTAGGAGTGCTAAGGCAATATGTACATGGAGATCTCAAGCTGCATCTCAAAATTTCAAAATGTCTTGATACAATATTTGCTTACACTGTTTGGGACTTTTTTTCAGTGAAGGAAAAACACATCACCAACTGGCTTTCTGACATTTTATTTTAATTTATTTTAATTTATTTTATTTTAATTTTTGCTATCTATTGCAATGCCCACAAGGTCCACTAGAGGAATAACTTCTGTCTTTGAAGAGAAATGAAAATGACTGACAGTGTAATAAATTCAAGCCAGTATATGAGGCCACTTCGAAAGAAGAAAATTTAAGTTGCAAAACCACACTTTTGCGAGCAAAGTTACTGCTTATTAGGCATTAATGGCATTCATAGTCTATCCACAACAGCAAACTCCTGCAAAGTTTTAAGATAAACTATTAGAAAGACTACCCAAACAAAGGTTATATATTAAACTTGGAAAAGTAAGATTATAAATAAATGCCATGCTTTTTCTTATCTGAAAGAAACACTCATAACCACATTAACTAAAAATGCAAGTTGGTTTCTAAATTATCCCTTCTCAGATCGCTTCAGAGAAAAGGATATCGCGCAGCAGCAACCTCTGCCAAATGGCGCTTTGTGATTAGAAGCCGGTGTCTGGACTGCTGGTGTCACAGTCCTGACCACAAGCAATGGGCATCTATGCTGAGGTCGGTGGGAATGGCTTTTCGTACAGCACTGCTTCTATCTAGCTGAGACAGTCACTGTGGGGATTGCAGGATTAAGTTGCCTGGGAGGCTGCTCTTAGCTAAGACATCTCTAACACCCTGGAGGGCTGCAAAAAAACCTGTGCTTACGAGAAGCTCCATGCCCAGAATGCCAGGGATGGAGAGCAAACAGAGAAAATGCTTGAAAATCCTCAGAAGTCATTTAATATCTGAACTGGAAAGTAGTCTTTCCTGGTACATTTAAGAGCATGAGGAGAAACGTTAGCTGCGTCTAACAGCGCAGAGCTCGCACCACAGCGCAGCACTGCTCAGCAGAAGACAGGGCTGGAGGCAGGCTTTTACCTCCGCAGGAGTCCCAGATAGCTGGCAAACAGAGGTCTCGCCCACTACCCCTTTGGGCACCTGAAGCTGCGGGAGGGTCTTGACCCCCGCTCCTTCTGGTAAAGGCTATGTTATCATGGGAGCATCCTTCTCCTATGCCCAGCCTTCCCTTCTCCCCTGCCTGCCTGAGGCCTCCAGCAGGTTGTCCTACCCCTGCTGCCAGGGCTATCTGGAGAGATCACCTCTTGCGTCACAGCGGCAGCCGTGGCCATGCAGGCTATCCAACCCAGAGTTCACCCACCCTGCACAGGACAGAGCTGGGGCAGAAAAGGATCTAGCCCGGTACTTCTCCTACCCAGTGGAAAACTGTGCTGTAGAGCACCCAGGGTCAAAGGTCTGGGGCAACAGAGTCGTTTTGCTGACTTCTGCGAGCACCGTATGCTCACAGACAAAGGCTGAGCAGCTTGCTCTTCACACCTGCACAGCTGCCACTACGGCCCCTTCTTCAGCAGAGGCACCAGTGGAGGAGAGAACAAGCCATCCAGCCCCGGCAGGTTGGTCAGGATGCCTGTGTCCCACTCTCTGTCAGCTTCTGGGGTAGATTCCTCCCTGCTCTGCAACATTTTCAGGACTTGACACAGAGTGCTCCCACAGGCACCCTTTTGCTCAAGCTCTGGCTTGTCTTGTGAGTTACAATCTCTCTCCATCTGCCTCCAGTCAGCTCTTGGCACATTGTCCCCACACTAAAATCAGACCCTTCCCCACTCTGTTCCAGAACCATACTAGTCTCTTCTCTCCCATTCCTGTGTGGATCTCCAAGTCTTCAGTCTCCTATTTTTTTTTTTTTTAATGTCTTGCTTTGTCATTCCTGTTCCTCTGACCTACAAAGAGATACTTTTCTTGCTAGTTCTCTGCAGAAAGCCTTGATAAATTGGTTTTCCCATTCAGATTTCCTAGTTACCGTTCCCAGGTGCTTCCATTTGAATAGACAACAGCAAAATGACTAACAGTGTTGCTGGGCCAAGAGAAGTATGATAGAGTACGGCAAGTTCAAGGTGGATCCATTGGGCACAGAAGCAATGTTTTTCAAGGCAACTTCAGAAAATAGAGCAGAGGACAGAATTCGTTCAGAGGTGGATATTCCTGCTTATCAAACCTGGAGATGTAAGCAGGTCCACATGAGTCATGAAAACTTTTGTATTTAGTGGCACAATAGATCCAAACTGTCTCAAGGTGACTGTTCAGCTGAAAATCCTTGCCTGTGACCAAGGTTCAGCTATTACAATTCATTGTTAGGAGTACTGCCAACAAGTCTCTTCTGCCACTCAGCAGAAAAGTCTGAACACTACTGTGCATATTAACAAATTCTCAGTGGCAACGGAGTTGTTTTAATCTGAAGCTCTCAAATTTTTTTTAGTCCTTACCCAAGATTCATCTTCTGCCACTAACCACTATTTAAATGCTTTATCATCATGCTTTTTGCTTTCGTGAAGCGATTTCTTTGTCAGGCATCCTTGAAAGCTAACTATTGCAAGTTCATATGCTGTTTCCAGAGAAAGAGGGAAACATATACATATATTTATGTTACAGAGATGTTAGATAAGATCAGAAGCTATGATAAACTCACAGAACATTTGTACATACACAGTAAATATTGTCCATATGTATATGTTTATATTTGCTATATATGTTTACATGCATGTGTGTGTACATATAAAAGCATCAACTTAACATGAAGACTAAGCCTGCTCTATTATGGTCTGAACTGGTCTGAAGTCTGAACTGGTAGTGAAGAGCACTTTACTTACGTACTTTTTGTTCTTTGGAATTTTTGAGGAGCTCCTCAGGGCACACAACCCTACCCAGTTACACGAGCACCAGAGGAGTGTGCACTTAAGCTACACCATCGCTTTTCAGGTTGGAGGTTGTGTTTCTTGCTTTGTTTTGTTTGCTCAGTGACAGCATCCTAGTCCATGATGAGATTCTTATTGCCATGGCAATACAGATCTCCGTGGTAATACTTATGAACTTACCCCCCTAGAAATGCTTGGCTACCTCTCCAAAGGTAGGGTAGGTACAAGACAACACGAGTCCCCCCTCCTCCTTACCTGAGTGTAGGAGCTGTGATTATCCTTTGCGCAAGGTGGCAGTAAAAGAAAGCTCTTCAAACTTATTCCTCTCTCCACACCTCCTATTAAGGAGAATTAAGTGCCTCAACTTTATTAATTGTGTTATAAAAAAAACCTCTTATTGCTAGTGGTTAATGTATCTGTGAAGGATACATAGAGTTACTGATATGTTTTACTTTCGGAACACTGTCACACTTCTCTCTCCATTTTTTACCAATATTCCCCAGGGGAAAGGCTAGAAAACTGCACACAGAGAAAGGAAAACCATTAAACAAATCCCCCTTAAATCACTGATTTTCCTTTTTAAAAGAGGGTTAAAAAAAACAAACAAACAAAAAAAAAACCCAAAAAAACCCAACTGCTTTGGGAGAAAGGATCAAGTCCAAAACAAAAAAAAAAAAAAAAAAAAGAAACAACCCAATGTGTAAGCTTGATGCTTAATTAAGACCTCTTCATGCTAGCTGACAAATTCTGATGGATGTACCAGTAGTACACCATGGTTCAGCATAATAATTTTGTACTTCTATAAGAATAAGTAGGCTGAAGAATCTGGTTTTTTTAAATCCTAGCTAGCAACTACCTAGATGAAAAGCAAAGTAAAGTGTGGAGTGCACACCAGTAGTTCTCCTGACTCTATTCAGCATTTGCTGTTTGGATATTTTTAGAGGTGTTTCTGTTTGCTTGTTGTCTTGGGGAATAGAGTTACTTTATTCTCCTGGAGCCCAAAACGTGTTGCATGGAATGTTTTACCGTAACCGTTAGAGTTGGCCAAGCTACTTGAAGTCTCAAAATATGCCTAATACATTTTCCCCATATGGAAGAAAACCTTAGGTGAATATTTTCTTTATTATTCTTTATAAACTCTGTTAAAGTCAACAGAAGTAATTCACTGACTGCAGTAAGCCTTTGATAGAGCCAGTATTTGAACTATGAGCAGAATTGACTACAGTACCCTATTTTAATATTACTGAAATATGCAAAGTAAATGGCTTGTTCATTTCCCCTTCTGTATGCCAGCTATGTTTAAAATGTAAACCTAGACTGCTGCTTATTTTGAAAAAGAAGGGATTACTCACCTTGAAAGTACAATGTAATAAGCGTGATCTTTATTCAGAGACATGGTAAAAGAATAGCCAGTTGACTTTGGATATGAACGTTCTCCACAACCTTAAAGCTTGTTTTGATGACAGTAATCTTATTCCAAAAACACTGTGTTTAATAAAAATTAATTTCAGAACTTGAAGAATACTTTATTATGGAATACAAAAATACTATCTATGTAAAAACAATAAGTTAGTTTATTTACAGTACTTTACACTATTCTGCTCTAGGGCTTCCTTTGCATTGGATTTATTTTCATTATTTTACACGCCTTTATAATTTGGCACAAAGCATTTCCAAAAGCATGTCATCCATGTTCACTGCTCCAATGATGGGCCTAAAGAATAGTTCTGCAATCACATTAGCATTAATAGATCTTAACAAGGACAGAACAACATTCAGCTTGGCAAATCTGGCTTCATCACCTCTGTGAATGAGTCTGACATGTTCATTTAGAGCTTGTTGTGCTTCCCTCTGCAGTCCTTCAATGTACTGTGTACACTGCAGTCCAGGTAGATCTGAAAAGAAAAATAAATTATCTTGTTTACATAGGTTTTGTCTAGAAAACAACATTTTTCTTACAGAATAACTACTAACAGCTTACAGATTGTATTTATCACTCAAGAAATGAAGCAAATGAAATTGCTAGAGGACTTCTTGTATGCAGAATCAACATGCCAAATTTTATAGGGCAGTTCAAAATATTATCATGTTGGTGTTCTGGACATTCGATACTCTTCTTCACTACACAAACTTGACATACAACGTTTGCCAACATTCACTTAAGTGTTAAATAAATTAGCTGATAAAACAAAAACTTTGATTGAAGAATGCTCTCCAAGACACCTCTAGAGTGACAAATGCAACCTGTAAACAGCGGGGAAGACAATAAAAATAACTTGTTAACTTGTTCACTTCTACAAAATGCATTATTCGCATTTAAGGCATCTTTTGACAACTGTTTCTGAGTAGCTCCAGATTACATGTGGCAAGAAGCATTAGCTCCAACGCCTGACAGAAAGTTTCCTGGAGAACCTTAGATAGTAAGGACACTGGAGGGCAGAGACTGCAGAATTTCCCCTTTTCGGTCTAACTAACAGTTTGACAGCGGGAGCGGAGGAAGCGCCATATCCCACTTCCACACGGTAGCGGCATACGTAGGAAGTGCTGTACCCAACCTGCCAGCTACCTTTCAGGTAAGTCACCGACATGGTAATCAACCACCTGGTAGAGCTGCATCTAGGGAAGTCTCCACAGAGATGGCGAAAAAAACCCATCATAAATGCTACACACAAAGCCGAAACGGCACTTTGTTGGTGGAAGCCCTGAGCCTTGTCTTGTTTTCTTTCCACGGGGTGCAAACCTCCCGGGGAGAGCGCGCTTAGACTCGCCGGCCCCGGCCGGCCGGAGACCCGCGGCGGCGGGAAGGGACCCCCGCTCCAGCCGCCTGCCTCTGAGGAGAGGCCGCCGCCGGGCGCCCCGCTCGGACACGGACGGGGAACGGCTGCTGACTCCTAACTTTCCCTAAGAGATCGCCGCGGGTTTGTTGTATTCGTGGAAAACCTCTGCGGAAGGCGCCAGCAGCCGGGACCCCCGGTCTAACCGGTAATGGCAGGCGGGGCGGCCGCTGACGGCTCCCTGCCTGCCAGCCGCGGCCCTGACAGTGGGGTGAAACCCTGCTCCGCATCCCTCTCCTCCACCACCTCCTTCCCCCTGAGGAGAAGCCCCGGGTCCGCCCCGCTTCGCTGGGGATACAGGCGGGCTCTCCCCGTTGGCCCGCTCCCCGCCCGACCCCCGGCTCCCCGTGAGCGAGAGACCCCCGCCGCCGCGCCCGCTCACTCACCCGGGTTGAAGAGCACCGTCCCCTTGAGGTAAGCGTACTCTTTGGTGCTGATATCCAGGCTCCAGCACTTGGCCAGGAAGCCCTTGATAGCCTGAATCTCGCCGGCCGAGGGCAGGTGCGGGCCGCCGCCGGGGCCGTGGTGCGGCCGGCCCGGCGCCGGTCCCCGCGGCGGAGGCTGCTCGCCCTGCCGCCGGGTGGTGAGGATCCTGTGCAGCATGCTGGGCTCCGCGCTCTCCACCGTCTCCAAGTGCACCCGGTCCTGCGCCAGCCCCAGCACCAGCAGGGGCGCCCAGCAGCTGCGGACCAGCAGGAGCTGCTCGTCCAGGGGCAGCTCCTGGAAGCAGGGCACGTTCTGGACGAAGCGCAGCGTCTTCACCAGCACGGCCGAGGCCGCCTTGCATGCCACCTGCGGGCTCCTCAGGGCCACCCGCCGCCGCGACCCGCACGGGCAGCCGCGGGACGCCTGCCCCCGCCTCGGCCCCTGCCCCTGCCCCTGCCCCGCCGGCGACGCCGCCCGCTCCTCGCTCCTGAGGATGTTGTAGAGGATGCTGCCGTGCCGCCTGCTGTCCGCGCAGCAGCGGCAGCGCTCCAGGCACGCCATGGCGCCCAGGGGCACGGCGCCCAGCGGCTGCGCCGGCCGGGCTGAGCCGCCCGGGAGGCTCGGCGGCGGTGGCTGCCGCCTCGGCCCGCCGGGAGACGCGCACTGCTCGCCCTCTGCCCGGCTCTTAACTTATTTATAGCCGGCGGCGGCGTGTGTGTGTGCGTGTGCGTGTGCAGCCGCAGGCGCCGTACCAGCGGTTCAAAGGGGCAGACACTCTTTACTGGCTGGAAAAGAGAGAGAGGAGGGGGGGGATAGAAAAAAGAAAACCCTCCTCCTCCTCCTCCTCCGTTCCCGAGGCAGCGATGCCTAGAGGGAGCCGGCGAGCCGGCCGCCCCTGCCCATAGGCTGCGGCCTGTGCGCGGCCAAACGCCCCCCTCCTCGCCCCTCGCCCCGTGCGGGGCGGCGGGACGCCCCTTCTCTGCCCCTCTTCCCGGGCCCGGCGCGGTTGGTGTCACCCCGCGCCTCTTTGGGAGGGCCGGGCGGGACGAGGCAGGCGGCTCACGCCGCTCTCTGGTTTCGCCCCCGCCATGCGCCGCCACCCTGCGGGGCAGCTCCCGCCGCCGCCGCCCCCTGAGACCCCCGCGGGGCCTCGACGCAAAATGGCGACCGACCTCGCAGCCCTCCCCGTGTGTAGCCGAGCGGTCTGAGGCAGGGGAGAGATAAGGCGTCCTGGGGGGAGGGAGGGCAGAATGGGTCCAAAGAGTAAAATTCCCGCAGGAGGGGAAAAAGGAGACGCTGCTAAAGATACCAAGGGCTTGTGCATATGCCTGTTCTAAGGAGTGCTGTCCCATGCGCCTTAGGCACTGCTAGGCGGGGAGGGAGAAGCAGACATGTTCCTGCCCAAACTGGAGTGGCTCTGTGGGGTTGGGGTGCAAGCAAGGCTGCATCGGGGTGCCCCTGGGGCTGTCGCCCCTGCAGCATCTATGTGGATCCCCTATGAAACCATCCCCCATGAGTAATTCCCTTCTGTTTTGCAATGCGTGGCCCATCTTTCTGATCTCACATTGTTCCATCCATCGGTTTAAAACATTTCCATTTTCCTTTCCGGCTCTGCTTGTCCTGAAGTGAGTCTTTCCTCCTAGACATAGATACCCACTTTTCTGAGACCCGTCTCCTCCGAGTGGCATATGGACTCCAAAGCAAGGAAATCACCCTTCCAGGCCTTGATGTTTACACAGGAGGGATAGGGGAATAGTGATTGTCCAAATGTGATTTTACTCTTGAATGAAAAATAAGCACATTTACTTTCTCAGCTGGGCTAACTAAAAGTGGACGCAGCAGAGAGGAGTACTTAATCACTACAAAAAGTAAAGAGTTACTTCTGTGTGCCGCATATGGGCTAAACCAGAAACATTTTATGTTTCGTGTGATCTGGAAGAACCTTGGCACAGATTTAGAGACAGCAGCCAGTTGCAAGCAACCTTCTGTACCTGCTCCATCAGTCTCTGCTACCAAGGGATGTCTAAATCACCCCTGGAAAGCTGCATTTTCTTTCAATAAAAGTATGCATGGTTTTTAATCAAATACCATTGAGTGCTTTGGATTTCTTAGAAACAAAAGAACTTTAGGCTGGATCTCAGCAATTTCTTTTCCCTATCAGCTTACATAGGTATAGAGTCATATAGTCTTTTCTCTCTAAGTATTTCTTCACAATTGGACTCAGAAGGGATATTATTTACAAACGGCACAAAAGGCACTTTTATATAAAGCTATATAAAGGATTGGTGAGTTATCTGCCTCAAGTAAACCTTGTTTTCCAAATGGAGGTTGTCCAAAATCTGGATTATTATACCTTTGGTTTTACTTATGAAATGCATTTTTTTCCACAGATAATAAAGCCCTTTATTGGCTTTGCAGTAGTGGAGAACTGTTACATTGCACCAATGAAATGATGTCTACAGTTTGCAGACAGGTCAGTTGGGTCCCTGGAGTAGAAAACAATGATGTTTCACCAAACATCCTTTAAGAAAAAAAATGCTTAGAAATCCAAAACAAATTTAATAATATCAAATGTTACCAAATTGTTCATTTGAAAAGTATCACTGGTAATGGGAAAACACTTTGTCATTTATTTGTCTAGAACATTTCCTTGCCATTCTACATTGTTTCCTGTTATATTCATCAGTATTTTCTCAACATTGTTATGTTAGGATTTTAGAGAGTTTCTTTTTGCCTTTTTAGTCTTTTTCCTTCTTTTTAGTTTTTTGTGGGTTTGGTTTTTTTTGGGGGGAGTCCACTAACTTGAGAGATAAATCTTGTCAAGTTTTAGAAAATAAGTATCCCTAAGCTTTTAGTTGGCTTCACTAGCACTTCTCCCATGAGGTACCTATTACTAGACTGACTGTGGAATCTAACTGTGGCTTTTATGAGTTTGTAACTTGGAAGGTATTGATGGGAAAGCATGGTACAGTCAAGACTCAGATCATTGCCTTTGCAGTTTTGACCTTGGACTCCAACTGTGGGAATGTTCTGCTTCTTATGGGAGGATGCTGCTTACACAGGGCCATAGATAAAGGCAATATTTAACTTTTATACCAGGTCTACAATAGAAATTTTTCCTGATGTAGCAATATGGGTTGCAGGTGTTTAATATTTCAAGGCATTTCTCTTTCAAACAAGTCTCAAATGTAGATGCAATTCTACTGTCATCTATTGATTTTGCTGACACAGTTAATTTTCTAAACCAACTTATACAGAAAGGCTTTGTCTTTGATAACTATGTCAACGTGGGTTTCCCATGCTGAAACTGAAACTTGATTTACTATGCAGTGCCAGAAATTACATTACTGTAGTTATAACTGTACCTTCTTCTCTCATAAGTGCATGTAAGCACTCATTTCTCTCTTTCTAATTCTTAAGGTATTTTAATGTATCCTAATGTACATGGCGTTTTATTCAGGGTAGATTATCACTTTCCCAGCTAAAACATCAAGAATGTCCTAGAAATATTTATTGGTGTTTTTCACGTTGATATTTAGCAATCTGAACAGTCTTTATTTTCAAGTCTGAGTTCTGCCTGTCCATAGCATTCAAGCTAAATTAAAGGCAACGAAGCTTTCTATTTAAAACCAAAAAGAAAACAAAATCCCTCACAGACAAGTAATTATGTTTTCATGGAAAATGCATGAAAACACTTTTAGCAAAAAGTGGATGTGTCCGATTTCTGCTAAAAGATCTAAGGTTACATGAGTGTTAGGAAGCTCCTTGTGGTACAGTCATGAAAAGATTTACATGCTTCCAGACAAAGGATTACTTATTTGTGGCTTTTTTGGTTGTTTTTGCTTTGGGGCTTTTTTGTGGTGTTTTGTTTTTGTTTTTTTTTTTAACTCAGACAAAAGCCTTGGATATGAAGGTGATACAGTGCAGTCTTGGCAGTCTTACTGTTTCATGTTGCTCTTCAGTGTCTCTCTATCACTCATCTGGTAGCACATTTGGTTCTTGGCCAGAGGGCAAGACTTGAGTTTCAGAACAAGACCAAACAAGCATTTGTTTTTATGCCGTCAGTGCTTTAGTGCATCATTAGCTTGAGAGAGAGCTTTTTTCCAGTGGGGAACTGCATCCTGGTATCCTCTAAATACCTACTATTCCTTCCAGTAGAAGTGCTGAAAAATAAAATTTGATCTTAAGATCACATGTAAAACTGAGACTCAATTTGGTGATTACCACAAGAGAAGTTAACTTTTTCTCTGGAAAACAAAGGGTTGAATGTGGAATGTGTTATGAGGGTATGATTAGCAAGATGTCTTTTGCATAAGATAAATACTCCGTTAAATCAGGGTTTTGGAATTTAAGTATATTGCTGTTTTTCATGCATTTCGTATTGTGACTGTCCATTTGTTAGACTGACCACCAGTCATAGTTCCCCTATTTTACTGGGGTGTTTACTTGAAAATAAGTGGGGATTAAGGGAAAAGCATCACCATGAGCAATGTTCTACCTATATGCTGTACCATGTATTCCTGATGGCACTGTTGCCTCCTTCCTTGATGGGCAACGGATTCCTTGGGAGGAGCATATTGAGAGCCTGATTGATGCTGCTTGAGCCAAAGACAGTTGATGTGTACCCCGTCAAGGGATGCTGACCTGAGTTTACAGAGCTTTTGCAGCTGCCCTAAGGCTGTGATTTGACTGTCGTTACTGTACTCCACCACCAGCTCACCTAGCCATATGCGTTTGTTCTGGCTGGTGACATTTTTCTGGAATTAGCCAGAGTACATAAAAAAGAGTTTATACCAGTTTTAGACCTTTCTGCCAGCTGCTTGAAAGTAGGTGATGTCTAATCTGGTATAAACCGTAATGATGCAAAATCAACCCTTCAACATATCTTAAACAAACCTGAACCTGCAAAAGGGATTTTTTTTTTTTTTTTTTTGTCAGATCAGTGCTTTGCATCATGTGGCCATGGCATTTTGGACACAGAAGTAGGAATCCTGAATTTAAGTTTACTGTTATTGGACGACACACTTCACTGTCATATTGCCACTGGCAGATAGCCAATTTAAAGAGGGCTTCACATATCCCAGACCTTTTTTTCTCGCCCCCATATGCTAATTCACCTTAGCTAATGCAACTAGGTTTCGGGGGAGGCAAAATTAAGGGGAGAGAAGCAACACTGTAAACTTTTTCCAGTTAAAGGCACTCAGCTCCTTCCCATTAAAAAAGATTAATTGATCTTTGGGCTCTGTAAAGAGCTGTGGGGCCCCAGCAATCTAAAACCATTTAGGTATGCTGTTGGGGTTTGGCCATTTCAGTGTTTAAATATAAGTAATAATTCATTTTTTTGTCCAAAGTGAGTTCATACAGCTCCCAAACATTTGCCAGTGTGGCATGCTTAAGGGTGCAGTCCCATAAGACCGGCTGAGCCAATCTAGTAGCTCATTAGAGCTGAAAGAGGTGACTTCCACAGGCGCACTTGTTGCCACTGCTTTCCTTGTGCCAGCTCTGGCACTCACCTGACTCCTTGGTGAGACAAATCCATTTACTAAGCTGGCAGCATTTTTATAACAGTCATTACAAGAAAGGTAGCAGAGAATTGAGATACCTTGAAATGTGCTCTCCTTGCTTTATTTTCCCAAGTGATGCTTTTGAAGTTTCTGCCCAACCTGACAAGTTGTAACACCTTGTGATATGACAGAATTCTGCTTGGCTGAATCAGCAAAAACCCTAACCCATCAAGAAAAAACATGCAGTTTTCTGCCAGTTTACTGAAGTGAACTCATTCAGCTAGGGATCAGATGAGTGCCAGAGCAGGTGGAAAGGAGTGGCGTGACCTCCCTTCCAGGAGTGGGAGAAGAAAGGGGAAAGAGCAGGACCACTGCTGCAAGCCGTTATTCCACTCAGCCACCATGTGGAACTGCTCCCTCAGGAAGGTAAAACCCTAAAGCTTGAGAGCAGAAGAACTAGGGGCAGGAGAGAGAGGGCTTGTAGCAATCTTTGGGTTTAAATTAAGATTAATTTAAGATTTTAAATTAAGATTAATTTAAGATTTTAAATTAAGATTTATTTAAAAGATTTTAAATACCATCTGAAATTGATCTGTACTCTTGCTAATGACACTTGGATAAGGGAATTGTGTTATAAAATATTAGTGTAGAAATAACTTTCAATTACTGAGCTTATTTCATTTATTTGCCTTGAGGAATACATTGCTGATACAGAACAACAGATGAATAACAGGCAAAAAGCTGGTAAATTAAGCTCTTTAACACACTGTTCAAGGTTGTGGCATAAAGAATAAAACACATTCTAGCACTGCTGTGGCAATAGGACAGTATGTATCCGTTACACCAATTCTTAAGTTGAAATTTCTGTGTAAATAAATATGTTATTGCAGCTGATTGTCTGAGACTGACGAGTTCACAAATGTATTTGTGAGTAATATCATAGGATGTGCTGCTAATAAAAAAATTTACATTTAAGTAGGCTTATAAGTTAGCATGCATTTTATCTGAAAATCAGTGTGAGGGCTTTTAAAATCCATACGTCTTTCCATAGGTTTTAATTCAGACATATTTCACCCAAGTTGGATATTTAAAAATACCATCCTTCTGGTCAATCAGTGATATAAATTCTCATTAAATCAGGTTCATGTTATGGTATTAGAAAATTATTCATTTCCTTTTTACCATTCTTCATACATGAGTTTAACAGATGCATAAATGATTTATAGGTTCACCCTAAAATCTAAAATCTGTATCTCAAATATTTATGATCTTCAGATAACTTCTGCAGTCCTTTGGCTACATTCTTTGCTTCAATCACAATCCACCAGGTTTCTAGATCTATACACATTCTGTAGCTAACAGGAAAATCATTTGGCATTCTGTTCTGCTGGCAGACGAGATGATAGACTAGATCTTCACTTGTGTCAAAATAATCAGGTTAGCTTACCCTCTTTAAAGACAGAATTTTGCTAACCTAGATCATTTCAACAAAACTGGATTAGGGAGTGACCCGGCAGTTATGTTGGTACATGTAGCATACTTGCAGTCATTGATAGCCCAAAGTACAGTGAGAAGTGCTAACATCTTAATCTGTCTCAGCTGCAGCCAGGCGACACCCTTGGCGAGTCTGAGTTTCAGAGAATTTAAGGCTGGCTGGAACCATCAGCTCCCCTTGTTGGACTTCCTAAAGGCACTGTTAAACACTGAGCTTTTGTTAACTGAATTGCAGCTTTTGCTCATCTCTGTGCCTCTGCAGGAAACCATTCAATTCTGGTTTGAAAACTCAGTCCAAGAGATAAAAGCCCACTATCCCACTGGCTGTTTATCCAGGATTTTATCGCTCTTAGTATGTAAAATTAACACTGTGCTACTACTTTCCAGATTCAGCTTATAACTTCTAGGCTCCTGATACACCTTTCCCTACTAATTTAAGAACACGGGAATTATCCCTGTCAATAATAACTCATTTTTTAATAAGTAAAACAGATTTTAGCTTATAGACAGTTTGTTTTGTTTTGTTTTGTTTTTTTTCTCTTAAGACCTATTCCACTGATATCCTTTGTGGCTGTTGCAACACTTGCCAATTTCTAACACCCTTTGAAGCGCGGACATCAGAACTGCACAGAGTATTTCAATTATACTGTTCTCACCAGTGCTATAGAGAGATGTATAGTCATTCCCCAACTCACATTCATTACTCTAGACCCCATACATTAAAGGATCATATTAGCCTTTTTGAGCCATTATTGCACTGGGAACTCATGTTAGATTGCTTGTCTGCTCCGACTCCCTAAATAATTTTCTGGTCTCCTTTCCACAACAGAGCTGTTCATTAACAGAGGCAGGATGCCTTTCTTGTTTCAATTTTGCATTTGGCTGCATTATAATGCATTTCATGTAAACAGGTCCAGCAATCCAAGAGGAGAGCTTTTTTGGCCCAGGATTACTTCTCCTCATCACCATTGATCATCATCATCCTAGAGTGCCTAGGCATCCTTTGAGTTAGAGATGGAAATATTCTTGATAAGTGTGTTTTGTCCATTTAATTTTTAACTTTGTTAAGTCCTTTATTGGTACTGCATAGGTCTGATGTTTTAAATGGTATGGCTTGTCACTCAGGAAAATGCCTTACCAGAAATCTAAAAAGAGTGTTGTATCTGAGTGGTTGCTTTTGGCTGGACCTAGACAGAGTGGTATACTATGGTGTACTCCATGATCCCCTTGTTCATGTTGTCCAGATCAGGGACTTGGCCACCACACCCTGTACTTTAAATCCATGCAGGCAGGGTGCCATGGCCCAAGTGAGGTGCAGAGGTTCTGCAACATCTTTCCCCCCATCCTTAGAGTTTAGCTGCCTGTGCTCAAAGCCAGCTCTGATACATGCAGTTGTGTAACCTTAGATCAGAGCTATGTGAAACAGAGCTGTGAGAAGCCTCACTGGGGGCCTCCCCGACTTTGTTCAGGAGTTGCTTTTACGCTCAGATCCTTGCTCCTTGCCTGAGCTATGTTACAGGTATGCCTGTGCCTGGCCCTGTACTTCGCTCATCCTGGCTTTGACCCGTCTGCCATGACTTCCTGGCCTGACCTTGGACCTGCTACAGGCTTGGCTGCTGATCGCTGGACTATGGCCAACCCTGGTCATCGTCACTGGACTGGCTTCCCTTCTGGGAAGGGAAGGGAAGGGGAAAAGGGGAAAAGGGGAAAAGGAGAAGAGAAAAGAATAAAAAGAAAAAAATTGTGAGAGTTTGAATCTTCTGACGCTTCACATGTCTACAGACTTGAGTGGTTAGGCTGGCATTTTTTAGGTCCACTTCTCAGAACATTCTGAAACCTCTAAATACTGGGATAGTAACACTGCAATCAGTAGCATAAATTTCACTTTAAAACCCACACGAATCAAGGATCATATGGTATTTCAGAGTTAATTGTTCTATAATGGTGTCATAGGAAATCAATTTAATAATGTTTAGATTGTCCTGCCATGAATACTAATCAAGCAATAAAGGAACTTCATTAGAACTAGAAATTAGTGTGTTTCCATGTGAGAATGCCATTTATATTATGTTAACTTCTGGATAATGCATGTTATGTGGAGTTTTTTTTGGATTCACTTAGAAGCAAAGATGACAAAGAGCCTACAGCACTGATGTGTGTGTGTATATATATATATATATATACCTTTCTCATTTCATTTTGGCTCAGGGAACTGAAATAAAAATTAAATTTTTCTTATCATTTAATCATCTTTAAATTAATATTATTGGCTAGTGTTACACTCCTTCTACATTTGGTGAATATGAAGGGTTTGTGGGTTTTTCAGTGACCATGACAAGGAGAAGGTAGAGACACTGAGTGCTGAATTAAAAGAGGAGGAAGTTTGTTTATCTTTACTGAATCAAAATGTTTACTTTTGATTTGAAGTATGTGTTCAGTCCTTACAATAATAGTTCCCACATAAAGCATAGAAGACTTAATCTGATATTTTGTAGTTTCTTTTTACTTCTCCTAAAGCAAATTTGTGTGCTTTTCTTCACCAAACTTGACGAGGGTTAGTCCTTTACACACACAAATCCCAGACATTCCCTGGAGACCTCCTTTCCTCTCGACAGTCTTCTTCCCTTCCACCTCCAAATCCCATAGCAGTTCAGTTCTTATAAAAGTTTCTATGTCATAGCCAGCCTGAATCTTTGCCAGTCTTTCCTGGTTAGCAAAGAGCAGTTCACTTTGAAGCAGATCAGACTATAACTAAAAACGTGGCAAGAGGAAAGAGAAAAATTACTGTACTATAACTGAAACTGGGTGAGTGGGTTTTTTTTCCCAAGGTCTTGCCTACCAAAGAATATGAAGAGTCTGATTCCCTTCCATGGCAGATGCTGAACTCCACCCTGATTCATGGCATTCTTCTCTGATTAGTGGAATTACATCAGTGTTAGGTCTGATGTAAAATTGCAGTGCCTCCAGCTGTTCAAGGACAGTCCTCTAAGGTTTTATCCACCCCACAAAATTAAACAAGAGTAGTTTTAGTAAGTCTAGAAGGAGTAGCAATGACATGATGGAAATGACAGTCACCATCCAAGTCCTCCAGGCTGTCAGTTGTATCACCTTCAGTCCTATGACTAAATTAAAGCTACAGTGGTTTCACATCTTCATTTTGATGAGCAGACATACTCCTAATATCTTTGATTTGATCCAAGTAATAACTACAGCTCCCTGATGTTATAAAGCAACATAAAAAGGAAATCCCATGTGTTCCTGGCATATGGTGTCTATGCTGTACTGTGAGACTGTAATTTGGGAAGGATGATACACTACTAAAAGAAAATTAACAGTGTTTTTCCAAAACATGTAAAAGCTGAGGTGATGCTGCTGAGACACCATCATTTCATATCTCTCTTGCTGACACAGCTCCTGTTGAAACAGTTTTATTAAAGTCATTACAGGGTCAATGGAAAATCTCCATGCATATCTGAAGTATTCTGAGTGATTTATGTGAGTCCGTGGATATTCATTATAATGATATTCTTTCATGTTTCCATTGACAGGAAGAACAATGTCACCGGTAGTGTCCAAAATAAATTATATCATCGTAAAGCTGGACCTTAAATGCAACAAAATTAAATTTAAGATAACTCTTAAAGTTTGACAATTAAGGAAAGTTAAAGGACATATTTCAGGTAGTACTTGTCACCCTAAATTGCCCTGCTCTGAGTAAGTGTTGACATGCAGTAGGCTTTGTGACACAGAAACAGACATATCATCTGTAATCTGTGCTATAAGTGCAAGGGAAAGAATGTAGTGAGAGAGCCTACTCTAAATTCTCTCACCTTGTCTGGTTTATAGGTACTCTGTATCAATACACTGTTTTCAATGCCGCGCGTCTCAGAGTACTGCAGTTTTCTGTATTAGGTGTTTGCTGTTGTCTGTAGCTATCAAAAGATTCTCTTCAGTGAGGGTTCATGTGTAAGTACTCATCATTATCTCCAGCAAGTCTGCAACTGGCCCAAGTGAAAACATGGAGTGCTCATGGATTTCCTGATAGAGTCTGCTTTTATATTGTCGTTTACGTAGGATGATGATAACTAAAGACTGAGATAAGAGTGCCACTGGGCTTCGGAACTCTGTAGCTAGTAGTAAGAGACTGTCAGCAGTTTGGCACCAGGACTATCACAATTGACTGAAGAGGAGCAAACCCCGAAAGGACAAGCAAAGAAGAGGTGAAATTATTTGCCTGAGGTTATTTAGCAAATCAAAAATAGAACTGAGAAGCAAATCTACCAGTAGAATTATGGCTTTATTTAAGCCAGCAGCAAATTTTCCCCTAGATTCAATGAGGCTAAGATTCATCCCACATATTATGGCTTCCCTGCTTCATTCCCCATTCCACACCAGGCCTGGCATACACCTTAATTTTAAAATATCGCAGGCCATATGCAATACAGTATGTTTATTTGGCTGAACATACAAAACCAAATTGGAAACTTGGTTCTGTAATCAGCTGAAACAGAGGTCAGCCAATTTCCTCATCAATGAAGCATTGAGAAATGTGAACGCTATTCACAAAGGTCTGAATCGTGTTGGCTATTAAATGTTCTGGATCAAAGTGCCACTTTCAGAGAAACAGTGGAAGTTAACATCAGTGGAGTAATCAGCATTTCTAGTACCACCATCGGGAACATTGGCCTATTTGTCCTCCGCTGATGATGTGCCAGAGCCCTTTCCACTCATTAAATATTCCAGGGCAGATTAAATTCTGCAAAACTTCCCCTTCCACTTTCCTTATTCTTTGTTTCCTTGCATGGTGGTTTCATGCAGCTGTTCATTCTCTAAAGCCTGAGTTTTTCTTTGAAAATGGGTGTGTAGCCATTACAGGGCCCCTAACTTCAGGATCCAGTCATATCTGTAGTAGTTTTCTCCAAAACATAGAAGATACTTTCTCACATCTGTGTCACATTTCTTGAAAACATGCACTGTTCCTGGGGAAGGGTGGCTGGGAAGAAGAAAATATGGTTAGAAAAGCCGGATAGGAGGGCCTGTTCTTTCATAAACAGCTAAAGCCATCAGAGTGATATTTTAGTTCTTTGTGTTAAATTGCTTAAGTTAAATGAAAACATAAACAAACAGGAAGAAGATCAAGCGACAGAGATTTTCCAATGCAGAAACCTAGCATTGTGCTGAAAGTAAGCATATGCTTAATATCCTCAAGGACACTATCTGGAAAAAAAAGCCAACATTGTGAGACTCCAACTTAATACACACAATTTGCATGCTATTATCCTTGATTTGCTGTTAAAAACGAGTGAAAACTTCAGTGCTTTAATTCAGTGATAAAGAGTGGGTTAATGAAGAAGGAGTGACTTTATTTTCCCAATTTAAAGCTGTACCTGGATGATAACCTTGTTGCATATCACATATTTACTATCAGGGCATGTAACTCTGCTCAGCCCAGCGATTTTGGTTAGTGAAACAGTACAGTTTAACAGTCCCATAGTGAACTGATGAAAACAGGTATAAAAATAATGAACCCTGGAGTTATGTATAGAGAAACACATTGCTCTTTGCTTTAGCAACTTTGCATTTATTTAGCTTCTTCATTGCAGGCCAAGAGCTATGCAGGAGGGAATGGAAACAAGATGGGCAGAATAAGTAGGCAGAGCAAAGTTTGTATAATCAAAGCATATCTACAGTTTCCCAGTAGACAGCAATCTTTGCTGAATATCAAAAGATTTATTTGGTACTTAATGGTATGTAAGAGATATGTGATTTTTTTTTTTAATTAAACACCAAATAGTCAGAAAAATGTATCCGATTTTTTATTTCCATTAAATTCACCCTTTAATGAGTGCTTCTGACTGAATTCTTTTGTTGACTTTTTTCAGTAGACTGGTACAGTTATGCTCTAATTTAAGTAGCTTTATTATCTCTATGGTCATATGGTCTCACATGCTTAGTCCTTTTTTCTGGTGCTGAGAATTCAGTACTTAACTCAGGGCAATGGAGAGAAAATCTAGTTCAAGAAGCAAACCAGCTGCTTTTTTTTTTTTTTTTTTTGCTTATGCCAAGAGAAAAGAAGCAATTTCCATAAATTTCAGATTTGTATGCCAGGGATGATATTAAATTTGCCTTGGAAATATGTATTCATACATATCACCACATGGATGTACTTTATCTATTCTGAAACAACGCAGGTGTTTCTGAAGCAGATCATGACCGTATTAATGAATTGAAAAGTTCAAGATCTGAGGACTGCTGAAAAGTTGATTGCTTTCTTAAAACACTCTAATCAATTAGAGTGAAGATCACAGAGCAACACAGATTCATTTGATTCATTATCAGATTTAAAGATTTTCATAGAACCTTCTCTGCCAGCTTTGGTTTTCTTTTTTATTTAGATCATAGAACTGTGTATTAAGAATGCCAATCCTTTTCCCAGTGGTTACAGGCATAATATTTTTGAAAATGAATAGGTAAATGGTTTGAACCTGTAGTTCAATGTCCAATTTACCAGTCTGGGCTTGCCCTAAATCTTTTGGTGAAAAAATAAGAACACTGAATCAAATCCACTGATTTGGAAATTCACTGGGGAGGAAAAAAAAAAAAAAAAGAAAAAAAACCCAACAAAAACAACAAAAAACCCCACCCAAACCCCCAGAAAAGAGGTTATTTAAAGAAGTGATGGAAAAAAAACATCGGGATAACAAGAGTGACTGAAAAACAATTAATGACCTGCAGTGTGATTCAGACAAACAGTTGTGTCAGAAAGTTGTTCTGAGAGGTTGTGAACACCTAAATTTGCCCTCTAGCTCATTTTATTTTGACTCTGAGAGCATCCATCATCCATCCATCCATCCATCCATCCATCCATCCATCCATCCATTCCTTTCCCTCAATAACTAATATTTTATGGCTAATATTGATTATATGATGTCTTTGAATTAGTTGATTATTGATTATATGATGTCTTTGAATTAGTTTCTACTTAATCCTCTAGTTATGGTGGGGTTTTTATTCATTTATTCAGAGTCTGTACAGTACAAAAAGGTCATATGTGAGCCAAGTCCTAAAAGGTGCTCAGCCAGTAATCAGGGGGAGCAGAAGCTTGACCAGTGTTCATATAATTGGATCCTACCTTTATGGGGTCAGGTTAGTCCCTAGTTTTCCATGCCACATTCTGTGTTTTATCGCAATTGTTAACTGCATTACTTAAGGCCCAAACCCGTGGAAAGTTCTGTCAGTGCTTAACTTTAGGCATATGATTATTTTCCATGAATTCAAGAAATCTGGTCTGAGTATAAATGTTTCTAAACTTAGAATGATGGAGAACATGCCTTTGTGACTTAATTAAATTAAATCAAATCTCTCTCTCTCTCAGTTCACCTCTATCATAGCTTTGCAATTTAGTCCTGTAATACCTAAATTCAAACTAAATGACTCAAACAGATTTGGATATTTGGCTTGGTTTATTTCTAATTTCTTGGCTGCGCTTCTGCTAACAGACATTTTCACCAGTGAAACAGAGAAAATCTACCTGTCTTATTGGGCTTTTTCTGCCTGGCTTCATTCACTGGGAACAGATGGGAATGGCACAAAGAAGATCTTAGAGCAAAAGAAGCTCTAGCAAAAAAGCGCAGGAGGTGCATTCTGCATAGCTTGCATATTCATTACAACATTAGACCATTCTGTTACTTAGAATTCAGAGCTGTAGAAACACTACAATATATTGTGTGTGAAAAAATCCGAGATCACTAATAGATAAGCTAGAGATCTAATCAATTTTGCTTTCTGCCCCACCCCCATATTTATGTGGCACTAGGCTGTGTCTGGTGTATACTAAATAATCCATGTTCATCTTTAGACTGACCAGAGTATTAAATTCATCTTTAAAGAAAAGGTAATTTACTGAAATGAAATAATGTACTTTCTTGTACATTCTCGCTTTTTCTAATTGGATGCTGTCCACCCTGATGGTTGGTAGTATTGATTCTTAACTGATAATAGATGCATTTCTATAGCTGACAGGTTGCAGCACTTGCAGCACTGCTGGCAGTTTCATGCACGTAGTTCTTTTACTACTTACAAAAGTTTATCATCCATATGATGTTCAGGCCTGCAGTTACAGAGAGTCTGACACACAAATTGCCTTGGTTCTGCCACACATTGCACGGATTAGAAGTAAGAATGTGATGATAGCTACACTGAGCAGCACGTACGAACCCCTCTATGTCCTCGAGTTCTGGTGCCACAGAGCACCGAGCCTAGGCACTGGAGATGAGGGGATGATTTAGGATTGAAACATGTCTTGATACAACCGCATCATGTCTTGGATTCAGGGTGCAGCTGGAGGATGCATCCACACTGAGGACCTTGAAAACACTCTTGGCATCTCAGATGACAAAGCCTACAAGTTTCTCCGTGTTCTTTGCTATTACAGCTTATTGTTATTAAAAGCAATGTAATTGTCTTATTTGCACGTTTTGTACACTTCAGGGTTCAGTCTTGCTTCTCCTGGTCCCGTTCTGTCTTCACAGCATTTCATTCTTCTTAGATGATTTTTTGACTGGACTTTATTTTCAGTTTTCTGAAATCTGTCCATATATTTTGTACATAATTATATATAGAGGGATATATAGATATACATACTTCGTAAATATGTATAGATGAAATCCGTTCCATTTGAGTGTACTTTTTGTCCAGCAGAATTCTCATATTTCAAAAAATTTTCCTTTCTCTTTTTTAAGGCTGAATTTTGTCATGTCTAGTAACCTGTGCTCCATACCTTTCTTCTGAAATCTGTAATGCTACTTGTACTGATAAGGACCCAAGGGAGGCAGAAGCTACCCTAGAAACTGTTTATGCAGTTTCATACTGTATCATTAGTCTTTAGCTTTTATGTCTACACATACAATTAGTTTTGATCAACTGATGGTTAAATTGTACCAAGAGGGTTCATGATGCAAATTTACTATTTTTTTGTCCTCTTGGTTTATAATTTTTTTTTTCTCATTTTAGCCTTTCCTCTGAAGGAAAATATGTACTGAGATAAACAAGACTTTGCCGTGAAGTATGTAAAGAGTAAAACCTGATTGCTCCTGCATTCAGGTTTGGGGAGGAATAAAGGCCATATATTTTAGTTTTAGTCTCCATGCAAAGAGCAAATGAACTAACTTCTCTTTCTTCTCACTGGATATGAATCTGTGGGCAAGATTGTTGCATGTCACTGGCCAAAACCACAGGCATAGTTATGTGATTTTTCAATAACAAAGAGTATTTCTTTTCCTCTCTGTCTCCGCACAAGGAAGGATTTGACTCTGTCCCAGAGTTCTGTTCTGAGCAGGTACTGTTGTGTTAGTGATGCAGCTGATCGTTTTTCTCATGGATATAATAGAAGCCTAGAGGATTTCTTTTCCTTACAAATTCTTTTATATTTAATTTGTTAAATCTTTTGCTTATATTTAAGACAGGTCTTCTCTACATGCTCAAACAAATAAAAAATAAGTCTGACTCCTCTTTCCTGTTGTTAATGCGGTTGTTTTGTTGGAAAACCTGTAGTGGAAATAAGATTCTTCATCACAAGAATGATGTGTGTCACAAATATTGTTTATAGTCTTTGTGGAAAGTACTGTGAAAAAGCCCCACTTTTTCTTGTGTCAGACGCATTTTCTTCCTAGATTTTGACTTGAAATATCTAGTGATAATCGGGAAACAAAGCAAGACAGTAACCCGATCTTCAGCCTTCTCTTCCCTTATGATTCCTAGTTCAGGGTTCTCTGTAGCTTTCACTGTTCAAGCTTGCTTTTCCCTACTTTGTTCCAGCCAGGCCTAACTCAGCCTAACTCAAAACCATTTGTCTTACCACAATACAGAGAAGGTTTTTCTTACTCCTTCAAAAAAATTTCATCAGTAAACAAAAATGCCTGGGCCATTTTTCAGTTACTGGACAGTAATGTGTTCCTGTCATTACTGGGTAAAGAGAAATGCAGACTATACCATGCATCACTGTTGAAGCGGAACTACAGCGTGTGTTTCACTTACTGTCTCAAACAACTTAGTGTTGTCATAGGTAGAGACTATGAATATCCACGTGTTGTTTCAGCAAGGCTTCTAGTGCCCATTTTTCACTGATTTTTTTTTTACTATTTTTATTCCCTTACTAAATAATGAGCAGGAGAAGCCCTTTCTCCAGAAAACGTGTGAGATGAGACAGTGCAGATGTGGTTTGACTGTGTCATTTTAAAATAAACAGGAGGCAATTTTTCCTGATACACAACAGCTGACTGATATCAGTTCTATTTGCTATCTTTACTATTAGAAGAATGATCTATTAGGACTTTTCTTTTCTTTCCCCTAGAGAACCCTTAAGTAAAAGCTCCAAGGACATTTTCAAATAGACTGTAATAGTTCAGACATTCTTATCAGCAGGACATTATGAAACTGTGCTGGCTTTGTCGTACTTTTCTTACAAGCCTGTGAGGCTTTTATCATAACATCAGCAAAGGAAGGGCAAATTCTATGCATGTAAGTACGAAAACAACACTACCAAACTGCCTGGCACTAGCATATAGGCAGCTGTAGATGACTTTGCAGCTTTTCTGAGTACCCAGTCTTCTGTACCTATTGTCTGTAAGTTACTTGTTGAAATTCCATTTGTAGAGAAGAATTTGTCCATGCTCCAATGAAAGCTGCAGCTGATTCATTAGAGGATAACATGCCTCCTAAAATACAATGAGCAACTTGTGGTCTTAATGATGAGGCTAGTAATATTTAGAAAAAATATTCAGCATAGCCAGCAGAGGGTAAGTAGTTTAGTATCTTTGTAAAGACGAAATAAAATCAGTCTCTCCTTGCTCAAACCAACATATCCTGGAATTATTCTACTCCTCTGTTTTTCTGTTGGGCTTTGTTTGGGTTTTTGGGTTTTTTTTTTCACTATAAATCAGAGCCTGATTTTGCTTATTCCTTGTAATTCCTTATTTATGTGTTGTATATTAGGGACAGACAAAGCGTGTCCTTTTCATTATTGTTTATAACAAATTACAGAAAGATAAATAGGTACGTGTGGTTTATCTACTGTTCCAAGCAAGTCAACAACAGAATTAAGGATACAGCAGAGTTGCATGTTTCTCAGTACATAAACCCTCCAGATACTCACAAATACTGTTTCAGAGTAGATCATTAAAGTCTTAAGTATGCCAAATCCTGCACTGCTATGACTATAGTCTCTTTTGGCTTTGGAAAATAATAGCGGATAGTTTAAGCTGTATCTGCTGTAGAATGGCATTAAACCCAAATTTATCCACCTACTCAGGAATCAGAATTTAAGCAATAGAATAGGCAAGTAAATTCTTATTACATGTTAGAGCCACTTCTTCTATTTTATGTCCATTCATGCTGCGTGAACTGTGCATAAAATCACTATTTTTTTCTGATTAGCTTGCACAGCTCCTTGTTGAATCACATAAATGTCTATTGCACCACATCCATTGTTTTTATGACACAGTTCTTTGAGTGAATTTTTCATTTCTGTTTACTTGAAATTCACCTTTTTGTGTGTCCGCTTTTGTGGCGATCATTGGACAATAGAAGTGTTGGACCATACAGTGCTTGAGAACTGCACCATAGAGCTTAGAGACAGGGAAAGTGAAATGAAACATGTTATAGCTCTAAATTACCTCAACAAGATAATGTTTCAGCACATTAACACTGATATTTTTAGACTGCAGTTTATGGTACATAGTTGTCAGTCTAGCGGTTTCAAGTATACCACACAGACACATACTGTCATATGCAATTATACTGTGATGTGCTGTGAAGGTAAAAGAGCAAAGGTCCAGAGATTTAAAGCACACAATAGACTGATATGTTTTCTTTATGGAAAAGCAATCACTCAAAGCAGAAGCACTTTATATTTAAAATATGATACTGATAATTTGTAATATGTTATAAATTTATGTGGTAATTCACAGAATTGTAAAAGTGTAGGCCGCTGTCCAGAGGAGTTTATAGCATCTGTTACAGGTGTCCCAGGCTACTCTGAGCTCCATTAGTATTAATGGTGCTTTGCTTGGATGTTGTGCATAACAGTTCCTAAATTCCTGTGACTTTCATTAGCTACATCATCATAACATACAGCAACAACAGACTAGGACATTGTTGGTAATATTGTGATTTGCCTTTTTCCTTGTAACTCAGCAATGAAAAAAGCTATCTTGTATCCAGTTCTTTTATTGTTCAGTTTCGTTGATTTCCTTGACTTAGTGACTGTATTGAGAGTTTTTTGAGTTTATTTTTCTGGGATTTAAAATGGTTGTGGTCAGCTCAAAAACATAAGCAGAACAGTTCAGCTTCTATCTCAGTGTCTATGCTTTGACTGTCTGGTAAACAAAAATGAAAAACAAAAATGTTTATGACTTTGTACACCTAAGTAAGGGGATTTTGTCTAAAGAAAAGTTTGTTTATTAAAAGTTCCATTTATGACCTTTAAAAACATGATGTACATTATTCAGAAAGCAAAGAACAGTGACAAGCCAAGTATTCTTTTCACTAGAAACACTCTTCTGAAATGATTTCTTAATAAAAAATCTGAAGAGATACCAAGGACAATAGAAATATAATGTTCCTCAGAGAGGGAAAAAAAGGCATTATTTAACAAAAATGCTGGCACTGCATTGAAGGAATTCAAGAAATTCACAATAATATAATAGTGAATTAAATTTGCCTATTGTGCTTTCCTAACAAAACTTTTATTTATTTCTGTTTGCCACCTGTTTCATCTGCTTGTCATTAGATGCTGTATTTTTTTCCCATGTGTTAATGGTTCTTCTTCAGATAATCACCATCTTAAAGCATAAAGTAAGAGATTTTTCCTATTTTTATTTCTGAAGTTTTTTCTTCATGCAAAGAAAGTGAAAATTATGGGTATACAAACTGAAAGTGTTATAACTGTTACCTTGATTATAAAGGTCCATATAGTTGGCTTAGTGATATGAATTTGGCACTAAAAATTTCAGATTTTAGATCTAACACATTCTACTGTGCTACAGGAATCATGGACTCCTGTGGTATTACATGCTTTAACAGCAATGGAAGATGTGATGTTACAGAGCTCGTGTTAGAATGACTAAGAACTGAAAAGAAATAAAGTGAAACACTATTATAGTTACATTTTAGCAATTAATTTAAAAGTATAGTCTGGAACACAACAAAATGGGATTATTCTCCTGGTGAATTAAATATTAACTTTGATTAACTTTGTGTTGCTGTACCACTTAATCCTTGACATTGACCTAGTTTTCTCTTTAATTATTTGAAAAAGTTATTGTGTAGAGACTTATGTCCATGTTGTTTGGAGAAAAAAAAATCATACTGTTGTGGGCTGTAATTAAAATAACTCGCACTTACTGAAAGTTTTAGCTTCAACCATGTTAACTCCTTACAAGCTTGCAAGGAGGCTTGCAAGCAGCAGCTTATTTTAAGCCGATATGAAGTCTAAATTAAGGTCATATTCAATATATACATAGTGATAGAATTAGATGGGATGTTGGCAGAGTACTGGTGTAGGACAGTGGAGATCTCTGTTCATTTCCCTGCTCGGATAGCAGATACTGTGACTGACCTTGGATAAAACAGTCTGTCTCAGACTTCAGTTTCCCATCTGTGAAAGGGCACTAATATCTTCCTACCACAGAGGCATGTTTTGAAAATAATGTCAGTTCATGACAGTGAGACAGTTACTCAGTGATGTTTATAAAGATACTACATAGTTTCACCAGCTGTAATGCCAGGTGGTGACACAGGTTATGAATAGTGTGCCTCAGAAGGAGGTATTCCACCTACTAGAACAGGTTGCTCCTGTACAGCATCTCTAGAGCATGGCTAAATTCCAGCTTTATCATCTTTATATTCATACTATATTTTTTTTTTTTCTGTATTCACTAACTCTAGCACTTTCTGTTCCGTGTTTTTCAGTTATATTTGAATTTACTCTCCCTGATGATTTTTTTTAAGTCTACAAATTAAGACTAATCGTGACTGACTAATAAACCCCTACAATGGAAGAAGGCTCAGAGGAGATGGGCAAGGAGATATGCCCATGAAGCTCAGGGAATAATGCAGGGTGTGACTGACCACAGCTGTTGCAAAGAAGCTGACTTACCTCAACACCAAGGGGACCAGAGAGTGGCCTTTGTTAGGTAAACAGCTATTGACAGTTGAGTGGATCAACTGGTGGTGTAAATGTTTCTCCCTGAGTTCATTCGAAGAGTGTGAATGTCTCCCTGAGTTAGCCAGACCAGCACGGGGCAGGGGGTGTGTGTGAATACGTGGCTCAGCCCAACATAGAGTATAAAACCTGAACAACTAACAAAAGAATTTTGGAGAGAGCAATGGCCTCGAGCTAACTTCAACCGACATATGCTTTCCTGGCAAATTGGGATACCAGCATCATGATGGTGAGCATGTTACAGAGACTGGTAATGGGAATCACATTGGTACTGTGATTGAACTGTTCATTGCAATTGCTATATATGCATTTTGCTAAGTGTAACTTACATTTGTACTGTGTTATGCAATATGTTTTGTATCGCTCTGCTAAATCAGAAATCCTGTGTAACATAATCTTTAAATAAATAAATTTGATATTAAACATTACACCCTCCATGTGTGGAATATCTAAAAGAACCTTGTCAGATTGGGCTTTCACTCCCAGCTTCTGAAATATGTAAAAGGCAGTGGTGGCTAACACAAGTGACTAAAAATAAACTTTGGAGTAGATATTCCTCTGCCTTTTAAGAGGCATCCGTCAACAATTTTGATCTCTGAACACAATGGCTTTTTTAACATGCAGAGTTTCTCTTTTGTTTTCAGAGCAGTTCTTTAAGCATCCCAAAGTTTTTAGCTGCTATGCAGGGTCCATCTTCTGGCAGCTCTATTTGCTTTTCCTCATGTTTTGCGTGGCCAGCATCTTGCAGAACAAGAGATGCAAGAGGATGAGAGATGCTGTTGTTGGCAATAAGAAAGTTGCAGTGGTGTATAAAATGTAAATGGTCATACTAATATAGGCCTCAGCTGGTACCACATCATCTTAAACAGGTGTTCCATACAAAGACCTGTTATAAAAATGAATTTAAACCTAAATATTACCACACTGCAGAGTCAGATGGTACTTCAAAAGTCTGTTTATTTTCAGGCTGTGTTACTAGCTCCTGATCACCAGAATAATCCCAAATAAGATAAGGATTTGCATTATATTTAAAAGAACATAAAAGGGCAACAATTCACAGCTTCTTGTGATAACAGTTCATGTGCGGACTTCAAAATATAAAAGTATGTCTTTGCAGAGTACACTCCAGACAGGAACTACAAAGTGTTATACTTTGTGTTTGGTTAAGGATTGCCTCCAAACAGTGCTGAAGAATCTTTTCTTACTACTAAGACTAAGTACATGCTGGTCTGTCAGTATGGGTCAGAAATGATTCTCAGTAGAAAGAAGGAAGGATGGAAGGAAGAAAATGCATCTTTTTAAAGATATTTTCCACTTTGTTGATGTTAGATATGAACAGCTACAGTCTTTTCTGTCAAATATTTCAGACTAAGAAACAGAAAGTTTGTTTGCAGCTAGGACTTTGTCTGAAGGCTGAAATTCAGTCTTCATAGTAGGTTTCTAACTGGAACTATAATTCCAAACTATGTACCAGTAACCTCTAAAGAAAAAGACACATTAATTATAGAAAATTCAGTTACTGATCTCTACAAACCTTTGGTTTTCATTAACGTTTCTTTTTAAGCATTACAAGCAAATCTAGGTGGAGTTCCTATCTTGTGACAGACGAAGGTAAAAGATAACGTGCCCAGACACTTAAGATGGCTCTAAATGTAGCTGACAATGGATAACCTCACCAGATCCCTTTCTTCATTGCTTTTTTATTATTGTAATTTTTCCTCCTATCTGTAAGCCACAGTTTTGTTTCATCAGTAGTTAGGCAAAAGATGTCATGAGTCGCTGTGATATCCATGGTTTGTATTGCTCATGACCTGCCAGTATGACACAGGAAGAGGTTGGAGTGAAATATTTTAAGTGGTTATGTTAAGAATTTCTACTGTTTAATATTTGCTTACTGTGACTGGATGGAACTTATGGGTATTTTCCCCTTAGACTATGTGCTTATAATGAGAAAACCATTCAGTAGACTTCCTGAAGGAAGCATAGTTCAAGGTGAAAGTCTGCTATACAGAAAGACTACATTAATAATAAGTGCACTCAACAGCTCAGTTCTATGTGCACTTAATCACAGCTGCAGAGCTCAGTACTAACCTTAATCCAGTACTGCCTTTAGCTCCTAATAGTGCTTTCAAAATTGCGTACCTGTCAAAGAATATGAGATCTACTACTACTTTAGTAGCTCTAGGCATTCCCTAAGTTCTTTCTATCAGTCTCATAATTCACACCTTTTGATTTGCATCAAAACATGTTAAAAGATGGCAGTATTTGAACATCAAACTGTTATGTGGCAGTGTCAAAAATACTGTTGTTTCATAAAAAAAGGTATAGATCTAAGTAAAAAATTAAAAAAAAAAAAAGGATTAGCAGGGAGTCTCAGGCTTTGAGCAAAATACAAACCAATGAAAACAATGAAGTGAATAAGATTTTACTGAAAATCCAGATGGAGTCTGCCTGAATCCACCTTGGTTTCAGAATTTAGTTTGGAAATTCCACAGAACTGGACAAAATTTGAATCTGGGGTTCCAGCTGCTTCCAAGAATAGAGTTAAGGTTCTTGATGTAAAACCTTTGGCTGGGGCTGCATGGCTAGAAGGCGCGTCCCCTGGGTGGTGGATAGGGGATCCCTCTCTGGAGGGTGCACCGGATAAAATTGAAGAAGGTGCCGCCAACCAACGCAGCCTAAGGGAAGGCCACCCTGATAGAAAAACCACTGGCCCTCCAAGTCATGGGGGTTGGGCAGGAGGCCAACTACCTCCTCCCAGAAAAAAAAAAAAAAAAGTTGCAGAAACGACGAGCATCAGAAATGGCGGAGATGGAGAAAATCGGTAACGAAGTGAGGAGGAGGAGATGGAGCTGGATCGGTCGTGTCCTGAGGGGGAAACCGACAGAAGACTGCGCTGTGGCCCTTGACTCCAGAGCACGCAGCAGCGGACCGGTCAAAGTGGAAGAACGATGTTCGCGCCTTGTGTGCCTCCTCGCACTGAGAGAATTCAGATTCAGATTCTCGACGTAAAATAGTCTACACAGCACAATTTAACACAGGCAGAGCTAATCTGAGCACTGACTTGATTTTCTTTGATAGCACTACACTGAGCAGTATAATTGTATTGCTATGGCTCAGCCAAGCAGCAGATTGGAAAGCCACACTATCATCAAAACTATTACCTATTTCACTGTATAAGGTAGTTCACTTAGAGCTATTTGGGGTATATCTGTGCATACCACTTCACTCTCCTGTGCTTTAGCATTTCTGAAGAGTTTGACCACATTTTTCCTCAAAATATAGGGACATATGGATTAAGGTCTGCACTAGTGAAAATGTCTAAAAACTGTTGAGGGAAATTACTTTTTAGTTTATTAAATTAGTAAATAACCCAAGTCTTTTGTAGATACGGAGTTACGTTTTCTAAAATTTTTCTTGGTTGTGGTTAGTTTAATTCTCTCCATTTCAAAAGTAATTATGATGAAAGATTAGGAATATGAAATCTTAGTTTCTTTAGGGAATTTACAGAGCAAATTGATATACATAAAAAGAACTTGGTATTATTAGGCCAAATGCAGTTGTAGGATCTTTTGGTTTTAACTATGAAATTTTTCCAGAAACTAGGTATGTCAATTACTATACAGACAAAGATGATTTTTAAAGTAACAGTCTGTAGATATGTAGGAAAACATGCATGTTTACCGCTACACTTTCTTATATGTATAAATACAGGCTGAGATCAGCATGCTTATGACAGGCTCTGCTAAGGAAGTAAAGGGATTCGTAACAGACATTGGAAAAAAGGCAAAATCAGATTCACAATGCATCGGTGCACATGCATTTCTCAAATGGATAAAAAGTATGAATTGGCATCAAATTTTCATAAGAAAGATGGGGTCAGCTTGCCCTTGCATGCTATTGAAAGCTGTCAGTCATGTAAGGCAAAGAATACTCTAACAGATTGAACTTGTTGATTGAAAAACTTTTTCCCTTGATGGAAGCAGAGTAAGATTTTCCTGGCCTTGACAGAAAGAAGCAATTAACTAGGAGTTTTCGCTCATCTAGAAAAGAAAAACTCTTGAAGAAAAAATTATTGAATGCTAGGAAGCTGGCTGTGTAATTCCAAGACCTAGGCCTTCCCACAATGAATTTTTTTGTCTGCATAAAATTTAGGATATGTTTTCCTACATGTCTACAGACTGTTACTTTAAAAATCATCTTTGTCTGTATACTAATTGACGCACCTAGTTTCTGGAACTTCTGAGTGATGAGTTTCAAGTCACACTCACTTTTCTACTTTCTTCTTACCATGTGTGTCAGCTAAAATGCAAGTTTTCCTTCATTTGCCTTGCCCAGGATGGCAAACAGGTATGAATAAATATCTGTTATCTTTGGCTTGATTTCTTTCTTAAAAAATCTAGCTTCATTTAATACATGATGCTATCCCATTCCGTCCTAACTTAATTTTTGTGACAGTTATGGGTTGATTATTTTCCTTTCTTTTTAACTTAGACAGCTCTGCCAGTTTACTTGAATTTATTGATCACATTTCTTAAGAAACAGCTAATCCTCTGATACCAGTGAACAAGCCATCCCTCACAGTTCAGAAATATTCAAAATTATATATAGGCACAATAAATGTCAAATTTAAAGATGGTTTTTGAACTATATTTTTCTTTCCTGTATACACATTCTTTCACAATGATTGAGTTGTTTTCTTCTAGTCTTTTGTGATATGTGTCTTTGCGTGATACTTTTTAAAAAAATGGTCTTCAAGACAGTGCTGTACTATGTGCTTCTGCAAATGTTAAGCACAAAATCAAAAGTATAATAGAGCTGAAAATAATATTACCTCAGCTGTTCCTTCCACCATCGCACGTGCTATTGTTAAAGAGAACACTGTATTCATTTATCTTAGAGAGCTTGCTTCATACCCAATTCTGAAGGATAAAAAGAAGGGGAGAAGGAAGAAGAAAAGAAGTTCAAGGTTAATGCAGCAGTCCAGTCAGTATTTTATTTTAGCTCAGAAGGATATTTTCAAAATGCATCTCCTCAATATCCCTGCAGACTGTGCTTTTGGTTTGCATTGCGGAGTGATTTTGGATTGTGCAAACTAGATTCTTCTAGGTGAAGCTAAACTGAAAGATTCTCCCCAGAAACGTACCTGATGCTCTCCAACTGCTAATGGGATTGGTTCTACACAGACCAAACTGGGGCTAGCCCAAAGTAAAACCCCTGAAATGCCTATAGCATTGATGTTGAAACCTCAGCACTAACTGTTCTATTCTACATATTGGCTCCCACTGTGCTGCACTGCAGTACTTGCTAATGTAGATATAGTGTGATTCTGTTCCTGCTTTGTGTAATGTTGCCTATCCATCCCTCACACAGCTGTTGCCTGAGAGCTGTTGTAGCAGATCCCAGTGTGAGGTAGATGAGAAACAAAATTCTTCCAGGGGAAGGAAGGTTGAGGCTACATTTCAGCAATTAAAATTGCTCAGTGTAGAGGATGCTTTTGGAACTCTATTACATAGAGAACCCAGGAAGAAAAAGAGAGTAAACTGGATTCCTGTAAGAGAGATGAATCAGCAGTAGGAGACAACTCTTCAGAAAAGGAGCATTTTTATGTGACTGGCCAGGACTGAGCAGAAAAAGCATAGATGCAGGCAGAAGCTGGCAACGTCTTTGCTTTCTCTGATATTTTCTGGTTTGGTTTTGGAAAGAATAAAGTTGTTAGCGGAAAGAGACAGTCATAGGAGGGCACTGCTTCTTCCTCTGCATGCAGTTTTTTTCAGTGGCATCAGTCATCACGCATAGTTTCTTATATATTTCTTCAGTGTGTGTTAAAAATAACTTACTTTGTGTTGAGCAAGATTTTGAATTCAAGGCTAGGACAGAAGTATCACCATTTGCAGACAGTCAGTCTGTGTGGTGACCTGCCAAGCCACAGATATCACATATGCTGAAAACTTGTATCCCAGTCACGGGGCACTTTTGCTACACTCAAGACCGTCAAGACAAAAAAACCCATGAAACAGTTCTCCAGGAGAGCAAAGCCAACATCACTAAGACCTTCACAACATCATCAACTGACTGCAGTGTGAAACCTAACACTTCTTTTTGGATGTTTCTGCAGTAAGTGCAGTAAATTTTGAAGATATGGAACGATCAATATGAAGATTACTCTTTTTGGTAGTGCTTCTATTCATAGATTAATTCAGTGATATTTTGGAACTACATGAATGGAGCATTTCTGTTTAAATGGCTTTTGGTCTGCCACAACATTCTTACCTCGATTTGGAGAGAGATGTATTTAATGGATGGACTATTAAATAGATAAGGAATTGCCTGGAGGGCTGCATCCAGAGAGTTACAGTCAACAGCTCAATGTCCAAGTGGAAAACAGTAATGAGTGGTGTCCCTCAAGGATCCGTACTGGGACCAATAGTATTTAGCAACTTCTTTAATGACATAGGTAGTGGGACTGAGTGCACCCTTAGCAAGTTTACAGATGACACCAAGCTGAGTAGTGCAGTTGATAGACTGGTGGGAAGGGAAAGTGCAAAGGAAGCTGTCTGGCTTCAGTGTAAAGAATTAGGTTTTGCTTAATACTGTTGTGAAATCCAGAGATATGTGTCGTTGAAGGATGCAGAAAAGGTCCCTTCTTAGGATGCTCTGTGTCAGGTAACTTGCTCCTCACGCAAACACCCAACATGTTCCCCAGAGCCCACTTCTTGTCATCCCAGATGTTGCCATTTCAATCTTGTTCAACTCCTGCCTTAAGGATTGCCTGCTTTTTAACTTAGGAGGTAAATAAGATCTCTCTTGAGGGCCTTGTGAAAGAGGGTTGACTTGCTTCTGCTTGGTTGATGCACTTGTATCTTACCAGAGGGTAGTAAGAGGTCAGTGTTTAATGGTAGAAAATCCTGAAAATGTTTAAAATCTTCCCCCCACTGATCTTTATATAGTGTGCTTCGTGAAAGCAACTTGCAGAATGGGGTGCTTGAGATTTGCTAGCTATTCTGAAATTATTAAAACTATGGAGAGAAGAAGGTAAAGTGAATGGGAGTCTATTTTATCAAAATGCAAGCATGAGAAATTAGTCATTATGTCTGGGAAGAAATCAAATTACAGAGAGTGGATCAACATATCATACAGTTCTGTCTCAGTCTGGTTTGTCTTCAAGGTGATTTCTTTGTTCCAGTCACCTTGCAGGCTCATAAATTCCACTGGCAAAGGAGAGTTCACATAGAACCCTAGACTTGGGACCTGGTCTTTGGATTTTCTTTCCTGAGAGGACATGATGTGGAGTCCTTTCGGTACCCCTTTCTTAAGAGGGTCTTTTTAAGATAAATTTACAACTATAGACTTTCCTTTATTTAGATCTGAAAACTGATTTCATCAGGTCATCAACTCATGTCTCAGTTCCTTTGTCCTGTAATACTGGGGATGTCTGTTACATAAAAATAACTTTGAAATGCTCTTTTCTGCTAGACAGACTCAACTAAACACAGTAGCTAGTTAATGGCAAATGCACTCTTACTTGATGCTAATGAAAAAACTAATTATATTCTAATTTGGACTATCATAAACAAAACATATCTTCTGCAAGTAAAAGTCCTTCTGTACCTGACCTGAGAATTACTCTGTTTCAGCTGCCATATATTTATATAATGTTTTATAACCCATTTATTGAAACCACATTTTACGCAAATATAGATAAGAAGATGAACAGTTACTGCTTGTTCACAAGGAATCTGCACACAATGGCAAACACATATATGGGAGTTATACAGTTTCTTGAGTAGCTTACTGAATTGGACAGATATGTGACAACCATAATGTATGGAGTCAACAAAAGACATTGACACTGTGAAAAGCCTTAACAAAATTCTAATTTTAGCAAATCCATGAAGAAGCAGAACAATCACATGCCTAATTTTCTCCCTCAAGTTTCATACACAGTCTTCATTAGGAATGGTTTTGTTGACATTGACATTGACATTGACATTGTCCTAACTGTGCATCCATTAGCAGATACTTATGGGGCTGTATAACAATGTCCTCTGCAACAGGAGTAGACAGAGCTCACTGCCTGAGTGATCCCTTCCAGTCATTATCCCCAGCATTCCTTATAATGATGAGAACAGAATTAGCCCAGTGCTAGATGGTTTGAAGGATCCCAACCATAGTGTACAGCTTAAAATTTGTTTTTATTTTTCCTAAATTTCATCTACACCCTTCTTTTCTCTTTTTTTTGGGTAGCATGCAAGTTTAGGTTCAGCTCTGGAGAGTGTAGCAGTTGCAACTCTAGCTGCTTTCAAACCTCAGGACACCCTTAAAAGTCTGAAGCACAGATTTTCATGTCACTTAGTATTTTCTCTAAATGGATTCTTCTTCTAAATTATATTATTCCTCTAATGATTGATCAACAGACACTAAGAGTCTTTGTTATAGAGGCTTCTTATATGCAATAAATCACAACAAAATAAATTGGTATTACAGCATGTTGAAGTAATTCAGTTAAAGTTGTGAGCCATTAAAAACTTTTCCATGAATCAATTTAGCAGAGCTTAATTTTAAAAGTTAATAAGAAAGTTAACTCTCAAAGTCACCCTTACACTACCCACACCGTTACTTTTTTGAAACTTCTGATATCCAACACTGCTCACGTGCTCACGCATCCTCAGCTGTCCTGTTCATCTTTTTATATTTCTTATTGATGCTGTAGAAATCTCTGATGAATGCAACACCAACTTCCTTTTTCTATTTAAGTACAATTCTTTCTCTTAGCTATTATACTTTATTGCAAGATGAATGTATGTATGATTTTCCAAAACCCCTTCATGGTGTCAGAAATGCAGAGGTACTTAGCTTTCTTGGATTATCCAGGAAATGTAGTCATTGAACAGGTAGTACAAGGAAATGAAAGAATGGGTATTAGACTTACAGTAAATTCTGTATTTTGACCTAATTATGCTTAGAATCTACTGTTTGTAAGAAATTTGCCTTTGTGATAGCACTTAATGGCTCACAAGGCTTGCGAAGAATCCCTCACAGCTGATTGAGGTTCTGATTCCTTCACATCATTTGTTCAAATGCTGATGGACTTCTACTGATTTTTTTATGAATTTTTACATGACCAAAACTAATTCTACTCACTTTCAAAAGCCTTTAAAGAGAACAGTGAAGTCTTACCAAGAATTATGATCTTTGTATTAAAGGCAAGAAATGTTTTAATGGTGGTGAAGCATTCGAGCAAAAATTCTATAGTGAAGACAGTTTTGAAATCCATACACGCTTGATCTTTGTATAGGTGTTGTGCAGTGCAAATGTGTTCCAGGGGCCTGTGATGATGGAGTTCCCAAAGTGCTGCTCCAGTCATTTTATACTTCTGAGGATGGAGTTACAGTGTTGCCTCTTAGGTTCTTTAATACTGTGGGTTTAGTTCTGAAATTGCTGTCCTTGGGAATTCCTAAATGAATGCATTCAAAAAGGTATTCAGTAGCATAATGAATCTGTCTTGCAAAATGAAATTCTGGATGACTTCTTCAAAGGCTGCCTAAAGAGTTTCTTGGAGGACATCCAGATACTGCAAAAGCATTTTCAGGATTATCAGAGTGAAGCATTTCTGAAATGTTCAGAGAGGCAAAAGCCCCAAGAATAAGTGTTTAAATAATACTTCCTGCTTGTGGCACAAGTGTGTCTCCCACACAGTGTTCTCAGTGTGAGCTAAAAATAAAACAAGGTCTTCCTTTGGGTCTCAGGAGTAAGTGCCAGTACAGATTTTTCTGATGTCTAAAGAGAGAAAAACACATAAACTAGCCTTTTTTGAAACGGGACCATTAACAGCGTTCCTTCCCACTGCTCCCCCTTACTTACTTCACACGTTATAGGAATGTAATGTTTTTTGTGACTTGTGTCAACTTTGGTTGAAATTGGACAAACAGTTAAAAGTTACTGAGATGGGGTACTGCCAAGCAGACTGGTGAGCAAATTTAGGGTGATTGCCTAATTATTATTTTTTTCCTTAGGGAAGCAGCTTAAAATGCAGGTGGAGTCACAGTTGATAATGGACTATCAAATATTTCACACATCTCTGTCCCTGGGTTATAGCCAAAATTATTCTACTTTAAAGCATGTTACTGTATAAGATCACGGAGCTCACTTGTAATGTCAAGTCCTACGTTGCTTAAAAAATTTGTGTGCTGCCAGCTGGTTTGGATCATCCACTCTAGAAGCTAATTATGACAGCTCTAATGTGGAAAGTCCTCGTTATTTCAGCACGCATCAAGTAAAAATAGCCTTGTCTGTTTTGTGTGCTACATACTAGTGATACCAACAATAGTACTCCTTTTAGGAGGAACCAGTGTTAAGAGTCCTTTGGTCACAGCTTGGAGTACTTCTGAAGGGCAGCAGAGATGAATCAGAATTCTTTTCATTCTCATGAATTAATCGATATAAATGCTTGTTAACCTGGTGACTGTTTGGCATAGGAGTGTGATAGTTTTAGTGCTACAACCAAAATGACTAGTTTGTCTTTTTCAAGGTCTGAATGCTTCTTTATTTTAGTGTTGTAATTACTTATGTTGTTGATAGACCATATGTCCATGCAGGTTTTGTCAATAGGATTATGCTGCAGTGATTGATTTTCTTTCAATGAGTAAATAATGAAGCAATTTTACTTTACCAGGCCTTAATCAAAATAGCTCCTATATGTTGCTGTGAGAGGCTGAATATTCTTATCTTTCAATAGGTTATATGTGATATATATATGATATATATGATAAACTATTCCTGCAAGCAGCAGTGTCCTTCAAAAGTCACCTGTCCCTACTTCCGTTACTCATATATATAAAGTCAACAAACATTATAGGGTGCATTTTGCCAGGGTCGTACCATTCTCATGGTGCTAGCCTGATTAGTTTGTGTTATATCAGGTACTGCCTGTTGTTAATGACCTTAAAATAGGTCTTTTTCTGCTGTGGCAGGGTATAAAAGCAGATTACCTTCCATTTTAAGGATAGGTAATACTATTTATTTGAAAGAAATAACACCACATTATTTTTTCCAATTTGTATGTAATCTCATTTCGTTCTAAATTTCAGTTGAAAATGCTTTAGGTTCAACAGGAAGCTAACATAGCTTCATTGATTTCAGTGGAAGTACATCAGTTTACAAACAAATGAGGATCTTTACATGGCCATATCTGAACACTAATGTTCTTACATTCTCAATACAGTATATATTTTATTGTCAGAGCCAGACCTAATGAAGGTGGGGGGAAGTAAAATGTAAGTAAAAATCTAGTGATTTCTGAAGGGTTCTTTTAAAAAAGAAATTATAAACAAGATGGAAAATCATAAAGAAATTGTAAAGATCCTATTTGGTCTTTGCAAATGAATGCTGAACACTGTTTCAGTAATAAGCATGAAATAAAAATAGTGGCGCAGTTTTAGCTAAAAAAACTTTTCTTAAATTTCTTTGTGTAACTTCTTCTGAGAAGGCAACTGAGCCTCTGCTGTCTTCTCTGAACCAAACTTCTGCAAAGAAAGAAAAAAAGAGGTGAGAACTTGTACAATCCTATTTAAAATAAAGGGATTGAGTGTGTGTTCTTCAATATGCTGAGGAGGATGACTGACAAAGATATGTAGGTATTAAAATGTTCTGACAGTGATTCTACAGCTAAGGTTGCATTTCAGAATAGGCTTTCTGTGAAACAAATCTAGTTCTTTTCTTGAAAAACCTTTATTGTAAATTTTCGCACAGAATTATAGCATTGGATAGAAATAGCAGAACAGCATTTTAAGTACTTCACAGAGAATTTATATGCAACTCTTGTTGGTCCATACACCTCCAGAGAGCCATTGCTCTTTTTTTCCAAGCTACTCACATCTGCTTTATCTGTTCCCATCAGTAGATGCGAAGTCTTTACCAAGCACTAAAAATGTCTAAAAATTAATATATGAAAAAATATATTTTGAAGCTTTCAAAATTACTGACACAGAACCTACCTGCAAAGAGCAGTAATGCCAAAGTCTCATAACAGCATGTTTTCTTCACACACCAATACCGGTCTTAATATGACCATTACATTTTTTTTTACTTCCTCTCCCATTCAGTCTTCTCTCAGGTCAATGTGTTTCTGTGCCAGATTCCTCAACAACTGATGACAATACCTCGCTAAGGATAGTATGATGAGAAGGCTGTGTAAAGAGACATAAAACTATATGTAGATTATTATTTTCTAAGATAAACCACATGTTGTGGTCAGAAGAAAGGATATGTTTTAACCAGGTGGTTTAACTTCATTGCTTTGCTTTTGCAAGTCTGAATAAATCCTGTCAAGGTGAAAACTATTTGTATAGACCCTCATAGCCATTGGAGAGAAGGAAGAGAGTAGCTGCCAATAAAATTGCCATTAATCTGCAGGTACATAAAATTCCTTCATATAAAAACCTCTTCTATGATTTTTAATAACAGCCTTGCCATTAGGAAAGATTACTGTCCTAGTGCTTTTATCAAAGTGAAAGCAGAAGTTGAGCTTCAGCAATTCTGCATTTTGCAAGAATTCCCTCAAAGCAGAGACAATAAAAATCAGCATTGTTTGACTTCTCCTCCTGTAGCTGAGATCCTGCGAACAACAAGAGAGTTTGTATTAGAAATTTTAAAGGTGAATGAAACCACAGTTTGAGCAAGCAGTAGGTCAGCTGCAGAAAGGACTGACATCCTATGGAGAACCATTATTGAGCAGCTCTCTGTTTTGAAAGGTAGCAAGAGAAAACTGAGACTAGACCAAAGAATATACGGGTTTTCTGGGGGGGAAGAGGTGAGAGAAGTTGGAGTCCCTGAGAAAGACAAACTGTCAGTTGCAAAAATAAGTTTATACCTGTTACCTACACCTTTCCTCTGTTATTTGTTCTCCTATGAATTAAAGATCATATTCTAAGTGGAGCTGACAGCTATTGTGAGATATATTACCTGAAGTACATAGACTGAGAAAATGAAACATTCATTTGTCCTTAATAATGACATTGTGAATGAATGGAAAGCTCATTAAATGAATCTATTTCCTGTCAAACCTACTGTGGAAAACCCCTGGGCAAGGTGAACTAAATAAATACGTTTGCATAAGCCATATCAGGGTTTTCTATGACTTCCATGTGATGTTTATTCAGCAAACAGGCCCGGTATCTTTTCTGCATTATCAGTGGCTGAGATGCATCCAGTTTGTGAAGCTCACTTTGTAATCTTTCATCAGTATGCAGTGTTCCAGGTTTCCTGTGACTGTGGACAGATTTTTATGCTTGCTTTTAGCTTTGGCCTTCCAACCCTTGCCCTGTTGTAAGCCTAGTTAAGTAGATACAAAAGGTTCCTGAAAAAAGTAAAAAATTGCACAACAAAATTTATTGCCAAAGTGTAAAGGCTGAGAGCAAAGCTGCAGTCATCATTGAACTGGTCACAGCTGGAAGAGTACACTCAAGGAACTGAGACCAAGGAGGTTTAAACTTTTTACAGTTGTCTGAAAAGTGGATAATATTACAGAGGGGAGAAACTTGTGGAACAGAACTAGGCATCAGAATATTTCCTGGGTTTATAGGCTACACGTAGTCAGAGATCCAGGAGTAGTGAAGATAAAACCAATAGTCACATCATTAAAGTCACAGATGCTGACACAGGTGAAAACTGCATCATCCTTTTTGAAATATCCACTGAGTTTTATTATTTTTTTTCAGTTCAGTATGAGCTCTGAAGCTTTTTGTGGGCTCCAGCTCAGAGGCTTGGAATTCCCTTGTTTGCCTGACAGTTTATTTTGATATTGGTGGCTGTTGCTGATTTGCTTTTTGGTTTATCAGTCTTCGTTTTTCTTTATTTAATCCATGAGGTCATTGACAATGGATTCCAGAGTTTGTGTGAGAACTGAAGATCCTCAGATGCATACAGCTGTAATGAAAAACCCTTTGAATTAAAGGAATTGAAACATAGGTTGCTTAATTGGATGGGAGTAAAAAAGAATATGAACGGAATTACAACAGTCAGGAAACAGGAACAACTGCTAATCTGGAGGGCTCCCCAGCACTTCCCTCAGGTGTTTCCCTCTCTAGGTGAGGATATCCAAACCAGCTGTGAAAGTCTAGGGCACAGTCAGTACCTAAGTGGAAGAAAGAAAATTATTTAAAATCTTCTTTCTTAATGTCTTATTTGAATTACTTTTTTTTTTTCCCCATTGAAAATATTCAGGCTCATCTTTTGAACTGTGATTAAAACCAGAGACCATATCTGATTAAGAATTATCTCTTCTCTCTTGTCAGAAAATTCTGGGGAAAGACTATATTGAGTTCGCCTCTCCAAATGTTATAATTTTTTGTCTTCAGCCCTGGAATTTGAGATCCAGAGGGGATGCATTTCCAGAAGAAAAAGGGAGAAGTAAAGCATACTTTCAATACACTTAAAGATGTTTCCTTTGTCATGATAAAAGCACTCTATAAACATGAGATTTTCTTGACTTACTAGACATCTCCAATTAATACATTTACAGCTGTATTGTCTCTCATTCAGACCAGATCCTGGCACAATACCTTTCACTCAGAATCTAACAAACTGGTTTTGGAGGCAGTAGTTCATATTCTTCAAACTTTCTCTTATCCTGGAATGAGCCTATAAACTTCCTTTTTCCTCAGTGCCTGATAATACCAGTCAAGTGAATACAAGTTTTCTTGTATTTATTTTTTTGTCAAAACCATAATTGGCATAAAGGCAGTTAAAGTGGTTTTTTTTTCTTTCTGAGCAGTACGGTCATTATCAATTTTAAAGGAATGTATGTTTAACTTCTAATTGTTTCCAGTCCAATATGTTTATTCTCAAGGTTGTAAAAACCCATATTTGTGAAGACAAAGTTGAACGTTAACAGCTGTCTTAATATGGTGGAAAATTCAGTTTTTATTACAACATAAGCCTAGTGTTCTGAAACCTAGGCAATCCATAGAAAAGCAGTCCTTCCACATGAACTCTAGGAGAGGGAGGTTTCTAAAACATGAGCTAAAATCATAGGGAGCTGACTGGAATAGGGCAGGCCTGCCCATTTCTGCTTATAAGCAAACAAGCTATAGACTAAGTCTAAAGGAGTAAAAAAGTTGATAGCACTCCTTTTTTATGTATACAATTAATCTTTGTTTCTCAGTCAAGTGCATGAAAAAAAAAAAATACCCTGTGATTAAAGGAAACTTTCCAGTGAGATTTTCAGTCTCCTCTGAACCCCACTGAATGATTTAACTATGAGATCCAAGCTGGGTCAAACTCTTCCCATAGTTGTGGGATTTTCTGGAGCTTTCCAAAGATACTGGATACCCCTGCCAAAAAAAGGATAAATGATGTTGTTATTAGAGGTCTTTTTCTGGTTTTAGATCACAAATACAGTTTTGAAGCTCTTCATTATCTGTTTTGCTAGTACACTGTTAAATGAATTACGGCAGAAAGTGCTATCTATAAAGAACTGCTGCTCTCAAAGCAAAGATGACACAGCAGACAAAGGTCCAAATTCTTCTCAAAGGGTTGTAAGAACTCCATTTTGTAAGGATCTGACAGTCAGATTGTAGCTTCCTATTATATTACTGTTCATCATCTGGGTCAATATAACTGCATGATACCCTTCCTGTGTTCAGGGCAAACCTCTGATACTTAAGTTGAGCAGCAGAACAGGGATGAGCTCACAGCTCATGTGAGCATGAGGTGAAAATTCATCTCAAATAAAAGGCAGGCTTAATCAAAGTAATTTAAGCTTCCTTCTGAGAAAGTCAGTGCACCGAGAGAGGCACCCTTGCCGTCATTCATCTCATCCTAGACTGCTGTCCTAGGATAAGCATGATGAACTCGATCTGGAAAATTTTCTGGTGGGCAGGATGGATAAACTCCACCAGAACAACTCATCTGTCATAGAAGAAGTCTGATGCTCTGTTCTCCCAGTGTCCCTTCAGCATTGCATTGGAGTGGACAGAGGCGGCTTAATGAATTATTTCTGGCCTCTGAAGTTACTTCCCGATGTCCTCTACCCTGCTCTATGACCAGAATTCTTGCATTTCTGTAGGGGATATTCATCTGCCCAATACACATGTACTGTCTCATCATGTATTGAACTTCTGTCTCTTGATTCATCTGTTCCCCTTTGTATTTGTCCAATTGCAATAAGGAAAACAATGTTTTGGCTGCCCACCTTACATCCAAAATATTTAATCTTTGCCTGTGGCCGTTCTTTTTTCCTAATGTATCAGCAGAAACATTCTGGAAAAGTCACAGGATAAGTTCTGATATTTATCAGCCTCCCTTTTAAAGTGAAGATGAGTAGCTATTCACACAGTGAGAAGAGGTGCTGACATATTAGAAGAGCTAATTAGAGAGAAAGCTCTTCACTCTATAACACATGACTACAGTGAGGGATTTAAAGCTTGATGAAGAACCTGATGCAGCAATCAGTAGATGATGTTTTACATTGTGCAGCAGGTCAAACTACATGATCATCGTGATCCCTTCAGGTCTCAAAATCTATACGTCTTTATTCTGCTTATTCTTCTCTATTGGAAGTAGATTTCTCTAGAAGTAATTAAGCTGCCAGGCTAATTGAGGTTTAGGTTAATCAAGGAGTTTGAGCTGTTATTGGAAATGGAAGTAGCCTATATTAGATGAAAGTGATTGTGGCAGCTTGGAGGAATTTTCTCTCAGAAAGAAAGAGAAGAAATATGTGAAAAACAGTCAGCCACCAGCACTACATGAAGGAGAGGGAAAAGAAGCCTGACAAGTCTTTATGGAAGGAAGATAGATTTTTTTTCAAACCTGGAAATGTTAGAGATTTTTAGCCCCATATATTTTGTTTTAGTTTCTGAAGATCCAGAAGGCAAGTGGTAAGAAAAGCAATTAATCTGTCCTCTGAATTTAGCTCTTGTTCCCTGTGAAGGTTAGAAATATCTCATAATCTTTGCTAAGACTATAGTGTGTGTTTAATTTCTTTCTGCCACACTGACAGCAAGAGTTAACTTAGCCTTGAGAAGCAGATTTACACATCTCTAAGTCAGTAATTGGCTAATGATAGTCTAAACACTGATACCTGTGGAGCACAGGGCTTGTATTAGCCATTTGAAAAGGGAACACATACCCACAGCTCTCCAAGGACAGGGCTCTGAAGAATACTTGCCAGCAACAGGGCAATCATCTGATCATGAGCTAGCACCCTGCCTCGTGAGGTTCTCAGCATTTTCTAGCCTCAGCTTCAGGGTGAGTGCATCTAGAAACCATCCTTCCTTATCTTCTACACTCAAGCCTCTTATGCCCTTGCTCATATGTATCTGCAGTATATTCTCCCTATTTCTCTTTCCTCCATTTATTTCATCCTAATAAACTTGTGGAAAATATGCTTCTACTGTGCACTGCACCAACAAAAATAGAAGGCCTATCCAGCCTGTTACCGTTTTTTCATAGTTGGGATCCCAGAGCAGCGCAGGATTTAAGAATACCCCTGCAAGATGGAGCTCAGCTTCTACCATCTTTTCTAACCAAAGAACTGAATTATTGATGAGCAGAGCCTGAAGCATTTAAGGTTAAAATATGTGCTATAAATCATACACCAACAGGTGACCCCAAACTGAATATATAGCTGAATTAATTTTGGTTTCATGTGACGTCAGCATGGCCCATTGGATGAGTTACAGCCTTGCATTCACTCTGGGGCTATCTATTATCTAATATGTCTTACTTGATTTTCAGTTTCAGGCAGGCAAATTGACCATGTATACTTGCTTGTGTCAGTAGCTAATTTTAGGTAGGTAGTCTAATTGAAGATGTTATGCTCCTTTAGCTTGTCAAATAGAAATTCACATTTTCTGATTAATGTGATTCATTTATATTAGATTTGACTTGACAGGATGACAATGTGTAATATAGAATACAAGGATGACAGGGTTCTCCATCTCCTCCGTCACATTTCATTATGAATGGTCTAGTCAAGGCTGCGGCCTACAGTATCTTACCTGCAATATGATAAAATTTGAACAGTATTGCAGCCATATATGGTCTACACAATATGTTCTCACAAGTGGCGATATGCTTTCAGAAGGATGACAAGTTAAACAGCTTTCTTTCATTTGTAACCCTTGTATGTAACTGGCTTTGTGACACCCTGATGTGATTGAAAAATTACTGAGAAAAGGTGGAAGAAAAATAAAATATCCTTGAAAGAAAGCTAAACAAACTTTAACTGATAACAAACAAAATAACAAAAATATTTTGGAGGGAGGAAATAGACAAGGAAAGTAAATACAAACTAACAGATGGGTTGGTGGAGGAGAGAATGGGTTAGGTAGGTGGGGAAAATGGAACAGTACCCAGAAGTTGAAAAATGTGTCAAGAAATATAATTATGACATCAAATAAAAGGGTACCAGTAGCTTCAGCACAAAAATGCTGGGAAAAGCAGTAGATAACAGGAAAATGGTCCACAGCTGGGTCCATGGAGTAGTAATATACATAAGCTGATCGGCAACAAGCGGCTGCATGTCAGAGGTGCAGAGGGTGGACAGTCAGTCCAGCACCTCTCACACTCGGGCGGCAGAGGGAGACAGGAAGCAAAGGGCAGAAGCTCTCCAAGATCACAGATGATATTGAATGTGTGTTTCTAAGTGGAAAATTGTGTATTCTGTTGCTTCTGTGGGTCAAATGCCTTGTATACATACAGCTCAATTTCCTGTGCCACAACAGCCTCCTTTCTAACTGTGTAGGCAGTCTCACTACCATCTTGATAACTGTGGTGAGGATCAGGCTCCATCGGCCTCAAGCTGCGCCAGGGGAGGTTTAGGTTGGATATTAGGAAATAATTCTTCACCGAAAGGGCAGTCAGGCACTGGAACAGGCTGCCCAGGGAAGTGGTTGAGTCTCCATCCCTGGAGGTATTTAAAAGATGGGTAGACGTGGTGCTTAAGGACATGGTTTAGTGGTGGACTTGGCAGTGCTGGGTTAACGGTTGGACTCGATGATCTTAAGGGTCTTTTCCAGCCTTAACGATTCTATGATTCTATGGTTCTATGATCTGCTTTAACAGATTAATCTGCACAGTCAGTTTAGCCTGCCCAGGCCCATTGTTGCTACAGCACTCCCACTACCGGTCTGCACGTGTACAGCTGTCATTGACTCATAGCAACATTCATTTTGGAAGGAGCCTTGAGACATCTGTAGTCCAATCTCCTGCTCAAATTAGGTTCAACACTGAGTTCAGACTAGGTTTTTCGGGGCTTTGTACAGTTAGGTTTTTAAAGGACAAACTGTGTGTCCAAGAACAGAGATCCACAACCTCTGAGATGTCTAGGTTAAAAGCCCCTATCTCCCCTCTACTGTAAGAGTTCACTTCAAGCCCCTATGCCCTTCCCTATGCCCTGCCAAACTGGATGTGCTTCCTAGTCCCATGCTTACTCAGCCTTCCTTCTCATGCTAGGAGCTTGTATTCTTGTTTCCTGTTCTGCTGGCCGTTCCCTCATTCCATAAGTATTTTTGTTCCCTACGTTTTTGCAATGCCCCTGAGAACGACATGATATCCAGCAGAGTAAAGTCTGTTGTTTCACAGAGGCAACTGAGCTGGTATAGCTGCTACTGCAGTTTCCAGCCTCACTCATGCAGATCTCATCTGACCGACAGTAACAGGGCATGACCAATTGCTTCATGTATCTCATGAAGGAGAAGAGATTTTTAAGTTGCAGTGGGGTAATTTAATAAATGTTCTTATTGTCCAACACAGACTTAAACTGTTTTTAAAAACAGGTAAAAAGACATTTTGTCTAGTAGAGGAGATTTATAGAACCTGTTCTGGAAACAGAACAGGTTTTGGCTATACTGTCTTATGGTGGAGCATCTGGAGCAGCACCTCTCTCAGCGTGGTATCCCCGGTGGGCTTTGCACAAGCTCCCTTTGCTGCTGATGTTAACAGAGGTGTTGCAGAGTGGCAGTTCGAGGGACTTGGTGGCTGTCTTATTAAAACTCCAAAGACACAAGAAATTTCTGGCCAGTACAGAAGTTTTGCGCTGGCTGAGATCTCAATGATCATGTTATCAGCAGAGAAGGGAAAGTACTGCTTTTCATGGGGTTGTTTCACTTTGACATGAAATGGCAGATAGAATGGAACGTGCATCTGTCTTTTCTTCCTTGTTTGTTTCTAAGGCTCGCAATAAGGCATCCTAACATAATAAAACACGAGCAGAATAATAGGCTTGAAGCTTCTTTTTTTTTTTTTTTTTTTTTTTAAATCAAACTTTTAAGACATTTTAGGAGGTAAAATAGATCTAAAATAAGAAAGTTCTGTCCCCAGTCCCTCTTCTTCAAGGTGCAAGGTGAGCGAGACTGCTGAATGGAGCTTTTAAACATTTCAGAATGTTTAAATGTTCAAAATCACCCTTTGGTATCCAGCCTTTTGCAGTGACCTGCAGTGTATTTGTGGATAAATAGGAATTATTACAGCAATAATATAGTTGCATATGCCTATAGCTAGGTTATGCTTGTCTGATAAAAGGACACTGTACCAAACTGTACCAGAATTCAAGCTTCAGCCTTTACACATTCAAGTGCTGGGTGGCTTAAAGAAAAGGCAGAAAAAATGTAGATGCTTTAGCAAGATGAAATAGCAATAACACATTACAAAGTGACTGGTATAGTAAGAGATATAAAATATAGAAAACAGGAGGAACAATGAAATGAACCTCAGTCAAGGTGAAGGCTATATTAAAAAAGTAGTAGCATTGTTACAGCCACGATGGATAAAAGCAAGGCATACTATAAGTACTAAAGGAAAATTTTTTACTAAAACCAACTGGGATGTCCGGAAAAATAAATAAGATTTTATGTACACTTTCCTGTCAACCAGTATAACAAATATAAAATATGTCCTTCAGAAATAAGATACTTGATTCAGATTCTTTGTTCTTTATGCATATTCTTGTATTTCCATGTTTGCAATTTTGCAGTTGTAATGTTTTTGCAGCTGTAATGATCTAAGGAAATTTTCTGCATTTATGTTACATTTGAGAATTGTATTTTTGAAAATCCATACACTTTTTCCAGCTGTTCTAGTAAATGATATCGCCTCTCCCTGTCAACCTTGCCCCTTCTCTACTGCAAGAGTATAGCGAAACAAGTTGTACTTAAAAAATCAAGACTCACAGCTATCAACTGCAGAAAAAAAATGCATACAAAGAAAGCTGTATCATTTTATATGATGCAGTGGAGACAATCCTGGTGTTTTGTGGCCAGGGAAAGTACAAATGAGAACTAAAAAAAAAGGATGAAGGACACTTAAAATAGACAAATGCGTGAAAGTGAGGGACAGCTGCACTACATGCTCCAGGTGATGTGGAGATTGCAGTAGAAGCAAGAAGAGGCTGGTGGGGATCTTTTTCAAAAAGAAATGGAAACATTTTTTTGTATTATCATTTTTTCCAAATAGTAAGATTTCCTATTCCCTCTCCCCATGCTTAATTTTTAAAGACAATTTAGAAGAAAGAGGAGAAAGATGTAGGCATGTTTAAAACTAAATATTTCATATTTTGTGTATTCTATTTTTCAAAGAAAAATTACCCACATTTTAGACAGATATTTCAGTTAGCCTGTGCTGATATTTGTGAATGGTAATAAAGATCTACAGTTGGCTTAAATACAATTGGTAGTAAACTTTAGCTGTGCTTCTGGTTATTTAGAAATAGAGCAAAATGTTGCCTCTGTCTTTTGTGAGTAATATATGTGACAGTACACACAGAAGTATAGATATGAATACAAGAATGATGCAAGGTATGTGAAAAACTCAGAGCTGTGTTTTGATGGGTCAAGTATGAGTGGAATCCAGTGTTCAGGAATCCATGGATGAGGATCAAGGTAGTTTTGACATTCAGTGTTTCGCTGTTGCAAAACAAAAGGTGATGCTCTTTTATAAATCCTGCTGTACAGAGTTCTTCATTGTTAAAAGTGCTTTTCCAAAGAGCTATGATTCAGCCTGATCTTAACAGCACTTCTCCTGTTACCTGCTCTCAGCTTGTCTAATCAGGGTCCTTGTAGCTTGAGCGGCAAGGCCAGTCCAATTTTATACCTCCATAAAGCTATAGCACAGGCAGAATTGTCCCGATTTCATCCTTGATGTTAACCTTTCATTAATTTCTGGTGTTTGTATCTTTTTTGACCATTAACTAAAGCCTGGTATCTCGCTACATATTGTACCTTTAGCACAGGTTGTATTTATTTCAGAATTCCTGAGGCAACTATCCTATTCCTTCCATAGATATCGCTATGGTAGTTGATACAGATTTGGAGGTGAAGATAATGGAACCAGAAAGAGTTTATGGTAATAATAGATCTCTTTCACTTCATTACATGAGGCATTCTAATTCATGTAATGTTCCTTCTCCAGTGGAGGACTGCAGCAGATTGCCCATTCTTGAGCTCAGTATTAATTATGCTTACTAGTGCTTCTGTAGTTGAAGGTCCCATGATAAACTCCTATTTTATTTTTAGGGGTTTATAATTCATCTTTAAAAGCCCACTTTGGACTGAAATATGTCACCACCATCTAACACTGACTTATCTGACCCAGCAGTAATATATGATAGATATGGAAGGAAGAAGCTGCACTTTGAATAATTCAAGGTGATTACCTCATGTGAAAAATCATTCTTTTCATGTGCATGTCATCAGAATGGCTGTATAAGTATGCACCTAACATTGACAGGCTATATCTCATCGCAGCACTATGTCAATAAACACAGGCCAGTCCCCTTCCTTACTTTTTCTTCCTGATACAATTTGCATTACAAGAACCGAATTAGGTATTTTTCAAAAGCCAACAGAAAATGTGGAAAAAGCTGAATTTATCAGTCTTTTGACATTCCCAGTGCTAGGATACACGGTGGCATGATTTTTAATAGGATACTTTAATTTGTATGTCACCAAAGGAGAAATCATCTCCACCGATACTTGTATTAGTGGCTTTTCATGAATTATGCGGTTAGTCAGTTTGAGAGCAGAGTTACAGCTTTAGAGGACAGGTGTGTGCATCACAAGACCCCTGACACTAATGAATCTCTAGCTGAACAAAATCATCAGACTTAGCTCAGTACTCTCTTTCCGAACTACAGACTCAATTCAAAATTGAGTATATCAAATTCTTTCTGCCAAAGAACACAATTAAAATATGAATCAATGGAGCATGGAGCTGTCAAAGTAGAGTCATCAGAACAGTGATTAAGCTACCCTTTGTATAAAGGAAATTAAGCTCCTACGTAATCAATCTCCATCCCAAGGGATTATGAAGTAATGCGCTCCTCTGTGTTTTTACCAAAGCCCAGCAGTGACGGGGAGCAGACCAGGTGCTCACTGAGAGTCGAGAGCCATCACCCCAACATAAGATCTACCATATAACAGACTCACCTCATTTCGTTGGTGTATTCCTCTGAGCTTACCTTCTAATGTTCCCAAAAATTCATGCCGTACACCAGGAAAATGTCAGCCCTCCAAAAATGCAGGAATGGAAATGTGAATGTAGTTGTAACAGCACAAATAACCATTCTACACAGAAGTAGAGATCTTTTCTCTCTTAGAAACTGTTGCAACATATTTTTCCTGCTCCATTTCCTAGCTTTTACTTCACTGAAAATAAGGTAGTTTTTGAGTGTAATTTAAAGTCAGAACTAAAGTAGTTGCAAACACTGCTGCAATATCCATCTCTTTCACACCTTTTCCTATTGTAACCTTCACTGCCAATTCTGATATTAGCAGACAGGAATACTTCAGTTAAATATATATGCATTTTATGTATTTGCTGACCATTTAATGTCGATCCCCCTTTTGTACTTTGTACTTTGCCCATTTCAGAGTACAGCTGTTAGCACCTTACTTTAATCTGTACATATTGCATATCCTTCTTGTATAATTTGTTTTTCAGCCATTCATTGCTCTGATTAACTAGACCATGAATAAATCTGGACTGTCTTAGAATTTTGGTACAGAATTACTGGGTAGCTCCATAACTGAGATCTGGCCCAGTATACTTCACTTCCGAAGTTTTCCGTAGCATAAGTATTGTAGCTATAGCACTAACATTTTAAATGTAGCCCTGTAGTATCAGCCTTCAGATAGATGTGTTATGAGGACGATCTGCCAAAGAAACAATAACGGTAGAAATTTTGCCTATCCAAAAGAACAGTAGGTGTGTGTTAATACTTTTATGATCAATAGTTAGCAATGTATTTTAAATCCTAGCTTGAGCTGCTGTTGCTCAAAAGTGCAGCTCCAGTTCCTCAAACCTAACTATCAAGAAACACTAGGGAAGACAGTACATATCTCAGCCAGGCACTATGGCTTAAGAGATTTTTAAAACGTGGACAAAAATTATCTTAAAGGGAGATGCTTCAGAATTCTGCAGTTTGCTGGAGTCATATGCAATGTGTCCTATTCCACAGCTTCTACTTGAGCCAGTAAGACCCTCATAAACTCTTCTTTAGACTTTAACTTGAAATGGTTTAAGAGTATTGAGGAACATTTAAAGAAAAGAAGTTTTAATCTGTATGGAACTGAGGATAAAAAAGTCCTTCTTTATAATGAGATAATTATGTGTTGTCGATAAAATGTGTTTGATTTTCCATAAAATCTTTCCTTTAATGAATAATTCCTAATTGGTTTTCAAAATGTTAAGTTTAAGAACAGAAAAATTAATATACTATAATGATGTCTTCCTAAAACTATTTCATTACCTCTCTTTACAAAGCTCATTTTTAAATCTTTCCCTGTTTTTTAGTTTTTATGATGTTTTTTCACCTCCTGTTCTCATGGAAATGAGGACACAGGAAAATGAAGAAAATGAGGAAATCAGTTTATTTTGCAAAACCTGTACCTATAGTGCACAGGTGAGATGAGCCATATCAAAATATATGTTGCTTGTTGTTGTGATATGTGCTGTTCTTTTCACAATAGCAGATTCCCAAAATGAAATAACAACACATATCAGACATATACATTCACTTCTGTTTCATATCTAGAGATTCTCAGTATTTCTTCATGGTTTGTTTTTAAAAATCTGATTTGGTTTTTGTTTCTTTTTAAGAAGTTCTTTTAGTGAACAACCTAAAAATGTACTTCAGTCATTTGGTCTTGTCCTTCAGTCTGATATGGAATGAGGAAAACATGACTTCTAGTAAAAGTACCAGCTTCACTTCTCCTATCATTTTTAAAGCATAGTTTACAAAACAAACAGTTAGAAATACCTTGGTTATCCACTACTGTTGTTGGATGATGTACAGAATACGGTTTCAAAAGCTGACAACAAGATGTGTTTAACAGTCCGAATTGGTGCAATTTTCTCAGTAGTAAAAACAGTAGAAATCATTGCCATCATGTTGGAGAACATCAGTGTAAATTACAGTCTAAACATATTTAAAATAATTCCAGGACCCTGAGTAAACTTAAGAATCACAAATTAATTAACATTTTAATCTCCCCTCCCCACCCTAAATCTGAAAGCTGTGCCTCATTCCCTTGTTCTTGACAGTGTGAATTTATATTTCAGCAAAAAAAAAATTATCAGAAACACTGAACAGTACTGAAAAATTCTCTTTGAGAGAGTCCATCATCTCTCTTTGAGATAGCACTGCAAACTCATATATCTTTGAAGCTGATTTGTGCTCTTTTAAAGACAGACTAAATGTATGAAAAGTCATTCTGTTAAAATACAGCTAGATTAGCTGTAAAAAGAACAAATGTATTGTGACTTCTATATGAATTAATTGTTAGTGTTACTATTGCTACTACATATTCCTCTGATCCTTTCTCTCTCTTTTTCTATCTGTTTGAAGAAAACTATGTAAAAAAAGCAATAGCAAGGAAACCCACCACTGCTCTCATAAGACAGCTCTTGTTTCCTCAGCTCTTCTATACATAAAATGAAGAATTACTCTTTTGGTGTAGTGGGTATTCCGGCCTAACGAAGCTGATAAGGGGAAAGCATTCAAAGGGGAAGAAGTTCAGTTAATTAAGAAGCTTACATTAACAGTGCATGTGTTCTAGCTGTCTATATCTCTTACATGTTTTGCTTTTAAAGAAATCATGTACGTCTAATGTTGTTCAATGTCATTTTACTGAAACTGGTATTTGAGAAACTTGTTGAGAAAATTAGAAGTGATGAACTAGCCCGAGGAGGTAATGTCAGAGCGAACAGGAGATTCTGATGTGAAGACCTAGCTTCCTAATTGTTATTATGCTTACAAGGACACTGTTAAAAGAAAAATGAATGCCTTGCTTCACACCTGCTGTAAAAGGTGCTGCAACTTGGGAGCTTGCTTAAATCATTCTTCCTGAAACAAACTACCGAATGAAACTCAGGCCATTTAATTTCCAAATACCAGTAATTAAAATGAGTCACATCATTAGAGTTTGGCAGGGCTACAGCCTTCTTTTATTTTTTCATTTTCACATAAATTTCAGCGAAGGTCAGATTTGTTGGGGGGAGGAGAAGAACCTGCCTGCTTTTGTGCTCACAGGAGGTTAAAATATGACTTGTTCACAGTGTCCCTCATAGTTCAGGACTTAATGGTCCTTGACGGGGATAACCTAGAAGTTAATTTTACTTTGTGTCCCAAAAGCAGTCATTGTCACTGTAATCCTTCTTGCAGGCTGAAGGGTATCTTCACCACCTGATCAGACTTTCAATAGCGATTGATGAGCAATATCACCAACCAAGAAGCACTTTGCTAGGGCTTTCTGGTAAAAGACAAAAAGAAAAAGAAGGAATGGTACTAGCTTACCTTTTCATAACTTTAAACCTTTCTAGTGGTCCTTACTTTAAATGTCAGCTTTTGCTATTTGTAGAAGTCAAACACTGCAAAATTAGGAACTGCTGCTTCTTTCTTTTCCTCCATATTGCTTGAGTCCTGCCAGGGAGAAGGATGAGTTTTGTTTTCCGGAGCAGGGGGATGCTTGAAGCCAGAGGCAAGCACTGTCAGGAAGGCCTGTGCTCTAATCTCTGGGCAGCAGAATGGCCCGTGTGCAAAGAAACCTCAAACAAATTTAATTTCCAGACTCTGATAATCTCTAACGAAGTCAATTTGGCTAACACATCTTTGAAATACATACACATGTGATTTCTTTTTTGTTTAAACTTATCCACATTGAGGTATGCTGTACATGGTAGGCAGAGCTTTGACAGCAGAGCTGCCCTCCAGCCCTGTTTAAAGTCACTGTTCTAAGACCCAAACAATAAATCTTCTCAAGTAAACAGCTGTAAAAGTGTTTTAATATAGGCACAACAGTGTGTTTTTACTCATCCCTGGCTTTTGTACTGAAACTGAAAAATGTAATGGTTAATTCTTCAGGGGGGATAACATTCATCATGAAACCGTTAATATTTATTGAAAAACAGCTAATGAGAGAAAATATAAGGCTGTCTTACGAAGTACTGCAACTGTAAGTAATAGCTTTATATGTTCACAGCTAAAACAAATCACTGTAGCCTCCTAGAGCAAGTTCTTACACAACATGTGCCATAGATTTTCTCTCTGTGATCCCTATACTGAGCTCTCTTAACGGTTCTCTAGAGAAAACACAATGTGTTTTAGTTCATGAGAGTGTTGTTTGAAGAGCAAATTCCAGACACAAGTTTTGTGCTTAGTACTTCATGTAGCACATCCATCCCCCAAAATGGTTCCTGAGGACAGGCAGGGCATGAACACTCTAGCTGTTGGTCTTCCTGGCGAAAGATGCTTCTATCCCCTAAGGAAAAGGGATCTGAACTCAGTGCCTGAGGGTGAGCATGCACTGTGCGGTCCACTGTAGGTAGTGATATTAAGCCATTTCAAGGGTCAGAAGCAGAATGGGTAATACCAAATCTCAATTTACCCTTCCACTTCAAGAACCACTCACGACAAACCTGGGACCGTGCAAGGTGGGTGGCGGAGGGCTGACCGCTGTGCACAGTTCACAGAAGACTGTGACTCCAACAGTGGTTTTCAGGCCTTGCAGAGCACAACATCTGAGTGTTGCTCCACGGAGCAACTTTGCCTCCTCTCATAAACCAACAAAATTTTCTGATGATCACAGATTCCTAAAGACAGAGTCTTTCTAGCCATTGGATCAGGACTTCCCATTTCTAGGTATTTCACCTTGTTCCTTCTGCGGCTTGTCTGGTGACTTGGACAAGCTTCTCCATTGTGATACAAGAGTCTTGCAGATGTTATTCTCGGAGCCATGTTGCTTCTGGTAGGCCTAGTCCTTGTTCTGGGGTCAGGAGGCTCACAGTCCCAGTCCATTTGGCAGGCCAGCTGCAGCCTTGCCTGAGTTTCTGCCAGATGATCCATCCACATCGTTGCTGTCATTGACACTCCGAACAGGATCACCACTCTACTGTACTTCCTTGCTCTACTTCCCTAGATCTTTGACTAATGCAAAAACTTCTAACTTGCCAGAAGAAAAGTTGACCCAATGACCAGATGAGCATTACCACTGAGTCTCTGGAAAGGGACAGTGTTTCTGTTACAGCAACTGTTAAAATATTTTTATTTTTGAAGCAAAATTTCTGGAATAGAAATAATTAAATCATTATAACATAAAATTATGTTGAATTCATACATTTCAAAAAACCCACATGGCCACATTCTGAAATATAAGCTCTTCCTAATAGATCTGAATGTCTCTGATTCATCTAATACTGGCTTCAGACAAATGGTTTTCCTATTCACAGGAAAGCTTCAGGACTGCATGCCTCTTGGACTCTACATAGATAGCTACTACTTATATGTGGAAGATGCTCAGGTTCTTATGCTAGAAAGCATTTCCTCAATGGGAGTCAACTGGAGATGCACTGGCTTTAGGAGAGCTATGAAATTTTAGCAGCAGGGCATTTGTCTCTACAAAACTACATTAATGAAGACAAGTTATGGAAACAGGTCCAAAGAAATCTGTCGCTGTATGATGGTTTTTTATGAGACTCTCTTCTAAATTCTGTGGAGATAAGGCAAAATCACTTAAATTGTTTGAGTTATAGAAAAAAAAAACCTACATTCAAATTTCTCCAATTGTGAAAATACTGCTTCAATTGTATATATGACCCTAATGTTATTTTCCAAAGAATATCCATTTGATTTGTTGAGCCCATGTAAAGATGTTGACATAATTGTATTTATTCCTATGAATGTTATTTTCTGTTGGGAAGATTTACACAGTACTCTGATAGGTATAGCCATTCTAATGGTTCTTCAAGGGAATGCTGCTCCAGAAGCCTCTCTGTGAGCAAGGTAAGACATTTATTGTAGTTGTCAAAATAAAAAATTATGTTGAAAAGTGTTTCAATTCTACTGCTGGAGAAGTCAAACCTGTCTTCATTTTCCTAGCAGGGCCAGTCTTACCTACTTAAGCAGGCTGGTAAGACTGACTTCTTCAGGAATTCAGCAGAGCCCCTGCAGATAGCAGATCATCTGCACGAAGGGTAAATTGGTGCTCTGGCTGACAGCTCTACTCTATCCATTTGCAGAGCCTGCCAGACCAGTCCTAATCATCCCTTGGCATTTGAGGAGGGGCCCATCTGGCAAATTTTGCACAATAAGAATTGAATGCACACCAGGATTATGTGTTTTCAAAAGGAATTTAATGTTAAAGAAAAATCAATGATAAATACATACAAATGGTGGAACAGTTTTAAATACACCCTATACTACAAGTCCTCATCACAGCTGGTCATTAGAATAACAGCTGTATTGTTACGTATAATTAAACATTCAAAACATAATTCAGATTGTTTTCTGTTAAGCACAGGAGAAGTTTTAGGTAACATTATGTTATGTAACATTGCCTCCTAACCATGATAAAACCTTTTGGCCTTGAAAGGTAAGTAAATATCTTTCCTGATCCATGTTACCTTAGTAACTGATAATGTTGCCTTATGAGTATTAGCGACTGGAAAGGTGAAAGCAGTTTGTATGTTTCAAGTGGAAATAGGCAACTTTTTTTTTAATTATTTGAAAATGGCATCTTCTTTACTCTGATCAGCTTGTATTGTGGGGATTAGCCTCTCTCAATAAGCATCAAATTACTTATCTAACAGTATGTGCAGTTAGAAGAGGTTTTGTATGAAAAAAAAAGAAAACAAAATAACTTATTTTTATACAAAGCAAAACATACTTGAATAGTTAGCTGTTAGAAAAATTCTCTTTGCTGAGACTGCTCACATGAGTAAGGATTATTCAGTTTCACAGGCTCTGTCCTTGCATCATTTTTTACTAGAGTCATCTCCTGTAGAAGGTTAACACAAAGAAGCATGTAGCAGTACCAGGAATAATCAAATATATTCCCTAAGCTGAAATTTCATAGTAGTAAGAATAACAGACAAAAGGTGAAAAGAATAAAAAAGAAGTGCAAAATATTCCTTAAGAATGCATATGAGCAACACAGGGACCATTATCACCCTCTTTGACCTCCTCTAGTATTTCTGCTTTGGCTGTTGTTGAACGATACAGATTTCTCCATTTTGACCCTTTTTACTCTCCTGCATACACAGAACAGAATTAATATTATTATTACAGAATTAACAGGATAGAATATATTGAGTGCAAAAATGAAAAATATGATCTGGTTCGATCTAAAATAAGTATATGCTTATGAGGTGGCACTCATTTCTAGAGGTGGTTTAACACCTTCTAACACTTACACATTAAACATACACTCATTTCATAGCACAGTGCTTCTGCTGCGCTGGCACCATCCCCACTGCAGCTGTGAGGTTTTATATGGCTGCTAGCAGGTTCCTGATTGTGGCGCGAACACGGAGCGAATTCAGTAGCAGGCACAACGATGAAGGGTGAATTCCTCACGGCTGTCGCCATGACTGTGCTGGGCTGCGGAGGTATCCAGTGCCCCTGAGAGCTGCTTTGGTCTCAGTTTCTGCTAGAGGCAAGGACGTTGGCCATGTGAGGCTGGTACAGGTGGGTCATCTTGTTAGATTAAAGGAATTCCCAAGGAACTGGACGATAGGTGGGTTTGGCCCCTTACTGCACAGCAGAGAGCTAAAAGCCAAAACTTCAAAAGCTATTTAAGGTGAAGAAGAGGCAAAATACAAGTATTTTTCCAGTACATGCTGGCAGCTCCTCATTCTTTCTCAGTTAGGCCCCTCATTAAAAACAGGTACTTCCATGAGCTCCTGGTAGCTGTCTGCAGGCGGACATCTGAGCTCCTCTGAATGAGACTTTCCCCAGGAGCACTCTCAAGCCCTGTCAGGTGTGAATTCTCTGATGTCTGCTAAAGTGAGGTCACATTGCTCGCTTTTCTTAACCACTTGTTTAGAAGTTATTTATAGGAAACTAATTGTCTTTGAGACCTCTGTCCCCTGACAAATTTAGATAAAATTGGTCAGTGTATTGAATGCCGTTATAAATTGACATGTAAGGGTATATAGACATCTACAGAGAACGAGAGTGCACATGCAAGCCTTAGGAAACCAAGCTAAAAAAAAAAAAAAAAAAACAAAAGCAAAATGAGACTGTGGGATGATGCAAAGAAATGAAGGGGGGCATGTTTTCCCATTTAAAACACGATAAAAAAGATTAATTATTCAGTTTGGGAAAAGAAAGCACAAAAAATATATGAGCCAGTTGTACAACAGAATGAAGAGAACAGAGAGGGCCAGCCGAGCCTTCCTGTTTTGAAGGACAAGAGGGCACTTTATGAAAACACAAGGTAACAAACAGAAAATAGAAAAATACTTGAGGCAAATGACTTAGATTTTTAAAAGGCTCCAACATACAAAGAACAGCATCTGCAATTGCCATAGCTGAGACAGCAATTACAGTAACTATTCATCTTAATAGTTTGAAGAATAAACTAATTGCCATGATCCAAAAAGTCAGTCCTCTCGCTATGATATATTATAGGCTAATATTGGCCATGTTGCAGAATAAAGCACTGGACCTTCACCTGAAGCACTTTGTGGAGTGAGCTGTCATCAGAGCCAGCACGCTGGTAACGAAGGGGAGAGCTGCGCGTTGCCACGCTCTGCAGTTCCTGTAGTTCAGCTGCCAGCCTAATCGACAGCAGCACTCAATAGCAAATTTTAGGAAACACCGTCTCTTATTTTGTTTGTTAATAACGGTAGGCACATCCTGCAACAGTGTCAACAGCAGCGTTGCTTAGTAAAGAGTTTGAAGGTTTTGAAATAAACAGCACTTCTCCTTTCCAAGAAAGAGAAGCTAGGTTTGATTGCTTAAACAATAAATATTGATCATTCTAGAACTACAACTTCTTGGTTTTATTACGGACGATTTCTTGGTTTTATTGTGGATAACATATACCCTTAAAGATAGCAGAGAAATATCATTTGAACCTCTCATAAGAGAGGTGTGTTTTGGAAAAGTCACTATAGTATTTTAACCAGCCTCTAAACTGTTCTCATATTTACACTAGGATTGGTATTATCTTATTTCATGCTTTGGTTTGACCTTGTTCACCTAGATACCATGAAAACAAGCTTCTTATTTTTTCCTCCTGACAAATATGCTAAGGCCATACTTAATCAATTACAAATATTAACAGAACTCCTGCAACTGAAATTGTCTCTAAAACAAATCGTGATTCTTCAGTATATTGTGTCATTTGTTTTATGCTTCTGCATTGAGCTCTCATTTTTATGTAATCTGCTGTTCATTGGTCTCCTGTGATACTCCAAACTTTGCTGTTTAGTACTTGAGGGAATGAATAAACTGACTTTTGTATTCCATTCATCCAACCCAGGGTTTACCTTCTAATACGCACAAGTTTATTTTATCAGGACACAAGTCTAAATACATTTTAAATTACTTGTGGTATTACAGAAAATCTTACTTGAGAAAACTGAAATTGTATTAAGCTCTTTCCAAATCTTGATAATTATTTTTACATTGCAATAAAGCCATCTTTCACATTTTATAAGGACAAGGAAAAGAAAAAAGGTATGTTATTCCACAGGTTTGAAAACTTAAACCTTTTGTCTTTTTATTGAATTTGTGCTCCCAATTTCTTTACCTGAACTTGAAACTGTGAAACTGAGGTTTGCTAATTCATTAGGTAATCACCTCATTGCTTTTAAAGAGTTAGTTTCCTCCTTAGAAAACAAGATATAAATTCACCTGCCGGTTTACCTTCATTACCCATCTAATCCCCATCCATTTGAAGCATCTCAAAATATTTAATGTATTCATTCTCACAACATTCTGTGAGCTACAGAGTGCTGTTATCTTCATTTCACAAGAGCCTAAGGTCATACAAGTGTGTTTCAGAGCAAGCAACTGAATGAGTCTCCAAATCATAGGCTAGCCTAGTGCCTTGAACATTTGTATGATTTTTCATCTTCTCTTAAGATAAATAAAAATTGTGAAGCAGAACAAACAAAAAAGTCAGCTGATTAACACTTACCTATTCAGCTTTGGTATTTCTGTTCATTCATTTCTAGTTAATCTTGTGAGAAGCAGGAGGTAATTAAAACTTAAAAGTTTAGCGTAAGCAGTAGAATGAGCTAATAATGCATTAACCTTTTACTTTTTACTCACAGTTTAAACCAAAGCAAATGTTTTTCTGAAGGAATTTTAAGGTCACTAAATAAAAAATAAATAAATTAAAACAAAACAAAACACAAACAATAAAAGAGGAAAGACAATCTAACATCAATGTCATTTTGCTTGCAGTACTAAGACACTGTGAAGCTGCTGTTAACTGGCCATAAGGTGAGGGTAGCTACATAAATGTATATAAATATTGACATGAAGAAAACCAAAAGTGTGCATGTGCTTCTGATCAGCTTCTTTCAGGACTGAATTGTAAGATGTACAATTTCTTTGCATGTCACAAAATCACTGTTAGTGTTCAGTTTAATAATAGACAAGAAACTAAAGAACCTTGTGGTGTAAATAGCCAAGTAATATCTTTCTGGTTTTTAAAACTTTTCCTCACAGAAAGCATAAGATAAATACAAGCCACCAAATATGAATATGGATTTCAAGATGCAATCTGATGGATTTCAGCGTGAGATCAAGGTCCTCAGATAGTATAAGGCAGTTTTTCTCACCCCAGCTCCACCCTTTCCAATATCAGTGGTGTGCACAGTTCCAGCTTAAGGCCTCTTTTTATTTGAGTTTTTGTAAAAATAGGGGTCGCATATCATTCTTAGATACAGCTTTGATTTTAAACACACACAAAATTCAGGAGTGTTGGACCTGGGAAAAAGGGAAAGAGTTTCAGGTCCATGTCTGGCTATACCGCTTTATAAAAAGACATAAGTAGAAGTGCAAAACAGGGGGAGAAAAAAAAAAAAAACACCGAAACCCCAAAAACCCCAACTTAATTCATCACCATATTTCCATCACCAGAGAAAGACTGGACACACTGAAAAATTAGAAAGAACATTTTGTTATTATCTAACTATACACTTAGCCTCCCACCTACCTCTCCCGGCTTACACGGTAATCAGAGTGTCAAAGGACAAGATAGGATATTACAGCATATATTGCAAAGAGGAGAACACACGTCTGTGAGAGTATAACAGTGTGGCTTGACCCACAGCATGTTATCTCAGAAAAATGCATCCCACTCGTGCAGTGACATCATGGGCATTTTCAACACCTTTTAAAATGTAGACCAATCCTCCGACCTTTGACTTTCTGTGCTGCAAGGAAGGAAATTTAACTCGGCAGACAGACAAATATAAAAATGTGCCACTTCCTCGGGTACTTGTGTACTTTGTTGTTGTTGTTGTTGTATATACCTTGAAGTCAGGGAAGCACTTCGGAGGCTTTTCCAGAAGGCTGCAGGAGAGACCTTCAGGTCCAGAACTAAAATAGTCTTTACATTGAAGCATGTTAAACATTTCTCTGGGAGGGCAAAAGGGCTGAAGTAAAACAACCTTAAGTTATGCCTCAGACTCACTCTGAGTCATGGTCCAGCATGCCAAATTCCAAAGAAGAAAGGTCAAAGTCAGAAGGTACGCATGGGTACTATATTTTAATTCGTCATAACTGCCAAAGATATCTTACACAAAGTTAGAGGACCTATTTAATTTCTTAGGCACTTGAGAGAGTGAAAGAGCACAATACTATTTCCTAACGTGCCATGGAAGGTCACCTGAATATTGCACTTCCAAGCCCCTGGTCCCACAAAACTGACATGACATGAAAACATATTGTCCCATTCCTTTATCTCCCTGACAGGAAAAAGAAGTCATTCCCAACATCCAGCAGTCAAGCCCACTGCCAAATCCCCTCAAGAAATCTTTCCCAGGCAAACGACTCCCAACAAAAACAGAAAAAAAAGTAATAATGAAATGCCAAAAATGCTTCAAATCAGCAGTGGTAAGAAAAATGTTTCTGGGACAGGATGACCCAACTATCACCTTTATTTATAGCCGCATAGATTAAGCTAAATTATGATTATTTCTATTGCTTATTGCTAGGCTCTGCAAACACTGGACTCCAAAACAGTTTTCATCCCAAAGAGTTTGCAGGCTAAGAGCAAGTCATTTATTAAAAAAAACCTCACAAGATGATTGGGTCAAACCTATATGTGTCACATCCCTGTAACTGATAATGATGGTCAGTGGGCTGGAGCACCTCCCCTATGAGGACAAGCTGAGAGAGCTTGTTGTTCAACCTGGAGAAGAGAAGGCTCTGGGGAGACCTTATAGCAGCCTTCCAGTATCTGAAGAGGGCCTACAAGAAAGCTGGAGAGGGACTTTTTGCAAGGGCACATGGTGATAGGACAATGGTAATGGCTACAAACTGAAAGAGGGTAGATTTAGATTAGATGTAAGGAAGAAATTCTTCACCATGAGGGTGGTGAGGCACTGGAACAGGTTGCCCAGAGAAGTTGTGGCTGCCCCCTCCCTGGAAGTGTTCAAGGCCAGGCTGGATGGGGCTTTGAGCAACCTGGTCTAGTGAAAGGTGTCTCCACCCATGGCAGGGGGGTTGGAACCAGATGATCTTTAAGGTCCCTTCCAACCCAAACCATTCTATGATTCTATGATTCTATGATAATTGAAACTAATAATTCTCACAAAAAGCATGCCTCTCTTAGCGGTAATGACTTAAAGGGTTTAAACCTATTCATTAAAGCACTTTGATTTCTTAGAGATAACCCTTATTAAATTATTTTCTTCTTCATTTTCTAGTTTCTACATTTTTACTTTTTATAATAGCACTAAGCAAAACAATCTGGACTGCCTAGAAATATTTTGGCTTTCCTAAAGACATGAATTGTAATAAAATGGGAGAATAAATGGGTGAAATAAGAAATTTTGTTTTCTGAGGTTTAAATTAAGATTTCTGTTTTGTTCATTTTACAAAGGTCTATTTATTTAGACAGTCCCTTTCTTGAAAAGCTTACAATTTAAGTAGACAAGACAAAAATCAGAACGGGAAGTCTGCCAATAAAGACTTATTTACCCAGAGTTTTGCAGAATTTTTTACAGTGTTTAATTATTATATTTATTGTTATCTAATCCCAACAGCAGCTCTGATCTAAAAACAAGAACACTAATAATTAAATCTTATATTTTAGATTTCACTGAACACTGAAAATAACTAAAATCTCTGTGTGTGTGTGTGTTCTGTGTGTATGAAGGTCTGAAACCTAAAAAATTATGCTGAGTCATACAGAACAGCATACATGTCGGACTTTTTTTTTCTGTCTCGCTCTGGGAAGAAATGTTACCGGAATGCCATTTCTTATGGAATTTCTGCTCTTTCATTTCTTGGCCCAGGAAGCACATCCTGCATGAGACCAAACAGAAATAATAGCTTGAAACAATAAAATATGTGGGTCAGAGACAGAAATGCAACATCCCAGCTAAGTGCCGGATCCTGCACTTGGGTCACAACAACCCCATGCAACGCTACAGGCTTGGGGAGGAGTGGCTGGAGAGCTGCCTGGCAGAAAAGGACCTGGGGGTGTTGGTTGTCAGCCACCTGAACATGAGCCAGCAGTGTGCTCAGGTGGCCAAGAAGGCCAATGGCATCCTGGCTTGTATCAGGAATAGTGTGGCCAGCAGGACCAGGGAGGTGATAGTGCCCCTGTACTCGGCACTGGTGAGGCCGCACCTCGAGTATTATGTTCAGTTTTGGTCCCCTCACTACAAGAAGGACATTGAGGTGCTGGAGCGTGTCCAAAGAAGGGCAACGAAGTTGGTGAAGGGTCTAGAGCACAAGTCTTATGAGGAGGGACTGAGGGAGCTGGGGTTGTTTAGTCTGGAGAAGAGGAGGCTGAGGGGAGACCTTATTGCTCTCTACAACTACCTGAAAGGAGGTTGTAGCGAGGTGGGGGTTGGTCTCTTGTCCCAAGTAACAAGGGACAGGACGAGAGGAAACAGCCTCCAGCTGCGGCAGGGGAAGTTTAGGTTGGATATTAGGAAAAACTTCACTGAAGGGGCAGGCTGCTGAGGGAAGTGATTGAGTCCCCATCCCTGGAGGTATTTAAAGGACGGGTAGATGTGGTGCTTAAGGACATGGTTTAGTGTTGGACTTGGCAGTGCTAGGTTAACGGTCGGACTCGATGATCTTAAGGGTCTTTTCCAACCTTAACGATTCTATGATTCTATGGTTCTATGATCTCTGAGGCCATTAAATCTCTATCACTGTTGCTGAAATTGCCCAACATTTACAAAATGTTTCAGGGGGACTAACAGATGGCAAACTCACAAAAGCTTCATTTTGCTAGGAAACTATGCTGGAGAATTTAAAAAATGTACCAAACTCTAGTGTCATGAATGACAGTTATTTTTGCTTTGGTTTGAGTTTTGAATTAAGATGTGACAGGAGCTCATATCTCACCTGAGTCTGTTAGCTTATTCCTAATCAGTTTATAAGCACTGCATGTGATGGCTCCTAAAGGCTTGGTTATCCCAGTTGAGAGTCTGTTGGGCTCTATAGTGTGTATATGAAGAAGTTCCCTTCACTGATCAGGTCACGGCATGTCATCTATGTCCAGCTGCAAATGACTCAGTCTGGTAGTCATCCTTCAAAAACTTTAAAAAAGACTGTTTTAAAAATCTTTTCGCATTCAGAGCCATATGCCAGGCACAGCCTTATGGCTGATAGGCATGAACTTCAAATAAAGCAGCAGCTCATCTTAATAATATTGCATGCTGTGGAATTGTCTACTGAAATTTTAGCAGTACACTTGAAATGCCTAAAGGGTGTGATCTACATAATTTCAATAAGCCAGCAGTATTGTAGAGCTTGAATTGGAAAGTGATTCACTCCTGGATACCCTTACTGTACAACACACTGCTGATAAATCAGACATGAAAGAATTTGTGATTCAAATTAAAACTTGTTTCAAGTAAAAGATACACTTTATTGTTGCTGAATCCTGAAAATCGGTAGTTTAGCTATGACAAGCCAGCCAGATTGTGTTCTGAAACATATGTAATAATACTAAATAAATTATGGACTCATGCTGTGTATTCCTGGTTCTATAATAGAAGTGAGGGAGGGAAGGGAGGCAGGGGAGCAGATACACATTTAGCAGTCATATATCGCCTCCTGCAAAACAGGATGCACACCAACACGCTTCCAGGATAGAAAAGGCTAAGAAATTCAAGCATGCCTAATCAAACATCAAAGGAAAACATCTAATGTCAAAGATATCTTTTCTCTCTCCTCATACCTCTCAGGCGAACAGCTAGGGAGCAGATATGAGGGTGAAGTGTCATTAAGATTGATGCATCACCAGGGTTTGCTGGTAGATTCTCAGCTTACTTATACCACATGATAGCAGCCTCAATACTGGGAAATCCTCAATCCCCAATTGCCTGACCATTTAGTTTTCATTTAAATACTAGTTTCAAACAGAGGGATTACATGGATATTGCTGTCCTTACTCATCCCAATCTACAAAACAAAACCCTGTGTTAAGTAAGCTGTTTAAGGAAAATCCAGCCCAGCATTTTTCATAGAATCAAAGGATCCTGTGGGCTGGAAGGGACTGCTGGAGGCCATCTGGCCCAACCTGCTGCTCCAGACAGGTCTGGTTATAGCAGGTAGCTCAGGGCCGTGTCCTGTCATGTTTTGAATCTCTGAGGATGGAGATTTCATAACCTGCCTGGGCCCCTGTTCCGCTATCTGACCGCCCTTATAATGAAAATGTTCTTCCTTATATTATGTCAGAATTTCCCTTTTCGCCATTGCCTCTCATGCTCCCACTGTGCACTCCTGAGAACAGTCTGGCTCCATCTTTTCTGATCAAGTAGTTGTAGGTAGCAGTGAGACCTCCCTGAGCCATCTCTTCTCCAGACTGAACAAACGCACATCTCTCAGCGACTCTTCACACACTGTGTGCTTCAGCCCCCTGTCTGCTATGGTGGCTCCGAGCTGGACTCGCACCAGTGTCCTGCTTGTACTGGGCCCTTCTTGTACTTGTACTTCACAAAGCTGTCCATAGGACGTCAGTTGTGGTCTCAGCAGTGCCCAGAGAGAGAAGGATTATCTCCCTAGAGCTGCTTGCTGCACCCCAGGATGCTGTTGGTTGTCTTTGCTTCAGGGGCCTGCTGCTGGTTCATGTTCAACTTCTTGTCTGCCAGGTCCTTTCCTGCCAAGCTTTTTTTCAGCCACAGCACGTACCCCTGCATAGGATTATTCCATGCCAGGTGCAGCACATTCCTTTTGCCTTTGCTGGACTTCATGAAGTTCCCCAGCCTGTCTGGGTTCCTCTGAATGAACCTGACCCCCTCCTTCATTCTGACTGCTCCCCCAGTCAGATGTCCACATCATTAATTAAGATTAATTATTTAGTATTGACTCCATTATGAACCCTGAGGGTCACAACTATTAACCTGCTATTAGTTGGACTTTGTACTGCCGATCACCATCTTTTTAGCCCAACAGTCCAGACAATTTGCAACTCACCTTACCATTCAGTCTATAACTCACCAATTTAAGGATACTATAGAAGACCCTGTCAAAGGACTTGCTAAAGGCAAGGTAAACATCCACTCCTCATCCACACTGTCAGTCATCTCCTCAGGGAAGGCAATCAGGTTGGTCGGGCACAATCTGCCCTTAGTAAATCCATACTGGCTTCTCCCAGTCACCTTCTTGTCCGTCATGTGGCTGGAAGTGACTTCCAAGAAGCTTGGTTCCCCAAGGACTGAGGTCAGGGTGAGCAGCTTGTAGTTCCCTGGATCTTCCTTCTTGCCCACCGTCTTTCCAAAACAGTCTTTGCTCTAAAGCATGCCAGGAGACCAAAAGCTGCTAAGTATCCACATCCAAAGTTCAGATCTCCAAAATTCCTGCTTACTTTCAGCTTACCTCTGAGGACATCCAAAATTACCAGCTTTCATGAATACTTATTCACAGGAACACAGAAGCCACTTCAGGATGTGCTGACAAAAAAACCTAGGTTGGACAGTGCCAAGTAGAAAACTGAAAACTCAGTTCAACAAACAATGTCCCAACTCTCTCCCTTTCCAGACCCAATTGAGCATGTGAAGCAGACTTCACAGAACATGGCTTGTTCCCTTTTACCTGGAAGTTCGGTGATTAAAACTCTTATGCGAAATGGGAGTTACACAGATTAGTTTTCCTCTTCTGCCTGAGAAAACCAAAGCTGTATGTGTCACTCCTACCAGAGGTGTGTCTGTCTTGTTCTTAAAAACCTACATGGACAGAATTCCCTCAACTTCCCAACGTAATTTGCTTTACTGCTGCACAGTTCTCCATCTTGTCTTTTCACCTTTTCTGTGACAATTTAAGCTTGTGACTTCTTGTCATTTCCAGAATGGAGAATAATGCACCCACTTGCTGTGTTTTTCCTTACCCGCAATGTAAGAACCACTTTGATCATCTTGTTACTCTTCTGCACACACTCTATACTTTTAGCACAGTGTCCAGAGCCAGATACAGCCAAGTCCCCACTACGCTGAGTAAAGAGGAAAGAATCTTTGACATGCCTTAAAAACAATAGCCTTGTTTATGCATCCTAATTTATAGTATGCCTTTTTCACAACAGGACATTGCTGACTCACATTCGTCACCCACTGTAGTCCCCAGATCCTTTTTGAACGACTGCTACTAGCCAGGTGTTCCCCATGTGAAACATGGTCTTTTCTCTCTTTCTCCCCCTCTGTCTCTCTGTTCTGGTTTTTTTTCGGGGGGGGGGGGGGGGGGGGGAGGGGCGTGGGGTTGTCTCATGGGTGGTCGTAGGGAATGCTGCCGTGTTTGATTTGAAAGGTTAGAGGTGCAGTTCTTCAAGAGGGATTTCAGGCTGTGGAGCCCAAATGACAAAGATGTCTCTGTACTCTGCAGTCATGAATTACTGACCCAGGTCTCTGTAATTGTAATGCCTCTCTCACACCACAATTTTCCTGTGTTTTGAAAATAAACTCTTCAAAGGGTCTGGAGACTCAAAGGCTCTGCTGAAGCATTTGGTGCCCTTTGTGTAGATCACCATTTCCTGAATCACAAAGACTAGACTCAGTTATCTGTTCCTACAGGGTTAAGACATTTTGGTGAAGTCCCCATGTGAGTTGTTTTCAACTCTATTCACTGGAACTTTACTGGCACAAAGAGAATTGCCAAAGGTGAAGGTCAGATGTAAACCAGCATTTAAAAGAAAAATACATACACAAAACCTTCTGGATCCTCTGACATTTCCCTTTGAAAGAGTCACATTTGACTCACTATGAATGCTAGTAACACATGACTAGTTGTAATGAATAGTAAGTGCCCTGTTTGTATTTGACCTGAAAGTAAAATAGATTTTGAAGTGTTAGGAAGCAAGCAACATCAAACAGCCTGAGAGTTAAATACCTTACTGCAATGGCCTGAAACGAATGTGACCCAGCAAGGCTTTGTCGAGAGCCAGAGGATTTTTTTGAAATTATAAAGCTATTCTTGTGCATGGTATGCACACAGTGTGAGAACCTTGTTACCCAAAAAAAGCAGTCTGGAAGCACCCTCATTAGCATTTTACAGTAGGCTTTTTTAAAATACTGACTGGAGAAGCTCTTGTCCTAGCAAGGGGCATGCCTGCCTGTGGACACGGACCATTTCAGCACGGCCGACTCTTTTCCAGGCGCGGGGAGAGAAGGGGATGGGCAGGAGAGAGGTCCTGTCGCGGGGAGGTGGGGAGGACGGCTGGGTGCCGCCCCAGGACGGCTCCCTGCGGGTGGAAGGACGGCAGGAATCACCTGTCCTTTCCCTTGGCTCCTCTCCGCCTTCGGCCTCCAATGTTACCATGCAACAGAGAAGCAGAAAGGGTGTGGAGTACACCGGGCTGCCCCTGGTTTTGAAGGCACTTGGTGATTTATTTCAGTAAATCTCCGGTGGTTCTGAGTTCCAGCGCTCTGACAGCAGCTCTGAGGCGCGCTGGCGCGCTGGGAGGCCTGCGGGCAGCACTGCGGGCTGCTCCGTACTCCCTGCCTCTCCCCGGTTACGCTTCCCCTGAAGGCACCCAACCAACATAAACCGGCAAGTTTTTGTTTGTTGAGTTTTTCTTTTAAGTTAGGCCAAGAGCTACAGTGATGTGAGGGACTGAGAGGGGTCTGAGCCACAATTTAATTAAGAGTGAGGAATAGCGTACACGACGGATGTACAAACTTCAGCAGTCGCAAGCTCAAACTGAGGCAGCGTCCCCTGGAAAAAGCATTTACAAAAGGGGTAGAGATCATTTAGAAAATGAGACCAGTGAAGAAACATGCTGGTAACTTATGGGAAATCAGCACGTAGGTAAGAAGAAAGTGGAAAGAGGAGCTAAAACACTAAGGCACATGGTGCACTGTGGGGCAGCGGGGCCGGCCAGGGGGCTGCGGGGTGCCCGGGCAGGAGGAGGCCATCAGCCGCCCTGTGCTGGTTCCAGCCGGTTCCAGCCGGTTCCAGCCGGCTCTGAGGCTCGCGGGGGCAGCCGGTGCCCGCTGGGGAGCACACGGGGCTGGGCAGGTGCCGCTGGGGCGAGTGGCAACCCCGGGGGAAGGAGGAACAGGGGAGGCGGGCGGAGGGGACGGTGCTGGGGACATGGCCGGAGGCACACACTTTTACGGGACACGGCACTGGGGCCAGGCACTGTCCTCACACCGGCTGAAATCCCACGGAATGTAATCACTTCACGCACTGTACAAGTGACGGTGCTGTTGCTCCTAGTCAGCATACATTTTTCCCACAGGCAGCAGTAATTTGGGTGCGTTAAACCTGTGATCGTGATTGAATACAGTTTTTGAACAAGCCTGTCCAGAAGCAGGATGCTGGCGACAACTTAATTGTCAGTGTAGAGCTGAACACAGTGAGTTTTCTTATCATTCAGCCATAAAAAGTTATAAAAAACACCCCAAATTTCAGTATTTATTGGTGTTGAATAGAGCCTCCAAAATTTTTCAAGGTCTCCTATCTCTATTTCGTACCTGCAAAGGGACCCACTCGGGTCTTCAACTAATTACTAATTATTGGCAAGAGTCTGAGCAGTAACATTAGCTGCTTGAAAGTTGCTGGGAGCAGGAAGGAGAAGGGGAAAGAGGATCAAGGGTTTCCATGATGTCTCATGTACTTCCTCGTACACCATTCCAGAAAAAATGAAATACTGAATGCTGTAAAACCTGCCATAGTCCCATGAGGTACTCCTGTTACTTCCCTATTACCAACTGATACTGTAGAGTTAATATTTTTTCTGTTTCTTAAAGTATTGTGACGGTCCAAAAAGTGACCAGAATTACTAGCCAACTGGCATGATGCTAATGCAAGTTCTCCAACTGTGCAGCTGCTGCCCTGGCATCCTGTTATTTAGATAGCAACAGTTGCATATATTAATTACATCAGCAGGGAGACAGCAAGTTTACGACAGTGCTTAGAGGAAATCTGAATGCACATGACATTTATACAAAAGAGCAGAAAAGGTAGCGTGCAATGATGTTTCCTTTTTACTGGTAATTTAAACAGTTACTTTTGTACCTTGAGCACTCTGGCATATGATGAGGTGAGTGGAGATGTATTTTTAAGTTAATGCACAGGTTTAATGCCATTAAATGGTTTTAATTACCTCCCTGTAAAGGTTTTTGGCATGTGTCAGCTTGGATAAATAAAGCCTGCAATGTCCTGCTTGCTTGAGCCTCTGTCACCCTGTGAGGATGTTTTGCAGGTTCCCAGACCTGGCTCCTCAGCTGTCACAGGCCGGCAGTGACTACCGAGAGCACATGTAGCAAGGGACTGATTAATATTGACCGCAGGTAGCGCTCCCCGCCGCTGCGGAGGCCTTGACAGCTCCGTGACCCTCATCCCTGCACCGTTCCTTCCCGCCGCCTCCCTCCAGTTCTGCTACTTGAACAAAGCATCACATCAGCATTGTTTACTGCAGGAACTCAGCCAAGGAAGTCATAACAAGACAATAGACATATAATCTGATAACCTTGTTAGCTTGGTTGAATCAGAGCTCCTAACAAGTAGAAGAGTTTACTAAAGTGGAATAAAAATATTACAATATTTGTTGTCAATGGCTTTCCAGTTCTGTCTTTGAAAACGTAGCAGTTCTTGTGCTTTTATTTAAGATTAAAGCCAAGCTCAAGGACACTAAACAAAACAACATGAACAAGGTCAGAAATGACTTAAAAAAAAAAACATAACAAATGCGAACTAGAGCAGGCAGGCAGACTTCTTCATTGTGTTCAGATAGCAGCAAGTAAAGCTATATAAAAAGTTATTAATGCACCATTCCAAAAATTTCTGTGCAGTAACAATCTACAATGGACTGTTCCATATTTTATTAGGACTAGGCTGTGACAGTGCCAGAAATCCTAAATGAAGGGCAACTTGTATTAGCTCCGTCACGTTAGTAACTGAAGAGTAAACTGGCGACCCCAACCATGTCAAAGCAGCCGTGGCGTCACCCACTGCTCCTCTGGGACAACAGCCTGAACTTCCCAAACACTTCCCTTCCCACCGCAGTTTCCCTGATCTGACTGGTGCCCCGGAGCAGTAAAGATGCCAGAAGGCAGCACTTCCCACACCGCCACGCTTCCCACGAGAGAGACAGCGTGTGCTCGCGCGCGCGCATGTGTACTGGTTAGTTAACAACCAACAAATCATAAATCACATTTTTCTTCATCTGTGACTATTAATTTTCTCTCCATTACGTAGCCATAATGGTTGTATCTTTCATTGTAAAGCATTCTGGGTTAAAGATCATTGAAGACATTTATAAATACTTGAACAAAGAATTGTATGCAGTACTAAATAATGTCTCTAATAGCTAGAAAGGGAGAATGTATTATCTGTAGTCTCAACTTTCTTTCCCTAGAGGAATCATGTATCACATGGGATAAGAACGTCATTTTGACTGTACCATTTCCCAGATGCTAGAGAAGAGTCATAATGTGAGATGCTGTTTAAGCACCAGGGGGGTTTAACTAAGGGAATGAAAATTAATGAAATTGGTAGCATTTGTTCTATTTTTGGGCAAGATGAGCAGAAAAAAAAAATTACCATATATAAATAGTTGGAGGAAACCCTGCAACCCAGATTTGTCTGTCTTGCAGTATTTCTGAAAGTGGCAGTAGTGACTAAAAAGTAAACTGTTTCCTGGGGAATCTGCCGGGCGCTGAGCACTCCTGAAAATCAGGTCACTTGTCTATGTGCCAGGGATCTAACTTCAGGCAACCAGTCTTGAAAGTACAGTGAAGAATCAGTCTTGAGGAAACGTACTGCTCCATCTGTTTAGTTACATCAGTGTAATTTTTGGTGTAGGCATTCTTTTCCTAGAATAAATTGTCTTGTTTATCTTAGGGAATCTATCTTAGAAGCTGCTTTCCCTGGCAGAAAACAGTTGCAGTTATACTGGTAGGTCTGTGGATTGTCTCTATTAGAACAGCCAGCACAGTAAAGCCATGAATTTTGAGGAGAGAAAGCTATATTTTTAAAGGAGGAAGCTATATTTTTGAAGTGCAGTTTTGGCAGTATAAGTGTAGCTCACTAGGAAGTCCTGCTGACATGACTGCATTGGAGATTGCATTTTTTACCGCTTCAAACTGCGCTACCTGAGCTAGCAAGAATGTGTCTGTGTGTGAGCGGCAGGACAGGGTCCTCGCTGTATTGGATGGGAAGAGGATGAGGAGCTCCGTATCTCGGTTTCACATGGCCAGCAGAGTCAGGGGAAATATCCTATACGGAGCTGTAAGGGATGAAGAATTGGACTTAAATGTCTCTGATCCTTTGGGGAAAGGGGATCTACATTTCCCAAGGGGCTCCTTCAGACACAGCCTGGGGCTATGGTTAGGAGAGGCCGAGTGGTCGCCCCCTTCTCTGGTGCTGCTGGTAGGTGGGTGCCCAGGGACATGGTGAAATGAGTACTCACAACTGGATGGGACAAGACTTGAGCAACCTGATCTGACAACAAAATTAGTCTGTTTTAAGCAGGAGTCTGGACCAGGTGGCCTCCAGAAGTGCCTTGCATCTTAGTTTACTTTATAATTGTGTAGTGAGCCAGTTCTAGAGAAAGAAAGGAGGGAATCAGCTAGTTCCCTCTTCCTCCCCTCTTCTCCTTCATAAGCAGGCTACACTGATGGGCAAGCAATTATTTAAGGCTCAGGAGATTATTCTGACCTATAAAAAACCAGTTACATAGTAAGCATTTTCTGTCACATATTTCTTCCTCAGCCTCATAAACAAGGCCTGAATGCTCTTCATATCTTTAAAAATCTCGTTGTTTAACAGGAACTTTTTAGTCTTTTTATTTTTGTCCAGTGGAATACTCAGAATTTTCTATGCCAAATCCATTACTGGAGCCATATTTCAAATCACAGCACTCGGGGCTACCAAGCAAAAGACTCTTGGGGGGAGTTTCTTGATTTTTTTTTTTTTTCCCAAAGATCACAAAAGACTTTAACAGCTTTTTTTTTTAATAAATACAGCTGCTACAAATTCGATACTACTTCACTGGCACCATCAGCTGAATCTCCATGTGCCTCTGAGCAATAATCCTCTGCTGAAGATCAAGAACCCCAGCTACGGTCCTGATCCAGCAAACAATGTAAGTATGGATTTAACGTGAGTATTATCTGCTTACCTGATTTGCTGGTGTCTGGAACAGAAAGGATGTAATTTCCATTCTAGTAAGCAACCTTTTGAATAATAGAGCCGAGATCTGTCTGAAACCATGCAACTGCTTACTTAATTTCAGCTTCTGGAAGGTGTCCTGGGTATTCTACAGGTGTGCTCCAAAACCTTGTAGAATATAGAGTTTTTAGTTCTGCTAATGATGCATGATATGAAAGATTAATGTTTGGATAGCTTTTAATCCCCTGAAACTTCTATTGAGAAAGAATATTTTTCACTGAAGTGTATTAAATAGTATCAAAATAGTTTCACCTTTTAGAAAAATCCCATGGAATTAAAAGAAAATGAGCTTTTTTTCCAAATAATTCTTTAATAGATCTACAAAGTGTTATGACATTGCAGTAGATATTTTTAAGATTACAGAGGGTATTGTTTATTATCCAGTTCAATAATATTTTTCATCAGTCTTTGCTTAATACTAGCAGAGAAAACAGGACTTTTCATTTCTACCCTCTTTTTTCCAGTTAGGGAAGGCATGTGGTGAAGGAGTATACCTGCATGATTTTCACGATTTCTCTCTTATTGTATTCTCCAGTACTTGCAAGTCCTGTGTGATTTGAGGAGCTTGTTGGTTTTTTCCAAGGTGAAGTTTTGAATAAAATAACATTTACTATGTCTTTGTTTAATGAGCTATGTTTGATTTGTTAATTAGCATTTTAATGAATTTCAGATGAAAGAACAAAAGTTATTTTCAGCCTTGGATAGAATTATTAAGGCTATAAATGTAGATTTTGGAAAGGATTTTAGAGTTACTTTAAATATTTGTATTTAATCACCAGAAATCTACTGCAGGTTGTGTCATCCTCTCTGGACTTCAGAAAGGTGCTGAGCACTCACACGTCTTGTGGATCTAAAGAGGAGTTGGACATACTTTGCACAATCTCTTCTTTAATGGCTCAAGACATGCAGGCTGATCTCATTACTACCTTCTCAGGAAGCATGTAAATAAAATTTTTGCATACAGTAGCCATTTGCCCCATTAAGCATATTCAGAGGAAGCTGATATTTTGTAGTTTCTCCTCTAATTTCTTTCCATTATTTTGGCCCAAGATAAAAAAACAGGCAGCCAGAATTAGCTCAAATTGATAGCAGATAGATGCTACTCTTGTCATTACCAGTCAGAGAAATGAGTGTCAGCTTTTGACACTATTCCTTCTCCTAGTCTGAGCAATGTTACAGGTACTGCTGCTTAAGACAATTGCAGCAACCCTGATTATCTCTTCATCTGTCAATATCTGTCAGTGCCTCCCTGAATGCTTCTCAAGGCCCCGTAGCTCCTGTGTGCCTCGGTCTCACAACGTGCTATTTTACCACCTAGATGTCTTACCCTCGTAAGCCGTTGAACTTCCACTTTCAATTGCGTCCTCAGTTCCTCCACACTTGATATGCTTCTGAGCTCTAGATCTTCACGCTGACTTTCTCTTTGCTAGAAAGCGATCCCATCTGCTGCTGCAGATTTCACATAACAACGTGATCTTTTTGTTGGTGCCTATATGCAGTCTTTGGACACATCTAGAAAATAGCATACGCCCGTCTGTCTCACTGATAATAATGCTGCTGGCTTCCGAACATGGAAAGCAGAGTAGATTTGCTCTCCCCATGCAGGAATCCTGACTTTCCTCTTTGTTTCAGAATTTTTTTTTCTTACAGAAGTCTGTCTTTGATAGAAGCAGCTCCAGCCTGAGGTGCCTCTATATATTCACGCTATATGTATACACCTAAGCAGCATGACAGCTCTATTGCAGCGTAAGTAAGAACTGCTTACTCTGTCTGAGCTTTGAAAGATTCACAATTGTTATGTCTGCTTACAGCCACATAGCAAGTCGAATAGGGCAATAAGAACCAATCCGCAGAGTGAAACCATTACAGCTGGAGACGTGGCATTCACCCTCTGAGTGCAGAGCATGGTTTCTTCAGACTGACTGTGTTTGTGCCCATGAATGCCCATTAGTGGTTGGAGCACAGTAGGTGTGCTCCTGGATCACTCCTTCGGGTTTGATTTCAGCTGAAGGGAATCCAGTCCACATGCTCTGAGACTGTCCCATGGTGCATAGCAAAGCACCACAAGTGAGAAGGGTTGAGACAGTCACTTCAAAAATTTATTCCAGATCCAAATTAAAATGCTAATTTGAACACATGCAGCAGGGCAGATGAAAGGTGACATTCTTTTACTCTTTCCCAGAAATAAGTTCCTAAATTAAAATTTAGACTGCAGCACTAGAGGACATGCATTTTCTGCACTGCGAACTTGTTACTTTCCCACCTCTGAAAGTATTTGTCTTGTCACTTGCTTATCCTGTCTGGGCAATCTATCAAAGCAGCAGGAAAAGGATAAAAGCAATCAGATTAAAGCTAAGAAAGCTATTTGCAAATCTTCTGATTAATTGAAGGGCTACTAAGAAGTTATAGTAACTCAGTTTAGGCATATGTAATTTTGAAGGAAACGGGAAGGAGCCGTGTCTGCCAGCCACTTGGTTTTCACTTTAATGGCTGGGGTCTGTGGTTCAAGCCAAGATACTACTCGTCTGACTTAGCAGGAAATCAGTTGTTTGTCTCCATCACCATTTTCCTCAGGGTCCCCTCATTTGGACTTGCAGGAGACACCACTGAAACCAAATGCAGCAGAGGGAGCTGCGTCTGCCTGGTAACCCAAGGAGCAGCAATGTAATCCATGCCGCCCACACTGCAGCCCACTTCTGCAGGGGTTTGGCCAAGCTTCCATTCCTGGTTATTGTGGTGAGAAAAAAGGCCATAACAAGTACTACCTGCTAATGAAGCAAAGGCTGGAGAATTTAATGATGCTTTTCCTTGGCTGCAGTTGCAGAGATAAGTCTGTGCTTGCTAGTATCCCACTCAGTCTTTCGTTGTCTCTCACTAGGATATGAGTAAAGCTTATCACTTCAGTGAGGTCTTCACCTCCATAAACTCTCAAGGAGAAGGTTTTCCAATTAATTTCCCTAAATCCTTATGAGCAGGGTCTGAAATCTGAGTGGAATTACACTTGAGGTGAACACTGAACAAAGCATTATCTTCTCTGAAAGAATATGGGGAAGTGGAGAGAATTTGGCCTTACCATTATCTTCCAAAAGGCTGAAAGTTGGACTGCACTGGTCACCTGGTAGGACTATGTTTGTCACTGAATATTCCTCCCAAATTACCAGTCTTGCCACACCCTCTCCAGCATACAACAGGTAAGACAAATACAACAGATATTTTTATTTTCCATTAGGAATGCCTAAAACTAAGTATTTAAAAAGGGGCAAGGCAGATTCTATTAACTTTTAACTTGTTACTGAATTTGTATCTCTCCTTTATTAATAATCAGAAGATCTGAATGGGTCTTTGGCCAATAGTATCTTCTGCTGCTCTTTTGAATGTGACATACAGTTTCCTCGTATAGCGAAAGGAGGTTAAGGCAGGACAAAAGACAGTTTCTAATCTCTTTATCTTTGCATTAGAGAAATCCTATGCATAAAGATTATCAGTATGAAGTATAAGAAATTCTTATCTAGAAACAAAAGCAGTGTCCCTGGAATGAACTACTCGGATTGTGTTGCTGGTTTTCCCCTATCCAGTGCTGTTTGGTATTTATTTAACCATAAATTTTACTGTAGAGTTGCATTCTGTCACATTTCAGTAAAACCTGTGATACATTCAATGTTCATTTGAGGAAAATGCATGGCTTACACTTTCTAAACAGAAAATTATGTTTTAAATGTCTATGATGAATCTGAGATATTTATGCCATAATTAAAAATGAAAACCAAGATTTAGAAAAATTTTCTCCTTGTAAGCACGTCAGTGAACCCATTGTCAAAAGTTAAGAGTAGCAAGAATCTGTAATTGGCTTCCTAAAAATTGATTGAGGGGCCTTTAGGAAAAAATCTTGGCTTATATTGAAAGCAATCCATTCTTGTGTGGTAGAAAAGTAAACGTTACCATATTTGGAATATCAAGTCTTTCACTTAAATGGATAAAATAACTAATGCTGTTGTTATTGCTATATACTATCTTATTGTCACAATAATTACAATTATACAGTTATTATGATCAATACAATTGCAGCCATAATAGCAATCAAAGCAATGTTCATATCTTGAAGAAGTTAAAATAATGATGTTGTCTAAGATCTCAGAAACAAATAAAGACAACTGTTCCTTCTAACTAGTTTTAGGCACCTACTGTTTCCAGCTGCACTGGAGGCACAGCTCCCTAATCTCTGTAGGTGAGGCGGCAGTCGATCTTGGAGGAGCCTAAAGAAAACATGCCATGTTAGAGGCCTGAAGTTGGTTGGTGTGAAAAAACCTCCTGGTGACTACATGAGAGCCAAATGCAGGGTCAAAGGAATGTGGAGGCGTCCATAGCAGAGCTGTGCAGGAAGGTGAACGAACTGTGATGGGCAGGGCTTGCCAGGGACAGTGAGCAGCAGGCACTGGCTGGAGCTGGAAGCTCCCTGACAGTACTGGGATGGTCACAAGCGAATGCAGCAGCAGCAAGATATGTGGGAAAACAAGATCTCCAAGAGCGAGCTGTGAATGGATCATCTCTGCATCCTGGTTAGAGGGACAGCAGGTAATGAAAATCACAGCTGCTCACATGCTAGGGAACAAGGAAAGAAAAGGGAGATCTCGATGAGTAATAAACAGTGAGGTCTCTATTTCCTGTGTGTGGTAGAGTCTGAATAGTGATCCTAGGATTTTTATCCCCTTCTGAAAACAAATAGGTTCCTTCCAAAGGGTGAAAACAATGAAAAGACAAATTGAAAAAAAAATTGCCTTTAAAGATTAGATAAGGTAAATTCCCATTATCTTTTTATTAATATGATGTTTGACTGGTGAGGATTAGCAACACCATATCATAGTCCTCTATAGATTATCTTTTTTGAAATAGCATAAGACACTTTTTTGCCATAGAATATGGTTTTGTAAAGCTATATGGTTTGTAAAGCCATAGAATAAACTATTGATGCATCTGAAATACCAACTGCATTTCAGGGCTCCTTTACCTCCCCACAGCTACTGTTATTTCACTAGATTCCATATAAAATACATACAAGGTAGGGAAGGTGGCTCTGAATGTAAAGAGATAAAAGTCATTCCTGAAACATCCTCAAATCTATTGTGTTTTATAGCTCAATTGACTTTGAAAAAAGAATTATTAAATTTAATGAGATGAAAGCCTGTAAACCAGCATGGTTTTATAATATGGCAAAAAATACCCTGCTTTACCCTTGCGTATACAGACATTATTATTATTATTATTATCTAGCAAGTATGTCAAGGGCATGCATGCAACATTCATGTTGAAGGGGAACATTCATATTAAGCATTCATATTAAAGGGGAACTCTTATTAAAAACTAGGCAAGAGAACTTGCTTTTCATACAGAAGTCACTGAGGTTTATCTGGTGGTGTGATGTTGCTGTGCTCAACAGCATGTATTAAGCAATAAGATGTGACAGAGAGTACAGTGCTGAAGGTTAAAATATGACTAAAGGTGCATTATGAGTCACAAGGCTGAGGGAATAGAGATTTCAGTCTGGGGAGCAAGGCAGACATCTCCTGAAAATGGACTGCCCAAAGTGACTTAAGATTATTCTACAAATATAGAACAAAAGTAATGCTACGGTTAAGTATGGATTCTCAGATCTCAAGTCACTTTATTACCTGGTTGCAGGAAAGCACCGACAAGGGAGGCAGCTGCCTGAGGTCTCTGAAGGTCTCTAATGATGGCACTGTCTCAGGCCATTTTTATGCGCAACAGCTTTGGAAACTGACTTGGTGGTGCGTCATGGCTAGGGATGTCCAGAGGCATGTCTTACACCGTAATAAAGCTTACTGGAGACGCCACCAATAAAGCTCTCAAGCAGTGCAAGGGCTCCACAGTACGACTCACGTGCTGGAGTCCCAGGAGCTGCCCGGCAAGGACCAGCTGAGATGTCACCACGAGCCAGGCAGAGAGAAGGAGGGAAGGAGACTCCGTTCTCTGCAACAAGCCTGCTCGGTAGCTTTCAGCCAGCCTCCATGAAGTTTCTAACTCAGTTCCCGTTACAGTTTCAACACAGTTGCATGATCAGTAAAGAGGTATGGCAAAGTCCATATATACATATTGACTGGGAAGTATAGATTACAGTTGTTAATTTCTTAAAACTTTCTAAATGCTTGAAGTCTAACTCACTGAACAGCTTAACTCAGCTGATGCGCAGGAGCCTCATGCTCTGCTCCATATTTTCAGGTATTATATAAATCATATTATTTTGGAAGCAAAGTTAATATTACTTAATGTTTAAACAGTAGTTTGAATATATTAATTTCAAGATAAATCATAAATGTTATAAAAAATTCAATTTCTGGCTTAAGATCTGGAAAAAAGCCAAAGCTAAAGTCTAATTTTATTTCACTGTAATGTAGGACTTACTATAGACCCTCATTTAAAAAAAAAAAAACAACCTGTTACCAAATTATAATCTAGAAGATGTCATTAAAATGAAACTATGAGTCGTTACTTGGAAAATCAGAGATATTTGTTTTTTCTTTTTGAATCAAGCCTTTTGAGAATGTTCTTCTAAGCTGTAAATTGATACAGGAAACTAAGACAGTGTCTCTTATGTATTTCAATATTCTGAAGTCCATTTCTTATTTCTCAGTGATCAGTATACATTTTGGAGTGTATGAATAGTTGATCTCTCTTTATTTACAGAGTTGTCTTTATTTATAGAGTTGTCAGTGCTTTGTATTTGCCTACAAGAGCTGTAGGTTAATTCAAAGCTGTAACAGACTCCCTGAGATACACCACTTCAAAAGATAAGAAGTTGACACCTGCCCCACTCATGAATAGTTCTTCAAAAACAACATAAGCAGCTTCCAAGGGGAAATTTCTACTTATGATTAAGCAGCTTAAAGAAGCAGTCTAAAACTAAAATACAAAGCAAAAGTTTTGCCAAGTGCATAAGCCTGTAAAGACCAGTTCAGGTAAAAAAAAAAAACAAACAATAAAAGGCAAAACAAAACCAAACAAACAGAAAAACCCATCCCTACCTGATTTCATTGTTTTAAAGGGTGAAATACATCATGTGGTAGCTAATTTATGGTGCTTTAGTACAGGCAGAAGTAATGACATATCCTAACCAGCATGACAATAACCACTGGTGAGGAGACTGGTCCCCAGGCTTTGTTCCTGGTGGAAAACTGGTCAGAGGATCTTTTAAACAGCAGTGGATTTCTGAAGGGATATTTGTTCCTGCATAACAAAATCTCTTGCTTTAACCTTTTCCCAAAACTGTGAACTGTGAATCCCACACAATAGTTTAGAAATCTAATTTATAAAAGATGTTAATCTTTGTTCTTCTCTTCCTATGATCAGTTGACTTTCCCTTTAACTGCACTATCCTAGCTGAAGTCCGCAATGCACCATTTCTTAGGCTGCTTTGATGAAAAGACCTCAGGCTCCTCTTACTCATCTCTCAAGTTAGGAGCTTATTTTGCCTTCAAAAACATGCTATAGGGCATTTGTAGTTTTATGAACAAAATGGTCTTAACTAAAAGTTAATTTTGTTTAAAGTGGTTAATCATGGAAAGAAATAGAAGAGAGAAACAGTAAGCATAACAATTCATAGAAATATTTCCTACCTCTGCCTGCGTTCACCCTTGTAGTTAGGTGCAATGGATAAAAATTACATTAAATACAGTTTATGGTTCAGATTCAATAATATGCTCCCAGGCCTGTGTGCAGATTTCCAGGATTTTTTCTGCCTTTCTTCCAGTGCCTTTATTCTCTTATCCGTCTTGCTTCTCTTCTCATTGTTCTTGTCATTATCAGACATTTTGTGCTTAAAGCTCTCATTATTATCTGCACTTTTTCACACAGAAAAGTTCAATTTATGAAGAAGAAAACAGAAAGAAAAAAAAGGCTGTATATAGCAACATAGCAGACAAGCCTCCTATTCAACTATACATAACCATATTCCTAGAATAAATTAAGCACTTTCTTTCCTAAATTTTACTTAGCTTTACAATCAAACTTTTTTGAGCTTCAGAAATATTCAGGTATGGGTGTGAATGTGTGTTGTGTATGTGCTTACACAGGAATGGAAACAAAGATGAAAATCAGCTTACTAAAATATGTATGACAAAGGCTCTGTGGCTATGCCTGAAGACAGTGATCCTTAAGGAAACAGAGAATTAAAGTTTCTGTTTTCTTACTAAAAGGCAAAAAGAGAATTTTGTTCTGTGCTGAACTGGGAGACCAGCCATGACATGAAAACACCAGAAAGAAGAATGAAACATCAGGCAATTCTTGCATTTGCAAGTATTGGGCTGAATTATAGGGCTAAGACTGTCATCAGGCTGGCACTGAATTGGATAAATAGAAAAATTGAGAAAGGGTTTGGAAAGAGACTACATCGGTGATTTGAGGTTCATAAAGATGTCCATTACAGAAAAGAGAATGGTGTGATATTTAATGTGTGATGAAGAAACCTCTGGAAGCTTGTGTGCTGCTTTTATGTAATTCACAGAAGGGAACAAGTTCAGAAATTTTATAACCATCTACATACATGAAATTTCTAGAAGGTTATGCATATGCGCTGAAAAATGGTTATAGAGCCCCAAATTGAGAAAGGTTGAGTCATGGATTACCAGATTCTACAATGCTTGCCCGTGTAAAAGGAAGGAATAGTCCTTTCTGTTGCAGAAATGTCTTCTGGCGTGACAGAAAGAGAGATTCAATTGTCATAGCAATCCATTCCACCTATTTTTTTTAATTTGTTAACCATCTTTTACTTTGTCAAAGTAGGATCAATAATTCTTGTTGTATTGAATCTTCAACCATTTGTGGAATGTAGTTAATTTTCACATGCCTCCAAAAATCAGATGCTCACATTACAATTCTTTAAATTACCCAAATCATTAGAAAGGTCTTCAAGACCTTCCTGTCTTTACAAACCATCTCCACATACTCTTATGAAGAATAGACTTTCGATATGTACACTGTCTTCCAGTGCTGTTCCTACAGATGCCATTATAAGTATCTTTTTTATTCTTTTAGTATGTCCCTCTTTTTTCATCCAAATATAATGCTACTCCTTTTTACCATTATTCTAAGTTAATTCTTTTAAGTGTTGCTGCTTTCCAGGATAACCTCATAAACATTGTCCTATATCCTTTTTTCCTGTTCTCTAGGGGTATTAAGACATTCCTTCTTTGGTCACTAGCAGCTTAAGCAATCCAGGCAGCTTTGTATGAGTGATCTGCCTCTTTTTATTATTTAAGCACCACTTTTATCTTGTGACATTGACAGCAAATATCAGCAAAGGTTTATATTTTCTTCCCAATAAAAGCACTGAGTAACACAGGGGCAAGCAGTCATCCTAGTGGGAAGACTTGAGACAGACTTCTATTCAGTGATCATTTCCCACGGATAAGTGCAGCTGGAGAGCCGGGCATGGTTTTATCCATTTCATATGGACCTGCACCGGTGTTATGTGACACGATCTCAGATTCTGTTCCCCACTTTGTAAATATATTGTTTTCATTCCCTTTCAGAAAACAAGTAAGAAGCCTGTTAAGACCTAGCTAAGATTAGCTGGCTTGAGACAGAACACAAAATTGAAAAGTAACACAAGACAAAAGCAGGATCTTTAAGGTCACATCACTGTGTATCATCTGTCTATATTGCAGCCTCGTAACCTCCCTGTCCAAGTATTATGAAATAAAATGCTTCTTATTGTACTTTTATGAAGTCAGGAACCTTTCATTAAGAAGTCTTATCTTAAGGCCATAGCCCTTTGTTATGTTGCTTCTGCAGGTACGTATGTGTTCTCCTGCTACCGTGTCTAAAGGGAGGAATAATGTAGATGGTGCTATAGTTATTGTCGTTGCAACGCTATCCAATCCAGATGTAATTGGAGTATTAAAATGTATGCTACTTGTGTGAAGGACAGTCTGTACCTTAGGATTTTTTTAAGAACTGGTAATATGCTGTTTAAAAAAAGATTAAAATTAAATGTGTATTTTTCTCTATTGTGCTGCATCTGTTTTCTGTCAGAATGAATCCTGCTGATCTTGGTTTCAAGGTTTCCATTCTGTGTGTTTTTAAACCAAGGTCAAGCAGTAGGCAGCAGAGGGACCTTGAAGGTGTCATTGGCTAGAGATACATAAGCTTTATAGCTACACCACTAATTATTTATCATTCATAGAAAGAAATATAGATGGGCAAAATGATATAGGTACAGATACTTCTGTAGCTGTATGCATGCCAGAATGGCAAAAGACAGATGCTTAAGATTATTTGGCAGTGTATGTGAGCATACATGTATGTTTATGAGTGAGTACAAATGTCTGTATGGTGATATGCATTCCTATCTCTTTTTCTGTGATCAGAATGAAATTGTTTTCTGTATGTGCTATATTGCTCACACATACAGCCTAAGAAGCCTGAGAAATCTATGAAGGGAAAAATCATTTAACAAAGCTGTCTGTCTAGTACGATTATATACTACTATGTGTTTTTTCAAGGCTAACCTTGAGGTGGTTTCTTTTCATTAAAAATAAAGCCCTTGGAATGAGGCCTTACACCTGAGAAGGCAGACATTTTTTTTGAGTGAAAAAAAGAAAAGATTATTTTAGTAAATTAAGGTCTTCCCTGTATTCCCTGTTGTGTTTTTCCTTAATTTTGCAATTGCCTTGAAGAAAGTACAACATTCTTGTACACGTGACCAGTAACTTATGAATTCTCATACATTATCTGTTAATTTAATTCGAATTTAAAGCAGAGTTTATAGGAATGGTTAATGTATGTTCAGAACAGATATCCTATTCGTCTAAGGCAGCTGTGACTTCTGAAAAGCAGCAGGCAGAGCTTTACATTTGTCAGACAGAAACCATGCAGAATGACCTGTGGGACTCTCAGGAGAAATATTTTCACATAAAGATAAACCTTCTGGCCTCAAATAACTCATCCTCTGTGCCTCCAACTCGGCATAGGAGCAGTTATTTCTCATCAGCTGTGGCTATGCTTCTGGACAGGTGGTCTCTATTAGCATAGTACACCCAACTGTCTTGACTCCTGAGTTTTCCAGCCCAGGTACTTGTTGAGGTCCCCCAGACTCCAGCCCCTGGCCGTGGGTCCAGATCTCCCTGCTACGTTGCACACTGAGGTCTCCCCGTGGCACACGAACCAAATGGGGCCAGGGTGGGCGTGCAGAGCCGGGAACTGGGAAATGCACTTTAGCCCCATGGGTGGGATGTTCCCTCGAGCACTGGGTGCTGCCACTTCTAAGCTATGTCTGCATCAGCCAGTAACGCAAACTCATGGGAGCAGATCTGCTGATTGAAGCAGCTGACGCCAAGCACTCCTCATATGTGCCATAAGCATTTCAGAGGGGATTATGCCAGACTAGCTTTGCTCTGGCTTTATGGACTAATTGCTCATTAGCAGCTGAAGTAACTTATGTACACACCAGGACAGTATCTGCCAGTTGACTTTCATCAAGGAATCTAGTTTGTGTCCTCCGAGACAATTCTCTGATGTGAGGCACAGTAAGCAGAGACAAAAATGCAATCCTGGTTAAAACTAAAATACTAAAGCAGACATACAGTCATTTCATGAGTGTGGCATGTTGATATACTGGATCTGTATGGCTTTACGCATTTTCTGTAGTCAAAGTATGGAAAAATATTCAGGCTTCACAGATGTAGATGATTTTTGTAAGAAAAACACTCAGTGTTTGAAAAAGAAAATTAGTTTGATTCATACAGTATATGGCTTTTTTATTCAAACTGCCACAAAACATTGAATTTATGTTGACTAAAGTTGGAAGAAAAATTCCTTTAATAAACTTCCTTCCCTTCTTCAATATATGACTAAAAAGCTTTCAGTCCATCTATCAAAATCATCACTGATCTTGGCAAACCCATATGTCATGGATTTGCAAGGGAACCATGCCATTCCATGATTATGAAATAAAAATTCAGGAATACCTTAAAAAAAAAAAAAGATACCCAATTTAGGCTGCATTACAGCACACTGCTTTTCGTTCTCTTATTGCCTTGTCCCCTCTAAACAATGTTGTGAGATAAAGGTCATTTCTCAAAATTTCTCCTTGTACAGGAGGAGAAACACCTACATCTATGTTTGCCCACCATTCAGTGCTGTGTCATGCTTTAGTACCTTTCTCAATTTCTCCAAGTTCTTCCTCTCAGATGAGGATGACATTTCCCCCCCTCTTTGTTCCCATGATTGCTTCCCATTTTTTTATGCTTTACCTGTTTGCTGCTTGCTTTCCTCCCACTTTTCCAGAGTGGTGAGACCCTGGAGTAATGTTCCCGTCGTTGATAAGGACAAAAAACCCTCATTATTATTAAGATTGATATATGATACCTGCATGAAGCTGGCAAAGGACACATTTTTTGCAGACAGGCATGATGTTCCTTTGCCCATTTTCTGTCATAAGCCAAAAGCTCTATCGTCTGTCACCTTCATGCAGCCATCAGTGTGGCAGTGACCCAGCCAGCAGGCAGGCTTGTTAGTTTAAGGACACTGGTAGACCTACTATAGCCACACAGTTCCCAGACTACAGAGAGCATTTTCAGAGCACCCTTATGTCTACCTGTAGAAGGCCACGATGCATTATCTGCAAGAAACGTAGGAATCAAAAGGCCTCATTATTTCTATTACTAGCCTTTGAAGGGGTTGCAGTGGTGCGTTCCCCCCCCGCCCCGGTTCTTCTTGTGCACCTGGCCGAGCATAGGAAGCGAAGCTGCTTTACAATCTCAGTAACTTCCGTCAAAACTTGGCCATGTCACCAATTCTTTCCTTTCTCTTTCTCATATCAGAGCTAAAGGCAGTGTCTTCTCTCTTCCTACGGCCTCTTTCTAATTCTCTGGTCACATAACAGTTTTGAAGCGCATCACCTTCTCTGCCAGACGACAGGAGGCGGATCTGGCAGAACAGCTACAATCAGTCCCAGTCCTGCTCAGATTTGAAGACTGCATGTGAAGTAATGCTGCGCTCCCCACGTCTTCTGGATCATGGGATTCGGTAAGAAGGAGCAGTTCTGGTCTGGTGCCATGGGAGGAAATGGGTATTTCTTTACAGACACTACATAAAAAATAAAAGATAAGTTTTACTACTCATGCTGTTCTGCGCTAACCATGGCAAAGCAGTTAGGACTCCAGTTTCTGGTTGAAACTCTGAAAATAAAATACTTTAAATCATGGTAAAGAAATAAAGAATGGAAAAAAAATAGATTTGGGTGACTAAGGAAACATTTTCCAGTGTATTGGAATATTTTCCCTACTTTCCTAAAGTAAGGAAGATTGCATTTGAAATTAAACATTTTCTTTAATTTTCAGGGTATTGACCTGTGGTACATATGGGGGCAGGGGAGTGTGAGAGAGAATGAGAGGTCCATTTAATCTCAAAGCATCATTTGACACATAAAAGTCAGGAAGTTTTATTTAGATTCTAGCACTGTGAGGACTGGAACTAATGAAATTTGGTTTCCAAAGGATTAATTTCTTATAGCTGAGTATCTGGTGACTAAGGTGATGAGGCATTAACTCCCCCTGAAATGTTTCCCTCCTTTGGGACATGCACCCTGTTTTCTCTGTGTACGGAGCCTCAGATACTTTACATGAACTGAATATTTACCTCAGCCTTTTTTTCATAGTGGGCCTGTACAGGATTTTCTGTATCTACCCAGATCCCTGATATGTTAAAATATAACAATTGAGATTTCCACAACATGGTCCATCTGAAATATACAAACAGATCCAGATTTATGGTGGGAGAAGAACCCACCATAAGGTAAAAATAGGTTTAAAAAAATTGCAATTTGGCATACTAGTTGCGGAGGAGGGAAGATGTGGAAGGCTAAACTACTTATGAAATTCAGCACACGCTGACAAACTATTTTGATTTATCTATAGATACAGTTCAAGAGAGTAATTTATTAATTTGAAAAATTCCATATAGGTCTATTTGTGATTGTGCAGTTTCCTGAGCAGACCCTGTACTTGGGCCTTTACCCAGCACTGCTGTAGCTTCTCTTAGTGCACCAAGCATTGGGCACCGCAGACTTCCTATATTGTGATCAAACTGCAGCACGGTTTTGCGTAAGATTCTTTACAAAGGAAAAATAACTCCAATAGCATGTTTTATCAGAAATGGTTTTTGAGCACTCCACAGGGAGCACATCTAATCTGGAGCTTTCTCCACAGGCACTCGCCTCTTATGCACCAACAGCATCTGTAATGGAAAAGAGACTCCTAAACTGCTACTTTTAGATGGACTAAATGGGAGGGGAAAATGAACCCGCAAGGCAGTTTCATTAGTCAAAAGGCAAATGGATGTATATAGGCTTTATAAAACTTTTTTTAAACTTATCATTGAGCTTGTTAATGTCTTGTACTGCTAACTGGGAGTAGACATATGACATCTGTGTTGCTTTAAATGTTTCGGGAGTTTCTGAGTATCAGTTCTGCCATTGCTAACACTGCCGGCAAATGTTGCTGACGTGAGATCATCATAATCCTGGATATAAACGTCAATACTTCAGATTAATTGGATTTGTTGGGAATAGCACCACCTGGACACCTCTTAAGGTGGGCCTGTCCCCTGACAAGCTTTAGTTCACAAAAATTTCTTTGCTTCTTCTTTGTTAATTTTTTTCCCTGATAATTAGAGTGAACGCATTCCCTTCTTTTATTGGCTTTCATATCATTCCACGGACTAGCAGCATGTCAAGGTTGCTGCGTCCTGCAGAGAGAGTGAGAAGTTAATCTACTTCTTGTCAGGAGAAGTGTGGTAGCTGTGAGGGATCCCAGCTTCTATCCCCTTTGTGGGCACTGGCGATGGTATGCTATTCCAGCTGGAATTCCCTCCTTCCTTCAGTGTGTCCAGGTGGCTAAGAAGGCTTGATAGCACTCTGGCTTGTATCAGAAATAGCGTGGCCAGCAGGACTAGGGAAGTGATCGTCCCCTGTACTCAGCACTGGTGAGGCTGCACCTGGAATGCTGTGTTCAGTTTTGGGCCCCTCACTACAAGAAGGACATCGAGGTGCTGGAGCGTGTCGAAAGAAGGGCAGTGAAGCTGGTGAAGGGTCTAGAGAACAAGTCTTAGGAGGAGCAGCTGAGGGAGCTGGGGTTGTTTAGCCTGGAGAAGAGGATGCTGAGGGGAGACCTTATTGCTCTCTACAGCTACCTGAAAGGAGGGTGTAGAGAGGTGGGGGTCAGTCTCTTCTCCCTAGTAACAAGCAATAGGACAAGAAGAAATGGCCTCCAGCTGTGCCAGGGGAAGTTTAGATTGGATATTAGGAAAAACTTCTTCACCGAAAGGATGGTCAAGCATTGGAACAGGCTGCCCAGGGAAGTGGTGGAGTTCCCATACCTGGAGGCATTTAAAGGACATGTAGTTTTGGTTCCTAGGCACATGGTTTAGTGGTGGACTTGGCAGTGCTAGGTTAATGGTTGGACTTGATGATCCTAAAGGTCTTTTCCAACCTAAACGATTCTATGATTCTATGACTCCTCTTCCCTCCTGCAGACTCCTTACCTCCCGAGTCGCTTCCTCCCCCTGCAGGAAACACCTCCTTGTTTGCTCTATTTCTCCACTGCTAAATTAAATTATGCTTGTTGATTAAGTGTAAAATTAAATACAATCTGTAGTAAATAATTCCTCTGTTGTTAGCCCATTTGTGTGGGATTTTTTCCCTGTTATACTGAAATAAATAGCGGTCTGGTCACTGAAATTGGTGAGGGCCCCTTACATATAGCTTTGTGTTATTATTTGTATTGTGGGAACAGTAATTTCTGTAGAATTTCACTCTATAAAACAGATTGCTGGATTTTTCCAGTACAGGAGAACCAATGTATGACTGAACTATGAACCACAGACCGAGCTAGGCTGGTATCTGACTGCTGCAGATGTGTGCTGGAAAATTATTGCAGCTGAGTTGAGCCAGGCAAAGATTCATATATTTTAATCCATGCTGATTACATAAATATTTTTCCAGTGACATTTTACATTGCACAGGCAATCTGGTCTCTTCAAAGGTCCAAGAAGCACTAATCGTAAAGGGGCTGTAAGCATCTTTATTAACAATTTAATTTCTCTAGGGTATTTAATTCGATACTTTTAATACTGTGTTTGACCTTTCCTTTCCCTTCCTGCAGTGTTATTTAATACTGCTCCTAAACCTGATTTTTGGGACACTGCACTTTTAACCTTTTTTTTCTGACTGTGAAAGGCAGCTTATTCTCATTCTTTCATTCCAGAAGCCATCTTGGAGTTCACAGACAAGAGCCTCAAATCTTCAGAAGTAATTCTCTCCAGTTTTCTAAGGTACATACGTAAGCCCCGGTCTGCCTAGAGAAATATAGTCCGAGTGAACTAAAACACACAAATGAAATCACCTACCATTTGACATTCCCTGTGCCTAGTGTTTAAATGACGTCATGTGAAATTTAAGCTGTAGTAAAATGTCTATTTATGTATCAAATAGACAAAAAATTACATTTCCTCCAGATTTGTTTCCAATAAATTTCATGTTTTTACAACATCGTGCAAAAATTGTAGTTAAGCAACAAAAACATATGTATTTTATACCACCCTGTTAGTACAAAGAATTTTGCTTAGCAAATGAGCCTCTGTTTCCTCTTATATTATAATATTGTGTGAGGAGAAAAAAAAGAAAACATTAATATTCAAAAGACAGTGAAATGTTACAAAAGTCTTTCAGTTTTCGTATGTTAAGTTGTGCTGTGACTATTTTATCCTGCCTGCATTTTAGCATGAGTTCTGCCCTCCAGGCAAGTAACACGCTGGATACCCCCAAATCCAGGACCAGGTCCCAAGCCAGCAGCCAGGTCAGGAGCTAAATCCATCAGCACGTCAGAGCGCCAACACATCCCCTCCCACCTCCTGCTCCTCCCTCTCCCTCCCCACCTCCAACGTAAAGTGTGATCCCCTGGTTTTCTTTTGAAGCGAGGTACCCCAGGGAGCCCCAGACTGTCCCTTAGGGCAATCCCCAGCTTCCAGTCATATTTTCTTTCTGCTTCACTGCTGTACCACATTCTGCAGGGCCGGGGTCCTTGAGGTCCAATTATTATTTCTTAACCCTTCAAGCAGCAAATCTCTTGAATCATCGTCGTTTCCAAATGCAGACAAGTATCTCTCTACTTATCTCCTTCCTTTCACACAGTGAAATGTATCCTTTTTATTACAAATAAATGCAAATACTTATTAGCAGTGTGTGCAGCCATTATTATTGTTCTCCTGATTAATGCTGTCTCTGAGGCAATGGCACGTGAAATATTGCTTATAGCATCCCCAAGTAGGAGCAAAACTGCTCTTAAAACATTCTTTGCTGAGTTTAATACAAAGAATGAAAATAAATAATGTCAGGCCCTTGCCAGGATCTGCCCATTTTAAACTTTTCAACAGCACAAATCATCATTAATGAAGCACTTAACATTACACTCCCGACAGCACAGTATAAAAATTACTGCAGTCATCCAAATGATAAGAAGAAACACGGCAGATAACTTCTGGAGGGGAAAGATTTACACTCTTTTGACGAAACTTTATGGGTTCAAGTTTACATTAGAATAAAGGAAGGGGAAAATGTTTATCTTAAAAGCTTTTGGGGGAGACATTTGGAAGGAAATTGTATATTTTTTTTCCAAATTAATGGAAGAAAGATCAGACAGTATGGTCTCAGCAGTAGTGAAATCTCATTTGCATCATCAGTTATTTTGATATAAAATACTGTGGCTGGAGTCATAGGATATAGAGATTTACATTATAATGCAGAATAAAGTAAATTCTATTACGCAAGTCCCCTTGTTACATAGTTTTAGTCACAGTTTGTTCCAAAAATACCTGATGGTAAGTTCAACAGCCAGTACCTAATGCTTAATTTCTTTCCTGTTTATTTGTAAAAGCAGAATACCATGCTCTTTGTATTAAATTATGCATAGAAAATAACCTCAAGTTCATATACCTGTAAGACATGGGTTAGAACAAAGATCTCTGTGATATAGGATATGAAGAGAGTCCAGCTGAGAGTCTGTGAGAAGCAAGAGGTTCCACCCACCTCCACTCAGACCTATGGGAGTATTTCTATGGAGCTGGGATAGTGGCTGAGCAGATCCCGGTGATGGAGGGGTATGTGCCTTGTGGCCCGAGTTACTCAGTGCCAGAAGAGAGGACCACTCAGTCCAGACTGCTCCCTGGTGGGAAATAGGTTTTAAGCCAGGCCCCAGCCAAAGGGGAAGAGGAAGAACTCTGTAGACAGTAATTAGTGTTAGAGGACAGAAAAGTGTATAAAGGATGGAGGAAGCATTTAGCAAAAACAAAATAAACAAATATAAAATTTCAATGCCACATTTCTCCTGCAACAATTTTGAACAGAACCAGCAGAAGAAAGAGGTCATCTTTGGCTTTGTTTCATAATGCATATAACTGCAAATAAAAGACTTGGGTATTATGATGCCTTCCAGCCAAAAAAAAAAGAAACAAAACAAAACCAGTCTTCAGTAATGCTTCACACTGTTCAGTCCAGTGAATGCGGAAGGAGCTAATGTATCAGAAATTAGAAGCTCCGCAGAGATTATTTGGTTGTGTTCTCCCATAAGTGTGGGAAGTGTTTTCAGGAAAACCAAAGCAATATACTATATGGAGAGAAGAGTTTTGCTCTCCTGAGCTTATAAAGATAGCACCTATGTTCTGAAACGGAATTTGTCAGTTTATCAAGAGGAACATTTACTCTCCTCATTGAATTCAGTACATTGCAATCAATTCCTACTCAAAATAAGGTGGCAATGTTAAACTTGTATACTTTCTCAAGCTTGATCTGCTTGATTGAAAAATTGGGATTTTCTCTTGACTTATTAACCAAAGTATTTCTAAATTTAGTCCTGCTTTATTTTTTGTCCAAGTACCTGATCTATTTAAACACTGTTTGTTTTGTTTCACACTTTCTCAAAAGTTAGCATCATTCACTAACATATTTAGCTTACCCTTTGCAAAGAGCAGCTTGTCTTTGGGGAAGGACCATAAGGATCTTAAAAAATCTTCTCTGCTCTCTGTATTCTATACAGTAGCTCTCTGGAGCATCACAGGTTCTCCCAAATGCTTCTGTGATGAAATAACAACTAGCAGCAAGAAAAGCAACAGAAAGCTGTGAGGTATTCACATGTTACTAACCAAGGATAGTGTTAAAGAAAGCTGGCCTAAAATTAAATTCCTGTTGTTCCTAGGTCGATATTTTGCTGTTATCTGCACTGTAGATTGCTTTAACTGTCAAATTTATAATTTTTTTGACAATGCCCCAATCAGGAAAAACAGAATTAGGTTTTTTGCATAAGCCTCTAGAAAATGCATTGCTAAAATGCCGTGCAGAAGTGAAAGTATGTGCTACTTTCCTTTGACCCATTAATTTTTCTCTCTAACCAAAATGGGTCAAATGTTCCTATAGTATGATTTTTTTTTTTTTTAATGAGAATAATTTAGAGGAATTGGTGTGTAAAACACATCCCATCTTAACAACTGTGCAGCCATCTTCCAGAAATATGACTATGATACTTCTGCCTACTATCTTGCCATATAATGTTTTCATTTGACCCATTTCTTCCAGGATTCCTGATGGTTGCTGTGGGAAACCAAGACAATCCTCAGTTTCTGTTAAGTTGAAATGTGTTCCTGTGGTTATTAATTTTTTTGAAATATAGGGCTAACACTTGTCATCACGGAAGCTGGAGAAGATGGGGATAACTGTGTATGTGATAAATGCTGAGCATGAAGGACTGCTGGAAATGTATTAGCTATCATGGGGGGGAGATTTTCCAACACAAAAATAGGAGTTAAGTGCCTTTGAACATTAGTGAGAAGTTGGTAGATGAGCATCTGTATCTCTTTCGATTAACATAAAGACAGTGGAAAAAGAATGAAAAATACTTTGGTCACTAGACACCTGTTTTTTAAGTGGTCTTCAGAAACAGCCTCTTTATACTGAGAAGAGTTATTCTAAGGGGTCACCCCATTTTCTTTTTATCTTTTCCACAGATTAAAATCATCCACTTGAATCACCTGTCCAGTTAAGCAATACAGTCTGGTGGGAGCTGAAAAAGCAGGTTAAACCTAGTGAATGCAAAACTTGACTATTAAGGCAGTCCCCTCTAATCTTACTGACTTTCTCTTCCCCGTGTTGAAGTTACCTTGTATGCCACCTGTTTCTGCATTCAGTGTCCACACAGCTCTCTTCTAATGTTTTGCATGACTTAATGAAGGGAGTACCAAAATTGGGCAGACTGACTGCCCTGATATTTCTGTCACCGTGTCGGCGTGACTCATGTCAGCCCTCGCCATGGTCAGGGGTAATTGTACACGGATACATATTTCAAGAGCAAGATCTGACTGAGCATTGAGTGTTGTCGTTGTGTGCTACTGGGGGCAGCCTGTTTAGCCTGGAAGGACTCTGAAAACACAAATACTACTTTGATTTTTTGTCCTTTTCTTTGACGCATGACAGCTTGATTACACTCAGTGAATCTACTGAATACCCACTGTGTAAAAACCACGCTATACAAACCGAGTACATGATAACACACTGCCTGGAAGGTATTCAGGGACCAAGCTGCGCCTGCATAAACAGCTCCTGATCAGCTACTGTAAATCTGGCAAATGCAAAAAGCCTTTACGAAATGAGGCTTGTCAAGGAGTATGAGCATTTCTTAGCCTTGCTGCTCTGAATGCCAGAGAAATGTTTCCAGCAAGGCTGAAGCAGCGCTCGGGCGCTTGGGCTGTTCTCCCCAGGGCTGCAGATGAAGAGAGGCCACGCTGTGACCTTCAGCCAGCAGCAGATGGTGTCACCGGGAAGGGTGCAACTGTGTGGCTCTCTGAGGTCCTGCTCCACAAATCCCCACCACAATGTCACAGCCACAGCTGCAAATGGTGGCCAGAGCCACTGCTACTGCACGGGCACATGAGGAGGCAAAAGAGAAGTCTGAAGTTTCACCTCTTCCTAGGCTGAACAAATAAAGTGCATGATAAAAGCTCCTGGTTTGGTGGGTTTTTTTATAACGGATGAGACATTATCTTTGTAACTATTACATGACATTTTGAGCCTTTTTGTGGAAGGCAGTCTCCATCAGAATTGTTATTACTAGTTATTACTTTCCATTTAGTTTGAGATGCGGTCTATACACAAAGAAAGCTATCTGTCTCATGGGAAATAGATGGCCATGGCTTACGGTTTGAGCTGAAAAGAGATCATTAACACAGTGACATTTGGGGAATCATTAGCAAAGATGACAGGCACCTTTGACAGCCTGGGGAAAAGATTTTACACAGCTCAGAAAGGTCCTACGTTACCTCCTGTCCCAGAGACGAGTCATGTTCTGTCTGCCAGTATGAGATTTAACTATCGCTACTGTAAACACCGGTTTTGTGAAGACTGATTTTCAGTTAAATACTTAATAGTATACATATGCTGGCTAGTGAAACCTGATGAAAGGAGAAATAAAAGCAGGGTGAAATAGCTAAACACACAGAAACCTGCCTGAGAAGATGTGCACCTGTGTGAGCTGAAAGCAGGACCAACAAACACTGTGTGCCGACACCCGCAGAAGCTCCTGATAACAGACGTTGTGTAAAGAAGTGTGGTGTGTTGTGTGTATGAAATCAAAGACAAAAAAATATGTTTGGTACATTCACTGGTAAGACAAGAAAAGCAGGACTCCCAGAGAGAAGAATCTGTGTGCTCTTCTACTACTGACTTTTTTACTATCGATACTGCATTACAGAAAGGATCCTCAGTAAGAGCTCGGCTCTCTGACTGCTCAATAAAATGTGTCTCTAACTAACCAGGGCTAAAATTCACAAGAAAAGTTGAGGCAATAGAGCCATATTTTCCTCTCCCTACAGCAATCTGATTGATATTGAGAACATAGCCTAATGTCTTTCTATAATCTAGCAAACTCCTGTAGCTAAATTCCTTCTTTTCTATACTTGAACACTCTTCAGAGGGTGTCACTTTTCATGCACAGAAAAGGTAATGATTTAGACAGCAATTTCCAGCAAGCTTTTCACATGCCATTCTGTCAGTAATCTTCATGCCAGCATGAAGAAACATTTCCAATGGTTTTGAAGTTTTGGAAGGTCCACTGAGATCTTCAAGACAGATTACAAAATGAATGATCAGCTCACCGTCTTTAACATCCATTTTCAGCTGACAGTGATATGATTTAATGCCTAGGATTTCTGTTTTATTATTTTATTTTATTTTATTACAGCAATAGGTTGCTAGCTTTATAATCTATGGATACACGTAGGAAGGCTGTATCTGGCCTTCTTAACTCACAGCTCATCATCTTTGGTCCCAACAGCAAATGCCTGCGTAATGTACCAACAGGTTCTTATTAACACATCAAAGTTTCCTATTCAACCATCTCATGTTAGGAAACTCAGACGTCCTCTCCAAGGTCATAAGTACCTGGGCAGAAAAGCCCAAGCAATACCTCCTCATCCGCTGCACAGCATTCCCTTACAACTCCCTTGCTACATCCCCTTTCCCAGTGGTTCTTCCAGCGTTGCAAGTAAATGCCAGGTCTCTCCTGCTGCATCTGTGAGCCAACTCATCTTGCTCCCTCCTTTTCCCTCTCTCTTTCATCCCCTAGCTTTTCTGAAGGTTTTTGCAGAATGAACTCGTTTTGAAATAGTGTTTCTGGCCACCTTGAGCACAGAGCAAGCAGTGTAATGGCAGAGCAGCTCCCTTTGTGGTTCCCATTCAGAAGAGCGAGGAAATCCTGGCTGAGCTGCCAGCTCCCGGCACTGAACCGGCTAAGCCCTATAGAAGTGATGGATACCCCCCACAGGCTTTCTCTGAGAAATATTTTACCAGCTGGTTATCTATCTGGAAAATCTCCTGAATGGATAAATATACTTGGGGTTTTATTTGGCTGAGGTACTTGCAGAAAATGTTGTAGTACTGATGCTCGAGCCCATTTGTTTCCTATAGATTCTTAATAGTGGAATTTCTTCTTTACAGTGTCTGTCCTGCCTGATGTCTGCATAACAGGCTCAGTGTCATAGGAAGCGCTGCATCAATAATACCAGTACAACGACACAGGTCCTGGCATCAAGCAAGCGGCGGGGCAGCCCTCCCAGGGCAAGCAGCCGGGTGGGGATGAAGCCAGCGTCTGTGAACCTGACCTTTGCCTGAGGGGGACAGATACCTGGGTTTGTCAAAATGCCACACGTCATCCTCCAAGCCATCGAAATAGAATTAAAATAAAATTCCTTACCACATATCGAGGTAAGGGAATCGAATGGCCGCACAGCATGCCTTTGCACAAGGAAGGAAAAAACAAACCAGCCTGAAGACCTTGAAAGCTCGCTGGTGCATTAAGAGGTGTCAAGGAGATCTTTCTGATTTAGTCTGTGACAAGTTGCCGTTTTCTACATTCCTCAAGCAGCTAAAAACTAGATAATTATCTGTGTATGTTTCCAAGTTCTTAAAACACCAGGTGAAGGAATTTTTGCATATTTTCCTATAGTGTGGATTTTAAAAGTTGATATTGGTAAAACAATGACACCTTGTGGCACAGAAGAGCAATCAAACCCGTGCAGCCACAGTTTTAGATAAAGCATCGGCAAGGAATAGATTACATTCCCCAGAACTATTTTGAATTATTAATAAGTTTTCAGCTACCAGTTTTTTCTTAGATTTTTAACCTAAAATTGTTCTTGATGTTTGCAAGCATCTTTCCAATGACGGGAATAATTTGGACAATGGTTAGTCAAGAATATAGCAAATCTCCAAGTTAGTTCTGTAATTATTCTTGCAATGAAGAAATAAACATTTTCACTTATTTAATATATTCATATTATTAAAAAAGCACACAGCATACTTGTTCATCTTTTCAGTCTTCCAGGGCTTTCTTCAGGCAATCAGGTGCTTTAAATTGCATTGGCAGAAGAACTATTATGCAGAATTGCTAACAAGAAAGATGTGATGCCTGTTAGTTTTATGCAGGTTAAAGGGAAGACTCCAGATGTCCAGAGCTTTCTCAGCAAGGAGAAATTTCTATTATAATTATTTTAAATGGGCATAACTGTATGGAACAGATGTGATGCAATGTCATTTTAGAGCTCTGATCAGATTTTGGAAGGTTTGAAAACAGTGACTTTATATCAACTGTATTAACTCAAAAAGACTGGACAGCTAACGATTTGAAGACAGCTCTTCCTTTAATTTGTGGATCTGTTCAAATCAGAAAGCATTAATGAGTATAAGTGGGTGAGAATTCATAGGAACCAAAAAAGACCCCAAGCTTGTAGCAGCCTCTCATGTAAAATATTTCAAGTTTTATACAGTTGGTAATTACTGTCCCTTCTACTGAGTGCCAGCTTTCAGTATCAGCACTAATTGCTGACCTTAACAGTGTCTTCTCTGACCTCCATTTAGACAAGGTATACTGCAAATTATTGGGATTTTGAGTGAATGATGATCTGATTAACATGACTGGTGAGCTATTCCTGGTATTACATTATGCAACTAAAACATTATGCCTGCATTCATATATTTTATAACTGTCTAAAAATTAAAATCTTTTTGTCAGCATAATAACATTGCTGGGACAGCACTCCTCAGTTCCAAGGGTATTCTGGGGACAAGAATGAAACCCACAATGTTATATAAAAAGCACATCGTAGTCAAAGAAGTGAGATACAGGAACAAGGTATATTTGGTGCCTCTATCATTTATCACCGGGAAGTTTCAAATCTTGACACCCTTTTTGCATCATGAGGTAATTTTTTTCCAACCTGATGGCAACAAACTATATGTTTTACATTGGCATCGTGAAAATTACAAAATAAATCTTAAATACTAATTCACCTCAAACATTAGACAACAAACAAGTCAAATATACCAGCAATGGCACATGACTAATAGCGCACTTATATAAAATGTGATGCCAGGAAAATCACTTCTCCTCTTGTAAAGGAGCCGGTACTAGCCAATTATTGCAAAATCTAATGATGCATTAAGTGATTGCTGCTTTGGGCAGTGCACATCCAAAAAATCACAGAGCTTGTCTAACACACATTATACCAAAAATACGACCCTCGCGCAGTGCTCAGGACTGCAGTACAGGCCTTGGCATGTGCTCAGCCACATCTCCCACCTTTCAAACTTCATAGCCTGCCATGGGGCATCCTATATCTAATCATCAACATGGAGCCAGTAAGTAGAGTGTTGCTGGGAGATTTCTTGTCTGATAGGAACAGTACTGCTGGTCAATGGGGCAAAGATGTGACAATTTACACCTTCCATTTTCAGTCCCTGTAAACTTGCTCCACAGACAGAGACTAAACCAGTCCTCAGTTATATCTCTGCTTTGCTAGCTCTCGTGTAGGTGCAGAAGAGACAAGGGCAAGTTTGTCACACCCAAGGCTCTTCTCACCTCCCGCTTATTTATGTCCACTCTTGCCCCACCTGCATCCCAGCTTGCCCGGGTGCTGGAATATTTCTTGCATCCAGCAGTGCTATGAAGCTTATGGGAAGAGAGTTTTTCCGCAATCATCGTACACGTGCTTTATTGCCATTTTGTAGCACCCTGTATCTTGGGTCTTTCAGTTGTGAATGTTCTGCATTCATCTTGGTTTACACCAGGTCACTAACTTCAGTGAAGATTTCTGGGTTTGCACTTGCAGTAGAAACAATGGAGCTCAACTGCCTGCATGTCTGTGTTTAAGAGAACACAAAAATGCTGGAAAATGACAGAAAATTACAGTTATTATGCTTATGCACAGCAAAACAGCCAGGCAACTCAAAGAAAGAGATGTGCAGTGCCTCTTTCTTACCGTGGCATGGAGATTAGACTATTTATGTCCTGATCTGCAGAGCAAATAATATACTTTTACTTTCTTGCTGTCTCAATGAGTCATTAGAGAAAGTGAGTTGATGAAGATTAATTTCTACATCAGGAAAAAAAAAAAAAAGAGTCTTCCTTTCTTCCTTTATTTTCACCTTCTGTTTGTAAAGTCCTAGGAATGAATAAAAACTGGTGCTTTCACCACTCACAAATGAGAATTAGCCATCCCTGTTGTGAGTTTGGAGATTAATTTAACCTCCCTTTGGCCCTGCTGTGAACTACAACTGTGGCATTTTTATTGTTTTACCACCTTAGAAACAAGAGTAGACAAAGAAATCTTGACTCTTCTAAAATCCCTTAAATATATTTTTTTCCCATTTCTGAGAAGTACCCAAATCACTCTGTTTCTTCTGACCTTTTGCTTCCTTGGGTTACCTATCTTTTGATTTGTGGACACTTGACTCCTGAGGGTAGCGCGCCACCACATAAACAGGGGCTTCGGGGAGGTCTGGTTTTGGAAATATCTGGAAGCTGACAGCTTCAGGCATCAGTGAGACTGTGTGTCATCTGCTCAGAAAACCTCCAAAATCTGTCTGCCTAGTAAAACCCCTTTGAGAAGTAATGGCATTTTAACATAAGCAATGTGTGAACTGCATGTCAGGATGATGATGCGCCCTTTTACCAGCCTTTTATAATTCATTTGCTACAGCTCCTGCCAAATGTGGAATCCTAACAAAAAATAATGAGATCTTTCCTCTCCATGGGCTGCCTGGCACTAATATTTGAACTAGAATTAAGAGCTGCTAGAGCTCGGAAATCCTCCCATCAAAATACAGCCACAGGAAAAGCTCTGGAAAATTATCCTGGGTGAAATTAGCATCTGGCAGGTAACCAGATGGCACGGGCTCAGATTTCCCATCTTGAAGTGGGATGGAGAAATTGTTCAAAATGTAACGAGCACTTTTTTTTCTCCTCCATTTCCACACCCTTATATTCAACCAGTCATTCCTGTTTATGCACTCGCCTTGCCTGCCACACCAAGCCGACCACAGAGCATGTGCTGGTTAAACAGCCTTCTGCTGGTGGTGAAATAAGTAATATTGTGAGTCACTCAGCCCTTGTTGAGGTGAAACCAGTAAGAAACAAAGGTGGGTACGCTGCTGAAGAGATTTGGAAATGTGGACTAGGGCAGCTGGTGGAGATACTCCGTGAACCCTCACGTAGCATCTGCAGCACTAAAGCTGGGCTGGCTTATCCCGGTTTGAAATGGCAAGAGAGGAGATTTGATTTTGCTGGCCTCTTTCTTCCTCTCTTTTTCTGTTCTACACATCAAAAACAACTTCTGAAAATGGCTTATGCTTGGCAAGTGTAACACTGGCTTCTTTGCTCGGAGCTGTTGTTTCAGACTCTCTGCAGACTCAGAGAGATAAGAAAATACTGGTTATGATCACATCCAGTTTCAAACTTTCCTTTACAACCATCTTGCACAAAAAATTACTTTTTCAATTAGTTAGTTGTAATTCTTGCATGATCACATCAGAGGTTAAGATGTGTTCCTGCGTCTCAAGCTCTATGTTCACTTCAACCATTCACTCCTCATTTTCAAACATTTATTTTAGCCTCAGTCAAACTTGCACATTAATCGATAAATAAATCATAGCAGCATGCCCATCTTTTACGAACTTGTGCATAATGAAAAGATATGTCAAATTCACACGGCTCTTTGGGAGGACAAGAGGTTTGTTTTAAAACTGTGATCTGTCTGAGACTAAAGCTCCCAAAGGAAATTGCTTTGAATCAGATCTTACAATCAGGACACGTCTAGGCCAAGAAATATTCCATCTTTAAAGCGGTGTTATGCAATGTGTTTCAATCACAGTAGCTGTGGACTAACATTACCGCTGCACAGGTCAGTTTAGCTAACATGTTCCTAAATGCATTATGGCTTAAACCTTATAAAAAGAATTTAAAACCAAATTGCTTTAACCATGAACACTAATACATTTTTAGCTTTGCATTGAGATATATTTTCACTACCCTAAATATAACCACAATATTAAATCAGACTGTTAATGTGAGGAAGACTATTTACATATTTCCTCAGAATTAGTCATTTAGCTCTCAAATTCAATTGTGGCTGTTGCATATATTAATGCCAAAATCCCTTAAATATATTTTTTCCATTTTTGAGAAGTACCCAAATACCTCTGCTTCTTATTAATATTAATGCCCTTTGTTCAACACTTTCACCAGGCACAAAATTGAAAGATCAAATATAGAAATCCCCCAAATCTGAATAAAACCAAACTGTTTTAAATACTCTGATGAAAAGACTTTTCATTTTGCTTTGCTCAACCTTCTATCTTTCACAGACTAAATGCTCACTAGTTCTCCAGTCACTCATAAAATGGAAAAGGTAAATAACTTTGGCTGTTTCGCTTTTGTGTTTCTTTTAATGATTGCTATTTAGATTTTTACACAGAACTCAGTCACATAATGTCTTGTGTGTAATGATACCTCTACCATTGCAACAGTGTGTATGCTGAATTAAAACTTGATCAAAAAATAGCTTTTTTGATGCAAATTTGGGCTTTTTTTACTTGCAGATGAAGCAGATGTGTGGCAGGTGAAGACTTGCTCTACAGCTTGTAGACACCAAATGCAATCAAAAGGAAGCAGAAGAGGCTGAACAAATGAGATGTGTCCATTGGACCTACCAATCTTTCAAAGTTCATTCATGCTGTTTAGCTTCTGCACTATGACTTCATATTTAGCACTATATTTTCCATTCATAGATTTCTTAACATATAGTTGTTCAATAGTAATGAATAACTTCATGAAAATAAAGCTTTTATTGAGAATTTGTTTATTTCAGGGCTAATATCTAGCTACTAGAAGACAAAAAAACTAACTCTGAAAGCTCCTATTTGCACAGCTTTAAGATTATCTTACACTGGCTGTGCTTGATCCTTTTTATTTTAGTTTTCTGCAAACATCAATGTTTTTTCACACAAATATTTGTGGAAAACAAGTGTTATGTTCCTATGTTCATCATTCCCATAAGAAAGAACACAACTGGTATGATAGAGGACACTGCTTAGGACAGTTTTGAAACCCCCAAAGCCCTGGATAGTTAAATTGCACTCCACTTATCCCAGCCTCCCTTTGGCTGGGGCTGCACGGCTAGAAGGCGCGTCCCCTGGGTGGTGGATAGGGGATCCCTCTCTGGAGGGTGCACGGGATAAAATTGAAGAAGGTGCCGCGAACCAACGCAGCCTAAGGGAAGGCCACCCTGACAGAAAAACCACTGGCCCTCCAAGTCATGGGGGTTGGGCAGGAGGCCAACTACCTCCTCCCGGAAAAAAAAAAAAAAAAAAAAAGTTGAAGAAACGACGAGCATCAACTCGGAGATGGAAAAAATCAGTAATGAAGTGAAGAGGAGGAGATGGAACTGGATCGGTCATGTCTTGAGGAAAAAACCAACAGAAGACTGCGCTGTGGCCCTTGGGACTCCAGAGCACGCAGCCGCAGACAGATCGAAGTGGAAGAACGATGTTCGCGCCTTGTGTGCCTCCTGGCACTGAGAGAATTCAGATTCAGATATCCCAGCCTCACATGCCTGTATCACTGAAGACATTGAGTAGGCTCACTGAGTTTAAGGTGTTGTTGAAGCTGGAAAGCCCAGAGAGGGAAGCATCTGCTCCCGGAGCAGCCCAGCCACTACTACGGGAATTCCTTTCCTTTGGGTGGAAGGGGAAAATTAAACCTCTGCATCCAACCAATAAATCTTGACTGTAATTTGTTTCTTTCTAGGAAGGATGCTTCACACAAGGTTTGTGTGGCCAGGAGAGATTTGAAATTTTCTAAACTTGCCTAATCCATTCTAGCTGCTACCTCTTAGTGATTTGATGTTCTGGTAGCTTATGGAAAGCCTCCAATCAGGGCAAGAAATCAATGCTAGCTGACACCATTTATATGGCCAGTCGGCATGCACACCTTGAATTTCAGCTGAGTACTCACAGTGAGCTGTTCAGAGTCAATTCACAAAGGAATAAAAGGCCAATAGGAATTTATTAAGACACATTTTCAAAGGAATAAATGCAAGAAAATAACATTACCCTCCCTGGATTTTCTGCAAGCATAAACAGAAACAGGAATCATCAAGCTAATTATTTATGGTGATTATGGGATATATTTTTATTGGTTCAGATACTCAATACTGTCAAAGGAAATGTGTCTGTACTTCTCTAAAAACTCTCTACTCAGATAATACAATTTAAAGGTCTAATCTTCAAAGGTTATTTTACTCCTTGCTTGGACACTTGCAGTAGATATAAAATTCAGCTTCTGTCTCTCATTTCACTTGTAATACTTGTTTCAAAATTCACCTGGGTCTGAATCAAAAGCTATGCAATGTATATGCACAGTTTACTGTACAGACTCCACTGTGAATAAATAATCATAATCAAATAAAATATTTCTCATGCTTTCAAGCATCCTTTGCACATCAGTTTAACAATTAGTCTAGCTGTTTGTAAATAACAGTAGAGTCTATATTTTCCGTCTTAAAAATGGAAGATAAGTTCAACATGTAAGAACTGAAAAGTTCAGGAAGAGATTTTTTGCTTGATCTGCATGTGGAAGGGTTCTGATGGCAACTTGCTAAGGTCTTTTTTTCCAACTGTGTTTCCTTTGCATGAGTCAAGTATCACTGGCTTTTAGTTTCATTTGAGGATTTGAGCCTGTTTTCATTTCTGTGATTAGGCACAAAAAATGCTTAGTGGTTATTGCCCACCCACAATCTTCATCTTATAATCATTTTTTTAGGTTGTTGTCCCTCCTTATTTCATGCAAAACAAAACTGAACTCATGACTAAATTTAGTGAGAGGCAGAAAAAAAACTATGGAGGCCAGCCAATTTAAATTATCTAATTTTCCATACTGCAATATACTTTCGAAGAATTGCTTAACAGACTGTAAGGCTGTCAAAGCGCTCTTCCAGTCCCGTTCCATCTTGTATTTCACTTGTATGAAGAAATTAATTAATATTTCTAAAATAATTATTTTTTAATGAGGAGTTACTTATTCTTTTTTCATAGGGAGATCTGGAACAAGAATATACAATTAAGAGACGACAGTTCAGTGATCCATAGTCTTTTCATTCCCCAAGGTGCTATGGATCAGTCCAAGTTCCTACTTGTTTCTATAGACACTCTAATAGGTCTTCTGTTTCTAGAGAGTGTTTTTGAACAGTTAACTCCACTTTGAAGAAATAAGAAGCTTTCCAGTTGACATTTTACATTCATCAAAATATGTCATGCTAGGTGTAGTAGGCCTTTCTTCTGTTAATTTACAGACCAACTGAATGAGGATACAAAATTGATTCAAATTAGTTCTAACGATGTGCATCAGGAAGACTTCAAAATTAAGCCTTAGGTCAAGACATGGAGAAGGAACAGTACTAAATATGGCTTTGAAATATTGTTAATATTATACAACTTCTCTGCAGCTTATATAAAAATGCATCCAGCTACAAATTCAGATCAGGGAGAAAAAAGGCAAGATTCAGTAACTAACTTCTACATGCTTTCTGCCTACAGTGCTGCATACCTATTCTTTTCTGTTCAAGCTCACAGCTCAAAGGTAATGGACTATCTTGTTTTCCTTCTTCAGTATCTATATAAGGTATTTGTGAAGGTAAGGATCAACCATGGCTTCTAGTTTTATTAAAATTCAGAATTACTCAGCAGAATATCTGTTCCCCTTACAAGGCTTGCCATACAAGGAACACCAAAATTATGACCTACCTTTCTGTCAAAGATACTGATCTTTATTTATCAGGTGCTGTGAAATCTCAAAATTAGGTTAACTCATCACTCAGTCTGAACAATGAAAGAATATAGGGTCAAAGAGTCTTCAGTTCTCTCTACCTTACAAGCAAATTCAATTCTTCCATTTGCAAATGGATCTGGACATAGTGCCTTTCATTTTGTTGCCTCCAGACTGCATTGCTACAGCTGACTATAATGAAGGAATGAAGACAAATACAAAATCTATGCTTTGAATAAATCTGTTCCTTCAAAGGCTGCAAAACAGCATACAGTCACAGTAGGCTGTAAGGACCATGTGTGTGCTGGATGAGGTTCCATGAAATTGGATACCAAGGCCTCTGTGGTAGTGTGCCTTTAATCAGGACAAGCCAAAGCGTTTTTTTTGTTAGTTTGTTTCTCCGTGTCCCACTCCTACAGCCAGCTGAAATCTAGAAGACTGATTTTCAAAAGCATTCATATTTCTGGCTCCCCCTACAGCAGATGCAAGTAATACTACAGCTGTGTTCCTGTGGGACAAGTCAGGTCACCCAGGCCAGAGTGAGAGAATTGAGAAGCAGACAAGTCAGGCATGGTATGTAGTACACGTAAAAGAAATTTAACGAGTTCCAAGTTGTTAAAAATAGTCTCCAGGGCATTCTGCCTAGGAAAAGCTTTCCCATCAGCGTGACTGTTCTCTTTTAAGTGTGAGTAAGGAACGAGAAATGACTAGCTATTTCTGTTTGCTTCTCCATCTTCATTTTCAAGAACAAAAGGAGAAGAGACCCAGGAAAAGGAGGCTGGTAGGAAAGTTGCCAGCTCTCCCTGTCCACAGGGGAGTTGGGAGTCAGCTGTTGGGGCTAGGCACACTTCCATTGTCAAACCATTGCTCAGATCCAAAAATCCATTTAAACTTTGCAGAAAAACCCCATCCCAGAATATAAAGTTTTTTCCACATGATATCAGTATACTTCTCAACTGCATTCCTTTCTCTTTACTATTATTTCACTCTGTAAAACACAACTGGAATTCTAATATAAAATTGAAAGTATGACTTCACGTCCTAGGTAGCTCAGGAGAATCTTGGCACGGTATCATGACCTCTTTACAGCTACCTCCAAAATCATCAGATTTGGATGTCTTATGTTGGGAACTTCAATCTAAGTAGGAGCACCTGAACACGTAGCTTCTCTCCAAGTTACAATCACATCACTGAAGTTACGGTTCATATATTTTGCAGAAATTTTCTTTCTTTGTTTATTAAAGGCTTGCATCTGATGCCCTTACTTAAACTGAATAACACTTTGTTTCATGACTCAGTCCATTGAGCTAATGACTTGCAAAGAAAAGTGCTATTTAGTTGGCGTAAAGATGATACAACTTGCCTATAACAAAACTTGTCTTTTAAATATTTTTTTTAATTTGTGTTTGAAAGATCACACGTTCTTTTTCCTCTTATTTTGCTTTACTGCAGTTTAAAATATGTTGGTCACATCTAATAGACAAGGATCAGAGGCTGTATGACTCCATTAGATAAGAGTATGTATCACGGATTTTTCCAATATGCTGCTGATCATGTTGTGAGCAGAATAAAGAAACAGGTCACCAATGAACTTCATTTCACAGGATATGACAATTGGCATGCAAACTGAATGTAATCTCAAACTGGTTTATCTTCTTACAACTGCCTTTGATCTTTAAATGCAATAGAATATTTTGTATATGTAAATGGTTCAATAACCCTTATAGTGTATGCAATGACAACTGACATCAGATTAATTGACTTTTACACAAGTACCTTAGATATATGATGAAATCATTAGGAAATAATCATGTTCCTGCCTGAAAGGTAATGTATTATTTTACAAAAGGATTAATCTATTATTTTAATCATTTCAAGTTGATTTAATGAATGTGATTCTAGCAGGTACCATTCTCCTTTGCTCCGGTCTTCAGAAGTATATTTATTACTAGACCTTCTGTTTTCCATAGGGGTCCTCTGGACTATGCGTTCGGTCTGGAATTTTTTTTTGCAATAGACCCTAGGCTAACAGAAATAAAGAAACTTTACTGTACCATACTTATTCTAAGAACCCTATGTTGTTTTAATTGATTCATTTTAATTGGTTTTCCAATGACTAAATCTCTATCTTCTTTTCTAAGTTTAGCAGATCAAGGCCTGAATTAAAAGAAGGAAGAAGAAAAAAAAAAAAGCTACTTTAGGGCTGCTCAGTATATCATCATTGATTTAATTGCCTAACATACTTGTGATATCTTTATTTCAAAGAAGAGCACATTAAAAGTTGCCAAGACCAAAGGGGTATATCCAAAGGGCAAAGTAAAAGAAGAAGAAAATGGCAAGACCAGAAGAAATGAAATAAAACTAAATTAAATAAGTGCTCACAGATGAAGGCTGCTAACAGAAGCTGATAAAGCAAATGTTTACAAAAAGCTGGTAGCCTTATTGGATTTAAAACTATAAACTTGTCACTATGGGTTTTAGAACATAGGCTGAAGCAAAACAAAAGTAGTTGTGTGAATTAAAAATAACCTCCCCTAGTTCTTTTTTCTACTAATAAACACCCCTCTACAATTCCACCCAATCTTAGTCTCATAGCTGTCTGTCATGAACTGTGCAGCTTCATATGAAATTGAACGTCTTAATAGCAATTTGAGTTGCATACTTCCAAATAATTTGCATATGGCCTTGAGCGTACAGGTTTTGTGACATGGGCTGGAATAGGTCTGGATAAAATTTGGCTACTGTGAGAGTGAAGCTGGGGGGGTCCAACCTCTCTGCAGAAGCAAGGTGAAGCATCTCTGATACATACATGGAGTAGCAAGGATAAGGGGATGTAGTAGTGCTATGTGCGGTGTCTGGTAAATGTCAGCTGTGAATATTAGAGAGAAGTTGTCCTGAGCCATGGTTATGTCAAGTATGGAAATTTCTCCTTGAGTTCAGAAGATGCTAAGATGTCTAGAAGATGGAAAAATGTCATGTGGGAAGAGGCACTGGAAGCAGGAACCTAGAATTTCACTAGGATCATGAAACTAGTTGTAAAGAAGAGGATCTGGGGACACTGGATGTCTATCCAAAAAGCAGGATAATAAAAGAGTCAGAATATGCTGGAGAGAATGTAGAAGTAATGCTGATTAAGTCCACGTGAGTTTTGTCTCACCAGCTGTTTGCATCTGCCAGCTCATCCTGTCTCTTGGCTGCTGCTGCCTGTTCCTTCCCTATTTATCATTAAACTCATCTCTCAGTTTGGGAGCCACAGACAACGAACGTGATGCCGCTTCTCAGGAATATACCATGAATCTTGTGGCAATTGATGGGTTTTTTTAAGAAAGGTTCAGAATCGCTGGGACTAAGAACCGCAGCCATCAGTATTTCCCAACAACTGGGATTCCTAAGGCGGCAAAGCACGCTGAGGGAAAGGGGCTGTGCGCACGGGGCAGGGTAGCCAGGACGAGGGACGGTGCGTGAGGGGAGCATGCACGGAGCAAGGGGGTCTCCACAAGGAATTCCAGTGACACACACAGGCAAGGGAGGACACGGTACCCCAGAAGGCCTCTCTGCTAGACGTGCTTGAGTGAGCCTGTAGCACAGGAGCTCAGTACCAAAAACTGGCTGTGGTCTGTGAACACCAAAGGGATGTTAGCTGCCACATGCTGCCAGAATAAGGAATCTTTAGCTCATTTTTTAAAGTAGTTAGAAGCTTCTGGATGTGCAGTTTAAATGTTTCTCATCTGCGAAGCAGCAAAAATTAATCTTTGAGGCACAGTAAGAGCTTTTACCCCCTCCACCAGCTCCTGATTCACTTTTCTTTCCCAAGGATGGATGCAAAAGCAGGGGCCACTTTTGAAGCTATGCTGTGTACATTCTGGTGCTAAATAATTAATTCACATTGATTTGTGATTGCCTAGATCCTCTCAGGATCAGTTGTTGGTCTTTTCTGGGTTGATATTTGGAAAATGTCTTTTGATAGACAAACATTTCCCTACCTGTTAGATTATGCTTTTTTTAAAATAATAAATTCTAGGTGCATATAATCAAATAATTAGATTTCTCCTTGATTTCTCCAGACTTTAAAGAACATAGCTGTGCATTTTTAATATGACCTTATTAATGGAAAAACTGACTGCTCAGTAGATTTTTTTTTTTAACTTCTCTTTAGTCAAGCATTGTGCTTCTGAAGTGACACTTCAGCCAGCTTTTGCTAAATAGGTCAATAACACCTTGAGATTAATTGGTTTAAAGTGCTGGAACTGACAACCTCTAACCTCTCTTTCTTAAAACTGGTGATCCGACTGTTGCTAAGCCTATCTCTAACACGTTTAATATGTTTCTTTCAATAAATAGTTTCTATGTAGAAATGCATTGGAATTTGTCATCTGTGTTAGAATGGTGCTGTTCAAATGGTATTACTGTGGGGTTTTTTTTGTCCTACCCCTACCCTCCAAGCAGGATCCACTTTTAGGCAAGGGATTTTGCACTCAAAGATGAAAACTGAAGAACTGCAACAATGGAAATACCAAAATTAACTCTGCCGTCTATGATTTTATGCTTGTAGTTGTAGCTCCGGTTACACAAACATGAATCTGGAAAAAAGCCACTGCACAGCCTGGCTCTGTGCCTCATGCCTTTTCCATTCCCATTATTTGTTCTTAAGAGAGCTCTCCTATTCCACTTCGTGTTTAGCAAGCAAAGTTCAGCAAAGGAACAAAATATTTGGTGGTCAACGCTGAGCCAGCCAGTGCAGGGGTCCGGTGGAGAGTTGCAGAGTGACTGGGCGGCAGCTGCTCCAGCTGCAGGGGAGCAGCTACCCCGGCCCCTGGTCCCTGCTGTCACCCCTGGGGAGCAGGAGCCTGTGCCGGCACACAGCTGTCCGGCACAGCTGGTAGGGCACCGGTCTGGCCATAGGTCCCTCATGACTCCTGCTCAGCTGTGGCTGCAGAGGGAGTGAATGAAACCCCACATTGGTTGCTATAACTCTTTAAGCTTGAAAAATGCCATGGGTGAAGCTGGCATGATTGCTGTCTTTTAAATATGGATGCGCTCCTTCCGGCCAGGAAACGTTGCCTCCTCTCAGACTTGTCTTCACCAGGAAAATTGTGAAACCTCTTTTCTCAACTCCCCGCCATCTCCCAGCGTGTTTCACAAACCCTGCTCTGCCAGGGCTTCCTCCGCCTCCGCAGGGGTCCTTCGCTTCTGCCACAGGAACTCTGTGGCCACCCCCAGCCCTCCTGGTGTCTCCCTCACCCTTTGCCAGTGCTTCCCTCCAGGCGCTCAGTATCCGGCCGTGCCGCCCTATCAGTCCTTCTCCTGGTCGTCAGGGGAGCCAGGATCGTCTTCTGCGAGGGGGGTTAGAGGGGAAAGGGGAGGTTAGAGAGCACAGAAGCAGGCCAAGTGTGGCACGTAAAACCACCAAACAGCGGGTAGCATGGCAGGAGGAGGGAGGGAAAGCTTGGGCGAGTCCTGGAGGTTTTGACATGGTGAAAGTGCAGGAGCCCACAGTGACCAGCCTTGTGGAAAGATAAAGTGGGAGGGTAACACTGGGGGAAACGGCAGCATGCAGCTCAGTAATAATCAGATGTTAATTCGAAATGAGGCACTGCTAATATTCCTTGAGGAGATTTCCACTTCAGGCAAGGTAGTTCATCCAACATTTGCTCTGAAAGAGATGTAAGAAGGTCTGAGAATGAGCCTCAGGAACATTGTTCCCTTCAGCCCTTAGAAAGCCTGCTTAATATTCCGAAAGTCACCCTAATCCTGTCGGCATTAATACTGGGGAGACAGGAAGCCAGCTCTTCCCGGTACAGCAGAAGCAGAAGTAATACTGCAATGCACAGAATAATTCTGTTTTCACCTAAAATTCTGTTCCTTTACAAGTTAGTAATTTTTTGCTATACATTCCTAGACCATAAATAATCTTCTAAGACAGTGATGGTTTTACCCAGCACACTACATCTTGGGAGCCAGATCTCGGTCCGTGTTAGTTGCCATGGCTCCACCGACCAGAGGCCAGTCCTGCCCATTTACACCGGCAGATGTAAATACACTGATTTAAGCCGCCTGGTGTGTCCATGCTGTGTGTAATTAATGCAACTGGAGAAATTCCCGCCCTTCTGAGTGCTATCCATAGCCATCGTATCAGTCTGTCAGAGGCGGTTTGCTTCTGCAAACATCATGGAGATGCCAAATGGACACACACCAGCTGTCATAGGCACACAGCTGCCTTTATTAGTCCAACAGGCTTCATTTAACTAGATTTGTGGCAAGTTACTGACTTCAGCAGTTAGCAAAAGTGCAGCAGGTCTTTCAAATCTCGATACTGGTTTAAAATCTGTAGTCAGTTCATCACCGTAACATGGTGATCTCCTAAATCGGTAATCGTCCCTCCTGAATCTGTGAAAACAAGGGATACCTCCCCCATCCACACCAGTAACAGAGATATTTTACAGCAATTCTGATAAACGTGGTAACAAAACGTGCAGTCCCTTTACCCCCCTCCTGCCAAAGCCATTTATACCAGCAGCCAGTTACATCCTCAGCATGTCCTATCTCCAAGAGAAAGGCATAGTAGAAAGAAGTTCAGAGAAGGGATAGTCCTAAATAACTCCCCATTGCTTCAGCCCTTGAAAGGACAGAAGCAAGGGGAACAAGCTGAACCTCAGGGTGCTCCATCAAACCCAGGAGGTCCCAGCCTGCTCCTGCCCTCAGCAGCTTCCCCGAGGTGAAACCCCAGCAATATGCCTGGCTGGAGTCAGCACTGCAGAACTTCATTTATTTCAGTTTTAGGTGCTTAGCTTTTTGCCTTCATCTGAACACAGCAATCGGAGCATGAAATGCTCACTTTCATTTTCAGCACAAAGCTCAGCCTGCACTTTATATTCCTTTTCCTTTCCCCCACCGCTTCTTGGTAGGGACAAGAAATCAGAGCCAGCAAAGGGGTTACACCCAAATGCAGGAGCTGGAGGTTGCAACAAAGCTGACAACCTCCTTTTCCCTCTCTTTTCTCCCCCTGCCAAGGATTTTTCTCATCACGCTGCACACCCAGCCTTCCTGGAGGCACACAGGTAGTGTTCATCTGCCACAGTAATGGGCTCAGACTCTTGGGGGCACAGTCACACTACATATAAACAATAAAACTCCTAGCTGCTATAATCATGTTATCAGCAATGAGTAACATGTTCTGTAAAAAATGCCTAAGGAAGCTGCTAGAGTATGCTGAAGGTGGTTATAAACTGTCCTTGTGAGATCAGTTTCTTGACAGTTGGTCACAATATCAACCAACCAGTTACTTAAATATTCATTACAATTTTCTTTACCTTCTTAAGTGATCTTAGTCATATTAAAATAGCCATATTATTAGAAAGTATTATGAGAGCAGAATTCAAACTCTCTTCTCCAGCACACACTCCCCAGCTACGGGGACTCCATCAGCATTTTGATAAGCTCGTGTCAAGAAGCGATGTGCCCATGGCTAAAAATTAGTTATTTAATGGAGCTACTAAAAAATTGGGATCTCTCTCTTTAAACGCTTGACCCTGAGGCAGAAGAGGAGGGGAGGGAGGGAGAAGGAGAGAGAAGATTATAATCGCTTTAGATAACACCCTGACTCATGCTAATAGCAGCCTAATTGCTATCCAAGTGCATTTGGCAGGAAACAGCCACACCTAAAGAGGCACCTGTGCAGAGGAAGATTAGTTTTAAATGGAGGAAGGACAGAGATATAAATGAACTTTCAGCTGAGCACAGTGGAAAGTAAGAAATAGTTGTTTGTTTATGTAGAAACTGCCTTAAATCCAAGAGCTAGCTGGTACTGATCAGATGATGGGATGTGGCTGGTATGTAATTCATGTGAGAAGCAGGTACACTACAGGGCTCAAAATGAAATGGGGATTTATATTTAAGCAGGGGAAAGAAAATATCCGTATGTGGGGAAGAAGTGGTTGAGGCTGTCTTTCCAGAATAAATCAGCTTCTGCAATGATTATGACCCTTCCATAAATAAAATCCATACATATCAGTCTGACAATACAAAATAAGACCTTTACTTGAAAGTAGGTATGATTATATCAAGTAATTTGCTTGGGAGAAAGCTGCATAAGAATGTAATGATTTGTGGTTGATCGATTAATCAAATGTAAGAATCAAACATGCCCTCTATATGCACCAGCCATGCTTTCATAGAATCATAGAATGGTTTGGGTTGGAAGGGACCTTTAAAGGCCATCTAGTCCAACCCCCCTGCAATAATGAGGGACATCTACAACTCGATCAGGTTGCTCAGAGCCCCATCCAACCTGACCTCGAATATTTCCAGGGATGGGGCATCTACCACCTCTCTGGGAAACCTGTTCCAGTGTTTCACCACCCTCGTCGTAAAAAATTGCTTCCTTGCATCTAGTCTGAATTTACCTTCTTTTTGTTTAAAACCATTTCCCCTTGTCCTGTCACTACGGGCCCTACTAAAAAGTCCATCCCCATCTTTCTTATAGGCTGCCTCTAAGTATTGGAAGGCCACAATAAAGGTCTCCCCGCAGCCTTCTCTTCTCCAGGCTGAACGACCCCAACTCTCAGCCTGTCCTCATAGGAGAGGTGCTCCATCCCTCTGATCATTTTTGTGGCTCTCCTCTGGACCCGCTCCAACAGGTCCATGTCTTTCCTGTACTGGGGACCCCAGAGCTGGACACAGTACTGCAGATGGGGTCTCACCAGAGTGGAGTAGAGGGGAAGAACCACCTCCCTTGGCCTGCTGGACACTTTCATACATTTAAGATTAATCTTCTCCACTGCTCTATAGTGCATTGCTATAATAGCACTGTTCTCTGAATACCGAGCCCCCAGTTCTCGTTGCAGCCCTCTGACGCAGCAGCTATGGAGTGAGCCCAGTAAAGGAGAGGACGTTTTCACGTGGGCCTGGGCAGATGTCTCAGCCCCTGTTCTCCAGCTGCCTTTGCCGTTTCCTGTGTCTCTGCTGAGAAGGGGGGCCATGGCAAGCGGGTGCTGCCTGCAGGTCTTGGTCACAGCCCTACCAGCTGGGGGGGAAATCAAGAGCTGGATTTCTGAGTAATAGATGATAAAATGCTGTTTTGTTCACGCAGTGCGCGGTCTGTGGAGAGTGGGTAGAGTTGAGTGAAGAATCGATTATGTTCTCTGATGAAGGTGCCAGATCTTTCAGCAAGGGTATTGATTTATGCATTCAGCTCTGCAAGTTGCTTTCTACTAATCTTCTGCTACTAAAATTCAGTGATGTGAATGTCAATAAGCATGAACAAAACCCCCATGTTTTGAAAAGCCTGAACCTGTATTTGTAGGACATAAAAATTACTATATTTGCTCACTTTTGCTGTCCTCTGCAAGCCATTTTCATAGATTCTGGTGTATCCTTTTATTCTGGGGGAGTTTCAAGAGGTCTGGGAGATCTATTGGTAATGGATTTTGCATGCAGAACACACGTGCGTGCCTATGCATTACCATGAATGTTATTCTCTTAAAAATAGCATTTTTTTCTATTTGTAAATTGCATTTGATCACAGTCTAGAAATATTATACACCAGAAATTATCTATCTTGAATTGCTGAATAATAGTATTTGGGTAGGCTGCTATGGCAACAGATGTACAGTCTCTGGATTCACACATCAAAGGTTTTTATGGCAACTGGTTTTTGGATACCCCTTCATTGCACAAGCAGAAAGTATACTGAGCTATCCCAGTAATCTCTGGAAAGACAGCAGCAGTAGAATAAACTGATATGTTTACTACTTTACATTTGTTTTTGAAATACACATAAAGGCATGCCTTACGAAAAGAATAAAGAAAAGAAAAGAAAAGAAAAGAAAAGAAAAGAAAAGAAAAGAAAAGAAAAGAAAAGAAAAGAAAAGAAAAGAAAAGAAAAGAAAAGAAAAGAAAAGAAAAGAAAAGAAAAGAAAAGAAAAGAAAAGAAAAGAAAAGAAAAGAAAAGAAAGGAAAAGAAAAAAGAAAAAGAAAAGAAAAGAAAAGAAAAGAAAAGAAAAGAAAAGAAAAGAAAAGAAAAGAAAAGAAAAGAAAAGAAAAGAAAAGAAAAGAAAAGAAGAAAAGAAAAGAAAAAGAACACAAAAGCCAAAACAACACTGCAGAATCAATAACTTGAAAACATTCTATGAACATTTATTATAAATTAGTATTTATATTGTATTGATACTTAGAAACTCAGCCAATGATGAATTGACATTGACAATGTGTTATGCATTATACAGACTCAAAGTAGGTAACCATCCTTGTCCACAAGGCGGCTATTTTTCTTCTTCTTCTTTTTTAAGATTTAGTGAAATTTTACAAAAAAAGGACCTTCCTATTAGAAATACATCAGGTTCAAATGACCTTGACCTCTGAGACCCAGCAACGATCCCAACAAAAGAAGGGGTTAGTCATGCTGCTGAGCGGTCCGTTTCAGCTTTCCTTCTGCATTCAAAGGAACTGTTCACATTAATCAAATGGGCTTTGGATTAGCCCTTATTTTTCAATGTGCAATTCTCTTAACAGAGGCGAATTCTTCTTTCTCTTCCCCCTTTATTATCATCGCTGTCCCTACACAACCACTCCACAGCTGCAGGTCTGCAAGTAGCTGGCAAAGATGGTGTCTGTCTGCGACCACAGGTCACGAGCATCCACTGTCAAAGTTCAGTTCAGTGCAAAGCACACAGGTATACGTGCACACTCCTGCTGATGGAGTCTGTTTGGAAACAGTTTTTGCTTCACTAAAAGGGATGGTAACTTTTGAACATGAAGACACCAGTGAAATAATTAGGGTTAGTATAGAAGAAAACAAAATGTGTCTATTCCTTGATATCTTTAAGAACAAATTACAAAACCTGCTCTGAGGGATGTCATAAGGAAAGCCATTTGGGGCAGGGAGATGAACTAGATGACATCCTAAATTCTGTATTTCTGTGGCTCTGTGATCACTGTGCTTGTGCTTGCATGGGTGTAAGCCTTCACTTCACACAGACCCAGGGGTAGGATGGCAGACTCCAGACAGAGGAAAGTTGAAATAAGATGCCAAGCACATGGGGAAGAAAATGAATACCTGAGCACCTGGAAGAGTGTCATATACTGTTAGTCATTTTTCTACAAAACTTTTTTAATGATTGAAGCTCACTAAAATAAGCCTTTGGGGAAAAACTTTTTAAAAAAAAAACCAAACAATAAATCATCTGGTCCACAATAGGGGCTGCACAGTACAAGTATTTTTACTTATTTAATATGTACTGAAAGGTTTAATTTAAGTGGTAGATGGTAAATGCATTTTTATGAAGCAAAAGAATGTCCTAAGAAACTAAAAATTGACTTTGCAGAACATAAAAGCTTTCTAATGGCAGTCATTCAAATACTATGCATTAGCATGGCTATATTGGGATATGTGCAGACTAGGTGTGCTAATTTCTGAGGATATTTTTTCACTGGCTATTTGTAAGAAGCGGCTAATGACAATGTCTTTGGCCTTGGTGGTCTCCATATTCCTCTCCCGTGATATCTGCATGCTGATTTGATCTACGTTAGTCATGATAAGCTCTGAGGCCAGGATCTGAGTGGGGGATGCCCTGTTTGCTGTGCTATCCATGATGTACTGCTTATATAGTTCCACCAGTTTCTGTTCGAGGTAATCGTTCAGGGCTGAGTCGGAGAGGGGCTGCTGGTGGGGCACTAAGCTCGCCAGCCGCCAGCACGAGGAGTAGCCTTGGACCGGTTTGCGGCTGGTGTCGCTGGGAGGGACCCTCACGGACTCCATGGGGGGAGGAATCTCTGAGGACTCCAAGAAGGGGCCTATGCCACTGTCGCAGGTAAAATCTGTTGTGACCGAGCTAATTGGCACCACGTAGTCCCCGGCTATATGCAAATCGTTGTAGTTCTTGCAAATGCTTTTGCAGGAAGATGGAACCAGGTAGGTGTCTTTTCTTGTCAGCCCCTCGCAGACGTGCGTAGCTGGAGATGGCTGCCCTTCGGGCGCTGGGTGCTGTGCAGGCTGTAAGAGATTATCCTTCTGCCTTCTGCTGTGCTTGCTACTTCTAGAGCAGACTGAGGAAATGCACTTGCCAGCAGATCTGCATCTCTGAAGGAGACTTTTTCCTTGTGCTTCATCCATCGAAGAATAATTAATGGACCTCATTTCATACACCACTTCCTCAGCCGAACTCTTGCTGTAGAGCTCAGGGTTCAGGTCTTCACAAAGGTAGGCGATTCCATAAAGGTAACCTTCTGACAGCATCCTTCATTGAAGGAAAGAAACCACCAGCAGACACAACAACGACAAGAAGAAACCATTAGTTCATTACAAAATCATTGAGTGATGATTACATTCACGAGTCTGTTACTAGCTGAGGAGAGATGTTTCCAATTTGGACAGGAACAAGAGTGTCACTGTCTTTCTAGAGGGCTTGAGTCAATGAATGAAGTGATCAGCTAGTCTCCCTGTTGTGCTGTTAACTCAATTATATCAAAGTATATTCTGCATAACATAACATATGGCATGTGCCATACATCCAATGACAAGGGAGTTGGGAAGAGAGGAACAAGAAGTGGTTTGTTGTGGTAATAGTTGCTGTAATAGCTTACCCTTAAATATGTATATTTTTGCCCTTGACTTCAGTAAGAAGCCAAGGGGTTTCCCCCTTTTTCTCATACGTTTTGAAGCAATTTTTGTTGTATGTGGTTTGTCAGCTGCCTCTGAACTATACTGATTTGAGATTCATATTGAGAGTATCACCCCTTCTGTTCCAGACTAATCACTGTAGGTGTGGTTCTTTTTCATTAAAAAAAATCTCAGATCATTAAATTAGCATTTAGCACTTCTGCATGCCAAGCAGGATGGAATTAATTGTCTCTAACTTTTAGACATGAAAATGTCAGTGGCAAAAGCAAGGCATGATTCATCTGGCCTGTTTTAGACACCTAAATCAAAATGAGATGAATTGTGCCCTAGATTTGCTTATCACTCTCCGGTTTCTATAACAGGATCTTAAACTGACTACCCTAGATGTAGAAATCTGCAGTGTACTTTTGAAGAGACATATTTCAGTGCGATGCATAGGAAAGCACACATTTCAGAAGTACTTTGGCTCCTCCATTGTTGCATTAGTCATGAGTATCACCAGCTCTGAAATCAGTTTCAATTGCGTTTCTACAAAGGCACAACCAGGTTCCAGCAGTTGCTAACTCTCTCCACTCTCTGAGCAGGCAGCTCGGTCTCAAAAGCTGCGTCGACATATTAGCAATGAAATCAGAACTCACTAGCAAGGGCACACATGCATCTTCACATCAGTAAATGTTCTGCCCCAGCTTTAGCAGCTCCACTACCACATAATTGTTCTTAAGTCCACTTCTGTGTCTTTTTTTTTAGCAGATGTCAAGGAGACAATCAATAGGAAAGATGTCCTAAAGAAATTGTGTGGTCCAGCAAAAAGAAAGTAAATCTTAAGTAAAAATAACTTAAAATAAAAATTGTTTTTTTCCTTCTATAGAACAAAATATCTTGTGTGATAGAGGAACAAATAACTTGTCTTTGTTTTAATAGCAAGTACTTTTCTTCATTTACTATTTAATCCAATTATATCATTTTAATCCTTACGGATATTGTCTCTGCAGATATGAACATATGTCCCAGTTATTTGACAGTTTGCCTGTCTATTTCAAAACACCCACTGTGACGGGGCACCAGAACAGGAACATCTTTCCACAAACTGTGAATGGGGAGGTGGCATCTCTGTCTCTCTGGCACACGCTGTACTACCCCATGCCGCTGTCGACTGCTCAATATATCTTTTCCAAGAGTGAAAGGACTGTCATTTCTTAGTAAAGTATTTCATGTGTCACAGTTGCTAGTGCAAAATGCTGCACTAATAATAAGTGTTGGCTAAATCCTGTCTAAGCATGGATATAGACTTCAGGCAGATGTTGAGAAGAAGACAGCATGAGAAAAGACTTTCCTCAGGGGGGAAAAAATCACTTCCACGCTATGAAGAAGGAGGCTGGAGGGAAAATAAACTTCCTTCAGAAGAAAACATTCATGGAAATTAAATGTGTCCAAACACTTTCTTTGGTGACCCTGGATCCTCTCTGCTACTGCAAGTTGTGGGATTTCCCACGGGCAGGTAACACTTAAAGAAAGTGACATATTTACAGGAGAGGGGAAAAAAAACATGTTTGGGGCTTGGAATTCCCTGCAGTATGTTACTGTTGTCTTGCTTTAGGTTTTAGCTGTGATTAAGGTGCCACCACAGAAATCTTAGCCAAATGCTAGAGCTATTCAGGTTATCAACTCATCCCCCCGTCTCTTCAGCTTCTGTTCCCCCCTTTTGCAGTGCAAAGGCTGTGCCCTTCCCCCACTCATCCATGGCACAGATGGCTTTATTGCAAAGTCCCCACTAACTTTGGTGTGCTGGTTTGGGCTGGGACAGAGTTAATTTCCTTCACAGTAGCTAGTATGGGGCTATGTTTTGGATTTGTGCTGGAAACAGTGTTGATAACACAGGGATGTTTTTGTTACTGCTGAGCAGTGCTTGCACAGAGTCAAGGCCTTTTCTGCTTCTCACCCCACCACACCAGCGAGTGGGCTGGGGGTGCACAAGGAGCTGGGAGGGGACACAGCTGGGACAGGTGACCCCAACTCACCAAAGGGCTATTCCACACCATATGATGTCATGCTCAGCATATAAAGCTGGGGGAAGAAGAAAGAAGGGGGGGACATTTGAAGCGATGGCATTTGTCTTTCCAAGTAACCATTACATGTGATGGAGCCCTGCTTTCCTGGAGATGGCTGAACACCTGCCTGCCCATGGGAAGTAGTGAATGAATGCCTTGTTTTGCTTTGCTTGCATGTGCAGCTTTTGCTGTACCTATTAAACCGTCTTTATCTCAGTCTATGAGTTTTCTCACTTTTACTCTTCAGATTCTCTCCCCCATCCCACCGGGGGGGGAGTGAGCGAGCGGCTGTGTGGTGCTTAGCCGCTGGCTGGGGTTAAACCGCGACATTTGGCTAGCATGAATCTGGAATTGTTATGCACTTATTCCTATGCTTATTTTTAATGTGGATTCTGAGAAATGAGTGAAAATATAACATATGGCCTGTTCACTGTTCAACCAATATACGCAAAGGCAGTTGTGTTCAGGTAGCATGTGACACTTCTGTCTTTCCTACTACCCAGATGTATGTTGTTTCTGTCATAAAGTGATACATTAGGGAAATGAAACCATTGGTTTCATTTCTTTGCACTGCATTCTGCAGTACTTATTTTAAGAGTTTTAGAGCACACTGTCTGAGACAGGAGTAGAAACAAAAGAACTGGCAAATTCAAAAAGCTTAGGCTCCCATTGTGCTCAGGAGTTGCATGGGTTTTGCTGCATGAGTTACAAGCTGACCCTCCGAAGTTGGCAAGGGCACTAATCTGACAATATTCCCAGCTCTGCAAGGAAATCGGATTGAAGTTTTGATAGGCAGTGTTGAGAGCCTAAATGCAAAAGAGAGGTGCATATATCTCTGGTCCTAGTACTTAACATAATATATACCCCTTCGAGTTATTCCATCACTACCAATGGCTGGTTGTGCAACTGGGTCACCTTTAATTCTTGCATTTTATATCTGATAAGAATGACAGTTTTCATTCATTCTACTTTCTCGTGCCCCTTCTCTTAATCCCCATTCCATACCACACATGCACGCATACACCAGGCTTCCAAGTGCACAGGGATTATATCTAATGTCTCAATATTTTGGGTTTCATGCTCCTTCAATTCAGATTTCACTTCTCTCTTCCTGAAAATAACTGCATGACTTCCATTGCACGGAAAAACAGTCCCTTTTACAATTCTGATCTGATGCATTTTGCCTGTGAGGTGAACAAAGAGAGTTTTCTTTGCGTGGCTACTGTCCTGGCAATGGGAGGTGACTACATTCCATGTAAGCCTAGATCACAGCCTAGATCAAGACTGTCTGGTTTACACTGTCTTTGCTATCTGACATAGTCTTTATTACTGTCAGATGATCTTAAAAACTCATATGTCTGCCCGGGGGTTTTTGTTCAGTTCTTCAGTAGAAGAAAAGCCTAAAGGCAGGATGAATGTTCAAAGCCACGTGGAGAATCCAGTGCTGTTGCCAGTATTTTCTGAACGGCAGCAAATTTGCTGGGTTATAATGCTTGGAGATGGTGCCAGTGTTTGCATATAGACCTCAGATTAGAGTCTGGGAGCAGGCAAACAGAATGGGAGCTCTTGGCCCAAGATAAGCAAAATGCTTAAGTAAAGCCTGAGAAGTGTACCCAAAGAGATATGATAAATTGTGTCCTATATAAAAACCTGAGCAAGATGAAAAGTTGCTAGGGAGAACGGAAAGAACGTGGTGCCAGCTGGGATCACAGCTCAGTGGGGAAAGGGACATTCTTTTGCATTGCAAAAGGAGGGGGTGGAAACTCATAGAATAGACAAGCTTGTTTTGAATACGTCTGGCTTTCAGATCCCTGAGCAAGGCTCTGAATGGCACTAAAGTTGTGCTGCTGGTAGTGAGAGTTCAAGTTTTATCACAGGGTATACCTTAAGTTCTAGCCGACTTACTAGATGGGATCCCAGATGACAAATTCTCCCTGTCTCAAGGGAACCCAGATCCTGTGGATCCATCTTTAGTATTTTTCCCCATTTTAAGAGACACTTTTCCAGGCTGTGGAGATACAGACAGATCCCTTCAGTGAGGTTTGGGATCTACCTCAAATTGCAGGATATGCACGCAAGAGTTCACCTGGCAAGCAGGATAGGCTGGAGAGCGAGCCTGCGTACGTTGCAGGACCCATATCTCACCTTCCACTGGGGCTGGTGCGAAATAGCTCCCAGAAACCCTCAGTGCAGCCAGTGTAGGGAAATCAGGAGAGTGAAGAAGGTAATATAATGAACTGTGCATATGGATGAGTATAGCCTTTCCTTAATGCCTGAAACCCACATCTCTTTGGTATCTCAACCCTATTTGATAAGGGCTATTATCTCCACTGCCCAGGGCTGGCCTGGGTAAAGGCAATGCTAATGACACTCTCCAGTGCCCACGGCTAGCTTGGGTAAAGGTAATGCTGATGTCACTAAACTGCGTGGTGAGGTGGACGCGTCAGAAGGGAGAGCCATCTTACAGAGAGACCTGGACAGGCTGGAAGAATGGGCCAGCAATAACAGTATGAAGTTTAACAAAAAGACAACTGCAAGGCTCTGCAGCTGGGACGACATAACCAAAGGGCCCAATACAAGCTAGGATCTGATGTGGCTGGGGAGCAGCCTTGCTGAAAGGGACCTGGGGGTCCTGGTGGACAACAAGCTGAATGTCGCTCAGCAGTGCATCGCTGCATCAGCAAAGGCAAATTGGGCCCTGGGCTGTATCTGCAGGGGCCCTACTAGCAGAGACAGAGATGTGATCATCCCACTCTACTCAACACTTGTCAGCCCACACCTGGAGTGTCCAGTTCTGGTCCTCACAATTCAAGAAAGATGTGGACAGACTGGAGATGGTCCAATGGAGGGCCATGAAGATGATCAAAGGGGTAGAGAACCTGCCCTATGAGGAAAGGCTGAAGGAGTCAGGACTCTTCTCCCTGGAGAAAAGGCGGCTGGGGAGAGAACTCATCACAGTATTCCAGTACTTAAAGGGCAGCTACAAAGAGGCCTGAGGGTCTCTCTTCACAAGGAGCCACATGGAGAAGACAAGGGGCAATGGGTACATGTTGCATTAAGAGAGGTTTCCTCTCAATCTAAGAAGTAAATTTTTTACAGTGAGAACAATCAATGGCTGGAACAACCTCCCCAGGGATGCTGGCTGGAGGTTTTCAAGGCTCCATGGCTGGAGCTTTTCAAGGTGTGATTGAACAGGGTGCTAAATAACCCCATCTAGGCTCCCTTTCCCATGAAAGGTTGGACCAGATGGTCTTTTGAGGTGCCATCCAACCTGGGCTGTTCTGTGACTCTATGATTCTATGATAACAGTGGCTGCTATTTGAAATAGGAGTTGGCCCACTTTGCCCATGGCAGAAGAGAAGAGGAATAGCGAAGAAGTGCTTTTGCACAAGCATCTGAACACTACCCACTGCATGTGTAACTTCCTCTCCCTGCTGCTGCTGCTGCTCTGGAAGATCTGGGACCTGTGGGACCACACCGTGAGGCTCTTTTAGCAGCAGTCATGAGCCAAACCTCTCTTGTCCCCTCACCACAGCTCTCTCCAATCTGATCTTTTGGTCTTCCCACAGAAGAAAACACGAGCCCGGCTCATCTTCTTTATTCACATGTCAACAGTTCAAGAGATGCAGGAAAGCTAGGAGTACCTCTCCCACGGGGGAATGTGGGCTGTCTTGGGGGGAACAAGTAGAGTAGGTTTGAGAGGATAATAACCCTGTATTTCAAGAGCATGAGGGAATCTCCTTGAAGGACAGGCTGAAGGAAGCAAGTGAGGAGAGACATCTTCCCCAAGAACACATTACACTTTTTATGTCTATTGTACTGTTTGCATGTTCTTGTTGTACAAGTGTCTACCCATTTTAATCATGCTAAATGGATGGCAGTGAGCGTCAGGAGCAGCTGGTTTCTTTCATTTAGAAAAAAATACATTCTTACTGTATGTTTGAGTGCTGTTGTATCTTTACGTGGAGTTTGGGGGCACAGGCTTCCATAAAAATACAATGAAAACTGTATGTGGGTAAATATAGCTTCTTGAGCTCCCAAATATTTTCCCATCCAAGTCTGTTTTAGCAGTTCAAGTTCCTTGAAACTTTGTACAGAGCAAGCCTGGTTCATCATTTTCCACACTTTTCTTAATCATCTATACCCATACAAAGTTGTTTTAGGACATTATCAATCTGGTTTGATAGCATTTTACATCTCATATCCACAGCTGTAAGCAACAACATGAAATGTGAGGCAGGAAAGAACCGGGCTGCACATTCATAAGGATGACTTGACTACATGATATTTCTACACTGTGCCTTTATGTCTTTCTGGGGTGGAAATCATTTCATGTTCCTGGATTTCTGTGTTTATTTTAATGAGCTGTTTGTTGTTGTCATGACTGAACTATATGTACTGCAATATTTTGTATCCAAGGAGTTGAAGTAAAGGGGAAATAAATTCATATGCACTCTTACAGAATAGAATACACTTTCTAGAAGTGAAAAGAATAAATGGTAAAGAAAGAAAGACAGAAAAGGCTGAAGGGGCTTCCCAGGAGGAGTGAGGGAAATGGTGCACTAATGAGCATTGAAACGTTAGTCACATCTGCTGTAAAGTATAAAAAAGAGGGGGGAGGGTGCATGTTGCGTACACCCATGTCAAGCTGTGAATTTGCAGCAAACCAAGAAATTTGCTGTGAATCGGGAAAATACAATGATAAAGCTTCCTTGTTTATACTTTTTAACATCAACTTGTTTTCAGAGAAGTCTCAGCTTTTTTTCTATGAACCTTTTTCTAATATGATGCCCACGTTTATGTATTATGGTGCCTACTTTTATTTCTAATCTACAAATAGAGTACTCCACTTAGAAGACATTATTTAGACATTACACTAACATGCACAGAAAGATCAGTAAAAATACCGTAATTATGATAAAAGTAACACACCTGGTAAGACAACCTTTAAAAGTATTCTGAAAAACATTTTTTAGGATGATTTTATGAAAGACTTTACAGATATCAGAGGAAATTTTTTTTTTTTTTTTGCATTCTGAAGTTGCATTGCAATCACGGTCAGTCACGGTTGCGAAGATGGCACTTTTTAAGTGTTCTCATCACTTCTTAAGGCAGCAGAAACTGCATGTGGACAGTGGCCAAGACTTTGCAAACACGCACATGCACTCAAAACCGAAAAAGTACATCTTCATTTTACCAGCTACCAGCTGGGATCCCACACAAACAGAACTGAGCCACTTTGATAAGCAAGAGCAACATTTTCTTACATTTATATAATGGATAGTATATTTTAGTTCTTACCTCCAAAGATACAGCAGCTGACCAGGAACAGAAAATCTGTTGTCTTCTAACCAGTTTAAAGCTTCCTGTGAGTCTGTCCTACCCCAAAATGCAACGTTCTGTTTTTATTTCCTTTTTAAATACACTTCTAAGATGACATGTGTTTTATTTCTAATCCTCTATAGCACAGAAGTATAGAAAGTAAGTCCCTTAGGAGATGAGGGGGTTTTATAACTGACTGAACTGCAACATGCTGAACTTGCTTCCTCTTTTATGTCTAAATGAAACTTCGTTGTGAAACTGTGTACTGCTAAAATAGCTGATTGCAACACACTCAGTCCAGGCAGATGGACTTCTCTATCTGTTACACAAAAAAAATCCTGGTGAATTGAACAGTTAGAACTATCTTAGAGAAACTGCTCATTTGTTGGCAACTTACAGTGTACCCCATTTCAACCACTATCTATCGTTCTCCTTTTAATTGACACAGCAAGACATCTAGACATGTCAAGATTGTCATGCCAAATAGGTAGGAAGAGTGAGATGCCAAAGCAGAAACGTATTTCACAGCGGGCCTGCTTTGTTGTCTGCAGACCCTCGTACACCTCCGCTTCCACCAAACAGCACAGCTCAACTGATTTATCAGGTTTTGCTTGGTATTTGCAAAACCTGTCACGAGGAAAGTTAGACTCGAGGTGCACTCAGTACCGCAGTGCCTGCCATACCCAGGCAGGCAGCTTGTCTTAGCAGGGGCAGTGTATGAAAATACTTGGGCAAGTGGGATTTCACCCTCCAAGCTTGAGGTGTATGGACAATGAATACAGCTTTGAGATTGGTGTTCCTTAAAGGACAGAGGACAAGTACCATTTGAAGGATGCAACTGGACTGTTTGAATTGATCCCAATAGGATGTACAGAATTTGCTTAAAAAGGCATCATCAGGCATCCATACATTGCAATAATAAGAGAAATTTATTTTCATTCTCAGTGTATTTTAACTTCCTTATTGAGGACCTATTTTTTATTTTTTTTTTCTCAGAAGCCTCCAACTCTGCCAGCCAGAAAACATGTTGTAATACAATGCTTCTATTAATATAATTTTTCTAAATATTCACTGTGATATGATATATGATCAGGACTAGTATCCAAAGTCTTCTTAGCCATAGGCATGGAAAAAGTACGTATGTCAGTCTGGTCCTACCTACACATCCCTAGCTAATTCATACAACATTTTAATCAAATAATATTGTACCCAATCATATGCTATGCTAGGATAAACAGCATCTAAAAAGCACAAAAACTGGACCAAATTGGCAGTTTAATGCAAATCTCAACAGATATCTTTGTTGTAAAAGTGCTCCCTGTGGAAACAAAGCTACTGTAGTAACAGACAACTCTTTTATGCTTAACATTAACATTAATATTAACATTATTGTATTTTTTTGTCTGGTCTTTCATCAGTACTATGGACCAATCTCAGGCCTTGTCAAATTTATACTGGTCCAACACTTTTTTTGGTGTTTCCATCTGGTTGAAATAGTATTGGGCGGAGCAAGAAATAAATCACTAGGAAGTTTTACCTCTTCTGTAGATCCAGAGAGCTCTATATACACAGGAGCTCAATATTTCTAGTTAGACTGTTGGGAAATAGCTTTGGTAGTATAAAAAAACATTTCTGTAAAGGTCCTCAGAGAGTTTTCAAAATAAATTTTAAATCATCTAAATCCATGTAAAAACAGCAAGATACAAACGGACAGATTTTTGAAAGTAAAAATTGCTTCCACAGCCAGAAAAGCACAGCTATCCAGAACCACTGAAAAATCAATCTGCTTTCATAGAGGTACCTAAATATGGGTTTAAGACCTACCTTCAGGCACCTAGATTTGGAAAAAGTAAGTGGCCTTTTTTTTTTCCCAGTCACGCACCTGTAATGTTTCTAGTGCTCTAGAGGAAGTCAAACACTGTTTGTATTTCTGCACAGTAGCTATATGTGCATATGGAAAGGAGATGGAGAACTGTCATTTCTTGTCATATAAATTGCACATTAACATCCTGACAGTCTAGGCTTTGGGGACACTTGTTTATTCTAGTGACCTTCTCCACGTTCACTCATGACCTTGGAAGGGTTATCCTCAGCTAAGAAGCATTGTCTTATATGAATTTTCATGTTGTGGCTTATCAGCTGCTCTGAGTGTAGCACTCTGAGGGCCAGATTCAGAGCTGAATGAGTTGGGAGACTACATGACATAGTGGCACCTGACCCCTTTCGTAAAGATGCCCGCATGTGCTGTGCCTCCTGCACCCAGTGGAATAGGTGTGAGAGGAGAGGGAAGGCTTCAGCACCTTAGGGAGTCATTCAGTCAGTCTCTTCATCTGTAAATGTAGCTCAGATTGTCTGAAGCCACGCCAACTTATTTTTGTCAGTGTACTTCAGTACAGCAAGTCCAATGCATCAAGAATGTATTATCCCCACTCCCAGAAAAGAAAAGAAAAACATTTCAAGTAAGTTGAACAGTTCCCTGTTTCCTTTTCTACCACGTTCCTTCTACTCCCAGGGAGTTTCCTCTAGGAAACTGCTGTAATTTTGACCCTAAGTACATCTATCTTAGCTTTTTATTTCAGTTCAAGAGTTTCTTTTCAAAACAAACCTGCCAGTTGTATGCCCTCACTTTGCTTTGGTTTGCCTCTTGAAGCAGGTGAAGCAGATTCTTTTTGGATGAAACCCAGCAGGAGGACACACACCAGGACCATACTTGAAATTTTCCATGGGCAAGTTTCCTCATGGGCTTTCCTCATGGGACCACAGTGGAGCTAGTCCAAAATAACCTTCCCAGAACACGCATACCATGGAGACAGGTTTTCAGCATGAGCTGTTTCACTGTCCACGTCTGCTCCGAATGTGATGCACTATTGGCTGATGTAAGCAGAACAGAAAAATGCTGTCAAAGGACTCATCTATAGGATAGTTCTAGACAGCTTATCAGTTCTTCACCAAGTAACCCTTGCCCACCGATGCCATTCAGCTAGCGTGTGTCCATGTGTTGTAACTGATAATGCTACACTGCCATAAACATAAGAGAAGGCTGAAGTTCCTTCTGTATAGCTACAGGCTCCACCACCGAGGTTCAGTATAAAGAAATCTCTGCTTAGCCTGGACCTGTTCTGTCAAACAGTGCAAAGGCAGCTGCCTGTCACTTATAGGTGAAATGTTTGTATTCTAGAAATTATAAATTGGGAGCCTTTGAGAGGACTAACATTGCATAGCTTTTTGTTAAAATTAATAGTAGGAATAAGTGCAGAAAATAAATCAATTTTCCTGTACCTATATTCAAGTAGGTATGTACACAGTAAGCTCTATCAGGTTATCAAGCAATTTTAGCTCTATCCCCATTTGGTATGTCTATACCATTAACTAGGAATTTGAAATTCAAAAAGTTAAAGATAGCACCTTAAGATTATCACCTAGTTTATAATTACTTTGTGCAATATGACAAAGGGGATATTTTGAATCCTTTTGGTCTTTGGAAGGGAAGAGGTTATGGGAAGGAGATAAGCACGTTATCTAGTACTTCATCATAAAGAACAATCAATCATGAATGATTTATGTTCCTTACAGCAGCAAAATCAGTTATATTTCAAGCTTCCCAGTATGCCGCAATTGATTAGAGCCTGAAACTCAGTTTCCAATGCGTTAATTACACCAGGATAATCAATTATTTGACTAAAACATCAGTCATTAAACAGGGAACACGCCTCCATTGTACACAGTTTTCGTTTCTCTTTCTTCATTGCTGGTAGTAGAAAACAGATCAATATAATTTTCTAGGTAAAATGTGAGGATTCCCATCTTCCAAATGAGTGCCAGGCAAGTCTGGTTTTGATATATCTCAGGCTGAAGGGAGTCTCCTAGATTAATTACTCCAGCCCTCTGCCTGTTATGTGGAAGAAAGGTGATTGTGGCATCTTTCTCCTCCTGGGCACACACTTCCGATGAGCAAAAAAAGGGATGGATGCACAAAGAGCCCTACTGCCCTGGAAAAAGTGGAGGAGTTTTGGTGCCCACCTGTATTTACTGTTTCCAGCTGCCTGTGGCCAGCAACTGCCCACGCAGCACCGAGAAGTCTGGGTGTGCTTGGGGCACAGAGCCTTACCTCCAAGAACCCGAGTCAAGGAGCACAGCACCTTCCACATGGCTAAATCAATCAAGTTTTGCACCCAGAGTTTGAGACTTCAAAAGTATAGTCACTTCAAAATAGTCATTTCATCATGCAAATGACCACTAAATCTTTTAGTTATCTACAGAGGCAATGGCCATGAATTTCCTGATTTCTTGTTGCATTATAATATACTTTCTGTACTTCAAGTGACAATGTAATAGGAAACACTTGCTGCCTCATGTGCTCCTTCTAGTCAATAAAATATACAATTTATTCTCACGATAAATTTCATTTCTCTTTTGTGGCTCACATAAATATTTTTGTTATATCCAGTCATCTCTACAGGTTCAATCTATGTGAAAATCAAGAAAAAAAAGAAAGGCCTTTGATATGAGAAAATTATAAGCAAGACCATTGCACCCTCTGATAAAATCTCTAAGGCCAAAGGGAGTTTTCCGTGAGAAAAGACGGCAGTATTGGACGTAAAATATTGAAGCTGTTCTACATTATGTTCCCAGCATTAGTCTTTTCTAGTAATGAAGAGCCAGTTAATGAAGTCTTTTCAGTTCATGTTCTTTTCTCCTCTCACTAATTTACATGAACTAGGAGACTGGTCTTGTCAAAGTTCAGAAATCTTTCCTTTCAATCTCAACCTCTCTTCATTCATAATCCTTTATTTACCTTTAGTGGTCAAACTGTTCTGCCCATATTTTTTTAATGAAGGTCATAAATAATGCTGCACCAATGTATTCTGAATAAAGTACCTTACTGTACAAGTGATCCCATTAATGGCAGAGAATATATTGTGGTTTCCGTGCATAACCACATATGGGCACATAAGCATATAAGCACTGTTATTTAGCCTGCAGTGCATGAATCACAAGTGGCCTGTAAAGCATCAGAAGGCAGTGTGCTGGGCAGGCTGCCCTGTTTCCATTGTCAATGTCTGGCCAAAAGCCAAAAACTTTTATTTTTTCCTCTTTTTTCTTTTTTTTTGTTTTTTTAACTTGCAGCATGATAACTTAGAAATGGATGGTTTTAAACAAACAAAAAAAAATCTAAATGCTACCTACTTTTTAACACTCCTCTAACCTCAAATAATAATGAGGATAAAAGGTGGTCCACAATATATAGATACATAGATATATATTACTGAAATACCAATGTACACAGTAAATACTGTGTATAGCTTGCTCTCTGCTGCTGACTGAAATACCTCAGGGTATGATGCATTTCAGTCAGCAGCAGAGAGGAGCTTGAAACTGCAGTATGCTGGATAGAGTGCAAACCGCAACTACTCTTTAAGCAGCGAAGCGTATTCTTCCCCATCTCACCAGCCAGCTCAGCTAAAGGGTTTATCAGCAGCTATAACCCTGCTTATTTTTGCATCTTCCATATCTTTTTAGGGAGTCTTCTGGGGTGATTTTTTAAGCTTTCCAGGATGCAAAGGCATCAGTTCTGCTCCTTTCATAGAATTTGTGTTGTGGTAGGCTTCGTCCATTTCTTTAAAACTCCGTTTTCAAAGAGGAAATTTAGCCGTGTCTCTTTTTTTCTGGATTTTTCACCAAGATGCATCATTCCTTTGTAAGTATCTAAACTTTCAAAATATGTATATATAATCTGAAGGGTTGGTGGTTTCTCCCAGTGTTAGCTTTATTTAATGGTTTTCATACACTGAAAACTTGTTTAAATGCTTGAAACTCATATAAATCATTTCAGCAAACAATGTGAAAAAAATTCTTAATTATTGTTTTTTATTTGTAAACCTGAGTATGCGTAGCAAATAGGAGTGATCAAAATTAATATTTCAGGTGGCAAGCAAATAAAGCAGCCATCCCAGATCCCTGCATTTCAAAGCATCTCCTCCAGAAGAAAAAAGTGCTTGAGCCCCTATGTCAGATCACTTCCTACCACAGGAATCCCACAGGGATGTTATAATGCATTCTTTGCTTCACAAGTCTGAAATGATTACTCACATATGCTCACTTAATTAAGTAGCAGCTAATTACATCCTATGTAGCAGACAGAAAGGCACATAATTGGAGTAGTGATAAGACTAACCAGCAGGTCTGGGAGGAAATATTTTTGCTACTTGGAAAGTAGTTTCACCTTTTTTTGAACGAGTCTTTTGTACAGATGCAGTGTCTAGTGCGGAGACTCCAGCAGCCCACAACACCATCCTGGGAAGAGGGCAGCAGAGCCTGAAGTTGTTTTATCAACGTTGCCAGAGCAGGGCGTAGCCTACCTTACTCTCCTCCCCTTGGCTTTCTTCCCCTAAGAAACGTTTTTTTGCTTTTTTGCTTCTGGGTGAGCTCTGGATTCCCTTCTTAGCAGGTCTCCAGATTTAATAAGCTCTAAGCCTCAGCAAATCCCAGCTGATAAGAGGAGGAGCTTGTTGGTTCACCTGTCTGCATCTTGAGGACAAGGAAGACTATTCATCTCTGCAGGACTAGCTCAGGACAATATCGGCAGTTTTCTTCCTGGCTTTCTGTCAGATTCCCACTGTGGCTAGACAGACTCCCTGGGACAAGCCAGGATTTTCTGTGTAATTCCAAAGGAGGAACTAGTTAATCGTATTACAAAAGTTTCAAATGCCATTTCCAAAGGTAATACAGATTGGCTGGAACACTGCCTACCTGTATAAAATCCTGCCATATGATACATACTCTAATTCCAACGCTTGCATTGAGTCTTTGTTAAAAATAAATCATGCATCGTGCTGCTAATGTACTTCCTGGTTCAGTGACAACTAGTCACTAGTGGTGAGGCTTTAAGATGTCAGGCAAAGTGGAAAACAGGATTGTGCAACAGATATAGGGTTTTTCTTCTTTTTTAGTTTTTTACTATACCTAAGTGTAACATAATAACATTGAAGGCAGCCAGGCTACTAAGAAGGGACTCTTTTTGATAGTGTATCACAATACCACAAAAATTGCAGAAATCCAAGAGGTATTACAGAGGTCTGGTTACATTAGGTGTGTTGGCACGTCTGTAATTTCTAGGTAGAGCCATCCAGGGGCAACTGGCTGAATTTCATGTATCTTTTTCTTAAGTACTGGCTTATTTTGACTCCGATTTCCAAGTCCCTCACTTCTTATTCTTACATCTTTCCAGCAACCAACTTTTTCAGCTATCCCAAGCTATTTCAGCTATCCCAAATTCTCTGTCAGTAACACTCAATTGAAAATCATGTCTGAATTCAGGCACTGTCTTCAGGTTTCCAGTGGAGATGACTTGGGAAATCTGAAAGCAGCAATGGAAAAAGCAGCTGATCCTCTGGATACTTTTAACAGGATAAGAATAGAAAACCCTCCTGCACTTTGGTCCATACAAACCAGATGCCAGCAAACCACTGCCTGCGGTTTTGTTTGAGTTATGTAGTCCTGCGCAACCGCGCCATGAACAAACAAAAAAAGGAAAAGCAGCAAATGTTACAGGCTGAAACGACTGCGGACAAAGCGTCGGTTCCGTCTGCTAACAAAGAAACTATGCTCATCGCAGTTTGCTGCTGAAGCAATATCCAGGGGCATGAGACCTGGCAGAGGGGGTGACAGGGAGGAATGGTACCATGGACAAGTTTCTGAAAAGCAGATTGAAAGCTAAGGGTTGCTGAGTTTATTTTTTGAAAGAGATGGTTGCTGGTAAAGGAGCAGAAAAACATTAAATCAAGCAACTATACAGGCATAGAGAGCCAAGGAAGCTTTTTCAGATGGAGGCTGAAACTGAGATTTTGCAAGGAAAACTGATAGCAAAAGGTTATTTAGTTACATAAATAAGAAGAAAACAATTTAAGAAAAATGGATCCTGTGTGGTTTCTGAAAGCAACACATATATTTGCTTTAAGGTGGAACTCAGTGAGTTAATGAAAAGTGTATATTTGACATGGTGCTTGGAGGACTTACTGAAGATACATATACATATTCAGGAAGACTGGGACAGAAACAATACAAAGATTTAGGAATAAAGTAGAATGGTTTAAATTAAAAAATTAAAATTATGAGCCATCAATGTGTCCTTGTAGAAAGAAGGCCAATATCATCTTGTGCTGCATTAGGCAGAGCATTGCCAGCAGCCTGAGAGAGCTGATCCTTCCCCTCTGCTCACCCCTGGTGAGGCACACCTGGAGTGCTGGGTCCAGTGCTGGGCTCCCCACTACGCGACATGGACATACTGGAGCAAGTCCAGCACAGCACCACAAAGGTGATTAAGGGACTGGAGTACCTGACATAAGAGAAAAGGCGGAGACTGCTGGGACCGCTCAGCCTGGGGAAGAGAAGGCTCAGGGGGATTTATCCATGTGCATAAATACTCATGGGGGGAGTAAAGACAACACAGCCAGACTCTGCTCAGTGGTGCCCAGTGACAGGACAAGAGGAAATGGACACAAACTGAAATACAAGAAATTTCATGTAAATGTAAGACACTTTTTTACTGTGAAGGTGGTCCAACTTAGGAACAGGTTGCTCAGAGAGGCTGTGGAGTCTCCATCCTTGAAGATACTCAAAACCCAACTGGACACAGCTCTGAGCAATCTGCTCTCGCTGACTCTGCTCTGAGCAGATGTTTGAACCAGATGATCTTCACAGGGCCTTCCTGCCTCAGCTGGTCTGTCATTCTAAATAGGAAGGAGACAGAAAATATAGTATTTGGTACAAAAGACAACAAATATTTCTCTGCAAATGTTTGTTGTTACTGCAACATAAAATAACAGTCATGCATGAAAACACATTGATACAATACACTGCACAATACGATACACAATACGTGTGACTGTAAGCACAATGACACAATAGATAAAAGCTGAATATGAAATGAGACAAAGAGGTAACAGAAAAACCACAAAGAAGAAAAATGGAGACTAAAGGTAAAGAAAGATTTTTGTGCTCAAAGCAACTTTTGATATTTGATAATCTGGGCTATATTGCCAACACTGCCAACATCCTCCGTGTTTCTGAATGAGATCTGTAAATATTACATGACTAATTTTCTCAACTCATAAAATCACTTAATAGCAAGTACTAGTTTACATAATACTTTCAGGAAAACGAGACAATATCTTGTGGATTTGGTTACACAAAGGGAAATGAATTCAAGTAATTTCAGTAACCACTAAGCAAAACTGGAAACTAAGAGAACGCTAACCAAAGAAAGAGGCCACAGGCCAAGTAATTACATTTCCATAGTGAAAGATATTACTGGAGCAGGTTTGAATGCTGGCATCAAGAATCCCAAAAAAGTAGAGAAATTTCTGAAAATCAACAAGAGGTAGGAAACTTAGAGTTCAGGACAACGTGGATGACACAGGTTTTTGTTTCTTTCTTTGTTTGTTTTAAAAAAGCAATTATGAAACCAGGAAGAGTAGGAAGAGCACCTACTAAACTGAAAACTTTAACTCTTAAGTCAGTATTAAGGAACGTTTGTATCTTTCTGGGCTTTCTAGAAATATTGAAAGACGTAGGCCTGTGCTGTCAGGCAAAGTTGGTTATTTCCTTTTTTTCTCTTTAAATTGTTTCTCTTTTGTTTTGTGTTAGGTAGTTGGCATCTTTAATGACTTGGTAAAGATATTTATTAGGAAATAACTAGGTAAATCATCAGAAATTAGAGATGTTTAGTATTTGCACCATTTCTAATTTTTTTTTGTCTTGTATCACACCAAGCTGCACAAACATCATTTCTTACAACACAGAAATTGTAACTTAAAAATTGCAGTGACATCTGTACCATCATGGTACATGGATGGGTGCACTCTACGCTGGGTTAAAAACTGGCTGGACGGCAGAGCCCAGAGAGTGGTGGTAAATGGAGTCAAATCCAGTTGGCGGCCTGTCACGAGTGGTGTTCCCCAGGGCTCAGTGTTGGGGCCGGTCCTGTTCAACATCTTCATTGATGATCTGGATGAGGAGATTGAGTGCACCCTCAGTAAGTTTGCAGATGACACCAAGTTGGGTGGAAGTGTAGATCTGCTAGAGGATAGGAAGGCCCTGCAGAGGGACCTGGACAGGCTGGATCGATGGGCCGGGGCCAACTGCATGAGATTCCACAAGGCTAAGTGCCGGGTCCTGCACTTTGGTCACAACAACCCCAGGCAACGCTACAGGCTTGGGGAGGAGTGGCTGGAGAGCTGCCTGGCAGAAAAGGACCTGGGGGTGTTGGTCGACAGCTGCCTGAACATGAGCCAGCAGCGTGCTCAGGTGGCCAAGAGGGCCAATGGCATCCTGGCTTGTATCAGGAATAGTGTGGCCAGCAGGACCAGGGAGGTGATAGTGCCCCTGTACTTGGCATTGGTGAGGCCGCACCTCGAGTACTGTGTTCATTTTTGGTCCCCTCACTACAAGAAGGACATCAAGGTGCTGGAGCGTGTCCAGAGGAGGGCAATGAAGTTGGTGAAGGGTCTAGAGCACAAGTCTTATGAGGAGGGACTGAGGGAGCTGGGGTTGTTTAGTCTGGAGAAGAGGAGGCTGAGGGGAGACCTTCTTGCTCTCTACAACTACCTGAAAGGAGGTTGTAGCGAGGTGGGGGTCAGTCTCCCTAGTAACAAGCGATAGGATGAGAGGAAATGGCCTCAAGCTGCACCAGGGGAAGTTTAGGTTGGATATTAGGAAAAACTTCTTCACTGAAAGGGCAGTCAGGCACTGGAACAGGCTGCCCAGGGAAGTGGTTGAGTCTCCATCCCTGGAGGTATTTAAAAGATGGGTAGACGTGGTGCTTGAGAACATGGTTTAGTGGTGGACTTGGCAGTGCTAGGTTAACGGTTGGACTCGATGATCTTAAGGGTCTTTTCCAACCTTAACAATTCTATGATTCTATGATTCTATGATCATCATGACTGAGGCAGGCAGGGGGTTCCTGGAGCCAGGGAAACCCGAGGAAGAGCAGAGTGGCCCTCCAGGAGCTGCAGCTCTCACAAGCCAGGCTGACGTGGCTTGGGCATTGCCGGGAGCAACTGCGGGAGACTGAAACGGCTCCGGACTAGGCGTAGCGCAGCAGTTCGCGCAGGAAGGGCGCACAGGAAGGGCGCTGCACCCTGCTTGTAGGCCCACAGCCCAGGGAAGTGCTCTAGGTTTCTGCCATAATGGTTGGCACTTGTCTCAGAGTTAAAACCAGTGTTCCTGCAGAGAAAGCCCCTGAGATGTCTGATGCTTCCACACAGACAGAACTGGTAAGGAAGGAGACTTCAGTACAGGTGGTAGTATGCAATGAGTGCCCAGACCCTTCTCCTGGAGAAAAGGTAAGTACCTGCATAAAGTGTGCACAGGTTGATGACCTGTTGCGTCAGGTGGCCGAGTTGCAGGAAACAGCCAAAAGGCTGTGCAGTATTAGAGGACCCAAGATGGAGATAGATTGGTGGTTTCAGAGCCATGCTCCTGTAGCAGACACCACAGAGAATAAGGCACCTTGGACCCTGGTGACCCACAAAAGCTGGACCCCACTTCAGTCTCCACCCTCCAGCATCACAACCAAAAACAGCTATGAAGATTTAACAGCTGTAGACACCCATGAGCAAGGTTTGCAAGGAGAAACTGTACCAGCAGCTCACAGTGGATATCGCAAAAAGAAACAACGAGTGCTCCTAGTGGGTGACTAGGACGTTAAGGGGCACTGAGGCACGACCTGCCAACCTGACAGGGAGTCACAAGAGGTATGCTGCCTTCCGGGAGCTAAGGTCCAAGATGTTGCCGAGAGGGTGCCACAACTTGTCAGGAGCACAGACTACCATCCACTGCTACTCTTTAATGTGGGCACGAATGACACCGCAAGCCAGAACTTGGGCAGAATCAAGGATGATTATAAAGCCCTGGGGGTGCAAATGAAAAATACTGGTGCCCAAGTTACCTTTTCCTCCATTATTCCAGTTGGAGGAAAGGGTGCAGCCAGAAATAGACATATAATGTAATAGACATCAACTTCTGGCTTTGTGGCTGGTGCTGACATGAGGGTTTTGGCTTTCATGACAACAGGACATTCTTTGATGACTATAGCCTGTTAGGGAGAGATGCGATCCACCTGTCTAGAAGAGCCAAGGGAATCTGTGGCAGCACACTGGACAACTTCATCAAGTGGGCTTTAAACTGAAGGACTCAGGGGGGTGGGGTCCAAAGTGGCAATGCTCATGCCATCTCATCCAACTGGTGAATAAGCCAGGCCAACCAGAGCAGCCACAAATGTTCCTCAGCTGCCTCCCAAGATGAGAACCAGAAAGCCAACCAACTCAAGGGTGTGGATCCTCTTACACCCCTCCTAGGAAACATGCACGCTCCATTACCTCTCCGAAATGCCTGTACACCAACGCATGCAGCATTGGGAATAAACAGGAAGAATTAAAGGTCTGTGTGCAGTTGCAGGGCCACGATCTCATTGCAATTATGGAGACATGGTGGGATGGCTCGCATGACTGGAATGCTGTCATGGCTGGCTACTTACTTTTTAGGAAAGATAGGCCAGCAAGACGAGGTGGTGGAATTGCTCTTTATGTGAGTGAGCAACAGGAATGTATTGAGCTCTGCCTAGGGGTTGATGAAGAACGAGCTGGGAGCTGATGGGTAAGAATTAAGGGGGAGGCTAATATGGGTGACACTTGTGGGTGTTTACTACAGGCCACCTGATCAGGAAGGGGAAGTCGATGAGGCCTTCTACAGACAGCTGAAAGTAGCCTCACAAACACAGGCCCTGGTTCTCATGGGGGACTTCAGCCACCCTGATATCTGCTGGAAAGACAACACAGCTAGGCACACACAGTCCAGGAGGTTCCTGCAGAGCACTGATGATAACTTTTTGACACAGGTGGTGGAGGAGCCAATGAGGTGAGGTGTGTTGCTGGATCTTGTACTAACAAACAAAGAAGGACTGGTTGGGGATGTGAAGGTTGGGGGCAGCTTTGGCTGCAGTGACCATGAGATGGTGGAGTTCAGGATCCTGCATGGAGGAAGCAGGGCAATAAGTAGGATTACAACCCTGGACTTCAAGAGACCTAACTTTGGCCTCTTCAAGGACCTACCTGGAGGAATCCCATGGGTTAAGGCTCTAGAAGGTAGGGGGGTCCAAGAGAGCTGGTTAATATTCAAGCACCACTTCCTCCAAGCTCAAGATCGATGCATCCCTATGAGTAAGAAATCAAGCAAAGAGGGCAGGAGACCTGCATGGATGAGCAAGGAGCTTCTGGCAAAACTCAAATAGAAGAAGGAAGTTTACAGAATGTGTAAAAAGAGACAGACCGCTTGGGAAGAATATGGGAATGTTGTCAGAGTATGCAGGGATGCGGTCAGGAAGGCTAAGGTCCATTTGGAATTAAATCTGACAAGGGATGTCAAGGACAAGAAGGGCTTCTTCGAGTATATCAGTAGCAAAAGGAAGACGAGGGAAAATGTGGGCCCACTGCTGAATGAGATGGGTGCCCTGGTGATGGAGGATACAGAAAAGGCAGAATTACTGAATGCCTTCTTTGCTTCAGTCCTTACTGTTAAGGCCGGACCTCAGGAATCCCAGACCCTGGAGGTAAGAGAGAAAGTCTGGAGGAAGGAAGACCTTCCCTTGCTTGAAGAGGATCACGTTAGAGATCATTTAGGCAAACTGGACACCCACAAATCCATGGGCCCCGATGGGATGCACCCACGAGTGCTGAGGGCGCTGGTAGATGTTATTGCTAAGCCACTCTCCATCATCTTTGAAAGGTTATGGAGAACAGGAGAGGTGCCTGAGGACTGGAGGAAAGCCAATATCACTCCAATCTTCAAAAAGGGCAAGAAGGAGGACCCAGGAAACTACAGGCCAGTCAGCCTCACCTCCATCCCTGCAAAGATGATGGAACAGCTCATTCTGGATGTCATCTCTAAGCATGTGGAGGAAAAGAAGGCTATCAGGAGTAGTCAACATGGATTCACCAAGGGGAAATCATGCTTGACCAATCTGGTAGCCTTCTACGATGGCATGACTGTCTGGATAGATGAGGGGAAAGCAGTGGGTGTTGTCTGCCTTGACTTCAGCAAGGCTTTTGACACTGTCTCCCGTAACATCCTCACAGGTAAGCTCAGGAAGCATGGGTTAGACGAGTGGACAGTGAGACGGATTGAGAACTGGCTGAATGGCAGAGCTCAGAGGGTTGTGATCAGTGGCGCAGAGTCTAGTTGGAGGCCTGTAGCTAGCAGTGTTCCCCAGGTGTCAGTACTGGGTCCAGTCTTGTTCAACTTATTCATCAATGACCTGGATGAAGGAACAGTGTACCCTCAGCAAGTCTGCTGATGATACAAAACTGGGAGGAGTGGCTGATACACCAGAAGGCCGTGCTACCATTCAGCAAGACCTGGACAGGCTAGAGACTTGGGCAGAGAGGAATCTAATGAAGTTCAACAAAAGCAAGTGTAGGGTCCTGCACCTAGGGAGGAATAACCCCATGCACCAGTACAGGCTAGGGGCTGACCTGCTGGAAAGCAGCTCTGTGGAGAAGGACCTGGGAGTCCTGGTGGACAAGAAGTTTACCGTGAGCTAGCAATGTGTCCTTGCAGCCAGGAAGGCCCATGGTATCCTGGGGTGCATTAGGAAGAGTGTGGCCAGCAGGTCGATGGAGGTTATCCTCCCCCTCTGGTCTGCCCACATCTGGAGTACTGTGTCCAGTTCTGGGCTTCCCAGTTCAAGAAAGACAAGGAACTACTGCAGAGAGTCCAGCAGAGGGCTACAAAGATGATTAGGAGACTGAAGCATCTCTCTTATGAGGAAAGGCTGAGAGAGCTGGGTCTGTTTAGCCTGGAGAAGAGGAGACTGAGAGGGGACCTTATCAATGCTTACAAATATCTTAAGGGCGGGTGTCAGGAGGGTGGGGCCAGACTCTTTTCAGTGGTGCCCAGCGACAGGACAAGGGGCGATGGGCACAAACTGAAACACAGGAAGTTCCATCTGAATAGGAGGAAGAACTTTACTTTGAGGGTGACAGAGCACTGGAACAGGCTGCCATGAGAGGCTGTAGAGTCTCCTTCTCTGGAGATATTCAAAACCTGTCAACGCGATCCTGTGCAACCTGCTCTAGGTAAATCTGCTTTAGCAGGGGGGTTGGACTAGGTGATCTCCAGAGGTCCCTTCCAACCTCAGCCATTCTGTGATTCTGTGATCTAACTTAGGAGCCATTCATGCTGAGTCAGCCAAGGCAAAGTAAAATAATAGAAGTTTGTAAAATAACTATACACACCCAGATGCCGTAATAAGATAAGGAGCACTTGGCATCAGAGCATAATTCACATTCTGCTATGGATTTACTGTTACAAGTAACTAGGAAATATTTCACAACATCCCTGACTCACCCATATGTGATACATGATGCAATCAATGGTCACAGAAATTTATATCTAGCCTTGTACCAGAACACAGTACTTTGAACTGCATATTATTATGCCTAGGCAAAACTCAAGATTAAGGGTGCTTGCTGCCTTTAAAGCAGGCTGTTTGCTTATCACTCACAGACTCTGGACTGCAGAGAAAAGTGGTCATATTATAGCTAATGTTCTCTGGTAGCCCTGAGGTGCTCTAGAGTATGACAGCTAAGGTCAACCGTATAAACAGAAGACCCAGTCTCTGATGACTACCCTGAAGGGTTGGACTTTTTTTTTAACTGAAGTGTTTGAATCAGCCACATTATTCTAAAGAAGAGACTGGGAGGGGGCCATATCTCCCCAGTTATGTCCCACAACTTCTCCACAGACCCAGCTGTATCTCCAGCATGAAGCATGAGCTCTCCTGAAGAGCAGAAGCTGCTTGGTCACTGCCTTGCTGCCTTTCAGCTGTAGCTAAGGAGAGGACAGAGAAGAGAGAACTTCAGCCATTCTGTTGCTTGCTTTTCTGCCAAGCAATGTGACCTCTGGGATGAACTGAGCAGGTTTGACCAGCTCTGCATAGCAGTTGAAGGGCACTTCCCATCCAACATGCAGCTCTTAGAGCAGCCCAGGAAAGAGGAAAAGCTACCAGCACCCTGATTCACAACGCTGGCAGCTATAGATTGATCCAATCTGTACTGGTAGGCTACGGTCCTCATGAAATAACATGGGAGAGAGGAGAGGCGAGGAGAGGCGAGGCGAGGCGAGGCGAGGCGAGGCGAGGAGAGGAGAGGAGAGGAGGATCTGCCTCAAAGTGTTTAAGTTATTCCCTTTGCCATTTTAAGTGGTAAACTGAATTTCTTATGATTAGGAGGTTGGACGTACCTCTTAAATGGTGAAATGTTTGTTAATGCAATGAACGCCAGCCTGAAATGAGGAACAATGGGTGTCTTTGTAGCACAGGGGAGAGGGAACTTTGTCCTGTCCTTTACAAAAAATTATTGTTATGAAACCATTTGGGAATTGAGAAGCTCTTTTACCAGCAGACTGGAAGAAATCATCCTTTTACTTTTTTTTTTTCACTTCTCCAGTCCTCAGCCCCACAATCACTGAATATTATTGAACTTGCCTGCTGCAGGTGGCGTGGCTCATGTTTAAAGGCACAAAGGTGAGAGAAGGAGTTTGGGCCTCTTGAGATTTGCATTAGTGAGATAAGACAGGTTTTATAAGATTTGCTAAGAAATGGACACTCCGCCCTTGAACTGCTTCTTTGGAAGAGCACATTCCAGTTCCTCATTCTTTGCCTCCTGAGGTAAATGAACTGAGCATTGCTCATAAAATTGTAGAGTGAACTTTCCCATGACCAGTGAAATTTGTTATAAACAAGACAGTCTCTGCACTCAAGTCAACAAAAGAGAGGCAGAGCAGCTGTCTAACAAATACAGTATCTGCACCCCAGCCACTCTACCTGCAGAGGGACACCACACATTCAGGGAAAATAGCTTCTCACCTTTCTTCTACAACAGCCTCTTCTTCAGTGAGTGACTGTGTATCAGATTTCTTTGGGAGGCTGGCTGTGTAAAATTTACCTGATGAGGGCTTTTTGCATAGCCAAAAGATAGAGTGCAGGGTCTTTCTTTCAGGAGATATTTTCTGTATAAGGGTATAAATCTGATCTTCACATTTTATGGGACTGGCCTGGAGAAAAGCTAATATCCCAAGCTAAAAATAACTTCTTGGAGTTAATCCGTTTTGATGAAAAAATCTCTCCTTTATTTGCCAAAATATATAGCTCTGAACTGACTTGAAAGCATCTGAAATGTTCAGTGCTTAATTCTGTTATGCAGTTATTAAATCCTTCCTCTCCTGCCCAGCAAGCAAGAAATATGTTTTGTTAGCTGGGATCATCTGTTTCACATACGCTATGTCAGTTGTCAAAATGATAAAAACTAAAACCTTCTGACGTGTATAAGGAAAACACAGCATTTCAGCGATAGAGAAGCTCCTTGGTTTATATCAGACTTCTAATTATTACTAAATTTTAAAGAGTAAGAGACAAAAAGAAAATAAGAATCACTCCTTCCAGGAGAAGGTATGGAAAAAAATCCTTTTATTTGGATGTTGTGTCCTCTGGGAACTTAAGGAATAGTTAACTGAATCTCTGATTTTTTTTAATCTTAGAAGAGGGTAATGAGGTGATCTTCTGAGTTCCCTCCAAGCCTAAATTATTCTATAAATCTTAATGGCATTAAACTCTTAGAAAACCACTTACTACTTCATGCTATTTGATGTATATTGTGGTATTATTTTAATACAATATCTGGAAATACTATATTATTACACAAAGCTTTATATATGTTTATATTATATATAAGAAGACATTTACTAAATCATATCTATTACCTACATATGTAACAATTATAATTATTTAGTGTTAATACCATTTATTTGCAAAAAAATTGTTGTGAATTAATTAGAACTGTACTTCCCTACATTTCAAATGCCTCTGAGATTTCTAATAGTCTCTGTCCTCTTTTGTTTTAGCAGACTCACATGCTCCACCATTAATCATCTGAGAACTTTGTACAAAATACACCATGGAAGTAGTTTTTTCTGTTTACTCACTGTTTATCTTGTTTACAAAAGTACTGCAAACAAAGATAGTAAGCAAAGATATCCAAGATAAATGTATTTTGATGTTAAAGTTTTTATCTAGTTTCTTTCTTAAGTAAGCAGTGACAAAGCAAAGCAAACAAACACACACACACACACAAACATCAAGCACATTTTAGGGCATCCACAGGAGAAATGCACGTCTCCTTTCCTTCTTAAATTCACTGCAAAAGCTTCCTTTGACTGCAGGGGGAGCAAGAATTTTCCTAAAGTGTTTTTGAAACATTCAGCTGTGGTGCACTCACTGTGCAGTGTCTTGGTCATTAGCCAGATAACTATTCCTGCATAGAACAGAAAGAATAAACTACATCTATAGTGTATGAAATCAAACCGAGCAGTGTGTTGCCTCAGGCTGACTCCCTGTCTCAGACAATATGGTAGAAATGAACGTAAAAAAGAGCCTAAAATTAGCAATTAAATTCCTTTGTATTATTATACCAAAAGTATAATCTCATACAGAATGAACAGTCAGCTATTAATTTATCTTAGAATAATAGGAACCTTATAATATAATTAGAAAGGTAATTTTTCTACTTCTGCAATAAGTAGATGAATTTTACCGCTGCTACACTGATGTTCATCATTTGAATGCCTAGCCGTATGATTTTATCTATGCCCCTATTATCTTTTGTCCTAATAGCCTCAGTAAGGAGTATACACAGACAAATCACTCTTTTGTAGTCATTAGAATGTTATTAAATTGCACAGAAGAATCAGCTCGGCTTCTAGAAGTTAATGTACTCATGGGATGACTCACAAACAATGCAGCTAGAGCAGTTTTCACCCTAGCTCTCAACTCTGGCCCTAAGGACCTTCTGCTTCTGCAGAAGAGTGTTGTAACCTGGAGAGAACCAAATGCCTATGAGTAAGCTGTTCTGATAATGGACCAAGAGCATTACTGGAATTAGACCGAAGTTAATAACAAGTCGCTGCAACATAAATATGTAAGTACATTCTGTTAACAAACCACTGCCGGGTAGACTGAAATGTCAAAGGCCCTGGAATATGAAGGAATAACATGACTATGGTGTGCTGCAGTTATCAGGAACTTACCTTGGGAAACATGAGCAGGAAACTATGTTTTCAGGTATATTAGAGAAAAACAGGAACCTGCTGTTGGAAAACCATTCAGCCAGTGTATGAGAGTCACATAATTTGACCATGTACAGAACTGCATAATAACCTATTGAAACAGCCATAACTGATAGCATAGATGGAGCCATCATTATGTTGCATATATAAGCCTGTAACAAACACCTCCTGTTGCACAAGCACCCGTGCTTCAGAATCCAGTACGCAAATCTGACCGCTCCGCTTGCCTACAACGCTACGTATGTAAGTGTTACCTTATGGTCACTCCAGGGAAAGACACGCCTTATGTTTGCCTCTGGTCTAGCATCCTGCCCTTCAGGCTTGGTTGTAATCCAGCTGGCTCTGACAGAAGAGAGTATTAACACTGTTATCATTACCCAGGGTTTCTTGGACTGCAGCAGGCAGTTCCTGTGCTGGGTCAGGACTGTGTGGTGAGCAGTTCATCCTCACCTTCCAGGAGAGGAGCAAGAATAGCTGAACCAGTCACTGTTTCAGACAAGCGATTTTCTTTTTTGTGTGTGTCATGCTCCTCCACCATTGCACCAGGAAAGTGCATTATTTAGATTAGCTGTCCTAAGTAATGCTTATATGTAATCTCAGCAGGTGCTTAGAAAGCACACAATAAATTATCAAAATGTCAAATTCAGTCTTCGAAGATCGGTCCACATATCCACTTTCTCTTTGGGTGACTGGGGTTTTTTCCCTAATGATATCTACTAGATATGTTTCAACTTTCTCAGGCTCTCCTCAGGATATTCTACTTTTTTTTTTACCTCACAACCTCAGTTATTCTCCACTACTGAAGCACACTTTTCTCTTGGGCAGCTTCATTGATAGCTTCACTGATAGCTTGGTTAGCTTCCTCCCTGTCTTTTTCTTGTAGTTTATTTTACTTGATTCCACCTGAGAGTTTATTCTCTTTCTAGAGCTGGGTGGTTGGTTTTTTTTGTTGTTTAAACACCCAGCCTCTTCTTTTATTTAGGAAAATAGCTAGAAAACTCAAAAATACATAAAAAGTTTAGAGCCATAAAAACAGGGGAAAAGTTTTAATCTGGCAGCAACTCTGAAGTATGGGTTATCCAATTACCATATCAAGCTTTGCTCCTGGGTCTTCGTTCCTTTATTTTGAACCATCTGTATAGGTTATGTATCTGTTTAACTATTAATCTAGTAGCAATTTCTGCCCAGTCTTCAGCTGTTAAAAACTGATGCAAAAGTTAAAAACTGAAGCAAAGGCATGTCCCATTCTCCTCTTCCGGCAAGAAATTCCTTGATACTCTGAAATCTGAGGTTGGGATTTGCATTACTTCTGAGTCCTTGATGACCTGGGTATGGAAGTAACCATCGCAGTTATCAGCAGTTCCACTTGCAACATAGGTGACGATTAGGTACTTCCAGAAGATCATTCTAACAAGCCCGTTTTTCTGATGGGGTATCCCTTCACACACGTATCGTGCTTCTGTGTAAGAACGTAGCCAAATTTACTAGCAGATCAGCTGAAATTGTATGCTTTCCTCGCCCTCCAGTCTCTAAAATGGAAGAATCACTGTACTCCTTGGATGTCCATGGGGCTCTGCCTTTTTGTATTTCAAAACTTTCAGATGCTCTCCGATATCATTCATCCCTATTGCTAACACCAAGCCCCATAGAGGTATTTTTGATTTGGGTATTTAGGGCAAAGATGGCATCAGTGAATGAATGTCTCAGAACGATCTCGGGACTGTCTCCATCCTCAAAATCTACAGAATGGTCCCTTATAGCTTCTTTATTAAACCACTGTAGACTATGAAGCACTACACAACTGCTAAAGCATTTGGAAATGGTGCAGGTAGTGCGGGCAGTCCTGAGGTCATTGTTTGCTTGAAGCACTTTCATTGTGTCAGATTCTTCTTGGAGACATGTCACATGGAAACTCGCATGCAGTACTTCTGAAGGAAACAAAAAGAGATTGCTCAGCAGCAGCTTAAGTTTCTTGAGCCATTAGTAAGCCGGTAGTACACTAGCTGCATGTTCTCCTCTGTCTCTATTTCATATTCCAACTTGTCTCTGTTTAGATTACAAATGGAGAGGAACTGAAAGCACGTGTCTCATGTCTACATACAGACTTCTCATGGAGTTAAAGGGAGCAGAGCTGGAGCATGGCTACAGGTACTCAGTACTGAGTGCTTGTTGCACTTACCCTCAAAAAAAGTCACAGAACCACAGAATCATGTATGCTGGAAGGAACCTATGGAGGCCAACTGGTCCCACCTCCTGTTCCAAGCAGGCCCAGTTAGAGCAGGTTGGTCAGGCCTTGCCCAGTTGCATTTTGAGTATCCTGAAGAATGGAGATTTTACAGCCTCTCTGGGCATCTTTTCCAGTTTTGACAACTCTGACTCTAGGGAGAAAAAAAAAGTAAAACAAAAAAAAGTTGCTTATTTCTAGCATTTCTTACATCTAAACAGAATTACATGTGTTCCGACTGGTGTCTCTTCCCTCCTGTGCTGTCATCATGCACCTCTGAGAAGAGACTGGATCTATCTCCTCTATATCCTCCCACTAGGTAGCTATAGGCAGCAGTATGATGTCCCCTAGGCCTTCTCTTCTTACAGCTGAGCAAACACAGCTCTCTCAGATGGTCTTCGTACATTATCTGCCAGTCCCCAAGAACTCCAGCTGCTGGTAACTAACATCATTTTGCCTTAGGGTATAACCAGAGCATAAAGAATCTCCAGAAGACCCCTGTATAGCTGAACTCTCCCATCAGTTTTATGAGAGATACACTAGTTTTGTGATGTAAAATTGAAAACAGCAATGTATTAAAGTTATTCTCAGAAACAGACAGTATAGTTCAGTCTTCATGACAACAGTGTAGCCATTAATATCTCCAGAATTTCCCAACAGATGATAGCTAACATTTGATTTGATGATATGGAGGCTGAAGGTCCGTGAGCAGCTGAGGCAATCTAAGAGGTTGCAGTTGCTGGATATTTCATGCTGTCCCTAGTCTCCTCCACATCATCTCCTACTTATTCTTAACCTTTCCCATGCTCCTAGCTGTGGAAAGCTCTACTTTTGCACCAGCTCTGGCACTCATTACAGTAAGTGAGTCAATTCAGCTTCTTGGCAGAAAACAATCCACTTTTATTTTGTCTGGGTATGTTTTCTGCCATATTAATGAGCTCAGACAACTCAAGAAGGGTTCCAACAAAAACCAGACCCATTGCACAATAAGCAGAAACTCTGCACAGCTGGGATCAGGATGGTAGTGGTAAAAACATCGTCTTCTAGGACCTATGTGTGGCTAGCTCAACTTACCCTGTGGAATCCTGCCTCTGCTGATTATTAGATAATTCAGTCCTGTTCTCTCTGAGGTCAACAGGAATGCAGTTACTGATTCCTGAGAAAGGCAGTGGCTAAGGAATGCAGTGCCTTTGGACCTGAGGGAAAGCTGTCTTTTACCTCTGCTCTGCTAAGGACTTGCTATGTGACCACTGGCCGGTAATTTAGCTGCTCTGAGCCTTTCTCTGTATCTCTCAAAAAATGCTAGAAGCATTACACTTCTGAGAGAGGTTTTGTAGAGATAATACATCAAAAGCTTTTGAAGTTCATAGACAAAGATATGTACGACTCCTGGGGCCATCTAATTACCTAGAATAAATGACTAGACCACAATATAATAATCAGTACTAAATTCTCAGTGCCCTTTCTGAGGACGTTGCACAGCAATTCAGCATGCAATAACCAAACTGAAACAGAAAACCAAAAGTATGGGATATATTTTCTTACGTATACTAAATATGTATTTTCCTTAATATAAGTAAATATATTTCTACAAAATGAACATATATTTGACAGCATCTTTTAATAAACACTATCCTCTGTACTCTCTGTGGACATATAGCACCACTCACTTGAAACATTATTTTTTTTCTGCTTTGCTTCAGTTCTTCTGCATGATATAAGAGCTCAGGTTAGCGCAGGATTAATGGAATTTGTTTAAATCCAGTCTAGTGACAGTCTCAGGGTTCTCACAGACATCCACTGCTGCTTCTTGTTTTTAATGTCTTCACCACATATGGAAACCAGAGCCTGGAGTGTGCATCACTAAATTTTCAATTCTGAGCCTGGATTTAGAGACAAAAGTGTCAAATATCAGTATTTAGAGCAATTCACCTTTTTTCTAATCCTACTATTATACATAGCAATTTCACGTAAGCTTATTTTTGGAAATATCCACTATCCACTGCAAAAAACATACATCTGAAAAGATGCTCTGTATGAGCAGCATTTGCCTTGCCTCTGCTAACTTGAAAGCGAAAGTGAAGAACAGAACAAGCCTATGGGAACTGGTCATATCATCTGTTTATGGAGCACAAACTAGATTAATTAATTTGATAAAAATAATTTAAAAAAAAAAAAAAAGCTAGCAAAATACAGATGCTACGAAACCAGTAGAAAACTGACTCAGTTTTAATGTTACCCTTCAATGCAGTGTGCTTTTTCTTTCAGGAGTAAATTTTGCAGTAAGTTGCCACATTTTTGTATGGAAGCTAGAAGACCAAGCATCCCAGAGTAAAGGATTTTGAAGCACTGAGTATCCACGGTATCACTAATGAATACTTATATTTCTCTGAATTATCCATTTTAATTCCCAAGAATTCTTACTTTTATCTACATAAAATTCTTGGGTGTTTTTTTCTGATTTTCCCATTTTGATTTTAGTAATACTATGCATGTAAAGATTTACTGGTTTAATAGCTACTTTTCAAAGCACTTAGTATTAATTGTCTTTAAAATGTGAATTTATTTTATCTAAGTTTTATTTTTGTCCACCAGAAAGACAGCAACTGCAATAACTATTGCTCAGGGTTTGAACAGTGTGTGAGTGAGTCTAAATATAAAATGTCATTCAGGGAAAACTATTGTCTAATATCAGGTCAGAAGTAAAACGCATCCTGTGAGACATTTCATTGCATCACCACAGTCATGGCTTCACAATAAAACTGTTCTTGCCAAATGCTGACAAGAGTACTGCATGTGGACACCTTCCAAAATAAACCGAGGAGACAGAACGTAGAGTTGTTCATTCTAATCTCCTTCCTCTGGATCTATGAAAGGGTTCCCTGCATATGGGTGCTGCAGACAATCTATATAAATGTAAGGGCATTGGCAGCCAAGGTCATGATCTGTTTGTGTTTGCTCCCTGAGCCAGTGAGAGAGACTGAATTTATCCACGTGTGCAAGCATACGCACTATCACACATACCACTCATCTTCCCAGTAGGCAAAAGGGTGTATGTGACAGCGTGACTCATTATCCTGGCACACCGTACACTTTATACCTACACCTGTTCCAGGCTAGTTCAAAATATTTGCCTTCAGCTCTTCCTGGGGGAACACAAAGATCAGACATCAGTAAAGAAGAGCAGGATTCAACTGCCAAGCCCTCTCTGTCCTTAAGAGGCAGAAGGGAAAGACACGTGGACGTCTGGCATCCACTCTTTAATTCACATTGTATCATATGCTTGGAGTAGCCTGACACAGTCACATTTCGTCCTTCACTTGAGGTCAATAAAAAAGAATCAGCCAGAAAGAGCAGAATTTAATTACCAACATCCCTCCATTCTGCTGAGATGGAAAAAAAAAAAAAAAACAAACAACAAACCAAAACCAAAAAACCCAAACCAAAAGCAAATAACTGGGTTTATTTGCTATTGAAAATAGTTCTTTAGGAACCAAATTATGTTGTCTCTGAAAAATGCTTTGTAAATATTTACATGCTTAATGAATGTGTTTCAACTGTGTTCACTACCTTAAAATATAAAAAAAAAACCAAAACAGTGGGGCTATATTCAGAGGTGGAGAAAACTTCCATTTGAGTTCAGTCTGCAGAACAAGAGGTCAAAAAGCTGCATGTGGAATAAAAGCACCATTTCATAGAATCATAGAATCATTTAGGTTGGAAAAGACCTTTAAGATCATCAAGGCTCAGCTGGAGCTGAACCTAGCAAGGGATGCGAAGAATAATAATAAGGGCTTCTACAGGTACATTAACCAGAAAAGGAAGGTTAAGGAAAGCGTATCCCCTCTGATGAGCTGTAGTGGCAAGCTGATAACAACAGACGAGGAGAAGGCTGAGGTACTCAACAACTTTTTTGCCTCAGTCTTCAATGGCAATCTCTCTCCTCACACCTCCCGGGTCAGTGCGCCATTTGATGGGGACTGGGGGGGCAGAGGTCCTCCCACTGTAAGAGAAGATCAGGTTCATGACCACCTGAGGAAACTGAACATACATAAGTCTATGGGTCCTGATGGGATGCATCCCAGAGTCCTGAGGGAATTGGCTGATGTAGTTGCCAAGCCACTCACCATGATACTTGAAAAGTCATGGCAGTCAGGTGAAGTCCCTGGGGACTGGAAAAAGGGAAATATTCCACCCATTTTTAAAAAGGAGGACCCTGGGAACTACCGACCTGTCAGCCTCACCTCTGTGCCTGGGAAGATCATGGAACAGATCCTCCTGGAATCGATGCTAAGGCACATGGAGGACAGGGAGGTGATTTGGGACAGCCAGCACGGCTTCACCAAGGGCAAGTCCTGCCTGCTCAACCTAGTGCCCTTCTGATGGAGTAACTACATCAGTGGACGAGGGAAGAGCTACAGACGTCATCTATCTGGACTTCTGTAAGGCCTTTGACACGGTCCCCCACAATATCCTCCTCTTTAAACTAGAAGGATATGGATGTGATGGGTGGACTGTTCAGTGGATAAGGAATTGGTTGGATGGTCGCATCCAGAGGGTAATGGTCAATGGCTCGATGTCCAGATGAAGATCAGTGACGAGTGGTGTCCCTCAGGGGTCTGTGCTGGGGCCAGTGCTGTTCCATATCTTCATCAATGACATAGACAGTGGGATCGAGTGCACCCTCAGCAAGTTTGCAGATGACACCAAGCTGAGTGGTGCAGCTGACACGCCTGAGGGACGGGATGACATCCAGAGGGATGTGGACAGGCTGGAGAGGTGGGCCTGTGTGAACCTCATGAGGTTCAACAAGGAAAACTGCAGGGTCCTGCACTTGGGTCAGGGTAATCCCCGGTATCAGTACAGGCTGGGGGATGAAGGGATTGCATGCAGCCCTGCCAAGAAGGACTTGGTGGTACTGATAGACAAAAAGCTGGACATGAGCCAGCAATGTGCTCTCACAGCCCAGAAGGCCAACCGTATCCTGGGCTGCATCAAAAGAAGCGTTGCCAGTGGTTGAGGGAGGTGATTCTGCCCCTCTACTCTGCTCTGGTGAGACCCCACCTGCAGTACTGCATCCAGCTCTGGGGTCAGCACAGGAAGGATGTGGACCTGTTGGAGTGGGTCCAGAGGAGGGCCACAAAAATGGTTAGAGGGATGGAACACCTCTGCTGTGAGGAAAGGCTGAAAGAGTTTGGGTTGTTCAGCCTGGAGAAGAGAAGGCTGCGGGGAGACCTTATCGCGGCCTTTCAGTACTTAAAGGGGGCTTATAAGAAAGATGGGGACGGACTTTTTAGCAGGGCCAGTAGGAATAGGACAAGGGGTAATGGTTTTAAACTAAAAAAGGGTAGATTCAGACTGGATATAGGGAAGAAATTTTTTACAATGAGGGTAGTGAAACACTGGAACAGGTTGCCCAGAGAGGTGGTAGATGCCCCATCCTTGGAAACATTCAAGGCCAGGCTGGATGGGGCTCTGAGCAACCTGGTCTAGTTGTAGATGTCCCTCATTATTGCAGGGGGGATGGACTAGATGACCTTTAAAGGTCCCTTCCATCCCAAAGCATTCTATGATTCTATGATTCTATGATGAGTCCAACCATCAACCTAGCACTGCCAAGTCCATCACTAAACCATCTCCCTAAGAACCACATCTACCCGTCTTTTAAATACCTCCAGGGATGGGGATTCAACCACTTCCCTGGGCAGCCTGTTCCAGGGACTGACTACCCTTTCAGTGAAGTTTTTCCTAATATCCAATCTAAACCTCCCCTGGCACAACTTGAGGGTGCTTCCTCTCGTCCTATCCCTCGTTACTTGGGAGAAGAGACCGACCCCCACCTTGCTACAACCTCCTTTCAGGTAGTTGTAGAGAGCAAGAAGGTCTCCCCTCACTTTCCTTTCCTCCAGACTAAACACTCCCAGCTCCCTCAGCCTCTCCTCATAACACTTGTTCTCTAGACCCGTCACCAGCTTCATTGCCCTCCTCTGGACACACTCCAGCACCTCGATGTCCTTCTTGTAGTGAGGGGCCCAAAACTGAACACAGGATTCAAGGTGCAGCCTCACCAGTGCTGAGTACAGGGGCACTATCACCTCCCTGGTCCTGCTGGACACACTATTCCTGATACAAGCCAGGATGCCATTGGCCCTCTTGGCCACCTGAGCACACTGCTGGCTCATGTTCAGGCGGCTGTCAGCCAACACCCCCAGGTCCTTTTCTGCCAGGCAGCTCTCCAGCCACTCTTCCCCAAGCCTGTAGCATTGCAGGCTTGTAATCCACATTGCATGGGCAGTTGAAAACAAGTGCCATCTTCATAAATGTAGTATGCTGGGGAACCGAATTCAACTTTGTTGTAATTAAGTTCTCCAAAATCAATGGGAGCCTCCATTATTACTGCCAGGCTCAAGATTTTTTTAGTAAGTATATCTAACTTCCAAAATCTATCCCTCTGTCATGAATAATATATGCAAGGCTCCCAACTAGCACTTGCTAGATATGAGCTTTGGGGTTTTTTTTCCCATTTTATAGGTTCTTCAGTAGGGGAACAGAATAGTTAACAACTTAAGCTGCATTGTGTAGACTTGCCTGAGTGAGATTTGAGCCAGAAGAAGAAGAAATTAGTCCAGATATCCATGCTCCTTCCTTTAAAGGAAGCTAATTGCTTTAGAACTGTCTCAGCGCTATGAGGCCTCACACCATCTTACCATAAAGGTACGGCCACAGCTCCACCCTTCCTTCCCCTGCAGGCAGCTTACTTGGGACAGTGCCCACTATCTGTGCTAATAACTCTGCAAACAGTAACACTCATGTATTGTATAATAAATACCACAGGAAAAAAAAATGTTCTCTTCAAACACTGAATAGAAATGTAAAAGAAGGGAGAGTACATTGTTGAATGAGCTAGGAAGAATGAGCTATACTCCCTGACTCTGTATTTTCTAGTTTCTGACAAAATTCTTCCCTTTCTGTCTCTCTTGCTTGTGTGCCTGCTGCAGGTTAAAGAAATGGCATAGTTTATCGTTGCCACCCCTCCCGTTCCTGGTCTATGAAAATATACAGGCACTGCTAAAGAATACCCAAGAAAATAGTAGATCTGCACCTCCTAGAACATTTCTATAACCCAGTGATCTTTATAAATTTTACACAGGTGCAGTAGTATTTCATGTTTTACATAAATGTCAGTCATGATATTGCTTCCTCCCTTTTCGGATCCTGAGAGACCTCAACCTTTGCTGAAAATAGTCATGTCTTATCTTGAGTTAAAATAAGTTCAGAACACTACGTTGCAGTTTTTAAAAGAAACAAAAGAAATAACGCGAAACCCACACTTTTCCTAGCAATTATACTAATGAATTCAGACTTAACTAAGATCCCATGAGATGAATGCCTTGAATCGTTAATCAACATGGATATGCTGTAGCCCTGCATAAACTTTTCAAGTCAACTGCGGATGTTGCCCGCGGCTTTAGAGTAGAAGCTGCCTGCAGCATATGCTGTGACAACTGAAGGATGCAGAGGGGAGGGTCGCTTGCAAAGCCAGGAGGGACTGTTACGACCTTCTAGTATGACCTGCTGCGGATCCTTCTCTATGGGTTGCAGCACGTCCCCGAGTAAATTGATCTCTGAACTACAGCTTACATGTTAGGCAAAAATACCAGTCTTGGCTATAAAATTTTAGAATAATAGAGAATCCTTCATAATATTTCCTAAGAGGTTCCAGTGTTTCATTACTCTCACTCTTGAAAATACGGATCTTATTACTGAACTATATTTGTCTCATTTCAGATTTTGCAATTATGGGCTGCAATTAAATCCCTTGCCATCTATTACACATTAGCGGATAGCGCTGTTCGCATCCCAGCCAAGGCTCCTAGATGCCAGCTGAAGTGCTAACAAACAAAAAAGGGTATGTTGTAAGCGTTTGGTAAGATGTCACACAAAATGTTACCAAGCGGCAGCAATCAGATTTTGCTTATCAGGCAGCAATGCCGACAAAACACCATGAGTTTGGACCACGACCACTAATGGGGAGTTACAACAACAACAAACTACTCAGTGGTGTCTGTGGGGTCTGTCTTACTGTCAACATGTGTCACTAGGTAACTTCTCATGTGCATTTGTCAGCGTTATTAGCTTTTGCAACTCTATCACAGGTCTTGCAACACCAGCAGTTTTTCTTGAAGCACTATGTAGTAAGGAAGCAACATGTAGTAAGGAAGGAGGATCAAGATCCCAGTTTTTAAAGTGAATGAATAGTTCTGCTTGACACAGAGTAAAGCTTTGAAAGATGAAACAAGACCCTTTGGGGCTGCTAACGTTTTTCAGCCGATGCCATGGCTCCGGTGACTCAGTTTTGAACACCTCCTCGGCAATATTCGCTCTGGACAGAAAATTTCCAGCGGACATCTCGGCTGGGCACCTCCCGAGCACTCACCCGCTGCGGCTGGATCCCGCCTCAGAGCGGCAGCGCCGCCGGCCGCACCGGGAAAGCCGGCCGGGCCCGCGAGGCGTTTCGTCCCGCTCTCGCCGATGACAAAGGGAACAGGTTTGGCTCCGGGGAACGCGGCCGCAGGACACAAACGGCCGCAGGCTGGCGCCCCAGCAGGCTCTCCCGGGAGCCTCGCCCAGCGCCCCGAAGACCCCCGCCGGGCGCCCCGGACTTCCCTCAGGAACCGCCCCCGCCTTCCCGCGCCGCCCCCGGGCCAACGGCTCGCGGGCGGAGGGAGGGGGCCCCTCCCACGCGCCGCCCGTCACGTGACGCTCGCCCCCGCCCCCGGCCCGCTTCCTGCGCCTCCCGGCCCCGCCCCCCGCCCCTCCGCCCCCGCCGCGCCCCGCGCGCCGGTTGGCTGCGGGCTGACACAGCGCGCGGCAGCGCCCCCCGCCCCGCCCGCCCCCGCCCCCTCGCCGGCTTCACCCCGGCAGCCACGCGCCGCCGGCCGCGAGCTGGCCGGGGAGCGTTAGCGCGGCCGTTACCCGCTGGCTGAGGGACCGCTGAGGGGAACCGACGGGCGGCGAAGCGGGGCTCATGGCCGCCTCGGACCGGATGGTGCTGGGGCCACTGGTGGGCTCCATCGATCAGGGCACCAGCTCCACTCGCTTCCTGGTGAGCACATCGTGGGGCTTGGGGCGGCCCCGGGCGCCGAGGCGTGCGGGGGCAGGCGGCGGCTCCGCGGCCTGAGGAAGCCGCCGCTGCTGCTCCTTCCCTCTCCCGCATCCTCGCGGGGTGCCGCCGGCCTCTGCTGTGCCCTTGGGGAAGGGCAGGGGGAGCGGGCCGCGCAGGGCTGTGCTACCGCTGCCCCGGCTCCCGCCTCCTGCCCCGGGCCGGCATCCCTCTGCCCCCCGGCGGGACGGGGCTGCCGCGCCGCGAGGAGAAGCGGGCGCCCGTGGACACGGGGGTGGCGGAGCCTGCGGCCGGCGGTGTCCCCCGGCGATCAGACCCCCTCGCCTTCCCGCCGCGCTGCGGGGCGAGAGCAGCGCTGCCTGTCCCGCGGAGAACGGGAGGGAGCGAGCCGGGGCGGGCCGGGGTGCCAGCAGCGCCTGCCCGGCCCCAGAGCAAGCCGGAGGCCAGCGTTTCTGGCTGCTGCTTGAGGGGTCCGCCAAATCCCGCTGCTTCGAGCTGGTTGTGTTTTAAATCTGTCCGGTATCTCGCCCTGAATGAAATCAAATGGACAAGGTGCTCAGGCACTGGAGAAATAGATCCGTGTCGGTTCAGTAACTGTGATTAGCTGGTGCTCAAACAATGCAATGACTCTGCTGTGTTCTCCTCTAACATCTACTTGGGCCTGTTGGAGTGACTGCTGCAGTTCCGGAGACTACAACCCTACTGTTAATGCATCCTGTGCACTGTAGTTATTCAAGTGACTGAACCTGTACACCTTATGAAAGGTGGGCTTGTTTAAATGCTGGAGGAAGATAGTTTGTTTAAGGATGGAACGATTAATTTATTAATCATATATATATAAGGCCTTTAGTTTAAGGATCTAGTTGTTTCCATATTATGCAATAGACAGTAACTAATGTTGTGATTATATATGAAACTCACTATATAAACTTCCTGCTTCCAAATCTCTACAAATGTCCTGTTGCCTAGTCAGTAAGTCATGATAATTTGACTTGGATCCCAGTGATAATTTCCACCATGGAAATGGAATAGAGATAATGATTAGATACAAAATGTTGTCAAACATGCACAACGTTGAACTGGGAAGATGAATGTTTTGGCTTGCCCTTGCTTTTTTTCTTTCCTTTTTTTTTTTTTTTAATGCTTCCCCGATGTGGAATGTTCTTTCATGAAGCAGGAGACTAGAATATCTTCTTGACCTGTGTTACTACTATTACTCAATATCATGACCTTCATGGGACTGTCAAATGACAAAACACAGATCTGGGGGTGGAGAAGAGCTTCAAACTGACAAATGACACCAGTGGGCTATCTTGAATGCCAGTCAGGAGTCCTTTTCGGAAAAGAATTTGGAAAAGTTCTCTGTAACACCTGAAGATAAATTTTATCATCTGCTTTATGTGTACGCCAAGTTAATTTTTTTCTTAGCCTAAAAGGATAACGCTAGTAGAACTAAAAGAGACACTGCAAGCTTTAAATTTATTTTCAAGCTGTTTTTACAAGTATTTTTACAAGTTATTCTAACAAGGAATTTCTTACCCTAGATACATTCATCAATGGTTTGTATACAGTCGGGGTCTTTTTCTGTCTACATGAGATATGTTTCCAGTGTTTGAGGATTCAGGTGCTCACACAAATAAATAAGAGGCCATAATTCTTTCCTTAATTTTTTTAAAAAGTGTATTGTGCCTGTCACTCTTTTCAATTCTTCTTGTATCCATCTAATTTTTTCTCAATTCATTTCAAAATACAGCATTGTTTTAAACCTGGCAGCATGATCAAACTATTATGATAATAAAGTTATGTGGATTTGAGCAAAAAAGATACATCATCACTGAATTAAATCAGAACATGGGGTAGGGGAGAAGAAGAGGGCAAAGTGTGCAGGGATCGGCTACAAGTCGCATCAGTCATTCAGATAATAATACATGTATCTGGAGAATTCTGTGCTGGAAACACATTGCCACAGTTAGAAGAGAGACTTTGCTTTGAAATATTTTAAGTCAAAATGTAATGTGGTGTTCTTTTTGCCTGGGTTATTTCCTTGGCTCTCTTATTACCTCTTGATCTTTTACTGTGTTAGTTGTTTTGCATACCTTTCTCACTGATCTCTCTGTACATTTTTTTCTCTAGTGCTTCCAACCATTTTCATCTTCATCAAGTCACCAGTCAAAATCAAATTGTTGGTTACTTTGCACATGCGTACTCAGTAGTACAGTGCAACTGTTAACCTAGTTTTTTTAAGGCGGAAGACATACACTTTTGACCAGGTTAAAGATGTCTGGGTGAAAAACTGGCTGGTCCTCTGGGGCCAAAAGGTAGTGTCAACAGTTCAGAGTCTAAATTTACAATTATAGGTGGCCAATTTACAAGTGGTGTTCCACAGCAGTCAGTAGCCAGGGCTTATACCCCAGAGTACTTTCATCAACAGCCTGGAGGATGGGTTGGAATGCCCTCTCAAGTTTGCAGATGACCGCAGACCAGGGGGAGGAGTTGACTGGAATTCCAGTTGGAGAAGGGGCCTGGCAGAAGCTTCATGAAGTTCAACAAAATTTCACGCTTGGGACAGAAGGCTAAAAAGCAGCTTGGTGAAAAATGACCCAGATTCCTGCTGGATAGCAAGTTGAACATAAGTGAGCAGTGTGTCCTTGCGGTGGTGAAGATTAACCACATTAAGAAAAGTGCAGACTATGGATCAAAAGAATTTTTGCTATCTGTGTGGCACTTAGGAGGCAGCATTGAGAACGCTGTGTCTGGTTTTGATCCCCTCCCCCGAGGAACAGAGTGAAGAACTGGGTTTTGTCCAGCAGAGGTTCACTGACATCATCAGTGCGCTGCAGCACAAGGCATGCAAGGAGAGGTTGGGACAGCAGGGGTTGTTTCATCACAGGGGAGTCTAAGGGGATGTCTTTGGCTATCTAACCACAGTTTGTAGAGAAGTCAGAACCAGCCTTTTCTCAGACATGCACAGAAAAAAGCAATGAACACAAGTCGTGGCAAGGGAAGCTTCAAATAGATGTAAGGAAGAAATGTTTCACTATGAGGGGCTCTGGATCAGGGGCCCAGGAAGCCTGTGGAACATCCATCCTTGCAGATACTCAACACCTGACTAGAAAAGGCCCTGAACAACCTGGTCTGACTTTAAGCTTACCTGAGCAGTGGGTTGGGCTAGACGACCTCCTTCCAGAATTAATTGTTCTGTGTATGGACACAAGTTTGGAGAGATTCTCCTGCTTATGTGAATGAGGCTGTATGAGCATAGACGATGAAGAGGCACTAGAACTTAAGTGTATTTCTGTTACTGTCACTCCTTATTTATCCTTGCCTCTCACATACGCTACACATACAGTTTTAGCTTATGCTGTAGTTTTACCCTCTGGGGACCCTAATTTTGATCTTTTCTTTGCTAAGCTACTTGCTTTTGCAAAATAAACTGTAATTGTTTTTGAGATCTCAACTTTTCTGTTAAGTTGGGTTGAACCTGGATAGCAGATTCAGAGTTACCAGGGAGAGCGTGGTGCTTTGAGTACCAGTGCCATTGCTTAAGGCACATTTTCTTAAAGATATCAGGCAGGAAAATAAATTAAGTAGCCTAAACAAGTGTACCCAGATGACTAAATTCTGGTCTACATGTTTTCCCAAAGATTTTCGTCAAATACTTGCATCTCTCATGTTCCACTGTTTTATTCAAGAATCATATAATAAAAATCCGTTGTAACTTCTTTTGCTAAAAGTCTTGCGATCAGGAGCTAATGGCCGGCTGAACCACTGCCTGATCTCTTAAAGGTATTTGCTGAGTAAAGTCTTTCTGGCGTTTTATCTAGGAACAGCAAGAATGAAAATATTCAGTGAAGTACATATACTTCAGGTTCTAAGTTTGTCAGTCAGCCACAGAGAATTTTTTTTCCACCTCAGTGGAATATTTCTTTCTTTCTTTACTGCATTTCCAGAAGAAACATTCAAATAAAGCTGTATCACACTGTAACCATTCTTTTCAGTAAACAAAAACTGGTTTTAGATAAGGAAAACTTAGTACCCATTGAGCTTCAGAGGGGAATCCATTTCACCCCTCTACTGAAGTAACATGACCTTTTGGGAAAAAGCAAAACTTGATTGTATAGCTACAAGAAGGGTTAAAAATATAGAAAACATTTTAATTTTTCCCTAACTCTTGGCTTTTATTACTTAAAATACATTGTAGTTCTGCTTTTTATTCCCATCATCATAAGCACCTCCTTGAGGGAGGAGGGAGGTCTGTTCATCAGGAGCCTTCCAAGCAAGACAATTTCTAGGTGACTTGTTAAACTGTGCTTATTTATAAATTCTGACTGCCTGCTAATCCTAGTTAAATGCCAAAGGTTTAATTATTGATCGTCTGTCATCCATCGCCCAGTTGGGTTGATTTCAATGCAATTTCAGAACTCCAGCTCTGAGCTTGTTTGCCTCAAAGCCATAGCTGTTCCAGCTTAACAGAAACTCATGAAGATACAGCATAAGCTAACAGAAGTAGCTTTTCTGCAGGCAGGGTTACGTGACAAAGCTTAAGAGTAATGAAAAATTACATCTAAAATCTATGTTTTCACTATTGTCTTTTCAGCTGTGCAGCTTTTTGCATAATTTCCATAAGCCTCATGTTTCTGTTTGTCTCATATTTCTTTTCATTCACTGAAGACTGTTAGACTGGTTGATCTGAATTCTTTTCCACTAAGATGATAAAGGCTCAATGTAATACCATGCAACTGTTTGCACCCTTTCATATGATGTCATGTATTATATTAGAGACCCTATAAAGATCTTGAATTAACTGATCAGCCCTTGTGATTGTCTGCTTGTTTACATACAGCATAGCTAAGTAGGTCTTTCTTCTCTCCTTCACTCTGAAATTCAAGGCTCAAGCTCTAATTCTTTGTATGATAATTTGTTCGGAGTGGAAGGAGAGTGTTATTTATTCCTTTTCTTTAATCTCTCACCAGAGAATTCAGTACATATCTGGTGGTTTTCACTGTCTCATCAAATCATCTCTGTTCAAGATAGCTCTACATGTCCAAATAGCCTATACAATTCTGTGACTACTGCTGATAAAATTAGGGCAAAACTGACTTTGGCTTTTTTTCCCCCCCTACAAAAAGTGAGAGATCAGTATCATAAACTGGAACCAGGTCTTAATGAATATGAAAGGAAGGAAAGCAGTGACAGAAATACACTTCAAACCTGTTTCAACAGGAAAGTATTGACCTTATCTGAATTACTCATTGTTACCTATTTCTCTCTCCCACCACTGTCACTGAGAGAAACAAAGAGTGCTTGGGGGTTTTGTTGGCAACAGGTTTTTTTGGGGGGAGAGAGGGCAGGGAAGGAGGGGAGGTCCCATTTGTTCTATTTATTCCTTATTTTGTTTATCGTCTTCTAGGTTTAAATGTAATGACTCATTTATGTTTGGCATCCTTTCGTGTATCAGAATTCTGTTTATCACTGTAGAACATGGTATTGTTCTCAGTGAAACTTTTTAATCCCTTGCCCTGAGGTACAGGGAGTGTCTGCTGCTTTGTTGAGGATGTCAGAAGCTTGTGGTTTTGTTTGTGATGGATTAGGAGAACGTGTTTACCTAGTTCTTCTCTATGGACATGAAAAATCTATGCATTTGTAGTGTTATTGCTTCTGTTGAGAATTTATTGCTGTCAGAACAGCTTGCTTAGAAGGAGGCAAAAAGCCTTGCCATGCTAGAGCATCACCCTTTATTGTCTGCAGGTCACACGCTCCAGATTCAAGGAATGACCTTGTCTAACTCAATCTGTAATTATTTCCTGCTAACAGTAGGAATCCTTATGCACTGCCCTCTGTCTCAAGGAATACTGAATGATTAATGGTGAATGATTACCGCATGGTATTTAACATTGTTAGTAGGTCAGATACATACAGGTTCAATAAAAAGTCTTCTATCTTTCTACCTTTATTATAAAAACTTAGTAAATGTTACTATGCTTTTGGCAGAAAGGCAATTTCACGTAAAAAAAAATCTGGCTGCATACATGCAAAACTTGATATCTCCTATTAACTATGTTGCATAGCGTTTTAAGACCTGTATCCCATTATACTAATTCCTTCCAAGCATGCAGTACTGGCAGAGCTTACCCTTCCATTAGGATAGCTTCATGTCAACCCTGAGCTGGTAGATGAAACACAGAAGCAAATATGGTAAAAAGAATACAGTGGTGCTTTTTCTATGCAATCTTTCCAACTGATAACAGAAAACAACAAATGTACCTTTTTAAGACTTATTTTCTGGGGAGTGGAGGGGAAAAATTAGCTTTTAGTATTTTTCGGAGAGGTTGTGCTGTTTCCATCTATGGAGGTTTTCAAGACCTGCCTAGAAAAAGTCCTTGAGCAACCTGGTCTAATCTCATAGCTGACCCTGCTTTGAGCAGGAGGTTGTACTAGAGATCTCTCAAGGTCCCTTTCAGCCGGAATTATTCTATGATCCTAATATATAACTAGAATGTTTCTAAACTTCAAAGTTTCACTCTAAAGATACACTTTAAGGTTTCAAAGAAACTGGAGAACAGAACTTCATCTGCTCTTTGTCAGAATTGTTCTGTTAGTTTCAGAGTAAACTGTACTATCTAAGTGAAATCAAGAGTTTATGGATTAAAGGCTTTAAGAGAAATTCCTAAAATTTGTGGAATGAGAAGAGACCATTGCGAAGAAAGTCTAGAAGAGATTCAGTTGTATCCTAGAGAGTGGATGGGTATAACTGAATTTTGTACCCTTATCACAAGAGTGGTTTCTAACTCTGACCGTCCTCTGCTTGCCATGAAAAGATAGGACGATGTCCTACTGGCATGTTCTGCAGTTCACCGGAGTCTGCTGCTAGATTTTCTTTCTAGGTCCCTGAACATTCTTCAAGCAAAAGATTCTGCATGGTGCTAGTGAGAAAGAGCCATTTTCACAGGAGTGTCATCATTGCCCAGTCAGTTATGCTGGATTACTCATTGTATAATTAAGTTGGATGATTTACTGGGTTTCATCTTAGCTTGGCCACAGTAGATTGCTTTTGGAAACAGGCCACTGATGGTGAATGAAGATCATTGTGTATTCTAGCTGAGCTTCTACCGCAAGGCAGAGCCTCTAACTTACTATTCCGTAAGAACAGCCATTAGTATAGTCCTCAGGATTCTCTACTCTGCTGTTTTTTATTGTAGTATATCCAAATCTAAGTCAATTTTCTGCATGTTCTTTGCTTTTTTAATGTATTGTATTGCTGCAGTGACATTCTTTTCTTGTCAGATTGTTCATGAGCTCTGTATTTGTAGTTTGTTCTGAAACAAACCGGGTTCTGCCTAGGTGCTTTTTCTTTCTTCACAGTTTGGTCCTTTCTGTGATTTCTAAACTACATGTGATCGTCTGTCTTTCAAAATCACTCCTCCTAAAAGTGAGCTAGCCCAAGAAAAGGCATAGCTCTGGCATTAGAGTATCAGAGCAGGAACTAAAGAAATGTTATTATGCGTAGCAGTGGGTATTTTACCGAGAGGTACGTTCTAAAATGCATCATTAGTTTAATTTCTACAACCTCCACAAGAAAAAATTTTCCCAATCCATCAAGAAAAAAAAAGCAGTTATAACTGACAGCAAAGCTTACCAAAATATTCTTTACTCACCTTAATTACAAAAATTCGTATATCTGAACCCAGGTTATATGGATATTTGGGTTGATAGAAAATGACTATTAATTATTCTGGCACTGTATTTTTCAAAAGAATAAATATTAATTTGTTGTTGCTTAAGCATCTGTGTTCATAGAAAATTCTGTTGTGTAATTTATTCACAGGTTTTTAATGCGAAAACAGCAGAGCTCTTGAGTCACCATCAAGTTGAGATACAGCAGAAATTCCCTAAAGAAGGGTATGAATTTTTCGTGTTTTTTTATTTGTTTGTCTACATTTTGGTAGAACTTATGTATTTTTATCTATGAATGATCAAAACTGAAGTTGATTAATAATTATTACGAGCATAGTATCTGCTATAAAAGACTGTGTGGTAGGAAAAATGGCATAAAAACCCCACATTGCATTTCTGGTACATGCTCTGAGTTACGTAAACTAAAAATACTTAGTGTTTTACTCTGACCACTCATTAACGTATTTAAAGCTGAAACTTTAAAGTTTAAAACTAAAGTTTAAACGAGACTTAAAGTCTCATTTAAAGTGGTAAAGCTGGTCATTTTTACAATTTAATCAGTCTTCAGCTTAGTCCATAGAAATTGCTTAGTTTGTTCTCTGAGGTGTTTTTTTGTTTGTTTGTTCTTAGCTGACCTACCATGTGCTGCCAAAGCCCTCTGTATAGAATAAAACAAAACAAAATTCTTTGTTTTCTGCAGATGGTTTTGTTGTGAAAATACAGCTTACTGTTTAAAATGGGTTTGAAATTCTTTACACTTTTTCTAGATATGTAAAACATACTTTGTAGTTATGATTGTGTCAAAATGCTCAGCTGGTTTTTCAGACTGGAATTTCTTTTTTTCCCTAAAGGTTATTTTTTGTCTTTTTATTAACTGGTGTTTACTGTTTGTTAAAGATGGGTGGAACAAGATCCAAAGGAAATATTAAAGTCTGTCCATGAATGTGTGGAAAAGGCCTGTGAGAAACTGCAACAACTGAACATAGACATCACTAACATAAAAGGTATTCCTAGTACTTAAGGGTAACTGAGGGCTTTAACATACTCATGGTTGAGCAAGTCACATTCTCTAGTTTTTAAGTCAATAAATAGAAAGGTGGCAGTATGTGCTGGCCTCAAAGAAAATGTTAAATTGGAGTTGAGAGCAGTTTGTTTGGGAGGAATAATGAGAAAATAAGTCCTTCGTGTATATTAGCAATGCAAAATCTACAAAGTAGACTTAACCTAATCTTGCAAAATCACAGAGACAAGTGATGAATGAAGGCATTCTGAAATTTAAATTAGGACTTACTGGGAAAAGGTAGTTTCCCTATTAGTGGTGTTGCTGTCTCTGTGGCAAAAAAGAGAGATTTAGAGCACATAGGTTAAGCAGCAAAAGTTGAATGATGAGTTTTTAGAAGTTATTTCTAGATTATAACATGAAAAAGTTGGAAGCTTTTTATTTGCCATTTGCTTTCCTCTTCTCCTTACCTGTTCCTCCCTCCTCTCCACCTCTCCCTTCCCCTCCTCACCCCCTAAAAGGGGAAAACAAACCTTCTGAAAAGGATACTTCTTTCTATTTTGTCCTGAAGCCATCGGAGTCAGCAATCAGAGAGAAACGACAGTGGTTTGGGACAAGACAACTGGAGAACCTCTTTATAATGCTATTGGTAACTACTATACTTTCTGAATATGTAATATCATAAAATGACCGTGTTGTAGAAAAATGCTTTCCTGGTTTCCTGTGCAGATCTCATTGTGGCCTAGCCTACTAACTTCTTTGATTTTTTTATATCTGTGTCATAAGCTGTGTGTTTGTATACACCAGTGCAGTTAAAAAAAGCCTATTCTGTTAAAATTATTACTTAATACTTAATAAATTGCTTTATGGACTTTTAACAAAAAACAGCGTTCCTGAGGGGGTTTGTACATCCCTGGCATGTAATGAAGCTCTGACTTATGCCCAGTCACTTTCTTTTAAATGAAAGAGCTTACTGAATTTTCAGGATGCTTTTGATTTTACTTTAAGTAGGTGTAATGAATTTAAGGCATTTGGAATTTTATTTTTAACTTACCTTGGCTTTTCAGATTATGTCAGCTGAGAAATGGTAATTGTCTAGATTTGCTCTTTTAGGCCATGTCAAGTACCAGATTTAGTTTAGCATAGTATCACTGAAAAATCAGGACTTCTATATTCAAATATGTATTGTTTATATCTTTATTTTAAGACCAGCTGTACCTTGGTAACTCTGACATAGCACTTCAGTTCAAAGTTTTCATAGAAATAGTAAATAATCAACCTGCTATTTGTTTTAACCTCCTAGTTTAATGACAGTCATCTGCTGTAAACAAAGTAAAGTAGTATTAGTCATTTGCTTATGCTCTGGTAGAGAAAAGTATATATCCTATTATGTGGAAAATCCTGTTTGATTTCTCAAATCATTTGTTCTTCTAAATCAAATGAGTTTATCTAACCATTTTTAATTTTTACAACAGTGCATTAAAAATACAATGGCAATACAATATTCTTTCAACTACATGAAAAGCTAAAAATAAATACAGGAATTTAACAGCAAGAGCTCTAGTTTTGTAGAAGAAGCTTGTACATATCACTTTTCATTTATTAAATCAGTTGATCAGTTAATTTCATTCGTGTTTTTAGTGTGGCTTGACCTGAGAACCCAGTCAACAGTTGAACGGCTTCTTAAAAGAATTCCAGGAAAGAACAAAGCCTTTTTTAAGGTAAGAGATATTCCAGAACATTTAAATAGTAGCTGAACTATTATTGCTACAGTACGTAACGTTTTGGAGATGCGTGCTTAAAATTCCACAAAACAAAGTAAGTCAGTTGTAGCGTCTAGTCCCTTCTTAGCTTGTTACATAATAAAAAATGTGCATAATACTATACTACAGATCTGAGACTGGAAAATGTTTATTTTCCTCAAAATAAGTGGTTAACACTCCTTACATATCGCAGTAGAGAAGTTAAATGGGTAATCGTTAGTGAGACTTAATCACCTGCTACCTATCCACTGATAAGTAAACATCACACACAAAAATTAAGAGCAAGTAGGAAAAAACTGTTTGGAAAATAATTTATTAATGTGAAATATATTATCCTTTCTCATCTTATGCCTTAATATTGAAATTAATTGCAACCGAGCTGAGAACTGGGAAGATATTTTATAAAGAGCAAATTCATTCTTTTTTTTTTATATGGGTATATATATAACAATTTGCAAAAAAAAAAGTTTGCAAAAAGGTGTCATAATTATTTGATTTATATTTTCCTCGATTGATTGTATAAATATTATATATTTTATATATTATGTATTTTCAGCCAGGAAATGGTTGTCAAAAAGCATATAAACTTATTTGATTTTTAAGTTCTAGCAGAATACAAATTCCATCTTTCCTGTGCTGTGCTGCTCATTTTTATTGACATTATTTGCTGTCTAGTCATATGGAGATATCCTAGATAAGACAGGACTTCTGCAAACAATTATTGCCACGTAAATGGTCTTTGAACTGCATTTAGATCAGCTTTGATCTTTGTCCATTAATGCATTGGTCATTTGGTTTTGATATTTTCAGACTTGTGTATTGTATGCTTAGTACTTATTTAAATAACAAGCTTGTGTCATTTCTCTGAGTTTTGTGTCTTTGGTTTTTCACTTACTATCACCATTTTTATATATAATTACAGTATTCATGGAAAAGATACTTGCATGGTCTTTAAATGATTTTTTTTTATTTTACAGTTTAGGACTGGTCTTCCACTTAGCACTTATTTTAGTGCAGTGAAACTTCGATGGCTTTTGGATAATGTGGAAGAGATTAGGCAAGCAGTTGATGATGGAAGAGCTATGTTTGGGACTATTGATTCATGGCTTATATGGGTATGTATTTGTGAGTTTATTATTACTCTTTTTAAAATGAATTTCATGTCATGCAAATTTCTGTGCAAAGTACTATGACACATGATGCCCACTGATCACACAGTGATGTCAATACAAGCCACTAAAGAAATTCCATTAAAGTTCCCTGCAAGATGAACTTGTACTGTCCCTGTATCACTATATTTTTTTTGTAGATGCTTATATGTAGTTTACCATTTATAGGTTGCTGTAAAATTTTGCTCATGCTTTTGGAAAAATCTGGGACTTTAGAAAGATGTATTAGCCACCTTTGCAATATAAGAACCCAGGAGGTACTGCTGTACCTTTATTACCTCTCTCATGCCTTTTTTCCACTATATCAAATCTGCCTCTTTAATTTTTTGCAGAATTATCAAAATCCTCAGTCCCAAGCTGAAAGCTTTGTGAATGTAAAAAAATCTCTTTTGTAATTAATTGGTTGAAGTAAACCTGTATCTTTTCTTGGCAAATACTGTTGATATTTTTTTTTGTTCAGAGTTTGACAGGTGGAAAGAATGGAGGTGTTCACTGTACAGATGTAACCAATGCCAGTAGAACAATGTTGTTCAACATTCATTCCTTGGAATGGGATCCTGAGCTCTGCCAGTAAGCTCAGTTCTTCAGTAATACTGTTATTTAAATAGATTCTATAAGTGATGTGTAAAGAAACTCATTTAATAGTAAGAATCTCTTATCTAGACTAAGATCATACTGTTGTATTTACTGTTAACATTAACAATTAAGATTCATTGTTCTCCAGACGTCCAAATTACAACTGTCTGGATTAATTAAAAGTAGCAGAGCCTTGATTTTTTCTGTAGGTGGAAGACTGGTTCATGGAAACATTTAATAGTTTCTTTATTCCTTAATCAAATTTGTAAGGCAGTTACAATGATAGTGTCTCTATTTAAATTTAAATTTATTAATAACAATTATTATAAAGATATTGTTGGAAGAGGAATGACTTCCCACATGAAAGAGTTGGGTATGTCTTCAAAATATTCAAATATATGCTGTTTTACCCCATAATTCAGTCTCACCTACTGTCACAAGTAGAAAAACACATGATGGATTAAACCCCAGAAATTGCTTTTATTTTTTTTTCTTTACAGCTTAAACTTATTTAAGAAAATAATTGCAAAATGCTTTCTGATTTAGCACTGACCACATGTATAAATCATTTTGTATTGTGTTCAGGTTCTTTGATATTCCTATGGAAATACTTCCAAAAGTACGAAGCTCCTCTGAGATTTATGGCCTGATGGTATGTTTTCTTGTGTGTGAAGTTAATCTTGTAATAACTATATCAATATAAATTTGACAGAATTTCCATAGATTAAGACTAATGGCTTTTTCTAGATGAGTATTGTTTGATTTATGATTAGTATGTCATTATCTACTGTTGTGTAATATTATATGAAGTTGAATATCTGTTGTTTTCTCTTTTAAGTGTCAAATAGACAAAACAAAATGGGAGACGTTTTCGATAAGGATAAACATTTTGTTTGTTTATTACAATTACTTATTGATTTAGAAACTACCCATCAGAATGCAAGGTATAATCAGTAGATTAAAAGAATGAGATTGCTGTTATTAGAGCACAATATTTTTACTTCTGGTACAATTTAAAAGAAGAGATGAAAATCGCTACAGAAGCCTTCATGAACTAGGACGACTGGATAAGATGTGTAATGTCTTATTTCCACATAACTGAAGGCAAGATTAGTCAGTTTCTGTGAACTGGAAAGTTACAAGTGACAACTTAGATTGCCTTCTTTTTGAAAAATAAACTCCTCTTGCCCTTTATATTTACATAGCACTCAGTGAAAAAAATATTTTGGAATATTGTGATGTCTTTTTAATCACACTGCTTCCAGTGCAGCTGTGAATATTACTTAGAAGTAAATCATTAATTGTTATCATGGGGCTGAGGTTTCAAGTTTGCTTTGATGCAGCACCAACTCTTCTGATACAGTGGCATCTAATTTATTCTTAAAAGCTTCAGAATCAGATAAACTGGATGTTGTGATTTTGCATTCTTTTTCCTGGCAGTTTGCCCTATTGTTTACTGAGAACATATAGGCATTTTGTAATTAAGACAAGTTATGAGATTTTTATTTAAAATATAACTCTAACTTGCCTGAAATGTAAGTATTTTTGCTAATCTGTTAATGGAAATGCCACTAGAAGTCGTTGCTGACTTTGTGAATGTCAGATGAGAGTGAGTTGTATTAAGCTGAATGAGTAAGGTGAATGGAAAAAGATACTACCTGGCAACTGAAACAGAATAGCTGGTCACTTTAAATGTGAATTTTTGTTTCTCTTCCCTTTTCCTTCCATTTTTTTTTTCTTTTTCTTCCTTTTGCTGACTGTAGAAAATCTGTCCTAGCCTGGTGAGTAGAGGCTTCCATTAGGCTGACCACCTATATCTTATTCATTCTGTTCAGATACTGTGCATTTCCATTGGTTTAAGGATTAGTAAAAGCACACTTTCTAGACCAATAAATTTGGTGGGTATTTCCAAATTTGAGATATTACAATTAGAGTTCATGACAAAGTTGTTTCTAAAATGTAATCTTGATGTATGCATTTGCCTTTATTTGCAGGCTGTTCAGTATTTGTTTTTATAGTGAAGTAAAAAATACAGCTACTGGCTAATAAATGTTGGCTGTCTCATTTTATAAATGAGAAAAGTGGGCCATTCTGCCTACAAATATTCATTCTATTATAGTGAAACCTCAGATTCATGCAGGGGTTTTTAGTGCACTTATAAACTCAATTACCTTAAATCCAGTTAATTAAAATGAGAATTAAAGAAAAAAAGATTCAGATTGGAAATACACTTGCCTGGCTTCACTGAAAATGCGTTTTCACAATTGCACAAACAATTTAAAGAAAGAAGTAAAAAATGGCATGATATAAATTTCTTATGTTACCTATTGCAAGAATGCAACTGAAAAACTACGTGGTAGTGTTTGGAAGAAATTCTATATGAGACTTAAAATGCTGTATCTTAAAATGAGGCATCTGTCTTTGCTTAGTGTGTCATCACGATCATGTTTTTTTCTAGTCACTGCACCATTTTTTCACCTTGCATTTTGCACTTGACACTGACTGCACAGGTTACACTGAACCTAATTTTCCGTACACTATGATTTCAGCAAAATTTATGTTAAGAATTGTTGAGGTGACATAAAATATACCTGTAAATTTCCCGCTCTCTATTTTTTAGTGTTTTACGCATGAGCTGCACTAAGCTGATGTTCAATGGACACCTGAACTGAACTGTGTTGCTTACGTGACCCTTCTTTGTTTTCCTTTGAGCATTACAAGTTTAGCTTCTTTTTCATTGCCTTAGACTGTAGTCATAGAGAGCTAATTTGGAGCTTTTCTTTCTCTTTTTGCGAATCAGAAATCTGGAGCTTTGACAGGTGTACCAATTTCTGGGGTAAGTCCTACTTCAACTCAGGTTCTGGCATGAGAACCTGATACTGCATGAACATATCTTCACTGGAAAAAGCTTTGAGATGGGTGAATCCTGCTACAAATTAAGCTGATGTTTTTTGAAATTGAATTATTAGTTGATTAGGTTCTTCATTATTAAGCTAAGGTCTGGCTGTGGAAATACAGCTGACAGCTTTAATGCATGTGGGTAGTGCTGTTGGAAATTTGGGGTCTCTAAGTAAACGAGTAACATCACAAAATGGAAGCAAGCTCTGCTTTATATATAAAAGGAGTTCAGTATATACATAATCCAGAAATGTGGGGCAGATTCTCAGCTTTTTCCAATACAACATGCATAAAGATAGTAAATTTTGATTTTGATTTCTTTAAATTGTCCACCATAAATAGCATGACACATTTCATTTGCAGTTCTTGTGAAGGGAAGAGTAATAAAAAACACACGTTGTCTTTATAGATTTTTCCTCACTTTCAGTTACCTGCATGCTCCTAATAGATCATAGTTAAATATATCTGTTCATGTTCCTTTTTCATGCATGTGATTCATGTGCAGACATTTGCTAAAAAAAAAATGCCTTTTTTCAGTGCTTGGGTGACCAGTCTGCTGCTCTTGTTGGGCAAATGTGTTTTCAAGACGGGCAGGCAAAAAATACGTAAGTTATTATGAAAGTTGTAAGATAAACAGTACGTTTATTTAGTATTTTGTTCTTTTTAGTATTAGTTCTCTTTTTAGTATTATGTTCTCTTTCATGCTAACTGCCAAGTGCTTTTGTAGTTGCCGCATAACTACAGCTCTACCTTTTGACTGTGTTGACCTACAAAGTAAACAGTGTCCTGACTTTTATCTAAAACAGTCAACATATTAAAGTTAAATGGTTTGTGAGTTATATTTTGGAACAAAGTCACTGTGAGGAAATATCTGTGTGACAAGAGGTTTTTCGTTTTAAAATTCTCCAAAATACAGATTAAAACAGTTGCAGTATCATTTAAATTGTGACCTGAAGTTAAGCAAATACAGACCGTGTGAGTTAGATTGCATAGACTTGAATGACAAAAAAACCGCAGCATTGCTGGATGGGAAAGGTTCATTTCAGCTGCGGTGCTTAGTTTTGCTTCTGTGTCAAGCTCAGTGTGTAGAATTTTACATTTGTTTTTTTTCCTATTTCTCAGCCTCTTAGTGTCCCTTGTTTAAAATAGCTGATCAGTTAAATCAGGCAAGTGGTGTAATCAAACATTCATTTCAGGAAAAGCTCTCTGCTTAAATGACTTACTGTTCCATTTACAACCGTGTGCTTAACTGAGCATGTAGGTATATACACAGTATTGGACTTTCACAGATTTAATTACACATTAATCTATATTTGTTGCTAATTAACCTTCACTTTTATATTTATACACAAATTTAATGGTTAGTGGCCTTCTAGTTTAATAAAACAAACACAGTTCTAAGTAATATTGTTACAAAGTATTTTTATAACAAACACTTCTATAACACGAGAGACCTTTTGAAAACAATCCAGCTAAACCAAAAGGTCAAAGTGAGATTCTTTTAACCTATTTGCGTTACTGCTTTACCCTTTTTCTCTCCAAATATAACTGAAGACTTCCTCAGTACTATTTTAAGCTATTAATTTTCAGGGTATTAAAAAGATAGGGAACTCAAAATTTCTTAGAATAAGTTAGAGTGGATTATATGTATTTTGTCCTCCTTTTATTAAACTGTGTCCTTATATGTGTGTGTATGCACACATACATGTGATGTGGTCTTCAAATGAGAAGCATGCCATTTTTAGAAATTTTTGAACTTAATATGTTTAAAGAAAACCCTCTTCCTTGTGACAGTAACAGTTTATTTTCAATTTTCTTTCAATTTTCCACTTTAAAAGCTTGAATTTAATATTGTGAAATATTTATTTTATAAAGTAGCTTCATAAGCAGCTTAAATTGAAGTAGGTAAACACTGCCACCAAAGAGGAATTCACACTTAGTTTTCAGCCATATCTGCTCCTTGCTCAAGTATTATACAAGAAATAGCCAGAGACAGAGGTGCGGGACTAGATTTTTCAGCTGCAGGCTGCATTTAAATCAGCTTTTTGACAATGGTTTTGTCATGAGTTATTGGTAACATAACCTTCAAGGGGTAAAAAGTGGTGTCTTGATTCTCCACAGGGGAGTTGGATTCATGAGTTGCAGTAACAGGTTATTCTTTAAACATCCTGGTTTTAACTTTCCTTTGCTTTCATGCTAGGTATGGGACAGGGTGCTTCTTGCTGTGCAATACAGGTCAGAAGGTCAGTTGCATTTTCTGGTTGTTCACTTTACTTTTACGATCTTTATTTAAGTTCTTGACTGCAGCTCTATATTAGCCTTTCTTAAACTTATTAGCAACAATCATATTGCTAGAGGTAAGGAAAAGTGCATACTGAAATCTGAAAGAATAGAAAGTAATAATTTGTTCAAGGTGTTTCAGTAAGACTTTGTTTCCTAGCTCCTTAAGTTTCCAAAAAGAACTTTCCATAGCAAGTTTCTTGCTCTTTCGTTGTATATGTTTCTTAACCTCACCCAGAAGTGTGGAGTGTTGTTACTTAACCACATGCTTTTCTCCTTGTCGTGGCTATTTTATTTCTTCCCTTCATTTTCTCCCATTGTTTCTTTGTAGTCGTAGTTGAATAAATAATGCAAAGCTTTTGCTTCCTTCTCATTCACATCTCCTTCTAAAGACTCCTAATTCCTTGCTATGAGGAGGCTGGAAAGATCTGAGAGAGCTTGTGGAAACAAGAATTAACACCAGCAGTCTGAGGGTTCTATCTTAGGTGTTTATTTAGAGTGACTGATAATTTACTTTGTTTAAACTTTCCATATTTAATTTTTTTTCCAGTGAAGGTTTTGTCTCTTGTTTATTATAATTTGAATATAGTTATTTAAATATTTTCTGCCTCTGTCCATGCTTTACCTTTTCTTTCCCCTTTTCTCATTTAGGCTGTGTTTTCTGAACATGGTCTTCTAACCACAATAGCTTACAAACTGGGCAGAGACAAACCTGTTTGTTATGCACTAGAGGTAAGTACAGTAATTTCTTCCTTCTTCTAGTGATACGTGTTCCTGTTTACTTCTGTTTTCCAGTATCCTTATGTTATCTTCAGTTGCATGGAAATCAAAATAGCTTTGTGTTATAGCTTGTGTGCTTCAAGGCTTATGTGTGGTTTTATATTTTTAGGGCATGATGGCTAAAACATTTTTTCTTTTACACAGTCTTTCAAATCTTTAATAAACGTTATAAATAAATAAAAAAGAAAAATTTTTACACTAAAACTGCATTTAAAAAAGAGGGAAAAAAGTACTACTGTTTCAGTTATCCTCTCATAATAAAAGGCATGACTAAATGTTTTTGTTTTTATTTCATTCTAATGGATTTTTCTTCTAACTTTTAAAAATCTGAATCAAATTTCTGGGACAAGAATCCTCTAACAATTGAGCTTTTTTTACCTACTAAGACTTAGGTGCCTACTTCCAGAATTTAGTTCCTCAGTTCTCCACACAACTTTGAGGACATCCAAATTCTGTAGAAAATTGGATTTTTACTATCTTTTACTATCTACTACTATTTTTACTTCAGGATTCATTGTTCTAAAGCTCTGCTTCTGAAACACAGATCAGCTGAGCACCTATTTGGCACCAAAGCCTCATCAGGTTCACTAGAATGATTATTGTTCCATCTGTGTTGCTTAGTGGGCTTGATCTAATAGTTATTCTCGAAACACTCATACTGAATCCTCTGCTGCCATTGAGCTTTTGTAGAGAGCCTATGTTTTCCATGTGAAGCAGACAAAGACAACACACAGGATTTTCTTCACTTGGAGAATAGTTTGTAGCTTACAGTCCTTTAATAGGACATGGGAGGATGTGTTCTTTTCCTTTTCTTTCCCTAAGGAAAGTTTATCTTGCATTTGCCATGTTCTGGCAAACTTTGGGGGTTTCATTTTGTGCAGGTGTGTGAGGTATTTGTTTTAGTTTTAACCCATGTTCTTAAACTGGAACTGTCTTGAGAGTGGTTTGTATTTCTGCGTGCTGAAACATGTGTATGTATACTTTGCTTCTTCCTCATCTCTGTCTTTAATGATATTGTCTGAATACATGGCATCAATGGAAGATATTAAGTGTTCTTTCTCCTGTTTCCATGCTAGAATCATCCACAGTCTGCTGGTTGAGACACTTTCCAGAGAGGCAAGAAACGTGGATTCAGCCTTTTCTTTTAATTGAACCCATATCTTGTAACTGTAATAGCTAGCTGGTTAGAAAAAACCCTGCTCCTTCTAGCAATGGCTTTGAATGAAAATATAATGCTGCTCCTGTTTTACTCGAGGCTTAGTCTAATAGACTTGAGACTGTCTTGTAGAGAAGTCCATTTGGACTTTGGAGTGAGGTGGGCGCCATGCCGTTCATCTGTGATATGATGGAGCCATTCAGGGCCATTTGCTGAAGGGACAGAGTAATTGGCTGGCAAATGCAAGTGCCTAAATCTTCTGTCTGTCTGGGCATTTGTGTTTAGACTGATTATGTCTAATCAGTCTTGGTTTTATAAATCAAAGCATAAAAATCTTAATTTGTCAGAAAAAGAAGGCTGAGGCTACTGGACCTCATGACTAAATTAGAGAGACAAGAAGACTGCTTAGGAAATGTCATGGTAACTCCCGTCCATGGAAAAAATCATGCAATACGCACCTTTTCTTCATGGAGCCTGTGTAACAGGCTGCCATTTTTACATGGCAGTCTCCAGCTGCCAAGAATCTTGTGGTTTGTGAGCATTCTTGGGAGTGCTTTAGGCTGTGACTGTCAGCCTGCAATTGGAGGCCACAGCTACCCCTCCGCTCCAGTCTTCTAAAAAGGAACACAAAGCTACCAGTTGTTGTCCCCTAATGTTGTAATGATTTTGTTTCCTTCAGGGATCTGTTGCAATAGCTGGTGCTGTTGTTCGTTGGCTGAGGGACAATCTAGGTATCGTTAAGACTTCACAGGAAGTTGGTGAGTATTCACAATTTGGAGCTGTTCAGTTTTTTAAGTTTTCTTTTCCAATGTCTTGGTGTCTCTAATGTTGAATGAAAGCTCAAAATGTTGAAGTAAAGAAAAGCTGGAAGATGCATATATTTTGCTGTGTTTGAACAATTTGTTTTGCATCCATGAAATCACTGTTCGTTGATATATTTATTTCATACAGCATATCAATACAGTCTTTGAAACCCTTTGTCAGCTTTATTCTGTTACAATCTGTACTTTTTAGTAGTTTCCCTAGCAAGCAGATATTCGGGAAGATACTATACTTACAGTGCATTTCCTCGTTTCATACAATATTGAATTTTCCAGAGCCAAGAGTATTTAAGTCTCTATTAAAGAACCCAGAGCATATTTGATCCTAAACCTACATATTCATTGCTGTCATAAACATGAGAATCTGAGGCCCTACATATGCAACAATTTATGTAGAAGGCTTCATATCCATTGAGTTAGGGACTTCAGTTTGCAAAGCTGCCTCTTAAATGAATTGTGAAGGATGGTAATCCGTTTTGGCTAAGAATATAGTAATCCTTTAGCATTTGGGTAGCTGATGTTTTCTGCTGGAGCTGAACTGAAACAAGCAGGTGTGTGACATTATAGAAACTAGGAATATATCAAACTGAAAAAGGAGAAAATGTTGGAAGCATTCAACTGTAACAGTTTGAAAGTGACTGATTTAATGAGATTTAGGATTAAAAAGCAATTCATTACATATTTTTAATAATTTGATATCTTATTCAAAGGTGGAAAAATTTAGAATTCAAATTTTATGTAAAACTTCAAAGACTAAGCAAAAACTTAAAATGTCAGTCTGTTTTTCTATAAGAAAACTTTGCAGATCATACAGAAGAATATAAACTACTGTGACATGAATTAGCCAGCTGTTGAAACACTACAGTACCTGTTGGCTTCAAAAGTTTGAGTAGACCTTTGGAAGATTTGAGTCTCAAGAACTTTAATCTTGTCAGTGTTGTTAAAGTCATGTGAGACTTCGTCATCTTTTCTTGTTTCCCTGAACATGTCCTTCCTTGCTCCTTCTGTCTTCACTCCTTTTTTAAGTGGATTCTGTATAAAAGTACCATTTTAAAAAGATTTTTTGAATAAGTTTTCCTACCTCTCTCCTCTATTGCTGTGCTTCTCAGATCAATGCAAACGGAAGAAATTTACAAAAGCAGAAAAAAAGTACTTTCCTTTCTTGTTATAGGAAGGAGCTGCACATTAGCATTACTTCCATGGCAGTTCTAGATGTTTTAATATAATTTTAAAAATTACAAATACTTTAATATTGGGGAGTTCAGGTACCCAAAGTTATTACTCAGATATTAAGAAACTTCAGATTTCCTTATAGCTGGCCTTGTGATTATATACGTAAGCTGAGAATTTAGACCTCTAAATCCATTTGAAATTAATGGAAATTTAGTTTTTAACTCCCTTTGGTCTTGATCCAGTTTCACTTGCTTGCCTTGACTTAAATGCACGTAAAGTGTGACCTTTTGGACTGCTTTGAAGGTTGCATTCTTTACCCACAGGATACCCTTTGAAGACCTCACAGAATCTAGGTCAGAATATCGAGTACACGATTTTGGTTTTCAGTTTTGATTTTTCATTTTACATTTCACACAATGCCCTATGCCCCATCTTCCATTCACATTGTTGCAAATGGACAACTAGTTAATGAGGAGCAGAGTGCCAGAGTTAGGTATATTTTCTAATTGTATGTGGCTTGATTATTTTTGTAGCTACCTAACGTATTTTGAATGTTTTCCCTATTTAAATAATAAGACCTTTAATTGTCATATTTAAGTGTTGGTTCAGTTGTGAAAAGCTAAGTGAAGACTGTTTGTGTGTGTGCATTAGAAAAACTGGCTGCAGAAGTGGGGACTTCTTATGGCTGCTACTTTGTGCCAGCATTCTCAGGACTGTATGCACCATACTGGGAACCCAGTGCAAGGGGGTAAGGATCTGACTAAATGCTGCATTTGCAGGGAGATTTAATGATTCTACAAATACTATCACTAGTCCTTCCAGGTATACAAAATTGTTCTTTTTGTTCCTGTGATGTGTCTGGATACATCATTCTCTGTGATATCTTCAAGCAACTACTGTGTTTCTCTTTTGTATTGAGTCTGTTCAAAACAGCAACTGCTACTGGGAGAAGAAGGATTAGCTAGCTCAGCTACTCACCATCCTCTCCCTCTCGCCTCCAAAAAAAAGGAGGTGGGAAGCAGGGAAAACATTTGGGCTGGGTTGTGCATTTCAGAAGACAAGTACAAGATAGTTCTATCATTCTTGCCACTAACAGGGCCAGCTTTTTCCCTTCACTCATTTCTGGTTCTGAAAGGATTTTCATATCACTAAAGAGAAAGAGGAGGTCTGAATACCTGTGAGCTGTCAGGCAACAAAAGTAGAAAGTGAAGAATTCAGTGCTGATTAGTTTTTCTGAGCTCAGTTTCCCATGGCCACTGCATTCACTGTCTCAAATGATACAGGCTACTTAATTCCTCCTCAGTTTTCCTCCCTCTCCTGCCCCTTACGTCCAGCTTTCTTTCCAGTCTATTGAACACTCTTTTCTCCTCTCCTTCCAGTCCCTTTCCTGGTTCTTAAGACTTAACTAGCTGGTACTAGTTAGAACTACTAGTTCAAAGAATAACCTTCTATTTGTCTTTTCTGCTATTGTGAGCTTGCCTACTGTTGCTGGAATCGCAACATGCCATGGGAGTCACAGAAGCATAACAAATTTAAATATGAAATAACTTTCCTAAAATGAAAAAAGAAATCTTAAAGAATATCTAGTTCCCAAGGTTTTGAGTAGTTGCATCTTTAGAACTTAGAGGCTATTTCTATGTAAGAAAGAAAAAAATCATTGTTAGATGTTTTTACAGTTTTTCAGATCACAGTGCTTAACTTTTTAACTGTTAAAAGCTGATCTTTGGAATGGCAACAACTAAAAATGTCCTTTAATATCTTTGAACTTGCATGTATCCAGCACCAAATATAGCAGCATTTCTGTGTAGTACGCTACTATTCCTCACATGTTGAAATAGAATAAAAGCATGATTATTTGCTCTGCAGTTCAGAATACATTGACAGAATTCAGCTTACTCATGGTTAGATGTAGCATAATATCCATATCCAAAAATCTCTCTGAAGGTGCAGAAGCAACTAATGATCAGAATAGATCTGAAAACAATTTTGAGCATTTAGAGCACAGCACTGATCCAGCTGGGCTTTTCCTTAAGAAATCAAAGCACTAGAGAATTTATTAAGATTTTAGTGGTAGGTGATATGATTTTTTAAAGAAAAATCAGCCTCAATCATACATTTCCTTTTCTTAAAGGAATACTAGAATTTTGCGTGTGTATGTGTGTGTGTCTGTGTAGGGGTGAATATGCACCCATTTGCATGCAGATTGGCAATACAATTTTAACTTATGGCAATTGTATTGATTGAACACTGAAAGCATGTTTGTCAGGATAACAGGGATGAGAGAGTTTAGATTAAAGAGAAACAAACTTTTTTATATCAAACAACAGAACTGCATGAGCTTTGAATTAGAAGGCCTATGTCTGAAGTAATGGTGTATATCTGGTAAAGAAGTATGTCCTAACTGTTTGGTTTTTTTTTCTCTTCAACAGTATTATCTGTGGCCTTACTCAGTTTACAAATAAAAACCACATCGCCTTTGCTGCATTAGAAGCAGTCTGCTTTCAAACACGAGAGGTAAAGGCAAATTGAGTCCTAAGTTAATCGTAAATTAGTATGATAACAGGGACTGTAGCTCTTCAGGAAGAGAGGATTGAAAAGATTTAACAAAGATTAATCATATGCTTTATATCGTACTTGAATGCTATTCTTTTCTTACGTGGTGCTAAAGTTTAAAAATTGTTCCTGTGGACTTAGCTACAATGATCTGGTTGGGTGGTACATTATTTTGTGGCAATCCAGCTTTTTATCAGCACTTAAAATAAGGTGAACAGATTTTGTGAATATTTTGAGAGGCAGACCATAGAAACATTAAAATTACAAGGCCAGTGCCATAACTAAAAAGTTGCGTTAGTTCTACAACATAGGAGACTACATTTTATATTTTCTGCTGTGATGGAGATGGCTTATGTGGCTTTCGGTACACAAGAACAAAAATGAGTTAAAGCAAGACAGCAGCAAACATACCAAGGGAAATCTGGATTCGCTTCCAGCCCATTACATCTTGCATTGCCTTAGCTAGCATTCCACAACAGCAAACCTAAATTCTCACAGAAGAAATGAATCCTCCAACCAAATCAAAGGGGTTGATGTCAGTATGTTCTGAGCATTAGAATCTTTATATGACCATCTACTATCAATTTACGTTCCCTGTGTTCCATACAAATACAGGAGAAAATGCAATTCCTAGACCCCAAAGGATAACAGTCAAACCTTAATTTGATTGCATGTTTTTAAACTGCTGTTATTTAAACATATTGCGTTTTAAAATAACACCCAGCTAAAACTGTGTGAGAGGAGGAAAACAGCTTGCTGTTTCTGTAGTGACATAGAACAGAGTACTCATGTGGAAAAAGACAGAAATTTCACCCAGGCGTCTGCTTTTGAAGCTATGCTAACAGCCTCTGAGTCCTCAGAAAGTTGTGAAGGAGCTTGGAAGTAGCATATATCTCTAATTCTGGTACTAGAAGTCAGGGTAAAGTTACAGGGAACTGAACTGATAGTCTAGTTTGTTGTCTGCTCCTCTCTTTCCTTGTCCCTCCTCCCAACCATTCCCTCTCATGTGACAGCTCAATGAACTTTCCAGCAGAAAGTTATCCCTCTTTTTGCTGGGCTATTTTTCTGCTGGATTAATGACCTCAGCTGCCTTGCAGAGGGGTGTAGCAAATGTCAGAACAAGAGACAGGGCATGTGGCTGGGAGCAGCAGGGAGGGGATTAAAGCTCTCAGACTGAGTGAGGGTGAAGTTAACTGTTTGAACAGATCTAATACTTCCTCATACTTTAGTCAGTGTGCTGTTATCACAATGACAGGAGTGCCTGATTAGGTCTCTGGACATGCTTAAATTAACAGATTAAGTCCTAGTGACAGATAAAATATATGTTCATTTTTCAAAGATACATTGTTAGTTCTGTCTTGTCAGAAAAAAAGTTCTTTTGTTTTAATTCCAGTTAAAATTGAAGTCTTTTGTATCTTTCAGGAAAACCCTCAAATTTCATTGTCATTGTATTTTTTGTTTGGTTTATTGTGCCATCCAATCCTTCTAAGTCTCTGTTCCGTGTTATCCAAAAAGCTCCTTCCTTGTGCAGGCAGATGACACTTCTTACGTTTTTTCTTCCAGAAGGCATTATGGAAAAACAAGCAATTTTTCAGTTCTAAGAGCTGTACAATGCTGTCATTAGACAAAACTTGCATACTTGGATACCTTGCTCTTCATCCAACCTCAGTACAATAGAGACAGCAGCAGCATGATCATGATTTGTTTTATTCCTTCATCCCTTCCTGATTTCTAGCATTCTTTTCATTTTTTTAATCTCTACTGAGTGCATAGTATGGTCCAGCATGCTCTTGCACAGTGATAAACAAAGCCAGAGCATCCAACAGTATGTGTATGTAAAGCTGAGATTATGAGGCACTGTTGAAGTCCTGAATGGTAAAAATGGCAGATGAAATCAGCATAGACAACTGTAAGATGATACGTGTGAAGAAAGTAAGTGGTGGGGAGCAGTACTAGCTTAACACTGCCAGCAAACTTTGCTGCTGTGCTGTGAGTCCTCTTTTCCAGGTTATTTCTAATGTATTGAACAGTGCAGGCCCATAGACAGATGCTGCCACCATGAAAACTGGCCTTTTACTCTTACCTTCTAATTTTTAACCATTCTTTATCCTGTGGCAGTTCTTTTAGTTCCTTTAAAGATTTTCTGGCAAGGGACCTTGCTGACTTACTTTCTGGGAATGGGTAGAACCTACTGGACAACTCATCTCCATATAGTTTTTACTGCCTTACAAACCTACAATTTTTTTGTTCTTTACATTTATTTACAGCTCTCCACTGTGCCCAAAAGAAGGAAAAATAATTTTACAAAAAATTACACTAACAGTTTGTTTTTGCAGTCTATCTCATGTAATGTAAAATTCTCAATTTTCAACAGCTAATTGAAAATATTTCAAGAAGCTGCTCTTTCAAAACAGTTCAACATTCAGCAGTTCCTATTGAAGTGTCTTCCAGATTGCCAGTTCAAACGTTTTAATTTTTCAATTCTTTAATGCATCAAATTAGAGAAAGTATCTAGACAAACTGTAATCAGCTGAAGGACTCCATTTAGTATTACTTCTTCCTTTGTTAACTTTGATAAATGTTTTAGTTGTCATCAGCTTTTCTTCAAAATTCTTCTTCTGAGACCATATAAGCAACACATAGGCTAGATACAGAGCATCAGAGGAGAAACATCTCCTACACTAGGATTTCTGTAATAAATAGAATGCCTTTGCCATATATTAAACAAAACTGTGTTGTCACTACCTCTGTTTTGCCCTTTTGATATATAGGGGCGGGGAATTATCTACTTAACACTCCAGCGAATGCTGAATTATCAGTATTTTACACTCAGGGGGCATCATGGATTTCTCTGCAATTAAATCATAACATATATTGCTCTTACTTAAGATTTTAGATGCCATGAACAAGGACTGTGGGATACCACTAAATCAGTTACAAGTAGATGGAGGAATGACCAATAACAAAGTCCTCATGCAACTCCAATCAGACATTCTCTGTATTCCAGTAGGTAAGATGAAATTACAACTCCTATTGTCCTTTTAAAGCTGAAAACAACGTTGGTTTGCAACAGCTAATGAGGGCAAATTGGATGTCTGTCTGTGTTGTTGTTGCTGGTCTTTTGCTACTGTTTGAGAATGTTGGGGGTTTTTTCAGAAAAAGTTTTTAGATCTTGCATCCAGTTTTGAGATTCACTTTCACAGAGAATCACCAACTTATTTCTTGTGTTGAAATATTACAGCACTACAATTGTATTGAACTTTAAAGTTGTCATATCGATTTCTAAGCATCTAACAATTTTAAAATCAGTGAAATTAACGCTCTCCACCAACATGTTGGCCCTAAGAATCTTGCTCAGAGATAAATCAGAGCTTTGCACCTCCAACGCTCATGTTTTGCTCTTGCGTTTCAGCAAATAGCAAATACCCTTTTTTCGGTTCCCTTTGCCTGCACAAACCTTTGATTTCATTTACAATGTAAAAGAAGACCCACAAAACACATTGTCCATTCTGTTTCCTCCCACAGCAACAATGAAGACGGGAATAGAGGTTACAACAAAAGTGGGAATCTTGCAACCGGTTTTCTTGTCATGCATAATATGAAATACAAACCCTAGTGGGATTGTTCCTTTCTGAGTCAAATGGAAGTTTACAATACCATTATTCTGATCTAACAGCAATGCAGCCATTTTAGAAATGATCATGTAACACTTCTTTCACAGAAGCCCCCTAGAATAATAAAAAGGTTTTTTAGCTTTTGAAGGATGTGTTTCAATAGACTAAAGCTCTTTAAAGACCTCACTTGAAACCTGGAGCATTTCAGTGTCAGTGAAAAGGATGCATCCTTCTGAAGACGTGTTTTAACACCTATAGCAGAACCAAGTTGCCAAGTATTGTAAGCTATACATTAACATTCTTAAGGATGCAGTGTGTCACTGAGTAACATCAGGATATTATACATCTTCATCTATACTGAAGACTGATAATTTGCTGCATAAATGTAATAATCTTGCCTAATACGCAGCCCCTAGAAAAGAATTTAGAAAAACACCATGTTATCTCTTATGCATAAATGTAAGACACTTCAGTGGAAAGTTTTTAACTCTAGAGATATTATAGCTTGCCTTTAATAATACATAATACACAAGGCTCATACTATCAGAGCATATGCATAGTTAGCAGATGAAAGGATGTGATAATGAAATCAGATTTTAAATGATCCTCTGCCTGAAGCAGAGAAGCAAGCAGTTCTAGAGTTAATGGAACAGATGTACCATTGACATCTGAGGGGTGGGATGGTCCTCTATAACATCTGTGGACGGCAAACAAGCTAGTAAGTACAGGTGTGTAACCTCTTTTAAGATGCCTTTTCTACATATAAATGTTTTTAATAACACAGTATCTAGAAGATGGGAACAAGACTGATAACTTAGCCAATGACCACTGCTTTGAGGAGAGAGGGAGAAGACAAAAAAATAATATATTATTAACAGGAGTACTCTAAGGAAACTGATGGTTGAGGTCAGCAGCCCTGCATGTGGTATGAAAATGGGCAATTGCATGATTCAGTCTTGAAGGAAGTAGTGATTTGAGATATTTCAAAGACTTGGATGACTCAGAGGTGAAGTTAGCCTCATAACCATGTGAATGGCAATAGAATGAGGTTTGCAGTTGGTAAACATAAAGGAAGCATATAGCAGTTGTAGAAAATATTTCTCATTCTAGGTATATATGTAAAGCTTTAGTTCTGATGTCATCAGGGTGACTTTCATTAAAAAATCATCATGGCCTTCTCTGTGATTTACTTCAGTAAAGCCGTCAATGCCTGAAACAACAGCTCTAGGAGCTGCTATGGCAGCAGGAGCTGCAGAAGGAGTTGGAATCTGGAGTCTGAATCCTGGAGATTTGACAGCAGTGACATGTGAACGATTTGAACCACAGATCAACCCAGAGGGTAAAACCCTTTCATATTATCTAAGAAGTTGCAAGCTTAATATTTTATGCCCAACAGATCGGGTTTTTTCTTTGTTGCAGTCTAACATACTGATATAAAAATGGCTATATATGGATATCCTCACAAATGTTGAAGATCAGCTTTGTAGTGTTTGCTTTAGAGAAAAGTGTGTTTCATTTGCTGTTTAGTACATTTATTGACTAGTAAGATTGGAAAATGGTTAGAAAAACATAACTCCACAGGGGAATGTGTTGGGATTTTTTTCTTTCTGCTTTTTGAAAGCAGCTTGGCACTGGGCATTGCAATTAGTAGCTTTTGATTTATAGCAAGTAGAATCAAAGAAATCCTGTGCATTTGTGAGTTTTCACAGATGTAGAAAGGACAGACTGTCTGGTTTTGGGAGACTTTTCTTTTGGCTTTAAAAAGTCTACATTAATCATTGTTTTTTAGCTAACTATCTTTTTCATCAGTTCTTAAGTGCTTCTAGAGATGGAAAGCATGTACTTGACATCATTAATCCATGTGCAAGACAAATGCATTTTTGTCCGTTCAAATATTTCTTAATTTTTGGTATAGAATTTTGTCTTACTATTTTGATTATAATTACTGCTATAATCCCTACTTCAAGGCAGTATTTTCAACACTGAAGGGCTTCTATATGAATAGCAATTGCCTCATTTTGTCCTACTTGTAAATCTTCTTATTGGTGAACATGCAGAAAATTGTTTTTAAGGTTTATTTATCCTTACTGTGCATAACTGTGGGGTTTGGGGCTGTTTTGTTTTGGTTGGATTTTTTTTTTTTTAATTCAAAACAGCATTTTATAATAATTGTTCTGTGCAAACTATACTGCGCAGAAGAGTGGAAAGCTTGTAGTCTTTGCTTCTTAAATACTCGTAGTTGTATTCATATGCATTGAGAGGCTTTTCTGTTTGCTGATTTCTCAATTTCAGAAAGTGAATATCGCTATGCTAGATGGAAGAAAGCTGTGATGAAATCTATGGACTGGGAGACATCTGAAGCTCCTTCAAATGGTAAACCAGAAATTAATGCAGGTCAAGTGTTATTAATTAGCCAGTTAGCCTAGGTAGTTAATCTTGAGTTTGGTGACCTTTTAAGTTCATACCATCTCTGGACTATTCCAATGATTTAAAAATTATTACTTAAAACCACTGTGGAAACAAAGCAGGAAAATACATAGGTCTTCCTCTTGAAAGGCGGGCACAAGCAATATCTTGTAGGGCTCTAAAAACAAAGGGCATGACATCAAGACTAACTGCAGGTTTTGCAGAATAGCATTGGTTTACAAAAGAAAAAAGTCTTACCTGGAAGAAGAGATACAGCACAAATCTGAGACAGTGCAGGGATTTCATAAACTTTCTTGTACTTTAACCTCATGTTGCAAAGGAGAAAGGTTTCATCCTGTGATTTTTCTTGCTATACCTTGCCTTTATTATTTGCTGTATAGGAAGGAAGGATTGATAGCCACATCAAAATCGGTTTGACCCACAAGGGGTAAGAGCAAGAAGTTATCATTTCAAGTAGAAGGCTTTTTCATCTGTCAGGTGTGAATTAAATAAAACCTGCAATCTTCTGTAATCTATAATTTGAATTTATATTTCAGCACTATTTCAGGATAAGTTTTTAGTCCTGAATCATCCTACAACACATAATTTATGGGCTTTATCTTCATTTCATTTCCCTTTTGTTGGAAAAAACTACTAGAATGAAAAGTATTAAGTAAAGAATCCTCAAAATGTAAACTCCTCCCACAGTCCACAGTTGCAGCCCTCAAGCTGCATGAAGTCTTTTACTTTATTCTTGAAAGCTAAAGCTAAAATTTTCCTTTTACCATCCTATATGTTGGTTTAAGTGCTTTATTTAACACCATGGTTAAACAAACAATTCTGTCAAGGCTATTTGGAAGGGAAATAGGTAACTTAGCATGAGTAATAAGATTCACTTCAGTATTGTCCATTATGGTGTAGTAGCGTTACATCAAAACTCTCTGTTATGTATCCTAAAATCCCACGTGCTTGATGTGTATCTTACTTATATATCTTTATTTCCTTTTGAAGGATAGAAAATTCTGCCTTGCAGAAAATAAAACTAGATCTTGTTCTTCAGCTCATGTGAAAAGGGATATGTTTGTCAAAAGTTACTCTCAGTGATTTTCTGGTTTAACACTGCAGGGGGAAATGTTATTTTCCTTCATTCTTGCTTTGAAACTTTGTCTTCTGTCTGCTAGGATTATTTAAGGTTGAAGAATACTAGAAATGGGCTCAACCTAGATAGTGCTAACAGTGGAATTTGGATTTGAACTCTTATGTTGAGAGCCTGTTTTGAATTATTGTGGGGGTTATGCATAATCTTTTTTAGTTTTTCTGCAAATGTCACTACATTTGTTACTTTTTGCTGTTCATATGATTTTTAACACATATATTGCAATTTATATATATATTTCTCTTTTGATTTGCTTGACTGGAAACACCCTCCCCTGGATGACATCAGGTGACACTAGTATCTTCTGTAGTCTGCCTTTGGGTTTTTTTATTATGAGTAGCATGATAATGTTAATCGGAGCAAAGTACGTCTCAGGTTAGTTATTATATGAATTAGATCACTTTAAAAGCTATCATCTACACTAGTTTAAGTCTTGGGTTTTTTTTGTATTCAATCTGTTTATTTTTAGCAAAAATGACTGATGCTTTTTGTTGTTCATGCACACGAGTGTTTGAGGGTGTGAATTAGACATATGGTACCTAAGGGAACCAAGTGAATTCATCCTCATGTGCCATGAAACTCATACTCGTTAGATGCACATGAAACCTTGAACTCTCCCTTCCCTTCGTCTGGCTATGCAGACTGTATACAGTTTATAAAATGGATATAGGTTGGAGCAGCCTAGCAGAGTTTTGCATTGCCTGCATTATAGTGTGCATTGCAGTTAGAATAAGGTTCCATTCTTTATCCTGTATTTCTTCTCATAATGTTTAAAATTATTTTGAGGATCTTTTTTAAATAAAGTGAAGACTTTTGTTCTGTCCCTGAAAGGTTTCATGCACCCCTTTCATTTTTCTCGTCCCCTTGGAACTATTGTATGGTTAGAAATCTTCATTACTAAATCTATAGAATATTCTTTTTGTACTTTGCTCTTGATGGATAAATGAATTCATTTTGTGTAAAGAGAAGAGACCCTAAAAGGCCTATCTGCAAAACTGGGGAAAGGGACTGTGTGCATATGCAATGAAGATGCATCTTCAACCTATTAATATATGTTTTATTTTAAAAGAAAGTTCTTAATATGGATGACGGTGTTAGTTACTTATGCCAGAAGTAAGACATTTCATTAAGATATTCCTATGGTAAGAAAAAGAAGTTTATATGGTGATGTCATTTGTTCTTTGTTGTTGTGTTTCATAATTTCATTCCAAAGAAAATATTTTACAGTATAGCCATTGTTGCTGCTTAGTAAGCTTTTTGGGGGTGGTTGTTTAGTTTTCTTTCTTTGTTTTTGTTTTGGCGGGATGGGCGGGGGGCGTTAATTAAACAGACAATTGAGGACTCTAGCATGCTCCTGTGATGATGTGTTTGTATTTTGTTTCTACTCATTCAGCCTGAATTAACTATTCAATTGTCATTTTCCTTGCATGGCAGAGACTGTCTGAGCTTGTAGGAGAACTAAAATCAAACTAAACAAATGCTAGGCAAAAATCCCAGTGAACAAATGGATTGACATTGATTTACTAACTCTGGAATGTATCTGTGAATGAGAACAATCTTGATTATGAAGAGTAAAATAAAACCAGCCGTGAATAAGTGGGTAAATTTTTAACAAGCTGAACTAAGCAACTTGAATATTAATTCCAGGTCAGGTTCTTCACCACATGGAGGATACCTAAAATAATATGAAGATCAATGTTACGTGGGCAGATAAGCAACTTAAATTCTGGGTTTATTGCTTTTTAAAAACAACTAATCAGTAACCTGCATATAAATATCTAAGCTTGCACTGCTGGAACTCATAAAAAAAGATTTTTTTTCTCCCTTCCCTAAGCTTGTCAGTGCCTTTCTGACCCACAAGTGGAAAACACATTCATCTCAACTCACTCTGGCCTTCAGAACCCATTTTTGCCCTTGTTTTCAGATGACAGTAACTATTGATGTAGTTACTGTTATTATATGTATATGGTTACTATATATACCAATATAATTACTTTATATACCAATATATTGGTATATTATTTACATGGTAAGCTTGGGGACAGGAGAAGTTGCAATACATTTCCAGCTCTTATTTGTTTTGAAAATGATGACATCTAAAAAGGAATAGCATCAGTGATTATATGTTCAGGTTGTAGTTTTGCTCAGCTGTGTGCTAGAGTAGAACATGATATATAGAATTTGTGTTGCTGATTGGAGCAGGGCTTCTTCCCCCTTAGATATTTACTCTGGTAAGTATCCTTTTGCTTGTAAAAGCCGGAACTAGCTGACCAGACTTTCCTTCTAATTCAGTACAGGAACTCCATTAATTAATTTGTTACATTTTATCTTTTAATGAAACACTGGAACTCCAACGCAGTCATCAGTATAGTAGGTTTGAGGATTGAATCTACTGAGGATTGAGTTCATCCTTCATGTGCTGAAACAGCAGTAAGTCTTGCATGGCAGCAGTGCTGTTGTTGAACGTGTCTCTGTAGGGCAGAGCCATGATTTTACAACTACTGAAATGCGAAGGAAAAATCTGCTGCAGCAGAGTAGAGAACACTAACGTGGCAAAAACGCGTTTACAGGACTGCTAAACTAACTGCCTTTTCATGCAGCACCTGATGACTGAATATGAAGAACAATACTGTATTTCATTATATCATTTCATAATTTCATCAAAATCAGGTGAATTACTTGTACCTTATTTTATGATCTTCATTCTTCTTCTCTTCCAGGGGAGAAAGGGCCAATATTTTGTTTTATCTCACTATTAACACAAGTTGTGTGTATCAACTGGAGTCCTTATGCTAAGATTCTGTTAAGTTCATGCTAGTTTTGGAAGTGGACATCTGACAGATTTTAACATATTCTGTAGCTGTACTCTTTTTGGGGGGTGGGAGTTAACTGAAAGTGATACTATATTTTATTAGATTCAAATTTAAAGAAATGCCTTTGCATGATTACATTGGCACCTCTCAAGGTAGGGATTGGCTATATACGGGATCTTACGTAACATCTGGGGTATAAAGTTCTTTGACTTTATTCTCACAAAATAATGTATCGGTGCTGATAGTAATACTATATTCTTCCTGCTTAAATACCCTTTGGGTTTTTTTTAAGATTCTGTTTTTCCTTTTTAGTTTTTTGTGTTGTGATAGTTACTGCCAAATTGCATACTAATTTACATGTAGGGATCACTATGCAGTTCTGCAAGTTGGTTGCAATAACATTTCCCAAATTTCTGAAAGCTGAGCTCATATTCAGAAAAAAATAAGCTTAGAGTACCTTCCTTCAGTTCTTCTACTTGTTAAAAATTTACCCATCTTAATAGTGTGGTGTCTTCTCTTCTACTATGTGCACATCCCACACACTTAAATGCTGGCTTATCTGGTGTCACAAGATACATCTAATTTATAATTGCATTAACTGAAAACAAAAGATGGTTATACTGAATTCCTGTTATAGCTCAGCTGTGTTATAGAGTGTTATTAATGTTTTAGAGTAAATTCTATGTTACTAATGCACGTTCTTTCTTATTTAAGGTACTGGTAAATGAGACGACTTAGTGGACTCTCTGGATGCAGCTGATTTTTTTGTTTCGTTTTGTTGTCTGAAGAGATTCCACCACCAATGTGATTATACTACTTGCGTGACTAAATCCATTCGTGAATCCATCTGTTGCCAGTCTCTGAGTAACCTCCCAGTGGTACACTGAAACTTAAGTCTTCAGCCCTTCATTACTCTGCTCCCTTCACCATCAACTCCAACTGCACTGGAGGCCTTTGTGTGGACTATCTCACATCCTCTAAAATTTCACAAGCCCTAGTGTTGTTTGAGAAAGTTGGTATAAGAAAACCCTGCAACTTCTGAGGTAATGATGTCAGATGTTTACCTCTCCTTTTCAGGGTTTTGGTACTTTATACAACACACTGCAGAAAGTTAATGATGCACTATAGAAATTTGTAAACGTCTTACAATTCTTCCAGCTGCTGTGAATTACCTTTCATATGTCTATGGTTGCCAAAGATGTTTTATTGTAGTGGCCACTGGTCTGAAACACCTTCAACAGAACAAACCTTTTAAACACTAGCTCAAAATGTATTATCAGTAGCAAACATGGCCACCGGTTTGGCAAGGAAGAGGTTGCTGATGCGGTCCACAGAGTACTGTTGAAATGATCAATTACAAAGTTAAAAAGTTTGGTTTGGCTTCTGGCACATGAAGTCAGTTTGCCCATTAGGAGTATTTAAGACACTAAGTTCTGTAGCTGTACCTTTAAAGAGATAGGAGTAAGTAGATGTTTTGGTTAAGGCCATGTTTCATATTCTTGTGTTTTTGTGTTAGTTTGGAAAGACACGCTATTGACAGGACAGCTTCTTGGTCCCCAGCAACTGGTAACTCTCAAAACTACTCTGTACAATGCACTTTTCTTGACCAATGCTGCGTATGTTCTGTCATCCTGCTCAAGGGTATTTTAGTGACTATTTGTTAAACTTTTGAAAGTTGAAGCTAACTTGGTTTTCCTTAAAGAGGGTCCACTCCAAATTGAATATCAGTGCTTTAGTTCTTGATCTCATTTGGTATATCTCAGGGACCAAAATCTCCCTTTCAGTTTCCATGTCCATAGTTTTAACAGCAAGTTGTCACAAAATATGCTGGGACATCCCAAAACCCTGGCTTGGAAGAGTAGGCACTTGGCACCTGAAACAGGCCACTGGAATTCACAGGCAACGTGTGTGAAAACTGAGTTGCATCCACTTTGAAACTTTTTGTCCTCCATAGGTAAAGGAGTGAGGCAATAATCTTCTCTTCAGCTTTCCTGTTTGTACCAACAGCATGACAAATGCCAGCCTGATTGGCTGGGTCAGAGGAAATGTGTTCTTGTATAGTGTCATTAGATCAGTATAGAATGATAGCAAGGTTAAATGTGGGAACAACACGGAGAATTTCAAAGATGTGTTTAAATGCACTAGGAGTTAAAGGGAGCGTTTTTTTGTGTGTGTTTGTTCTTAAAGGTTTTTGTCTTTAAAAAATAGTCTTTAACAAAGTTTGGGTTTCTTTGTTAAACTATGATTAGAGGCTTAGTTTTTAAAAAGATGTTAAATACTTGTGTGTCTGAAGCAATGGATTGCACAGAAGTTCAGGTCTGTACCATATATTTAATATCAAATGCATATTAATTGCCTTTTTATTATCAAGTGCAATGACCTTTGAAAATGTGACTTTTAATTAATAAGTTAGAGAAGGAACATTTTTTGTCCTGTGGTTGCATATATAAATTCAACAGAGGGGATTTTTGTGCACAGGTGAAAATATAACATCATTCAAGGCCCGTATCTCCTATAAATACTCAAATGTGAGGTGTGACAACTAAAATTTCTGGGTTTTCCAGTTTGTATTGGAGAGGTGAAGAAAGGGTGAAAAATTAACATGAACCCATAGAAAAATCTTTATACTCCTTACCTTTACTCAAAGCTGTTGCTGATCCCACCTTACCCCAAGGAGCAGGAGCAACAGCAGCCTTCAGAGCACACAGGGCAAGGGCAGCACACACCTCAAACACTGGACTTCTGGGTATGAATTCTTGCCAAAACCCCTGAACCTGGGAACGATTAATGTTGAAGCATTGCCTTTGCCAATGATGTATGTGGCAGGGGGAAAGGTAGCATGTAATAAGTAGGAGGGGGATTTTTTGCTGCTTTTCTGACTTATCCTTGACTGGGAAACACAATTCCTATTGCTTTTTCACTGAGTAAAAATCATTATTTTATTTTGAATTGCTGTTGCAAATATTTCTTAAGAATTTCACACCACTGTTAACTTTCTACCAACATAGTTGAAATATATTGTAAACTGTGTGTTGGGGGGGAGGGGACAAACTGTTGAAAGTTAGCTTTTTGTGAAGCTGTGATTTATTTTTTTCTATAAATTACCAGATTTATAAATTCTTACTTGAGAAATGCATTAACTTGGTATTAAAATACCATAAATAAATTGATGTAAGCTGTCAGTTTATTCTTGAACGTTATCTTTCAGACACATTTCCGTTAATGTTTTTCACATGAGGCATTAGTATACATTGACGCATATTAAACAATAGAGCACCCTCTTTAAGTATCGCAGACACGTGCTTTAACTTGCTCAGATACACGGCTCAAATACATGCAGTACTGCATTCTGCTTTTCAGTGATATATTCAGTTTCAAAGACTGGATTAGAAATTACATTTCCTCGAGTCCCTCCATATTCAGGAAAAAGCAGGAAAACACCAGTAGAAGGACGAAAAGGAACGCAGTTGTAATACAGGTTTGACCCAAAGGTCTCGAACAACATTGTGCAGTGGGGCCAACAGGCCAAACGGTTTTTGCTCTTATACCATGGTCTGGTAATTGCTACGGATTAAAAAGCCATTATGAGTTGGGGGAAGAAATGTTTGTGGAATAGAAGACATTGCTGGGGGCACTAGCCAGGAGCGTAAGGCATTCCTCTTATTTTAAGAAAGAAGCGTGGGGTATGTGTGTATGTGGAGGGTACATGTGTGGGGTGTGCCTGCCAGGTTCTTGTTTATTCTGTCTCTATGTAGCTCCCAGCTGTATTCTACACATCTAGTGCTGCATAATTATACCAAGGATATAGCCTTCATCTGTAGTCTTTACAAAGTCTTTAGTCCCCTATATCGAAATCGGTTGTGTGAGTCAGAAACACCACCCTCCCCCTGCCGAAAAAAAGGCATTTAAATATCATATCAGCACAGAAACCTTAGGTAACATGTTGTTACTCAATATCAGACTTCTCCCTCTGCTCGTGAGACTCTAGAGTCTTCCTTTCACACGGCAAAATTACAGCCTTGCCCTTAGCTGTGCTGCACAAGAGCATACTCAAATTTCATCATTCATTAAGCTGGAATATTACAAAATGAGAACTTTATTAAGGTAACTAGTACCATAATTTTCTATGTGTAAAGAATTTTTGTTCAGCGAAAGCTAATACAATGTCTAGTCTGTTACTGGTTCTTAATATCCGTATCAGCATCCAAGCCATAATCTCTCCATCTAAAGAATCCTAGATCTGTAGCTATTGGAATGCTGTCCCATTAAGAGCTGTAACACAAGCCCAGTATGTTGGGGTTTTTTTAATTATTATAATTAACTGGCATTTACAGAAGTAGTACTCATCAGTCCTGGAGATAAGGGCAGGCAACTGAGTAGCAGGCCTTTAAAGCTCGGAAATGACAGAAGAACATTGCTGGAATGATTTTCCTATGCTGTCCAGAGGGACCTCAACAGGCTGGAGAAACGGGCCGACAGGAACCTCGTGAAGTTCCTCAGGGGGAAGTGCCAAGTCCTGCCCCTGGGAGGAACAACCCCGGGCACCAGGACGTGCTGGGGGCCAACCCGCGGGGAAGCAGCTTTGCAGAAAGTGTCCTGGGGGTCCTGGTGGACACCGAGTTGAACATGAGACAGCAATTGCAGGAAAGAAGGCCAACAGCACCCCGGGCTGCATCAAGCAGAGCATCACCAGCAGGTGGAGGGCGGTGATCCTTCCCCTCTAATCAGCCCTGGTGAGACACAGCTGGGGGGCTGGGTCCAGCTCTGGGATCGCCAGTACGAGAGGGACACAGACATACCAGAGTGAGCCCTGTGATGGGCCACAGAGGTGGTTGAAGGACGGGAGCATCTGTCATATGGGAGAAGGTGAGAGATCTGGGACTGCTCAGCTTGGAGAGAGCTCAGATATAAATACCTGACGCAGGGAGTAAAGGCAATGGAGCCAGACCCTTCTCTGTGGTGCCCAGTGACAGGACGAGAGGCGACGGCCACAGACTGAAACACAGGAAACTCCACTCAAACAAAGAAAACAATTTTTTACTCTGAGTGTGGTCACACACAGGAGCAGGTTGCCCAGAGAGGTTGTGGAGTCTCCATCCTTCAAGATACTCAAAATGTGACAGGACAAAGCCCTGGTCTTGCTGACCCAGCTCTGAGCAGGGGGTTGGAGCAGACGATCAGAGATGACCCCTGCCTCAGAGGGTCTGTGATTCTGTCATTAGGTCAGTCACAACTTGCCTCCAGCACAGGCTGAAGGCTTGAGCCAGCTAATAACAAAGGCCAGGGAAAAGGAAATGCTAGTTTATTTGGACAAAACCAGTTCACTCCATACGAATCAGTTTTCACCCACTGTTGTATTTCAACACTATTCAACTGGAGTTATTACTATGTTACCCCATGTACGTATTTGTTTTGGAAGAGTCAGCACTATTGTGTGGGCTTATTATCTTACTTGCTTTAGTTTGGAGAGATAACCTTTTAAGCAGTTGCTAGTGGGAGTTTAAGCAGAATGACTGTTTTTCAGATTCGTGATTGGTTTAGTCTAACACCTCATTTTTCATAGAGAACTATACCACCAGGTGCTTCAAAGCAGCTCAAAAGGCAAGCATGGGATAACGTGCTTCCAAAGAGACGACAGGTAAATTGTAGTTAGCAAAACCTAAAAATATGGGTTTGTTAATTTTTTGTAATGGGAAGACATTGGTTTGGGAGTGGCTTCTTTTTGTCTGTAGTGTTTTTTCTTTAAATCCATGGGCTGCTGATCTGGGAGTTCCTTCTCTGACTATCCTTGAAAGTGCATTCACTTCAGGTGGAAGGATCTCCTGCATCGTTACTTTTCAGTTCTGCAGGGATGGAGCGCTCTGAGAACTGAAGAGCCAGCAGCTGCAGCTTCCGGATCGCCTGATACGCCTGTCGGGCCTTGTGCAACTAGAGAAGAGCTTGCAGACACGACGGCTTTGGTGATCAGTTGTCGCTGTCTAGAGCAAGAGTTTTCCCTCCCAGCTCTAAAGCCGTTGGAGATGTCTTCTATTTGTTTTGGCAACAGGACGGGTTAGTCAGCGTGCTCAACAGCACCCACATTTCCTGTGCTACTTCATGAGCAGCTTCAGGAGTTTTGAGTATATCACTTCAGCTACTTGTTTTTTGCTAAGTTTTCTGACTGCATCAGTCCTATCCGTCTTCCTTGCAGGTGAACAGATTACTGAAAACCTGCCGTAGAGCCTACTGTTTGATACAGAGGAACTCAAGATTCATCGGCATTTATGAGCACAGAAATCCCTTCTGTGTTACTACTCTATCCAACAACAGGGGTCAGCTGACAGTTGAGAGGATGCATAACACAAATATTAATGCCCTCCCCTGCATGATGTTTCAGTATCAACATCACTTTCTTCCACAGATACTAAAGGTGAGTGCTGCCCCATTGTGAAGGAAGATTACTTGAAAACCTATGTAAATGGCTTCAATCTCTGTCTGATTATAGCTAGAATCTAGCTCCAAGTCTTTTGTGGACAGCATTTTCTGGAAATGAATGTGCCAGTGCTGCTTGGCAGCTTTGATTTTTCAGGGAGAATTGATTCTTCAGTTGTACAATTCTGAAGAATTGACTCTTCAGCAGAAGAAATCGCTTTAACAAGAAGAAAAGCTTCTAGAGCTCTCACAGTACGAAGACTGGAGGCATCAGATATTCTCCAAGTTTTCTGTTTTTGTTTTAAGGAAGAAGGGGAAAAGCAGGGAGAGTGACCTACTTGGAACATGCAAGAACCCTGTCTCCATTGTGAAGCAAAATACAAGAGGATAACTTTAATATTGTTCTCTACATAACGATTGTTGTGTCTCAGTTAAACTTCAAGACACATATTATTAAGTCTTTTTAAGACACTGTCCCCCAGGAAATAGGTTTGTATTACCAATGCAAGCTATTCTTATTTGGACTCTAGTTAGTCTTCAACAAGGTGCAAACCACCTCATGTCCAAAACGATGCCTCTGTTCTGTGACCTTCTAATACATAAGCCTCAAAGTAAACAAATCATACCTTACCTTGGCTTGGGTTTCAGCTCATTGATGAACTTCTGACTCAAGAGTTATCGAGGGCTGTCATACGCAGCAACAGATTTCAGATCCTGCTATCATTTCTTTGACTGTTAGCAGTCTTTCTGTTTGACTGCTGATATTACACCAACAAGCAAGCATATACAATGCAAGGTTTGTCAAACTTCTAAACGTTGAGTAATGTTAAGTAAAATTCGTATTAAATTAATTTATTAAATTAAACGTATCATAATAGTGTGGTAAGATTTTATTTGCTAATCTTGAAATAGGTTATTTGTTTATTCATGAGTATGTGAAATACCAAGTCCCAGTTGATGTGCAGATGAGGCACGTTGTATATTGGAATATGCAGGTACGGTATTATTACTTGGTGGGTGAGGTAAGCACTTAGGAAAGGCAGAAAAAAACATACCAGAATTTTAGCAGTTCAGAACCCAGTGTAACCTAATAGTAGATCAATATAACAAGTAACAGGATGGTTGAAGGTCATAACATTAGGCTGATACTGGTTTAGACAATATCCTTGGATATCTGAAATTGGGGGAAGATTTTGTTACAGCTTCATTAAAAAAAAATCATTTATTCCCACTTGCTTTTCACAGTAGCATCTGTTGAAGCTATCACAGCAGCATTTGGCACGGTATTCTCAAAATGTAAATGTTGAAAGTGTAATTTAAATGTTTATGCAGAAACATGAGTCACAGCTGTATTACCTTACAATAGAAACAAAGATAACATCAGCATATGAGCCGTTCATTTACATGCTGTAAATCAGTACTGCCAAACTAGTTTGCAGTAAATGTGTAGTACTGAACACATATGAGGAAAGACAGCAAGCTCTTTCATAATAAAATAAAAAACAAGAGGTGTGGTAATTCTTATTTACAGAAATTCCCCTAAGATTGTTTATGTTACGAATTTTCACCCAAAAATCATGGAGTTCCAGTACCAAGGTTGCACACGGACCTAATAGTCCAAATCCACAAAGTAGGCATAAAAGTATAATTAGGTAACGTTTTTTTCTCTATGGATATTTAATCTTGGACGCTGCCTAGACTCTGAAATGAACTGATGTTCCATAATGAAGAAAACGGATGTAAGTAGGATCCATGTCTCTTTTTTTTTTTTTCCTTTTATTTTGAAGTTAGAGGTTTCGTAGTGCATAAGGCATGGGTTCTCATTATTGGGCTGCTTGAAATTACACTGAACTACGACTTTTGCCCAGGCATCTCCAAGACACCTCTCTCTCTTCTCTGGTCCTGAAAAAACCTCAAACATTTTATATCCATTCAGAAGGCTGCTAACAGCTGTTAGTTTATTATTTTGAATTTGCATATCTACTCCATCACTTTGAGTCTGGGCGCCGTGTCAGTAAAAGCATTCCCGTCTCAGAACAGGAACACTAAGCTGGGTTTCTCCATCTGTCCCCTCACCCTGCTTCTATGGTGAGATAACACCTGACAGTCTTAGGGCACATGTCATCATGCATCTAGATGCCAGACAACACCATACTTTAAAGATACATTCTTCAGAGTACCTACTCCTTATCCACCTTTATAGAGCTAATCCTTCCTCTTGCATCTTGACCGGCAGCCATGTAGCTACAGCCCGAAAGAAACGCTATACAGAGGGATGAGCGAAATGAGAGTTACACTGAAGTCCACACATTGAGTGTTCGTTGGGACTCAGGGTAGTATCTTATAGGGGTTTTATGGATCTGGCTTACAGCATGACAAGAAGAGAGTACTGCTTCTGGAAAAGAGCATTCAGGAGAGAGAGGAAAAAAAAAAGGATTTGGTGCACTGTATACTTGCATTTGTATAAATTCAAATACTCCCTCTCCATCCCAGCTTCAGTGCTGAAGTCAGGCCCACACTGAAACCCTTTGCCAGCACAGCTGTGCTACCCGTGGGTATAAGGACACTTTGCCTGGTTGGTGTCTTAGAGCCCACATACATTAGATGTAGTGGCAGCGCTGTGCCTTTATTGGCTTCATTGGCGTTTTAGGCGGGGACTGATCTGAAATCTCTATATTACCACAGCACGATTGCTTTACTGCTATCTTACTTCTCTGCATTAAGAAATGCTTTTGTAGAAATAGCCTTGGCATCTTGGGCTTGAACTACACCAGACTGTTATCAGAGCAATGTTAATAGCTTGTTTTTCAGGCCAAGTCACATAATGCTTCCAATTTAAACAAAGTAGAATAAGTATAGTTTATTCAAAAGTAATTTTTCTTCAGTGAAGACAAACTTTTAAAGAATATGAGAAAGGAATTAAGGGTAAGAGTTAAAAAAAAAGCCCTCAGGAGGTGGTATCACTTCATTCGGATATGTGCCCAGGTAAGATCGATTGATTCCTCTGGTCTCCTTTGTTCCTTAGATTGATCTTTGCTAGCATCCCATATTGTGGATATTTTCCAAACAACAAAAAGCCAGATTTGTCATCACTGTCATTGTCCTACTAGAGCAGATATTAAGGAAATGTGGTCCTAACTGTAAAAATAAAACTATTTGATCAGCCAGGTAACTAGACATTGCTGGCCCTATGCATGGGACTCTTGTATTTAAGCAAAGCATGTTCTGTACTTAAAAGCCTTTTGCACAGATATTTATTATGTTATTATGTTCATTTTCAACAAACATACATCTGTTTTGCTTCTTTGATGTTTTCGTCATTTGCTAGCATCACCTCGCTTAGCATTAAGCTAATGTCACAAGTGACTTGAGAGAAAATTGTAAATTATTATGTGGTTTATAAACAACTGCAATATAAAAAACTTCTGTATGGTTATGGTAAGTTCTGCTTTAAATCTGAACTTTTTGACTGATTAAAAGTTTAAAGCATAAATTGTTTTTCTTAACAAAAGATCAGAGAATTGTTTTAGCTTTTTTAATCACATTTTGCCTTTGCTGAAAAGCACTGGCTGTTTATAATTTAAAAACAGACACTTGTTGACTGCGTTAATTTCTCAGGAAAGCTAATGTCACTTCTAATTACAGGGGCCACTTGGCAGTACAACAAACGGAAGCCCTTTGTTTATTGACAAAACAAGCCGTGCGTGGGCAACAAACTAAGTCTTGCTCTCTTACCCTCCTGCACCACATACGCAAGTGGAGTCTTGTTGCCGGTTAAACCTGGACCATCTCTTTGGGCGTTAGGATGTCCGCTGAGATTACACTGTGACCTTGTGTAGCTAATTGTCTACCCGATACTGAAAGAGTTTCTAACCCCATTGTCAGCAGGTTGGCGAACAACCACCAAGGACGCCGGTCTTCTGTCAGTAAGCCTTGGCTGAATCAGTCAGGTAACAACTTGGCATTCTGGATCCCATTCAATCATGTTCTTCCCTTTATTTTTCTTCTCTTTATTCACTGGCTGTTTTGTTGTGGGCACCCCCTATGTGTTTAAATGACTCAAAGTAAGACTTAAATCCAACTAGCCATTTCTTAACATTTATGCTAGACCATTGCAGTGTGGTAAACATCACTCAGTTATTCATTCATTCTTCTGCTGTATTTCCTTTTTAAAAATGCCTTGTTGGGTATCCTAGTAGAGATGAAAAAGGGCAGGGTCTCTTAACCCTGGTTAATTACAAATGTAATCATCCTGTTTGTGATGTCTACATAAATTTAAGCCTAGCTCTTAACCCATCAAGACCAGTAAGCCTCCTGCTCTTATCTCATCAGCTGTGTGGGTGCACCTGGAAGTCCCCTGGGAGCACAGAACCGGCCCTGGGAGGCAAAATCATGCTTCCACGACGTGTAGTAGCAGAGCAAGCCACACACGCCAGCTCCACTAACTCCCTCCAGCCATGAGGCAGTAAAAAGATTCTCACCTTGGTTATTCATTACATCTAACGGTGTGGTGTTCTCCTTGCCTCCCCTAAAAACCAAGCACACAAGCTGAAGCCACACGATTTCAGTGCCCCGGCAGAGGTGACAGCGTGGCTATGAGGGGCTGCCTTCCCCACCCCGTCACGTTTGGGCACCACGGGGGTGGGACCGGCAGCTTGCCAGACCAATGCCCTAAACTCGTGCCCAACATGCAGTGCAAGGCCGTACTTTTTGGGGGACTTCAGGGACTTTGAGGATTAATTTTGGACCTTCAAAGACAGTGAGGCACTGTGCTCACAATAGGACTAAGTAATTCACCCTTGATCACACCAGGAGTCTGGGATGCTTTCACTCAGGGCCATCACTCTCAAGTGACAGGACCTAGACAGATAAGCGTAGTGTGATCTAAGATGGAGTCTTTAACTAGGATGGCAGACAAGGGCAGCTCCCACTCAGACATTCACATCATGTCGTCTTTGCCCAGGTGACATTTAGAAACCTGCTAGGGTTCTTGACAAAAGTAAAACCCATTTAAAAATCCAGAGCACTGCAATTGCACATGTTTATCAAATTTGTCAAGTAAATTGTGTAAAGGAAGTTGACTTAAAACACTACAAAAGTTTTAATTAAAATTTATTTCAGTATGTAAAAGGAGTCCACCGAGTTTTATAATAAAATCTTGGCAAAAGGAGTTTACTGGAAAATGTCAGTGCATAAATTGCATTAAATGTGTAATGCTGTTCAACATGGCTTTCTCTGCTGCTGTACTGATGGAGTAGGGAGGAGAAGAATAAAAATACCATGCCAAAACCTCTCTGCACAAGAGCGGATATTAATCACTTCAAACTCTTTCCTGTTTAATAGAATGCATTACCTTAAGTTTCAGAGGGAGGAAAGTAATATTCTCAGTGATGAAAAACAGCTGGATATCATTAACAGCTTGAAAGTGGAGGTGGCACTTTCATCACTTCCACTTTCCCTTCCCTCCCTCCTCCCTTCTGTGTCCTTTTCAGAGCCATAGCTTTATTTTTCCCGTTCTGCCTTAACTGACCCCAAATTACTGCTTTCTGGCAAAATGAAGCTGGATTTTCTGAGTTTTCCTTCTATATTTTGTCAAGCACCTGGTTTCTTTACATACAGGGCAGGAAAAGGGAAGAAAAAGCTCCCCCTTTAACACGCTGAGTTTAACAATCCCTCTTTAATGCTTCCTAATTAAGGCACACTTCATACAAGATTGGCATCATTTATTTCTAGGCAAAGAGCCTAACTTAACACAGGTAGCTCTGTGTTGGAGTAATCTGCAATCCGTCTCTCCCCCGGGTGCATGGGGGGAGAGGGCGGGGGGGACGGGACGGGCGGCCGCCCCCGGTCCAGCTGCAGTGGGGATCACGGGGATGGCCGAGCGCTGGGGCTCCGGGCTACCTGGGCACGCTGCCAGCTGCCCTCCAGCCCAGACCCCTTTCCTCTCTGCAGGCAGCTTTTTCATCCAATCTCAAGAGCAGTCAAAAAAAACCCAGCAAGTCTAAGGGGATATATTCCTCTTGTCGTCCTAAATCTGTTCCTATGTCTTCCCTCCCGTGCTCCATTGGCAGGAAGAAGGACAGATAGAAATGGTTTTCACATGCTCTAGCCTTTCTCCTTACTGGTTTTCTATGTTTGTTTTTGCACATAAAGAAAGCCTGATGGTTTCTGAGAAATAAGGGGGGAAAAGGGGCTCTGCCTTTTGCAATAGCTGCTGTTTGTTGCTCTCCCCAGGTAGGAGATGTTATCAGGTAAAGAGGGATTTCTTTGGGGCAGTCCAATATATGAAGATCAGATTTTGCAGGATTAGCTCCAGCAGGAGCCAGAGTGCCATTACTGAGGATACATCTGGAAAAGGTTACAAAACTCAGAAGGATTGTCAGCCTGCTTCTTTTTGTTCCCTCATATAGTCAGGATCCAGTATTATCTGGGTATCATATTCAGTATCACACTAAAGATGAACTTTGCTGCTCTGCCATACTCCTTCACCCAACTCCCACGCTTTTCTCCTGATTACTGCTCATCCATTTGGCAACAGGGGACTCCACCGATCTTTATTCATGGGTTAGGAAGAGCCCTGGTCGCACTCCTAGATGGTCAATAAATGAGTTACAGCTGGTGGCATTTAATTATTTACAGCTGTATCCAAAATGTGTTTCAATGATACACCTGTGATTCTGGGGTGGAAGATAAAGCTCTTCATTAGGAAATTACTCATCCCAGCAGGGTGGGGGTGGATGTTTTTCATTGCTGCTAGCCTCTCTGTTGCTGTTAGCCTTTTAACTGGTGAGGAAAGTCATGATGTCTCATCGCTGCCCCGGGGACGGTGTATTTACCAAATGGAGGTAGGTGTATACCCTAAGGGGCACGGGCAATATACGGGATTTATTCCCTTCCTCCAGGGGACTACAGATGGTTTTCTGGCCATTGGTTCTTTGCTTTTCCGCTTTGTCCCTCCCTAGGGATCACTTTTCTACCTGATGAGATTGCTGTTGTTAACTTTAATTATTTTAATACAAGTTTCACAGTACTTAGAGTTCTGGATCAAAATTATTACTTCTAGGTGTGATTATATATACACAAATATTTTAAAGCTTCTAGTTTTCACCTTTTCAATCTTTTCTCTCTCTCTCTCTCTCTCAAGCTCATGAAGATAAAAATAATTCTGGTTTTCAAATCATACAGTGTTTAGATTGTTGGTTGTGGCAGCATATTTCTGTCCTCTAACTGGATTTTGGAAGACAGTTCTTAGATAGAAGGTCTGTTGAGTCTACTAGAGCTTATCTTCTCTTTATTTCTATGTACTTTTATTTCTATGTACTTTTTTTATTTCTATGTACATTTTTTCTCTATGTAGACTAGTGGGAATATGTCAGGAATATTGTACTTGAAGTTTATTATTTTTCCATTACCTCCCTTTCTTAAAAGAGAAACTTAAATTATAGTGCTTCATACAGTCGTAGTATGTCAAATAGCTCATTTTTATTTTCCTGACTCCCTATTTTCAATTAAATGGTATTTTCTGCTTTTCAGGATTTAAACTGTAACATGATGAATAATTGTTTTAATTGTAGTCTGGGTTGGGTTGGGTTTTTTTTTGTTTTTTTTTTGATGGAGGGAAGAGAATAAAGGGATTTATTATTGGAATGCAAGAAGTTCACAGACTACTCTAAAATCAAAATGTGAGTAGGTGGACGAATATGTAAAATCCTTGTAATTATTGTGCTTTCCAGACTGCATAGTGGGACCTGTATTATTTATAATCTATCACAGATCTATTGCATATTAACCGTGACAACCCATCAGCTCCAGATTAAGTTTTGAGCCAGAGTGTTTGTTTCCTTGCATGATCATTTTAGTTTCAAAATAACCTTCATTTTGTTTCTGCTGTTCCTGAGGGGGTTAATGAGCAATGCTTATATAAAATACCCCAAAGGCAGTTAAAAACCCAGAACTTAATTGCTGGTAAGAAACAATTTTTGATGAGAACATTGTTATTCCAAACCATGATTAGTCATTTAAAATCAGCCAAGTGATGTCTACGTAGCTCCTCCAGGATAAATATCATGTAGTGGGCTGTTGTTTGGGTCTCTAAATGTCTATGGGGTCTGATCAGGTCTTGTTTGCACATTAATAACACTTTCAAACACTGAAACTTCATCAGAGTGAGCAGGAATAACTGAAGAAGGTTTAAGGATGAGGGCCCATGCCTACATGTTGACCGGACCGTGACTATGTCTGAAGAGATGGCTTACTCCAGCAGTTACCAAGGCTATGAACTGGGATCAAGAGAAGACAGGATGCTTTCTCCTTATTTTCTTCAGTAGAAGGAGCAGTTTGGCAGTGCCCAAGGACATCTTTTTTATCCTTCCCATAATTAAACAATAGACAGTTAAGTGCAAACAGTGGGAATAAAAATTACTTGACTGTCCACTGGGGTTTTTAGTAGCTCAAGGGAAGCTGTTGCCAGAAAATCCTACACAGTGGCTGCTGGCACAAGACGTGCAATGTGGCTTGCCCAGCATGGGCAGCCCATGCCTGGGCTGCCGGAGACCTGGGGAGCTGCTGGCCGCAGCTGACCCTGGCGGCACTTCCCACCTCTTGGCAGCATTTTCCCAGTCGTCCTGGAGGCTTCATTATGCTCAGGAAAGCAGGTTGTGGGGGTGTCGCTGGGGTGTGTGCACTGTGTTTCACCATTTGCTTTACAAGTGTTGGTGGAGCAGTGTTGAGGACTGCTGGTGAGCGGATGATGACTATGAAATGAAGAAGCAGCCGTCAGTCCCTTGCTCCAGTCGCTCTTTCTGCCTGACATAGACTTCTCACCGCAGCGGTGCACGCATGATTTACCCTGTTGCTCCCCAAGCACAAGCCTCAAACAACTGCTACAAATTCTGCTCGTATCAGGCAATAGTTTTGTTCTTATATTAACTTGCACAGGGAAAACTTTCAACCCATCTTAGAGCAGCATTTATTTCAATGCTTGCTATGCATTTTGTAAATGCAGTGAGGAAGGATTTGAATGCACAATGTGTAATGTCTGACTGTATTTTGATTTTAAGAGAAGGAAAGCTATTGCCTTTAAATTCTGTAAGACACGTCAGTGCTTCTCAGACAATTTGTAAGCTCTTTTCTCCCCGCACTGAAACATGGCTGTGTCTTTTCTGTGGAATGAAGCTGGAGTTTAAAGCAAATGCATCAATTTGCTGGTACCTGCTACCGCATCTCAGTTTGAAATTGCGTGGAGCGTACAGCTCGGTATGCTGGGATATCAGTAAACGAAGTAACTCTCGTTTGAAATTGGTAGAGATCTTTGATAGTGCTTCATATAAACCCAAAAATGAATATGTGAAGTGCAAAATATAGCCCATGCTCTGGAAGTGCAAAATATAGCCCATGCTCTGGGTGGGTTATAGTCTACTTAAGCTGATTTTTGTATAAGTATTTAAAAAGAGAAGTATAAAACTTAGAGAAGATATCATAAAAGGGCTTTATGAGTTATGAATACTCAATGGCACCTTGATTTTGCAACTCAATAAAACTATCAATGCAAGTTGCCATTTGATAGCCTAAGAGCCTCATAAAAAAAAAAAAAAACAACGAAGGAATAGTTTATCACTATTTTATTTATAATTGAAACATGATTTAAGATGAATATATATCTGTAAATCAAAAGATGTCTAGTCATCACTTCTGTTGTATTTCCTCTTGTGTTTTTCCCACCTTTTAGTTGAAGGACAGGAAGGGATTTTAGCTTCCACTGACGGTGCATTTCTTCTTTGTCTTTTCAGGACAGGCAAGTGCAAAAAAATAACACCCAGGACAAAGTGCTGGATGTAATAGCTCTGATCCAGAGAAATGTCTCCATTCAGAAAAGGTGTTTAACTGTACTTTACTGTTATCCGTTTCAATAAGAAAGAAATAAGTGTGTGTTTCCAGAATAAGAAATCAACTTTGAACAATTTACATGCTTAATACTCCTCCCCAGTAGGGGCAGGAGGTCTGGGTTCCTTGATGAGTGAGAACAATGAATATGCAGATCCAGCACAGCAATCCTTTAAACAATCGTCCTTTTAGGAGACTTAGTAAAATATATAGAACCAATTTAAGTAGGGAAAACCTTGGTGTGTACCTCACATCACAGACTTTTTGAAATATAGAGGGCCTGAAGCAAAGTGATATCAGTGAATGTAAGGACAGGACAGCAAAACCTGAGTAAGAATTTTTCAGGGGGAAAAAAAAAAAAAAAAGAGTTTGAAAAAGTAATAAATGTTTCATTGCCTTCAATTTTAAAAGTAGTTTAATCAATAATGGGAAAGGTACCAAAAACTTCTGTAACTCAGTATTGATTTTTATGTTATATTTATCCTTTGAAAGGCACTAGCAGGTCATTACTGAATTAGATAGAAGAACCCTGAAAAGTTAAGGACTTTTACCACCCTCAAAAGCTACACATTTGCTACTCAAGGTCACAAGAACTGTTTATTTTTGGAAAACCATTAGCTCCACATAGTATGTAAGGAAGAACAGTTCTAGCTGCCAGACAACAAACCTGAAGTTTCTGTTACTGTCTGAGGGCTCATACACAGTACTTTCTGCTTGAAAAGAAAGGGTTTTTTTTTTTTCTACCCTAACATGATCACTTACTAAGTTCTATTATTTCAGTTTTTCAGTTAATCATTACCCAACTTCACATCATTAGCTGATTTATGACCATCCTTACTACAATTTTATGTTAAACCCATGGCATTTACGTGTTGGTATAAAAAAATTCTAGGCTAACCAGAGATGCTGTAAAAGAAAACATGCCAATCAAATACTGACCTGGTGACCAAAAATTCCCCCCTCCTCTGAGGAAACTTCATAACCTCTGCATTTGTGTGTGTGCTTTCAGGGCTTGGACCATTCGCTCATTGGTTTCCCATACAGACCCACCAGCCGAGGGACAATGTGCAGCCTCCTTGTAGCAGTAGCTATGTGGTTAACCCTTGCGAGACTGATTGTTCAGCACTAGGTATTGAATCCTGCTGGTTGCCTTCTCCAAACGAGGATGTTCTTGGATGCAAATATCATGTTCTCTAACCAAAACATACTGAAAGGTCTTCAAGCTACGGTGCGGAAAGTATTTTCTTTTGCGGCTGTGTCATGCCCCCAGTTTAGGTGCTCTGAAGTTTCACAGCTTTGACCCTGTTGCCCTGGGCCCCGGTTGTATTCAGCACAGAAAGTCACCGCTGGAGCGCAGTCGGGATCCGAGGTGATCTGAGTTAGCATCTGGACTTGCCCCACCTTCCCCTGCAGGGGGGCAATCTGGTTAGCAGAGGGAGACGGACCACGAGGCTGCTTACTTAGCTGGACACCAAAGTGTCTAAAGCAAGGTGGAATTAATGCGGACTTTTTTTTTTTAATTTATTTTTGGTAGCTTTTCTGACTCACTTAGTAGAGTTTCTTTACTGCTTCAAGGCACGGAAATATTTAAAAGCATTAATTTTGGAGTTCTGGACAACACAGGCAGTAGTGCAGTGCAATACCAGACCTTTAGCTAGGAAATAAGTGTGGTAGATGGTTAGGCTAGCCTCTAGAAGGACAACAGCCTAAGTAGTAACTTTATTCCTAGTGGTATTGACAATACAGATATGTCTTCATTTCTGGTGATGTAAAGAGTTTGGACATACTGTCTTTATTTCATCCATCAGCCGAAACGCTTTGCTATTGTGCAATATTTATTTGACATTTTATCTGTATTAGATTGCCAGCCAGCCTTCTGTTTAATTACACTTTAAATTTAAATGTATGGGTTTTTTTCAGAAAAAAAAATAATTCTCTATCCCTTTTTCTCTTTCAATAGCTTGTGTTCAGTTCAGTGCCAGTTTTTAATTTCCATCTCTGCTTCAAGGGTTTTTTTCCTTATATTTTCTATTGCTTCTTGGGGAAGAAGGTATCATCTTTGAATGTTAAATATACAGTAGGACATAAAGAACAAGGAAATCCCCAAATTAAGCCATCTGCCTAGTTCTGCTTTACACCTTTCCTTTCAGTTTTTCCTTTAATAGCCTACTAAATCATGATAAATTGCTCCAGATAACCCTTTTTCCTCAATACAGATCAAATGATTGTGTTGGGGGGAAAAAAAAAGACTTGTTTAGGGAATTCTAAATGTAAGCCTTGACATTTCATATTGTATTTACTAGAAATGCTGACTGCGCAAATGAGATTAAGAGGAATGTGCTGGAAAAGGCTGTGCAGCGTTGCAGTGGGCCAGACCCCTAACACTGCTTGGGCCTACCTGATAAGGTACCAGCAAATGGCTCCGGATGGATCCTGTGAATAAAGGAAGACTAAATTGGCTAAATTAATTCTGTGTTATGTGGGCACTTGTGAAGATTAAACCAAAAAAATAATCCTGCCACCAGTTCTTTACTCCCTATTTGTTCTTCACTTTACCAGGTGGAAGATGATCTGAATGTTAAATATAGCATGGTATCTATAATTTACTCAGTTGTTTTTATTTCAGTTTTTGGTGTCCTAGTTAATAGAAATGAAATATGGTGTAGAGGCTTTATTTGAGGAAAAATAATTACATTTCATTTGAACTTTTCCTGTAGATAAGGAATCATAAAAAGGACTTTGTGCTGAGTGTCTGCTTTAATAGTTCTATAAACTACAGTACAAGAAATAGAGTTACAGTGAACCTGAAACTCAGCCACGGCATCTTTTACGTTCTTTCTGTGTCTAATTGCTGTATTTTACATAGAATGTGCTGTGGGATTTTTTTCTGCTTTGGGGAAAAAATATGCTGTTTCTGCTCTTTTAATCAGAGAACTCTTTGCTATATCTTATGTGATTGACAGTTTTTACCAGACAAAATGGGGAAAATTTAATTTGTACAGTTTGACTTCTTATCAGTTTTGAAGGATGTGATTATTTCTGTTGATCTTTCCTAGAGATGCTAGGTCTTCAGATAGGGACGTTTAACCAGTAATTATTTCTGATAGGAAGAAATGGAAAATAAATGGACTGCTAGGTATTTGCTATTTACTTTGATGATATTCAGCCTTGTTCTAAATGTCTTGTCGTTATGTTTGCTAGATAAAGTAGCCTCTGTGTTTTGGCACCAAATTTTGCTATTCATTCTCTGTCATGCCTGGACTTGTGTCTGCAGTACCTTCCTCCATGTATACAATCCGAACGGTCAAAACAAGTAACAAATCGATTCAAAAGGATGCATTGAAATCTGTGGAAGATGTGGACACAAAAATGCTTTTCCTTACTGAAAGGAGAACCGAGTACATCAACACCAAAGACATTTTTTCCGTTAGTATTCTTCACTGAGTTTCCATTATTGCAAAGATGTTTTAGTGCTGGAAATAAGAAACTGCGCTAGTGTTGGAGCTGATTTATTCCGTATTTTCCTGTAAGATAAAATTGGCTTCTATAAATAAATAAAACTATACGTTCCAGTCTAATATATTTTTACTGTACATTGTAATCTCCTTAAGTACTATAATTCAGATGTTTCAAGAATGCACATTGAACGCTGGACACAATGGCTATTGCATTCTCATAAATATTCCTGTAAAGTATTTTAAGAATTGTCATACATCAAAACCGGTACTAGGTAGTTCTCAGTAAATGTTTTACTTGCGTTATGTGGATCTATATTGTTTTATGCAGAGTTACATGAATATGATAAATTCAGATATTTTCAGATGACTTAAAAAAAACTGTGAGAAAAGAGCAGTGAAAAAAGAAGGAGGTCTAAACCAGCTTGGATGCCCTGTTAGGAGCTGCTGCCCAGCATCACTTTTTTTAGCGGATGATTCTATATCAGCCAGCCCAGCTCTGCGGGGTGCTGAGTTTCCCAGCTGCTCCTACGCTCACTGGGAAGATGAAAGATGCCTGCACCTTACAGGATCAAACCCACAGATAGAAAGGAATAGCAGTATTTTCTCTGAGGCCTGTGGTTGAATGATTATGCTCTATGAACTATAAAAGTTTCATTTAAAATATAGTCAGGTGCTGGGTTTCTCCCCATACTAATTCAGGGGCAGCTTCTTGAACATACCAGACAATGTCAGCAGTTGTCTCATAACTTGTACTAAGAATGAAGATTGTATAGCATTGTCAGTTGAATTTGCTTTATTTGACTGATGAAGAAAACAGCGATGATGTTTTCTTGCGCAGTGCCCCTGATGTCAGGGCTGGGGTTACATCACGTGCGTAAGAGGTGGGGATCCAGCTCCCAGCTGCGCCACGTGTATGCTGTGCGGCTGTGGACCGGTCACGCGATGCTTGCTTCTGTGGCTCACCCCTTGAAGCGGGGAGAGCGGTAACGCTTTGCTACTGGCAGAGGATAGTGTGGGAATGTGTTGGCTTTGATGCTGTCCTCTTGGAGGACAGCTGCTTAAGTTCTCAAAAATAATTTTCTTAGCGTGTTTTGTTAGAAAAGTAACTATTTCATTATCCCAGCTCAGGATTAATGGAGCTGCTTGATGAGTCTGGTAGGCTGGGTTGTGAGAGAGGGAAAGACAAGTTTTCCTGGTGTTCCTTTGGCTTACGGCTTCTCAGCTTTACCGAGAGACTCAGCAGTGCAGCGTTGACCTCAAGAGAGGGCTACTAAGCATGTTTGCACTTGGTAATTTTCCTGCACCTAGCGAAGGACTGATGATATCAGCACATCTGCTCAGCACAGGAGCTGTGGCATGTGGATGTTGATGAAGCTTACATAAAGCTAACCACTGCACCACTAGAAAGATGAGGATGTCAGCCTGAGATTCCTCATTTGCTGTACCTGCTGGATCCATTGCCTGTCTGTAGATCTAAATTTCTTTTATGCAATGACATGATCAAGATGTGTTATGTCATATTCCAGAAATTTAACCCCTTTGTTTTCATTAGGATTTGGAGTGGAAAGCTTTTGCTAAATGGCAACTTTAGTAGTGCAAGCATATATCTGCAACTGCCTTAGCATTAGCTGGGTACAGTTGATAGATTTATTAATACCCGCTGCAGTCTCAGATGCTGAGAACACAAACACTGTAGACATTATAAGCACAGGAAGTCAATTCCCAGAAGACAAAATGTTGGTTTCTCTGCAATTAGATAGAGTTGCACAAGACAATAATGAGTGTACTTTCTGTATCCTCTTTTACCTAATCTTCAGGCCATTATGCAAACATCGCAACGATCGCCTCATCAGGTTTCTCTAGGCACTTGCACCATCTTCTATCTATCTTTCCAGACCAGTCTATCTTTTCAGGATGTAGGAGCATGTATTTGGGCACTTGTTGAAATGCTGCTTGACTTTAGACACCTTCAGGAGCCATATGGTCTGCTCTGCAGCATCACCTGAATTACTCTCTTGGGCTTCAATTCCTTTAAATGACCTTGACCAAGTAAATCTCTGGACCTCTTGTAGACCCTTTCCAATTCAAGAAATCTTTTACCAATACGTACTTGGGTCCTGCAGCTCATTGTGGACAGTGAAATGAAAAAGGGAGCGGCACCGGCTGTTTGGCACGGTGAGGGAAGCGAGGGTTGCGCTGCTGCACTCAGAGTGTGGGAAAAGCCCTCAGCCCAAACCCGGGCAGCCTGCCTTTGCTCAGCAGGAGCCTTTCCCCAGGGACCTTCTTCACTCATATATTAGAATATATAAGAAGTCAAGCTGTGGGTACCGCCCGGTAGCTTAGTAAGTTACTGGTGTCATCTCCCCACCTTGTTCCCCCGGCAATACATGAACAAACCTAAACGCCTGTTGTCTGATCAGAAGGAAAGGAGAGGGGGCGAAAAAAAGAAAGCCTGACCCTGCTTCTGTTTGTTTCCTATTTGAAGCGAGCAGCAGGAGGGCTGAAAGGAAAAAGAAGCCCGAGGGAGAGCCCGCTGCCGGCCGGGCAGGGTGAGCCGGGAGAGGGAAGGTGCCTGGGCGAGCCGGGACGGGCGATGGCGGCACATCCCTGCAGGGAACGGGCAGCAGCTCGGGAAGAAAGTGAAGCTTTCTGGGGTTTGACCAACTTCTGAGTCTCAAACTAGTGATAACTATGGCTTTAGAAATGCTGTTGCTCAAGCCTAGGCTGGCAGCTTCGTGGATTCTATTAGGGTATGAATGTGGGAGAGGACAAAGGACATCCCCTCCGGATCCATAGGGTCAGGAAAAAGTTTTTTACTGAGTAGCAAAAGAGACCATTACAAAGGAGATGTAGGACTTGTTTCTAATTTTATGTTGGAATCGTTTCCACTGCTCAAACAGTGGGGTAGAGCCTTAATATTTTTATTATTATTATTTTTCCAGCCATTTGGAACCACACCGTATGATTTTTCAAACCTAGCCAAGTATAAAAGGCGCTGTAACATGTAACAGTGCAATTCCAAACTTTTCACAGGGGAACATATCTGCTATTTTCAGAAATCTCTCATGTCAGATTTCGCTTTTGTTTTAGGATCGGAGCATTGCCTCCAAAAAGCCCCTTTTGTACGAGCGGGCTGGTGCAGCTTGTGACAGGGGCTGGTGCCGATGCAACGCCGGTCTTCTGCTTTCTCCTGCAGGGCTGCGAAGGGGCGAGCTGCGCGGGTCTCGCTGGGCAGCGACAGCTCGGACCCTCTGGCGCGGTGGACAAGGGCCCGCGGCTGCGGACGCTGCCCACGGCCCCGCTCCGGCCCTTTCAGCTGCTCAAAGCCTCGCAGAAAAGGAAACGGGGCTCTCAAGGGGGGGTGCTGGGGGTGCTGGGCTTGGGCGCCTGGGCGCCGGCTGAACGATTGGGGCGGTGAAAGGAAAATGAAGGCAACAGCTGTTAAGGTGGGATAGGGATTTTTTTCCTTTTAAACCAAAATACAGCCGTTGTATGCAAACAATAAAAGAAGGGAGCCTTCTTAATGTCAGCTTGTCTAAAATAAGCCTTCCAACTACAAGTTGTGCTGTTATGTTTGCTTGATTATGCGCTGACGCCTGGATATTTTGCAGCTAACATCTAAATATCAAACACACTAATTATCTTCCAGAAATATACAGTTTTTCATTTGATTTATTTAGCAGGCATTACCTTCAGGACATTTTTGGTTCAATAAAATTAAGTGGCTGCAGAAATTTCATTTGGCAGGTTTCTTTTCTCTTTATGCCTGCCTCATTCTGGTTAAAGAGCTGTCTTTTAACTGTTATCTCTCTTACTTGGATTTAGTTCAGAGGGTTTTAAGAGGGTCATCACAATGCAGCAAATTATATAGCTTTAAAATTTACCATACCAGCAACTTTAAAAGAAAAAGCAAGTATAAATAATTATTAAATGTACTTATTATTTGCTTCATTCAAAACGGGGAAACCTATACAGCTTAGTATATTTAGTCAGACATAGTAAGTTAGACTAAGAATTACCTGTACCATTTTTGACTATACCTGTTTGTACATTTCTTATAGTTTCAACACCATAATGTATTTCTTATTGTTTTAACACATGAATTCAATGTATGTGAGTGTACAGCTCCACTGGGACCAGCTACAAGCTATCATTAAACTGGATTGCCTGTTATATTTGTGTACATGCCCCCCCCCCATCTACCATACCAAACAGCCTGCTTACAGGGTAGGTAAACACCAGGTAAATCTATCAATATTTTCCTATCAGATGAAAATAAAACCAAAACAGATATGAGCAACCATCTTGTGGTTCATATCATGAATATTCCCTTTGTAGGTAGTTTTTCCTTGCTAAATTTGGTGACTTAGCTGCAGTTGAACACCACCACAGCAACTGCAAAACTCCATAAACTGCAAGGTGAGACGCAATAGAAAAACATTACATGTGAGAAGTCCGTACATTGCTCCAATATAATTTGAGACTAATTTGTACTGCTGTTGCTTTCAAAATCTGTCATGGTGATAAATCTGAGAAATGCGTAGCAGGTTGTAACTGCTCCCCTGTCCACAGCACTTGTGCTCTTGGCTCCTCCTCTTCCCCTTCCTCCTCTTCCTCCTCCTGGAAGACGCAGGCCACTGTTCCAGTCCTCAGTTAACGCAGTTGTTCTTTGTACGGAACGGCTGAAACCTTTGAAAAGGGCTTTGGGATTAACCTGTTAGAAATTCTGTACTACTGCCATGTGGGAATAAATGTAACCTGATGCCTAAGAGGTACCTTTTAAAGGAATATCTGGGGTTTTACCAGCATCTTATCCTGTCAAAGCTGATGGGTAAGACTAAGTCATATAGATTTAGTGCTATCAGTGCATCTTTCTGCAGTGTTCAGAATTAGCGCAGCAGATCAGGTCACCTTACCTTTTTTTTAAAAAAAATGAATCAAAAAAGAAGGAAAAAAAATAAGCAATGGGGTTTTCAGTGATGGTGTGATATTTGGAGCCTTAATCTAGATTGTATCTCTTCCTCCAGCATATGCAGGGTCTTAATCTGCTGCAGACTTTTCATTTCTGATTTTTTAAATGGTGGCAAACCAAAGATAATATGCTACAATATATTAGACCAAGAAAGCACAGCCACTCTCTTCCCCCTGTGAGCTGAGCTTGTTTCCCATGTCCAGTCTTAGCCATAAAATGCATAAAATACTTAGGGCTCAGAAGCAGTTTTCCTGCTTGCAGGTGATAGCTGAGAAAGTCTTTATTCTGTTGACTGGCAGTTCACTGGGCGTTGTGTAGCTGGGATGTTTCAGCACATTATCTACTGACACTCTGTAATATTAGTCAAACTCAATTTTTTTTTTTTTATGTTTACAAAGCCTGAGTTTACTAAGTAAAATAATTACTTTGCACTACGCAGCTTTTACAAAATTCTAGTGAAATCAGGTGGGTTTTTTTGTTTCATTTCCCTAAACACAGGACAAAGTCACCAGAGGACGTGGCCGCGCCGCTGCTGGTGCCGCTGGTCGGGAGCGCGGAGCCGCAGCCAGCAGCTGCTGCAAGTGAAGTCGGGCGTATTTCTGATAGGGGCTTTTTTTTGTGTCTCCAGTGTACAACATGTCTGGAGCAAAACAGAAGAGGTAACGAAAAACCAGTCTTTCTGCAACATTTCTTTTAAATGAGAGGCAGCTGGACAACCAGGCTGTAGACTGCTTTTTTTTTTTCCCCCTTGAAGAGATAACAAAACAAAAATACAGTTGTTCCTAATCTTACTTTCCCACTTTTCTACCTCACGATAGATCTGTGACAGAACTGAATACAGAAAAAAGTATCGTGCCTGGGGGGACTGTTAATAGATGAGGACAGCTACAAGTAAAGGAGTTTGGCATCATTATGCTGTCAGTATTTCTTTGACCTGACATGTTCAGGGAAAATGATTTATTGTTATCATTTCTTAATAAGCAAACACTTGCACTTATGGCATTGGTAACACAAAAAACAGCACCAAGAAGTTGTACACACGGACCCCCACTACTCCCACCTCACTCTGTTCTCCGTTCCCAGTCACTGCAAGTGGACATCAATAAATTGGGGTATTTCACACCTATGCTCCTTGAAGCAGCAGCCTCTCCAATAACAGGAATATAATTTAGTCTTAAGGTAGGACTTATCTGATTAAAAGTAGGTGGCTTGTTTTTCTACATGCAAAGGGAGTCACTTTTAGGGTGAAATGTTTTATTTTACAAGAGACATTAACACAGCATGCTGGCTCCTCTCCATATTAAAAGAGGACCCAAAATGAGTAGTCCAGATATAGACTTCAGCCGTGTAACTATGTAAGCTTAGGTGAGATAAACATCACCTTTAATGTCACTAGCTTGCTTTATTTAAAAAATGTCCTACCCAACCTTCTGTTTTTCAGTTGCACGTTACCTGTTTCTGTCCATTTCTCAGCCTTCCCGTTGCTGCCTCTGTGAGAAAGCGCATGCAGCTTCCTGCACAAACCCGCGTGGTCTCTTGCCTCTCACTGCTCTGGGGGTGCAGCACGGCCTGGTCACGGACTCCTGTGGCTGAAGGTAGGCTCAGATGACCATTTCAGAAATGGCAGCAGCAGTTAAAGACGCTACCGCAGTTTTTGTTCCTTCAGCAGCAGCGTACGCTACCCTTAGGTGACTTCCCAGTCCATTGCGGGGTTGTAACCTCAGCTGGACGTGACAGCTGAAACTGGTGCAGCCATCCCACACCACCTGCCCCAACACGGGTTTTCTGCTGCCCTTGTCCATAGTTCTGGTCATCCTCTTACCTTGTATGAAGTGTAAATATGCCCTTAGTCATGAACTAATATGTTTGTGAACACAGATCCTGTGGAGCCTGGAAGATATTCATTGCACCTTCATTAACATTTTATGTGAGAATATGTCCAAAATCCATTTTACCTCTTGGTAGAATGTTTATGTTGGTTCATGTCTGAGAAACATAACCCTCAAACTAATGAACTCAATTACGCTGTGCACCCAGTCAGGTAGGGGGAAAAAAAAAAAAAAAAGAAGAAAATAAGGTCAATGTGATGAGAGAGAGAGAGAATAAGGCTGTTTAATATTAATATTATTGAAAGCAGATGCAAACACTCTACTGTTACATGCTGGAAAAATCAATGTATTCATTCTTTCAGCTGATGTCTCCTGCCTCATATTTTGTTTAGTAAGTAACCAGTCATATTTGGTAAGAAAGAAGTGGGATTTGTTAGTCCTGAAGTAATGAACAGCCATGCAGCTAACACCCCAACAGCAAACTGCCCGAGTTCACTACTCTCTGACCAGGCTCTTTTAGATATTCCACAGGAGGAGGGTTTAATGTTTTAATACCTAATTTACTTATTTGAAGATATTTGACATCATTACATGGGATTTTGATACAGCAGAATGATACAGCGCTGTACTGAAATCACAACATAAGAATAATATAAGCAATTGCAATATATAGCTGAATCACAATATGAAGGGGATTCTTATACGTTCACCATCGTGATCCTGGGCATCCCCAATTGCTGGGAAAGAATATGTGGCTTGAAGCCAGCTCAAGCCCGTTGCTCTCTTCAAAGTTTGTTTTGTTGATTGCTCAGTTTTTATACTCTGTGTTGGGCTGAGCCATGCAGACACTTACCTCATGCTGGTCTGAGTGGCTCAGGGAGACCTTCACGCTTTTCTGAATAACACAGGCAAGGCCATTTACACATCCCATTGACCCACGTGACTGATACAGCCATTTATCTACAATAAAGGCCACCCTCTGGTCCCCTTGGTGTTGGGATGAGCCCATCTTCCTTTGCAATACCTGTGGTCACTCCCTGTATTCTTCCCTGAACTTCAAGAGCGCATCGTCGTTGCCCATCTCCTCTGAGCCTTCTTCCACTGTAGGGGTGTGTTGGGCAGTCACACAAACCTGGGACAGTGGAGAGAAACGTTTCAGGAGCAGATAGATAGTCTGAGCTCTTCATTCAACAGATGACAACGTTAGGAAATCACAAGATGAAAATACTCTTTATCTGTCAAGCTGAAGTTAGCATTGAACTTGGTCTACGGTACAAACACTTGGAACAGCCACACGACTGTACCAGACAGACGACATGAGAAAATGAGGAGTAAACAAGAAAGTGGGTGGCAGGGGAAGGAGAATTAAACTTTACCAGAAATGTAATACCAAGAACAAAAGGCAAGCTAAATATTTCGAGAAACTAACAACGTTTCCTTGGTAGTAAATGTTATAATGCCAACTGAATGTTTTCATTTTTAGGGAGCAAGAAGTGTCAATGAAGACAGCTTCCAGTCATGTCCCTATTGACCGCAGATCATCTTTAATACTGTAGCAGCAAATTAGTATGAAGTGATGTTTTTATAGGCTCTTGTTTGCTCTTTTCTACAATGTGATACATTCACAACTTTGTTCTTTTTATCCAGATGTATTTAATTTACAAACAGAAGGGGGAGGGGGGGAGGAAAGAAAGAAACCTGAGAGACTTTGCTGAATAGCACATTAGCACAAAGCATGGTTGCTATTTCTATCTATCTTTGATGTTCATTCACGCTCCCCCACCCCCACACTCTTGCTGTGAGATTTTTGTGGGAGAGCATCAAACGAAAGGAAACACAACTCTGCAGCAGTCCTTGGGCTCTTACTTTGGGGGAGGCCCCTGGACAGCTGGGGTCCGGGAAACACACAAGGTCAGAGGCCAACGCATGCCAGGTTTTGCACACCTCTGACACTGCCAGGCAGTGACGGCAGCCCTGGGACAGGCTGAATAGCTTGCTTCTCTTTCTCCCTCTCCTTGGTCTCCCAGAAGCCATGCACTTTTCTGAGACAGGTCTGTCTTGGCTGATAGAACTAGCGCACCAGCTTATCTATATGCTATCTGACCCTTTTTCATTGGCTTTAGGAAGAGTTAGAGATGTGAACAAAGTCACTGGTGCCACTGTGACAATAAGGGACAACGACTAGTCACAAAGCTTGCTATGGCAGCTAATTTCTGTGTACTTCCTAAGATACAGGTTTTTCAATATAACTACTGGGAGAAAGATATGCTAACATTCGGTAATTTTGAAGTTTGTCAATACAACAAGAAAACAAACTGGTATAATTGGAGAAAACTAGAAAGCTAAAAACTGAATGGGGTTTAATGTGATAAATCTTGTTAGGCCTTCCAAACAAGAAGGTAAGAAAATCTATTTGTAATTGTGGTCTTATATAACTGTTGTGCACGATCAATACTACATTTCTATAATGTTTTCAGTTTGAGAAGATGCTCTTCTCTCAAATTTCCCCACTGTCTTTTTTTGAGCGGTGTATTTTTAACCATGAAGGACAACCTCTACCAATAAAAAGTTAATCACAATGCCTTGAATACAGTATTTCATTTAAATAACTACACAAAGGAAACAACATATTTTACTCTTGATGTTCCTCACCGTCATCTAACTCTTTTCACAGCTGAATACTGAATATTGTGAATAAAAATAGCAACTGGCTGTAGTTTCTCACACCTTCTGTTACTAAAAATCTTAGTCTGCCAAAACATTCGTACTAAACTGGATCCTCTCTTCTTCAGCGGGACCCACACACGCAGTTGTAGAACTGAGCTCCAAAACACTCTCTTCTGGTCAGGCACAGAAAAAAGTCAGCTGTAAGGCATTATACAGGCACTATCAGATGTTCAGATGTCTTTAATGATAACACGCTGCACTTGGGTCAGCATGCTTTCAAAAGGGGTAGTTCAGATTGGTTGCCCCAAAAGCAGAGAGAGGGAAGCAGAGGCTCTGAGAGGTGACCAAGACCACGAGAGGAACCGGTGTCCGAGGTGGTGCTGGGATTTCTGAATCCTAATGGAACAGCATGAGCGGTGACCTCTTCCCATAAGAAATTGGCACGACATACTTAATAAACCTACCTAGATTACACACGTGCATATCTGTCACGGCAGGTCTTCAGCATCAGACCAGTGACCTGCAGGAGGCCAGCAAGGCCTTTACTTGCAACTGGCAAAGGCAGGAGAAACATGTGGCAGCTGAAAATCGAACGACTTGATAAAGATCTGCATATCTGCAGAAGTTAGAAAAAACCAGACAAGATAAAATTCTTCTCTGGGAGACAGTAAGTTATTCCTCTGGATAAGGAACAGGTCCCTCGTTTGTCAGGGCAGAGAATTTTTTTTCAAGGCAGTTTCTCTCCTAGAACAAATTTGTGAGCTGGAAAAAGAGCAAATTGGTTATCTTTCACTTCCAGTTTTAAGGAACAGCTTTGAAAACTACTGGGAAACATTTACACACTCTGCATTTATTGCTGTAGTAAACTTGCTTTCATTTTTAAAGCCAGGCAACACCATGTGGGAATTTCACACACTTGGTGATTTTTATAGCTCATGAAAACATCTGTATTTCCCTCCTTGGTGGATAGACGATTCATGTCACAACCAGAATACACTGAAATAGCTTAGCCATATTTAGCATAACATCCTGCTATTCCTCTGTTGTCATTGGTATGATTATGTCTCTTTCCTGGGGTTTATGTGCTCCGTTCTCCTGAAGGACTGCACTTTCCAAAGTGCATATCTACGGCTACATCCAGCCGGTGGTGTGGAGCTGCGGAATCGTGTAGCCTGATGGCGACGAGGCTGCAGCTGCTCTGTGCCCCCCAGTCAGAGCAGCAGCAGGGCGGAACACGCGTTCCCCATAGGCACACGTACGCACAGGGGGGCAAAACGCAAGTATGGATACACACAGCTGGGCACACAGATCCACGTGGACAGACACACTCGGTGTTTGCATGACCCCAAACGGCACCAGCAGTCTCGCCCCGATCCCCTCTCCAGCGGATCAGGATGGAGGTCTGTCAGGGGCAGCACGCGCACGCGTGCCCAAGGCGGATCCCCCGGCAGCGGGGCTCAGGCCCAGGCTCCCTCCAGGGGCTGCCCCGGCCCCTCGCCCCCCCAGCTGCTGGCACCTGGCAGCCAAGCGCAGCTGTACACGCTTCCATTTTCCTCCAAAGACTTCTCAGCCTCCTTGCTGGAGGCAGGGTATCCACCCACCCTGACCTACAAGGACTGAACGTGTACAGCTTGGAGCCTAATAATCTGATTTTCCATTACCCCGGTAGTGCAAATCAGCCTCTGGCAGTCTTGTCGAAGTATTAAGGAATCTCTCAATCCTTTTTCTTTGATCCACATCTCTTCTGCAGTAGTTTTCCTATACTGCAAGTTACACCATAGAACGCTGACGGGTTTTTGCTAAGCATGTAAAAAAACCCCTAAGGCAGCAGGTTCCTGAGGGGAGAGAGCTGATGCACTGGGATCTAATTTAAAAGATCCGGAATTTCCCTTTGTAGGCATCCAAGGTCTGACCAGCCACCAAGATGTGCTTGCCTCTGACCCTCTGGCATACAGGGTCTTTCCAAAATCTGCTACCAACAGTTAAGACACAGTCAATGCCAGTTTGCAACGGGAGCGACTGGGCTACTGGGAAGTCGCATCAGAAAAATAAGAAAGCCCAAGACATCCACCCCACTCCCCCCAAAAGCCCTGTTCTGGAAGGCACTATTTTCTCTACCCCTTTTCTCAAGCAGATCATATCCCGTGCAGTTCCATTTGATTCCCAGTGAGGAGTATATTTGAAGAGAGCGGCAGGACACAGCCGCGCTCCGAGATCAGCGACCCGAGTGACTGCAGGGAGTCTCAGCATTGCCATTGATCCACGTAGATTGGGAAGACAAGGAGAAGGAAAAATAACTATTGCTTCTCAGTTCTAGATATCGAAAACATAGCAGGGATTTGAAATAGTCAACCTCTCACAAGAACAGAATTCCTACTAAGGATTTGTTAGAAAAAACAGACGCTGTAAAGAAGTCACAAATGGTAGGGCTTTGCACCTGAGTCCCACTGGAGGGGGGAAAAAAATTCCAAATTTAAGGATTAAGTAGCAACCTAGGAAAGAGCCAGTCAAAAAAGCACATTGATACACCTAACCCATTCTCTGCTTTTCTAAACGATTAGACTGGGGGGGGGATCACTTGAAGTTCTACATGAACAGCGGCTCTGGCACTGCGATACAAATTGCATCAGCCGCTATTCCAGATGGAATAACATCTCAGAATAGCGTTTCAATTACGAAGAGTATTTTTCATGACAGATCCTGCATGCACACAGCTGTTCAACACTCACACAGTTGTCTTTAAAAGTTCATACATCTATTTGGATTTTTTCACTTCCAAGAGCCTGCTTCATTTGCAGAAGTGTTGCTGGAGAGAAGGCAATGCTCACAAGGTGAGCGTTTGCACCAAGAACTCTTACACACCCGAAAGTTAGTAATTTGGAAAAATTTTGCTATTAGATAACTTCAGTCAAGGAACCATCAAATACTTGGGGAGCCTCCTTGGCCAAAGCAGGATATATTTCATCTTGGACTAGAACTGGAAGCCAATCAACCAGGAAAACATGACAAAACCACTGCCACATGCCTAAACTTCTTTTTTAAAACACTTCCAAAAAAATGAAGCTTTCAGTCAAAAATCAAGTAGCACCTGGGTTGCATGTCTTTCATTCAGAGGCTTTCTGGTTTTGTTTCTAAAGCAGCAACAGAATGGTGTTTACTCCTTTTTTAAGCAAGACTAGCAAGAGAGCCTTTGTTAGCTTCAACAAGATCACTATAGTTCATGAATAAAGGACAATTAATTTGTTAAAATCTTAAAACCGAACTTGTAAATCAACAAATATGTGCAAGGTTTTAAGTCTTGCCTAACTGGAAATAAATTATCTGCAGAGTAGAGTTTTTATCTTTTTTTTTTTTTTTTTTTAATCAAAACACTACTGTTTTCTAGAGAGAGAATATTTTGTAAAATACAGTGTTACTCCTGCAAGAGGCTTTTATGGGCCTGCCCTGGTTTTTACTGTCAAACTAGAACATGTCATAGTCACAGACTCGCTATAGAAAAATTAACATAGCCCCTTTCCCCAACAACTTTACAAGGTTTCCACAAACGCCAGGTAACCCATTTAATACCTAACGATTTGAGTCCAGCTGTTAGGTGAAACTCCTTACCTAAGTCACCTCCTTCCAAGAAGTGTATTTACCATCAGAGAGGGTGCAATTAAAGAATATACAGTACTTACCCAGCACTATGGGTCATCTTGACTGATCAGAAGTAGCAGCACTTAATTCCTGGAACACTTACCAGACCACAAGACGAATCCTCTCTTTAAGTGCCACAGGCTTAAGACATGGTGCAGTACTGTCAAAACCAAGCAATTCTTATGAATAAATCAATTAGTTTTATGCGATTGCTTCAGGTAGATCCTCCTCCTCATGACTTTGGGGAAACAACAACAAAAAAGAAGTGGCCACGGTCAGTTGTTAGATCTAGTGTCTTTTGGCTTTGGGTGGTCTGCATTAGCATAATATATTTTACAGGTACCTTAACATATTTAAACTTTTTTTAAAGCTTTGAAAATACTTTTAGAAAATTAAAAGTTTCAATTGCACTGATTCCTAAAGAGAAAGAATTAAATGCTTGATTAGAATACAAACCTATCCTGAAATTTTTATAAATTCAATTTAGCAAAAGGAACGAAAGACTCAAGTTCTTACACATTTGCTGACAAAAGCTCAAAACCAAAGTTGCAGTAGGTTTGTTAGACCAGAATGTGTTTAATGACCAAAACCGTATGTGAACAAGACACAGCTGTAGCACAGCTACGGAGCTTTCAAGTTTTCGATTATGGTGAGCCGATACAGTCAAGACAATTGAGAAGCCATACTAATATAAAGAAATTGCCAGCATACTGATTTATGCATTTCAAATTCTCCACCCTCTTGCAGAGCAGTGCCTTTCTGTAAGAGGTTATAGCAGAAGATGGACTTTTGTAATCCAGATACTCGACATTACTGAGGGTAAGCAGGAATGCCTGCAATCAAGACTACAAACAAAAGCTGATCATCTGCTACCGTAGGTAAAGCTACTCCTTTAGTAACAGCTTTCCCCTCAAAAACAAGAGAGAAGCGATGAGCTCAACCTCACACGCTGAACGTCCCACGTCCTGTTTCTACCCCAGACGCTGCACAGAATAGCCGTCGTCTAAATGGGACTCCTGCTTACACAAGCTGTCCGCATCCACAGGGACAGGATTTGGACCCCAGTTCAATGTTCAGCAGTTGCCCAATGAGAATCGTATTGATCACCAAGAAGAAAGCCCCCAAAAGCCCTGAAACAAATTTGCTATAGCTAAGGGTTCAAGTGGAAGACCAGAAACAATCGGACTATGAAAGCAAAAGGCTGTATTTTTTAAATGTTTCCTACTACATACAAGAACAAATGCAGGATGTGATGTTTGCTTAGTTTTATTAATTTATTTTTGCAGGAATCTGCAACTCGGAGTATGCACTTTCTGGAGGTACCATGCATGCATAGCCTCTGAATGCTTTTATACAATTTCATCTCTTAGTAATAAGTTCATTCACAGCATACACAAATCTAGAATGTAGACACCATATATACAGGATTAAACAAGATCGTGTCTTCTTTTTTAATGAAAAAATTTAACAGGGTTTCACACAGCAGGAAATATGGATTAGATACACTGGTGCCACCATAAATAAATAAGTTTCAAGAACACAGTTTTTTAAAATCGGTTTCAAAGGTACTGAAAATCCAGGATTATAATATTGCATTAACTCCATTGATTTCTGATTATTCAAAACCAAGAAAAATATTCGCATTAATATTTATGGACATAAACAGCAATGAAAGCCCCAAACTGAAGAAATCTGGCAAAATTCAGTCACGGCTAGCTTCATATAATATTGACATTTTGAAACGAAACAAATGCAGCAGCACATAGAGACAGTACTGACTATGAGATGTGATATCTGTGCATGTCTTCTTTCTCTATGGGATTTAGAGTCACTGTAGTACAGAGCACGTAAATTCTGTGGTACCAAACAAGCTGATGAATTGTTTATGTCCAAACGTCCACTTCTCGTCAGGATAGTCATTTTTCACATTCTAGGGTATACCACTGAATTTTAAAACAGAAACTATCATCCTGATGACAAGCTTGTTCTTAACATATTTAATATTCTCACATTCTTTTTTAAAACATTCTTTATTGTTTTTATTTTGTTTTGTCCCCATTTCAACTCAAGTATTTTTATTTCAGTTTCAAGGGGGTTTACAATCAATATTAAATGTAAAAGCATTTAGAAATTGAAATGAGAGATGTATAACTGGGACAGATAAAGTAACCGGAAGAAAGTTTTTCTTTTTAAAAAAAAAAGTGATTTAGTAGCATATCATAACCAGAAAGTACTGAGACCAGCTCTTTTAAGAATTATTACACCTTTTCACCACACCTCCCATTTTTCAAGGGAAACACACACATACCACAGACACACGGATACACAATTCAATCTAAGACTACATTTTACAAAGTACTTCCTTTTGCTTCACTTCCCACCCCTTTCCTCTTCACCCAAACAAGACTAATAATTACATCAAATTAAAAGTAGATCCAAAGTTCAGGATTTCTTTTGGTTTACTATGATCTGAATCATTTTCCACAAGCCCCACTCTAAATAAACTTTTAAGGAACTACAGTAGTATTCTATAATTAAAGGGAATTCATCTTAATAGCACAGTAAATATAAAATAAGCTTTATAAAATTTCAGTGAACAGTGAAATAATTTTGAATATCTGAATGTCCAAGTCAGTTACAAACTCTACCACTCTAGTAGCACGGTCGAGGGAAAGCTCAGTCATTAAGGAGAAAAAAGAAAAACACAAGTAGTGCATTAACTCAACACAATGGCATCAGCATCCCACCATTCACACACACACACACATTTTATACAATACAGTGCATTTTGTATGCCAGCTGACATTAGGGTTTTACGTGCATTCAATAAATATTACATAAACCAATCTTTTTGGCATAATCTACAATTCTGTTGGGGTGTGAACAGCGTCACCTGCTTTCAGAAGGAAAATGGATCTTCCAATATTCAAAATACAATTTACATTCTAACAAACTAAAAATATTCAAGCACCATGTAAAGTCTTCACTATTAATGATTGAGTATGGGCATTTACAAGTAAAAAAATACATCAGAAGGTTGTTGGTTTTTTTTTGTACAAGCAACAAATGAGAGCAATTGAAAAACTGGAGGGAAATTATCGGTAGAAATTAATTTGCAATTTAACAGCACTCAGCCTTCCAAAAAGTCTCTTGCTGACACAGCAGCTTTCCTTCTCTTCCTCTGGTGAAGCTACGACTAAGATTAGCAAGTTTCCATTTATAGTTATTACAGTTCAGGGAATTATTGGACTGCATGCATTTCCCCCCGCCCCCCCCCCCCCGCCTTCAAAAGTAGCATCTATTCTGCCTGAAACTGGCACAACTCTATGGATGCATGACACACCTACTCTCATTTGCTGACTGCCATTTCAGTTGCTATCATTTTGTAATTCCAGCAAAAACAAATCCTTCTAGAACTTCAACAGAAGTACAAATGAACAGAAAATTGAAATAATACAAAGGCAAAGGCATCAGAATAGAAAAGTCGTGAAGTTACTGGTATTGCTTTGAGTAATTCATTATATATCTGATAACAGCAATGGTACTGCTTATCCTAGGTATAATGCTTCTGCTCTTCTGTTTTCTAGTTACCTCAGTTTTGTCAGACTGTCCACTTACATGAACAAAATTAATATTTCCCTTCTAACTTCATTTGACAGTAATTTTTTTACCCCTTTCCACATGTGATGAGCTCCCCACACAGTAATATAAAAAGGGAGGGGGACGGAGGGGAAGGGAGGGGACCTAGCTCTGATGCCTTTGACTTTGTTTTGCTCATCAGTGGTGCACACTGATTGCTGGAGATCTCTTAGCTTATTTAAAATTATGCTGAAGATTTAATTAGTGCAAGAACATACTGAAAAATGCCAGACAAAATATTGGTTCCTCATCTAAGATCACAGTTTCTTTTTTACTGTTATCTTTATAAACTGCAGGGCGAGAAGACACCAGATTGAGCAACGCAGTCAAGATGAGTTTTCCTCCACCCACCCCTTACAAACGCTGCTTGATTTTAAATAAGGATTCAGACACATGATTGTTCTACCACAGCTTAACATGTTATCACACATCAAGTGAATTGTGGTAATTGACCATATGGATGTGGCTGCCATGAGCTAAGAACAGTTTAAAACGAAGTAGTTTAAATCCTTCTGGTAAGGTTTAGCTAGCACATTTTGCCTCACAGTTGCAAAGTCAATTACCATAACTCAGCTGACATGCTTGGTTGCGTCTCTGAATCTTGACAAAGTTATACCATAAAAACTCAAATGCACTGTACCAGCTTTTGACCAGTACACAAGAACATCCTACTCAGTCGCACAGTTGTGTAACACAATCATTCAGCTGCCCAAACCCAAGTTCGGTTTCACAAGTATTGAGTGCTTTATTACAGCAACCTGAAACATTCAAACAAACTGAACATCACCTTTATAATACAGTGTATCATATGCATAAAAGTACCAGTATGATTTTCAGTTGCAAGTCTTGTATTCTTTAACCTATGGCAAATATTTCCTGACCAAAATAAAAAGAATGCAGTGTGAAATTTTTCAGGATCTGGCATCTGCTATTTTATACAGGCTGGTTTATTAACAATGTGCAAATAAACCTTTACTGAAGAGCTAATTGAATAATTATCTTTCAGCTAACTTTGAACTGGGGCACAAAGTACCTTCTGTGCTGTAAACATCATGAATTCTTCACAAATTGGAAGCTGAAAAGGCCTAAGGAACTGGGTACAAACTCTTCTCATACACAACCACGGCTGAGCTCAAGTCTTCAGAACAGAATTTGGAGTAGTCTGTGTTTGGCATATGTCCCTGTGCTGCTACAGAGCACAGGCTTAGAAGATTGTTGTATATAAAAGCATACTTTTAGCTTTGAAACACGACAGCCTAATGAAAGCATGCAGCAGTATTTTCATCTGTAATATGGTAGAATTCATTCTTAGTTTATTACCAGTGTTGACACAGCCAGGTGAGCACTGTACAAGCAAAAGGGATTGTAAAAAATTACCTCTGATTAAACTCTCTGTAACACTCATACAGTATCTCATTTAGTCACCTTAGGTTACTATTTCAAACAGCAATTTTTTGTAGACATAAGTTACCCTGAAAAAAAGCAGCAATTACAAATACCCTTCTCCTTGTTTTTTTATACATTGCAAAATTTATCGTTGCATTTACCTGTCTCCTTTTTCAGTAGCTTACAATCTAGAAGCACAGGGAGCCTTTGTTTTCCAGCTAGCTGTGGCCAGGTTAAGTCAGCTCTGGCTCTTCAGTTTTTCTGGTTAAGTGTAACATTTCACACCATTACTAAGAGTCCTATAATTTTTTAAAAAAAAAAACCCAAAACAAAACAGTATATTTTTTTTTTTTTTAGAGCCACTAAGCAGTAACTATAACCACAGGACTAAACACCAGTAGTTATTTGCTTTCCTGTATACATTCTTCCCAAAATTAATCCTTTTACATTTTCAGGTTTCATTTTCTGCTTTGCTCACTGCAATGGGATAAGAATTTCACCCTTAATTTATTTATTTTTAGTGTAGCACAAGCAGAAACATCTTAACACATTACTCCCACCCCTTGCAATATGAAGATTGTTGACTGGCAAAGGCCGGGCAGATGGACTGAAAGGTTCCCCATGTTTCCTTCTCCTACAGCTGTCAGCTTGAGAGCCTGTTTTCAACCCAATGCAGCCCCTTCCTGATTTTCAGGTGTATCGTGGCATTTCACACTGCTCACAGCGATTTAGTGCTGGGTGATTTAGAAAGGTGCAGCTATCACAATTCCATGGAGCCCCTTCAAAGTCTTCATCTCTTGGCTGAGTCCGTGTAGTCTGTTTGGAGCTGTTTTGATGCTCTAAAAAAAGCCAAAGGAAAACATTTTTACTTATTTCAGAAGAGAAGCATGATAGGCAAGATCATACTACTGGTTTGTCACTTCGTTAAACATTCTATCTTAAAATGAACATGGAAACCTTTCCACTTAAGTAACATTAAAGGTCTTTTGCTAAAGCACTTCTAATTCAGTTTGTGAAACCTGAATATTGGAAGTATTTAACTTCTGTAAAGAGTCCCTTAACCATACTACATCAACAACAAAAAGAGCAGTCACCACTCTTAGGTCACTGATACTGCTAAACGTTTAATAGCTTAAAACGTACTGAAAAGTTTGCTACTGGCACTGCAACACCATCCTGTTAAGGAATGACTTCATAGGTTTACATACCGCAGTCTATTACCAAATTCTAAATTCCAATAACCCTACTTTACCTGAACTGAAAGACTTCTTCTAACTTAGTTCCTTCAAACAGTCTGACAGATTAATATATTTTCAGCATCTTTTTCTAGCACTTATCCAGGCTGAAGAAAATACAATATAAAAATAAAATGGTAGGCCTGGTTCAAAACAAGATGATTGTTTTTCTTCCTCATGGCTTTGCAGCAGGGATGTGTGTATGTGAAGCAGCACTTAAGTCTGTTTTCATTTATAAAATCAGTATGTATGCAAATCATACATTAGGTATCATCCCACAGAAAGACTCGCTTTTCTGGTGTCTCTGACCACCACATCAAGACCTCAGGTTATCTACTAAAAGTGACAAATACTCCCAGGATGTGGAAACACAACATTTTACAAACTGTTAATATTTGAAACAACATTAGCACACACACCTAGAAGGTAAGGTTAAGATACCCATCTGCTAAACAAACATCTGTAGAACAGCTTAATTAAAAGAGAACTTACATTGTAAAAAAGGACTGCAATTCGTAATTCAAAGTGCACACATTGCTGTCATCTGCTAAGAAATCTAGCAGATGGCCAATGACAAAATTAGTGCAAATAGTGCTTAGGTTTGTCTTCACAGACATACTTAAAAGTAATCTTCTTGCTTAGATATAAACCTTCTCCAGTCCAGAAGTTGTGTAGTGACATTAACAGTGCTTGGCCTCAACAAATTCCTTCTAAGCAAGCAAGTAGTGTGGGCACTAGACTGCATGCATGTTGACTAGCCAGATGGCAGCACAGAGCAGACCCTTGTCTGCCCATGCCGGTCTGTCTGCCCATGCCTTCAACAGGTGAATATTAAGGAAATGAAATTTTTTAAGGAAAAAAATCATTTTGATGACTCCATGTTAACAGCTAATCTCAGAATACAGTACACCAACCCTAAAACTGATTTCTAGTAAGTTGACAGACAAAACGGGGAAACTAGTCATAAAACTCATACAAATCCTTACAAGACACTATCTTTCCAATTGCCAAATAAAATCACTTATTTCACACAAGTTTTGCACATTATTTTGCTTTGAAATAATAAATCAAATAGGCTAGTGTAATTAAGAGAATCTCTTCAAACATTACGAAGTAGCAGTGCCTTAAATCAACCGCACGACCATGGCAATTTAACAAGAATCCAGGCAGCTGCCTTCAAGCCACTGCTCACCTGCTGCTACTGTCTTTCCTGGACACTACCACCTATGCAGGGAACACATCCCAGTACTGGGGTTTTTTTTGAACCACGAGCAGTAGTTCTGGGCCTTCTCTTTCTTTTAAATTTCCACATACTAAGCATTTCATTGCATCAAAGGGTAAAATACTTCCTTCAAAACAGGGGGTAAAATTTCCTTATATGAATTCAAAGTTCAACTGCAAAAACCTTTATGAAGTGCTTATCAGCAACTAGAACTTAATTACAAAATTTGGATTTTCAAGTAGACTATATGATTATTGATTCAGAAGAGTGACTTTTCCACTAATAATTTTAGTACATGCTAGTTACAGTAAGAGGAGACACAATATTATAAATCTTATCACAGATAACACTTTCAGAGAAAAGACCACTGTTTTCTCTATATCAGAGCACAGGATCCTAGACTGGCTATTTCAGCAGAAAGATACGAAGCGTTTAAAAACTTTCACTAGCATCTGAAACCATTCTTTTAACAGATTTCAGGACGAAAAAAAAAAGTCCAAAAGCACCTGAGACAAATGGTAGGATTCTGCTCCCAAATCACCACTGAACGTAGTGGAGTTGAGAGAGCTACTGGGCTACACGGCCACTAGGTGTCTACTAACGGTGAGCTGAGTCACTCTGGGACGTACTGCCCGAGTCTCCACTGGGCAAAAAGTGAGACTAAAGACATGGCTCCTGTGCTAACACAAAACTTAAGTGTCCTCAGCTGGATATGAATCCTAGATACTATGCAATTAGCATAGAATATTTTAGAAACCAGTAATGAACTTGTGCAAGTGGGACACGGTTATCTCTTTAGACTGATGTGAGGAGACTTGTTCTGTCTTGATCCTTAAAATGTCTGAAGCTCTTGCTGTGCTGAAACTTCAGGGCTACTGTGAAATTCATACTCTGCACAAAAAATAGGTAAAGTGTGACCAGTCAAGTTAAAATATAATTAAAAATATAAATGCAAATTTTAAAAAGCTGCTGTGACCAATTAAACTTGCCTAGAAGAACCCAACTAAACTATAAAATCCTAACAATACATATTGTAAGACAGCTAAACAAACCTGACAGAGCTTATAACCTAGAAGTATTTTAAAAAAACATCATTAGGAAGCTCAAGTTAATACATAAAAGTTTGTGTATTTACAAACAACATATTAACAGAACATTAATTTGCAACAACCTGTCTGAGGAAAACAAGTTGTAGCCAGGATTGCTGCACTTACATAAAAATGTTCTGTTTTGGTTTATATACAGAGAAAAGTTATAATAATTAGAATTGCTTCCTGTCATCACAGGGGTTTTTCAAAAAAGGGGGGGGGGGGGGGGGGGGAGGAAGCTTTCTCAATGCAGATTAGGTAACTTGATGCTTGTTTGTTGACCTACCCTTTTTATATGGCTTTGGTGGCACAACAGGACCAGGCTCTATGTTATCATAGAAGTTACACGTGGCTTTCGGATCAAAGTTCCCTGTCAGAAAAGAAAAGTAAGAAAGCGTTAACTCCAAGGTTATTTACATACCTATGCTAGTGATATGAACATCTAGAGGCTTCAGATTTTATACATCTTTTTATTATGACATTATATGTTAGTTTTTTCCTGAGTAGTCTTTTGTCACATTTTTTTTTTGTGTTGATTCTAGTAATTTTTAGCAGGCCAATCCTATATTGAAGAATCAACTCCAGCTCAATGTTCTGTACTGCTTTAAAAATATGTGAAAACGTAAATCTTTCTGTAGGACCCATTCTTGGTAAAAAAGGAAGACTATGCATATTTAACCTATTTGATTGTATTTATGTCAAGTTTCTGTTGCAGAAAGAGGATTTTTAAAGACCTAAGTAGATTTCTGTTTGCCAACTTCTTGGTTGCAACCTGTAGTTCTGTTCTGTATTACTTGGTCAGAGCCTTTGTCAGCAAAAATTTAAAAACTTAAGTAAAGAACCTTCACTAAGGAGTATTTTATTTTTTTTTTTTTTAAGTTTGCTCTTGACAAAGTCACTTTTAAGTCACCACTTTCTTGGTAATGTAACTTAACTTGGCCAACAGAAATATTAGCAAGTCAAGTTTATCAGGTTGCAACTGAAAAAGACAGCTTTTAGAGATAAGTGGATATTGATAATCAAAATTAAACTTTAAAGAGTCCAAGTATCCACATTTAAGCACATACTATATTAGAGTCATAGAATCATCTAGGTTGGAAAAGATCCTTAAGATCATCAAGTCCAACCATAAACCTGACACTGCCAAGTCCACTACTAAACCATGTCCCTAAGCACTACATGTCTTCTAAATACCTCCAGGATGGGGACTCCACCACTTCCCTGGGCAGCCTGTTCTGGTGCCTGACAACCGTTTCAGTGAAGAAGGTTTTCCTAATATCCAACCTAAACTTACCCTGGTGCAACTTGAGGCCATTTCCTCTTCTATCGCTTGTTACTTGGGAGAAGAGACCGACCCCCACCTCGCTACAGCCTCCTTTCAGGTAGTTGTAGAGAGCTACAAGGTCTCCCCTCAGCCTCCTTTTCTCCAGACTAAACAACCCCAGTTCCCTCAGCCACTCCTCATAAGACTTGTGCTCCAGACCCTTCACCAGCTTTGCTGCCCTTCTTTGGACACGCTCCAGCACCTCGATGTCCTTCTTGTAGTGAGGGGCCCAAAACTGAACACAGTATTCGAGGTACAGCTTCACCAGTGCTGAGTACAGGAGGACAATCACTTCTCTAGTCCCGCTGGCCACACTATTTCTGATGTAAGGCAGGATGCTATTGGTCTTCTTGGCCACCTGGGCACACTGCTGGCTCGTATTCAGCCAGCTGTTGACCAACACCCCCAGGTCCTTTTCTGCCAGGCAGCTCTCCAGTCACTCTTTCCCAAGCCTGTAGCGTTGCATGGGGTTGTTGTGACCCAAGTGCAGGACCCGGCACTAAGCCTTGTTGAACCTCATACAGCTGGCCTTGGCCCATTGATCCAGACTGTCCAGATCCCTCTGTAGAGCCTTTCTACCCTCAAGCAGATCAACACTCCTGCCCAGCTTGGTGTCATCTGCAACACTCCCGTCCATATTTAAATTATGTTTTCAAAAAAACTATCAATTCTATACCTCTAGATTGAAGGAGATCAACTTCTTTCAGTGTACAGTCAACATTTATCTGGAGCTGTCTGTTCAGGCTTCTCAATCTGGTCATTTCCTCAGGCTAGAAAGAAACAACCCAAAATAGTAATTGTGGGGTAGTCAGTATCTGATCTGACATAGAAAGAACATTGCTATAACTCTGTTAAGAGCTTTATTAGAAACCGAGTGGTTTTATAGATAAGCCACTGAAAAAAGTAGCCAAGATTACACTGTCTGTCCCATCCCCCCTACCCAGTTTATTCCCTCAAAAAACATTCTTCTACTGGCATCTGAGGAAGCAAACAAACCAAACCAACAAAAATGAACAAGTTACTTAATATTAAAATTCATGAATAAGACGACATAGCTCAAGTTTATAAAACCATACACCTTATAAAATTCTGTATAAATTGATGACTTTCTACATGAGTTTACATCAAGATGATCAGGAAACAGAATACGAGCGGCAATTCACATTAATTATTACTTGATTATAACGAAATAAGGTCAGAAGTTTATTTGCATCACCCCAAGGAGATCCAACATGCCAAACCTTCTAGCCCAGTATATTTAAATCATCAATGTTGCAAGACAGTAATTATTCTTAACAGAATAATCAGTTATTTGAGTCCATATATTTGCATATCATTAAGAAACCCTAAATTACATTAAGAACATTAAAAAATGTTCTTAATGCTAGCAGCAGTGACTACTAACATGTATGTAGGAATAACTATCCTATCCTAGGATACATTCCAGCATCAGAGTGTCACAAAATCACAGAATGTTTGAGGTTGGAAGGGACCTCTGGAGGTCATCTGGCCGAGCCCCTCTGCCCAGACAGCAGACAGCTTTTGAATATCTCCAAGGATGAAGACTCCACAACCACTTGGGGCAACCTGTGCCAGTGCTCAGTCAACCACACAGTAAAAAAGTGGTTCCTAATGTTCAGAGGGACTCTCCTGTGTTTCAGTTCGTGCCCATCGCCTCTGGTCCTGTCACTGGGCATCAGTGGAAAGAGCCTGGCTTCATCCTCTTTGCACCCTCCCTTCAAGTATTTATATACATTGATAAGATCCTCCCTGAGCCTTTTTTTGCAGGCTGAACAGTTCTAGCTCTCTCAGCCTTTCTTCATAGGAGAGATGCTCCAATCCCTTAATCACGTTTGTGGCCCTTCACTGGACTCTCCAGTGTGACCATGTCTCTCTCGTACTGGGAAGCCCACTCCTGGACACCATACTTCAAGTGTGGCCTCACCAGTGCTGAATAAAGGGGAAGGGTAACCTCTCTCCCTTTGCTGGCAACACTCCTAATGCAGCCCGGGATATCATTAGCCGCCTTTGCCACATTGCTGGCTCATATTCAGCTTGGTCTCCACCAGGACCACCAGGGCCTTTTCTGCAAAACTGCTTTCCAGCTGGTTGGCCCCCAGCTTATACAGGTGCATGGGGTTGTTCCTCCCCAAGTGCAGGACTTACTACTTCCCCTTGCTGAATGGCATGAGGTTCCTGCTAGCCCATTTCTCTAGCAAAAATTGTTGAGGTCCCTCTCAGTGGCAGCACAGCTCTCCTAGTTTTGCGTTATCAGCAAACCTGTGAAGGGCACACTCTGCCCCATCACCCAGATCATTAAGGAAGATGTTAAACAGGATTAGACCCAGTATTGACCCCTGCGGTACACCGCTAGTTACTAGCCTCCAACCTGACTTTGTGCCACTGATTACCACTCTCTTGGCCTGGCTGTTCAGCCAGTTTTCAATCTACCTCACTGTCTGCTTATCCAGCCCATACTTCATCAGCTTCTCTATGAAGATCTCACCGGAGGCAATGTTGAAAGCGTTACTGAAGTCTACGTAGACAATAACCACTGCTCTCCCCTCATCTACCAGGTCAGTCTCTTCATCCTAGAACTTTATCAAATTGGTCAAGCTTTACTTCCTCTTGGTGAATCCATGCTGATTACTGCTGATGACTTTCTTGTCCTTCACGTGCCTGGAAATGGTCTCCAGGATTAGCTCCTTCATCGCTTTCCCAGGGATCAAGGTGAGGCTGACCAGCTTTTTGTCCCTTCTTGAAGACAGGAGTGACATTTGTGCTCCTCTAGTCTTTGGGCATTTCTCCCAAACACCATAATCTATCAAAGATTATCTAGCATGGCCTCGCAATGACATCTGCCAGCTCCCTCACCACTCGTGGGTGCATCGCATCCAGGACCATGAACTCATGTATGTCCACTTTGCTTAACTATTCCCCGACCTGATCCTCTTGTACCTCATATACCTTCCTTGCTCCACACTCTTCCCTGAGGTCTGTGGGACTCGGGATTCCTGAACGCCTGTAAAGACTGAGGCAAACAAAGCATTCAGTATCTCAGCCTTTTCCATGTCCTATGTAACCAGGTCTCACTGAGCCATGGGCCCACATTTTCGCTAGCCTTCCTTTTGTCACCTACGTACTAATAGAAGCCCTTCTTTTTGTCTTTGACATCCCGTGACAGATTCAACTCCAGTTGGGCTTTGGCTTTCCTAACCTCATCCTTGCACACTCAGACAGTGCCTCTATATTCCTCCCAGGAACACACCTGCCAAATGCTGCCCTGAGACAGGCAAGACATACAGCAGCCATACTAGCTAAGCAGCTAACAGCCCCTACTATGCCCTCCAGCCTACATCTGTGTGCAGCTTACTGTGAGTAAGTCTGAACTGATTTGACTAACAACTGCACAAAGTGGAAGTTATTTTGCAGTCAGATTAATTCTCTTATCAGAGCCATACAGATGTTTGGGCTAGAGTCACTTGCAAGTGGCAGTCACACAGATAGGAAGAATCAATGAGGAAAAGAGGAGAGAGATATGCCAATTATTTGAGCCAACACCACCACTGAAAAGTTACTTGGCACATCCTCCACATACCAAATGGGAAACAGATTGTCTAGGAGATGTAACTACTCAAATAACAAAATACCACAATATAACAAAGTACCTTTTAAAAAAAAAACGTGAAACTTTGCTGCATGAACACTAAGCTGTATATGGCTTAGGCTCTTTAAATAGACTTGGACATACACTTTTATAGGTTGTTAGGAAAGTAACTATCTTTTCAGTTCTGGGGTCCAGAAAAGCATATGTATACAAGTTTCAGAAATTCTGTTGCGAACAATAAGGAAGGTGGACACATATCTGTTCCTTTACAAGAACTTCACAAGAATTAAAAGAACTGCCTTACGACAAGCCAAGAACTTACAAAAAATCATCTCCAAAGATTGAAGATTTTATACCCCAAAATATTTTTTTGTATAATACTTTAGTTCATGAAAACACAAAAAATAAATTTGTATCTTGAATTAAAATACTAACAAATTGCTTACTGTTGGAATTGCAGTTGTACAGCTAACTCTTCGAAGCCGCCTCTGCATTAGATCATGCTCCATACCGTTGACTTCGGCTTTCAGGCGTTCGAGCTCGTCTTTCTCAAGCTTCAGTTCCTTTGCTAATCTCTCCATCCTTGCTCGTTGATGTAACAGCAAGGCTGATGTTTTACATGGAAGAAATAGTTACTAACACACAAAACCCTGTAAAACTAAATTCTTAACTTATGCATAAGATTCATGAGTGACCTTTCTGGAAAAAAAAAGTGATCATAAACATGCAGCCAAATATCAGTGTGAAGATGCTTTCATGCCAAATGAACTACAATTTAGAACAAAGTTCTTCCAGAATAAAAACACATTTTAGACAGTAACTTGAAGTTGATATTACCATTTTGGTCAAAGCTTCTTTTTTTGCATTTGGTCTTTCTCGTCTCAAAAATACAAAGGCACCTGTACAAGGAGACAGCTTCTCAGGATGAAACAGCAACCTAGTTATATTAATATTGTACTGACAAAAAAAAAAAATAAATACCAGAGGTAAGATCAGAAGGTAAAACACACTTCACATCTGCTGCTCAATAGGAGCTGACACACTAGCCTTGAGACATTAGCCAAATGTCAGTCCTGAACTGTTTTTTTTCACTGCTATTACAGATTATGCTATAATAACTTTAAGTAGTTCTAAGCTTTTCGGAGAGTACTGTAATTCTCAGCCCTAAGTTCCCCAGTGCTCAAAGGCAAAACTATAGAACAGACTAGAGAATCCAGAAAAAAAAAAGTAGGGACAGCTCAAGTGCTTCAGAGTCTTTAATTCTACTATAGAGCTGATTCACTGTCTTCTAACCTCTCCGCTGTTACTTCTTCTCTCATATTTTTGTCACGGTACTGAAATTTATGACTCTCGGTCACAAGCTGATGTTGGGCTCCCAGAGCAGCCAAAGAAAGAATTCTGACTAGCTAGAAAATAACATTCAGTTTCTGCAGGAAGAGTGCTTCTCAGTATCTCATCATGATGCAAAACTGACCAAGTTAATTAGTGTGATGCTTACCACTTTCTGATCTGGCTGTTTTTACCTGATTAAAGTCTACTAGGACAGAAAAATATAAAATAAATTTGCTGTGGGTATTCAGACAAGCACACTGCTCATATAACAATGTTCCAGCAACCTGTTCAAATGTGCGAAGACATTGTAGAATCCGCAAAATGCTATTTCATACAAAGCACCAGCCAGCACCTGCCCTTTTCTTCACCCCTATCGAACACAGGCAAAGAAAAAACACATAATATCTCAAGAATATTTGCATACTAACTAAAAAAAAAGTTAGAAAAATATGTAACAATATGACACTTAATTGGGGGGATTAAAAAAAAACAGTCAGGAGCATAAAAATGACAGTGTTTTTTATCAGATATCAGTATTCTGTGCAAAAAAGTAGCACTACACTTTGGATTTTGTATGGATCCACCAATTCATGGCCACAGAATAAACACTGAAAATCCTATCCAAGAATAACATCAGATGTTTTTATAATACAGGCACTAGTATTGCTGAACTCTTTTCTACTTTTTGAAGTAGCAGAAGTCATCCAAGTAGAGTTTAAGAGATCGCAAAATTTAAAAAAAATTAAAAAAAGTACAGATACCAGGCTCTATGATTTTCCGCTATTACTATCAAACCCTGTCTTTGTATGACTCCTCCAAATTAACATCTGATATGACTACGTTACATAGCTTCACATTATACTCCAGTACAACTCATCAAACATGACTCATGCTACAAAGAAACAGTGGAAGTACAGACACCAGAATGCATTTTTGGTGACACTTTACATAGTGGTTCATATTCAAAAGAACATTAAATAAACTTGTTGCCTATATTAAGCTGTTAAATAGACTCTTCTTTAGGACTCCTTTGTGGTAGTAAAGAATATAACGTTTATTATTCTACAACTTATTTCTATCAAGAGTTCAGAGTGCAGCAATACCAAAGGCTATAATAAAGTCCCAGCCATGGTAGGTATTGCCACAAGAGCAGATGCCCCCAAAAGCATATACTAACTAGTTTTATTAGTTTTGTTTTCCAAATACACAAAATCTAATCAAAGACACAAAGGCAAAGCCAGATTTATACATTTCAGAATGTGTTTTTCTCAGGTATGTGAAACTACTTATAGTTTTCTCACATAACTGACAATCTTTAATGAAGCTGTAATAGGAACACTACCAAACAAAGCATATGGCCTAGGAGTTACAGACCTACTAGCATTCGTTCTTCTAAATAAGATTTCTAATTGGGTCCACCAGGTACAGAACAGCTCTTTGTTGATGAGTTAGAATAACTCAAAAGACACAAAGCAAAATAAGAAATCAAGAACTACAGGGCAGCATTATAACCGATACTTCAGCTCTCTCAAGTGAAAGGAAGGCTAGAAGGAGCACTGGAGGAGCAGACGCTCTTTTCCAAACACAAACCCAGAAACAAAGCACATTCATTAAATAATTGCTGTGATTATCATTCTGTCACTACCCCAAATGATTCGTTGGAATGCTTGCAGACTGATTCATTTGCTCAATTTTAAATGTTTCAAATCTATAAAGTAGATTACTCTGAAAAAAGCAGTTTTCAGCTAAAGGTTAGATTTCATGATTTCATCTTTTTTTTTTTTTAACTAAATTACTTAATTCTTCATTTATACATAGCTTTAAGACTATGTTCTATCCCTATGCAGCAGAACACACATCCTAAAATTTGTCTGCCAATCTCTTCCTTCTCTTTGAAAACTCTAAGTGGAAGAAGTGAACTTTTAATTAATTTCTTCAAAATAATTATTTTAACACCTTTCAAAACAAAAATGATTTGTATTGACACCCAAAGTAATTTTAGCTGCAATCCTACCTCTCTCCCCTCTTTCACTCAATGCTCTTCAATCTAAACCAAATAAATTGCATTCAAATTCCCTACAGAAGGTTAATGCTTCTGGTTTTATAAAGCACCTGAGTACAGAACAAGCACACAAAAAAAAAATCCACATGTAAATTTATGACACAGTTCTTCAGCGTAGAATTTACAAAACAAGCACACAGTAAATGAACAAACCACTTACTCTTTAGTTGCAGTGTTTTCTTTTAAGAAATTCACCTAACATCAAAAGCACAGCAACTTTAAGAACCTCAGAAATTCTTTATGTATTAGACTGAAATTTGACAAAATTTTTTAAAAATCAGAACAAACTCTCTCAGATGTTTGGTGCAATTTCTATTCTTCTCTGTACAGGTTCAAAAATTCTCACTTAGTAAGTAGCAAAATCAAGCTGGAAATGCATTTTACAATAATACAATTTGTAGGATGAAACATTTACCTTGAGTGTAAGCATAGTCATCTGATCCAGAACTAGAACTTCTCTGATACTTATGGCTTCCTTTTTCTCCTCCAGATCCTGGGATTACAGAAATAGGCTGAATAGGTTCTGGTGCTGCAGAATGCTCTTCTTGGTCCACTAAATTTAAAAGATTCTCAGTCGGTGCTCGACCTACTGTGATTTTAAAAATGGTTGGGTTTGGCTGAGATACCATTACCCGAGGAGACTGTGTTGGTGCACCCGTAGGTCCAGTTGGTTGAGTGTAGGTAATATATACTGGATTAACACTAAATGGAGGTTTGGGTTGACCCGACATACCTCTTGATGGAGAGCTTGAAGGAGGAGTAGTGGCTGCATACAGTGGGTGCTGGTTTCGTTGAGATGGTTGATTACTTATTGGTGAAGGACTTCGGTTCAATGCAGTCCCAGGTCTTTGCGGTGGCTCAACTGTAATTTCTATTTTATTCATGGAACCTTTGGATAAACTAGGTCCAGCAAAAGGAGGAAGATACGATACAGAGTGACCGCCTTGTTTTTGAAAAGTCTGGGATGCTTGCTGATATGGATGGGGTGGGACAGTTGAAGGACTAGGAGGCATGAAAACATGTGAACTCTGATGACCCAACTGAGGAGGCTGAACTTGGTGTTGAGGAGAGCCAAAGGGAGAGGGACACTGGGATGCCGGTGGTGATCGAAAAGCTGACTGAGGGATCTGGGGTTGTTTAGGAGAATACTGAGAAGGCTGATAGTTCTGTTGATGTGGATACACAGGTAGAGGACGGGGAGTATAATGTGGAACTGGGCCCTGTGGCGATGAATGCCACTGTGTATTCTGAGGAGTCTGTCGTCCTGAAGAACTTTGAGATGTTTGCCTTATATAAATAGAGCCAGGAGTCCCATAAAGATTGCTTGGAATCTGTGGAAGAATTTGTAGAGCTCTGGGTACACTCTGTCCAGAGGGGAGGTTTTGTGATACTGTAACAGTAATGGGATTTGTACTGTACCGAGGTATGTGCATATACGTGGGAGGGGGGCCTTGCATAGCAGACGTGTTCATTCCTGGTTGTATGGAAGATGGCTGTGGAGGTGGCTGTGGAGGAGGAGTAGCTGCATTTCTATTCTGGTCATTCATGAAAAATGGATTGTAACTAGGAGAAGCTGCCACAACAGCGGGAGCAGAATGTGGTTCTTGAACTAAGCATATCAGCTGTTTACCTGCTGTGCGTTGTGGATCAATATGTCCATCGCTTGAACTGTGTACCAGTGTACGACCACCATTAAGTTGAGCTCCATCCCCTGCATGATAGCTGGTATGAGGATGAATACCCAGATTAATGTGCAAAAGGCTATTTCTATTCATTCGGGTGTCATCAGGGCTGTGGTACTCCATATATAAGTATTTGTTGCTCTCCTGTGCGAGGGCTCGACAACAGGCATCTAGGTTGTTGTTGTTCTAGGAGTAAGAATGGACACCTATTATTGTCAAATAGCAAAAGAAAAAGCTACTGCTCAGCGTTCAACAAGCATTCAACTGAGCTGCAGTTCAAGCCTAGCTTGAGCATAACTAGGAATAATACTTCACAGACATGAATTTTGAAATAAAGCTAATACCTACCAGGTCACAGTATGCATGTAGTACATAGCTCACATTGCACCTAGCAAAATGCTATGGTAACACTAGCTACAGTATGACCTACTAAAAAAATCAAGTCCAGTTTTGGGGAAAGCAATGCTTAGAACTCTTGGCATCTTCTGCAAGGAACAGGTATGTACAATTAACTACTTCTAATAACAACACAAATAAAATTAAACTAGGTCAAAATTGCAAACTCTGGAAAGTTGAAACAAAAACGCAGATGACATTTTAACGTTTACCTGAGTGTTTACTGCTTTCACCTTTATTTCGCTGTTTACCTGAGTATTTCTCTTTACCTGGAAGTTCAAAAGCCCAACAACATTTTAAACCAGCTTCTCTTGGTAGAACAGAATTTAGCGCCTTAAAAATGAAGTCAGAATAAGTATTGCTTGAAAAAGTACTGGTAATTCCATAAAGCACCTTACAATTCTGACATAATTTCAACTGCCTTTAAGAATTTCAGGCTCAAGGCTAAAAAAAGGTTTATTCATACATCAGTGAGGAAACCAAATAACCCCTGTAAATGTTTGATTTGTTCTGTGGTACCAGCAGCTGAAACTATACAGACAATAAATTATGACTCAAAAGTATAATGGGGAATTCCCTTTCCCTTCTTCCCCCCTCCACTCATTTTAGCTTAATCTGGCCTTGTAAGAAGAATGACATGAATGATAGCTTTTCCAAAAGAGTAAAATCACTAGAAAGCATTCCAGATTGTGATTTTTTTCTCCCCAGTTTCTCATACAACAGCCTGTATCAGCTGTGGTTCAGTTTTCAATTTAAAGAGTAGTTAAAGAAAAAAAATTCACTTTAAGTTAAGTTCAACTATATCTGGTCCTCAGCACCTAACTTTGTTACATGTGATCCAAGACTAGTACCTTCTGGGACATACAGCACCTCCCACCAGCACAAGTGTATACATATTTATATATACACACATACACCCCCACCTTCCTTAGTGTGTTAAGATTACCATTCTAAGGAATATACATTAATAATGGTTTCACTTTATTTTAAACACTATCACTACCTAAAGCTTGTATACATATTTGTCTTGGTTTCAGCTGGGATAGAATTAATTTTCTTCCTAGTAGCTGGTATAGTGCTATGTTTTGGATTTAGTACAAAAATAATGTTGATAACACACTTATGTTTTAGTTGTTGATAAGTAGTGCTTACACTAATAAAGGACTTTTCAGCTTCCCATGCTCTGCCAGGTGCACAAGAAGCTGGGAGGGGGCACAGCCAGGACAGCTGACCCAGACCAGCCACAGGGCTATGCCATACCATGACGTCATGCTCAGTATACAAGCTGTGGGGAGTTGGCCTGGGGGCAGTGACCACTGCTTGGAGACTGGCTGGGTATCGGTTGGCAGCTGGTGAGCAATTGCATCATTCATTACTTACTTTATATAGTATTATTATTACTGTTTTACTTTATTTCAATTATTAAACTGTTCTTATCTCAACCCACGAGTTTTCTCACTTTTACTCTTCCAATTCTCTTCCGCATCCCACCCAGGGGGAGTGAGTGAGCAGCTGCGTGGTGCTTAGTTACTGGCTAGGGTTAAACCACGACGATATTAATACTCATTTGGCCTTGCGATACAATTTTCTACAGCCTATCCAGTTGGTTGAAAAGTCACAGTTACATTTCTTTTCTAAAGGACTGATACCTAGTCAGTCTTAATACTAAAAGGAAGATAACTTTCCCAAAATTTCATATGATTTCACTATCAGACAAACACACATATTCAGCATCCTCTCAGATGAAGACTTATCACTGAACATGACAGAAGACAGAGGAGTCCAGCACTTAATTATGTATGGCTCTCACTCTATGGATACTTCTGACTACTTCCCCTTCATGCCAAGCTCCCCTTCTAGACCCCAACGGTCAATGGGAATATCCAGACGTATCACAGAAAAATTTAAAACCAGAACACATGGGAACCAGACCTTGTAATAATAACCAGCGCCACAGTGCCAAGACAGCAGTCTCAAAAAAGTTAACTGCTACCATCAGCCACTTGATGTCTAAACAGGACTTCATCAGGGTGGAGGTAGAGAGAATGTAGATAGGACAAGCCCTAGTCTGATTTTCTCAGGGTATGGAATATATTTGTCATTTCAAAGGACCCTCAATTTTTAATAGGTCCAAAACTCACACTGGTTTAAATCTAGAGCACGTATTGCAATAGGTTAATGGAAACCAGCTCATGTATCTTAAAACAAACGTAAAGTGTGTTTGGAAACAAACTCTGTACTTAAAAAAATAAGAGATATTTGCAATGTAATGTTAACTAGCTATCCAGAATACCGTATTATAGATATAGAACACCATATGCTTCTGCAGCATTAGCGGTCCTTTAAGTTTATCAGTTTAAAGATGTCTATGACTTAAACATAGTTCATTGAAAGGATCATGTACTTAACAGTACAGAAGAGATGACTGTCAGGATAAGTAAAGCTTTATATTGCAGGGCTTCCCCCGCTTTACATTTGTCTGAAAGCAATTAATTTTTATTTGTATGGTTCAGAAGACACATAATGCAAAAATTGCAGCCACAGTTATAAGTAAACCTACTCTTCTGCCAGGGACAGGTAGGATGCAAATATGGCTTCGCTACTTTCATATGCAGCAGTTTATTGCACTAGGTTCCACCTTAGCCATGGCCACACAAGGGCAAACCAGATCTTACATGTTTCTATTCCACTCCTGAATCTTCTCATTAATGGAAGGTATTCCCAGATGACCACGACTCTGAAAAATGATTGTGTGTGGTCACTTATTATCACCTCCAATTTGTGATTTTGGATGAAGGTGGCAGGAAGAAATAGGAAAGGGAAAAAAAAAAACAAAAAAAAAAACCTGCCACCTGATTTGGAAACAGAGAAGTAAAAATAAGCCTTTGGACAGCTGTGGCAAAAAGATGCTATGAAGACAGAAAACCTTTAGATTCCTAGCTAAAGCCAGTTCCTTATCTTGGAAGAATGAGTCATTGTTTGTTAAAATCTCCTCCAGTATATGTATGTTATTTATGTGGCCATCATCAATAATCATCCCATTAGCCACTTTCCTTATTCCCTGTATGCATACAGTCACAGGTCACATAGACAAGGAAGAATAGTCAGCAAAAAAAAAAACCACTAATGTAAGTGAAGAACGATAAAATCTTTGTACATAAAAGACAGGACAAAAATGCAAGTAGTGGAGTCTTCCACCCTTTCAAAACAAAACCAGAAGAGTGAAAATCTGTGCTCCATGCATACTACTAAAAAGAATTTTCATACTACAAAAATAAAATACAGGCTCTTAAAAACTCTTTACCATACCTGAAGCATGCACTGAGATACCACCCCTTCAGGTATCTCAGGGAAACGTTGTCGGAGATCATGGAGTACCTGCACATCGAGTTGTTGACTGCCCTGCGCCATGCCAGATTGATGATGTTCCAGATTACCAAAAAAAGGAAGTCAACAGGCCTTCCAATGATTATGGTCTTCTGAGGCTTCTGGCATTTTCTGTAAGGAAGAAAACACAATTATCTTTTAAGCCATCACAACAACTTTTCCTCCTTCCCCAGGTGCATGTATAAAAGAATTACCGTATTACATTTTTAGATCTAGATATCAAGAGAGACAATGGCTTAAACACAACACTGGGAATCGTCATGTCTCAAATTCTAATATTAAAACACTTAACATAATCACAGGTACATCTACACGACATTTCACTGGAATGTGCTAGTTCAGGTCCCACTGTGGTACTATGTGGGCATAACTTAAATTAATCTGACCTGCATAAAATGGAACTGTTACATATTTACTCCCAGTGAAATCCTGAACAGTTTGTAGAAAAGTCTGAAGTTACCACAAAGCATGCATGTCTCTGTTATTTACAACATGCCAGAAATAACAGGCTGGAAAACTAATTAGCACAATTATCCAAAAATACTCCTCTAGAAATAGGGCTTAAACTCTTTCCTCTTTACATCACTACAAATCCAAGAAATTGGAAGCAATTTTTGTGAAACACAACAAGAGTTAAACAGAAATTAAAGAGTACTTTTTAGGATTAGTGACAAAAAAACCCTCTATCCATTTCAGGATTCTTGTATTCAACAGCAAAAAGATTCCATCCAAACTTCAATACCCAAGGACTACTAGAAGGCAAATATAGTCTGAGACAACAAATGCTTTTCTCCCTTGTGGCTCATGATCACAGCAGTAATCAAACGGTAGCTGAAGTTAAGTAAAGATTCACAAAGATTTTGCGTGAAGGTGGTGCATGACATAGCCCCTGTAACACATCTATTATTGCTAAGCTTCAAAAGCCTTTCCAACATTACTACTCAGTTGAATTCTTAACTGCAGAGAATGTAGTCCTGTGTTCAGAAATGGAAATGAAAGTCAGATACCAACAGAGTTGGTGTTCAAGTAATATATTAGCTACTCAAAGTCCCAAGTTTAAATCATGCTTGTCTCAACTTCAGTGCAACTGTGGGTGGCGCATAGTATAGGTATTCCAGTCAGCTTTCACTTGTTAGCTCAACTTCTAATAGCAGTCTAGAGCAGTACAACAGATCAGCACAAACATACGCACACCTTTATGCACTAATAAACTCCAACAGTTTCCTCTGTCTTTCCTAAGAAAGTCTCTTAGTTTTCATAGGCAAGAAAATATAACATATATCTTCAAAGAAATATAAAATGTCAGCTTTCGGGTAAAAAAGCTTTGGTTTTTCTTTTTTTATTATTATTTTGAATATTTAATAACCACGCTTTTCTTTTTTCACCTCTTTCTAAATAGCACTTCCTTTCTCTGAAAGGAGGCAAAACAACAACCACCACCACCTAAACAAAAACACAAGTCAAGTCCACTTCACTATCTGGCTACTTTGTATGTGCACAGCTCTTAACTGACATTAGCATTCATTAAATAACACATATACTTACAGGAAGGGTTGCTCTCTGTCATATCTGGTATATGCTAGTATCCAATATCTGTCACACTCTTTCTCAAGATAAATGAGACAAGTTTAAAGAACAGTGAGATATGTGAATTATCCTGCTGTGATTAAAGAAATACTACAATAAACTCACATTGTATAATCACAATGCAGTTCTGTCCACTGCAGTAATGCTGCAGACCCCTTTTATTTTAAAAGGAAACGGGTTTCCACTGACTACAAGAGCCAGCTGAAACTTCATATCTGCACCCACAGTAGGGGATCTTTTATAAAAGTTATTTTTCATAAATAACAAACATCATACTCTGAAAGACACCACCACAAGAATTCTCAAAGAAAACCTGGCAGCAATCAAGCTCTATGTGTTTCTAGACAACTCTCCTTTTTCCCAGGAGGCAGGGGATGAAGTGCAGTAATGGAGGAGTACCCTACCAGAATAAATTGCAGTTAAAACCTCTGTAGAATAACAATGACAGTATCTGAAAATCTGAAATAGAAGATAATAATTTTAAGAATTTCATTTGCACAAGCAAAAGCCTTTGCATCACTTCTCTCTTCAAATGCAAATTCAAATGTAACATGGGTAAGCAGACTGAAGATCCATCATCGATACATACAATGTTTTCCTACAACACTTTTATAATAATCTAAATCAATGATTTCTTTGATGTTTTTCTAACACTTCCTGAATATGTGTGGTGAGTAGAGGTATAACACTCAAAGTAATTGGCAGTTATTGGCCAACTATGAATTTTATCAGAGTTCTCTTCTAAACACAAATAATGGGTAACAGAAATTTCCATTCTCATTTTGAAGAGCTGAAGCTTCTAGCCTTTACAGTTACATAGATAGTCTTGAAAAGTCTACAAGAAACCCGAAATAATTGTCTTGAGAAGCATGAACACACAATCATTCAGAACTCCTTGGATTCCATGGCTACACTACTGTGGAAATTTGTTATTTTTCAGCCAATACCACAAAATTCGCTACTGCCATATCTAGAAGCCCAGCATTTTGTCCTACCTGTTGCCAGCATTTTGTCCTGCCTATTCTGCTTGACCTGCCTACAACTGCCTGCACATTTTCCACTCTAAGCAGGCACAAACTGGCTGGAATACAATACCCATTTCCCCCGTTGCTCCACAGCACCAGGCAGGTGGAGAAGCAAGTTGTTCAGAGAGCCAAGAGTTTACAGTGCAGACTACACAGCTAAGATGCTTAGACAACAAGAGCTCCTACTGAGCCACAGGAGACTAGGAAAGCAATCCTTCAAAGCTTCTTTCTTCCACAGCAAGCACAGGCTAAGGGACATGCCGAGGTGCACTACACTACCAGTCTTATAATTATTGAAAGTTCACAGAGCAGAACACATCAAAAACCAACACAAAGTCACAACGAAAGCAAGCCACTTCATCTGTAACTTTCAAAAATGAGTTGAGGATACCCAAACTCTAGTTGAAAAGTATTTCACGAGGATGGAATACATTAATGTTGCTACACAGACAGCAGCTCTAACAGCAAAAACAAAGGATATTGCTGCAGAATTGGTCCTGCTGTGTTAACACACAGAGATGACCTCAGGAGCCACGTATGAATCTTGAGGATTATGCAAAGCATGACTCAAGACCTAAACAAGTACACTAATCAGTTTTTCACACCTTTTACATACCCACATTATAAGTACCGGAAAGCAGTATCTTAAATTTAATATTCTTTCCTTAAGCCATTTGTGTACCTTGCAAGTTAAGAAAATAGTCAACAGTTCCATGAATCAACTGATGCCTCTTTTCTGAAAGAATGAATAAAAAAGTAGAATTACTAGTCTTGATACTCCCCACAGATGTGTTCAAATATATACAGAAGTAAATCCATTTCGCTACTGTTATTTCTGAAGCACTAAATCACCTAAAATGAAGATACATGAATCCTCAGTAATGAGATCCAATTGAAAAATAGATTAGGTCAATACATACTATCTGGAAGCTTATAAATTATGTACTGGTGTGCACTTAGGCAATTACAATGTATGCAGCAACTAAAATAATTCCTGAGTGAACTTCCAGAAAACAGGTTACCTGGAAGACAGTTTTCCAGGCCTCATCAATTTAAAGTTAATTGTTAAGATTTTTGTAACAGTTCGGCCTTGAAGGATAAAAAGAAAAAAAACCAACAAGACAAAACACAATACTAAACAAACCTGTTTATATTTGCTACTGGCATTTAGGCATAAAATTTCTGAGTAACACTGATATCAGTGCTACTTAGAATTTCATTCCTGTTCTCAGCCAAACAGAAGAGCAATAACAGTCTGAATACCCTCCCTGAACCGGAACTTTCCTTATTTCTCTGGTAGTGAATAGAGGGAGAACTGTGACAAGTGAGGAGAGGAACTGAGGAAGAAGAAAAAGATACAAAATTCTAAAATTCAGTTTCATTAATCTAGATCAGTACAGAATTTTACTTTCACCAAAAATGGCAGGGTAAATAAAAACAAGATCATGTCCAAAATAAAAATGTTATGTTCTTTAAATGGAAGAACAATAATAAAAGCTTAACACTCATTTGTAATCACTTTACTAAAATATGCCACTTTGTTTTCAAAGCCATGCTAGACTAACTGGCTGCACAGCATGAGATCTGAATCTGCGTGACATTTTAAATCTTTTGTTCCAAATTTATTTATTTATTTATTAAATGGAAAGAAGTTGCGAGCACATCTTATGAATCATATTCCTTCTTGAGGTAATTTCAATCCATGAAACGTTTCTCTCAGTTTGGTCATGTTAGCTACGGATCTTGAAATTACTTTTTCAGTTTCGTCATTGCATTTTTCCTACTTACTTATTTTGCTGAATTTGGTCTCAAGAATAAGTTATTCCATCTTTTTGAAAGAAATCTGTTCTAGTCTGAAAAGCCTTTTAGAAGAACACAGACTATTCATACTCGAAGCACAAAAAACCTAGCACTACTAGACTTGCTCTACAAGTAATATTACTAAAGCATACAGCAAACTTGGAGTACCCAGAGTGCTTTAGAAGTAAAAAGAGGTTTTATACAGACCACAAGTTTTTTTATATATAATTGAAAAAAAAAAAAAAAAGAGTTGCTTATTAATAATATATATTAGGACGTTCATGCTTCCTGACTACTTACTTCTAGATTCCTAAATTCAAGATGTCTTATAGCATAGAAATAATCCTACCAAAAAGTCATCCACATACTGAACTACAGTGTTCTCCTTTACCAGGCACAGTGCATAACAGATTCTCCAAATAATCTATTATTTTCCCAACCATGAAAATTATTTCATTGTACTACTATAACACAAAGATTTAAACTGTATTTAAAAGATTAGCCTACTTACTAGAAGTATCTTTATTAAACCCTATGGCCCAAGAAAGATGGTGAAAATATTCCACCTCTCACAAAAGTAAAATATCACCTATTCCAGCTTCAGCACTCAAATTCAGCAACTAGTCCAAAGCATTTATTATTATTTGGGAATAAAAAACCTTGGGCAAGTTAAGCCCCTAGAAACTGTCTTACTGGCAAAGTATTTCGAAGTTTTTATTTACATATCAATGTCTATAAATTGAAAACTATTCAGTGAATTACACATTTGTTACAGTTTCTTGAATGAAGTTACCATGTAAGTAAGGACTACTTAGGAGGCAGATGTCAATTTAGCTTTTAGAACAGATGTGGACAAACTTCTACTGCCTCGAGAGCCATCTAAAGATTTGGCTGCAGTCCTCCACGGATGCCGAGATATGAGGCAGCATGAAAAAGCAGTGAGAAGAGCTTTCTCCACCTTTCTTCCCACTCCAGTCAACTCAGATGAACTCAACCTGCTAAACCAACAAAAACCCAAACAAACAAACACTTTTTGCTAGTTTAATAAGCTTACGCTGTACAATGCATGGCCCACTGAATATCACACCACTGAAGAAAGGAAGAAAAAAGGGTAAAAAGGGGAAAGGGATACAGGACCAGGAACACCACCTCCCTCTTTTCAGCACAGGTAAACCAAACGATCAGTTAAAGCCATAACAAAAATGCACCTTCACCTGAAGCAGACTTAGAACAAAAGAACTGAAGCTGTTCTTGTATGAACATCATTAAGTCAGGATGGAGATTTTGCCAAGTGCTGTCAATATGGCAGTTGGAGCACATGGTTGTGGCGCTGCAAGAAAGCTGAACTCAGAAGGTACACCACCAGCAAGAGGTTAGAACTGAAACTGTACTTCAGACTCCACATCACTTCCCCACAGTCCATCCAATACTGTTCTCTACAAAAATTCTTTCTGAAAACTATAACGGACCAACTGATTAAAGGCAGCCAGCTCTTTATCACAGATATGATTATACCTTCTACATCTCCGTTGATGCATTGGTTACATGCTTCCAAAGGCTAGAATACCCTCCATACGCTGCATGCCAATAGTAAAACATGAGAAGACAAGAAGGGAATTAGCTCAGCCGACAGATTTAGAAAGCACTTTATTAGACAGGGTATTAATATCTTTTGGTTTTTACCTAACACTGTGGTTTTAACAAATAAATATGATTTCAGCCAAAGTCTACATTACTACATGATCACATCCCAATTCCACTTCTGTATTTCAATACTCAAGCAGATGTTAAGGTGTATAATTACTGTGGTGCCTCCTACAATGAATGCAAACATACAGCAGAAAGGCTGCTAAATAGCAATATTTTTGTAAATAAGCTTGTATGAAACCATGAAATTTGAAGAGGATGATGAGTTGCTTCACACAAAGGATTAACTAAGCAAAAACATGTTTTTTAACATCCCATCCCACACATACCTACTATTTAATAGGCATCTGCACCCAATTATAGCCTTGTAAACATGCCTGGCATGTGACCTGGCTGCAGATGCAATCACGTAATCTCACCTCTAATTCTTGAGCAGCCTCTGGAACCACTGTTGGCTTAAATTCAAAGGCGCCTGCAGTAGAATATTAAACTGACTGTAAACGGTTTAAAGTCATCACACTATACTGATACTGGGAATAATAAAGAGAATAATTTTGTACACTAAGTTTCCATTTATTTAACCATTCAGATAAACAAAACCAATTAATCAACTCATGCCACAAATATCAGAACACTCACATCAATCCAGCTAAGACTTTGGATTGCTCTTGCAGCAAAGGAAGGCAAATACTTTTATGGCAATGTGACAGCTTTATAAAGATTTGCTAGCTGGAAGATCTTAAAATCTCAGCAATACGAGAAACTAAACTGTTATAACAGTGCCAAAAGAGCAATTTTTCCTCACAATCATCTTCAGTCACATATCCTGTTCAAACACAATGCATGACGAAAAACAAGGATTACTTTTCCCTGCAACAGTCGAGCTAAAATAATTTTTAAGACTACATATAGCTAAGAACATCTCTCCCACCTCACAAATCACAATGACCATTTGTTACAGAAGCTTTTTTATTTACAGGGTGATACAGCCCACAGCTTTGGGACTGTATTGCTTCACAGAGTAGGAAAGACAGGTACAATAGAATTTAAAGATGTTTTGTCAGTTCATACAGACATATTAAGTTCAACAAAGCAAAAGAAAAGCAGTCAATATTTAAAGTTGAGCTCAGCATGCTGCTGTCACTGCTCTGAATGACTGGCTACATCACTAAAAACACAACTTCATGGTTTGGCAAGCTGTCTTATGATGAACATTCGTTCACTTGTATAAAAGAAGATCAACAGATTCATAAAGCTCCTGGATGGTAGGAAGGCAATGTGAAGCACAATAAAGAAGTATACAGCAAAATAAAATTAAAAATAAAGCTGACAAGCTATCACTGCTGACCAATTGGTCTCTTTTATTATGGTAAAGTTATATAAGCTCACCTGACAATTCTTGGTTCGATATCCCTGTGCATTTAGCCACACGAAAGTTACATAGCCATACAATAGTTACACAGATGTGTCATTTGATGGCCTAGGACAGCTTGGAGTACTGAAATGGAATGCAATTCATTAAAACCAGCATGATGAGAATACTATTATCTCACATTGATGAAATGGGAGTGTAAAGCAATGAAGACATTCCTCCTCCTCTTTTTTTTTTTTCCCTATTAGCTTAAACTTAAGCAACGATCAGTTTTATCCATGTTTGAAACTATTTCCACAGATTCTATAAATGAGAAATACTGTGATACCATGTGGTGTGTCTTCATCACACAAAAGCAATATGCAATCCTGAGGTAAGAGAAACCTCAATGGAGGAAATGCATTTTTGGCACAACAGTGACACTGCCTAGAAATAGGACATAAGCATAATAAGGTTTCATCTGTGGTCTGTGGGCAAGCATGTTAATGATACAGGTTGTTACTAAAATTAAAAAATCATAATCAATCACTGTTCCCTCTTAGGCATGTATTTTATGTTGCTTTGTGTGCTTTGGCATTTGCTTTGCTTTTCTCCCTTTCCTTACAGTCAGTCATCCTTGTGAGCCATCAACATCTAAATGGACTAGTAGTGTTATCTATTTACTGTTCTTCCTCTTCCATCTATGACAGAAGACATAAAAAGGAGTCAGAGAACAATATAAAGAGTTTAGTGTTTACACAGACAAAAAAAAACCCAACAAAACCATCAGGCACTGAGACACCAAGCTGCCAGGTAGAAAAGGAGTTAAGACATATTGCTCTACAAAGATACAACATTTTCAAAACAAGGCACACATTACTCTATGGCCTTGGTCTTGATTAAATTTCTGTCCTTTAAGGTAGGAGTAGTATTTGACCATAAGAGAACTTATTTATTCCACTGCTTTGGAAGGAAAAGAAAAGGAGTGAAAATCATCTCTACCCTATATACAAGTCAAATCTCCACAAAGTATACTGTGCTTTTAATAGCTACATGGTACATTACACCAGGAGATATTAAAAACTGAATGATAATGAGAAGACTATTTAACTGGAACAATGACAGTCATTTTAGCAAGTGCTAACATGTTCTTGGACAGTGATTCGTCTACCGAGATCGCAAAATCATAGAATGGTTTGGGTTGGAAGGGACCTTTAAAGATCACCTAGTCCAACCCCCCTGCGGAGTGCAGCGACATCTTCCACTAGATCAGGTTGCTCAAAGCCCTGTCTAACCCAACCTTGAACACTTCTAATGATGGGGCATCCACTTCTCTGAGCAGCCTGCTCCAGTTACTCGCCACCCTCACCATAAGACATTTCTTCCTTATGTCCAATCTAAACCTACCACCTTTCAGTTTAAAACCACTGCCCCTCATCCTGTCACTACAGGTCTTGGTACAAAGTCTCCCTCCATCTTTCTTATACACCTCTGTTATATATTGAAAGGCAGCATATCAGATACTAGTAGATACTTCATTAGAAATTTATGGTTCTCTCACTCCAAGGAGCAACTAGAAGCAGCTCTTGCTATATAACAAAGTTAAAAGAGAATAAGTTTTCAAGGCAGCGAGATAGGTCGAGAATGATGCTACTATGCAACAAGTACTAATTTCCAGAAGAGTTCTGCAGAATACTAGGTGAAACTAAAAGTTGTAAACATGAGTTTGTATGCCTCACAAGTAATCCTGAGATTATCACAAGTATTGTGTTAGTACCAAACGCTATGAAGATAATGAACTTCCTTTCTTACCAGGACATATGACCTACGATTATTGACTGAATGTTTGTGAAATATAGGCTGTGGCTGGAAAAAAAACCCTGCAGTGAACAAGCACAGTGTCAGATTTCCTAACTCATAAACTCTAAGCATTGGCCCTGCTAAAAGCAGTTTTATAATGATGCAAAATTTTTTTGGCTGTTATATCCTATTTTGGGAATCAAAACAAGCCAGAAAGGATACAAGAAAACATGAAACTGAGTATAAACTATAAAGCATGGGAAAAGGTCTACTGCAAATCCATGGATCATAAACCTCGGCACTTTTTTTTTTTTTTTAAAGTACAGTCTGCTGTTCATATTTCCAGGTGTAACAATTACTAGAAGCTGAGGTTTATACTAGACAGAAGCTTAGCTAACAAACCACAAAAATACTGGACTACTGTTTAATACACAAATTGTTCCAGAAAGCAAGCTTCCTTTTCAGAGGTCCGAGATTAACATTCCTCGAAGAAGAAATGTCTCTGAGTATTGCTATGGAGGGAGAGTTATCTGCAGGTCACCAGCTTGAATCTCAACCAGCTCAACAGGAATTTAATGCTGTTCCAGCCTAAGAGATGTTTGATAGCTCCTACACAAGGTAAGTGATTCTCAGCATTAGCTCCTGCTCCTACATCACAAATTCATTGCTATGCTTTGAATTCGCTTGCAAGACATTCAGAACAGGCTTTGTTGCAAGATTATTTATTTACACCGGTCAAAATACGAGTCCTTCTACAAGAGACTTCCACAAAATGAAACACTGTACTTACTTTTGCAGAGTTCACAGCAGTGAGTATTCACTAAAGCCAGAAGTTTCAAAAAGACTGAAGATAACAGTCATGACTTAAAAAAATATGAACCACATTGTCATTTGGTTTACCACATAGAACTTGTAAAATTTCAGAGTCAACTACACTCATAAATCAACTTTTACACATTCAAATGCCTATTCACATAATTAGCCTAAATGTCTCCCTCACTTTTCTTCACCTTCTCACTTTGATTTGGACTTCTCCCTATTAAAAATGTTTGCTCTAAAAAAATAAATTGCTGTCAATAAATCTCAAAGAAATTACTGTCCATTTGCAGAGTAAAAGCAACATAATCACAGTAGTCATCTGAGCCTGTTGATATTTCCATAAAAGGCACACTGCTGCATTTCATGCATTCAGGGCTATACCATTTAAATTTTTAACCAGTTATTTGATTTACTTGAGTGGCTCAGCAAACAATTTCACAGTGAAGTAAAAGCCTGGCCATCCTCTCAGAGTCAGCTGAAGCTGTGCAAGAACCACAAAATTTAAATCCACTCCTTTTAGTCAACTGTGCTATGAATTAGCCATAGAATGAGTGATTTATGTCAACAGAAACTTTAAGAAATAAAATTTGTTTATGCTACTAAAGAATACTTGAACTATTTGAATTAAGCCATTCTTAAGGTAGAAAGTGGAGAAAAAAAGTTCTAAATCAACTGTTTAAACATCAGGTTTCCTGCTCCTGAAATACCCCTGACAGACTTTTGTGATGGCTAACAGTAATAGTGTTGTAAACAACAGTTAAAAATAACCAGACTGGTATGACTTCTCTGTTAAGTCTCTGATGAGTTTTTATACAACAAACCTTGAAAATTCTGTGTGTTGAATACACTGACTGAACGAAAGATTTCTGTTTTGTTGATAACAGCATATATGGAAAAGCATTACAGGATAGGACGCAGACAATTTCTGTAACACAGAGTCTTAAACTTTCACATTTTTCTGCACCAATAAGAAAATGATTGCAAAGCATATTTATACCTGTAAAGAAGTACTCATTTTCCTGCAGAGATAAAAGGAGATACTAACCAGCATTAGTTTCAATTTAAATGACCTGTGTAAGTTTATTAGTGGCCCATATAACTGACAACAGTGCAAAAAGCAACATCAATTGCAAAGACTATATTCACTACAACTCTTATACCCAAGATGATCAGTTGAGAAAGAAACGAAAGTGGTACTGGGAAGCATGAACACCTATACAGCACTTTTGCTGGCCTGACTGCTACTAGCCTGTCCTCACTTTGGCCACCTTAACGAGAAGAAAAACCCCTAGATCAGAAAGAAATGGAGTTGAGTGAGGGGATAAGAAAAACTCATTTCAGGATCCCCAGCAAACACATACTAATGGAGGATATGACTCTCCACAGAGGAAACAGAGGAGGGAAGTGGACAGGCGTATATAAACAGGAACAAAAAAATAAGACAGAAATAAGGGCAGAGTAGACACAGAAAAAACAAGGAACAGACAGGAGTCAATACAGAGCAACGCAAAAGATTATCAACAGTACAGAAAAATATGAACCACGTACTCCCTACACAACAGATACATCAACTTCCACTTTTGAAGTTTTGAATTAAGCTTTGGTGGCCTGACTGCGTGAATTTCTTTGACATGACTAATTGCTATGGTGGACAAGTTACGCAGCATGCCTGTCTCTTCTATCATTCCAGTAGAATTTGTTAAGATAAGGAATTGTAACATGAACCTTGCCTATTTTGTGGTATCTTCTGACAAGTCTTTGCATGAATACGCACCCATAAGGGTGTCACAAAAAGAGGTCATATTTAGAGGTTACACATAACATTATATTAATTGTATTTATTTTATCTATATATGTTTATTCCAATATAATTATAACATATTAATACATCGAGGTTATCTATAATCATACGTGTACTATAGATGCTTGAGTGTGTGCCATAGTTGAGGAATTGCTGTATCCAACTTCCTAGCAAAACAGAAAAGATACCTGCAAATAACAACATCATGTGCCAACAACATATATACATATACACACACATATGTGTATGTAGCTATACATATGTATATATACAGATGTCATATAAAAAGTTTTTAGCCTTTTTTTTTTTTTCTTTCTTTTTTTCTTTTACTTTTGGGGGCAGAGAGGGAAAAGTGCCTTAAAATTAGATTTTTTTGTTTCTGCAACATAATTTGTTTTCTTTTAAGGCCACATTCATCTTCTATTAACATTATTTTAGGATGAAAAATTTTATCTCAGCTTAGCCCTAGACTGACTTTCTGGGGAGATGTGCCTTAGATATTATACAAATGCAGACATTTTAAAATGTTTTCATTCTGTACTGGCTTCAGCTTTCTCTATAAAAAATACTAATAGGATACAAAAAAAAGTCTGGTGGAAGGAAAGCTGCGAGTTTCCCTCTTGCCGTAAGCAAGGTCTATGTTATAACTGTTGCAGAGATAAGCCTTGGTAGTATAAGGTAATGTTTAAACAACTGACACTCAGATAAAGCTGTAGCTGCCCTGTCTGTGGAACTGCTTCAATGGCAGATCTCCATGAGGAAGTCTAGATATTTCAGACCCACTTGTTCCATAATCGTAGGCCAGAAATAGGACAAGCCAAAATAGATAATAGAAAGACCAGAACATGAAGACAATTGCTCATCTTAAGATGCGCTGATGCATTCCTGCCGAAATTCTTGTACAGCTTCAAAGGACTTGAACAGTATCCAATAGCTTTACCCGATAAAAGGTTTAGTGTCCCCTTCCTCACAGAGAGCCTGGCAACAAATCAGGTGTTTTAACACCAGAGAGGGCAGGCTGAGAAACTACAGACAGCAGCAGTAAAAAGGGCAGCCACCAACATTGACCTTTTTCACAAATGATATTAATTTCTGCTTCACATTACCAAATAACTTTTCGTGCTCTTCTGTGTGTGCTGGGCAGAGGACAGGATTGGAATGTGATTTTTCTAACAATTTAAGTTAGAAGCTTTATGAATTACAATCACTCATAGGTCATTCATAGCTATGTACCAGCACAAACTGATTCTAAAGACCATGCTTTACCTCTCTCCAGAGGCTTTCAGTCATGACTTTGGTAGGTTAAGGAAAACTGTGTTTGCAGTCCTGACACCTTGGTTACTCGATGACATTGACTGCAAAGGCAGGTTGTCAGTATTCAGGTCACCAGTCATAACACCTGTTTATTTTTGTTGGTCTGGTACCAGGCCAGAAAATTTCAGATCCAAGTGATGAGATTAAAGCAATTCCTGGCTGGCGCATGCATGACTTTTTACATATAGCTGAGTATAAAAAGACCAATTTTGTGATGATGGAGCTAGAGCTCTCTTTCACAGAGCCTGTGATCACAAGCTATAGCAGGAACATGTTAAACAACTCTGTGGCTTTATAAAATCAGGCTTACAGTATAAAAATTAAAGGGAAAGAGGTCCTTTACTACTAGCCGGTCTTTCCACAGTTGACACTGCGCATGGCTGTCTGATGGTGAAGTGAAAAGCAAATTTAACTTTCATCAGGTACAGCTACAGAAAAAAAAAATAGATATAAATCTGAATATGAGACAAAATGAATAGTGCACTCTTTCTGAAACTTTAAGGAATAAGTAGTAGTATAAACTTTAAGGAATAATTAGCATTTGGCTTTTCAAAGCATTTCACCCAAAAGTCTGTATTAACAATTTGTTTTTAAAATACTTTTATTTTCCATATGACAAATATTCTTCCAAATGTAAGTTAAACACGCATGTTAAACACTTAAAGCAACCAGCATCTCTCTAAAGCCAGATCATTTCCACACTGATCTGCCCTACTGTACTCCATTAAGGGTTGTAGGATAAACTGCTCTGATTTCATTTCCCTTTTAGGAAGCTATCCTCATAATCCTGCTTTAGAAGAAGAAACAAAAAATAGGGCTCAAAGACAGTTTCAACTTTAAATAGTTACTCACTCATTCTACTCTTAAAGAGGTTTAGATTATTTCACTTCTCTAAAACAAGAAGATGCTGTCCAGCAGCTCAAGGTAGGTGTGCCCTCCAAAAGCACTGTCCTTTTTTGTTTTAACAGACCTCTTGATTCTTATAGGATATATGGGGCCTTGTGGATAACTTGGTAAAGCAGTAGCAAAAGAACTGCTTGAAACATTCTTTACACTACACTAAAATTGCCCTAGTATTTGTGCTGTGCTCAGTGCTATTCACCTTCACAAGAACGGAAGAATGCAACAGATATCCATCCAATAGTTTGAGTGGTTGCAGATGCAAGCCAGAAGACCTTAAAAGTCTTTCTTTGACCTGATACGGTACGGTGGTTTCTTTGCAGCAAAGGAGATGTGGTATTAAGTTAGTTCTTTAACCAATCTCCCAATTTCTTTACTGTCAAGAAGTGGCAGTGTCCATGTGTTTTGTAGAGAGTAACAATATGGAGCATGCCCAGCTCTTCATTTAGACACTAAGAATTTCAGTCTGAAACACAGGTCTTTGGTCTAACTCCCTGGAGTCTTAGAAAAGCATCATTTGCTGAGAACACAGAGGAAAAAAAATCAAGGTCATGCATCTCCCCGCAAATCAAATGCAGTCTTGTATACAACAGGAGGTTGGACAGAAGAAAAATCTAAAGTTTAAAATAATTTGCAGTCATCCCCACAGCCAAACACACTACCACCAGAGTATTCCCCTGAAGCCAGTAACTGACAGTGTCTGCCCTAGACATGAGCAGCACAAAGTGACAGATTTGTACATTTCAGAACCAAAAAAAGTGGTTGAAGGCAAAAATACACTAAAATAACATTGCAATCTGATGCCTTGATTCTGAAATCATAGCGTGAGTAGTCACACCCTGTGCTTAACCAAGCAGCCCAGTGACTTCTTCAGAATTCTCACAAGCATTAAACACAAACAAATCGCAGCTCTAAGCATTTGCATGACCTGGACTCAAGCATATGCTTTGGGTTTTCTCTGCTTTTAGAAGATAGTGAAGGAGCTGAAAAATGTTTTGACGTTTATAGTCCACAAGCCTTATGCAGAAGGGTATCTATTTTGTTCTCTGTGTCATTGTTTCCCTACAGGATGGAAAGCAATGCTACACTTCCAGACAAGAAAACACTATCACTTTATTTTGAAACAGAATTCAAACCTACCTGAAAATTAGATATAAATATACTTCTAAAATGCTATGAATAAGCACATTTTAAGAATAACTGTGATAAATAAGACTGTGTATTTAAAACTTGTTTTTTGATAACTGAACGGCCAGATGAGCTGAGCAATACTGTAACAGACCTGTTAAGTCAGACTATAGATCATATACAGATTCTTTTGTTCCTTCCAATTGCTGGAGAAATATGCAAATTAAGTATTTAGATACCTCTGTAAGATGCCTGTTCCTTTGATTCAGTATTAGATTTAAAAAAAACAAAGATAATTTACTTTTTTAAAAACCGTTGTAATACCAAAGTCATTGATCCTTACCTTAAGAACTATTTCACGTCACCACTCTTCTATTATAGTAAACCAAATGCAGTGCTTTGTTTAAAGTTTGGGGGTTTTCTTGGCTAGAAAATGAGTGGAATCTTTTTCAAAACAATATTTACCCGAGAACCACAATCAAAAGAATCCCCAGTTACCAGATTTACATAATAGTATAGTATTTCAGCAAACTTTTCTGCCAAGGATTACCAGGCTCCATTCAGGGTAGACACAAGACCTTGGATATTTGAGGCCCACTAATTCTCCATTATTGTGTAAACAGTTTAACCTGTGGAGTTACTCTTAATTCAACTATCTTATTACATATTTTGTCTAATTGTCAAGTTAATTAAAAGTAAATTTCACACTAATTTGAACACTTGTAAAAGGAAACGTACATTCAACTCTCTGTACATACTTGCTCAGATACCAGATCCCTATTACTTTGATAATTTGTCAGGTTTCCACACCCAACCACTCACTTTGATCAAAGAGCAACTTTCTACATATTTGAAAAGTAAATGAACTGGACACAGACAAAATACTCTTCTAATGAGACACTGCCTTTATAATAAACAAATTTCCAAGTACGCGTAAGAGTAAAGACATTCTTTATGTAGTCATATACACTCAAATCAACTGAACTGATTCTAGAATAAACAGAAGCTGCACATAAAGAAAAACAGGCATACATTTAAGCTACAAGTTCAAACACTGTAGTATTGACTATATACTTATTTACGTCAAAGTATTCACTATGTGCACCAAACCTGTCAATAACTGAACACCATCATGAAAGAATCATAACAAGCATGCTTAAATTGTATGCAGGGTGAGAATTTTTAATAATTTATTACAAAAAGCAACTTTTAAAATTCAAATTATTACTTTCAAATAAGAGCCAAAGAATTAAAGGAAACGTCATTACTAGAATTCAAAATGACATGTTCCCAATTTACAAACTGTTCATGCAATTGCTTTTACCTAAATAAAATCAAACTTTCAAATGTATTTGACATTTTAAATCAGTTTTTAAATTACTAGTGTTAACGAATATGTCTCTTTAGAGAAGAGTATGTAATAGAATAGAGATAACCTAGGCTAGTCTGGGAGTCAGTAGAAAAAATTACTAGTAAATTCTGTAATATTAGACCTTCTGATTAAGGTGCTATTGAATGCTATTTCCAGAAAAAAAGGAGAAGAAAATAAATTCTTAAACATGAGAAGTGTGAAATAATTAACAGAAGGAAAAAAAAAATCCCACCACATATTACAAACATAACTGCACCCAAACATCAAGCTTCTTACAAACTTCTTTAACAGGGAGCATAGGGCTGTAGTCTACTTCCCTTCTATGCAGAGAGACAGAAATAGGCAGTTATAAGGGAAAAGAAATACTGAACATCCAAATCCATCCATTTTTTCTCCAGCATACGGTATCACAACTGAGAACACCAAACAAAAAACAGCAATCCCAGGAAAAGAGAGGGAGTTTTGCTATCGTTGTTGAACTCTGAAAAACATTAAAAACCTTAAACAAGTGAGCATTAGGCACCCCTTTAACTTCAGGAAATAAGTTTTGGAGGGGGAAAAAAAAAAAAAAAAAGCTCTTTGTCCAGGGAAGTATTTATCGGCCTAAAATGCTTAGCTATAGCACAAACTCTGGGTGTTTCCACAAGAGAAAACTATCACATAGGAAGTCTCGTCTGACTGTTTCATAATCACTTTAAATCAGCAAAAATACAATAATTCTGAAAAAAGAATTTGCTTCTCCTTTCCTTTGAATGCTTGCTCCTCCCAATGCACTAGCACAGATGTTCAGGGTCCAAATGGTGAACTGAACATTATTAAAGCTGAACTTTGATTTACCAACCCTAAATACTAGCTCAAGCTGGATCAGCTCCCTGATTCACCTCAAAACCCTATGAAACCTTGTGCCATAATCAGATACAAAACATTGAGACAGAAGCAGGCAGCCAGGAGTGATAAAGAGAAGTGTTAGACTGAAATGGCCACGATGAGATCTCACCAGGAAGATCTCAAAAGCATATTCTCCCTTTAGGTGTGACAGAAAAGACTATTACAAATTAGACTATCTCATTATGAAAGCAGTCCAAGTCATAAATCTTTGATTCCATTTAGCAGATTTCCTTCTGGGACACACAGGTATCTCATAGTTGCAACCAACTATGCAACCAATAGTTCTGGTTACAACCAATATACCTGGTTACTCATACTTAGTGTTTTAGACACTGAAGAAAAACAGATAGCATTTCTAGAAGTCTTATTTTCAAGGTTAAATGATAGAACAATCAGTATCCCTGTGAAATCCAAATGATCTACATTCAAGCAAGCCAGGAACCTAAACCTTGTAGAGGGGCTGATTGTTCCCAACTTCCCTGTAAACCTGCCTTTCTGAGTCTTTTCTTTTTTATTTGGAAGAATCAGGAAGAGTTCTTAGCTTTGACCACAGAAAAAACAAAGCTATCAGTGCAGATTAGTTGTGAATGAATTTCAGGGATTAGCAAACAAGAATAATCACAGAACAGAGAAAATAACCCAAACAGCAGGGCAAACTACGCAAAATACTTGTATTGTGCTTGCAAAATGTTAGTATTTTAATGAGATGCACAGAAGTGATATGAGTTTAATCTAGTGTCATGAATTAAATCAAACACCTAAAAAGAAGTTTGCAATCCTCACAGATCCCTCCTGAAGTTATTCAGCAGAAAGTTTTACAATTACATTAATATATTCAGAAGTTACTCATCTTTGACTATCTGTAACTTATTTAATAAAAAGAACACAAATTATATGTACTCAATAATAACCTATTATAATTCAATCTTGAGGTTTACACCTTAGTAAACTCATTTAATGTTTAAGCATTTTTTTTTCATAGCTAGCAATGTAATTAGCTGTTAAAGGAACCCTAGTTAAATACTGTTTAATACAATTGCAATACAACTATTTTACTGCTTTTTTAAGAATGCATTCCTGAAATAACCACCACAGTTCTTCCCGAATATTGCAAAAAATCCAGCAAACTTTTGTAGCATACCTGTCTACTGGATAGTCTTCTAGTAGCACTCTCATGCTATACATACTATCACGTAAACAAGCAACTAAGATGCTCATACTACGTAACATGGGATCATCACTACTCATGAATAAATAATCCGAAACATCAGGTTTTTCTGATTGCTTGACATTTCTTATAGTTTAATAAAAATTCAGATTATTTATGATTATGTAACATGTTTACATAATTCACAAATTCTACTATTCACAAAAATAACTTGCCCTCCAAGTTCAAGTATACCATTCACTTGCTGGGAAAACAAAACAAAAACAACCCCCCCAAAAAAACCAACTGCAGTAAAAAAACCAACCAACCAAACAAAAAACCCCCCAACAAAACCACAACAAAAATGACTCAGGGAAAGCAGACAAAACAAAAGTCTAAGCAAGTCTAAATGCATTCCCCCTAAGCATGTAGCATTTTCGTTTTCTGAACAAACTAAATAGCCTGTACCATAATCAGCTTCATTTAAAAATGAATGTAGCTTATGTAAGCATGTGGCAGTCATCATAACCACTTTTACTGATGACAATACAACCAACAGTGGCTAAAAAAGTATATAAACATGCTCAGTTCAGAAAGTAGCATTTCGGAACTAATTCAAAATATCAGTAGCCTTTACTATAAACTACTACTGACAAAGCTTAAACTCAAATATTCTGTGAATGGACAGTGGATACAGTAGACCAAGGATTATGCTCAGGCAAATTTATTCAGAGTAGCCCCAAAGCACAAATTTGCCACTGTCATGACAGCACAACTTTTACCATAAGACACGCCTGTACTTTCCGGCATCTGTGTTCTATCATGTAATAAAAACATAAGCAAGAGATACTAAAATGTTCATGTCATAACTACTTTTTTCCCCCCTCCTGAATCAAAGACCATAAATCAAAGAAAAATACTTAAACCTTTTTCTCCCCCCCCTCCTTCTTCTAGCACTCTAAGTACTTACAAACCCCTTATCTTTCAGACCTTTCAAAAAAACATGAAACATTAAGAGAATTCTTTAGACTCCTTTACAGAAAGATGTACTAAACAATGATATATGACGTAGATTTTAGTAGGAATCAATGCGGGGGGGAGGAAAGGGGGACCAGATGGGACCAGAAAAGGACTGGTTTTTTGTTGTTTGTTTGGTTTTGCGGGTTTTTTTAAACTGAATTCACAGAAGAACAGCGTCAAACTTCTCTTGATCCTTTCCTGCCAGTTCCCTAACACCACTTCCCCTTCATCCAGTTCTTAGAGATCTCAAGTCCATGAACAGCAATCCCCACAGGGACCACTTCAGCGAGTCCAAGACTAGCAAATAAAAAGTTTCCTCCACCTCCCTCAACCATCAGAAGAGTAAGCAGAATTTTCTCTTTGAGAAGATATAGATTCCTTAAAAGGTGAGAGAAGTAGGAGCTCTTCCCTCACCTTTTCTGTTTTTTCTAGGAGGGGAATCCTCCATCAGACTGAAGACACCTGTCCACTAGTGAGAGGTCAAAACACAGCATTAACAGAGGTACGCGAGAACAAACTGCACCAGGACTTCCGAAAATGAAAAGCCCAGAACTGAACTGTATAGCTAAGAACCAAACAATACAAGCTGCTGCCTCTGTGTCCTGATCACATCTTGGGTAACATATGCTCTTAGGAGACCTGTCATGCATTTTTGTTACAACTTTTACAGAAAGTGGTCTCAGTTAGGGAAAAGCAGCTTTCAAGTGACTGGGTGTTCCTCCAGAAATAGAAGTACTGTTTGTCAGAGTATCAGCAATGTCTGTGTTGTTGGTACTAGTGCCCCAGTGCGTAACAACAGGAAAGATCCGTGAAGATCCCTCAATGTCAGCATTACTATAGGAAGATGTCACCCAGTTAATGGTACTAAAAACATCGAGACCTGCTGTACAGAGTTGCTGAGAGCAAGTTTCTTTCTTGTCTTTGGAAAACTTAAAGTTGTGCTCTACAGAAGCCACTAATTCATCTCCCTCTCACAGACCCCTTACTCCTAGATGAAGCAACTCTTGTTTCAACACTTTGGTGACTTTTTGACCCTTTCTCTCTCTCTCTCTTTAAAAAACAAAACAAAACAAAACAACAGTAAAAGATCATTTCTAAAGACAGATCAAAAAAGCTGATCTTACTTAGGTCTCTCTTAGGCCTAAGGCTACCTTCAGCCTCATTTACCTCAACTCCCAAATCTGGAAAAGGATTGGCAGGTAGAACATTTACTTGACTTGGAACTTTCTTTAAAGCAAAAGCAGCATTTACTGTATCTAGAGAAAAGGCTTCAAAAGCAAAGAGGCAGATTTCATTTAAAAGGATCTACGTTCTGCCATTTATAAAATTAATTCCGCTGCAACAGATATGGTAGAAAGTGCTTTCCCCTTCTGTCCCGTCTTCCTTTAAACTGGATATTCCAAGAAAACAATAGTAAAAGAATATGTTTGTTACAAAAAAATGCTAATAAGCTCAAATCAACACAGAAGGAAGCTGGATATGAACAGGGACTTATCTCACTGTCACTACCTGCTACTGAAAGCGGTTACACATCGAAGGCTAACGTCTTCAGTATAGAAGCAAGAGAAAGTATGAGACTGCATACATCATCCTGAACAGTTACGCAAAAAGCTCATAAGCTCACAACACATGAAGCACTTGCAGACCAACAGTGAGATGTGTTTTGAAATACCTGCATAAAACACTGATGCTCATGAAGAAGGAACAGAGAGCAAACTTCTATAACCACATTTTCACAATGCTGTCCGAACAGCAGGAAACGAAGCAGAGATACAGACTAAAATAACTGTTACCCCATGCTGTCCATTTGAAACTTACTGAGTTGCAAAACCCATGCTAATCCACAAAAGCACTGACAAAAATGTCTTTTTTTAAATATAATTTCATGTAAGTGTTCTGAGTTCAGTTACAACACTTACTCGGCAATTCCAGGATTACTGAAGTCGTATCTGTACACTAGCAGATCCTGTGGCAGCAAAAACTTGGTCTGTACCAGGAAAGGACATATAGTGGCATTTCAGTAAAATTACCCAGAAAATAATAAAAAGCTTTTACCACCTTCAAGTCAGCAGTGGGAAGAAAGATGATATTTGATGTAGAAAAGTTTTATACTAGAAATTTATCCTATTGACATTTTTTGAGAAATTACGAAGCAACAGAGTGAAATTGTACCAAATTAACACTTTGTCTTATCTGGACATGTCATTTTTGATCCGAGATTAGCAGCATTACAGTGAGAATTACTATTCCATCAAGATAATCTTAAGAATTTCAGGAAAGAAAGGCAGATACATTTCAACAGCAATGCTCCGCTGAAGACCTAGTGCCTGGCTTACAACTTCTGCAAGCTGATCTTCAAGAAAATCAACAGGAAAGCCAGATTTTATGTTTCTTTCACAACATCCAGGTGAAGAAAAAAAACAAAAAAAACACAACCACCCCCTCGACTTGCTCGAACTATTATTGATCCCATGCCCAATGCCCAAAAACAAAGAAGAAAACAAAACCGTAACTCTTTCAAGTGCTAGGAACAAATGTCCACAGCTTGAGTTAAGCCAAATTATACAAAGTCCCCACAGAACAAGAAGAATTATACTTGAGGATTGATACCAATGTGGCAAATGCTATGACACACATAGAACAAAACAAGCCTTTCGCTAGCTATTTTCAGTAAGTTGTGACATTGTAAACCAGCACGAATTGTTCAAACAGATGAGACTTCAGCACAAATTACATTAGAACATAACCAAGGAAGGGAAAAATGAAAGCTTAAAGCTGCAACGAGATTAAAATACTAGCACTGCTCTGGATCTTGTTACCAAATCTGATAACGAGAAACAGTCAATACTGAATACATTTTATAAAAGTACCCATTTTTTTATGCCATGACATCCAAAACAAATACTGATAGTATTAGAATTTTTTCTAAAAGTATCCCTACATTAACCATGATTTCACAGAAATTGATCCACTTTTCAAATTAATATACACTTTAGTGGATATACAATTTCATTTGAAAGCAAGTATTTCATTAAAGTGTATTGAGTGTAGGACGTGATTGATTAAATGTAATCTGCTGAAAGGTGTTTTTAAAAAAAACATTCTTAATTATCTACCAGCAAGCCTACATGCAGGTAGGAAAACATCTATACTTAAGCAGTGACAGTCAGGTTACTGAACACTACTATAGCAGAACGACCTTTATCTCTATTATGTAGCTTTACTGTTTGCTTATGAAGCCATCCTGCTTTATACAACCCTCTGAAAAGAGCAAAAGGAGAAGTAATTTTCCTTACAATAGAGCTAGGTTAAGACAAAACCTGGTAATACACTGAAGATGCTTTTAAAATACCACTACTTCAAATGCAGGCCCTGAATAAAATAAAGCCCATCTGAAATTCAAGAACTAATGTTTCTTGAGAAAGCTGTATATAACCTTAACAGAGATGATATTTTTCACTTTTATACTATAGTGCTATGCTGGCTATTATGAAACAGTACTTGAAGAGGGAGAAACATTCAACGTAGTAATCAATGGGGTGTATGAATACTGAAATGTTAGTTCCACTCTGGCATTAAACTGAGACACAGACACACAGTGTGATCTAGCTAGTATAACTAACCTTCAAAGAAAGAAAAAGAATAAGAAAATACCCAAATACTAAGAACTCACTGCCTGTCTTGATCTGTATGGTTTATTAGCAACGTTGTAACTTTGTCTCACCTTCTTACTACATACTGAATTTTGCCAGATGTATTTCAGCTTCTCATGTCAATAAGAAGGCTTCAGTGATGTTTTTTCTGGTAGTTGTGCATGAGTCTCCTGGATACTAATACCACAGTGCCATCTTTTAAGCACTGACTGACACAGCACAGAAGTCGCTGACCAACTACCGACCTCATACAGAATAAGAGATACTCAGAATGGATACTCAGTACCATAGAACCATCTACACTATCAGGTGGGACTCACATCATTTGTATTCACAGTTTGAAAGCCTTTCAAAGGACAGCTTTGATACTTTAAGATTTGGAAGAGTGCAAGAACCTATTCTGGAAGTGTTTTCAACCAACACCTTCAACATTTGCATACATGAGCCTAAACAAGTATTTCAAAACTCTCACCTTTCCATTTAGAAAGAATGCTTCACGCATGCGAATTGGCACCATGACATCAGCGCACATTCAATCTCAACAAAACGATTCCTGGTCTTTCACAAGAACAAGACAGCTAGTATCGCCCTTCAGACAATATTTTAATCTATTATATCCATAAAGAAATAATAGTCTACAGAAAATTGACATTATATAGATAACTGAAGAATAGCTCCAACTTGGGGGAAAAAAAAAAAAAAAAAAAAAGACAAATAATACCAGAAAAGTTTGGCAGGGATTTGAAAGTAATACCCTAATATCAGTTTACTGCACTAGGCAGCACCACCAATTTCCAGTTTAGCTTTATTTTTCTGTTTGAGTAAAGACAGTAAGAGGGACAGGAAAAAATATTGCAAAACCACAAGTCACAGATATTTCTACCTTGTAACTTGAAACACTTGCATTCAAAAGTAGTCCAAAAGGTGCTTATGAAAAAGTTTGAGGCTTTGTATAAACTCTCTCTCAGTTTCACTCTTGATTTGTCACCTGCCTTTTAAATGTACCGTATAACAAAAATAACTCTTTCACTGCAAATACCTTTACTTACCCTTATATGTGCACACATAGGTACATACACACCAGGCACTGCACCAACTTCAGCTCACAGCAGTGGGAAGAAGAGCATAATGCAGACACTCCTAGAGCAAAATGTGTCATACCATAGTTGAGTGGGATGGCTAAGCATACATGATAGACTTGACATTAGCCAAAATTTACTAGATTTGATAATTTACTCAATGTTTGGATCATCATAAAAATATCTTTGGTATCAAACAAGTAAACCAAAGGCTTTTGCTTGGATTGTTAGTGATTTTGCTAAAACATTGCAGCTGTAGAAGTAAAGATTTGAACTATCATCCCAACTGAAGATACAGCTCTTAGAAAAAAGCTCAGTAAGACATCTTCTTAAGTTTCATATTAGTACATTAAGCAGTACATTAAGAAACATGTAACACTGACCCTAACCAAAAATACTTTTGCAGGTCATACTTTGAGGCTACTTATGCCATTTAAAAATACAGACCAAATGAATCATCACAGGATTAAAGTCAGAAGAAAGCATCTACAGACCAGTGCAACCAAAAATTTAACTTTATTTAAACACTACATAATTTTTGAGAGGGGACAGAAAGAAACAAGCTATTACTGGATAACCTTAAGAATGATATTAATGTATTCTCTTGAACGACTTCAGTGGAATCCTTTACCATTAGGATTACCATTACTCCCTGCAACTCAATGGACAGGTATCAGCACAGACATATCACCAAAGCTGGGTAGAAAAGACACGTTTTCACAACACCTATTCAACTTATCTTGCCTTCCTCAAGATGACAACTAATGGAAGGAAAAAGGAGCCTCGATGAGATCCAGGAAACAACCAGAAAGAATAGACACAGATCTCACAATACCCTCTTTACATTTATCTGCAATCACTTAAAGTAAAGGTTACAACCCAAGCTAGATAGAATACATCATAAAAGTATAGTTTCAGAATATGCATCCATCACATTTATCCAACTTACTGTACATAAACCAAAAGATTTAAGATTAAAGGCATACTTAAATGCTGATTTTATTATCCTTTTCTAATGTGTGTAAAATTTGATACGTTAGTAATTTTATGGATGAACCAAGAGAGTTTATATATACATTAATACAGGCTGTTACGGCATTCTTCAGATTGCTGCTATCAACTGACACCATCCACAAGACAGGACAAAGGGCAGGCTTTAACAAATGTTGTGAAATACTGTAAGAATCCTGTTCCTCTCTCACTACTGAGAGGAAATGAATTTAACATTTCTTCTTTTTACATGAAATATGTTAACTGAAAATATACTTGACAAGGGACATAAGAAAGTAGTGCTCTTCTCACACATCCGGAAAACAAAATTAAAGCTATCAGAACAGCCACTGACCTTTGACTGTGCAGGCTTTACCTGGGAGTTTTAAGAGTTCTTTTATATTAAGCCCCCTGGAAACAGAACTGGTCAAGTGGACCTGTTACAGAACATAAGCCTATAAACAAACAATTACTACTCAATTTTCTAACAGTGAACACCAGCACTAACAATAACAGACACCTATCAATACGTCAGCGGCACAGGCTGGCCTATCCACTCTCAGTATTTATTTAGAATGGAAGAAGAGGGGAAAAGGAAAGCCACAACATCAAGCTGAAAAATCTTGAAATGTAGTTATTATAAAAGCAATTATAAAAGCATTACAAATAGCTATCTTTTAAGCTAATTTCTTTATTTAGCTCATATTTACTGTATTCGTTAGCTATAAAGATATTAATAAACTACTAACAGCATCTTCAAATTAGTTACCACCGAGACCTTCATAGACAGTTGTACGCATATTTACCTGCACACAGTGTCTTGCTTCAAGTTTTTCCATTACCTTCCAGCGTGGCATACCTGGGCCATTCCATTTTTCTGCTGACAGGGATTCTCTACTAAACTCCAAAGTATAGTTACTCTCAAACTATCTAAGCATCTGCCTTTCCTCTCCTTGTTTTCTCCTTGCTAAAGCAAGGAAAAGAACAGCCAATTATTACAAGTCATGTTTGAACGAGGGGAAAACACACCAACTGCATAGTCAAACACTAACAGTGGAACAGTATCGAGCCATAAATAAGAGTAGCATCCTTCCACCATATCCACCTGTATTAAAAAAAAAACAAACCCAAAGAAAACCCAAGCTATTCTTCCCAGCAGCCAATACGAACAGCCGATGAGATCTCAAATCTGACCTGAGGACAAGACTCTGGACAGAGCACAACTAAGGCCTCGCTGCCTTTGGGGGCCTTCTACCGCCAGAGCCAAACCACAACAGCAGCATCATCATACTGCAGTCAACACGTCGAAGAGGCAGCACCAGCTCTTTTACCTGTGAATTTAGTTGGGGTTTTTTTATTGTTTTACACAGCAAGAGCAGCATCCGTGGCCCAGCAGACCCCGCAGCCCCTGCTAAGCGGACACCCGCACAGCATCCCCGGGCAGTCAACCAGCCCCCCCTCTCCAAAGGGCTCCAAAAACAAAGACCAAAGTTTTCTCGGCTCGGCGCGTGGGAGCGCGGCAGCAAAACAAGAGTCAGGATCAACACCAGCACCCTCCCGCCACCACGCCCCTGCCCCCGCACACCCCGCGGACCCCCCCGCCCGGGGCAGCCGCCTGCCCCCGCACCGCCGGCGGGAAGGGCCGGCTCCAGCCCGCTCCCACCCCGCCTTCCCCCCTGGCCGGGGGGATGGGCAGGGGTCACCCCACCGCCCGGCGGAACGGGGGCGGGGGGGCAGCACGGAGGTGCCACCCCCCGCTCCGCCCTGACCTTCCCTCCCGGAGGGGGCACCCCCGGCCGCCGGCAACCCCGCCCGCCCCCAGACTCAGCACCCCCATCCCACCCCGGCCCCGGGGCCTGCCCCCCCTCACCGTGCTGCGCTGGGGGCTCGGCTCCGGCGGCTGCATGCCCGCCCGCCCGCCCGCCCGGCCCCTCGGCTCTGCCCCGGGCCTCCGGGGCGGCGAACGTTGCGGGGGGGGGCGGCACGCGAGGCGCCCCGCGCGGGCCCCCCCGCTCCTCCTGGGCGCGAGGCGGCCGGGGCGGGGGGGGGGGGGTAAGGAGGGAGAGGTGCGTGCCCCCCCCGGGAGGGCGCGCGGGGCGGGGGGGGGGGGGACGCTCTCTGGGAGGCAGCGGGTCTGCGCGAGGGGGGGGGAGGGGGGGGAGGGGGGCCTGGACCGCGGCGCGCGGCCGGGAAGCGCTTCCGGGATGGGCGGGCGGCGCCGCACGCTCAGTGCTGGGCGCTGAGGCCGCCGGGCGCGCGGCGGGGGGAGGGGCCCGGCCTGCGCCGACCAGGCTCCGACATGGCGCGGCCCGCGCGCCGCCGGCCCCCGCCCTCGCGAGACTTGGCGGCGGGAGTTCGAAGGCGCGCGTAAGGGAGCGCGGCGGGGGGAGGCCCGGCCGGGCCGGCGCGGGGGCGGCGCGCGGCGTCCCCGGGTGCCCCGCCCACGCCCCGCCCCGCCCCTGTGCCCGCGGCCCCTGAGGGGGGCGGGGCGGGGCGTTCCCCGGCGGCAGCCGCGGCCCCGCCCGGGGAGAGCGGGCGCGGGGCTGGCGGGCGCTCGGCCGGGGCCTGGGCGCCCCGCTCGGCGGGTGGGAGGCAGCGTCCTCGCCTGGGGGCTCCACCCGCCTTGGCAGCAGGCTCTCTCTGGGCACGGCCAGGCGGTTACCGAGGCCTTTGGGCGTTATTTTCTGAATATTGGCAGCCACGATAAGGTGCGTGGGCACGAAATCTACGGCACCGCTCTCACTCGGGTAGCAGGGGGAAGCTGTTGGGGTAAGGGTGCCGGTGTGCCGTGCTCCTGCCCCAGGCTCTCCTCGCCCTGTGCCGTGCCGGGTAACGTCGCTGTGTCCCTCCGCTGGCAGGGCAGGCCCCAGCCCGCGGCCATGGCACGGATTGATCCAACGCGGACTTTTCGCTGACGCCAACGGAGGCTGAAACCTTCCTGTTGAGGCAGAGCCTTGCAGATGGTTTAGTGGGTGTACGTTGGTTTTTCATCCACAGACCGGGCGTTGGTTTGAGATCGCGTTCTTCTGCTTGTGTGCCTCTGTAAGCTGGTCTGAAGCGTCTCCTCCCAAGCAATAAAGACCGTGATTTGTGTTTCTCATTTCTTTCTGTCTTCAAATATTTTTCTTTGTTTAGCTAGCATCTCTCTTAAATAGGTCTTTTTTTTCTTCTTAGCGCTGTTCATCAGAGCCGCAGAAGCACCATTGCAAAGAAATTAGAGCAGATGCAAAGTTCCTGTGACCGCCTTCTGTCTCTCTGGTAGAGATCTGGGAAGTGCAGGGTGAAGGGGTGAAAGGAGGGGGCATGTATCTTGTATTGCCATTACTGACTCCACGTCATCTTCCGTATGCGGAGGCCTTGGCTCCTGTGTCAGATTGTGTGAAGTTAACTAAAGAATTCCTGTATTCTCATCCCTACATCGGAAACGAGCCAAGCGTGACGAGCATTTCTGGAGAGGCAAGATGCAAAACCAGAAGTAAATGGGATCTCGGTGCAGCAATGCTGTTATCTAACAGAGACTGATTCTCATCCTATGATTGGAATTAATATCGACATGCTGAAGTGCACATTCCTCAGCAAAAATCCATAATTTCCAAATATAAGTGCGTGCTTTTGTACCCAATGAAGAGTTCAGTAGCTCTATCTAGTCTCACTTTCTTAAAATGTAAGAAACAGCTCTTCTTATAGCTGTTGATCCTTATGCATGTTAGAGTCTCGATTACACATACTGGCCCTGGCTTGTTCAGCATTTTTTGTGTTGTCCAGCTACTGTCTTAATTCATCCTGTCATTTGTTGCTTCCAGATCTTTCAAATCAACATCTCAGGCAAACCTTTTCTCTACTGTTTCTCACTGTCTGTCTGTAAACTCCCTGTACTGCAGCTCCAGGGTGTCTTGGCTAGCCAGTGTAGCATCATGCAAGTAGGCTCCATGGCTCCATTTCAGTTCAGCAGCAACCAGGCCTTTATTTTTGTTTGGAAATGATGCTTTTCCTCTGCAGTCCTCTGCAATGGACCGTAATGGAAGACTATCATCTAGCGATTGCTTGATTTATCTGCACCTATCCCACTTTCAAAGCAGGAGTGTTCCAACAGAAATTGCAGAGGCTTCGTATTTTTCATCTGCTCTTAGCTAGTCATAGATTCGAGAGCAGGATTGTGCTACTGGCAAATTAATCAGTCTTGAAACTTCACACTTAATCATAGCAGAGCCAGTGCTCTGCTCAAGAATTTAGGAAAAAAATCCTTACGGGTATTAGGTGCCTGATTACCCCAGAAATCAAAGATTGTATGTGTTTTAACTCTGCTGAACACATCTTTGAAAGGAGTTCATTTTATTGCTGATCCAGTTCTTCTGTCTTCTCTTATCCATATGACAACTACAACAATTGATTATACGGAAAAGTAATATTAGGAAAGCATTTAATGTATTTTTAGCTGCTTCTAATGGGATTTAGCAGCTGGAAACAAGGAGAGCTGGCACTGAGTAATCAGGGCAGTTCTTAGACAGCTGTGTGAGAACGAGTGTATCAGACATGGCTTTGAAATACATCACCATTTCTTTCTGTATTTTAAAATATGTAATATATGCAATGAAAAATTTGAAAACTAAACCTCAATATTTGCAGCTAAGACAGTTAAGTAGAGTGGAATTCATTGTTAAATCCAGTTCTGTAATAACTTCTAGATGAAAATGCCCCTGGGTTTTGTTTTTTAAATGTAATGCCTATGGCAGTTATTACTACCCATCTTTGAAAGGCCTCAGGTTGGGATTTAAATTCCATGCTACATTCATTTTTAAGCAGAACAAAAATGTAGTTATTTCTGCTCCCCTTTTCTCTTTATGAACAGCAATCTAAGAGACCTGTTTTCCTATTTTGGAAGAAAGCAATTTTCTGTGTGGTTGTGCCTAAGAATTGCAGCCAGAAAAGTATCTTGATAAAATGGCCCTCTAGTATTCCATACGTTTTCTGTCTGAATAGTTCCTATACTGAGTTAGTTCCATTTGCAAATCAAAAGAGTAATTTTTCAACATAAGCACTGTAAACTGAGTCTTGAATCTAAAAAGTCAAACTGAATTCTTTCTCCCTGTTACACTGCGGTCAGCAATCTGTATTTTGTCACTGAAATATGCCTAAAGGTTTTGTTTGACGATGCATAAAGTAGAATACGGTATGAATCCAGTTGTCATAGTTTTGGTTACAAAAAGAAGTAACATTTTTGGTCTTTGTGTACCTGAAGTAATTAACTTCATTATAAAAAATCCAGCAATGTGTCTAGAGTAAGGAGGTACCATTTTTTCCTATCATTTTCTATGTGGGAGGAAATTATCTCGGGAAGAAGTGTAAGCAGAGTAATCTATAGGCCTGTGGTAATACCTTGTGTTAGTGTCAGATCCTGCTGACTCCTCTGATAGTTTGCTTGTGTACAAGAAGTTGCAGACCCTTAAGGGTCTAAGCAGAGTTATTGAGGTGAGGGCTTATAGAACCAGAGCTCACAGTGAAGGATATCCTTTCTGTAACAATTTTAATTCTGCCTACAGAATTAAATAGAAAATTTTAGTCCCGATATGTCAGTTTAAATTTCTCAAACTGTCTAGCTATTCTTTAATAAATCCTGTGTCATTGGTTCATAAGACCACCTCACTCCTCTGTCTTTCATTCCATTTTAAGGAATGTATCCTTGGCCTTTGCTCCTCTTAAGGCAAATTCTATGCCCTAAAAACAATTAGTAGAGCACGATTCATCTACTAGATTCCAAATTTAGTCAAAAGTTTTTGGACCTATGCATCACCCTTTGTACTTTTCCTTTTTCAGTAAACCTGTTTTGCCTCTGGTAGGTACCCTGGTTATTTTTCTGTTTCAAATTGGTGTCAGCCCTGTGACTCTGAGAGAACAGTATAAAAAGTTTATTGTTTTAACAGGGATCGTGGATCAAGAAATTGAGTTCAAAATGAAGATATCTTGGAACTTAAGAGTAAACACAGCAATACTAAAGTTAAGAAGTCGGAATAAACCTCTGAGAAAATTGAAAAGATTCATAAGAGCACTCAAAAAATGTTATTACTTTGTCTTAAGGTGGAATCTTTTCTACCTTACGAAGTGCCGATCTAAGCAACTGTCACTTGTTATACCCTCTGAAAGGCTTCCCAACACAGTTTGGGGAACCTGTTGGTGTATGTGTAAATGTGCATATATATTTCTGGTAAATAAGAAGGCGTTATCCCTCACTATTATCTTTTCTGTGTCTAGTGTTCTCCACTTCAGACGCACAGCACTACAATCACATCTGTGTATACCCCAGAAAGTTTTCAAGGCATGCCTTTCTATTCTCAGGTTCTATGAGTGAGTCTAGCAAGGGGGGACAGAACTCTGCTGCTGTTTGGGGAATGGTCTTTTGGCAGAGAGTACAACTCAGACACTGGGAAGAGCAGTAGAGCTAGTGCCAGCGTGCACCTTTTAGTTGGCTTTCACTTTCCTTGAAGAAAAGCTGTAAAGCAGTCCCCATTTTTCTTTTCGCAATTTCCATAATGAAGTTTTTGCTGCTTTACAAATACCTAGCCTGTGACCTGGAAGAACTAGACTCTACAGAAATACAGATTCTCCATAGGCATGCTTAAAAACTTAGGAAAAGTTTCAGCGTTCCTTTGCAGAGTCTTCTTAACTGCTGCAGTCCTGGCATAGTCATTGTCACTAGAGCGACTTGGTGCTGAAAGGCTGATGAATCAAATCAGTAATAATATATAAAGTAAGTGTTGTGGCAAAAGTGTTTTCGGAATGTTTGGATGGGATATGTAGCGTGAGAGAAGTGAAGAGACATACTTGCATGTATGCCTTTATGAGCATGCATTTTTGTTGTTAGGGTTCAAAGGCTTTAATAAGACAATTCAAAGAGGATTTGTGATTTTTTTTTTCTAAAGTGACATGAGGACCGTATTTATCTTTTGGATGATATATATAATAGATTCCTTTGTGGGTATTTTTCGTTACAATTAACTTTGTGCTCTGGTCAATTCCAGTTTCTAAATACCTCGAGTTTCCCTGTGGTAGCAGGAATTTAAATGAATGATGTCATTTGCTCCTTCTGTGCCAGTGCTATTGTGTGGGACTACTGTATTCTATAAAATTAGCTGTCCTTTTTTATCTTAGGTGTGGCTGTACTTCCGCAGTGAACACAATGACCGGGGTGTAAGTCTATTTTGCCATTTACGACCTACATGTGTTTTATTGATA